>NC_080580.1:72216502-74716502 GCF_029962835.1 Magnolia sinica | reverse complement strand
AGCGTTGTCAGAAATTGGGAGCATTGTCCCGTCAAAATATGATGCCTTTGAATCCCATCCTTATCATTGAAGCATTTGATTGCTGGGGCATCGATTTCATGGGACCATTCCCCCAATCATTTGGAAATCTGTATATTTTGCTCGCCGTGGATTATGTCACTAAATGGGTCGAAGCGATTCCGTGTCGAAAGAATGACCATCGCACGGTCATTAAATTCCTAAAAGAAAACATCCTTTCTCGATTCGGAACGCCTCGAGCCATCATTAGTGATGGGGGCTCACATTTTTGTAATAGACCATTCGAGAGCTTAATGAAGAAATACGGTATCTCTCATAAGGTGAGCACCCCATACCATCCACAGACAAGTGGACAAGCTGAAATTTCCAATAGGGAGATTAAACACATTTTGGAGAAAACGGTTAACCCTGATCGTAAGGATTGGTCAATTCGATTGACCGATGCCTTATGGGCATACCGTACTGCATTCAAAACCCCTATTGGAATGTCTCCCTTTAGACTTGTCTATGGGAAGGCTTGTCACTTGCCTGTGGAACTGGAACATAAAGCGTACTGGGCGATCAAAAATCTTAATTTCAATCTTGACAACGCTGGCTCGCTACGCAAACTTCAATTGAATGAACTTGAAGAAATCCGGAATGATGCGTACGATAATTCGAGAATTTACAAGGACAAGATGAAAGCATTTCATGACCAACACATTTTGCGAAAATCATTCACGCCTGGTCAGAAGGTCCTTTTGTACAATTCTCGATTACATCTCTTTCCGGGTAAGCTTCGATCTCGTTGGACCGGCCCTTACATTGTTGTTACTGTTTTTCCTCATGGGGCCGTTGAGATAAGAGATCCTGACAATGGCAAGGAGTTTAAAGTCAATGGCCATCGATTGAAACCATTTGTCGAGAAATTTGATTCAGAGGACATGTCCATGCCTCTGACTGATCCTGTTTACCAGGATTGATCTCCTAGTCTGATGGAGGTATAGGTAGGTTTCCTGTTTTCTTAGGACTAGAGTAGGTCCATTCTTGTCTAGTTGAAGACGTTAAACTTAGCGCTCCTAGGACGCAACCCAAATTTTCATTCCATTTCACTTTTCTCATTCATTAGTTCAATGTTTGTGGGTAACATTACTGCAAACCCTCACGAGACTACAACTCGTCCACTAGGGGTAACCTAGGGGTTTAAAGGCTTGTTGCATACGCTAAATGCAATCGAGAGTACCTGCGAAAGAGGTGTAGGTAGGATTTCATTTTTGTTATTTTTTATTTTTTTTACTTCTGTTGGTTTCTCTCTTGTGCTGACCCGATCTTACGTAGATATCTTTAGAAAGCCTTTTGATTCTTTCGTCCAGGTAATATCTTTCCATCACTCCTCTTATATTTTTGTTGTCCCATGTGCATTGCATGCCTATTTCTTTTACATTGAGGACAATGTAGATTTTTGGTTGGGGGTGGGAGATTATGTCACCTAATCAGCATTTTCTTGGTCTTGTACAAAAGTTGTGAAAATTTTAAAAACTTTCTGACATTTTGTTGAATTTAAAGTGATTTTGATAACCATCTTGGATTTAAAATTACAAGATAAGTGAAGTTGGTAATTTATGACTCTTAGATTCAGTTATCTATTATATTAGATTTCACAGTTAAGTTTGAAGTATTAATCTATAATTGGAAGTTTTAAACATTGATTGAGTTATGAGTTCACATGTCACATCTCGCTTTCACATTAAGATTTCAGTTTGATATTAAAGGGTTAACTTGGTAATCACTAAGCATGTAAGGAACCAGCTTGGAAAAGTTGCCCGTCATGAAAAAAAAAAAAGGAGAGAGAGATACCTTTGGAAAAGGTTAGGCGAATAATTTTCACCATAGGTTTGCTCCCTATAGGTGTGGATTCAATTCTCCTCTCCCTCGAAAAAAAAAAAAAAAAAGAAAAAAAGAAAAAAAAAGAACTGAAAGGTAAATTCTGGTTTAAGTTTTGAGTGTCCTAAATACTGTTTTGATTATCAATGTTATCATAAAAATTATCCATTGGATTTCTTAATGATGATAAGCCGAGATTTTATTATACACTCATGATACTCATTGTTTAGAATTGTTCTAATTAATGCATAAATACTTTAAAGTTGATTTTGAAATTTATTATGCACTTGATTCCAGGAGGAAGTAATATCCAACATTCATGTATCTTAGAATTTTCGAATCTATAAAATATATATATATATATAATCGCTTGCATTCATAAAAAGTGTCCTGTATTTCTCAACTTATTTTTCGCATACTTTGCTCGTGACTAGCAAAATGCTGGTTGGGGGTTGTGTTGAGGGTCAAATATTGCATATCAGACCCAGTTGTTACTTGAATTTACAAACATAGTATTGTTTAAAGACCTGATTTAATCATGTTTGTGATGCAGGATGTATTCACGAGATTGGACTGGAAAAGGGTACTAAAAGCATGGATTTAACGGTCTGAAATCACCAAGGAACGCCAGGGACCCAAGGAAATCGAGGAATTGAAGCTCAAGTGGCCTGAAAAGTGTCCAGAATGCAAGATCATAGGGTTCCCACCATCCGATCAATTCAAAACTCCATACGTGGCTTAAGGACCATAAATGAACCGTACACATAAAATTTCATCCATTGGATCACTGTGGAATTGGCTCAACGGACAGATCAGCCCATAAACCATTGATTTTGGGGCCCGCACGATATCAGGATATGCCTCAATTTTGGTATCAGCAGTTTAAATGAGATGATAAAGGGGAAGGATGGATTGGATTTTTTATAACCATCATTGAGGGGCCACACGAGTGCCGCACATGCACTGCAGTAAGTGCACTTGCAGTGCACTGCACCGGAGCAAATTTTCAAAAAAACATGCGCCCGTCAGCTTCCTTTCCAGAGACGGAAGCTCTGCTGCCTTCGCGCACGAACCGTCCGCTGCTTCATTAGCAGCCCACTTTCATCATCCAGACGAGTGATCCAATCCATCCATCATGCAGAGGATATCGGAAAAATCAAAACCACGTTGACCGTGGGCAGCCATACATACGTGCGTGTCTGCTACAGGGGTCATAAGGAGATTGTTTTAAAACGTTCAAAGCAGGTGCAACTGATCTAATTCCGTGGGCCGCATCAACGGACAACCAAGACCGTCCATCTCCAACCGGAATTCCGAGGTGAATCCAACTGACGGAGTGGATTTTCTCTCCAGCATCGTTCATGGCCTCCACCAACATCCCAGCGCATTGCGTGCAGCCGGGACTTCCGGGCCGTTCCCTGATCAAGATGGTGATCGGATCAGCAATCCAAACCGTTTATTCTCATCAACAGGGAGCCGTGACCACCACCAAGAAGTCCGATTCTGATTTTGGACGATCAGTCGTCCAAAATCTCAAGACAAACGCAGGTTGCTCGCGGGTCCTCCGCCTGTTCCTGCGGAAGTTTATTTCATTCCAACTCAAACACGATCTCTTGGGCGGAAGACTTCCACCTAGAGTGGGAAATTGGGCTCGGACGAGTTCTATAAAGGGAAGCTTGGTTTCCATCGTTGAGGGGACGAGCAGGCTGGTTTTTGGCTTTGACGAAGGAAGAGAAACGGAGGGTGGTTTCTGCTATCCACGGCTGGAGAGAGTAGCGGCTGGTTCTTTTGCTAAGGCTGCTGGAGAGAACCAGGGAAGCTAAACGTGGTTGCTGCTGAACATGGGAAGCAGCAGAGTTTTTTTTATCTGCTGAAGGAGGAGCGTGAGATAGGAAGTCAAGCAGGGTGGGGACTTAGCATTGAAGGAAGAAAGGAACCAGAAGCGTAAAGCGTTTTTTTTTCTCTTTCCTTCTTGTTCTTTTCTTTCCCTGTTTTATTTTATTTTGCTGTTTTAATCAGCCCATTCATGTGTAGCTAATCCTCTTAGCTAGGGCTAAGAGGTGAAGCCTGTAGCGAGATGGGAGACACTATTTCCTGCTTTTCATTTAAATTTATGAATTGAGCTTGGTTTTAAGTTGATTATTAAAAGAATATTTTCTCAGTCTTTAATGGTCTGTTGTGACTGAAATTACAATGGGTTTGCAATGGTTTTGAATATCTCTTTTTCTCTTTTGATGTTTATGACGTCAGGAGGCCCTGTTGTTCACCATTGTCTCCTGGGCATGGTAGGATGACAGTACCTTCCTGATCTTCATAAATTGTTGATTGGTTGGTAATTAGTTTAATCCTGTTGTTTGCTTTGTCTCCTGGGCATGGTTAGATGATGGAATCCATTCTAATTCATATACCTCTCATCTCTTGAAAACCAAATCAAGTCAGTTTGATTTCCATAAATCTTAATGCAGGCATAAGATCTCCCTGATCCCTACAAGTGGATCCTCTGAATCCCTAGTTTCCTTCCTCTGAATTCCTTAAAGTTTTAGATAATTATTCTGCAATTATTCCCTAAACTCTATTTGGTTTAGATCACATCTTAGTCTAGTTCTAGTTCTACTTGGTTTCAGATAACGTACAGGTATCAGTCCCTGTGGATTCGACCTCGGTCTTACCGAGTTTATTACTACATCACAACCCTATACTTGGGGAGTGAACAAATGGCATTGTGAGTTGTTTCATGCTTTCTAGGGAGCTAGATGGTCATGATCTCTCTTTTTTGGTTCTTTCATAGATCTAGATAAATAGTTATTGGTGGAGTTTTCTAAAATTCTTTTGGGAAGTTCTTTTCTGGAGTTTCAGATAAATAGTTCTCAAAAGAAGCTTACCAAGATTTTAAGTTTGAAAGAAGCTTACCAAAATTTTCTTCTTCTTTTAAGTGTGGATGGTTGGAATACATGTAGAATCATTAAATGTACAAACGCATGCCTTAGATCAGATTTTTGCATCTCATTTTCTATTGTTTTTATATTTTATTTTCAGCTAAATTTTCAAATGAATGGTGTCAGTTCATAAAATTCAGAAAAACGAGTATTTGAACTATAATGGTGGTTGCTGGGAAGACGAGGCTGCCAACATTACTGGTTGCAAGGTATTAAAGGGTACAATTAGCCCAGCATACAAGTTGAGATGTTTCCATGTATGCTGATAGTTGCTTTGTTTCTTTAGGATACATTCCGTGGAAGGGTGTGTGAGTGTCCGTTGGTTCAGGAAGTGCAGTTTAAGGGAGATGTTTATAGCAGTTGTCAAGGTAAACCTTTCTCTCACTCTTTAGGGTATATCCTATCTCTGTATCTCACACACACTTTCTTATAAAAGAAAGTGAGTTTTTAGGTTGTAGAAGGGTGTCCTATTTCATGGGATTACTACTTACTAGTTTTACTTCTTTTCCATTACTCTTACCACTATGTTATATGCAGGTACCTATGGTCTCCTATATATTTGTTGTATATGATTACTTAGAACTGAATGTACAAGCCTTCATTACTAGCTATAGTTGCTAGATCCATCTATATGATGGATGAATGGAATGGTTTATTTGAATGTAAAACTGTCATGATATGTTCGTGTGATGTCTGGACAGTCTCTGTAGGTATTTCACACCCTTTTATCATACTTATCTGTAAAATGCACTTATCCACAGTGCCTTCAAATTGATTTTGATATATTCTTAGGTGACATCAAGATCTTATATATATATGGCTTTTATCATTTATGCAAAACACGCTTATATATAGTATTTTCAAATTGATTTTGAAACCCAACATTATTTCAAGAAGAACCTTCATTTTGTTTCATGAATAGAGGATGGACAAGTGATGACCTTTTTGGTTGTATTAGAAAGAAAATTTGTTAGGAGATGTCTGAGTGAGGCACATGGCATAATTATAAGTCCATCTCTCCATATGTCACATTGGTTATATATGAAAAGATCATCAACTATCTACCCTGTTTCAATCTAGAAAAAAAGAAGCAGTATTTGGTCTAGCTGGATGTATCTGACTAATAAATTGGACCTTATTGATAAATTGGAATTTTTTTATTCCTTATATTCCTTATATGTGTACAGGTAAATTCATTTTTTCTTATTCCGTATATTGTTTCCCAATTATATTTGTGTTGGTTTCAGAGTACAGGTAGCAATAGAAAGTGTTGGTCGATTGTGGCTTATAGACAAAGGGATGAGTAACCAACAATACGAATATGGGAGGCCTTCTTCAGGTATCCAGATGCTTTTAGCTATAATTATATTGTTTTTAAATGTATTAGCTTGAAATTAATGGAGTAGACCCGGATGTGCGTCGGAGCTATCCGGATGTTGAGCAGGGGTCCCTGAAAGGTGGGAACCGCTGTTATGACCATGATGAAGCTATCCATTTCTTATGGACAATATTGGAGTGGCCTGGCCATTTGGATAAGCCATGTTTATGTATTTATTCGAAATTGATGGAGCAGACCCGGATGTGCGTCGGAGCTATCCGGATATTAAGCAGGGGTCTCTGGAAGGTGGGAACCACTGTTATGACCATGATGAAGTTGTCCATTTCTTATGGACAGCATTGGAGTGGCCTGACCATTTAGACAGGCCACGTTTATGTATTTACTTGAAATTGATGGAGCAGACCCGGATATGCGTCGAAGCTATCCAGATATTGAGCGGGGGTCCCTGGAAGGTGGGAACCACTGTTATGACCATGATGAAGCTGTCCATTTCCTATGGACAGCATTGGAGTGGCTTGGCCATTTGGACAGGCCATGTTTATGTATTTACTCAAACTTGATGGAGCAGACCCAGATGTGCGTTGGAGCTATCCGGATGTTGAGCGGGGGTCCCTAGAAGATGGGAACCACTGTTATGACTATGATGAAGCTGTCCATTTCCTATGGATAACATTGGAAGGGTCTGGCCAATTGGAGCAAGCCGTAATTATATCTTTATTTGCAGAGACGACACCCTTAACCTATAACCTAAACCTATTCTCAAATCCTAAAACCTATAACTACAACCTAAACCTATAACCTAAACATATAAACTATAACCTAAACCCATAACCTAAACTCAATTCCCTAAACTTTAACCTACAACCTAACCTAAACCTATACTTATTCCCTAAACCTATTCTCAAATCCCAAAACCTATAACTTAAACCATACCCTAAACCTATAACCTATAAGCTAAACCTATAACGTAAACTCAATTCCCTAAACCCTAACCTATAACCTAACCTAAACCTATACTTATAACCTAAACCTATTCTCAAATCCCAAAACCTATAACCTATAACCTAAAACCATAACCTATAACCTAAACTCAATTCCCTAAAACTTAACCTATAACCTAACCTAAACCTATACTTATAACCTAAACCTATTCTCAAATCCCAAAACCTATAACTATAACCTAAACCTTAAACAAAAACCTATAACCTAACCTAAACCTAAACCTATAACCTTAACCTAAACCTAAACCTATAACTTTAACGTAAACCTAAACCTAAACCTATTCTCAAATCCCTAAACCTAAACCTAAACCTTAATGTATTCTCAAATCCCTAAACCTAAACCTACACCTAATCATAATTTAAACTCCCTAACCTAAACCTAAACCTAAACTTGAAAACCCAAACCTAAACACGATCCGAAACTTGAACCCGATTTCCTAAACCTAAACCTAAACCTAAACCTAAACCTATAACCTATAACCTAAACCAAAACCTAAAACCTAAATGTATTTTCAAATCCCTAAAGCTAAACCTACACCTAATCCTAATCTCAACTCCCTAACCTAAACCTAAACCTAACCTTGAAAACCAAAACCTAAACCCGATCCCGAACCCAAACCCAATTTCCTAAACCTAAATCTAACCTATTCTCAATTCCCTAAACCTATAGATTATAACCTAAACCGAAACCTAAACCTAAACCTTAACCCAAACCTAAACCTATAACTTATAACCTAAACTTAAACCTAAAACCTAAATGTATTCTTGAATCCCTAAACCTAAACCCACACCTAATCCTAATCTCAACTCCCGAACCTAAACCTAAACCTAAACTTGAAAACCCAAACCTAAAACCGATCCCGAACCCAAACCCGATTTTCTAAACCTAAACCTATACCTATTCTCAATTCCCTAAACCTATATCTTATAACCTAAACCTAAGCCTTAACCTAAACCTAAACCTAAACCAATAACCTATAACCTAAACCTAAACCTAAAACCTAAATGTATTCTCAAATCCCTAAACCTAAACGTACACCAAATCCTAATCTCAACTCCCTAACCTAAACCTAAACCTAAACTTGAAAACAAAACCTAAACCCAATCCTGAACCCGAACCCAATTTCCTAAACCTAAACCTGAACCTATTCTCAATTCCCCAAACCTATAGCTTATAGCCTAAACCTAAGCCTAAACCTGTAACCTATAACCTAAACCTAAACCTAAAACCTAAATGTATTCTCAAATCCCTAAACCTAAGCCTACACCTAATCCTAATCTCAACTCCCTAACCTAAACCTAAATCTAAACATGAAAACCAAAACCTAAACCCGATCCCGAACCTAAACCCGATTTAATAAACCTAAACCTTAACCTATTCTCAATTCCCTAAACCTATTTCTTATAACCTAAACCTAAACCTAAACCTAAACCTTAACCTAAACATAAACCTAAACTTAAACCTGTAACCTATAACCTAAACCTAAACCTAAACCTGTAACCTATAACCTAAACCTAAACCTAAAACCTAAATGTATTCTCAAATTCCAAAACCTAAGCTTACACCTAATCCTAATCTCAACTCCCTAACCTAAACCTAAACCTAAACTTGAAAACCAAAAACTAAACCCGATCCCGAACCCGAACCCGATTTCCTAAACCTAAACCTTAACCTATTCTCAATTCCCTAAACCTATTGCTTATAACCTAAACCGAAACCTAAACCTAAACCTAAACCTATAACCTATAACCTAAACATAAACCTAAATCCTAAATGTATTCTCAAATCCCTAAACCTAAACTACACCTAATCCTAATATCAACTCCCTAACCTAAACTTAAACCTAAACTTGAAAACTCAAACCTAAACCCGATCTCGAACCCGAACCCGGTTTCTTAAAACTAAACCTTAGTGTATTCTCAAATCCCTAAACCTAAACCTACACCTAATCCTAATCTCAACTCCCTAACCTAAACCTAAACTTGAAAACCCAAACCTAAACCCGATCCCGAACTCGATCCCGATTTCCTAAACCTAAACCTTAACCTATTCTCAATTCCCTAACCTATATATTATAACCTAAACCTAAGCCTCAACCTAAACCTAAACCTAAACCTAAAGCTACACCTATAACCTATAACCTAAACCTAAAACCTAAATGTATTCTCAAATCCCTAAACCTAAACCTACACCTAATCCTAATCTCAACTCCCTAACCTAAACCTAAACCTAATCCTAAACTTGAAAACTCAAACCTAAACCCATTCCCGAACCCGAACCCGATTTCCTAAACATATACCTTAATGTATTCTCAAATCCCTAAACCTAAACCTACACCTAATCCTAATCTCAACTCCCTAACCTAAACCTAAACCTAAACTTGAAAACCCAAACCTAAACCTGAACTCGAACACGAACCAGATTTTCGAAACGTAAAACTTAACGTATTCTCAAATCCCTAAACCTAAACCTACACCTAATCCTAATCTCAAATCCCTAACCTAAACCTAAACTTAAACTTGAAAACCCAAACCTAAACCCAATCCCGAACCCGAACCCGATTTCCTAAACCTAAACCTTAACCTATTCTTAATTCCCTAAACCTATATCTTATAACCTAAACCTAAGCCTAAACCTAAATCTAAACCTAAACCTAAACCTGTAACCTATAACCTAAACCTAAACCAAAAACCTAAATATATTCTCAAATCCCTAAACCTAAACCTACACCTAATCCTAATCTCAACTAACCTAAACCTAAACCTAAAATAGAAAACCAAAACCTTAACCCGATCCCGAACCTGAACCCGATTTCCTAAACCTAAACCTTAACCTATTCTCAATTCCCTAAACCTATTGCTTATAACCTAAAGCTAAACCTAAACCTGCAACCTAAAACCTAAACCTAAACCTAAAACCTAAATGTATTCTCAAATCCCTAAACCTAAACCTATAGCTAATCCTAATCTCAGCTCCCTAAGCTAAACCTAAATCTAAACTAGAAAACCAAAAACTAAACCCGATCCCGAACCTGAACCCGATTTCCTAAACCTAAACCTTAACCTATTCTCAATTCCCTAAACCTATTGCTTATAACCTAAACCGAAACCTAAACCTAAACCTAAACCTATAACTTATAACCTAAAAATAAACCTAAAACCTAAATGTATTCTCAAATCCCTAAACCTAAACCTACACCTAATCCTAATCCCAACTCCCTAACCTAAACCTAAACCTAAACTTGAAAACTCAAACCTAACCCTGATCCCGAACCCGAACCAAATTTCCTAAACCAAAACCTTAATGCATTCTCAAAATCCCTAAACCTAAACCTACACCTAATCCTAATCTCAACTCCCTAACCTAAACCTAAACCTAAACTTGAAAACCCAAACCTAAACCCGATCCTGAACCCGAACCCGATTTCCTAAACCCAAACCTTAACCTATTCTCAATTTCTAAACCCAGTGCTTATAACCTAAACCGAAACCTAAACCTATACCTTAACCTAAACCTAAACCTAAACCTATAACCAATAACCTAAACCTAAACCTAAAACTTGAATGTATTCTCAAATCCCTAAACCTAAACCTACACCTAATCCTAGTATCAACTCCCTAACCTAAACCTAAACTTGAAAACCGAAACCTAAACCCGATCCCGAACCCGAACCCGATTTCCTAAACCTAAACCTTAACTTATTCTCAATTCCCTAAACCTATAGCTTATAACCTAAACCTAAGCTTAAACCTAAACCTTAACCTAAACCTAAACCTGTAACCTATAACCTAAACCTAAACCTAAACCTTAATGTACTCTCAAATCCTTAAACCTAAACGTACACCTAATCCTAATCTCAACTCTCTAACCTAAACCTAAACCTAAACTTGAAAACCCAAACCTAAACCCGATCCCGAACCCGAACCTGATATCCTAAACCTAAACCTTAACCTATTCTCAATTCTCTAAACCTATTGCTTATAACCTAAACCAAAACCTAAACCTATACCTTAACCTAAACCTAAACCTAAACCTATAACCTATAACCAAAACCTAAACCTAAAACCTAAATGTATTCTCAAATCCCTAAACCTAAACCTACACCTAATCCTAATCTCAACTCCCTAACCTAAACCTAAACCTAAACTTGAAAACCAAAACCTAAACCCGATCCTGAACCCGAACCCGATTACCAAAACCTAAACCTTAACCTATTCTTAATTCCCTAAACCTATAGCTTATAACCTAAACCTAAGCTTAAACCTAAACCTTAACCTAAACCTAAACCTGTAACCTATAACCTAAACCTAAACCTAAACCTTAATGTATTCTCAAATCCCTAAACCTAAACCTACACCTAATCCCAATCTGAACTCCCTAACCTAAACCTAAACCTAAACTTGAAAACCCAAACCTAAACCCGATCTCAAACCCGATCCTGATTTCCTAAACCTAAACCTTAACCTATTCTCAATTCTCTAAACATATTGCTTATAACCTAAACCGAAACCTAAACCTATACCTTAACCTAAACCTAAACCTAAACCTATAACCTATAGCCTATAGCCTAAACCTAAACCTAAAACCTAAATGTATTCTCAAATCCCTAAACCTAAACCTACACCTAATCCTAATCTCAACTCCCTAACCTTAACCTAAACCTAAACTTGAAAACCAAAACTTAAACCCGATCCCGAACCCGTACCCGATTTCCTAAACCTAAACCTTGACCTATTCTCAATTCCCTAAACCTAGAGCTTATAACCTAAACCTAAACCTAAACCTAAACATTAACCTAAACCTAAACCTAAAATCTAAATGTATTCTCAATCCCTAAACCTAAACTTACACCTAATCCTAATCTCAACTCCCTAACCTAAACCTAAACCTAAACTTGAAAACCAAAACCAAAACCCGATCTCGAACCCGAACCCGATTTCCTAAACCTAAACCTTAACCTATTCTCAATTCCCTAAACCTATAGCTTATAACCTAAACCGAAACCTAAACCTATACCTTAACCTAAACCTAAACCTAAACCTATAACCTATAACCAAAACATAAACCTAAAACCTAATGTTTTCTCAAATCCCTAAACCTAAACCTACACCTAATCCTAATCTCAACTCCCTAACCTAAACCTAAACCTAAACTTGAAAACTCAAACCGAAACCCGATCCCGAACCCGAACCAGATTTCCTAAACCAAAACCTTAATGTATTCTCAAATCCCTAAACCTAAACCTACACCTAATCCTAATCTCAACTCCCTAACCTAAACCTAAACCTAAACTTGAAAACCCAAATCTAAACCCGATCCCGAACCCGAACCCGATTTCCTAAACCTAAACCTTAACCTATTCTCAATTCTCTAAACCTATAACCTAAACCGAAACCTAAACCTATACCTTAACCTAAACCTAAACCTAAACCTCTAACCTATAACCAAAACCTAAACCTAAAACCCAAATGTATTTTCAAATCCCTAAACCTAAACCTACACCTAATCCTAATCTCAACTCACTAACCTAAACCTAAACCTAAACTTGAAAACTAAAACCTAAACCCGATCTCGAACCCGAACCCGATTTCCTAAACCTAAACCTATAGCTTATAACCTAAACCTAAGCTTAAACCTAAACCTTAACCTAAACCTAAACCTATAACCTATAACCTAAACCTAAACCTAAACCTTAATGTATTCTCAAATCCCTAAACCTAAACCTACACCTAATCCTAATCTCAACTCCCTAACCTAAACCTAAACCTCAACTTGAAAACCCAAACTTAAACCCGATCCCGATTTCCTAAACCTAAACCTTAACCTATTCTCAATTCTCTAAACATATTGCTTATAACCTAAACCGAAACCTAAACCTATACCTTAACCTAAACCTAAACCTAAACCTATAACCTATAACCTAAACCTAAACCTAAAACCTAAATGTATTCTCAAATCCCTTAACATAAACCTACACCTAATCCTAATCTCAACTCCCTAACCTAAACCTAAACCTAAACTTGAAAACCAAAACCTAAACCCGATCCCGAACCTGAACCCGATTACCTAAACCTAAACCTTAACCTATTCTCAATTCCCTAAACCTATAGCTTATAACCTAAACCTAAACCTAAACCTAAACATTAACCTAAACCTAAACCTAAACCTAAACCTGTAACCTATTACCTAAACCTAAATCTAAACCTAAACCTGTAACCTATAACCTAAACCTATAACCTAAATGTATTCTCAAATCCCTAAACCTAAACTTACACCTAATCCTAATCTCAACTCCCTAACCTAAACCTAAACCTAAACTTGAAAACCCAAACCTAAACCCGATCCCAAACCCGAACCCGATTTCCTAAACCTAAACCTTAACCTATTCTCACCTAAACCTAAACCATAACCTAAACCAATAACCTATAACCTAAGCCTAAACCTAAAACCTAAATGTATTCTCGAATCCCTAAACCTAAACCTACACCTAATCCCAATCTCAACTTGCTAACCTAAACTTAAACCTAAAATTGAAAACCCAAACCTAAACTTGAAAACCCAAACCCGAACCCGATTTCCTTAACCTAAACATTAACCTATTCTCAATCTCTTAAACCTATATCTTATAACCTAAACCTAAACTTAAACCTAAACCTTAACCTAAACCTAAAACCTAAATGTATTCTCAAAGCCCTAATCCTAAACCTACACCTAATCCTAATCTCAACTCCCTAACCTAAACCTAAACCTCAACTTGAAAATCCAAACCTAAACCCGATCCCGAACCTGAACCCGATTTCCTAAACCTAAACCTTAACCTATTCTCAATTCCCTAAACCTTAACCTATAACCTAACCTAAACCTAAACCTATTACCTACACTTATAACCTAAACCTATAACTAAAACCTAAGCCTAAAACCTAAACCTAAACCTAAAATCGAAATGTATTCTCAAATCCTTAAACCTAAACCTACACCTAATCCTAATCTCAACTCCTTGATCTAAACTTAAACCTAAACTTGAAAACCCAAACCTAAACCTGATCCCGAACCCGGACCCGATTTCCTAAACCTAAACCTTAACCTATTCTCAATTCCCTAAAGCTATAACCTATAACTAAAACCTAAACCTTAACCTAAACCTATAACCTAAACCTAAACCTTAACCTAAACCTAAACCAAAACCTATAACCTATAACCTAAACTTATAACCTATAACCTAAAACCTAATCCTAAACCTAAACCTATAACCTAAGACCTAAAACCTAAACCTAAAACCTAAATGTATTCTCAAATCCTTAAACCTAGAGCTATACCTAATCCTAATCTCAACTCCCTAACCTAAATCTAAAACTAAACTTGAAAACCCAAACATAAACCCAATCCTGAACCCAAACCCAAACCCAATTGCTGTAATAATATAACCCAATCACATGGCAAGAAACAAGAATGTATCCCTTTTAACACATGCCCCTTTTTACAAAGCTTTAATTTTTGTTGTCGTTTCTATTAACTTGAATTGTAGCCCAATCACATGGCAACAAACAAGAATATATCCCTTTTAACACATGCCCCTTTTTACAAAGCTTTAATTTTTGTTGTTGATTCTATTAACTTGAATTGAAACACTTTTTTGCATTATTTACTTGCATTAGTTTTATTTTAATGATCAGTTTTATTTTAAAAAAGTGCCCACTTTTTTGGAAGAAGTTTATGCAATTCTTCATGATTCTGAATTATAATGTTTTGTTGGTTTAATATTTTTTTTCAGATGAAAGACACAAAAAGAAAATTGTTACTGATTTTTTTCCTTTTTTTATTTATGATGTTAAACTTATATGTATTTATGCGTGGATGAATGTAATGTGGATAAGATTGTTTGTGTTTGGATGGATGTAGTTTATGTTTGGATGAATGTAGTTTATGTTGGATTTACGTAGTTTGGGTTTAGATGGATATGAATGTGAATATGATGAAATATATTATATAACAGGTGTATATCAGGAAGAATACGATGAAATATATTGTAATAGGTGTATATTGATCCTCTCAAATTTAAAAATGTGCTTTGAAGGCTCACAAGGGACGGTCCATGACAGTCCTTTTTAAGGACGGTCTGTGGCCGTCCTTTGAAGGCTCATAAGAGACGGTCCATGACAGTCCTTTTTAAGGACGGTCTATGGCCGTCCTTTGAAGGGCCATAAGAGATGGTCCATGACAGTCCTTTTTAAGGATGGTCCATGACCGTCCTTTTAAAGGACGGTCCATGGCCGTCCTTTGAAGGCTCATCAGAGACGGTCTATGACAGTTCTTTTTAAGGACGGTCCATGACCATCCTTTGAAAGCTCATAAGAGACGGTCCATGACCATCCTTTTTAAGGACGGTCCACGACCATCCTTTTTTCGTCAATAAGAATGTCAGTTTTCGACCGTCCTTTAAGTAATACGACACGTCAAAATTTGACAGCCCATGCGACGGTTCATGACCATCCTTTTTGGTCATTTGAGACGGTTTTAGATCATCCTTTTTTTGCAGTTTTGGCGTAGTGTGAGACAATGAGAGTTATTTTTAGATGGAAGGGAAGGGGCATTAGAGCTAGTGGCGGGCAAATGACCCACGACTTGAGCTATTCAACTGATAGTTCCATTTTGTTGCTAATGGCGGTAGTTCACGGTTGATGCATGTGGTGATAGGTACTTCTCTTGATACAGAAATTAAATGACCAACTTTATAGAAGCGAAGACTTGAATGATGTAGCATCTCTATATTCAAAGCTGAATAGACAAGCTGAAATGGAGATGATAGTTATTACCACAGGAATCCCATGGAATGCTTCAGAATAATTAAATCTGACAAGGTGACATCCATTACACTCTGCTAGAGCATCACAACTTTTTTTTTTTTGGAATTGTTACTAAGGATCCCAAAATGCCCAAAATGCCTGATATAGCTTCCTTGGTTCCTAAACACCACAACAGGAAATGAGAGAGAGAGAGAGAGAGAGAGAGAGAGAGAGAGCTATTTTCAGATCTGAAACATTTATGGGTCACAAGATTCCAAGATGCTCCCTTTAGTTTTGAAAACACATAAAAAGGAGATTGCAATTTTTATTGATATATGGAGAGTAGAGAGGATTAACACACCTTATTTGCTAGCCGTACAAGGCACTTCTCTAGAGCAGAATGCAGAGCAGCCCTCTGCTCATTTATGGCATCTCCCAATTTTGGTTATTCAATGGAGCATAGGAAGCATTTGCGCAAGTATCTCATCGAGTCATTTATTACACCAACTATAGCTACAGAAGGCTCCAGCCCTGAGCGTTGAGCTAGATTTGTGGTAACCATTGAAATATAAAAGAGTAAAGAGTGTGTGCACATGAGATGCAAACATTGGTTGAAACCATTGAAACACAGATGGTTAAGACAACAGACATGCACATGAGGTGTCAAACAAGGAAACCATAAGAAGCATGACGATTCATTGTAAAGTTAACATTATAACGTTGAAAGATACACAAGTATACAAATTTTAATTTATAAAGCAGTAAAAAAAAAGAAAAAGAAAGAAAAAAAGGGAGGACCCAATATGCTATATGAGGCAAAATGTTAGGCAGTTAGAAAGCGGCATGAGCAGAGATTTGGGTGTTGTAGAGATGAGAACGTGGAGATGAAAGTGTGTGAAGACAACAATACGTTTAGAACCTGCAGTATGGTTTTTTTTCCTAATGAAAATGGCTCTATTGTTAGCTAGTACATAATCAAAGTCATAAGTTATTTTAAGTAACACTCACCATTTGCTCCCCATGGGTTTAAGCAACGCGAACAGTGAGCCATGTCAAAGGCTCTAGATGGGTAAGGGAGCTTTATGGTTCCAAGCACACCAATAATTGCAAGGACACCTCTTTCCAAAGCAAATTGCACTTGTGCCTCGTGTGAGTCCCTCGGTGCAAAGGGCATTGTCAATATAATTCTTTTCAACAAGTAAGCACCCTAGCTTGCAACCTATGCACAGTTCCAAAGTCAGCTGATAAATTACAATTAAAGCAGTATAAGATTAGCAAATGTGCTAATCAATCCTAATGGCCACCTCATGATGGCCAATGGTCAAAAGTTCCAGTGATTGGATATTTTCAGCCATTTGATCTATAGACCAGTTTTTTAGATGGTTTCTCTAAACTTTTCTCAACATTTCAAAACTGGCGATGGACAGATGGTTATGAGCTTCTAATTAGTGCAATTTTTAGGCCAGATATTATTCAAGAGGTGGGCCACTAATTAGCATGGATTCATTACCAAATTGCACCAATTCAAGGATTTATATAGTTGATACCATTCATTAAATTATATTCAACACACATAGTATCTTAAGCCAAGATACAAGAAAGCAATTACCTTCAACAATTCCAAGAAACCCGCTGCAATTAGAGTCCTGTTGCATCTTAACTTTCAGCTCTGTCCACACCAATCAGGCAAGTGTTAATAATGGTCTTAACCAAAATCTCACGTTATCTTTAGAAGTTTCACCTAAAAATCGATGGAAAAAAATGAAAATGAAAATGAATATACTTGTACCTTTTTATTGACAAGCAAGGTACCCTTCACAGCACAACCATTGTAGAACAACCTGACTTGGATAAGTAAAGGCTAGAGGATAGAGAAACAAAAACAGAAGTTCCATCAAGATCAATTGATTTTGAAGGGGATTTGGACTAGCATTAAAGAAAAGACAGACATAATGTACATATTAGATCCCCAGTGACAGATTCGTGTAGTGTTAATGTTGAAGATTTCTCCACAACTTCAGCCAGATCCAGCATTCCCTAAAGGAAGAATGACATTCAACTAAAATACGCCAAAAAACAAGCCAAAGATGGAGAAACATAAAGATAACAAAAATGATATAAGTGGTGATGGACAGCTTCACTGTCCTTGCAGCCGAGATTCTTTTTACAAATCACCCCACAAGAGGTGATATTAACTCCAAGAATCTCTTTAAGGGGTCCAAACAACAACTGATCGACCAGCTACACCAGTATAAAGTCTGAATCTAAAACTGCAAAACATGAAACTAAAAACAAACCATATGGTTTCTAGGCAGATCTCCTCGAGTATACTCAAAACCCAATGATAAGTAAGTGGGGATAAGCAAAAATTCCTACCTGACCACACATTGGCAGGATGATGAGGGTCCAGTCGGAGAGATACCTGACCCACCATTTGTCAGTCAAGACTCTCTACTTGGATCTCTGCCTCATCTTTCGGCGCTTTCTCTTCAGCCTCCTCATACCTTTCTTCTTCCACTGCATTGAATCACCCAATTCCATTATTCGAAAAACAATTCAGCAAGGAATGACCATTTCACAACATTAATCATTGCAACCAAACAGCAAAGCTTCATTAAGCATAGCACATAGTCCAACATGTTCATCCTAACAACTGAAAAATTCAATCCAATCCACTCCTTTTGAACCGAGTGGATGATGCACACGCTGATGAAATAACATAGGCAACAAAAAAATAAGAAAGATATTCCAATATCATTTCGCTCATTATTTATCATTAGTATAAATTAAGGTTTTAGAGCTTTAGAACCCATGAATGGGGCCAACCAACGAAACAGGTCGGGCCACTAAAAAAAAAAAACCATTGAGAAAGAACCTCTTGAGTGATCTTGATCAGGATTGGAACCAGCAGCCAAAATGGTTTAGCTCGCTAAAAACCCATTTGACAACAAGCCTGTTGAGCCACTGGACCCGGACATCTGCCCAGGTCAACACATCAAATCCTTATTTGATCATCGCATCCACTTACTATACCGTGATGACATCATGGGCCAGACTGCTTGTACCGGTTGGTAACAAACCGCTCATAAAAACAGGTCAAGACCAGTCCCTAATTCAATAAGCTTCTCACAACAAATCAGACACCTTACATTTCCCAGTATACCATGAACGCTATTTTATTAGAAGTAACCCCACTAGGGGCATCCATGTAATAAAGCAACAATAAGCAGTTGGCATACAAAGACCAAAAGCCTGCAGTAGCAACAAGAAATTTTAAATTTTTGTTATTAGAAATAAAGAGCCAAATTGATGGAAACTTATTCATCTCACCTGAAAACCTGTCACATAATGAATAACTATAATAACAATGATAACTATTGACAAGAGACGTACCAGATGCTTAAATCTGAAATATGCAGCTCCAATCCTCCCATATGCAACATCCACCTGAAAGAATGCGCATAACTATCATGCTTGAGTAATCAATACAAGAATGTACAAGTAAAACCATAAAACCAGAGATACTCATTGCACTTTCAGGATCTCTTCCATAGTTAATGATCTCATTCTAAAGTCCTTCTCCCTCCTCCTTTACCCGGGCTTAGGACTGGCAATCCAAGGAGTTGTATTGGCAGAGTTAAAAAAGGGCTTAAGCTCCATTTAGTTTTCAAAAAAAAATAAATGTTTTCATAAATACTAATGTGATGACCAAATGGAGCCTAAGACTATAAATAAGTTCAAATATAGAGTACAAAATTCATTCAATATTAAAAAAATAATAATAAATTAACTAACATCTAGTGTAACTAGAAAGAACATGCAGACTATAACTATGTTAAACTATAGAGTGTCAAATTAGTTCAAAAACATGCACACACTACACATATTCAATTATAGAGTACCAAATTTGTTCAAATTATTGAATTCTCAAAGCCTCCTTCCCCCATTGTACGAATGATCCCAGACTAGCCTCTCCAAGTGTAGACGTGAACCCATCTTCTTTCCACAAAGGAGCGTTGGGTTATATAACCTCAGTCAGGACAACAACAAAAGCTCCATCCTCCAACGGTTCGTAATGGACAGTTGCATTTGGATTAACTTCGTGTACTTGACCACGAGCAATTACACCATGTTTTTCAAAACCAAGCAACTTGCATCTTTTACCGATATATATAATATCCGGCTACATTTACACATAAAATGGCATTGGTATTGTTGGCATTTATAATATAATTGTAAGTTCAATACGGTAAAAAATTTATACTTACATACCGATGATGCCTGAGTAGATTTAGCGATTGCTGGTGATAAGACATTTTGAGTATATTGTCCCTCTTTCTGTATATCCACCCACATTTTCTTCATCTAAAAAAACTCTTGAGTTAGACCAACCAATGATTTCTTCATCTCAAATATTTCTTGAGTTAGGCCCTCTTTTTCTTTTGTCACATTCTCTACCTTTGAACGAGTAGGGGCTGACATCTTCAGTCCTGTCTTGCTTATCGAGCAACCTAGACCCCGCATTCACCCTCTACTATCAAAACCAACCAACTATAAAATATTGTAAATCAAGTTATTAGGATATTCATAATTACCACAAAACTTATGTAATTTTTAAATTTTATTAGTACCTCTGTAAGGGCATCATCCATGCCGGTCATCATAGAAGCAGGATTGCTACTATAGAGCTCATCTAGTTTTCCTGTGAAAAAATATAAATGAATGTAATATAATTCAAAGTTATACATAGGCTTTTCATAAGGGTACTAGTTACTAGTACGAGGGATGCACTTACAGCAAGGTCAAGATACTGGACAACTTTGTCCTTTCTTGTATGGGCTCTTAAGAAGACTTCACATCTACCTATCTCAGCATCAGAGGTAAGATTCTTCTCCATCGCCTTTGGCACATTACATATCGTTCAAATACACATCATCAATAGATTTAGATGAATGATAATTCAAATTTAAATTCAATTTTAAACTATAATATCTATTATTAAATACATACCATCTTATGGCAAGTAACGGCCATGCTGTGCCTCCCAAGACAGGCAGGTCCTTTTAGCTTGGCCCGATTGACTTTATTCCTTGCGCTTGCCCTCTTGAATTCCTCAGTGGTATGTTGATTCACGAAGACCCTCCAATCCTCCATAGGGATACCTAGGGGGGTAGGACCATCTCTCACAGCAATATGATCCTTGTTTTTACTATATCTTATAGTCAATCTTTTCTTATAATTCCTCCACATTTCATTGATGCGTTGTGTAACGTAATTAAGACTTGCATCCCAACTTTGACCCTCAAACTCATAAAACTGTGACAATCTTTCTGTGACTATATGAATGTATTCATGAGGCACTTGGTGAAAGTCTAGGTATAGATCGGGATATGAGAATGGGTGATGACACCGACATGCGATGCAAAGTCTCTGTGATCGGAACAGTCCTCATTCGGTTGCTCGAATTCATTCATCTTTAAGACTTTTTTCTTATCAGGTTGCACAAGTAAAGAGACCCCCCTAGTAATTCCTCTCTTTTTAGATGAAGAAGAAGCTGACATAATTACATAAAAAGAATAACAGTTATATATACACATGATTGATTACGGCCAATATATAAGAAAAAGGAAATTTACATATATAATTAAGAAGAAGTATATTATTGCCTTTAGTGTTGCTTGAATCACCCAATACCTCTGGTTGTGAATCCATGTGCCTATATCTTCCCTAATATGAAAAAAAACACTAATGGTTAAGAAATAATTTACATCACAGATAAAGTACAAATAATTCACTATATTATTCAAACCTTGATCCTCTAATAAATATCATTTTGTTACATGCTGAGAAAATACAAACAAATCAGTTGATTCTCTTTGATCATTTTCTTTTCTTTATTTTCTTGACTACAACACTTATGTCTTCAGATTCATCGAATATCAACTCATCAACAATTGCTAATGAGGTGAGATCAGGTCCTGCATCAGCATTACTTACAGCCTTTCATAATTTCGATAGAATGCACGTCTCTTCTTAGAAAAAAAATCTTTTTTGGAACCTCTAAGACCACATACCAATCAAGATTTTTTGGATCTCTGGAGTAAAAAACTTGCGTGGCATGCTCTGCAAGAATGAAAGGCTCGTCACCGACTTTGTCTGAACTGTAAAGACTGGACAAATTTACTAATCTTAGATTCGCTTCGACATCAACAGAAACACCATGATGTGTCACTTTCACCCAATCACACTTAAATAGGATGGGCTTGTACCCTATTTGGTACTCCAATTGGATAATTCTAGAAAGGACTTCGTAGTAAGGTTGATTTTCATCTACTGTATTCATATCCTTAGCACTCGATCAGAAGATTGTCATACCCTTTGTCCTAACCCCACTATTTTGGTTCATGTTATTCTCCTCATAGTCTTTAGTGACAAAGAGGAAACCATTAATATAATACTTATTGTATTGCATAGAAAAAGCTAGAGGTCCTCTCAATACGTCTTTAAATTCTTTATCGTCAGATTCAATGAACTCTGGTTGCCTCTTCAACCAAGATATGAATTCATCCTCGCTAGGTACCCTGTTGGTCCTCTTATAGCATCACTGCAAGAAATCTTTGTGCTTCCTGCGCGATATTCGATAACATTGTTATATTGAATTGCATAAAGGAATATATATATATATATATATATATATATATATATATATATGAGCTTATTGTACATACCCTTCCCACTCATTGTAGCTAGGATGACTCTTCAGTACCCATGTACAAGCTTGTTTGTATTCGATACCCGCTAGGATAACACTTTGACCCGAACCTACTGGACCAACGTCGTCATCATTAGGGTCATCATTAACGATATCTTGTAACTTACGTAGTCTTGAAATGACTCCATTAAACTATTTTTTCAGCTTTCCCAATAGGCTTATTTTCTGTTTTCCTTTATATTGGTTGCAGAATATAACTGCCTCCTCTTGGATGTACTGCTCTGAAATACAACCCTCAGGTCGTGTCTTGTTACGAACATAGGCCTTGAATGTCTTCATGAACCTGACAAAGTTAATGATACATTATATATACATGCAACTATAGATGTTAAGCCAATTTATTCTTATTAAGCTCACAGCGTACCTTTCGAATGGATACATCCATTGATAGTATACATGACCACATATGCGAGCCTCATAAGCCAAATGGACTGACAAATGCATCATAATGACAAATATCGATAGCGGGCATATAGTCTCAAGCTGACATAATGTCCTAGCCATGCCCCTCTAGAGAGTAAGGAGTGTTTGAATGTCTACGGATGTCAAGCACAAGGCATTAAAGAAGGTGCAAAAGCTTGTAATTATAGGACGAATGACCTTCCTATCCTTGAATGCATGTTGGATGAGAACTGGGAGTAGATGTTGCATCAACACATGGTAAGAATGAGACTTCATTCCCTTTAAATCCACGCAATCTTCCTTTACGATGGTCCTCCAATTCACACTAAAACCGATTAGAATACGCAATTCATGCAAAGTCTGAATGAAAAGCTTTTTCTCTTCTTTTCTTAGACAAAAAGGACCTTGTTTCTGAATCACCTTGCCATTGTTCTTTTTCAGCCATAGACGCTTCTTAATTCCTAATATTTTCAGGTGCCTACACGCATTAATATCATCCTTGATTTTTCCAAGCATGTTCAACATCAAGGCAACAAGGATTTCACATATATTTTTCCTAATATGCATAACATCAAGGTTGTGACACACGGAAATATCTTTCCAATACTCCAGATCAAATAATATAAACCGTTTGAAGAATTATGGTGATTCAACATCATCTGCTAGCTCTTGTCGGCCTCCATCAATACCCCTTATATTACTCTTTCCACTCTTGCCCCACTGTATATTCAAGTTTGCGGTTTGTCTTTTAACCTCAATCCCATCCAGACGGATCAGTTGATGTCGTATCTCCACTTCTTGTTGAATGTGCAAGCACTTATGTCCTTCTTAGCCTGTTTTGACATTGGCAACCATCGTCTGTGACCCATATAAACATGTTTCTTTCCATATTTGAGTCGCAAAGAATCTGTGTTGGGACCACATAAAGGACAACCATACTTACCTTTGGTCCTACAACCAGAAACGTTACCATATGCTGGAAAGTCATGGATTGTCCAGAGCAGAACGGTACGCATGTTGAATTTGGTTTCATGGTTTGCATCGAATGTCATGACCCCTTCTCGCCATAACTTTTGTAGTTCATCAATCAATGACTATAAATAAACGTCAATATCCTTTCCCGGTTGTCGCGGTCCCTCAATGAACAAAGTCAACATAGTAAACTGAGGTTTCATGTAAAGCTTTGGTGGAAGGTTGTACGTCACACACATAATGAGCCATGAACTATGCAACGTACTGAAAGCGCTGGATAAGTTAAACCCATTTGTAGGCAAACCCAATCGAATATTGTGAGGCTCAGCTGAAAAATCTGTATATGTGTCATCAAGATTCTTCCATGCAATAGAATTAGCCGGATGCTCCATCTTTTCATGTTGAAATTTCCTGGTTGAGTGCCAAGACATTTCTTTCGCCAACCATGGCACACTAAACATTCTTTGTAGCCTTGGTGTTAAAGGAAAATACCTTAACACCTTCATAAGTATTTTAGATTGTTTTCTCTTAGAATCCATTTCAATCTTGTACCTAGGAGTTTTACAAATTGGACAAATAAGTTTCATCTCGTTCTCTCTCCAGTATAAGATGTAATCATTTGGACAAGCATAGATTTTCACATAATCAAGACCCAACTTTTTAATAATCTTCTTCACTTGGTAGGTATTAGTTGGGGCCTTGTTACCAGAAGGTAACACCTTCTTTGGTAGTTAAATGAGCTCTGTAAAGTTTTTTTCACTCCATCCATGATTCACCTTTAATTTGAAAAGTTGTACAATGAAAGTCAACACGGTGAAATCTTGGGCCCCAGGGTATAACTCAGTTGTTGCATCACGTATATTTGCTTCAAACTCATTACTTTCATTTTCTCCAAAGGCGCCTTCAACTACAGGGGTCAGATTCGGCTTATCCTGCACAACTTCATCTAGGTTATTACCACCAAGTTCTTGAACGATCATGTTATGAACCTCATTTAAGTTCGGGACACTATGGTATTGTTGGGAACTTGATTCACGTATAGTACATTTAGGTGATACATGCTCCTCATGCATGTTCCAAACCCTATAGCTTGGGTCGAATCCATTTTTCATTAGATGTATTTCCATATCATTATAAGAAACTAAAAAATGTGCACATCTACAAGTGGTGCATGGATAAGGAACGGATTCTCTACTGGAAGGTTTTCTTGTGCAAACTTTGAAAAACTTCTTATTCCAAAAATGAAATGTGGGTCTGGGAAACTTAGTGTCATCCACTCCCTATTCATTACAACCGGATCTCGATTAACCAAGGGGTCCATTTTCAACCTGCACCTTACCAAAAATTAAAGTTGGAAATTAGCCTAATGCACCATCCTCCTCAAAGTTAGAAATGAAGGAAGTGCTATCAGATGATTGAACCCAGATAGACATTATCTACCAAATCCAATGTATTAGGGAGTTTGCAATCATTGTATTTTTATAATAAATTAATAATGTAATTTGTAAGTAAAATCTTAAACCGCTTGCATAGATGAAAAGTCTCGCATACAATTCTAATATATCAAGTACTTCTAAAATCTTTATCGAATAAACATGAATACAAGAAAAGAAAAACAGTAGGAAAGAGGCTTCTCTGTTTAAGTCATCTTCACCACACATACACCTCATTTGGCATCAGTCTGCTGAGAATTAAACAGATCCAGATGCCCATTTCATCTATTTCAACGGCACTGATGCCACATTACACAATTCCTCATAGAAAAACACTAACTCAATGAATGCCAGATCAAATATTTTTTATTTTTTTAAAAAATAAAAAGGTGGAGTAGTCCACTAAACCCCTCTATTTATGAAAGGCATTATGCCACCAAGTACACGTGATTGTTATAGGTCAGTACAAAGAAACTGTCCTTCCATCAATTAAAACACAGAAATTCCTCTAGAGGGGCATTCCCATCTCTTTAAAATTGAAAAGAAATAACTATCATAAAGAGACCCTGATGTACATCCTAACACACTATACCTTTTCAAGAGCACCAAAATCAAGCTCACCAGAGGGAAACTCCCACAAGAGTTCCAACATTATCTATAGAGGAATGACCTGATACATCGGTGGAATACAATGAACTGAACGCATGCACAACGCTATCGGGAAGATGACCCATGTGCCTTGATCTAACTGCCTGATTGGCGATCATCAAATAAATAGTTGAGATGAGATAATAGGCTAAAGTCCAAACCCAACGAATGAATGCGCATCAACTGGGCATTTGGACTATCTAACTAATCTGATTTCAGTCATGTTATGCACCATCCACAGGACCCACAAACTGAACAGTGTTGGCTGAGCTACTTAAAACCCATATGTTTATTAGTTATGCGCATGTATCCGAGCAGTTGTTCTCTGTAGCGCATCAGATAGATCCTCTAATACATGGTACCCAAGGATGATACAATGTTCGTAGAAAGAAAGATGAAAAGTAGAAAATTTAACTCAGGAGAGAGACAACAAATCTATAGTAACTAACGGCCCCTTCGCAAAGAAAAGATCGAAACCATATTTTGATCCATTTCAGCATCCGATGGCGAGTAAAAATGTGGGGCCCAGGGCTACACAACATTATTTCTTTTGCCATTTTTGTGGGAATAAATGCCACAAACACGATGTGCTTTTATGTGATTTCATCGGTGGCAAGGCTTCTTAAAGAAAAAAAATGACAACAGAAATAACAATGTGGAGTCCTGTACCCCACATCATCAGTGGCCATCGGCAGCTGCAATCAATCAAAACTTCATTGGGATTTTTGATCCATGTCGGAGAGAGAGAGAGAGAGAGAGAGAGAGAGACTAACCATTCATCTTCTCCTTCTCCTTCCCCTTCTCCTTCTTGCAGCAAAAGGGGGTTTTAAAAACCCTAGTGAGAGAGACAGAGAGGTTAGGAAACAAAGAGGGAAATGGGGCTGAGAGATAGAGAGAGGGTGAGGGAGCATGAGAGATCGAGAGAGGGCTGAGTGCGAGAGAGAGAGAGAGAGAGAGAGAGAGAGAGAGAGGGATTTGCTTATGTGAAATAAGGTGCGCGGGAGAGGTGCGCGGACGGGATTTTAGGGGTGACTTATTTTAAGACTTGTGGGGCCCACCGTTGTATATGTTAATTATCCACTCCGTCCATTCATTTTAACGACTCATTTTTAAGATTTATCCAAAAAATGAGTCAGATCTAAGATTTAGGTGTACCACACCACATATTAACAATATAAATTTATTTTTTCATTCTTTCTCATGGTGTGGTCCACTTAGACTTTTGATCTTTCTAATTATTGGGCTCATGCACTGAAATAATATTTCAAAATTGATGGACCGATTAGATAAAATAAATATATTGCAATGGGCCCCATGGAGCCCCTTAAGCATTGTCAGTCTCTAATAAGGTCTTATAGGGAGGTATGTTTTAGCTATAGATTAAGTAAGTTTTAGCTATGGATTAAATTCGTAGCTAATTAGCTACAGATTAAATCCATAGCCATAGACCTATATAGTCAGTAGCCTTTGCTCATTTTTTTGATAGTGCATACAAAACAATATATGATGCAAGTCTTATTAGATGCATGGATGCGTGAATGCAATCATTGTCCTGGGTAAAACTTCCAGACGGACATTGGGCTCGCCACCCATGTAATCATCGACCTGAGTAAAACATTTAGACGGCCTATGCCCCGGGTAAAACATCCAGGCAGGAAAATACATACGATAACATTAGATGTTGTTCTGTACTATGCATGCATGATTAATCAACCCGTTATTAGTCCAATTACAACCAGCCAATTTAAATAAGCTCGCGATCACTACGGGGAGCACATGACCCAGCGTAGGCCGACGGTTCGGGTATAGTGTCCCATGACCACCATCCCTGGCCCATAAGACTACCATCTTAGGATGTTTAATGGAAACTCGTCGACTAGTGGCCACTCATATTACAGTATATGGGGCTTACCATCACATGGTTTGTCACGCCCCATACTTGGTAACCGGACTCACAAGGAACCCGATAGCCGGTTCTGGCCACAACAGCCACCTTAGTACCCCATTCTCGGCTCTTGAGGTAGGTTTTGATCCTAGGATCCCACAAGGAGAATTTTCATAATAGTATAATCATTTCCAATATGAGCATACCAAAGATCACAACAAGTAAATCTCAAAAATAACAAAAGGACACATCACAAAATTCACTATAAATTTAAACTTTTACAAGTACATAACAGAATAGAAATACATTTGATAGCAGGAGAAGGAGGAAGAAGATCTGCAACACTAGGGGTCCTCAGCTCGACTCTAGTCCAAGCTCTGCTACTACGATGATGACCTAAGATCTCCTGCACACATCAATCATGCATAAGCTTATAGAAAGCTTAGAGGGTGGTGAAAGTGTGTGACAATGGTGCGTAGAAGAATAATAGGGGATACAAAAAGGAAACATGATCAAAGCCAACACAACCACCCTTACCAAGGCTGCTATGAATGTAAGAAACTATACTAAGGTAATACAATAAATGCATGAAGCCATACCAGGGCTAAATAATGCAATGAGTACTGAGTGTCATGCCAAGGCGATGCAATGTAAGCTTATACAGCCGATGTAAATGCAATGCAAAGTGATGCCAGTCCTCATATCTAATCCACATATTAATACAGTTCCTTCATAAGGAATCTACCGAGGTCTAGTACACTGCAGGATGACTGCCGCTCTACAGATCCGCATAGCCAAACGAGCGTAGGAGACCTCACTACCTGCTTGTGGATAGCCAATCACCAGCAAGGCCTGACAATAGCGGACCCATTCACAAGCTGGTCAGACTCAGCCTAGCTATTGCCCTCTTTCCCTCAGGCGGGTAAGGCCCCACCCCATTCTAACCGACTACACGACAGTGGGAGTCGCGGCCTAAAGGAGTAAGGCCTTGGTGCACTCTTATTTCCACCCGGTCATGGCACTGGAGGAGATCCTTGGTACGATGAAAGTTTTGGGAATTTTACCCATGGGCATCCTATGCACCCTATATGCTCAAATAATATTTTTGGTGTCCAATCATGGCCATCCATGATGTAACTGTGGAGGTTAGCCCTAATAAAGCAAGGGCGATAATGTTCATATGCTATGCAATGCCAGATGCATGAATCACACAATCAACCATGCATCAATTCCAAGCATCCAACCTGCTCAAGATGGAATACTACGTCCCTCGGAGAAAGTAACATGCAATGCCCAATGGTACAATATGACCACACATACAGTGTTAACCAAGTAGAAAATGATGTACATGGGTCATGAGGATGAATTTAATCACACTATATGGTGATATATAATGTATATTACATTCCTCCTATCCAAGGGACCAAGACTAGGTACTTAGACAATATCCTTAAAGAATCCAACTTGTAGTGGGGGCCCATTTACCTGGGGTAGCCCACGAGACTAAGCATACAAGCTACGAGTCTAAGTAATATAGAAATGAGCCTAGCAAGAGTCTAAGATGAGCATCCAATCACTCTTAATTACAACCGGGCCTAGAGGGGTCCATAATGGGGATATTTAACCACCATTCCCCAAAAGGCATATCAACCATGAACTATATGAATAGAAGGCGCAAGGCCTACATATAAGATAAAGATAAAGGTAACCACATACATATATTCCTCATAATAGGCCATAAGAAAAAGGATATAATACCACCTTTAACAACATGGCTCTAAGAGAGGAATTAAGGCCCAAGGCTCAATTTTCAATGGCCATAAAATCCATGCATGAAGTTGGACTTGGTGGACAGCCTGTGTACACAATGTTCGGCCTAAAAACAAGTTTAAGTTTGATGAAATGGGCCCACTACATCAGTCCAATAACCAGCAATTTAAGCAAGCAACCAAGGGCCCAATACCATCCTTATCTCAACCCACAATCCATCGAAATGGTGGAAGTCGGCTCAACATATGACTGGGCCAAGCTAGGATATCCCAACCTACGCTGGGCCCATGGGATGTCCTAAAAATCTGATCTAAGATGGGATCCTCATATGATCACTAAAGGTGACCCAATAGAATGCACTGATTAAGCCTAAAGATTTTAAGAAAACATAAGCATGCAACATATACACAAGTTCTTAATATGGTCAGCGCCACAGCCAAATAAGGTTTTAACCATAAAAATGTACATTTAAGGCCTTTTGATAAACTTTTGGCCCGTTTGACTTCCTAGACCTTCTAAAGTTTAGAAATTAGTCAACTATGTGGGAATAATCTCATGAAGGCCAACAATACTCACAGGGGGCCCCACCAGATGGAGGGTGTGTATACATCATAAAAAGATCAAGTGGGCCCGCGACTGGACTACAGTCCAGCAGCAGCCCAATACAGAGAGTGTCCCCATAATCAAGCGATCCAAGGCTTGGACGGCCTGGACCAAACATACGTTAAGATAGGCTCCACATACATTCATATTGGGCCTCCAATAAATGTCCTATAATCTATGGTGGGCCTTTAACCGTCCATAGAGGAACCCATGGGCCTACCTTAGGGCCACTAAGGAGGACATCCAACCTCAACCGGGTCCCAAAAGGTAGCCCACTACCTATACGCATATAAGGCAAGGCCCAAGGCCTAAGCAATTCATGGCCTAGTGAGCTATACACCAAGCCCAACACATAGGCAACATGGTGGGCCCTCAAGCAAGGTTTGGGCCCAACCATAAAGATCATGAGACTACCCATTGTGGTGGGCCTAATGGGCAGCCCATTATTCCGACATATGGGTAATCCATATACTTAAAACAAGTGAGTTAGGCCTCACATTTCGGCCCAAGTATGGTTTTAATTTAATGGGCACGCAAGGGTCTAACTACTTTGAGTATTTCATCCCACAAAACCCATCACAATGGTGTATTAAATATAGGCCCAAAGGTCTTGGCCTATCAAAAAGTTTTAAGACGATGGGCCTAGGAAAATCCCAATAATATAACTAAGAAGACTAGTTTAATAAAAACTCAATTGGAATGGGCCTTAATTCTGCACTAATTAAGCCTAAAAATCTAGCTAAAATGGGGCAAGATATTGTAATAATGTCCCCAAATTTGGTGGACCATGCTACCCCAAAACATTCATTTATGGGTAGCAACCATGGGCCTATTGTTGAAATTCCAGCCCACCCACAATCTGTCTTGCTGGAAATTCAAAAATTAATTAATTTATATTTTTATTTTAGTTCCTGGTGACCTATACATGCCAGAGGGGGTCCACTAGATGAAGGGAGTAGATTAAACACATAAATCAGATGGGCCATGCTGCTGGACTGGACGTCCAGTATCAACCCAATGGGCTGGGTGTCCCATATGTAGGCAGTTCTATGGACCCAGGTATTTGGCCCAAAAACTCATCCAAATAGACCCCCAAAATGGAAAATACAGAGGGAGGTGTCCATGTCCCACATGGGCCAAGATTGGATGGGTAGTAGGACAACAAAATACATCAAGGTGGGCCCACAAGGTGGCCTGGATGGCCAGCCAAGGCTGGAAACCCCAGCCTAGTGGGCCACTCCAGGCCGCACCACGGATGGTACAGGGGCTCGATGACCCTAAAAATTTGCAAGGTGGTCCTTCCATAGGTGGGTCATACCTCCACCAAATTTCACAATTTTTACATGATTATAAGTATTTTAATTAATTTAAAGAAAACAGACTATCTAGAAAATCTATTTGACCTGGATGTCCCACCCTGGTGGGCCAGTCCAGCCCTTGTCACGGTGTACACAAGGGTCCGTTATCTCCAAAAATTTGTAGGTGGGTCCAACCATGGGTGAGACACTTCTTCGTAAATTTTTAGAAATTTTTGATACTCAAAAGTATTTTAATTAAATTCAGAATTACGATTTGTCTAGAGTGAAATGTTGCTGTCCATGCAATGTTTATCCAATAAGGTGGGCTCAAACTTCATCTATGAGGGGGGAAATGGATGTTTAGTATTTTTTCCATAAAATAAAGTAACGTGTAGTCCAAAAAAGTTACCCACCCCTCAAAGAAACTAAGCTGAAATTTGTGTTTTCCCTCCATACATGTGGGCTGGACGGTCTAACAAGGTGGACCGCCCACCCTTATAGGCCTCCCCTTTTGGGTATCATTTCATGGGCCATCTAAGTTGTGATCCATCACGCCTCAAGGTGGGGTCCACACCTTTATATTACACCCCATAATCATAAAGAAAATAGTGGAAATCATGATCCAAAATCCATGCCAAACATTGAACATGACAATCCATGCAATAGTCCAGATTTTTGGACAGCAATACATGTCTGGACATATCAGCCTATATCTTAATAATCTCAGCAATTAAAAGGTTGTGTGGCCTTCCTTAGTGGGCCCCACACATGTCCAGATCATGAACTAAGGTCAGGATACTTGCATGTGTTAATTTAGGACGTCTAAAAACCATGGAATAAGGTGGTAGGAGCGTCCCACTCTTGCTGAACTTTTGGGACGTCCTAGGCTCACCAAGTGGGCCACACACACATCATCATCCACATATCAGAGAAAAGAGAAGAAGAAAAAGGTAATCCGGCCATGCGGTAGGGCCCCGCTACTAATGGGTCCTCCCTAGAATCAATCTCATCCATACAACTATGTTGATTGAACATGCAACATTAAACTAATGCATGCATGATCTATGACTAAAATGGGTGGTTGGGATGCTATCCCAACATGACTTCTAGGGTCTAGATGCCCTTGGAATGAAGTAGATAATACAATACATCATGATGGGGTCCATGGAGAATGACCCCATCATGTATCATTATATGCATGTAGGATGGGCCAAAGGTCCACATCCATGGGGTCAAATGGGATCCCTACCATGGATTGGTGGGTCCCATATGATCCATATATAAATAAAAGAGAAGATTAAAGGTCAGAAAAGAAATCAAAAATTATATTCACCTACATGCAAAGCAAGACTCCAAACTTCTATTTCATGAAGATCTTGAGCCTAAGAAAAGTTTTTAATGGTGGAGATCTACTTTTGATAGTGGGATTGGGAGTATGTTGGGGATTAGGGGCCTAAAGACAAGAGGGAGAAGGGGACGTTAGAGTGGGGTGTTGATAGAAATGGAGGGAAATGAGAGGGAGGGAGAGAATAAAGAGAGAGAGAGAGAGAGAGAGAGAGAGAGAGAGAGAGATGTCATCATTGTTTTGTAAGAGAAGTCATCATTACCTAAGGGAGGAGATTACAATGCTTAGGCTTTAGGATAGGTTTGGGTAGTGTTTGTTGAGGCGGGTGGTGTTTCCATAGAATTTGTGTGGTGTGTGCAGTGTGTATAGGGACTTATGCCAAGGAGGTGGTCCACATGCATTGTATAAAAGTGAGCCACATGATTAAGAGTCGTTCTATAAAATGTTCATAACTTTAGATCCATAAGTCAGATGGATGCACAAGATACGCCGTTGGAACCGCAACGACGATGTGAACAAGATGGTATAGGTCTCGAGCCGATCTAAGTCGGTTCAATGTGACCGGACTCAAGGATAACCGCAAATGCAATTCGAGGGTCGTGGGTCGCCGAAATTCAACCGGTAGGACCGCAGGACCACAAGAAATGAAATGCATACTCACATACACACACATGCACATGTAGGAACTCGGGTCAAGTCTTACATGATTGCACTATATAAAACATCGAACCCATCTAGAGTAAGTACTAAAATAAAATCACGTAAGGCAAGTATCAAAATATGCCACGTAGGGCCAATATCAAAACCATACGATAAGGACCATCCTTAAAAATCATTGGACACAATAACCCTGAATAATAGGCCCACATCAATGATCCATCTAGACCACCACTCAATAACCACTAGATCGAAGGTCCATTGCAATCACCATCAATCAAGTTACATCCCAAGTATGGGTGTACATTTATAAGTTGGGGTTTTCTACTAATGTACCAGTTTAAATTCCATAAGCAATCCACAAATAATCCACAAGCATGAACAATTATACATGGTGAATATTAAGCATGTAATATAACAATTCAATTTCCACCAGCTAACACATGTGATTATAAAGGGAGATATCAATTATAAATTGAAATACAAACTAAACTTAAGCTAATGGGAAGATGGAAAGCTCAAGGGGAAGAATAATCACTTGACGTATATGGTCACCTACTTGTGTCGTTAGGAGGTACGTACGCCCTTAGAGTCAAATCCTACCATGAATCGTAAAATTTGCACATGAGATCAATGCTCATCAAAGTGTCAATGGTCAAGATTTATATAACCTAGGGCTTGGATTATCTAGGTTTTAAGGTCTTATCTTAAAGTTTAATTCGGTGCTTAGATTCTAGGATTTGATTCCTAAATTATTATTATTATTATTACTGCTATTATTATTATTATTATTAGCATTATTGTAATTGTACAATGGATCTGTTAATGTTCATAATAGGAGTGTCAATCCATCAAACTTAAACACACCAACAATGCCTAATGTTCTCATAACGATTAATAATTTATTAGCTAATAAATGTACTAGAGATAGAATATTTATTAACAATAATGTGACAATGACTAATAATAATAATTATACTAGCCCCGTCATGCTAGTGATAATGTTTTCTATTGGTAATAATAATAACTATCCATACTGAGTCTTTTCCTGTTAATAGTTAAGGATAGTAATTAAATATAAGTGTCTAATAAATCATAGTTCCGTTTATAATATTCAATGCTAGTGTGAAGAGTCAGTCAATGGTTAATCCTACTTAATACATTGTTTATGGTTAAATTCCTAACCTAGGGTTTGGATTTCCTAGGTCTAGGGCTTCATCCTTGGGTTTAGTTCTAGGCTTAGATTTAGGATCTTAGAGCTAATTGATGTACATTCGATCGTAATACTAATAATACTATCAATCTCCAAACAACCATTAATATTAAGAATACACGTAATATTAGCCAACGTGACATTAATAATCATTTGGATGAGGATACATGGTATGCTCTAACATTAACGATAATATTTAATGATGACAAAATAAAATAATGATAATTTCAGTTTTATATGTAATACTAATGTCAATATAGATAATTTACTAACTGTCATTCATTCCTAATATTCGTAGTCCTAACAATGAATAGAATGACAAAAAAATCGAAATCAACAGAATTTCAATATGGAGGAAGGACGTGGACTCACCTTAGTCGACTCGATTCAAGTCGAGTTGACTCGGCTCCACCTGACCGCCCACCTTCTGCTCTTTTCTCTTCTTCTTTTTCCAACCCATATTGCTGGAACGTCCTGCCAAAACAATGACCAACCCAGCAACTGAGTTGTGCTTGACTCAGCCGAGTTGACTCTGCTGAGTGCAGGGAGAGGAATGGTGCACTCTATCTTCTCCCTTGTTTCTTCCTTCCTTCCTTTCTTTGTTTCTTCTTCCTTTAACTCTTTTTCTTCCTATTAGGCTGGAATATCCAGCAGTACTCGAACCAGGCCCAACCTGGCTGGAAAAGGCTTAGCTCGAACCTGGCTTGGCCCCGACTCTGCTCGGTTCGGGCCGCCTGATGTTGTGGTGCGGCCCAGTCCAACCTGTCCTACCCTCTCACTCTCCCTTTCCATCTGCTCCTTCTTCATCTTCTCCTCCAGCGGGAAACATCCAGCAACGGATGTCAGACTGGGACAGACTCGGCCCGATTCGGGCTCGTGCAGCAATGCACGCCCCCCTGCTGGACTTTTAACGCATTGGGGCCCCATACAGGGTGTGGACCCCAGTAATACGTCATTGCAACTTCCATCAGATGGACCTCATTACTGCCCAAATAGAGCCTGAATCACGACTCAAACGGGCGGTGCAACAGTGAGGGAGATGCTCGGCCATTAATGGCGTTTTTCAAATGGCCATGAGTTTCTTCGAAACAAGGCTAGTGGATGTCTTGGATTGGCTCCTGGAATCTTGTGGAGGATGCCTTTAGGCGTTTCATGAGAGTTTAGGTGATGGGTTTGAGCTTGGGCGGAGGCGGACGATTTTCTCCCTGATTCTCTTTCCTTTTATAAACAAAACTAGCTTGAAGGCCCAGGATTGCGTTCTCACGGACAGTTGAGATGGAGGGATTTCACCTCCCTCGGATTGCCAAGCTGGCATAAGGAAGAAAAACGGAAATTTTCCGTTTTTAAGAAGTGTTGTGTTTGTAGGGTCGGTTTGCACCGAGGATCGTGTGCAACCACGTGTGACATCACGTGTGGGGCCTACGTGGTTTTAGACGGGGCAATCCGTCCAACACGATGAATGGTTTAGATTGTCCATATGGACAGTGTAGGTGGGCCATGGATCAAGAAAATAGACGTCCGTCCGCCGATTGGTGCAGCTGAAGAGAGAAAAGATTTCTCTTCTTTTTTGGAAGAACACGGGTCAGCTCGTGCTGACCGTGTTGACAGACCAGGAGCACCTCGAGTGCAAGACCACTGTGCACATGCGTGCCACTAAGTGGGGTCCATCATGGTGTTTTTGATAAATCCACACCGTCCATTAGGCTCTAGGGGTCCACTTAGGACCTTTAGCCAAATATCAAGCAGATCTAAAGTTAAAGTGGGCCGCACATCTTGATTTTGGATCCTGTTTATGGATTCACGTCGATCAGATGATCAGGTCATCCCGAACTCGGTTGTCAACGGTTAAAAGGTCCCAATGAGCCATTTCTAAGGCTTTCATCATATATTACTAACCAATACTAATTTTAATATAATTTTTATTATTTTTGTATATTACTTATAATTACAATGTTTAAGATTTCATATACATATGTAAATATAATTTTAAATATTAACATACTACTATATACATGCTATTGATCACATATTCATTAATATATAATTCATAATATACAATATCATATTATATATATATATATATATATATATATATATATATATATGAATCAAAAGTTGTACAATATCATATTTAAAATCATATTGTTAAATAATATTCAAATTTTAAAATGTCTAATGATTTTTTGTATACATATTTATAAAAGACATTTAATACTACATTAGCATTTATAATTCAATTACATATTGTAAAATTATTATCCATCATGTTTAGTTAATATTATATTATTTTCATAATATTTTATATACATTAAATATGTAAATGTCATCCTATTACAATACGTTTTCATACATTTCTATATAAAATTAAATTATCAAAATCCATCTATAGTTTTTTTTTAATCTCTGTTTGTGTAACGTTTATAATAAAATAAAATAAAATAAAACTGATTATATACTTATTAAATATCATTGGATGGTTTGATTTATCTATTGAGGTGATCGAAGTCCTAACAATGGGTTGCGTTAATGACATGATGGTTTGTCTCGAAGATTAATGGATGGATAGCTTGATACATAGGTGCGGACTGCTTTCAACGGTCAGATTTAAACTAGGATGAACGTGAATGTTTACTTAAACCTGGCTTGTATTTATGCTAAACTTAGTTATATGGTAACACCCGAGTACTAAAAAGTACAGGGAGTTACGGGCACGCAGAGTGATCGTGATCAGAGGAGAGATCGGAAGAGCCAGGCCCCCTCTGGTAGCTCCCAGCAACAGCAGCATCGACCATAGTAAAGATGCACAGACCGCCCAGCTTTCCAAGCACTAGCGACACCTCCAGTACTACCTCTAAGGCAGCTCCTTGATGTCTGTTATGGATGCGGAGAGATGGGGCACCATAGGTGGAAGTGCCCCCGCCCTCAGCAACAATAGTAACTGAGAGTGCCACAGCAGCCTTCACCGTAGTAGCAGCGACAATAGAGACTCCCACAGCAGCAGCATTAACCTCCGAAACCGCAGCAACAAAGGCAGCAATTTCGATCATAGCAGTAGCAGCAGCGACCTCAGGGGGATACGCACCTCCCCAGCTAACCCAGACTAGATTCTACGCGGCCTAGCAGAACTCACAGTCATCAAGAGGAGTCGTTGAGGATTCGTGCGACCAGGCCGTAGGACCATCTTGTTAGATTAGTCATTGATGGGATTGTGAGGCTGCATAGTTGTCATGCCCCAAAATCAACATATATTAAAATCCACAATAACAAGTGCGGTTTATTCTTTTTAACACCAGGGCCAGTTTACACTAATTAACCAACACCCACGCCAATATAACACCTAGCCTGGTAATGGGAACCTCTTGCATGAGATGCTCACCCATCCAAAGGGCACTTAGTGAGGGACTCATTTGTATGTTAGCTGGTTAAATTACTACCTTACTGAACCTGACAATGGGAACCTTTTGCAATCCTGACATGCTCACCCACTTAAAGGGTACGGTAGAGGTTCTAAAAGGTACTAGTTGGGTTTCTAGGACTTTCAACCCAAGGGTCTTGATCACCCCACCTATTTACACTTTAGGAATTTTCAACCCAGAGGACTTGATTGCCCTACCTATTTTCTGGTGTTTCAAAAACTATTCTGGTCACGTATGATTTAAATATTTCATGAAACAAATGTTTCTAAAAATATACAACGATCGCTATTCTACGGTTGAATTCTTGATATATGTTGTCAATAATTTATCAAACTTAAAACAAAGTTTCTGGTCAATGTAAATTGTCCGTACATGATTAAATTTCTACAAAAATAAAAATGAATAAACATGCAATGTAATCAATTAGATCTTAAAATCTAAAAAAAAAATTATATATAAACTTAAGATTCCTATATATATATATATATATATATATATATAAAAGTGAATTTTCAATGTATGATTAACAATAAGGCGATATAAAAGTCGAATTGAGGCATATTAAAATAATGACAACGAAGTAAAAATAAAAATAAAATTTAAACACATTTTAGGAAGCATACTAAACAATTACATCAAATTAAAAGATCATTTAAGATGGCAACAAAAATAATTAATTATAAGTGCAAATGAATAAACAAATAATTAATTAATTAATTTATCTTTTTATAATATCAAGTGAGAGAAACTCACTTTTTCTTAAAAAGCATTTTCTTTTCTTTTCTTTTCTTCCTCTCTCTTCCTTTTTCTCTCTCCTCCTTTTCTTTCTTCCTTTCTCTCTCTCTTCTTTCTCTCCCTCTTTCCAACGTAAATAACCAGAAGCTTTTCTTTTTGTTTTTTTCCTCTCTCTCTCTCTCTCTCTCTCTCTCTCTCCTCACTCTTCTCACGTCATAGCATACCCCACCTTCCTTTGCTTCCTTATTTATAAGGAACACAACAGCTCGTGTGATGTTTTAATGTTAATAAGTTTTCTTTTAAATTTCAGTTTTTCGTTTTAAAGCATTGTATGTCACGTTTTTTTTTTCTTTGTTTTGATTTACACCACGTGCACTAATCTAGTGTAAGTTCGTGCACACATGTGCTATGCATTGCACACATGACACATGTGTGGTACATGTATGTGAGGTGTGGTTATGGTAGGTGTGCATAGTGTATGGTTGGTGATGCATGCATGGGCTACTTGTGTGTGTGTGAGAGGTACGTATGCGATGTGTTTGGTGTATGTGTGTGGCTATGGTGTATTCAATGGTGCATAAGTGTATGATGTAGATGGATGGACAAATCAATGTATGCATAGATGGACGGATAGATATATGGTTAGATGAGTTGTTGTATGATCGATGGCTAGATTCCAAGATGTACCTATGGATGGACAGGTAGGATTGTGGGTGGCCACATGACCAATATGATGGATGGTCAGTTCAGATGCGAGGGCAAGTATTCTGATGATTTTCAACATATGGACGGTTAGATAGTTATATCGTTGGATGGATAGTTAAATGTATGGTTGGATTCATTAGTTAATGAACAATTGGATTGGATATGTCCAAATCAACAGTTGAGATTGCACCAGTTGATCTTGTAGATTGACGGTCTTATCGGACTAATTGGGTACGTCGATCAATGGTTAAAATTTGATGGTCAAGATTTATTTAGGTTATTATAATAATATCCTAGTTTCGATCATTTTTTACCGGGATCCGAGGATCAGTGATAGCATAGACGAGGTGTCTTGGGAGCGCGAGGCTGAGATTCGAGAACGCTATCCCTATCTTTTTGTAGATTGATTGTGCTTGTATCGTGTTTTGTATTGTATTGATGATATGTTTATATAATGCCATGATTTTTCTTCCTTCTTGTTTTGTTCTACGTAATAGTAAATTTTGATGACGAAATTTTTATTAGGAGGGGAGAGCTATCCGGCTTGTGTCCTAGTACCATTCTATTCCTTAGAGTCCGGTGATCCTCCCCTTCGAATTTCGGTGACCCACAACCTATAAACAACATTTGCATGCGACCCTAAGTCAGATCCTGTAGATTAGATTCGACTTGACTCGAAACATGTACCCTAGCGACCGCGCCATCGCCGCGGTTCCAATACCGAGACTTGCACACCAATGCTATACCCAGACTAGGAGTTGTGGGCCCGAGTATATTTTGAGGAAATGCCGCGCATTGCGAATCCCGAGAGAATCTCTACCTAATCCATCACATCAATCAATCAAGTACTAGTTAAGTACACATCTCATCTCTAGCCATGTTTTATTTTTTCCCAAGACAAGTAACCCTCCCTAAAGTCAACTCTCATGTCACTCACACCCATCACTCCATCTCATCTCCCTTACACAACAACCACCCCCCCTCTCTCTCTCTCTTTCTCTCTCTCTCTCTACTCATTTCCTAAGTAACCCAAAGAGAGTGATCATCCATGCATTCCAAGGAGAGAAGGACCAAGTGTGTGGCCCACTTCCTACCCCAAATCTCACAATCCAACCCTTCAATCTTCATCATCTTCCATCAAAGAAGAAGCCAAGGAGTATAGCATTCTAAGGAACTAAGAAGATTAGCAATCGGTGGGTGTTTTGTAGGATTAGATTATAATTTTAGTGATGGACAAGGTGGGGCGTACCGATTGATGGTATGGATCCTATTGGGACCCAAGATGATATATGTATTATATCTCTAAGGGAGGGCTCATAGTGGCAGAGCCCTCCATCTCATCTCTCTCTCTCTCTCTCTCTCTCTCTCTCTCTCTTCCCTGTTTGTGGCCCACCATGATGCAAGTATTTTATTCATGCTATCTATTTAGTGGGCCATTGTGAGACCCGACCAGAGTTCGCATGTGTGCATATGTGTGTGTGAGTATGCATCTCGTCCCGCGGTCCTACCAATCAAATTCTAGCGATCCGCGACCCTTAGGTAGTGTTTGCGATAATCCTTGAGTTCAGTCATGTAGACCCAACCCGGATTGACCCAAGACCTATGCCATTGTGACCGCATTGTCACCGTGGTTCCAACGACGCGTCTCGTGCGTAAATTTGACGTGTGCATCAAAAGTTGTAGGCCACACATTATTCGGGCCATTGATCACGATGTGGGACGCACCTGGTGCTTGTCCATGTTTTCCTAGGTGGACCCACCCTAGTTCCATCATTTCCTTTGAGAGTTATCATTACTTATAGCCATTTAGTCAACTCTCTTATAAGCCATCATAGATTTTCTTCCCAAAAAGGTCATCATGAGCTTTCTTCCCAAAAAGCAATGATTCCTTACATTGAAATGATGAGTTCTCTACAATACTCCATCTTCTTCTCATATCCTTCATTTTCTCTCCTCTAGCAACCCAAGAGAAAGCCCTTGGACGTTCCCACATATTCCAGCAACTTCAGCCCATTTTCTCTCAAAAACCTCCCAATCAAACCTTTGAAAAGTAATCTCAACCATAAATCTATAACCCTTGGAGCTTAAGGAGCTTGGAGATAGGAGAATCTTGAAGATCCATTAAGGTGGGTGCACTTAGTTTAAGATTTTCTGATTTTCTTATGGTAAATTCTCCTTCATCTCATCCTTAGTAATTTGTGGGGTCCATTAAGTGATGATGAAGGTACCCCATGTTTCCATGATCAAGGCCAACCGTCCATTCCTTTGCATGCAAGTTCCATGGATGGGGCCATTCTCCATGAACCCCATCATGGCAATTTTCATTTGATGCATGTCTTTTAGGGGTCATCTAGACCATAGATTTAGGTGGGAAAGGCATTGCCACCATTTGATTCCTAACTCAATGCATGTGCTAGATCTAGATTGTATATGATCTAATGAATGATATGAATGTGTTGTGATGAAGGGAGGACCTCAATAGTGGCGGAGATCCTCTCTTATGGCCGGACCTTCAGTTTTTCCTTATTTTATCTTTCATCTTTGATATGTGTGGCCCACTTGGGGGCCCTAGAATATCCAGACCGTCGAAGCAAGGTGGACACCCATGGTTGTCCATTCCTTGGACATTGTCACCCTAATTACTCCATATCAGATGCATGCAATGGGTTTTATGAAGGAAAATTGGTCTGGATGTTTTTGGGGTCCACTGAGGTGGACCACAACACTGATTTCATGGGGTGATTCCCCTTATTTTGGTTCCCATGCTTAGTTTATTTCATATATATGTTGTTGTCCAGAAATTTTCTGAACAGTTGCTAGATAATTTTTAGGTCAAGATTATGGACTGATAAGAGGGATGTTTTACCACCATTGATGTGTGTTGAATCCCACCTCCATCCGCCCTTGATTGATCACTCAAAAAGGTGGGCCAAAAAGGTTGGTCAGTCCAGATTTTCTGGAGTGTCCAGGCACTCTGCATGTTGTAAAAACAGAAATATCAGCTTGTTTCTGAAATGGTGGGGCACCTTTGTGGGCCCCACCTTATTGTATACTTGCACAGGGACATTGGATCTACATTTTCCCAAATTTTGGCAGATCTGGTCCCACTCTAATGGGGTGCACAAGTCAAGGGCAGCAGCATTGTTTCAGCAGGAATTATTTCTGGACCTTGCTGTCCATAATTTGTGTGAATTAAATAAAATACTTATACTATCTCAAAAATTATAAAACTTTTTAGAGAGGTAGTCCACCCATTTTAGGACTCACTTACAAAATTTGGAGGCCAATGGACACTTTTACACACCATGGTGGTGGCTGGACCGGCCCACTATATTGTAGTGTCCAGATCAGGCAGTATCTCAGGATAGATTATTTTCTTAAAATAAATTAAAATATTTTTAGATGTCTAAAAATATTAAAATTTTGTATAAGTGTGTTCCACCTATTTTAGGACCTACCTATAATATTTAGAGGCCAATGGACACTTGTACACACCATGGTGGTGGCTGGACCGGCCTACTATATTGTGGTATCCAGATCAGGCAGTATCTTAGGACAGATTATTTTCTTAAAATAAATTAAAATACTTTTAGAAGTCTAAAAATCCTGAAATTATGTGAAGATGTGGTCCACCCATGTTAAGACTCACTTACAAAATTTTGGAGCTAATGGATACTTGTACACACCATGGTAGTGGCTGGACTATCCCACCACCTTGGAACGTCCATGTCAGTTCGATTTTTTGGATAGACTGCTTTATTTAAATTAATTAAAATATTTATAATATTAAAAAATTCTGAAATTTTGTGGGGGTATGGTCCACCCATGGAAGTATCACCTTAAAAAATTTAAGGGCCATCAGGCCCTTGTACTGCCCGCGGTGTGGCCTGGAGTGGCCCACCAGGCAAGGAAGCCCAGGCCGGGGCGTCCAACCTTGGCTGGCTGTCTAGCTTAGTTTGTGGGCCCACCTAAATGTGTTGTATATTCCATCATCCATTTATGTGGGGTCCTTAAGGGACTTGATCATCTTTCCCTTTGGTGGTTTCCAATTGGGGCCCATTTCGATGAGATTTGGGCTAAATACCTAGGCCCATAGGGCTGCCTACACATGAGGCATCCCTGTCTTGGGCTGCTGCTGGGCCTGCACTCCAACGGTACGGCCCACTTGATATACGAGTTGTGTGTCCCCCTCTCATCTGGTGGGACCCACTATTATGTATGTGGGCCATCAAAAATTTCATATACTATAAAATAATTTTTTTGTTGTTGGATTCCGACCAACTCAAAAAATGGGTGGGCTGGAATTTGGCAATGAGCCCAATAATTGTTGCCTATAATTAGGCTTTTTTTGGGGCAGTATGGCCTACTAGATTTGAGGCGGATTTACATCATTAATATTACTATTTTTTTATAGTATTATTGAGTGTAATTAAGGCCCATATGATGCCCACCCAAGTTGAGTTTTAATGGAATGTTTCATATGATTGAAAGACTAGTTCCTTAGGCCTTGTGGACTAAATCCTTTTAAATAGGCCCATTGATCTTGGGCTTATACTCTCCTATCTATTGTGATGGATTAAATGGCTATAATATGCAAGTAGTTGGGCCCTTGGCTGCCCATTAAGTTGACCCTGTACTTGGGCCAAAAAGTAAGGCCCAACTCACTTGTGTAAAATATGAAATTTGCTCATGAGGATGAACTACTGGGCTGCCCATGAAGCCCACCACAATATATGGATTTATGAAATTTATGGTTGGGCCCAAACCTTACTTGAGGGCCCCCTATATTGCCTATGATTTGGGCTTTATGTATAGCCCATTAGGCCACGCATTGCTTGGGCCTTGGACCTTACTTGATTTGCGTAGCCGGCTACCTTTGGGACCCAGTTGAGGTTGGATGTCCTCCTGAGTGATGCTAAGGTAGGCCCATGGATTTCTTTATGGATGGTTAAAGGCCCACCATAGACCCTAGGCCATTTATTTGGGGCTAAATATGGATGTATGTGGAACCTACCTCAACGTGTGTTGGTCCAGGCCATTCAAGCCTTGGATCGCCCAATCATGGAAGCACTCTCTCTGCCTTTGGTTGCTGCTAGATTCACAATCTAGTAGCAGGTCCACTTGATATTTTCATGATATATATACACACACTCCATCTGGTGGGGTCTCTCAGTGAGTATAGTTGACCTTCATGAGATTATTTCCACATAGTTAACTAATTTCTGGACCTTAGTAGGTCCAGGAAGTCAAATGGGCCAAAAGTTTATCAAAGAGCCCTTAGATGTACAATTTTATGGTTAAAACTTTATTTAGCTGTGGGGCCCACCATATTGAGAACTTGTGTACGTGTTACATGCTTATGTTTTCCTATAATCTTTGGGCTTATTAGTGCATTCTTTTGGGTCACCTTTAGTGATCATATGAGAATCCCATCTTAGATCAGATTTTTAGGGCATCCCATGGGCCCAGAGTGGGTTGAGACGTCCCAACTTTGCCCAACCATATATTGGGCTGACTTCCACCATTTTGATGGACTTATGGGCTGCAATAAGGATAGTATTGTGCCCTTGGTTGTCCACTTAAATTGCTAGTTATTGGGCTGATGTAGTTAGGCCCATTTCATCCAAACTTAAATTTATATTTTTGGGCCGTATATTGTGTACGCAGGTTGCCCACCAAGTCTAACTTAATGCATGGATTCTATCTCCATTGGGAATTGAGCCTTGGGCCTTAATTCCCCTCTTGGAGCCCATGTTGTTAAAAGTGGTATTATATCTTTTTATGGCCTATTATGAGGAATATATATATGTGGTTACCTTTATTTTTATCTAAAATATAGGCCTTAGGCCTTCTATCCATATAGTTCATGGTTGATATACCTTTTCGGGGAATGGCAGTTAAATGTCCCCATTATGGACCCCTCTAGGCCCGGTTGTATTTAAGAGTGATTGGATAATTATCTTAGACTCTTGCTAGGTTCATTTCTATATTACTTAGACCCGTAATTTGTATACTTAGCCTCATGGGCTACCCCAGGTAAATGGGCCCCCACAAGAAGTTGGATTCCTTAAGGATATTGTCTAAGTACCTAGTCTTGGTTCCATCTTAGATAGGAGGAATGTAATATACATTGTATATCACCATATAGTGTGATTAAATTCATCCTCATGACCCATGTACATCATTGTATGCTTGGTTAACACTATGTGTGTGTGGACATATTGTGCCATTGGGCATTGCATATTACCTTCTCCGAGGGACGTAGTATTTTCTCTTGAGCACGTTGGATGCTTGGAATTGATGAATGGTTGATTGTGTGATTCAAGCATCTGGCATTGCATAACATATGAGAATTATTGACCTTACTTCATCAAGGCTGTAGCCTCCACAGATACATCGTGGATGACCATGTTTGGATACCGAAAATGTTATTTGAGCATACCGGGTGCATAGGATGCCCATGGGTGAAATTCTCAAAACTTCCATGGTACCAAGGATCTGCTCCAACACCATGACCGAGTGGAATATATGAGTACACAAGGGCCTTATACCATTAGGCCGCGACTCCCACTGTCGTGTAGTCGATTGGATAGGGGTGTGGCCTTACTCGCCTGATGTAAGGAGGCATTGCTGGCTGAGTCTGACCAGCTCGTGATTGGGTCTGCTACCGTCAGGCCTTGCTGGTGATTGACTGTCCAAAGGTAGCTAGTGAGGTCTCCTACGCTCGTTTGACTGTGTGGGGTCTGTGGAGTGGCAGTCATCCAATAGTGTAATGGACCCCGGTGATTTCCTTATGATGAAAATGTACTTGATATGTGGATTGGATATGAGCACTGGCATTACTTTTTATTGCATTTGCATCAGCTGTGTAAGCCTCATATTGCATAGTATTCATGTTAAGCCTTGGCATAGCGCCCAGTACTCATTGTATTACAGTACTCATTACATTACAGTACTCATTGCATTATATAGCCTTAGTATGACTTCCTGCATTATTATACAGCCTTGGTATAGCTTCTTGCGTTCATGACAGCCCTGGTAAGGCTGGTGGTATTGGTTTTGATCATGTTTCCTTCCTGTATCCCCTATTATTCTTTTGTACACTATTATCACACACCTTCACTACCCTCTAAGCTTCTATAAGATTATGCACGATTGATTCATGCAGGTGATCCTAGGTAGGCGTCGTAGTGGCAGAGCGTGGAGTAGAGTTCAGCTTGAGGACCCCAGTGTTGCAGACCTTCCTTTCCTTTTTCTATCATCTTATGTATGTCCTTTTGGACCTTATGGATATTGTAAAAGTTCAAATTCGTAGTAGATTTTGTGATGTATGCCTTTGTTATTCTCAGATATACTTGTTGTGATCTTGGGTATGCTTGTATTGGTAATGATTATAATGACATAAAAATCTTCCTTGTAGGATCCCAGGATTAGAACCTGCTTCAGGAGCCGAGAATGGGGCACTACGGAGACTGTTGCGGACAAAATCGACTATCGGGTTCTTTGTGAATCCGGTTACCAAGTCTAGGGTGTGACAACCACACTGTTGTCTCAAAGCGGGGCCCACCTCGCTGCCATGTCCGGGGCCCACCATTGTCGTCCGTTTTGGACTGGCCTGGACCGAAGAGAAAACACAAATATCAGTTTTATCCTAGCAGCTGGTGGGCGACATGTGTGGACCCACCTGATGCATTCTTTTCATCCATGCCATCCACCGTCCATGGATGGTGGAGCCTATCTTGATAAATGCGTTGTATGTCCTCACCGTCCAACCATGCTAGACGGTGGGACCCACTACATGTGTTGTAGTCCATGCTGTCCAATCCTTGGACTAGGACTGGACCCCACCATGATTTATGTATTATGCCCAATGGGGCCTACCGTGATGTATCTATATAACCACACCGTCCAGCGCACTGAACGGTGGAGCCCACCTATTGTGTGATGGCCATGCCGTCCATCTGCCAGGCCCACCTAGATGGATGTGTTGTAATCCACACTGTCTATGCATGTGGACCCCACGTGATGTATCTATTTTATATCCACACTGTCTAGCTATCTGGATGGTGGAAACTGTAAGTGCTATGGTTTTATGCTCCTTTGGTTGTCATATTTTGTGGTGCCAGAACATCAATCTATGTCTTGTGTAGCTCATTAGTATATATGATCAAGACATTGCATCACCGCTCTAAACACTTTGCTTCAAGTTAAGAACGAAGAACCACTTCAATCCATTTCAAGAAATGTAAGTGCACGCTACAAAGAAGTGATCTTGTTCAAGACCCAAGTCAAGTGAAATTCAAGCTACAGGAAGTACATCTCAAGATTAAGTGTAATATAAGCCCTAGAAGATCTCACACTCAATGTTACATCAAGAATAGAGATCTCATGCTTCACAATATTCCAAGGTCATCTATCATCTGAAGAAATGGTATTTCAATGTCCATACTTCATGTTCTAGGTATGAAAGACCATAGATTGACCTTAGGGTAGGTCATTTTGAATACATAATTCAAATTGAATCACTTTATAAGTATTTGGTCTGTTCTAAGACTAGTCCTGGACCTTGTTCGACTAGTCCTAGCACTGGCTCGACCAGTCCTAGAAAATCCAGGACCAGTCCTAAGTTTGTTACAATTGTTCAGAATTTTCTATTCATCTACGACCAGTCCTAGACTCTATTCGACCGATCGTGTGAACAGTGTCGACTAGTCATTCGACCAGTCCTAGTTCTTCGACTCAAACTACGGCAACCAATATTTGAGTCCTACGACCAGTCGTGGGTATTCTACGACCAGTCGTAGACACCTTACAACCGGTCGTGTAACTGTCTAATTCAATCCCGCTTAAAAATTTAAAAATCTGTTTCATCTATGACCAGTCGAAGTGTTCCCAAGACCAGTCGTAGACATGATTTTTGCATCTATAAATAGACGACGAATTTCAGAGTTTAATAATTCAATTCAAGAAAAATCAAGGCATCACTCTAAGATAAGTTTGTGTTTATTTTAAGCTACATTGTGCATATTTAAAATTCTCTTTTGTTAGCTTATTTAATTTGATTTTGTTTCTATATTCCAATTTAAATTGAAAAGAGGAATTGTTGTATTCCTTCTTCTTGGAATCAAAATCAAATATAGCTAGCACAACTGGTTTAATTTAAAATCAATTAGAACTTAGAACCATTTCAAAGTAAGTATTGGACATTAAACTTCGACATCTGAACTTTTACTCCGATTGGTTCTTTTGGGGTACTACAAAGGAGAAATCCAGGTATTTTACATTTGTTGTAAATTCTATTATTTTAGTTTTGCTCGAGGTTAAGCCAGAAAAATCTCATTATGTTGGTTATCTGAGGAGAGCTAGAAAACTCAGAAAGTGAGGTTTTTGGATTGTGTAAGCCCAAGTTAAAAAGACACAATTGTGAAGGTTTTAGGTGAACTTGTGAAACCTATTTTGATAGTGAACGTTGATATCCCCTGTGTGAGGATATTAGGAGTGGAGTAGCTGTGTGGCTGTTATTTAACAGTTGGTGTACACATAGGCGAACCACTAAAATTTCTTGTGTTTTGTAGTTTGAATGTTCATTTAATTTTTCCTATCTTTTATCATTCAGAATTGTGGAATGTTTGTGTGGATGTGAATGTTGTAATATTTACATTTCAAGTACAGTGGGGAATGTTGTAATAATTTAGATTTAAATTCTTGTAATTTATTTCAATTCATTGCTATTTATTCATTCCTTTTCTGTTTGAGTTCTTGATACAAAAAACATTCTAGAAATAAGGTTATCTTGCTATAAACCCTTGGTTTTTATGGTGTAAGGTTGTCCTTAGAACAACATTTGTATCAACCTCTCCATTCTTGATTATTGAGGTTGTTTTTCGTTTTCAACATTATGAATTGATTTCTTTTAATTGGCTATCATATTCTTTTATTCTGATGTTAAAGCTTAAATTTGGCATAGTCCTATTCACCCCCCTTCCAGGGCATAAAGCTTAGCCTTTTCAAGTGGTATCAGAGCCTAATAGCTCATTTTTAATTCTTTATTCTTGGATTCATTTTCTGAGCTAACGATCTAAGTTATATATAAGATGTTAAATTTTGATAGCCTTTCAGTCACTAGGCCTCCACCATTTGATGGCTCCAACTATGCCTATTGGAAAGCCAGGATGGGGATTTTCCTCAAATCAATAGATGAGAGTTTGTGGCAATCCATAGTGACTGAATGGATCCCACCTACCACTGAAGTGACTGGTATCGATGGTTCAAAATTGATGAGAGTAACACCGTATTTCTCATAGACTACTCTTCAGAAAAATGAGAGTAGTGCCAATGCAAAAGCACTAAATGCAATCACTTACGCACTATCACCGGATGAGTTTAAAAGAATTATATCCTGTGATATAGTAAAGCAAGCTTGAGATATTTTAGAAATGACACATGAGGGTACATCAATTATCAAGAAATCTAAAGTCCAACTCCTTACAACCAAATTTGAGGAAATTCATATGGAAGAAAATGAAATGTTTATGAACTTTTATACAAGATTGAATGACATTGTAAACTCTATGTGGGGTCTTGGCGATAAAATCCCAGAAAGTAAAGTGTGTGCAAAGATACTACGCTCACTTCCTGAATGGTTCAACTCTAAGGTAACCGCGATCCAGGAACTTCGTGATACGGACAATATGAGGGTAGAAGAACTAGTTGGGTCTTTATAAACCTATGAGTTAAACTTTAAAGCTCATAAAGGTAAATCTATCGCTCTTAAATCTTCTAAATATATTTCTTAAGAAAATTCTGATTTAGAAAATTCTGAAGACGATATAGCGCTTTTAGCAAACAAGTTTTATAAGATCTTCAAATGTAAAAAGAGGGTTGATTTTCAAAAATCAAATGATAAGAAAAGATCTAAAACTAAAACTTGAAAATCTTTAAAAGATAGCCAATGTTACAACTACTAAGAATATGGGCATTTGGCAAACAAGTGTCCTAAAAGGGACAAACCGAAAAAGAAGAGCATGTTGGCTACTTGGGATAAATCCTCTAATTCTGAAGCTACTTCTGAATCAAAAGATTCTGAAAATGAATCGGACAATGAAGTTAAAGCCCTTATGACTCTAGCCAAATTCACTTTTTCAGATAATGATAATTCAACAAGTGAAGAAAATCTGAATAGTGACTGTGAAAATGAAGATGTTCTTCAAGATGCCTATAATGCCTTACACAATGAAAGTTGTAAAATTGATGTCAAACTTAAACTACAAAAAGAAAAATTTTGATTCACTTGTTTTAGAAAAATCCCATATTTCAAATTGTTTTAAAAAGACTAAATGCGATTTAGAATTCAAAACCTCCTTGATTGAAAAACTTAAATCTGAAAATGATAAACTTAAGCTTGAAAACTCTTCACTTTTGAGTTTAAAGGATACATGGAGGTATGCCCAAGAAGATCCAAAGATTGAAAACTTCTATTCGGATCTAAAAAATGTGACGATAGATCCGGGTTGAGCTATGATAAGAATATACCTTCTAAACAGAAGAATACTCCTCCTAAGTTTGTGAAAGGAGAAACCTCTAACCCAAAAGGGAAAAGTATTAATCAAAGTTTTTCTAAAATGATAAAACTTTTCAAAAACTTAAAAGCAATTATGTCAACTATAGAACTCAAAACCAAAACCCTTTAGCTGAAAAAATAGTTGATTTGCTTAAAGAGCTCTTAAAATCTAACTTAGTGGGTCACTCGTACATCAATTACAATTACAAGAAGACCAACTATACTCCTAAACCCAAAACAGTTATGAAATGGGTTCCTAAGGTTACTTGCTTGGTTGCCACACTGCTTTCAAAGCTACAAGTCATTCAAAGTGGTACCTTCATAGTGGGTGCTCCAAGCATATGACAGGCGACAAGGCTTTATTCACCGACCTTAGTGATATGACTAATGGGTCAGTCACATGTGGTGATGGTAGCAACTGCACGATTATTGGCTAAGGTACAGTTCAACTCTATAATCTTCCCTTATTTAAGAATGTTTTATATGCTGAGGGACTAAAACACAACCTATTAAGCATATCTCAAATATGTGATAACAATCATAGTGTAAGATTTTCTAACTAAGGTTGTGGAATTCTAAATAATAAGGGTTCAGTAATATTAACTGGTCGAAGAACTTCTGAAAACTGCTATATTGTTAGTGAATCCAGCTCATCTAGTCAAACGTGTTACATGGTCCACACCGATGAGACTGATTTGTGGCATAAACGTCATGGACATGTACACTACCGTAATCTGTATAGACTGAGCAAAAGAGAGCTAATAAGAGGTCTACTTAAAATACAGAAAGTAGACAAAATATGTGGCGAATACTGGATTGGCAAACAAACAAGGAGCTCTCACAAAAAGGTGAACTTTAATGCCACATCGAGACCACTCGAGCTTCTTCATATGGATCTTATAGGACCAACCAGGACGAAGAGTCGAGGTGAGAAAAAATACATTCTGGTGATCATGGATGATTATACCAGATTTACATGGGTAGCCTTCTTAAGGGATAAATCAGAAACCCTTAATGAAGTAAAAAGAGTGCTCAAATGGATTCAAACTGAAAAAGGTTCTCAAGTCAGTAAAATCCATAGTGATCATGGATCTGAATTTGAAAATAGCAGTTTTGAGAAATTCTGAAGCGATCAGGGAATATCGCATGAATTCTCTGCTTCCAAAGCACCATAACAAAATGGAATTATGGAGAGGAAAAATAAATTGCTTCAAGAAATGGGAATTGTAATGTTGAATAGTATGAAGCTCCCTAGAAATCTTTAGGCTGAAGCTATAAATACTGCGTGCTATATTATTAACCGAGTTTATACATGTAAATCTAATAATAAAACTACTTATGAACTTTGGTTTGATAAGAAGCCTACTATCAAATACTTTCGAGTTTTTAGCAGCAAGTGCCATATTTTGTGACTGTGAAAATCTGGAAAAATTTGACACAAAAAGTGATGAAGGAATCTTTTTAGGATATTCTTTAAATAATTGTGCATATCGTGTTCTGAACAACAGGACAGGTGTGATTCAAGAGTCAATTAATGTGGTCATTGATGATCACTTGAATACACTTGCCCCTAATTCAGATAATGATGAAGTTCTTTTGATTGACAAACCAGATACTTCATTAAGTCAAAATAATTCTGAACAGAGGACTGTTAAAGATCATCCAACTACTCAAATTCTTGGAAACCCTCTCACTAGTGTGCGCACTCGTAGACAACTAGAAGACATGTAATTACATGTGCTTCACATCCCAAATTAAACCGATAAATATAAAAGAAGCTCTTTCTGACGAAAAATGGATAGTAGCTATGCAGGAAGAACTTAATCAGTTTCTTCGAAATGATGTCTGGTACCTTGTTCCTAGACCTATAGATAAACATATTATTGGAACAAAATAGATTTTCAAAAATAAGTCTGATGAACTTGGTAATATTATTCGAAACAAGGCAAGACTGGTTGTACAAGGGTACACTCAAATAGAAGGCATTGATTACGATGAAACTTTTACCCCAGTTGCTTGCCTTGAGTCAATCAGACTTTTTATATCTATTACATGCTTTAGAAAGTTTAAAATTTATCAAATGGATGTAAAGAATGCCTTTTTGAATGGTGATTTACATGAAGAAGTATATGTTGAACAACCTACAGGGTTTGAAGACCCTAAATTAACTGATCATGTATACCGTCTTTAAAAAGCTCTATATGGTCTAAAACATGCTCCCAGGGCATGGTACGAAAAATTGAATAAGTTTTTACTAAGTCATAATTTTTAAATGGGTAGTGTCGATAAGACACTTTTTGTTAAGAAACATAACGATGATATTTTAATGGTTCAGATCTATGTTGATGATATTATTTATGGATCAACATATACTAACATAACTGTTGAGTTTACAGATTTAATGAAATCTAAGTTCGAAATGAGCATGGTTGGGGAATTAAATTATTTCCTAGGGTTGCAAGTAAAACAACAACCTGATGGTATTTTTATTTCTCAAACCAAGTATGCCTTGAACTTGATTAAAAGGTTCAGATTTGAGAATGGTAAGAATTTTGATACTCCTATGAGTACAACTTTAAGACTCTCAAAGGACTCTACAGGTAAAGATGTGGATCCTAAATTATATAGAAGTATGATTGGTAGTTTATTTTATTTAACTGCTAGTAGACCTAATATTGCTTTAAGTGTTGGTATTTACGCTAGATATCAGTCTAACCCTAAAGAGTCACATCTAACTATAGTTAAGCGGATTATGAGATATGTCAAAAGTATTGGTAAATTGGGTCTCTAGTATCCATATGATACTAGTGTTCAATTGGCTAGGTACTCTGATGCTGATTGGGCTGGTAATATCGATGATAGGAAATCAACTAGTGGTGGTTGTTTTTATATTAGAAATTGTTTAGTTTCTTGGTTTAGCAAGAAACAAAGTTCTATATCGCTCTCAACTGCTGAGGCTGAATACATTGCAGCAGGAAATGCATGTACTTAGCTTATTTGGATGAAACGTATGTTAAACGATTATGGAATTGCACACGAATCAATGATATTATATTGTGATAATTCCAATGCAATAAATATTTCAAAAAATCCAATCCAACATTCCTATTTCCTATTCCCTCTCCAACAAGCCGACGCCCGACCAGTCGAAGCCACCGACCTAGATCTTCAAGGTTAGTGCATCATTTGTGTTTTTCTTGTAGATTCTAGTCTATACCACTTCATTTTCACTCTTGGAGTAATCTATTTGATCTTTCATTGCAATTTTGGGGTTTTTTTTGTGAAAAATCTGATCTAACAAAACCCCACTCTACATCCTTTACATCTTCTTATTTCCTTGACTTTCTTGTTGCAAATGGACTCTAGAGGGAAAAAGAAAACAACACATGGTGCTTCCTCTTCTAGGTTGAATTTAACTCGACGCCATATTCGTTCTCCTGAAGATGATCTCTCATATATGCGGGATTTGCGTATGCGCAATATCATTGTTGAACGTCCTGTTGATTTTAATCATATTGCTCATTTTGGTATCTTACCTCTACTCCAAGCTGTAGGATGGGATAACATCTTACATTAGGGTGGGCTTGCATTTCAATCTATTGCACAGGCCATGTTTGCATGTATTTCTGACTTTTCTTCTGAGAATTTATCTTTTAAGAATGATGCTAAAGAAGGGCCATTTGATGTAGATCGTCATTTGATATTTGGTCTAATGGATATTCCTGTTAATGATGAGGGTATTCCTATTCATACTTTAACTGAAAAACCCTCTGAACCAGAGAAACGTATGCTAACGAGAGATCTTTGTAATTTGAATGTGCAATGGACTCATAAAGGGAATGCGCTCCTCACAAGGTATTTGTTACCCAGATACAGGGTGCTCCATAGAATATTTATCTCAAATCTGTATCTGCATTCTAGTAATAAAACAGAGCTAACGTCTTTTATGATTCAGGTCTTGCATTCTGTCATTTCTGGTTCTAAGGTTTGTTTGCCTTCCTTGATATATCATTCCATTATTCAGTTTCGTCTCCATCCAGGTCATAATGATATTCCATTTGCCTATCTTATGAATGTTTTAGCTAATCATATGCTAGTGGCTATGCCTATTGGAGAGGCTCCTATCCATCATCTCATTTTCAACAATTCTAATATAAACATGATGAAATTGGGATTGGCCCCTGGCCAAGTGGATGCTGGTGGAAGTGGAGCTGAAGCTGGGAATAAAGAAGATGCTAGTGATCTTCCGCCTGATGACATTAACATGAATGACATTTTTGATGAGATAGAATCTGACTCTAGAAATTATCCTGATTATGCGCCATCTGAGTTTGATGCACGCTTACGTGCTCTGGAAGAGAAGGTAGAAAATATGAATGTTGCCCATGATTTAAGGTTTAAATATATGCGCAAATATCTCAGGTGTATAAACAAGGGCCTTCATCAACTTGATTCTTCTATTCCTGTTCCTTCTTCAGGATCTAATTAAGTGATTATATTAGTCTGTATTAACTTTATTACTTTTTACTTTTGGTGTTGTGTGAACCTTAAGTTTTTGTTTGAACTAGCTTATGTTGTGTGGACCTTTTAACTTGATTATATCTTAACTAGTTCATACATTTCTTACTCTCCTACTAATTATCCTTTTGATTTCTTCCTTTGTCATATTGTGACAAAAAGGGGGAGAAGATTTCAAGTATTGATTGGAATGGAATGTGTATTGAAGGGTAGTAGCATTAAATTTTTTATATGTATGCTACTTAGGGGGAGTAAATAAGTAAGGAAGAATTTATGCTAGTTAATGACAACTGGTGTATGATTCTTTAACCAAACTGGTGTATGATTCTTTATTGAGCATGTTGTGCTTCTCTTATTTTTATTAGAATGTGTTTTGTCACAAATTTGACAAAGGGAGAGATTGTAAGTGCTATGGTTTTATGCTCCTTTGGTTGTCAAAATTTGTGGTGCCAGAACATCAATCTATGTCTTGTGTAGCTCATTGGTATATATGATCAAGACATTGGATTACCGCTCTAAACACTTTGCTTCCAGTCAAGAACGAAGAACTACTTCAATCCATTTCAAGAAATGCAAGTACAAGCTACAAAGAAGTGATCTTGTTCAAGACCCAAGTCAAGTGAAATTCAAGCTACAAGAAGTACAACTCAAGATTAAGTGTAATATAAGCCCTAGAAGATCTCAAGCTCAATGTTACATCAAGAATAGAGATCTCAAGCTTCACAATATTCCAAGGTCATCTATCATCTGAAGAAATGGTATTTCAATGTCCATACTTCATGTTCCAGGTATGAAAGACCATAGATTGACCTTAGGGTAGGTCATTTTGAATACATAATTCAAATTGAATCACTTTATAAGTATTTGGTCTGTTCTAAGACTAGTCCTGGACCTTGTTCGACTAGTCCTAGCACTGGCTCGACCAGTCCTAGAAAATCCAGGACCAGTCCTAAGTTAGTTGCAATTGTTTAGAATTTTTTGTTCATCTACGACCAGTCTTGGACTCTGTTCGACCGGTCGTGTGAACAGTGTCGACTAGTCATTCGACCAGTCCTAGTTCTTCGACTCAAACCACAACAACCAATCTTTGAGTCCTACGACCAGTCGTAAACACCCTACGACCAGTCATGTAACTGTGTGATTCAATCCCGCTTAAAAATTTAAAAATTCGTTTCATCTACAACCAGTCCAAGGGTTCCCAAGACCAGTCGTAGATGTGATTTTTGCATCTATAAATAGACAACGAATTTTAGAGTTTGATAATTCAATTCAAGGAAAATCAAGGCATCACTCTAAGATAAGTTTGTGTTTATTTTAAGCTACATTGTGCATATTTAAAATTCTCTTTTGTTAGCTTATTTAATTTGATTTTGTTTCTATATTCCAATCTAAATTGAAAAGATGAATTATTGTATTCCTTCTTCTTGGAATCAAAATCAAATATAGCTAGCACAACTGGTTTAATTTAAAATCAATTAAAACCTAGAACCATTTCAAAGTGAGTATTGGACATTGGACTTCTACATTTGAACTTCTACTCCGATTGGTTCTTCTGGGCTGCTACAAAGGAGAAATCCAGGTATTTTACATTTTTTGTAAATTCTATTATTTTGGTTTTGCTTGAGGTTAAGCCAGAAAAATCTCATTGTGTTGGTTATCTGTGGAGAGCCAGAAAACTCAGAAAATGGGATTTTTTATTGTGTAAGCCCAAGTTAAAAAGACACAATTGTAAAGGTTTTAGGTGAACTTGTGAAACCTATTTTGATAGTGAACGCTGATATCCCTTGTGTGAGGATATTAGGAGTGGAGTAACTGTGTGGCTGTTGTTTAACAGTTGGTGTACACATAGGCGATCCACTAGAATTTCTTGCATCTTGTGGTTTGAATGTTTGTTTAATTTTTCCTATCTTTAATCATTCATAATTGTGGAATGTTTGTGGATGTGAATGTTGTAATATTTACATTTCAAGTACAGTGGGGAATGTTGTAATAATTTAGATTTAAATTCTTGCAATTTATTTCAATTCATTATTATTTATTCATTCCTTTTCTATCTGAGTTCTTAATATAAAGAACGTTATAGAAATAAGGTTATCCTACCATAAACCCTTGGTTTTTATGGTATAAGGTTGTCCTTAGAACAACATTTGTATCAACCTCTCAATTCTTAATTATTGAGGTTGCTTTTCGTTTTCAACATTGTGAATTGATTTCTTTTAATTGGTTATCATATTCTTTTATTCCGCTGTTAAAGCTTAAATTTGGCATAGTCCTATTCACCCCCCCACCCCCCCTCCTAGGGCATATAGCTTGGCCTTTTCAGAAACACACGCTAATATATGTGTTAAATCCACATCGTGCATCCATGGGTACCTAATGTATGTGTTCTAACCCACGTCGTCCATCTACAGGAGCACCCTGGATGTGTGGCATCCACACCATCCAGCAGGGACAGTGGGACCCACTGTTTGTATGTATTTATTATCCACACCATTTAGCTGTCTAGACGGTGAGAACCATGTGACGTACGTGTTTAATCCAAGCCATCCAGCAGCCGTGGACCCCACCCTGATATATACATATTTTATCCTCGCCCTCCATCTGTTCAGATGGTGGGCCACACACATGTGGACCCACCTGATGTATTTTGTCCATGTTATCTTGTGGGTAGGGCCCACTTGCTACACGTGTATGAGGCCCAATGTGGTGTGTATGAGGCCCATGTGATGAGACCCAATGTGGTGTATATGAGGCCCTTGTGTAAGGCCCAATGTGATGTATATGAAGCCCATGAGATGAGGCCCAATGTGATGTGTATGAGGCCCATGTGATGAGGCCCAATGTGATGTATATGTGTAACACCCCGGATTTGCAAGGGCCGTGTAAGAACTTAGCTCCCGAATTCCCAAGTGTCATGGGTGCCCTAATGGGCTTCATATTTTAATTACATTTGAATGATCTTATAAACACTGGATGATTTAGTAAGGCATGGAGCATGAGTACATCATAAAGCAGTATCAATTGCTAAAAAATATAAAAATATCCAAACCACGATTCCAAAATCATTTAAATAGGGATTTAGTCCTACCCTTACATGACCCAAGTGACTAGGGCCCTAGCTCATACCTTGAGGTAGCCTGAACTCAAAATAAAAGGATCCATCGAAAGTCTGGAAGCAGGGAAGCTCCTCTTCCCTATCCCTTCTCACCTCGCTCGGCTCGTCGAGCTCCGCCTCACCTGCATCTAGTAAAGGGTCTGCTTGGTGTTTTAAAACACTATCCCAGAGTGAGAGTGAGTGATCAACTCAGTGGGTGTTATTAATCTTAACTTACATCAAGAATCAATTATATTGTGAATTTAATGAAAGGAAAACATTCATAAATCCTTACCTAATCCTGTTAATGCATATGCATGATAGATGATATGATGCATGACCTTACCACAACACTCCCTCGAGTGACTCCGTCTAACGATCACACATGACCAACACTCCCTCATTGTGACCTCAACTACCGAGTCGCCAAATCCTAGCTAATGCAATACATGAATAATGTTAACCGAGTATTTAGTTAGTTCTGTTCATCCAACAAATTTGAAAAACTGGTACACTCCACGTATCAATACCCTCAACTAGTTGCGAGGCCAAGGCCCCTCAACATGTGAGGCCAGGACCCCAGGATCCTTGATCCCGTCGGTTCCCCATCCCTGACTTCAAGCACATGGGGAGTGTTGAGAAAAGGGATCACTCGTGGTCACTACGGGGAGGCTGGTCGACTGCTCGGATACAGTGTCCTATTCCACCATGCCCGGCTCACGAGTCGATGGATCGGTTTCAGTTTGGTTATCAATGAGTTACAATGGTTGAAGGGTGTTCCAGGTTCCATACATACGTGAGCAGACAGGGTTAACGAACAAGGTTGGTCAGTACATGGACTAGACCACTCGGGTTTAGGCTAGTACATGACGGATGACACCGGGTACAAGCGACCCATGTAGTCTAACTACTGTCGCCCATTCGTATCCGTCCAAAACTGTCGATCTAGCCTTAGGAAAGTCCTACCAGTGGGACCACCTTTTCTCACCCAGTTTCCTGACTAACCTAGGGATTTGAGGGTAATCAATGACACTTCAACAATTCTAAATTTAACATCTAACACAAGTGGTGTCATACATTCATACTTCAAACATGAATATTCAGATTTTTCTATAAATGGAAGTACTAACAATATTACAAGATAAACGTGCATCTGTGTGGTGTACGTTAGCGAGGAGATCAAGAGCCATACCATTTATAGCACAATCATGCAACAAGAACTAATGCTAGCATAACATACATTTGGAGACTTATGCAAGCACATATATATAATAAGGATTAATGCAACATACAAGCTATAGGGGACCATCACAAGGATCAAGAAATAATGAACTTACATTCACCAAACCCATGCCCAATCATGTTGAGGAACAACAAACATGTCATAATCAATCCATATTAATTGAGAGCATCTAAAACATAAGGTCTAGCTTAGGTTTTCTCTAAATTCTTCAAATACATCATCCAAACAATCATAATCATTAGATTCATACTAAAATTGGTGTTAGGCTACTTAAGAATAATAGTCCGCACTTATGAATCATTGAGAGCTCTAAGATACGATCTAGGGTTGCCAAGCTCGCGGGTGGATTCGTAGAGATCCTGAGTCAAATGAACTTGCATGTACGGGTTACATGCAAATCCTAGATCAACATAAAAGATTACAAAAAGATGGGTGCTTACCTCCCGAATCAGCTGGATATGGAGATTGGAGTTGTGGATGTGGGAGAAAGGAAGGAGATTTGCAAAGGTTTCAAGTTTCCTTGGCTCCTCCACCAACAACACCCTCCTTCACTACTTCTTCCTCTCTTCCTTCTCCTTTTTCTCTCCTCTCTCCCTTTGTTCCTCCTAGGGAAAATTCGTATGGGGAGAGGGGGTGCCCAAATAAGGCCTTTATATAGTGTCAGGTTTGGTGTAAATGGTCCTAAGGAATGAGTTTTTACTATACTAGCCCTAGGGGGTATTTTTCTACCATTTTGGGGCTACTACGGGGCGTAAGAGTCAACACCCAACGTTGGATAGTTGGCCCTAGCGATGATTTACCCATAGACACAAACAGCCCATCATTTGGATGCGTCGATTAACGGGTAGGATCAGAATTCAGTTCAACGGTCACCGACTATCAATCGGGCCCGCGACTATATGGATTTGTATAGGACATTACTTTAGGATGTTCTCCCAAATTTGGTCGTGATCTAATGGTCTGAAAGCCACAACTTGGGCAAAGACCAAATGCAGATAAGTGACTTAAGTTCTCGGTTAGTTTCAAGAATATTCGTATAACTCATGCACCGACCTTGTAAGTCCAAGTTGAGCGATCCGAGTCACGATCTCAACTGGATGTCTCATGATAGACGTCAAGCCCAGTAAGACGGACATTATTCTATAGTTTTGGAACTAGTGGTCCACTAACAAGCGGTTTAGAGATTGTTTGGAAAATCGAGGCATTTTTGGAATGAATTTGTTAGTGAGATTTCTCGTGGGTAATGATTAAGTTTTAGATTAGCTATGTTTATAGTGTGGACTATTTATAACTAGTGAAAGTGGAGATTTGGTCATGATTACTCTAAACCGTCGGTTTTAGGCTAAAAGAGTAACGGGGTTGATTTGGTCTATTAGTTAAGATTCGGGCCTTATCTGACTCAAATTCGGTTAGGTCTTTAATTTAGTGATGATTGTCATGATCAGTTAGTGATGGGTCAGTTAGATTTGGGCCCTATGTGAGTAAATCATGGGGCTAAAGTTGATGTTCAAGTGATCAGGCGGATTCATTGGCTTCCTACGGTTAATTAATCGGACTTGTGTGGTTCTTTACTAGTTCCACCCATGTATAAACTATCATTGAGTGCTAATGGTCAGCACGTGATAATATAAGTTAATTATATAAAAAAATTAAGGATTTTTGGAAATCCAAAACAGTGAAAATCCAGGATGTTACAATATGAGGCCCTTGTGTAAGGCCTAATGTGATGTATATGAAGCTCATGGGATGAGGCCCAATGTGATGTGTATGAGCCCTATGTGATGAGGCCCAATGTGATTTATATGAGGCCCTTATGTAAGGCCCAATGTGATGTATATGAAGCCCATGGGATGAGGCCTAATGTGATGTGTATGAGTCTCTTGTGTCAGGCCCAAATTTGATGTGTATGAGGCCCTTGTGTAGGGCCTAATGTGATGTGTATGAGGCCCTTGTGTAAGGCTCAATGTGATGTATATGAAGGCAATGACATGTGAGGCCCATGTGATGAGGCTAAATATGATGTATATGAGGCCTTACGTAAGGCCTAATGTGGTGTATGTGAAGCTCACGAGATGAGGCCCAATGTGATGTGTATGAGGCCCATGTGAGGAGGCCCAATGTGATGTATATGAGGCCCTTGTGTAAGGCCTAATATGATGTATATGAAGCCCATGGTATGAGGCCCAATGTGATGTGTATGAGGCCCTTGTGTAAGGCCCAATGTGATGTGTATGAGGCCCATGTGTAAGGCCCAATGTGATGTATATGAAGCCCATGTGATGAGGCCAATGTGATGTACATGAGGCCCATTGAGATGCCTATGAGTTCACCATGATGTATGTGATAATATTTATGTAGCCCATCCATTTTTCTAGCTAGTATAAGGGTCATGAGCACCATTGCAATTAGATTCTAAGTTCCAAATGGGCCACACCTTGGGAGCAATGGTGGTTAAATGTCCCCATTGTACATCTCCCTAGGGCCTATTATTAAGTCCATGACCATCTTACCTTATTGTGCTATACCAAATCATTGGGCCCCCCATAAGTGTTACCCATCTTACCCTAGTAGGCTAACCCAAACCATTGGGCCCCCATTCATGCTAGTGCTCTCCACCACCCTTGTGGGAATCAACATAACTTGTAAACTCACCCTATTTGTATCGAGCCCCATAAGACAGCTCAACTTACCATATGATAAAGTGGGTGAGGAAGCCCACTTAATATACTTAGGGTCATCATCTTGACTCCCACTATTGTATGATTCACCCTATGAGGTCCATCCTTGATGTAGTATGGCATCTAGGCCGCCACTATATATATGTGTGTGTGTGTGTGAGAGAGAGAGAGAGAGTACATCATTATCGTAGATCATGCTTGGTATAACTTAATGATTCATGTCCATGCGCATCATATGTATGCTTGATATGAGGAATGATTGATCATAACATGTGCTATTGGGTGGATTGTTTTTAGGACTCACTGATAGAAGGAGTTTCCCCACATGAGCGCGCGGTACGCGCAGGATTGATGTATGATTGGATAGTGTGATTCATGCACCTTGCATTGTATGATTCGATTGTTATACGCCCTAGTGACATCAGGGCCATAGCCTCCGCATGCATAGCGTGGCTGGTAGGATTGGATAATGGAAATACTTATTCTAGCACGCGGGCGCCATAGATGTCCCAGGGTGAAAGTCCTCAAACACTTATGGTACCAGGATGATGCTCCAATGTCTAAATCGAGTGGATGCATGATTGCATAAGGGTTGAATACCAGTTGGCCGCATCTCCCACTATGTCGTGATCAGTTGGAAGGGGGTATGGCCTTACCCGCCCGAGTTAAGAGGTAATGACTAGGCTGAGTCTGACCTAGCTTGAGGAATGGGTTCGCTATCGAGAAGCCTGGCCCGATATTGGCAGGCGAATAGCGAAGTCTTTTCCACTTACCCAGTTATGCGCTTAGATGAGGCGGCAAGCTCTATTATTATTTGGATTTAGATGAAGATTGGTATATTTGAGTTGCATCTCGCATATAACATTGGCCATGTAGGCCTTGCATCGCATAGCCTTGGTATGGCCGATAGCATTTATGTCTTGTATTGCATAGCCTTGATATGGCCAATAGCATTCATGCCTTGCATTGCATAGCCTTGGTACGGTTGATAGCATTCGTGGACTTACTAGCATGTTTCCACATTGCTCTAATATTACATATTTGGCACTTACCGTGCGCACACACTTACAGCACCTTCTAAGCTTTCTATAAGCTTATGCACGATCGTTGCATGCAGGTGACACTAGGATACCACAGAAGTACTAAGTCAGGAGTATGCCACTGAGTTTCTTAAGCCTTTGATATCATCATTGTATTTTCTCTTATGCATTGTACTCAAAGTTTCTGATTTTAGTGAATATGTGATGATGTTGTTGGTTGTTGTTTGTGGGTTATGCTTCTTATGAAATAAACTTATATTGAAAATCCTCCTTGTAGGATCACAAGATTGGAACCGAGTATATGGGTGCTAGGAGCCGAAAATGGGGTACTACGGAGGCTGTTGGCGTCAAATTCAGCGATCAAGAATTTTGTGAGCCCGGTTTCCGAGTTTGGGGCGTGACAATGTGCTAGTGAAATTGCTTATAAGAGCACATGTAAATCAGCCTATGAGGTTTTAATCCACGAGGAGGGTCTGATAATTGTCTCTTTTTCACCTTGGGTGTAAGACCTGTAACCTCGCGAGACCATCCGTACACTTCTACTTAAACAACAGCATCTTCCCGGTGGACCAGATCGACGAGTTTTGATTGTTACCATATTTTTGTACCGCGATACCTCGAGACTTGTACCCTAGCGACTGCACGGGTGTTATGATCTCAACACCATGCGGCACACCCCATTTTAACCCTTAGATTAGAAGTTACAATTTTGGCACAATCCAAGATGGGCTGCACAATGCATGCGGGCCCCACTTGCATAAATTCCCTTGTTGTCAAATTAATCAATCCATCCATCAACTCATCCATCAATCAAGTCATCCATCACTCATGTCACTCTCTCCCCATTAATCAAACAAACCCATGCCATTCTCATGCAACCCATACCCCTGCATACGCTAACCATCATTCTCTTATTCTTTTTCTCCCCATTTTATCCCTCCTTCATCCCCTTATTCCCTCCCTATCCTAAAATCTCTACTACAATAACTCCTTAACTCCCTCTCATTTTTACCATTTCCTAGCAAGAGTAGAGAGGAATTAAGAGAGAGAGAGAGAGAGAGATAGAGAGAAAGAGAGAGAAATATTAGAAATATTAGGGAGAAATTAAGAGAGAAGAGAGAAAGGAAAGAAAGATTATGGAGAGATTAAGAGAAAAGAAAGAGAGCTTGTGCAAGTATTAGGAAATATCAAGAGAGAAAGAGTAAGAGAATAGAAAAAAGTAGATTAAAGAAGATTAGGGGTGAAGAGGAGCTTGGTGGGCCATCCGATCGCCGATTCGAGACGATCCAACTATTCATCCTTCTAAGTGAGTGCATGGGAGGGTCAAAACCCTCCCATTCTTTGTGATTTCACTATGTTGGTGGGCCCATAAGGGTGAGACCTACCTTGATCATGTATTGAGTATGTGGTGGACCCCATAGTGGTGGGGGGCCACCCCGATTGCCAGATTTATTTCCCTTCCTTTCTCTTTCTTTTCTTATTCTCATGGTGTTATGAGACCCACAAGTGGGCCACACTATTGGAGAGCGTGTCCCACATGCTATCATAGTGTGGACCACCTTATGTGACCCACTGTGATATTTATTTTCTTTTTAAACCAATTGATTGTGTAAGCACACTTAGATGGTGAAAATACACCAAAAATTGATGTGATCTAAAGCTTCTTGGCCTCACCATGAGTTGAACATTCAAATGGATGGAGTGGATTTCCTAGGTGGGCCCTACCTCACCCTTAAAATACAAAAGAGGGAGAGAGGTAGTGGCACCATATCCCTCGACATAAAAAGTATAGAGACATGTCTCTGACACAATTACCTTCCAAAGCCACCATGTGGACTTCACTCATGGGCCCCATCATGATGTGTGTGTGTGTGTGTATCATCCACACTGTCCATCCGATTTCCCTTCTCATTTTAGGCGTTGAGCTAAAAAATGAAGCTAATCCGAATCCTAGATGGGTCATACCACAAATGCTAAGGGGTTAGGTTACCCATGTTATTTCTTACTTTGCATGGATGTTAATTTGGAGTGAGTTTTCACTCATGGGACCCATATTGATGTATTTCTTAGATCCACACCATCCATCCATTTGCTAGCTCATTTTAGCCATAAAGCCCAAAACTCTACCCGATCCAACCATCAGGTGGACCACACCATATCCAATGGTAGGAGTGGGAGCACCCCCTCACATCAACCATGTCGTACGTGGGGTGGGGGCGTCCCAACCATGCACCCCACCTTGATGTATTTGTTCAATCCATGCCGTCTACCACCTTCCCCATGTCATTTTAGGCTATGAGTTGAAAAATGAGACAAATCTGAGTTCCTAGTGGACCGCATCGAGGGAAAAAGTCTAACTGTTGGAAATTTCTAAGGCCTACTGTTATGTATATAAGTGGTGGACCTATCCATCATTAGACTCCTTTGGTCCATAGAGAGCTGGCCGATATAATGGACGGAATAGATTATCCACTAGTGGACTCCACATAGTAGAATAAAATAAAAATAAAGGAAGAAAGAAAAAAAAAACATATCACTCGAAACATTTTTACCGGTGACGGTGAGGGTGGAAGCCTCATTGGGCTGCCCCTATAGTATGTGGACCCTACCATGATGGATTTGTTTAATCCACACCGTCCACTGTCTTCTTCATATAATTTTAGGCCATGTGCTAAATTTTGAGGCAAATCTTAGTCTTGAGTGGGCGGTACTAAGGGTATTAATGTCCATCTGTTGAAACACTCTAGGGCCCACTTTGGAGTCCCTGATCATCCAAACTAGTCCTAATCAAAGTCTATTTGACTTCATTCGAGGTGGCCAAGACGGTGAATGGATTAGATCATCCACTTAGGGGGCACATTAATAGTACATGTAAAACATACTAATAACATGAAAAATACGTGAATGCCATGCACATGGGAGTTAACCAATTCGAGGCCAATATTGGGTCTCACACGTGGGAGCCTGTTCTGATGTTTATATTGAATCCACACCATCTACCGTCTTTTCAAGATCATTTTAGGCATTGGGCGAAAAGATGAAACGAATTCGGGTATCAAGTGGGCCATAATGAGGGAAACAAACCATTGCTGTTGAAATCTTCTAAGGCCCACTGTGGAGTCTCTGTTCGTCTAAATCAACCCAAATTAGAGCCCATTAGACCCGCTCGAGATGGACTACATAGTAAACAGAGTAGAAAATCCACGTGGGGCCCGTACTATTGGTGCATAAATAAAAAAGAGAAAGAAAGGAAAAAAGAAGGTGTCACCGGGCGTTATTGCCCTGTGACGTGAGGGAGGAAGCCTCCTCAGGCTGCCCTCACACATGGGACCCTACATGATGTATGTTTCATATCCACTTCATTAATCCATCTTATCATATCATGTTAGGCCATGGGCTCAAAACTCAGGTTGATCCAGATCTTAGGTGTGCCGTATCATAGGGTAATATGGGGTTAGAAACCACTTGGACTTTAGGATTTCTTGGTTTTGGAATCCCTTGGACTTAGGAATCCCTAGTTTTGGGATCCCTTGGACCTAGGAATCCCTGGAATCAAGACCCCTTAGGTCTTTGGTTATGTTTAACATCTTTAATTCAAATCCTTAAATTAGTTGGTTTATGAATGTTGAAACTATGGTTTTATTAAATTCATTTAAGTATATACTTTTCCTGAACTGATGAATTCCCAAGACTCAGATGGGCCATGAGCATATGATCACATCATAGTGACTAACTAATGATTTGTAACCATCAATTTGCATTAGTAATGATTAGATAGTGCAGATCATTCTACTAAAGTAATTATAGTGATGTCTTTGATAATCTGATTATTTTGGGACATCATTGGTGGGCCATATGCTCGAATGGATTGATAGCCAAGAGACACATGTGTTGTATATGTGCGTGTTCATCCGAGTCACTCCCAGTGGACCCCGTCTTGTTATATATATTTTATTCATGCCTTGTAAGTTACATGAGAAGCTATGTTAGTCTAACGTGGGTCATACCACATAGACTTCTATATTTCTAGTGGGGCATGTCGTTCAGTTCTCACTCTTTGTATATGATGTGCCGATTAAGGTCGATTATTGTCTAATATATCTGATAACATGCTAGTGTACTTAGCCTGGTAGGACACACGAAGAACATGCTTAGTATAATAACATCATGCCTAGACATGTGCTCATACGCAACATTTGTATGCATGTTGTGGGTGGTGATTGATCATAGAATATGCCATTGGGTTGAGATACTTAGGGGATATGAGATAGGATTACCCCACATGATCGTGTTATATGCATAGGTTTGATGCATGACTTGGATGGTTTGACTCATACATTTCGCATCTTGTATGTCACGATCACTTTACGCCTTAGCAACATTAGGGTTATGGCCTCCACAGGCATATCGTGGACGGCCATATTGGATACTGAAAATATATGTTTTAGCATTAATAGGGCATTATGGATGTCCTTGGGTGAAAGTCTCTAACCCTTGTGGTACCAGTAGTATACTTCAACGTCGAGACCGAGTGAATAACATGAGCGCCCGAGTGTCGAATACCAGTAGGTCACGTCTCCCACTATGTCATGGTCGGTTGAAAAGGGGTGTGACCTTATCCGTCTGAGGGTAGGGGGTTGTAAGCTAGGTTGAGTTTGACCAGCTCGTAAATGGGTCCGCTATTGAAGAGCCGGGTGGGCATTGGCAAACTACTGGCAAGGCGGATAGTGAGGTCTCTTTCACTCACTTGGTCATGCGTACGATGGGGCGTCTGCCAGTGTTGGAGTGTACTAGACACCGGTGATGTTTCTAATGACGAACCGTACTGATACGTGGACTAGTTGATAATTGACATGCTTCCGTTGCATCTCTAGCATATGACATTTGGCCATGTAGGCCTTGCATTGCATAGTCTTGGTATGGCTAACATCATTTATGGACTTCCCAGTTTATCCTTCCATCATTTCCACTTACTATGACATTTGTATGCTTAGAACATGCATTGTGCACACACGCACACACTCTCTAACCTTTGTAGTAAGCTTATGCATGTTCATTACATGCAGGTTATGCTAGACCGCAACAGCATTGAGGTAGAAGTATGTGCCTGATCTTTTGAAATTTTGTTATATGATGTATTTCCCTTTCAACACTGTACTCAATTATTATATTAGTGGATATGTGGTGATGATATTTTGTGACATGGGTATAATTGTGGTTATGCTCCTTTATATAAAAAAATTCACATTGAAAATCCTCCTTATAGGATCCCAGGATCAGAACCTGGCACATGGGAGCTGGGAGCCGAGAATGGGATACTATGGAGGCTGTCAGCACCGGATTCGACAGCCGAGAATTTTGTGAGCTCGATTCCCGAGTTTAGGGCGAGACAGCGGGGCTATTTTCCTGTGGTGTGTCGCGAATGCGGGCTTTTTAATGGCCAGTGGATGTACGAAAGTCACCCAAACTAGCCTTCTTAAGGTTCCTCTCCCCTCCTCTCATGTAATGTCCTAGATTTTTACTATTTTAGATTTTCAAAAACCCTTAAAATTTTTCATTATAATTAACTTATATTGTCACTTGTGGTCAATTAACACTCAATCCTATACGCGGGTGGTACCAATAAAGAACCGCACAAATCCGATTAATAAACCGTAGGAAGCCAACAAATCTAACTGATCACTTGAACACCGAGTATAACCACATGATTTGTTCACATAGGGCCCAAATCTAACTGACATATCACTGACTAATCAAGGTAACCACAACTAAATAAAGACTCACCTAAAGTCGAGATGATTAAGGGTCAAATCTTAATTAACAAACCAAACTGACCCAGTATCCTTTTAGCCTAAGAATCGACGGTTTAGAGTGATTATAATCAAATTATCATTTTCACTAGTTGTGAATAGGCCACACTATGAACTTAGCTAATACAAACCTTAATAATTGCGCACAAGAAACCTTGCTACCCGATTCATTCAAAAAATGTGTCAATTACTCAAATAAGCTCTATATCGCTCGTTAATGAGCCACTAGTTCTGAAACTATAAAATAATGTCTGTCTCACTGGGCTGGACATTCATCACAGGTGGAGAATCAAGATAGTACCTATTGAGGTACAAAAAATAAAAAGAAAGGATTGAAGAAATGAAGATTGAAAAGTAGAAAGAAAAAGGAAAAAGAAGAGGAACAAGTGTCTTTAGGGTGGTTTGCGTGGGTCCATGCAAACGATATTGATTGTGCAAGTCCGCGCAACCCAAATACCAGTTGCGCGGGATTACACAACTAATTTCAGGATATGTTGTCCATTTACAGTCAGGATTGATGAAAGGTGGGTCCCATGGCATGAAGATCGAGGTTTCGCACGTGTGTAGGCCTATAAATACCCTCCTCCCCCTTTCATTTGGACCGATCATAAGATTTTGGAGGAGAAGCAGAGCAGTAGAGAAGACTGGAGGTAGGAGTGAAGAGAAGACTCTGCTGAGATAGTTATAGAACTTTCATTGTAGTTTGGCGTCTTTTTGACGCTAAAATGGCGACTCTCAGTGGAAACATCCTCCCCTTCATCTCTTAGATAGATTATATTATTATCCAACTAATGATTACAATTTTTGTGTCTCATTTTGGAGGTAAAAAGACAAGGTTGCGAGACACCATCTAATGGAAAACTTAGCGACGAAGATAAACTTCTATTTCACTGCGACTGGATTTATGGTGGAATATGTACTGGACTAGCCACCGAAGTGCAAGACTCAGTCTCCCGTAGACAAAAATAACTTAGCTCGAACGATGGTTGGAGTCATATATACTTCACCTCCAGTAGTAGAAGAAGACAAGAATTAGACTGTCGTGACATCCTGAAGTAATAGGGCTCGAAATGCAAGAAGCTTTAGAATGAGTCTGCCTTCACCATGAACCAGGGGACCAATAACATGGAACATTGCCAGAAAGAATCCCGAATTGGCCCCTCCTGCCATATATCCTAGGCATACGGTCCCACAGTTAGCATCGCGCGACTTTCCAGCCCTAATTACTACAAGAGTCCGATAGACGAAAGAACAAAAAGGAAAAGCATTACTCGAAGCGTCACCTGCTTCTGTGTCGTCTCGATCAATCAGTCACAGTGGAAGTATGGGAAAATCAAATAGGACTCCCATCCTAGTAAGCCCCATTACATCAACACATTCTTATTCCACTCCGAATATGGTTTCATCAGGAGGTAGGGAAGCTACAATACACATGGCCGGAATAAATCAAGGGACTACGCCGACTATGGAAGACCGCATGAATGAAATGGCACGAGCACAGAGAACGTTGATGGAAGTATGTAGAAATCTCAGAGAGGCCTTGGCATCTCTTACGCACAATGTAGCCCAGATAGCAGCTCCTACGATGATGGGCACAATGAACGAACAAGAACGTCAACCTGAAGGTTTTCACCCACAGGGGGCAGGATCGCTCGGATCTGCTCCAGCAGTAAGAGCTATAACTCAAGAGGAAGTACGGCGAGTTGTTAAGGAAGCCGTCAGGGTGGAAAGAGAATGTGAAAATGTCGGTTGATTCAGATATCGAATGCCATATCCATGGGAAGTAGAAGGCATCTCATTCCCAGCCAACTTTAAACATCCCGATTTTCAGAAGTTTAATGGAGAGGGGTCACCAGAGGAACATTTAATGCACTTTATTACTAGTATGGGGAATTTCTCCATGATACCGCAGTACTGCCTATGATTGTTCGGATCATCCTTGACAAACAAAGCATTCCAATGGTATTCTAGTCTAGCTCCGGAATCGATACGCACTTGGGAGCAAATCCAGGATGCCTTCATGTCAAACTTCTTCTCTTCAAAATGCGATATTAGTATTACAGAGTTAGCTTCGGTGCGACGAACAGAAAGAGAGCCAATAGAGAAATTCATAGACAAGTGGAAAACATTGGGAGCTTCTTGCAGACAGTTATTGGAAGAGAAAGAACAAGTGAAAATGTGCTTAAATTTCATAGAAGCAGGAATCGCATTCGGATTCACAAGCACTAACATAAAAACTTTCCAAGAATTGGCAACGAAGGCACATGCTTTGGAATTGATGACTAGGATGATGCCAGTATTTCAAAACAAAGCAAATCGAAAAGGATCGAGCAGGCTATTAGTAAATACTATTTCTCATGAAAGAAAGAAAAGTACTTTCTATAACAAGCGAGAGGCTAGAAAAAGAGAAGACTCAAACCTGTATTAAAATCAAGTGAATGATAAGCGAACTCGATCGAATGATTATCACAAAGAGTATGATTTTGAAAAAGAAGACATCGTACCAATAATAGAACAATTGCTAGCTACCGGAACTATTCAATTACCTCAGCCCAGACGTCCAAAAGAGGTCGAAATGCTTAAAGATAAGAGATATTATCATTAGCATCGTTATGTTGGGCATCCGACAGAAAATTGTTTACATTAAAAGATATGTTGTAGAGAATGATAAAACAAGGCGAAATATTAATGAAAAAGGACGAAAAACAAGATAAGAAGGCAACCGTGAATACCGCATTTGCAGGAAGCCTATTAAAAATTAAGAGAGATAAAAGGAAAGCTGTTGCAATAAGAGAATGGCCAGCAGTGGTGGATTCACTCAGAAATTTTCATTATGATTCAGAATTTGTCAAATTATCTTCTAAAGAAGTCACTCATGGTTTAGCTTCTATTCACCATTGAGAGGATGAATCGGTCAGAGAATCATTAATCGGTGGAGAATCCTAGGGGCATGGTGCATACAATTGGTGGAAGAAGAAAAAGATCAAGTTAAGTTATGCTTGGAATGTATAAAGCTAGGTATTACGTTAAGTCTGGAGGGTTTAAATTTACAGACATTTCAAGACCTGATTGAAGAGGCTTGTAGTTTAGAAAGAATTATTGCAAAGGTGGCTAACTTTTATATAAGTCAATTAGTTCTGAGCCCCGGAAGAGATCCGACTGATATGATTAGAGAAGGAAAATAAAGGAAGAGTCGATAAAAAGAGTAAGGAGGTTCAGATACAAGAAATATGAATGAGCATACAATCAAAAAAAATGAAGAAAGCATTTGCATGGCCTAAGGCTTATAAGAAATATTTATTTGAAGAAGATGATATGCTCCCTATGTTGAACAAATTGCTAGAAGCCGAAAAAATAAGATCGTCATGGCCAAAACATCCGAATAATGAAGGAAATGAATGCAGGTGATTATTGTTATTATCATCGTTTCCTCGGACATCGAATGGAGAAATGTTTCAGCTTGAAGAAAAGGTTATAGAAGATGATTGATGAAGGAGGAATCATTAAAAGGAAAGTGTATGAAATGAAAGAAGAGATAATGATACACAGGCCTGATTAGTTTAAAATTGGGGGCAATGCTATTCTTGAACGAACAGTGTGAGGTGATATAGCAACAGTATATTTGTTAAAGGAAAGTTCATGATTTTGATTGCAAAGATTCCCAGAGCAATGCTTCCTAATCAAAAGGGGGCATGACAAGTAGAGGAGCAAAAGGACTACGAAAGACAAAGTCATGTACTCTCCCTCATGTGAATGAATAAAAGCACAAATTTTCAAGTAAAGCTGCTCAAATGTATTAGAAGCATTGATGATTGTTGTCGTTGATGATTGCCCCAAGTATTGATGATTTCTACTAAGAATTGATGATTGCCGCCGACATTGTCGATTATTGTCAAATTCGCCAAATCACCAAACATCGATGATTGTCGCCAAAGTTAGTAACCATCGTTGTCATTATCAATCACTTATATAAGTCAAAATTGCTATCATCGCCAAGATAATACAGTATTTTAAATATAATATGAATGTTCTCAGACAATTGTCAACAATGGCGAAATATCAATTATTGATTCACCAATTTTGGCAGTAGAACAAACTATATAGCCAACCACATATAAAGTTAATGACAGCAATGATAACCTACTTCTTAAGGTAGCCTAGCCAAGCCTCATACGGCCAACTATGCATAAAGTTTATCTCCATCACCATGCGAATAGCAGTGAGAAGCTAGTGGCCCTAAAAAGCCCGTGAAGGCCATCATATGCATACCCATGTAGGCAGCGGATGAAGCCAGTGGCTTAAAGCCCTAAAGGGCTAAAAAGTCCTCAACATCTAATCACGCTTAACACCCATGCCGTCTATATAGCTTTCCGGTAGCGTCATGGGGAACGGATGAAATTGCCCTCCCGTGAATGGGCTCGACCTTGCAGATGAAGAAAACGTGGGCTGCAATGTGCGCTCTTTGGTCGTTGACCATAGATAGGCCAACCATGCGTAAGAACTCCTAGATCCTTGGCTCGATTTCAGTAGTAACTCTAGATGGACTGGAGGCCCTAGATTTAGTACCCCAAAGGTTGCCTTGTGCACCCAGTGAACTCTAAAGAGTTACTGCGGCCAACCCTGTGCATAAATCTAACCGAGTTCACGACCCCGGTAGCTTCACTAGGCCCCTCTGATGGATCATGGTTTGTGAACTCACCAGGCTGTGAGAAGTTTAGTGAATTCATGAGAGTTACAGAGACTATCACGTGAGACCTGACTCCACTACTTAAGAGTCTAAAAAACTAGGTGGCTCCACTACTCAAGAGCTTAAACTGTGTGTGATCATCTAGCTGAATTGAAATCTAGTACCATCGATTAAAGCAAAATCATATATGAAATCCCATACTGACAATCATAAAATGCTGATGTTTTTATATCAGTTCTTTGTTAAATATTATGTCAAGATTGCATAGATAAATATGTTTGAAATGATCTGTGATGTAGAAATTCATAGAATAATATAATATCTCAAAATATTATCATGTCTTCATATGTAGAGAGTTAAAAGAGATTACTTGTTCAAAAAAAAAATATACACAAAAAGAAATTACATACTTAAAGCTCTTCTATAATTCCTAATATCCCCATATACTTTTGCAAATCCTCTTTTAACTGCATTTGAGCTGCGGCATGTTTTGATTTTTCCTCAAGAATGATCTTTGCCTGATCTGGAATGCCAGCCAGTTTATTTTCCAATGATGTAATCATCTCTTCGCCCGTGACTAGTTCAGATTTCTCAGTATCATTAGACTGAATATTAACCTGTATTCTTTGTTCAATGTCCTTTATAGATGATTCCTTCACGTGATCCTTTAACACCAGTTGCAAAATTTCCTCTTTTAGGGCAGCGATGCGGTCCCGAATAACCACTCTGTCATCAGCACAAGCCTTCAATTGTTCTTGAAGGGTTAATTGTTCTCGATCAAATTCAGAAATAATAGAAGCAATGAGGGAAGCCGTTTCCTTGGAAAGAGTTAGCTAGTTCCCGTATTCCAAAATTTCAGGAGTAATTGTGACATTTTCCATTGATGCTAAAGAGATTATTGAATCATGGACTCTGAAAAGAGAATCACACAGGGTGAAAATGTTGATCTTCGCCATCCTTACAGTACTTTCTAAGATTTCAATGGCGATATCCAAGTCTGATCATTGTTCAGGATCTTTGAAAATGTCAACCATTGCTGACATAGAATTCTTCATCAAAAGCATCTTGTGTGTGGGAATCTTCAAAGGACAATAGTTCAGATGCAGTGGCCACAGACTTAAAGTTTGCTGCTCCACTGCAAGGAGGGGTTCCTATAGTATAAAGAAGGAAAGAACTCAAAATAGTGATAATAAAGTTAGAAGGTATGTAAATCTTGATAAAGCTATCGATATATATATATATATATATATATATATATATATATATATATATATATATATATATATATATATATATGTACCTGCTGCAGAAGTATGACTAACAGGAGGTGGAATTTCCTGAATCATAGAGGGACCATCTCCTAACATATCAGCGAAAGAAGATGCTCTGGCCTCTATGCTCGAATCTCTAGCAGTTGGAGTTGGTAGATCAATGGTCTCTACTAGGAAGATAATTTCACGAGCTACCACTTTTTGTGCCACTAAAGGAACCAGAGGAACCCTTGGTGAAATTACCGATGCAGTTGTAGGAGGATTCATGGGAGGAGTATCACCCGTCTTAGCATTAACAACATGAGTACCTAAAATAAAGATATGACAATAATAATGAGATAACTATCACAAAATACACATATAAATATATACAAAATTAAAATTTTCCTTACATTGTGAATATCCATACTCCCCATAATCTAAAGGTTCTTCTTCCTCCTCCATTATCGCGGGAGACTTTACAGGAATATTGACACCAAGAAGAGTTTCAGAATCTAGCGAAGGGTGTTCTTTGTCAACATTTTCCACAACAACATTCTCCTCTCCATCTACATCGACTTCTCCCTCTTCGAAATCAACATCTTTATTTTCACTATTTTCATCATCTTCATCATCTTCATATTCATTAGAAGCAATACCCTCCAATGAAGAAGCTAAATTATCATCCCCTAGGTCTTCTTCGTCTACTTCTTCAATCATGACTTGTTTCCCTTTAGAAGGAGGAGCTCGACTACTTTCCGGGTGAGGTTCTTTGTTAATTGGAAGTGAAGGGGATGGAGAGGCATGTTTATTTCCTTCTTGGGGAACAGTTGGCAATGCTTGCAAGCGCGTTCGAGACCTAGTCATAGGAGATGATGACCTAGGAGGAGTAGGCTGTGAAGGAGGAGCCGATTCATCTTTAGCTACAACAGTCTCTGCCAGAATGGGAGAAGATGTTCCTTCAACATCATCTATGACCCGGTCAATGAAGTCACGAGGGACTTGTTCAAATTCTGCCAAGATTCCATGAGCAATCCAACCGTCCAGAGTGTTGATGGCCTTCTTTTCACGAATTGGATCATCTAGCGATATTTTTCTGCAAATTTCACCATGAAAAGGTGCGCAGCTCTTCTCTGGTATGTAGTCAATTCCGTCTTCAAGCTTTCTACCATTTAGCCTGGGCGGGTGAAGCTAAATGGGTGCATCTACTGGCAAACAATTATTGACCAAGAATGATTAGTGATCCCACCACCGCATCCAGTTATAAGAAGTACGAACTATACGATTGCAATCGGGGATTATGAAGAAAGAATCAACATGACCACCTAGTAGCTGCTTCCATATCATGGCCCAATTGTAAGGACCAGTGCCATAGCAGCACATTCTTCAAGTGACTAATCCGCAGTCTTCTGGGATGATCTGATCATAACCAAATTGATGAGCAAAGTGACTGGGATAGTATGGTTCTCTCTAAAACTCCGTTCCTTCTTGTAGTGGCAGCCTACAAGATCGTAGAGAGAGGAAGAATGCCCTTTCTCCTACAGTGAGTGTTCCCTTGTCCACCATGTCAGTGTCTTCAATATAGCGATGGAGGAAGAATTGAAAGAAATCCACTTGATCAGTATCCCGGATTTTGTTGGCTACCCAGTTGTATGATCTTTTCGTCATAGCCCTTTGTTGAAAAAACCAGAGTGGAAGGTATGAAGGATGAACATATGCCTTTTCTAGTGCTTCAAAAGTCCAAGTAAAATAGACTTCCATCCAGCCAGTGATGCAATGCCATGGAGTATATGCTAAGGAAGCTCCGATGGTAGGATTCTTAACATGAGTAGCCACTTCCCCAAGGGCTCTATAAATAGAGCATGACACTAGAGGTGCAAGTGAATACTTGTGGCCTTCTGCCAAAGTGCCAGCAACAACAAAGACTGTAGGGCGAACAACATCTGCCCATTTTGAGCTTGGAAGTACCACAATGCTCAGCCAAAATAGGCTAAGAAGCCCGCGAGCTCCCCGAATAACCTGTATTCTGCTCTTTCCTTGATGTTGTCGTGAAGCTCCGTTAGCTCCTGAGATCAACAATTGCGGAATCTACAGGAAAAATTAAAAGGTTAGTGTGAGGAAATGTATAATTTAAAAAAAAGGAGGTTGATTCCTAGACTTAAAGATGCCTAGGGCCCTGGAAAAATGTGCAAGCCATTGCAGAGGAGAAAGCTTATGAATGTTTGGAAATTTTGCCATTTCTCTGAAGAGTTCGATGGTGGTTTCAGAGATAGAAGGCTTGCGATCAGGGGAAGAAACAAAGGCCAATTCTTTATTAGATGGAATGAATTCATCATAAAACTTTCCTATCAGTGGAAGGCCCGCCATCTGATGGAGGTCCCAGAGTGTGATACTCATCTCACCTATTGGCAGGTGGAAGGAGTTGGTGGTAGGAGACCAGTAATCGAGGAAGCCCTTTATCATAGTCGACTCTTTGTAGAAGTACTAGGACATAATTTCTATGGCGTCATACAAGCCTATCTTAACAAGCATACCCTTGTGTTTTTGCAAGATGGCTTCTGCCCGGTCTGAACAATAATGTCGTGAAGTTAGGAGACCCCTCATTCAGAATTCTTCAGGTCCCCAAAGTTGCTCACGATCTCAGAAGCGTTGCTTGATAGTTCCATAGAAATACGTGGGGAATAGATTGTGAGGATTGTGAAAAGGGGTAAGGAAAATCATCAAGTAGACTTCACTGATACGTTGCCGTGGCTTATGCACTAGCAATATCCCCTTGAGGATGTGCGGTTCTCTTGATGACCATGAAGAAGTGTACATTAGCTTCTCTCTGTTTATGTGATCGCTCAGCTCGCAATCAAGCATGGACTAATGACGGTGAAGGTTGAGGGGAATCACGATCATGCCTTCTGAGTGCGGATTATCAAATTTCATAATACCCTCGATTACTCTGATTGATTCTCACGAGTTTTGAATTTTCCTCTTATTATGCTCTTTAATCTTCTCCTCTAATTCCTTGGCCTTGTTTCGGCAGGTCTTCTTTGAATGAGAAGCAGGAGGAGTGTCTTCTCGAATAGAAGGTCTTTGGCTATCCTGCGGATGTGTGCAGTTGTTTTTAGCCACTCATCCCAATCATATTCTCGACCCTGCTTTAAAGGTCGTTCTATGTCTCCCATCGCAATTGCCTGATGAATAGGAGAGGGTAGGGAGGAAATACATTCGGTGAAGTTGAAGGTTGGTAGCATGGGCTCCTTGAAGTATGAGGGATTACGAGCAGTGGTTTTAATGCGTTTTATTGATGGTTGACCTAAAGAAGGGGAAGGACGGAAAGAAGATGGATCTGGTAAGTCTTAATGAGAGGGTTGTTCAGTCGAAGGGTCTACAGCACGATATGTTCGTTTAATACGGGCCATGGTGAAAAGAAGTCTTGAAGATATTTGAGAAAGAAAAGGTGAAAAGCTGGAAAATTGTCCAAGTGTTGGTTACGCGGACTCGCGCAATTAAAGTCCTTTGTGCGGTACTACGTAACAGCCAAAGGTCTTGCACGAACAGGAAACCTATTGCATGGGTTCGCGTAAGAAAATAGATTACACGGAAAATTGGCAGAGAGACGGAGGTTCGCTGTGATAGAAGTAAGTGTAGAATGAGTGCAAGTCCAGGATATTTATAGGGTATGAGGCCAAGTACGATACACGGGTCTTGGTTGCACGGACCCGCGCAAACCCTATCAAGGTGAGAAATTGATCCTTTTCTTTAATTTTTCAGACAAAAAAAAGAAAGGATCAAAGGGACATCTGTTTAGGTACAAAAAAATAAGAAGAAAGGATTGAAGAAAAGAAGATTGAAAAGTAGAAAGAAAATGGAAAAAAAAAAGAGAGGAACAAGTGTGTCTTTAGGGTGGTTTGTGCAGGTCCACGCAAACGATATTGATTGTGTGGGTCCACGCAACTGAAATACCAGTTGCGCGGGATCACACAACTGATTTCAGGATATGTTGTTCATATACAGTCAGGATTGATGAAAGGTGGGTCTCATGGCACGAAGATCGAGGTTTTACACATGTAGAGACCTATAAATACCCTCCTCCCCACTTCATTTAGACCGATCGAAGATTTTGGAGGAGAAGCAGAGCAGTAGAGAAGACTGGAGGTAGGTGTGAAGAGAAGTCGATGGCTTGCGTGGACCCATGCAAACCATGTCAATTACGCGGGTCCACGCAACCAGACTGCCCTGCAGTCCATAATGATAAGAAGCTGAAATGTTGCCGAAATGATCAGTCTTCAGATCCTCTTCTATCCAAGCTTCAAGGAGAGAAACCAGTTAATCAGATCTGCACAATATTCCTCTGAAAGAGATGATCAAATCACGAGTCGAAGTGTTGCTGGATTTGGCATCTGGCTTGGACATTTAAACTTTGTTAATTTCTATATTTCTAAATAATCTATCTTAGAATTAAGGGATACCCGAGGATGTAAATGAACTCAGTATTAATAATATGATGATTATTCTTAATAGACTCTTTCTCTGTTATATTTAAATAAGATAATTTCTCGAATAGAATGCATTTGTTTCTTGTTCGAAACAGTACCCAAAACTACGCAAATTGGGCTAGAGGCCGAGTGCTTGAAATGCGCAAATAACCTAGGCCGAAGCCTGAAACTTAAGTGAAATAAACTTTCTGCTCTTTCGTGAAGTTGTGGCTTTCTGACCATTAGATCGCAACCAAACTTGAGGTATGAGTTAAGAATATTTCTCTACTCATATCCATATAACCATGGCCCTGATCGACTACCAACGACCATCCATCGTAAGTGGGGTCCCCACGGTTGATCGAAGTGTCCTATTGGCGCTCGATTCTGACAAACCATAGATCCTATAGTGGGGCACCTTTCCCCTGACATGGATGAGCCAGTAAGCCATCAGAAAGACCCTATAAGTAGGAAATAACCTCCCTTAGGGTTAAATAATGGATAAAGGGCCATTAGGGCTATTTGCACCACTTCCGGCACTATATAAGGGCCTTGTTTGGGTACCCCCTCCTCCCACACGAATTTCAACAAGATAATAAGGGAGAAAGGGAGAAGAAAAAGAGGAGAAAGAAAGAAAGAGAGAGAGAGAGGAGCTTGGAAGTGTGAGGGTTTATGCACATTCACTCTCTCATCCCTCTCTATAGTCACATTGCCACTCTTAATCCTTTGTGGAGTTCTTTCAGTGGTGATTAGAGTTAAGAAATAGAATCTACTCTCTACTATAGTCTTTTGGGTTAGGTTTTCTAGTCCTTTAAATGGTTTGTGTGATTGTTTAGGCTTTGGTAGATTTTCTCTATAACCCTAATCCAAGGAGCGCTTTGAGTTGGACAAATCATTGCAAAGGTGCAGACCATTATTTCTAGGTTATTTTTTACCGACCCTTGAGGGTCTCAGTTAATGATGTCATATAGTGAACGGTTTGTAAATAGCTAGCATCTCTATATTTCGAGTTTGATTGCAATATGTGTCATTGGTTGTTTATGGATGCTTACATGTTTGATAAAATGCCTAGGTAATTAAATGCATTATTCTAATGATGCTCACATGTTTAGTTAAATGCTTGATTGGATGTGTTGATTTGTTGATGCTTACATGTTTGATTAAATACTCTAGTGAATGTATTATTTCATAAAGGCTTACATGTTTGATAAAATGCCTAGGTAATTAGATGAGCATTCTATATATGCTCTCATGTTTGATAAAATGCTTATGTGGTTATGTCACTGAATTTATGTTGACGACATGAAGAATTGTTAAGTTTGTAGTGATGCTTAGGTTGCTTACAATGTTGAGTCAGTCGGTAAATCGTCCAAATCAATGGGTGGCCCTAGTTAGGCCAGATACCCTAGGCTTGTTTGATCGACCTGGGTGAACACGGACGACCGACAGTAGATGAACTACATGGATGCTTACACCTAATGCCGGTTGCATTGGGGTTCTCAATGGTCAATCAAATTAGTTGACTAACCGATTGATCAGGTATGTTCACAATGTATGACACGACTAAATTGAATTTAGGATACCACATTCTCAATGGATGGTTTATTCATAACCATTAGCGCGATATGATCCCCCTAAGACTCATGACCCAAGCATGGGGGTATAGGACATTGTGTCCAAGCTTTCGGCCTACAGTGGGGTGACGAGCCTCCCCATAGTGACTAGTGAGCACTAATGAAGGTGATAGGTCATTATTCGAACAGCCCCCGTCAAATTACCCAATGATGATTTCGTGCTAGAGTATCGTTCGAACGACTCAGGCGTGAATGAAATTGGGTGAAGAGCCCTTTCCTTATGGTAATTTGGTTTTATGTGATATGATCGCACCTTTGTAACACCATAGCCACTGTTCATCCGGGCTGTGGTCCGAGCATGGGTTGGTGTGAGCCATTTGATCCAAACCTCCTTTCAAAATAGCGCTCCAGTTGGTCGAGGTAGCATGTTGTGGGTTGTTACAATCTTGGAACTAAGTAATCATACTCAGTTTGGGTGATGACCCATATCGGGTTGATCCTCATACATTTAGGTATTATGTTGTACATTTAGAATTGTTTATTTGTGTAACATCCCGGATTTTTATTGTTTTGGATTTCTAAAAAAAAATCCTTGAAAACCTTCAATATGACTAGCCTATGTTGTTGCTTATTGGCCCTTGACGCTCGAGGTGAGCCTATACATGGGTGGTAATGGTAAAGAACCGCACAAATTTGATAAATCAACCGTAGAAAGCTAAAAATCCGCCCGATCACTTAAATCTCAAGCCTAGCCGCATGATTTGCTCACATAGGGCCCAAATCTACCTGACCCATCACTAACTAATCAAGATGACTATAACTAAATTAAAGATCTACCCAAAGACGAGACAACTAGTGGTCAGATCATAATTAACAAACGAAAGTGACCCAATCATCCATTTATCCTATGAACCAACGGTTTAAAGTGATTATGGCTGAATCATCATTTTCACTAATATCGAACAGGTCATACTATGAACATAGTTAATCCAAACCCTAATCGTTGCCCACGAGAAATCTTGCTGCCTAATTCATTCTGAAAATGCCTTAATTATCCAAACGAGCTCTAAACCGCTTATTAGTGGGCCACTAGTTTCGAAACGATAAAATAATGTCCGTCTCACTGGGCTTGACGCCCATCATGAGTGGCGAACCAAGAAAGTGCCTAGAACAACTTAACTTGATCTGGAAGCCAAGTAATTGCAACGCGCGAATCCCCTAGGCCGAAATCTAAAACTTAAGTGAAATAGACCTTCCGCTCTTTCGTGAAGTTATGGCTTTCCGACCGTTAGATCACAACCAAACTTGAGACATGAGTTAATGACATTTTCCTTCTCATATTCATGTAGCTGCGGCCCCAATCGACCATTGGTGACCGTTAAACAGACTTCTAATCATTTCGATTAATTGACGTATCCAAATGGTGGGCCGATCATATCCATACATAGATCATCATTAGGGCCAACTATACTATGGTGTATATCAACCCTTACACCCCATAATGGACCCAAAAGATTAGAAATAAACCCCCATAGGGCTAATAAAATGAAAACATAGGTCTTAGGGCCATTTACACCACATCTAACACTATTCATTCTGTAAATATTATAGTGTAAATCTAGCACCCGAAGAGTTGTCAAATTTTGTTGTGCCAAACCATTTAGAGCTTATATCATGTTTTAAGTTGAAGTGATCAGGTTCGTGCATTTTAAAGTACTCTGGATCTTTGTCGAACTTGCCTACATCTTCAAGTTGAAAAAAAGATTGTTGAAGATCATGGTTTCAAGCTCAAATTCAAAAAATAAGACTCAAGAACTTAATTTCAAGTTTGAAGTTCAAATACTGTAAGCTAAAGACTCAAGAACTCAAGTTCAAGTTTGAAGTTCAAATACTGTAAGCTAAAGACTCAAGAACTCAAGCGTAACTCAAGCTCAAGTTCAAGAGATCGAACTCAAGCTTCAAGTATCACAAGATATCAAGATTCTAAAGAAAATGGTGTTTCAATTGTTCCAACTCACAAATAGGTATGGATGACCCTAGATTGACCATAAGTTAGTGTCATATTCATTACATATCGTATCTGGGTCATTTCATATGTTTATAGTCTTTTTCTCGACTAGTTTTAGTCCTTATTCGACTAGTCCAAGTATTGGCTCGACCAGTCTAAAAGTTTTCTCGACCAGTCCAAGGTTTGTTGCTATTTTTCATAATTTTCTGTTGGACTCTTAACCAGTCCTAGAGACTGCTCGACCAGTCGAGTGAACAATGCTTGACTGGTCATGCAAGCTCGACTCAAAGTCCAACAAGCTTTTCTAGTCTCACTTGACCAGTCGAGTGCATTGCTTGACCAGTCGAGTAACGATCTTATCTTATCGCACCAGAAATTTTGAAATTTTATTGGTCCTTCGACCAGTCGAACCGACCCTTATACCAGTCAAACAGTGTTTTCACCTATAAATAGAGCACGAATTTTAGAGTTTATTCATTCATTAAAGCGAAATCAAGACACCACTCTGAGAGATAAGTTTGTGAATCTATTAAGCTATATTATATCATTTTAGATTCTCTTTAATTAGCTTTTGTAATTTGATTTTGTGATCTTTATTCCATTCTTACATTAAGAAGGGATTTGTGATTTCCCCGTAGTACCCCCTTTTCGACTCCTAGCGTTCATATGCCAGATGCCGATCCTGGGGTCCCACAAGGAGGGTTTTTTTTTATATATACATTTAACCCGTAATAAGCATAACCACAAGATTACCCAATTCACAAAGGCAACATCATCATCACATATCCACTAATATAATCATTTGGGTACAATGCTGAAAGGAAATACATAATTAAAAACCAAGCTCCGGAAGACCGCCGCACGCTCCAAGCTCAGCATTGCTGCAACCTAACATCGCCTGCACGCATCTATCGTGCATAAGCTTATAGAAAGCTTAGAGGGTGGTGTAAGTGCGTAGAAGGTAAGTGCCAAGTATTCAACATAATGACATCATCATATAAGACCAGAAATACTGGTAATCCATAAATCATACAATATCGAAATAAGCAGAAATGTTGATAAGATCATGAATTATCAAAGTAAGCAAGAATATTGACAAGATCATGCGATAACAGAGTAAGCAAAAATACGGAAAGTCCATTAGTCAATCAATGTCAGAATATGCAATATAGAATTACTATGCAAATGAGGAATCATAGATAGCTAAATATCAGATGCAGAGGATACAATACAATATACATTCCTAATGAGTAACACAAATAGCATCAGCCGTACCTAAACCATATAAATGCAGAGACACAATAGCCCAAAATGCCATATGCCGCGAATGTTCTGCAATATGCGATGCGAATGGAATGACTATGCCGGAGTGTGAAGTCGGGATGATGGTACGTAGTATCGCAAGCTATGGGGTCCATCACAAGGGACTTCTATCCAAACCAGTCCCATACCTAAATTTGGATAGTTAGACTCAATGTGGTAAACTCCTGATCTCAGGTTAGTCGCGCGCCCCAACCGAAATTCTGGCCATTGCGAAAGCACTCGTAACAAATAGTTGCGCACCACCAACCTGAGTGGATAGTGAATGAATGAATGCATGAATGAGTATGCAACTCCTACTCACTAAATCCACATATCAGTACAGTTTATCTCTAGGATCATCACCGGGGTTTAGTACACTCCAAATGGCACTGCCGCTCTCCCAGCCGCACAGTCCAAGTGAGCATAAGAAACCTCACTATCCGCCTTACCAATAGTCTGTCAATACCTATCCGGCACGTCGATAGCGGACCCATTCACGAGCTGGTCAAACTCAGCCTAGTATTGCCCCCTACCCTCGGGCGAGTAAGGCCACACCCCCTCCCAACCGACCACGACACAGTGGGAGACGCGGCCTCCTGGTATTCGGCACTCGGGCGCTCATGTATCCACTCGGTCTCGACGTTGGGGCGTCTCCTGGCCACGGAGGTTTAGGGATTTTCACCCAGGGACATCTGTGGCGCCCGTATGCTAGAACCAAATATTTCCGGTGTCCTATTTGGCCATCCACGATATGTCTGTGGAGGCTACGGCCCTGATGTCGCTAGGGCATACAGTAATCATAATGCGAGATGCATGAGTCATACAATCCAGTCATGCATCAGTCCTGCACATACCGCGTGCTCATGTGAGATAACCTCCACCTATCAGGGAGTCTCATAACAACATGCTCAATGACATATGCAATGATCAACCACCTCTCATAACAAGCATGCAGATGATGTGCATGGGCATGTATCATGATGCTATGCTGACACATACTCATAACCGGTATCCACAACCAGCATCGATAATCGACCTCGACCATGTGGACATTTAACCAACATTGCCCCCAAGGAATGACCTACATAGAGTCAAACTTATAATGGGCCCACGGCCTCACACAAGGGCCTAATATACAACACAATGGGTCTTACTCAAGGGCCACATATACACAACAGGTGGACCCTGCTCATGGGTCTAATACATATCACAATGGGCCTTGCCCATGGGCCATGAATACATCACAATGGGCCTTGCCCATGGGCCTCAAACACAGGACATGTGGGCCCTACACATGGGTCTTGAATACATTAAATGGACCATGCATCATAGGCTTAATACATATCACAATGGCCCTCAACTACGGCTCACATATACATCATGTAGGTCTCGACAATCGGCCTTGGCAATCGAATTCGATACTCAGAATCGGCCAATACAATTGACCTCGACAAATCGACACCGATAATCTACATCGATAATTAGCACCGACAATTAGCCTCGATAATCAACACCGATGACTGGTCACATAGACAAGACTGGGTCCATAGATGAGCATCTGATCATTCATAATATAAAGATCAGCCCTCAGCCATGGTTATATCAAATCTGGTAGCATGGAGCCATCCGTCCATAGTAAATGCGGCCCACTTATTTGGGTTGACCCACTAAGAGAATGATGAGAATGGGCCTGATAAGGCCTAAGGAAGGGTCACAATGTGGACATCTAACCATCACTGCCCAGCAATGTGGACATTTAACCAACATTGCTCCCAAGGAGTGGTCCACATAGAGTCAAACATAAGATGGGCCCAAATATCCAACAAGTGGGCCTCAAACAGTCATCACAGGTGGGCCTTACACATATAGCACGTGGGCCTACACATCACGGTGGGTCGATACACTGGGCCTTACCATTGGGCCTAATATACACATCATGGTGGGCAATGGGCCTCATGCAATTCAAGTCGGGCCTCAATAAATGGATCGGAAATATATCACGATAGGCCACGCCATACGGCCAGAAATACGTCGCAATGGGCCGCACTAATACATCAAGGTGGGCCTCTTTACATGGGCCGCACCAAAAATCATTTCAATAGTTGTAGGTATAATATGTGTACCACTACACCCATGGCCCACGTATGATGATTCGCACTGGTACAAACATATCCATGTAAATCGGCGCCAACCAAACATTGTCCAACACTATCCCAACATTATGGACGGGGTGGATACCAAATACAAACATCTAGGCGGGCCGCACAAGTGGACGGTGTGGGTGAAGTACACACAGCATGGTGGACCTGTACAGTGTAGGCAGGCCCAGCACATGCAGCAAGCGGGCCCTGCGCCATCAAGACGGGTAGACGGTGCGGGTATACAATGCATTTATCATAGCGGAATCACACATTGAAAAGGTCCTTATATACATCATATTGGGCCTCGACCTATGAGCCCCAAATACATCTAATGGGCCGCATCACAGGGACCTCGTATATAACAAGGTGGGCCTTAACAATGGGCCATAAATATGGTAAGTGGGCCACACCACATGGCCACGTGTATATCAAATGAGCCACACTCAAATATAAATGGTGATAATGATTTCCACTACTAAAATTTCCAAGGCCCGCCATGACATTTATTTCTCATTCAATCTAATCCTAAGATCTCAAAGATTTCAAAGATAGTCGTTCAATCCTCACCGTGCACTATGGTCTACTTAATAAATAAATCTGTCTTATTTTCGTCCCAAACCTAAAAATCATTTTCTAAAAAAAATGGTTGAACGGTTGGATGAAACACATGCATCATGGTGGGTCCCATAGGGATGGAAGGTATAGATAAGTCACATATTCTGTGATGGAGGTCCACAATTGTGGACACAAAACATACATAAATGGGTCTTATGCAAGACCCACCAAAATGTTTACTTTCCACCCAACCTAGGGCCCAACATACTGTCCATCCAAACTGGGGCCAACATGATGTTTATTATTATTATTTTATCCAAACTGGTCATAGGGTCACATGGGCCTAGGGCCCACTGTAATATTTATTTGCATCCAACTTGTTGATAAGGTCATACAGACATGGGGCCCACTACAGCATTTTATTTATTTATTTATTTATTTTATATATATATATATTTTTTCAACCTGATGATAGGGTCACACGATCATGGGACCCACTGGAATGTTTACTTGCATTCAATCTGTTGATAAAGTCGCATGGGCCAGGGGCCCACTGCAATGTTTACTTACCATACAACCAGTTTATAAGGTCACGTGGGCCTTTAGCCCACTTTAATATTTATTTGTCCACCAAATTTTATTTTTTTGGTATGGTTATGTGGTCCTGGGGGTCCACCGTGATGTAGTTCACAAATCCAACCCACTCATTGTGTGTGTCCCACCAATTTAAGGGTCCAAACCGAGTTTCAGGTGGATCCAAGCTGCATGTGGACCCCAGCAGTTGATTCCATGTGGCTTGACATACCACCGCATGAAAGGTGATGGTGTGGGTCATACGAGAACTTTTTATGACTGATTTTTAGAACCAACGTATCAAAAAAGGGGACCTATTAAATGAATGGCATGGATGTAGAACATACATCATGGTAGGGTCCACCATTGGGGCCAATGGGACCCTCCCTACTTAACGTTGGACGTCCAGAGAGTCTGGACGTCAATGTACATGCATGCATATATTTTTTTTTTCTTTTTTTATACTAGGTGGGACCCACATTAATCAGATCCACTCCGTCCATTATAGGTGTCCCATATAATTAGGGGTCCAAACCAAGTTTCAATCACATCCAAAACTCAAGAAGGCCCCACTAGATGATTTTATATTTTTAGGCATGTTAACACATGTTTTTAGATGGTATGGCCCACCTGAGTTCCGTATACAGCTAATTTTTGGGATGGACGGCTGGTCCATGAGGACCCATCAAATGCACGGTTTCGATGTTCAAAACGCATCACGTGGGGCCCACGGCTGGAGCCGTGAGGTCCAGCCAGGCCGTCCGCCCGCCCATGCAGTCTTCTTCTGACAGCGCTGCCTCTTGGTTTTAAGTTTTTTTTTTTTTTTCTAAATCCAATTTTCTAGGGAATTTCTTAGGTGGGGCCCTCATCAGGAAAATCTATCCTGACCATTGCATCTCACGGCTCAATATTGACCAAGCAAGATCAATATTGAGTATTTTTCAGCGTGTAGAATCGTTGGGTGAGTTTTCAACGGTAAAAATTACCATTTCCTACGGTATGGCCCGCTTGATTGTCAGATCAGCCTCATCTTTTGGCTCAACGCCTAAAATGAGATGAGAAGTGAAATGGGCGGCGTGGATTTATTACATACATCAAGGTGGGGCCTACATGAGTGGCCCACCTTAAAATACTATTCTTCTTCCTCTCTTTGGTTGTTAGTGCACCACCATGTCAGTACACGCACACCACGTTAGCACTCCCTGTCCAGCGTCCCCTGGACGTTGGACAGTCTGAATATAACACAATCATCATGGTGGGTCCCACGTGTAGGTGGCCCACGTGTCACCAAGTTGGGTCCCACATGAATGTGGCCCACCATAATTGAATCAACTTGATATTTATGTGTTTCCACCATTATAAGATAAAGTCCACATGACTTGTACGGTTTGGATAAAACATACCTCAAGGTGGGGTTCATCCAAGTGGGCCACACATCACAAAAAAATGAGAAGGAGAAAGAAATGAGCACCCACCTTTGATCTTCTATTCCTTCTTCTGCCTATGCAATCTAGAACCCCAAGAGAACAATTTCGACGGTTGAGATGATGATCCAAGGGTTGGATTGAGTGGTAGGAAGGGGGCCATACTAGTTTCTCTCCCATGGAATGCCATGGACGGTTCCATGCTTGGAAAAAATGAGAGAGAGAATGAGAGAGAGAGAGGAGTGAGAAAGAGATGGGTGATGGGAGAGAGGGATGGTGCATGTTGACTTTTGGGTGAAAAAGAAGTGGGTGCCATGCCTTGTTGGTGAAAAGGGAGTGGCTAAGTAAGGTTATGTACTTAGACTTGATTAATGATTGATGTGACATTTAGGCTAGAGATTCTCTTGGAAATTGCGACGCGCGTGTTTTCTCGAACCGAACGCGGGCCCACATTTCCTGGCCCGAGTATCGCCTCGGCGGGCGAGACGCGACGAACGGCAGCAATGGCGCGTCGCAAGGGTATAGGTCTCGGGTCGAGACACTGGAATACGGGATACCACTCGGGGTTGCGCACAATTGCCAATAAAAGATCGCGGGTCGCCGAATCTACCGAGAGGACCACGGAAGCCTACGGGACGGACGGGCTAGAATACGGGTCTTACATTTTGTAATTTGATTTTGTGATCTTTATTCCATTCTTACATTAAGAAGGGATTTGTGATTTCCCCTTTCTTGAGATCAAAATCAAATCAAGCTACCCCAGGTTGATTTAATTAAAAATCATTTAGAACTAGAACCTTTTCACCTGTGAGACTGGACATTGAACATTTTTGTCTACATCGGATTGGTTCTATCGGGCTTCTTCAAAAGGAGAATTTCCAGATAAGTATCATTTACAATTCCATATCATTTTCAGTTTTTGAGGTTGTGCCAGAAAAATCTGTTTTTGGTTTTGTCTGAGGTGATCCAAAAAATCTCAGAGTGTGGGGTTTTTGTAATTGTGTAAGCTCAACTAAAGACATAATTATGAAGGTTTTAAGGTGAACCTTGGAAAATCTTTTTTCATAATGAACATTAATATCCCGAGGGAGTGGATATTAGGAGTGGAGTAGTTGTGTAGCTGTTTTCTAATAGTTGGTGTACACACAAACGAACCACTATAATTCCTAGAGTTATGGTGGATGATTGAATGTGCTTATGTGTGTGAATGTTGTAATTTATTTTAAGCATTTGTGGTGAATGGTGTAATTTACTTTATGCACTTGTGGGAATGTTGTAATAACATAGTTTATTTCCTTTGCTATTTCCTTTGACTCTTTATTGGTTTGGGTTTTTGATACTTACAAACATTCTAGTAAGGTTGTTCTGCCATAAGCCTTTGGTTTTTGGTGTTAGGTTGTCCTTAGAACTAAGTTTGTATCAACCTCTCAATACTAGTACATTTGAGGTCGTTATTTACTTGTGATTCTTTATTACTTGATTATGCTATCTTTCTTTCAATTCTGCATTTATTTTTTAATTTGGCATAGTCCTATCCCCCCCCTCTAGGACATATAGCTTGGCCTTTTCAAGTGGTATCAGAGCATAATAGCTCTTTTTATTTGGATTCATTTCCTGAGCTAACCGATCTGAGCTTATAAGATGTCAAATTTTGATAGCCTCTCAATCACTAGGCCTCCACCTTTTGATGGCTCCAATTATGCCTATTGAAAAGCCAGAATGAGGATCTTTTTAAGGTCCATAGATGAGAGCGTGAGGCAAACCACAGTGACTAGATGGACCTCTCCTACCACTGAAGTTCTAGGCACTGATGGAACCAAATCTATGAAAGTTACACCATATTTTTCTTGGACCACACTTCAGAAAAATAAGAGTAATGCCAATGTAAAGGCTTTAAAAGCAATCACTTACGCACTATCACTAGATGAATTCAAAAGAATTATAGCTTGTGATACTGCAAAGTAAGCCTGGGACATTCTAGAAATGACACACGAGGGTATGACTATTGCCAAGAAATTTAAACTTCAATTCCTCACCACTCAGTTTGAGGAGATTCATATGGAAGAAAGTGAAACCTTCATGGACTTCTATACTAAGTTAAATGACATAGTCAACTCTATATGGGGTCTTGGTGATAGTATCCCAGACAGCAAAGTCTGTGCAAAGATATTGCACTCATTGCCTGATAGGTTCAATTCTAAGGTCACTACCATTTAGGAACTTTGTGATATGGATAATATGAGGGTTGAAGAGCTGGTTGGTTCTTTACAAACCTACGAGTTAAATTTTAAGGCTCCTAAAGGTAAGTCCATCGCCCTTAAGTCTTTTAAAAAATGTTTCTCATAAAAATGCTAGTAATTCTGATCTTGGAAACTCTGAAGATGATATGGCAATATTATCCAAGAATTTTTATAAGATTTTCAAAAGTAAAAAGAGGGTAAATTTTCAAAAACCTATAGAAAAAAAAGGACTAGATCTAAAACTTGAAAATTTATTAAAGACAACCAATTTTCAACTACCATGAATACAAGCATCTGGCAAACAAATGTCCAAAGAGGGACAAATCTAAAAAGAAAGGCATGTTAGCCATATGGGATGAATCATTTTGCTCTGAAGCTTCTTCTGAGTCAGATGATTCTGAACTCGAGTTTACTAATGAGGTCAAGGCCTTAATGACTCTAACAGAGTTACTTCCTCAGACAAATTTAACTTATGATGAAAAATTGAGAAGCGACCCCGAAAATGATGATGATTTACAAGATGCCTATAATGCCCTATACAGGAAAAGTTGTAAGATAGCTGTAAAACTAAAACTTCAAAAAGAAAAGTTTTTAAAGCTAAAAGAAGATTTTGATAACTTAGTTTTAGAAAATTTGCATTTTTCTGATTGTTTTGAAAAAGCTAAATGTTATTTAGATTTTAAAACATCCCAAATTAAAAACATCAAATTAGAAAATGAAAAACTAAAACTAGAAGTCTCTTCTCTCTTGAGTTTAAAAGATACTTGGAGGTATGCCCAGGGTGATCCTAAACTAGAAAGACTACTAACCGGATTAAGGAAATGTGGTGATAGATCTAGTCTGGGCTATGATAAGAATACACATCCTAAAAGTAAGTCCACTCCTCCTAAGTTTGTTAAAGGGGAGTCCTCTCACTCAAAAGGGAAAAGTCTGAATCAAAATAGTTTTAAAAATTCTAAAACTTTTCAAGCTATGAAATCTAAAGACAACCAACCCCTTAGCTGAGAAAATTGTGAATCTACTCAAGGAGCTTCTAAAATCTAACTCGAATGGTAGAATATATAATAACTACAAGCAAAGAAAAACCAACTATAATCTAAAACCTAAAACTGTAATGAAATGGGTTCCTAAGGTTACTTGTCTAGTTCCTAAGGTTTCAAGGCTTCGAGTCAATCAAAGTGGTACCTAGACAGTGGTTGTTCTAGACACATGATAGGTGATAAAGATTTGTTCACCAATCTTAAAGATATGACTGATGGCTCAGTCACATTTGGTGATGGTAGAAACTGCAAGATTATTGGCCAAGTTATGGTTCAACTCTTTAATCTCCCTCCATTTGAGAATGTGTTGTTTGTAGAGGGCCTTAAGCATAATCTCTTAAGCATTTCTCAAATTTGTGATAATAAACATAGCGTCAAATTCATCAACCACGGGTATGAGATTTCTAATAAGAATGGTTATGTGATATTAACCGGTCGCAGAACATCTGAGAATTGCTATATAGTTAGTGATTCAAGCTCTTCTAAGTTATCGTGTTACATGGTTCAAACTGATGAGACCGAACTATGGCATAAGTGCCTAGGACATGTACACTACCATAATCTTTATAGACTGAGCAAAGGTGAAGTAATAAGAGGTCTACCCAAGTTAAAGAAAATGGATAAAATTTGTGGCGAATGCCAGATTGGAAAACAAATAAGGAGTGCTCACAAGAAATTGAACTCTAGTGCCACATCCAAACCCCTTGAACTCCTCCACATAGATCTCGTTGGACCAAATAGAATGGAGAGTTGAGGCAGTAAGAAATATATTTTGGTAATTGTAGATGATTTTACTAGGTGTACATGGGTATTTTTCATGAGAGAGAAGTCTGAGACTCTCGATGAAGTGAAAAGGGTACTCAAGCGTATCCAAACTAAGATGGAATCACATGTCTCTAAAATCCATAGTGATCATGGTTCCGAATTTTATAATAGTAGTTTTAAAAAGTTTTGTAGTAATCATGCAATATCGCATGAGTATCCTACACCCAAGACAACTCAACAAAATGGGGTAGTTGAAAGAAAAAATTGAGTACTTCAAGAAATGGCTAATGTGATGTTAAATAGTATGAAACTTCCTAAAAATCTTTTGGATGAAGCAGTGAATACAACCTGTTATATCATTAACCGTGTTTATACTAAAAAGTCTAATGATAAAACTATATATGAAATATAGTTCAATAAGAAGCCTACTGTCAAATACTTTCGAGTTTTTGGCAGCAAGTATTACATTTTACGTGAACGGAAAAATCTGAGAAAATTTAACATTAAAAGTGACGAGGGTATTTTCCTATGATATGTGCAAAATAGTCGAGCATATTGTGTTCTCAACAAGAGGACTGATGTAATTCAGGAGTCCATTAATGTGGTTATAGATGATCACTTGAATACACCTGTCTCAAGTTCAGAAGATGATGAAGTCTCTTTATTTGATAAACCAGACTCTTCGTCTAGTTAAAATGACACTAAACTGTGGTCAGTTAAAGACCATCCAACTGATCAAATTCTTGAAAATCCTCTCACTGGTGTGCACACTCGTAGACAATTAGAAAACATTTGTAATTATGTGTGATATACATCCCAGATTGAGCCGGCCAATGTAAAAGAAGCTCTTGCAGATTAAAACTGGATAGTGGCTATGCAAGATGAACTTAATCAATTTGTAAGGAATGATATATGGTACTTAATTCCTGAACCTAATGATAAATACATTATTGGAACTAAATGGATCTTTAAAAGTAAGTCTGATGAACTTGATAATATTATAAGAAACAAGGCTAGACTGGTTGTACAAGGGTACACTGAGATAGAAGGCATTGATTATGATGAAACCTTTACCCCAATAGCTTGTCTTGAATCTATCAGACTATTTATATCCATTGCTTGTTACAAAAAATTCAGAATTTATTAAATGGATGTTAAGAGTGCTTTCTTGAATGGTGATCTGCATGAGGAAGTATATGTTGAACAGCCTAAGGGTTTTAAAGACCCTAAACATTCTGATCATGTTTATCGCCTGAAAAAGGCACTCTATGAATTAAAACAAGCTCCCACCGCATGGTACGAGAAATGGAATAAGTTTTTACTAAGTCATAACTTTAATGGGAAGTGTTGATAAGACACTTTTTGTAAAGAAACATAATGATCATATACTGATAGTACAAATATATGTTGATAACATTATCTATGGATCTACCTGTTCTAACATGACCGTTGAGTTTGTAGATTTAATGAAGTCCAAATTTAAAATGAGCATGGTTGGAGAACTGAACTATTTCTTAGGTTTGCAAGTAAAACAGCTTCCTGATGGGTTCTTCATTTCTCAAACCAAATACGCTCTAAATTCGGTTAAAAAGTTTTGTTTTGAGAGCAGTAAAAATTTCAATATTCATAGGAGTACGACACTTAAACTCTCTAACGATTCAACAAGTAAAAGTGTAGATCGTAAGTTGTATCGCAGTATGATAGATAGTTTATTATATTTAACTACGAGCCAACCTAATATTGCATTCAGCGTATAAGTCTATGTTAGATATCAATCCGACCTTAAAGAGTCTCACTTGATGATTGTAACGTGCATTTTGAGATATGTTGCAAGTTCGGCCAAACTTGGCCTTTGGTATCTTCATGATACTAATGTTCAATTAGCCAGTTATTCAGATGTTGATTAGGCTGGTAATATTGATGACCGCAAGTCTACCAGAGGTGGATATTTTTATGTCAGGAACTGTCTAGTTTCATGGCATAGTAAGAAACAGAGTTCCATATCACTTTTCACAGTTGAGGCTGAGTATATTGTAGCCGGTAATGCTTGCACCCAACTTGTGTGGATGAAGAGGATGTTAAGTGATTATGGATTTGCACAAGATTCTATGGTATTGTATTATGATAATTCTAGCGGAATTAACATTTCTAAAAATCCAATTCAGCATTCATGAACTAAGCATATTAACATTAGATATCATTATATTCATGAATTAGTAGAAGATAAGATTATTTCTATGGATTATATTCAGATTGAAAATTAACTTACAGACATTTTTACAAAACCGCTTGACAGAAACAGGTTTGCGAAATTAAAATTAGATATGGATATGTGCAACATGATATGAATTGTTTGTGTTTATTTGTACTATATTGCATGTTTTTATTTTATTTATTTTTTTAAATTTTTAATATTACAAATATATGAAAAGTTACAAATTTTATGAGGTGCACGACCAGTCGAGTACACACTCGACCAGTCGTGGCACGATCGGTCAAGTATGTACTCAACCAGTCGAGCCGCTCGGGTTTGGGGCCTTTTATTGTGCAAAAAGCACTTTTTATTCATTTGTTTCATTTCCCCAACCAGCCCTACCACGACCAGTTAAACCACCTTCGATTCCTTCATGGTTAGTGCATCTTTTTCATTTTTCATGTGGATTTAGGTTCTTTGTGCTTCAATTTCCTTGATTTTATTATTTATTTCAAGGTTTTTGGTGGCTTATTGGGTTTTTTTGCTAAAACTCTAATTTCCTTGAAACCCATCTTTCCTTTCTTGCATTGCTTTTATTTCTTGTATTCCTTGTACTATGGAAGGTAGAAATAAGAAGAGAGCCTCTCGTGGTCCCTCTTATTCTCGTTCCGCTTCAATCAAGGTGCGCCATCTTCGGTCACCCGAAGAAGATCCCGAATATGTGCGGGATATACATCTTTACAACATGATTGTTGAACGGACGGTCAACTCTAATATTTTGAAATCTTTCAGCATTGTTCCCCTCCTTCAAATTGTAGGTTGGGCTAACATAGTAAATTATGGTGGTCCTGCATACCGTCTCATTGCACAGTCCATGTTTTCTTGCATAAGTGACTTCTCTACTGAGAATTTAACTTTTACTATTACAACAAGAGAAGGTCCTATTGATGTAGACCGTCACTTGATATATGGACTGATGGATATTACAATAAATGATGACGGAATTCTTATTTCTAATTTGGTAGTAAGACCTTTTGAGTCTGAGAAAAGAATGCTAACTAGAATATTATGCAACATGGATGCTAATTAGAACGCTAGTGTTGCACTCAGTTCCAAACATACGTTACCAAGATACAGGATTCTCTATCATCTTTTCATTTCTAATGTATATCCTAGGTTTGGTAACAAGACTGAGCTTACTACTTTCATGGCTCGCCTTCTTCACTCTATTGTTATTGGTGTTCCTGTATGTCTTCCATCTCTTATCTGTTACATTGTCATTCAGTTTTGTCTCCATTCGGGTCATAGTGATATTCCATTTGCCTATCTTATGACTACTTTAGCCACTCATAGTCTTGTGGCTATGCCTGTTGGAGAAGCTCCCATTAACCATCTTCCCTTCAACAACTCAAATATTAATAAGATAAATCTGAGGTTGGCTCCTGGCCAAGTTGATGTGGGTGATGGAGGAGCTGCTGAAGCAACTGAAGAGGAGGATGCTTTGCCTCCTGATGATGTTAATATGGATGACTTGTTTGATGAGATTGATTAGTCAGATTCTGCGGCTGACCCAAACTTTCAACCTTCTGACTTTGATGAGCGATTGTAATCCCTTGAGGAAAAGGTGGAGGGTCTGCATGTGTCCTAGGAAAATCAATTCAAATACATGTGCAAATATCTTAGGCACATTAACAAGAGACTACATCAGATAGATCCCTCTATTCCTGCTCCATCATCTGGATCGATTAGCTTTTTATTTTATTCTGGTCATATATTAATACTTTCTACTCTTTTTGTGTTGGAATATTTCTTAGACATACTTTTACATTTTCGTGTGTGGATATGTTATTGTGCCTTACGTTGATATTATTATTATCATGGTGATGCTCTTTCCTATCTTATTTCAATTACTTCTCTTATATATCTTTCCTTTGTCTTATTGTGACAAAAAGGGGGAGAAATTATAGAGATGATTGTGTGATTGTGGAATGCAAATGGAATGTAAATGTATGAAATTTTTTTTATAAGTTCTACAAATCACCTCTCCTGGATTGAGAGGGAGTAATGGAATAAGGGGGAGATGTGTCTATTGATCATTTGTTTAACCGGTGCATGATTGGTGCATGATTCTTTATTTTGTAGGATTTTTCATTTGGTTTTGTCACAAATTTGATAAAGGGAGAGATTGTAAATGTTATAGTGTAAATCTAGCACCCGAAGAGTTGTCAAATTTTGTTGTGCCAAACCATTTAGAGCTTGTATCATGTTTTAGGTTGAAGTGATCAAGTTCATGCATTTTAAAGTTCTCTGGATCTTCGTCGAACTTGCCTACATCTTCAAGTTGAAGAAAAGATTGTTGAAGATCATGGTTTCAAGCTCAAATTCAAGAACTAAGACTCAAGAACTCAAGTTCAAGTTTGAAGTTCAAATACTGTACACTAAAGACTCAAGAACTCAAGCGTAACTCAAGCTCAAGTTCAAGAGATCAAACTAAAGCTTCAAGTATCACAAGATATCAAGATTCTAAAGCAAATGGTGTTTCAATTGTTCTAACTCACAAACAAGTATGGATAACCCTAAATGGACCATAGGTTGTGTCATATTCATTGCATATTGAATTTGAGTCATTTCATATGTTTATAGGTCTTTTTCTTGACTAGTCTTAGTCCTTGTTCAATTAGTCCAAGTACTGGCTTGACCAGTTTAAGAGTTTTCTCCACCAGTCCAAGGTTTGTTGCTATTTTTAGAATTTTTTGTTGGACTCTTGACCAGTCCTGGAGACTGCTCGACTAGTCGAGTGAACAGTGCTTGACTAGTCATGCAAGCTCGACTCAAAATCAGCAAGCTTTTGATCTCACTCGACCAGTCGAGTGCATTGCTTGATTTGTCAAGCAGGCCACTCGACCAGTCGAGTAACGATCTTATCTTATCACGCCAGAAAATTTAAAATTTTGTTGGTCCTTCAACCAGTCGAACCGACCCTTAGACCAATCGAGTGAACAATATTTTCACCTATAAATAGAGCTTGAATTTCAAAAATTCATTCATTAAAGCAAAATCAAGACACCACTCTGAGAGATAAGTTTATGAATTTATTAAGCTATATTATCTCATTTTAGATTCTCTTTAATTAGGTTTTGTAATTTGATTTTGTGATCTTTATTTCAATCTTACATTAAGAAGGGATTTGTGATTTCCCCTTTCTTGAGATCAAAATCAAATCAATCTACCCCAGGTTGATTTAATTAAAAATCATTTAGAAGTAGAACATTTTCATCTGTGAGACTAGACATTGAACATCTTCGTCCACATCGGATTGGTTCTATTGGGTTTCTTCAAAAGGAGAATTTCCAGATAAGTATCATTTACAATTCTGTATCATTTTTTGGTTTTTGAGGTTGTGCCAGAAAAATTTCTTTTTAATTTTGTCTAAGGTGATCCAGAAAATCTCAGAGTATGGGGTTTTTGTAATTGTGTAAGCCCAATTAAAGAAACAATTATGAAGGTTTTAAGGTGAACCTTAGAAAACCTTTTTTACATAGTGAACACTAATATCTTGAGGGATTGGATATTAGGAGTGGAGTAGTGGTGTGGCTGTTTTTTAACAGTTGGTGTACACACAAACAAACCATTATAATTCCTGGAGTTGTGGTTTCTAGCTCCTATAATTGGCAAATTTTATAGTGCCAAAACATCTTGGAATTTGTATCTTGTTTAGCGCATCTACATAATGAAGACTATGCATCACTCAAGAACAAAGGTCTTTACTTGAAGAAATGCAAGATTACATGGCCATGTTCAAGTACAACATCAAGTGAGTGTTCAATCTTCAAGATTCATAATTCAAGCTCCAAGTCAAGACAAAGTCTTTTTACTTGAACCTTAAGCTCAAGATTCATGATATTTCAAGTTCAAGCCTCATCATGTGCAACGATCTCAAGCTTCATGATCTTCAAAGAACAACTATCATCTGAAGGAAAAGAAGTTTCAATGTTCATACATCATGTTTAAGGTATGAATGACTCTAGATTGACCATAGGATAGGTCATTTTGTATTCATAATTCAATTAGATCATTTTATAAGGGGTTAGACTGTTTCTTGACTAGTCTTGGACTATGTTCACTAGTCTTAACACTGGCTCGACCAGTCCTAAGTTCGTTACTGATTTTTAAATTTTTTTGTTAAGCCTCGACTAGTCCTGGAGAGAGCTCGACCAGTCGTATGAACAGTGCTCGACTCGTGCTCGACTAGTCCTGCAGCCTAGACTCAAAGTCCTACAACTAAATCAAGTTCCACATAACCAAACATGGAAAGGTCACGACCAGTCGTGGAGGCCACTCGACCGGTCATGCAGGTCCTATGACTAGTTGTGGAACGACTTTATCCTATCGCGCTTAAAAATTAAAAAATTTGCTGGTCTTACGACCAGTCGTGAAGACCTCAGGACTAGTCGAGAGTGTGATTTCTGCAATTATAAATCGAGCACAAATTTTAGAGTTTATTATTCAATTCAAGCTAAATCAATATGCCACTCTGAGAGATAAGTTAGTTATCTTTTTAAGCTATATTGTGCTCATTTAATATTCTCTTAATTTAGCTTTATTATATTTGATTTTGTATTCTTTATTCCAATCATATTTGAAGAAAGGATTAAAACTTTTCCTTTTCTTAGAATCAAAATCAAATAGAGCTAACCCAACTTGATTTAATTTAAAATCAATTTAGAACCTAGAATCATTTCATAAGTGAGTGTGGACATTGAACTTCTAGGTTGAACTTCTACTCCGATTTGGTTCTTCTGAGCTGCATCAAAACGAGAATATCCAGGTATTTTACATTATTGTGAATTTTTGTATTTTGGTTTTATTGAGATTGTGCCAGAAAAATCTCTCCGTTTTGGTTTGTCTGAGGTGATTCAGAAAACTCAGAGTGTGAGGTTTTTTGAATTGTGTAAGCCCACTTGAAAGACACAATTGTGAGGGTTTTAGGTGAACCTTGAAAAACCTATTTTCATAGTGAACACTAATATCCACTGTGTGAGGATATTAGGAGTGGAGTAGTTGTGTGACTGTTTTTCTAAACAGTTGGTGTACATACAAGCAAACCACTATAATTCTTTGTGTTTTGTGGATTTGGGTTTATTTTCTTTATCTTTTGTGAATTAAGATTGTGGGATGTATTTGTGGTTGTGAATGTTGTAGTCTTTTCATTTCAGCATTGTGTGGTGAATATTGTAATAGCTTAGTTATTTCCTTTGTTATTCATTTCTTTCATATCCTCTTTAGTTTGAGTTTTTTATACTCACCCAAGTTCTAGTACGGTTGTCCTGCCATAAGCCTTTGGTTTTTGGTGTCAGGTTGTCCTTAGAACAAAGTTTGTATCAACCTCTCAATACTAGATTTTTGAGGTAGTTTTATATTTCAGCATTGTGGATTATTTAAGTGCTATCTTTTCTTTATTTGTTTAAATTCCGCTGTTAATTATTTTAATTGGGCATAGTCCTATTCACCCCCCCTCTAAGACATATAGCTCGGCCTTTTCAAGGTTATGATTTATCAATGTTACCATTCCAGTTAATAATTTATGATTGCCAATGTAGTATGTGGATGAAATTTAGGATTATTTCGATTTTTGCCCAATAAATTGCAAGTTGTAGTATAACAATGCTTATGTGTTTGATGAAATTCCTTAATGAATAGATTATTGATTTTAATAATTGAATGTGAATCCAATCATATTTAATGCTCATTGACTTGATTAAATTAACAAGTAGGACTACAAGAGTAGTCTGGTTAGTCGATAAATTCTCGGATATGGGTTGACAAAATTAGGTTGGCTACCCCGGACACGTTCGATTAATCCGGGTTGAACACGGACGACCGACAGTGGCTGGGCCATACGAGGTGCTTACACACTCCACGCCAGTTACGACAGTGTTCGCCTGTATTAACGAAAATTGTCCAAAGAACCGGCTAACCCTATATATATTCATCATGTATGATCGCAACTATTTGAATCTGTTACACCCACTTACCATTTATAAAGGTATACTATTAACCATTACCATTGCGATCCTCAAGACTCGTGAGCCGGGCATGATGGTATGAGACATCATATCCATGCTATTGGCCTACACTAGGGTGACAAGGCTCCTCATAGTGATCGCAAGTATTACTTTTACAACTTGCCTTTCGTATGTATTCAGTTGGGAGTGACGAACCCAAACAGATCAAGGATTACAAGCGTAGGACCGTTGTGATCATCTCGCGTCCAGTGATTTAGATCAGACCAATAACTAAAAGGGAGGTATCCTAGCTTCCCCAAACTGCTAAATGAATGAGCATAATTAATCACTCGGTTAACATAACCATTCACCGCATCGCATTAGTATAGGATGTGGTGAAACAAGCATTGAAGTTGTGTGTTGAGGAAGTGTTGTCATTTGTGAACATAGTGGTCAAAGTCGCATGTTGAGGGAGTGTTGAATGGTGAGGGCATGCATCATTTCATAAAACCCATTATTTGTATTAATAAGAATAATTAAGAAGTGATTGTTTTATGTTACTTTATCATTCTTGTGCTGATAGACTTCATAACATGTGTAACCTATGCTTTATGGAACCACTGAGTTGATCACTCACTCCCAATCTAGGACGGTGTTTTAAAACACCAACCAAACGTTAATGTAGGTGCATGGACCACCGAGACTAATGCATTGGACCAGGTGGGTATAGATGAGGAGTTCTCTTACTTTCAACTTTCTGATGGGTCGATGTAGGCTACGCACTTCTCAACAGGGAGAGTTGAGCGATCAGACTTAGCTAGATGCCACCTTTCAACATTTTTCTTGATTTTGAAATTGTATATTGGACCCATCTAGACCCATACTCTAGATAATCATACTACATATGTTTCGATTTAATATTCTGCTTTAATCATGTTTATTCCGGAGTATGATACATTATTTAGTATAATCATATACGTGCTTAATTGTCTAATGTAGAAGTAACCGAGAAATCGGCTTGTGCAAAGCATAAGTGATGCTTGGAATCTCAAAAGTCAAGCATTTGCTTGACCCTCGAAATTCGAAGCGTTACAATTTATGAGATAAATGGGTGACACTTAAATTTAGATCAAGGGACACTGGTAAGGAGTCGTTACGTGCTGCAATGATCCATGTGATCCGAATAAGGACTTGTGATATAACGTCGGTATCCTAGCTTCACCAATATGCTAGATGAATGAAACTTAATAATTACTCAGCTAGCATACCATCAATTGCATTACATTAGATAAGATGTAGTGACCTGGCGTTAGTGTTATGTGATGAGAGAGTGTTGGCATTTGCGAAATATACGTTGAAGTTGCGAGTAAGGGAGTGTTGTTTGGAAAGGGCATGCATTATGTTATATCTTCATATGTACATTTAATTAGAGTATTTAGGACTCATTTGATTTCTTGTTTATCATTAACTGCGCTAATTGTGTTGATAACATATGTAACTTAGAACTAATGGAACCACTAAGTTAGCTATCCACTCCCACCTGGAACGGTGTTTTAGAATACCAACTAGGCATATCATCGATGCAAGTGGTAACACCCTGAAAATTGGAGGTCATGCACACACTCGACTCCCAAGTTCTCGGGTATCATTTATAAAAAAATTTTATTAATTTATGCTTAATCAGTTTTAAGTGTGCAGAATGGAATTACTTAGAACATGAAGCACAATCACAACCAGTCTACTGAAATGAAAAGGGCACATATATACAAGTCCAAAAGAATATAAGCGGGTCACACAAGGCGTTGCCTAACAAAATCACTAAAAAGAATCACATGTCCAAAAAGAATAATATGTTGAGACCAACACCCAGCAATCCAAAAATCCTTCTGCTAGGCCGATGGAGAACTTCCCATCAACTGAAAATAGGACAGCTCATCCTCCTCGTCAAGACTCGTGCCGTCAGGCTCCTCGTGATTTACGTCACTTGCATCTACGAGAGAGTCTAGTTGGTGTTTTAAAATACTGTCCCAGAGTGGGAGTGAGTGATCAACTCAGTGGGTGTTATTAGGCATCAATTATATTATACATTTAATGAAAGGCAATCATTCATAAACACCTAACTAATCTTATTAATGTGTATGCATGATAGATGATATGATGCATGCCCTCACCACAACACTCCCTCAAGTGACTCTGTCTAACGATCGTGTATAAACAACACCCCCTCATCGTGACCTCGACTGTCAAGTCGCCAACCTAGCTAGTGCGATGCATTGGTAGTGTTAGCCGAGTTCTTAATTAGTTCCATTCATCCAGGTTAGGGAAACTGATACACCCCACGTATCAATGCCCTCAACTAGTTACGATGCCAAGGCCCCTCAACGTACGAGGCCAGGGCACCGCGATCCTTGATCCTATCGTGTCCCCCATCCCCGACTTCAAGTACATAGGGAGTGCTAAGAATTGGGATTGCTTGCGGTCACTACCGGGAGGCTCGTCACACCAACGTAGGCCAACAACTCAGACACAGTGTCCCATTCCACCATACCAGGCTCATGAGTCGGTGGATCAGCTCTAAATAGTTAGCAATGAGCTACAATTATTAAAGGGTGTTCCAGGTTCCATGCATATGTGAGCAAACAGGGTTAACAAACAAGGTTGGTCAGTAAGTAGGTTAGACCGCATGAGTTTAGGTGAGTACAGGACAGACGACATCGGGTACGAGTGACCCATGTAGCCTAACTACTGTCGCCCACACGCACTCACCTAAATCCATGGGTTTAACCTCAGGACAGTCCTACCAACGGGACCACCTTCACTCTCCTCATATTCCTGACCAACCCAAGGATTTGATGGTAATCTATAGCATGCCAACTGGCAAGGTTATCATCTAACATAAAACAATATCATGTTTCATATTTTCTCATCATACAATTTAGATTTTTCTATCAAGCAAGGCTACCAATATCATGAAACAAGAGTGCATGTGTTTTGTGTGGGTTAGTGAGGAAGCGAAGCACTTCATATACCTAATAGAACCAAATTACATAAGAGTTAATAGATCATACATGCTATGAGGCAACATCAAATGAGAACCAAACAAGACAAGTACATACAATCATCCATTTAAATCAAATCATATGAAAGGCAATAACATTCCATAACCATTCCATGTGAATTGATAGGATCAAGGGTAGGGTCTTCCCTAGGTTTGTCTAAATTCTCCAAATGCATCATCCAAGCAAGAAAAATCATTAAACTCATACTAAAATTGGTGTTAAGCCACCTAAGAACAATAGTCCGCACCTATGGATCGTTGGAGGCTTAGAAAACAACCTAGGAACGCCGAACTCGGAGTCGATCGGCCGGAATCCTAAGACAATGTACTTGCATGTTAGAATCTCATACAAATCCACCTTCAATATAAAGGATTACAAAAAGATGGGCGCTTATCTCCCCAATCGGTTTGAAATCGAGCTTGGAGTGTGGATGTGGGAGAAAGGAAAGAGATTGTCAAAGTTCCAAGTTTCCTTGGGCTCCTCCACCAACAACACCCTCCTTCACTCTCTTCTTTCTCACTTCTTTCTCTTCTTTCTCTTCTCCCTTTTCCCTTCTCTTCCTAGGGCAAATTCGTATGGGTAGAGGGGTGCCCCAAAGAAGCCCCTTTTATAATACCTGATTTGGTGTAAATGGCCCCAAGTGTTGGATTTTTACTATACTAGCCCTATGGGAGAGTTTTTTTAGCCTCTAGGGCCCACTATGGGGTATACATATTGATATACACTGTAGGATAGTAAGCCCTATTGATGATCTACGTATGGACATGTTTAGCCTGCCATTTGGATCTGTCAATCAACAGATATGATGAGAAGTCTGTTCAATGGTCACCGATGGTCAATCGGGGCTGCGGCTATACGAATATGAGCAAGGAAATATCCTTACTCCACGTATGAAGTTTGATCATACACCGACGGTCCGAAATCCTCAACTTTGCCTAAGAGTGGATGACCCAATTCACTTAAGTTTCAGCTTCTTCCTTTAGGGTATTTACACTTTTCATGCACTCGTCTTTTGGCTCAAGTTAAGCGGTTCTGGACAGTACCCATGTCTGACTCCCGTGATGGATGTCAAGCCCAGTAAGACAGACATTATTTTATAGTTTTAAAACTAGTAGCTCGCCAACGAGCGGTCTAGAGCTTATTCGGAAAATCGGAACATTTTTAGAATGAATTAGGTATTGAGATTTCTCGTGGGCATTAATTAGGGTTTGGATTAACTATGTTCATAATGTGACCTATTTATAATTAGTAAACATAGAGATTTGGTCAATATTACTCTAAACCATCAGTTTTAGGCTAAAAGAGTAATGGAGTTGATTTAGTCTATTAGTTAAGATCTGGGCCTTATCTGACTCGGCTTCGGTTAGATCTTTACTTTAGTTATGATTATCTTGATTAGTTGGCGATATGTCAATTAGATTTGAGCCCTATATGAGTAAATCATGGGGCTAAACTTGGTGTTTAAGTGATCGGACGGATTCATTGGCTTCCTACGGTTGATTAATCGAACTTGTGTGGTTCTTTACTAGTTTCACTTGTGCATAAACTAACATTGAGTGCTAAGGGTCAGTAAGTGACAATATAAGTTAATTACAAAAAAAAAAATTAAGGATTTTTTGAAAATCCAAAACAGTGAAAATTTAGGATGTTACAATCTACCCCCCTTAAAAACAATTTCGTCCCTGAAATTGCCTAAGGGTAATAAGTAAAGGTTTCATTATTTCATTTGCCTAGGTGTTGTTGATTTAAAGTTTAGATGCGGTGTAGGGTGTATACTATCTATGATAGTCTGGCTCCTTTTAGTCTACCCCCCTTAAAAATAATTTCACCCTAATGGTTTACTACAATTTATTAATTTATCTATTTATTTTTTAAAGATTTGGATTCATCATGACAATTTCCCTCTATCTAGAGTAAAAATATTTATTTTTAATGTTCGACCCACACGGAGAGACGGTTGTAGTACGCTTGAACCTGATACGTTGATCATCTACCTAGACAGGGTAGAAGGCTCATTGTATCCCTTCTTTGTCTTGGTGGATCATGGTCTTTTGTTCGGTCAAAACAGTGAGTCCATTGGTAGTCACCCAGGATTGAGAATTGGGTCAAGCCGTGAATACTTCGCAAGTGTATACTTCCATAATTCTGTAGTCCGATCAATCTAAATGTTTAGGAAATGGCCATCATTGGAAAGTTTAAATATCATATACATAAGGTTGTCCTTTGGGTCTTAGTCTAAGAGAGTCCTCATTTCAATTTATGTCCAAATTGGGGGTTAATAAATCTCTTAATATGTCTATAGTCAAAGATCACCCTAAAAGTTTCTATAGGCACAAATTTTTATATGAATTACCACTGTATGCAACAATATTTTCTCTAGCGTACCTACTCTGTCCAGATATTTCTCTATAGTAACCCAATCATAGATGTTAATTTCTGTCCTTCCCTTTCCTGTAAACCATAAAGTAAGTTGCTCATGCAATTCGATTATTGAATCATTGATGATCGAAAACTAAAGAGGAAGGGAATTGGGAATCGTAATTGGAAGAAAAGGGTTGGGCACTTCTAAGCAAATGGTGGCATAGGTTCAACGAAGAGAAGCAAACTCCTCATCAACTAATGTTAGAAATATGTCTAAGCAGATAGGGATTGGTTTTTGTAAATGGCTTCTCAAGGTAGAGAGTTTATCATTTGGAAATAAGCAAGTTAGGTTCCTCATTATGGGATTTTGAAAGGGTGGAAGTACTAATGAGTGGAGGTATTCATATCTTGGTCACCATTTTAGAATGATATTTGGGCTAAAGATGATCTCATTTCGTGAGAGGAGGTGCCCACACCATGTACTCATCACGGGAATTGTGGTTTGGAAACATTACATGTTGTTGAAACCAAAGGCATAAGTAGCCTTGGGAATCTAATGAGCATCCTGAATGAGTTGATGGGGATGTCTTCGAGCTCCGTTGGAAGCTATGTGTCACGCCCCAAACTCGAAAAACGGGCTCATAAAATTTTTGATCACCGAATCCAGCGCTAACAGCCTCCGTAGTGCCCCATTCTTGGATCCCAGCACTCACATGCTAGAATCCGACCCTAGGATCCTACAAGGAGGATTTTCAGTATAAATTTTTTTTGTAATGGAGCATAACCACAAGCATAACCAAGTCACAAAACAACATCATCACATATCCACTATATTAAAAACTTTAAGTACAATGCAGAAAGGAAAATACAGGGTGATCAAAAGCTCTAAAATGATCTGATGTGCGCTCCTGCCTCAGCGCTACTGCGATCCAATGCCACCTGCATGCAACGGTCGTGCATAAGCTTACAAAAGCTTATAAGGTGGTGTAAGTGTGTGCGCAAGGCAAGCATCAGTGTACAATATCAGAATAATGAAGAAATATGCGGTAAGTCCATGAATGTTATCAGTTGTACCAAAGTTATATGGTGCAAGGCATGAATGCTATCGGTCATACCAAGGTCATGCGATGCGAGGCCTATGTAGCTAAATGTCATATGCGAGATGCAAAGTAAGCATGCTAGTCCTCATCAAGTACACATATCAGTATAGTTCCTCTCTGGATTCACTAGGGTCTAATACACTTCACACTGACTGCCTCCTCCCTAGCTGCACAGCCAAGTAAGTGGAAGAGACCACACTATCCGCCTGACCAGTAGTCTGCCAATACCTACCCGGCTCATCGATAGCGGACTCATTTGCGAGCTGGTCAAACTCAGCCTAGCTTATAGCCCCCTCACTCGAGCGGATAAGGCCACACCCCCTTCCAACAAACCACGACACAGTGGGAGACTCAGCCTACTGGTATTCGACACTCATGCGCTCGTGTATCCACTCGATTTAGACGTTGGAGCATCTCCTAGTACCAAAAAAGTTCTGAGATTTTCACCCAAGGACATCCTAAGTGCCCTCAATGCTAGAGCCAATATTTTCGGTATTCGATACGACCATCCACAATGTGCCTATGGAGGCCACGACCCTGATGTCTCTAGGGCATACAGTGATCATGACACACAATGTGAAATGCATGAGTCACACTGTCAGTCATGCGGTAATCCTGCACGTACCACGTGCTCATGTGGGGCACTCCGTCTCATAAGGAGTCCTGTAAATGTCTCAGCCCAACGGCTTATGCTATGATCAAACATTCCTCATATCAAGCATACATATGATGCGTATGGCATGAGTCATGAAATTATACTAAGCGTGTTATAAGGTGATGAACGATCAACAAGTATGGGCCTATCAATGGGCCCTAAGGAGAGTCGTAATGCGGACATTTAACCAACATTATACTTATAATGTGGACGTCGAACCATCATTGTTCCCAAGGCACGGCCTGCTATAAATATCATTACATAAACCATGGTAGAATCACACATTGCAATGGACCTTAGGTACATCCCATTGGGCCTTAAATACATCAAATGGGCCATATCACATGGGCCTTATATTCATCAAGTGGGCCACATCAATGGGCCTTATGTACAATGCAATGGGCCATAACCCATGGGCCTTAGAATACATCACAATGGGCCCTCATACGGCAAGTGAGCCACATCACATGGGCTATATGTATATCAAATGGGCCACACCAATTGGGCCCCATGCATACCAAATGGGCCATACCCAAAGATAAGTGGTGATAATGATTTCCACCAATAAAATTTCCAAGGCCCACGATAACATTTATTTCCCATCCAATCTGATCATAAGGTCACACTGACCTGAAAGGGGTTTTAATGGTGCACGTTTAAACCCACTGTTTCCTATAGTGTGGTCCACCTAATCCTAGATCTGTCTTACTTTTCTTCTCTCAAGCCTTAAAATTGTCTGTCAACATGGCTGGACGGTTTGGATGCAACACATGCATCATGGTGGACCCCACCGTCCAAACTGTGGATGGTGTGGTGAGAACACATGCATCATTGGGGTCCCACCGTCCACCACTGGACGGTGTGGTGAGATTCACAATGGGTTCCACCATCCACTGTGGGTGCTGTGAATGAACACATACATCATTGGTGGGTCCCACGTGGGGCCACCATAATATTTATTTACCAACCAACCGTTTGATAAGGTCACACGGTCCTAGATGAACAGGAAAAACAAACTTTGTAATGATCCAAAACTCCTAGACTCCAAGGAGTTTCAATGGCAAACGTTACATCCCCACTGTTTCATGTGATGTGGGCTATCTGAGATCGAAATTAGGCTGATTTTTGGAGGGGGCCCACTTCAAGAAGGGGCCCACCAAATGAACGATTTGGATGACAAACACCGATCATAGTGGGGCCCACGGCTGGGACCATGGGTCCCTGCAATCCGCCCGCCTGAACACCGCAGACGCTGCCTACGCGCCTCTGGCAGCAGCAGCGTCTACTGCATGTGTATTTTTTTTTAAATCTAGTTTTTTTGAGGTTTTTCATGCGTGGGGCCCGCATCGGAAGAATTCACTCCGTCCACTGCTTCCCATAGCCCAAGACAAGTCAAACAAGCCCAATATTCATTATATTTTGGGGTGTGGAAACATCATGTAGATTTTTAATGGTGGCAGCCACTGTTTTCTATGCTATGGCCTGCCAGAAAGTCAAATTGGCCCCATTTTTCGGCTCAACGCCTAAAATGGTCTGGGGAAAGGGATGGACGGTGTGGATTGGGTTCATACAACAAGGCGGGGCCTACACAAGTGGCCCACCCAAATAGCCTTGAATGAAGGCTAATATTTTTGTTTCCATTTTAAATCCAGCATCCCTGGATGCTGGACAGTTTGGGCTTCTACATAATTCATTTAAGGTGGGCCCCACCTAGGGATGTGGGCCACCAAAATAAAGGGTTGGATGGCATGGGTAATACATACATCAAAGTGGGGTCCATCCAAGTGGGCCACACAACTACGTCATCACACAAAAAAAGGGAAAATGAGAGAGAGAGAGAGACATAGTGCATGGATGGACCCCGACACTATGGGCCCTCCTTTTAAGCATTCAATCATACATCAAGTGGGCCCCATTGCACGTGGGCCCATCAAATCAAAAATCAACGGTGGAGATCCTCTCTTCACCAAAATGTAAGGTCTAGATGACCTCTTTAGATCTTAAGAAAGTAAACATCATGATGGGGTCCATGGAGAATGGCCCCATTATAGAATGATAATGAAAATCAAGGTGGGCCATCGGCCACATCCAGGGTCCAAAGTGAGATCCATACCATCAATCGGTAGGCCTCACTTGGCCCATCATAAGAACATGAAAATCTAGCCTATATAAGCACCCACCGTTCGATCTTCTTGGTCCGTTCGAAAGCTGATCTCTTTGTGCTTCACTTTGATGGAAGGTGATGAAAGGTGAATGGCTAGGATGAAGGATTTTAGGGGTGGGAAGTGGGCCACACAACTCACTCTTTTCTCTCTTGAAATGGCTTGGACGTGCACTCTCTTCCCTTGCTTGGAAAGTGTGTTGAGAAATGAGAGAGAGAGGGTTGTAAGGAGAGAGAGTGAGAGATGGGTGATGGATGTGAGTGATGGGTGAGGTAATGGTGTACTTGATATGTATGGGTATGTAAGAGAGAGGATGAGAGAGAGTTGACTTGGTGGTTGCTTGACTTGGGGAGAAAGAAAGCATTGATTGATTAATTGATTGATTGAGTGATTGATTGATTGATTGATAGGACATGTTGTAGAGATTCTCTTGAGATTGCAAACGCGCGGTGTTTTTCTCAAACAGAACGCGGGCCCACATCTCCCTGTCAGGGTATCAGATCGGTATGCAAGACACGGCGCTAGAACCACGGTAACGGTGCAGTCGCAATGGTACAAGTCTCAGATTAAGCAGACTCAAATCTATAAGATATGAGGTCGTGCACAAACATCGATTATAGGTTGCGGATTACCGGACTTCGACGGAAAGGATCGTGGGAGTCGATGGAACAGTATGGATTAGGATACGGGTCTTACACTATGGATATGGTTCACAATTTCATCAAAAGTACTATTCCCTTCTTGAATTCAAGGGAAAGATTCTGGAATGTAACGGGCTTCTTAAATAGAGTTGAGGTGGATGTTTTTGAGTCTGACTAGAAGTATGACTCCTCTCCACGAGTAGAAGTGTGGATACTTGTCTTAACCTAGGTTAGTTAGTACCTTAACGTGGAATGTCATAGAAAAAGAAATATTGCCTATGACTAATTTTGAGAAAAGTTACCTTTTCTCTCTTACGTGTGCTTACTGGGTGTTAACTGCAACAAACATAGTATATGGAATGCAATTTTGATGACAATAGGAGTGGAAATGAGAAATTTGTTAAGATTGATAGACAAGTACCCCATAACGACTATCCGATATGTTGGCCTATAATTCATGAAAATTCTTAGGATGTGTAGCGGAAATGAGGATGTTGAAGTGGACAAGTGGCAAGCTAAGGAAGGATAGATTTAGAAATGAATGCTTAATGTATAGTATGTTCAGCAAGCAAGAAACAACACATTAGTAGAATGAGTGTAGCTAAATGTAGATGTGGAAGTAGATGAGTGGCAAGATGAGGTAGGGTATAATTCAAAATAAATGAATTTATTAAACTTATGAGTAGCACCAACAGGTAGTAAGATGAGCGAAATTCATCACAATTACCAAAAAATTATTAAAATTCTAGAAGTGACAGTTGTCTAAACTAATGATTCATCATTAGGTTTAAAAGTGTATATATTTATTGTAATGCTTCTTATACTTTTAGTACTTGAATTATTTTTTTAAAAAAAATGTTTCAAGTCATCCCACAAAATTTCATACGATTTGGAGTTGTACATAAATTATTAAAATTCTAGTAGCAACAGCTGTCCGAAATTAATATTTTTTAGATTGTTGGTAAAACATCTTAATTTTAACTATATTATGTTTTTTAATTATTTTTTTCTTATTTTTATATAAAACTAGACTCATCAATCTTCAATTTAGCTATTAAATCACCTAAATTGGAGTGTAACGAAGGAGATATGATTTTTCAAAGTTGGGACAAAACCTGTCCAAATCCCGGCGAGGGTCACGCCGGTCGGGTGGGGTCCCACCGACCCTCTGGATGTCTGGGCGGGGGCCCCGCCGGCTGGGCGGGGTCTTACCGAGTCACTGGAGCCTAAGCGGGGTCCACAGGCGGGGTCAGGCAGTTGTGCGGGCAGGGTCCTGCAGGCTCACTGTTTTTCGGGCAGGGTCACCTTGCGACGGGCATATCTCGCAAACCGAAATGATTTATTCAACGTGCCATATATGAATTTGGGGTAGGAAAAGTCGATATATGCAATGGATATAGTTATTTCATGATATTTCTCTTAGTTAGTAGTTAAAAATCTATTTTATATACATTTCCACTATTTTCGATAAATTTTCATTTACCCTTAAGTCTTTATCCTAGAATGGGTCAGAACTAACAAATTTGACCTGGAACTAACAAATTTGACCCAGAACTAGCTCCTTCAGACTTGAATGTTGGCTTCGGCCATCAAATCTTTCGATTTTCGGCTCGCTCCTAACAATGTGCTAGGGAAGTTTAAGAATAGAGTAATGACAAGTTAATATCTTAAGGAGATATATTAGAGAGAGGAATTTCGATTTAGGCCTATGTGGCTTATGGCATTAAGCTGTACTAAATGGGATTGCAATGCTAACCTCAACCCAAGATTTGGGAATGGCATGTCTGGAATGAGCGCGGGATGGAATTTAGAATTTATTTCATAGGCTTTGCAAAATGAGTCTTGTGTTGGAAGGTGTGATATGGGACTTCTAAATCCCATGATAATGAATTTCTAAGGGTAATTTGAAAGGAAATCCCGGAATTCACCCTTAATTGAATACATTCTAAACAGGGTATTGTAAAACATGGGATACACTCATTCTAGGGATGATACCTTACACATGCATTTATCGTTACTCTCACAATTCCCTTCACCCTAATCTCACCTATTTCAGTTGGCCCAACAATCCCTTAGGAATTAGGTGGTCTGGAATAGCTAACTTTCCTAGTTAGTCAAATCGAGTCTTACCTTTAAGTTCTCAAATTCTTGTCTGGGAATAAGCCGAGGCACTATAAGACTCTCGGATCCCCTTCTCTAACATTACTACTCCCTCTCGCTACCGAACCCTAACACCTTGGAAGTTTCACCTTATGTCTAAGACTGGCAGTTCAGAGACTAAGATGGTTCCTAGCATTTCGTGGTTCCTACTGTGTTCCCTCTCAAGAAAGCGGACGCGTTAGTGAGTTCATGACCCATGACCCAATTGATTCCAAACTATTGCTCTGATACCATCTTGTAACGTCCTGAAAATTGGGGGTCGTGCACACACTCGACTCCCAAGTTCCCGGGTATCACTTATAACCGATTTTTATTAATTTACGCTTAATCAGTTTTAAATGCGCAGCATGGAATTTCTTGGAACATGAAGCACAATTACAACCAGTCTACTGAAATGAAAAGGGCAAATATATACAAGTCCAAAAGAATATAAGCAGGTCGCATAAGTTGTTGCCCAACAAAATCACCAAAAAGAATCACATGCCCAAAAAGAATAATATGCTGAGACCAACACCTAACAATCCAAAAATCCGTCTGCTAGGCCGATGGAGAACCGCTCATCAACTAGAAGCAGAACAGCTCATCCTTCTCATCAAGACTCACGCTGTTGAGCTCCTCGTGATCTACGTTACCTGTATCTACGGGAGAATCTGGTTGGTGTTTTAAAATACCATCCCAGAGTGGGAGTGAGTGATCAACTCAGTGGGTGTTGTTAGTCTTAAATTGTAATAGGCATCAATTAATTATGCATTTAATAAAAAATAATCATTCATAAACACCTAATTAATCTTATTAATGCGTATGCATGATAAATGATATGATGCATGCCCTCGCCACAACACTCCCTTAAGTGACTCCATCTAACGATCGCGTATGAACAACACTCCCTCATCGCGACCTCGACTGCCAAGTCACCAACCTAACTAGTGCGATGCGATGGTAGTGTTAGTCAAGTTCTTAATTAGTTTCATTCATCCAGCAGGTTAGGGAAACTGATACACCCCACGTATCAATGCCCTCAACTAGTTGTGATGCCAAGGCCCCTCAATGTGCGAGGCCAGGGTACCGCGATCCTTGATCCCGTCGGGTCCCCCATCCTCGACTTCAAGCACATGGGGAGTACAGAGAATTGGAATCGCTCGTGGTCACTACGGGGAGGCTCATCACCCCGGTGTAGGTTGATAGCTCGGACACAGTGTCCCATTCCACCATGCCTAGCTCATGAGTCGGTGCGTCGGCTCCGAATAGTTAGCAATGGGCTACAATGGTTGAAAGGTGTTTCAGGTTCCATGCATATGTGAGCAAACAGGGTTAGCGAACAAGGTTAGTCAGTAAGTAGGCTAGACCGCACGAGTTTAGGCGAGTACGGGACAGACGACATTGGGTATGAGCAACCCATATAGCCTAATTACTGTTGCCCACACGCACCCGCCCAAATCCACGGGTTTAACCTCAGGGCAGTCCTACCAACGGGACCACCTTCACTCTCCTCATATTCCTGACCAACCCAAGGATTTGATAGTAATCTGTAGCATGCCAACTAACAAGGTTATCATCTAGCATAAAACAACATCATGTTTCATATTTTCTCAACATATAATTTAGATTTTCCTATCAAGCAAAACTACTAATATCATGAAACAAGAGTGCCTGTATTTTGTGTGGGTTAGTGAGGAAGTTAAGCACTTCCTATACCTAATAGAACCAAATTACACAAGAGTTAATGGATCATACATGCTATGAGGCAACATCATATGAGAACCTAACAAGACAAGTACATGCAATCATCCATTTAAACCAAATCATACGAAAGGTAATAACATTCCATAACCATTCCATGTGAATCGATAGGATCAAGGGTAGGGTATTCCCTAGGTTTGTCTAAATTCTCCAAATGCATCATCCAAGCAAGCAAAATCATTAAACTCATACTAAAATTGGTGCTAGGCCACCTAAGAACAATAGTCCGCACCTATTGATCGTTAGAGAATTAAAAAACGACCTAGGAGCACCGAACTCGGAGTCGATCGGCCGGAATCCTAAGACAATGTACTTGCATGTTAGAATCTCATGCAAATCTGTAAGTGCTATAGTTTATATCCCTGTCTGTTGTCAAATTTGTGGTGCCATAAATCACTGTTATGTTATATATAACTTGCATAAGTGAACCTCTCTCAAGGATCAATATTCATGAACAAGCTAAGCTCACAAGACAAGACTCAAGCTGAAGAGTACAAGGCAGTTGGTAAAGAACTCAAGACTCTTTCAAGATTGAGCTACATCACTATTTCAAGATTGATCTACATCAAGACTTCAAGACTCATTCTTTAAGGTCACTTGTTCCTAATGTTTCAATGTCCATACTTCATGATTGAGGTTTGATTGACCATAGGTTGACCTTAGAAGTAGGTCATTTCGGATACATAAACCGAATGTTTATTTTACATGTGTTTGGCCTGTTCTTCGACTAGTCCTAGGCCTTCTTCGACTAGTCCTAGACTTGCTTCGACCAGTCTAAGAAATTCCTCGATCAGTCGTGAGTTTGTTACAAATTCCGGATGAAATCTGTTAGGCTTCGACTAGTCCAGGAATCTGTTCGACCAGTCGTAGGAACAGTGTCGACTGCATCTTCGACCAGTCGAACATCTTCGACTCGAATTCCAGCGAAGTTTTTCAGGACCTACGACCAGTCGTAGGTGACCTACGACCAGTCGTAGGAGAGTTTCGACCAGTCGTAGAACGGTCAAAGCATATCCCGCCGGATTTTTCAAATATCTGTTATTGCTTCGACTAGTCGAAGAGCTCTCTAGACCAGTCGAAGACCCGATCTTCTCACTTATAAATAGTGCACGAATCTCAGAAGAAATCATCGAATTAATTAATCCATTCAAGCCAATCTTCGTCGAACTTCTGAGAGATAATTCTGTGCTCCATCTAAGCTAAGTGTGCTTATTTAATATTCTCTTTCCTTAGCTTTATTTAATTGATTTTGTTTCTGCTATTCCAATCTGATTTGATAAGAGAAATTATTATTCCCTTTCTTTGGAATCAAAATCAATTAAGGCAAGCCCTATTTGGTTTAATTTAAAATCTATTAGAATTAGAACCATTTTAATCGAGTACTGGACATTAAACTTGGACATTCAATCATCTACTTTGATTGTAAATCCCTTTCTATTTTGGTTTCTTTCAAGATTTGCCAGAAAAATCTTGTTGTATTGGTTTTCTGAGGAGAGCCAAGAAAACTCAGAAGTGGGGTTTTTTTAATTGTGTAAACCCACAGACAAAGACACAATTGTAAAGGTTTTGGGTGAACCTGGGAAAATCTATTTTTAGTGAACGCTAATATCCCCTGTGTGAGGATATTAGGAGTGGAGTAGCATTTTGTGTGGCTGTTGTATAACAGTTGGTGAACATACAGGTGAACCACTATAAACCCTTGTGTTGTGGTTGATTTATTCTTCTAATCTTTAATTAATTTTTGTGGGATGTATGTATGGTGGTGAATGTTGTAATTATTTAATTCAAACTTTGTGAGAATGTTGTAATAGCTTAGAATTTATTTTCTGCTATTCCTTTATCAGCTTGATTTTCAATTTCTTTTGAAAGTTGTTCCAGCAAGGTTGCCCTGCCATTTTTATGGTGTATGGCTGTCCCTAGAACAATACATTTTTAATTACAATTTATTCAGTTTGTATTTAATTCTGTATTCCTCTTCAATTTGAGATTTGATACAAAGATCTTTCTAGAAATAAGGTTGTCCTACCATAAACTCTGGTTTTTGGTGTAAGGTTGTCCTTAGAACAACGTTTGTATCAACCTCTCAAGATCTAGATTTTGAGGTTATTTTAATTTACTGCTTTGTGATTTACTTTAGATATCATTTTCTTTTTATTTCCGCTGTTATAAGTTTTATTTGGCATTGTCCTATTCACCCCCTCTAGGACATATAGCTTGGCCTTTTCAAAATCCACCCTCAACACAAAGGATTATAAAAAGATGGACACTTACCTCCCCAATCAGTTGGGAATCGAGCTTGGAGTGTGGATGTGGGAGAAAGGAAGGAGATTGTCAAAGTTCCAAGTTTCATTGCGCTCCTCCACTCATTGCGCTCCTCCACCAATAACACCTTCCTTCACTCTCTTCTTTCTCACTTCTTTCTCATCTTTCTCTTCTCCCTTTTCCCTTTTCCTCCTAGGGCGAGTTTGTATGGGCAGGTGCCCCATCATAGGATCTACGATTGGTCAAACTTGGGTGGAGATCGAATTCTTTGATCGACCATAAGGACCTCATTTATGATGGGTGATCGATCGGGATGTGATTATACGGATACAAAGGGGAGAGTATTATTAACTGATACCCCAAGTTTGGTCGAAATTCGACGGATAGAAAGTCACAACTTCGCGAAAGGGCGAAGGGGCCTAATTCACTTAAATTTCAAATTTTATGCTTGGGGAATCGTGTGTTTCAAATACTAGGTTTCTAGTTCAACTTGAGCAGTTTCAGGCACTTCTTTAGTTCTTTACCCGTTATGGACGTTAAGCCTAGTAAAACGGATATTATTTTATAGTTTCGAAACTAGTGACTCGCTAACGAGCGGTTTAGAGCTCATTTGGATAATCAAGACATTTCTGTAATAAATAAGGTATTAAGATTTCTTATGCGCAATGATTAGGGTATGGATTAACTATATTCATAATGTGGCCTATTCGCAATTAACGAAAATGACGATTCGGTCATAATCACTCTATACCGTTGGTTTGTAGGCTAAATGGATAATTGGGTCACTTTGGTTTATTAATTAAGATCTGACCCATAATTGTCTTGACTTTGAGTAAATCTTTAATTTATTTGTAGTCGTCTTAATTACTTAGTAATAGGTCGGCTAGATTCGGACCCTATGTGAACAAATTATAAAGCTAAACTCGATGCTTAAGTGATCGGGCGAATTCGTTGGCTTTCTACGATTGATTAATCGAATTTGTACGGCTCTTTAATAGTATTACCGATAAATAGGTTAACATCGAGTGTTAATGGTCAGTAAATGACAACATAAGTTAATTATATTGAAAATTTTTAAAAATTTTTGAAAAATCCAAAATAACGGAAATCTAGAATGTTACCAGCAAACCCCACCACAAGTAACAGTGGGAATAATAACGTCCACCATTGAAACCTTCTTAGGGGCTATAGTGATGTTCGTCTGTCATCCAACGTGTTCATAAGGTCACATAGACCTGGACGAAGGGAAAACCCTAATATCAGCTTGATCCAATACTTCGGTGGCCCTTAAGAAGTTTTCGGCTGTTGGTGTTCAGTTCCCACTATTTACTGTGACGTGGTCCCTCGAGCTTTGGATATGCATCAATTTACGCCCATGCCATAAAATGAGCTGAAAAAATGGATGGACGGTATAGATAAGACACATACATCACGGTGAGCCTTACAGATTTTAGCTCACTGAGTTAGTACGCAATCCGCGTTCACCAGAACCCAACTAGCCCGAAGATAACACTACTCTAACGGTCTTATTTTCACCGAGTTGCTCCTCAGTTACCTTTTACCCGTCCATATGAAGGCCACCCTTCGATTCTCAGGGACGTGAACGAAAGACTTTATGTGCATGAGATCCTGCCCGTCCATCAGAAAGACCACGTTGTGTTTTGCCAATCCAAGACTCAGATGGGCCACACCAAGGAAAAGCGTAAAATCATGCATAAAAGCCTCTAAATTTACGTGGTTTTGGTGCACTCAGTTCTGGATCGGCCTGATTTTCTGGTTCTACGGCCGAGATGAGACAGCGAATGTCAGAAGGACCGGCGGTCTGCGCGCGGATTAGGTACTACCCCCGCACGGGCAGTGGTAGACTAGCTCGGTGTGAACTGACGGTGGAGTTCTAGTAACAAGCTTTAAAAAAATATAAAAGAAGCAAGCAGCCCGGGACAGGCGGAAGCTCCGACGGATACCCAAGGGACCCATTATGAATCTTATCTATACAGTCCATCCATTTTTTTAATATCATTTTAGAGTAATGGATTAAAAATAATGCAAATCCAAAATTCAAGTAAACCACACCACAGGAAAAAGCAGTGCCAAGGATGCCCACCGTGGAAACCTTTTTAAGGTCCCCCTCGTGTTTATTTGCCATTCAACCCGTTGATATGGCCATATACACCCGGATTAAGTTGAAAAAGAAAAAAAGAAAAAAAAAAAATATCATCTTGATCCAAAACTCCGGTAGACCTGTGAATTTTTCAACAGTGGGAATTTAATCCCCATTTTGTAGTCCATTTGAGCTTTGATCTTCTCTATTTGTGGGTTCATAATCTAAAATGATATGTAAAAATGGATGGACGGTGTGGATAAAATTCAAACATCATGTTGGTGTGGCCCATCCAAAGCTCAAGTGGACCATACCACAACAAACAGTGGAAATAATGATTTCGACTGTTGAAACCTTCTTAGAGCTGACAGTGATGATGTTTATTTGTTATGCAACCCCTTAGAGAGATCATACATGCAGGGATGAACGGAAAGCACAACTATCAGCAACTGTGGCTGTTAAGAATTTTTTTTAAACGAAGATGCCCAATTCAAACTGTTTGCTGTGGAGTGGTTCACTTGAGCTCTCGATGTGCTTCATTTTCAGTTCAATCCCTAAAGTTATCTTGTAAAATGGATGAACGGGGTGGATACAATAAATAAATCACAATGGACCCCATGGAGTTTACTGCTTTTTTTTTGGGAATTATACAAAGAATTGCCTAACTAACATGGAGTTTACATTCTGGTACCTTTTTTAAAAAGGTTTTCAAAAAGTTATCCCATTAATCGATATTATTATCATTTCACTACCACCCATTACGGCCCATTGGGTGGGTGTGCAAGCATATCAATCGGCTTGGGTGAACCCTACTGTGATGTTTATATAAAATTCATATTGACCACCGGGTGCCTCACCTCAAGTTAAGCCAATGGCCCAAAAATCACCCCCATCCGTGATTCACATGGACCGCATGATTGGAAACAATGTACAGGACAACATTCACCCTCCAAAATGTATCCTTTGGTGTGGACCACCTGAATAACAGATAAGTCTAACTTTTAGGCCCCTAGTAATGCAAGGGCATTTTCACACCAGGCTCGAGTGGGTGGCCTGTGTGAAGCGAGGGCATATTAAGAATGGGCGGCCCGTGTGAGGTTGGTGGCTCATGTGAGGCGAGACCCATGTGAAGTGGGGCCCACAACGGGGGTTTGACCAAGTGCCTGCCTGAGGCCTGAGATGAAGGTATTGATTCTCTACGCTCTATCAATTCAAACTTTTAAAGCAAGTGGTTAGTTGTCCTACATCACTTGGCCTAAATTCTTGTTTGGCATCTAATGGTTGGAGTGGATTTCATATAATCATAATGGTAGGCTCCGTGAAAATCAAGGGCGGGCGTCTCCCCCCGATTGTTTTCTTTGGTGTGGCCCACTTGAACCACAAGTCTACCTAATTTTTTTTTAGCTTTGGGCCCAATCTAGGATTATGCATATAATGATTGGAGTAGATCTTACATAAACAACATGGTGGGCCCTGCCAAAAATCAAATCTTATTGTCCCTCTTCAAGTGTAAACAGAGAGTATTCAGAGAAAAGAATAAGGAAAAAAAAAAATAACGGATTACACGGTATGTTGCTCTTGATTTTTGACAGGACCAACCATGATGTAAAATCCCTCCCCAGCGGGCGTGGATTAGATACAGATAAGGTTAGTAGCCAAATCGCTACTGTAGTTACGTTACCACGCTCTGTGGACCCCAGCATGATGCGTGTGTTGTATCCATACTATCCAACCATTTGTAGAGATCCTTTTATGGCATAAGAAAAAGAAGTCACACCCACCGTTGAAACATTTATAGGGCCCACCATGATGTATTTTTGAGATCCAACCTATTCATGGGTTCCCAAAAAAGTTCTCACGTAGTACGTACGAATTGGTTCGCAAGTGAGCATTTCCCCCTGTATATATATATATAAAAAAGCTTAATCCGAAACTTCTGTGGCGCCTATGAAGTTTTGAATGGTAGATGTTACTGTCCTCACTGTTTTCTATAGTGGGGTCCACTTAAATTGTAGATCTATCTCATTATTTTTCTCATTCAATAAAATGATCTCTTCAAATGGATGGACGGTACGAATACAACACATGCAGTATGATGTGTCACGTAGCTTGGTGACCTCACTTTAATAGCGATTTGGCTACTGACCTTGTCAGAATCTAATCCGCACCCGTCGCCAGCGGCGGTGGTAATGCTTATCGATACACCTCTTTCCTAAGTTGGTGACTTTCCCATGCCTAGAACAGAATTTTCCAGTAGGTGGAAGCAAAGTGATGTCGGCGAGAAATCCACACCGTTCATCTGTTTAGCCATATCATATCAGGACCGACGCAGATCTCAAAACTCAAGTGGGCCACATGACAAGAAACAATGGGGAGGGAAGCAAAAATAAAATAAAAAATAAAAAACGAGGCACACCCAAAACTCAAAGTTCGGCAAGCCACAGGAAACAGCAGGGATTAAACATCCGCCGTTGAAACCAACACGAGGTAAGAAAATTTTTGAATCAAGACAGTAATTGTGTTTTCAGTTCATCCCAGTGTTAATAACCTTTTGAACGGTTTAGATGGCATATAAACATCACGGTGGAACCAGAAAATCTTTGAACAGTACGCGTTTCAACCCAAGTTTTTTCCTGTATTGTGGCCCATTTGATTTCTGGGTCTGCCTCATTTTTGGGCTCATATACTTTTGTGGGCTAAGGAAACTGATGGACGGAGTGGATGTCACTCCGAAATCTCGGTGGGCCCCATAGCTTCCTCGTATAGGGAGCCGGGGCACATGAAAGTCCCGTCTTGTTGCAATCGTCTCTTTCCGGCATGTAACATGCTGTAACAGCAAGGTAGAACATGGTGTAACAGTAACATCATATGCTCTCTTTCTCTTTCTCTCTCTGACGTGCATTCCACTGCCATCTGCTCGTATGCTTAAAAAAGGAAAGCCCAATAAACAAATATTGAAGGAAGTCAAACCTAACTTATGGAAAAAAAAGCCAGAAATTCTGGTTTCCTCATTTCAATTTTCAGCCGGACTATCATGGGTGGGCCACGTTTCCATGATTTGGGCCATATTCCTTGATCCTCCCGCATTTTAGGTCGACATTGGCATATTAACAAGAGACCTGATCAAATACAGCCACTGATAGGTTTGCTAATTCCACACGTGCCTCCATCTGTGTATGTCCACGTTCGGGTATACAACACGTGTGACTTTCTGCCTTAAAAAATCTTACAATTTTACTCTTCAGGTGGGCCCCAAAAACAATATGAAATGTTGGTTTTTTTTAAGCCATTTATTTGTTTAGACATATGCAGTGGCCCACCTGAGGTGTGAAATGATTTTTCTTTCTGAAATATCTAAACATGTGGAACTAGCAAACCTCATCTTTTTAGATGCTATGCCGTGTGTGGAGGACGTCAGTGCCATGGAAATCGTAGGAACTATCATGAAAATTAGCTGGTACAAAACGCAGGTTGTTCCACTCGTTAGATGGGCCACACTGTTGGAATCAATGGATAACTGATGTCAGACTTGACATATAGGTGTCGCCTACGTACCGGACAGATTAACCTGATTTTTCACAAGGGTAATCTTTGTATCCAAACCTACCATTTCGACGGCTCTGATTTCCTACAGAAGTGGCACGTTGGACAAAAAACTTGTATGATGGCACTGCTCCATGTAAATGATCAGTTATCGATAAACAATCCAAAACCCAAAGCTCCATTTGAATCAACTCTATTGAATTGCATTATGTGGAATTAACACTTTTACTCCACGATGATTACATGTTTGGAAATATCATGATATTTAGACCGTCCAATACAACACTGGGAGTTAATTATGTTTTTTAGTAAAAACTCAGGGAGTGTTTGGTCCTATGATATTAGATAGAATTAGGTTGGGTGGGAAGGAATTGCATTTGTTCCCGTGCAAATTTCATACCACATTTGGGGAGGCTGAAAATGGTTGGGATAGATGGGATGGAATTGCATTTGGTCCGACGCCGAATTTATGTGGATTTTGAAATCCATTATACATATGGCCTAACATTCATGCATGTGTTTTATTCATGCTGTCCATCCCTATATGCCATTTACATGTGACATTATGATTATGTATGTGTACAAGTAACTGACATCCATTGTGAATTTGGTTCGTTGATTACAATTAAATGGTCCACCTAATGGAACTTTGCTTAATCTAGTGTTTTCCATGTAACATCCGAGCTGGATTGACACCGGACCTTAAAGCGTGCTCCAGCGAGCCACCTTAGGACCGTATCAAGTAACCTTTATGGGGCGCACACATGTATCACTAGAAAAGTGAGAATGAATAAGATTAAACGACCCCTTTCTAAAAATACAAAAGGGTAACGTCGAAAATACAACCAGTCCTATGTACGACCAAGACCCGGTATGGACCGCGAGCGCTAGCCCTCCCAAAATCTACTCCAACAAACTAAAATGAGTGTGGAACACCCGTTGAAATTCTGCTAAGTCTGAAACTATAGGAAATCGTCGGCCCCACTGGGCTTGAGGTCCATCGCAGACGGCAAACCCAGATGGTGCCCTGAACTGCACAACATGGGCCGGGAAGGGAGTGCTTGAAACGCACGATTCTCCTAAACATGAATCTGAAACTTAAGTGAATTAGGCCCCCCACTCATTCGCAAAATTACAACTTTCTAACCGTTGGATTGTAACTAAACTCAAGCCATGAGTCGAAGATATTCCCCTGCTCATATTTGTATAACTACGGTCTCAATCAAGCACTGATAACCATCGATCGTAGGTAGGGTCTCCATGGTCGATTAAGGCATTCAATCTCCACCCGATTTGGACCGATCATGCATCCTATGATGGGGCACCTACCCCATAACGTGGATGAGCCAGCGGGCCCCTGAAGGAGCCCTATGGGCTAAAATCCAACCCCATTAGGAACATGCATGTTAGAAAAAGGGCCCCCATGACCATTTAGAAATAAAACCTAAATTATTTAAAGCCTAAAAATTCACTCCCTCACTCCCATACGAAATTTCATTGCAAGAGAGAGGGAGTAGGGAGAAGTGAAGGTGGGAGCTCTTTGGGAAGCTGGTTTAGAGAATTTCCCTCTCCACCGCGGCCCACATTGGAGATCGCAACCCTGCCCTACTATAAGGGAACAACTGACGACAAGAGAAAGGTAATCCTTTAACTCCCTTCAAAATTTTGAGCCCCGTGGGGTGTTGCACGCGCCCTTGCGAGCTAACCTATTTGATGCAGGGGGTTAATCCATCAATACTCGGGTCGGAATCCTAGGAGCGGTGCCAAGAAATTGATGGATCACCCCTAGGTGCAGACCATTATCTTTAGGTTACCAATTATTGAACCTATGTCACAAACAATGATTGTGTAGTGGAATTATAGTTACATGAAAATCAACGAACACCCCTTAAATTGATTGTCTTCCATAAATTTTAAATAATGCTTAGTGTAGCTGAACATTTGAACAAATGCTAGAATAGACTGGACTTACTTAAATTCCTGCCCATGTACTTTACATTATCCCCTGATACATGCACTTATTTATCCTAATATTGTAAATTCCGCGATGATTGAATAACGCACTTGCATGTCTATTTTATTGACCATATTAACTGGAATATCCTTAATTACTGATAAGTATATTTGCCTATTCCTAAAATAGAAATGTTTGTGGCATGCTATAAAATTTTAGTCTACTGGTCAATTGGGTTGACCAGTAAATCGAAAAAACCCACAAGGGCAGCCCTATTAGGTCAGCTGCCCTGATCTAATCCGACCGATCCAGGCTGAAAATGGACAACTGACAGCAGTTGAACTATGTGGGATGCTTGCACCTAGTTCTGGTTGCACCGTTGTTTATTTGAGTCAGCCGAATTAGTCCACTAGTCAGCCAACCATATGTGTTCACCATGTATAATCATGCCTGTCTGAACCTCGGACACCCCACACCCCTGGAACACCCACTTATAACCGCTAGTGATACGATCCATAAGCCTCGAGAGCCGGGCATGGTAGTATGAGACACTATGTTCAAGCTGTAAGCATACACTGGAGTGACGAGCCTTCCCATAATGACCGCGAGCAATTCAGTTTAAAATCCTGCCTTTTGTATAAGCACAATTGGGAGTGACAAACCCAAACGGATCAAGGGTCGCAGGTGCGGGGCCGCCATGACCTCCTTGGGCCTCACGATCGGGTTAGGGCCTTTGATTTCGTGGGAGTGCATCAGTTTCTCCAACCTTGCTGGACAAACGGACTTAACTAAACACTCAGCTAACATGACCATTGTCACATGGCATTAGCTAGGTGTGACGACTCGACAGTTAAGATTACATAATGAGGGAGTGTTGGTCATTTGCAAATGTGAAGTTGTAGTTACTATGAGGGAGTGTTGGATGGTGGGGGCATACATCATATCATAATAGTATGCACGTGCATTAACAAAAGTATATAGAGACTGTATGTTTAAGTTATTTTTCATTAATTATGCATGCGGATTTGATAACTTATGTAAATTGATGCTAATGGAACCACTGAGTTGATTACTCACTCCCACTCTGGGAAGATATTTTAAAACACCAACCAGACCCTATCTTAGATGCAGGTTTCACAGAGTCCGACGCATTGGACGAGGCGTCCATAGACTCGGAGGAGGAACTCTCGTACTTCCAGCTACTGGGCGGCCTGCTATAGGCTGCCCTAGAGTTAGCACCAAGATCCTAGGGCAGAGACATTTTGCATTTTTGGACTATGTATTTTGCTGGGATGCAGTCCCAGGCGTTGATTGAATACTCATCATTTTGTTAGTCGTATCTTAACTTTTAAGTTATGTTTACTTCAATTTACTTCGTATGATCCATTTAATTCCTCGAATGCTCGTACACCAAACAAATAAATTCAAATTTCTCGCTTTTCGCAAGGCATAAGTGACACCCGGAAATTCAAGAGTCGGGCCTTACTCGACCCTCGAAATTCAGGGCATTACATCCCATTTCAAGAATTTTATTCTAAACATGGAGATTGGATAACCAAAATATTATGATATTTTCAAACATACAATCATTGTGAAATAATGGTGGGAGTCCTATCTAATACAAGTCCATGTCATTTAATTCAAGGAGACCAAACAAGAGGTATCATGTGAAAACTAGTTTCAATGACCATGAAATTATAATAAGCCGACCATAATATAACTTATGCTGGTCGTATATGCATATATATAATTAGATTGTCACATGTAAAAGATGCATATAAATGGATGATGTAAGAAAGAAAAAAAAAAAAAAAATATATATATATATATATATATATATATATATATATATATATATATATATATATATATATATATACATACATTAATGTGGGCCCATAAATATAGTGGATTTTGAAATCCATCATATATGAAACTAATTAATGTACCCCTTTCATTCTTTCCAAACAAGCGTAATCCCAACCTTTCCCATCTTCCTCAAACATCCTATGAAATTTGCATGGGACTAGATGCAATTCTATTCTACCAAATCCCATTTAATACCATGGGTCAAGCGATCCCTAAAATAATTTTAAGGTAAGACCAAATGCAATTACATATAACCTAATCCCATGTGACAAAGAGGCTCTGAGTGGATCCCATGTTAGTCCCATGTTTGATGATCCACGCCATGAAATGAAAATATTTAGGAAGATCCTTGCCATCCAAGGGTTAGAATTGTCCTAAAAGATTTTGAAATCCTTGCCATCCAAGGGTTAGAATTGTCCTAAAAGATTTTGAAATCCACCGTAGCTCATTATCTGGATGATATGATGTTTGCACTAATCTAATCTTTACCACTGTTTCCAAGCACAAGATGGAAGACCAGATGCAATTCCATACCATGTAATCCCACCTTATCCCATGTGCAAAAGAGGCCCTCACTGGGTCCATGTTTGATGATCCACCCCATAAAATGAAAGATCTTAAAAGGCCCCATCCATCAAAGGGTTGGAATTGTCCCAAAAGATTTTGAAATCCACAGTATTTAGTAGTGTGGACTAATCTAATCATTCCCATCCTTCCCAAACACTTGGAATTTACACACACCATGTGGAATGTATACTAACCCAAATGCAATTACACACCCACCTAATCCCATGTGCCAAAGAGGTCCTCAATGGTTCTATGTTTGATGATCCACACCATGAAATGAAAGAATCAGTGCTTGGTAAGACTTTTGTTGCATGGCCCACCCATAATCAATTAGACGGTCAGAATTGCTTGGTCCCTGCCCCAACAATGGATATACCATTACAGGATCTGATAATTCTCCAGATTGAGTGCCCCGAGAGAAACGCATAGAAGAAAGATAAAATAACTGAAATTACATCAGCTTACAAGAGATTGTGACATTTTTTTTTTAAGGGAATGCGGAATCCGTGACTTGCACGAAGTTGGAAAAAATGAAGTCAACTTCAACAGAAGCCGGTCTCTCACTTCCCAAAGCCTCGTTTGCTTATAGTGGACGTTTTTGGACTGCCCACCGTCTAACACGTGGCAAGTTGGGGGGAATGGTTAAGATCCACGTCGTCCATCTAGTTGTACCTTTTAATGGGTAGCCTGCATTCGGAAGTCACAACTAACGGACAATATTTTTCCATGATATTTGGCTTCAAATGGACGGTTAGAATCAAGGTATATCTCAATGGAAGAAACAGATGCCTAGGATGGTGGATCTTGTGTGACTTTCAATCTTAGGCTATCTTTGGTTAGGATCCACTGCTTGGACGGCCTCGATCTATCAGCCCTACCTTCCATCTCTCACGGTCCATCTCTTGGCATGTGAAGGACTCCCATGATAGTTCACCACCATTTTGTAAACGGTGGTGATTCTATCATCCTTGCAAATGGGACTTATGTACGGTTATCTGGACCATCCAGGTGGAACATCATCTTGCATGGATCATATGTCGCAAATCACGGTGATCAAGCAATAGTAACCATTCGATTGGATGATTGAAAGTTTAAAAAAATGTAAGCGATCCACATTCCAAGGTAAAAATCAGACGATCACTATCATCTGCAAGAGTCGTATTTGGGTTATGCTCCATTAAAAAAAAACAAGCAATTTGGACGGTCTAGATCATGATACAAGCATGACGCACATGATACAAGCCCGCCACCATCTCTAAAATGGTGGTAAATTAGAGCAAGAGTCTTCCAAAATGAAAAACTCACAAACTCACAACACTATCCAAAACCATTTAAAACTCTTTTAAAGAGCGCGTTTGGACATTCTCAAAATAACATTTGTCTAATTGACAATTCATCCAAATTACCAATATACTCTTTTATTGTCACTTTCTCTTTCTGAGGCAACATCAGTGTTCTGCAACATTTTCACTGATATTGTTAATACATTCCAGCTAGGAGTTATCCAAACCTGCATCATTTTCACCTCGTGATGCCAAACGCCCCACCATTTAAAATTCATGTGGACATAGATGGATTGGCCCACTCTGGGAGTTATCCAAACCTGCCTCATAAGCTCCACAATTACTATATATATATATATATATATATATATATATATATATATATATATATATATATATATATATATATATATCTAAAAATCATTAATGAATGCAATAAAATAAAAATTACTACATATGGAATGATATTGTTAATACATTCCAGCTCAAAATTAATATAATTCAAGGCTATTGAATTTAGATTTGAGAGAGAATAGATTCAATTGTAACCTGTGATAGATAGTGCAATCCTTGAATATTATCTAGTTATATATTATATAATTTTATAATGGAGGTATCACTTCACAGGTTAAAAAATTTCTAGTGCTTCTTCCTATTTTGAAAATCACATCAAAACCGTTAAAAGTAGGCCACAAAAGAGAGGAGACAACATCAACATACCTTTTGACGAGCGTGGGTTTCTTCGCATGGTAAGAAGAAATCATAAAACTCAGGATGGATAGCGCGATCCCTAAATGAAAAGGTTAGTATATACCACTAACCCATTATCATAAAAATGGCGCTATCCCTCCTGAGCTTCACGAATTCTCAATACCTTTTCTTGAAAATCCCATCAACGTTGTAAACGAAGCAAGTTGTTGATAATGGGCACTTGATGAGAGATAGATGAATTTGCGAAAGGAGGGCATTCATAGATAAGAGAGAGAATCGAGTCAACGAGTACTTTCACGCTTTGCATGGTAGGGAGAAATCATAAAACTCAGTATTATGATAGCGCTATCCCTCCTGAGCCTTATGAATTCTCGGTACCTTTTCTTGAAAATCCCATCGATGGATTACACTTGATGTGGGAGATTGATAGATTTGCAAAGAGAGGGCATTCATAAACAAGATAGAAAACCAACTCAACTCTCACTTTACATAGTAGAGAAAAATCATAAAACTCAGGATGGATAGCGCCATCGATAAATGAAATGGTTGTGTTTCACTAACCCATTATAACGATGGCGCTATCCCTCCTGAGCTTTACGAATTCATAGTACTGGTTTCTTGAAAAGTCTCATCAATCTCATTTTGTTGATGATGGACACTTCATGAGAGAGATCGATGGATTTGCTAAGGAGAGCATTCATAAAGGAGAGAGAGAAGGCCAAAACAAGGCATATTTCTAACTCTCACTAGGTAAGAAAAAGCTAAAAAAACTTAAAATAGACAGTGGGATCTTGAATGAAAAGGCTATATTGTAGTACCAATAAGCCTATTATCAAGATGGGGCTGTCGTTTTTGAGCTTTTCTTGAAAATCCATCGACACCCTTTATTGAAGGGGCCATTGATGATATTGACCCTTTCAGGGGGAGGGAGGAAGAGAGAAGGAGAAGGTGAGAAGATAGGTAGAATGAAAGGAGGAGGTTGGTGTTTGTGGGCCGAGATGAAGAGAGTGAGTGGGGGTATTTATAGGGGTTAGGTGATGTGGGGTGGGGTGGACGTGGTAGAGGCATACACGAGTCACGTCTGTTGGACATGAGGAGCTTGACTAAGTGATGTAGGGCCCACCTGTTTTCCCATCACAGCCTACGGTTGCCGACTACGCCTTTTTACCTCCCATGGAATACGGTAGGGATAAGGTACGATTGGGAAATGACACTACTTTCGTGAGCGAGTGACCACATTCCACAAATGCCCTTCTCTGGTTTTGGGGGAGTTGTTTGATACGCTGGAGGAGGATGGCCATGCATGCACGTGCATATTGACGGTGTACACTCAGTCACTGATCTGGATGATGGTTGATGAATCTTGGCCGTCTAATTTCAACAGTCGAGTGTTATTTTTATTTTTGTGGCAGTGGGTCCTTTTTTTTTTTTTTTTTTGAACAGTTTGGATTGGAGGGTGTAGGAATGCCACGTGTTACCAGCGGTTTGCTTGAACGTGGATGGTGTGATTTCTTCGTGATCGGGACGGTTTATTGGGATGAATGGATGATGTGGGCCCTCCGAAAGGTGGGGTATAGATGGATGTCTCAGTGAATGTGCGGACGCGGGTTGCCTACTGACACTTTAGTTACTTGATGGTGCTCTGTGGGCCCCAACATGATGCGTGTATTTTATCCACACCGTCCATCGATTTTGGATCATTATTTTATAACACGAGCCCAAAAATTAGGCCAATATAAATGTTGAGTGGACCACACCATAGGAAAACAGCCGTAATTGAATGCCCACCATTAAAAACTTCTTAGGGGTGTTTTTTTGCTATCTAACATCCTGATAAGGTCACGCACAGACCTGATAGGAGGAAAGACACAAATATCAGCTTGAGAAAAAAAAAAAATAAATAAATAAAATTGTGTACCTCAAGAGTTTTTTAATTGTGGGCGTTCAATCACCACTATTTCCTGTGCTGCTGTGTTCCACCGGAGATTTAGATCCTCATTTTTTGAGATTTATTTTTGTGCTGATGCACTAAAATGAGCTGAGAAAATGGATGGGTCGGAGTGGATAAAGCACTTACATCATGGTGGGGCCAACGGAGCACCGTTTAGGAGCGAGTCGCTGCTGACGTGTCAGCAGGCAATCCACGTCCACGAGAAAAGGAGATCACTCAAATCTGTAACTCGCGGACGGTTAGAATCATCTGAACTATGAACAATGGCCGGCAAGATCGGCTGACCAAATCCTGGTACAATGTGTGCCATATGGGCGGTGGTGACTGCAAGTATTGAACTGCACCAATCAACATGATCTGGACCGTTCATCCGTTTGTATTGATCATGGATCCAACATATTGAACGGCTAGATTATGCAAAAACGCATAGTAGAGAAAGAAATAAAGCAACAATACATGCTCCACTGACAAAACCCCTTGGATCACATGGATAGGTCAAATGATCAAAAGCAAGAACTGGGCCATGACCAATCTACTGTGATCCCTACTTGATGATTGGTCTAGATTGTGTTGATGTCAAGGTGGTTTCAATCCCAAATGTACTTGCTGGGATCGGTTCTATGGGCCCCATTATAATGTATGTGTTTTATCCACACCGTCCATTCATTTTTTTCAGATCATTTTAAGGTATTAGATAGAAAAAAAAAAAAAAAAGTTTGAGTGAGACCCAATTGTCATATGATACCCCGTCATTGTGGTCATATGTGGGCGGGCCCCAAGGTAGCTAGAAGAATACTGTGTAGCTGACAGGTTACTGTGCACACAGTGAAGGTGAAACTTTGTCCCACATCAGAAGTGCCGTATGAAGTTGTGGTGGTTATATGTGGAGTTGCCACCCTATACTATATAAGGCCTTTTGGAAGAGTTCCTTAAGAACAAAACCGTGCGGGTTATGCCCAAAGCGGACAATATCATACAGTGGTGAAAGAACTCTCACCATTAAAAGCTTCCTGGGGGCTTCGAAAGTTTTCAATCAAGCTAATTTTTGTGTTTTCCATTCATCCTAATCTGTGTGACCTAATCAACAGATTGGATGTCAAATAAACCATATGCTGAGCCATAGGAAGTTTTTAATGGTGGGTGTTCAATCACCCCTGTTTCCTGTGGTGTGGTCCACCTTGAACTCAGATCTATCTTATTTTTGGTATATTACCCTATAATGATCTAGAAAAATGGATGGCCGGCGTAGATAGAACCAATACATCATTTTGAGGCCCACGGAACTGACCAGCACTGAGACCTCGACAATGGAGGGGTCACTACCGAATCATCCGAGCTAGGGATTTCAATGGGCCGGGTCGGGCTTGCAAATTACAAGTTTATGTAAGCCCAGGCCCGAAACAGTTCAAAATCCCGTCTAAAACTTACCCCAGGCCCGGCCTGTTGATAGCCTTAATCTGAGTCCGTCCAAACCAATCCTGCTGGGTCCCACCTTTGATGGACTATACTTAAAATCTGCTTGGTTGACAAATCCTGACACTTCCATCTGTAGCGTAAAAATAGACGGTAAAGATGGAAACTACAACTGTACACATTAAATGAAAGAAAAATGTCCTAAAATGGGAAACGGATTGGCTACTCCCCCTGCCATCAGCCATTGGCTGATGGTCAGTGCTCTGTGGGCCCCACCATGATGTATGTATTTCATCCATGCTGTCCATCTATTTTTATAGATCATTTTATAATATGAAACCTAAAATGAGGTATATCCCAATCTCAAGTGGACCACGTTATAGGAAACAGCGTGGAAAAAAACGTCGACCGTTAAAAGCTTTTTGGAGGCCATAAAAGTTTTGGATCAAGCTGATATTTGTTTTTTTTCCCTTCATCTGGGTGTGTATGATCTAATCAACATATTGGATGTCAAATAAATAGTACAGTGGGCCTTAGGAGCATTTAAATGGTGGATATCCAATCACTATTGTTTTCCTGTTGTGTGGTCAACCTCAGGTCTATATCCCTCTCATTTTTAGTTTTAATCATTAAAATGATCTGTAAAAATGGATGAACGGAATGGATGAAATACATACATCATGGTGGACCCACAAAGCACCGAACACCAGCCATAGGGCTGGTGGCAGGGGGGGTAGCCAATCCGTTTCCCCTAAAAATGGGTTGCCACATCACCCAATCTGAGAGAATTTGGAGGCTAGCTCAATCTAGGTGCTACTCAACAGATTAATGGTCCGGATTGAGAACCGTGGGCCCTACCTATCAGAAAAAGAAACGCGTGAATGCGCAAGGCAAAGAAAAGGGACGCGGATTACCCGGAGCCGTAGCTCCGTGAGGCTATTGTGATGTATGTTTACGTCCCCTCCGTCCATTCCTCGCCTTATTTTAAGTTCGTGGGACCGAACATAAGGTATGGTAAAGGTCAAGTGGACCGCACCACAAGAAACAGTGGGGATAAAGATCCACCGTTGAAACCTTCCTTAGTGCCCACCGTGATGTTTACATTCCATCCAAACCATTCATAAGTGAATAGGACTGGATGAAGAAAATCAAAACTGGACGTTCAATCCCTAGTGTTTATGTGTGTGGTTCTCTTGAGATTTGGAGCAGTCTCATGTTTGGGGTCAAGTACTAAAATGATATGGCAAAACCGATGGATGGAGTAGATATAACACATAACATAACCGGTTGGGCCCACGGAGCTTAGTGGTGCAGGCAAGACGGGTCTTAAAGAAGAGAGCGGATTAGGTGTTACTCGAGTAACACGTTTGTGGGTGTTTCCCTGATAGTGGGGCCCACCTTGATGTATGTGTTTTATATCCATGCCGTTCATCTGTTTTTCCAGATCATTTCAGGGCATGGTGGAGAAATAAAGCAGATTTTTTACAAATCTTAAGTGGACCAAATAGTAGGGATTAAATAGCCACCGTAAAAAAAGTTCTTAGGCAACGATAGTTTTGAATCAATCTGAAATTTGTGATTTCCCTCCATCCAGGTTTTCGTGTCTTTATCAACAGGCTGGATGGCAAATAATCATTACGGTCGGTCCTGGGAAGTTTTTAATGGTGGCCGTTTAATGAGCATCGTTTCCTGTAGTGTGGTACGGTAGATATTTCGATCTGCTTTAATTTTGGATCCATGCACTGAAATAATCTGGAAAAACTTATGTACGGCGTGGATTTACAACAAACACATCAAGATGGGCCCCACAGTTAGGGAACCACTAACGTATTACCCGGGTACTAACACCTAATCCGCTCCCTTAAAACAAGGCGGGTTTGCTCATTTGGTGCGAAAAACATGCACGAAAGAGACGAACGGTTACAGTTACACATTCAACAAGCTCTTGTCTGTCCCACCAGATGATCTTAAGAGCCGGAAATTTCCCCTGATAGATTCACAGTGAGGCCCACCTGATGAACGGCTTGGATCTTGCAATTGAGGCAGCGAGTTAAAAACTAAGCGCATTCGCATGATAAGTGGTTCAAACCTCTGGCAATTGGGGCCATGGCTCGATAATCCAGATCAATGGCTTTTGAGTTCCACCATGGTTGGTGGAGAATACTCCAGAAACCTCCAGGATTGTAAGATCACAACGACCAATGTTATCACCTTTTAAAATCGAATATAGACCATCTATCTTCAGGGATAAAAAATAACATTCCAACCGTCTGGATTACATATATATGGGCCCCAGGTTTCAGAATAGAAAACGAGTGTACACTATGTAAACGTGCGTGAGAATATACCATATGATTATGTTACATTATTCAAGCAAGGGCAGAGCTGTAATTATAGATTGAAGGAGGGGTATTTCCGTGTGAGCATTGCCCTAGGAAGAACTACCCTAGTCTGGAAAGCCCACTTCCTGACTTCCTGACGTGCATCGGAAATTGTGCCAACCCTTCTCCTTTCTCGTGGCGCTCTCTCGCTCCCGCACTGACGCTTGAACGAGAGTGGTACAACTTCAGACCCAGTCCCGAAACCCGAGGTCACTTTTTCATCTTCCTTCTTACTTAATTACCCTCATCATTTTTACTAATTACAGTCGTATCTCCCTGGCTCTCTTTTGTCTAAAAAAAACTATTCGCGCGGGTAGAGTTTGAATAGGGTTTTCGCGGTACACGTGCCATCCTAGAACACGTGTAAAAGATCCATACCACTCGTTGGATAGGAATCATCATGAGAGATTTTTTTATGAAATCTTAAAAGTAGAAAAATCATGAGTTGAGAGAAGATGAAATGGGGTATACATCCAACGTGCAAGTATGGCCCATCTCATGAGTGGATTCTCGTGATGCGTGAATGTCACCAAACGCACGTTTGAAAGTTGGTAGAGGTGAGTAGCTACACGTGGCTCAATCAAATCCTCGACGGTGCACAAATTGGTTCGTGTGACGCATCAAGAGATATGCTAATTACACATGCATGTGGGATCCGTACACTTCAGACGAGGGAGTGACACGTGTGTTAGATATGAGCTTTCCATCAGGTAAGATATACTGTTTAGATCTTCTGGCATATAAATCAGGCCTCAGGTGGGCCAATGAATATCAATAGGGATGAATGGCTAGAAAATAATTTTGACCGTCAATTTACTTTTGTACATTGTGTCCCACCTGCATGGTTAAATTGCCTGATTTTTCAGGAAAAAGATCTAATAATCATTTCCAACGTTATATAAAGATCAGATCTCACACGCTTACTTCACATCTACTCGTGTGCGGGCGTGTAGATGGGAACGGCTCTACGCGAGTTTGGTTAGCGAACGTCATGCAGTGGTCACAAGCACCCTGCACGTGCTGACGCGGAACACGTGCCACAGATCAGGACGGTTCATCATGATGGGTCCATAGTTAATATACTCCAGAACAAAAATCAGGCCGACCGGGTACATCGAATGTGGACCGTTGGTTACCTTTTATAACTACATATCTCTAGTCTGGGGGGATTTATATCGAGACTTGCCTGAAGAACTGTTCAGATTCAGTACACATGTGACACGTTTTTGCATGTGGGGTGCCTCTCTTTAACTACACGGTGGGACCCACACCTGTGACAATCCTCTCCTCCCTATTGGCTTCTTCGAAAACGACAGACATGCACGTCCAACAGACCTTTTTGAGGTTGTTTTGGTCATTTGAGATGTCTGACCACTTTAGCAGTGTTTTTTGTGGCCAGGTCCGCCAGGGTGGCTTTCTGCCCTCCTACTGAAAAGGTGACCATGGGCCATGGTACTCTGAGAAGAATTATACGGCTCTGATGCATCAGAACGTGGATACTGTCCTGATGCGCTTGTTTGTGCACAGAGGCACATGGTCTGTATATTTCAACCGTTGATGTGAAAGAATCATCCATAGATGGGTGATGCCGAAAACTTTGACCGGATTAGATTATCTTGTCCTTGGATCAATAGCCTAAAAACTAACGGTTAGCATGGTCCTAACTAGCAGTATTAGATTATGCAGATATAATAAGCAGAGAAATGCTCCAAGTTGTAGTGCTCAGACTTGCATTTGGTCACTTAGACACTCCAATACATTAATCCAGACCGTTCATTAGGTTCAACTCGTATTTTATGGGTTACCATATAAGCATCACATTAATCTGATGAATATAACCATTTGATCAGTGGCCTTTATTATAAACGGTCAAGATCATTCACACAAAATAGGTCCAATAATCCATCTATTTATTAGGGACCATCATGGACTGGTTATGATTCTAAAGAATCACTTTTTGTAAGCAATTGTAACTATCCCATGCATGGCTTGGAAAATGGACGGATATAAAAATAAGGACAAATAAAGTATGGACTGGATCTTATGATCAGTGCGATTATTTTCCATCATAGCTCAGTTAGATGTGCTCTGCACTTAATGGACAGTTCAGATCTATTGATTGTGCAATCAAGTGACCCGATGCAGTTAGGACCACTTACAGTGCTCTGGCAGCATTGGATTATTTCCCTAGTAATCATGTGTATGTATGTGATACGTCATCACCTTACAGTGTTCAGAAAAAAACTTTGATACTCGGGCGGAGGGTGTTGGATGGTACTCAGGCATCTAGAAATAACTAAGATATTGCATATTCATAGAAATAATTCAAATCAAACCGACTATATTAGGCTTCCCACCTTAGATGCATTAATAACAAAAAATAAAAATAAAATACACTTATTTGAATACCTGACTATTGGATCACTGGACATTTATTTGACCGTCGAAAATAAAATTAATATACTGGTTCTGTCTAGAGGTGTACATGAATCGAGTTAGCTCGGTTAGCTTGCTCAACTCGGTTCGAAAAAGCTCAAATCAACTCGGTTCAAAGTTGAGTTCAAGCCAAGCTGATTTTTTGAGCTCGAAAATGAGTTCAAGCTCCCCCAGCTGGACTCAAATTCAACTCGGATTGACTCCAGCTCAAATCAAACTAGTTCAATGACTCGATTACCTTGATATTGATGTTGCTTACCAAGTGTTCGATGAAATGACTCAACAAAGTGTGGTTAGTGGCAACGAAGGTATGTATGTGAAACCAATAGCCTTTTTTAAAAAATAAAATAAAAAAATTTATGTTACTTAGAATGATAAAATACCTGTAAAACTATTGCTGTTGTCTTAAATATAATGAGATTTTGAAGGTACAATCCAAGTGTTTGTGAAAATGTTGCACAGATGAACACGCTTCAATTGAATCTAGCCAAACTGAGCTTTTTTTTTTTTTTTTTTGTTAGCTTGTCAATACACCTACTGTCAAATCACACTTCACTGTTAGCCACCCCCACCAGGGAATCGATGCCAAGACCCCAATGTTGGAACGAGTTATCTTTCACTCAGTCTACCACTCAAGGACCGAGCCGAGCTGTGTTCGAGCTGAAGTCAACAAGTGGCTAAGCCGGGTCGAGCTGAGGCCAGCTCAACTCGGTTCAACTGTATGTACAACCCTATTCCTATCTCAACAAACAAGTGTCCACGACTCGGAGATCAGGATTGTTCAAATGATTTTATTTTTAGCCTGACTAACAAAGTGGGGCCCACAGCTAAGTTGGTTCAATTGAGTTAATTTAAGCCGTACAATTTTTAAGGGCCTGGATATCAGGCGTCCCACGTTGCCTAACTTGTACAAAATAAATGGACGGTTATGGGTTATGGATTAACGGACGGTTAAGATACATTGATCAAAGGTCCAATCTACCTGGTGGGGTCCACATAGAAAGCTAGCCGGACCTTGCACAAGTGATTGGGTCCCACCGTCCATATTGTGGGCCCAACTGCTATTTGAGCAAGGTGATAAAATTAGATTTATTTGAGAGCTCTAATCTCTGATCAACAAATACTTTGTTGAATTTTGTCCATTGAATTCTTTTTAATTCATCCATTTATTTGACGCACACAGATTGGATGGTTTGGATCATCTATTAAGTGTACCATTTTGATTTAAGAAAATTAGTGATGAGTCCCATGATTTGGTCGGTTTCGATTATGATACTTGTAAAGAGAATGTACTGATGTGTATGGAGCTTCATACTCTTTCAGAGTATCAAATAATCCTCAATTCCACATAAACATTACTGATTTACCGTAGATTAATCTGTCTTGGACGGGGATACGGCATTGCGGACCACCGCTTTGAAAAGGCAGGGAGTCATCAGCAGAACAGTAGGTGGCACAATCTAAGGCAATCTGGACATTCCAAATTGTGGGCCCCATGTGGATCACATAGCATCATAAATATATCCCAACCATCCAACAGGTGGCTGCCAAATGAAATGCTTCTAAGTCCACTTCCAAATGGTGAATTCGGATGGTTAAGATTGTGACGTATAGCGTGTTGGGGATAATTTCATGGCCAAGATGGGTGAAAAAAAAAAGAGGCTCAATTGGAGACAAAGGTGATCCAGACCAACAAAACTTAAAATAGAAGTATCTTGGATATTGGAATGAATTATCCAGTATGATTTTAAAGCAGGATGAGATGCTTTAGCTACCCAACTCGCTATGCTTGCTTTTTTTTTTTTTTACACGCACGCACACCTCGCGCACGCAGGCCGTAGTAGAATTTCACCACCTATGGGTACACCAAGTTTGTGAGATTCCATTAGATTAATGGTTATATTTTTGTTTCTATTATTTATAATAAATTTTAATTTGATTTTAATTCTTCAATCTTAGGTTATAAGAATTGTGTCCAATATGAAAAGTACTTAGAATAATTACGAGAATAACATAGTTTAGCCAAATAAGACAATAATATTGATTGAAAATGAGGTCCAGCGACCCTCTATCAATAGTAAGTTTATTATTTATTGTAAGTTATCATTACGAATAGTTCTAGTTGTAGTTTACTTCCGAAACTTCTTCTAAGATTTAGTATCCTATTTAAAGGATTGTAAGCTTGTTTATTTGGATAGTCAATCAATTTACTAATTTCTTAAAAATTATTTTCTTATTTATTTATTTTTCTTTTCCCGTGGATTCGAGATATCTTTACGAGAAGTGGACAGAAGTTTCCCTGCGTCCAGATTATCTGATTCGTTTGATTTCGGACATTGGGTCATGATTTTGACAGTTTGGATTGCCGTAACATGTATGCCATGTGAACCGCTGAGGGTTGTCTCGATTTCCCAAGGAGAAATGGCCGCATGCAGCGTACAACCCTCTCAATTAACAAACATGTCACATCTACGGCAAATCTAATCCGTATAAAAGGTGGGAGTTAATCTAGATCACATGTGATAAAAATCAGGTCCATCCACTCATTAGGTGGGCCTTACTTGTACAATATGTTATACCATCTGTCGATTGATTGAAAAGGACGCGGATTGTGTGCTCACCCCGCCACCACGGAACGACGCGAGGTGTTGGGATTTGATTGGACCACGTTCACGCGAATTGCCTGGCCCTACTGCAGAAAGTTCCTGTCGTCTGATGATATATGTAGCACATATAAATTTCATTGATAAATCCACTCCGTTCATAAGTTTCTTGAGATCAAAATGTGATAGAAATTCAAAATTCAGACAGATTTAATAAAAAGGTGGGCCACACTACATAAAACAGCAAGTAACTCCCACCATTGAAAGCTCTGCAGGGTCCAGAAAATTGTTTTATCATGATGATATTTGTGTGTATTTTGTGCACATACAGGTTCTAGCTCAATGGTTCAATAGTAGACGGACTGCTTCAACAATGAGATCATGGTTGGAGTGTGGATGAGACGTGGATGCCTGATGTAGAGCAGGTCACGGATAATTTGGTAGCCAAGATGGACCAAAAGGTAGAAGTGATCTGGACCGTCGGAACCTTAAACCGTGTTTACTTCGTAATTTGTAATGAGTTATTCACCGTACCATATATGATTTTGGGTTAGGACAAGCTACTTTGGCCACCCAACCTAGCAATGCCGGGTTATGCACATTGAATTTATGAAATACCATTAGATCGATGGTGGATTTCCCGTTTTATTTTCATTTGTACTATTTATAGTAAATTTTAGTTTGAGTATAACTCTTCATCCGTTAGGCATTAGGAGTTGCGCTCAATATTAAAAGTGTTAAGAATAATTAGGAGAATATCGTGACTCGGCGAAATAGGACACTTACTATTTTTGGCTAAAAACCATGGGCACTAGTAGAGATCACGATCGTCTATAAACAGTAAGTTTACTATTTATAATAAGTCACGAATTCTAGTTGACTCTGGAACTTCTCCCATGGCTTAGTATCCCTATTTAAAGGGTTGTAAACTTGTTTATTTGGATCATCAATCAAATTACGAATTTTATATAATTTATTTCTAATTTGCTTTATGGAATTTATTTCTAATTTGCTTGTTTCTTTTCTCATGGATTCGAGAAATTTCTGTGAGGAGTCCAAAAAAGTTCCGTGGATTCGGAATAGTTATCCCCTTGAGGAAGACGGTGATCGACCTCACGTCCTTCCCTGCATTAGTGTGAGTGTGTGTAAAAATTATACATAAAGAGGGTGTGTGTCATAGTACTCACCTGTGTCATGGACACAAATTTTGAACCACTCATGTGATGTAGCACACCATGAAACCCTTGTAGCCTAACTTTCGACTTGGTCAATAATTCTTATGAGCTATAGCGAAGAGAGAGTCAAGGTAGAAAATTATTTTCTTTTGCCATGGCCCACTAAAGTTTTGGATCAAGGTAGAAGTTGGGCTCAAAAGGTTTCATGAGGTGCTACATCACATGGGCTGTTCCAATTTTGTACTCGTATCATGTTGGTTGAGTTCTCAAAAAAATTTCATGAGAACCCGTGAGAATTGATACAATGTGTGCGTGTGTCATAATTTAAAACAGACGCCTTATGCCTATTTTGCTAAGTTCACCTCATTAGTTATAATAATTGGATTCCAAAAAGTTCTCATTAAAGGATGCCATGTTAATTTATGATGATAAAATGATTATTTCTAATGATGATGTAATTACTATTCATCTTATTAAGAAACATCTTAATAAAATTTTCAAGATAAAAGATTTAAATTTTTTACTTACTTTTCAAGTTTAAAATTTATATAGTCTCAATGATGTTATTTACTTTCTTAAATTAAATATACTTCATACTTTATTTCTAGAGCTCAATTAACATGTGATATAAGGTAAGTTGACATTTCCCTTGAATTGAATGTTATTTCCATTGAATTGAATGTTAAGCTTGGTCCTACAAAATGATGAAATTCTTTTAGATCCAACTTTTTATAGGTAGTTCGTTTAATTGTGAATTAATTTATCTTATTATCTTTAGACTTGAGATTGCCTATATTGTTTACCTTGTCGGTTAATTTTTTTAGTGCATATTAATTTGTTCGTCTAACAACTGTCCTGCATATTCTTTAATATATTCGAGACACTCTTGATAAGGTTCTCTTCTTTTTTTACAACTTCCTCTCTCGAGATCCATGCATGTTCAAATTTAGATTTTGTTAATTATCTATGATTGAAAGTCTATTATAAGCTATTACATTTTTTGACATTGTTTGGTTACGATGGTTGCTAACTTTGGTATCCATATTGCAATACCAACACCCTGAGGTTGTGACAATAAAAATGTTATTCATATTGGTCGCAATCTAGAATTTTATGAGAGTACTAAGTATATTAAACTAGATTGCCATTTTGTTCATCAGAAGTATTTAGACGACATCATTTCTCTTCCCTATATTGACTCCTCTACTTGCATGTTTACAAAGTCATACGGTATATCTTGTTTCTTGTTTCGCGTATCTAAACTCTCAATGATTTTCTTTAAGCCATCTTGAATTTTACATTTATATTTTTTCCTATTTTATACTTATACATTGGTATATAAATTATTCCACATGGTATTTATATCCATCTTTCAATAGAATAAAACACAAATATCACTAAGTTCCCGATATTTGTGACTACAATTTATCTAATGGTAATAAACCTATAAACAGCTGGGATGACATATAAATATTATGATCAGCTCTAAGTAAGTTCCAATGGTGGATGTCTCTATACCTACCGTTTCATGTGGTTTGGCCCACCTAAGTTCTAGTTCTACATGATTTTTGTACTCTTGTTTTGTTTTGATATTGAGAATCATATTGGCAAAGTAAATTTGTCATGTGCATCTTTGTGGCCAAACATAACTTCTGCTCGATGGAATTTTCACGTGGGATGCGGCACATGTCTCATGTAAGTCATGTTGAGAAGTTGTTGGGTATTAGTCCAGTCTAATTTTAAAAGTAATACATTATATGATATTTAACAGCAGCCTATCATCTAATCAAAGCAGGTTATTATAAAATGTTTCGTTGGTGATTGCAGTATCAACAAGCAATCTGCATCCATAAATTCTACTGGTTCCTGCAAAAGTGATCATCACGATGCCAAACATCTTTCGTACAGATTAGATATCCGACGTTGGTGGGAAAGGTTTGTATGCTGCACTTACAGCGGCTGCATGAAAATGATCAAGCAATCGATTAGACATCAGATGCATGCTTTCAATCCAAACAGTCTACACAACGGCCCCACTATAGATTGGTCTAGGATTTCAAATGGATGGCTGATCCTAACCGTCCGATTGGTGGTCGTAAAATAAAAATGTAGTCCCACTTGCATAAAATGAGGACCCATGTAAATTGTACATTTCCTCGGGTTGAGGATGATATGATTTCTCAATGGAACTCATGAGCTGGAGGTGACGGTACCACAACCTGTGGTACGGTAACATCTTTTACACGAGCATGGTACTTTTTTAGGGAATCAGTACCATTAAAACGACATAACACACCATCAAGACCACGGTAGTAGAATATAAGGCAGATCTAGTTACTAGAAGGACGATATTTGTATGTAGAGTCATTGCCTATTGATTCCAATCGTGTGGTCCACATGATGAGCATACGGAATGATTTTTATGCCATTTTGATTTTTGTGCTCGGTTCTAGCTGTTGAATGGTACTGATTTTCTTACAAAGGTGGAATTTTGGCAGGGAAAGATGGTATAGTACTGCAACTTGTGGTACCTAACTCTCTTTCCCGATTTAATATCATTCATCAGTTCACAAAGGGCCCATTCACCGTCGGGAGCGGATTAGGTGCGGACCAGGCCTCACCAAAGAAGGTGCGACCCTTAACATGGGACCCGATGTATTTATTCTATATCCACGCCGTTCATCTCGTTTTTTCAGATCATTTTAGGGCATTTGCCCAAAACTAAAGAAGATCCAAATCTCAGGTGGACCATTCTAGAGGAAACAGTGGTAATTGAATGCCCCACCATTAAAAACTTCCTAGGTCCCATCTTAATGTTTAGGTAATGTTTATTTTCATCCAACCTTTTGATAAGGTCACGTAAATCTGGATGAAAGGAGAAAACCAGTACCAGACTGATAAAAACTTATATGCCCCGTTAATGGCCAGTCATCATCTTTTCCTATGTATGGTGCACTTGAGATATTATATTAAAATGATTTCCAAAAATAGATGGACAAGTATATAGAATAAATACATCAAGGGGGCCCACATCAGTGGCAGCATGTGTTGTGTGAGGCCGAGGTTTTTCGTAACCCCAATTATTAATTAAAATAGCTGGTAATTACGATGTCATAAAAATGATGACCAAAGCTAATATTATTTTAGTTCTCTGGATACTATTTAACTTTTTTCAAGATAAAAATGCACATCTACCAGTCGTCTATCCGTACAATGGTAGCCTTTTGCGGAAGTCAACAGGACATTTTGAGAATGGGGTGGGCCCCACTATATCAATAATTGAGGCCACTCCTTTGGCCAATTTTATCCGTTCACTTTCATTGGACAGACATGAACTCGTATTAGAGTCATTTCAATAAAAATTTGAAGTTGTATGTGATGCACAATTATATTAATATTGTGTGTTAATTCTGAACTATTTCCTCCTGTATGGTACATCTGTGATGAGTTTTCTCCTCAAACTTCGACAGATGGCATGAAATTAAAATGAATTTCATGTGAATGGCTTTGATCTGCTCCAAGATGATCCAGTGGGCCCCACATAAGACGTGGGATGGTTTAATAGATGGGTCTCTTGCGCGGGAAAGGCCATTTGGACTTTTTCTTATTTTTTTTCTTCATTTTTTTTATAAGATGGGACCATTTGGTTGTCAGGACCCTTGCCAACTTTATAGGAACTATTTCAACAAGCTTCCGGCATGCATCCAGTGTGCATTCCCTCCACTCTACTAAGCTTCTAAGTGTTTTTTAAAGATTTTTTGCCACACTCCGATGTAAAAGTTATGATGGCCAAAGTTAGGTTTATGTTAGGATAATAATTGCTTCTTTATGTTATTTTTTGTTTGTTGGTGGGTATCAATGGTAGGATTTTGTGAAAGGGAGGAGTGGGTGGTGGTTCCCTTTTGTAACATTTACAATTTTTTCATACTTGACCCTGGCGAATACGCAAGCATCACTGTTAGAAAATCATATGACCTCAATTAGTTACCTTAGTTAGCCTAAAAATTGATAATTTATGGTAATAATGACCAAATAACTATTTTTACTAATTACGAATAGGTTTTTCTATGAACTTAGTTAAACCAAATCCTAATCAACATACACAAGCAAGCTCGTGTCCTAACTCATTCAAGAAATGTTTAGATTAATCTAACCAGCTCTAAATCGCCTGTTAGTATGCCGCTAAACCTGATCTATGAAAAACGTCTGTCTTGTCAGGCTTAACGTCCATCATAAGAGATCAAGCCAAGATCACGTCTCGAATTATTTAAATTGAGCTCGCAAGGCGAGTACATGAGATGTGTGAATACCTTTAGAATCTCTTAGGAACTTTTATTTATCCCCGAAGTTGTGGCTTTTAGACCGTTAGATTATGATTAGACTTAAGAAACTGACATAAGATATTACGCTACCCATATTCGTATAGCTACAGCCCCGATTAACCATTAATGATCGTGGAACTGAAATATGATCTTAACCGTTGATCGACGCATCCGGATGTCGGAAAGGTCGCATCCTGACGCAGATCCCTACTAAAGTCACTTATTCCATGGGGTAGATCGACACATATACCTTTTAGACCCTAATATTGAAAATTAACCTCTCATATGATTAATACACCTAACCCTTAGCCACTAGGGTCATTTGCACCGTTTATGATGCTATAAAAGGACCTCATTTAGGCACCCCCTCTACCCATGCAATTTTGCCCTAGCAAAGGGGGATAGAGAGAGAGAGAGAGAGAGAGAGAGAGAGAGAGAGAGAGAGAGAGAGAGAGAGAGATCGGTGCTTTATTTCATCGATTTTCTTCAATTAAAGTCCTAGTCGTTATCAAATCCTCTGTCAAATCTCTCTTCGTCAATGATTGGATATAAGAAATATTTCCTACCTCCTGATTAAACTACCTAGGGTTAGATTCTATGAATTTTACATGTTTTTCTTATAATTGATTTAAGATTTGAGAATGTTTCTCAAAAAATCTAACCCTAAGAGCGATTAGGTCACATGAAACCCTATTAAGGTGCATACTATTTTTCTAGGTTTCTTTTTTATCAATCATTGATAGTATTAAATAATGTTTTATTATTATTATTATTATTATTATTATTATTAGGATTTCATATATTATGTGTGCTTAAATTGCTTTATTTTGCCAATCGTAATGTTATTTGTTGTTCATAGTCAATATGTTTGATGAAATGCTTGAACAAGATGAAATTCCTACTGTTAGAATTGTTGTATGCAAATTGATAAGTGATGTTGATATATATTAGATTGTATTGATATACATTGAATTGTACTGATTCATACATATTTACCTATGGTGTAATGAGATTACCATGGTTATGTGTGCGAAAGTTTGGCAGAGCTAAGGAATGAAGGCTATGTCTTAAAGGGGCGTGCGAGACCTGTATCCTAGCCCGTACTATTCAGTAGGCTTCCTCGGTCCTCCCGGTCGAATTCCGGTGACTTGCGATCTGTAATCGGTAGTTGTGCGCAACCCTAAGTCGTATCTCATTTTCTAGAGTCGGATCGACCCAAGACTTGTACCCTTACGACTGTGCCGTCGCGGTTTCGACGCTGCATCTCTTGTACCAAGGCGTTACCCGGGCTACGAGATGTGGGCCTGCGTTCAGTTCGAGGAAAACACCACACGTTGCAATCCTAAGAGAATCCATCACATCAAATGTCAAGTACACATCACATCACTCCCATCACTCACACCCATCTCCAAAAATCAACTTTCCAACACTTCATCCATCCCTCTCCCCATCACTCCATCACTCACATCACCTCTCTCTCTCTCATCTCTCTCTCATTTTTCTCCCAAGCTCTATGAGAGCAACCCACGTCCAAGTAAGCTCTCATGGAGAAGCTCTAATGTGGCCCACTTTCTACCCTCTCATCTCTCATCTCAACTATCAAAACTTCATCATCTTTCGTTGAAATCAAAGCCAAGGAGTTCGGCGTTCCATCGGACTAAGAGGGAGGCCAATAAGTGGGTGATCCACCATTGATTTTCTATTAGAAGGCCCACTTGTGATGGGACTCATTTTTATGTATGTATTGTGATCATGAAGGGCCCATAGTAGCGAGGTCCCTCCATCACCATCCGATCTCTCCTTTTTCTCTTTCTCTCTCTCTTTTCCTTTTTGTATGGTAATGATGATGATGAGGTGTGTGGCCCACCATGATGTTTACATCCATGCCATCTACCGGTGGACCCCATCCATGTGGGACACACCATGATGTTTATATGTCTTCCCAACCGTTCATCTAGGACGTGGCCCACCCCACACGTGTGGGTGGGGCCCTCCTTGATGTATTTATTCTAATCCACTACCATCCATCCAAAACGGTGTGGCCAACCATGATTTATGTATTTTATCACTATCGTCCATCTATTTTATCCAGGCCATCTAGTGGGCCTGAATGATGAGAAAACACAAATACCAGACCGATCAGGTGGGCCACGTCCATGTGGGACCCACCTTGATGGAATATATTCACGTCGTCCGTCCTGTGTCCCTGGACGCTGGACGTTTAGTGAACTGTGAACAGACAGTGGGGTGGCTAATAGTGTAGTATGAACTGGCGGTGGAGTGTACACCCAGCTAGCCTTTTTTATTTATATATATTATATAATATATTACATATATACCATCTGAGTGCTGCACGTGTGGATGCATGCAACTATCCAGGTCGTCAAGGGCCTGGTCGTTGATATAATATATAAATATTATATTATGTTATACATATATTATATATTATATTATAAATATATATGATGGTGGGCCTTACGTGGGACCTACCTATGCCTTTTAAAGGTAGCAAAGCTGCAACAAGCAGCAGCCATATAGCTGCTCCATTAATGTCAGCAGGGTCTGTGGGACCCATCCATGTCGTCCATCCATTTGGATGGGCCACACCATGATGCATGTGTTGCATCCACCATCCACACACCAGGCGGTGGGACCCACCAGCCACAGGAGTTGATTGGCTAGGTACCGTACACTAGCTATATCACTGCTGTGGTGAAGTCAGTAGTGTGGGGCCCACCGTGGAGTGTGTTTCATCCACACCGTCCAGCCCTTGGACGGTGGGACCCACCATGATGCATGTGTTGTATCCATACCGTCCAACCTTTTTTGAGATCATTTTATGGCATGGGAAATGAGTGAGTCAAATCCAAGGTTCAAGTGGATCCCACCATTAAAATAGTGGACAGTGACATCCACCGTTCAACCTTCTTAGGAGTTACAGTAGTTTCCAATCAAGTTGATGTTTGGTTTTCACTTTATTTATCTCCATGTTAACTTATGAATAGGTCGGATCTTAAAAATGAATGTTACGATGGGCCCGACCTGATGTATATGAGGTGTATTGGTGCGGCCCATTGATGCGGCCCACTTAGTGTATTCGAGGCCCATTTGGTAAAGTCCATTGTGATGTATTTCCGGCCCATTTGGTAAGGCCCATTGTGATGTATTTTCGGCGCATTTAATGTGGCCCATTGTGATATATTTAAGGCCCATTGTGATGTATTTGAGGCCCATGGGCGATGCCCAATCCGATGTATATGTGGCCCATTTGGTGAGGCCCATCATGATGTATCTTAGGCCCTTGTAAGAGGCCTAATGTGATGTATATTGGGCCCATGTGATGCAGCCCATTGTGATGTTTATGTGGCCCATTGAGGTTATATGTAGCCCACTATGTTGAGCACGAGGCCCTTATGTGAGGTCATGGGCCCACGATACGTTGGGCTCTATGTGGGGCCACTCCTTGGGAGCAATGATGGTTAAATGTCCACATTGATGGGCAATGATGGTTAAATGTCCACATTATGACATTCCCTTAGGCTCTTTGTTAGGTCGATTACCGATTCTGATTGCCGAGACCGATTCCGATTATCGAGGCCGATTCTGATTGTTGAGGCCGATTGTTGATGCTGGTTATTAATACTGATTATGAGTATGAGACAACATAACATCATGATACATGCTCATACGCATCATCTGCATATTTATTATGAGATATGATTGACCATTGCATATACCATAATACATATGGTTTATGGGACTCCCTGATAGGTGAAGTTATCTCACACGAGCGTATGGTATGCGCAGGATTGATGCATGATTGGACTACATGACTCATGCATCTTGTATTATGTGATTGTAATTACTATACGCCCTAGCGACATCAGGACTGAGATCTCCATAGGCACATCGTGGATGGCCAGATGAGACACTGAAAATGTTTGGTTCGAGCATCTGGGTACTTTGGATGTCCGTGGGTGAAAGTCCTTAAACCTCCGTATCCAGGAGACGCCCCAACGTCTAGATCGAGTGGATATATGAGCGCCCGAGTGCCGAATACCAGTAGGCCGCGTCTCCCACTGTGTCGTGGTCGGTTGGGAGAGGGTGTGGCCTTATCCGTCTGAGTGAAGGGGCTATAAGCTAGGCCGAGTTTGACCAACTCCTAAATGAGTCCGCTATAGACAAGCTGGGTATGTATTGGTATACTACTGGCAGGCAGGTAGTGAGGTCTTTTTCACTCGCTGGGCTACGCGGTCGGCTGGGGCAGTAGCTAGCTTGGAGTATACTAGACCTCAGTGATGATCCCAGAGATGTACAGTACTGATACGTGGACTTATTGAGTAGGAGTTGCATACTCATTCATTCATCCATTCATTATCCACTCGGGTTGGTAGTGCACAACTATTTGTTATATGTACCTTTGTAATAGTCGGGATTTCGGTTAGGGCACGCGACTAACCTGAGATCAGGAGTTTACCACATCGAGTCTAACTATCTAAATTTAGGTAAGAGACTGGTTTGGATAGAAGTCCCTTGTGGCAGATCCCGTGGTCTATGATACTACGTATTATCATCTCGACTTGACACTTCAGTATGGGCATTCCATTCGCACCGCATATTGCATTACATCCATGGCATATGGCATTTTGGGTTACTATGTTTCTGTATGGCCTAGATACGACTGACGATATTCGTGTACTCATCAGAAATTGCATATTACATTGAATCCTTGACATCTGATATGTGACTTTTTATGACTCCTTATTTGCATAGCTGATCTGTATTGTGTACTCTGATATTGTATGACTCATGGACTTGTATTCCGCTTACTCTGATATCATATGATTCATGATCTTGCCAGTATTTCCGATAATATATGATTATGGCGTTGTATTGAATACTTGACACTTATCTTATGCACACACTTACACCACCCTCTAAGCTTTCTATAAGCTTATGCACGATAGATGCGTGCAGGTGATGTTAGGTTGCAGCAGTATTGAGCTTGGAGCGTGCAGTGGTCTTATGGAGCTTTGATTTTTGATATATATGTATTTCCCCTTTCAGCATTGTATTCAAATGGTTATATTAGTGGATATGTGATAATAATGTTGCCTTTGTGATTTGGGTAAACTTGTGGTTATGCTTCTTACAAGATAAATGTACATTGAAAAATCTTCCTTGTAAGATCCCAGGATCAGAATCTGGTGTATAGGCGCTGAGAGTTGAGAATGCGGTACTACGGAGGCTGTCAGCACCGGATTTGGTGATTGGGATTCCTGTGAATCCGATCTCTGGGTTTTGGGGGGGAGGGGGGTGATTAGGATCAAATAAAATTTTTTTATCTTTTAATACCCAATTGCCAACTAAACCTAAGTAAAGAAATTAACTTTAAGTCTTCTAAGCCAATAGAGGGTCCAATCATATAAACTACAAATGGTATGACAATTAAGCAACTAGTCTATAAACATGATAGTATACATGTGTATGTGGGATATCTATTAATTCCTAGTATTCATCTAATCATGCATACATATAATTAAACATTTAATCACATAAGCATAATTAAACAAGTGTGCAAACACAATCTCAAATACAATTATGTATAATAGTTCAGTTTCCCTACTTCATGCCTGACGAACTAACTCAACCCATGAGTGTACTGGATTTTAATATCGGAGGTTTTAAATCATGTTAATCTTTAACATTTACAATCCTACATAAGGAAGGGCTCCCACAAGAGACTTTATGTGATTTTCTATAGCCTCACCACAAACCTCAGTCATACACAAGAACCTACTGCTTTACACTCCTGTTGGAGGCTCCATAAGATACTTTAGTTGGTTTTTCATATGCCAACCAACAATTACAGTCCTAGTCCAAATACTTACGTTTACTCTCACTAGAGGCTCCCATGGAGAATAAAATGTATGCATTCATGTTCAGTGGCCTACGCAACTACTTGATTTAGGCCTTACACAAGAGCCAATGTCATACAAAATAACCAAAATTTAGGCCCTATATAAGAGCCAAGGTCCTACACAAGAACTTAGTTAAGTTTAGGTCACAAACTCTTACCCTCAATCTTATGAAATTGTGGTCGAACTACTAATTGAAGTATAGAATTATGTCCAAGTGTCATAGAGGGAGGTGAATATGACTTTTTAAAAATATTTAACTATAAAAACAAATAATGCTTAAATTAAACTAATTTACCAATTAAACTAAAGCAAAGTAACTCTAAGGATTCCAAGCCACTAGAGAGTCCAATCACATAGGCTATAGTGATTTGCAAGTTAAGCAGCTAGCCTATAGAGATAGTGTATATGAGCCTATGGGATGTGATTCTTATCAATCTTAAACATTCATCCAATCATGCATTACAATTAAGCATTTAAACTATATAAACATAATTAAATAGATGCACAAAGACAATCCCAAACACAACGATATATAGTGATTCGGCTACGTGTCTACTCCACTCCTGACGGACACACTCAACCCATGAGTGTACCAGATTTCACCATTCAATGGTTTTAAATTAGGTTAATCATGAACCTTTATAACTTACACAAGGTTAAACTAAGGAGCCTACACAAGACAATCTTAAGTGACTACACAAGGCAACAGATCATACACAAGGACACTTCTAGGAGCCTACACAAGGAAACCTATGCCTACATAAGGCAATAGGTCCTACATAAGGACACTTCTAGGAGCTTACACAAGACAACATATATGCCTACACAATGCAGTAGGTCCTATACAAGAACACTACACGTATTCTCTCGTCGGAGGCCTACGAAAGGTTTTAATAAGTTTGTCAACTCAAAATATAATTCCTAATGCTACATAAGGAAAGGGCTTCAGACTTAATGGACTCTAGATACTTACTTGTAAGTGAGTGAACCTCATTTTAGCACATACTAAAGATGATATTCCTTATAATGAATAGTCTTTAGCTCTCTTGATCTGCAACAGCAGTAGATGTTCCAATGGAAGTCGCCGGGTGTTGGGTCAAGGTATTTAGTGAATGTTATCTATTAAATGTGGGGTCTTTAAGTCTAGATGAGATTCTCCAATCCTAGGCATTCAAGATATTTTAGCTCAATGATTTACTAATAAATGAGTTGTTAAAAGATCCTTAAATGCTAGAGTTCATTTTTCAATCCAATCTATTAAATTTCTAAAGATAGCATTTAAGATAGGATTAAAAGATAAACTCCATGAATAAAATGGATTTAAAGGGTAGGTGGTTTTCTCCTAGTAATAACTCTCTCAAATCTCTCTTTTTCTCACTTAGAACCAAGAAAATAAGCCCTCAAATTTGTAAGAAAAAATTCTAACGGTAAAAAAACGGGCAGATTTTTGTCAGGATTCGATGTCATCGAAGGGTTTCAATGTCATTGAAGTTTCCTTCGATGTCATCGAATCTCCTTTAATGTTATCGAATCCCTGCACTAAGATTTTCATATAAGTGTTATACAGTTCTACTTGATGTCATCGAGTGGCCTTCGATGCCATTGAAGGTTACCTTCGATGTCATTGAATGCTAACTCGATGTCATTGGAATTTTCTTTAAAAAATGTTTGGAGCTTGTTGGACCATTTGATTCAAATTTTCGATGACATCGAATGTTCTTCGATGTCATCGAAGTTTAAATTTCGATGTCATCGAATGTAGTTCGAGTCCTCGAACATTTTTCCAGATTTCTTTTTGAGCTTACTGGAACTTGAGTATATATCTTTTCGATGTCATCGAGATAGGTTCGATGTCATCGAACTTATAAGTTTGATATCATTGAAACCTAATCGATGTAATTGAGTATATCTCTAAGTATATGAGTTTGGTTGTTGTAGATATTGAAGCACTTTTTCGATGTCATCGAAGTATGTTCAATTCGTCATCGAAACCTGTTCGATGTCATCGATATTTGCATATTTTTTTATGTTCTTTTACAGATTATCTTGCAACTGTGTTTTACTTCTTCTAAGTTTACCAAGATGTTTTCTTAATTGGTTTTGGGTAAGATTGGACAATTTAAATGGTTTATTACATGGAGTGTTTTGTTCATGTGTTGTGAGGCTTGTTTACCTTTGGAAATGCCTTGAACCTCTTCTCCTTGTCGGGCCTTCAGTCTTATAGCCTTCAATGTGGGGCTCACTTGACTTTATGATTCAACTGTCACGTCAACTGACAAATAAGGACACTTTCATCCTATACAAGGAAAGAGAGTATACAAACTCTTACACTTGACAACTTATTTATCGGATTACGCCCATTTCGTAGTGCCTTCTTGGGTAGCTTAATCGATACTCTCCCGTGCTTTAATCAGCTCCCATTTGTTCCCCCAATCACAATGTCAATGCTTTGTCAATGTTCCATCTCTAAGATCAAACACCTTGCATGTAGTGCTTATTTGAGGTGACCAAGGTGATGGAAGGTTGGTTAAATCTCATACAACTAATGGAAAGTTGTAATTCATAGGGGATTCACTTAGATGAGTCTTTTAGAAAGTTTAGACAACAGAATGCCTATAGAAGTTGAGTTTGATCTCTAGAAAATGGAGAGGTTCAAACACTTCTTCAAGGTGGAGGTTGGAATCCTCATTAAAGTGTTAATATCAAGGAAGATGACTCAAAACCCTTTGGTTTAGAGGCTTGGGATGAGGAATATAATCATTAAATCACCTAAGATTCTACTACACAAAAAATTCATCCCAATGCCCAAGAACCAAATGACCTTTATAAGAAGTTCGAGTTCTAACGATCAGAAAGTGGGTAAATAACGGCTCTGTCAATGCCATCGATAAAATTAGATAATATGATTTGCTCTTGATAAACATATCTGAGTTACCTATTTGATTTCATTGAGTGGTCTCTGATGCCATCGAAGTGATCTTTCGATCCCATCAAGGAGACCTCAAGAGGTCTATTCAATGGGATTGAGCATCACTCAAAAACTATTGTTTTGATGTATATTTTCACAGCAGCTTTGCACCTCTTCTAGCCTTATCAAATTTCAATCAGGTTTATAAGGCTAATGGATGATAAACAAGGTTTACTTATTAAGCCAAGATCATTTAAAGGTTCGAGGATTATTTTAGGTCAAGGCTCAGGGTCACTAAGACACCTCATTTACTTATTCTTTACCCCTTGATGCTCTTGTATTCATGTGTTTTCGATCTTCAGCTTCTAAGGACTTAACTGACTACGTGACATAAGTACTCACATGATTGACAAACAAGATGCATAAATCAGTGCACTAACAATTTTCGGTTGATGCATTATATTGTGATATTAAGTTGTTTCATGATTATATTTATGTAATTGATAATTTGATTTGTAATCGCGTGGATCAAGCCCTATAAAATGTTAAGTAGATGACCCACTTTGAGTTAGCTATCTTGGACTTATATAGTCGTTAAAGGTTGAACACAGACAACCGATAATAGTTGGAGCTACACGGGATGCTTTGCACCCACTGTTGATTTTGTCTCGGGTCTCCCGTTATTGATCGGATCAATCCAATACATGACTCAATAATTTAAAATTTGGTGATTGTATATCATTCAAGGGAATCTGAGATAGCACTGTTACCATTGATATAAGTCCATTCATAACTGTTAGTGCGTTACAATCCTACAGAGATTCATGAGCTGGACATGGTGATATGTGACACCACATCCGAACTGTCAGCCTATGCTAGGGTGACATTCCTGGCATATTTGTAAAAGATGGGGGTGACGAGCCTGCCATATTGGTAGAAATTTGGGAGACAAGCCTCCCCTAGTGATCATTAAGTATTAGTGAAGGCCACAAGCCTACCATATTGTGAATGAATTTGATGTCGTGACTTCGCCACATTTATGTCTGAGTGATGACCCTTATATTATTTATGGTCGTCCTTGGGTAATGAACCCTAAAATGGATTAAGGGACAAAAGTGAGGAGTTATTATGACTGCATTGAGCCTTGTGATCAGGTAGAGACTCGTGATACAACGACAGTATCTTAGTTCGCCAAATTGTTGCTTGAAGTATGATTAATACTTATTTGGCTAATCATTCATATCATGACACTTGCTAAGATAGGTAGTTGTGAAAAGTGTTGGAGTCCCATAATGAGGGAGTGTTAGCATTATGCAAAATAGGCATTGGAGTTACATATTGAGGGAGTGTTGAATTGTAAGAATCATGCGTTGTCACATTATAACATTCATGCACCTAAAAAGGACTAGATAGGAAATTATTTTTTTGTTATGCTATCATTATATGCGCTTGATTGCGTTGATCACATGTGTAACTTAAAAAATGATACCACTGATTTAGCTACTCACTCCTATCTGAGATGGTGTTTTAAAACACTAACCAAATAATATTATTGATGCAGGTATCATCGATATCTCAAATGGGCAGGCTTAGATCGGCTTGCACCATCATCGTGATATTTTTGAAGTATTATGCAAACGCAAAAAACTTACAGTTCATTCTTTTTTCTTTTTTTTTTGCATGTATATTTTAGAGTCTCCATTTGGGTGAACTCCATGGTTTAGATTTGTTGATTATATATTGTGGCTTGTGTAGTCCTCATTTAGGTAGACATTACTTTTAGAATTATACATTTTGAATGTTAGTCATAAATTTATTGGTTTAGTTATCTCTGCTTAACTCATGATGCCGTTGATTTAAAACTACTCCAATTATTAATCATGGGTGAGTATTAACTGGACTGCGAGGAAAAGTAGAAACTCACCCACACACATTTTTGCTAGGTTCACACTCGAAAACTTGAAATCGAAGTCTTTATACTCGGGTGCTGAATTTCGGGATGTGACACCTTTAGAATTGTTTATTATTATTTTATTAGTATAAATGGTATGAGTTTGTGAAAGAGATGAATTTTGTAATGGATGAATTTTATACTAAAAGAATGTTGTAATGGAAGAATTTTGAAATAGAAGAATGTTGTAATCGGTTAATGTGATTAATGTTGTAATGGATGAATGTTATAGTAGAAGAATGTTGAAATAGAAGAATAGTCATATCTGTCATAACTCTGTATAGGTCATATATCTCGCGAAAACGGCCATGACTCCCTCGTTACATATCCGATTAGGGTGATCTTGTAATCGTTGGAAATGTAAATTGATGAAATTTCAAATGGATTTAGAATCAGCTTATCTACATACCATTTGGTTTCCCCAAAGTGGGCCCAAAGTTCATCATGACATTTATCACTAAATGAAATATCCAAATATATGAATATTTGCCTACTTTTGGGGAATCAAATGGTGTTGAAATGAGGTGATTCTTAATCTATTTGAAAGTTAATGAGGTGATTCTTAAGCTATTTGAAAGTTCATCAAATTACCTTTATAAAAAGTACAAGACCACCCAACTTGAATATGTAATGAGTGAGTTATGATCTTTTCGTAGGATTGGCAATCCAAAGTGACTATCTGCGACCCAAATAGATTTGAGCCCACTTTTGGGCACTGAAATAGTGTCCAAATGAGGTGATTCTAAATACAATTGAAATTTCATCAAATTACCTTTGCAACGAGTACATGATTACTCAAATTGAACATGTAACAAGTAATTATAACCGCTTTCATTGGATCGACGATCCAGAATGAGTACCAACAATCCATAGTCCTTGATGAACTTTGGGCCCCACTTTTAAGCAATCAAATGGTGTCTAAATGAGGTTATTCTAAATCCATTTGAAAGTTCATTAAATTACATTTCCAACGAGTATAAGATCGTCCAAATCGAACATGTAACAAATGAGTTATGACCGTTTTCGTTGGGTCGACGATCCACAGTGCATATCGGTGATCCACAATTCGTATTGGTGATCCACAGTGATGATCAGCGATATTCACTGTGGATCACAAACATTAATTGTGGTTCACCGATATTCACCGTGGATCGCTGAAACTTACAGTGGATCGCTGATATTCACTATTGATCGTTGATACTCATTATGAATCATCAATATGACGAAAATGATCATAACTCTCTCATTACATGTCTGATTTGGGCAAACTTATACTTGTTAGAAAGGTAATTTGATGAAATTTTAGATGGATTTAGAACAAACTTATTTATAAAATTTAATTGCCCAAAACCGAGCCCAAATTGATTGTGGGTCATCGATACTTACTATAAATCGCTAGTCCCATGAAAATAGTCATAACTCACTCGTTACATGTACGATTTGAGTGATCTCGTACTTATTGGAAATGTAATTTGATGAAATTTCAAATAGCTTTAGAATCATCTCATTTGGATACCATTTTTTTAATTACAATATTCATCCATTCTAACATTCATCATATTCATCCATTAAAACATTCTTCAATTACAAAAATTCATCCATTACAACAATCTTCCACACCCTCCTCCCTTTCATAAGCTCTCACAATTCATACCTAACCAAATAAAAAAATAGCTACGAAGGGAACCACAAAACCCTTCTCCCCTTTACAAACTCCCACCACTGATACCCACCAACAAAAACAGCACAACATACAAAAGAGTTCACATTTTTCCACCATAACTTATATGTCGGAGATTGTGGCCGGAGAACTTTAAAAAATCTTTTTTTTTTTTTTTTGCCCGGAGTTTCACCAAAGGTTAACCAAAATTTTCGTCGTCTGCAAGGAGTGTAGTATCTGTCTGTATAACTACTAACCATTGAAGAGGCTTTAGTTCTTTGCGTGGTCCCCTCTTGTAAAAAAAGTAAAGAAGGAAGAAAAGGCTGAAAGGCCATACCACACAAGGGTCCCACCTTTTGAACCCACATGGCTGAAAGGCCATACCACACAAGGGTCCCACCTTTTGAACCCACATAAGATTTTATGTGAGGCCCATTGGATTGTCTTAAAGCAAATCCAACCCGTTCACAATAAATGAGTTTTAATTTCATGCCATCCGCCAAAGTTTGAGAGAAAAACTCATCTTATATGGACTACACTAGAGAAAACAGTTCATAATTAACACACAATGTTAATGCAATTGCAAGATACAAACAATTCTTTATTTATTTATTTTTATTTTTTTATAAATAACCTTATAGTGGGTTCACGACTGTCTTGTATAAGTAAACGAATTAGATGAGACAAAAGGTGTTCCCAATTGTTAATTTAATGATTTAGTGGGATCGCGCCTCCATTCTCAAAAGGACCTCACAACTTTTACGAAAAGCTACTGCAAGACGAGATACTCCGATAGAGGTACATTTTCGTCCTACAAAAACTAAAATGCAAAAGATTAAAATAATAACGACATTAGATTATTGAGTTCATCACCTTTATAACATCATGATTAAAAGTTATTTTAATTAATAACCCCCATAAGCCATCGGGCCCATTGGCCCGGAGTGGATTAGGTGAGACTCCAAGCTCACCCAAGATGATGCAACCCTCATCGTGGGGCAGATTGGTGTATTTACTCTATATCCACTCCGTCCATCCACTTTTCCAATAATTTTAGAACATTATCCCAAGAATGAAGCAGATCCACTTATCAGGTAACCATAAAATCGGATACAGTGGTGATTGACCGTTACTCGGCCCCAAAAGCTTTGGATCAAGATGACATTTGTTGTTTACCTTCATCCAGGCTTATATGACCTGCTCAAAAGATTCGATGGCAAATAAATACAACCGAAACATTAAGGTGAGCCCTAGGATGTTTTTAATGGTACGAAGCTCAATCACCACTGTTTCTTGTTTTATGGTCCACCTTATAATTGGATCTACTTCATTTCTGGGATAATTCACTAAAATTATCTGGAAAAACTGATGGACGGCGTGGATACAGAATACATAGATCAAGGTGGGCCCCACGGTAAGGGCCGCACCGTCCTGGGTGAGTCCGAGGTCTCATCTAATCCGCTACCCATTTGGCCAACTCGAGAAGTAGGTCATTCGCCTCGCTTCTGGTCCCACACTCCCAGGGACCTCAAAGAGGTGACTAATGCACACGTGCCAGAGTGCCACACGTGTACAACTTTTGGTCCAGTTTGGGCAGACCGTGGACACGACCTGACCCAAATATCAGGAAAGTTCCATACGAGAGAAAAGATGGATGACTAGAAAAATAGATCACCACTGACCTATCTAACTGACACGTGTAGTCCACCTACTCAGTGGACCTGATTTTCTTTCTTCACAAAATAAAATTTACATTCCCCACATGATGTGTGGATTGGATCTATCACACGTGCCACAAATTTCCTTTCATACCGTGAATCGTCTCTCCAGTTACCAGTTGCGCGGATCACCTTATCTTATCCACAGAAACAAAATTGCGTACGACTTCACAGTATTGCCCCTAGATCATTCTATAAATGGCAACCTAATCCACTTAAATGTTACCGCCTGGAATTTTACCTTTTCCTGCTGGTAAAAGGGCATATCCGTAATTCCGTCTTTTCCGGAGGTGGAGAGCCGGCTATATTTCGCGGAGTACCCGGCTTTGCAACCTGGATACCTCGTGTACTAACTGTGGCACACGTATGAAACATCCAGTCCATTCATCAGCTGGATCCGGCAATTTTGGATTCCTTTGATATAATTTAATATCATTGATTACCAAAATAATACAAATAATTACGTGGAATTTGGACCGCTGGATAAATTATGTTAGCCGTCCATTTTTTATTCTAGAAATACGGAATCTTGAAACCGTGGTCAGTACTTTGAGGAGCTTGGATGTGTTACACGTGTGAGAGTCGCGTTCAAAATGGTATCTGTATCTTTCGGGCCAGCCGGCGGGCCGGGTCCGGTTCACCCGATTGGCGGAACTGAGTCAGTCACCGACTCACCGTCGTTATCACGGTCGCAATCAGAATCCCGCGCTCATAAATGCGCCACGTGGCCTATGGTGCGTATGACATTACGCACCCCACCCTGTCCTGAGCTGCTGCGGACAGCTGCAGCCTTTCCACCAGAGAAAAAGAAGTCCAGAAGATTACATGATCCTCCACCACAGGATATCCACAGTGCAATCTTGTTTTCCGACCGTCGGTTTGGTGGCCCCCAACGTGAATGGACCTTGCCAGAATTCCCCACATCGAAAGAACCCAATCGCAGGCAGTTTCCAGTTGAATTTTGGACCATTTCTCTTTTTGACCGTCTATCTTGTATCTTGAAATTGAAAGGTTAGGATAGTTTTATTTACAAGATATTTAAATTAAAGTAAATAAACTGCAATTCAAACTAACTCAACGGTATAGATCACTTAAAAAATGGCCCCACTTGTACAGACAAACTACCCGAGTATTCGTTCTCCATGTCTTCGAGAGTCGCGGATCCCATAATGCCTAGCGGAACCTAGTAGGATAAATACTGTGGCGGAGTGTGAAGATGATACGCAGGCATTGAAAAATTACTTTGAATTTGGCTACTTTTCATGTAATTAATTCAAATTAAACTAATAAAATTATAGAAAAGTATTTAGATGTATCATGAACAAAAAATGGAGATAATTTGATTATCTGATTATCGGATTGGTGGACATTTATTGGACGGTTAGGAATGAAAGTATCCCTAAGTCCTATTTCAACAAACAAGTGACCACAATCAGAGATTCAAATTGTTCAACCAATATAATTTTGAGATATGAGTTAATGATAATTATTTTTATAATTTAGATGGTTGAATTTGATTAATTGTGTAATACTTATATAAGTTCTTAGTGCATGCGTATGAAGTGCACTGTTCTGCCAGAGTATCAAATAGCATCCCCTCAGACAAAGGAGGATCGTTCGGTAGACAGCTCCTGAAACTCGACTCTCCTTTCAGTCAATGGGAGGCAGCGGTGCTCCTGGCCACTAGCGAGTCGACGACTTTTTGTAAAAGTGAGATCTAAGCGGTTGATCTGGTGGGCCACACTAGGGTTGTGGTGTACGGCAGATCAGATTGGTCTGTCAGAATATATGCTAAATATAGATCGCTTGGAAAAGTTTATTTATTTCATTTTTTATTCAAAAGTCTCTATTGATGATCCAAGCCGCCTGATATTTGGGCCAAGCTGGATGGAGTGGTCCCCTGTAATGAACGATCAGGATCTAGCCTGTAGACTACCCGCATTAGCATTTGTTGTTTTTTTTTTTTTCGGTAAAAGGAAGATTTCGATTGGCTGATCTCGCGAGTAATAGTTCACGGACACGTCAGAAAAGATTACATTGGAGAAATTTACGATTGTGGACCCCACCTTTTATCCATTGGATATTCTTGAAACAATACAAACTTAGCATACTCACTTAGACCTCCTCGTACGGACGACAAATTCCAGGACGAAAATACCCCTCCTTTTCACATAAACGGACTGGCTACACCGCCTGCCAACCGCCGATGGCGGATCGTCGTGGTCTGTGGGCTCCACCATGATTTTTGTTTTTCATCCGTGCTGTCCATATATTTTTCCGGATCATTTTATATGGTATGAGATAAAAAATGAGGTATATACAAATCTTAAGTGTACCAGATTACAAGAAACAGTGTTGAATGAGCGTCAACTATTAGAAATCCTCCCCGTCTAAGTTGGGGCCCACTGTGATGTTTGTGAGAAATCCTCCCCGCCTAAGTTCATTCATAGGGTCACAAAGACCTGGTTGAAGAGGAAAAACAAATTTCATAATGATCCAAAACTCCATTAACCCCTAAAAGGGTTTCAATGGTAGACGTTCAATTCCCCACTGCCTTTTACACTGTGGTGCACTTGATTGTTAGATCTATCTTTTTTTTTTTCTCAAGCTTTAATATGAGCTCACCAAATAGATGGACGGTTTGGATATAACACAGACATCATGATGGGACCCATGAAAGCAACCTAGCAAAAAAAAAAAAAAAAATTTTCTCTTATTTATTTATTTATTATTTTTTACATGAAGAACTTTTTCTCTCCTACATTTTTCTCTAATACATAATTATGTAAATATGTATGTATAAGTATATAAAAATACTTTTCTATCTTTTAATTCATTTCTTTGTCTATTTATTAAACAAGCATATCTCTTAAATTAGAATGTTTTTTTTTCTCTTTTTCTTACACATGCACTCACACTAGTGGAATTTCACCGCGTATGGATACTCGAACGCTTGACCGGGTGTTAAAACTTCTAAGAGTCTACCACCCGAGTAAGAGTAAAAATTCTAAACTAGCGAGGGAAGCATGAAAATTAGTGGAGCAAGCATATAAATCAGCGGGGCAAGTATGAAAATCAGCGGGGCAAGCATGAAAATCAGCGGGGCAAACTAAAATATGAGCGGACTAAAGAGTGGGGCAAATCGAAATATGAGCGGGACAAACTAGAAAATAAGTGGGGAACTGAATTATGAGCGGGCAAACTAAAAAAAATAGCGGGCCAAATTTTAATGCAATTGCAAAATCATGGGGAAATATGAAAATGAGTGGGGAAACTAGAAAATCGTGGGCAAACTAGGAAATCAAGAGGGCAAACATGAAATCGAGCGGGCAAACTGAAATCGAATAAGTACATGTAATTAACTAGGGCAAACATGAAATCGAGAGGGAAAACTAGAAAATCAATGGGCAAACTAGAAATCAATGAGGCAAACATGAAATCGAGCGGGCAAACTGAATCAATGGGGGCAAACTAGAAAATCATCGAGGCAAACTAGGAAATCAACGAAGCAAACATGAAATTGAGCAGGGGAAACTAGAAAAAAATCAGCGGAGGAAACTAGAAAATCAGCGGGGCAAACATAAAATTGAGCAGGGGAAACTAGAAAATCAGCGGGGCAAACTAGAAAATCAGTGGGGCAAACTACGAAATCAGCGAGGCAAACATGAAATTGAGCCAGAGAAACTAAGAAATCAGTGGGGTAAACATGAAATTGAGCAGGGGAAATTAGAAAATCAGCGGGGCAAACATGAAATTGAGTGGTGGAAACTAGAAAATCAGTGGGGTAAACTAGAAAATCAGCGGGGTAAACATGAAATTGAGCGGGGCAAACTAGACAATCAGCGGGGCAAACTTAATAGATAATTTCATGGCTTGAGCCGATAAATCTAAACGTATCCAATGTTCAAATGGACCACACCAAATGAAATTTTGAATTGAACTTCTAATGTTGATCATTTCTTAGGGGCCACAGAAGTTTTGGATCAAGCTTATAATTGTGTTTTCTATTAATCCATGTCTGTATGATCTTATGAATAGGTTTGATAACAAACAAACATCATTATTGGGCCCACTATGGTTTCAATGGTAGAAATCATTATCCCCACTATTTCCCGTGGTATGATCCACTTGATCTTTTGATATGCTTCAATTTGGGGCTAAACCGCTAAAATTAGATGGAAAAACGGATGGACGGCGTGGATATACTACATATATTCAATGTGAGCCCAACTGAGTTTACTTAGTACAATGGGAGCGTACTAACTAACTCCCTCGCTCAATTTCATGTTTGCCCCGCTGATTTCCTAGTTTGCCCCGCTGATTTTCTAGTTTCCCCCGCTCAATTTCATATTTTCCCCGCTGATTTTCTAGTTTGCCCTGCTCAATTCCATGTTTGCCCCACTGATTTTAGTCCCGTTTCTTTCATCTCTTTCCATTGCGTTGCTTTCACTGTTACCGTTTTCACCCCTTTTCTTCACTCCGTTCCAGTAAGGGCCTATTTGGCCGGGAGAATCCCATGGGATTAGGAGGGATGGGATGGATTTTAAGGTAATGATGGTGGTGTTAGTGGATTGGAAAAAGATCCATGGGATTGCTATATCTCGGGACAAGTTCACTGGGTCTATTTGGCACGCCCGGCATATCCCGGGATTTTACCTTCCAATCCGTCCAACCAAGGGATGAGATCAATTTTAAGGTAATAATGGTGATGTTAGTAGATTGTTTTAAGATCCATGGGATTGCTGATACATGTCCTTTTAAACGTAGACCTATGTTTGCCTCGCTCAACTTCATGTTTACCTCGCTCAATTTCATGTTTGCCCCGCTGAATTTCCAATTTGACCGCGAACTGATTGAAATTGACCACGAACTGAATGAAATGGATTTTCGACCATCAACCCGATGGAATCTTGGAAAATAACGAGGTTGGTTGGCTAAATTAGCTTCTCCTACCCCAAAATCATTTGTGGTACTTTAAGTATATCATTCTAGTTTAGGAGATATGCTTGTAAAATAAATAGACAAAGAAATGAATTAAAAGATAGAAAAATATTTCTAGGAGAACTTTTGCCCTGCTGATTTTCTAGTTTGCTCTGCTGATTTTCTAGTTTCCTCCGCTCAATTTCATGTTTGCCCCTCTGAATTTTTAGTTTGCCCCCCTCAATTTCATGTATGACTGAAAGTTGGGCGGGTTCAACCCGACCGACCTGTGACCGACCCGACATTGGGTTAGGCTTGGGCAGGATATATCAGGTCCGATCTCAAGCTTGGGCTATACAAACACCAACCCGATAAAACTTAGGTTGGGTTTGGGTTGAGGTCTCAGGTTGCCTGACCCAACCCAAACCCAATCAATATATTAGTTACTTATAAATTATAATTGAGTGTGGATTGTATGTGTAGAAGGTACACTAGTGATGTCGGGTCTCATTTGTCCACGTCATTTCCAAGGACTTAAGCTAACAAGATATGTCGAATGTAATAACGAAAATATTAGCCCGTATACACTCGACCAACCTAATCAACCCGTCGAGCCCTCTTGGGTTGGGCTTGGGTTGAGAATTCCCAACCCAAGATTGGGTTGGGTTAGGTCAAGGTTTAGGTATAGGAACCTTGGGTTGGGTTAGGGTTGAGCACCAACCCGAACCAACCGGCCCGACTTTCAGCCCTAATTTCATGTTTGCCCTACTCAATTTCATGTTTTACCCGCTAAATTTCTAGTTTTCCCCACTCAATTTCATGTTTGCTTCGCTCAATTTCATGTTTGCCTTACTGAATTTCCAGTTTGACCGCGAAGTGATTGAAATTGACCACGAACTGAATGAAATAGATTTTCGACCATCGACTCGATGGAATCTTGGAAAATAATTAGGTTAGTTGGCTTAATTAGCTTCTCCTACCCCAAAATCATATGCGGTACGTTAAGTAAATCATTCTAGTTTAGGAGATATGCTTGTTAAATAAATAGACAAAGAAATGAATTGAAAGATAGAAAATATATATATATATATATATACTTAATTATGTATTAGAGAAAAATGTAAGGGAGAAAAAGTTCTCCATGTTTAAAAAAAAAAAAAAAAAAAAGTCGGATTGCCGCGGCACTGCCTCCGAACCTGCCACTAAACCGGTGATATATATATATATATATATGCATATATTATTTTTTAGAGGTCCCATCATGAGGTCTGTGTTATATCCAAACCGTCCATCTATTTGGCGAGCTCATATTAAAGCTTGAGACGAAAAATAAGATAGATCTAACTATCAAGTGGACCACACTGTAAAAGGCAGTGGGGAATTGAACGTCTACCATTGAAACCCTTTTAGGGGTTACAGAATTTTGGATCATTATGAAATTTGTTTTTCCTCTTCATAAAGACCTTTGTGACCTTATGAATAGATTGGATGGAAAATAAATGTCATGGTGGGCCCTACAAAATTTTTAACGGTGAAAATCAATTTTCCCGCTGCTCTTTGTGGTGTGGTCCAGTTGATCTTTGGATATGATTTTTTTTTTTTTTGGGATAATGCTCCGAAATGATCTCGAAATATGGATGAACGTTGTGGATATAATAAATACATAGCTGTGGGGCCATGTAACTTTGATCTCTTTTGAGCCGTTCGTACAACTCTCGGTTGGAGGAGCGTCAGCGCTCGTCTTCGAAAGGAAGGTGAGGGTATTTTCTTCCTGAAATTCCGACTCCGTACGAGGAGGTCCATGTGCGTATTCTAAGTTCGTATTGCTTCAAAAAACTGCTGGATAAAGGGTGAGGTCAACAGTCGTAAATTTCTCATTACATGGAGCGGCTGGGATGCGGGTTTCCTGCTAAAGGCTAACGGTTAGGAGGGGCCTACCGGGATGTTTGTGAGAAATCCACCCCGTCCATCCATTTTTTTAGCTCATTTTAAGACATAATACCAAAAATAAGGTGGATCCAAAATTCAAGTGAACACCAAGAGAGGAAAAAGTGGGAAAAGAAATGCCTGCCGTTGAAACCTTTTTGGAGTCTACCTTGATGTTTATATGCCATCCAAACCGTTCATAAGGTCATTCCCACTCGGATGAACTGAAAATAGGGAAAAGGAAAATAAAAAATAGCATGATGCAAAACTCCTATAGCCTTATGAATGTTTTAATAGTGACCGTTCAATCCTCACTGTTTCCAGTCGTGTGGCCCAGTTGAGTTTTGGATCCACTATTTTTTAAGGAAAATTTCATAAAATAAGATGGAAAAATGGATGGACGGGGCGGATGTCACACAAACATCACGATGGCCCAACTAACTTCCTAATCCGGGTTCTTTGAAAGGGGTGTGAGGTGGACCGTAACTGTTGGGGCCATGAAATGTATGTGTTTTATATACAGGTTATCCATCCGTTTTACTAGCTCATTTTAAGGCATGAGGCCAAAAATAAAGCAGATCTAAATCTCGAGTGGACCACACTATAGGAAAGAGTGGTGATTGAATGACCACCATAAAAAACGTTCCCACAGCTCCCCGCAATGCTCATTGCTATACAACCTGTTGATAAGGTCACACAGACCGGGGGACAGGGAAAACAGAAATGTCAGCTCAATCCAGAAGTGGCCTGTAAGTTTTTAACAGTGGGCGTTCAATCACCACTGTTTCTTGGATGAGTTCCATTCAATATTTGGATTTGTTTATTTTCGGGCTCCTGCTCTTAAATGAACCGTCAAAATTGATGAACGGTGTGGATATTAAATACATACATAATAGTAGGCATAAATTATAAATCCAACATACCTTGAATTTACATAAATTTTGATAGGTGCACGCTTGGGAAATACAGTGGGTCTAAGGTACCAAATGGAATCTCCTCGTGACTATTCTGTATCTAAGATACCATCCAGTACAGAGATACGGTGCATCATTGGAATTACACGAGGATGCTCACGCATTATTGATCCATGCTGGTGAGGAGATGGCTCTCACCCTGATATCATTTTGATAGCGACAACCGACCGACGCATCAAAATCTATATAGCTAATGGGGAATGATCGATTTATCCTAATATGTAGGCCCTTTCAGGAAAACCCAGGCGACACCTTCCCATGGACAACCCCCGCTTAACACTGGTTCCCGAATTGCATAGTCCCATAGTGGGCCTCACTTCGTGGCCATTCTGCATCTCACAGACCCCATCTCATGGGCCACATGGATATATGACGCAACCTTAGAATCACACTAAGATGCTCATACATCATGTGGTCCACCAGGACATAAATTTACTTTATTTTTAGGCTCCACACTATAATGAACTAGTAAAATGGATGGAAGACATGGATATTAAATATATACATTATTATAGGCGAACCATTGCAAATGTGCGAACCAGTACTCATAGGTTGTCGTTTATCAACTCTTGAGGGTCTTAGTTAATAATTCTTGATAATAAATGATGCGGTGTATTATAACATATCTATGCTTTGATTTTTAATTGCATGTCGTACTAATTCTTACTTATTGATACTTACATGTTCAATGAAATGTCTGAATTTACAAGTTGTTAAGTTTATGATTTATGTGAAATCTCATCATGATTGTCTAATGAATTGTTAGTCCTTAATGATATTTAGAACTGCTGAAGACGTCAGGTCAGTCGGCAAATCGCCTGAACTAAGGAGTGGCCCAAGTTAGGTTAGCCACCCTAGGCTTGTTTGACCTACCCAGGTCGAACATAGATGACCAAAAGTAGCTGAACTATGCGGAATGCTTTTACCCAATGCTGGTTGCACCAGGGTTGTCCTAGGTCAATCAAATTAGTCAAATGGCTGACTGATCATTTATGTCACAATGTATGACAACAATTAATTAAATTTAGGATACCTACATTCCCATTGAATGAGTCTACTTATAATCGACAGCGATACGATCCTACAAAGATTCATGAGCCGGGCATGGTTGTATGGAACATTGTATCCGAGCTGTCTACCTATGTTGGGGTAAAGTGCTTGCCATATTGGTAAAAAAATGTGATGGCGAACCTGCCATATTGGTACAAAATTGGATGACGACCCTCCCCGTAGTGACTATTGAGCACATGTGAAGGCTATGAGCCTACCATATTATAAATGAAATTGATGTCGTGGCTCCACCACATTTCGTTGGATGACGACCTTTACATTATTTGTGGCATGCTTGAGTGAAATGGATCAAGGGACACATGTGAGGAGTTACTACGGCCACATTGAGCCTCGTGATTTGGGTAGAGACCCCTGATATAATGGCGGTATCTTAGCTTCACCAATCTTCTGTATGAACTGAGATTAATAATTACTTGGCTAATCATACATATCAATCACATTTCACTAGATTAAGCTATTGCAATTTGGCGTTGGAGTCGGGTGATGAGGGAGTATTGTCATTTGCGAAAAAGGCATTGAAGTCGCTTGTGATGGAGTGCTGAATTGTAAGGCGCATGCATCATTTCATAATGTCATTCGTGTATTTAACAAAAGTATTTAGGATGTATTTTTTACCTACTTTATCATTACTTGCGATGATTTAGTTGATGACATGTGTAAGTAGAACTAATGAAACCACTGAGTTAGTTACTCACTCCCACGTAGGAAGATATTTTAAAATACCAACTAGAAAATATTATTTGTTATTTCTCAAATCTAGTTGATCTTGTTTCACCTCCTATGAGCCGCTGGATACCTGCAAATTAATGGATAATAAGGGGACACTAGAGGCGCCAGTTATGGCCAGAGACCCTCTGATACATAAGTCAGGTGTATGGACTCACAATAGGAGTAGTAAAACTAGTATAGTTATGTGCACCTTTCTCTTGGATAGGGTGATATATTTATACATTAGCTAGGTAACTTGTGTATTTGAGTAGATATGTGAGTATGCTAGAGGGGCTCATATTGGAGTTGGAATCTAATTTTGGATATTTCTCCGATTATGCCTTGATGGGTGTGATTTTCGGCTCAGATCCTGCTAGGCAGTCCTGCTCATATATGATGTAAGATTTTATTAGGATGTTTCTATTCTAAGGTCGAGGTCAGCATCTAAAGTCGAGGTTGGAATCCAATGTCAAGATCGAGGTCGGCATCCAAGGTCTGGGTTGGCACCTAAGGTCAAGGTCAACATCCAAAGTCGAAGTCGACATCTAAAGTCGAGATCAGTGCTTGTAGTTGAGATCTGTAAGTCTGTTGATGAGTCTTATTTCCAAACTAATTTAACTGTTTCATCTTATTCATTGAGTCTCCTTATTTAGCTCATAGTCTCTAGCCCTTTAGTAGTTCAGAGAGTTTGTTCTGATGATCTTTTCGCCATGTGTCTTATATGTCACGTCGGCTCGATTTTACCCATAATAGTTTTGAGTTTGTTCTGATGATCTTTTTGCCATGTGTCTCATATGTCACGTCGGCTCGATTTTACCCATAATAGTTTCCCCTACTTCCAAGTTCCATGTTCATGAGCATGGGAAGTAAACAGATTTGAATTGATATATGAGCGGGAGATTTTGAACTTCTAACTTTGGGACATCAGTTCATTTCATTTATGTGTCTCGATTTTATCTCCCAACGATTAAAGAGGGAATTGGAATGGGATGACTCATGCTGCGGTGATTAAGGAAGATATTATGACAGTGGGCCCTATGCTTCTTCCTCTTCTTCTTCGTCTTCACTTTCCTTTTCTTCTTCATCTCTGAATTCTTCGATGCGGGCCCTACGCTGCTTAGGGCCCATCTTCATGTGATTCAGGGTGTTCTCATCGATCATCTTAATTGGGTGGGGAAGTTCATCAGGCTGCCTGTACTTGTAGTTGTGTGCTATTTCGTAAATTAAACTACCAAACAAAAGCGCCAGTATCTCACAAGGAGCTAACGCAGCCTTTACGATCTGAGTCAGCACAAGTGTGGGCAGGTAAACCTTTTCTCCTTGTCTCACTTGGTAGAGGAAGTCTACCATGAACAGGGAGTACTCCATACGGTTACTGGCCCTCGGGTATACATTATAAGTGCATATGTGGTGGAGTAGGCGGTAGTCAAGGGTTAAGTCTGATGACTTTATGCTGTTTCCCCTCATCACTCAACGGGCTTGCCACACAAATGACGAGTGTGATGGTCCCTTTACTGCTTTTTCATCAAGTTATCTTCATGGGCATGCACATTTCCACGTTCCACTCCAAGGATCCGAGCTATGACTTTTATGCCCACGTGGGCCTCTTGCTTGTCGAGGCCAATGCTGAATCCGAGTGGCTTGAGCATAGGCTTCCACATGCATGCGTAGAAGGTTCGTACTAGACCCTCATTGGCCCGATACTTCCCTTCAAACATCGGAACCCAGCCGTTCTCTAGGAGGTGGTCGAGCAATTGATGTTCGCCGAACAGTTTCTCGTCCACATGCGCGTCAAATACAATCCTTCAGTCTTTAAACCTACCGAACTCGATGCTCGGTGATGCTGCTCGTGCGGGCGAAGCTAGAGGGTCGAAGTCTCATTTTGACCTTCGCTCAAGGCTCGACCCCACACCACTATCTTGTTTCTTCTTTGATTTCCTCTCGCGGCTCGGCCCTGCTTGATCGGGGGCCGCTTGCTTCTTTCCCATCAGAGACAAAACCATAGAAATGGAGAAAAGTGAAGAAATTACCTCAAGAAAGGCCATAGAGAGGGGTTCCCTCTTCCTTGGGCAAGGATGGAGCAAGGAATGGAAGATTCTTAAAGAAAAGGCCTTGGGTTGGTTGGTTTTGGGGAGATGAGGTGTGTGGGCCCTTGAGAAGAAGGATTTGACTCAAAATGGGGTAGAAATGAGTGGCCTTAGGTGGTTGTTGGAATGGGTTGGTGGTTTTGAGGATTGAGATGGATTGAAGGGAGGATTTGGAACTTAGGGATTTGGTTTTTGAGAGTTTGGGATGGGAATGGGGTGAGGAATGAGGGTGAAATGGGTAGAAATGACCCTAAGGAGAAGCCCCTAGGGCTTTTAAGGAGTTAGGAGAGGCAAGGAGGGGGCGTCCCCACATGTGGGAGGGCCCACCTGAGCTAGGCATCGGCGGCGGCCCCGCCATCATCTAGATGCATTGGCGGCAGCCCGCTGATCCAACGGTGTCCTCTCCGTTCCCCATGATATTTGGCAGTGGCCCACCCCAAACGGCGATGGCCCGCCACTTCCTTAGCCATTTTCTTGGTTTGTGGGGTCGGGGTAACCCCTTTGTAGCGTCGATTCGGCCTGCTGATGATCGGGAATGTAGATCGTGTCTTAAATGTGCCTAGAGAATTGATTCGGTATTGGTGGTGGCCCTTCGGGTTCAAAGGGCCATTCGTTTGATGGCCCATGTAGGCCCGGAGTCCATCGGGCCTGAGGTAGAGATGCCTTGGCCCGCCAAAATCAAAGAGGGAGTATTTCATACACGGGAACGGACTGTCGGACGTGCTATACATGCATTTGGGGCAGCGTGAGCCACTTAAGTTACTTGACTCCGCTATATCGGGCCGCATTACTTCTAACTTTCGTATTCCCAAGAGACTTGATTTAGATCATCCCTTATGGCTTAAATTCCTTCTAAGCCTAAACCCTAAACTAAGACTTCAGCGTTCAAATTAGGTGGAGAGATTGGTCCTAGGATCCTACAATGTCGCAGGTTTGATTGCTCCCTCCTATGTCAAAAATTGCATTGTGATAGACTCACTGCTCATGGCCTAACTAATCCTCGAACCATGCTATGATACCACCTTCTAACGCCTCGAATTTCAAGGGCCGAGTAGGAACTCGGCTCCCGAATTCCCGGGTGCCACATGTGCCCTATTAGGGTTCAGAATTTGATGCATTTGATTATTTCATAAGCAGTGGGGGAGTTTAGAAGACCATAAAGCATAAATCAACAATAGAATAATACCAAGTGCGATTATATAAATGTAAAACATTCATGTCCAAACGCAAAGTAAAGTAAAGATAGGAGGGACTAGTCCCACCAATACATCATCCCCAAAATGACTAGGACCCTGGCCTGTGCCCTGCGATCATCCCTACAGCAGACTAAGAGGATCCGCCGAAGATCCGAAAGTATGACAACTCCTCGTCATCCACGCTTGCTCAATCAAGTGCGTCTAGCTCCGTAATTCCTGCATCTAAGATAGGCTCTGGTTGGTGTTTTAAAATATTATCCCAGAGTGGGAGTGAGTAGCTAACTCAGTAGTACCATTAACAATAAGTTACACATGTTATCATACGCAGGAACAAATTTAGTGAAAAGTAGACATTCAAGGAAACCTAATTACTCTTGTTAATGCAAATGCATGTTGTAATGACATGATGCATACCCTTTCCTCCAACACTCCCTCGAGCGACAACATCTAACGATCACAATGCCCAACACTCGCTCAATGCGACATCGACTGCCGAATCGTCAATACTAGCTAATGCAATGTAATATGGGATGTTAATCAAGTTGATTAATTACGTCCATTCATCCAGCAGCTTGGGAAAATCGAGACACCCTATCAGATCAATTGTCACGCCCCAAACTTGGAACCGGGCTCACAAAATTCCTGATCGCCGAATCCGGTGCCGACAGCCTCCATAGTACCCCATTCTCGGCTCCCAGCGTCCATACGCCAAATTTCGATCCTAGGATCCTACAAGGAGAATTTCAATGTACATTTAACTCGTAATAAGCATAACCATAAGTTTACCCAAATCACAAAGGCAACATCATCATCACATATCCACTAATTTAAACATTTGAATACAGTGCTGAAAGTGAAATACATATATCGAAATCAAAGCTTCAAAAGTCAGCTGCTGCAACTTAATGCCACCTGCACTCATCTATCGTGCATAAGCTTATAAAAAGCTTAGAGGGATGTGTAAGTGTGTGCACAAGGTAAGTGTCAAGTATTCAATACAATGCCATAATCATACAATATCAGAATTACTGGCAAGATCATGAATCATACGATATCAGAGTAAGCGGAATAACTGACAAGTCCATGAGTCATACAATATCAGAGTACGCAATACAGATCAGCTAAGCAAACGAGGAGTCATAGAGAGCCAAATATCAGATGCCGAGGATACAATGCAATATGTAAATCTGCTAAGTCCGTCTAGGCCATATAATTGCAGAAACATAGCAACCCAAAATGCCATATGCCTGCGGATGTAATGTAATATGTGATGCGAATGAAATGACCAAGCTGGAGTATGAGGTCGAGATGATAGTACGTAGTATCACAAATTATGGAGTCCATCACAAGGGACTTATATCTAAACTAGTCCCATACCTAAATTTGGATAGCCAGACTCAATGTGGTAGACTCCTGATCTCAGGTTAGTCGCGTGCCTAACTGAAATCCTGGCCATTGCGAAGGTACACATATCAAATTGGTTGCGTATTACCAGCTCAAGTGGATAATGAATGAATGAATGAATGAGTAAGATGCTGAGTATACAACACCTGCTCCATAAGTCCACATATCATCACCGTATATCTCTGGGATCATCACCAGGGTCTAGTACACTCTACATGCAATCGCCGCCCACTGGACGCCTAACCATACAAGTGAAAGAGACCTCACTATCCGCCTGGCCAGTAGTCAGCCAATATCTACCCGGCACATCGATAGCGGACCCAATTATGAGCTGGTCAAACTCAGCCTAGCTATGCCCACTACCCTCGGGTGGGTAAGGCCACAACCTCTTCCCAACCGACCACGACACAGTGGGAGACGCAGCCTACTGGTATTCGGCACTTGGGCGCTCATGTATCCACTCGGTCTAGACGTTGGGGCGTCTCTTGGCCACGGAGGTTTAGAAATTTTCACCCAGGGACATATATGGTGCCTCGATGCTAGTAATAGATTTTCAGTATCCCATCTGGCCATCCACGACATACCTGTGGAGGCTACGGTCCTGATGTCGCTAGAGAGTATAATAATCACAATACACAATGCAAGATGCATAAGTCATACAATCCAGTCATGCATCAATCTTGCACATACCGTGCGCTCATGTGAGACAATCTTCGCCTATCAGGGAGTCTCATAACAACCTACCCAATGGCATGCAATAGTCAATCACATCTCATAACAAACATACATATGATGCATATGGGCATGTATCATGATACTATGCTGTCACATACTCATAATCGGTATCGCTAACCGGCATCGATAATCAGCCTAACAAAGGGCCTAAGGGAAGGTCACAATGAGGACATTTAACTATCATTGCCCATCAATGTGGACATTTAACCAACATTGCTCCCAAGGAGTGGCCCACATAGAGCCAAACATATAGTGGGACCCATGGCCTCATACAATCACAATGGGCCACCTACAATCTCATTGGGCCTTATACAATTACAATGGGCCACATATAACTCAATGGGCCAGAAATACATAACAATGGGCCTTACCAAATGGGCCCAAAATACATCACAATGGGCCTCATCATATGGGCTGAAAATACATCACAATGGGCCTTACTAAATGGGCTAGAAATACATCACAATGGGCCTCATCATATGGGTAAAAAATACATCACAATGGGCCTTAACAAATGGGTTGGAAATACATCACAATGGGCCCATCATATGGGCCGAAAATACATCATAATGGGCCACGTCTTACGGCCTAATACACATCGCAATGGGCCTCAACACATGGGCCACAATTGCATCAAGGTGGGCCTTAACAAATGGGCCACATATACATCAAGATGGACCTCATGGATGGGCCGCACCAATGGGCCTTAAGTGAGAGCTTGGATTACACCAAAAATCATTTCAATAGTTGTAGGTTTAACATGTGTATCACTGTACACTATCATTTTATGGGGCACATGGCTAACTAATGATGACTAGCACTGTCCAAACATTGTTCATGTAAATTAGCACTGTCCAAACATTGTCTATGTAAATTAGTACTATCCAAACATTGTCCAGCACCGTCCAGCACTATCTGGATGGTATGGATGAAATAAATACATCATAGTGTCGCCCTACGGCACTGCCCAATCTAGTCCAGCATCGTCCAGATGGTTTGGACGGTGTGGATGAAACAAATACATCAAGGTTTGGCCCACAGAACTTGCTGACATTCTGCAACAACTAAGTAGCTGGGTGAGGTACCAGCCAACCTGCTTCCCAGGTGGGTCCACACGTGGGACCCACCAGCTAGGATGGACGGCGTTGATATAAACACATACATCATGTTGGGTAGCCCCACCGTTTGGATGGTCTGGATGAAACACTTTCATCCAGGTGGGGTCCCACGTCCAGGGATGGACCACGTGGCTAAAACAATTACATCAAGGTGGGTCCCACGTAGGGCCCACCAATATGTATAATATATATATATATATATTATATAATAATAATAATAATAAGAATTTATTTATTTTATTATTTTTATTTTATTATTTTTAAAGGGGCAGTAACGTCCAGGCCCTGGACGGCCTGGATATTACGTCATGGTGGGCCCCACATGCCGCCATGGTGGGGTCCACGTCCAATGAATGGAGGAGTGGCTACAAATACATTACGGCAGGGCCTGCATAGCACCGTCCAACAATGGATGGTGTGGCATACAGATACATCACGGTGGCCCCTGCACGGACGGTGTGGATAAAACCCATACAGCATGGTGTGCTTCGCGTCCCCAAACGGATGGACGGTGGATGATCAGACCCCACTTACTGACGTTAAGGCAGCAGCAGCTGCATGCTGCATGTGGTCCACATAGATGGATAGTGTGGATCAACGCATACATCATAGTGGTCTAAACAGCACCGCCAAAATGGACGGTGTTGACAAAACCCATACATCAGCGGTCGGCCCTACCCAGCACGTACAGATGAATGACTGGATGGCATGCATTTACTGATCAAGTGGGCCACATCATCACTAAAAAAAGGAAAGAAAGAGAGATAGAGACGTGGGAAGGGGAGGGATCCCACCACTATGGGCCCCCTATACATTGCATACATCAATATGGGTCCCACCATAAGTGGGCCCTCAAACCAACTAAACCAAATGCCACCCACCTTTGATCATGGACTTCTCCTTCCACCGATGCGTTCTAGAGCTCTAAGGGATTCATTTCAATGGTTGGGATGATCTTTGGAGGGTGGGATTGGATGGTAGGAAGGTGGGCCATACTAGCTTTCTCCTCTCCCTTGGACGGTTCCCATTGTTGCTTGGGAGATGGAGTGAGAAATGAGAGAGAGAGGGTTGTAAGGAGAGAGAGGGACGGGTGATGGAGTGATGGGGAGTGAGTGATGGGTGTACTTGATAGGTAAGGGTTGTAAGAGAGAGAGAGAGAGAGAGAGAGAGAGAGTTGACTTTGGGGATGGTGTTGTACTTGACATTTGATGTGTGATGTGTACTTGATTGATGGGATATATTCTCCTGAGATTTGTAACACGTGTCATTTTCCTTGAACTGAACGCGGGCCCACATCTCCTGGCCTAGGTATCTCCTTAGCACTCGAGACGCGGTGTTAGAACCGCGACGATGGCACAGTCGCACTGGTATAAGTCTTGGGTCGAGCTGACTCTGGAATATGGGATATGACTCAGGGTCGCGCACAACTACCGATTACAGTTCGTGGGTTGCTGGAATTCGACTGAGAGGACCACGGAAGCCTACGGAATGGTACAGGCTAGGATATGGGTCTCACATCAATGCCCTATCCCGATCACATGACCTTGGCAGCCGTGGCTGTATGGCTCTCGCAATCCTTTGCCCGTTTGAGGTAGTCATTCCTAATGTTAAAATCATACGAATGTGGTTTGAGAAGGGGTCTTTATTCGTGGTCACTACGGGGAGGCTCATTACCCCAGCGTAGGCCGACAACTCCACCATACTCGGCTCTCGAGACTTGTGGGCTGCAACTAGTGGTTTTTTAGTGGGCACAAACGGACACAGGATGCCTTAGGTTCAAGCAGACATGTACAAACATGGTTAACATAAACGATGGCCAATTGGTGGGCCAATTTGTCCCCACGCGATGAACTACGAGCTGTACGGCTTGAGAGCAATGTCTTGTGTAGTCCAACTACAGCTGACAACACATAGTTTAACTAGTCGGGCTGAATTTACCCTTGGGCAGGCTTATCAGAAGGGCTGCCCAAGAGGGTTCCAAATTGTTGGCCGATCCAAAGGGGGAACAATGTATAGGTGCAATATAATAAAGTAGAAGTTGATCTACTCGTAGTTGTGAGAAGATTGAGTACGTATAATGATAAACCACATTCACTATCAGTACACAAGTTATTGTTTTATAAGAATTCAGGGTATTTCCTGATGGACATGTACATTGGGTCTAGGTTTCAAGAGAAAATGAAAGGGAATGAGCATTATAGCCGAATATAGGAAGAATCTAAACATACTTGGAGGATGTGGGCAGTCAATTCACCCACTCCATACATGTGAGAGACATGCGTCTGAATTTATCTTGCTAACTTTGTGAAATTGAGGATATCATAACCAGGAATTCCACATTGTCAACAAATCAACAATGGAGGCAGCTAATTAACTTAATCCACACATATAACGGACATGCAACTGGATTCACCTTGTAAAATTAGTAATTTTAGGAATATCATACTTGTAATTTCACACTTATCAAACAAATCAAGCAATGCATGTATCAAGGAAGTTAAAACCAGAATTTCTTCCCCAATTTGGGAAATTTACATGTACAATTCTGAATTTAGCCATTTCACTCCATGGAAGCAACATGCAAGGCAATTTACCAAACATAATCACTAATATTAGTTCTATGTATGATAATAGGCCACGTAGAGGTAATGGTCCGCACCTATGGTTGGTTGGAGGTTCTTGGAGTTGCTCTAGCAGCGCCGGGTCCGTGAAATGATGCGCCGGAGCCCTGTGCCAGAGGAATTGGCATGTCAGGACACATGCAAGTGGCCTATCCTATGAAAATTTGAGGAGAATTCGAGTGGTTACCTTCTGATCAGTGATACTCCATCTCTAAGGCGGTAGAGCCGTGGTTTCCGGTGAATGGCGGTGGTAGGAGAGGGGGATTACTCAATTCCCAGCTCCCTTCCTCTCACAACTCTCTTTACTCTCTCACTCTTCTCTCTCCTCTCTCTCTTTTGCTAGAAATGTGTTGTGGGAGTTAGGGAGAGAGAGTTGAAGGCTTATATAGCCTGGGTTTTTGCCCAACTGGCCCTGGGGTGGCAATTCCTACCACAAGTGACCCTTTAGGGCACACTTACAGTTTTTGGGGTTGCCCTGGTGGCCCCCTAGCCCATCTATGCCATGGGATGGGTGCCCATAGTCTGATAAGGGGTTGTCCAAATTTTGGTGGCAAACGGACTCAGAAATTGATCACAAGGGTCTGATTCGTGATCAACGGTCACCGTCCTTCGATCAAGGGTCAGATTTGGTGGATGAGGGCAGGGAAATATCTTTGACCTACGGTGCAAGTTTGGGTGAAATCTAACGGTCGAAATTTCATAATTTATTGTCCTAAGTGGCAGGGCTAATTATTTTAAAAATTCAGATCTTAAGCTATTACTTGGGAGAGTTGCGTTTCACAAGCGCTGGCTGGACAACGTAAATCGTCCATTTCCAGGTGTTGTTTGAGTCCATTGCCTGTGATGGACCACAAGCCCAGTGAAGTCCATAGCTTCTCATATTTTTGGATTTATCTGCCCCTTTTTTGGGCGTTGCACGACCCATACAGTGAGTCACTAAGTATCATTGGGCAAACCGGCTCCACGGCTCGCATTTGACCCAAACACATTCAGACTCGATCGTATTAGTGGCTTAATTCATTTTAATTTATTGGTGGTGGGCCTCACACGTGCGATCAAATTGTGCGGTCCTACAGTAATCCACTTGTGGACGCCTTGGGACACTGTTTTGATTGGTCTGGGTGTTACAACTTATCTTCTCTTTAAAGATGTTTCTGATGTAGCCTGTAGAACCGCTTCGCTTGAAGCAGAATGTTCAATATCCAGTAACACAAATAAGGGTTGTAGGTTCTAGATTGATTTTAAATTAATTCAAACCAAAGGCTACTTGTTTGAATTCCTCAAGATCTCAAAGAAGAGTAATTACTCTCTTTAAAAAATAAAATTCATGAAAAGAGATCATGGAATTAAAACAAAAAGCTATATAAACAAAATATTAAAATACCATGTAATAACTTGAAGATAGTGGGGACTTCTCTCTCTCTTGGTGAAGGCTTTTCTCAGCTTGAATGGGTAATTTCAGAATGGGAGAAGGCCTCTATTTATAATTAGAAATGCTGTTGCTTCAACTCATCTAAGGTCTCCTTTGACTCGTTTAAGATCTAACAAAATTTCAAATTTTGGGCGCGATCGGATAAAACCGTTCTTTGACTGGTTAAAGGACCTGCTCGACTAGTCGAGTAAGGGCTTCGACTGGTCGAGGGAGCCAAAATGTGGTTGCTGGACTTCGAGTCGAGCAACCCTTGATTGGTCAAAGGTCCCTGTTCGACTGGTCGAGAAAACGCTAGAAATATCCATTTTTTAGATTTTAAACTTAGACTGGTCGAAGATTATCTTAGACTGGTCGAGGCACAACTTAAACTAGTTAAACCATGGTCTAAACTAATTGAACTTAAGCCTAACCAAAGTATAAAAATCCATATAAGTTTGTCTTTTGAAAGCACCCAAGTCTAAGGTCTTTCTAGGGTCTATTATACCTAAGAAGACTAGACATTGAAGTGTAAAGTTTAAACTTCTTCTTGAATCTTCATTAAAGCATAGTTGATCTTATACTTGAAGTGTTGTCGAAGGTGGAGCTTGATCTTCTACTATAAGTGGAGTATTACTTGAACTCATTTCAGCTTGAACTTTCCAACTTCATGACTTGTACTTAAGCTTGCACTTTCCAACTTCATGACTTATACTTAAACTTGCACTTTCCATCTTCTTGATTCACTTGAAGGTGAACTTTTCATCTTGATTCACTTGAAGGTGACAAACAAGAGTGTACTGTATACATTATAGCACTTACAATAGTTAAGCATGTAGATTTTTAATCGCGAACCCAGTAGATAAGAAAGTAGGAAAGAAGCTTTTCCCCTTTAAAAACTGGGGGTTTCTTAGATGTGTATCAATTTGTTGACAACAAGTAGCTTTGTCCTAAGGTGGATAGTCAAGTATAGTTGAAACGCTTGTAGAAAAAAATCCCTCATGGGTAGTACATCTTTAGGTTCTCAACATTCCATGGATGGGGCAAGAGTTGACCTTCCCTATACATGTAGTAATCTGTTGACAGTTAGTAGCTTTGTCTCAAGGTGGACAGTTGAGAGCAGTCGAAACACTTGTAAAAAAGACCGCTTATGGATAATAGATTTTTAGGTTCTTGACATTCCAGGGTGAGGTAGGAGCTGACCCTCCATGTCCTCCAGCAATATGTCCTTGGGCAGACCATACTGGCTACCTTGTATAGTCCTTTATAGTTTGGCCCCAGGGTTCCTAAGTCGGGTTCCTTTCAAGGTCGAACGCTCGTTTCTTCTACCTTACTGGCTTGTAGTCAGGGTCCACATTTATTCGATGGACCATAACTTTCGGGTCTATGCCGGGCATGTCCTAGTGGGACCAAGCAAAGACATCGGTGTACTGTCTCAGCAGGCCGACTATCTCTGCCAACGTCCTGACTCGAGAAACGGCTCAACTTGGATAGTGTGGTTAGATCGGACTTGGAAATTTGTATTGACACGATGTCTTCCACTGGAGATCCTCTTTCAGTAGATTCCTCTCATGGGTCCAAGGATCTGATGTGTATTACCTATTGTCATTGCGCTTTCGCCCGGAGTGCTGTCAAGTAGCATTATCGAGCCTCATGCTGATCGCATCTGACCTGACATGTCCTGGTGAGACCATGCTAAGAGATGTCGACTGGGTCTCTAGCCTCTGCTCAGGTCATCCTCCCTTTTCCTCTTAGCGTTAACAATGGAAGGCTCCTCCTCATCCTTTTGCTTTCCATCTCTTGCCGAACTATTTTCGCCATGAGTATCCCTTCGTGCATTGAGGAGCTCCTCTGTGTTAAAATATTTTTTTAGTTTGGTTAAGCAGGTTAGCAAGAGTAATCAGGGGATTCTTACTAATCGAGAAGAGGAGCTTTCCCTATTTAATGCCAACCACCATGGTGGTAAGAGCTATTTAATCAAAATAACCGTCGACCTAAACTGCTTCAGCATTGAAGCAGATGATATAGTCTCTTAGAAGAACATCCTTTCCTTGTGTAGTTGTGAGAAGGTGAGTTGTAGGCATTCTCTTGTCTTTCTCGTCAATGAACTGAGTAATGAAGTCCTTGCTAAGATGGGTGAATGAGCTAATAAACTTAGGCTTCAGATGCCTGTATCATTTTTGTGTGGCCCCTGACAAAATCAGGGAGAACGCCCTGCACATCATGGGTCCAGAAGCACCGTGAAGTTCCATCCATGCTCGGAAGGATTCTAGGTGCTTGGCCAGATTTCCTGACCCTGTGTAGGGAGTTATCCGGGGCATCCAAAACCTAAATGGTAGTTGGGATCTCATGATGTCATCTGTGACTAGGGGCTCGAATTCTTCAACAGAGCGTCCATGGAGGCAAGGGTCTTAACCCAGCATGTTTATTGAATGTCCCCAAGCTTATCTCTGATTTCCTTTAGTTTGGCTTCCCATGGGACCTTGCTTTTAGCTATGATTTCCAGAGCCTTACCTCTCCTCCTCCTTTCTAAGGTGTGTTATAAATCAGACTCGGTGAGCTCGGTCATTCCCATGGTCTATGTGGGGACACACTTGCTTCGCACCAGTTGATCTTGTGCCACATACGAGTTGGAAGGTGCAAGCGGAGGTCGGGAGTGCTTGGTTGCTACCCTTGTTTTTGTGCCTTGGTTATCATGGAGGGGGTATTTCCACTCTAATATCTACATAATGCAATCAATATTGTCAGTTAGAGTCTCGACTTAATTTTCCAAAGAGACTGGCTAGCTCCCCCTGTTCTGGGATCTTTGTGCGACTACTGAAGAAGGGGGATCATGTTGAAGGCCTGACTACTATGCCTGAGGGTTTTCACGTTGTTCTTCTAGTATCATCATTGTCTTAATGATAGCGGCCAAAGCCCTTCTTTTTTTCCTTTAGCCTTCATGAGATAAAGTAGAAAGGTGGATGGATTTGCTGGTGTAAGGAAAACTTCTTAATGGCTTTGCTGTTGTTTCCCATAGACAACACTAAACTGTTTTTACTCAAATATGGTCAATCCTGTTCCACCTCCTGCGAGCCGCTAGGCACTAGCAAATTAATGGAGAACAAGGGGACACTGGGGCCTCAAGTTGTGGCATGGGACCCTTTGATGCCTAAGTCGGGTATATGGACTCATAGTAGGTGTAGTAGAATCAGGATAGTTATGTACCTTTCTCTTGGGAATGGTGATATATTTAGTGCGTCTATGTAATGACCCAAAAAATTTTATGCCAAGACCCGAGTACTACCTCTACTTTCCTTAGTAGTTAATTGGGGTAATTAGCGCTAAATTCGATTGCTTGTGAAATTTGCATCAATCACTTTAAATTTGATCTGCATGACTTAAAACCTGTAGAATCATTAGCGCTAGGTTACTCTGAAATCTGGGATTCATCGCTAAATCCAGTTGCTCTTGGGAATTTTTGGAAGCTTTGGATCGGACCTAGACCGCGCGTCGTAAGTCCGATAGCGACGATCTTAGGCTGTATTGGTCACCATGTTGGACTTGGCCATCACTCAAAAATCAAGTCCAGATGATGTTCTGGGTCGATTTGATTGAGTCCGGAGTGAAGAGTGTGAGAACGGTGAAAAATTAAATAAGATTTTATGAAATCTGAGTCGTGTCGCTTGCGCGACGATTTTAAGCAATACCGTTGAATTGAGTGTAGTCCGCCACGGCTGATCTGTAGATCCCCAGGCATGTCATTGTGCCTGTGGACCTGATCGAGGTTCGGTGACCGTTGAATTGAGTGTGGTCCACGACGGCTGATCTGAAGATCCGGTCGGTACGAAATCTCAGCTTGACCTACATCCATGGTCAGTGAGCTTCAGTCTGATCTCTCATGGAAAAAGGCCCACCGGAAGTGCTCCGTTGGATCGAGAGAAGCCTGTTTTGGTTATAACCTAAGTATACCTTGGCCCTAGGGTTATTTTCATCAATGTTAGGCCTATATATAGACCTTAAAACCCTAACTCTCTTTTCCATACGAATTTCCTAACCCTAGCTAAGAAAGAGAGAGGTAAAGAGAGAGAAAGTGAAAGAGAAGTTGGTGAATCATTTTAGATTCTTTCATGTTCTTCTTCATCCTTAAACCATCACTTTAGAATCGTTATTCCGGCGATTCTAAGTTCCTTCTTGGGTAAGTTAACCTAACCCTAATCTATTTTAGAGCTTATAATAGTTTATGTGTGTTGTAGCTCATTTCTATTCTTACCTTAGGTTATCTTGTCGCCGTTGACGAAGACATATCGTCTGAATTAGTTCGGTGTTCTATTTCTGGTTTAAGGTGCGGACTTTAATTGTATAGGTTATGGTTTTCAAGGCTTTCAATGTTAGCTAATGGTTTATTCTTGTTATGGATGAAATTTCACATGTCAAATCCTATGTTTATCTTGCGTTCCTGATATGCATGTGTTATATTGCGGTTTGTGTATTATATGTATATGTAGGAAGTACCGTATACGTATAAAATATGCACATGTGTTTGCCATGATTATTTGTTGTGTATGTATGCTAGATGTATGTGTGACAACTCCTTGGCAAAAGGAATTGTCCAAATGCGTGTATTTCAACATACGTCATGTATGTTGTACTATGTATTCTAAGTGTTTGTAGAAATGTCTGAATGATCTAGAGTGCTACATATTAACCTAGTATGGGCGTTGAGAAGCGATTCTCAACTCTCCTATTAGTGTGTATGATTTTCTTCATGCAAGTTACATTCTTTATTGTTTAACTTCCAGCATCACTTGTGTGTAAATCCATGTTGAGTTGATATTCTTCAAGTGCTTACATACCACATGATTTAAGTTGTTGTTCCATTACTATTCTAGATTGTTGATATGAATGTCTGTTGTAGTGGAATGTGTTTGGGACTATGAATAGTCCAGGAAATTGGTAATCGGCCTTGAGTTCGTGGCTGAGGTTGCTTTCACCACAAAGGACGTGATTAGACGAACCCGAGTCGTATTAGAGTTGTCGGTAGTGGTTTGGCCACGCGGAGTGTTTGCGCACTCTATGTCGTTCAACCCAACGTGCGCTCGTGCTAGTCGAGTTCGTCAAGTAACCCGATTGTCCGATGTATGTTCACCATGTATGGACGCTATTGTTTGAATCTAGGGTACCAAACTTACCGATGAAATCCTGTAAACCGTTGTACCTTGATCCGCTAAGACTCATGAGCCGGACATGGTGGTATGGGACACCGTGGTTGAGTTGTCGGCCTACGCTAGGGTGACGAGCCTCCCCGTAGTGACCAGTGAGCAACCAAACTCGTGAGCCGATTATGGTGGTATGGGACACTATATTCGTGCTGTTGGCCTACATTGATTGGTGACGAGCCCTTTGTAGTGACCTCGAGCATACCTGGATACCGCATTGAGGTGACGAGCCTTATTGTAGTAACGAAGGTATGATAGGCGTGCATTGATTGGTGATGAGCCCTTTGCAACGACCTAAAACCATATGATCATATGAGATGATCTAGGACTGACGACCCTAGAATGGATCACTGTTTGGACATTGATATGAGGAAGGTACCTTAGCTTCCCAATCCTGCTGTATGAAAAGGACTAATAACAACTTGGTAATCATGTTCATGCACTGCATTTGCATGTGCTTTGAAGACGTGGCGCACTTTGAGGCGATGTCATGCGTAACATAAGATGAAGACGATGAGGGTGTACGCGTGAGGGTACGCATCATTCTACATACATCCTTGCATTAACAAGAGTACTTAGGATATGTTTGATTGTTCTGCTTTATCATTACTGCTTGATTGAATTGATGACATGTTAACCTTTGCTTTATTGTTCCACTGAGTTGATCACTCACTCCCACGTTATAGGACGGTGTTTAAACACCCACCAGACTCTGTCTTAGTCACAGATGTTGATGAGACCTCTGAGGCAGAGCAGGAGATTGAGGATGATGAGGCTGCATTTTCTTTTATGCAATTTTCAAGCGGGTTCTAGTGAGCCTTGTTCTGATGCGTGGGATTCTGGGATTTCTTTTGGGATTAAATAATGTAATTTGATGCTTGTAATTTTGATAGTAACACTTGTAATACGACCTGGTATGTATATGTTTTTCAGGGATTTGCACATGTACACATATGATTCTATAAGTCTTTCGCTTGCGTTCTTCACTTATCCCTGAATTATATTTGCAGTTTGGCTTAATCTATTCCATGTTTTATGCACTCATATAGACAACATACATCCATCATTCAATATGTTGCATAAGTGATGTTTTGAAACTCGGGAGCTGAGTTATGCTCGACCCCCGAATTTCAGGGCGTTACAAGTTGGTATCAGAGCATGTTTATCCGAGTAGACTTGCGAGATATGTTGGAGGGGCCTGTATTGGAGTTGGAATATGATTTTAGATACTTCTCTAATTATGCCTCGATGGGCGTGATCTTTGGCTAAGATCCTGCTGGGAAGTCCTACTCATATATGACATAAGATTTTATCCAGATGTTTCTATTCCAAGGTTGAGGTTGACATTCGAGGTCGAGATTGGAATCTAAGTTCGAGGTCAGCATCCAAGGTCGAGGTCAGCATCCAAAGTCAAGATCGATACATTTAGTCGAGATCTGTAGGTCTGTTGATGAGTCTTATTTCCAAACCGGTTTAGTTGTTTCAAGTCAGTCATTGAGTCTCCTTGTTCAGCTCATCTTCTCTATCCCTTTAACAGTTCAGAGAGTGTGTTTTGATGGTCCTTTTATCATGTGTTTCATACGTCAGGTCAACTCAATTTTACCCATAACATTATTGATGCAGATACTATCGAGATCTCAAACTGGTAGGCTTACATCGGCTTGCACCACCACCGTTATGTTTTGGAGGATTGGGCGAAAACTAAAAAATTTACAATTTAATCATTTTAGGTATGTATATTCTGGCTTGTATAATCCTAATTTGGGTGGACACCACTTTTGAAATTTTACATTTTGAATATTAGGCATATATTTTTGGGTTTAGTTACCTCTTATTAACTTTTGATATCGTTGATTTAAAACTACCGTGATTTTGATCATATGTGATGTTAATTGGACTGCGCAGGTACATGGAAACTTGCCCACGTGCATTTTCATGAGGTTCACACCCGAGAACTCGGGATCAGAGTCTCCATGCTTGGGTGCCAATTTTCGAGGCGTGACACTTAACCTAACCTCAAGGGACAATTTGAGGTGAGCGACCCTAATTGTTCAGTCCAACATGTGGAGCATGTTAAATCCATCACCACCCTGAGAAGTACTAAAGAGATCAAGACGAAAATTCCTAAGAAACTTGAGAAACCCGAGGAATCCAGAAATTGGAAGGATGATTGTCACACCCTAAAAATCGACACCTGAGTAAAGAGACCCCGATCACAAGTTTTAGGGTGTGAACCAAATGAAAACACACATATAACCTCATTTAGATTCACATTCATTCCACACGAATAATCAGAGTAGCACAATTCAACTCAGCCGATCCAAAGTGAGGTAGAGATAATGAAAATCCATAAATATAAGGCTAACAGTTAAAGTACAATTCTAACAATGGTGATCGCCTTAAATGGGAATTATACAAGCCAAAAAGATAATACAACAAAATTAACACAGAACACACCTGGTTGGGGACTCCAACATATAAATGCATAAAATTTAAATAAAATGAAGGTCTTCCATTTTCACCTGACACTCCAAAGACATCGTAATAAAAGTGCAAGCCTACCCACCGAAAACCTCCCAATTGAACACGTATGAAATTATGACATGATACATGCCCTTACAATCTAATACTCTCTCACAAGTGACTCCAATGCCTATTTCACAAATGCCAACACTCTCTCATAAGCGACTCCAACGCTAAATTGTAACAACTTAACTAATGCAATACGATTGATATGTATGTTAGCCAAATGGTTATTAAGTCCCATTGATCAAGAAAAATAAAATACCATCGTTTTATCATCGGCCTTAACTGGATCACCAGACTAGGGGCGACCGTAGCAACTCCTCACCTATTTCCCTTGATCCATTTTAGGGTTCATCACCCAAGACGATGCCCTAGCCGATGTGGGAGTAAACACTGGCCCGACCAATATCGAAGGATTCAGATGACACAGGGCTATCCACCACATTGACAGGGTGGAGGACGTCCCCAAATAATGCAAGGGTTGTCATCCAAACATAAATGTCATGAAGTCACGACATCAATTCTATTTATGATACATTATACCTTTATAAGTGGTCAATGGTCACTATGGGGAGGCTCGTCACCCTAGCATAAGCCAACAACTCGGACACGGTGTCCCAGACCACCATGTCTGGCTCATAAGTCTTGTGGATTATATCGATAATAATTTTTAGTATTTATCCAACGAGAATGGGGTATCGTAGATTCAATTAGTCGTTATCATACATTAAAAACATACACAATCAATCGGCCACTAATTTGATTGACCTAGGAGAACTTCAGAGAAACTGGCATTGGGTGCATGTATCTCACGTAGTTTAGCTACTGCTGGTCATCAGTGTTCGACCTTAGGTTGATTGAACGAGCCTAGGATGGTCAACCCAACTTGGGTTGCCCTTTCTATTTGATCGATTTACCAATTGAACAATAACTTACACAATTCTAAATAATAAACGGTCTAAGCATCCATTAGGCAATCAAGTGAGATTTCACATCACCCTAAATTTAGCAATTCATTAATTTGAGCATTTTATCGAACATGTGAGCATCTACAAGTAATAGCATATATTACAATCATAATTGAAATGTTGACATGTTAGCATCCAAAAAGTCATCTACAATAAGACATCATTAACTGATATCCTTAAGGGTCGTAAAAAGGCAACCTAGGAATAATGGTCCGCACTGTAGAGGGTTTCACACAAACTAATCATGCTTGGGCTTAGGGTTTTTTTTATAGGAAAAACACCAATTCCTAATCAAATTAAATGAAACTTATATAAGATTCATAAAATCTAACATGAGATATTTTAACCCGGAGGTTGGAGGCATTTCGTACCTCTGATCGTGCATAAGGGTTGACTAGATAGAGGAAAGCGGTAATAGCTTGGGTTTCACCAAAGGAATTTCGGTGCAAGGACACCAAGAACCTTACTCTCTTTCTTTCTTCGTCTCTTTCTATTCCCTTTCTCTCTTCCTTACTCTCTTTCTCCTCAATATTTAGGAAAAATTCGTATGGGGAGAGGTGGTGTGAAATGAAATGGTATTTATAGTGTCGGATTGTGCACAAATGGCCCCAATGGCCCTTTGTTCATTATACTAACTCTAAGGGAGGTTGTTTCCAACCAATAAGACCTAATGGGAGGTGTACGAGTCAATATAAGACATTGGATATCCCACTAAGTGATCTATGTTTGGACATAACCATTCGATGATGGGATGTGCTGATCAACCGGGAAGGCCTTAACTCAGATCAATGGCCACCGAGTATCGATCAGGTCTGTAACTATATGGATGTGTGCAGGGTGTTAACTTAGGTTGTTGTATTAAATTTGGTCACAATATAGCGGTTAGAAATCCATGACTTTGGTAAAGACCGGATACAGACAACTAATTTAAATTCTTAATTAAATTTTGAAATATTCACACATCTCATGCACTGACCTTATGAGTTCAAGTTGAGTGATTCGAGATGTGATCTCAGCTCGATGTCTCGTGATGGACATTAAGCCCACTAAGACGAACATATTTCTATTGTCTCAAGTTTATTGGCCCACTAATGAGTGGTTTAGAGCTTGGTTAGAAAATTGGGGTATTTTTAAAATGAATTAGATAGCGAGATTTCTTGTGCCCGATGATTAATGTTTGTATTAGCTAAGTTCATAGTGTGGCCTATTCAAAATTAATAGAAATGACAATTCAATCCTAATCACCTAAACCGTTGGTTCTTAGGCTAAAAGAGCAACTAGGTTATTTTGGTTTGTTAATTAAGATTTGTCCCCTAGTTGTAACAATTTTTCGTAGGTCCTTATTTAGTTGCGGTTGTCTTGATTAGTCAGTATTAAGTTGGTTAGATTTATGTCATATATGAACAAATTACGAGGCTAGACTCCATGTTTAAGTGATCGGGTGGATTCATTGGCTCCTATGGTTCATGAATAGGATTTGTGCGGTTCTTTACTGGCACCACTTACGTATAGGCTAACATTGAGTGTTAATGGTCAGTAAATGACAACATAAGCTAATTATAGTGAAATTTTTTTGAGGATTTTTAACATCCAAAATAGTAAAAATCTGGAACGTTATAATGATGGCAAATCTAATAATGCTCAACATGACAAAGAGCGAGAGTATGAGTGTAAGTCCATGACCCCGTTTCCTCAACGACTTACCTCATAAGAACAAACAAGTGAAAATCAGAACATTTAGAAGTTTTTCAATAAGTTAAGATCAACATCCTCTTGTTGGATGCAATTATTCAGATCCCATCTTATGCCAAATTTCTAAAGGATCTATGTGTGACGAAGCGTAAGCTGAACATACATAAGAAAACCTTTTTGATAGAACAGGTGAGTACAATTATTAATCAAAATATCCCCTAAAATACAAGGATCCCAAATGTCTTACGATCTCATGTATGGTAGGAAACTTTCAGGGTTGAAAAAACACTTCTAGATCTTGTGGCAAGCATTAATCTGATACCATAGTCAATATATGAGTAATTGGGCCTTAGAAAGTTGAAACACACAAAGACAATGTTATAATTGGTTGACCGCTTAATTAGAATACCAAGAGGAGTGGTTGAAGATATGTTGGTCCAAGTTGATAAGTTCTACCCGGTAGACTTTATTGTCTTAAATACACACCTAATTGTGAATGCGAGCACTCAAATCCCTGTTATTATGGGCGAACCATTTTTAGCTACCAATAATGTTATAATCAATTGACATAGTGGAATTATGAAGGCATTCTTTGGGAATATGACCTTTAAGTTGCATGTGTTTAATTTGCACATGTTGTAAGAAGATGAGGAGAAGATCCATGAGGTTAATTTAATTGATACATTTATGGATGAGCAGCATCTCCTGAATGAATTTCTTGAACCTCTAGAAGTATGATTGACACACTTTGCATATTCAGATGATATTATAATTAGAGACATGGTGAATGCCTTATATATTGTACCCCAGTGCTTGACACTGATCGGGAAGAACATTATTCTAAAAAGCCCCCTTCCACCAATTCTGAATGATTATCATCAAAAGTGGAGGAGCTGGAATTTGACTTAAAGACTAAAACTTTAGATTTCATTAAGACTACGCTGGCTAAAGATAATTTTACTGAATTTCAATTATTTGTAGTTCCTTATTCACCATGGTCCACTAATAAAGAAAAATTTTCTACTAGGGGTGAATTTTATACTCTTTGGACACCTCACGAAAATAAAAGGAAATTTTTTAATGATGTGCATAGATTTCTCTAGATGTTGATGTTCTAGGACATCCAAATTACTATAAAGTAGGTTTATGGATGATCTTATTGAAAAGTTTATTAAGAAATTTGCTGAGATACTTGCCAGAGGAGGAACCCATTCCTTGGGATGATCTTGTTTATTCAGGATTGATCGGTTTTGATTTAGGAGTTTATTGCTTTATTAGAGTTAGTTAATTACTTTCCTAAGATTAATTTACTTTTAGTTGTTGAAGCACCAATTAAGAAGAAGCTCATACTAGCACTTATATATTTGCCATCTTTCAAGTACTTTCTACCATATACTTGCTTACAATTTGATTGTTCTCATATTGCTCTTATTGCATGACATTTTTATATTGAGGACAATGTATCATTTAAGTTGGGGGTAAGGTTTCCCTTGAAAAATTCCTCAATTATATTGAAATTTGAAAATTTGGGCTTCTTTTTGCAAAAATACTTTTTAGATGATTTTTTATGAATTCAAATAATTTTTGAAATAGTTTGAATATAGAAAGGCGCATGGTTTTGAGAACTTTTTAAGTCTCAGACCTAGTTATTTGGTATATTTTAAAATTTGATTTCATTTTATTAATTTTTAGTCGAAAATTGTAAACATTGATTGAGTCATGAATTTTCACAATGTACATCTACCGTACATTACTAGGATGGAAGTTTGATACGGTAATATGATTTGATGATTGTTGAGAGTGCTAGGAACCAAGCCTGGAGAACTTGTCCATTATGATCAATTGAAAAATTAAAAAAGAGAATCCATCTAGAAAATAGTGAGCATTGAAAAGGGCTACCTATTGAAAAATGAAAAAAGTATGAAAATTTTAAAAAGTGAATTTAAAAGAAAAAAAATAATAAAGTGAAAGCTGTCGATGAATAAAAAATTAAAAATTGGAAAAGTAAATTGAATAGTAATGCAAGTTTTGGTTTAGTGCATGGGTTGATCTGACTGCTTTTAATGATTAAGAGTGTTGTATTATGATGGATGACTGAATTTTCGTGGTGATAGGTTAGATCTCACTATGCTCCATGAAACTCAATGTTTGGAATTTTTCAATTAAATGATTAAAGATTTTAACTCAATTTGGTAATGTACTAAGTACTTGATTTAGGACGTTAACAGTTTTTCAGAATTGGTGTTCTTTAGAAGTCTTTTATTTGAACTGTTGTAGAAATTACATGAAGGTACGAAATGAATTCTTCTGGAAAGAAATTTTACTCTTGGATATAGAAAAAACCATTTTTATGTTTTACTTGGGATTAACAAAATGTTGGTTCTGGGGTGTGTTGAGACTCAAATATTACATATTTATCCCCTTAATTAAACTAGTTTTGCATGCATTCAAGTAATAAATTGATCTAATTAGATATGTTTTTGTAACGCCCCGACTTTTTAGGACCCGAGTATACGACTTGTTTCCCAAAAACCCAAGTGTTAAACTTAAAGGATGGTTAAATTTGAGTGTATTTTTTTTCAACTATCAGAGTAAACAGATGAGCGTAGAATGGACAAGTAAGCATAAAGGAAAATTTTATTTACATTTGAGATATACAAGAGCTGCCCATAATGATTTATACAAATCAATGCCCCCATTCCTACAATTACAAATTGAAATAATATTACATGTGAAATAAAGTAAATTACAACAATATTGGGATGTGGAATCCGGTAGCAACCCTGTGAACAACATTGGCTCGCTCTACACTTGCATCAACTGTTACGGTTTAATAGCGTCAATGGCTATCGCAGTGAGGAATCACCCTTTGAGCTTCTCACATACGAAGGACTAAGGTTTTTTATATGAAGGAGAGGATCAAACAACAGTAGGAGGATCCCCTTCCATTCCTTGTGGCAGCCCGAAAATGGCCATTTTCTTCCTTCCCTTGAACCCACAAGCCAAACTCCCTTGGAGCTTCACTCCGACCATTCCCCAAGCTCCCATAGGCATGATTACACCATACAAGGCCTTCGTTTTGGAGGAAAACTTACCTAATGGAGACCTGCCATTTTCGTCCAAGGTTCTTCTTCATTTTAAGTTCAGCCACACTACCTGCGACTCGGGCCGAGTCTGAGCAGACTACTCGAACTTACTGACAGGTTTGGGCAGGGTTGTCTGGTTGTTGGTCTAGAGTTTGTATGTTGTTTATCTCTTCATCTTACAGTTTCAGTCATACCATGATTTTCGGGTGGAGCGGGTGTTCGTTTAGTGATTTCCTAGCTATCTTGTGGTGTTCACGTACGATATGATTTTTGGGTGAAGTAAATGTTTGTATGTTGGTTTCCTAGCTATCTTACGGTGTTCAGTCGTACCATGATTTCTGGGTGGAGCGGGTGTTCGCTTAGTGATTTCCTATCCATCTTGCGGTGTTCACATATGATACAATTTTCGGGTGGTCTAGAGTTTATATGTTGTTTGTCTCTTCATCTTACATGTTCAGTCGTACCATGATTTTCGGGTGGAGCGAGTGTTCACTTAGTGATTTGTTAACCATCTTGCGGTGTTCACGTACGATATGATTTTCGGGTGAAGTAGATGTTTGTATGTTGTTTTCCTAGCCATCTTGGGGTGTTCAGTCGTACCATGATTTTCGGGTGGAGCGGATGTTCACTTAGCGATTTCTTAGCCATCTTACAGTGTTCACGTACGATTTGATTTTTGGATAAAGAAGAGGTTTAAAGCTTAATTTTCTAACCATTTTATGGAGTTTATAAGGTTGATTATTTGATTATCTGGACATATTATCTCGCATTGTGATTTCTATTATATTTTGTTCGTGATAAGATTATGTTGATTGACTTAATTTTTCAGTATGTGATCATAATTATGAATTGCTCTGCTTAATATATCTATCCTCATGACTTGCGATCTGTATTGGATTATGAATGATGGGTGTGCAATCTTAGAGGGTGCTCCTCACTGCGATAGCCATTGACGCTATTAAACCGTAGCAGTTGATACAGGTGTAATGTAATGACCCGAAAAATTTCGTGCCAAGACCCGAGTACTACCTATATTTTTCCTTAGAAGTTATGCGTGGGTTAATTAGCGTTAACTCAATTGCTTGTGAAATTTACACCAATCACTTTAAATTTGATCTGCAGGACTCAAAACCTGTAGAATCGTTAACGCTATGTTACTCTGAAATCTAGGATTCAACGCTAAGGCAAGTTGCTCTTGGGAATTTTTGGAACTTTTAGATCGGACCTGGACCGCGTGTCGAAAGTTTGATAGCGATGATCTTAGGCAGTTATGGTCACCATGTTGGGCTTGACCATCACCTCAAAAATCAAGTCCAGATGATGTCCTGGGTCGATTTGATTGAGTCCAGAGTAAAGAGTGTGAGAACGGTGAGAAATTAAATATGATTTTATGAAATCTGAGTCGTGTCGCTTGTGCGACGATTTTAAGCAATCTGACGTTGGATTATGACCCAATTTCACCCTCGGATCAGGGAAGATGGCCCAGGCATGTCTTAGTGCCGGTGGACCGGATCGAGTTTCGATGACCATTGAATTAAGAGTGGTCCACCACAGCTGATCTGTAAATCCGATCGGTACGAAAACTCAGCCTGACCTAGATCCATGGTCAATGAGCTTAAGTCCGACCGCACGTGGAGAAAGGACCACCAGAAGTATTCCGTTGGGTCGGAATAGACCTGATTTGGTTATAACTTAAGTATACCTTGGCCATGGGGCTATTTTCATCTATTTTAGGCCTATATAAACACCTTAAAACCCTCACTCTCTTTTCCATACGAATTTCCTAACCCTAGCTAAGAAAGAGAGAGGAAAAGAGAGAGAAAGTGAGAGAGAAGTTGGTGAATCATCTTAAGATTCTTTCCTACTACTCTACATCCTTAAACCATCACGTTTAAATCGTTATTCCGGCGATTCTGAGTTCCTTCTTGGGTAAGTTAATCAAACCCTAGCCTGTGTTAGAGCTTAGACTTGTCTAAGTGTTGATGTAGCTCATTTCTATTCTTGCCTTAGGTTATCTAGTCGCCGTTGACGAAAACTTATCGTCTGAATCAGATCTATTGTGCTTTTCTCGTTTAAGGTGTGGACTATATTCATATAGGTTATGGTTTTCAAGGCTTTCAATGTCAGATAATGGTTTATTATTGTTATGGATGAACTTTCACATGCCAACTGTGATGTTTATTTTGCGTTCCTGATATATATGTGTTATATTGAGATTTGTGTATTCTGTATATGTAGGAAGTATCGTATACGTATAAAATATGAACATGTGTTTGCCATGATTAATTGTCGTGCACTTATACTAATTGTATGTGTGTCAACTCCTTAGCGAAAAGAATTGTCCAAATGTGTGTTATCACCAACATACGTCATGTATGTGGGACTTTGTAGTCTAAGTGTTTGTAGAAATGTCTGAGTGGTTAAGTGTGTAATATATTAACCCATTATAGGTATTGAGAAGAGATTCTCAACTATCTTAGTGATGTGTATGATTTCTTGCATTCACCTTACATTCTTTGTTATTTACGTTTAAGCACTACTTATGTTGAAATCCATGTTAAGTTGATATTCTTCAAATGCTCACACATTGTATGATTTGAATTGTTGTTCCAGTACTGTTCTAAATTGTTATTATGAATATCTGTTATAATTGAATGTGTTTGGGACTATGGAATAGTCTAGGAAATCGATAACAGACCTTGAATTTGTGGCCAAGGTTGTTTTCGCCACGTAGGGCGTGTTTGATGAAACCGAGTCGTATTAGGGTTGTCGGCAGTGGTTTGGCCACACGGAGTGTTTGCGCACTCTATGTCGTTCAACCCAACATGCACTCGTGCTAGTCGAGTTCGTCAAGTAACCCGATTGTCCTGATGTATGTTCACCATGTATGGACGCTATTGTTTGAATCTAGGGTACCAAACTTACCGATGTAATCTCGTTAACCATTGTACCTTGATCCGCTAAGACTCATGAGCCGGGCATGGTGGTATGGGACACCGTGGTCGAGCTGTTGGCCTACGCTGGGGTGACGAGCCTCCCCGTAGTAACCAGTGAGCACACAAAACTCGTGAGCCGATTATGGTGGTATGGGATACTATATTCATGCTGTCGGCCCACATTGATTGGTGACGAGCCCTTTGTAGTAACCTCGAGCATACCTTGATACTGCATTAAGGCGACGCGCCTTAGAGTAGTAACGAAGGTATGATAGGCGTGCATTGATTAGTGACGAGCCCTTTACAGCGACCTAAAACCATATGATCGTATGAGATTGTCTAGGACTGACGGCCCTAGAATGAATCACTGTTTGGAAATTGATATGAGGAAGGTACCTTAGCTTCCCAATCCTGTTATATGAAAAAGACTAATAATAACTTGGTAATCATGTTCATGCACCGCATTGCATGTGTGTAAAAGTTATTGGCACTACGGGAGTTTCTCATGCATAACGTAAGATGAAGACGCTGAGGGAGTGCAGGCGAGAGCATGCATCATTTCTACACACATCCTTGCAGAGTAGTTAGGATATGTTTGATTGTATTTGCGTTATCATTACTGCTTGATTGATTTGATAACATGTTAACTTTTACTGTATAGTTCCACTGAGTTGATCACTCACTCCCACATTCTGGGACGGTGTTTCAACACCAACCAGACCCTGTCTTAGATGCAGATGTTGAAGCGATCCCTGAGGCAGAGCAGGATTTCGAGGATGATGAGGACGCATTTTCTTTCATGCAGTTCTCAGGCGGGTTCATGTGAGCCATGTCCTGATATGCGGGGATTCTGGGTTTTCATTGTAATTGTACTAGATGATGTCATTTGATACTTGTATTTTTGAAGCAACACTTGTTATTATGACCTGGCATGTATACGTATTTCAGGGACTTGCACATGTACACATATATTTCTTTAAGTCTTCCGTTTGCATCTTTCACTTATCCCTGAATTATGTTTGCAGTTTGGCTTAATCTATTCCATGTTTATGCACTCATACAGACAACATACATCCATCATTCAATATGTTGCATAAGTGATGTTTTGAAACTCGGGAGCTGAGTTATGCTCGACCCCCGAATTTCAAGGCGTGACATGTAAAGCGAGTCGATGCTGTTCACAGGGTTGCTACCGGATTCCACATCCCAATATTGCTGTAATTTACGTTATTTCACATGTAATATTATTTCATTTTGTAATTGTAGGAATGTTTGCATTGGTTTGTATAGGTCATTATGGGCAGCTCTTGTATATTTCAAATGTAAATGAAAATTTCCTTTATGCTTACTTGTCCATTCTACGCTCATCTGCTTACTCTGATAGTTGAAAAAAATACTCAAATTTGACCATCCTTTAAGTTTAACACTCGGGTTTTTGGGAAACGGGTCGTATACTCGGGTCTTGAAAAGTTGGGGCGTTACAGTTTTCTACATGCAAGATTATTTGGAAGTCTAAGTCGAATACGAGCTTAAAGTGATGATTTAAAGCCTAAATTCATGAAGCGTGAAGGTTTGAAGAATCAAGAACTCTATGATGAAGATTTCAAGTCATGAAGATCCAAGAAAACCAAATACCAAAGATAGAGAAAAGTCTGGAAAATTAAGCAGTCAAATAACAAAAATAATACTATTCGATTCCATCAAAGTCAGATTCGGTTTGACTAAAAGTGCTAAAGATAGTCAAACAATAAATAGTAGCTTTTCAGATTATATTTGGCTCAACTGAAGGACTATTCGGTGCTAATGAAGTGGTATGTGGTGCGACTGAAAGGTGGTTCGACTCGAATAAAAGGAGACAGAGAGTTCAAAGATTTTTTGGAGAAATTAGATTTCAACTAAAGAATTTTTCAGTTGGATTCGGTCCGAATGAAGGTGCTATTTGAAATATTGCATAATTTTCGCCATTTATATCTTGGTTTTATGAACATAAATCATCTTAATATTCTATTTTACTCATGTATGTGTTGCAAGGTGAATTTAAAAGCTTGGATTGAAAAAGGTGTTAAAAAGTAAGAATTTAATGCTCAAATTCACCAAGGCAATGGATGGATCTTAGGAGATCAAGATTGAAGAATTCACATGCCAAAGATCCAAGAAAACCAAGCGAGGAATGAAGAGAATCGAAGATTTGAAGTGAAGAATCCTGAAATCGTCCTAAAAAAGTGTATTTTGAAGCTGTGAAGTTTATTTTGGAAAACTGCGCAGCAGGAAGTCTGTTTTAAACGAACTATGCAGCGAGAAGTCTATTTTAGGAAAATACATATATTTGAGGCGTTTTCTAGGGTTTTCAACTTTGTACGAAGTTTGGAGTTCCCTACTTATAAATAGGGCCTCCTAGGGCATTCAAAAGCATCATTAGAAGTATTCAAGAGCAATATTTAGGGTTTTTTTTAAAGAGTTTTTAGTTTTATTAAAGCTTTATAAGTTGTTTCTTTCCTTTTAGATCTTTTTTATTTACAATTTTTCTTCTTTCTTTCTTGTTGCTTTTTATTTCTGCAATTTAATTATGTTTTTCTAAGTTCCCTCTAGCCCAAGCTAGAAGGGAAGCACATGGGTTTAATATTTCTTTAAATTATGATGATTGATTATTTTAATGATGAGAATAATGGTGTATGCATATTATCTATTATTTAGGTTTTGTTTTTATCCTCTTGTAAGATCCATATGTTTCCATCATATGAGATTTACATTGATGGATAGGCTTACCCTAGATTAATCAGATTTCCTAGATAGGAGATGTTCTCAACCTGTTATATTTCTTTGATATTCATTATCCTATAGATATTGAATACTTAAAATCACTGGCGCTTGAGAATATATGTCAATGGTGCAAATCTATTATTTTCTAATCTTTTATATCATTTATTAAAATATTTAAAGTGTTTTATTTTCCGATTAGGCTGACCATAGTGCTCAGATCCTAGTTGTGTTATCCAAGTCATCATGATTTTGGAACATTAATCTATGTGTGGAACTTTGAAGCTTGGGTGTTTTTATTCAATTGAATTACATCCATTCAAAAATCCAAAAATCAAATCATCAGTTTAGTTTTTATTACTTAGTTTGTTTTGCATTTAATTTTTTCCTTCTCGCAATTCATCTCCCTGTGGGATCGACCCTGTATTCACAGGATATTAATTTTTCAGTTGGATTCGGTCCGAATGAAGGTGCTATTTGGTGCGACTAAAGCATAATAAAATTATACGATTTTAAAGTCGGTTTAAAATTGCTGTAGATTTTTCCCATTTAAAGGGGTGTTTTAGGCCATTCTAAAGACGAATTTGGGGCTGGGTGAGAGAGTAAGGGGTGACGAAGCTTCTACGGAGTCATTATTCTTCTTCTTCAAACTTTCAGTTCTAGTTTATTTTTCATGTTTTCTTTTGTTCTACGATGTTAGTTATAGTAGGCTAATCTCTTAGCTAAGGCTAAGAGATGAAGCTTGTAGTTAATTACAATATTTAATTTATTTGATTTAATAATAATAGTTTTGTAATACCTTAAACTTTTTAATACCCGAGTATTGAAAGTTCTCGAGTGTTACCATAAAATTTAACTTAGTATGTACATGTATACGATACCGATTTAGCCAATCTTAACCTTACATCTATTCTCCAACATGAATCTGACCGTTAAGAATGATCTTCATCCATAGATCAAGCCATCCGACCGTTGATTTTAAGACAAGATCATCATATGTCCAAGTATTCCCACTTGTCCATCATAACCAACCATTTAGTTAACTATCCACCGATAGGTAAAGATATCTGACTGTCCACTTTGAGTTTAGACCACCCGATCATAGCAAACTAACTACTTGATATCTACATCCGCTCGTACACATATCAAATTGAGATTCTGATCTATCCATCTTGTTCACCAAGTATGAATATATTTAACCCACTATCAAAACTACAATCTGAGAAACTGACACATGTGAACAAGTCACTTGAATTTAACGATATACATGTTCTGTCTCTTGATCACTTTAAAAACCCACTTGTGATCATCCGTTTACAAAACTGACCATACACCCATTCACATACATGATCAAAGTACTAACCATTGAGTTTTCTATTTTTAACATGTCATCTGATCATCCATTATGTTAGTTGATATATGTACATTCCCTTAGTTAATTTGGTGAATAATTATTTATTCATAATGATTTAGACATAAGTTATTTTGTAAAAATTACTTAGAAATGTGCTTATAACCATGTAGAACCATTCAATTACCCAAAACTCTCATATCAATAATAATTACGAAAATGCCATTAACCTAACCCTTGAATTCTAGATCACATGGTTCCCACGATCCGTTTGATGTGAAATTTTATACCATTCCTATGTATCATAAATTAACCATACATGTCAAATTCCAACCCTTAAATCTATGTAAAAGTGACCTAATTGATAAATTAGACCCTTAACCGTTGATTTTGGTGTCTATCGAGTGAAGAAACCTCGTGGGTAGTCGTAGTAGGATATTTCCCTTCATAAGAACTACTTGAATTGCCTATAATATGAATCAAGTATAAAATATAAAGACTCTACTTTGGTAAGCTTTTCCTCAGGCGCGAAGTTATCCTTCCGAGGCCTACCGACTCCTTATAAATATGGATCTTCCAATTTAACCACTTCCTATTGTCCACGCAACTCAAATTTGGACCACACTTTGGTCTCATATATAACTACAAGGTTATATAAAAATTTGACCTCGATCTATGATCCTACACCGTTGAATGTTGAAGTGAGTTCATTCATTTTGGTACAAAATGTGAAATTTCAAATTTAGGCATTTTCCACCATTAATCAACCACAAAAATTTGTCCAACCGTTTGCTTATCCTGGCTATGCATTTCTCCTAAATTTGGGCCTTGATCATTAAGTGTGTACCGTTAATTGAGATCATGTTCATTTTGGCACCAATTAGGAGAATTTTTAAGATAGGCCAATTTAAAATTTTGAATCAGTAAGAAAATCATATACCCTGCCTCTATTCAGCGACCTCGACACACTGGATGAATTAGATTTAAAGAAACATCGACAGAAAAGGTAAACTTGGAGAAACCCAATCTAAGTGGGATGTAAAACTGTAACACCCCGAACTTTTCAATACTCGAGTATTGAAAGTTCTTGAGTGTTACCATAAAATTTAACTTATTATGTACATGTATATGATACCAATCTAGCTATCCTAACCTTAAATCTATTCTCCGACATGAATCTAACTGTTGAGAATAATCTCCATTCATAGATCAAGTTATCTGACCGTTGATTTTAATATAGGATCATCATATACCTAAATATTCTCATTTGTCCATCATAACCAACCGCTCAGTCAAATATGCACTGCTAGATAGAGACATCTAACTGTCCACTTTGATTTGGACCACTTGATCATAGTAAACTAGCTACTTGATCTCTGCAACCGCTCGTATACACTTCAAATTGAGATTCTAATTCGTTCATCTTATTCATCGCCTATGAATATGCTTAATCCACGATCAGAGCTACAATCTGAGAAACTTGCACATGTGAACAAGACACTCTAATCTAATGATACACTTGTACTACCCTCTAATCACTCTAGAAACCTACCTCGTGTTCTTTCGTTTGCAAAACTGATCATATATATCGTTATATATACTGTTATAGTACCAACCATCAAGTCTTCATATTTTAACATGTCATCTGATCATCCATTATATTGGCTGATATATGTACATTCCCTTAGTTAATTTGGTGAATAATTCTTTATTCATAATGATTTAGATATAAGTTATTTTATAAGAATTACTCAGAAATGTGCCTATAACATGTAAAACCATTATTTCCCAAAACTCTCATATCAGCAATAATTATAAAAATGCAATTAACCTGCATCACTAAATTCTAGATCACATTGTTCTCATAATCCGTTTCATGTGAAATTTTATACCATGCGTATGCATCATAAATTAACCATACTTGTCAAATTTTGGTTGTTAGATCATCATAAAAGTTGCCCAATTGACAAATCATCCCCTTAACCATTGATTTTGGTGTCTATTGAGTGAAGAAAAGTCATGAGTAGTTGTAGTAGGATATTTTTCTTCATATGAACGACTTGGATTATCCATCATATGAATCAAGTGTGAAATATGAAGACTCCAGTTTGGTAGGCTTTTCCTTAGGTGCAAAGTTATCCTTTTAAGGCCTATCAACTCCTTATAAATCTGGATCTTCCGATTTAACCACTTCCTTCCGTCCATCGTAACTCAAATTTAGACCACACTCTGGTCTCATATGACTACGAGGTTATACAAAATTTAGACCCCGATATATGATCCTGCACCATTGAATGCTGAAGTCGGTTCCTTCCCTTTGATGCAAAAGGTGATATTTTAGATCTAGGCCTTTTCCACCATCGATTAACTACCAAATTTTGTCCAACCGTTTACCTGTCCTGACTACGCATTTTTTTCCAAAATTAGGCCCTGATCATTAAGTGTGGACCGTTAATGGAGATTAAGTTCATTTTAGCACCCGTTAGGAGAATTTTTAAGATAGGCCAATCTAAATTTCAGATCACCAAGAAAATCATATACCCTGGCCCTATTTGACGATCCTGACACAATGGATGAATTAGATTTAAAGAAAGATCGTCAGAAAATGAAAAATTGGAGAAACCCAATCCAAGTGTGATGTGAAACACGCCCCACTCACACACCCACTCCCTTTTAAAAACGGGACGTGCGTTCCCCTCTCCACTCATATGCCCACATCTCAAACGTCCAAGGAGAGAGAGAGTAAGGAAAAAAGAAAAAAAAGAAAGAAAGAGAGAGAAAGAGAAGCCTAGTCGTCCATCATCCGCTTCCTTTTCCAAACATCTGGTATCTCTCTCTTGCTCAAGCGATGTCTTGATTCATGTAGAAGCTTTCTTACATGGATATCTACCTAGGGTTTAAATCTAAGGCTAAGGTGAGGGATTCCTTTAAGCGTATATTAACTTGAGTTAATATGAATTATTCTGTTCCCTCACATGCTTTGAATCCTCCATGTAAATATTTATAATTTACCCCCATCAATTATTTATCATTTGGGAATTATGATTAAGGGGTGATGTTAATTATGCATGATCTTTCTGAATTTATGTAAGGGAATCCTTTAAGCTTACCTTAATTTAAGTTGATATATTTTATTCCGCCTTTTATATGCCCTGTTATCATGCTATTAAGATTCTCTTCTTACAATTGTTTTATTTACCGCCAAAGATTATTTACCCATTGGGTATGATGGGTAAGGCTTGACTTTAATTATGCATATCTTTATTTATGTGGGGGTGATGGATACAAGCCTTGCCCTTGCCTTTACCAACTTTGTTAAGATAGCCCTTGCTACTCTTCTCTTTATTGGGATTGGCCATTGCCACTTCTTCTTTTACTGAGTTGGCCATTGTCACTTTCCTCTTTGTTGAGTTAGCCATTGCTACTCTTCTCTTTGTTGAGTTGGCCATTGCCACTCTCCTCTTTGTTGAGTTAGCCATTGCTACTCTCCTCCTTATTTTATTAGCATTGTGCTATCTATCTTTAAGGCTTAGGTATGTGTCTTGGAATTCCAAAACTCCCATGATTCAGTTTATATTCGCTTTGATGTAAGCGATGTGTTGAAGGTATCACAACTAGTGATTCAATTATTATATCATGGATATAATGCGCCTTGGGTAGAGACCTTCTTGGTTGACATGTAATTCTATGAGTTTTTGGGTAGTAGTGCACAAATCGATATAAGTATTTCATAATGCGTGTTGCATCACTTTTGGGATTGGATGCACAAATAATCGTTCCATGAACAAATCATGTCACATAATTCATCCGACTCATGTGTTGTGCTGCCTCAAGGTATTCTTGTAAATCTACGGTAGCGTTGGACATGCCGGTGAATATCCGTAGTTATGGGATGCGGGTCGAGTTGGGTTTTCTATTAATTATATTCTACATTGTGATGATCACTACGTATGATGAGTCACACACACTTTGCTAGGCATGTATCTCATGTAGATTGTTTACGCATATTGATACCCGTTGTAGTAGTGGAGTACGTAACGTATTAGAACCTTTACATTGCTTTTATGAATCTCTTGAATTATTGTTAATCTTAAAGGATAACCTAGGGCATTGACCCACTCCAACTATACAGATGATGTAGGTGATGTATAGATTGAAGACAAAGAGGACCATTTATGATTTAGTTTTATATTTTCACTGCGAACTCGATAATGTAATAAGTTCCCATTGAGAGGGCATCTGATTATTTGTTAAATTCTTTTACTCTAATAAAATAATAAATACAGTTGATTTTATTCTCGTGAATGGTTACCTTCATGAATGTAACTGGATGTGATCCAAATGAAAAAAAGGTGTAATTTTTAAAGCATCCAATTTATACATTATTAACACCAACACGCCCACTCTTTATAAAAAGGGGTGTGCATCCCTTCTCTACCCACACGTCCAACACCCATGGAAGAGAGAGAGAGAGAGAGAGAGAGAGAGAGAGAGAGAGAGAGAGAGTCTAGACGCCACCATCATCTTCATTCTCTACACAGATGGTGTCTCCCTCTTGCTCAAGCGATGTCGTGGTTAATGTAAAAGCTTTCCTATATTGAGATCTACCTAGGGTTTAGATCTAAGGCTAAGGTGAGGGATTCCTTTAGGCTTACATTAATTTGATTTGATATGATTTATCTTGTTTTTATATGCTCCCATATTACTGTGAATCCTCTATGCAATTGATTGATTTATCATTATCAATTATTTGTCATTTGAAAATTATGGTTAAGATATGATTTTAATTATGCATGATCTTTATGAATTTGTGTGGAGCGATGGATACAAGCCTTACCCTTTGCCAAATTTGAGAGCGACACGTGCTTCCACTATATATTGAGTTCGCCTTTTGCTCCTCTCCCCATATTCTGTTGAGTTAGCCTATTTGCTACTCTTCTCTTTTATTGAGATAGCTTAATGCTACTTTTCTCCTTTATTAGGTTAGCCTTGTGCTACCTCCCTTTATGACTTGGGCATGTGTCTTAAAATTAAAAAACTCTCACGGTTCAATTTATTTTCCCTTTGGTGCAAGTGATGTGTTAGAGGTCTCACAACTAGTGATTCAAATATTTTATCATGTACGTAATACGCTCTGGATAGTGACCTTCTTGGTCGACATGTAATTCCATAGATTTTGGATACTGGTGCACAAATCGATGTAAGTTATTCGCAATACTTGTTACATCACTTTAGGGATTGAATGTCGCAAATACTTGTTCCATGAATAAATCATGTCACATAATTCATCCTATTTATGTTTTGTGCTACCTCAAGGTATTCATATAAATCCACGGTAGCATTGGACATGCCAACGAATCTCTGTAGTGTGAGAAAGTAGGGTGAGCTGGGTTTTCTATGAATTATATTCCACATTGTGATGATCACTACGTATAATGGACCACACACACTTTTTTAGGCATGCATTCACACACACACATACACATATATATTAGTTGCGCATACTGATACCGCTCGTAGTAGTGGAGTATGAGACGTATTAGAACCCTTGCATTACTTTTATGAATCTCTTGAATTATTGTTAATCTTAAATGATAACCATCACTATGAGTAGGGCATTGACCCTCTTTAACTGTATAGATGATGTAGGTGATGTGCAGATTAAAGACACGGATGACAATCGTCATATGGAAGATTATTCTGAATAAATAAAGTGATAGCTTTATGTTTAGTTTTGTTGATAATGTAATAAGCTCCCATTGAGAGGGCATTTGATAATTTGTTGAATTCTTTTAATATAATAGAATAATAAATACGGTTGATTTTACTCTCATGAATGGTTACCTTCGTGAATGTAAATGGATGTGATCTAAATGGAAAGAAAATTAAGGTAAGATTTTGAAGTATCGAAATCTTTACATTATTAACACTCGGAATTCTCGGGCACAAGTTTGTACTCGAGCCGCAAAAATTCGTGATGTTACAGGTTTGAATGATGATATTAGATTAAATTGGTTTGAATTTACTTTATCAAAGTCTTTAAGTTGTTTATTTTTTTGATTTGTTGTGAACTTCGATTACATTGGATTATGTTGAGGCACTAAAACCCTTATTTGAGACATAAGTTGCGTTCCCGTGCAACAAGAAGAAGTTACATAGCCACGAGCAGTAAGATCATGAAAAAGGAGATGATGGGGAAAATAGTTGGAGTTCTAAAGAAAATGATGCTAAATGTGTGACTGTGCAACTAGGTGGAGTTTAGTGGCCATACAATCTTAATAATAGTTGTATTTATCCGCACAATTTGATTAATTTGTGCGAAAGTCGGGTGTTGCACATGCAAATGCCTATAAATGCCCCTTCAGCCTTCTCATTTGGTACTTTTCGAAGAATTTAGAGTTCTCTGGAGTTCCTACTCGAGGAAGAGAAATGTATCAAGGAGGATCCACGCAATAACTCCTCTTCGGGAGTTGTGCATTGGCCATAGTCAGTGTATCCCTGTAACGACATAGATTTTCGTTATTTTGGATTTCAAAAATTCTCAAATTTGCATTTGCTATAATTAGCTTATTTTGTCACTTATTGACCATTAACACTCTATGTTAGCTTATATGCGGGTGGTGCCAATAAATAACCACACAAATCTGATTAATCAACCATAGGAAGCCAATGAATTTGCCCGATCACTTAAACCATGAGTCTAGCCTCGTGTTAGTTCATCTAAGATCCAAATCTAACAGACCTATCACTAAATAATCAAGACAACCACAACTAAATAAAGTCCTACGAAAAGTCATTACAACAAGGAGTCGAATCTTATAATTAACAAACCAAACTAACCCAGTCACTTATTTAAGCTGAGAACCAATGGTTTAGGGTGATTAGGATTGAATCATCATTTCTGCTAATTTTGAATAAACCACACTATGAACTTAGTTAATCAAAACCTTAATCATCACTCATAAGAAATCTTGCTATCCAATTAATTCTAGAAATCTCGTGATTATTCGAATAAGCTCTAGACTGCTCGTTATGGGCCATTAAATCTGAGACTGTAGAAAGACATTCATCTTAACGGGTTTGACCTCTATCACGAAACATCGAGCTGATATCGTGTCTCGAATCACTCAACTTGGACTCGCAATGTCAGTGCATGAGATGTGCAAGTACCTTTAAAGTCTGTTAAGAACTTAAGTCAAATGTCCAATTGCACTCTTGGCCTAAGTTGTGGCTTTCTGACTGTTAGATCGTGATCAAATTTAGGGCAACAACCTAAGTTAACACCCTGCACATATCCATATAGCCACGGCCTCGATCGACCATCAGTAACCATTGAATTGATTTTGATCATTCCTGTTAATTGGCACATTCAAATGGCAAGCCGATCATATCTATACATAGATCATCAATAAAGCCAACTATCTTATGGTGTATATCGACTCCTACATCCCATAGTGGACACCAAAGGTTAGAAACACCCTCCCATAGGGCTAGTATAATGAAAATCTATCCCTTAGGGACGTTTTCACAATTTATGGTGCTATAAATAGTGTATTTGGGGGCAACCCTTACTCCCATCTGAATTTTTCCCTAAAAAGAAAGAGAGAATTAGAGAAAGGAGTAGAGGGAGAGTAAGTGAAGGAGATTGGTATCTCCTTCAGCAAATCCTTTCAATCGAAGCCTTATCCTCGATTGTTCTCCTCCGTCGAATCTACCCTACTTGCGATTAAGAGGTAATAAACGAACTCTACTTCCCAACCTAGATTTTTTGAGAATGTATTGCATGAATCTCACCCAATTCCTTTGAATTTGGTGTAGGAATCATTTTCCCCAAAATTCTAATCCTAAGAGTTCAAAAATAAAAGATCCTTTCTTAAGGTGTAGCTCATTATTCTTAGGTTGTCATTTATCAACCCTTGAGGGTCTCAATTAATAATTCTTGATTGTGAATGAATTGATGCATGATAATATGTTTATATTTCAATTTTAATTACATATTATGCTAATTCTTGCTTATTAATGCTTACATGTTCGATGAAATGTGTAACACCCTGATTCTCAAAACATGAGTATACTGCCTATTTCTGAAAAATTGAGTGTTAACCTTCAAAGATAGCCCAAATTTCACGTGTGTGTGTCTATATATATATATATATATCTTTTTTAGAGTTATCACTTTAGCGGAAGAGAAACGAATCAAGCATAAAGGAAATTTACATACATATTCAGAATATACGAGCGGTTGCCCATAGGGCTCATGCAAACCATTGTCTCAATGCAAATAATTACAGGAATGAACAATTTAATATATGAAACAGAATAAAATACATCTGGACTTAAGCTGGAAGATTGAGTAGCTTTTCTCGAAGCAAATACGGCCATGCATCCCTGTTATCTGTATTCTGCCCCTCATCAGCGTGAACATAAGTATCTTTTAATTCAGCTGCACATCTTTACGGTTATATATTCAAAGAATGAGTGACCAGCTTAGTGTGAATTTCCCTCAAGATTACATATCACTGCATTGGTTAAGCATAGTTTAAACAAGAAAACATATAAAACAATTCACAATGCAATGCGATTTAAATGCATGGATGCGTGAACGCACATCAAGTGAGGATGCTCATTCGATTGGACAAATGAATGGACCTTTCAAACAGTCGGTGATCCTGATCATTCTAGACTCATGGGGAATATCATGTAATGTTCTATTTTGATAATGAGACTGCATGAAATCTATGTTAATAGACCCAAATGACCATCACGCTTCCACTGTGCACTCTGATCACGTAATGTGCCACCTAAAAATTTCGGGACCGTAATTTCTACATGAAATTTGGGTTTGAAATCTAATCTCAATATGTTCAGCCTAGGGCTGAAAATTTTCCCAAAGATTTATAACTCCACCTTTGGTTATTCATAATTGATGGAATTTTTGAGAAGAATTGTTTTTAATTAAAGAGATGTATTAGGGATTCAAATTACAATTCCTAGTATTATTCCTTAAGTTTGGAGAGTACTTATATTCGATCTGATGTACAATATGGTGGGTAAGGATTTTCCTATGATGCCGAAGTTTGTTTCATTTGCTGAATCTTATGATAACATTAGTTCTAGTTAAGGAAAATTTTGGGGAGGATCAAATTTTTAGATTCCTAAAAGTTATTCTTTAAAATTCAAGTCTAAGGAATGTTTTGATTTGATCTTATTTATATCATAGTGGACATTTGTTCTCTCATGGTACCCAAGTATAGTTTCCAGGTTCATACAACTAGCTTGATAGTTTGTAGTGGGGACCTAAGTTTTGTTTCTAACTATGATTATCCAAACAATTTGATATGGAACCTATAATTTTGAGTCTCTATATTCTCAATTTCTCCTAATTCCAATGGAATTTTACATAAGTTCGAATGACTATCCTAATAATTTTGAAGGGAACCTAAGTTTGGGTCTCTACATTCTCAAAATTTTTCCAGTCTAAGGGAGATTCACGTAGGTTCAAATCTCTAATTCCAACACCCTATCTTGAGACACTTAAGGTTTGTATAAGTTCATTTCCCCAAGGCCTGGTTTGTCTAAATTCTGATCAAATAACACCTTGTAATGCCCCAGTTCTCGAACATGAGTATACTACCCGTTTTTTAAAACTCGAGTATTAACCTTCAAAGATATCCCAAATTTCACGTATATATATATATTTTTTCTTTTTTTCTTTTCATTTTCAAAGCTAGTAGTTTAGCGGAAGAGAAACAAATCAAGCATAAAGGAAATTTACATACACATTTAGCATATACGAGCGGCTGCCCATAAGGCTCAAACAAACCAATGTCTTAATGCAAATAATTACAGGAATGAACAATTTAACACATGAAATAAATAAAATGCAACTGGACTTGAGCTATAAGATCAAGTAGCTTTTCTTGGAGAAGATACGACCATTTATCCCTATTATCTGTATCCTGCCCCTCATCAATGTGAACATTAGTGCTGTACACGAGCCGAGCCGAGTATTACTTAGCTCATGCTCGGCTCACACTGCCCGAGTCCTACTCGTACTCGGCTTTGCTCAGGCATCGAGCATGGATTCCTTGCTCGTTCTTTACTCATCTGAGTACGAGCCGAGTACGAGCGAAAATTGAGTCGAGTCAAGTCCGAGTCCAAATTTCTATATTAACATATTAACAATTTCTATATTAACATATATTAACTATATTAACATATATTAACATATATTAACAATTTAGCATATATTAGTTATATTAACATATATTAACAATTTTAACATATATTATCTATATTAATATATATTAACAATTTCTGACATATATTAGCAATATATGATATCAATTTCTGACATATATTAATAATTTATACAAAATAATAATAATAAAAAATCAACACCACACAATATTCCAAAAAAAATAATAAATCAATTTCTGACATATATTAACAATTTATACAAAAAAATAAATCAACACCACACATTACCGAGCGAGCTGCGGCAGGAACGACCGGCACCGTGCGTGCAGGGCAGGGATGGCGGACGAGTGGCAGGGACGAGCTGCGGCACCGGAGGAGTGGCAGGGACAAGCTGCGACATTGGACAGGGGCACCGAGCAGGCCGCAGGGACGAGCGGCAGGGACTAGCACCACCGGACAGGGTAGTGAGAGAGAGAGAGGGAAGAAGAGGGACGGGCCGGACGGCGGACAACACCAGACAGGGGAATGAGAGGAGAGAGAGAGAGAGTTTTTTTTTTCAAATGGGCGCTGGGAGGGAAGGAAAGGGGTTTTCGGTTTTGGCGGACTGCTGAAAACAACTGGAAGGAATAAGGGCAGGCGTAGGGTTTTTTTTGGTGGGTATATATACCCTCGAGTACGAGTCGAGTACAATAAATAGAAACCTGCCCTTAGCCACAAGTAATCCCGAGTTAAGTAGGAATCGAGCACATGAGTCGAGTACCAAGTCAAGTATTGCCCAACTCATACTCTACTCGGAATCAAAACGAGTATGAAAAATCCGCTCATGCTCGGCTCAAACTCGTGACGAGTCGAGTTGAGTCGAGTAATTCCGAGTCGAGTCGAGCGAGTAACCGAGCTTACTCTGCTCATGTATAACTCTAGTGAACATAAGTATCTTTTAAATCAACCACACATCTGTACGGTTATATATATTCAAAGAATGAGTGGCCAGTCAGTGTGAATTTTCCTCAAGATTACACACCACTGCATTAGTTATGTATAGTTTAAACAAGAAGACATATAAAACAATCCACGATGTAATCTAATTTAAATGCATGGATGCATGAATGCACATCAACTGGGGATGCTCATCCTATTGGAGAAATGAATGAACGTTTCAAACAGTCGGTCCTTTCATGCAAAATAATGGATCTTTTAAATAGTCTACCCATTCATGTAAGAGAATGGACCTTTCAAACAGTCAATCCATTCATGCAAAAGAATAGATCTTTTAAACAGTCGACCCATTCAAATTGCAAAAAAGGGTCATTTGAATAGTAAACAGGTCTTTCAAATAGTCAACCAGGCACCCGATAATGCTCACGTGTCAAATGAATGAACCTTTCAAACAGTCAGCCCATTCACGCACGAGAATGGTTCTTTCAAACAGTTGACCCATTCAAAATGTAAAAAGCATCATTCAAACAACACACTGGTCTTCCAAACAGTTAACCAGGCACCCGATAACACCCATGTACCATGAATGTATGATTAGCCCAACTGTAATTATTCTAATTACAAGCAGCTAATTTAAGAAAGCTTAAAGGTCATTATGGGGGGCCCATCACCTAGCATATGTCGACAGCTCCGGCATAGTGGTTCATACCACCATCCCCAACTCATGAGACTCCAACATTAGGATGTTTAATAGTAACCTCATCAAATAGTGGCCAATCATAGTTCAACAAGTAGAACTCACCATCGCAGGGTTATATGAAAATAATCTACTAAGCCACTTAAAGAAAATATCAAGTCAAAGCCACATGGGCAAATATTAAATCAACGCCACATATGACAAATATCAAATCAAAGCCACATAGGGTAAATAGTCGATCAAGGAATGCAATAAAAAGGGATTACCCCCAAAGGCCACGTAGGTACAATGATCCACTAGATGCTAAGTCTACCATAACATTCCATTTAATCCATTAGTCAAAATGGCCACTAGGTCAAGGGTCCATTATAATCACAATCAATCAAGTTATATCCGAAGTTTGAATGTACATATACAAGTAAAATTTTCTACTAATAAATGTAGAAATTTAACTACAAACAATCCACAAGTATGAGAAGATATTCAAGCGCAACATGTAAGTGTTTACAAGATAAATGTTACACATAATTTGAGGATTAATTCCAATAACTAGCACAAGTGATCATGAAAAAGAGATATCAATTATTAGTTGAAATTAAAATAGAAACTATTACTTAAGTTAACATGGAAACGGAAAGCTCAAGGGAAAAGGTCATCACCTTATGAGTCGAACCGCCTAGTATGTTGTTAAGAGGCACGCATACCCTCAGAATCTTCCCAAGATAGACTTGACTCGATTCGCTCCCAACTCAAGCAAAGTGACAGAAAAAATGCAATATTAGGCTACATCTTAATTGAGATTATGAAATCAATTAACCAACGAAAGCTCTAATTAGAACCCCAATGCAATGTTTGAGAGAAAAACACACCTAGTTGATTCGGCTTAATTAAACTCCATCCCAACTCAGGTCTATTATCAAATTTGACTCCTATCCAAGCCTTCTGGATGTAGCTGGACCGAAACAACCCTTACTTGTTGTTTGTGGGAATAGATAACCTTAAGCTAGGTTTGAATCAGTCTAGACTTGGTGAAACTCACCAAGTTAACTCATCAGTGACTCGACTGTTGTAAGGCTCCCATTCCTTTTCTTTTATTCCTTTCATTAACTCATCTTCTTTCCTTCACTTCCTAGTAATTAGGGCTAAACACGACTTAACCCAACTCCACTCCCACCGAGTCGACCCAACTCCGCACGACTCAAACGAGTCAATTCGTCAAAAACTCGACAATACCCTACTCTCTTTCTCTCTTGCATCTTCCTTCCTTGTCTCTCTTAACCCAATCCATCTCCCCCCATTTTCCTCTTTCTCCTTCTACAACATCTAGCAACACCTAGACCTATTAAGACATCGACCAAACTCAAAACTAAGTCTAGTCAGTGACTTGCACCCTCTCCTTTCTTCTTCTTTCTTCCCTCACTCTCTATTTCTTTTTCTTTCTTTCTCCCTTTTTTCCACTAGGTTTGGTCCAGTAATGGACACCAGACTCGAGCCCAAGTCTTGCATGACTTAGCGAACTAATGCTCAACTCAGCTAAACTCGGCCCGCACCCCACTGTTCTCTCTCTCTCTATCCTATTCTTCTTCTTCCTCTTTCCTTCCTACTTATCTTCTCTCTCTGGACTTTCAAAAATTATGGACCCAACCAAACCTGCATCTAACTCGGACCAATAGCGGCCCTGACTCAGTGTGGCATGACGATAGCGGCCCTAACTCAGTGCGACACAAGCGCACTCTCTCACTCTCTTTATTCTTATTTTTCTTCTCTTTATTATTATTATTCTTCTTCTCTTTCTTCTCCCTTGCTTCAAAACTTCTCCTCTTAGCTCAACTAATAGCTCGATAGTGGTTTAGTGCGGCAGGAGCGCATGAGGAAGAAGCTTCGAGCATTAATGGCGGATTCACCCTCGATGCATTTTCTTTTGATCTCGTTGTTATGGGATGATCTAATGGATTCCAGGATGCTTAGAGGATGGAAGGAATGAAGCTCATATGCCGTTTGATTAGTGGGTTCGAGCTTGGAGGAAAACAGTGGGTTTTTAGGGTTTTTGTAAAAGATGGGAGAAGATGTGTCTTCTCTCCCATCTTATAACAACCTTAAATCCCTAACCAATGAAAAGGAGGCTTTGGAGTGAGTTTTCTATTGGAAACCCTAATTCTTGTAAGCCATGAATGAACGATTGGGATATGTCTAAATAGAGGGATGGGATTGGAGTTTTCCTCCTCACGTGGATTACCAGCCTGGCAATAGTAAGACGTGCTTTCCATTTTTAGAAAAATGCTCACGCGCAGGTCCCATTTGCACAGAGAACTGTGTGCATTCACACATGTTTCCACGTGCAGGAAGGGCATGTCTTTGTTGGAAACCCCATCTGACTAAGATGGATGGTTCAGATCATGCGTCTGGGTGATGGAGGTGGGCCCCATCATGATCGAATGAAAGCAGTCCATTTTAAACAGATGCAGGCAGGAAAAGAAAAGGGAGGAAAAATCCTTTCTTTTTTTTAAAAAAAAATTATCAACTCAAACTCGATTCACCTGGGTCGTGCGGTCCAGTGCACCGTGGTTGCATGCCCTATTGTGTAATCAAGTTTGAAAGTGGGGTCCACAAGGTTGCATGGTACAATCCACACCGTCCATTCAATTTGAATAATCTCATTAGGACATTAGACCAAAGATCAGGTAGATTCACAGCTTCAGTGGGCAATAATTAATGATTTCATGTTTAATTAATGATTTTCGCCAATCCAATGGTCGGATTTCTTCTAGGTTTAATCAACCCCAACGTACAGGGTTCTAAGGTTTAAGGACTATCCACGTAGTGAATAGTAGTGGGATTTAAGGCCCAAATCCTGAGTTCTTGCAATCTTACTCCCAACTTTATCTTGAAGATAATGAACAATGGACTTGACGATTCGAGCCCCACAAATGATGTTTTTTAAGATCCATACAATCTAGGAGGTTCTAGGGGTTTAAATAGCAGATCTGACCAGAGATGAGGCAAATCCAATGCTTGGACGGGCCATACTTTTAGATTATGGGTCTTTAATTGTGGATTCTCTTGATCTAATAGTTGGATCATTCTGAATTCAAATACTAATGGCCAAAAAAGTATCCTAGGGTTTCCCAAGGATGTTCAAATGAAAGTTAACAGTTAGATCACCTTACCATCATCATCCAGACCGTCGATCTAATAGATTGGCTGATTTAAGCCTCAAGAATGACAAAGGATGGTTCGTTTTACCTACTTGGGTGTTATGCTAGGTTTTGACTAGGTTGGGATTTCAAAAAGGGCTCTTGTGAATAGATTACCTAATTTTCTTTAATACGAATGATGATATGATGGTCCATCGTAAAAATCGACAGATGGATGGCTTGACCTATGGCGAAGATGACTTCTAACGGTCAGATTTAGGATAAAATGAAAAGCAGTTCGATTAGCTAGGTTATTGGGTAACACCCAAGTACTGAAAAGTACAAGGTGTTACAAAATGCCTGAATGAATAATTTGCTAAATTTAGGGTTCGTGCTAAATTTCATTGTGATTGTCTAATGAATAGTTAGACTTTAATTGAGATTTAGAACTGCTTAAGATGTTGGCTTAGTCAGAAAATTGTTGAACTAAGGGGTGGCCCGAGTTATGTTAGCCACCCTAGGTTTGTTCAATTGACCTGGATCGAACAGGAACTACCGATAGTAATTGGACTACGTGGGATGCTTACCCCAATGCCAATTGCGTTGGGATTCTCACATGTCAATCAAATTGGTCTAACAACCGACTAATCATGTATATTCATAATGTATGACAAGACTAAATCGAATCTAGTATACCTCATTCCTATTGAATGAGTCTACTTATAACCATTAGTGGTATGATCCATATGATTTATAAGTTGATCATGGTGGTATGGGACACCATGTCAGAGTTGTCGGCCTATGCTGGGGTGACGAGCCTCCCCATAGTGACCAATGAGCAATCATGAAGGCTACAAGCCTACTATATCATAAATGGAATGGAAGCCACGACTGCACCACAATTGTGTTTAGGTGGTAACCCTTGCATCAATTGTGGTAGTCCTCCACCATGTTGATGAGGTGACTAACCCTATATCATCCAGGTCCTTTGAGATTAGTCAAGCTAGTCGGTCGGGCCAGTGTTAGTACCACATTGGCAGGGGAGTCATCACTTGGGTGATGAATTTAAAAAAATGGATCAATGGATACAAGTGAGGAGCCGCTACGGCAACCTTCAGGCTTGTGATACGGTTGAGACCATGATAAAATAGTGGTACCCTAGCTTCCCTAATATACTGGATGAATAGAATTTAATAACTACTCGGCTAATATACACTTCAATCACATAACATTAAATAGAATGTTGCGATTAGACGATTGAGTTGCTTTTGAGGGAGTATTGGCGTTTGTAAAATAGGCATTGAAGTTACTTGTGCGAGAGTGATGGATTGTAAGGGCATACATCATGTCATAATTTCATACATGCATCTAAAAAGAGTATTTAGAAGTAATTATTTACCTATTTATCATTACATATGCTGATTGTGTTGATAACATGTGTAATGTAGAACTAATAAAACCAAATTTAGCTACTCACTCCCACCTGGGACGGTGTTTTGAAACACTAACCAGGCGACATTATTGATGTATGTGCGATCGAGGCCTCCAGTGGGTAGGCTTCGATCGGCTTGCACTTTCGATATGATGTCTTGGGAGTGTCAGGCGAAATTAGAAGACCTTACTTTTATTTCAATTTTGTGCATGTATATATTGGAGTCCTTGACTAGGAGTGTTCTATGTATTAATTTTATTGTATTATCTTTGTGGTTAGTATAATCCTCATTTTGGGCAATCACCACCATTGTAATTGTACTTTGATTGTTAGCCCTATATTTATAGAGTTCTATTATTTTTACCTCGCTCTGGATCCACTAAGTTGAATTATGCTACTCTGATTATTCATGTGTGGAATGAATGTGAATCTAAATAAGGTCACACGTGTATTTTCATTTGGTTCACACTCAAGAACTTGGGACTGGGGTCTTTGTACTCGAGTGTTGATTTTCGGGGCGTTACAATCCTAGAAATGGAAGAAATCGGAGCCTTGGCAAAAGAAGGCTTACAGATAAGTTGCCCAACTGCGCAACTTAGCAGTCTTACGCAATTGTGCAACTAGTCTGCAGATAAATCAAGTTAAGTATTGTAACACCTTAGAAAAATTCATATAAAGACCCGAGTACCTCCTCAGACAGAAATCCTAATGACCGAATCCTTTAGAAATTAGATGAAAATTAATTAAGTACTAAACTAAGTAATCGGTGAATTATCTTGAATCACTATCTATATGAACAGCAAGACCTGAAACCATTAGAATCGCTAACTCAACATTACTTTAGAACCTCGGAGAAATCCCAAAACCCAGTTGCTCTCGGAAGCACATCGAAACCCCATATTGGACCTGGACAGCGTGTCGAAAGTCTGATTACTACGAAACTATAAGGTTATGATTGCCTTACTGGGCTTGACAAGCATACCAGGAACCGAGCTCAAATAGTGTCAAAAAACGCACAACTTGAGCCCTAACCAAAGTGTGTGAGAAACGCGAATATCTTTGGAAAATGAGCTCAAACTTAAGTGAATTGGACCATTCGCTTACGGGTAAAATTAAAGACTTCGGACCATCAGTTTCTGATCAAACTTTACCCGTGGATCAGGAAAATTTTTCTACATATGTCGGTATACTTGTGGCCCTGATTGAGTGACGATGACCGTTGAACTGATACGGGTCCTCCACGGTCGATCCACAAATTCGATCGGACCAAAATCCTAACCTGGCTTAGATCCATGATCGGAAAACTTACTCCATGATGTAGGTGAGTAATGGGCCTTTAGATGCGTCTCGTTTGCCCGAAATAGACACCCTTTGGCTATAACCTAAGTATACCGTGGCCCTGAGGCCATTGACATCACTTCTGGGCCTATATAAGGACCTTAAACCACCTCTCTCTCATTCCATACGAATTTCTCTAACCCTAGGAGAGAGAAGAGAGAAAAGAAGAGAAAAGAGTAAGGAGAGAAGGGAGATTCCTGGAGATCGTTGCTGGGAACTTTACCCACGACTCCACACGTTGTTTCGCCTCCCCACCATCACTACATGAACCTTTCTAACTACGATTTGGATAAGGAATCCTAACCTATTTTAGGAATCCAAGTAGATGAATCTATGGGATAGCTAACATATTTCATTGCTTAGGTGACTACGTTCGGTTTACGGGAACGTAGTGTACGAACCGAGTTCGTAGCGGGCGTGTTGACGAAAGGTGCGGACTATAAATGTTTAGGTTATGGTTTTCAAGGCTTTCAATGTCAGCAATGATTTATGTCTAACTTGATTGCCGCCATATGATCTTAGTTAAGATGTATCTGATAAACTATACATGTGTGTGCACTATGTAAATATAAAATGCATTCTATGTGTTTGTTAAAATGTTTGTTGAAATGAGAAATTGTTTGAGGAATCACTTTTAATAAGGGTGTTGAGATAGGATTCTCAACTGCCGTATCCATATCTATAATTTTCTTCATGTAATATAATTTGCTACTATGAGATTTATGGATGAAATGCATTTGCATGATAACGTGTTCAAAGTGTTTGATAAAATGTTCAAATGAGAATTATATTTGATTTGATTGTTAATTGCTGTTATGTTCAACATATGTGACTACCCATTGTAATTGAGTATGTTTGGGACTACCACGTAGTCCACGTAATCGGTAATGGTTCCTGGTTGAGTAGCCGATCTAGTTTTGCCACATTATATACGTTCGATGAATCCGGGCTGTACGGTGATTGTCGAGAGTGGTTAGGCCACGCGAAGTGCTTACGCGCTCCATGCGAATCAATTCAACATGCGCTTGTACTAATCGTACTTATCAAATAACCCAATTGGCTTATTGTGTGTTTACCATATATGGACACTACTGCTTAAATCTAAGGTACCACTTACCAATGTAAAGCCCGTTTAATTGTGGTACCAAGATCTGCTGAGACTCATGAGCCAGACATGGTGGTGTATGGGACACCGTGGTCGAGCTTTCGGCCTACATTGGGGTGACTAGCCTCCTTATAGTGACCAGTGAGCAATTCAAACTCGTGAGTCGAATATCGTGGTGTATGGGACACCGTATTCAAGCTGTCAGCCTACGTTGAGGTGACGATCCTCCCATAGTGACCTCGAGTATAAATTAGGCCTATGCTGAGGTGACGAGCCTCTCCGTAGTGACCTCGAGTGTAAACTCGTGAACTTACCTATCCACTGCTTTTCATCAGGGGTGATGCCCTACAACTTGCCTATCGTATGTGATTAACTAAGATTGACGACCCTAGATGAATCCTTGTTTGGGTAAATGATATAAAGGTCAGTACCTTAGCTTTCCGAACCTGCTGTATGAATAAGCCTAATAAATTACTTGGTTAACATGTTCATGCACCGCATTACATGTGCTTTGGCGAGGAAGCGCATGTTTAGGGAGTTTTTCATGCGCGATCATGAGATGATGTCGCTGAGGGAGTGCAGGCGAGGGCATGCATCATTACAGCATACCATCCTTGCATTAACAAGAGTACTTAGGATATGGGTCCTAACTCTTACCTGGGTGGTAGACTCTTGAGAGTTTTAATTCTCGGTCAAGGGTTCGAATACTCATAAGTGGTGAAATTCCACCAGCGTGAGTGTGTGGGGTGTGTGTGCGTGTGTTAAAAAAAGGATATGATTGTTGTATTGCTTTATCATTACTGCTTGACTGAATTGATAACATGTTAACCTTTGCCTTATAGTACCACTGAGTTAATCACTCACTCCCACTCTGGGATGGTGTTTTAAAACACCAACCAGACTTTGATTTAGATGCAGGTTGTGAAGGAGCTTACATGACGGAGCCAGACTTCCTTGACTAGGAGGAGGAGTTCTCCTACGTTAGCTCTCAGGCGGGTCTGTGTAGACCTAGAGCTGCATCATCGGGGTTATAGGGATACTGGATTAGTTGAACATTTACATTTTGATATTTGTACATTTTAAAACAAACATATGTATATATTTAGCCTGATAGTACGTTCATACTTTGGAGGTTGTGAAACACATATATATTTTATATATCTATCCTAGTCTTTTGCTTGCTTAATTATCTTAATTCTAGAGTATGATATACTGTTTTAGTGTAATCCCACTCATGTTTAAGGCATTAATATGGTCAACATTCAAACATCATTATCTATGTTGCATAAGTGATGCGTTGTAACTCGGGAGTCGAGCTTTGCTTGACCCCCAAATTTCGGGATGTTACAAGTTGGTATCAGAGCATGATTTAGATTAAATTGGACCTAGGTTATGATAACACGACACACACTGATGTACTTTGACTTAGGTAGGGGAGATAAAACGTAGAAATGGACTTAGAATTCTAAGTTTCACCGACGGGCGAAACTGATAGCTGAAATGTACCCCGTATGCGTCTAGATCACATGAAATGATCTCAATCCATTTTTAGACCGTCAATCGACGAGTTTAAGCTATTTTTCAGCAGATCCCAAACTTAAAACACATCAAAGGGCGTGAATATGTGCGAGATGGAACCCGAAACACCTCATACGTGCATAGGGGCACAAAACACATTTTTTGGTGGGACCTCGGGGGTCCCCACATCATTCCGGCACCCTAGGGGGGAGGCCACCGCCCCCAGTGGCAGTACCTCCCATGGTCTAGCGGACCGCAGTGGCACCGTGCCAACGGCGGCCTGCCGCGCCCCTCTCTAGAAGCCCCACGGTTCCGGCGGTTCGCCGCCCTCCACACGCATGTGTGGTCCCCTCTTTTAGGTGGGACCACCCTATTTGCACCCCTTTTACCCCCTAGCTTCATTTCACTCCCATTCTAAGCTTCCAAATCCTCGAACACCCTCCAAAATCCAATCTTTTCTCTCAAATCTTCATTCCATACTCAAATCTTCTCCTTCTTCTTCATTACATACCCACCCTCCTTCATATTCCTCAAAACCCACCTCCTACCACCTTCTATCTCCCTTATTTCCTCTCATTTGAGCACACAAATCCACCTTTGTGTCTCATAAACCCCAACACCCACCAACCCATCTCCTCCTTCATACTTTCTTCACTTCTATGGCTCTTTTTGAGCTAGTGGCTACCATCTTTTCCCTTTCCACACACCTTTCCCTCATAGGAAAGAGAAGGGCATTCACAGATAAAGCTGGGCCTAGCCGCCCAACCCGTCCAAGGAAGAAAACAGGCGCCGAAGTAAGCACGAGCACCGAGCAAGAAAAGAGATTAAAATGGGATCTTGACCTGTGGATCCCCATTGAAACATCACTATTGGCAGGCATCGAACTAGGTAGGTTCCGTAACCGTAGAGTGGTATTTGAGGATCATGTCGATGAGAAGCTATTTGGATTGTACCCCATGATGGATATGCTCCTAGAAAATGGTTGGGGTCCCATATTTGAGAAAAATACCCATGCGAGTAAAGGAGTAGTGCATGCCTTCTATACTCATATATGGGACCCACTACTCGAGCTGCTATAGTTTACTATCCCTTTGGGAAGAGAGCAAGCCATAGTCGATGTAGATGTGGTGGCTCGAATCATGGGTATGGAGCATGGACTTGTACATGCTAGTGCGAAAAACCTTGCTAGTGAATGAGAAAGGAATCATTGCACACATTTCCTCTGTGGCCAGCTTAAGTAGTAGAGGTGAGGAAATAGCCTGGCATCAACCAAATTTACAAACGATTTCTGCCTCCTCCACCACATATTTACATATAACATATATCTAAGGTGGAGTAACTGCACGGAGTGTACTCGGCTCATGGTTGATTTCTTATACAGGGCTGGTCAGGGAGACAAGCTCTGCCTGCCCATATTTGTCCTATCTCAGATTGTGGATACTGTACGATCCATACGGGGAGATGCCTCACTTCCATTCGGCCGACTTATTTGTAAGATTGCCTGCCACTTCAGTTTCAGACTCCATATGGGTGACGTTGCCTCGATACATATCATCAGTGACATTACGCTCAACAATATGGGCATAGGCCCCAGGCAACATCAAGCCCGTCTTGATGAATATGGAGATGAGATATAGGAAGAAAGTGAAGAGGAAGATGAAAGTGGTGATGAAGAAGAAAGTGGTGGAGAGGAAGAAAGTGAAGGTGAAGAAGGTAGAGAAGAAGAAAGCGGTGAGGAAGAAGGGAGTGATGAAGAGGAGTCCCAGGATTCAGATGGGGGACCTCCTACTGCTACACATGAGCACCGCCGTGATCAGGTCACCCTAGAAGCCCGCCTGGCTCAAATTGAAGGAGACCTGGGCTAAATTGAAGTAGAAGCTTGAAGAGAGTTAGGCTTATGTGAAGCAGAAATTTAAGAAGATGTGTCGCACTTTGAAGGCCCTCTTGTGTTGTATGCAGGACAAGGGTGCGCCTCCGCCTTCACTAGAGATGAATGACTAGTCATATGTTGTAGTCGTCTTTGGATTTTCTTTGTTTCTTGTTTTCCTTTATAATGGCCTTAGTAGGCTTAGTTGTGTGTTGGTTTGCTTAGTGTTTAAAGCTTTTTTTAGATTTGCTCACATGCATCTTCTGTCATGATCCATGTAAGACTACATCTCATGTATTGTGGCAATTTTCGGGTAAATGAAATGCATGAAGCTTCTTTTGAATTGGGATATGTATAATGTTTGGATAAGTATGTGTCATTATGGTAAATCTCACACGTGTTGCACCCTATGTTGTATATAAGGAATGCCACCTAAGGCCACTCGGAGTACGACACGTCTTGCACTTGGCGAATCGAGTGACAAGGAACCTCCCCTAAGCGATAGCCACATGGACCCTAATTTGGGCCCTGATAGTGACACCACACTGAATTCACATCCGGCCACTGGCCCCACCAATGGCCCAACATCTAGTGTATCACTGGTTCCAGAATAGAACCGTGTGTCTACCTCGACGCCACACATGCCTCAAGCGGCTCCTTCTCCTGATAGGTTGGAGCAGATGATGCTCCTAATGCAACAGCAGTAGTAAGTTTGGACCACGATTACAAGGGCCCTTACCCAAAACATCAATATGGTCCTGCCTGCACCACCAGTGCAGCCTGCTGGAAATATGAATGCTTGCGGTCTATTCGAATGCTTCCAGCGTTTCCGACCACCCACCTTTGCAGGCACTTACAGGCCTGAGCAGGCCGAATACTAGTTAGATCGCATTTCTAAGATGTTGAAGCTGCTGCACTGCACTGAGGTAGAGCAGGTAGAGTTGGTTACTTATATGTTCGAGAAGGAGGCCAGTCTCTGGTGGGACAGCGTCCTATGAATAGTTTCCCCTGGATACGTATGGACGTGGGACGCGTTTGAGACCCGCTTCCTTAGAAAATATTTTCCCCTCATATACTGTAATGAAAAGGATGTTGAGTTCCTTCAACTCCAACAGGGAGAAATGTATGTGTCAGATTATGAGAACAGATTCACGGAGCTAGCCAGATATGCTCCTTTGATACTAGTAGACGAGCCGATGAGAATGCGGCAATTTTCTGAGGGCCTGTGGTCCAATATCCGTACGAAGATGTGTTGAACTAGCATTCCCAACTATGCTGAGCTAGTGAACATGTCCCTGCGAACTAAGCAGGATGGGGACAGATTATCCCATACACGTGTGCCCATGAGCCCAAGGCTTCGACCTAATTTGTCGAACCGACCGTTCCTTGGCAAGAGGCCACGTCCAGATTCACCTCCCAGGCTTATGGCCCCACCGACCTAGCCGAGGCGATCAAATATGTGGTGCACCTACTGTAAGAGGTTGGGCCACATTGACACTTACTGCTTTACCAAAATGAGAGATAATGACTTTACCTCGCCTTAGAAGATCAACCGTCAGTTACCATAAGCCATTTCAGCTCCACCTCTACGATCAGCACCGTCACCACAACCTTTTTACAGACCGAATGTACCTCGAAATAGGTCACCTCAATGACCTATGGCACTGCAGCCAAATCGTCCTTAACAAGCTCGGGTGCACTCAATTGCAGCTGAAGCATCCGAGACAGTAACCGCAGCACCATTGGCTTTCGAAGTCTCAGAACATATCCAAGGTAGACCAGTCTTCCTATTGGTGGACACCGGGTCCACTATTTCGATAATATCATGTGTAGCAGTTAAGCGACTAGTGTTGGAAACTACTCTTATGATTGGGGTATGACTCCTTACCGCCATAGGAACTTTTCAGACTCTACCAAGATTTGTACGGGTTTCTTGATAGACTCAGGAAGCAGAATAGTACTCGTTGACCTGATTGTTGCCCCACTATGTCATTACGATGTCATCCTCAGTATGGATTGACTCACTAAGATGAAGGCAGAGATCGATTGCGATACCAGATTGGTAAGCCCGTATCCTAGACCGCACTGCTCCATAGGCTTCCGCGGTCTTTCCGGTCAAATTTCGACAACCTTCGACCCTTAATCGGTATTTGCGCGTGACCCTGATTCTCATGCCGTCAACCCGAGTCGACTCAACCCAGGACTTGTACCTTAGCGACCGCGTCGTCGCCGCGGTTCCGATGCCGCGACTCGCGCGTCGAGGCGATACCCTGGTCGGGAGATGTGGGCCAGCGTTCGGTGCGAGAAAAACGCCGCATGTTACAAAATCCGAGAGAATCTCTATGAGATGTCACATCAATCAATCAACCCATCAATCCCATTATGTCAAGTATACATCACCTTTCACCCATTCCCAAGCAAGCCCCAAAAGTTAAAAAGATCTCACAAGCCCATACCTCTCTTACAACTTTTACCACAAAAGTTAAAAAAGCCTCTTACACCCATCACCACCACATCCATCACTCCATCACCCATCACTCCCTCTCTCTCTCTCTCTCTCTCTCTCTCTCTCTCTCTCTCCCTTTACAAGTCTCTCTCTCATTTTCAAACTCTCCCTAAGCAAAAAATCCCATACGTATGAACCTCTCCAAGCTTCCCAAGCATCAAGTGTGGCCCACCTTTCCATCCCTAGATCTCCCATCCTAGCCATCCATTTCTCATCTTCCTCCATCAAAGAGAAGCACAAGGAGCTAAGGAAGCCAAGGGAGCAAGAAGATCAAGCGGTGGGTGTTTTGATAGGGTAGTTTTTGATGTTTTTAAGATGGGCCAAGTGAGGCTAACCGATCAATGGTTTGGATCTCACTTTGGACCCTAAGATGTGGCCGATGGCCCACTTGGATCATCATGATCATTCCATGATAGGGCCATTCTCCATGGACCCCATCATGATGTTTACTTTCCTTGCATACCTAGGGTCATCTAGACTGTCTATTTTAGTGGAGAAGGGATCTCAACTGTTGGATTTCGATTTAATGGGCCCACATGTAATGGCCCACTTGATTTATGTTGTAGATCATTGAAGGGAGGGCCCATAGTGCCGGGGTCCCTTCATCACGCGTGTCCCACTCTCTATCTCTCTCTCTCCCTCTTTTTTTTTTCTTTATGTGTGATGATAAGGAGGTTGTGTGGCCCACTTGAATAGATCCCACCACAAGGTTGTATTCCATCTAAATCACCTACAAGTGGGGCCCACTTTGCGTGTATTGTACCCACACCATCCATCAGTGGTGGCGCACATGAGCAGGCCCACCTTGCACGGCTAGATAGTCCAGCGTCCAGGGACGCTGAACGTTTGTTGGAAAACACAAATATTAGCTTGGTTCCAAGCCAATGGGGGTGGCCCACTTATTTTGGCCCCACCTTGATGAATGTCTTCAATCCACGCCGTCCATTCCTGTCCCAACCTCATTTTAGGCGTTGAACCAAAAAATGGTGTCAACCCGAGGTTCACCATACCAAATGGTGGTTTTCACCATTGAAATCTTCCTTGATTGTTTATACGAAAATATGCCCAATATTGGGCTTGTTTTGCTGTCTTGAGCCATGGAGGGCCATTGCACGGAGTGAATTCTACGATTAACCAATGTTCATGAAAAACTAAAAATAAAAAAATAAAATAAACGTTAGGGCAAGGCCGTGTCGGGCGCCGGCTCTGCCCGGGGGGGATGGAGGCGACGTATACCACCCACTACTTGGTGGCCCCACCTTGATTTTTATTTGTCATCTAATCCGTCCATATGGTGGGCCCTAAGGTCAGTGGACCACCCTCCAAATTTCAAGTCCATCCAAGACTCAGGTGGCCCACACCGTATGAAACAGTGGGATTGAACCTCTACCTTTGAAACCCTTTTGGGGGCCACAGAAGTTTAGGATCAACATGAAATTTGTTTTTACCCTTCACCTAGGTCCATGCGACCTTATCAACGGTCTAGATGGAAAATAAATGTTATGGTGGGCCTCACGTGGAGCCCACAGTGATATGTGTTTATTGCCACTGTCCAGGCGACGGTGGAGCACACTGTGATGTTTGTGTGCATGCGTGTGTGGGTGTGTACGTGTGTGTGTGTGTGTGTATATATATAATATTATATTATATATAATATTTTATGTACTATATATATTATATATTATATTATATATAATTTACTGGTAGTGGGAGGCCCATCTCAGTTTACTTGTGGCCTGTGGTCGAGGCCCACTTGATATGTATTTAAGGCCCATCTCAGCTTACTTGTGGCCCATGGTTGAGGCCCACTTTGATATATATGTAAGGCCCATGGGTCGAGGCCCATTTGATGCATTAGGGGCCCATGGGTCGAGGCCTATTAAGATGTATTAGGGCCTATGGGTTGAGGCCCATTTGATGTACATATAAGGCCCAATGATGTGGCCCACTTGATGAATATAAGGCTCATAAGATTAGGCCCATTTGATGCATTCTAAGGCCCACGGGTTATGGCCCATTGCAATGCACATAAGGCCCATTGGTGCGGCCCATTGATGTGGCCCACTTGATGAATATGAGGCCCATATGATACGACCCATTTGATGTATTGAAGGCCCAATGGGATATACCTAAGGTCCATTGCAATGTGCAACCCCAACATGATTTATGTAATGATGTTTACGACGGGCTATACCTTGGGAACAATGGCGGTTTGAAGTCCCCATTGCGAGTATAGTGTTGGTTAAATGTCCGCATTATGACTTCCCCTAGGGCCCATACATGTAATGTGTAGGCCGTCTAGGCCCATCTTCATTATGAACATCATCCATCCTATATAACATGTTTAGTTCCATGATTCATGATCATATGCATCATACGTATGCTTGATATGAGAAATGACTGATCATTGCATATGCCTTCGGGCAGATTGTTTAGGGGCTCCCGGATAGGGGGTGTTGCCCTACATGAGCGCACGATACGCACGGGACTGCTGCATGACCGGATAGTGTGATTCATGCATCTTGCATTGTGTGACATGGTTACTGTATGCCCTAGTGACATCAGGGTCGTGGCCTCCATAGGTGTATCATGGTTGGCAGGATTGGACACTGGAAATCTTGTTTTACATGGAATGCTATAGATATCCCTAGGTAAAAGTCCCTAAACCCTTATGGTACCAAGAGGTTGCTCCAACGTCTAGACCGAGTGGGTGCATGAGCGCCGAGTGCCAATTACTAAACGGTCACGCTTTCCACTGTGTCATGGTTGGTTAGAAGGGGGTGCGGCCTTACCTGCCCGAGAGGAGAGGGCAAAGCTAGGCTGAGTTTGACTAGCTTAAGGAATGGGTCCGCTATTGACGAGCCGGGCCCAATATTGGCTAGCAGATAGTGAGGTCTCTTCCACTCACCTTATTGTGCCGATGGGGCGGCAATCTGGTTCACAGTGTACTAGACCCCGGTTATATTCCAGAGTTGAGCTGTATTGATATGTGGACTTAGATGAGGATTTACATGCTTAAGTTGCATTTCGCACCGCATAGCCTTGGTATGGCCGACATCATTCATGCCTTGCACCGCATGGCCTTGGTACGACTAATGGTATTCTTGGCATTCATCAGCATGTTCTGCATTACTCTGATACTGCATAACTGCATTACCACCTTGAGCATACACTTTCACCACCCTCTAAGCTTTCTATAAGCTTATGCACAACCATTGCGTGCAGGTGACGTTGGATCGCAGCAGCGCTGAGGCTTGGACGCGTGGCAGATCATTTGGATTTTTTTTTGTTCATCTTCATTGTATTTCCCTTTATGCTCATTGTACTTGCAAAGTTTTTGATCATAGTGGAAATGTGATGGAGTTTTTGGTTGTTGTTTGTGGGTTATGCTTTCGGTTATGCTTATTACGAATCAAACTGATATTGAAAATCCTCCTTGTAGCATCCCAGGATCGGAACCTAGCGAATGGGCGCTGGGAGCCGAGAATGGGGTTCTACGGCGCTTTTGTGAGCCCGATTTCTGAGTTTGGGGCGTGACAGAAGTTGGTATCAGAGCATAACTCGGGAATAACCAAGAATAACATTACATGTCTGCTATAAATAATTTAAGTCCTTAGTTCGGATAGCCTAGCGATATTTATTACCGACCCTTAACGAGCGTGCCTTCGAGAGTTTTCAAAGTTGATTGGCGCCTTCGCTTTTTCCTGTAGGACATGCCGCCGCGTAGGAGAGTGACTAGATCGACTCCCGCTCCACCACCTGCGGCTCCCGCCCTACCACCTACGATCCCTGCTCCACCACCAGAGATTCCTACTGCCCAGCCTGAGGATGTCGCTCCTCTACCAGAGATTCATGCCGCCCATCCTATGGATGCTGCTCCTCCACCAGAGACCGGTACGGATCCGACTGTATCCGTGAGTGCTTCCCAGTTACAGCAGATGCTACAGGCTGTGACGGCCGCACTTCAGGGGCAGAGACACCCTGTTGTTTCACCAGCCCAGGCAGAGCAGGAGCGTGTGAGTGCCCTCCTTCGAGAGTTCTGACCGCTTGATCCCCCAAATTTCCATAGTGAGCTAGACCTGGCGGTAGTTGAGAGATGGCGCGCCGATGTGGAGAAGATATTCGAGACGATGGGATGCACGACTGAGCGGCGAGTCCGATTAGCCGTATTTTTCCTTCATGGTGAGGCTGAGCACTGGTGAACGTCAGTCCCCCGAGCAGCGGGCGCTGATTTTGTATGGACTTGGGAGGATTTTGTGGATCAGTTTGACTGACAGTATTTTCCTGATCACATCCGACGATAGCGAGCGTTGGAGTTTAAGGCCTTGGTGTAGGGCGATATGACAGTGGCTCAGTATGCTGCTCGTTTTGTAGCACTGTCCCGATTTGCACCATACTTAGTGGATGATGAGGAGCGGAGAGCCCACCGATTTGAGGGTGACCTGCATTACGGTCTTCGAGGCCGTGTTATTGGGCATGAGCTCTCAACTTTCGAGGGAGTGGTAAGGAAGGCTCAGATTTTTTAGGCTGAGTGGGACGGTTCTCAGTCTGATCGCGGTCAGAGGAGAGACCGGAAGAGGCAGGCTCCTTCCAGTGATACCCAGCAGGGTCGACCACAGCAGAGGCACACAGGTCGCCCAGCCTTCCGAGCGCCAGCAGCACCTCCAGCACCGCCTCCGAGGCAGTTCACCGGCACTTGTTTTAAGTGCGGTGCGGCGGGGCATCGTATGTTCTCTGCCACGCCCCAGCAGCAGCAGAGAGGTCCACAGCAGCCTCCGCCGCAGCAGCAGCAGAGACCACCACAACAGCAGCAGCGACACAGCGGCGACAAGCCCCCACCACCGAGACCACCTTAGCGGCGGTATTAGTACCGGCCTCGAGGCCGCAGAGCAGAGCAGCTTTGACCACCTCGGTGAGCAGCAGCATAACATGCTCGAGAGGGGACAAGCACCTCCCACGGCTCAGGCTCGATTTTATGCGGCACAGCATCCTCAGTCATCCGGAGGAGTTGTTGAGGGTATACTTCTAGTATCTGCATGCATTGCACGTGTGTTGTTTGATTCTAGTGCATCGCATTCTTTTGTGGCCGAGAGTTTTTGCCGATCGACTGGTTTGTCATTGGAGTCTGCTCGTGAGGGGTTGACAGTATCAACTCCCTTGGGAAAGACTGCAGTGTTGGGCCGAATTTGCTCGTCTTGCCTCGTTCTGGTTGCGGATATCTTTTTGCCTGCCTATTTGTTTGCAATGCCGATGTCCGAGTTCGACGTCATCTTGGGGATGGATTGGCTTGCCGAGTAACACGCGATATTGGATTGTTTCGTGAGAACAGTCACGTTTTGTATACCGGGCTTGCCGCAGTTCCAGTTCATTGCTGAGCCCAGAGGAGAGCCGTTGTCTTGTTTGATGTCTTGTGCCATTGAGGAGCCCATAGTGGTGAGCATCGACTAGTTGCTTGTGATTTGTGATTTTTCGATGTGTTTCAGGAGATTCGGGATTATCGCCTCGTCGACTCACCGAGTTTCGATTGATCTCATGCCGTACTGCACCTATTTCAAGGCCCCATATCATATGACACCATTGGAGTTGTGGAAACTGCAGAAGCAATTGGATGAGTTGCGCGAGTTGGGCTTTATTCGTCCGAGCGATTCACCGTGGGAGCGTCGGTACTCTTCGTGAAGAAGAAGGATGGCACGTTGAGGCTCTGCGTAGATTACCGCGAGCTCAACAAGGTCACGATCAAGAACGAGTACCCGCTCCCGAGGATTGATGATTTGTTCGATCAGCTGGGTACACAGTTCCTTTTAAAGATTGACTTGCGTTCGGCTATCATCAAATTCGGTCCGAGAGGAGGACATTCAGAAGACTTTTCGGACGCGTTATGGTCATTTCGAGTTTGGTCATGTCCTTCGGATTGACTAATGCGCCCGCAGTATTCATGCAATTGATGAACGAGGTCTTCCGTCCGTATCTCGATCGGTTTGTTGTAGTCTTCATCGACGACATTCTCGATCTATTCGAGGACCCGTGAGGAGCACGAGCGCATTTGGAGGTTACATTGCAGACCCTCCGCGCACCCCAGTATATGCGAAGCTGAAAAAGTGCGAGTTTTGACATGAGGAGGTGAAGTTCCTCGGCCACGTGGTGACGAGGGAGGGTGTCGCGGTGGACCCCTCGAAGGTTGAGGCGGTGCGTCAGGGGGCCAGCCCACGACTACATCCGAGATCCGCAGTTTCCTTGGTTTAGCGGGCTATTACGGCGTTTCATTAAGGGCTTTTCTCGTATTACAGGCCCGTTGACCAGGTTAACTCGGAAGGGCGCGGAGTTTATTTGGAGTGACACTTGCGAGGAGGCATTTATGGGGTTAAAGGACCGCCTGGCGTCCGCTCCTGTCCTCACTCTTCCCTCCGGGAGTGACGGATTTATTATATTTACCGATGCCTCGCATATTGGTTGGGTCTTTGTCCCGATGCAAAGACGGGAGACCGATGGCTTTCGCGTCTCGCCACTTAAGGTCCATGAGTGAACTACCTCACGCATGATTTAGAGTTGGCTGTAGTTATCTTCGCACCGAAGGTGTGGAGACATTATCTTTATGGGGTCGAGTTCAAGCTCTTCTCGAGACCATAAGAGCTTGAAGTACCTCTTCTCGCGGTCTGAGTTGAACATGGTCGAGGCGTTGAATGGAGCTCCGAAGGACTATGATTTCGATCTCCGCACCACCCGGGTAAGGCGAACGTGGTGGCGGATGCCCTCAGCCGTCAGCCACGAGGCCTGGTGGCGCATATGATGATTTAGGAGTGGCGGATGCTCGAGGATATAGCAGAGTACGACTTTGAGTTTGGCTTACAATCTTCTATTATGCAATTATCGAGCCTGTCGATTCAACCCTCTCTTGTCGCAAGGGTGATCGAGGCTCAGCAGGCAGACCAGTCGTTACAGGATTACCGAGCAGAGGCAGCATCTGAGAGTCAGACAAATTGGCAGATTGGTACAGATGGTGGACTTCGCTTTAGAGGCCGATTATGTATTCCGGATATTCCTGAGCTACGTAGAGATCTTATGACCGAGGCACATCGATCGCGGTTTTCTATCCACCCTGGCTCGACGAAGATGTACCACGATATGAGGCGACAGTATTTTTGGGCGGGGATGAAGCGCCAGATCGCCAGTTTTGTGGCCGAGTGTGACACATGCCAGCATGTCAAGGCCGATCATCAGAGACCCCCTGGTCTATTGCAGCCGTTGAGTGTCCCGATGTGGAAGTGGGAGCACGTGTCGACAGATTTCATTATGGGCTTGCCGAGGACTCAGCGCGGTCATGACGCCATCTGGGTTGTCGTTGATCGTCTGACGAAGTCGGCACATTTTATTGCGATACGTGCGACTTGGCCTTTGGACCGGCTTGCGAGATTATTCATCGAGGATATTGTGAGACTGCATGGCGTTCCAGTCTCGATCGTTTCTGACCGAGACCCGAGGTTCACGTCTCAGTTTTGGAGGAGCTTCCAGAGAGCGATGGGGACTGATTTGCAGCTCAGCACCGCGTACCATCTGCAGACCGATGGCTAGACCGAGAGGGTCAACCAAATCCTTGAGGATATATTTCGGGCTTGCGCGATTGATTTCGGGAGTAGCTGGGATGAGCATCTGCGATTGGCTGAGTTCGCATACAATAACAGCTATCAGGCGACCATCGGCATGGCTCCTTTTGAGGCACTATATGGCAGACCATGCAGATCACCGAGTTGTTGGACCGAGGTTGGAGAGCGTCGTCTCCTAGATCCCGAGCTTATGTAGGAGACGTCAGAGGCTATTGATATCATCAGGCAGAGGATGCGCACAACTAAGAGCTGGCAGAAGAGTTTTGCTGATTGTCAGCGTCGTCCCTTGGAGTTTGTAATAGGGGACAGTGTATCTCAAAGTCTTGCCCATGAAGGGTGTGGTTCATTTTGGAGCAAAGAGTAATCTTGCCCAAGATTCATTGGACCTTTCGAGATCACTGGGAGCGTTGGCGCCGTGGCTTATCAGCTTGCCTTGCCACCTTAGTTATATGGCGTTCACAACATTTTTTATGTTTCTATGTTGTGGAAGTGTGGGTTAGACATCGTTCCTGTTATTGATTGGCAACTATTAGAGGTTCGTGAGAATGCTTCCTACATTGAGCAGCCAGTCCGTATCCTTGATCGGAAGGAGCAGGTCCTCCGGACCAAGGTCATTCCGTTGGTGAAGGTTCAATGGGGTCACCATTCTGTTGAGGAGGCTTCTTGGGAGCGCGAGGCCGAGATTCAAGAGCATTATCCCCATCTTTTTTATGGTTGATTGTGTTGCATGTTGTATGTTATCTCTGATTTTATATGATGATTATATGTTTCTTCTTCCTTGTGGATCCTGCTTAGTTGCGATGATTATGTAAATTTCGAGGATGAAATTTCTATTAAGAGGGGAGAGCTGTAAGCCCCGTATCCTAGACCGTACCGTTCCATAGGCTTCCGCGGTCTTTCCAGTCGAATTCCGGCAACCTTCGACCCTTAACCGGTATTTGCGCGCGACCTTGATTCTCATGCCGTCAACCCGAGTCGACTCAACCCAGGACTTATACCTTAGCGACCGCGTCGTCGCCGCGGTTCCGATGCCGCGACTTGCGCGCCGAGGCGATACCCTGGTTGGGAGATGTGGGCCAGCGTTCGGTGCGAGGAAAACGCCGCGCGTGCGAATCCCGAGAGAATCTCTACAAGATGTCACATCGATCAATCAACCCATCAATCCCATCATGTCAAGTACACATCACCTTTTACCCTTCCCAAGTAAGCTCTAAAAGTCAAAAAGATCTTACAAGCCCATACCTTCTCTTACAACTTTTACCACAAAAGTCAAAAAGTCTCTTACACCCATCACCACCATCACCCATCACTCCATCACCCATCACTCCCTCTCTCTCTCTCTCTCCCTTTACAAGTCTCTCTCATTTTCAAACTCTCCTATAAGCAAGAAAAATCCCATACGTATGAGCCCCTCCCCTTATCTCCCAAGCTTCAAGTGTGGCCCACCTTCCCTACCCCTTCATCTCTCATCGCAACCATCCATTTCTCATCTTCCTCCATCAAAGAGAAGCACAAGGAGCTAAGGAAGCCAATGGAGCAAGAAGATCAAGTGGTGGGTGTTTTGATAGGGTAGTTTTTGATGTTTTTAAGATGGGCCAAGTGAGGCCAACCGATCAATGGTTTGGATCTCACTTTGGACCCTAAGATGTGGCCAATGGCCCACTTGGATCATCATGATTATTCCATGATGGGGCCATTCTCCATGGACCCCATCATGATGTTTATTTTCTTACATACTTAGGGTCATCTAAACCGTCTAATCTAGTGGGGAAGGGATCTCCACCGTTGGATTTCACTTTTATGGGCCCACATGTAGTGCCCACTTGATTTATGTTGTAGATCATCGAAGGGAGGGCCCATAGTGCCGGGGTCCCTCCATCACGCGGGTCCCACTCTCTATCTCTCTCTCCCTCTCTTTTTTTCTTTTTGTGTGATGATAATGAAGTTGTGTGGCCCACTTGAATGGACCCCACCACAAGGTATGTATCCCATCCAAATCACCTACAAGTGGGGCCCACTTTGCGTGTATTGTACCCACACCATTCATCAGTGGTGGCCCACATGAGCAGGCCCACCTTGCACGGCCAACAGTCCAGCATCCAGGGACGCTGGACGTTTTGTTGGAAAACACAAATGTCAGCTTGGTTCCAAGCCAATGGAGGAGGCCCGCTTATTTTGGCCCCACCTCGATGTATGTCTTCAATCCATGCCGTCCATTCCATTCCCAACCTCCTTTTAGGCGTTGAACCGAAAAATGATGTCAACCCGAGGTCCTGGCAGGCAATACCGTACCAAATGGTAGTTTTCACCATTGAAACCTTCCCTGATTGTCTATACGACGAAATATGCCCAATATTGGGCTTGTTTTGCTTGTATGGAGCCATGGAGGGCCATTGAACGGAGTGGATTGCCTAGATGTGGACCCTACCTATGAAAACCATAAAAAATCAAAAAATCAAAAATAAAATGCAACAGCACGGCAGCAGGCGCTGCCTGCGCCCAGCGGGCGGACGGACTGGCAGACGTACAACCACCCACGGCTGTAGTCGTGGGCCCCACCTTGATTTTTATTTGTCATCTAATCCGTCCATATGGTGGGCCCTAAGGTCAGTGGACCACCCTCCAAATTTCAAGTCCATCCAAGACTCAGGTGGCCCACACCGTATGAAACAGTGGGATTGAACCTCTACCTTTGAAACCCTTTTGGGGCCCATAGAAGTTTAGGATCAACATGAAATTTGTTTTAACCCTTCACCTAGGTCCATGCGACCTTATCAACGGTCTGGATGGAAAATAAATATTATGGTGGGCCCCACGTGGAGCCCACAGTGATATGTGTTTATTGCCACCGTCCAGGCGACGGTGGAGCACACTGTGATGTTTGTGTGCATGCATGTGTGGGTGTGTACGTGTGTGTGTGTATATATATATATAATATTATATTATATATAATATTTTATGTACTATATATATTATATATTATATTATATATATAATTTACTGGTGGTGGGAGGCCCATCTCAGTTTACTTGTGGCCCATGGTCGAGGCCCACTTGATATGTATTTAAGGCCCATCTCAGCTTACTTGTGGCCCATGGTTGAGGCCCACTTTGATATATATGTAAGGCCCATGAGTCGAGGCCCATTTGATGCATTAGGGGCCCATGGGTCGAGGCCCATTAAGATGTATTGGGGCCTATGGGTTGAGGCCCATTGGTGTAGCCCATTTGATGCACATAAGGCCCATAAGATTAGGCCCATTTGATGCATTCTAAGGCCCATGGGTTATGGCCCATTGCAATGCACATAAGGCCCATTGGTGCGGCCCATTGATGTCGCTCACTTGATGAATATGAGGCCCATATGATACGGTCCATTTGATGTATTGAAGACCCAATGGGATATCCGTAAGGTCCATTGCAATGTGCAATCCCAACATGATTTATGTAATGATGTTTACGACGAGCTATACCTTGGGAGCAATGGCGGTTTGACGTCCCCATTGCAAGTATAGTGTTGGTTAAATGTCCGCATTATGACTTCCCCTAGGGCCCATACGTGTAATGTGTAGGCCATCTAGGCCCATTTTCATTATGAACATCATTCATCCCATATAACATGTTTAGTTCCATGATTCATGATCATATGCATCATACGTATGCTTGATATGAGAAATGACTGATCATAGCATATGCCTTCAGGCAAATTGTTTAGGGGCTCCCGTACAGGGGGTGTTGCCCTACATGAGCGCACGATACGCGCAGGATTGTTGTATGACTGGATAGTGTGATTCATGCATTTGCATTGTGTGATATGGTTACTGTACGCCCTAACGACATCAGGGCCATAGCCTCCACAGACGTATCGTGGTTGGCAGGATTGGATACCGGAAATACTGTTCTACATGGGGTGCGATAGATATCCCTGGGTGAAAGTTCCTAAACCCTTATGGTACCAAGAGGTTGCTCCAATGTCTAGACCGAGTGGGTGCATGAGCGCTGAGTGCCGATTACCAGACGGTTGCGCTTTCCACTGTGTCGTGGTCGGTTGGAAGGGGGTGCGGCCTTACCCGCCCGAGAGTAGGGGGCAATGCTAGGCTGAGTCTGACCAGCTCGAGGAATGGGTCCGTTATTGACGAGCCGAGCCCGATATTGGCAGGCGGATAGTGAGGTCTCACCTTATTGCGCGCGATGAGGCGGCAATCTGGATTGGAGTGTACTAGACCCCGGTGATATTTCAGATTTTAAGTTGTATCAATATGTGGACTTAGATGAGGATTTGTATGCTTGAGTTGCATTTCGCATTGCATGGCCTTGGTATGGCCGATATCATCCTTTGCACCGCATGGCCTTGGTACGGCTAATGATATTCCTGGCATTCATCAGCATGTTCCGCATTACTCTGATAATACATAACTACATTACCACCTTGAGCATACACTTTCACCACCCTCTAAGCTTTCTATAAGCTTATGCACTACCGTTGCGTGCAGGTAACGTTGGATCGCAGCAGCGCTGAGGCTTGGATGCGTGGCAGATCATTTGGAGTGTTTTTTGTTCATCTTCATTGTATTTCCCTTTATGCTCATTGTACTTGCAAAGTTTTTGATCATAGTGAAAATGTGATGGAGTTTTTGGTTGTCGTTTGTGGGTTATGCCTTTGGTTATGCTTATTACGAATCAAACTGATATTGAAAATCCTTCTTGTAGCATCCCAGGATCGAAACCTGGCGAATGGGTGTTGGGAGCCGAGAATAGGGTCATTACGATGTCATCCTCAGTATGGATTGACTCACTAAGATGAAGGCAGAGATCGATTGCGATACCAGATTGGTAACAGCCCATGGACCTGAGGGCATGACCTTTACTTTACCAGTTCAGGTCAGTTGGTACTACCGCATTAGTTATTATACTACCTTGCTAGAAAATGTTGATGGTCCATCACTTGGGAACACGCCTGTGGTCCAGGACTTCTGGGAAGTATTTAAGACGTTCCTTAGACTACCTCCTCGGCGCGAGATCGACTTTACAATCAACCTTGTGCCCGGTGCGACACCCATTTCTCTACCGACGTATCGCATGCCTCCATGTGAAATAGAGGAGTTAAGGAGACAGATCGATGATGTCACGCCCCAAACCCAGAAATCGGATTCACAGGAATCCCGATTGCCGAATCCGGTGCCGACAGCCTCTGTGGTACCCCATTCTCGGCTCCTAGCGTCCATACGCCAAATTCCGATCATGGGATCCTATAAGGAGGATTTTTTTAATGTACATTTAACTCGTAATAAGCATAACCACAAGATTACCCAATTCGCAAAGGCAACATCATTATCACATATCTATTAATATAATCATTGAGTACAATACAAAAAGGAAAATACATAAATCGAAAACCAAGCCCTAAAAGACCGCTGCACGCACCAAGCTCAACACTGCTGTAATCTAACATCACCTGCACGCATCTATCATGCATAAACTTATAAAAAGCTTAGAGGGTGGTGTAAGTGTGTGCATAAGGTAAGTGCCAAGTATTCAATACAATGCCATCATCATACAATACCGGAATTATTAGTAATCCATAAATCATATAATATCGGAATAAGCAGAAATACTGACAAGATCATGAATTATCAGAGTAAGCAGAAATACTAACAAGATCATAAATCATCCGATAATAGAGTAAGCGAAAATACGGACAAGTCCATGAGTCAATCAATATCAGAATACACAATATAGAATAGCTATGCAAATGAGGTGTCATAAAGAGTCAACTATCAGATGTTAAGAATGCAATGTAATATGCAATTCCTGATGAGTTCACAACTAGCGTCAGCCGTATCTAGACCATATAAATGCAAAAACACAGTAACCCAAAATGTCATATGCCGCGGATGTAATGCAATATGCGGTGCGAATGGAATGACCATGCTGGAGTGTGAAGTCGGGATGATAGTATATAGTATCGCAGGCTATGGAATCCATCACAAGGGACTTCTATCTAAACCAGTCTCATACCTAAATTTGGATAGTCAGACTCGATGTGGTAAACTCCTGATCTCTGGTTAGTCGCATGCCCCAACCGAAATCCTGGCCATTGCTAAGGTACACATAACAAATAGTTGCGCACCACTAGCCTGAGTAGATAGTGAATAAATGAATGAATGAGTACGCAACTCCTGCTCAATAAGTCCACATATCAGTACTGTTCATCTCTGGGATCATCACCGGGGTTTAGTACACTCCAAATGGCACTGTTGCTCTCCCAGCCGCACAGTCCAAGTGAGCGTAAGAAACCTCACTATCTACCTGACCAATAATCTGCCAATACCCATTCGGCATGTCGATAGCGGACCCATTCACGAGCTGGTCAAACTTAGCCCAGCAATGCCCCGTACGCTCGGACGTATAAGGCCACATCCCCTCCCAACCGACCATGACACAGTGGAAGACGCGGTCTCCTAGTATTCGGCACTCGGGCTCTCATGTATCCACTCGGTCTCGACATTGGGGCGTCCTCTAGTACCAAAAGGGTATAGGAATTTTCACCTAAGGTCATCTATGACAACTCGATGCTAGAACAAATTTCCAGTGTCCCGTCTAGCCATCCACGACTACGGCCCTAATGTCGCTAGGGCGTACAGTAATCATAATGCAAGATGCATGAGTCATACAATCCAGTCATGCATCAATCCTGCACATACCGTGCGCTCATGTGAGATAACCTCCGCCTATCAGGGAGTCTCATAACAACATGCTCAATGACATATGTAATGATCAACCACATCTCATAACAAACATGCAGATGATGCGTATGGGCATGTATCATGAAGCTATGCTGTCACATACTCATAATCGGTATCAATAACCGGCATCTATAATCGACCTCGACAATGTGGACATTTAACCAACATTACCCCCAAGGAATGACCCACATAGATCCTAACATATAGTGGACCCATGGCCTCACATAAGGGCCAAATATACAACACTATGGGCCTCATCCAAGAGCTTAATACACATCATGATGGGCCTCTCACACGGGTCTTATACAAGGGTTACATATACATTATGATAGGCCTCGCCATACGGGCCACAAATACATCACAATGGGCTTTATTAACTAGGCCACAAATACATCACTATGGGCCGTTCACATGGGCCTAATATACATTTCACAGGTGGGCCCTGCACATGGGCCTCATTCACATCAAGTGGGCTGCATCAATGGGCCGCACTAATATATCAAGCTGGGCTATAAAAACATCATATTGAGCCTTGACAAAGGCCACAAATACATAACAGGTGGGCCCTGCTCATGGGTTCTCGAATACACCATATGGGCCCTATAAGCATCAAGTGGGCCACATTACATGGGCCTCGTATACAACACGTCGGGCCTCATGGACGGGCTACAAATTTATCGAGGTGGACCTCATGGATGGGCCATAAATACATCAAGGTGGGCCTTATCGCATAGACTTCATATTCATCACATTAGGCCTTAAACACGGGCTGAATACACGTCACAAAAGGCCTCAAATACGGGTCGCATATATATCACATTAGGCCTCAAACACGGCCGCTTATACATCGCACAGGGCTCCATCTCATGGGCCTTAAATACATTACATTAGGTCTCGACAATCGGAATCGGCCTCGACCAACGGAATCATCGGAATTGGCCTTGATAATCGGAATCGATCGATAATCAAAATTGGCAAATCGGTCACGTCAATCGGAATCGACAATCGGTCACAACAATCAAAATTGATCGATAATCAGAATCGGTAAATTGGTCATATCGATCAGAATAGGTAATCGGTCACGACAATCAGAATCGATTGATGATCAGAATCGGTAAATCGGTCACATCAATCGAAATCAGAAATCGGTCACGACAATCAGAATCGATCGATAATCAGAATCGGCAAATCAGTCACGTCAATCAGAATTGGCAATCAGTCACGACAATCGAAATCGATCGATAATCAGAATCGGTAAATCGGTCACATCAATCGGAATCGAAAATCGTTTACGACAATCAGAATCGATCGATGATTAGAATCGGTAAATCGGTCACATCAATCGGAATTGACAATCGGTCACGATAATCAGAATCGATCGATGATCAGAATCGGTAAATCGGTCACATCAATCGGAATTGGCAATCAGTCACGATAATCGGAATCGATCGATAATCAGAATCAGCAAATCAATCACGTCAATCGAAATAGGCAATCGGTCACGAAAATCGAAATCGATCAATAATCAGAATCGGTAAATTGGTCACATCAATTGGAATTGGTAATCTGTCACGACAATCAGAATCGATCGATGATCAGAATCAGTAAATCGGTCACATCAATCGGAATGGGCAATTGGTCAAATAATCGGAATCAATCGATAATCAAAATCGACAAATCAGTCACGTCAATCGAAATCGGTAATCGGTCACAACAATCGAAATCGGTAAGAATGGCTTAACAGGGCCTAATGGAAGGTCACAATGTGGACATTCAACCATCATTGCCCATCAATGTGGACATTTAACCAACATTGCTCCCAAGGAGTGGCTCACATAAATGTCATTACACACATCATGGCAAAATCACATATCTTAATAGGCCTTGAATACGCAACAGGTAGGCCCTGTACTTGGGCCTCATATACATCACATTAGCCCCTCATCACATGGGCATCAAATACATAACAGGTGGGCCCTACACCTGGGCCTTAAATACGGGCCTTAAACATACATTAAGTGGACTGTATCCACGGGCCGCACCAATGGGCCTCATACATCAAGTGGGCCACTTCCACATCAAAATCATTTCAATAGTTGTAGGTGTAACATGTGTATCCTTATACACTATCATCCCATCCGGCACATGGCCCATTAACAATGATCAACACTATCTAGACATTGTCCAGGTAAATCGGTGCCATCCAAACATTTCCCATGTAAATCAACACCACCCAAATATTTTCTATATAAATTTATACCATCCAAACATTGTCTATGTAAATCTGCACCATCCAAACATTGTCTGTGTAAATTAGCACTATCCAAACGTCGTCTAGCATGATCTGAACGATGTGGATGAAATAAATACATCATGGTGCCCCAGCAATGTGGACGGCATGGATACATGTATCATCAAGGTGGGGTCCACGTGAGATGTGAACAGCGTGGATGGTACGCATACGTTGTGCAGGTCCCACGTGGACAGCACGTGCCACCAAGGTAGGCCTCACAGTTACATACATCAGGTGGAGTCCCACCGTCCAAGGTCTGGACGGTGTGGATGCCACACGTGTGGCCTGGCTCCACCGTCCAGATGGACAGACTGGATATAACACTTACATCGTGGGTGGGTTCCCACCGTCCCAGATGGTGAACAGTGCGGATTGCAACACGTACAGGGCCCAGTACGGATGATATGGCTGAAATACATGCATCTTGCTGGACTCCATGCAGCAGTGGGCGGTGGAGATATACATCGAGGTGGCTCACGTCCAGATGGACAGTTGGATGTAAGACATACGTCAAAGGTGGGTCCCACCATCCAATAAACTGGACGGTGTGGATCAAACCCACACATCATGGTGGCCCACTCAGCACACGCCAGATGGACGGTGTAGCTGCAGAGCACGGTGCAGCTCATAGCACACCGTCCAAACGGACGGTGTGGATACACAGCGAGGTGGGTCCCACATAATTAAGTGATGTCAATACACCAGCTACATAGCTAGTGTATGCGTACACCAGCAAATCGCTCAAGCAGGTGGGTCCCACGTAGGGCCCACCATATCATATGTATGTATATATATAAATATATATTTAATTAATTAATTTTTTTTTAGCTTGAATCAGCTCACCAAATGAACGGATGGTGTGTATACAACACATACACCAGACCCCACACCCACCTTCCAAACCTCTGGACGGTAGGTATGTAACATGTGTATCAAAGGTGGGTCCCACGTGATATCCACATGTACATCAATGGACGGTGTGGATACACACGGACCCACAAATCCTCGTGACATCAGATACAGATGGGCGGTGGTGCTGGCCCACACCGTTCAATAGATGAACGGTTTGGATATATGACATGCCTCATAATCACGGTCCACATGAATGGGCTGTGTACATCAGAGGTGGGTCCACGCGTGTGGGACCTACTAGCTTGTACGATCAAGTAGATATTTGTTTCTTCCTTTCATTGGGGGTCTGTCCAGGAAGGACGGCCTGGATATGTATCTGGTGGATCCCACCGTCCCATGGTGCTGGATGGTGTGGACACCACACATGCATCATCAAGTGGGCCCCACGTGCTGGAGGTAGCATTTGAACCAGGTGGTGCCACCGTCCAGAGCATCTGGACGGTGTGGATGGAAGACATACATCACGGTGGCGTCCATGGAAGGGTGGGTCGCCCCACACCAAATCAAGGTGGGCCATGAACAAGGAAAAAGAGAGGTAGAAAGAGAGAGAAGGTGAGAAGGGGAGGGACCCCTCCACTATGGGCCCTCCCTATATAATACATACATCAAGATGGGTCCCACATATGTGGGCCATCAATTCACAAATCAACTCAAAAAAGACACCCACCTTTGATCTCCTCCTCCTTCTGCCTATGCAATCTAGAGCTCCAAAGGGACAACTTCGACGGTTGGGATGATGATCCAAGGGTTGGATTGGGTGGTAGGAAGGTGGGCCACACTTGGCTCCTCTCATGGAGAACTTGGACGTGGGTTGCTTGGGAGGAAATGAGAGAGAGAGAGAGAGAGAGAGAGAGAGAGGTGTGATGTAAGGGAGTGATGGGAGAGAGGAATGGTGAGGTGATGAAAAAGTTGACTTTTTGGAGTTGCTTTTTGTACTTGGGAATGGGAAGAGTAATGGGTTGAGTGATGGGTGTACTTTTAACAAGTGAGGTGATTGATGTGATGGATTCTCTTGGGATTTGCAATGCGTGACATTTTTCTTGAACTAAATGCGGGCCCACATCTCCTGACCTGGGTATCGCCTTGGTGCGTAATACGCGACGTTGGAACCGCTGCGATGGCACGATCGCAGGGGTGTAAGTCTCGGGTCGAGCCGACTCTGATATATAAGACATGACTCAAGATCGCGGGTAAACACCAATAACAGATCGTGGGTCGCTAGAATTTGACCAGAAAGACCGCGGAAGCCTACAGAACGGTACGAGCTAGGATACGGGTCTTACAGATGATCTGTTGGATGCAGGTTTTATACGGCCTAATGTATCTCCTTGGAGAGTACCAGTATTATTTGTAAAGAAGAAAGACAGGTCACTGCGATTGTGTATTAATTATCACAGATTGAACCAAGTGACAGTGAAGAACAAGTATCCCTTGCCCAGGATAGATGACTTGTTCGACCAGTTGAAAGGGGCGCAATATTTCTCAAAGATCGACTTATAGTCTGGGTACCATCATTTGCGCGTTAGGGATGAAGATGTTCAGAAAACGGCATTCAGAACTAGTTTTGGGCGCTACGAGTTCCTCGTAATGTCGTTCAGACTGACGAATGCACCAGCTGTATTCATGGACCTCATGAACTGAGTGTTTCGGCCATACCTGTACCGGTTCATCATCGTATTTACAGATGGCATTTTGATATACTTTAAGAGCCGAAAGGATCATGAAGAACACCTGCGAGTAGTTTTCGATACTCTAAGAAAGAACTAGTTATTTTCTTAGTACAAGAAATGCGACTTCTAGAAGGAAGAAGTCAAGTTCCTGGGACGCTGTGGACCTTACTAAGTGACTACAGTTCAGGACTGGGAGCAGCACGATTCGGTTACTGAAGTGAGGAGTTTCCTTGGCTTGGCAGGTTATTATCGTCGATTTATTAAGGACCTTTCAAAGATAGCTAGACCATTGTCTCAGCTTACTCGAAAGGATCTTAAGTTTGCCTGGAATGAGAAAGCAGAAGCAGCCTTTTAGGAATTAAAGGACAAACTGACGTCCACACCCGTGCTAGTATTATCAGAGCAAGGGGTCAGATATACGATATACATCGATGACTCTCGTGTTAGTTTGGGTTGTGTTCTTATGCAAAAGGACATAGTGATTGCCTATGTGTCGCGACAGTTAAGGAAATATGAAGAAAACTACCCCACGCACGACCTGGAATTGGCAGAAGTTATCTTCGCATTAAAGCTCTGAAGACATTACCCCTACGAAGAGGAGTTCAAGCTCTTTTGCAACACAAGAGCCTTAAGTACATATTCACGCAGAGAGACCTGAATATGAGGCAGCGGCGATGGATGGAAATCTTGAAAGACTTCAAGTTTGAGGTTTCCTACCATCCTAGCAAGGCCAATCTTGTGGCAGATGCATTGAGCAGCAAGAAGATAATAGAATTTGCGGCTCCGCTAGTGATAGAAGAATGGAACATGGTAGAATTTGTGCGAGACTTCGAACAAAAGCTTACAGTAGAGGAACCGTTCGAGAGCGTCGCACACATCCACGTACAGCCACTTATCGATGACCGAATCATTGTGGTTCAGAAGGAAGATGAACTGTTGGTGAAAATGAGAAAATGAGCAAGTGATAGTGAAGACTCCGAATGGAGGGTTGGCTTAGATGGAGCTTTGAGACATCGCGGCCGCCTATGCGTCCCGAATCTCCATGACTTGAGAAAGGAAGTCCTGGACGCCGCTCATAATTCAAGGATGACAATCCATCCTGGCAGTACGAAGATGTACCAAGACATGAAGCGTTCGTACTGGTGGGATGACATAAAGGCCTACACAGCAGATTATGCATCCCATTGTCTCACGTGCCAGCAGGCTAAGGTCGAGCATCACCGACCTCCTAGTTCACTTCAACTCATGCCCATAGCTGAATGGAAATGAGATTTCATATCTATGGATTTCATTTTCGGGTTACCGAAGATGAGGAAGGGACATGACTCCATTTGGGTGATTATGGATCGATTGACGAAATCGACCTATTTCCTCCCGATTAGAGTCTCAAACTTAACAAACGATTTAGCTAAGCTGTACATCAAGGAGATTGTACGGCTGCATGGAGTGCCTATAGAGATTGTGTCAGATCGAGACACGTGATTCACGTCCATTTTCTAGACTCAAATTTAGGAAGCAGTGGGAGTGAACTTGAAGTATAGTACTGTGTTTCACCTACAGACCGATGGACAGATGGAACGGGTAAATTAGAAACTTGAAGATAGGTTGTGATCACGTGTGCTTGATTTTAAGGACAGTTAGGATGACTGCCTTCCCTATGCTGAGTTTGCTTATAACAATAGCTTCCAAGCGAGCATTAGCATGACTCCCTATAAAGCATTGTATGGGCGTCCATGTCGAGCGCCGCATTGTTGGGCAGAGGTTGGTGAGAAGAGTTTAATTGGCTCAGATTTAGTACAGGCAACCTCAGAGAAGATCAACATTATCAGGCATCGACTTCTTATAGCACAAAGTAAACAGAAGAGTTACATCGACACCTGATGACAACAACTAGAATTTAAAGTTGGGGACCACGTGTTTCTTAAGGTTCCCCTCATGAAGGGAGTCCTTCGCTTTGGCAAGAAAGGAAAACTCACACTGAGATTCATTGGCCCATTCCAAATTCTAGATTGAGTGGGTGTAGTAACATATCGTCTCGCCTTGCCCACACCACTCGCAGGCGTGCACAACGTATTTCACGTGTTGATGCTGAAGAAATACGTTCCTGACCCTTCCCATATTATCAAATGGGAGCAGGTACACCTGAGTGAAGATGCTAGCTATGTACTGCAACCAACACGTATTCTAGATAAGAAGGAACAAGTGCTACGCAGCAAAGTGATCCCACTTGTGAAAGTACTGTGGACACAGCACACTGAGGAAGAGGCTACTTAGGAAATAGAAGCCGAAGTCCATTAAAACTACCCTCAGATTCTCGAGGAGTACGAAAAGGTACTAATTTCAAGGATAAAATTTTTCTTTAAGGGGGCTAGATTGTAATACCTCAAAAAAATCCGTACAAAGACCCGAGTACCACCTCAGACAGAAATCCTTAATGACCGAATCCTTTAGAAATTAGATGAAAATTAATTAAGTACTAAACTAATTAATCAGTGAATTATCTTGAATCACTATTTATATGCTGCAAGACCCAAAACCATTAGATCGCTAACTCAACATTACTTTAGAACTTCAGAGAAATCCAAAAACCCAGTTGCTCTCGGGACCATATTGAAACCCCGTATCGGACCTGGACCGCCCGTTGAAAGTCTGATTATTGCGAAACTATAAGGTTATGACCGCCTTACTGGGCTTGACAAGTATCGCAGGAACCGAACCCAAATAGTATCCAGAAGTGCACAACTTGAGCCCTGAGCAAAGTGTGTGAGAAACGTGAATATCTTTGGAAAATGAACTCAAACTTAAGTGAATTGGACCATTCGCTTATGGGAAAAATTGAAGACTTCGAATCGTCAGTTTCTGACCAAACTTTACCCATGGAGCAGGTAAATTTTCCTACACAAGTCGGTATACTCGTGGCCTTGATTGAGTGACGATGACCATTGAACTGATATGGGTCCTCCACGGTCGATCCACAAATTCGATCGGACTGAAATATTAACTTGGCTTAGATCCATGGTTAGGGAACTTACTCCATGACGTAGGTGAGTAATGGGCCTCTAGATGAGTCCCGTTTGCCCGAAACAGACACCCTTTGGCTATAACGTAAGTATATCATGGCCCTGGGGCCATTGACATCACTTTTAGGCCTATATAAGGACCTTAAACTACCCCTCTCTCATTCCATACGAATTTCTTTAACCCTATGAGAGAGAAGAGAGAAAAGAAGAGAAAAGAGTAAGGAGAGAAGGGAGATTCCTGGAGATCGTTGCTAGGATCTTTACCCACGACTCCACATGCCGTTTCTCCTCCCCACCATTACGACACGAACCTTTCTAAATATGATTTGGATAAGGAATCCTAACCCTAATCTTGTTTTAGGAATCCAAGTAGAGGAATCTATGGGATAGCTAACCTATTTCATTACTTAGGTGTCCTACGTTCGGTTTACGGGAACGTAGTATACGAACCGAGTTCGTAGCAGGCGTACTGACGAAAGGTGCAGACTATAAATGTTTAGGTTATGGTTTTCTAGGCTTTTAATGTCAACAATGATTTATGTCTGACTTGATTACTGTCATATGATCTTAATTAAGATGTATCTGATAAACTATACATGAGTGCACACTATGTAAATATAAAATGCATTCTATGTGTTTGTTGAAATGTTTGAATGAAAGTGAAATGATGATTTATGCTGGCCATGACTATTAATCTAAAATACATGTTTGTTGTGTGTATGACAACTCCTTTATGAAAAGATTTGTCATAATATATGTTATAACTAATTTAGTTTGTGTATATAGTATTATATAGTCTACGTGTTTGATAAAATGTCTGAATGAAAAATTGTTTGATGAATCACTTTTAATAAGGGTGTTGAGATAGGATTCTCAACTATCGTATCCATATCTATAATTTCCTTCATGTAATATAAATTGCTACTATGAGATTTATGAATGAAATGTATGTGAATAATAACGTGTTCAAAGTGTTTGATAAAATGCTCAAGTGAGAATTATATTTGATTTGATTGTTAATTGTTGTTATGTCCAACATATGTGACTACCCATTGCAATTGAGTATTTTGGGACTACCACGTAGTCCAGGCAATCGGTATTGGTTCCTGATTGAGTGGCCGAACTAGTTTCGCCACATTAGATACGTTCGATGAATCCAGGCTATACAGTGATTGTCGACAGTGGTTAAGCCACGTAGAGTGCTTGCACGCTCCATGTCGATCAATTCAACGTGCGCTCGTACCAATCGCACTTGTCAAATAACCTGATTGGCCTATTGTGTGTTTACCATGTATGGACACTACTGCTTGAATCTAAGGTACCACTTACCAATGTAAAGCCCGTTTAACCGTGGTACCAAGATCCGCTAAGACTCATGAGCCGGACATGGTGGTGCATGGGACACCATGGTCTAGCTGTCGACCTAAGCTGGGGTGACGAGCCTACCCCAGCGTAGCCTGGTTGCGGTCCCAGCATGGGTTGGGGTGTACCATCTGATTCAGACCCCCTTCGAAAATAGCGCTCCAGTTGGTAGGGTGTTGGTGGAGTGACCTTGAGTGTAAACTTGTTAACTTACCTATCCACTACTTTTCATCGGGGGTGATGCCTTACAACTTACCTATCATATATGATTAACTAGGATTAACGACCTTAGATGGATCCTTGTTTGGGTAAATGATATAAAGGGAGGTACCTTAGCTTCCCGAACCTGCTGTATGAATAAGCCTAATAAATTACTTGGCTAACACATTCATACACCACATTGCATGTGCTTTGGCGAGGAAGCTCATGTTTAGGGAGTTTCTCATGCGCGATCGTGAGATGATGTCGCTGAGGGAGTGTAGGCGAGGGCATGCTTCATTATAGCATACCATCCTTTCATTAACAAAAGTACTTAGGATATGATTGTTGTATTGCTTTATTATTACTGCTTGACTGAATTGATAACATGTTAACCATTGCCTTATAGTAACACTGAGTTGATCACTCACTCCCACTCTGGGACGATGTTTTAAAACACCAACCAGACTCTGATTTAGATGCAGGTTGTGAAGAGGCTTACGTGACGGAGCTGGACTTCTTTGACGAGGAGTTCTCCTACGTTCAACTCTCAAGCGGGTCTATGTAGACCTAAAGCTGCATCATCGGGGTTATAGGGATACCGGATTAGTTGAACATTTACATTTTGATATTTGTACATTTTGAAACAAACATATGTATATATTCAGCTCGATAGTACATTCATACTCTAGAGGTTGTGAAACACATATTTTATAATTCTATCCCAGTCTTCCGCTTGCTTAATTATCTTAATTCTGGAGTATGATAAGCTGTTTTAGTGTAATCCTACTCATGTTTAAGGCACTAATATGATCAACATTCAAACATCATTATTATGTTACATAAGTAATGCGTTGGAACTTGGGAGTTGAGCTTTGCTCGACCTCCGATTTTCTGGGTGTTACAAGTATTTTTACAAGTTTGGGATAACTCCATTATGAAGTATGAGGAAAGAGCTTAGAATCCGCACAATTATTATGTTATTTCAATGGATATCCAACAGGGACCGGAATGCTACCGAAATTATTCTTTTCAATTATTATTTAATTTCAATTGCATCTTGTTTTAGAATCAAAGGCAATGCAAGGAATGTAATAAGAACTCATATTAATAAAATAATGTACCAACGGATATTCTTCTATTTAAGCTTTCTTTATTATTTTTAGAATAAAAATATTCCAATCTTAGAAAAAAAAATTTCAAAAATCAAAATAGATATTTTGATTGAGCAATTTCTTAGCATGATTAGAGAAGGAATTAATTTATATAATTCATTGATCCATTGTAGACTTTGAGCATAATAGATGACCGAATTCCCTGCGATTACGATACAAGTGCTTCATGAAAGGATCACTTAATTGAATTCATGTTTTATTGGTGTTTATGATTGGAATTGGCCTAATAGAATTATTTTTCAATTGGATATTAAAGAATTTCAATTCCAATTGAGTCATAAGAGTTGAATTAATGAATTAGATAATATGATTGTTGTATGTAGATTCTTGGATTCTTAGCATGTTATTATTATTATTATTATTATAAACCTTTTTATATCACTGGAGTATTCCAAAATCTTTTCCTTAGTTCTAATTGTGTTCTCAACCTAATTCCCTGTGAATTGATCTGAGTCTCACCAAGTTAAAAATACATTGCAGCCTTGTCATCTTTTTGGATCAATCAACCGTCTTTTTTTTTCCTCGATGTGCCACATCATAAGAAATTATTAAAATAGGAATGTTTATCATCTAACCATAGAATATATATAGTTAGCTTTTTACCAAGCATCCCCATGATTGGAAGATCTTATCTATCAACTTATTGTTAGCATAGTAAATGGTACTTTTGGGGAAAAATAAAGAAGTCCATAGATCAGCTTATGGAATGGACCAACTCTACTGAACCAGCTCAGGCCCATTGAGCACTGAGCTTAAGTGAGGCCTCCACGTCCAAAGACAAAGTAACTTCCAAGGAGGGTGATGCAACTTTAAGGACATTCAAAGAGCCCACCTACAAGTAGGGGTATACATCGGGCAGAACCGAGTCGAACTGGGCTAAACCCGGCTCGGCCCGGTCACCAGCCATACCCAGCACGAACATGGCCCGGCCCAGTCACCGGGCCAACATATCCAGCTTGAACTCGACCCGGTTAGCAATTAGGAGAGTTCAGGCTAGTTTCGGACCTTACAGCAAGTTCATGGGTCCAGCAGCATTCTCATTTCTCTGTCTCGAATGGTTAGGGTAAGGATTTATGAATATACATATGTAAATGGCCGAGTCGGGCTAGGTCGAGCTATGTCGAGTCGGGTTTTACACCGAGTCGGGCTGAACTGGGACCTGTTCGAACTCGGCCCGAACTCAGTTTCGAGCTAAAAAAATGGCCCGTCCCGGGCCGAACTCAGTTCTGGGTGAGGCCAAGTCAAGATTTTTCGGGTCGAGTCGAGCGAGTTAACTGGGCTAGCATGGTTCGTGTACAGCCCTACCTACGAGCCCTTTCAAGTGGCTATACATGCCGACCTAACTCATAGGTCAGCCATAGATCAGCCACAAGTCGATTATGGATTGACTATAGATCGACCATAAGTCGATTACGGATCGACCATAGATCGGAAATAAGTCAATTATGGATTGACCATAGATTGGCCATAATTCTGTCATAGATCAACACTGCTCGCAACTGGCTTACAGGTAGTAAGGGCTGATTCATTGATCAGGTCAAGACTCGCCTTGGGTTCCGACCTAAAGATTCAGGGAATCCCTTAACATCGTAAAAGATCTCTCTTATCCTCAAAGGATAATATCGAATCCCGATTATCTCGAAAACCGATCATCTTACGGAAATCCCAAATTACAACCAAGATATCAAGAAAGAGTCCCACCAAAATGGTATTCTGGTTCTCCTATAAATTTAAGAGTACCTCGCACTGTCCAAGGTACATTCACTGAAAAACCCTAAAAACATGACTAGTATCTCTTTTCTGGAGATCCCACCCTACTCTATAAGACCTCGATCTTGACTTAGGCATCGGAGAGTCCCTTGTATTAGTCAGGGCCTCCTTTGTCCTTTTTTTATACTTGTGCGGGTCCAGGAAAGGTCTATACAAAGGGTCTGTTGAAAAACTGCATCAATAGTTTGACGTCATCTGAGGGAATCGACGTCTTTAAGCCATCCCAGCTTTACATGTGAACCTCTAAAATTCAATAATGGCCAAGGGAAAGAAAAAAGCTCAATCCCCTCCAGTGGCAATTCCAATTACAACTCTGCCTGTGCCAGAAAGTGCTCTATGATCTGTGGAATGACCTGAGCAGCTTAAGAGTTGTCAGGGCTCCCCATAGCATCAGGCCACTTCGGGTTTAACCAGACGCGATCAACAGAATCAAGGAATGGCCGATGGAACGCCCTTGAATGGGACGTCGGAGACATCAGGGCTGACCTGGGTTATATAAAACAGATACTAGAGCAGATGTAACCTCAGCGAGTGTAGATGTTCGATTAGAGGGAAGGATAGTCGAGCGATGTCCGACCATATACCAACCCTCCTCGGCCTTCCACCGCGCTGACCGCCCCACAACCAAGCTAACAGCACATTCCTGCCGAACCTGTCCCATCTCATATTTCTGGGACTATCCCGTTGCATGCTTCTGACCTACGTCATGAAATAGATCAGAGAAGGTGCAGCCAACCCCCAGCCGAAGCTACTGCTGATAATGAGGAACCATGGAGGGTCGAACTCTAAAATCTACAGAAGAAAATCGCAAACATGAAGCAAAATCTATCAAGCTAGTACGACTATAGCGGAAGAAACTGAATGTCCATTCATGGTCGACATAATTCGGGCACGATTGCCGAATAGGTTTCGACTGTCCCAGATCAAGCCCTACACACGGAATACCGACCCGATAGAGCACATAGAGTCCTTCCAGACTTACATGGAACTTCATGATGCTTCTGACGTAATCCTGTGCCGAGCCTTCTCGCTAACTTTAGCGGATGCTGCTCGGCTCTGGTTCAAATAGTTAAAGCCGAGGTCCATCAAATCATTCTTCGAACTCAACGAGGCCTTCATCATGAATTTCATCGGAGGAAAAAAGAAGCTTAAGGCACCAGCCTAATTCAGAAAGATGGTGAACTCTTAAAATATTACGTTAAACACTTCAACCTGGAAGCATTATAGGTTCGGAAGCACTTGGACAAAACAGCACTGAAGGCCATCATGACTGGGCTGAGAGACAAGCCATTCCTCTTCTCTCTGGACAAGAAACCTCCTTCTACGTTGGCTGAGCTCCTAAACTGATCACAAAAATATGCTAATGACAAGGAGTCCCGGATCCTATGGGACGCTGCCCAAAGCGAAAACCTCCCAGCCAAAGAGCAGGTGAAGAAAGAGCCTGATTTGACCAACATGAGCAAAAAGTAAAAAGATAATCAATTTCAAGAGGACCGTAGGTTGAACAAGTGACCTGATAGTAATTTTACTACCCACGCTCCTCTCAACAAATCTCAAGAGCGGGTCCTGATGGAGATAAAAGATGAACGTTTCGTTACTTGGCCAAACAAGTTACGAAGTAATCCCGATTGAAGAAGCAAGAATAAATATTACTATTTTCATCGGGACCACGGGCATAACATGAACGATTGCTATAACCTAAAGCAGGAAATTAAAAGGCTCATCCGAGAGGGCCACTGAAATGGCCAAGCTATATGTCCTAGAGGGGGGGGGGGGGGGTTGAATAGGACTATGCTAAATTTAAAATAAATACAGCGAAAATAAAGAAAGAGAGATAGCCAAATAAATAAATCAATACACAATGTGTAACGCCCTGAAATTCGGGGGTTGAGCATAACTCAGCTCCCGAGTTCCAAAACATCACTTATGCAACATATTTAATGATGGATGTATGTTGACTGTATTAGTGCATAAAACATGGAATAGATTAAGCCAAAACACAGATATAATTCAGGGATAAGTGAAGAAAGCAAGCGGAAGACTTATAGAAATATATGTGTATAAGTGTAAATCCCTGAAGTACATATACAAGCCAGGTCGTATGAAAGTGTTACTTATTAAAATTATAAGTATCAAGTTACATCATTTAAATCCCAAAAATAATCCCAGAGTCCCGCGCATCAGAATAAGGCTCGCTAGAACCCGTCTGAAAACTGCATATAAGAGAAAGCAGCCTCATCATCATCCATCTCCCGCTCTGCCTCAGAAGTCGCATCAACATCTGCAACATCAGAACCTAAGACAGAGTCTGGTGGGTGTTTAACACTGCCCCAGAACGTGGGAGTGAGTGATCAACTCAGTGGAACAATAAGGCACTGGTTAACATGTTATCAGTTCAATCAAACAGTAATGATAAAGCAGAATAATTAAACAAGACCTAAGTACTCTTGTTAATGCAAGGATGTATGCAAAATGATGCGTGCCCTCACGCGTACACCCTCAGCGTCTTCATCTTACGTTACGCATGACACCACCTCAAAGTGCGCCACATCTACAAAGCACATGCAAATGCGGTGCATGGATATGATTACCAAGTTGTTATTAGTCCTTTTCATACAGCAGGATTGGGAAGCTAAGATACCTTCCTCATATCACCATCCAAACAGTGATCCATTCTAGGGTCGTCAGTCCTAGACTTCTCATATGATCATATGATTTCAGGTCGTAGCAAAGGGCTCGTCACCAATCAATGCACGCCTATCACACCTTTATTACCACAATTCATCTCGTCACCTCAATGTGGTATCCAGGCATGCTCGAGGTCACTACAAAGGGCTCGTCACCAATCAATGTAGGTCGACAGCACGAATATAGTGTCCCATACCACCATAATCGGCTCACGAGTTTAGTTGCTCACTGGTCACTACGGGGAGGCTCGTCACCCCAGCGTAGGCCGACAGCTCGACCACGGTGTCCCATACCACCATGTCCGGCTCATGAGTCTTAGCGGATCAAGGTACCATGGTTAATAGGATTTCACTGGTAAGTTCAGTACCCTAGATTCAAGCAGTAGCGTCCATACATGGTGAATATACATCGGACAATTGGATTACTTGACAAACTTGACTAGCACGAGCGCACGTTGGGTTGAACGACATAGAGTGTGCAAACACTCCGCGTGGCCAAATCACTGCCGCCAACTCTAATACGGCTCGGGTTCGTCTAATACGTCCTACGTGGCGAAAGCAACCTCAGCCACGATCTTAAGGTTGATTACCGATTTCCTGGACTAATGCATAGTCCCACACACATTACACTACAACAGATAATCACATTGAATGTAGAACAGTAAAGGAACAACAACTCAAATCATGTGGTACTCAAGCATTTGAAGAATATCAACTCAACATAAATGTAAGCATAAGTAATGCTTGAACTTAAATAACAAGGAATGTAACTAGCAAGAAGGAAATTATACACACTAGTGGGAGAGTTGAGAATCGCTTCTCAACGCCCATACTAGGTTGAAACATCACACTTTAGATCATTCAGACATTTTTACAAACACTTAGCATACATAATACAACATATATGACGTATGTTGAAATACACACATTTGGACAATTCCTTTTATCATGGAGTTGTCGCACATACATCTAGCATACATACTTGACAAATAATCATGGCAAACACAAGTGCATATTTTATACGCATACGGTACTTTATACATACACACGGAATACACAAATCTCAATATAACACATGCATATCAGGAACGCAACATAAACATAACATTTGGCATATGAAATCTCATTCATGGCAAGAATAAATCATTAACTGGCATTGAAAGCCTTGAAAACCATAACCTATACACTTAAAGTCCGCACCTTAAGCCAGAAAAGAACACCGAATTGATTTCAGACGAGTTGTCTTCGTCAACGGCGATAGAATACCCTAAAGCAAGAATAGGAATGAGATACAACAACACCAAGACTATTTTAAGCTCTAACACAGGTTAGGGTTAGGTTAACTTACCCAAAGATGAACTCAGAATCATCAGAATAACGATTCAAAGTGAAGGTTCAAGGATGTAGAAGAACAGGAAAGAATCCAAGATGATTCACCAACTTCTCTCTCACTTTCTCTCTCTTTTCCACTCTCTTTCTTAGGTAGGGTTAGAGAAAATTCCTATGGAAAGGAGAGCTAGGGTTTAAGGACTATAAATAGGCCTAATATTGATGAAAATAACCCCAGGGCCAAGGTATACTTAGGGTATAACCAAAACCTACCTCTCACGATCCAACGAAGCACTTCTGGTGGGCCTATAACCACGAAAGGTCGGACTTAAGCTCACTGACCATGGATCTAGGTCAAGCTAAGTTTTCGTACCGACCGGCTCTTCAGATCAGCCGTGGCGGACCACACTCAATTCAATGGTCACAGAATCTAGATCAGGTCCACAAGCACAAGGACATGCCTGAGCCACTTTCCCTGATCAGAGGGTAAAATTGGGTCAGAATCCAACGGTCAAATAGCTTAAAATCGTCGCGCAAGCGACACGACTCAGATTTCATAAAAGCTTAATAAATTTGCAACCGTTCTCACACTCTTCACTCCAAACTCAAACAAATCGACCCAGAACATCACATGGACTTGATTTTCGAGGTGATGGTCAAGCCCAACATGGTGACCGCAACAGCCTAAGATCATCGCTATCGGACTTTCGACGCGCGGTCCAGGTCCGATCCAAAACTTCCAAAAATTCCCCAGAACAACTGGATATAGCGATGGATCTCAGATTTCAGAGTAACATAGCGCTAACTAATCTACAGGTTTTGAGTCATGCAGATACAATTTAAAGTGATTGATGCAAATTTCACAAGTAATCGAGTATAGCGCTAATTACCCCAAAAACAACTACTAAGGAAAGATTAGCACAAAAATTCCCAGGGTCATTACACAATGCGGAATGCAATCTTAAAATATTGATTGTTCTAAGGACAACCATGCACCATAAAAATGGCAGGGCAACCTTACTAGAACAAATGAATAAACTGAAGCTCAAACTGATAAAGAGATAGCAAGGAATAAATTGCAGAAATATAAATCTAAACTTATTACAACTTTCCCCATTGAGCTTGAAATAAAATGATTACAACATTCACATTCACATATACATCCCACAAATGAATAATTAAAGATATGAAATATAAATCACACAACCACAAAACACAAGGGATTATAGTGGTTCGCCTGTCTGTACCCCAACTGTTAATAAACAACCACACAGCTACTCCACTCCTAATATCCTCACACAGGGGATATCAGCGTTCACTATCAAAGATAGGTTTTCCAAGTTCACCCAAAACCTTCACAATTGTGTCTTTCTCTATGGGCTTACATAATTGAAAAAACCCATCTTCTGAGTTTTCCTGTCTCTCCTCAGATAACGAACATAATGAGATTTTTCTGACAAATCCCAAAAGAAAACCAAATGAAAGTAAATTACATAAACCTAAAATACCTAAATTTCACCTTCGTTGTAGTAGCCCAGAAGAACCAAGTCGAAGTAGAGATTTGAATGTCAAAGTTCAATGTCCAATACTCACTTTATAATGGTTCTAGGTTCTAATAGATTTTAAATCAAACCAAATGGGGCTAGCTCTAATTGATTTTGATTTCAGAAAAGGAAAAATGAAACTTCCTCTTTTTCAGATCAGATTGGAATATAAGAAACAAAATCAATCTTAAAAGCTAAAGAAAGAGAATATTAAACAAGCACACTTAGCTTAAATGGAGCACATACTTATCTCTCAGAAGGCCGAATTAAATTAGCTTGAATTTCCTATTTTATTCTGAGATTCATGCTCTATTTATAGGTGAGCAAATCACGTCTTCGACTGGTTTAAAGATCTCTACGACTGGTCGTAGAACCAACAGATATTTAAAAATTCAGGCGCGATAAGATCTGGCAGTTTCACGACTGGTCGTAGGTCTCCTTCGACTGGTCGTAGGTTTCTCACGACTAGTTGAAGCTAGCCAAATTTCAACACTGTACTTTGAGTCGTAGGACTACGACTGGTCGAAGCAACTGTCGACATTGTGAAAAGGCCAAGCTATATGTCCTAGAGGGGGGGTGAATAAGACAATGCCAAATAAAACTTATAACAGTGGAATTAAAAAGAAAATGATAGCCAAAGTAAATCACAATGCAGGAAAGTAAAATAACCTCAAAATTCAGATCTTAAGAGGTTGATACAAACGTTGTTCTAAGGACAACCTTACACCAAAAACCAGAGTTTATGGTAGGACAACCTTATTTCTAGAAAGATCTTTGTATCAAGTCTCAAACCGAAGAGGAATACAAAAATAAATACAAACGGAATTGAAATAAATTGCAATCACAAATGTATTGTTCTAGGGACAGCCATACACCATAAAAATGGCAGGGCAACCTTGCTGGAACAACTTTTAAAAGAAATTGAATATCAAGCTGATAAAGGAATAACAGAAAATAAATTCTAAACTATTACAACATTCTCACAAAGCTTGAATTAAATGATTACAACATTCACCACCATACATACATCCCACAAAAGAATAATTAAAGATTAGAAGTATAAACCATTCAACCACAACACAAGGGATTATAGTGGTTCGCCTGTGTGTTCACCAACTGTTAAACAACAGCCACACAAAATGCTACTCCACTCCTAATATCCTCACATAGGGGATATTAGCGTTTACTAACAAAATAGGTTTTCCTGTGTTCACCCAAAACCTTCACAATTGTGTCTTTGTCTATGGGCTTACACAATTAAAAACCCCACTTCGAGTTTTCCTGGCTCTCCTCGGATAACCAATATAACAAGATTTTTCCGACAAATCTTGAAAGAAACCAAAAAAAAAGGAATTTACAATTAAATGTAAAATACCGATTATCTCCTTCGATGTAGCAGCCCGGTAAAACTAAGTCGAGTAGATGATTGAATGTCCAAGTTCAATGTCCAGTACTCAATTACAATGGTTCTAATTCTAATAGATTTTAAATTAAACCGAATAGGGCTTGCCTTAATTGATTTTGATTCCAAAGAAAGGGAATAATAATTCCTCTTATCAAATCAGATTGGAATAGCAGAAACAAAATCAATTAAAATAAAGCTAAGGAAAGAGAATATTAAATAAGCACACTTAGCTTAGACGGAGCACAGAATTATCTCTCAGAAGTTCGACGAAGATTGGCTTGAATGGATTAATTAATTCGATGATTTCTTCTGAGATTCGTGCACTATTTATAGGTGAGCAAATCGTGTTTTCGACTGGTCTAGAGAGCTCTTCGACTAGTCGAAGCAATAACAGATATTTGAAAAATCCGGCGGGATATGCTTTGACCGTTCTACGACTGGTCGAAGGTCTCCTACGACTGGTCGTAGGTCTCCTTCGACTAGTCGTAGGTCCTGAAAAGCTTCGTTGGATTTCGAGTCGAAGATTGTCGACAGGTCGAAGATGCAGTTGACACTGTTCCTACGACTGGTCGAACAAATTCCTGGACTAGTCGAAGCCTAACAGATTTCATCCGAAATTTGTAACAAACTTACGACTGATCGAGGAATTTCTTAGACTGGTCGAAGCAACTCTAGGACTAGTCGAAGAAGGCCTAGGACTAGTCGAAGAACAGACCAAACTCATGTAAAATAAACATTCGGTTTATGTATCCAAAATGACCTACTTCTAAGGTTAACCTATGGTCAATCAAACCTCAACCATGAAGTATAGACATTGAAACATTAGGAACAAGTGACCTTGAAGTATGAGCCTTGAAGTCTTGATGTAGTTGAGACCTTGATGTAGCTCAATCTTGAAAGTGTACAAACTGCCTTGAACTCTTCTTGATGTCTTGCAGCTTGAGTCTTGTCTTGTGAGCTTTGCTTGTTTATGAATGTTGATCCTTGAGTGAGCTTCACTTATGCAAGTTATATATAACAGTAATTTTGGCACCACAAATTTGACAACAGACAGGGATATAAACTATAACACTTACACATTGTTCATACAACTAGTCGAACCCTCCCTAAGACTAGTCAAAGCCTAATAGAAAATTTCTGAATTTTGCAACAAACTTACGACTGATCCAAGAAATTCTTAAACAGGTCGAAGCAGTGATAGGACTAGTCAAACAAAGTCCAGGACTAGTCTTAGAACTGACTAAACTCACTTATACAAAACATATGAATTATGTATCCTAAATGGCCTACTCTAAAGGTCAACCTAAGGTCAGTCATACCTCAATAGTGAATTAAGGACATTGAAACTTAGAGACGAGTGACCTTTGAAAGTAATGAAGCTTGAAGTCTTGATGTAGCTCAAACTTGAAAGCTTCTTGAGATCTTGAGGTTGAACTTGAAAGCTTCTTGAGCTCATGACTTGAACTTGAAAGCTTCTTGAGATCATGACTTGAACTTGAAAGCTTCTTAACAATGTCTTTGGCACCACAAATTTGGCAACAAAAAGGGGCTATAAACTATAGCACTTACAATCTCCCCCTTTGTCAAATTAGTGACAAAACAAACTTCTAAGATATGTTACATAACGCAGAATATCTGATTAAAGAATCATGCACCAGTTGTTATCAACCAGCATACTAACATGATCCTGCAAACCTGTAAATCAATATTCAATATAACAAACAGTCCACTTCTGCACATACTCCCCCTGAGTAACATACATCAAAAACGCGTAATGCACACAATGCTACTCCCTCCTCATAACATAACATAATCATTAGACACATATCCATATCCATTCTCCCCCTTCTTATCACAATAGGACAAAGGAAGCACAGAACAGATGGCTGAGGAGAAATAAGTAAAGAGATATATGAGAGGTAACAAGACAAGATATGAGTAACAAGCATAAACAACCCACATAATTCATAAACTGAGATAAGTCAAAGATAGCTACAATCTTAAAACCAGTTAAGTTAGCACAAGAGTAATAAAGTTATAACAAACTAGCAAACTTAAAAGAACTAATCTGAAGCAGATGAAGGAGCAGGAATGGAAGGATCAAGTTGATGCATGCCCTTGTTCAAGCGGCTAAGATATTTGCGCATTTACTTGAATTGTAAATCATGGGCAATAGACATGTTTTCCATTTTAACATTCATATTCTCAACCTTATCTTCCAATGCACGCAGACGTGCATCAAACTCAAAAGGCTCATAATCTGGATCAGATGCAGAATTAGATTCAAGTTTGTCAAAAATATCATCCATGTTGATATCATTAGGAGGAAGATCACTAGCTTCTTCCTCATGTTCAGCTTCAACATTTCCAACACCAGCACCTTGACCAGGAAGGAAATCAAGCTTCATCTTATTGGTATTAGAATTGTTAAATATCAGATGATGGATAGGGGCCTTTCCAATCGGCATATCGACTAACATATGCATAGCCAACACAGTCATCAAATAACCAAAAGGAATGTCACTATGACCTGGATGGAGTCGACACTGAATAATGGAGCGACAAATCAAAGATGGTAGACAAACATGAGCACCGCTGGCAACAGCATGAAGAACACGAACCATGAAGGAAGTCAATTCAGATTTATTACTTGATCGAGGATACAAGTTAGACACAAAGATTTTGTGAAGAACTCTGTATTTGGGTAACAGATACTTTGAGGGAAGTGCATTCCTTTATGTGTCCATTGAACATCCAAATTGCATAAATCTTTAGTGAGCATACGTTTTTTAGTTACTGAGGGTTTTTCAGATAAGGTAAGGATATGAATGCCCTCATCATTCATAGGAATTTCCATAAGAGCTGAAATCAAATGACGATCAACGTCAAATAGTCCTTCTCTTGTAGCTATCTTAAAAGATAAATTTTCCAATGAAAAATCACTTATGCATGTGAACATGGACTGGGCAATGGACCGGAATGCTAACCCACCCCAATGCAATAAGTTATCCCAACTTACAGCTTGGAGCATAGGAAGGATATCAAAAGGAGCAACATGATTAGTATCAACAGGATGTTTAACAATAACGTTATGCAATCTGATGTCCCGAACATAAGATAGATCATCCTCGGGAGCCCGATGATGATGTTTAGTGATAGGGGCTAATCTGGAGGAAGAAGATGGACCACGGGATGTTGTCTTTCTCCCTCTAGATGCCATTTACAACAAGAATTTCAAGAAAATAAAAAGTTACAAAGGATTGAGAAGAGGGTTTTATTAAATCAGATTTTACAAAATAAATACCCCAAATCTCAACGAAATATTAAATAGATAACTTCAAGAGTAAAATAGAAGTGATCTAGACACAAATCTACAAGAAAAAAGCAAATGGACCACTAACCTTGAAAATTTTGAAGGAAGGGTTCAACTAATCGTGCGTCGGCTCATTGGAGAGTGAAGAGGAAATGAAGAAGATGAAGCATTTTTCCCAATTTTAAGTGATTCACGTGATTCACGACTGGTCGTGGATGTACACGACCGGTCGCGTATATTCACGACTGGTCGAGTACCGGTCAAAAATCTGATTTCCATCATTATATACAAAAATTGAAATCTAATCAAGCAAATATAAACAATATGATACAAATAAGCACAAATACTCATTTAAAAATGCACATGCCAAGATCAAATTTCATTTTATTAAACCTGCTTTTGTCAAGCGGTTTAGTGAAAATGTCAGCACGTTGATTCTCGGTAGGGATATATTCCAAAGATAAAACTTTTTTTCTACTAATTCTCGAATATAATGAAATCTAATGTCAATGTGCTTAGTACGAGAATGCTGAATTGGATTTTTTAAAATATTTATGGCACTGGAATTATCACAATATAATAACATAGAATCTTGTTTAATTCCGTAATCACTTAGCATACATTTCATCCAAACAAGCTGTGTACACGCGTTACCAACTGCGATATATTCAGCTTCAGCCGTTGAAAGTGATCTAAAACTTTGTTCCTTGCTAAACCAAGAAACCAAACAGTTTCCAATATAAAAGCGACCACCACTGGTTGATTTTCTATCATCAAGATTACCAGCCCAGTCAGCATCCGAGTACCCAACTAATTGAACACTAGTCTCATGTGGATATCAGAGACTGAGATTAACAGTACTTGCGACATATCGCATAATCCGATTGACAGCAATCAAATGCGACTCTTTAGATCAGACTGATATCAGTGCAAATACCAACACTTAGAGCGATATCGGGTCTACCAGCAATTAAATATAGTAAACTACCAATCATACTCCGATATAATTTTGGATCCACATTTTTACCAGTAGAATCTTATGAGAGTTTCAAAGTTGTACTTATAGGAGTATCCAAATTCTTACCATTCTCAAATCCAAATCTCTTAATGAAATTCATAGCATATTTAGATTGAGAAATAAACATTCCATCATGTTTTTGTTTTACTTGCAACCTAAGGAAATAATTCAATTCCCCAACCATGCTCATTTCAAACTGAGATTTCATCAAATCTGCAAACTCAATAGTTATGTCAGTACAGGTATATCCATAAATGATATCATCAACATAAATCTATACTATTAAAATGTGATCATTATGGTTTTTAATAAACAGAGTCTTATTAACACATCCCATTTCAAAATCATGGCTTAATAAAAACTTTGTTAGTTTCTCGTACCATGCCCTAGGAGCTTGTTTTAAACCGTAAAGTGCCTTTTTAAGGCGATACACATGATCAGTATTTTTGGGGTCTTCAAAACCCATTGGTTGTTTAACATAGACTTCCTCATGCAGATCGCCATTTAAAAATGCACTTTTCACATCCATTTGGTAAATCTTAAACTTTCTAAAATATGCAAGGGATATAAAGAGTCTAATTGATTCAAGACGTGTTACTGGTGCAAAGGTTTCATCATAAACAATACCTTCAATTTGAGTGTAACCTTGTACCACTAGCCTAGCGTTGTTTCTAATTATATTGCCAAGCTTGTCAGACTTATTTTTGAAAATCCATTTGGTTCCAATGATGTGTTTATCTTTAGGTCTAGGTACGAAATACCGAACATCATTTCTCACAAATTAGTTAAGTTTTTCTTGCATCACAACAATCCAGTTTTCATTAGCAAGAGCTTCTTTTACATTAGATGGTTCTATCTAAGATGTAAAATATATGTAATTACATATATCCTTAACTTGTCTACGAGTACAAACACCAGTGAGAGGGTTTCCAAGAATCTGTGTGGTTGGATGATCTTTAATAGTCCTTAGTTCAGAATCAGTCTGATTAGATGAGGTATCAGATTTATCAATTACTAGAACTTCATCATTATCTGAACTTGAGACTAGTGTTTAAGTGATCATCAATGATTACATTAATAGACTCTTGAATCACACCGGTCCTTTTGTTCAGAACCCTATAAGCTCGACTATTTAAAGAGTATCTTAAAAAGATCCCTTCATCACTCTTCGTATCAAACTTTTCCAAATTTTCATGATCTCGTAAAATATAGCACTTGCTGCCAAAAACTCGAAAGTATTTGACAGTAGGCTTTTTGTCGAAGCACATTTCGTAAGCCGTTATATTATTACCTTTACTAGTGTAAACCCAGTTAATGATATAGCAAGCTGTATTGACTGCTTCAGCTCAAAGATTCTTAGAGAGCTTCATATTATTCAACATGACATTAACCATTTCTTGAAGCACTCTATTTTTCCTTTCAACTATACTATTTTATTGTGGAGTTTGGGGCGTTGAAAATTCATGTAATATTCCCTGGTCGCTACAGAACTTCTCAAAACCGCTATTCTCAAATTCAAATCCATGATCACTATGAATCTTACTGACTTGAGAACCTTTTTCGGTTTGAATCCTTTTGAGAACCTTTTTCACTTCTTCAAGGGTTTCTGATTTGTCCCTTAAGAAGACAACCCATGTATATCTGGTAAAGTCATCTACTATTACCAAGATATATCTTTTGCCACCTCGACTTTCCGTCCTGGTAGGTCCTACAAGATCCATAAGGAGAAGCTCGAGTGGTCTTGATGTGGTATCGGAACTCACCTTTTTGTGTGAGTTCCTCGTTTGTTTGCCAATCTGGCATTCACCACATATTTTATCTAATTTTTATAGTTTGGGTAGACCACTTATAAGTTCCCGTTTGCTCAATCTATATAGATTTCGGTAGTGTACATGTCCAAGACGTTTATACCACAAATCAGTCTCGTCTGTATGGACCATGTAACACAATTGATTAGATGAGCCGGATTCACTAACAACATAGCAGTTTTCAGACGTTCTACATCCAGTTAATATTACTGAACCCTTGTTGTTTAGAATCTCACAACTTTGATTAGAAAATCATACACTATGGTTATTATCACAAATTTGAGATATGCTTAGAAGATTATGTTTCAGTCCTTCAACATATAAAACATTTTTAAACAAAGGAAGGTTATAGAGTTGAACTGTACCTTGGCCAATTATCTTGCAATTGCTTCCATCACCAAAAGTAATTGACCCATCAGTCATATCTTTAAGATCGGTGAATAAAGACTTGTCGCCTGTCATATGCCTAAAGCATCCACTATCTAGGTACCACTTTGAATGGCTCGTAGCTTTGAAAGCGGTGTGGGCAACCAAGCAGGCAACCTTAGGAACCTATTTCAGAACTATTTTGGGTTTGGGAATATAGTTGGTCTTCTTCTATCTGATGTTATAAGGATGACCTACTAAGTTAGATTTTAAGATCATTGAGTAAATCAATTATCTTTTCAGCTAGTGGATTTCTGTTCTGAATTTTAAAGTTGACATAGCTGCTTTTAGGTTTTTCAAAAGCTTTTGAATTTTTAGAAAAACCTTGAGTAATATTTTTCCCTTTTGAGTTAGAGGACTCTCCTTTCACAAACTTAGGAGGAGTATACTTTTGTTTAGGAGGAACATTTTTATCGTAGCCCAACCCAGATCTATCGCCACATTTTTTAGATCTGGATAAAAGTTTTTCTAACTTTGGATCTCCTTGGGCATACCTCCATGTATCCTTTAAACTCAGAAGAGAAGATACTTCATTTTTAAGTTTCTCATTTTCAGATTTCAGATTTTCAATCAGGGAGGTTTTGAATTCTAAATCGCATTTTAATTTTTCAAAACAATCTAAAATATGGGATTTTTCTAAAATAAGAGATTCAAAACATTCTTTGAGTTTATAAAACTTTTCTTTTTGAAGTTTAAGTTTGACAGCAATTTTACAACTTTCCTTGTATAAGGCATTGTAAGCGTCTTAAAGATCATCTTCATTTTCATAATCACTATTCAGATTTTCTTCACTAGTTGAATCATCATGATCTGAAAAAGTGAATTTGGCTAGAGTCATAAGGGCTTTAACTTCACTGCTCGACTCGGTTTCAGAATCTTCTGATTTAGAAGAAGCTTCTGAATCAGACGATTCATCCCAAGTAGCCAACATATCCTTCCTTTTTGGTTTGTCATTTTTAGGACATTTTTTTGTTAAATGCCCATATTCTTAGCAGTTGTAACATTGACTATCTTTCAAAGACTTTCAAGTTTTAGATTTAGGTTTTAATCTTTTCTTATCATTTGATTTTTCAAAATCAACCCTCTTTTTACTCTTGAAAATCTTGTAAAACATTTTCGCTAAAAGAGCCATATCATCTTCAGAATCAGAGCTTTCTTGAGAAATACATTTAGAAGATTTAAGAGCGATAGATTTACTTTTAGGAGCTTTAAAGTTTAACTCATAAGTTTGTAAAGAACCAACTAGTTCTTCTACCCTCATATTGTCCGTATCACGAAGTTCCTGGATCGTGGTTACCTTAGAGTTGAACCGTTCAGGAAGTGAGCGTAGTATCTTTGCACACACTTTACTTTCTAGGATTTTATCGCTAAGACCCCACACTGAGTTTACAATGTCATTTAATCTTGTGTAAAAGTCCATAAACATTTCATTTTCCTCTATATGAATTTCTTCAAATTTGGTTATGAGGAGTTGGACTTTAGATTTTTTGACAATTGTAGTACCCTCGTGTGTCATTTCTAATATATCCCAAGTTTGCTTTGCAATATCACAGGATATGATTCTTTTGAACTCATCCAGTGATAGTGCGCGAGTGATTGCATTTAGTGCTTTTGCATTGTCACTACTCTCATCTTTCTGAAGGGTGGTCCAAGAGAAATAAGGAGTTACTCTCATTGATTTTGAACCATTGATACCAGTCACTTTAGTGGTAGGCGGGTTCCATTCAGTCACTGTGGCTTGCCACACACTCTCATCCATTGATTTGAGGAAGATCCTCATCCTAGCTTTCCAATAGGTATAGTTGGAGCCATCAAAGGGTGGAGGCCTTGTGACTGAAAGGCTATCAAAATTTGACATCTTATATAAAGCTTAGATCGCTAGCTTAGGAATTAAATCCAAATAAGAAAGAGATCTATTAGGCTTTGATACCCCTTGAAATGGCCAAGTTATATGTCATAAAGGGGGAGGGGTGAATAGGACTATGCCAAATTTAAAATAAATACATCAAAAATAAAGAAAGAGAGATAGCCAAATAAATAAATCAATACATAATGCAGAATACAATCTCAAAATATTGATTGTTCTAAGGACAACCATGCACCATAAAAATGGCAGGGCAACCTTATTAGAATAAATAAATAAACTGAAGCTCAAACTGATAAAGAGATAGCAATGAATAAATTGCAGAAATATAAATCTAAACTTATTACAACATTCCCCACTGAGCTTGAAATAAAATGATTACAACATTCACATCCACATATACATCCCACAAATGAATAATTAAAGATATAAAATATAAATCACACAACCACAAAACACAAGGGATTATAGTGGTTCGCCTGTCTGTACCCCAACTATTAATAAACAGCCACACAGTTACTCTACTCCTAATATCCTCACACAGGGGATATCAGCGTTCACTATCAAAGATAGGTTTTCCAGGGTCACCCAAAACCTTCACAATTGTGTCTTTCTCTGTGGGCTTACACAATTAAAAAAACCCCTCTTCTGAGTTTTCCTGTCTCTCCTCAGATAACCAATACAATGAGATTTTTCTGGCAAATCCCAAAAGAAAATCAAATGAAAGTAAATTACATAAACCTAAAATACCTGAATTTCTCCTTCGTTGTAGTAGCCCAGAAGAACCAAGTCGGAGTAGAGATTTGAATGTCAAAGTTCAATGTCCAATACTCACTTTATAATGGCTCTAGGTTCTAATAGATTTTAAATTAAATAAAATGGGGCTAGCTCTAATTGATATTGATTCCAGAAAAGGAAAAATGAAACTTTCACTTTTTCAGATCAGATTGGAATATAAGAAACAAAATCAATTTTAAAAGCTAAAGAAAGAGAATATTAAACATGCACACTTAGCTTAAATGGAGCACAGACTTATCTCTCAGAAGGCCGAATTAAATTAGCTTGAATTTCTTATTTTATTCTGAGATTCATGCTCTATTTATAGGTGAGCAAATCACGTCTTCGACTCGTCTAAAGATCTCTACGACTGGTCGTAGAATAAACAGATATTTAAAAATTCAGGTGCGATAAGATCTGGCAGTTTCACGACTAGTTATAGGTAGTCTACAACTGGTCGTAGGTCTCCTTCGACTGGTCGTAGGTTTCTCACGACTAGTCAAAGCTAGCCGAATTTCAACATTGTACTTTGAGTCGTAGGACTACGACTGGTCGAAGCAACAGTCGACACTGTTCATACAACTAGTCAAACAGTCCTTAAGACTACTCGAAGCCTAATAGAAAATTTCTAAATTTTACAACAAACTTATGACTAATCCAGGAAATTCTTAAACACGTCGAAGCAGTGCTAGGACAAGTCGAACAAAGTTCAGGACTAGTCTTAGAACTGACTAAACTCACTTATATAAAACATATGAATTATGTATCCTAAATGGCCTACTCTAAAGGTCAACCTAAGTTCAGTCATACCTCAATAGTGAAGTAAGGACATTGAAACTTAAAGACGAGTGACCTTTGAAAGTAATGAAGCTTAAAGTCTTGATGTAGCTCAAACTTGAAAGCTTCTTGAGATCTTGAGGTTGAACTTAAAAGCTTCTTGAAATCATAACTTGAACTTGAAAGCTTCTTAACAGTGTCTTTTATACCACAAATTTGACAATAAAAAGGGGCTATAAACTATAGCACTTACAACCACCTTGGTGAAGACGTAGATTAGAGAGGAAATTGGATTACAGTTGTTAAGGAACAATAGATCGACAACTAGCCAACTAAGGAGATTAGCACGATTTTCGGGGGCCATAAAGGCAGAAGCCGATTCGAATAATGCCCAAAAGAAGTATGCGAGGATCATTAATCGCTCTTAGGGAGAGATTATGATCCTCAGTTAACCCTTGAAAGAAAGAAAAATGGAAAAATATAGTGTAACCTTTACTGAGGAAGACGCCTGAGGTGTCCTCACGACGATGCCTTAGTAATTTTTATGACCATAGCCAATCGGAATGTATTTCGAGTCCTCGTTAACACAGGGTCGTCCGTAGACGTGCCTTTCATTCAAGCCTTCGACAAGATGGGTATAGGTCGTTCCTTACTTTGACCAGTGAAAACTCCTTTAATTGGATTCTCGGGTGGACAGATCATCCCTGAAGGAGCCATTCAACTCCCTTGTTTAACTGGAGACGGGCAAAATAAGACCACTGTAATGATCGACTTCCTCATGGTTGACAAATCATCCGTCTATAATGCTATTCTTGGACGACCATCGTTATATCTCCTCCAAGCTGTAGCATTAGTCTATCACCTCTCCATAAAATTCCCAGCTAAGCATGGTGTGGGAAAAACCAAGGGTGACCAGCACGAGGCTCAATGATGTTACACAACTACCTTGAAAGCTCCACCCAAGGTAATGACAATCGAATCCCTGAAAGCTTCACCCGAAGTAATCACAATCGAGTCCATAAATCCACGCGAGGAATCTCATGAATGAGGTCAACCCATGGAAGAGCTTGTTCTGATCCCATTGAATGAGTCTAACCCATCTAGGACTGTACAGGTTGGGTCATCCTTGACTCCACCGCTGAGAGATAAGATGGTAGCCCTGCTACGATGATATGTCGATGTTTTTACGTGGTCCTACGAGGACATGCTGGGCATTGACCCCACTATTATCACACATCGACTGAACATCGACCCGATCTGCAGGCTGATCCGACAGAAGTGACGCGCTCTTGGCCTAGAAAGATATGTCGTGATAGAGGAAGAGGTTAGCAAGCTCCTCAAAGCCAAGTTCATCGAATAAGTTTATTGCCCATATCGGGTGGCCAACATCTTACTAGTCAAGAAAGCTAATGGGAAGTGGTGAGTCTGTGTAGCTTATATAGACCTGAACAAAGCCTTCCCTAAAGACAGCTTCCCTCTCCCCAGGATTGATCAGTTGGGCAACAGTACTGTGGGGCACAAGCTGCTTAGTTTTATATATGGATGTATATTCAGGGTATAATTAGATTGTAATGCACTCAGGAGATAAATCTAAAACTACCTTTGTCACCGACAAGGGTCTTTATTATAATCGTGTGATGCCTTTTTATTTGAAGAATGTAGGAGCGACCTATCAAAGGTTGGTCAATAAGATGTTTGCCCACCAAATAGGGAAGACAATGGAGGTCTACATCGATGACATGCTAGTCAAGAGCATCAAAGCTACAGACCATGTAGTTGACCTCGAGGAAATGTTCCTCATCCTCCGTAATTACCGAATGAAACTGAATCCGAGCAAGTGCGCTTTCGGCATAAGCTTAGGAAAGTTTCTCGATTTTTTGGTTAGCCAGCGAGGGATCGAGGAAAATCCTAAGAAAATTAAGGCTCTGCTAGACATGCAGTCTCGAAAGACAATCAAAGATATACAGAGGCTAACTGGAAGGATAACCGCACTCAACCGCTTCATGTCTTGAGCTACGGCTAAATGTCTCCCCTTTTTCAAATAATTGAAAGGGAGACAAATAGTAAACTGGACCGAAGAATGTGAGGCAGCCTTTCAACAGCTAAAAACATACCTAGGATCACCACCCTTGCTGTCCAAACCTGAGCCAGGAGAATCATTGCTACTGTACCTAGCTGTGTCCGACGTAGTAATTGGCTCAACACTAATTTGGGAGCAGGAGTGAAAATAGTTTCAGGTTTACTATATAAGTAAAGCCCTTTTTTTGCAGAAACAAGATATCCAACCTTCGAAAAAGTGGCCCTAGCTTTGGTTACTTTTTCCCGATGCCTGTAGCCATATTTTCAACCCCATTCAATCATCGTTTTGACTAATCAACCATTAGGACAAGTCCTACGAAACTCGAGGTTTCAGGTCGACTAACTAAATGGACGATCAAACTAAGTGAATTCAACATCAGATATCAGCCACAAGCTGCAATCAAAGGTCAGGCGGTGACTGACTTCATAGTCGAAGTCACACAGTCATCCGACTAAGATCTAATCGACGTCCGACCTAATCCCGACCGACCCATATTAGAGCTCGTTCCAGAGAGTTTGGTAGACGAACAAGTCCTTGAACTGTCTAACACCCAAATTTCTCCCGACCCTCCCAGGTGGACGTTATAAGTTGATGGCTCTTCCAATTCCAAGGCAAGCGGGGTAAGGGTAGTCCTAGAGACTCCTGACCATACATGCATGCAATATGCCATGAGATTTCGATTGCAAGCCTCCAACAATACAACAGAATATGAGGCTTTGCTTGTCAGACTAAAACTGGCAGCAAACATGGGGGCTTGGCATCTCGACGTCTTCAATGACTCACAATTAGTCGTCAATCAGATAGTCGACGATTACTAAGCCAAACAGGAATGTCTGCAAGCCTACCTCCAGAAAGTTAGAGAATTGATCAGCAATTTCCAACATTGTAGTGTTGCCCTGATCCCACGAGCTGAGAATTTTAAAGCCGATATGTTAGCGAAGCTCACTACAGCAGATGATGATGAAATCCCAAGATCTATCCCCATTGAATTCCTGGCCAAACCGAGCATTGATGAAGCAGACATCCCAACCGTTTTTTCGATTAGCTCGGAACCAACGTGGATGGACCCTCAAAACTGAGAAATTACCTGGGGACCGAACGGAAGTGCGACGAATGAAGATTAAAGCCCCCTGGTATACCATGCTCGATGTCATACTCTACAAGAAAGGGTTTTACCTTCCTTACCGGAGGTGTGTATGACCAGAAGAAGATGAATACATTTTGAAAGAGATCCACGTAGGAATCTGCGGGAACCACTCTGGGGGACGATTGTTAGCTCATAAGGTCATCCAACAGGGTTACTATTGGCCAACCATTCAGTACTATGCACGAAAGCTCATCTAGAGATGTGAAAAATGTCAAAGGTTCACGAATGTCCCTCGACAGCCACCAGAAGAACTCACCCCTATGGCTGGCCCCTGACCGTTCGCTTAGTGGGAGATCGACATTATTGGGTCATTCCCCATGGGAAAAAGTCATACCAAGTTCGTTGTCGTAGCTGTAGATTACTTCACCAAATGGGTAGAGGCAGAACCACTGGCAAAGATAACTAAACAAAAGCTCACAGATTTTGTTTAAAAGAATATCATATGTCGATTCAGGATACCTTAGACTATCGTCTCCGATAACGGGAAGCAGTTCAACAACAGGCAGTACCAGGAGATGTGAAGAACCTCGGAATTCACAAAGTGTACTCATCACCATGACATCCGTAAGCAAATGGACAAGTCGAGGAAGTCAACAAGATCATTAAACATCACCTTTGAACTAAGCTCGAGAATGCCAAAGGAGCTTGCGCCTAGGAACTTCCCAAAGTCCTATGGGCTTACCAAACTACTGCCTGAACAGCTATTGGAGAAACCCTATTCTCCCTAGCGTATGGAGTAGAGCGGTCACTCCCGTAGAAATCAGACTACCTACAGCCATAACAACTTCATTCGACGAACAGGTCAATAACAAGCTTATGTCCCTCTACCTCGACCTTCTGGAGGAGCAAAGGGAGCAAGCTCGACTGCGAACCACTATCTGTTAACAACAAGTTTTGCGGTTCTATAATGCTCAGGTCAAGGTTAGAAGGTTTCAAGTGGGAGATCTGGTTCTCCGAAAAATATTCTTGAACACCCAAGAAGTAGGAACGGCGACCTTATGCCCGAACTGGGGAGGGCCCTTTGTGATTTCGAGCACTATCCGACATGGTACATACTAATTAGAAGATTTGACCGGCCAACTACTCCATCATCCTTGGAATGCCGAGCATCTAAAGATCTACTTCCCTTGAATTGGTCGGCATGACCATTGTTATGTTGCAATCTGTTTCGAAATAAAAAGTTCATTTGCATGATCAATGTTCGACTTAGTTCATATCTACACACAATCTCTGTCTGATCTATGTTCGAGCTATGTCCAAGCTAGATCCGAACTATATCGCTTATACAGACTTTATTGAGAAATTTTGATCGACATTTGATGTTGTAACTCACCCTATAGTGAAAAAAGAAGATAGAAACAAATCTTCAAAAGGAGACATTTTCATTGATAAAACCCAAAATGGTGTGACTACATCAGCTTTCCATTGACTACAATTCGAAATTTATACATTGGACTATCCACGGAATTCAGAAAAGGAAAAATATGCGAAAGGAGATGGCGCTTGATGTGCTTGAAGTACATGAAGCTGAAAAAGGGAGCAAAATGAAGGAAATACTTCTCAACATAATTAACTTCAAGACTCAGGAGCTGTTTCAAGAGCCGCCTCAGGAGCCGCTTCATCGCCCGACCCATCAGAGCCCGACTCTGACTGGTTAAAAGCAGAGAGATTGAGCTCGGGAAAGGTCTCCTTCATCGCCTTCACACACTCAGCATAGCCTCAACAAAAGAGATAATCCCTCTCGTCTTGGAAATCCTAGGATGACCGAAATTCATTAACATCGTCCTTTCGTGTGATAGCGATAGTGGCTTGGGTCTCCGCCCTCAACCTCTCCAGCTTGGCACTCATATTGATGAGATCAACATGGCATTCATCATGCAACACCTTCACCTCACTCAACCGCGCGGCCATCTTAGCCCTCTCGGTAGAAGACGCTTTGAGAGCCGCCTTCGCCACCCTTAGCTCGACTTCAACAGCTGAAGGTCGAGTCTCAACCTCCTTCGCTCGATTATGCGCCCGAGCAAGCTTGGCGCGCGCCTTCAATACGTACGGAGTGAACTACAAAAGAAAAGGAGGGAATTGGGATGAACAATCAGAAAAATGAAGCAGCCTAATGTCTGACGGTCTTCTCACCCTGAGAAGGGTTGTCGTCATGCGTGCAAGGGTCAGATCCATCAGAGGATTGAACAAGCCGAAGAACTCCTCCTCGAAGTTGTGGCGATCTACCCATTGGAGGATCCCCTTCACAATCCGATGGAGGCTCCCTTGCCCCTCCTCGGCTTCCTCCCTTCCCGAGGACTGAGCCCCAGCGGGAAGGTCCGAAGCTTCTTGAGCCTCAACGGGAGCTACCTCCAAGCCTTCATCCACGACCTTCACGACAGTTGGGTAAGAAGGACCAACTTTTCCCTTGCCCTTGGAAGAGGTATTCTATTTCTTCCTCTTCGGCAACGGAAAATCATCCAGGGGGGGGGGGGGGGGGGGGATGAAGGGTTGAGCTTCAGCCATCTCTCTGTCAATACATGGAACAGTGCATCAGTATGTCGGAAGAATTTCTCAGCAAAATTCAAAGTTTGAAGGCTCGGCTGAAGGTCTTACCCAATGTCGTACCTGTCAGAGTTGTGTTTAAGCCTGATGAAAAGAGTCACTCTGGTTGGAGAAGCACTCTCTAAGATCTTCTCTCCTAGCTTAGGGACCACAAGTCCCTAATCCGAGCTATCAATCCGCTGTCAAGCAACGACGGGTGTTTGGGAATAGCTGTGGAAGAAGACACGTAAACAAGATCAAACGATAGTAAAGGCTGACCAATAGAAGTTAAAACGACTAAGACCGACCTTCTTAGAAAAGGCTCAGGGAACGAGAGGCTAGGTCGATCCTGGTTTGACCATCTCCCAGCAACTAGAGGCCCAGAACCACTTATCCCTCAAGTGTTTATTGGAAGATGAAGGGTCGATTATTAGAGCCCCACTGGTATTCTACCATGCGGAGAAGTAATACCAGCTGGGTTGGAGGGTGTTCACTTTTACCTGGTATAAGTGGAGGAACTCATCCACTGATAGCTCGGGTTTGTCTAATTCCACCCATAAGACCGCACAGTCGAACAAGTCCCTCCACCCATTTGGAGTCATCTGCCTCGGGGCTAACCCAAGGCGAGCCAGCAAATATCTGGCTATCCCCTGAAGTGGGAGTCACAGGCCACATTGAAGCGTGACCTAGAAGATCGCCACCGCCCCTTCTGGATGTTGATCCGGAAGTTCGTCCGACGAAGGGAGTCGAAGAATAACAGACTCAGGAACATCATATCTGAGCCTAATCCGGGTCAACTCATTCATAGACATAGTCGGAGGCACTGGCCCCCTTGGGTCCTCTTCACCCTCAGGCTCTCCTGGTTCGCCCTCATTGGGTAGGTCACACGCCTTAGTAACCTGCTAGTTTCCTGAGATGCATCCATTACCCAAGCTCCAGGCACTGTCCCATGCTCGGGAGACAAATTTGGCGCCCTAGCAGCGGGGCGTTGGTCTCTATGTAGGATATTATTCTAGTGCTCTCCTCGACGGCGAATACCGGAAAGCGGCATCCGACATCACCACCAACGGCGAAGGTGGGTTGGACATTACTCTAAGGCGACTACTCGCCCCACTTTCACCACCGGAAACCCCCTCCCGTGAGCTCAAGGAGTCAGACATGGCGATTGTTAACGGAAAAAGGAAACGAGGAGGGGAAAATGAGGCTCACCGGAGCACGAGTTGATAGAATCCCAGCCGGATTGCAGCGAGAACAGTCGCTGAAAATCGCATAGAGAAGCCGGAAGACGAAAATGGGAAGAAGATGCAATGCGAATGGGAAAGACTTAAGGGTTAGGATTTCCCTTATATAGTAGTGCCACGTGTTAGCTATCTGAAATGTCCATCAATGTTGTGTCATACGATGCCTCTTTGGCTCCCCTGACTTGGTACATGGCGTGACGTCATGCGCCACTCGATTTTGATATCGAGTATAATGCCACGCATCGCCTCCCCGTTGATCCGCCACTGAAACGACAACTCGACAGTCTACGTGACCTCGAGTGACGAGCTGACACGTCATGATCTCTAGCTGGAATGCTTCGACTTCTGCGCTAGCTGCGATACCTGGCATTTTTAACAATTCATCTCGACCCAATCCATATATCCCGATCTAGTCCTGACCAACTTACTTCCTGAACCTCCACAAATTGCTTCGAAAGCAAGGGGCACTTACTGTTGGGGAAAAATTTTCAAGTCCTTAGACCGACTTATGGAATGGACCAACTTTATTGAACCAGCTCGGGCCCATTGAGCATCGAGCCTAAGTAAGGCCTCCACGTCCAAAGACAAAGTAACCTCCAAGGAGGGTGATGCAAATTTAAGGACATTCAAAGAGCCCACCTACGAGCCCTTTCAAGTGGCTATATGTGCCGACCTAACCCATAGGTCAGCCATAGATCGGCCACAAGTCGATTACGGATCGACCATAGATCGGCAATAGTTCAGTTATAGATCGGCCATAGTTCGGTTATAGATCGACAATGCTTCTAACTGGCTTACAGATAGTAAGGGCTGATACTAGGAAAGAGTTCCACTAAAATAGTATTCTGGTTCTCCTATAAATTTAGGAGTACCGACCGACGTCCAAGGTACGCTCATTGAAAAATCCTAAATACATGACTAGTATGTCTTTTCTGGAGATCCTACCCTACTTTATAAGACCTCGATCCTGACTTAGGCATCGGAGAGTCCCTTGTATTAGCCAGGGCCTCTTTTATCCTTCTTTATACATGTGCAGGTTCAAAAAAGGTCTATACAGAAGGTCTGTCGGAATACTGCATCAACAGGTACATGGACACATCTTGTGCATTTCCTTTTTGGTATTATCAAGGTTGATAATGTAAGACAACTAGGAATTGATCCCTGGATCACTCACACATGCCACATTGTGTCTACCAGGTCATCTAAGGAGCCAGAGATATGTTGTACACATTTATATTTTGTTGTTTATCTAAATGGGACACCAATTCCGTTAGGTTTTTTGAAACACAAAAGAAATAAAAACATTTTAAAAAATCCAAGTTTAAACCATGTAGATCCTCACTTAGATATATCCAAGTCTCTAGAAAGTAAAAAATCAAAGGACCAATGGTTATGATTTACTTAGTCAATGCCGACATGAAACCGTCATTTGTCGATGCTGATCTACGAACCTATAGAATCTCTCGCAGATTTATTCCAAATGCAGGAAAGGTGAGAACCAAACACGTCAGCCCTTGAGTGGGGCCAAGGAAGACATACGTCATCCATGTGAACGGAACTCCAAAAATGTCACACATGTGATAGAGGTGGGAGTAAGAGAGTGTGACCTCTCTCTCTCCAGGTGATGCCCAAGGAGCGACGTTCAACGGCTCTCTACTTTGTCTAGCTCTAGCTAGGTGACGTGTAAAACGAGACATTTAAAGGCACTTTGTACTTTGTTTAATGTTCATCACCGTCTATGATAGAACCTATTTATATAATGGAAGCAAGGTTTGAGGAAGATAATGATTATTGTAGTATACTATTCTACAGCATTTCATAATACTGCACTATATCGAAATTTTGTGATCTTACTTCATCCATGCATCCATATTTGATTCAATTATTTCACTATCATGACAATCCATTAAAGACCTAATATCCATTCAACGTAAGTGTTGGACCCCATGATTTGGACTATTAGACCATCAGTAAGTATGATTAAAAAAAAATACTTTTAATGGCAAAACAAAAGTTTAATGGCTGAAAAAGATTACAAAACCTTTTAAATTATTTTGAACATAGGGCCCAATAAAAAATCCACTTGATGAACATTCAATCTCCCACATCAAAGTCATGAATAAGTTGTTACCAAACCAATGAATCCCATATTAGCCCATATAAGTGTCAACAGTCTAAAATGGATGCATATAAGTATACCTACTTATTAACGAGAAGAAAAACCCATAGAGTTAGCCAAAGCACATATGAATAAAAACCTGGAACTGTCACATGATTTTAAATCCAAGGATTGATTAGATTGAGTGCATCCTTAAGTCGACCATGATTTAGGCATGATGAGCCCTTAATTGAGAGACCTGACCTTAATCCATCAATGCAAGTATCCAACATGTCCAAATGTAGTGATTGTAGTCATGGTACACTCACACTCATATATGGGATAGGGCGAAGGCGCATCAATTTATCATATACCCAATGATAGAGACTTTTTATGCTGACTTGCCATCAATCCTCCCAGATAGGATGACCACATACTTCACCACAGTAACAACAACAATCATAGGTCTATTTTACAACTTACTAGATAGTCGTGGAACAACAAGGTACTAAGATCTATGGCCTACAATTCTCAAGTGCCTGATACAACAAGGAAAGAGGATACCTCTCCTTTAATCTACATTTATATATGTTTTAGGGCACCCCAACATGTTAACTATGGCATTGCAATTCATCCATCTCTATACCCATGGTCATCATAATTTATGAATAATATCACCGATATCACATCTGCATCATTAGTCGATAAGCATTTGTATTTTAGGCATAACTTCAACAGCCTCCAATAGTACGGTGCCGTCCTAACCTTACTGTGGTATCAGCCAGATATGGGGCCCACATGACGTACTAACATCATCCAACTCATTCATTAGATGCATTACCCCAGGAAACTCCTAAGGTCCAATGATCATCCTCATTCAAAACTGAAATAGGCCACAGTAAATGAAAAAAGCTAGTAGGAAACCCCACTGTTTGTTGTGACCCTTCATCTGCTCACCCCACGCTAATCGACGGTAGGTGTTTCCTCTCAACATGTTCCATGTGCTATAGCCCACCAGAGTTTTGTTCTGGGGTGATTTTGGGTGTTGGGTTTTGTTAGTTGATGCATCTGATGGACGGGTTGGATCCTGACAAAACTTCACTGGGCCCCACATCTTGCAGGTACCTACGTTATCTAATAGTGGCCACTCATCTATTTTACCGACATTTTGGGAAGGTCTCACATCACCGCTAGCCGTAGATGCGAAAACTTGCAACTAGCTACATGTATGACATCCAATCCATCCAACAGACTCCCCCCATCATGAGAATAGGATGGCCCAACAGTCATGCCGTTCCAATCACCACGTGGGCGACACATCAGAAAACAATAGACTACCAAATAAATAAATAACTTAAAATCATGTGGTGGTCCACTTGATGGTTGGATCGGCATGATTGTATGCCATACACATATCATGGTGGCCCCACACCCCAAGTTGCGTCTACCCATCTTGTAATTTACTTATTTACCACTCATTAAATAACATCCTCATATGCAACTAGTTGGACAGTAAAATAGCAAAATTGTATACGTGGACGACATCCAACCCGTCCAACGGTCTGCCCCATCAGGAAGAACACATGATGTAAAGATTGGACGGTCCAACGATCAAAAATTGGGCCACAACATAGAAAACAATGCATGAGAGTTGAGTACATGTGTGGCCCACTATACTTTTAGATATGAGGAAGGAGATCAAGGATGACGACCGTCGGCTAAAGTGGTCAAGGAAATGTTTCATGAATGCGAAAGATAAGTCAATTGAAGTGATATCCTAACCTCCTCTATTTTGACCAAAGGGATGAAAGAAAGGTCTTCTTATTTTTTATTTTATTTTTTATATATAAAATAAGGAGTTGTACCTTACGCCGACAGAGTATGGTGGAGTGTGTCAATCTAGACTTTTCAAATCATGGGCCCCACAGTAGAGAATGACCAAAATTAACAATATTGGATTGGCCCAGGTGATCCAACTTGTCTGATCAAATCGGAGCGCTGACATTTTCTCCCTCCGTTGATGGCATATTCAACCGTTAGAATCATTCTAGTCAGTGTAATTGTATCTGTGGGTGGCAGTGGGCCAGTTGGCCCGGTTCAGTCATGAAATGGCCCATCATAACACATAAAGACTGTATGGTTTATAAACACTTATTTGTGGGGCCCACCATGATATTTGTGAGAAATTTATACTGTTCATCCATTTTGCTAGCTCGGACATGAGCCCAAAACACACGAAAGAAAAGGTGAAATAGAAAAATGAGTAACATTGAAACCCCCTTGGGTCCACCGGAATGTTTATACACCATCTAAGCCCTTCATAAGGTAATTCCTACAGGATCAACTGAAAACAGGTGAATATCAGAGTGATTCAAAACTTTTGTAGCCTCACGAATGTTTCAACAGTTGACATTTAATCCTACTATTTTCAGTTGTATGGCCTAATTAAGTTTTGCATTTGCCTCATTCTTAGGCTCTTGTTCTATTATGATCTGAAAAAATGGATGGACTAAATGGATTTCTCACAAATATCATGGTCCACCCATCTAACTTATTATCACCGCATCAATATCATTCGGATCCAAGCTATTTACAAAACAGGATAATGTTAACCGAAGATATAATATTTTATTTGTAAATTGGACTATTTTAAACCTTTTGATCATTGGTACTAATTATAGTTGTGGATAAGCAGGCAAGCCAAACAATTTTTGAAAGGCATGGGCCCAGCTAGCCCAGTTGTGAGGATAGGGCTAGAGCCAGGGCCTTTCAATCCCATTAGGGTTAGGGTTTAGGAGACTACGACGCTACCGCAGTGTACGAGATTATGGCTAGGTTTAGGAGACTGCCCACCGATTATTTAGACGATCTAGATCAGGATGTATGAGTGTAATGTCTACTGTATATGTGCGTGTTTGGCCATGATCCGCCCAATTAATTCTAATCAAATAGGTAATTTAAAGTGGGAATATGATTTCCAAAATTACCCATTAACATTAACATGGGCCAGGGTGTCCCATGGCTAGTCCATTTAGGGTTGGATTTCACCTGATAGTGAAGGCCCACAACCTTGGGCTCCAGATTGTTTGTTATTTATTCTTAGTAGGCTAGGAAATGTTTTGTAAACTTAATAAACGGTTTAGATTAATTGACTGGACTGTCTAATTAAATTGGTGCAACTAGGAGCACTATATCTTATAGTGCTTTAGAGCAATAGGGCATTTCTCTTCACTTATTAAAATAAAAGAAAAAAGTGAAGAAAAATGCTCCAGTGCTCATTAGCTTATAGGTGTTACCTATGCTGTCCATCCATCTTTTTCGGACCATTTTAAGATATGGACCCAAAAATAAGGTAAATAAAAGGCTCAAGCAGACCACACAATGGAGATTGAACTCCCACTATTAAAAAGATTTTGTGATTGACAGAAGTGTTGAGTCAATCGGATGATTTTTCCCCTTTATCCATGTCTATATGACCTTATGAACAAGCTAGATGGCAAATAAACACCATGGCGACCCGTACGAAGGTTTCAATAATGAGTTTCATTATTGATAATGTTTCCTATGGTGTGGTCCACTTGAGCATTGAACTTGCCTAACTTTTAGAATCATTACCAAAAAGTATCTAAAAGAATGGAAGGGCGACGTGGATAAAACTTATACATCATGGTGGGCCCCATAGAGCCCCTTCGAAGATGCATTAAGCATTTAATGCGACCAGGCGAGGAACAATGCAATCCGCTTCCATTGTTCATTTGGTCCAATCAATGGCTACCATGTAAACATTCCACCAATCAAACAAATATAGACCATTGCACAAAGGCCTTTAATATAAATGGTCAAGATTGTTTACATAAAAATAGGTCCAATAAAAAATCTAATCCATCAATTTGGTAGAGCCCATCATGGATTGTTTAGGTGATCATAGTCATTCCATCAATAGTTTGGAAAAATAATGACTATAGAAAATAGGCCCAAATCAAGGATGGATAGGTCACTAAATCAGCAAAAGATTTGCATGGGAGTCTATGAAATGCGTTTTGAACCTAATAGACGGTTCATATTGAGCAATTGAACTATTTAAATGGACCCATCCTACTAGAAGCATTGAAAGTATGATGCTATGAGAGCACTGAAGCATTTCTTAGAAGTGATTATCACCTTTTATTTACACGACATATCATTGACTTTTCTAAAAGAATATTATGAGAGAATAATCATAAAGGCTTTCTATCAAGGAAACTAATTATGCATTGAGGTTCCTACAGAGAATTATGCTCCACATACATACACAGAGAAATTGTACACATGCACTTCAATTTAAACCGTTCAAATCACGGCCCCGCTATGGATAGATCAATACCCCAGAGACTACATGGATTTTATACTCTAAATAGATGGTTGATGGACATCTGATGGATGGTTGAGATCAAAAGTAATCAAAGGTCCAAATTCAAAAAGCAAATGTCTATTAATCAGTGATCAAAGCCGTCCAATGAAAACCATTTTTGGCCCATGTCTCATCTACAATGGGCCATACTGTTTGGCTAGTTTAATTTGAATTACATGTGTGACATGTTTACCGATTTTGTATTTCCTGTATATGGATCATCACTCTGCTTAGATAATCAAAGATCTCTTATCACCTTTTATGTCACTTATCATTAACTTTTCTAAATGAATATCATGAAGGGGCCATCCACCTATAAATGAGGTGGACAACTACACAACTTACACCTACTTTATTTGGGATTGAACTTTCTTGACTAAAAATTACCAAATTATCCCTATTTTATTATTTATATCTTTACTACCATAAATAATGAAATGCTCTAGTACTCCTGGAGGACCACTATTTTAATCAGTCTGCTTTTCTGCGTTTATTTCAATGAGTGGGAGATCAAATAGAATTTTTAAAACTGCTTTCAAACACACCCTGTGAATTGGAGTTTAGGTCAAAACAAGATTCAGGCATCAAATGCCTACAAACATACCTTGCAAACTGGAGTTTAGGTTAAAAGAAGATTTAGGTTTAAATGCCTATCTCGAGGGCGCCCAAAAAGGCCATTAAACTTTAGAATAACGTACATTGGGAAGCAGAAAGCGTTGGAAATAGCTTTTTAATGCGTTACCAAGCACGCCCTTAGCTATTGCTTTGTGGGCTCATTGATGGAATCTTTATCTTCTCCTAACTTTTGAAGTATAGCTTAAGTATTTTAAGGGTCATTTTGCGTCCCGGATTTAGAGGTGGACGGGTGTATTTCAAATTCAAGTGGCTACATTTTATGTGTGGTAGCTTCGGATTTAAAAGTAAATGAAATCAAAGGTATTTGGAATATATACTTTTAATGTGTTTTGAAATCTTCACGAAAGGTGTTAATAGGCTACTAATTTATTGTTAACGTGTATGATACTAAAAAACAATCCAATTATCAACTACGACACTAAAATCGCATCTATAAAATAATCGAAATTGTCCAAAAGTTGGCCATCTAAGTGAATGATAAAAAAAATACTGGTGAATTGTTCGTTTGTGATCTTTACATTTATGACCCACTCTGGGCCTAAAATTTCCTCCTTTTAGCCAAAGGATATACTTTAATAGACTTAGTACTATCATTCTATCGAATATCACATAAGTATACTAATGTGGTATATTAAAACTAATTTACTTATCAAATTCAAGTCTTGTAAATATAATAAAAAATTCCAACACATTCCAAATATAAGATGTTTGTTATGGGTAAAAATGAATTGACTAAAGAGGAGGTCAGCTCGGACATCTTTGCGGAACATGAGGTTAGACAGCGCCGGTTATGACCAATGAGCTCTTCAATGGCCAAGGAAGACAAGTCGGTAGGTCCGCCATCTATCCAATGATAAGGGGAGGCTAAAAGCTCATCCAAGTACCCAGGTTAGGTCGGTCAAGACAGGTGAGCATACTACCCCCAGGTCAAGTCAGCCAAAACCACATCGACCTTGGCAGGTCAGCATACTACCCCCAGGTCAGGTCAGCTAAAACCACCTTGACCTTGGCAGGTCAGCATACTACCCTTAGGTCAGGTCAGCCAAAACCACATCGGCCTTGGCAGGTTAACCTCGGCAAGTTAGGTCAGCCATAGACCTCAGCCTCGCTATCTGCCTCAACTCTCTCAGGGTTCGACTACTTGATCTTATCTTCACTAGAGATCATGTGAAACGATTGAGAAACGTCCGCTGAACACATGCCTATAATTCAGGAAACGTCTCCACCCACATAATCAACTCTTGCCTTATAAATAGACTTATGTACGATGAAAGCTATGTACAATCTCTAGCCCTAAACCCTTGACACTCAACTAGACCCAGATTCCTGACTTTGGCATCGGAGGGTCCCCGGCACGAGATAGGGTCTTCCTTATTTGTTCTTTATGCGGGTTCATAAGCCCAAGGAGGGCTAACCAAATTTCTGGATTAATATTTTGGCGCTGTCTATGAGAATGACATCAAAGTCGTTCTTACTTTACCCGAAAACTACAATAGCGAAAGGAAATAAGAAAGCTTTGGCTGTCATTGCTGCGGCCATTCCAGCTCTTCATAAATCATCAGCCGAGTAGGGTGCCTAGCCCTACCAGCAGTGGGCCGACTCTACTCCCGCAGCGCCCGCTCCTCGATCTTGCACCCGGGGTGGTCAATTAATCTCCTTGGAGAACCAAGTCAAAGCCCTAAATAAAAGCATGGATCGACTCATGCAACTCGTGGAGAGACAAAATCCACCCCTCAGTCGCAATTTAAAAGATGATGCTACTACTGCACCACCCCAAGCACCGATCAACTCACAGAGAAACAAGCAACCTCTTGAGCTACCAGCCCAAGCTCTTTCCCACAATTCGGGAGCAGCCACGTTGGTAGACTCTGACTTACACCTCGTGCCAGAGAGGAAGAGCTGTGGAAAAGCCACCAAAGCATTGGCCGAGAACGAGAGCCCTTGGGAGGCAAAGCTTAGGAAACTTTGAGGGCAAATTAACGACATCAGACAAGCCCACCGTACTCGAGTGCCAACCTCAGTAGAGACCATTTTAGGAGAAACTGAACCATCATTCACGGATAAGCATCTCTGCTTCTCTCAAGTTCCGGATGACGCAGATGACCCCCTACTCTGGAATTGCCGACCTAACCGAGCACCTCGAGTCCTTCAAAGCCTGGATAGAGCTTTATGGCGCCTCGGGCCCTATAATATGCTGAGCATTCTCCCTGACCTTATCAGGAGTTGCTCGACAGTAGTTCGGGCAGCTAAAGCCGAGGTCCATCAGTTCCTTCTCGCAGCTCAGCAAAGCCTTCCTCACACAGTTCATTAGTGGTAGAGACAGAAAAAAGTCATCAGCTCATCTTCTCACGATCAAGTAGAGGGAGGACGAGCTACTAAAAGATTACCTCATCTGTCTCAATGCTGAAGCTATCCAGGTTAACGAGTATTCCGACAAGATAGATCTAATCGCCATGGTAGCTGGCCTCAAACAATGAAAATTCCTCTTCCCTATTGGTAAGAACGCCCCCTGACTACCATCATTGACCTACTTAACTGAGCTAAAAAAAAGTTCCAATGTCGATGAGCTCTTTAGATCACAAAAAGCTACTCGAAGAGGAAATAACTCGACTGAGGATAGGAAGTAAAGGAAAAGCTGACGTTAACACTAAAAGAAAGAAAGAGGATGACCAAGACCAAAACCATTATACCAACCGACATCCGGAAAGTTGCTTCCATCAGTACACTCCTGTAAAACCCGTATCCTAACCCGTACTATTCCGTCAACTGCCGTGATCCTTCTCGTCGAATTTCGGCAACCTGCGACCTATAATCGATGTTTGCGCACGATCCTAAGCCATATCCTGTAGATTTGAGTCAGCTTAATCCGAGCCATGTACCATTGCGACCGCACCGTCACCACGGTTCTAACGCCGCGTCTCGTGCGCAGACGCTTAGATCATAAGATGTGGACCGTGCATTATAATGGTCGTGGACCGCATATTGTGGGACCCACCCATCCCATGTGGCACCAATCTCTAGGTAATCAGGAGGGTGATGGATGACATCAGCCTAGCTATAGCCACCCTACCTTAGCTATAACCACCCTACCCTAGCTATAGCCACCCTACCCCTTAGCCTTCTTACAAACATTTATTGCTAGCCACCCTCCCTTACAAGTAATCATGGCCTACCTAAACTACTCTCTCTCCTTACAACCCTCTCTCTCTCTCTCATTTCTCATCACTTTTCCCAAGCAAGAAAAGAGGCTCACGTCCAAGCTCCTCCAAGAGAGAAAAGTGATATTGGCAGCCCACTTCCCATCCCAAAAATCCTTCATCCAAGCCATCCACTTCTCATCTCCCTCCATCAAAGTGAAGCACAAGGAGATCGGCTTTCCAACAGAACAAGAAGATCGACGGTGGGTGCTTATTAGGATAAATTTTCATGTTTTGATGATGGGCCAAGTGAGGCCTACCGATTGATGGTGTGGATCTCACTTTGGACCCTTGATGTGGCCGATGGACCACTTTGATCCTCATGATCATTCCATGATGGGGCCATTCTCCATGGACCCCCATCATGATGTTTATTTTCCATGTATGGATAGGGTCATCTAGACCTTACATTTAGTGGAGAAAGGATCTCCACCGTTGAATCCTTGATTTGGTGGGCCTACATGTATTGGGACCCACTTGATGTATGATTGAATGCAAGGGAGGGCTCATAGTGGCGGAGCCCTCCATCACACGTGTCCCACACCCTTTCTCTCTCTCTCTCTCTCTCTCTCTCTCTCCCTCTCTTTTCCATATATTTTTGTGTGTATGATGATGTGTTCGCGTGGCCCACTCGGATGGACCCCAATTTGATATATGCATTTCCCATGCCCTCCAACCCCTTCTTTGGTGGCCACATCCATAGGTGGGGCCCACCTCAATGTATGTATTACGTCCAGACTGTCCAACGTCCAGGGATGCTGGACGTTGAATGGAAAACACAAATATGAGCTTAGTTTAAGACAAATTTGGGGTGGGCCACTTGTGTAGGCTCCACATTGATGTATGAGTTCAATCCATGCCATCCATCCTATTTACCAACTCATTTTAGGCGTTGAGCCGAAAAATGAAGTCCATCCGATCTTTGGGCGGGCCATAGCATGTAAAATAGTGGTTTCTACCGTTGAAAGTCACCCTGACATTTTTTATCCGCCGAAAAACATCAGTTATTGGACTCATTTTAACGGTCTTAAGCCATAGAGTGTAATGGACGGGCTGGATTCAGCTGATGTGGGCCCCATACACAAAAAACCGCAGAAAAACTCTTTTCAAAAAAAAAAATTTAAATATCAGTGCAGCAGCACTGCTTCTACCAAAGGCACGCAGGCAGCGCCTGCCGCGTGGAGGCGGGCGGACGGCTAGGCAGGGACCTACGGTCCCAGCCATGGGCCCCACCATGATGTGTATTTGTCATCCAATCCGTTCATTAGGTGGGCCCCTCCCTGAAGTGGGCCCCCTCCAAATTTCAGCCACATCCAAGATCAGGTGGCCCACGTCATACGAAGCAGTGGTGATTTAAAGCTTGTCATTGAAACCCGTTTTTGGGTCCACTGAAGTTTGAATCAATATGAAATTTGTTTTTCCTTTCCAGCCAGGTCCGTGCGACCTTATTAATGGTTGGATGGAAAGCAAACATTATGGTGCGCCCCCCCGTGGGACCCACAATGATATATGTGTTTTATTCCCACCGTCCAGGCAGACAGTGGAGCCTACACTGATGTATGTGTTCTATGTGCATCGTCCACAGCTATGGACGATGGAAGCCCACCTTGGCCTATGTATGTATCCACACTGTCTACTACTGGACGGTCGATGGGACCCACCATGATGCACGCATTGCATCCATTCCTTCCATCCATTTTGAGAACCCATTTTATGGCTTATGGCAGGGGCTAATGAAGGAGTCAGATCCATGGTTTAAGTGGATCCCCACCACTATTTGGAGTGCAGTCCAGTTGATCCTTGGATATGATTCATTTATATATATATATATATATATATATATATGTATATCTATACATGTTAATGTATTTGTGGCCGTCCATTGAGGCCCACCTTGGTATATGAATGAGGCCCATTTTGATTTATTTGTGGCCATCCATCGAGGCCCACCTTGATATGGATATAAGGCCCATGTGATTAGGCCCATTTTGATGCATTCTAAGGCCCATGGGATATGGCCCATTGCAATGTACATAAGGCCCATAGATGCGGCCCACTTGATTTATAAAAGGCCCATGTGATGCGGCCCATTTGATGTATCTAAGGCCCATGGGTCAAGGCCCAAACGGGTTGTCCTTAGAGTCCATTACAATGCGTGATTTCTCCATGGTTTGTGGCGCGCCATGCCTTGGGAGCAATGTCGGTTTGACGTTCACATTGTAATAATGTTGGTTAAATGTCCGCATTATGACTCTCCCTTGGGCTCATTGATAGGCCCATACTTGTTATGTGTAGGCCGTCTAGGCCCATCTGCATTATAAGATTAGTCTATTACTTTATAACATGCTTAGTGTAGCTCCATAATTCATGCCTATACACATCATATATATGCTTGATGTGAGAAATGTTTGATCATAGCATAAGCTGTTGTGCTGAGATATTTATGAAACTCCTTATGAGACGGAGTGCCCCACATGAGTGCGTGGTACGCGCGAGATTGTTGCATGACTGACGGTGTGACTCATGCATTTCGCATTGTGTGTCGTGATTCACTGCACGCCCTAGCGACATCAGGGTCGTGACCTCCACAGGCACATCGTGGATGGTCATATCGGATACCGAAAATATTGGAAGCATTGTGGGCACCTAGTCCTTGGGTGAAAATTCTAGAACCTTTTTGGTACCAGGGGATGCTCCAACGTCTAAACCAAGTGGATACACGAGCACCTGAGTGCCGAATACTAGTAAGTCGCGTCTCCCACTGTGTCGTGGTCAGTTAGAATGGGGTGTGGCCTTATCCACCCGAGTGAGGGGGCTATAAGCTAGGCTGAGTTTGACCAGCTCGCAAATGAGTCCACTATCGACGAGCCGGGTAGGTATTGGCAAACTACTAGTCAGGCCGATAGTGTGGTCTCTTCCACTCGCTTGACTGTGCAGTTAGGGAGGAGGCAGTCAGTGTAAGGTGTATTAGACCCCGGTGATATCTAGAGAGGAATTGTATTAATATGTGTACTTGATGAGTGCTGGCACGCTTGCTTTGCATCTCACATATGACATTTGGCTACATAGGCCTCGCATCGCATGGCTCTGGTATCGCCGATAGCATTCATGCCTTGCATCACATAGTTTTAATACCGCTGATAGCATTCATGGACTTACCGCATATTTTCGTATTACTCTGATATTGTATACTTGGCACTCGCCTTACGCACGCACTTACAGCACCCTCTAAGCTTTTGTAAGCTTATGCACGACTGTTGCGTGCAGGTGTCGTTGGACAGCAGCAGAGCTGAGGCAGGAGCGCATACTAGACCTTTGGAGCTTTTGATCACCTTGTATTTTCCCTTTTCGCATTGTACTTCAAGTTTTTGACATAGTGGATATGTGGTGATGTTGTTTTGTGACTTGGTTATGCTTGTGGTTATGCTCCATTACAAAAAAAATCATACTGAAAATCCTCCTTGTAGGATCCCAGGATCGGAATCTAGCGTATGGGCGCTGGCAGCATAGAATATGGTACTACGGAGGCTGTCGGCACTGGATTCGGTGATCGAGAATTTTGTGAGCCCGTTTTCTGAGTTTGGGGCGTGACAACTCCCTTGAACACCAAGCTGGAGCAGGTACTGAAAGAAGTCGAGCTGAGCAAGGAAGCTTGACAATCGAACTGAACCAATCAATCGAGCTCGGTAATAAGACTTATCGGCCAACTCCGACCTCGACATCAAATACTGAGGGATATATCGACTAGAAAACATGGGGGGCTCTTACCTGCCCATGGAATGCTAACCACTTGAAGATCTATTACTCCCGAGGACTCAAGAAGTCCTCCGACTAGGAGTGCATCGACTGATCGACCTACTCGACAAGGGTGACCTCCTTTTCTAAAAGTGAAAAAGGTGCTCACAACATTACCACCGTACTTTCTACTGTTTGACGATTTTTACAATAAAAGAACTTCCCCAGGTCAAGAGAAGAAAACTTCTTTTAAAATTTTAACTATCCAAGCTGAAAAATCGACTACGAGGACTTCCCTTAGTGCAAGGAAAAAAGTCATCTACCATGAATTCTACTATGGAAGAGCTTCCCCAGATCAGGAAGAAAATCTCTTTTTCTACAATCCAAGCTACAAGAACTACTAACGACTTCCCTTGGTGCAAGGGAAAAACTGTCCTTACCAGTTGTTTAACTCTTAAAGAAGAGGTCGGACCACTAATTGGTAACGTCATTCGGATCGCACGATCTAAAATGAGGATCTCTTAGTGCATGGGAAAATAATCCCCCTAAGTAGATTGCTCGGTCCCTCATGAAGGGGTCATTGCAGCTAACCCATCTGTTCGACAAAAGAAGAATTGGCCTAATAAAAGGAATAGCTCACCCCAACACTCCAACTTGGCTAAAATGTCCGATCTCATCAAAACCAACTTACTTCCCAATGATAGGTAAAAACATACTGACTAAAGAGAAGAAGTCAGCTCGGACATCTCTGCGGGACATGAGGTCAGCCAGTGCCGGTCATGACCAATGAGCTCCTTAATGGCCAAGGAAGAAAGGTCGGCAGGTCAGTAGGTCCGTCATCTGCCCAATGATAAGGGGGGGCTTAAAGCTCATCCGAGTACCCAGGTCAAGTCGGCCAAGACAGGTCGGCATACTACCCCCAAGTCAGGTCAACCAAAACCACCTCAGCCTCGACAGGTCGGTCATAGACCATAACCTTGGCCATCTACCTCAACTTTCTCAAGGTGCAACCACTTGATCTTATCTTCACCAGAGATCATGCGAAACGGTTGAGAGATGTCCGATAAATGTACGCATATAATTCAGGAAACGTCTCCACTCATGTAATCAACTCTTGACCTATAAATAGAGGACTTATCTATGGTGAAGGGTATGCACAATCTCTAGCCCTGAACCCTTGACACTCAATTAGACCCAGATTCCTGACTTTGGCATTGGAGGGTCCTCGACACGAGCCAGGGTCTTCCTTGTTTGTTCTTTGTGCAGGTTCACGAGCCCAGGGAGGGCTAACCAGATTTTATTTTAACATAATTGTGATTTGGATTCTAATGTATTCCAAATGCAAGCTCCCAAATGGGCCATTATAATTTTTGCATAACTAACATATCCCTATTTAATTGACAAAATACTTAATGAGAATCATACGACCCACATATCTCTTGAGACTAAATTCTTACAAAGCTATGTTGGTTCCTCCATAAGTCCCTACTAGTCTTGCACTTGGGGCATATCGAGGCATGTATGACACACAACCCGTCCATTAAGTTGAACCCACTATGAAAGTTAGACACCTAAAAATCGAGCCAGTCTAACCATCATGTGGGCCATCATATGAATTTGGAGGTTTTTAGGTGGTTATCTATTCTTTTCTTTGGTGGGCCCTACCATGTTGTGTATATATCATCTAAGTCCTTCATTACATGAGCCCCACTATGAAGATGAAATTCTCCAAAAATTAGGTAGATAATCATTAGCTGGGCCATACTATAGAAAATAATGGACAATCATCCAAAAACCCTACCAACTCACGTGTGGCTTGGCTTGAACAACACCATGTTATTTGTGTGACATCCATTTCATTTATGAGATAAACCCAGTTCTAAACTTTGGGGTGGTGTGGTATGGTGTGTCCTACCTAAGTTGGCAGCGATTCCCATGGTTTAGTGTGGCTCATGTAATGTAACGACCCCGATTTCTAGATACTCGAGCCTTAGATGTTCTCGAGTGTCTTTAGAAACTTCCCTGATTTAATAGGCCAATGGATGCACATATACATATGTAAATACTCAGAGACTTAGGAAACGTGTACCTGAAATTTCGATTCAGGAATCCTGACTCCATCGAAACTTTGTAAGCATTCAGATGAACAAATTTGTCCGTATAAATTTGATTGGACAATCTTAGAAAGCCACTGATCTCGCTTGATCAAAATAATTGTATATTAAACCTTATGATTTATTAATCATAGGCCACAATCTAAGGAAACCATCACTCATCGAACCAAGTAATTGAATTAGAATGAAGATACACTAAAGAATACATCTAATTAAAAAAATCAGATCATGACCGTTTGATGTATATGACCCGAACTGACTAAATACACTTAGGTAGAAAATAAATGCACCTTGTAAACTACATCTTATGCCTATCAATGTTCGCTAAGAACCTATTATCAAGATCTATGAAATCTTATTCTCGAAATTGCCTGAAGGTGGCCGAAATACCCCAAATAGCTCTAGACCATTTTTTGGAAAACCATTGATCGTGAAACTATATGGAAACATTTGCCTTAGTGGACTTGGCATTGTACCTGGATCAAATAATTGAGACCGATGGTCAAATCACATAACTTGAACTCGACCCCAAGAACATGTGTTAACGTGAATATCTTGACTTTTTCTTCTTTTTCTTTAAAGTCTATAAATAGATATCTCTCATTTGGGATTTGAGAGAGAAGTAAAATTAGGCTTTTGTAAGGTTTAGAAATGGGAGGTTTTTGCTACATCTTCCAAAGCAGGTGTCGTTCTTATCTCCGATCGCGGTTCATCGATAATCAAAGGTAAGCATGATTCTACATCCAAAATTAGGAATATGAATAGCATTTTTCTTATTCTAATTAGATTTTATTCAAATTCATGTAGGAAATTAGGTTTTCCTTTTGAATCTCAAACCTTAGTCGATGTTAGTATGTGACATTATATTCACAGGTAAGGACTATTCTTCTAAGTGATCATTTATCAGCTCCTGAAAGTTTCAGTTGGTGATTGTTTTGTTTATATTGAGATTTTCCCTATTTAAATATTATGATCATTGTATGATTACAATTCATATACAATTTGTATTGATTTGAATGCATAAATGCTTAGTTGTATGTATTTATTATGGGCTTATTTTTGTGAAAATGTGAGGTTACTTTTTGTACACGCCAAGTGTTTGGTTAAATGCCTAAGCAGGGTTTTGGATGGATTATTGTTCTTTTATGATTGTATTCCTGTAGAATATTATGAACCTACATTTCTTAAGATTTTCACGGACTTGTTCGGTTAATTTAAAGTAAAACTCGATTGACCGACATTGGCAAGGGCTTTTTCATTAGTTTATTTCAAAGAGTGATAGATCAATTTAGGATTATTTTTTTTTAAAACTGCATTCAAACACACCTTGTGAATTAGAGTTTAGCTCTAAATAAGATTTAGGCATTAAATACATATTTTGAGGGTATGTCCAAAAAAGGCCCTTAAACTTTAGAATAACTTACATCTGGAAGGAGAAACAATTGGGAATAGCTTTTTAAGGTGTTACCAAGCATGCCCTTAACTATTTTTTTATGGGCCCCATTGATAGAACCTTTATCTTCTTCTAACTTTTGAAGTATAGGTTAAGTAGTTTAGGGGCCGTTTTGTAGCTAGGATTTGGAGGTGGATGGGTGTATTTCAAATTCAAGTGGATACATTTTTGTGTGTGGTAGCTTCGAATTCCGAGGTAAATAAAATAAGAGGTACTTGAAATACATATTTTTAGTGTGTTTTGAAATCTTAGCAAAATGTTGTGATTGGAGTGTAATCCAATTGAAATGTCTTTTTATTTATTTATTGCTCCCTTTTAAAGGTAAGAGAATCACGTGTGTAGAAAAGGTGTCTCTATGCTACTAATCTATTGTACACATGAGACACAAATGATATAAAAAAATAATTCAACTATCAGCTACAATACACTAAAATCACATCTATAAAATGATCTAAATTGTCTTAAAGTTTGCCATTTAAATGAATGGATAAAAAAATCTGGGTGAGTTGCCTGTTTGTTATACTTACATTTGTTGTCACTCAGGGCTTCAAATTTCCTCTTTTTATCCAAATGGTATAGTTCAATTGGAATGTCCCAGATTTTTGTTATTTAGATTTCAAAAATCTTTGAAATTTTTTCTCTATAAACTTATATTATCACTTACTGACCCTTAACACTCAATGTTAGTCTATACGCGGGCGTTACCTATAAAGAATCACATAAATCCGGTTAATTAACCATAGGAAGCCAACGAATCTGACCGATCACTTAAACCTCGAGTCTAGCCTCGTGATTTATTCGTATGGTGCCCCAAATCTATCCGAGCTATCACTGACTAATCAAGACAGTCGTAACTAAATAAAGACCTACCTAAAGTCGAGACAACTAGGGGTCAGATCTTAATTAACAAACAAAACTAACCCAGTTACTCTTTTAGGCGATGAACCAATGGTTTAGGATGATTAGGATAGGATCGCCATTTTTGCTAGTTGCAAATAAACCACATTATGAACTTAGCTCATCCAAATCCTAATTATCGTGCACAAGAAATCTCATTACCCAATTTATTCTAGAAATGCCCTAATTATCTGAACAAACTCTAAACCACTTGTTAGTGAGCTATTAAACCCGAGACTATAGAAAGACGTTCATCGTAGTGAGCTTGACATCTATTGTGAGTATTTTTGGTTCACAAAAATGTATGAAATTTATATTATACGATGAAGAAGAAGATTTTGAGAGATGAGAAGATATTAGAGACAAGAAAGAAAGAAGAAAGAAGAGAAGGACAAAAGAGAAAGGAAACCACAAGAAGAAGTGTGAAGGAAACATGAAGAAAAGGGAGGATTCATGACCTTTTGCGCGGACCCACGCAAAGGGTAGTGTTTGCATGGGCCCGCGCAAACACCCTTGTGGGTTGCGCACACCTGCTCAAAGGGAGCATGAGGAAGATGGCTTGAACAGTTTGGATCTGATTGAAGGTGGGCTCCACGGCACATAGATCGAGGCTTCACACGTGTAGAGGCCTATAAATACCCCACTCTCCCTCTCATTTAGAAGGTTGAAGATTCCAAGGAAGATCAGATCTCTGGAAAATAAGAGGAGCTTGAAGGTATTCAAGAAAAGAAGGAAGAGAAGCAAGTTATGCTAGACCGCGCAACCAGTAGTACAGTTGTGCGGACCTGTGCAACCAGTAGTGTAGTTGCGCAGACCCGCGCAAACACTGTTGGTTGCATAGGCATCAATAAATGGGCTGAAATGTAATCTTTTCTACAATCCAGGGTTTCTCCGGAAGGAAGACATGAGATCATTGTATTCCTCTCAATGAGATGACCGAATCACAAGCTAAAATGCTGCCATATTGGATATTCAGATTTGATATTCAAACTCTTTCAATTCTTCTGAATATTCTATCTTAGAATCAAAGGGAATCAAATGATGTAAATGAACTCAGTATGAATAAATATGATGATTATTCTCTTTCTACTTTCTCTCTGTTATGATTGAATAAGATAATCTTCCAAATCGAAATGCATTTGTTTCTTGTCAAAACAAAATGGCGACTCTGTTGGGGAACTTTATCTTATTTAAGAATAACATTGAGAAGGTTATGGGAACTTTTGTCATAAGTTTGGCGTCTTTCCGACGCCAAAATGGCGACTCTCAACAGGAACATCCTCTCCTTCATCTCTAAGATAAAATATTTCAATATCTAAATACTAATTTTGATTTTATATTCATATTTTGAAGGAATCTGAAAAAAACAAAATTTCAAATTACAATCAATGGCAAGCATAATGAAGAAGACAAACTTCTACTTCACAACGAACGGGTTTGTAGTAGAATATGCAACAAAGTAGCTTTAAATCACAAAGCCCAGCTTACTACAAACAAGAATGACATGCTTGAAGCTATGGTTGGAGTTATATCTTCTTTGCCATTGGCACAAGAGAATGATGATAATTGGATTGTCGTAGCATCTCGAAGAACAAGGGCCCAAAATACAGTAACTACTAAGATGAACTCATCTCTACGTAAGATCAGGGGACCAGTAATACAGAATATGGGAAAAATTAATCCTAAACTCGCTCCTCCAACCTTGTATCCAGGGGGATCTCTTCCTTATTTGACATCACAAGATTTCCCGGCCCTACCTGTTATAAAGACTCAATGGACAAGGAAAGAGAAAGGTAAAGCACTGGTGAATAATGCAGTTTCTGTTTCACCTTAAGATACGCCTCGGCATAAAATTTCATAATCAGCTGAATTCTGCAAAAGCACAGGCAAATCAAACAAAACTCCTCTTTCGATCAGTCCTGTTATATCGTTATATTCTCATTCTACTCCAATGACGGTGTCATCACAAAGCAGAGAGGCCACTGTACACATGACAGGAATTAGTCAGGATCCCCCACTAAATGTTAATGAACGTATGGCTGAGATGGCCGAAGCTCAAAGAAACTTGATGGAGGAATGTCGAAGCCTCCGAGAAGCTTTGACCACTCTCACTCATAACGTGGCTCAAGCAACGATTCTACCAGTAACGGCCACTATGAACAAACAAGGGCGACAACCTGAAGCTTCATTGCTACAAAGAGTAGGATCGCACGGGTCTGCTCCGGTTGCTAGGACAATAATGCAAGAGGAGATGCGACAGATGGTTACAGACATTGTCAGAGAGCATGAACATACTGGGAGGTTCCATTACAGAACACCGCATCTAAGAGAGGTAGAAGATGTTCCATTTCCAGCCAACTTCAAGTAGCTAGATTTTTAAAATTTTAAAGGAGATGGGTCTTCAGAAGAACATCTCGTACACTTCATTACCACTATGGGGAATTTCTCCACTATTCCTCAATATTATCTGCAGATGTTCGGATCTTCTTTAACAGGCAAAGCATTTCGATGGTATTCTAATTTGGCACCCGAGTCAATAAGAACTTGGGAACAGATGCAAAATACATTTATATCCAATTTCTTCTCATCAGAACGCAACGTCAATATTGCAGAATTGGTCTCTATTAGACAAAGAGAAAATGAGCCCATAGAGAAATTCATTAACAGGTGGAAGACCTTGGGGGCTTCATGTAGACATTTACCAGAAGAGGAAGAGCAAGTGAACATATGTTTGAATTCTATGGAGCTAAGAATTGCTTTCGGGCTCACGAGTCTTGATATAAAGACTTTCTGAAATCATGCAACAAAAGTGCATGCATTGGAATTGATGGCCAGGAAAATGCCAGCCTTGCAAATCAGGACAGAAAGAAGATAACTGAATAGATTAATGGTAAATACCGTTAATCAAGAAAAGAAAAAGAATACTTTTTTACAATAAGCAAGAAACAAGGAAGAGAGAAGATTCAGATCGATATAAGGATCGAGTAAACGATAAACGACCGCGACCATATGACTCCTGTAGGGAATACACATTTAATAAAGAAGATATGTTGCCAATGGTGGAACAAATACTTGCCACCGGAACTATAAGCTTACCTTCACCGAGATATCAAGAAGAGGTCGAAATGATTAAAGAGGAAAACTAATGTCATTATCATCGTTGTTTAAGACATCGTACAGAAGATTGTTTTACATTAAAAAATATACTGAAGCGGATGATAAAACAAGGTGAGCTAGTGATGAACAGGAATGAAGGATGGGACAAGAAAGTCACTGTGAACACGACATCTGCAAGAGATCCGACAAAGAACTGGAAAGATAAAAGGAAGTTTGTTGTGACAAGGGAATGGCCAGAAGTAATGGATTCACTCAGAAATTCTTGTTATAATTCATAATTTGTTGAATTATCCTCTAAAGAAGTCAGTCATGGATTAGCTTCCATTCGCCAAAGAAAGGATGAACTAGTTGAAGAATTCATTAATCGATGGAGAATCCTGGGGGCATCACACTTGTGATTGGTGAAAGAAGAAAAAGAACAAGTTAAGTTATGCTTGAATGCATAAGGCCAAGTATTGTGTTAAGCCTCATGGATTCAAATATACATACATTTCGAGTTTCAAGATCTGATTGAAGAGGCTTGCAGTTTAGAAAGGATTATTGCAAAAGTGTTTGACTTTTATATAAGTCAATTGGTTCTAAACCTCAAGAGAAATTCAACCGATATGACTGAGGAAGAAAGAAAAACGAACATACAACCAAGAAAATGAAGAAAGAATTTACACAGCCTAAGGGTTGTAGGAGGTATTCATTCGATGAAGATGATATATTCCCTATGTTGAACAAATTACTGGCAACCAAAAAAATCAAATTGCCATGGCCGAAAGTCCAAAAGAAATGAAGAAAATAAGTGAAGGTGATTATTATTATTACCATCATTTCCATGGACATCAAACGAAGAACTATTTCAGTTTGAAGAACAAGTTACAGAAGATGATTGATAAAGGTGAAATCTCTATAAGGAAAGTGTATGAAATAAAAAAAGAAATAAGAGTACACAGGCCTGATTAGTTCAAGACTGGGGGCAATACTAATATCGGATATTTGTTAAGAATTGCAATATCATGATTTTGATTACGAAGATTATCAGAACAATACTTTCTAATCAAAAGGGGGCATGATGAGTAGAAAGATGAAAAGATGAAAGGGCTGCAAAATATAAAGTCATGTATTCCTCTTCTTGTAAATGAATAAAAAGAAGCACAAATTTCCGACCAAAGCAAATTTCCAAGCAAAGCTTCTCAAGCATATCGGACATATCATGATCAAGCATTGATGATTGCTGCAAAGTATTGATGATTGCTATTAAGCATCGATGATATCGCCAAATTCACCAAGCGTCGATGATTATCACCAAAATTAGCAACTATCATTGTCGTCATCAATCGGTCATACAAGCTTAAGATTGCTATCATCGCCAAGCTGATATACTATTTTTAAATATGACATGAATATTGATAGAACATTATCAGCAATGGCGAAATATCAATTATTGATTCACCATTCTTGGTGGTGGAATAAACTATATGGCCAACCACATATAAAGTTGACGACAACGATCGCAACTTATCATTTAAAGCAGCCTAACCAAGCCCTATACGACCAACAATGCATAAGACCTACCATCATTGACAACATATATATATTATTCGGGCAGCAGTGAAGTTTGTGTCCCTAAAAGGTCGTAAAAAGCTTCATGTGCACCCATGCGGGCAATCGACAAAGCAGTCAAGTAAGATCCATGCCGTCTGTATAGCTTCCGGCAGCATCACAAGGAATGATGAAAATACCCTCCCGTGAATGGGTCCGATCTTACAGGCGAAGAAAAAGTGAGTCTCTGAATCAAGATGACTCCCCAAATCCCTGGCTTGATTTCAGTAGTAACACAAGAGGACAGGTCTCTGAAGCAAGATAACCCCTCATTGATGGACTGGCGGCCTTGGATTTGGTACCTTAAGGTATCCTTGCATGCCCCGTGAACTCTGGAGAGTTACTGCGGCCAACCCTGTGCGTAAATCCCACTGAGTTCATGGCCCTGGTAGCTTCATTGGGCCCCTCTGATGGATCGTGGTTTGTGAACTCCTCGGCCGATCCCGCGAACTCTAGAGAGTTATAGTCACCATTCGTGTAAGACCCGACTCCCGCATGAGTTTAAGAAACTGCTTGCTCCACTACTTAAGAGCTTAAACTAGTGAAAAGTTTAATCCAGTCCAGTCCAAGTGTGGTCCGTCAAAGTTGGTCAAAATGCACAAGCTCCATTATGCAAGAGCTTAAACTATGCATAGCATGCATAGCATTCAAAATGTTGTAAGAATACATGATCATCTATCTACTAGAAATATGCTCAAAGATACAAACTGCTTGATATGATAACAAAAATCATGAAATTTTCATATTTAGCATAAATGGATATACGATATACAAAATGCATTTCTTTTGAAATAGGTACATATTATGGTTACATTAAGATTGATCAAGATATTCGATATCTCTATTCTAAAGCCAAATATTTTAACATACGTCTATTCGTCCAAAGAAGATGAGTCTTTAATGATAATACGTTTGTCCTTCTGAAGAGGACGACGATGCCTTCTTATCCCCTGCCTTTTTGATGTTGAAGGAATATTATTTCTTGAAATCTGCAAAGGAGGGGGGAGAATAAAATTGTAAAGAGTTATCATTCTCTTCCAGAAAATCTGAAGATTCACAAGTATTCTTCAAAAGTGCACCAAAGGCTATCCATCCCTCGAGAGTATCAGTAGGTTTTGTTTCAGAAATATTATCTGCAGAAGAAATTTTTATGCAAAGTTGGCCTAGAGAGGGGGCATGATCTACTTCTTCAAAATATCCAACGTCTTGGTCTTTCTGGAAATCTCTTAAGCGAGGAGGAAGAATCCATATGGCATGATCTACTGGGTAGTAATATTCCACAAAAAAATACTGATGAACCCACCATTGCATCCAGGAATGAGAAGCGCTAAAAGGGTAATTATAGCCGGGAATTAGGAAATGCAAGCCGGTATGAACGTTCAAGAGTTGCTTCCATATCAAAGCCCAATTATATGGCCCAATGCAGTAACTTTTCATTGCTCTGATAGCAATATCGCAAGTCTCTGGAACAGTCTGATCAAATCCGAATCAAAATATTCGCCATGTGAAATGGAATCATCATCAACGACTGTTATGTCATTGGGATAGCTAAAAGGAAGGAGATTAGGGCGACCAGGGTTCGAACACGCTCTACTAGAGTCAGCAAATGTCCAAAGGGAAGTATACTCTCAGCCAGCCTATGAAGAAGTGTCATGGGGCACAAATAGGAAAAGATTCAGAAGAAGGATCCTTAGAACCAAAGACAACATCTCTGAGAGCATGATATAATGAGCAAAGAAAGTAACAAATGCAATGCAAAGCACGCTGACAAGCACAAAGATGAAATGACTAAATCATTATCATATTGTAAATATTACAAATATTCTAAGAAGTTTTTCAATATATACTTCATGAAACTAAATTATAAAATTATGACTTCTTGAGATACTAATTCCGATCAATTTGGCAAGAAACATTACTATTCAAAAGCTTGGGTTATGCAAACCATAAATAAAGGAGACAATCGAAGAGATTATTGCAGTAGGAGCAGTATTAAAGAACAGACCCCTAGCCACGGAGTTCAAAAAAGAGTTACCGGAGTTTATCGAAGAGATCGTTGCAGCAGGAGCAACATTGAAGGACAATTCCTTGATCAAGTTACTCAAAGATGAAGTCAACATAGCTGTTACGATGACAAGTTTCGGTGAAGAAGAAAAGAATCGCACAAACAAAGGAAAGACGCTCTGTCTGATCCACCGCTATGAAGATTGAGTGCTTTTGTTGCTGCATTATCTTCCGTATTAAAACATTCACTTGGTACTTCTGACTGGAGGCATTCAGTCTTCCGTTCGAGCGTGATCATTCAGTCTTTTATATTCGAGTATAATCACTCAGTCTTCTATTCGAGTGTGATCATTCAGTCCTCTATTCGAGCGCCCCATTCAGTCTTTCATTCGGGCTTGACAAAACATTTGAGCTTGATTCCTTCGATCATGATTCATTCGATAACAATCTGTTTGAGCACGATCCTTTGTCTGAGCTTGACTGTTGGAGTTCTCCGTTCAAGTGATCCTTCTCCTATACGTATTCATCTCTGCATTCATGAAGAGTCTTTTCTGGGAAAGGATTTTTGTACAGAAGAAGATCGATCCTCCATTTGATTTCATTTATCAATCAAAGAAGGATCGAGGGGGCATTTGTTAGTGCACAAAAATGTATGAAGTTTCTATTATACGATGAAGAAGGGGATTTTGAGAGATGAGAAGATATTAGAGACAAGGAAAGAAGAAGAAAGAAGAGAAGGACAGAAGAGAAAGGAAACCACAAGAAAAAGTGTTTAAGTAGGCCCACGCAAACACCCTTATGGGTTGCGTGCACCTTCTCAAGGAGAGCATGAGGAAGATGGCTTGGATGGTTTAGATTTGATGGAAGGTGGGCCCTATAGCACATAGATCGAGGCTTCGCACGTGTACAGGCCTATAAATACCCCACTCTCCCTCTCATTTAGGAGGTTGAAGATTTTAAGGAAGATTAGATCTCCGGAAAAGAAGAGGAGCTTGAAGGTATTCAGGAGAAGAAGGAAGAGAAGCAAGTTGTGTTAGCCCATGCAACCAGTGGTACAGTTGCGCAGACCCACGCAACTAGCAGTGCAGTGTGCGAACCTGTGCAAACATTGTTGGTTGCGCAGGCATCAGTAAATGGGCCGAAATGCTGCCAAAATATAATCTTTTTTATAGTTCCAGGGTTTCTCTAGAAGGAAGACATGAAATCATTGTATTCCTCTCAATGAGATGACCGAATCATAAGCTGAAATGCTGTTGTATTAGATATTCGGATTTGATATTCAAACTCTTTCAATTCTTTTAAATATTCTATCTTAGAATTAAGGGAAATCAAAAGATGTAAATGAACTCCGTATGAATAAATATGATGATTTTTCTCTTTCTACTTTCTCTCTCTTATGATTAAATAAGATAATCTCCCAAATCGAAATGAATTTGTTTCTTGTCGAAACAAGTATCAAGCCAAGATCGCATCTCGAATCGTTCAACTTGGACTCGCAAAGCCAATGCATGAGATGTGTGAATGCCCTTAATAAGTGATTTGTTTGTATCCGGTATTTGCCAAAATTGTGGCTTTTGGACCATTAGATTGTGACCAAATTTAGGTCAGTAACCTAAGTTAATACCTTTCACATATATGTATAGTCACGGCCCCAACCAACTATCGGTGACCGTCGAACTGACTTCTAATCATACTTGTCGATTGACGCATTCAAATGGTGGGACGATCATATCTGTGTGTAGATCATCACTAGGGACAACTATCCTACAATGTAGATCGACCCATGAACCCTCTAGTGGACCCCCAATTGTTGAAAACACCCTCTTATAGGGTTAGTATAATAAATACCTAGCCCTTAGGGCTATTTTACACCATTTCTGGTGTTATAAAAAGGGACTTTAAGGGCATCCCTTACTCCCATACGAATTTCATGACTTTTAAGAGAAAGAGTGAAAGGAAAAAAGAGAAAGAGAAATAAAGAGAGAGAGAGAGAGAGAGAGAAGGTGGTGGATTGATAGAATTGGCCCACCCTTTTACCTTCTCCCCTTCGATTAAAGTCATAGCAACTTCCGGATCCTCCGTCTCACCCTTTTCGTCAATGATAGGAGAAAAGGTTTGAACCATTTTTCATAATCAAATTCTTTTAAGTTAAATCACATGAATCTCATAATGGCTTTAGCATTTGATTAGGTACCGGTGGTTTAATCACAAACCCTAACCCTAAGTGCGACTAAGTCACGTGAAACCCTCCAAGGTGCAGACCATTATTCATAGGTTGCCATTTATTGAATCTTGAGAGTTTCATTTAATGATTCTTGTTTGTGAATGAGTCAATGCATGTTAAATTGTCAATGCTTCAATTTTAATTGTATATAATGCTAATTACCCCTTGTTAACGCTTACATGTTCGATGAAATGACTGAATGAGTAAATTGCTATATTTAGATTTAGGGTTCATGCTAAATTTTGTTGTTATTTTCGGATGGATAGTTAATCTTTGATTGATATTTAGAATTACTTAAGATGTCGGGTTAGTCAGTAAATTACCGAATTCAGGTGTAGCCTGAGTTAGGTCAGCCACCCTAGGCTTGTTCCATTAACCCGGGTCGAACACAGACGTCTGACAGTAGATGAACTATGAGGCATGCTTGCACTCAATGCTAGTTGTGTCGGGGTTCTCCCAGGTCAATCAAAATTTTCTAATGCCTGACTAATCATGTGTGTTTACCATGTATGACCACAATCAATTGGATTTAGGATACCCCCATTCATATTGGATGAGTCTACTTATAACCGTTAGTGATATGATCCTACAAAGACTCATAAGTCGTACATGGTGGTATGGGATACTATGTTTGAGCTTTTGGCCTATACTGGGGTGATGTGCCTACCATATTGGTAAAAAAAGGGTGGCGAGCCCTTCATGTTGGTATAAAATTAGGTGACGAGCCTCCCCGTTGTAACCATTAAGCACATGTGAAGGCTATAAGCCTACAGTATTATAAATGGAATTGATGTTGTGACTCTACCACATTTGTGTTTGGGTGATAACCCTTATATTATTTATAGTCGTCCTTGGGTGATGAATCCCAAAATTGATCAAGGAACACAAGTGAGGAGCCCCTACAGCTGCATCAAGCCTCATGATCTGGGTAGAGACTCATGATATAATGGTAGATCTTAGCTTCACCAATATATTATATGAACTGTGATTAATAATCAATTAGCTAATCATACATATCAATCGCATTGCACTAGATTAGACTGTTCCAATTTGGCTTTGGAGTTGTGTGATGAAGGAGTGTTATCATTTGTGAAATAAGCATTAAAGTTGATTGTGATGGAGTATTGGATTGTAAGGCACATGCATCATTTCATAGTCTCATTCGCACATTTAACAAGAATATCTAGGAAGTGTTTGTTTACCTACTTTATCATTATGTGTGTTGATTGAGTTGATAACATGTGTAACTTAGAACTAATGGAATTGTTGAGTTAGCTACTCACTCCCACTGGGAATGGTATTTTAAAACACCAACCAGACATTATTACTGATGCAGATACCACTGAGACTAATAATTAGACAAGGCATAATGGATCCTATTGATGGCAATCTATACTTCTAATTGTCGGATGGGCAAACTTGGGTGGAGTGCCTCACTTCTCTTCTTTTATGTACATTTTTTAGAATTAGTATTTTGGAGTCCCTAGCTGGGTGGATTCCATTAGTTGTATTGTATAATGTTTATTATGGCTTGTGTAGATCCCATTCAGGTGAACACCACTTTTGTAATTGTACATTTTGAATACTAGCCATATATTTTTAGGTTTAATTATCTCGACTTAACTTTTGATGCCACTAGTTTAAAGCTACTCTGATTATTGATCATGTGTGAATGTTAACCGGATTGTGTGGGCACATGGGAGCTCACCCATGTACATTTTCCCTAGGTTCACACCTGGGAACTCGGGACTGGGAACTTGGGATCGGAGTCTCTGTACTTGGGTGCCAATTTTTACGGCGTGACTTCAATAGACTTATTACAATTATTCTATCAAATATCACATAAGTATACTAATTTGGGATATTGAAGTTGATTTAGTTAATCAAATTCAAGTCTTGTAAATAAACTAAAGAATTTCAATGCATTCCAAGTATAAGCTATCAAATGAAAGGTTTGGATTTCGATACATTCCATCCAAATACAACTAATGATTTGGAATCACCTTGTTTCAGTGTAATTGTGATTTAAATTCAAATACATTCCAAATACAAGCTCCCAAACGATCCGTTAGAACTTTTGCATAACTAAAATATCCCTATTTAATTGACAAAATACCTTATAAGAATCCTATAACCCACATCTCTCGAGACTAAATGCTTACAAAGCTACGTCAGTTCTTCCATGAGTCCCTACTAGTCTTGCACGTGGGGCCCATCGAGGCATGTATGACACCCAACCTGTCCATTAAGGTGAACCCACCATGAAAGTTGGACACCTAAAAATCAAATCTATCCAACCAAGCCCCACTATGATGATGGAATTCTCCAAAAATCAAGTAAATAATCATTAGTTGGGCCATACTATGACAAATAATGGACAATCATCCAAAACCCTCCAAACTCATGTGTGGCCTGGACAACACCATGTTATTTGTGTGACATCCATTCCATTCATGAGATACACTCAATCTAAACTTTGGGGTGGAGTGGCCCACCTAATCTGACAACGATTCTTGTTGTGTGATGTGTCCCACCTAATTTAACAATCTAGATTTCTAAATACTCAGAGCTTTAGACATTCTCGAGCATCTCTAGAAACTTCTTTGATTTAATAGGTAAATAGATGTGTGTATACAGATGTAAGGACTTAGAGACTCATGAAACATGTACATGAAATTTCAATTTAGGAACCTCGACTCCATCAAATCTTTATAGGACATTCGGATGAACAAATCTGACCGTACAAATTCGATTGGACACTCTTAAAAAGCCACTGGTTTCGCCTAATCACTCTGATCGTATGCGATTTATGAATCGTAGGCCATGATCTAAGGAAACCATTACCAATTGAACCAAGGAACTAAATTAGAATGAAGATCCGCTAAAGAATCTATCTAACCAATGAATTAAATCGTGATTGTTTAATGTACGAACCCAAACTAATTAAACTACCCTTGTGATATGGAGAACCGAGCCAATTCGATTACATGCTCTTAAGTAGAAAATAAATGCACCTTGTAAAATACATCTTATGCCTATCAATGTCCACAACAAACTTATTATAAAGATCTATGAAATCTATTTCTAAAATCTCCCTAAAGGTGGTCAAAATGCCTAAAAGAGCTCCAAACAGTTCGTTGGTGGGCCATCGATCTGAAAATTATATGAAAACATTCACCTTAGTGGAATTGACATTGTACCTTGATCAGATTATTAAAACTGATCGTTGAATCACACAACTTGAACCCAACCCTAAGAACATGTGTTAGTGTGAATGTCTTGACTTTTCCTAGAAAAGTGTATAAATAGAAATCTCTCTTTTGGAATTTGAGAGAAAAGTGAAATTAGGGTTTTCTAGGGTTCAGAAATGGGGTCTTTTGTTGGATCCTAGAAATCAAATGTCGTTCTTCCGTCCGATCGCGGTTTGTCAACAATCAAAGGTAAGCCTCCGTTCTATATCCAAAATTAAGAATCTAAATCATAGTTTCCTTGTTCTAATTGAATTTTATTTAAATTCACATAGGGAATTAGGTTTTTCTTTCGAATCTCAAGCCTTAGTCAACGTTAGTACGTGAAATCGTATCCGTAGGTGAGGACTATTCTTCCATGTTATCATTTATCAGCCCTTGACATTTTCGTTAGTGAATTTTTTGTTTATATTTAGATTTCTCCTATTCAAATATTAGGATCTTTATATGATTATAATTCACATGCTATGGGTGTTGATGTGAATACATAAATGCTTGGTCATATGTATTTATTATTGATATGGGATTGTTTTCGTGAAAATGTGAAGTTACATGTTGTGCATGCCAACTATTTGGTTAAACGCCTAAGCAGGGTTTTTGATGGATTATTATTCTTTTATGATTGTATTCCTATTTAGGATATTATGAATCTATATTTCTTGAGATTGTCACGGACTCGTTCAATCGATTTGAGGTAGAACTCGATTGATCGACACTGGCTAAGGTGCCCCAAGGCCAATCTCATCATTGTTCACTCGACTTATCGAGTCAAAGTAACTTGAGGATAATCAGTGTTGAATCATTTGTTGCCAAACATTCTATGAAATCTAAAATATCACAATTACCATTGATTGAAGTCACCATTCATAAGTCATTTATGACCTAAATGAGCTTACTTGTTGCAGCTCACAGGACATGCACAGTAGTACGAGATACTTTGGGTGTGTTGCCTTCAATATATACTGATTTGGTGATCTTACAAAGAATCTTGAGCATCGATGGAGGTGAAGAGCCTACCATCATTGATCTAGGTGACGACCCTTACTGTATTAATCAAATGTCTTTGGCAAATGTCGTACCTATGAAATTATTGATTTATAGACACCGGGTGATGAACCCTGAATGGACAAGAGGACACTAGTGACGAGCTACATGATTCCTGCATATTGACTTATGATAAAGTTGATCTGTTTTGACTTTGCAATCTGTTGTTTGTATTCGAAGTAATAAAGGTTAGCTAATCATGCTTGTAGGTTACTAGGGTGGTGAGTTTGGTAACCCTACCATATGTACGTAGAGTAGTGCGTTTGGTAACCCCACTAAATCTATTTTAGGTGGCAAGTTTGGCAATCCCACCATTTTACATTCATTTAGAATGCATTGCATTAGTCAACTAGATCAGAAAAATTCTTACAATGTTATATTTCATTACATGTACTTGATTATATTGATAACATGTGTAATTTAGGGAATAGTAATAATTGAGTTAGCTACTCACTCCCACCTAGGATGGTGTTTTAAAATACCAACCAAATCTCTTTTGATGTAGGTGTTACTTGACCGTGTGATTTGCATACCATGTTTTTTAGTTTCGGAAGATTTAAAATAGTTTTGGTAGGCCTTTGTAACAATTCTACTGTTGGTGTTGTTCTAAAGAGTCATTAAATCTATAGTTCTTGTGGATGTATACAGTGAATCCTAACTGAATAAAATTCATTGTTGATTTCAAGGTATAATTGAATATCCTTGTAATGGTGTGATGCCACCAAAATTTTAGACGTATTATACATTGTTTGGTTTAAATTATTCTCTAATGACTTAATATCACATGACTTAGCTATTAAACTTCACTTCCACATTCAGCGGTGACCCTTGGGAATTCAGGGAAACCTGGATATGCCCAACCCCTACATTTCGGGGTGTGAAAAGTTGGTATCAGATCATGAGTTGAGAAATAAACTGAGCCAATCGGTTGGGGAACTCATCATAAGCTACACACTAACGTAGTTAAGTATGGAATTAGTAATAATGAAACTTTAGGACCTTACTCCCCATTTTCGTGGTGTTTTGAACTTGAATTTGGGAATTCTAAACACTAAGACAACCCTGGTTATATGTGTCTAGTATGAATTTCCATGGTGCACATAAGCCTAGCTTAGGATGCCTGAAATGAGTGTGTGCAAGCCCAAGGAAAATAGATTTTTGAGTGAAAATCCAAAATCACAAGTCCTCGGGGACTTTAGTCCAATGATTTTCAGTCGACTGAATGAATTTTTGTTCAATTAAGGAGCACTAATGTGCCCCACAAGATATGTCGAGAGAGTTTCAGTCGACTGGAATTTTTTTTCAATCAGCCGAGGAACATTAGATGCTCTTATGCAAGGTATGTCCAGGGAGTTTCAGTCGACCAAACAAATGTTCGGTCACTACTTACACAAGGTCATTTTGTTTAGCAAGTCTTGGTCGACCAAGGTTATTTTTTATCGATCGAGCATCTCTAGGGCCATTTTCTGCATTCTGGACTCGTATTTCTAACCCTATAATTATAGGATTTCATTTTCTGGGCCCTAAAATTTAAGGACTTCTTTTCCTTAGTTTCTTCACTTATTTTCAAGCATCGTTCGACTTTATGTTGATCTCCTTTGGTCCATATGTATGAATATGTCTAAGCATCATCCCTTGAGATTTTCAATCTTCAATAACTCCACTCTTGATCATCTTTGGGCATTAAATCCTCACCTTTAGCTCAGATAATCTTAGACCGTCTAATCTTTTCTATATATAAAAAGTACATATAATTCAACCATTTTACCAAAAATTTGCAAGGGAAAGCATTACAAAATAAGGGTTAAATATTAAATATTTAGAACTCAGCATGTCCCTGGCAACCAAGTATTTCCATACCGGAAACAATACAACCCTTGAATGATAGTGACAAATACAATTACTTCCTTCTTGGCTTGCTTACATATTCGAGTGCGATATAATGAATTAGAACAAAATGCATTTATCCTAGTTCAAATGTGTGTGAACGAATTCAGGTCATGGCACCTAAAAAGGGTGGCCCTCCAGTTACCCGAGCCTAGCCCTTCACTTTGTGTACATGGGTTGTTTTTGTAAGGCTTCTAAAGCATTCCACTCTTTTCCACCTATTCCTTAAGACCATCTGTTTGCACTTCTTCATATTTCCAACATCTCTTTTAGTTGTAAAGTGGACCCTAGGTGCATTTTGATTGAAGAACTTCATTTCAGGTGGGAAAAAAATGGTCATTTGAAGTGCAAATTGTAAATTGGCCATAACTTTTGATCCGAGATGAGATATGGGATGCACGACCTATGAATTTTAACTGAAATTTCATTCTAGGGTCAATTGACACACATAATCATGTTATGTTACTTCGTTTTGTGAGAAAATAACTCCTTTTATAAAATCACTGTTTTACAAAAATTTTACTATTTTTAGTAAGTTTTACTCTTTATGTAACATCTCGAATTTTCGTAATTTTGAATTTCAAAAATTCTCAAAATTGTCATGCTAGAATTGGCTTATTTTGTCACTTACTAACCTTTAACACTCAACGTTAGCCTATATATAGGTTTTTCCAGTAAAGAACTGCATGAATTTGATTAATTAACCGTAGGAAGCTAAGGAATCCGCCCAATCACTTAAACATCAAGTCTAGCCTCGTAATTTATTCATCTAGGGGCTAAATCTATCCGATCTATTACCGACTAATCAAGACAGCCGTAACTAAATAAAAACCTACCTAAAGTTGTTTCAAACAAGAAACAAATGCATTCGATTTGGTAAAAATGATCTTTTTCGAACATAACAAAGAGAGTATATGAAGAATAATCATTATATTATTAATAGTAAGTTCATTTACATCCTTTAGTATCCCTTGATTCTAAGATAAATCATTCAAAATACATAAATTGAAATTTACAAAGTTTGAATGTCGAATCTCAAATTCGGCAGCATTTCAACAGTTGCTTCAGTCATCTCCTTAGGAGGAATGTTGTGCTAATTTGATCATTCAACTTCTCACCTTTTGAGCTTGTCCCTTGTGTAAAGGAGATTTTAGAGCAATGAAGATCGAGCTGGACAATTTCGGCAGCATCTTGACCCTTTTTATAATTGGCCATATGATGACCTGGTTGCGCGGCCCGCGCAATAAGTTGTTGGTTGCGCGGTCTGTGCAATCAATCTCTGACATCCCTCCTCACCTTCAGTCTTCCTTCAGAGCTCTGCTCCTCTTCAAAAATTCTTCTCTTCTCAAATGAGAGGGGGAGTGGGGTATTTATAGGCCTCCACATGTCCGAACCCTAGATCTTTGTACTATGGGACCGACCTTTCCTCAAATTCGACCGTCCATGATAATTGTTATCTAATCTTAGTTGCACGACCCGCGGAACAAGGAAGTCACTTGCACGGTCCGTGCAATAGAGAATATCACACAACTCACATAATGAATGAAATTGTTTCACAGTTCGTGCAATCAATTACCGATTGCGCAACCCACGCAACTACTATTCATGAAATTTTTATTTTAGTTCTATTTTCTTTATTCCTTCAACTCCTCTTTTGATCTTCTCCTTTCAAGCTTTCTTCATTTTTCATGTCTCAACAGATGCCCCCTTGATCCTTTTCTTTATTTGTAAAATCAAAGAATTAAGATTAAAAAAATTCTATTTTATGAACATGTTGCGCGACCCATGCAACGGCCACCCGAGTACTATACTCGGCCCCTTTCCCTATAAATAGTTGGTTATACCTCATTTCCTCACTTTCCAGTTTACGGCAAAACTCTACTTCTCCCTTTCTTTCTCGCGCAATGTATATCAATTACGCGACCCGCGCAACAGACATTCTGTTTATGCAAGGTGTAAACCCATCGCGTGACCCGCGCAACAAACTTTGGTTGTGCGACCCATGCAACTGAACCTTTGATCAATTTTCAGACTTAGCCAATTTTCTCCACCATGCATCGCTCTCAAACTCCTTTTCCAAAACGAAAGAGCCACCCATCCTCTTCAAAACCCGAACAACCTCTTCGCCACTCTTGGAAATATTTAGAAATACACAAAGAAACTTTGGCTCTTCATAACCCCTTCACCAGCGATCAAACTATTATTCCCATCAATCTGCAACGTCACTGGTCAATTTTGCACAGTGAACCTTTTGATCGTTGAAATATCTGTCTCTATAGACAATTGGGTCAGGAAAGAACCCAGGATCTTGATGGGATATTTGGAAGGAAACAGACCCCACCAAAGAGCAGGCAGAATTCATAAGATGAGATTTTTGCGTCCATATTATGCTCCTCAACAACCTTTCCCCACTCATTATTTTGAGACAGTTCAAAATTAGTTCTTCTCTGAGAGATTACCTTGGAATACGGAGAACTTCCTGGCTAAAGGACTCCTGCCTCTTCGTGATTTCTATAATGCCTGGGCCCGTACTGTTGTTCGGAAGCATATTGCCGTTCTAGAATAGATTTCTCTTTCTAACGCAATCATAGACACATTGAACATTTTCATGTGGATGCTGCTATCTTCATATGCTTTCTCAACCATTTGTCTCCGATTACCAATTCATTTCACCTTCCTTCGGGTGAAATGAGCATTACCCTATGGGATCTACTTTGCATAGTGGGTCTTCCCATCACAGGCAACATTTTTGATGCATATGTGCCTTCTAATGGAGAACTTTCCTCTGCATTTGCGAGAGGAGATACATCTAAGATTTCCAGAACTACCCTTGAACTTTTCAGTGCATTAGCCAACTTCCCTCATCCTGATCGCATTACTTCTCTTGAATGGTTGGCTTATTTTTCTCGAAAGTAGCGGTATGTCATTCCCCTTTCGATTTTTATTTCTGTAATTTTAATATCAAATGAATTTAATCTGATCATCATATCATCATCTTGGCAGCTTTACAGATCATAACCATCCAGAACTCAAGGCCATTCGCAAGAACATTAAACACACTGCAGAATACAGTTCTTCTTACGAACTAGCCGCCTTCTTAGCTTATTGGTTAAGCTTGGTAATATTCCCGGATTTTGATCAAATGGACATCATTAGACCTTCCTTCTTTGTGGTCGCAGGTGCAATGGCGGAAGGTCAAAAATATTCATTAGCTCCTTCAGTTCTATGTTCCCTTTATCGCGCTTTCAGGGATGTCGTTCTTCCTCCAAAGGATCCTGTCTCTAAATCTTTTCCTGTTTGTGCTCCATAGCATTTCTTCATAGGTTGGCTAGGAGTATACTTTTCTTGGACATTTGCTAATTTTGGAAGAGCATATTCAAACCCTAACCGATTTCCTCTTCAACATTATCAATTGAGAGATATGATTAAGAAATTAAATGGATGGATCTTTAGGAAAATAGAAAGCAATGATCTCATCGACTTTCATCAATTTTCATTGTTTAGCTATCCTAAAGATGTAGAAGCTGTTAATGATGATTCTATCTCACCTAGTGAATATTCTTTCCTTATTTCAATCAGATCCAGTACTCTTCCTTTGAGGGAGAATAACGTATTCTGGCGTGAACCATATTATCCTATTAGGTTCGCTCACTAATTTGGATTCGATCAAATTATACCAGAGACTTACGATATTGTTACCAAAGCAATGAGAAGTTATGGTGTTGGGCCACATAATTGGGCCCTGATATGGAAGTAACTCTTGAATGTTCACACTAGATCACATTTCCTCATTCCCGGTTACAATTATCCAGTTAGTGCTTCTTACTGTTAGATGCGCTGGTGGGTTCATCAATATTACTTGGTAGACCAATGTTACCCTGTAAATCATGCTATTTGGATCCCTCCTCCTCACCTAAAAGATTACCAGAAGGACCAAGAAATGGATCGTGCCCCTTCTCCAGGCCAACTTTGCATAAGAATCTCTTCAGAAGACGACACTCATGGAGTAAAGCCTGCTGATACCCTTGAAGGATGGATAGCTTTTGGTACTCCTTTAAGGGACACTCACAAATCTCTTACAGAGAATGATGATTCTTTGCAGTTCTACCCTCCTCCTCCTTTGCGAATATTACGAGATAATTCTCCTTTACTATCAGAAAGGCAGAAAGCGGAGGAACATCGTTGCCCACCTCAAAAAGATAAACATATTATTATTAAATACTTGTCCTCTTTGGAAGAATAAACATATTTTGAGACATTTGACTTGGTACAGAAGTTTTTGAGTATCAAACATTTAGACCAGACTTAATATGATCACAGTCTATATTGCATGCTTGTTTGTTCTAAACATGAAATTTTCATGATTTTGTCCTTATATCAAACAATCGGCATATTTGGGAACATTCCATATAGTCATGTATCCTTGCAGTATTTCAATATAACAAATTTTCTATATATTTACTTAAGAACATGCAACTTCTTTTAAAAGCATCACGATTTTTTGAGACAATTTGTTCTTTTCATAAATTTTCAAGTCATGATTCATTGCAAGCATATTTATTTACTCACATATGAAATATTTTGAAAGCATCATGAGATATCCTTTTATTTAATGAAGCATGATAGATAAAAAAAAAATATATTAACATATTACGATTGTTAGTATGGAATTTCCTATGTGATTTTGGTTTTGATAGGCGGTACTAAATTTCAATTTAGCTAGATGATCACACACAGTTTATCATCTTGAGTAGTGGAGCCACACAGTTTTTTAGACTTTTGAGTAGTGGAGTCGGGTCTCACTTGATAGTCTCTGTAACTCTTAGGAGTTCACTGGACTTCTCACAGCCTGATGAGTTCACAAACCGTGATCCATCAGAGGGGCCCAGTGAAGCTACCGGGGCCATGAACTCGGTTGGATTTATGCACAAGGTTGGCCGCAGTAACTCTCTAGAGTTCACCTTACAAGGCAACCTTTGGGGTACCAAATCTAGGGCCGCTAGTCCATTAATGAGTAGGTTTAGGCCCTTCTTCATGAGTTAATACTGAAATCAAGCCAGAGATCTGGGGGTCTTATGCATGGTTGGCCTATCTATGGACATGGCCAAAGAGCTCAAACTGCAGCTCACACTTTCTTCGATTGCAAGGTCGGACCCATTCACAGGAGGGCATTTTCATCCATTCCTCATGACGCTGTCAGAAAGCTATACAGATGGCATTGGTCTCACGCGCAACTGGCCGTTGAGGACTTTTTAGCCTTTTAGGGCTTTTAGTCGCTGACTCCATCCACTGCCCGCATGGGTATGCATATGATGGCCTTCACGGACTTTTTAGGGCCACTGGCTTCTCGTTACTGCCCGAATGATGATGGTGATCGGCCTTATACATAGTTGGTCATATAAAGCTTGGCTAGGCTGCCTTAAAAGCTAATAGTAGGTGGTTATCGTCGTTGGCCATCGTTGTCGCGAGAATGAGGCTGAGATTGATACATCACCACTTCTGCTAAATTCACCAATGATATTCATGTGTTGTTCACAATATATCAGCTTGGTGACGATACCAATTTCAAAAAAAAATTGTAGAGAGCTCGCTTAATGATGATAATGATGGTCGCTTTCCTTTTGTAAGACTTGTTAGTACATAGTCTTGATGCGCTCACAAATTTCTTCTTTATTCATTTATCTGATAGTACATAGCCGTGGTTTTGCTTATTCCTGCCCTCTTTTGATACAGAATCATTATTCTAATAATATTCTGGATCAAAATCAGCAGTATCCTAAGGGACGATATCTTTTGGTGAAACAAGCATTGACCGGTACACTGATATCTTGTGCATCTTGATCTACGACTCTGTACACTCCATTAGAGTGTACTTCTTTTATTATATATGAAATGTCCCATTTGGGCTCGAATTTGCCCCTTATTCTGTGGGTGACCACTATAGGTCTCTTCAACATTAACACCATATCCCCTTTCTTGAAAGAGCGATATTTGACTCATTTATCAAAGGCGGCTAATATCCTTTCTTGATACAATTGCAATCGCTGTTGGGCTGCTAGGCGTTTCTCATTGAGCAAATCTAGTTCATTCAACCTTATTTTTAGATTTTTGTCATCTGTAATGGACTGATGCACTGCCACTTTGAGTGACACTACTTGTATTTCAATCGGGATCACTGCTTCTACACCATAAACCAACGAGTACAGTGTTGCTCCTATTGCTGTCCGGTGGGTAGTTCTATATGCCCACAATGCTTCTTGTAATCTCTCGTCCCAATCACCCTTGTTTCTTATCGCCATTTTCTTCAGTATCTTGACTATCATTTTATTGAACACCTCTGCTAATCCATTGGCCGGTAGATAGTAAGGTGTTGAAAGTGAATTATGAATGCTAAATTTCTGATATAGCTTCTCCATGCCTCTATTTTTGAAATGAGTGTTATTATCTATAATAATTTTCTTTGAAATACCATGGCGGTATATTATTGCGTGTTGGATGAAATTAATCACATCTTTCTCCTTGACACTGCATAATGTAATTGCTTCTATCCATTTGGAGAAGTAATCTGTCGCTGTCAAGATATACTGTTTTCCTTTGGACAAAGGTGGATTTATAGGATCAATAATGTCAAGTCCCCTGGTAGAAAAGAGGCAAGAGGCAATTGATTGATGCGGGTCTTCTGGAGGAATGTGTATAACATCTCCATGAATCTAACATTCATGACACCGCTTCGCATAATCTATCGCATCTTTGAACATGGTAGGCCAATAATACCCCATTCGATGTATTCGATGGAATAAATTTCAGCCATCTTGATGTACCCCACATTCTCCAGAGTGCGCTGCTCGCAACATCTGGCTTGCTTCTTGTTTGTCTAAGCAATGTAGCAGCATTCCGTAGTAAGATTTTCTATACAACACTTTGCTACATATGATGAATCTGCTCGATCTTTGCTTAATTTGTTGTTTCTGTGCTGGATCTTCTGGCAAGATATCATATTTGAGATAATCTATGAAAGGGTGACGTTAATCATCTGTCGTTACCTCTAAACATGATATAGGAAGTGTCTTAACAATTTCATCGATGACCTCTGAAGATGATAAAAATCTTCTTTCTTCTATAGTCACTTGGAGAGGGCTTCAATTTGGGCAAGACAGAGCCGCTACCAAGCTGGCTAAAGCATCTGCTCTTGCATTTTTAGACCGCGGTATGTGCTTGATTTCGACATGACAGAACTATTCTAGCAACTATTGTGCTTTACGGCAGTATGGCAAAAGCTCTTGCTTTCTTATCTCAAATTCAGTCATCAATTGATTTATGATCAATTTAGAATCCCCGAAGATATGAAACATTGTTATCTTCATTTCTTGAGCCATTTCCATTCCGATGATAAGGGCTCTATATTCGACCTCATTGTTTGTGCATGCAGTACCCAATGTAAAAGAGTAAGGTAACAAGTCACCTTGAGGAGTAATGAATATCACTCCTGCCCCCACTCCTGATGCTCGAGAAGCGCCGTCAAAATACATATGCCATGGGCTTTGCGACTCGGCCACCATAACTTGTTCATTGGGAAAATCATCATTGATGGTCTCGCACTCTGCTACGGGGTGTGCTGCAAGGAAGTCCACCACTGCTTGCCCTTTTATTGCTTTCCCCGGCTCATACGTAATATTATATTCTAAAAGTAACAGCATCCACTTAGCCAATCTCTCAGATAACATTGGTCTTGACATTAAAATTTTTATTGGATCTACTCTTGATATCAAGGTTATGTCATGAGAGAGACAATAATGTCTCAATTTCTGTACTGCAAATATCAGCGCCAGACATTCTTTCTCGATTGGAGAATAATTGCATTCTGCGCCCATCAGAGTCCTGCTTAAATAATAAAGGGTGATCTCTTTCCCGGATTCATTCACCTATGCCAACAAAGCTCCTAAAGAATTTTTGGTTGCAAATATGTACAAAATAAGTGGCTTCCCTTTTATTGGAGCTGCCAATACTGGCGGTTGTTTTAAAAATTCCTTTATCGAATCGAACATGTTCTGACAGGCTTGGTCCCATACAAACTCTACACCTTTCTTCATCAGATGAGAAAATAGTTAACATCTCCCTGCCAGATTTAAAATGAAACGGCGAATGTACGCCAGCTTTCCTTGTAAACTTTTTAATTCTTTTAATGTCTTTGGTGGCGGCATATTTTGAACGGCTTTAACTTTCCCTTGATCGATCTCAATGCCCCTGTGCCTGATAACAAAACCAAGGAATTTACCTGAAGACACCCCAAATGCGCATTTATCTGGATTCATCTTCAATTGTTTCTTTCTAAGTCAACGAAAAACTAGTGCCAAATGTTCGTGTTGCTCCTGATGATCTCTTGACATGACCACGAAGTCGTCAACATAACATTCAACATGTTTGTGCATCATGTCTTGGAAAATATTCTGCATCACCCTCTGATATGTCGCCCCAGCATTTTCGAGACCAAATGGCATAACTTTATAACAATAAATCCCCAGCGAAGTTCTAAACGTTGTTGCTTCTTCATCTTCAGGTGCCTCATCTTCAGGTGCCATTTTAAGTTGATTATACCCCGCATAGCCGTCCATGAAGGACATGATAGCATACTGAGTCATACTGTCAATCAGTAATTCGATTATCGAGAGAGGAAAATCATCTTTCGGACAGGCTTCATTTAGATCTCTGAAGTCAATGCACACCTTGACTTATCTATTTTTCTTTTTCACTGGGACAATATTCGATATCCATTTGGGATACTTGACCTCCCTGATAAACCCAACTTTTATTAGCTTGTTCACTTCATCTTCTATCAGGGGAACCAAGTCCGGATGAAATCGCCTTTGTGCTTATTTAACCGACCTTTTCTCCTTAGAAATATTTAATCAGTGCATTACTACTGAAGGCTCCAAACCTGGCATCTCTGCATACGTCCAGGTGAAGACGTCTCTATTTTATTTGAGAAGTTGAATGTATTTCTCAGCCTCCTGTTCAAAAATACCGGCGCTGAAGAATGTGTTCCTCGACTCTTCCGTCGTACCCAAGTTTACTTCTCGCAAACTATCTATTATTAGCTGCCCCCCGTCTTCCATTTACTTTGGAGCCATTTCAGGATGCTCGACTATTTTAGTATCTTCTTCCGATAATTGCTCAGTTGTAACCATCTTCACTTATGATTCTGCCTTAATCCTTGAAATTTTCCTCGCTTTTTCTGATCAACCGCAATAGGAATTTGAATTCCTCTCCCATGATTCAGGCCAGTGGGCTCTTCATAATTAAAATCCAAGTTTCTCATAATTTTCTTGCTTACCAGGCTATATTTTTAAAGATCTTACGGTATCAGCTTACCACAATACACATTATTCTTAGCCTCTTCCCCTATTTTTGCTTCCGCTGGAGCGTAAAACTCTATCAGTTCTGGGTATTTTGTGTAGCCCTGACCTGAAATCTTCCTGGAACAGCCGAAAATGGCTTACTTCTTTCAACATACGGCAATGGCACTATATAATTGGACTGTAAAGTTTTCAACTGTTCAGGTGATAACAGGGTTAGTGGCGGTTCCCTGGTTGTCTCAAATGTTTCGACGCAAAATAGAATTTCTTCTTTGCTTCAGCAACTTTGGATGATTCTGTCTTTTCTGTTTCTTCTTTCGTCACCTTTACTTGAATTTCCTTTAGGACCTCGTTTTCATTATTCTTTCTTTCTTCTTGACTGAACCCCTTATAATAACTGGCGTCAGCAAAGAAGGCCTCAGCTTTTGTATATGGCTTCGCATCAGCCATTACTTTATATTGTATTTCATCTTTACAGTATTTGAAGCATTTATACAAAGTAGATGGTATAATGTCATATTGATGTATCCATGGCCTTCCTAAGAGAAGATTATATGTCATTACTGCATTTATAATATGGCACACAACATCAGCAGTTAACTTCCCTATTTCCAACGTCATTGTAATTTTTCTGAGTACACGTTGCCTATCTTAATTAAAGCCCTATATCATCATTCCACTAGGGCGTACATCAAAACAATGATAAACCAGTTTACTCAATATTGAAAGTGGTAAGAGGTTCACCGTAGACCCATTATCTATTATATTTTGTTTAACCTTCTTCCCACGGATATGGCCTTCTATCATTAGCGGCCTGTTATGCCCTGTATCACAGATCAGATCATCATCGTAGAAGGAGACAACTAGCAAGCAGTCTTCTTTCTCTTCATATTCTTTGTGTTCCATCTTTGCCAGTAAGGTTTCTCTGACATCATGATTGGATAATGCTTGAACCAAACTTTGCTGAAATTCCTTTGACAACTTAAGCATGTCATAGATGCTTAGTCGAGCCGATATGCCCTTCAAATGACTTACTACATCGTAACTCACTTTTTTCGTCTCATTCTTTTCTTCTTTCTTATCATCGGCATTCTTTCTTTCAACTTTTTTTCTTATAATTCATGTTTTTTTGCTTCGTAGGGCTTGTTATCTTCTTTCCTGATCGTAGCGTAATCACCACTACCTTTCTTGTCGTCTTACAGTCCCCTTTCTCTTTCATTTCTCGGGCCTTTTTCCAGATTGTGAGCATATTTACCGTCACCATTATGCCCCTTTCTTTTCTAATCACTATTTCACCTCTGTCTATCATCCATTGTATTATACATTTCAACGTATAATAATTCTCCGTCGGATGTCCCACCAGGCGATGATAGCGGCAAAAATCTCTCTCTTATTCTTGTCACATCTTCAGGACATTTGGGTTCTTATAATTCTATCGTACTGGCTTTTAGCAATTGGTTCATCATAAGAACAACATCTTCCCTATCGAACGCAAACCCTTCATGAGAATTGAGCATTTTGGACATTTTTCCACTGTATCTGTTTCTTGGCTGATTCAATTCTTCTTTCCGTTCCAGCCTTTGATCTCTCGAATCTCTTGTATCTTTGCCTCTCTTTTCACGATCAACGGTATTTGCGGCCATCCTACTGGGTGCTCTCCTGGCTATCTCATAGTGAAACGCTGGCATCTTCCGAGTCATCAACTCTGAAGCATGAGCCTTAGTGGCTAGGTCATGGAAAGTCTTGATATCGGCGCTGATAAGTCCAAATGCGATTCCCGTTTCCATGGAGTTTAGACACATCTTAACCTGTTCCTTTTCTTCTGGCAGCTACCTACATGAGGCTCCCAATGTCTTCCATCTATTTATAAACTTTTATACTGGCTCCACATCTCTTTACCGCACAGAGGCCAATTCCGTAATACTAACATCACACTCTGAGTTGAAGAAGTTTGACATGAAGGCGTCCTGCATTTTTTCCCAAGTACGTATCGACCCCGGGATCAGGCTGGAATACCATTGGAATGCTTTGTTTGTTAGAGATGATCCAAACAATCACAAGCAATACTGCGGTATTGTAGAAAAATTCCCCATGTTAGTAATAAAGTGCATTAAATGCTCCTCTGGTGTGACCCTTCTCCATTAAATTTCTGAAAATCTAGATATTTGAAGTTGTCTAGGAACAGGATGTCTTCTACCTCTCTTGGATATGGTGTTTGGTATCTGAAATGGCCAGTACTCTCACGCTCCCTCTCTATTCTGAAAGCTTCTTCAACGACCTGTCTCACCTCATCTTGTGTCATGGTTTTCGCTGTTGGGACAGACCTCAGTGATCCTGCCCCGGTGGTTGAAAGCCTTCAGGTTGGTTTTCTTGCCCATTCATTATGCCCATCATCAGGGGAGCCATTATCTGAGCTACATTATGTGTGAGAGTCGTTAAGGCTTTTCTCAGATTTTTGCATTCTTCCATTAGTGCTTTTTATGCTTCCGCCATTTCATTTATATAGTCCTCTGTAGTTGGCATATTTTCCTGGTTCGATCCAGCCATATGTACTGTGGTTTCTCCACTCTTCGATGAAGCTATAATCGAAGTGGGATAAGAATACGTCGACGTAGTAAGACTTACGAAAAGGGGGGAAGATGGGGTTTCATTCGACTTCTCTGTGCCCCTATTACCATTGATTGATTGGGATGAAACAGACACCGGTGAACTTACTAGCATTGCTTTGCCCTTTTGCTCGTTTGTCCATTTGGCTCTTAGGGCCACCTAGGCTGGAAAATCGCGCAACATTAGCTGCGGAACTATCCGCCCGGGATATATCGCAGGAGGGGTCAGTTCAGGATTCCTCCTAGAAGCATTACGTGTTATCGGTCTGCTAACTCTTGACGAAGGCGGGTTCATTTTGTGGCTTCCTGTGTTCCGTGCTCTCGCCCTACGAGACATTATAACAGTCCAATCCTTGTCACCTTTCGGTGCTTAAGACGAAGCAGATACAACTCCAGCTATTGCCCAGGTCGGGTTGCCTTTGCTTGTAGGAAGTCAAGCCATGTATTCGAAGGGTTGGTTCGACACATATTCTACCATGAATCCGGTCACAGTGAAATGGAAGCTCACTTTCCTTGTAGAAATTGCCATTGTTTGTAATTTGTAGTTGGATTCCTTCAGATATAAAATATAATTATAATTAGTACTTGAAGAATCAAATAATCTATCTTAGAGATGAAGAATGATGTTCCCACTGAGAGTCACCATTTTGGCATCGAAAGACGCTAAACTACAACGAAAGTTCTATAATACTGTCAATGTTAGTATCGAATAATAATAAGGATCCCCAGCAGAGTCGTCATTTTGTTTCGAACAAGAAACAAATGCATTCGATTTGGGGAAAATTATCTTATTCGAACATAACAAAGAGAGTATATGAAGAATAATCATTGTATTATTAATATTGAGTTCATTTACATCCTTTTGTATCCCTTGATTCTAAGATAAATCATTCAAAATACATAAATTGAAATTAGCAAAGCTCGAATGTCGAATCTCAAATTCGGCAGCATTTCAACAATTGCTTCAATCATCTCCTTAGGAGGAATGTTGTGCTGATTTGATCATTCAACTTCTCCCCTTTTGAGCTTGTCCCTTGTGTAAAGGAGAGTTTTGAGCAATGAAGATCGATCTGGATAATTTTGGCAGCATCTTGACCCTTTTTATAATTGGCCATATGATGACCTGGTTGCACGACCCGCACAACAAGTTGTTGGTTGCGCGGTCCGCGCAATCAATCTCTGACTTTCTTCCTCACTTTCAGTCTTCCTTCCGAGTTCTGCTTCTCTTTCAAAATTCTTCTCTTCTCAAATGAGAGGGGGAGTGGGGTATTTATAGGCCTTCACACATGCGAACCCTCGATCTTTGTGCCATGGGACCCACCTTACCTCAGATCCAACCGTCCATAATAATTGCTATCTGTTCTTAGTTGTACGACCCGTGCAACGAGGAAGTCACTTGCACGGTCCACGGAATAAAGAAAATATCACGCAACTTGCATAATGAATGAAATTGTTTGTGGGGTTCGCGCAATCAATTACCGGTTGCGCGACCCGCGCAACTACTATTCATGATATTTTGATTTTACTTCTATTTTCTTTATTCCTTCAACTCCTCTTTTGATCTTCTCCTTTTCAAGCTTTCTTCATTTTTCATGTCTCAACAAAAGCTAAGACAACTAGAGGTTGGATCTTGATTAACAAACTAAACTGACCCAATTACTCTTTTAAGCTAAGAACCAATAGTTTAGGGCAATTTGGATCGAATCACCATTTTCTTAAATTGTGAATAGGCCACACTATGAACTTAGATAATCGAAATCCTAGTCATTGCGCTCGAGAAATCTCACTACCCAATTCATTCTAAAAATGTTTCAATTATCCGAACAAGCTCTAGACCGCTCATTAGTTGACCACTAAATATGAAACTATAGAAAGATGTTCATCTTAGTGAGCTTGACGTCTATTGTGGGATATCGAACCGAGATCACATATCGAATTACTCAACTTGAACTTGTAATGCTAATGCATGAGATATGTGAATATTCCTGAAATTAAACATGAGCTTAAGTTAATTGTCCATATCTAATATTTTCCAAAGTTGTGGCTTTTAGACCTTTAAATCGTGACCAAATTTAAGGTAACAACTGAAGTTAATACCCTTCACCTATTCCTATAGTCGTGGCCCCGATTGATGATTGATGATCGTCAATCTGATTTCTAATCATACTCACCAATTTGCACATCCAAATGGCAGGCCAATCGCATCCATGCATAAATTAATACTAGAGACAACTATCATATGGCATAGATTGGCTTGTATACCTCCAAGTAGGCCCTGATAGTTAGAAACAATCTCCCTTAAGGTTATAATACTGAATACCTAACCCTTAGGTCCCTGATAGTTAAAAACAAGCTCCCCTCCCCCAAATCTGACTTTTCTAGGGTTTGAGAGAAGGAGAAAGAGAAAGAAGGAGAGAAAGAGAGAAAGATGAAGAGAAAGAGAGAGTGAGGGATCTTGGATCTTGTTCTTGTTGGGTTTCCTCCTAATCAAACCTTTGTTGTTATGACATCTTCCATTAAATCCACCCTCACTTGCAATTGCAGGTAAGAAGTTCATCCAATCTTTTGATTTAAAAAATTAATCATAGATTCCTCATTCTTAATGAGTTTCCTTGGGTTTTGTTTTAGGAATTGGTGATTTTTCAAAAAAAAAACATAACATAGCATTAGTGTGATTAAATCACATAATCCTCTCATAAGGTGCAGACCATTACTCATAGGTTACCTTTTTCGACCCTTGAGTGTCACGATTAATGATTCCTTATTGTGAATGGCTTATTGTAAGATAGCATGAACACGTCTCTATTATTTATTGCAACTATTGTTATTATTGTTCATGATTGTTCACATGCTCGATAAAATGCCTGAATGAATATGCATGTTGGTTTTAAAGTTTATACATGATTGGTTAGTGATCATCTAGTTATTATTTTGATGATTAGAATTGTACTTGATGCAGGTCAGTCGGCAAATCATCCAAATAAGGGGTGGCCCATATTGGGTAGGCCACCTTAAGCGTGTTCCATTGACCGGGGTCAAACACGAACGACCAATAGTAGTTGGACTATGTGGGATGCTTTGCACCCAATGCCAGTTGCGTGGGGTTTCTCCTATGTCAATCAAATTATCCTAAAGCCTGGTTAATCATGTTATGTTAATAATGTATGATAACTACTAATTGAATCAAGGGTACCCCCGTTTCTATTGAATGAGTATACTTATAACCATTAGCGCTACAATTCTACAAGATTCATGAGTCGAGCATGGTGGTATGAGATACTATGTTTGAGTTGTCAACCTATGGTAGGGTGACGAGCCTCCCTATAGTGTCCATTGAATAATGACAATAACAACTTGCATGTTATGTGTGATTGATTTGGGTGACGATCCCAAATGAATCAAGGGACAGGTGAAAAGTCGTTATGACCATTCCGAGCCTAATGATCTGGTTGAGACCAGTGATACAATGAAGGTACTCTAGCTTTTTTAATATATTGAATGAATAAGACTTAATAACTACCCGTCTAATCATCCATATCACTCTCATTGCACTAGAATAGGTTGTTGCAATTTGGTATTGAAGTCGTGTGATGAGAAAATATTGTCATTTGCGAAATAGGCATTGAAGTCACTTATAAGGGAGTGTTGAATTGTAAGATTCATGCATCATTTCATAATGACATTTATGTACTTAATAATAGTAGTTAAAAAGTGTTAGTTTATCTGTTTTATCATTAACTACGCTGATTGAGTTGATAACATGTGTAACTTAGAATTAATGAAACTACTAAATTAGCTACTCACTCCCACCTAGGATGGTGTTTTAAAACACCAACCAAATGTTATTGTAGATATTGGGGTAACTGAGGCGAACATGTACATAGATTTGAAGGAGGAATTCTCCTACTTTCAATTGTCTTACGAACAGTTGTAGCCGACTCACCACTCGGGTAGTTTGACGGATATTTTGTGATGGGAAGACTTTACGTTCGACATATTTTTATTCATTTTGGAACTATATATTAGGCCCCAACTATGGCCCCATACTCTGGATAGATGTATATTGTGTATGTTGGTTTGTTACTTATTTTAAATGCAATTATTTTAGAGTATGTTTCACTGTTTAGCTTAGTTCTACGATTGTCCGGATATCAGGTTAAAAGCATCATTAATTCACACTTCTGCAAAGCATAAGTGACCCCCAGAATATCGGGGATCGAATTCGTGCTCGACCCCTAAAATTCGAGGCTTCACACTTTAGGCTTAAAGTTTCAATACATGATGTCTTCTTTAGATTTGTTTCATTCATGCTAGGAATCATCCAACTAAATCATGTTAGGACTCTCACTTTTTTTTTTGTAAATTTTTCTATTTTAGTTAAGTTTCAATTTAGTCGAGTTAGGACTCTTAATTGTGGTATGAGTTTTATTATTTAAATCCTCGTAATTTCATTTTAAAGACACCAATAATATCGTTTCAAGTTTTCAATAAGTTCTAGTGGATTCAAGAGCAATTACACCTTGTGGTTTCACAATTCATACCACTTAAAGGAGACAGTGCTCGTCCTCTTCTATTTTCCATGCCCTTCCTTGCATCACTTTTAAACCTTCATAATGTCTTTTCATTTCCCAAGTTCCAACACTGTGAGGAGTGCAGTAGCACCAAACCCCTCCCAATCAAGAGTATTGACATAGATATGATCAAATGAGTAGGATTGAGAGTACACTATTAGACCTTGAGAAATGAAAGTTATATAAACCTTTCATGACACAAAATTGGGATGTTGGGAATTAGAGACTTGAACTTAGATGAATTCCCTTAAAATTAAGAAAAATGGAGAATATAGAGATAAAAGCTTAGAGCCTTCAAAATCTTTTTAGGGTAGTCGTTTGAATTTGGGCACCATAGGAAATCCATTACCCACCAAATTGAAAAAAAAAAAAAAAAAACAACAACTCTCTTTGATTCTCACCCAAAAGACAATCCTAATAATATGAAACTTGAAGTCTTAATAATTCATGATATTCCCTAAGCATTAAGAATGATCGGACCATAGATTTACAGAACTATACCCTTGCAAAGCATTCGTGGTTTAAACCAATTCCTAATCCTAAGTGATTACCAATAGACTCACTGCTTGGACTGAGCATAAGACCAAGTTCCACTAGGACTGGGAAGGGATACAAGAAGCTTTTGCCCTGGTTAGGGCAGAGGACCGATGTTTCGGATTTAGGCCTACCATAACCATTTCTTCGTATTAGCTCCATCGTGAAAGACATAATACATCACCCCTAGTATAAGAAAACTCCACTAAAATGCTTGAAACCCCTTAGAAGTGCTAAGAACAGTTGAGCAAGCCCGAAGGTTGTACTTCAACTTGTAGGAAGTTGGGTACCGCCTAGCGACTGTGAAACTTGGTTGCACTACCCGGATAACCCGCGAATAAGTGACCTAAGCCACCCCTAAGGTGGGGAATCCTGTAAGTATGCACATAGGTCTCATGTACCGGATCCTAGTCCTTTTTTCCTTGAACTTGTTTTTTCCTTGAACTTGTTTAAGAAAATCCTAGTACCCATGTTACTCCTACAACAGTAACCCGTAGAAGCTTTAGCACTTTTGAGGACAACTTTAATTTTAGGGGAGAGGAAGGGTAGATTGTAACAACCCAGATTTCTAAATACTCAGAGCCTCTATGTTCTCAAGCATCACCAGAGATTTTCCTGATTTAATAAGCAAACGGATGCTTATATACAGATGTAAGCACCCGGAGATTTAGGGTGCATTTGGTCAACTGAATAAAAAAAGACTAAAATTAATTTAAGTACTGGATCCATTATGTACTGAATTTTATGTGCCGATGGTGTTGGAATGCCCATTTGGTAGATTGTTCCTGAACACTGAAAATTAGTACTAAATCCAAATATTCCGGTTTGGTAAAAATCTCTGAAATTTGATAATTTTATCAAATTACCCATGTCCTAATGATCCGAGAAAATGGATGGAATGGGTGGATTTCTCACAAACATCATAGTGGCCCCACCTCAAAATTGGATGTTAAATAAGCATTGTGTGGTGTGCCCCACCTCGGTGGTATGTTGACATCTCCTGACGTATGTGTTATATACGTATTGTCTATCCATTTGGCGAGATCCTTTTAGGTCATATGAGCCCATAAATGAGGTAAATCTTAAGCTCAAGTGTACACCACATAAAGCAATGGGGATAATGATTCCTACCATTGAAACCTTCCTGGAGCCCATCTCGATGTTTACTTGCCATCTTTTTAAAAGGTTACACAGACCAAGACAATGGAAAAAAAAAAAAAACAAATATCAGATTGATCCAAAACTTCTACTGCCGTTAAGAAGCTTTTAATGGTAAACTTTCAATCCCCACTGCTTAATGTGGTCCACTTGAGTTCCTTATCTACCTCATTTTTAGGCCCATGCCATAAAATGGTCTCATAAAATGGATGGACGGTGCAGATATGACATATATTATGGTGAGGCCACAAAACTTGGTGACGTCAACAAAGTGTGGTGTGTGGCACACCACGGAATACCTTTCCGTATAATGGATTACCTAGTATAGATAAGGGTGTCAATGGCCCAGGCTCGGGCTTGAAAAATAAAAAATTTGAATAGGGCCAGCGCGACAGCACGGCCAGAAACAGTTCAAAATCCAGGCTGAGACCTAAGGCTCCACTGTGATGTATGTTTTAGATCCATACCATCAATCCATTTTTTCCAGATTACATAAGTCATGATCCAAAAAACGAAGTTGATCCAAGTCTCAAGTCGACCACACCATAAAAACAAAGTAGGGATTGAACGTCTACAATTGGAAATTTCTTGGGGCCATAGAAGTTTTAGATCAAGCTGATGTTTTTATTTTTTCCCCTTCATCCAGGTCTAAGTGACCTTATAAATAGATTGGATGGCAAATAAACACCATGGTAGGCCATAGGAAGGTATTAATGGTAGGTGTCATTGCCCCCACAGCTTTAAGCGTGTGATCCACTTAAGTTTTGGGTCCGCTTCATTTTTTGGATAATGTCGTACGATGATCTGGAAATTTGGATAAACGGTGTGGATATAACAAATACATCGAAGTGGAGTTTACAGACTTTTCCACGTCAAAATGAAGTCCGCATGGAAGGGACAAAGTTGTCATTTAAAAAATTTACTGCAAAGCCACTCACCGCATTCTAGACGAATCACTTACCACTTTCAGCCCATGAACCACCCTGAAATTAATTCCGTGATTAATTTCCATTAAAGACTTATTTTAAATGTCTTAAACAAACACCCAAAATATCATATTAAGCTGTAGAAATCTGATTTTCAGATTTCATGGTCATATTAAGTGGTAAACAAACAGACCCATCGGAAACATGTACATGAAATTCTAATTCAGGAACCCGTCTCCATTGAAACTTCATAGGACATTCGGATGAACAAATCTGAAAGTACAAATTCGATTGGAAATTCTTAGAAAGCAACTGATTTCACATGATCACCCTATTCATATACTAAACCTTGTGATTTATGAATCGTAGGCCACAATCTAAGGAAACCATCGCCGATCAAACCAAGTAACTGAATCAAAATGAAAATCCACTAAAGAATCTATCTAACCAATGAATCAGATCGTGACTATTGATGTACATAACCCGAACTTATTAAACTACCCTTGTGGCATAGAGAACTGAACCAATTTGATTAAATGCCCTTAGGTAGCAAATAAATGCACCTTGTAAACTATATCTTATGTCTATCAATGTCCGCCATGAACCTAGTATCAAGATCTAAGAAATCATATTCCCAAAATCGCCTAAAAGTATCTGAAATGTCCAAAAGAGATCCAGACCATTCGTTGGTGGGTCATCGATCACGAAACTATACGGAAACATTCACCGTAGTGGACTTGACATTCATATTATTGAGACCGATCATTGAATCGCAACTTGAACCGACCCTGAGAACATGTGTTAGCATGAATATCTTTACTTTTCATTTTTTTTTTTTTTTTTTAAAGTCTATAAATGGAAATATCTTATTTGGGATTTGAGAGAGAAGTGAAATTAGGGTTTTCTAGGGTTTAAAAATGCAGGTTTTTTTTTGTTGGATCCTCCAAATCAGATGTCGTTCTGTCGTCCAATCGTTGTTTGTCAACAATCAAAGTTAAGCCTTCTTTTTACATCCAAAATTAGGAATTAAATAGTAGTTTCCATATTCTAATAGGATTTAATTCAGATTCATGTAAGAAATTAGGTTTTCCTTTTGAATCTCGAACCTTAGTTGACGTTAGTACGTGAAATCATATCTATAGGTGAGGACTATTTTTCCAAGTTATCATTTATCAGCCCCTAAAAGTTTCAGTTAGTGAATTTTACGTTTATATTGAGATTTTCCCTATTCAAATATTAGGATCATTATATGATTATAATTCATATGATATGTGTGTTGATTTGAATGCATGAATGCTTGGTTGTAAGTATTTATTATCCGCATAGGCTTGCTTTTGTGAAAATGTGAAGTTGCATGTTGTGCACACCAAGTGTTTGGTTAAACACCTAAGTAGGGTTTTCAATGGGTTATTGTTCTTCTATGATTGTATTCATGTTTAGGATATTGTGAATATATGTTTCTTGAGTTGGCACGAACTTGTTCGGTCGATTTGAGGAAGAACTCGGCTAACCAAAACTGGCTAGGGCCACTCGGGTTGTGTTATGCACCCAAGGTTGATGTTGACATTGTTCACTCCATCTACCAAGTCAGAGTAACTTAGAGATAATCAGTGTTGAATCACTTTTTATCAAAAAATCTATGAAATCTAGAATACCATAATTACCATTGATTGAATTCACCATTCATAAGTCATCTGTGACCTAGACGATCTTACTGATTGCAGCCCATGGGCCATGCATGGTAGTATGTGACACTATGGGTGCACTATCTTCGATGTGTATTAATTTGGTAATATTACAGATAATCTTGAGCACCAAAGGAGTTCATGAGCCTACCATCATTGATCACCGTATTAATCAAATGTCTTTGGCAAATGTCGTACCTATGAAAGTATTGATTTATAGACATTGGGTGACGAACCCTGAATGGACAGGAGGACACTAGTAATGAGCTATGTGATTCCTGCATATTGGCTTATGATAAAGTTGTGGTGCTTTGGCTTCACCAATCTACTAGTTGTATTCGGATTAATAAAGGTTAGCTAGTCATGCTTGCATGTTACTAGGGTGGTGCATTCGGTAACCTCACTAAATCTATTTTGGGTGGCAAGTTTGGTAATCCCACCCTTTTGCATCCTTTTATCATATATTGCATTAATCAACTATATCCAAAAAATATTTGTGATATTATATTTCATGACCTGTACTTGGTTGTGTTGATAAGATATTTAATTTAGGAAATAGTAATCACTAAGTTAGCTACTCACTCCCACCTAGGATGATATTTTAAAACAACAACCAAATTTCTTTTGATGCATGTGTTACCGTGATCATGTGATTCGCGCGTAGTGTTTTCCAGTTTTTGAAGATATAAAATAGTTTGGCCGGCCTTCGTTACAATTCTATTGTCAATATTTTCACTATTTGAATTTCAAAAATCCTTGAAAATTTTTAACTGTAATTAGCTTATGTTGTGACTTACTGACCCTTAACACACGATGTTAGCATATACGCAAGTGTTACCAATAAAGAACTGCGCAAATCTGGTTAATTAGTCATAGGAAGCTAATGAATCTGCCCGATCACTTAAACCTCGAGTCTAGCCTCGTGACTTATTCATCTAGGACCCTAAATCTAACCGACCTATCACCGACTAATCGAGACAGTCGTAACTAAATAAATATCTACTTAAAGTCGAGACAACTAGGGGTCGGATATTAATTAACAAACCAAGCTGACCCGGATACTCTTTTAGTCTAAGAACTAACATTTTACGAAAACTAGGATCATATTGATATTTTTACTAGTTACGAATAGGCTACACTATGAACTTATCTAATCCAGACCCTAATTATTGTGCACAAGAAATCTCGCTACCCAATTCATTTCAGAAATCAATTGATTATCCGAACAAGCTCTAGACTACTCGTTAGTGGACCTTTTAACCCGAGGTATAGAAAGACGACCATCTCAATGGGCTTAACATCTATCATATGATATTGAACCAAGACTGTGTCTCGAATCGCTCGACTTGGACTCGCAAGGCCAGTGTATGAGATCTATGAATATTTTTTAAATTAATCAGGAACTTAAGTTAATTGTCTATATTCAATCTTTGTGAAAGTTGTGGATTTCAGACCGTTTGATGATGACCAAATTTAGGATATCGATCGAGCTTATAACCCTACTCATATATGTATAGTTATAGACCTAATTGACGTTCGGTGACCTTCAATCTAAGTTAGGGCCTTCTTGGTTGATCGACATGTCCAATCATCAGATGGTTGTATTCAAACATATATCACCTACTGGGACACTTATCCCATGACTTAGATTGACCTATACACCTCCCGATGGGCCCCATTGGTTGGAAATAACCCCCTAAAGGGTTAGTATAATGAATAAAGGGTCATTGCGGCCATTTGTGCACCTTCTGGCACTATAAAAACTATTTTATTTCACACCCCCTCTCTCTATACGAATTTGTCTTAGCCAAATGAGAGAAAGAGAGAAAGAGAAAGAGAAAGAAGAAGAGAAGAAGACTGAGAGTAGGAGTAGAAAAGTTTTGGTGCTACCTTTCATCGATTCCCTCCAATAAAAGTCCTAGATTTGACCATTTTTCTCCATCGAATCTATCCCAGTCACAATTAAGAGGTAACAAACAAACCCTTCTTCCCAACCTAGGTTTTTTTAGAATTATATGAATCTCACATAGTTCTTAGTGTTTGTATAAGAATTGGTGATTGCCCCCAAAAATCCTAACTCTAAGCGTGATTAGGTCGCGTGAAACCCTCTAAGGTAAGGATCATTATTCATATATTATCATTTGTTAACCCATGAAGGTCTCAATTAATGATTACTTATTGTGAATTGCTTGATGCATGATAATATATCTATATTTTGATTTTAATTACAAATCATAGTATTACATCTTATAGATTCTCACATGTTTGATAAATTGCTTGAATGAACAAGTTTCTAAATTAATGGTCTATGCGAAATCTCATCATGATTGTCTAATGAATTGTAACGTCCTGTTCAACCATAACAGTGTCCTGAAGCGTCCACGTAGGATTTTTCGCAGGACCGTTCGCTTAAACTGCTCGCGTGTGGGGTCCCACCAACAAATTAACCGAGGATTATCCCATTAAGGTGGACCAATCTGGTTGGGTTCGAGTCAAGTGCGGGCCGTCAAGCCAGATAGCCTGTTTGTGCATGGTAACAGCTTATGCGGGCTGTGCAACGGCCAAGGAAGGTCAGAAAAATCTATAAATTGGAGAAACTGTAGATCTCACTGGGCTTATGGTCCATCGAGGACCACGGACTAAGTAGACACCGAGAAATTAATTATCCACTCCGTCCCAATGGCACTTGTAAAACACAACTCACCTTAGCCTTGACCCAATGCTAGAATTGAATTCTGGCACTTTTAAATGAAGCTGAGATATTAGGCTTTGTAGCCGTCGGATCTCTTCTACATTTACAGTGAAGGCCTAAAGTATTTTTCTACGCCCGTCTACAAAATCTGGAACCCGATCGTGAACAGTGACCGTTAATCGCAAATCGTACCCATACGGTAAAACCCCGCGCCCGATTACCTTCAAATTTTGCACAGCTCATCATCGGGCCATGAGGCACCTATCTTATAAATTTCATAGCCAGTGGGCCATCAGAACACCCCAACAGGCAAAATGGACCCTATAGGGCCATCTAAAGATCGGACTCGTACGGTAGAACCCACATTCATTTGTCTCTAAATTTTGCACAGCTCTTCATCAGGCCATGAGACACCTACACACAAAATTTGGTGACCAAAGGGGTGATGGAGCTGCCCCAAAGCTAAAAGGAGGTCCTAGAGGGTCATTATAGGAATAATATTAGAACTTAAGGCCATTTAACCCAAACGTAGGAAATAAAACCCTCTTTGACTATCTCTCTCACTCACTTCCACAAGAGTAACAAAGGAGAGGAGAGAGTGAAGAAAGAAGAGAAAGAGAAAAAAGAGGAAAGAAGAGTGTGAGAGTGGGTCGTAGTTGAAGGTGGGGCCCAAAGGAGATCAAGTCTTGCAACTCATTCCCTCTTCCTCAAGAAACCCCACATCCACCACTCCAAGCTCGATTTCCAACTGATTGGAGAGGTAAACAATCATCTTTTAGTAATCCTTTATGTTGAGCAAGGTTTTGCATATAATCCTAACATGCAAGTTCGTTAAATCAGGATCTCTACGAATCCACCCGCGAGTTTGGCAACCCTAGATCGTTTCCTAGAGCTCTCAACAATCTATAGGTACGGACTATTATTCTTAGGTGGCCTAGCACTAATTTTAGTATGAATTTAATGATTATGGATGTTTGGGTGATGTATTTGAATAATCTAGAGAGAACCTAGCCAAGACCTTTCATGATAGATCCTTCCAAATGACATGAAATGATTATGTATTGTTTGTTGTTCATCAACATGATTGGGGATAAATTTGGTGATCGCATGTTCATCTCATACTTGATCCTTATATAATGTTTCCTTGTAGCATGTATGATACATTAACCCTTGTTGTACTTTTGTGCTATAAGATATATGTATAATTCTTGGTCTCTCCACTAACTTCACACAACACACATACACATTCATTTCATTATATTGTTAGTAATTGCATTTATAGAAAAATCTGAATTTCTATATTTAATGTATGAGTGCATAACATCTCTTGTGTAGATGATGAATCCTCATTTGTTGAAGTGCTATTGAATACCATCAAATCCCTAGGTTGGTCAGGAAACTGAGGTGAGACAAGGTGGTCCCGTTGGTAGGACTATCCTGAGGCTAGACCAGCGGATTTGGGTGGATGTGAATGGGCGACAGTAGTTGGACTACATGGGTCGTTTGTACCCGATGTCGTCCGTTACGCACTCGCCGAGACTCACACGGTCTAGTCCACTTACTGACCAACTATGTATGTTAACCATGTCTGCTCATTCCTGTATGGAACCTGGAACACCCTTCAACCACTAAAGCCCATTAATAACCATTTAAAATCGATACACTGACACGAGAGTTGGGCATGGTGGAAATGGACACTATGTCCGAGCTTTCGACCTACATTAGGGTGACGAGCCTCCCCGTAGTGACTGCGAGCGATCCCTCTTTTCAGCACTCCCCATCTGCTTGAATCGAGGATGGGGAACCCGATGGGATCAAGGATCGCGGGATCCTAGCCTCGCATATTGAGGGGCCTTGGCCTCGCAACCAGTTGAAGGTATTAATATCGTGGGGTGTACTAATTTTCCCAATCTACTGGTTGAATGGACTTAATTAAAAACCCGACTAACACGATCACGATTACATCACACTAGTTAGGTTGCCAACTCGGCAGTTGAGGTCACAATGAGGGAGTGTTGGTCATACGCGATCATTAGATGGAGTCGCTCGAGGGAGTGTTGTTGTGAGGTCATGCATCATATCATTTATCATGCACATGCATTAAATAGATTAGTTAGGTATTTATGAATGCTTGTCTTTCATCAAATTCATCATAAATTTGATACTTATTGTAACTTAAGACTAATAGCACCCACTGAGTTGATCACTCACTCCCACTCTAGGACGGTATTTTAAAACACCAACTAGACTCTTTAGTAGCTGCAGGTGGCGCTAAGTTCGAGGAGCCAAGCAGTGCTGGCATTGATGAGGAGGATGAGCTGTCCTACTTCCAGCTGATGGGCAGCTCACTATTGATTTAGCAACATATTTTGGATCGCTGAGTGGTGGACTCAGCGCAATATTCTTTTGGACTTATCATTCTTTTATATTTTTTTTGGGCAACACCTTGTGCAACCCACTGATATTTTTGGATATGTATATGTGTATATATATATAGCTACTTTTATTTCAGTAGACTAGTTGTGTTTGTGATTCATGTTTCAAGTAATTTCATACCGCTTATCAAACAGGATTAAACACAAGACAGTAAAATTGGTTATAAGTAATACCCAGGAACTTGGGAGTCGAGCGTATGCACGACTCCCAATTTTCAGGGCGTTATAAGTTGGTATCAAAGCAATGGTTTGGAATTAATTAGGACGTGGACCAAGTACTCACTAACGCATCTGCCGACTTGTGAGGAAACGCAATAGAGACACAAAAATACTAGGAACCGTCCTAGGCCCTGAACCGACAATCTTAGACGGAAGGTGAGACTTTCAAAGAGTTAGGATTGGGTAGCGAGAGAAAGTAGTGATGCTAAGAAATGGGTCCAAGAGTCTTACAGTGCCTTAGCCCAATGATAGGAACGAACCAGAACTGAATGATTAAACAATCAAAACCATCTTCCGAGACTGAATGAGTTAATACCAGGCTAAAATTGATAGTTCCGACCCATTCGGGGATAAAGATTAGGGATGAATAAAACTTTATCGAAAATAGTGAAAATGGCGATAAAGCGGGAGGAATCTTGTGAAATAACTATGCTTATTGCGTAGATCAGCTTCTCCTACTCCAAATTCATATATGGCACATCCCAGGGAGCCTTACCTGCACCCAGGAAACCACAAAACAAGTGGACCCCACCTAGAAAACATTGGGTCGGTGGGACCCCGTCCTCACCACCCCGCCCGACCGCCCGACCCTGCCCAACCTCCCAGCCACACGCGGGACCCCGCCCGACTGCTCGACCCTGCCCAACCTCCCAGCCACACACAGGACCCCGCCCGATCGGCGTGGCACCCGCCCGGGTGTCTAGAACCCCCGTGGGACCCCGCCTAACTGTCTAGCGGTTCGGCAGGACCCTGCCCCCACCGGCGTGGTCCCCGCCCAGCCTCTAACATGGGTTCTTCCTATTTTTGTGATATAAATTCATGTGCGACCCACTTCTATAGCATTTTAGAGGCCCTAGCACCTCTTTCCTCTCCCTCCACCATCCTCCATTCTTCCAAATCTCTAGAGAAAACTCATCTCCCTCTCCAAACCTCAACACCCATCTCCCTCTCCAAACCTCAAACCCATCTCCTATCCACTCCATTCTTCCCAAATCATTCCCAACATCTCATTTATCTAACAAATCCCTCAACTCTCATTCCTTCACACTAAACCTTTCCCCTATTCATCTCAAATCAATCTTCAAGAAACCCATCCAAGAGCATCCAACTTCCACCCATTCTTTTCATATTCTTGAAAACCTTTTCTAAACTACAATTCCTAAAACCCATCCTTTCCTCTTCATATCCAATACCAAACCCATTTTCCGAAACCTTCCCTTCAACAATCTATCCTTGCAGAGGGAAATGGTGTTCTTAGCAACCGTTACCTCTTTCCTCTCAATCCCTATGATCCTTTCCCTTATGCGGAAGAAGAGATCGGCTCCCGATGAGGCAGGGTCGAGCCGAGAAAGGCATAGTAAGAAGGCGGCCAATCCAAAAGGGAAGTCAAGCTCGGAAGTCCAATCCAAGCGAAGAAACGACTCCCAAAGAGGGCTCGCAAATCAAGCTTCCCCACCGCCTGTTGAAGATGTAGGAAATTTCTGCAAGCGTAACGTCGCCTTCAAAGCCTCCGTGGAGGAGCATTTGCTCGAGAATTTCACTCTACTTAATCGACTCATGGAAAAGGAATCGGGCCCCATATTCTATGGAGGTTCTCAGGCAGATGAAGGATAAGCTAAGGCTTTCTATACGCGAATCAGAAACCCTCAATTAACACCCTTGGGCTTTGATGTTATAGTGGGTAGCCAGAGATTCCACTTCGGAGTGGAGGATATTTCTGACATGCTTAGGGTGTCGCTGGGGGAGGTGTAGATTGACGAGGGGAATTTGGATACGAGTCGAGCCCACGACGAACGGACTTGCTTTTTGTGTGGACAGGCTGCCCCATGGAGGCGAGATGTCAGCCTAAACGCGTCAACCTTGACCACAAAATACCGATTACTTCAGCGCATTTGCACCTATAATGTGTACCCAAGGCTAAAGAACCGCACCGAGTGCTCCCGCTATATGGTGTAGTTTTTATATCAAGTAGGACAGGGGGAAAATGTGTGCATCCCCAGCGTAGTACTCCACTATATTATGAGGGCCGTGAGGGTAACTCGGAAGAATGCATACCTCCTATTTGGTCACCTGGTCTGTCTATTGGCTCGTCAATATAGTGTGGGCGGATCGGATGGGAATCCTATACCTACGCAGCTATTAAGCGATGACATGTTAAATAATATGGGTATAGGCCCCAAACAGCGACAAGCCCACATTGAGGAGTTTATGGATGCTGACGAAGAAGAAGAGGAAGGCGATGGAAGTGACGAGGACGAGAATGAGGATAAGGATGAAGCTGAAGGGGCTGAACAAACTGAGGAAGCTGAAGAAATTGGCGGTGAAACGCTTACCGCTCCAAACATACATGAGCGCTTGGATGCGCTCGATGCTAGAATGACTAAGATGGAGGAAACCCAAGCAAGGCACCATGCAGAGCAGGAGAAATGGAACAAGAAGATATATCGAGCCATAAAGACCTTGATCTGCTGTAGCAAAGGGGAGGAAGCACCCCCGTCCTCGTCTGACCTAGAAGAATAGTAGCTTAATTTTACGAATATTAGTAGTTGTTTTGAGTCGGTTAGGACTACTTCCATGTATTGAAGACATTTAGCACTTTTGCTTGATTAGGTTGTTTTTCCTCTATGTTTGGATTATCTAATGATACATGTAAATCCATACTGTAGGATGTAACTAGTCATGCCAATGGCATTTTGAATTCAATGTGAATGTATGGATTACCTTGAAATTTTTGTCGCCTTATGAATGCTTATATGTATAATTGCCTATACTCACGAATGGAATCTATAGGCCTTGTATATCTACATATGACCTTTGTACGGATAATGTCCTACTGTTTAACTCTTTGAGGAACATCTTTCCAGGAAATACGTTCTCGGGGTGATAGTCGCTTTGTTCGCCTACCTCACGGTGGCCTCGTCGAGAGGGACCAAATTTCTGATGATCAATCAGGCCACCAAGGGGCGACCAGTTCCCATAACACAGGTAGTACTACCCAGGAAGCGGTCCCGGAAGCACCGCCAACACAAGGCACGGCATCCGCACCTCCCACAACACTTGCTATGGACCAGATGGGTTAGACGTTGCTTCTTATGCAACAACAACAAAAAATGTTGGTCACTATGATGGGAGTCATGGTCCACAACATGGGTGTGCAACAACCAGAGCAACCTGGCATAGTCATGCCTACAACCACCATGAGTAACTTATTTGAGTGGTTCCAAAGGTTTAGGCCACCTACTTTCGCTGGCACCCACCGCCCAGAGAAAGCTGAGTACTGGCTCAACCGAATCACCAAGTTGCTTCGGCCTCTCCATTGTTCTGAGGCGGAGAGTGTCGAACACCTCTCTTACCACTTCGAGAAGGAGGTGGATTTGTGGTGGGAAAGTGTTCTTAAGACCCTCCCGGAGAACCATGTGTAGACATGGGAAGCATTTGAGGCCCGCTTCAATCAGAATACCTCCCTCAGACATACCGACATGAGAGGGAGAATGAATTCCTACACCTCCAACAGGGAGGGATGTCCGTGGCGCAATACAAAAATTGTTTCACCAAATTATCACGCTACGCTTCCCAAATAGTTACCGACGAGGTGACTAAAATGTGTCGATTTACTGAGGGTTTGAGGAGCAGCATTCGCTCGAAGATGTGTTGTACAAATATCAGAACTTATGTTGAACTGATAGAGATGTCAATCCGGACAGAGCAAGACGAAGAGCGAGTCTCACGGACCAGTTCACAACTGGGCCCATGAAGCAGGACTGAAGGACAGTCCTCATCCTTTGCTAGGAAAAGGCTACGCCCAAATTCTCCTCCTAGGCTTGCGGTCACTCTGACCCCGTCCACACGACCTAATCGCATGTGCAAGTACTGTAAGAGGGTTGGCCATTCAGAGCCCTACTGTTTTTCAAGGATGAGAGACCACAACTTCATGCCCCCTCAACATATCAACAGGCCCCCACAGCAAGCCATGCATATTCCTCTGTTGAGGGCAATAGGACCGGACCAGCAATTTCGTCGCCCTCCTGCACCTCAAGTTAGGCTGCCACAACGGCTTATGCAGTAACTGAACTTTTCGCAGCAAACTCAAGTTCATGCATTAGTGGCAGAGGGCCAAGATGCAGTCACCCCCAATCCTACGGCCTTCGAGGTGACAGCCCACATACAAGGTACTCCCGTATTTCTTTTAGTGGACATTGGATCCACCACTTCTCTCATATCGCATGCAACCGTCAAGCATCTAGGGCTACACCTTACTCCTATCATAGAAGTGAAAATCATTGCCGCCGCCGTGACCTTCTCTGAAGCGACGAAGATGTGTTGTGACTGCCCCATAGACTTGGGGGGCAAGGTGGTACTCGTGGACCTGATAGCGACCAAGATTTTCCATTACATTGTCATCCTGGGCATGGACTGGTTGACTATGATGAAGGCAGAAATCGACTATGACACTATATCAGTGAAAATATATGAGACAACGACACTTCCTTCACATTCCCAGTCCAGGTCAGCCACAAATGTAGAATTTTGTGTTATGCTTCATTAGAAGAGGGTTATGATGGACCCTCGCTAACATGTACTCTCATGGTCCAAGATTTCATCAATGTATTCAAAGTCATACCCGGACTTCCTCCTCAGTGTGAGATAGACTTCACGATCGATCTGACTCTGGGTGCCATACCCATTTTCTTGTTAACTTACCGCATGCCCCTATGTGAGATGGAAGAGCTAATGACTCAAATCAACAAATTAAAATCAGGCTTCATCCAACCCAGCGTCTCGTCGTGGGGAGCCCCGGTCCTATTTGTGAAGAAGAAGGATGGCACATTGCAACTATGTGTAGATTACAGGAGGTTGAAACAAGTGATGGTTTGGAATAAATACCCGTTGCCCAGAATTGACGACTTGTTCGACCAGCTGAAGGGTGCTCAGTACTTCTCAAAAATTGATTTACAATCAGGGTACCATCAGCTGTACGTCAGGGACGAGGATGTGCAGAAGACGGCCTTTAAAACCTGCTTTGGCCACTATGAGTTCCTAGTCAGACCGTTTGGACTCACTAATGCTCCAGCGGTGTTCATGGATCTCATGAACCGAGTCTTCAGGCCATTTTTATACAGATTCGTTATTGTATTCATCGACGACATATTAATGTATTCAAGGAGTCGTGAAGAGCATGAAGAACATTTGCGAGCAGTCCTTAAGACCCTTAAGAAAAATTGACTGTTTGCGCAATTTAGGAAATGCGACTTTTGGAAGGAAGAAGTCAAATTTTTGGGTTATGTGGTATCTAAAGAAGGTATTTCTGTGGACCTCACCAAGGTAGCAGTCGTACAAGATTGGAAGTAACCAAAGTTGTTTACAGAAGTAAGGAGTTTTCTCAGTCTGGCAGGCTACTACCGAAGGTTCATTAAGGATTTTTCAAAAATAGCCTGGCCGTTATCCCAGCTTACAAGAAAGGACCTCAAGTTTGCCTGCAATGAGAAGACGGAAGCGGCCTTCCAAGAATTGAAAGATAAACTAACGTTAACACCTATACTCGTGTTACCTGAGCAAGGGGTCAAATACATCGTCTATACTGACACCTCTCGTGTAGGCTTAAGTTGCGCACTCATGCCGAAGGACAAGGTAATTTCTTACGCGTCCCGACAGCTAAGGAAATATGAGGAGAACTACCCCACCTATGATCTCGAACTCGGGCAGTAGTATTTTCCTTGAAATTATGGAGACAGTATCTTTATGGTGAAGAATTTGAACTCTTCTGTGATCACAAGAGTCTCAAATACATCTTCAGTCAGAAGGATCTAAACATGAGACAGCGCTGCTGGATGGAAATGTTTAAGGACTTCAAGTTTAAAGTCTCATATCACCCTGGCAAGGCCAATCTGGTGGCGGATGCCTTGAGCCACAAGAGAACGCTCAAATTTGTAGCCCCGTTGATGGTGAGAGAATGGAACATGGTGGAATTTGTACGAGACTTCGACATGAAGTTAACCATGGAGAACCGTATGAGGTCATTGCCCACGTTCATGTCCAGCCACTAATTATCAGTAAAATCGTCAAAGCACAAAAAAGCGATGAATTGTTGAAAAACATGAAGGAAAGAGCGGGGAATGATGCGGAATCTGAGTGGAGATTCGGTGTTGATGGGGGATTATGGTACCGAGGCTGCCTTTGTGTCCCAAATCTTCAGGGGCTACAAGAAGAGGTTCTAAATGCTGCTAACAACTCCAAATTGGCGATGCATCCTGCTAGTACCAAGATGTACCGGGATCTGAGGCGAAACTATTGGTGGTACAACATGAAAAAGGAAATAGCGGAGTATGTGTCCTAATGCCTCACTTGTCAACAGGTCAAGGCCGAGCACCGCCGACCACCGAGCCTTTTGCAACTAATGCCCTTAGTAGAATGGAAGTGGGACTTCATATCTATGGATTTCATTTCTGGCTTGCCCAAGACTAGAAAGGAACATGACTCAATATAAGTGATTATGGACCGGTTAACTAAATCAGCCCATTTTCTGCCGATAAATACTTCTAGCTCCGTTGATGATTTAGCAAAGTTGTATATCAAGGAGATAGTATGACTTCATGGTGTCCCATTGGAGATTGTGTCAGACCAAGACACTCGATTCATGTCGATTTTCTGGATGCGCATCCAAGAAGCTATGGGAGTGAAGCTGAAATTTAGCACTGCCTTCCACCCGCAGACCGATGGGTAGACTAAGCGAGTGAATTAGATATTGGAAGACATGTTGTAGGCTTATGTACTGGACTTTCAGGAGAGTTGGGACGACTATCTCCTGTACGTCGAGTTCGCCTATAATAATAGCTTCTAGGCTAGCATCGGCATGGCGCTTTATGAGGTTTTGTATGGGCATCCATGCCGAGCCCCACATTGTTAGAAAGAAATTGGTGAGAAAAGCTTATTGGGGCCAAATTTGGTGCGAATTACGACTGAGAAGATTGAAATTATCCGACGTCGCCTCTTGACGGCCCAAAGCAGACAGAAAAGCTATGCCGACACGAGGCGGAGAGACTTAGAATTTGAAGCTAGGGACCACGTATTTCTCAAGATCTCTCCCATGAAGGGAGTTGTACGCTTTGACAAGAAGGGAAAGCTCACACCACGGTTCATTGAGCCCTTCCAGATTTTAGACCGCATAAGTGCAGTTACATATCTCTTGGCCATACCCATGCCACTTGACGGAATGCACAACGCCTTCCATGTCTCAATGTTAAAGAAGTACGTACCCAACCCTTCGCACATCATCAAGTAGGAACATGTGGAGCTCAAGGAAAATATCACATACATGCTTCGACCAACTCGAATACTAGATAGGAAGGAGCAAGTCCTACACAGCAAGGTCATCCCATTGGTCAAGGTATTATGGACCTACCACAATGAAGAAGAGGCTACTTGGGAAATGGAAGTAGAAGTCCATAAGCATTATCCAAGCCTACTTCAACAATATGAACAAGTACAAATTTTGAGGATGAAATTTATTTATAAGGGGGGTATATTGTAATGTCTTGTTCAACCAAAACAATGTCCTGAGGCATTCACGTAGGATTTTTCGCAGGACCGTTTGCTTAAAATGCTTGCATGTGGGGTCCCACCAATAAATTAACGCAGGATTATCCCATTAAGGTGGACCAATTTGGTTGGGTTCAAGTCAAGTGCAGGTCGTCAAGGAAGATAGCCTGTATGTACAAGGCAACAGCTTGTGCGGGTTGTGCAACGGCTAAGGAAGGTCAGAAAAATCTATAAATTGGGAAAACTGTAGATCTCATTGGGCTTGTGGTCCATCGTGGACCACAAACTCAGTAGACGCCTAGAAATTAACTATCCACGCCGTCCCAATGGTACTTGCCAAACGCAACTCACCCTAGCCATGACCCAAGGCTAGAATTGAAATCTGACACTTTTAAATAAAACTAAGATATTAGGCTTTACAGCCATTGGATCTCTTCTACATTTATGGTGAAGGCCTAAAGTATTTTTCTACATCCGTCCACAAAATCTGTAACCCGATCGTGAAACAATGACCGTTGATCGCAAATCGGACTCATACGGTAAAACCCCACGCCCGATTACCTTTAAATTTTGCACGGCCCTTCATCGGGCCATGGGGCACCTATCCTATAAATTTCATGGGCAAAAGGCCATCAGAACCGCCCCAACAGCCAGAATGGAACCCATAAGGTCATCTAAAGATCGGACCCGTACGATAGAACCCCACATTCGTTTGTCCCCAAATTTTGCACCCTCATCAGCCCATGAGACACCTACACACCGAATTTGGTAACTAGAGGGGTGACAAAGCTGCCCTAAAGTCAAAAGGGGGTCCTAAAGGGTCATTGTAGGAATAATGTTAGAACTTAAGGCCATTTGGCCCAAAACTAGGAAATAAACCCCTCTTTGACTATCTCTCTCACTCACATTCTACAAGAGCAAAAAAGGAGAGGAGAGAGTGAAGAAAGAAGAGAAAGAGAAAAGACAAGAAAGAAGAGTGTGAGGGTGGGCCGTAGTTGAAGGTGAGGCCCAAAGGAGGTCAAGTCTTACAACTCCTTCCCTCTTCCTCAAGAAACCTCACATCCACCACTCCAAACTTGATTTCCAACTAATTGGAGAGGTAAACAACCATCTTTTAGTAATCCTTTGTGTTGAGCAAGTTTTTGCATGTAATCCTAACATGCAAGTTCGTTAAATCAGGATCTCTATGAATCCACCCGTGAGTTTGGTAACCCTAGATTGTTTCCTAGAGCTCTCAACAATCCATAGGTGTGGACTATTATTCTTAGGTTGCCTAGCACCAATTTTAGTATGAATTTAATGATTATGGATGTTTGGGTGATGTATTTGAATAATCTAGAGAGAACCTAGCCAAGACCTTTCATGATAAATGCTCCCAAATGACATGAAATGATTATGTATTGTTTGTTGTTCCTCAACATGATTGGGCATGAATTTGGTGATCGCATGATCATCTCATACTTGATCCTTGTACAATGTTTCCTTGCAGCATGTATGATATATTAACCCTTATTGTGCTTTTGTGCTATGAGATATATGTATAATTCTTGGTCTCTCCACTAACTCCACACAACACACATACACATTCATTTCATTATATTGTAAGTAATTGCATTTATAGAAAAATCTAAATTTCTATGTTTGATGTATGAGTGCATAACATCTCTTGTGTAGATGATGAATTCTGATTTGTTGAAGTGCTATTGAATACCATTAAATCCCTAGGTTGGTCAGGAAACTGAGGTGAGACAAGGTGGTCCCGTTGGTAGGACTATCCTGAGGTTAGACCAGCAGATTTGGGCGGATGCGAATGGACGACAGTAGTTGGACTACATGGGTCGTTTGTACCCGATGTCATCCATCACACACTTGCCGGGACTCATACGGTCTAATCCACTTACTGACCAACCATGTATGTTAACCATGTCTACTCATGCCTGTATGGAACCTAAAACACCCTTCAACCGCTGAAGCCCATTGGTAACCATCTAAAACCGATCCACTGACTCGAGAGCCGAGCATGGTGGAATGGGACACTGTGTCTGAGCTGTCGGCCTGCGCTGGGGTAACGAGTCTCCCCGTAGTGACCGCGAGCGATCCCTTTTTTCAGCACTCCTCATGTGCTTGAATCGGGGATGGAGACCCCGATGGGATCTAGGATCATGGGGTCATGGCCTCGCACATTGAGGGGCCTTAGCCTTGCAACCAGTTGAGGGCATTGATATCGTAGGGTGTATTAGTTTCTCCAATCTACTGGTTGAATGGACTTAATTAAAAACCCGACTAATACGATCACGATTGCATCACACTAGTTAGATTGCCGACTCAGCAGTTGAGGTCGCAATGAAGGAGTATTGGTCATACGCGATCGTTAGACGGAGTCGCTCAAGGGAGTGTTGTTGTGAGGTCATGTATCATATCATTTCTCATGCACATGCATTAACAAGATTAGTTAGGTGTTTATGAATGCTTGCCTTTCATCAAATTCAGGGCGTTACATGAATTGTTAATACCTACTGATATTTAAAACTTCTTATGATGTTGGGTCAATAGGCAAATCACCCGAACTAAAGGGTGGCCCGAGTTAGGTTAGCCCCCATATGCTTATTCAATCGACCCACATCGAACATGGACAACTGATAGTATATGGAGTACATGGGAGGCTTAGATCGGCTTGCACCACCGTTGTTATATTTTGAAGGATTTAGCAAAAACTGAGAACTTTATACTTCAATCATTTTAGGTATGTATATTGTGTCTTATATAATCCTCATTTAGGTGGACACCACTTTTGAAATTGTACATTTTGAATATTATCTATATATTTTTGGATTTAGTTATGTCTACTTAACTTTTGATATCAGTGATTTAAAACTACTCTAATTTTGATCATATGTGAATGTTAACTGGACTACGCAGGCAAGTGGGTTCCCACATGCATTTTCACTAGGTTCACACCTGAGAACTTGGGATCGGAGTTTCCATGCTCAGGTGCCAATTTTCAGGGCGTGAAATACAGAGTCATTAAATCTCTAGTTCTTGTAGATGTATACGTTGGGCCCCAACTGAATAAAATTCGTTATTGATTTAAGGTATTTCTTGAATATCCTTGTAATGGTGTGATGCCACCTAAATTTCAGACTTATTATACATTGTTTGGTTTAAATTCATCTCTAATCACTTGATATCACATTACCTAGCCATTAAACTTCGCTTCCACATTTAAAGGTGACCCTCGGGAATTCGGCGATTGTGGATATGCCCGACCCCTGGATTTCAAGGTGTGACACCTAAGTTGTCATTCATCATGGAATGCATCTTTCATCAACCGATGTGACTCGCTAGGATGAATGTAAGATAAAAAAATCAATCTGGTTTAAAATTCAGGCAGGCCACATCATATGAACTTAAAGGTTTTAGGATTACAAATAAAAATACATTTTAATTGGATTACGAATAAAATGTTCGGATTCGATTGTAATCCAAGTGAATCATGATTCGAGCATAATCTAATTGAAATGTATTTTCAAAACTCATGGCTCGGTTGTAGAGTATATGAGTTTCAACACTAAAGTCATGGGTTTGAGAGCCCATTTGGTGTGCGTGTGTGTGTGTGTGTAAAAATTAAAAATTAAAAATAAAATAAAATTTTATAAGGTGTAATTTTACATTGTTCACAAATTACAGGTGTGACTTACAAAAATTCAAAATAACTCGCGCACAGGGGGACCAAGTAACAAACCACCCCAGCGCAATGAGCACTAAGGAATTGAGTTGGAGTAAGCAGGGCTCCTGCCACATCAACTGGCCCTAGCCAGGGTGACGTCAGGATGCCGCTGCACGTTCGAAACTTAAATAACTCTCGGCAATGGATATCTACGAATGCTTAGGGAAACTTTCTCTCGGGCTGCCCACTAGGCGTCCAAGTCAGACCATCTAATGGTTGCATGAATCAAATGATGGATGTGTGTGTGCGTGCATGCTCTCAGTTGATGCAGACGATAGCATATAATGGCCCAGATCCAAAGTCTATCCAGATCTATTGTAACTCATAGCTAAGACCTTCATACCCGAATCTCATGAAAGGATTGAGAAGAAAGGTTAATGATTTTTAGGTGCTTGGTTGATACGAGTAGTAGCGTATGAAGGCCTAAATTCGAAATCTATCCAGATTTAGTACAACCCATAGCTAATACCTCTATATCCGAACCTCACGAAGGAGTTGATAAGAGAAGTTAATAATTATACTTATATCATTTGTAATCCCTTTGCAACATGCTCATATCCTCAGATGTTAAGTCCTGGGGGGTTGTGCACTTCATTTGCAATAACCCGGTATGGTTCTAGGTTGTACACCACCTTCGGCAAGATTGATAAAATGGCTTGACTAAGCACTGTTTTAGAGTCGCCACTAGCTAAAATAAAGGCTCCAGAATCCACAGTAAACTAGCATTCATGGAATTGTCTTGAGATTAGGAAAACTGAAGAACTCTCTACTCAAGTGACTCCTGGTTTGATATGCGCCATGGTTTTAGGGTAAGGGCCTGGTTACAAAAAATGAAGAGGTTAAGCACCCTTTTACCGCTTTTGTGAAATACGGTCTTTACTTTGTCAGGTTATACGCTTTCAAAGGGGATTAAGAGAACTTCTAGTAAAATACTAACTTTAAATGTCTAAATTATAAAAGATAAATCGAAAAGGAAATGATAACGGTAGGAAAATGTTTCTGATAGAAGTACGGAAAGGAAAAAAGAACATAGAGTTTTCAATTACTCTTTTAAGTCACGTATTCTGATACAGAAGATCCTCAAGAAAAGTAACTGTAGAGCATACTTTATATGATGTCAGAGCAGAGACTACTACTCTAGGTGTTCAAAGCAATGGGATTGAGATATACAGAAGAATACAACGTTGGCTTTGAAGTTGAAATATAATAGAATAGATTGAAAGAATGGAAGGAATCGAGAGAATAGATGGGAAGCCAAGCTTCTTACTTTTGGATGGCAGAGGTCAAGGGCAGAAGCTTTACCTCTATCTCTCAGTTTCTTTTTCTATCGTAAACCCTTCTCCCTAAACCCTCTCGACATACTCTCTTTCCCTGAAAAAAAAGATCTCTGAAGGTCTCTTGCTTTTTTTGTGTGAAGGCCAAGTCCTCTTTTTACAGGAGTTTTAAAGGGATACATGGTCGGGTTTGGATTTCCTAAGCCATAGGCTCATTTAAAAAAGAGGCTCGTGCATGACCGATCCCAAACTCGGGCAGCAAAACCCACAACCGGTGGAAGCAATGTTGGGTTTGCTCCAAACTAGCTAAGGCTCAACCGGCTTTGTACAATGCCAGCTAAGGTTCCACCTTCTCTACGCATGGATTGTGAGGTGTCTACTGTTGTAAAACAGATGTCTTAAATCTTGTTCACCGAGTTGCTTGACCAGTCGAGGGACTGGCTCGACTAGTCGAAGGTCCCTTCGACTGGTCAAAACCTGTTCGACTTGAAGCCCACCAATGATGCATTTGGGATTTTCGGGACGCTCGACTAGTCAAGGGATAGGCTCGACCAGTCGAAGTCGTGGCTCAACTAGTCGAGTGTTACACAGACGGTGCGCGATTTGTGCACAGACTGCGTAAATTTGAGGCAGTTTCTAGGGATGTGCGTAAGTGGAGTTTTCCCATTTATAAATAGGAGTTCCTAGAACCATTTTCAAGTATGTTAAGGTTTCCTAAAGGTATTCCAAGGGTTTCTAGAAAGGGTTCTAGGGTTATCAAAGGGTGTAGCAAGGGTGAGATTTAAGGTTGTTCAAATCGGGCAAGTCATCTCTCTTTGTAATTTCTATTTTCATGGTGGATTTCTGTCACTTTGTGCCGTAGTTCTTTTCCGAAAGGGTTTTCTACGTTAAATCTTTGTGTTCTCTTGTTATTGCTTAGTGCTTTTGGATTGCTATCCTAGATCCATATCTGTGTGATTCCGCAGCACAAATCCCAACAAGTGGTATCAGAGCAATTGTTGGGGCACAGATCTGAATCTGAGGGATAAGCAATAATGGTAAGCACTAGGTATGATATTGAGAAGTACTAAGGGAAAAATAATTTTGAGTTATGTAAGATTAAGATGATTAGTTCCTTAATCAAGCAAGGCGAAGATGGTGATCTTGAGGAGCAAAAGTCTACTATGATTGATTATGATTGGAATACTCTTGATAAGAAGGCCTCATCATCCATCCGTTTATGTCTCACAAATGAGGTTTTTTACAATATAATGAGGGAGAAAACTGTGGCTAAGTTATGGGCAAAGTTAGAGGATGTCTATCCGAAAAAATCTTCTGAAAATCGCTTACATTTGAACCGTCAGTGATATAACTTTAAGTTGGCAGTGTGGAGATCTGGAGGCTCACATCAGCAACTTTAACAAATTGGTTTGCAAATTGCTGGATATGAAGGAAGTGATGAAAGATGAAGAACAAGCATGTGTGTTGTTGAATTCTCTTCTGGCATCGTATGAATCATTTAAGGATACAATGTGCACCACAAATAAAACCCTAAGTGTCGACACCGTTATCTCATCCCTTCAAAGGAAGGCCATGAGAAAGCTAAACGGTGACATGGGGACATCTTCTGATGCACTATTTACGAGGGGCGGGAATTCTAACAAAGATACAGAGTCTTCGAGGTCAAGATCCAAATCTAAGGGCAAGGGCAAAGGAAAGTTAAAGTGCTAGAATTGCGGGATGGGATGACGTGTGAAGAAGGATTGTACAAATCCTAAATTTAAGAGAGAAGATTTTGAGGCTTCATACCGAGAGGCCAACGCTACCACGCCGGATGGATCGAGTGAATGTGATTGTGATGTTTTGTCTGTATCTACGATCAGACACTTTTACGATAAACATAAGGGCGAGTGGATTCTAAACACGGAGGCATCATTTCACATGACTCCTCATCGGAGTTGTTTCGCCAGCTATACGGAGTATGATGGTGAACAGGTGTTTATAGGCAATGACATTACTTGTAATCTTGTGGCTGTTGGTACAGTACGTATCAAGATGTTTGATGGGTGGAGCATACCTTGACTGAAGTTAGGCACGTTCCTGATTCGAAGAAGAATCTGATTTCTCTTAGTGTACTTAAGGCAATGGGCTCCAAGTTCATAAGTATTGATGGTGTCCTTAAAGTATCTAAGGGGGCACGGGTAATCATGAAAGTGCAACGACTCGATAATGTTTACAGGTTGATCGAGAGCACTTCAAAAGGTGGACCGATAGTGATGATCTTAGGCTGTTGCGGTCACCATGTTGGGCTTGACCATCACCTCAAAAATTAAGTCCATATGATGTTCTGGGTCAATTTGATTGAGTTCGGAGTGAAGAGTGTGAGCACGGTTGGAATTTTAATAAGATTTTATGAAATCTGAGTCGTGTCGCTTGTGCGATGTTTTTAAGCAATCTGACCATTGGATTCTGACCCAATTTCACCCTCTGATCAGGGAAGGTGACCCAGGCATGTCTTAGTGCTTGTGGACCTGATCAAGATTCGATGACCGTTGAATTGAGTGTGGTCCGCCACGGCTGATCTGAAGATCCGATCGGTACGAAAACTCAGCTTGACCTAGATCCATGGTCAGTGAGCTTAAATCCAACCTTTCGTGGTAATAGGCCCACCGAAAGTGCTTCATTGGATCGAGAGAGGCTTGTTTTGTTTATACCCTAAGTATACCTTGTCCCTGGGGTTATTTTCATCAATGTTAAGCTTATTTATAGACCTTAAAATCCTAGCTCTCTTTTCCATACGAATTTCCTAACCCTAACTAAGAAAGAGAGAGGAAAAGAGAGAGAAAGTGAGAGAAAAGTTGTAAATCATCTTATATTCTTTCCTGTTCTTTTTCATCATTAAACCTTCACTTTTGAATCGTTATTCCGGCGATTCTGAGTTTATCTTTGGGTAAGTTAACCTAACCCTAATCTGTTTTAGAGCTTAGAATAGTCTTTGTGTTGTTGTAGCTCATTTTTATTCTTGCGTATGGACGCTACTGTTTGAATCTAGGGTACCAAACTTACCGATGAAATCCTATTAACCATGGTAGCTTGATCCGCTAAGACTCATGAGCCGGACATGGTGGTATGGGACACCGTAGTTGAGCTGTCGGCCTACGCTGGGGTGACGAGCCTCCCCGTAATGACCAGTGAGCAAATAACCTCGTGAGCCGATTATGGTGGTATGGGACACTATATTCGTGCTGTCAGCCTATATTGATTAGTGACGAGCCCTTTGTAGTGACCTCGAGCATACCTGGATACCGCATTGAGGTGACGAGCCTTAGTGTAGTAACAAAGGTACAATGGGCGTGCGTTGATTGGTGACGAGCCCTTTGCAACGACCTCAAACAATATGATCGTATGAGATTGTCTAGGCTTGACGACCCTAGAATGGATCACTGTGTGGATCGTGATATGAGGAAGGTACCTTAGCTTCCCAATCCTGCTGTATGAAAAGGACTAATAACAACTTGATAATCATGTTCATGCACCGCATTTGCATGTGCTTTGTAGACGTGGTGCACTTTGAGGTGCTGTCATGCGTAACGTAAGATGAAAACGCTGAGGGTGTATGCGTGAGGGCACGCATCATTTTTCATACATCCTTGCATTAACAAGAGTACTTAGGACATGTTTGATTATTCTGCTTTATCATTACTGCTTGATTGAACTGATAACATGTTAACCTTTACTTTATTGTTCCACTGAGTTGATCACTCACTCCTACGTTCTGGGGCGGTGTTAAACACCCACCAGACTTTGTCTTAGCTGCAGATGTTGATGAGACTTCTGAGGCAGAGCGGGAGATCAATGATGATGAGGCTGCTTTCTCTTTTATGCAGTTTTTAGATGGGTTCTAGCGAGCCTTATTCTGATGCGAGGGATGCTGGGATTTCTTTTGGGAATTAAATGATGTAATTTGATACTTATAATTTTGATAGTAACACTTGTCTGTACAACCTGGTATGTTTATGTATTTCAGGGATTTGCACTTGTACGCATATATTTCTATAAGTCTTCCGCTTGCATTCTTCACTTATCCCTGAATTATATTTGTTATTTGGCTTAATCTATTCCATGTTTTATGCACTAATACAGACAACATACATCCATCACTAAATATGTTGCATAAGTGATATTTTGGAACTCAGGAGATGAGTTATGCTCGACCCCCGAATTTCAGGGCGTTACAAGTTGGTATCAGAGCATGATTTGGATTAAACCGGACCTGAGTTATGGTTACACACCGCACGCTGTCGCCACTTTAGTGTATTTGGGTGCGAGTTTATCGTAAGTTGTGTGTTTGTGTTCCGTTGCTTCTATCGATGAAAGTTTACTGAAAACGATCGCCGAGATCAAGTCTGTGCTCTTTCCTGATCACACACAGTCACCCGAAACCTCTCCTAGACCATCTATTAATGAGTATAGATGGTCTATCTTCTTATTTCAACCCTTCCATCTTCAAGAAATCTCTGTTTGTATCAGATTTCTGCCCGAATGGGCCAGTAAGCGTCGAACCAAGCAAAGGGGCCGATTGGGACATTTCCAGTGGGGCCTAGGGGTGACCCACATCATTTTGTGCATAAGGGACCAGGAGGACCTCGCCCAAATGGCGAGCCATCGCCAGTCGGTCCAGAGACCGGCGATGTCATCGCCGGTTCGGCAAGGGCTCGCCGATCAGCAGGCTGGCTTGGGCTAACGAGTGTATGGCCTAGTGTGGCCCACCCTTCCACAGTTTGCTGGTTTAAACTTTTTCTATCCCCTACTTCCTTCAAAAACCTCCCTCCCTAGCACTCTTTTCCTTCAAGTTCTTCTCCAAACTTCTCTAAATCTCTACCAAATCTTCTTCTTCTTCCATTTTTATGTAAACCCTATCAACCCATCTCAAAACACTCACCCCCATTGCTGATTTCACTCCATTTCCTTCTCATTTGAGCTCTCAAATTCATCTTTAGGATCTCAAGTGTGTGGGAGCTTCCCCTTTTCTTCCTATTTCTCTCTTTCTCTCATTTCCCATGGCCCTCTTTGAGTTTATCACGGCCATCTTTTCCATCTCTACCCTTCTTTCTTTGATGGGAAAGAAGAGAGCGCCTGTGGATGAAGCCGGGCCTAGCCGCCCAACCCGTACACGGAGGTCGAGAGGTACCGCCGCGAGCACAACCGCCACCCTTGAATTCCAGACCAAGCGGGACCTTGATCCTCGAGCTCCCATTGGTAGAAACTTGTTAGCGGAGCTATCGCATGAGTCTATGAAGGCCGTAGAGTCCTTTTTGAGGCTCATGTTGATCCACGGCTGTTTGGCGAGTTCCTGTTGTTAGAGCATCTAGAAGGGGCTGGTTTGTGTCCCTTGTTTGAGGGCGAGTATCGTGCGAATGCAAGTACTGTTCGAGCTTTTTATGCCAATATTCGTGATCCTTCGCTGGAGCTTTTGCAGTTCAAGATTCCTTATGGTAGTGGTCGAGAGGCCACGATCAACGTCAATTTGATATCCCGACTCCTGAATGTGCCACTTGGTGAAGTGCATGCCGGCGAGAAGAATTTGAACAGTATGCGGGAGAGGGATCGTCACACCCGGTCCTTGTGTGGTCGTCTGGTCGAATGGCAGCCTAATAGGAGTCTTCTGGCTACCAACATGATGAACGACTTTCGCTTGCTTCAATGTATATCCCAGGTGGAGCAACCGCAGCGAGTGTACGCACCTGATGGTAGATTTTCTGTATCAGGTGGGGCAAGAAGCGAAGTTGTGTGTGCCGACGTACATCTTGCGTCAGAGTATCCTTATCGCTCGTTCAACTAGGAGGACCGAATCGCTTCCTTTTGGCCGACTCATTTGTAAGCTTGCACATGAGTTTGGCTATAGGCTTGGAGCAGAGAAGCCGATTCCTGTTCGTCACATTAATCTGATGACCCTTAAGCAGATGGAGATTGGTCCTCGTCGACAGGCCTCAGAGAGTAAGGATGAGTCAGAGAGTGATGAGGATAAGAGTTATGCTGAAGGTGGTGCTGAGATTAAAGAAGAAACAGAGTAGGATGAGGAAGAGGTTGAGGCACAGGATACAAGTGAGAGCTCTACTCCTGTGGCACCAGAGCAGAGCGCAGATCAGGCTGCCAGGGATGCCCATATTACTCGGCTTGAAGAAGGGTAGGCTGTTCTATGCCAGGATATCATAGATCTTCGAGGCCTTGTGAAGCATAAGTTTAAGAAGGTGACTCGAACTCTAAAGTCTATCCTGTGTTGCTTGCAGGATAAGGGTGCCCCGCCTCCATCTCCTGATTCCGACGAGTAGCTGTCGGTGTAGTCGTCCTTTGCTTTGTTTGTTGTTTCTTTCTGTGTGTAGCTGTTGTTAGCTTTGTAGGAGTTGTTTGTGGTTGTTTGTTGTTGTTTGAAGTGTTGGATGTTGTAGTTCACATGCTTTCCCTGTCATGATTCATGTAATGCTGCACTACTTGTATTGCGATAATTTTGTCTAATGGAATGCATGTTGTTTATCTTTGGAGTTGTGTTGTGATTGTTGTATGGCTGAGTCGGCGTTTGATAGCACGCCGGTAGTTCGGGAGTTTGAAAATGTGTTTGAGTCGATTCTTCAATTACCTCCTCAGCGTGAGATTGACTTCTCTATCGATCTCATGCCTGGTGCGGCGCCCATTTCTTTGCCCACCTATCGTATGCCTCCAAGTGAAATGGAGGAGTTGAGGAAGCAGATAGATGGCTTGCTGAATTTAGGTTTTATTCGGCCTAGTGTGTCTCCTCGGGGAGCACCTGTCTTGTTTGTGAAGAAGAAAGATGGTTCCTTGTGATTATATATTGATTATCGCAAGTTGAATCTGGTAACTGTGAAGAATAAGTACCCTTTGCCCAGGATTGATGATCTGTTTGATCAATTGAAGGGGGCACGGTACTTTTCGAAGGTTGATCTGCAGTCAGGGTATCATCAATTGCGCGTCAAGGATGAGGACATGCAGAAGACCGCTTTCAGGACTAGCTTCGGTCACTATGAGTTCCTTGTGGTGTCGTTCGGTCTTACGAACGCACCGGCCGTGTTCGTGGATCTGATGAACAGGGTGTTTCGGCTATTCCTGTTCTAATTCATTATTGTCTTTATCGATGACATCTTGATATATTTTGCGAGTCGGGAAGAACACGAGGAGCACTTAAGAGCGGTTTTAGATACTCTTAGGAAGAATCAACTCTTTGTGCAGTTTAAGAAGTGTGATTTCTGGAAAGTGAAAGTCAAGTTCCTGGGACATGTGGTGTCCAAGGAAGGGATAGCTGTCGATCTTACCAAGGTAGCTACAGTGCAGGACTGGAAGCAGCCTGGTCCAGTTACTGAGGTAAGGAGCTTTCTGGGTCTTGCAGGCTATTATCGACGCTTCATTCAGGACTTCTCGAAGATTGCTAGGCCGTTGTCGCAATTGACACGGAAGGATTTGAAGTTTGCTTAGAATGAGATAGCGAAGTTAGCTTTTCAAGAGCTGAAGGACAAGTTGACGTCCGCCCCTGTGCTAGTATTGCCAAAGCAAGGGGTTAAGTATATTATATATATTGACGCCTCTCGCATTGGTCTGAGTTGTGTCATTATGCAGAAGGACAGGGTGATTGCTTATGCTTCGCGTCAGTTGAGGAAACACGAAGAGAATTACCCTATGCACGACTTAGAGTTAGCAGCTGTCATTTTCGCATTAAAGCTCTGGAGACATTACCTCTATGGTGAGGAGTTTGAGCTCTTTTGCGACCATAAGAGCCTTAAGTATATTTTCACGCAGCGTGAGTTGAATAGGAGGCAGCGCCGATGGATGGAAACATTGAAAGACTTTAAGTTCGATGTTTCATACCATCCGGGCAAGGCGAACCTTGTGGCAGATGCGTTGAGTCGCAAGAAGGCTATTGAGTTTGTGGCTCCGCTGATGATAGCAGAGTGGGATATGTTGGAGTTCGTGTGAGATTTTGAGCAGAAGCTTACGGTGGTTAAGCCGTATGAGGTTATCGCACACGCTCGTGTACAACCCCTTATCGATGAGAAGATCGTTCCAGCTCAGGCAGATGATGAGCTTTTGGCGAAGATGAGGAAGCGGGTTGGTACATATGAGAACTCTGACTGGAGTGTTAGTGCTGATGGGGGCCTACGATTTCGTAGCCGGTTATGTGTTCCTGACATCCCTGACTTGAGACGGGAGGTTCTTGAGTTAGCTCATAGTTCTAAGCTTGCGATGCATCCAAGTAGCACGAAGATGTATTAGGATATGAGGAGATCTTATTGGTGGGACAATATGAAGGTCCATATTGCTGAGTTTATCTCTCGTTGTCTCACGTGCCAGCAGGTCAAGGCAGAGCATCGCCGACCTCCTGGGCTGCTGCAGCCCATGCCCATAGTAGAATGGAAGTGGGACTTTTATCTCTATGGATTTTATTTCTGGGTTGCCGAGAACGAGGAAGGGATATGATTCTATTTGGGTGATAGTCGACCGATTGACGAAGTCGGCTCATTTCTTACCGATCAGAGTCACAAACTCTGCAGACGAGTTGGCTAGGCTGTATATTAAGCAGATTGTACGTCTGCATGGAGTTCCCTTGGAGATTGTGTCTGATAGAGACACGCGTTTCACATATATCTTCTGGACTCGTATTCAGGAAGCGATGGGTGTGAAACTGAAGTTCAGCATCGCGTTTCATCCGTAAGCAGATGGGAAGACGGAGCGCGTGAATCAGGTCTTGGAAGACATGTTGCGAGCTTGTGTTTTGGATTTCAAGGACAGTTGGGATGATTGTCTCCAATATGCAGAGTTCACGTATAATAACAGTTTCCAGGCGAGTATTGGCATGACTCCCTATGAGGCGTTGTATGGTCGCCCGTACAGAGCACCACATTGCTAGGCAGAAGTTGGCGAGCGTAGTTTGCTTGGCCCAAAATTGGTGCAGGTGAGTTCAGAGAAAGTTGACGTTATTCGACGTCGACTTCTGACAGCCTAGAGTAGGTAGAAGAGTTATGCTGATACGAGGCATTGACCGCTTGAGTTTGATGTTGGAGACCATGTATTTCTGAAGGTCTCTCCTATGAAGGGAGTTCTGCGGTTCGGTAAGAAGGGAAAGCTTACGCTGAGATTTATTGGTCCATTTCAAGTTCTGGATCGAGTGGGAGCGGTAGCATACCACCTTGCTTTGCCCACACCTCTTGCGGGCGTGCATAACGTATTTTATGTTTTTATGCTGAAGAAGTACGTTCCTGATCCTTCGCATATTATCAGTTAGGAGTAGGTGCAGTTGAGTGAGGATGCCACTTATGTACTGCGACCGACGCGTATTCTTGACAGAAAGGAGCAGGTATTGCATAGCAAGGTTATCCCTCTTGTGAAGGTGCTATGGACGCATCATAGTGAGGAAGAGGCTACTTAGGAATCTGAAGCTGAGGTCAGGAAGAGCTACCCTCAGATCCTTGAGGAATATGAGAAGGTATGAATTTCGAGGACGAAATTTTCTTTAAGGGGGGTAGATTGTAATGACCCTGAAAATTTTGTTCCAAGACCCAAGTACTACCTCTGTTTTCCTTAGAAGCTTTTTGGGGTAATTAGCGCTAAACTCGATTGCTTGTGAAATTTACATCAATCACTTTAAATTTGATCTACATGACTCAAAACCTGTCGAATGGTTAGCGCTATGTTACTCTGAAATCTAGGATTCATCGCTAAAGCCAGTTGCTCTTGGGAATTTTTGAAAGTTTTGGATCGGACCTGGACTGTGCGTCGAAAGTTTGATAGCAATGATCTTAAGCTATTGCGGTCACCATGTTGGGCTTGACCATCACCTCAAAAATCAAGTCCACGTGATGTTCTGGGTCAATTTGATTGAGTTCGGAGTGAAGAGTGTGAGAACGGTTGGAAATTTAATAAGATTTTATGAAATCTGAGTCGTGTCGCTTGCGCGATGTTTTTAAGCAATCTGACCACTGGATTCTGACCCAATTTCACCCTCTGATCAGGGAAGGTGGCCCAGGCATGTCTTAGTGCTTGTGGACCTGATCGAGATTCGATGACCGTTGAATTGAGTGTGGTCCGCCACGGCTGATCTGAAGATCCGATTGGTACGAAAACTCAGCTTGACCTAGATCCATGGTCAGTGAGCTTAAGTCCGACCTTTCGTGGTAATAGGCCCACCGGAAGTGCTTCGTTGGATCAAGAGAGGCTTGTTTTGGTTATACCCTAAGTATACCTTGGCCCTGGGGTTATTTTCATCAATGTTAGGCCTATTTATAGACCTTAAAACCCTAGCTCTCTTTTCCATACGAATTTCCTAACCCTAGCTAAGAAAGAGAGAGGAAAAGAGAGAGAAAGTGAGAGAGAAGTTGGTGAATCATCTTAGATTCTTTCCTGTTCTTTTTCATCCTTAAACCTTCACTTTTGAATCGTTATTCCGACGATTTTGAGTTTTTCTTTGGGTAAGTTAACCTAACCCTAATCTGTTTTAGAGCTTAGAATAGTCTTTGTGTTGTTGTAGCTCATTTCTATTCTTGCTTTAGGTTGTCTTGTCGCTGTTGACGAAGACATATCGTCTGAAATCAGTTCGGTGTTACATTTCTGGTTAAGGTACGGACTTTAATCGTATAGGTTATGATTTTCAAGGCTTTCAATGCCAGTGAATGGTTTATTCTTGCTATGGATGAGTTTTCACATGCCAAATGTTATGTTTATTTTGCGTTCCTGATATGCATGTGATATATGAAGATTTGTGTATTCTATGTGTATGTATGAAATACCGTATGCGTACAAAATATGAACATGTGGTTGTCATGATTATTTGTCTTATACTTATGCTTATTGTATGTGCGGCAACTCCTTGGTAAAAGGAATTGTCCAAATGTGTGTATTTCAACATACGTCATGTATGTAGTATTATGTATTCCAAGTGTTTGTAGAAATGTCTGAATGATTTAAAGTGTGATATATCAATCTAGTATGGGCGTTGAGAAGCGATTCTCAACTCTCCCACTAGTGTGTATGATTTCCTTCATGCAAGTTACATTCCTTATTGTTTAATTTCAAGTCTTACTTATGCTTAAATCCATGTTAAGTTGATATTCTTCAGTTGCTTACATACCATATGATTCGAGTTATTGTTCCATTACTATTCTAAATTGTAGATATGAATATTTTTTGTAGTGGAATGTGTGTGGGACTATGAGTTAGTCCAGGAAATCAGTAATCAGCCTTAAGTTCGTAGCTGAGGTTGCTTTCACCACGTAGGACGTGATTAGACGAACCCGAGTCGTATTAGAGTTGTTGGCAGTGGTTTGGCCACGCGGAGTGTTTGCACACTCTATGTCGTTCAACCCAACGTGCACTCGTGCTAGTCGAGTTCATCAAGTAAGCCGATTGTCCGATGTATGTTCACCATGTATGGACGCTACTGTTTGAATCTATGGTACCAAACTTACCGATGAATCCTATTAACCATGGTACCTTGATCCGCTAAGACTCATGAGCCGGACATGGTGGTATGGGACACCGTGGTCGAGCTGTCGACCTACGCTGGGGTGACGAGCCTCCCCGTAGTGACCAGTGAGCAACTAAACTCGTGAGCCGATTATGGTGGTATGGGACACTATATTCATGCTGTCGGCCTATATTGATTAGTGACGAGCCCTTTGTAGTGACCTCGAGCACACCTGGATACCGCATTGAGGTGACGAGCCTTAGTGTAGTAACAAAGGTATGATAGGCGTGCATTGATTGGTGACGAGCCCTTTGCAACGACTTCAAACCATATGATCGTATGAGATTGTCTAGGCCTGATGACCCTAGAATGGATCACTGTGTGGATCGTGATATGAGGAAGGTACCTTAGCTTCCCAATCCTGCTGTATGAAAAGGACTAATAACAACTTGGTAATCATGTTCATGCACCGCATTTGCATGTGCTTTGTAGACGTGGTGCACTTTGAGGTGGTGTCATGCGTAACGTAAGATGAAGACGCTGAGGGTATACGCGTGAGGACACGCATCATTTTTCATACATCCATGCATTAACAAGAGTACTTAGGACATGTTTGATTGATCTGCTTTATCATTACTGCTTGATTGAACTGATAACATGTTAACCTTTGCTTTATTGTTCCACTGAGTTGATCACTCACTCCTACGTTCTGGGGCAGTGTTAAACACCCACCAGACTCTATCTTAGCTGCAGTTGATGAGACTTCTGAGGCAGAGCGGGAGATCGATGATGATGAGGCTGTTTTCTCTTTTATGCAGTTTTCAGATGGGTTCTAGCGAGCCTTGTTCTGATGCGAGGGATGCTGGGATTTCTTTTGGGAATTAAATGATGTAATTTGATACTTATAATTTTGATAGTAACACTTGTTAGTACGACCTGGTATGTTTATGTATTTCAGGGATTTGCACTTGTACACATATATTTCTTTAAGTCTTCCGCTTGCGTTCTTCACTTATCCCTGAATTATATTTGTTATTTGGCTTAATCTATTCCATGTTTTATGCACTAATACAAACAACATACATCCATCACTAAATATGTTGCATAAGTGATGTTTTGGAACTCGGGAGATGAGTTATGCTCGACCCCCAAATTTCAGGGCGTTACATGGTGGAGCTTCCAGTGGGACTAAAAGCGGATGGATGCAGGTGGATCTTCAAGAGGATACAACATAGATACAAAGCGAGGTTGGTAGCGAAGGGTTATACTCAGAGAGAAGGGATCAGCTTCTCAGAGATATTCACGCCGACGGTACAGCCGGTGTCTATTATATCCATGATTGGCGCTGGTTGGCCAATGTGATCTCGAGCTTGAAGGATGGATGTGGAGTCTACACTTCTGTAAGGAAATTTGGAAGAGCGGATCTACATGAAGCAACCAGATCGGTTCGAAGTTTAAAGGGGCCGAGAAAAAAAAAAGTTTGCAAGAGGTCGTGGTACGACTTATCACCTAGGCAGTGGTTTATAATTTGATTCATTTATGGTGAGTCACGAATTGTATGTTGATGACATGCAGATCGTCAATCATGACATGTCTGAAATCAATATACTAAAGACTAGGTTAAGTGGGACATTCAAGATGAAGGATAGAGGGGCTACAAAGATAGTTCTCGGCATTGAGACTAAAAGAGGAGCAAGTTTTGGTAATCACAGGAAAAATACCTTGGGTAGGGATTGATCAAGTATGTGATGGACCAGGAAAAGCCGAAAAGTGTTCCCTACGCGTCTCTCCTCAAGTTTTCCTTAGGACATATCCCAAAACAGATGAGGAAAAGCAGGATATGTCTCATGAGCCTTATTCAAATGCGGTTGGCAGTGCATGCCATGGTATGTACTAGACCGATTACTTCACAGGCTATCGGTGTTGTGAGCAAATACCCCGGCAAGCAATATTAGGTAACGGTGAGATAGTAAGAAGACTACGTCTTTACTTTTGAAAAGACAAGGACAAAGTTGGTTATGTGTGTGGATTCAGATTACGCAGGCAGTGTGGATTTCAAAAAGTCGACTTCAGGTTACTCATTTGTACTAGCTGGTGGAGCAATTAGTTGGACATCCATGTTATCGGACAGGTGTTTGAGAAAGGAAGCGTAACACTGGAGAAGATTCACACCAGCATGAATCCGAAGACATGATTACCAAGGTCGATCCTATAGAGAAGTTTAAGTTTTGTGCAACTTGTCTACGCTTAATGATGGCGTAAAAGAAGGACGGAGTGTGCACGAGAAGCTATGATGTGATGCGGAGATAAGAGAAGAGGTCAAGAAGCTACACGGTTAAAGATTGAAGACATGGTGGATATTGTTATAAAACAGATATCTTAAATCTTATTCACCGATTTACTCGACCAGTCGAGGGACTGACTCGACTAGTCGAAGGTCCCTTCGACTGGTGGAAGCCTGTTCGACTCAAAGCCCAGCAATGATGTATTTGGAATTTTCGGGACGCTCAACCAGTCGAAGCCGTGGCTCGACTAGTCGAGGGTTACACAGACGGTGCACGATTTATGCGCGGACTGCGTAAATTTGAGGCTATTTCTAGTGAGCTGTGTAAGTGGGGTTTCCCCATCTTATAAATAGGAGTCATTAGGGTCATTCTCAAGTATGTTAAGGTTTCCTAAAGGTATTCCAAGGGTTTCTAAAAAGGGTTCTAGGGCTATCAAACGGTATAGTAAGGGTGAGATTCGAGGTTGTTCGAATCGGGTAGGTCCTCTCTCTTTGTAATTTCTATTTTCATAGTGGATTTCTGTCGCTTTATGCTGTGGTTTTTTCCCAAAAGAATTTTTGACGTTAAATCTTTGTATTCTCTTATGATTATTTAGTGCTCTTGGATTGCTATCCTAGATCCATATTTGTGTGATTCCACAGCACAAATCCCAACCTCTACAATATATCATTACATAGCTTATATGTATCATCAACCAAAAGTAAAACTTATTTTTTCAATATTCATATTGGATTATGAGGCTTTTATTGTAAGTTTAAAAATGAAAAAACATTTAATAATCATATTTCAACATGCAAGTAATGTCATGTGGGTTGGACACTTTAGCAGGTTAATGTAATATACCACAATGATTATACTTTTTTAGTGCATGTGTACCAAAAAGGCTGTGTATGTTGTTAGACTGCCAAATAAGCCCTCCTTTCAATGGAGAGGTCACTTACTCCAGCACTACAAGTCCTTTTTAAGTCATATTCTATAAGGACTTTGTGGGCCTGGCAAGTTTTGTTTATGACATCTGACCTTCTGTAGGATGGCCCACCATAAAAGTTGGACGCCTTAAAAGTCAGGCTGGTAACCACCATGTGAATTTAGAAGTTTTCAGATAAATGTACATTGTTTTCTATGGCATGGCTCACCTAATGATTGAACAGGCCTATTTTTTAAAAGAATTATAAAAAATAAATAAATAAATAAATAAAATAATAATCAGTACGAAGGGACAGTTGAAATGCACGGGTTGGATGCTATATAAACAATACGGTGGACCCCACCCAAGGAAACAAAACAATTCAAATGGTAGCCCTGTTAGATTGGTCAACTTTTGGGGCATCCGACTTTCATCACTGGTGGGAAGCCTTTTGCACGACGGACGCGACTTGCCGGTGCCCCGGGGCTAGGTGAAGTTCAAGTGGTAGGAGGCCATGTGGGGCACACAGAGATGTTGGTGAAAAATCCATTCCGTCCATCAGTTTCCCAAGATCATAATAGTGCAAGAATAAAAAAATCAGGTAGTTCCAATACTTATGTGGGCCACACTACACGAAAAAGTGGGGATTGAAACCACTGGAAATGTGGGGGGCCATAGAACTTTTGAATCAGAATGATATTTGCACCTACAGTTAATCTGATTCGTAATAACCCAATGAATGGTTTGGATGGCATATAAATATTATAGTCAGCTCCAGGAAGATTCCAACGGTGGACGTTTCAGTTCTAACTGTTTCATGTGGTGTGGTCCACCTGAGTTTTTCATCCACCTGTTTTTGGAATCGTGTCCTATTGTGGTCTTGCGAAACTGATGGACGGAGATTTGTCACTGGAAACTCTTGTGGGCCCCACATAGCTTCCCAGCACAGGAACTTCCTTTGGTGGGGGCACAGGCAAGTCGGTCGCTGCATACCCCGGTGGGCCACACGCCCAGCACTACCACGACTCCCGGGGCCACCTGGTTTGTTCCGTGCATCGTGTGCGCCCACCAGGATAAAGGGAAACTCCGGAAGAAGAAAAGGAAATCTTGTGGATTGGCTATCATATCATACATCATCTAGGCCTTGATCCACCCCATCCATCAGGCAGGCAGCCTGATTTTATTTTCCAATGGAAAAAAATTAGCTTGTTCTACAACGTAGATGGGCCACACCATGGGGAACAATGCACAAGGGATGCTAACTATATTCTCATTGGCTGTAAGCTCTAAGTGATTTGTGGGTAAAATGTTTGTCAATATTTGCATAGCCCGTGAATTGTTGAAGTCCTGTAAACGATGGGCCAATCTTTCAAAAATATAATCGCTAGATTGCAAATGAACTCCCACATTTTTTTTCCTGGGAATAAATGTTATATAAATGATTTACAAGTTAAAAGGGTCATCCAAACATAAGGTGTAAATGATTTCCCAATAAATTATTTACAACTTCCTCCATTTACTGACATCTAAACAACTTTCAAGGATTTTTATTTTTTTTTTTAATTATTGGAAGATCCACTTGAGTTTTAAAAGCAATGTGTTTTTTTTCGAATTTATAAGGTGAAGATGCGTTGGTACACCTTATGGATAGTGCATGTCAAACATAGCACATTGAGCCCTACAAAGAGCTCAAGAATAGACTAACTTCTTCATTTTTTTTTAATTTTATTATTATTTTTTGTTTATTTAGTTTTTTGGCAAATGTTCTTTGTAAGAATTTTTTGTTCCTTACATATGTTTTTTAAACTATTTATATTTTGTTTGCCATGGGCCCTATCATCGGAGTGTTGGGGATTTGTGCTGCGGAATTACACAGATCTAGATCTAAGACAGCAATCCAAAAACGTCAAGCAATCACAAAAGAACACAAAGATTTAACGTGGAAAACTCTTGCAGGAAAAAAATCATAGCACAAAGCAACAGAAATCCACTATGAAATAGAAATTACAAGAGAGAAGACTTACCCGATTCGAACAATCTCGAATCTCACACTTGCTACACCATTTAAAAACCCTAAAACCCTTTTAGGAACCCTTGGAACCCCTTTAGAAAGTTTTATAATACTTTATAATAGCCCTAGGGACCCCTATTTATAGTTTAGGAAACACCCCTTCCGCACCTTTATAAAACCGCCTCAAATTTACACAGTCCGCACAAAATCCACGCAGAATCTGCATAACCTTCGACTAGTCGAAGGAGGGCCCCGACCGGTCGAGGGGACCCTCAACTAGTCGAGCAGCGTGGAATAATAAAAACTGTGGCCACTAGACTTTGAGTCGAGCGGGCCTCAACCAGTCGAGTGGACCCTCGACCAGTCGACCCAGCCACTCGACTAGTCGAGCAGCGCATTGCAGCTTGATGGAATCCGACTGACAACAATTTCCGCCATGACTTCAATCTTCAACCATATAGCTTCAAGACCTCTTCTCTTATCTCTGCATCGCATTATAGATTCAATCAACGCTTCTCGTGCACACTTCATCCTTCTTTTATGATATCGCCAAGCCTAAAGAAGTTGCACAAAACTTGAACTTCTTTATAGGAACGACCTTGGTGAGCATGTCTACTGGATTCATGCTGGTGTGAATCTTCTCTAGTGTTACCCCTCCTTCCTCAAGCACCTGTCAAATAAAGTGATGAAGAACATCATTGTGTTTAGTACGTGAGTGATAAACAAAATTTTTAGACAAATTGATAGTGCTCTCGCTATCACAGTTAATCGGCACAGCCTCCTGCTGAAGTCTCAACTGATTAATCATGCCTCTGAGCCAAACACCTTCTTTAAACGCTTCCGTTACTGCCATATATTCTGCTTCGATCGTGGAAGAGTCACCACGGACTGAAGCTTTGACATCCAACTGATCGCTCCACCTACTAGTACAAACGAGTATCCCAAAGTAGACTTCCTGGAATCGATACTACCTGCATAATCGGAATCCACATACCCTACCAACTTTGTTCCTGTCTTCTCAAAAGTTAAGACGTAGTCTTTCATACCTCGAATGTATCGAAGTAGCCATTTCACCGCTTCCCAATGTTGTTTGCCGAGGTTTAACATGTATCTGCTCACAACACCGACTACCTGTGAAATATCTGGTCTTGTACAGACCATAGCATTCATTAAACTACCAACCGCATTCGAATAAGGCACATGAGACATGACCCATTTTTCCTCATTTGATTTGGACATTGTTATGAGGAAAGCTTGAAGTGAGTCGCATGGGAAATGCTCACTACTTTGCTTGGTCCATCCCATACTTGATCAACATCTTTTCAAAGTATTCTGTCTATGATAATCAAAGTCTGCTCTTCTTCCTGTGTCTATGAATATCTATGTCGAGAACCCTCTTTGCAACTCCCAAATCTTTCATCTCGAATATCCCTGATAACTGAGTATTCAGTATGTTGATTTCAGACATATCATGACAAGCGATCAACATATCATCAACATACAATACTAGGATGATGAATTTACCATAACTTAGTATCTTGTAATAGACACAGTGATCGTATTCACTCCAAGTTAATTTCTGACTCACCATTAAAGAATCAAATTTTTTATACCACTGCCTAGGCGACTGTTTCAGGCCGTGCAACGACTTTATTAATCTGTAAACCTTTTTCTCTGCTCATTTAACTTTGTAGCCCTCTGGTTTCTTCATGTAGATCTGCTCTTTCAATTCCCCGTGCAGGAATTCAGTCTTGACATCTGTTTGTTCCAGCTCGAGATCGTATTAGGTAACCAGCGCCAACACGAATCTGATAGACACTTGCTTAACCATTGGCGCGAATATCTCTGTGAAGTCGATTCCTTCTCTCTGAGCATAACCCTTCGCTACCAACCTTTCTTTATATCTATCATGTTCCTTTTGAATAACCACTTGCATCCGATCACTTTTCAGCCCACAGGAAGCTCCACCAGCACCCATGTATGATTTTTGTGCAATGAGTCTATCTTTGTAACGCCCCGAAAATCGAGGGTCGAGCAAAGGCTCAATTCCCGAGATCTGATGTATCACTTATGCAACATAGATAATGATGTTTAAATTTTTATCTATATTAGTGCATAAAACAAGAGTGGGATTATTCGAAAATAACATATCATACTCCAAGTGCAATTAAATTAAGCAAGCGGAAGACTTAAGTATTTAAATTATAACATGAAAGTGTTTCACCATCTGGAGTATGAATCCGTTCCAGGCTGAATATATACAAGTTTTTGTTCCAAAATTTACAAAATTTCAAAATGTAACTGTATCCATGTACCCCTGTAATCCCGTCAAATCAGAACAAAGTCTACAAAGACCCGCCTGATAGCTGAATATAGGAGAATTCCTCCTCCTCATCCATGAAGTCTGGCTTCGTCATGTAAGCCGCATCACTACCTGCATCTAAATCAGAGTTTGGTTGGTGTTTTAAAACACTGTCCCAGAGTGGGAGTGAGTGATCAACTCAGTGGTACTATAAGGCAAAGGTTAACATGTTATCAATTCAGTCAAGCAGTAATGATAAAGCAATACAACAATCATGTCCTAAGTACTCTTGTTAATGCAGGAATGTTATGTGTAATGATGCATGCCCTCGCCTTCACTCCCTCAGCGACTTCATTTCACGGTCATGCATGGCAAACTCCCTAGACGTGTGCTTCCTTGCCAAAGCACATGCAATGCGGTGCATGGTCATGTTAGCCAAGTAATTTATTAGGCTTATTCACACAGCAAATTCGGGAAGCTAAGGTACCTCCTTTTTATATTACTTACCCAAACAATGCTCCATCTAGGGTCGTCAATCCTATTTAATCGCATACGATAGGCAAGTTGTAGGGCATCACCCCTGATGAAAAGCAGTGGATAGGTAAGTTCACGAGTTCACACTTGAGGTCACTACGGAGAGGCTCGTCACCTTAGCGTTTGCCTAATATATACTTGAGGTCACTACGAAAGGCTCATCACCTGAACATAGGCCGACAGCTCGAATACGAAGTCTCATACACTACCATATTCGGTTCACGAGTTTAGGTTGCTCACTAGTCACTACGGGGAGGCTCGTCACCCCAGTGTAGACCAACAGCTCGACCACGGTGTCCCATACACCACCATGTCTGACTCATGAGTCTTAGCGGATCTTATTACCATGGTTAAACAGGCTTTACATTGGTAAGTGGTACCTTAGATTCAAACAGTAGTGTCCATATATGGTAAACACACAATAGGCCAATCGAGTTAATTGACAAGTGCGATTGGTACGAGCGCACGTTGAATTAGTCAGAACGGAGCGCGTAAGCACTCCGCATGGCCTAACCATTGTCGACAATCACCGTATGGCCCGAATTCATTTAATGTATCTAATGTGGCAAAACTAGTTCAGCCACTCTCTTTGAAACCGTTACCGATTGTCTGGACTCCGTAGTAGTCCCAATCATACTCAGATGTAATAGGCAGTCACATATGTTAATCATAACAGCATTTGACGAACAATTCAAGTACAATTCCCATTGAGCATTTTATCGAACATATTGAACATATAGTTATACATGTGCATTTCAACCATAAATCACGTAGTAACAATTTACATTACATGAAAGAAACTATAACTATGGATAAGGTAGTTGAGAATCCTATCTCAACACCCTTGTTGGAAGCATTTATCAAGCACTTTCTCATTCAGACATTTTATCAAACACTTAGACTTTGTAATACTATATACACAAGCTAAATTAGTTATAGTATATATTTTTGGCAAATCCTTTCATAAAGGAGTTGTCATACACACAACACACATGTATTCTACATTAATAATCATGGCAAGCATAAATCATAATTTAACCTTCATTCAAACATTTCAACAAACACATAAAATGCATTTTATATTCACATAATTGACACACATGTATAACTTACTGAATACATCATAATTAGGATCATATGGTAGCAATTAAGTCAGACATAAATCATTGCTGACATTGAAAGTCTTGAAAACCATAACCTAAGCATTTATAGTCTTCAAATTTCGTCGGTATGCCTGTTATGAACTCGGTTCGTACACTACGTCCCCATCTACAGCACAACGACTACCTAAATTACGAGATAGGTTAGCTATTTTGTTGACTCCTCTATTTGGATTTCTAAAACAGATTAGGGTTAGGACTTCTTACTCAAAACGAAGTTGAAATGAGTAGAGTAGCTAGACGTAAAGGCGATTCGATGCGTGGAGTAGCAGAATAGAAGTATTGTAGCAAACTCCAATGATCTCCCTTCAATCTCCACTCCTTTCTCTCCTTCTCTCTTCTCTCTCCTAGGGTTAGAGAAAATTCGTATGGGATAAGAATGGGGTGGTTTAAGGGCCTTATATAGGCTAAGAAGTGATGTCAATGGCCCCAGGGTCATGGTATACTTAGGTTATAGCCAAAAGGCATCTGTTTCGGGCAAACAGAGCTCATTTGGAGGTCCATTATTCACCTACGTCATGGAGTAAGTTTCCTGACTATGGATCTAAGCCAGGTTAAGGTTTCAGTCCGATTAAATTTGTGGATCGATCGTGAAGGACCCGTATCAGTTTAACGGTCATCATCACTCAATCAGGGCCACAAGTATATTGACTTATGCGGAAAAATTTCCCTGATCCAAGGGTATAGTCTGGTCAGAATCTGACGGTCCAAAGTCTTCAATTTCGCCCGTAAGCAAATGGTCCAATTCACTTAAGTTTGAGTTCATTTTCTAAAGATATTCGCATTTCTCACACACTTCACTCCAGGCTCAAGTTGTATGTTTCTGGATACTATTTGGGCTCGATTCTCGCCATATTTGTCAAGCCCAGTATAGCGGTCATAACCTTATAGTTTCGCGATAATCAGACTTTCGATACGCGGTCCAGATCTGATATAGAGTTTCAATGTGCTCCCGAGAGCAACTAGGTTTTGAGATTTCTCCTAGGTCTTTAGGTAATGTTGAGCTAGCAGTTCTAATGGTTTTTGGTCATGTAGTTCATATAGATAGCGGTTCAAGCTAATTCACTGGTTAATTTAGCTTAGTACTTAACTAAATTTCATCCAATTTCTAAAGGATTCGGTCATTAAGGATTCCTGCTTGAGGTGGTACTCGGGTCTTTGTACGAATTTTTCTGAGACATTATAATCTCATCATCCATAGCTGCACTTTTCTGCATCAGGCTCATTAAGAGCCTCCCGAATAGTAGATGGGTTTCCCTCATCTGTAATGAGGGCATATGTAATATTAGAATCGTCCATGTATCTTGTCGGTAACCTACGATCACGCAGTAGATTTCTTCTCACAGGTGGCTGCTCCACCTAATCCTATACCTCTGTCTTCACATCTGTCTCTGCCTGTGTATCATCTGTGTCAATCTGGATGTCTATGATCACCCTTTCTGGTTCCTCTTGCTCCTCTTAATCATTCTTACGAAATAGGGAGCTTTCAACGAATCTGATGTCACGGCTAGTGATGACCTTGCGTGTGACCTTATCGAATACCTGTAACCTTTCACACTAATGTCATAGCCAACAAAGATGTACTTTTTGGCTCTATGGTCTAGCTTATCTCTCTTAACTGATGGTACATGAGAGTAAGCCTCACAACCAAATATGCGTAGATCTGAGTAGTCGATTTGCTGACTACTCCATATTTCCTCTAGGATTTTACATTCAATTTTCGTTGAAGGAGATCGGTTCACTAAATAATAAGCCGTGTTAACAGCCTCTGTCCATAGGTCCTTGCCCAAGCAGCATTACTTAACATGCATCTGATCCTCTCCGGGAGAGTCCGATTCATTCGCATAGTCACACCGTTTTACTCGGGATTATGGCGCACTGTGTTGTGCCTGATGATCCCTTCATCCTTGCAATAATCATTAAACTCAATGGAAGTAAATTCTCCACCATTGTCAGTCCTTAAAATCTTTATTTTTCATCCTGATTGTTTTTCCACCATTATCTTCCATTGTTTGAATATGGTGAAAACTTCGAATTTATGTTTCATAAAATAAACCCAAGCTTTCCTGAAATAGTCGTCAATGAATGAAGCAAACCATGATGACCCCCTAATGGAAACTTCTAGCGATGGCCCCCATACGTCAGAGTACACATAATCAAGCACTCCCTTACAAACATATTTTCTATATTTAAAAAACAATCTAAATTGTTTATCATATATATACAGTGCCTGCACATATCTAAATCAGGATTTGTAAAAGCTGGAATCAAACATCGATTAGAAAGTACCTTCATGCCTCGCTCGCTCATGCGGCCCAGCCGAGCATGCCACATACGTAAAGACGTAGAGTCTACAATAGCTATTGCCGCTCCACCTGTTAAAGTGCTCCCAATCAACCTACAAAGGTTTCCGTACCTTTGTGCTCTCATAACCACAAGTGCCCTTTTTGAAACTTTAAGGACACCATCAATACCGGTGAACTTGCACCCTATAGCCTCGAGTGCACCGAGAGAAATTATACTGTTCTTCATATCTGGAACGTGCCTGACATCAGTCAGGGTACGCTCCATCCCATCAAAAATCTTGATGCTCACCATACCAATAGCCACAACATTACAGGCATTATCATTACCCATAAAAACCTGTCCACCATCACATTCTCTATAACTGGCGAACCAACTCCGATGAGGAGTCATGTGATATGATGCTCCTGTGTCTAGGATCCACTCATCTGCATGATTGTCATGAATATGTCCGATCATGGACACAGATAGAATATCACCACCACTTGTTTCTTCATCGGATGTGACAACATTGCCCTCCTTGGAAGAAGCCGCTGAATTTTCTTTCTTCGCTATAGGATTTCTACAATCCTTCTTCATGTGTCCAAACAACCCACAATTCCAACATTTTAATTTTCCTTTGCCCTTGCCCTTGGATTTGGATTTAGGTCTTGAAGATCCTGTACCTCGCTCAAAATCTCTGCCCCTCGTAATTAATGCATTGGAAGATGCCCCCATGTCACCATTTAGCTTTCTCATAGCCTTCCCTTGAAGAGCTGAGATAACGGTATCGACACTTAGGGTTTTATTTGTGGTGCACATCGTATCCCTGAAAGACTCATACGATGCAAGAAGAGACTTCAACAATATATATGCTCGTTCCTCATCTTTGATCACTTCCTCCATATCCAGCAATTTGCACATCAATTTATTAAAGTTGCTGATGTGAGCTTCTAAATCTCCACCCTCTGCCATCTTGAAGGTATAACACTGTAGCTTTAAGTGTAGGCGATTTTCAGAGGACTTCTTTTACCACTTGTTAGGGATTTGTGCTATGGAATCACACAGATCTAGATCTAGGATAACAATCCAATAACATCAAGCAATCACAAGAGAACACAAAGATTTAATGTGGAAAACCCTTGTAGGAAAAAACCATGGCACAAAGCGATAGAAATCTACTATGAAATAGAAATTACAAGAGAGAGGACTTACTCGATTCGAACAATCTCGAATCTCACCCCTGCTACACCCTTTAGAAACCCTAAAACCAACCCTTTTAAGAACCCTTGGAACCCCTTTAGCAAACCTTAGAATACTTTAGAATAGCCCTAGGGACCCCTATTTATAATTTAGGAAACACCCCTTCCACACATTTGCGAAACCACCTCAAATTTACGTAGTCCGCACAAAATCCGCGCAGAATCTGCGTAACCCTTGACTAGTTGAAGGAGGGCCTCGACCGGTCGAACAGCGCAGAATAATAAAAACTGTGGCCGCTGGACTTCAAGTCGAGCGGGCCTCGACCGGTCAAGCCAGCCACTCGACTGGTCAAGCAGCGCTTGCAGCTTGAAGGCATCCTTCTGACAACACGGAGTGCCCATGCACTTAATGAGTTTAAGATTGGCTTGTTTGTTCTGAGTTCCAAATAAGACATTTAAGAGATTAGCTAGCATATAAGATTCTTGCTTTTAATATTAAATAAGATCACATGCCTAAACTACTAAAGAATCTAATGAGTGAAGTTATATTTGGATAGAATTTATGTAGGCTGAAGAAGACATTCTAAAACAAACTCTCTCTCTTAGGCTTTCCTCTAGTATAGGGTACGACAACCTTTGCGCCACCATTAATGAGGGTCATCTGACCTCCATTCTGTTGTGAAAAATGTTGATTAAAAAATATTTTAAAATAAAAATATATATGTATATTAAAAGAATTTTGTTTGAAAAAACTTAGTTTTTTTTTGTATTTTGGGAATAGTCTCATATCATAAAGGAGAGAAGAAAATATTATGTTTATATTTGGGGTGCGGAGTACCTTATTATTTGCTTCGTTGATCCGTGGAGTACCAGGACTTGCATGTTCACGCGTGCGCACAGGCTCAAGCATGGGCACAGGCACGAGCATAGGCACGGTCTCAGGCTCAATGTGAGGGCATGGGCAAGTGAGGCAATGTAGTTGTAGAGGCACTAATGACACACTTTGCACTTCACACGTGTGCATCAAGTTGTAGATGGGTCGCTCCCTCACGCAAACTAGTGCGACAAAGAATATGGGTCAGGTGGTTGGAGTGGGCAAATGATCTGAATGAGACCAGTATGTCTTTTTATAGAGGCTGAAAGCTAGCCGTTTGAGAGAGGTTTAACTACACATGCAGCATTAAACCAAACTATGTACAAACTACTGCGTGTGGCTAACCCAATGGTCATAAAACGGCCCGGTGCAAGTCACGGTGCGATAGAGAATATGGGTCAAGTGGCTAGAGTGGGCAAGTGGTCTGAATAAGACTAGTGTGTAGCTAGAAAACTAGTCGTTTGATAGAGGTTTAACTACACATATAGCATTAAACCAAACCATGCAGAAACTGCTGCATGTGGCTAGCCCAACGGTCATAAAACAGCTTGCCAATGAATCTAAACAACTAGTATGCAGTAGCTAGTTGTCCCACATGCATAACAATCAGAAACAACCAATAACGGCTAGTTTCTCACAAAAACCATAAAACGGTCATATTGAGTTATGACCCTACACCAAAACAGTCAACAATCCCGACCTATATAAACAGTGCCTAAGTGGTTCATTAGACCATCACCAACAACACGAACCACTCTCAAATATGACCCAACGAGAAGAGCTAGATCAATCTAGCCATGTTCAACACAAACCTTAGCCAGTAGTCCTCAAGAAATAAACCAAAGCACTGGTCTAAACTAGCAACAAATTTTCTAATATTCTATCTAATAGAAAGAAATTTTTATACAAAGTTTCATTCATGGTTTTTCATATTTGATGAACGCTGAACCACATACAGGCTCGTCATATCACATAAGCTATTTGCCTGCAACCTCTCATCATTCTCAATCACTTTGATGAGAAGTGGCAAATAATGCTTTAAGGACATCATGATCACACGTGCTTCAACCTATTCTTATTTTTAACGATTTCTTTATTATTTTAAAATTTATAAATCTGTAATTTGCGATAACACATTTGTCATTCCGTAGGCTTCTATCGCGACCGAAGTTAGTAGAGGCATAAATTGGTTCACCATTCTCTTGTAAAATGCATATGTCAGGAGTTTGCTCAAATCATCACACGAAAGTACTGTGATACAGCGCCAGGTTCGAATTCGTTTCTACTAAGTTAGTCTCAAACACTAGATATGTCATTGCCGACATATTTATTAGGAGTCAATTTTATATGATTAATTCTCAATAAACAATTTAAGAAAAATGCTTGTTGATAATATACTCCGAACTTTGTAAAAGAAATATCTACTAGACCTTCACTGAATAAGCTTATTTTAAAAGTCATTCACCAGTATTTAAAACTAATTCATCCATCATTCACTTATTTATTTTTTTCTCGGAATTCCCACAATCAAAAGTTAGGTGGGGCCACTATGATGTTCGCGAGAAATTCACCACATCTATCATTTTTTTCATATAATGTGATGACATTAGCCTAAAAAGGAGACAAATCCAAAACTCAAGTAAGCTGCATGATAGCAAAATGTGGGAATGAAAATGCCTACCGTTAAAACCTTCCCGGGTCCACTGCGATGTGTATATACCATCCAAACCTTTCATAAGTTCAATCTCATTGGGATGAACTGAAAACACACAAAAATTAGCTTGATCCAAAAATTCTGTGGCTCCGCGAATGTTTCAACGGTTGGCATCCAATCTTTATTATTTCCTATCCTTTGGTCCATTTGAGTTTTGGATTTATCTCATTTTTTTAATCATACTTTAAAATGAGATAGAAAAACGGATTGATGGGTTGGATTTCTCACAAACATCACACTGCGCTGCCTATCTTAGGCTGGCAGCCAATCCGCTTCCCTATATTTTATCCCCTGTTGTGGGGCCCACGTGTTGTGTGTACACCGTCCAATAAATATTGAGTGAATCCCACCATACTATCATCATGGGATGGCCAAAAATTCAAACCTATCTAATCATTAGGTAGGCCATCTCATAGAAAATAATAGACAACAACCTCAGAGCCTCCAAATGAACATGGTGGCCCACCTAGTGGACAGATTCGATTGATTTTTTACGCATCTAACATTCACGGTGGGACGACTCTGCTCAGTGGTCATACCAAGGCCACCAATTGAATGGTAAAGATGTCCTCAACAAGTGACACGTGGCCATTGGACAGTAAGTAATATGGTACGTACAATAGAGAAACGTGTATGGTTGTACAACAGCGCATGCAGCTGCAGTCCACTTATATACAATTACATCATGTATGTGTGCAATAGCAATCAATCGTCCATTAAGACCGGTCAGAAAAACAGATGCTAGCCAATGGTTCACATTCAAAGTCCACATGGAGCTGATGTAGAGAGGGTCACGGATAATTTCATGGCTAAGATGGACTAGAAAAGACCTAATCGAAGGCGGAAGTGTTTTGGACCATCATAATCTTAAAACAGGAATATCTAGCAAAATGGAATGAGTTATTTGACATACCATATGCATCGAAGAAGCTACTTTAGCTAACCAACTTGTGGAGTTGCCCATACCAAATTTGTGAGATTCAATAATATATCCATTTTATTTTCATTTTTACTCTTTATAGTAAGTTTTAGTTTGATTATAACTCAAGCTATTCATCCTTTGAGTTTTAAGAGTTGTGTCCCACATGAAAAGTGCTTAGAAAAATTAGAAAAATAATATGGTTAAACAAGTAATACACTAACTATTTTTTGCCGAAAACCATGAGGTATAGTAGGACTCATGATTGTCTGTAAATAGTAAGTTTACTATTTATAATAAGTCACCATTTTAGGAAGAGTTTTAGTTGTAGTTTGATTCTGAAACTTATTTATATCATTATTTAAGAGATTGTAAACTTTTTTTTTTTTCACACATCAATTTATTTCGATTTTTTTGAATTATTTCTATTTTCTTATTTTTCTTTGTGGATACGATGTATCGATACGAGAAGCTCCGTAGATTCCGAGTAGTTATCACATCCTTCCCTGCGTCAGTACCTCACCTAATGGGTGAACAATCTTGGTTCTTTGGTTAACGCATCTTCATGTTTGGGTCCAGAAAATGGATTGGTTGGATCTCACACGTGTGCCATTCAGGTTACGTTAAGACATGCACATGGCAACAGATGGTGCATGGCCCAAATATCACAAGGATCAAATAATTTTAGTGGAGCTGGAATACGAATAATTAGCCATCTCTCCCCGCAGCCCAAGTGGCAAGGTAACGTGTCAATTGGGTCCATCCATATACTGGTCTGTATCATGGACTGGCGTGGACGGTGCTGTCCGGGATTCTATGGAACCCACCATGATTTATATGTTTTATCCACACTATACATTCATTTTGACGGATCTTTTAGGGAATGAACCAAAAAAGAAGGCAGATTAAAGGCTCAAGTAGACCACACCAAGGAAGTTATTGAATTGAAAGCTTACCATTGGAAACTTCAAGTATTGGATCAAGCTAATATTTATGTTTTTCCTTCTTACAAATGTATATGACCTTATTAATAGGTTGGATGGTAAATAAAAAATCACGGTGGTACTTAAGAAGTTTTCAACATACGGTAGGAATTCTACTTCCCATAATATGGTATGGACAACATATATATATATATATATATATATATATATATATATATATATATATATATATATATATATATATATATATATATATATATATATATATATCTGTGTGGAAATGGTACTATAAGGTCGAGTGCATATAGAACCTTACCATAAGGTCGAGTCGTGTCTTAGTGTGAGCTGTTGGATGATAAACATTCAAAATGCGTGAGGTGACGGGAAGATGCAACAACCTCTCGGGGAAGCTTAGAAGCTAGTTGGGGCCCACCATCATGTTGTGAGAAATCCACACCGTCCATTTGTTTTTTCATGTCATGTTAGGATATGAGACAAAAAGTGGGGCAGTTCCAAAAATAACATGGGTTCACAACAAGAAATAGTGAGGAATGGATGTCTACAGGTGAAGATTGGTGGGGTTACAGAAGTTTTGGATTGGGCTAATATTTTTGTATTTTTAGTTCATCCTAGTAAGAATGACCCTGTGAACAGTATGGATGGCATATAAGAATAATGGTAGACCTTAGGAAGGTTTCAACAGTAGGCATTTAACTACTCTCATTTTCTTGTTGTGTGGCCCAGTTGAATTATAGATAAACCTCATTATTTTTTCCACGTCCTAACATGACCAGAAAAAATGAATAAACGTGGTAGATTTCTCATAAACATTATAATAGGCCCACCTATATGTGTAGATAAAAATTCCTTCCCACACAATCCAGACGACAGGCTGTCTGCGTGGTGAGTGTATTAGGTGCCCAAGACGATGCGGCCCTTATTGTAGTCCCACGTTGACGTATGAATTTTATATCCACTCCACCCATCTGTCTTTATAAATCATTCTAAGATATGATTCAGAACCTGAAGCAGATCCAATTCTTTAGTGGACTAAACCATAATAAAAGGTTGTGATTAACAATTAATGGGCCACTTATATTTTAAATGAAGTTGATATATTTTTTTATTTTACTTCATCCAGGTTTATGTAATGTATCAACAGGTTAGATGGAAAATAAGCATGATGTAAACGTTAAAGTTGGTCATGGGAAGTTTTTAATGGTAGAGTATTCAATCACTACTGTTTCCGATAGTATGGTTCACCTTAGAATTGGATCTTCTTTATTTTTAGAATCAGGACCTAAAATTGTCTTCCAAAACAAATGGACCGTGTGGGTACACAATATGTAGATCAAGTTGGGCCCTACGATGAGGGATGCACTATCGTAGGTTAGGCGGATGCCGCACCTAATCAACTCCCTTCCGCGGGGCACGGATTACCTACTGATAGGTTGAGTAGTGAGACTAGCTACTGAAGTGATGTCAGCAAGTTCTGTGGGCTCCACCATGATATATGTTTTGTATCCATACCTTCCATCCATTTGGAGAGATCATTTTAGGGCAATATCCAAAGAACAAGTTAAATCCAAAGCTCCAGTGGACCCTAGCACAGTACAGTGGGACAGTGACGCCTACCATTAAAAACTTCTAAAGGCCACAAAAGTTTTAAATCAAGCTGATATTTGTGTTTTCCCTTATTTCATGTCTTTTAACTTTTGAACAGGTTGGATTTCAAATAAACGTTATGATGGGCCTTAGGATAGTTTCAACAGTGGGAATCACTCTCCCCATTGTTTTCTTTGGTGGGGCCCACTACAGATTTTTATTTGCCTCATTCTTTGGTTCTTACCCTAAAATGATATCTAAAAATGGATGGATGGTGTGGATATAACACATACATCATAATGGGGCCCACAAAACTTGGTAACGTCACTTCAGTAGCCGACTCGCTACTCAACCTGTCAATATCTAATCCACGACACCCTGATCCATAGCTCAAGTGGTAGACTAAGTGAAAGATATCTCGTTTCAACACTGACGTCATGGTATTGATTCCCTAGTGGGGGTGGCTAACAGTGAAGTGTGAACTAATAGTGGGGTGTACTAACAAGCTAACTAAAAAAAAAGTATCTAATCCGCGTCCCCTTCCGTGTGGGAAGTGGAAAGGCTGGTGTGCCACAAGCCACTGACCTTAGTGGTGTGTTGTCGTTGCTAAGTTCCATGGGCCCCACCATGATATAAGTATTATATCCACGCCGTCCATTCATTTGGAAAAATAATTTTAGGGCATTAGCACAAAAATTAAGCAGATCCAAAGCTCAAGTGGACCATAACATAGAAAGTAGTAGGGATTGAACGCCTACCATTGAAACTTCTTGGGGCCACAAAAGTTTTGGATCAAGATGATATTTGTTTGGTCCCTTCATCCAGTTCTGTGTGACGTTACATACAAGTTGGATGTAAAATAAACATTATGATGGGCCGTAGAAAGGTTTCAACAGTGGGCATCATTGTCCCCACTGCTTTATGTGTCATGGTCCACTTGAAGTTTGGATCTGCCTCAGTTTTACAGTCAAGCCCTAAAATGATATCTCAAAATAGATAGACGGTATCGATATAACACATATATCATGGAGGACCACATAATTGGTGACGACAACGCACCCCAAGATTGTATAATGCCGATTTATCCGGTTTTGCCCTTTTTGGGGGATGGCATCTCTGCTGTTTATTTTGAAAATTTATCATTGAATGGTTCAGACTAAGACACGACTCAACCTTATATCATGGTTCTATGCGCTCGACCTTATAGTATCATTTCCGTATATATATATATATATATATATATATATATATGTGTGTGTGTGTGTGTGTGTGTGTGTGTGTGTGTGTGTTGCGGGGGGGGAAGGTTTTATGCAGTTGAGCTCATGGAAACGCTCATGGAAACTTCTCATTAGGTTGAGTTGTGTGGGCCCACCGTGATGCGTGTTAAACATCTACTCCATCAGTCAAATGCACCATTCGATGGTGGACCTAGGGCTTAAAAATCAAGTCAATCCGTACTTGTGTGGGTCACACCACATAGAAAAGTTGAGACGGGTTACCCTCCATTAAAACATTCATAATCATTTATTGGGCCCACTGAGATGTGGTTCACAAATCCAACCCATCCATTATATGTGTCCTACTTGGTTGAGGGGTCAGACCAAGTTTCAGATGCATCCCAATTTCAAGTTGTCCCCACCAAGTGCCTTTATATGTTTTAGGCATGTTTTCACATGATTTTAGATGGTATGGCCCACCTCAGTTCCGTATACAGCTGATTTTTGGGATATCCCATAATTAAAAGGGGACCCATCAAACGCACGGTGTTGATGGTCGACACGCATCATAGTGGGCCCACACAGCTCGACCACACGGGAAGTTCCCATAAGCTTGACCGCATAGAACCTTTTTCATATATATATATACACACGAATGCTTAGCTGCGTACCGATTCGCATGGAACTCGTGCCAACGTTTTTTGAGAACTTATCATACTTAATGTAACTCCAAAATCCGAACAGTCCACATGAAGCAGCACCTCATGAAACCCTGGGCCCAATTTTTACTTTGATCTAAAACTTTGGTGGGCCATGAAAGATGAAAATAGTTTCCTCCATTGATTTGCATTTCTCTTTGATATATCCCACCAAAATTTTAGATCAGGGAGAAAATTTATGCCTTGGGATTTCATGGGATTCTGCATCACATGGATTGTTCGGATTAGACGCCCTCGACAAGTGTGCAAAGGTGCACACACGTACTTGTGCATGTAAGCATGACTCTATATATATGAGAAATGGTACTATGTGGTCCACCTCATAGGAACTTCCCATGAGGTCGAGCTATGTGGGCCCCACCATGGTGTGTCGAACATCAACACCGTGCATTTGATAGGTCCCTTTAGGTTATACCATCTAAAATCCTAAAACACAGTACCACACACACACACACACACATATGGTGGGCCTCATAGATCCCCTGATAGGACCGTCTATCTCTAGCTAGGTCCTAGTGGATGTAGTACCAATCCTCAACCATCATAGAGGGCTTTTGTTTGAAAAAGCCCTCTACCATATTCTCTCCACAGCATTAGGGCTGAAAGTCGGGCTGGTTTGGTTGGGTTGGGTTGGTAATACCTTAGCCCAACCCAAGGTTCCTATACCTCAACTTCAACCCATCCAACCCAACATTGTGTTGGAATTCTCAACCCAAACGGGCTCGGCTAGGTTGGTTAAGTGGATACATGCTAATATTTTCGTCATTATGTACAGTAGTTTATTATATTTTCAATACACCTTTTAATTTTTGTAACTATGATTTTATATATATATATATATATATATATATATATATCGTCAAGAACTTCATTTTTTTTCTAAACAATCAAGGGACAGTTACTCTTTTAAAAGTCATGTCGTGTAGCACGCAATCTATTTCGGAGAGACAAATCCAACATATCTTGTTATCTTGAGTCATCGAAAATGACGTGGACCAATGAAACCCGTCAGCTTTGTAATTTCATGTGCATTCAATACAAATGAGCCGCACTCAATTATAATTTATTAGTAACTTATATATCGTTAAGGCTTGGAGTGGGTCTGGCTATCCAAGACCTCAACCTGAGCCCGACCCAAGTTTTATTGGGTTGGTGTTTGTATCGCCCAAGCTCCAGACCGAACACGATATATACATCCTGCCGAAGCCCAACCCAATGCCGGGTCAGTCACGAATCAGTCAGGTTGAATCCGCCCGACTTCCACCCATACATATCATCCACCTTGTTTGGGCTTGGAGTGCAAGTCAGACATCTAGGCCATGCAATCCAGACCGTCTAAATAGCTAACCCAGCTAGGAAGGGAGCATAGCTGAAGATTTGCACTGAGACGGACTATTTTACATTTAACCTTCCACTAGATGGATGTTGATTTTATGGACAAGATTGATTGATCATTGTAACTTTGCACATAATGCTCCATCCACAGTGGGACCCACAATTTGGATGGCCTGGATAGACGTACACAGAATAAGTCACCACTAATTGATTTTAAGATGTAAAACTTTCCAAGGACTCCTGCGCTAGCAGTGCAAGCTTAGTTTCTATCAAATAGATACAGCTGAGGCAGGGGATGAAACTCTGACTGTGGGGCCCACCTCAATCTATGAGTTGTATATTCATACCGTCCATTCGTTTTCACAGCTCATTCTCAGGTGGCCCATTTAGACCCCTACCCTGTATGCTTGAATGGTCCCAACATTTATAAACAGATCAATCGTCTGGATTAGTGAACCATGGCCCCACTTGTCAGAAATCAGACCCTGTGTATTTTGCAAAGATGCAGACCACCTGTCCGGACTTTATCAATTGGAATTGGAATTTTTAAATAACTCAGACTGCTTATTCGATAGGGCTTCCCTTAGATATCGGAGGCCCTAAAAATTCATTAGACTGAATATTTCAACTCCATGATTACATGAACGTAAGATTCATTGTACTGAATATTTTAACTCCATGCATGATTAACCGTCCATTTTCAAAGCAAAAGAGCTAAATTTCAAATGGTTGAGATAATCTAAGTTAGGAGATTTTATTTGCCGTGTATCTTTGACATAAGGTGATACTAATCATAAAAACGGCTTGGATTATTGAAAGATGATTCAGATTAATGGCTAAAGTCCAGACTAATCATATTGCGAATATATTAGGATGTGTTTGATAGGGCATGGGTCAAAAGTGATGGCTCAGAGGTAGATGGACTGCGTTTCAACACTAAGGTACTCATGTGTACTAGTGTTCTTGTTGTTCCAATAGTCGAAAGTCGTGTGGGGCCCAAACCCTTCATAGGGCGCCCACACCAGCATCCGAGAGGGGAGTGGATTAGGTGTTAATAAAGTAACATGCTTGTGGGTGTTTCCATGACCATGGGGCCCACCTTGATGTATGTATTGTATGCTCATTTTAGCGTATGGTCTAAAAGATATAGCATATCCATATCTCAAGTGGATAGTAGGGATTGAATTCCCACCATTAAAAGTTTCCAGGGTCACAAAAGTTTTGGATGAAGCTGTCATCCAGGTTTGTTGTGACCTTATCAACAGGTTGGTTAGCATATAAACATTCCGGTGGGCCCTTGGAGGTTTCTAATGGTAAGCGTTCAATAAACATTGTTTCTTGTGGTGTGGTCCACTAGAGATTTGGATTTTTTTTTATTTTTTTTACCATGCCATAAAATGAGCTGAAAAGACTGATAGATACAACAAGCACATCAAGGTGGGCCCCATATTCAGGGAACATACTCATGAATGGCGGTGGCGCATCCCAACTTTAGACCAGGCTCGGGTCTAACATGCATGGGTTGAACAGGGTTTTGACTAAGTCATTTTAACCTAACCTGACCTAACCCAGATCAACTAGTCAACGTAGCGGGTGCATGGATAAAGAAAAAAGCTCACCAATGTATTTTCAAGAAGAGCCCATGAATTTAATATGAAAATAAAAAGTGATATTATTAAATGGAAAGTGCTCTCTACAACGTACTTGATGGCCTTATATTTTTAGATCTGGTCTATCCATGTTGGCCCACCGCAGACTAATGGCCTGGATTGTTGGACCATTGGATGCCCGCTTGTGCAAATCATCAGTCAAGGACCACACCATATGAACGACCTGGATCACCAACAGGTGGTCACCAACTTCATGTTATCTGGGAATTAAATAATAATTAAAAAGAAAAGTGGTCCATCTTCTTCATAGTTTTGGGCCATCTCAGACCAAGTTGTTGATATTGACGGACTGATTTATTCTGATGGTGGGCCCATCCGACCCAAGCTGGATTTCTCGGCAGGGAGGCTTGGTTGGGCTCGAACTTGGGATTTTGCCCATTGGTTGGTCAGCCCACCTCGTTGTGACCCATTACAACCCTAGTTATGCAGGTTTTTTCTTTTCTTTTCTTTTCTTTTAAACACACGCACACACACCCCACACACTCATGCTAGTGGAATTTCACCACCTATGGATACTCGAACCCTTACCGGGTGTTGAAACTCCTGAGAGTCTACCACCCGAGCAAGAGTAAGGATCCAACCCTAGTTATGCAGTTGGGTTTCACTTGGATCCATGTATCTATGGTCCAGACACTGGGCCTAGTCCTAAACCCACCAGCCCTTGCGCGTGAGATGCATAAAGATCTGGACTCATGCAGGCCCAGGCCCCTTTAGAAACGTAATTACACGGCCCAACGTTATCATGACACATGCAATTCATTCCAATACATCCTGAGATTTTAAACTAGACTTGCAGTCTAAGGCCAGAAAAACCGATGCCCGGATGCTCGTCGCCAGTAGGGCTGTGAACGGTCGCAGGGCCTGGGGTCGTCTCCGAGCCCAACTTGAAATTTTTTGTTTGCTAGACCCTAGACCGACCCAGACGCCAATTGCATCCCATGTGGGGCCACTGTGATGTAAGTGTTTTATCCACGCCGTCTGTCGATTTTCTCAGATCATTTTAAGTTATTATCCTAAAAATGAAGTAGGTCCACAGCTCCAGTGGACCACACCAAAGGAAGCTGCAGTGATAATGACGCCCACTGTTGAAACCTTTCTAGTTCGAGTCAAGTTCTGAGCCAAGCCGAATCGAGCTTGGTATAGCTCGGACTTGGCTCGAAATTTTTTCAAACTAAAAAAATCAGCTCGACTTGGATCAAACTCAATTTCAAGCCAGGTCAAATCAAGCTTTTTCGAGTTGAGTCCAGCGAGTTAACCAAGCTAACTCGGTTCGTGTACAGCTCTATTCAAAATAGAAGAAAGGTGAACCCATGACATGTTTGGGCATGCTATAGGGGGAGGAGATTTTTGGAGCATGGAGTATTCACCATGGAGTCGATAAGATCAACAGTTTGGATCACTTAACAAAGGGCCCCACTCATAAGTACTGTGCTATAAAAATCTCAGGGCCCAACATTGAATAATACTAGCTAGAGGTGTACATGAGTCGAGCCGAGTCAAGCTTTGCCTAGCTCGTGCTCAACTCAGACTGCTCGAGTCTCAGCTCGTGCTCGGCTCAGCTCGGAACAGCAGCTTATGCTCGTGCTCGGCTCGGCCCAGTTCGAGTTCGAGTTCGAGTCTTCAAGCCTATTTCGAGTTCAAGTTTTCAAGCCGAGTTCTGAGTACCGAGGAAGGAGAGAGTAGAGAGATCGGACAGCGGTCATGCGACAGTGCAGGTAGGGGAGGAAGAGGGTGTAACGCCCTGAAAATCGAGGGTCGAGCACAAACTCGCCTCCCGAGTTCCAACGCATCACTTATGCAACATAAATAATGATGATTAAATGTTGTCCATATTAGTGCATTAAACATGAATGAGATTATACCAAAACAGCATATCATACTCCAGAGACAAGTGAATTTTGTAAGCGGAAGACTGTATTAGATGTATAAGATATATGAACTGTAGTAAGTCTTCGAAGTATGATCAGGTTACTAGGTTAAACATGTACATGTATACCTCCAAAATGTACAAAATGAATATACATGTGTGCTCCAAAATACAATCATAACGAGTGTAATGATATCTAGTCAGCATCCCTGTAACCCCGTCGATCAGAACATGGTCTACATAGACCCGCCTGATAGCTGCATATAGGAGAAACCCTCCTCATCATCATAAAAGTCCGGCTCCGCCTTATACGCATCGCCATCATCTGAAACTAAAACAGGGTCTGGTGAGTGTTTAAAACACCGTCCCGTAACGTAGGAGTGAGTGATCAACTCAGTGGAACAATAAAACAAAGGTTAACATGTTCTCAATTCAGTCAGGCAGTAATGATAAAACAATACAATCAAGCATCCCTAAGTAGTCTGATTAATGTAAGAATGATATGTATAAATGATGCATAACCTCGCCTGCACTCCCTCTGCGATCTTCATCTAACGGTCGCGCATGTTAATCACTTTATCGTGCTCTCTACTCAACGTCAAACGGCACATGCAGTGCGGTGCATGAGCATGATTACCAAGTTCTTATTAGTCCTTTTCATACAGCAGGATTGGGAAGCTAAGATACCTCCCTTATATCAATTCTCAAACAATGATCCATTCTAGGGTCGTCAGTCCTAGCAAATGTCATACGATGTTTCAGTTCTAGGTCACTACAAAGGGCTCTTCACCTGATCAGTGTAAGCCTAGTTTGTACTATGGTTGCTACGGAAAGACTCGTCGCCTCAACGCAGTCTCAGAGTACACTCGAAGTCACTACCACCCACACCCTACCAACTGACAGTCTATTTTCAAAGGCTCGTCACCAACCCGACTGGGGACCACAGTCAGGCTGCGCAAGGGTAGGCCGACAGCTCGAATACAGTGTCTCATACCACCGTACTCGACTCACGAGTTTGGGTTACTCACTGGTCACTACGGGGAGGCTCGTCACCCCAGCGTATGCCGACAGCTCGACCACGGTGTCCCATACCACTATGCCCGGCTCATGAGTCTTAGCAGATCGAGGTACCAAGGTTAAAGGGATTTTTCACTGGTGAGTTTGGTACCTTAGGTTCAAGCAGTAGCATCCATACATGGTGAACATATATTGGGTCAATCGAGTTACTTGACGAGCTCGACTGTACGAGCGCACCTCGAATTGATCGACCTGAAGTACATGCGCACTCCATGTGGCCTAACCACTATCGACAACCGAAGTACGGCTCGGACTCATCAAACACGTCCTGCGTGGCGAAACAACCTTAGCTACCAAAACAGGGTCTATTACCGATTGCCTGGACTATACCATATTCTCAAACATATTCGGATATGAGAAATATGTACACATGACAATCATACAGTATTTAACAATCAATGTAAACATGGAAAGCATTTGAATGTATAACGAAACACATATAACATGCCATTTTACATATACATATTCTACACAAACCACGCTATTTAGATTACATCAATCTTGAAGGAATTTATGCATATAACTACGGCAGTTGGGAATCCTTTCCCAACAACCCTATTAAGTACAATTCATCTAACTACTTCACATACAGTCATTGTGTCACACACTTATACTACACATATCAACATACACAACACATGTTGATTATAACATATATATGGACAAATCCTCGTAACAAGGAGTTGTCACGCACATAACAATTCATGTATTTGCATTCCATAGACATGGCGGACACAAATCATAATTCCATGTCCATTCAGACATTTCAACAAACACATAGACTACACACTTTAACATACATGTATTAAACTAGTTATAACATATATTATGGTAAATCCTTTGTAACATATATCATGGTAAGCCCTTTTACAAAGGAGTTGTCACATACACAACAAGCATATATTCATGGTTAATAATCATGGCAAGCACAGATCCAAATTTCATATTCATTTAATCATATCAACAAACACATGGAATATACTATATTCAACTCAATGCATATATATGTGTAAAGCGCGGGAAACATCGTATTTAAGTATGTGATAGCAATCAAGTCAGTCATAAATCATTAACTGACATTAAAAGCCTTGAAAACCATAACCTAAACATTTATAGTCTGCACCTTTCGCCGGTAAACCCGTACTGAGCTCAGTTTGAACACTACGTCTTTGTCTATGGCACAACGGCTACCTGAATCACGAAATAGATTAGATATTTCATCGATATCTCTATTTGTATTTCTAAAACGAGATTAGAGTTAGGATTTCTTACCTAAATCGGAACCGAAATAAGTTGAGTAGCGTAGTAGAGAAGCGAAACGGCGTGTGGAGTTGTGGAAAAAGATCCCAACAACAATCCCCAAGAATCTCTCATCCTTCCTTCCTCTTTTCTCTCCTTTTTTTTCTCTCTCACCTAGGGTTTCTAAGAAATTCGTATGGATTGGGAGTGAGGGGGTTTAAGGGCTATTTATAAGTCCAGAATCGATGTCAATGGCCCCAGGGCCATGGTATACGTAGGTTATAGCCAAATAATCGCTATTTTAGTCTAACGGAGCACTTCTGGAGGCTCATTTTCTGCGTGCGGTCGGACTTAAGCTCCTGACATTGGATCTAGGTCAAGCTAAGTTTTCGGTCCGATTGAATTTACAGATTGACCGTGGCGGACCAATTTTAGTTCAACAGCCACCGATACTCGATCAGGGCCACAGGTGTACTGACATGTGTTGAAAATTTTCCATAATCCGAGGGTATAGTTGGGTCAGATTCTGATGGTTAGAATCCTCAGATTTGGCCTGTAAGTGAACCGACTCAATTCACTTATGTTTCAGTTCGTTTTCTAAAGATATTTGCATTTCTCACACACTTCGCTCCAGACTCAAGTTGTGCATTTCTAAGATTCATTAGGACTTGATTTTCGAGGTGAATGTCAAGTCCGGTGAGGCGGTCCTAACCGTATGGTTTCGCAGTAACCGGACTTTCGACGTGCGGTCCAAGTCCGATAAGAAGTTTCAAGGTGCTCCCGAGAGCAATTGGGTTTAGAGATTGATCCTAAGTTTTAGGGTATTGTAGCGGTATTGATTCTACTCGTTTTGGGTCTTGGAGTTTGTATTTAAAGTGATTAGGGCCCATTGCACAGAGAATCTAGTTTAGCGCTAAATTAATTCTCATTTAGTTTCTAAAGGATTTGGTCCTATTTGATTTCTGCCTGATGTGGTACTTGGGCCTTTGTAGTTTGTATAGAAAGAGATCCAAGCTATTAATACTTAATTAAATTATGCCTAATTACAACAGAATATGGTCCTAGGGCAGTTCTACATCTAAGGACGTCCATTGCCAAGTTGGGAAAAAATCCGAGATGTTACAATCTACCTCCCTTAAAAACCAATTTCGTCCCCGAAATTGCCTAAGAGGAATAAATAACAATTTGATTATTTCATTTGCCTAAGTTTTATTTATTTCAAGTTTATACGCATGGTAGGGTGTACATTGTCCATGCTAGTCTGGTACATTTTAGTCTTTACCCCCCTTAAAAATTTATTTCTTTATCTCTTACTTATATCCTGATGGATTGCTACAATGGATTTTTTTCCTATTTGGAGTCTTGACGATGATTCTCATCTATTTAGAGTAAGATATTTGTTTTCAATGGTCAACCAACACGGAGAGACAGTTGTAATGGGCTTGATCCTGATACATCAATCATCTACCTGACCAGGGTAGAAGGCTCATGTATCCCTTCTTAGTCTTGGTGGATCCTGGTCTTCTGCTCGGTTAAAGCAGTGAGTCCATTGGTAGTCGCCCATGATTGAGAATTGGGTCAAGCCGCGAATGTTTTACAGTTGTATATTTCAGTAACTCCGTAGTCCGATCATTCTAAAAGCTTAGGGAATGGCCATCACTGAAAGGTTCAAATTTCCTATTTCTAATGTTGCCCTTTAGGTCTTAGTCTAAGAGAGTCCTCGTTTTAATCTATGTCCGAGGAAAGGGTAAATCAATATCGTAATAGATCATCCTAAGGAGGTTTCTAATAGTATAGAATTGGCTAAGGTTTCTATTAACATTTGCGTATACACTAACTTTGTTTATTGTGACTTAACTCGTAATTATTGTTAAGCCTATTCTTTAATACGAAAGTTCAACTCCTATTTAGTGTCCATTTAGTGACCTATCCTTTCGTCTAACCTGGATCAATTTCCTTCGATCCTGGGCCAGTAGGGCAAGGGCCAACCATGCTTCCGCTGCGCCACTTTGATTAAGTGGAAGCATTAACTGACCTAACTAGATTGGGCTCATAATGTTCTACCCCCCTTAAAAATTATTTTCACCCTCAAGGCTCAAGGATCTATGTCATGATCCGTATGTCGGAACAAGGTGTAATTTAGGACCTATCCTTGACATGAAATGGGATACGATCTCCCAATACATTGGTCTTCCTTCCATCAATGATGTGTGCTATGGTATTGGTACCTATGGTTATAGAAAGAAGCTAAAATGATGGGTGTTGTAGTTGATTCCAGGGGCGGGTGTGAGTTTGTGGCAAGATGTCTAATTCTACCCAAGAAGGAACTTTTGCTATAGTCCTGACTTACCCTCTTTAATCATGTCCAGTTTAATACCGTAAGATAATCTATACATTCGTAGTACATAATGAAGTTGGACAAAACAGGTTAATGGGCAGACTATCCTTCTAAGTTCATATGTAGGCTAGAATGGTCTGTGATTCGGGATCTAATTCCTAACTGTTTGTTGTCCATTTAAGAATTTTCTTGGGCCTAAAAGGAAAAATCTTTATTAGCTATATATTCTCAACACCTCTCAAAGACGAAGTATGAAACTTGTGGTTGTAAGTGGTTGGGCCAACACGGAAGGAAAGTTGTGTAATGGGTCTGAATCAGATACATGGACCTTCTGCCTAGCTATGACAGAAAAGTTGTCGTATCAGTTCTTAATCCTAATTGATCCCGACTTTCTGCTTGATCAGAGCATTGAGTTCATGGGCAACTACCAAGATTGAAAATTGGATTTAAACCGCGAATACTTCGCTCATATATAGTTCCTCTACTCCGTGTTCCTGAGTGTATCATGTCCTTAAGAAGGCAATTCTAGGGGGTATGTTGATTTGACCTAACGTTCAATCCAATGAGTTATTCTCAGAGTGTGACTAGTTTCGAATCAAAGCAAGCTTCCTAAGAATTATTAAAGAAGCCTATAAGTATTAAGGGAATTCAACGAAGGAATGAGATCTCACTCTAACTTAATCATGACAACTAACTAAGTCTGTATTTCAATTACCTTAACATAATTAGTCTTTTACATTCCTTAGTATAACCTGTACCTTAGTCTTAACTTGGGAGTATCTATACTCCAATAGTTGTAATCCAAAGTCTATGCTCATACGCTAGATGATTTCGTACCATTTCTAATATAAGAAGATGTTTTATCGCTTAGGGTCAAAAGTCGTCTGGTTGAAATTGAGTTGCCCGAACTTGAATTTCACTGTGCTTGAGTACTACACATATGCCCATACTATCTAAGGAGGTCCTAGGGTTTAGGTTATTACATCAGTAGATTTCCTATACTGTCAGATTTTTCGAAATCTAGGAGTACCAACACTTAATGTCGTCCTAGGGTAATTCTATGTCCTTTTTCTAGTACTTTTAATTTGTATATTATTTTAATTATTTTTTTAGTAGTTCTTCATCAAGTTTACTTCATCTCTATCAAATTTCATTAGATTTTGTTTTGTAGAAAAATTCTAAAAATTCGAGAAGCAGCAGCTGTCCACGCTAATCTATTTGGGACAGTTGTCATAATGACCTATATTTATTTATATTAAAATTTTTATTATATTTTTAATTATTTTTATATGAAACTAGACTTATCAAGATTTAATTTGGCTTTTGAATCACCTAAATCGGAGTTATAACGAAGGAAATATGATTTTTCAAAGTCGAATGTATATTGTAGAATTTTTCTGCCAAAAATGGGCCGCCGGCCCGCTGCGGCCCTGCCAGGCCTGCAATTTGGCGAGGCCTTGCCGAACCGACGAGGTCCTCGCCGGTCTCTGGACCTTTCAGAGAGGGGTCTCCGGTGGGGTGAGGTCCTCCCCCCCCCCCCCCGGGGGGGTGCCGGAAACATGCGGGGCCCACCTCGGGTCCCCCCGATTTGTATTGTTTGGCTCCCGTGTCCATGTGAGGCATTTTCGAGTCCAATTTGCAAACCAGAATGAGTTTATTTGACATACAATATATGATTTTGGGGTAGGAGACGCTAATTTATCTAACTAACCTATTTATTTTGTTAGATTCCAAAAGTTTAAGGGTGAAAAACCCATTTTATCAATTTATTTACTATTTATGGAAAGTTTTAGTCTCGGTATTGTTCTTCATCATTTATTCCCTAGGATTGATGTGTATTATGAATGTGCTTAGAAAATTTTGAAGGATAGGATAGTGAAAGGTGAGATTTCGAAGGAAAAGGGTTCAAAAGGGACTTTACGCTTTGTGATTGAGTTCTGGAAAGTTAATAAGGTGTTATGATTGATCCATTGCCTAAGGACATCTATTTTCAGGTCTAGAATTTGTCAACTAACGATTCAAACTCGTCAACTGACGACCTAAAAGCGACTTAGGTCGATTCACGTGATCGAAGATACATTATAGACTAAATTACAGTATTCAGTCTCGCCTGTTGGCGAAACTTGGGATTCTAATGTGGTTTCTAAATTTCATCGCCCCCTTCCTAAATTAGAGTGCGTCGTGTTACCATAACCCAGGTCCAGTTTAATCCAAATCATGCTCTGATACCATCTTATAACGCACTGAAAATCGGGGGTCGAGCACAAACTTGACTCCCAAGTTCCAACACATCACTTATGCAACATAGATAATGATGATTAAATGTTGTCCATATTAGTGCATTAAACATGAATGAGATTATACCAAAACAGCATATCATACTCCAAAGACAAGTGAATTTGGCAAGCGGAAGACTGTATTAGATGTATAAGATATATGAACTGTAGTAAGTCTCCGAAGTATGATCAGATTACTAGGTTAAACATGTACATGTATACCCCAAAAATGTACAAAATGAATATACATGTGTGCTCCAAAATACAATCATAACGAGTGTAATGATATCTAGTTAGGATCCCTGTAACCTCGTTGATCAGAACATGATCTACATAAGCCCGCCTGATAGCTGCATATAGGAGAAACCCTCCTCATCATCATAAAAGTCCGGCTCCGCCTCATACGCATCGCCATCATCTGAAACTAAAACAGGGTCTGGTGGGTGTTTAAAACACTGTCCCATAATGTGGGAGTGAGTGATCAACTCAGTGGAACAATAAAGTAAAGGTTAACATGTTCTCAATTCAGTCAAGCAGTAATGATAAAACAATATAATCAAACATCCCTAAGTACTCTGATTAATGCAAGAATGGTATGTATAAATGATGCATGCCCTCACCTGCACTCCCTCTGCGATCTTCATCTAACGGTCTCGCATGTTAGTCACTTCCTCGTGCTCTCTACTCAACGCCAAACAGCACAAGCAGTGCGGTGCATGAGCGTGATTACCAAGTTCTTATTAGTCCTTTTCATATAGCAGGATTGGGAAGCTAGGGTACCTCCCTTATATCAATTCCCAAACAATGATCCATTCTAGGGTTGTCAGTCCTAGCAAAACTCATACGATGTTGCAGTTCTAGGTCACTACAAAGGGATCGTCACCTGATCAGTGTAGGACTAGTTTGTACTCTGGTTGCTACGGAAAGACTCGTCGCCTCAACACAGTCTCAGAGTACACTCGAGATCACTACCATCCACATCCTACCAACTGGTAGTCTATTTTCAAAGGCTCGTCACCAACCCGACTGGGGACCACAGCTAGGCTGCACAAGGGTAGGCTGACAGCTCGAATACAGTGTCTCATACCACCGTATTTGGCTCACGAGTTTGGGTTGCTCACTGGTTACTGCGGGGAGGCTCGTCACCCTAGCGTAGGCCGACAGCTCAACCACGGTGTCGCATACCACCATGCCCAGCTCATAAATCTTAGCGGATCGAGGTACCAAGGTTAAAGGGGTTTTTCACTGGTGAGTTTGGTACCTTAGGTTCAAGCAGTAGCGTCCATACATGGTGAACATACATTGGGTCAATCGGGTTACTTGACGAGCTCGACTGGTACGAGCGCACCTCGAATTGATCGACATGAAGTGCACGAGCACTCCGTGTGGCCTAACCACTGTCGACAACCGAAGTACGGCTCGGACTCATCGAACACGTCCTGCGTGGTGAAACAACCTTAGCAACCAAAACAGGGCCTGTTACCGATTGCTTGGACTATACATAGTCCCAAACACATTCGGATATGAGAAGTATGTGCACATGACAATCATATAGCATTTAACAATCAATGTAAACATGGAAAGCATTTGAATGTATAATGAAACACATATAACATGTCATTCTACGTATACGTATTCTACACAAACTACGCTATTTAGATTACAACAATCTTGAAGGAATTTATACATATAACTAGGATAGTTGGGAATCCTATCCCAACAACCCTATTAAGTACAATTCATCTAACTACTTCACATACAGTCATTGTGTCACACACTTATACTACACATATCGATATACACAACACATGTTGATTATAACATATATGTGGACAAAGCCTTGCAACAAGGAGTTGTCACGCACATAACAATTCATGTATTTGCATTCCATAGACATGGCGGACACAAATTATAATTCCATGTCCATTCAGACATTTCAACAAACACATAGACTACACACTTTAACATACATGTATTAGACTAGTTAAAACATATATCCTGGTAAGCCCTTTTACAAAGGAGTTGCCACATACACAACGAGCATATATTCATGGTTAATAATCATGGCAAGCACAGATTCAAATTCCATATTCATTCAATCATATCAACAAACACATGGAATACACTATATTCAACTCAATTCATATGTATGTGTAAAGCGCGGAAAATGTCGTATTTAAGCATGTGATAACAATCAAGTCAGTCATAAATCATTAACTGACATTGAAAGCCTTGAAAACCATAACCTAAACATTTATAGTCCGCACCTTTCGCCAGTAAACCCGTACCGAGCTCAATTTGAACACTACGTCTTTGTCTACGGCACAACGGCTGCCTGAATCATGAAATAGATTAGTAATTTCGTCGATATCTCTATTTGGATTTCTAAAACGATATTAGAGTTAGGATTTCTTACCCAAATCGAAACCGAAACAAGTTGAGTAGCGTAGTAGAGAAGCGAAACGGCGCGTGGAGTTGTGAGAAAAGATCCCAATAACAATTCCCAAGAATCTCTCCTCCTTCCTTCCTCTTTTCTCTCCTTTTCTTTCTCTCTCACCTAAGGTTTCTAAGAAATTCGTATGGATTGAGAGTGCGGGGGTTTAAGTGTTATTTATATGTCCAGAATCGATGTCAATGGCCCCAGGGCCATGGTATACTTAAGTTATAGCCAAATAATGGCTATTTTAGTCTAATGGAGTACTTCTGGAGGCCCCTTTTCTGCGTGCAGTCGGACTTAAGCTCCCTGACATTGGATCAGGTCAAGCTAAGTTTTCGGTCCGATCGGATTTACAGATCGACCGTGGCAAACCAATTTCAGTTCAACGGCCACCGGTACTCGATCAGGGCCACAGGTGTATTGACATGTGTTGGAAATTTTTCCTGTTTCGAGGGTGTAGTTGGGTCAGATTCTGACGGTCAGAATCTTCAGACTTGGCCTGCAAGTGAACCGACTCAATTCACTTATGTTTCAGTTCGTTTTCTAAAGATATTCGCATTTCTCACACACTTCGCTCCAGACTCTAGTTGTGCGTTTCTGGGTATCATTAGGACTTGATTTTCGAGGTGGATGTCAAGTCCAGTAAGGCGGTCCTAACCGTATGGTTTCGCAGTAACCAGACTTTTGATGTGCGGTCCAGGTCCGATACGAAGTTTCAAGATGCTCCCGAGAGCAACTGGGTTTAGAGATTGATCCTAAGTTTTAGGGTATTGTAGCGGTATTGATTTTACTCGTTTTGGGTTTTGCAGTTTGTATTTAAAGTGATTAGGGCCCATTGCACAGAGAATCTAGTTTATTGCTAAATTAATTCTTGTTTAGTTTCTAAAGGATTTGGTCCTATTTGATTTCTGTCTGAGGTGGTACTTGGGCCTTTGTAGTTTGTATAGAAAGTGATCCAAGCTATTAATACTTAACTAAATTACGCCCTAATTATAACAGAATAAGGTCCTAGGGCAGTTCTACGTCCAAGGACGTTCATTGCCAAGTTGGAAAAAAATCCGAGATGTTACAGAGGGAGAGAGACGAGTAGAGAGGGTCGTGCGGGTAATGGAGGAGGGAGAGAGTAAGGAGATCGGACGGCCGTGCGTTAGTGTGGTCGTGCGGGTAAGGGAGGATGAGAGAGAGACTAGAGAGAGGGAGGGAGGAATATTAGCTTAGCCGACTGAGTGAGAGGGAGGAAGAGAGGGTTAGGGAGGAGAGTCTAAGATTCGTGTGAGCTAGGATGGTTTTTGAAAATGGGTAGGTTTTTTTTTTTTGAAGGATATATATACCTATACCGAGTCGAGCCGAGTTCGAGCAGTATTTGAGTCGAGTCGAGTCGAGTCGAGCTGAGGCACGATCGAACTCAGCTCGAACTCGTTTCGAGTTCTAAAAATCAGCTTGACTTGGCTCGAACTTAGCTTCAATCCAAGTCGAATTGAGCTTTTTCGAGTCGAGTCGAGCGAGCTACCGAGCTAACTCTGCTCGTGTACAGCCCCAATACTAGGGGATCGTATTAGGGGAGCTTTAGTCCCATTACAGGCCCAGACCAACGTTCCAAGGCAGCATAGAGAATCTTCTGTGTGCTTCAGGAATGGAGCGCAGATTAGACGAGGCAGGGTTAGCTGCTTAGTGGGATTGACCCTAAACGTAAGGCCCACATTTATGTATATGTTGTATATCCGTGCCGTCCAACCGTTTTTCCAGCTCATTTTACAGCATGGTCCAAAATATGAGGCAGATTGAAATCTCAGTCGACCACACCACAGTAGTGATTGAACACCCACCATTAAAAACTTCCTAGTGCCCACTGTAATATTTATTTGCCATCCCACCTGTTAATAAGGTCACACAGACATGGACGAAGGGAAAACACAAATAGTAGCTTGATCAAAACTTTTGTGGCCGCAAAAACTTCTTACGGTGGGAATTCAATCCTTACCATATTGTCCACCTGAGATTTGGATCTCCATGCCCTAAAATGATCTGGCAAAACGGATGGACAGCGTGGATATAAATAGAGGTGGGCCCCATGGTCAGGGCCTCATTTGCAAGAATTGTGCAGAGTACTTTTTTTTTTTTTTGCTACGATCTCATGGGCCCCACATGAAAAGATGGTACGATAATCTACACCGTCCCTCAGTTCCTACCTATACAGGCCACACTGCAAGAAAATCAACCCGAGCCCAATCGATGGTCCGGACCTCCATATGCATGGGTGAATGTAGACCAAAAATTTCTATCTTTGCCTTGCAACTCCTCAAATAAATGGCCAGGATCACCATTTAGCCCCAATGGACTGTCCTGATCCTCATACCATCTACATGTGGGCCCCACGAGTGTTAGCTTTAATCAGACATTTTGATTTGAAAAGTAATAATACATTCCTGGTGCATCAATTCCCTACAAGATTGGACCGATGGTTCATTGATCCAGACCATTGGTCTCATGAGACTCATTACAGATGGGGAACATGATAAAACTCCTGAAGATTAGAATATCCTCGCCATTAAATTTTTCCACTTTTACCAGTGATTGCTTTATTTTTATCTTGACCGTCTACTTCAAGTACACTGATCGAAATGTTAGGACCTCTAATCATAGAGATCTTCCTGGGATTTGTGGTGCGGAATCACACATAGATGGATCTAGGATAGCAATCCAAAAGCACCAAACAAACTAAAGAAGAATACAAAGATTTAACATGGAAAACCCTTGTGGGAAAAAAAAAAAAAAACTACTACACAAAGCAACAGAATTTCACTATGAAAGAAGAGACTACAAAGTTAGAGAACTTACCCAGCTTGAGCAATTCTCAAACCTCACCTTTCTCACCCCTTCAAACCCTACTATCCCCCTTTTGAAAAACCTAGAATCCTTTTTAAAATCTTAGAATGCCTTTTAATACCTCCCAGTCTCGTATACACCTATTTACAGTCTCGTATACAACTATTTATATAGGCTTATAAATAAGCCAAAACGGAATGGGAAACAAATTTCACAAAATTTGTGTTTCCGCAGAAAATCTGTATAAAACCTTCAATGACTTCAAACTAGCTTTAATGTCATCGAAAAACGACAAACTATGAACAACGAGCAAGGGTAAAAAATCCTGAAAAAATTCGATGGCATCGAGTTGGCTTCGATGTCATCGAGCCCAACTAATAGATTGAAGACATCTGTCACTAACAATCTTTACCATGTCTTCAATCTTCAAACGTAGTTCCTTGTCCTCTTCTCTTATCTCTTCCTCGCATCATAATTTCATCTGCGCTTCTTGTGCACACTCCATCCTCCTTTTACACTATCGCTAAACTCAGAGAAGTTGCACAGAACTTGAACTTCTCCGTAGGAACGACCTTGGTGAGCATGTCTGCTGAATTCACATTGGTGTGAATCTTCTCCAGTGTTACACCTCCTTCTTCGAGCACCTGTCGGATAAAGTGGTGGCGAACATGAATGTGTTTAGTATGAGAGTGATAAAAAAAAATTAGCCAAATTGATAGCACTCTCACTATCACAGTTAACCGGCACGACCTCCTGCTAAAGTCTCAACTGATTTATCATACCTCACTGCCATATATTCTGCTTCGTTCGTGGAAAGAGTCACCACGAACTAAAGCTTCGACATCCAACTGATTGCTCCACCCGCTAGTACAAATGAGTAACCTGAAGTTAACTTTCTGGAATCCACACTACCCGCGTAGTCTCAATCCACATACCTTACCAACTTTGCTCATGTCTTCTCAAAAGTTAAGACGTAATCTTTCGTATATTAAATGTATCGAAGTAACCATTTCACCGCTTCCTAATGTTACCTGCCGAAATTTTACATGTATCTGCTCACAATACCAACTACGTATGAAATATTAGGTCTTGTACAGACCATGACATAAATTAAACTGCCAACCGCATTCGAATAAGGCACATGAGACATAACATGTTTTTCCACATTTGATTTAGGACATTATTTTGAGGAAAGCTTGAAGTGAATTGCATAGGGAACGCTGACCGGCTTTACTTGGTCCATCTCATACTTAATTAACACATTTTCAAGGTATTCTACCTGTGATAACCAAAGTCTGATCCTCTTCCTGTCTCTATGAATATTTATGCCGAGAACCCTCTTTGCAACCCCCAGATCTTTCATCTCGAATGTCCCTAATAACTGAGTCTTCAGTACGTTGATTTCAGACATATCATAACAGGCGATCAACAAATCATCAACATACAATACTAGGATGATGAATTTACCATCACTCATTGTCTTGTAATAACACAGTGATTATATTCACTCCGAGTAAATTTCTGACTTAACATGAAAGAATTAAATTTTTTATACCACTACCTAGGCGACTGTTTCATTCCGTATAACGACCTCATTAACTACAAACTTTTTTCTCCGCCCCTTTAATTTCGTAGCTCTCATGTTGCTTCATGTAGATCTGCTTTTCCAACTCCCCGTGCAAGAATGGACTCTTGACATCCATCTGATCCAACTCGAGATGGTATTGGACAACCAATACCAACACGAATCTAATACATACTTATTTAACCACTGGCGCGAATATCTCTGTGAAGTCGATTCTCTCTCTGAGTATAACCCTTCATTACCAACCTTGCTTTGTATCTATCATGTTTCCTTATGAATAACCACTTACATTCGATCACCTTTCGGCCCACCAGAAACTCTACCAGCTCCCATGTGTGATTTTTGTGCAATGAGTCCATCTCATCATCCATAGCTATCTTCCACTTTTCTGCATCAGACCCACTAAGAGCCTCCTAAATAATAGACGGGTCCCCCTCATCTGTAACGAAAGCATATACAATATTAGAGTCCTCCATGTATCTTACGGGTAACCTATGATCATGCGGTAGGTTTCTTTTCAGAGGTGGCTATTCCACCTGATCTTGTACCTCTGTCTGCACATCTGTCTGTGCATGAGTATCATCTGTAGCAATCTGGACGACGTTTACGATCAACCTTTTTGGTTCCTCTTGCTCCTCTTTATCATTCTTGCGGAATAGGGATCTTTCATCGAATCTGATGTTAAGCTAGTGACGATCTTGTGTGTGACACTGTCGAACAACCTATAACCTTTCACACCAACACCATAGCCAACAAAATATACTTTTTGGTTATACGGTATAGCTTATCTCTCTCAACTGACGGTACATGAGAATAAGCTTCACAACCAAATATGCGCAAATCAGAGTAATCAATCTTATGACCATTGCATACTTCCTCTGGGATCTTACATTCAATTGTCATAGAAGGAGACTGGTTCACCAAATAGTAGGTCGTGTTAACGACATCTGTTCATAGGTCCTTGCCCAATGCAGCATTACTTAACATGTATTGGGCCTTCTCTAAGAGAGTCCAATTCATTCGTTCAGCCACACCATTTTATTCGGGCGTGTGGCACATTATTTTGTGCCTAATGATCCATTCATCCTTTCAATATTCATTAAACTCAGTGGAAGTAAATTCACCACCATTGTCAGTCTTTAAAACCTTTATTTTTCGCCCTAACTATTTTTTCATTATTACATTCCATTGTTTAAATATGGTGAAAACTTCGGATTTACGTTTCATGAAGTAAACCTAAACTTTCCTGGAGTAGTTATCAATGAATGAAATAAACCATGACAACCCCCCAATGGAAACCTCTGGCGATGACCCCTATACGTCAGAGTGCACATAATCAAGCACTCCCTTACACACGTTTTCTAGTTTTAAAAGATAATCTATATTGTTTACCATATATACAATGCTCGCATATATCTAAATCAAAATTATTAAAAGCTGCAATCAAACAACAATCAGATAGTACCTTCATGCCCCGTTCCCTCATGTGGAACAAAAGAGCATGTCACATACGTAGAGACATGAAATCTACAATAGTTGTTGCCGCTCCACCGCTAAAGTACTCCCGATCAACCTGTAAAGGTTACCGTGTCTTTGCGCTCTCATAACCACGAGTGCCTCTTTTGAAATTTTAAGGACACCATCAATACTAGTGAACCTACACCCTACAGCCTCGAGTGTACCGAGAGAAATCAAACTTTTCTTCATATCAGGAACGTGCCTGACATCAGTCAAGGTACGCTCCATTCCATCAAACATGTTGATGCTCAGTATCAATAGCCACAATAGTACATGCATTATCATTGCCCATAAAAACCTGTCCATCATCGCATTTCTTGTAACTAGCGAACCAACTCCGATGAGGAGTCATGTGATATAATGCTCCTGTGTTAAGGATCCACTCATCTCTAAGATTGTCATGCAAGTGTCCGACCATAGACACTGATAAAATATCACCACCACTTGTCTCTTCATTAGATGTGACAACATTGGCCTCATTAGAAGAAGCCCTGAGTTTTCTTTATTTGCTTTAGGATTCGTACAATCTCTTTTCATGTGTCCAGTCATCCCACAGTTCTAGCATTTTAGTTTTCCTTTGCCCTTACCCTTGGATTTTGATTTAGATCTTGAGGATCTTGTACCTCGATCAGTATTCTTGCCCCTCATAATCAGTGCATTAAGAGATGTCCTCATGTCACCATTTAGCTTTCTCATTGCCTTCTTTTGAAGGGCTGAGATAACGGTATCGACACTTGGGGTTTTATTTGCGGTGCACATTGTCCTTGAATGACTCATACGATACTGGAAGAGAATTCAACAACATACATGATTGTTTCTCATCTTTGATCACTTCCTTCATATCTAGCAATTTGCAAACTAATTTATTAAAGTTGCTGATGTGGGCCTTCAGATCTACATCCTCTGTCATCTTGAAGTTATACCACTGTAACTACAAGTGTAGGCAATTTTCAGAGAATTTTTTTCGCATAGATATCCTCTAACTTTGTCCATAAACTAGCTACAGTTTTTTTCCTCAAAACATTATAGAGAGCCTCATCCGTGAGACATAAACGGATTGAGGATAAGGCCTTTTTATCAGGGGCATTCCATTAATTATCAGTCATAGTAGACTTTTTCAGCTCAAGAGCACCTTCCTCACCTTGCTTAGTTAAGGAACTGGTCATCTTGATCTTTCATAACTTAAAGTTATTTTTGCCTTCTTATCAGGGGCATTCCATTAATCATCAGTCATAGTAGACTTTTTCGACTCAAGAGCACCTTCCTCACCTTACTTAGTTAAGGAACTGGTCATCTTGATCTTTAATAACTTAAAGTTATTTTTGCCTGAGTACTTCTTAATATCATACCTACCACTTCCCATTATTATTAATTCTACAGATCCATATCTATACCCCAACGATAGCTCTGATACCACTTGTTGGGATTCGTGCTACAGAATCACACAGAGATGAATCTAGGATAGCAATCCAAAAACAACAAACAAACCAAAGAATAAGAAAAAGATTTAACGTGGAAAACCCTTGCGGGGAAAAAAAAAAAAACACAGCACAAAACGACAAAATTCTACTATGAAAGAAGAGATTACAAAGTTAGAAATTTTACCCGACTTGAGCAATCCTCAAACCTCACCTTTCTCACCCCTTAAAACCCTAGAGCTCCCTTTTATAAACCGTAGAACCCTTTTAGAAACCTTAGAATACATTTCAATACCTTCTAGTCCCGTATACACCAATTTATATAGGTTTAGAAAGAAGTCAAAACGGAATAGGAAACAAATTTTGCAAAATCTACGTTTTTGCAGAAAATCTGTGTGAAACTTCCGATGATATCGAACTAACTTTGATGTCATCGAAAAATGCCAAAGTATGTCCAGCGAGCAAGGGTAAAAAAATCCTGAAAAAATTCGATGGCATCGATGTTATCAAGCCGGCTTCGATGACCTCGAAGCTTGCTCGAAGTCATCGAGCCAAACTGACAGATTGAAGACATCTGTCACTAACAGTAAGGTCTATGATATCAACGGCTACAGCTTTATCACAAGCATCATCTGTACAGAGTGGCATAGGTGCTGTTCTGTGAAACGAGGCCCATAGTTCAGTAATCCAGACTGTTCATCTGATGGGGCCCACCATGTATGGACTGGGAAAAAGATATCCGAAATCCAAAGATCCTAGGCATCAACTCCTTGGACTTCCATCCATCCATCCATCCAACGTGTACATAATCTGCAACCACTGAATAGTTAAGATGATGTTGGAGTATGCAATCAACGGTCTCGATCACCAGAATGGGCCCCACTTGTACAAATTCAGCAGCCAAGGATGTGATCATAACATAATTACCCTGATTTGCATGATACCCCTCGTAGAAGTAGGGAATTAGCCTTTTTTTTTTTCCCCACATGGTTAAACTAGCCAAGCAATGTGTAAGAGCTGCAAGTTTGTGTGAACACAACCAATAACCAGACATGGGTGCCTGTCGACGTGCAAGATCCCGGCCGTTTGTTAGGCTGGTCCCACAGTGGATATACTCAAAACAAAAAATCAGGACTAGCCATTTATCAAGAGTGTCATACATGTACATCAAAATTCAGACCTCATCCACAAAGCTAGCATGACAAGTTGATCAGCCTGAATTTAGGGGACATTCAACAAGGGCCCACCTGATGAACTGCCCAGATCTCACACACACACACATGACATGTGCCATTTTGGGACTTACATCTATGGATCTTTCATTAATATAACATACGTGGTTAATGGTTTACAAGAAATGGAAGAGAAGTTCATTCCAAACATCAGGGACACCAGGCAAACACCAATGGATGCAATCAGAGTAGCTCACCGGATTCGACAACTGCTGTGGTGACAATGTCTCCCAAAATTTCCGGTAGATGGACGGGTGACCATCTTTCCGATACTCTGAGAGCTGAGTAATGTTGAGAATGGAAACTTTCGATTCTAACCTGCCCAAAACACTCTCGACCATGCGCATTGTAGGCCCATCGGACCCACTTCCCCAATAACCGTCCATGTTGATAGGAGTCTTTTCATCGAAGCAGTTCCCATCACTCCCAGGCTGCCACTCCCGACTCCTGCAGACCATAAATACTAGTATATATAAGTCCATATTCATCAAGGAAAGTTACAATATTGCAACTTTCTAATCCAAAATGGTAGATGTCTGAATATTTCTGCTTTTGCAAACTCCCAAAATAGACAAATGAGTGAGATTTTGAGTGTGTTTGCTCACTTGTATAAATATACAAGGCTGGTTTTGGTATCAGCAAAAGAAGTTCAGTTCCAAACAACCTGGACCAAGCTATTTGTGTTAAACTATTCTTTTTTCTTTTTTCTTTTTTACATGCACATTAGCAACAGTATATATACTTCACCAAAATTCAATGAAGTTTGTCAAATTACATTGAAATTCAGTGACATCCAATGTTCCAAGTATCAGCAATATTATTAATAATATCGCTGATGTCATCAGTATATATTGCCAGCTTGGTGATACCAATAATCCTGATAGTAAAAAAAAATTCTAGGTATCAATGATATATTGCCGATATATCGAAAAGTATCACCAATGTATTGTGATATTTTCAACTGTATAAATTCCAGATGTCATTTGTATCGCCAATGCATCAGTGATATTATCAATAAATATAATCAATGTATCGCAAATGTATCAATATTGCCAAAAATCTATTTATTAAATAAAATTTCCATTTCTATTTTTTTATGGATGTATGGTTGTATGATGAAATGCATGTATGTGTGTGCACGCATGCATGCATGGATGGATGGATGGATGTGTGTATGTATGCATGGATGGATGTATCATGCATGTGTGTGTTAGTGTATTTATGTATATATGCACGCATGGATCATTAGATGGATGGATGGATCATGCATGTGTTTTGTATATATGTATGTATATGCATGCATGCATGCATGGATGGATCCACCATTTTCCCCATGTTTCCCCAATGTTTTCCCGAGTCCGTGATACATGCTTTTAGGCCCCCATTAAAGGAAAACTTATTATGCATGTGTCTTTTTTGCAATTATTTGATTCCTAAATATGCACATATGTATATTTTAGCATCTCCTGAGATTCATTGAAAATTTCCACAAATTTCCCATGTTTTCCTCAGTCTAGTGATGCATTTCCAAGTATTGGCAATATCAATACATGTTTCCATGTCCCTAGCGAGCGATACATGTAACGATACCGGTACTACTAACACTAGTGACATCTACCAGAATTTTCTTCATATATAATCAATCATCACAAATAAGGGGAAGACAGAATCACTCACCAAAGATGTGTAGGAGACATGGTGACAAAGAAGACCTTTTTTTCAAGGGGATTCACATTGGAATCCACCCAATCCGCCCATGCTTCCATAGCAAACTTCATGGCTCCCAATCCATCTAGTTCTTCACAAACTCCATCTTCATCGCTGCTCCATCTGCATCACCCCAAAGCCATTCTAAATTGATGGAAACGAAATTCAGGACATTGTGCAGTTGGAGATTGAAAAAAAATAATTTTCAGCATGATTTTATTTTTTGAGGTTATCAATTGAGCAGGAAGGTGCACAGCTCCATGCATCCCTCTCCTTAATTGAGCACCACAAGAATGGGGATACATGGCACAGTGGTTAATGATCCTGACCTCCATTGCGTCAGTCCCACTCCGAATCAACCACAGTAAAAAAAAAAAAAAAAAAATCTCACTGATCCATGATCTCATTCATCTGACTGGCTGGCCTACAAAAGGAATGGTCAGCATCAAATGGAAAAGATCCATGAATAGGATGGGCAGATCGCCCAGTCTGTCTCATTTGCAGATGGATGTAAATATGTGGTGGCACCCAGCTGACATGGACTATTTACTGTGTTTGGCTCATGAACACTTTAGAAGCGGAGAAAAATAATTTATCATTTTAAAATTTCTCTCTTAGGGTGTGTTTGGTTGCACAAAATGTCATGAAATTTCTTGATATCTCATGATAAATCAGTCAAATAAGGTGCAAAATATCCTAAAATTTGATGGTATTTGGTGCAACCAATTGCACCCTTAGTAGTATTTCCAAATATTGCAAAATGGGGTCTTGTGTTATATTGAAAAGAAAGACCTCTTTAATATCCACAGGAGTACCATTTTATGATTTTTGGAAATTATATTATGAGTAGAAATCCTAGAAATCATGAACTGTTTTCAAATGCATTTAGATTTTCCCCTTCTTTCTTCACATCTCTTTATTCTAAATGAATCAGCATGAGAATCATACTCACAGAAGTTTTATATTCCCTTGTCTCCACCATAGGTACGTATTAAAAATCAGTATATCTGCCTTTTCCCACTCGGATGCATGCTTGAGAACTGAATCTGGCCGGATAATCCGATCAGCCATTCTATGGTTTACTGGATCGTCGGAATTTGACTCCACGAGAAGCGGAGCCCAGTAAAACTCAACTGAAGCATTGTATTCCTATGCCACACATGTATACATACTTCAGCATAAATCAGTAGTTACATATCAACAAGAATCATCCAAATGATTTTTATGCAGCCCAAAAGTAGCCATGACCCAGATATCCAACAAATGGATTGGGTCCATGAAACTGTCTAATCAATTGGTGGGCCCATATGGTAAATATTATTGAAATATTTCATATATTGAATAGCTTTTTATAGGAAAAAAAAATTATTTATGCATGGTCTAAACATAACCTTAATTTCAGTACTTATTTCTACTTATCATGTTATTCAAAAACGGTTACGTAGGCCGTTATGCGATACAGGGCTGTAGTAGCCATTCTGATAAATAATAAACAGGCCAATACAGGGCAGTAACGAACCGTTATGGGCCAATACATTTTCTTCCTTTGAAAAAAAAAAAAAGACTAACGCAATTTCATTAAAAGGAGCGAAAACTACAAGAGAAAGAGAACAAGAACAGAAAAAAAAAAAAAAAGGGAAAAGCCAAGAAAAAGGCTACGCAGAGCTGGCGTAAGCCATTAAGCAACAAGGAAAATAAAATCCGCTTCCCTTAAGGAGCTGTCATACGTGGCCCATTCAATCACCAAGTTGAGAGCTTTGAAGGCAACTTTCTCCACGGAGGAGGAAGAGTTACGGAAACATCTATCATTTCTTTCCAGCCACACTGACCACCAAATGGCGAGGGTGGCCATTTTCCAAAGCCGAGTTTTTGGCTTCCCTAAACTGACGCTGTGCCAGGCTTTGAGCAGCAAATCGACTGACCCAGGGATGCACCAATGAATATTGAACCTTCTGGTGAAATCTGTCCAAATGAAATAGAAAAAAGGGCAGTGGACTAGGAGATGGTCGGCTGATTCCGCTTCCTTCATGCAGCAGAGGCAGATGTTGGGTAGCACCATCCCTCTTTTCCTCAGGTTGTCTACAGTCAGAATTCTCTTGTTGGCTACCAACCAAGCAAAAGCTAGAATTTTGAGGGGAGCTGAATAGAACCAAACGTGGTGAAGGGGGGCAAAGAGCGGAGTTTGAAGAGGGGCGAGAGCATTGTAGAAGGATTTATCTGTGAAACGCGAGGACTTGTCTGATTTCCAAATAATTTTATCCTCAGCAATGGGGTTAGGACTGGTCCTGTAGACGCATTCCAGCAGCTTGGCATAGTCAGGAATCTCCTAGTCTTCGAGATGTCTTCTGCAACAGATGTCCCAGACCAGCTTTCCTTCTATGTAGGAGAAACAGTCAGCCACCAAGATGTCTGAGTTGAGGAGCAATCTGTAAATAGAGGGAAACACGTCTTTGAGGGGGCTGTCACCTACCCAAATATCCTTCCAGAATTTGATTTTGTTGCCCTTTCCGAGCTCAAAACCGACATCTCTGAGAACCACTTTTTGATGGCGAATGATGTTCCAGATAATCGAAGCCTTATACTTAGACGACGGATTCGTCCACCAGCCCCCGTGCGATCTTCCTTATTTGCACTTGATTATCGAACTCCACAAACTACCGTCTTCCGATCCTAACCTCCAGATCCATTTCCCAAGCATAGCCCTATTCATGCGGCTGAGATCCTTGATGCCTGCTCCACCCTCTTGATAATGCTTGCATACTTGCTTCCAATTCATGAGATGAAATCTCTTGGGATTCTCTTTGTCGTGCCATAGGAAGTCACATCTCAGCTTGTCGATGGCTGCTAGGACTGAGGTAGGGCATTTGAATAGGGACATGAAATAAACCGGCAAATTTGAAAGGGCGGATTTAATGAGAGACAGACGACCACCAAGTAGGAGGAAGCGGCATTGCCATTTGGTGAGACATTTTTCGAATCTAAGGATTACCTTATTCCAGGCCGATTTAGGAGGCGCACCTAGCCCCAGCGGCAGCCCCACATATGATGTCGGGAAGGAGTCTGCGCAGCACCTAAACTGAGAGCAAAAGCCTGGATTTCTTCTTCTGCTAGGTTCACCCCGAACATCTTGAACTTTGCCATATTAATTCGCAAGCCCGAGACCATCTCGAAACAACGGATGGCCGTGCGGAGGTTGTCCATTTTACTAGGAGAGGCCTTAGAGAAGATGAGGATGTCATCCGCAAACTAAACGTGCGAGATCTGATTGGGCTTTCCTTCAATGCTGATGCCAGAAAGGATGCCTTCTGCCTGCCCTTTGTGAAGCATCCTAGACAGAGCCTCGACAACAATAAGAAAGAGAAACGGGGATAGAGGATCCCCCTGCTTGATACCCCCGTGACTCTTGAAAAAGCCTTTCGGCGAGCCATTGATAAGGATATAGAAAGGGGAGATCGAACGCACTCAGCAATCCACCAACACCATTTATCGCCGAAGCCCATCTGCTTTAGCATGTAAAGAAGAAACTCCCAGTCGACGTGATCATACGCTTTCTCGACATCCAAGCTGCAAAATATGCTTTTTGAGCCAGATCGAGAAGAGGAATGGAGGCATTCATTGGCTATCAAAGCACAATCAGTGATCTGTCTACCCGGGACGAACGTGCATTGATTAGGAGAGATCACTGATCCGATCACATTCTTTAGGCGGGACGCTAGAACCTTCGCCAGAATTTTGTAAGGGCCTCCAATCAGACTGACAAGACAAAAATCGCTGAAGGAAGTGGCACCCGCGACCTTTGGAATAAGAGCAATGAATGAGGATCCAATGTCTTTGGATAACCTGCTTCTCGCGTGGAATTCAGCCAAGAACTTCAAAACATCTATTTTAATGATCTCCCAGAAATGCTGAAAAAAGCGAATCAGTAAGCCATCGGGACCGGGCACCTTGTCCACTTGAAGCGAGTTGATAGCAGCTTTTACTTCGTCTTTGGAGAACGGCAATTACAGGGCCATAACAGCCTGTATCATAATGGCCATGACAACCACCCTAGCGGCCTGTATCATTTTTATTTATTTATTTATTTATTTTTAAAAAAAGGACTATTACAGGGCCATTACAAGTCTGTAGCGGCCTGTATCATAATGGCCATGACGGCCACCCTTAGTAATATCTAATACTGTGCCTAATGACATTTGAAAGACTTGAAATTGATGATGTCTGAAAAGCCTTTTGAGTTAGCTTTCAAATGAGCTCAAAGTCTGTGATTCTAACATGAATAGGGTGAATTATAATTGACTTAAAGGATTTTATAGTTGTGATGGAATTAAATGATAATTTAGTCATGGTTAACATTTTTTTTATCAAAATAAAAGGTTGGAATTAGAAAGAGTGGACTGTCAACAATCTTAACAAATTCCTTGTTTTTCAGTCGTATTGTTACTAAAATTGCACTCCATATAATATATTTTAGTTTGACAAATTTTAAATCATTTAAATTCTAAAGCATACTTCTATAAATCTATATTTGTGTTTAAGCCCTCCCTTGTCATGTCAATTAAAACTATGTCATCTGTAAACAACATACACCATGGGATCTCTTCCTGCAAATGCCTCATTAATTCATCCATAACCAATGCGAAAAGGTACAAGCTCAATGCCGATCCCAGGTGCAAACCTATAGTAATTGGGAACTTGCTTTTCTTTACATTAGTGGTCTTCACAATTGTTACCACTCCCTCATACACATCCTTAATGGCGTCAATATATACTCTTGAAACTCCTTTCTTTCCTAACACACCAAATTCACTCTCTAGGACCTTATCATATGCTTTCTCTAAGTCAATAAAGACCAAAAAGACATCCTTCCTCCTCTCCTTATATTTCTCCATCAATTGTGTGTGTGTAACTGGATAACCTCCAACCTATCATATTCATGTACATGCGACATCCACCCATCCAATATGTTGGCCCCACCATGAGAATCACCTTGTGCATAAATCATATGAATCCACTCATCAGGTGGCCCACACAACAGAATGTAATGTATAGCCACTAATAAATAACAAAATACAAGTGTTGTCCTCCTGATTAGTGGATGGGCTGATTTTTGCATGAGGTGATCCTCATGGTAGAGCCATCCACTGGGTTGACGTTAGCTTATCATCGAACCAGTTGGATGACTTATTATCGAGCCTCTCTCTTAAATGTAGGGAATGTAGGGAAATGCTAATGTCCCCACCGTCATGGGGATATTAGCAATGTCCCCAAAGCTTTTAGATGACATGTGGTATGGCCAAACATCAATGTGGACAGCCAAACATCAATATGGACCTTTCATTCATCCATACTATTGGGGTCAAGCCATGCTGAAAAAATCATGACGATTTGGAAATCCTCACCATCCAATCAATATCATGAAAACGGGCAGTTAAGATCAAACAGAGAAACAAGATAGTTCCCGTTGTCATTTAGAATTGTTCATGCAACAGGTCCAAACATAGATTGCTTATGATCCCAAAGAAGCAATTGTTTTGATGATGCAATACATATGATCTATCGCTCATAAACAATGGATGGTTTCAGGATGTTAAATATCCAATTGGCATGATTTTTAAACCACAGCTATCCTTAGTTGGTATGAATCAATGAACAGTTTGGATCAATGAATGGCAGTGCAACATATCACTTACACACAGCCATCCAGCCACTCACCCTCACGCCCACCACCCACCTGGTCACCCATGCCATAACCATCCCCACACACACGTGCACGAGCACACAAGTGCACACAATCACACTCTTATGGATGTACAGTGAATGATGGATAAAAGATGAGTTCTTTATTTATTTATTTATCTTTATTTTTTTGGAAAGATAAGTTCTTTATTAATCCTCAGTTTGGATTAAGTTGGAGTACGATGCTCCAATAAGTGGTGTGACTCAACTAAGAGTTCAGCTTTAACATGACTTCAAACCCAAAAATTTGAATCAGGTGTTCGAATTATTGCACAGATTCATCTGTCCATCATTCTTGTTGACTCAATTATTAAATAAACGAAATCCCTGCTTCATATTCTGTGCACTACCTACCATACTATTTGGTCCCATGGGAGCTTACTCAGGGAGAGGACAGGACCTGCCACTGTCCATTTTGAGGACCAACGCCATACAGTTATAAATTGTCCAAGGATAGAGCAAGGACTGAAGTTGGTGAAAATCATCCATGGGCATGCATCATCATCATTATCTTAGCCTTCTTCCAACAATTTGGGTAGGATTTTAAATGGCAGATAGGCAGAAGTTACAATCAGATGTCTGTGACTGTCCGCCGGTCATCAACCATCCTGCTTTACCCACTCACATGCCAGCATGGGCAGAGACTCACATTGACACCACTCACATGCCAACATGGTCCCACCTCAGATCGACTCCCAGGCCCCAGCTCATCCATTACACGTCCTCCCCAAAGGTTGAGAAAGAAAAGGGCCATGGAGGGGTAGTTGCTAGTCAAACCGCTAAGTACCAAGTGGCAAAGCATGGTATCTATTGGACGGTAGATGAGAACCATGAATGTAGTAGCATGGCATAGCCGTTTTCTGAAAACTGAACATTGATCGACAATAACTCTACAAACTTGGAATGTTTCAACCAACAGCTAAAACAGTTGGACGTGGCGCCGTCGGGAGAAATATACATAACTGCACATTTCTACAAACATGTGCACATGGCCACAAAAATGACCACATCTATGTGCATGCATGTTCTATCTATAACATTTAAAAGACCAAGTCATGTTTCCTCATTCATTGTAAAGTCATGTAAATATCATGTTTGGCAGCACTTTCGAAGTATATCTATTGAACTTGGTGTTATCAACATTAAACGTGTTTCTCTTTTTTAACTCGCTGGCCCAGATCACAAGTGAGATTAGAACGGGAAGGTCCCCTTATCGTCTCACTTGTTACTTGGAGATACTTCAACATGGTCACCTTGGTGTGTTTGGATCCACTATTGAATTGAATATCAACAATTTATTTAATGAAGTAGAAATGAACAAATTGCATTTACCTTAGCATTAATATTTGACAGATTCAGCTCCAAATTGCAACCATGTCACTTTCAGGTTGGCCTTGAAAGGAAGGTATGTGCAATTTGAGGGTTTGATTTCACTACGAATACTCGGCAACAACATTAGAATTTGATCATTTCCTCTTATTTAAATTGAATATTAGCAATTCAAAGCATTAATGTATCCAAAAGCAATCAAGTGATGTACTCATTCATTTATTCCAGGATATATTTCAGCTTACCTCTGCCCTGAAAATGGTGAGACGGGCATTGGGTGACATGGATTTGCTACCATTCCCGATGGCTGATTGTAACAAACAAACCATGGATATCCACTGTCCTCTGTCGAGAGAATCACCAACAAACATCAACCTTTTGCCTCTTAATTTCTCCAGCATTTCAATTGCATTCCACCTTAAAAAATAATTAATAAGTAAGAAGTCATAAGACATTTTCATACTCAAAACAACCATACACCCAAAAGAAATCCGGAAAATGAGTTTCCTGCGGAAAAGTCACCATGCCACAAAACAGAACTATATTTAAAACAAGCATGGATAGCTGATTTTCAAATTGAAAGGAAAAAAGATACATTGCAATATATCCAAATTATAAAACTAGCATACACCCAAAAGAATGTAGTTGTTGATAACCTAACAAACGCCTTTTTCCTGTGAAAATGTTGAGTCATTTCCATGCCACAAGACAGAACTATGTTTAAAACAAGCATGGATAGACCACAGTGGCATTTCCCACAACTAGTAAATTTTAGCAATTCATCCACCATATATGTGGCACATACAAGTACCCCCCATCCAGATCATGGGCCTCATTTTGGATGGAGCATAGACCGATGCCAATATAGATTGGACAATCCCAGATATCTTATTTCACCTGTTGAGGTTGGACAGTTGATCATTCCCTTTCCTGACCACACATTGATAACCACCAATTGGACAGTTGAGATCGTCCAATCAACATTAATTTTGGTCCATGCTCCATCTACCATGAGGCCAGTGATTTGAACAGCCAGGATTATTGTACATGTATGCCATGTGTACAGTGAAGGAGTCATCAAAATTTAGTAAGGTCTGGCAAATGCTCCCAACAGTCTAGCCCAACTAACATATAATGAAAAGAATATTACCTCCCATGTCCAAAGAATGTTGAATTTTGTGCATGTACAAGTTCAAACCAGGAAGTTGTACTTACCTCTTCAAGTTACAGTCATGAGGTTGCCACCTCCACTTCTGGTACATTGAATCCGGCCTGCCATGTTTCCTGCAAGCTAACTGATCTGACATATATGGGCAATCTCCCTCGTTGTAGAGCGGATGTGAAGCATTGTCAATGATCCATCTTCCCGAAAATACATCACACCTTGTTGGGCTTCCACTCTCTAGATCTGGTTTCCCCTTTGAAGAAATCCATCCGTCGTGGATGCTGTAGTTTCGACTCGAACTACATGCTTTGGACCAGTCCAACTTATCTAAAATTCAAAACCCATCATTCCAAGAGATCAAATAACAACACTAAATCATAGAGAAGCAATCAAATGATTCCAAATCATGAAATTCAAAGAACATCACATCACCCCAGAGTTTTCCAAACTTAAACTCAAAATCCATCGCCCTAGAGTTCAAATAAAGACACTAAATAAAGGAAATGAAGAAACCAATCCAATCTTCATAAAATTCAAATTCTCACTTCAATAGATAAATGAAACTAATCTAGCATTCATAAAACTGAAAACTCATCACCTTTAATTGTTCAAGGCATCAAAAGAAAGGAAGAAGGGCAGGACACAATCTAAACCTTCATGAAATTCAAATTGCATCACTCCAATAGATCCAATAAATGAATCCATAAAAAAAAAAAAAAAATCTAAACCCACAGATCAATATACCACCCCAATCTTTCTAAAACTCAAAACATATCACCACAATTGTTCAGACCGGTTCAGCGAGTCTTAATGTCAAAGATCCACCACTCCAATCAAATATTAATTCAACTTTCCTGAAACTCAATCCACAATGGTCCAATAGTTTAAACAAAGACACTATTGCCCTGTTTGGAACCTGTCGGAGAAGTGTTCTAAGATTAAGAAAACATCATCCGACATGTGCTATCATTACAGCCACTTCGGCAAAAGGATGGCTTTTTGTGGGATAACAAGGAGATATTGTGGCACTTTATAACAAAAATTCAGCTATTCATGCTTATATGACTTTGATGATAGGAAACGTCAAGGAATTTATTTTATCAGAGTATATTTTCCTCGCAGGTGCCAACACAGCCTAAATCACAAGAAATGAAGGGAACAAATCCAACCTTCATAACATTTAAACCCATTACTCCAGTGGATCAAATAAACAAATCCTGCATTCCTACAATTCAAAGCCATCACTCCAATAAATGAAGTTCAGCAATCCAATCTACCTAAAATTCAAAACTGACAACTCAGATAAAGGAGTTAAATGCATCCAACCTTCTTTGTTCAAAATTCATCACAAGAATAAATGAAATAAACCAATCCAACCTTCATTAAATTCAAAATCCATGTCCCCAGTATATCACAGTAATCCAACCTTCCTAGAACCAGAGGATCTATAAACTCCCAAGCCTTAGAATATTTGTACCGTCCTAAAGAGACTGACCAGGACAAGCAGAGCACATGGATATTGATCCAGGCCATTTATCCGATGGCAACACTGGATTAACCATGCACCAAAAGTATCCCATATTGGAAGACCCCAGCCATCTAACCTTTGGCCTTCTTTGCATTCTATGTAGAGAATTGCTGTACTATAACTGTCAATTGCCCTTAGCAAGCCACTGATAGAAGGATTAGGATTGTCTCATCAAGGAATACTTTTGGGTATGGTCCGACCATGATTGGACCCATCAACAGATAGGATCTCTGAACCATGGTCCCACCTGTATGGAATAGGTTCCTAAAACAGATGCTACTCTGTGGCTAGCATCATTGAAATGATGTGCAGGTCCCTCATGGTTTCACATGGTAAACATTTGCGATGAATGATAAAGACAGTTGATCTTGAAGGCAACCACGTGGATAGTAAAGTGGGCCAAATATCACAGCAATTGAACAACACCAAACATCCATTTGTGCATTTTTGTGATTAAATGTCAACGGTTCCTCTTGACATTCCTCATGCTGGCAAGATAGGGCAACTACCAGAGTCCAAACCCCTGGCTTTTGGGATGCCCCATCTGTGTGGTAGCCCACAAGATTAACCATCCATCCCTGATCATTTCATAAAGTGATGTCTGCGATGAGAAGGGAACGGCATGAACTTCTAGTGCTGCATTGAAGCATTCCTCTTCCTTGTAACAATCACCACAATGGATCAAAGAGACCTATAAGGCTACCCTTGAGAAAATTTCAAATCCTGCCCTTGCTTGGCACATCTTATGTAAAATCAGGCCTGTTCATCGGATAGGCCCCTCTACGAACATAGCATTGCCTGAAAATCATAAAGGACCCATCATCAGTTGGGGCATATCCATACATGTGTCGAGCATGAACCGTTAGTTATTCTTTCTAATGCCCAATTTGTTGTTGATTAATGTCTTAAATCTGTAAATCAACATGCATGTCGATGACAGTTTGATGCCATCAAGCAGGCTTCGATGACATCGAAGTCGGCTCAATGCCATTGGTAAAATCCAAAATTTATCGAGTTGGTTGCTGGACACTTTAGGTGCCCTGTTCAATGCCATCGAAGGCTAGTCGATGCCATCAAAGGTTGTTCGATGACATCGAAGGCATGTTCGATGCCATCGGTAAAATCCAGAAAAATCATGTTTAATCGTAGGAACGTTTTGGTTGTTAGTTTGAAGCCATCAATGGTCTATCAATGTCATCGAAGTACCATAGAAGGTGCCATCGAACGAATGCACAAAGTCACGCAAATTTGCGTATCTGCAGGATTTGTTTCCGATTTTGATTGTGATTATCCTTAAGGCTACATATAGGGGTGTAATCGGGATTGGGGAGTATCTCAAGGCTTTTTGATTCGTTCCTATAGTTTTCAAGGGCTTGTAAGGGGAGATTCGAGGCTTGTTCTCATCAGGTATTCTCTTTATCTCTTGTAATTTCTGCTTTCATAGTGATATAAGTGCCGTGATTTTTTCCCGAAAGGGTTTTTCCACGTTAAATTCGGAGTCTTTGTGATTGGGCATGTTTGTGCTATTGGAATACTTTGCTTGATTACCTCTGTGTGCTTCCGCGATTCCCCAACACAGTTTTCCTATAAAAGCCCAACCCACCCAGTGACTGGACCAAGCCTAATTATCAAACCACGCCATGCCACACAGATGGTACGACCCACCTGATGAAGGCACCGGATCTCATACACAATGGGAAAGTCCTACGAGTAGGCCTGGCATTTCTGTTAGCTCAAACAAACCATCCCACAATAAATTCAAAAACCCCATCAAATCAAAACATTGGTAAATAAGCAAATCCATGATCCATACTTCATAAAATTCAAAACCCAGTTCCCCAACTGACCCAAAAAAAAAAAAAAAGGACTAGCAAAGAAATAACTCCTACGCGTATCAAACAAAAACAAAAAACCACTATATGCTATTACCAAAAGTAGAGAAAGGGTGTAATGAATACGTCAAATGTGGGGGCCTCCCAGGTTCAAAACACATCAAAATCCAAAACCCATTTCTCAAACAGATCAAAAGAACAAACAGAAGAAACCCAAAAGGCAAAAAAATAAATAAATAAATAAACAGAGAGATCCAAACAAACTAAGAAGAGTTCAAGATTCACCTGAATACAATCTCTTGGGAAAGTGATTGGAGAAGTTGGTGGGAAGAGAAGCAGTGAACAAGGCATGGGAAGTGACATCAGTAACAGATGCTTGAGACTCTACTTGGATTTGGATTTCTCTATTGCTTTCAGTGTAGAAGATGGAAGCTACAATGAAAGCACAGAACAGAAGAGCAAAGAGAGGAAATGGAGTCTTCTTTTGTCTCCATCTCTGCATTTTTCTATAATCTCTCTCTCTCTCTCTCTCTCTCTCTCTCTCTCTGATTGTCTTTCTTTTTCTTGGATGTCTAGCTCTATGTGCTTTTCTTTCTTTTTCTTTCTCTCTCTGATTGTCTTTCTTTTTCTTGGATGTCTGGCTCTATGTGCTTTTCTTTGTTTTTCTTTGACGTTTTGATTCTCATTCTCCCATCAGTTCCAAGGGGTAGACGAATGTTGGACTGACCATACTAGGTTGACTTGCGCGCGTAGGGTTATAACAAGAGTCGCGGTAACCGTCTCAGTTCGGCATGCGCAGGAGAGATCTGGAGCGCTGATTAGGTGGGAGCAAGAACTAACATTCGCCTCTTTTGTAGGACATCTGATACCATATAAATGGTGGACCTCACCATGAAGATCATCTGACCCTTTAAATCTAGCCCATTCATTTATAAACAGGCCACGTTTGGGACGCGAATTGCGTGGAGCTTCGTTGTTTAAGTACTCTGTGGGGCCCACCGTAATGTATGTGTTTTATCCACGCGGTCCGTCCCTCTCTTTCTACTAATTTTAGTGCATGATCCCAAAATTGAAGCATATCCAAATCTCAAGTAGACCACACCACGTAAAACAGTAGGGATAATGACATCCATCCATCCGTTGAAACATTTCTAAGGCCGACGGTGATGTTTATTTTTCATCCAACCTGTTCATAAGTTCCCACATATCTGGATGAAAGTAAAACTTAAATATAACCTTGATCCAAAACTTCTATAGTGCCCTAGAAGCTTTCAACAGTAGGCGTTCAACCCCCACTTTTTCCTGTATGTGGTCCATTTCAACTTCGTATATGCTTCAATTTTTATCTAATACTCTAAAATGATATGGGGAAAATGATGGACGGCGTGGATAAAACACATATATTACGTTGGGCCCTGTAAAATCCTTACACCACCTCGCTTTTTCCTCGTGTTGGATTCACCACGCAATACGCGTTCCCCACGTGTCGGAGTCGTAAATGGGAGAGATGACCGAGCTGAGACCGAGATAGCGAGTGGATCAACGGTGGGACTCTTGCATCCAACGGTCTGTATTCAATGTATGGGTTTTACACGACTACATATTTAAGGTATGAATTGGGGCACGTGCGGAGAGATCCGGACCACTAGTCAGGGGAAGCGGATTTTCCGGTGTAGCACACGTCAGCTATCTAGCTGGTGATTTGACGTCACCAAGTTATGTGGGTCACATCATGAGGTATGTGTTATATCTAAACCGTCCACCAATTTGGCGCTCGTACTAAGTATTTACTTGAAAAATAAGATAGATCCGCATATTAAGTTCGACGGCGCTGAAAAAAGCAGTGGGGGATTGAACGTCTACTATTGAAACCCTTTTAGGGATCGCAGGAGTTTTGAGTCAATATGGTATTTGTTTTTCCTCTTAATCTAAGTCTTTGCGACCTTATGAATAGATTGGATGGAAAATTAAAAGGTACTGTGGGCCCTATGAATGTTTTAACGGTGAAAAGCATCCTCGCCGCTGCTATTTAAGGTGTGGTCCACTTGAGATTTGTATATGATTCATTTTTTATCTCATTCTCTAAAATAATCTCTAAAAGTGGGATGAACAGTGTGGATATTATAAATACATCATTTTGGGGACTTTGATCTCATTTTAACCATTCATACAACTCGGAGCTCAAGGAGCGTCAGCGGTCGTCTTCACACTACACGTATCCACACCGGTATACCGCTAGTGTGTGGTACACCAGCCAATCCGGACGGTTGACCTAAAATTACCAGATCTCCATATTTAAAGTACAGCTTTGGCCCCTTTGTTAAATGTAACAGCATTTATTTCGCATGGAAAACTTTTCAAGTGGAGCTCCGGTTGTTTGGTGGACCAGATCTTTAACACGTGTGCCAAGTTAGCTTATGTGCTGCGATTCTCCTCTCCCATATCTTCATGCGCGAATTGCTTAGCATTTCCAAGGACTATGTCGTCCTGCTGAATATACAAGATACCGTCCATATGAAGCCACAATACGGTGATCCAAACCGTTGATATGATGGGCCCGATCGTTGAAGGTAAAAGCATTCTAGCTCTCAGATAAATGGCCCACCATTACTCGGCGTACGACAAAATACCACAGCCATCCAACTTCAATAGAAAACCGTACAATAATCAAGGTTTTCAACCAATCCGCTTCCGTCGGCGAGCTGTGCTGCCCATAATCAGTTTGTCCGAAGGCTTTGATATTCTGGCGGAGTACGATGGATGATACACGAGCACTTAGAAATTGCATTCGTAGCATCGAAATAATTAAAATTAAACTCTTCAAATTATGGATCCTATTTAAGATGTATCATATACCAAAAATTACGCTTATCTGAATAGCTGACTATTGGATTGGTACACATTATATTGGACGGTTGGAAATGAAAAGCTGTCCATGAATTGAACCTAAGGATTTTTCAACCAGTTTGATTTTTCAAAATTGGCTTAGTAGCAGTAGTTTTATAATTTAATAGTTTTAGTTTGGGCAATCCATGCGATGTGTGCAACTTCTCGGTGTCTGCGTATCAAGTGGCGTACACCTCCAGAGTATCAAAAAGGGAGCGGATTAGGTGCGGCCCTGACCGTGAGCCCCACCTTGATGTATTTATTGTATATCCACTCCATCCATTCATTTTATCAGATAATTTTATTAACATATTTTAAAAATTAAGCATATACATATTACATTTCGATCACACCGTAGGAAGCAATGGTGATTGAACAGTCACCATTAAAGCTTCCTAGAGAATATCGTAATTTTTATTCGCCATCTAACCTATTGATAAGGTTAATCAGACCTGGATGAAGGTAAAAAACAAATATTATCTTGATCCAAAACTTTTATGTCCCATAATAAGTTTTTAATGGTTGATCACCACTGTTTTCTACATTGTGGTCCACCAGAGATCTTTATCTATTTAATTTTTTTTCATAAGCCCTGAAATGATATAGATAAACTAATGGACGGAGAGGATATAGAATTGTTACATTAATGTTGTCCCCACGAGGAGGGCCGCACTGTGTTAGGTGCCGCAGGGACCGCAGCTAATCCGCTCCCATCAAATAATTCACTGTCGGAATTTTCACTTTTGAGAGGGATGTCGAGACAGTACCTTTGCCGGTACTCACCACTAAAAAGAGTGAGACTTCACGTACGTGAGAAGATCTAAACCGTTCATTAACTGTTCCTAATTCTGAATATTCTTATTACCGTTTATTATATGGGACATGCATTTAAGAAATGGATGATGGATAGAAATTGATCAATGATTCATATTCAACTTACAGTTGTGGAGCATTCCAGATGTGAGAAGCTGTATAATGCTGTGAAATCGTATGTTCACGATGGGCCGAATATGATGAGAGTCCAGGATCTGGTTCAGATTTTCCACGTTGTCTCACCTGCAGAGAAAATATTGGTCCATCTCACGCGTGAGAATACACTGGCCGTTGGTGTAGATCTTATCGTACAAGATCAGAAAAGTGATTTCGTTTTACGTCTGTCGCGACTCAGAATCCAGCCTGTGTCGCCACTCATTGGGCCTTGATTTTGAGATGGACCAATGAGCTATTTATTCCATAATCATATTTAGTGTTAATCTTAACCATTGACTTTTTAGAGTTGGATGTGAGCCGTTGAAATTTACTTTTCGTTAATTCTAAATACATCTACAGATATCGATGGTCAGAATCAAATGATCAGAGCATTGATTCCCACAGTGTTGACGTTTTCGATCGGTAGATCACTCAAAATGTGGGCCCAGTGGCCGCGACACACGCTGGACGAAGAGTCGCAACAGAGGCAAAACGAACTCCGGACAGAGTGGTCCATATCGTAGCGTACAATGCTCCAGCCGACAGTTTCTGCGCAATCCTCGGGCTTACGGAAGCGGATTGCTTGGGGACCGTGACACCACGGGTATCCCTGGTGGCAGGCTCTGTAGGGCCCACTGTGATGTATATTTTTTATCCACGCCGTCCATCTATTTCTCCAGCTCATTTTATGTCTAATACCACGAAAAAAACTTACATCCAACGTTCAAGTGGACCACACCACAGGAAACTGTTTTCATTCAACGCACCCCCTTGAAAACTTCTTGGGGCCACAAAAGTTTGGGATCAAGCTGATATTTGTGTTTTCCCTTTTACGCAGATCCGCGTGACCTCTCAGTGGGCCCCAAGAAGGTTTCAACCGTCGATGACATTATCCCCAGTGGTTCTTGTGGTGTGGTCCACTTGAGCTTTAAAAACGAGCCAGTAAAACGATGGACGGTGTGGATATAAAACACATATATTACCGTGGACCCTACAGTGCCAGCAACCAGGAATCCATTTATGGGGTTTTTCTCCAGGACAAGTGGGCGCAAGGTTCGTGGCTGCAAGCCTTTGATATAATACGACCCAGACCCGAATCCGAATCCTCTGGTTGCCACAAACGTGGATGAAACCTGAAATAGATGAAACCTTTTCAGGTAGTGTGATTGGTCAATGTCAGTGATAATTGAATACAGTTTGTAGAGCTATGTATGTCTGACCAGATCTGGTGGATCCGGCCAGATCCGACCATATCCAACCCGATTCAAACCGAAACCGATGGTCTAGTTCGGTATGGATCGAGTAGGGTCATTCAGATCCAACAGATTTTCGTATCAAGTTCGGATCGTAGTCAATCTGGACCGATCCGAACCAAATGGATCCGATTTAGACCGATCCAATCCGATCCGGAGTGATTCTTATAAATATTTATCACATATATTTATCTTATGTTAAATGACAAATAAACATCACTGAGGCCTTATAAATTTTCCAATGGTAGAAATCAATACTTCTACTTTTTCCTGTGGTATGGTCCACTTAAGCTTTGGATATGCATCAATTTTGGGTTCAACCACTAAAATGATCTGGAAAAACGAATAGACGGCGTAGATAAACCACATGCATTCACAGTGTACCCCAACAGAGTTTACTCAGTACAGTAAGAGCCCACTAAGTTACGTGCACAGCACGTCAACATAGGCAGCTGTCAGCTGGTGTAGATACGTGTCATACAAAGATGAGCACATTGAGCTACATGCACAACACGTCAACACGGGCGCGGATTAGCTACTGACAGGTTGAGTAGTGAGAGTCCCTACTAGAGTGACGTCACCAAGTTCCATGAGCCCCACCATGATGTATGTTTTGTATCCACACCTTCCATCCATTTGGAGAGATCATTTCAAGACAATATCTAAAGAAAGAATTAAATCCAAAGCTCCAGTAGACCCCAACACAGAAAGCAGCGGGGACAGTAACGCCCACCATTAAAAACTTCTAAAGGCCACAAAAGTTTTAGATCAACGTGATATTTGTGTTTCCCTTATTTCGTGTCTTTTTTAACTTTTGAACAGGTTGAATTTCAAATAAACATTATGGTGGGCCTTAAGATAGTTTCAACGGTGGGAATCACTCTCCCCACTATTTTCTGTAGTGGGGTCCACTACAGCTTTTTATTTGCATCATTCTTTAGCTCATGCCCTAAAATTATATTTCAAAATGGATGGATGGTGTGGATACAACACATACATCATAGTGGGGCCCACAGAACTTGGTGACGTTACTTCAGTAGCCGACTCGCTCAACCTATCATTATCTAATCCGCATCCCGTCAACATAGGCAGCAGTTTACAGTTGCCAGCTAGTGTAGATACGTGTCACGCAAAGACGAGCCCACTGAGTTACGTGCACAACACGGGCGCGGATTAGCTACTGACAGGTTGAGTAGCGAGAGTCCCTACTAAAGTGACGTCACCAAGTTTCGTGGGCCCCACCATGATGTATGTTTTGTATCCACACCTTCCATCCATTTGGAGAGATCATTTCAAAGCAATATCCAAAGAATGAATTAAATCCAAAGCTCCAGTGGACCCTAGCAAATAAAGCAGTGGGGACAGTGATGCCCACCATTAGAAAACTTCTAAAGGTCACAAAAGTTTTAGATCAACATGATATTTGTGTTTTCCCTTATTTCGTGTCTTTTTTTGAACTTTTGAAGAGGTTGGATTTCAAATAAACATTATGGTGGGCCTTAGGATTGTTTCAACTGTGGGAATCACTCTCCCCACTATTTTCTGTGGTGGGGTCCACTACAACTTTTTATCTACATCATTCTTTGGCTGATGCCCTAAAACGATATTTCAAAATGGACGAACGGTGTGGATACAACACATACATCATAATAAGGCCCACAGAACTTAGTGATGTCACTTCAATAGCCGACTTGCTCAACCTGTCATTATCTAATCCGCGTCCCGTCAACACAGGTAGCAACTTACAGCTGCCAGCTAGTGAAGATACTTGTCGTGCAAAGACGAGTGGAGATGTGCCTCGAGCTCCGAGTTGTACGAACGGCTCAAATGAGATCAAAATTACATAGGCCGCACAATGATATATTTACTATATCCATATCGTTTATCCATTTTTCGTAATCATTTTAGAGCATTTGAAAAAAAAAATAAAAAATGAATCATATCTAAAGCTTAAATGGTCCACACCGAAAATAGCAGCGAGGATAATGATTTTCATTGCTAAGAAATTCGATTCGAATCGTAGCCCACCCGATCCGACTCGATTTCCCTGACTAAGTCGGATTCAATTTGGGTCAGGCCAACCGTACATCGGATCGGTTCGAGTCAGATGTCTTAGAATCGGTCTGGATTGAATCGAGTTTGGTTCAGCCCATATAGATTTCGGACCGAATCGAGTTAAACCCAATCTGATCTGACTCGGTCCGATCCCTAGCTCTAAAAATTTGTGAAAACGTGGCCTGATAACATTGTAACAAACAGGAAATTATTATTTCCAGCAAGCAATGAATCCAAACCCAATGTAACCGGCGTTGATCAAATCATCTACCAAATCACAGTAATCTTTTCGAATTATCACTAACTTGGATGAGTGGAAGTACATTTAAGTGGCATAGTTTTGTGGGCCCAACCTTTATATGTGTTATACCTGTCGATCCATATTCGGATATGATTGTATAAGGAGAGACAAAAAATTGAATCACATTCAAAGTGAAAATTAACCGCACCATAAAAATCAGTACGGATCGAATGTCTACCATTGAAAACTTTCTATGGTCCATAGAAATATTGGATATTTATGTTTTCCCTTTGTCTTGGCCCACGTGACCTCATGAATTGATTAGATGGTTTCTCCTATTGCTTTCCGTGGTGTGGTCCACCTATGCTTTGAATCTTTCTCATTTCTTAATTAATATTCCGAATTTTTACACTAAAATAATTTTGTAAAATGGATGGACGGTGTAGATAAAACACATATTTAGCAAGTTATATCCATGTGTTTATAATCACGCAAGTACTTCACTTTATATCCATATCCAGCATGGAAAGTAGTATTGATAATCGTTACTCATTCACCAAACCATTAATTCCTGAAACAAACAAACTCCTATGTATCCATAAATCAGATGGGTCAGAAAAAGAAATCCATCAGTGGCCCACGTTCTACCTGAAAATGTTAAAATATCCCATGGCTACGATTTCCCAATCCGGATGTTTTGAATCCTAGACCACAAACGGTGGAGGTTCTTATATCAACGGCTCGGATCACTGAATCGCGGTCTCCACTTGCAGAAACTGGAGATCCCTTTTAAAAGTTCTCAGGACGAGCCTCGTCAGAAAAGGGCAGACGTTGTTTTTCCCCTCGATAGCTATTTGCGATACTAGGATTCCGAGTCCTACTCACCCTGATATTGGCAAATGCGAAACCTGTTTGATTTGTTCAGGTGGGCTCGGACTGTATTTTCTGGGGCCCTCAAAGTGGTTTGGTCTGATAATCAGGTGGATTCCTGATTACATTTGTATGAATGATGTGGACCTTTGATCATGTTCTCAGCGGTTAGATTTTTTCTTTTTTTTTTTGAATAATTTCTATCGAATGGCACGTGCGAAGTGGGCCCTACCTTTTGAACGGATCAGATCTTTCAGAAATAGAGAGTAATGACACGTTTTCAAAATCTTACTATAAGTGAATGGTGGGGGCAGTTCTTTATTTTTTAAAGGAGTTTGTTGTGCCGACAAGGAAATGTGTTAAGAAAATCGATGCGTGGCTGCAAATGCAAGTTGTCCCTCGATTCTAACTCTCCCACACGAACCAATTTGAAACACGTGTGAGATTCAGAATGTGGATTTCGTGTGGTCATTCTTGTATGGTCAGTAAACAAAAGTCATCATGAGGCCCAGTCATCACATCAGGCTTTTTAAATGATGAAGTGCCAGGATGAAAGATGACCAATGGTTCATGTTTAAATTGTGTGTGGGGCCCACTTGAGAACCAGAATGATTAAAGTGGGCAGATAGAAAAATCTAATGGCTGAAATTCAACGCACATTTGTGCTCAATTGATGAGTGGATGAACGTGATCTTTGGTACATGGGCACTGCTTAATGAACGGCTCTGGTTAATCACGTGTCTACATCCAACGGCAGGAGCGAGGTCTTTCAGAAGGAAGCGGTAGCCATGTGGCCCTCTGGCACGACCTAGCCCAATTTTTATAGGGGCCCACGGTGATGCTTTTGTTTTATCCAAGCCGTCCATATGTTTTTTCAGCTCATTTTAGGGTATAATCCCAAAAATAATGTAGATCCAAAGTTCAATTGGACCACACCATGGAAAAAGTGGGGATTAAACTCCCACAATTGCAAACTTCTCGTGGGCCACAGAAGTTTTGGATCAAGCTTATATTTTCATCTAGGTCTATATGACCATAGGAACAAGTTAGATTGAAAATAAAACATCACGATGGATCTTATAAAGTTTTCAACGGTGGACATTCAATCCCCATTATTTTCTGCGGTGTAATCTGCTTGAACTTTGAATCTTTATTATTTTTGGGCTCATGTCTTAAAATGAGCTGAAAAAAATAAATAGACAGCGTAGATTTAAAAAATAAATAAATAAATAAATAAATAAAAATAAAAATAAATTACACTGGGCCCACAAAGCTTGTCCAACGTATGCTTTCCTTTCAAAAGCCATTTCGATCCCACATTAAAGGGGCAGCAGATTAACTCATATATTATATATCCCATCGATTTTTCCTGATCATTTTAGGATATGAACCTAAAATTGAAACGGATCCAAATCTCAGCTGGACCATAACATATGAAAGAGTGGCGCCGGACCATTAAATATTTATTGTTACCGAAACATTACGGTGGGCCTTGGGAAGTTTGCATTCAATCACTACTGTTTCCTATGATATGGTCCTTCCGAGGTTTTGATCTGTTGGATTTTTTACGTCATGCTTTAAAATGATCCAGGAAAACAGATAGACAGCATGGATATAGAATAAATACATCAAGTAGGTCCCACAGTAAGGGCTGCACCATCTGGGGTGAGGCCTAATCTGCTCCCAAAAATGGGGAACGGATTGAATACTCCCCCTGCCGCCGGCTGGTGGTCGGTCCTCTGTGGGCCCCACCATAATGTATGTGTTTCTTCCATTCCGTCCATCTATTTTTTCAGATCATTTTATGGTATGAGACCAAAAATGAGGTATATCACATTATCAATTGGACCACATTACAGGAGACCGTGTTGAATAAACGTAGACCATTAAAAACCTTTTGGAGGCATAAAAGTTTTGAATCAAGCTTATCTTTGTTTTGTTACCTTCATCTGGGCCTTTATGACCTAATCAATAGATTGGATGTCAAATAAATAGTACCGTGGGCCTTAGGAGGAATTTAATGGTAGACATCCAATCACTATTGTTTTCCTGTGGTGTGGTTCACCTCAGATTTATATCCCTCACATTTTTAGCAACAAGCACTAAAATGATCTTTAAAAATGGATGAACGGAATGGATTAAACACATACATCATGGTGGGGCCTACGGAGAAACGACCACCATCCACTGGGCTAGGGGCTGGGGGAGTAGCCAATCCGTTTACCAAAGAAAAAGGTCGAGCCATCTCTATTAGGCAAAGGAGAAGACTTCACCGATACTACACCAAAATCGTCATTTAGGAACAGTTTTAAAACCGTTCCTAAATGCTTCAGGAATGGTGTAATACCGTTCCTAAAGGAGGCGTCGTAGAAAATCAGGAACGGTTCAGAACTGTTTTGGGTACCGTTTTAGTTTTTAGAAACGGAATTTTAAGAATGGTTTTAAACCGTTCTGGTGCCAACGGTCACATTTTGGGCAAAAAATTTTAGAAACGGTTTTGAATGCTTATTAACGTTGCCACCGGTCAGATTTTAGGACGGAATTTTAAGAACAATTTTAAACCCCTTTGTTAATTGTATAAGAGAGAGTGGGGTATGTAATCTACTTGTATTATATGCCAGATAATTACACAAATAGAAGAAAAGGACTAGAATGATTCACACATAATAATCTTTTCCTTCTTTTCTAGTACACATTTTAATTTTAATTTAAATTTCCAATTTCAATATAACATTTCATTTCCAGGCTTCTATAATCCAACAATTCCTTGCTCTTTTCTAGAATGATCACTTTGCCTTCAGATATGATATCCGCTGCAAATCCTCCTCTTCAATGTCTTCTCGTCCATCCCTCACAACCCAAGCGATCTCTTCCACTAGTTCTTCAGGCCTGGTATTCCATTTGCAAAAATACCATATTTATATTAAAAGTCTCATTCAATGTCCTGCAAAATCTTAAAGGCAAAATAATTGCACAGGTAAAAATGTTATCAGCCCCTGTCCAGGCTCTTTATTTGGTCACCAGAAATTGAGACCAAGACCTGGCCTGCAAACCCCAAAATCATCGAATAGAGCTCTCAACAGCCAAAAATGGGCAGGGACTCAACATGGGCTAGGCCTTGGTGGAAATAGTTATGAAACCTCAATCGACCCATAGTAACAAGGGCCACTTGGAAGCCCAACAGGCCTAGTGACAACATAAAGAGAGAGGACTGATCACCTATAATTGGTTGTACTCTGCAACCTGCTTTTCTCTTTTCAATGAAAAAAAAATTGGGTAGCACTTCTGCAGTTAAGGTAATTGCATAGGAAATTACACCAATCATTTCAGTGCATAGGAAGATTTTGTTGCACCTGGAATTGGATCCAACCCCACAAAACTGGGGTAGCACTTTTGTAATTAAGGTAAGAGCAATGTGACAGGTGCAGGTATGTTTGATGCAGCCCATTTGGGTTGTAATCAGATGAGTTGATTGTTCCCAGATCAGTGATCATCACCATTTCATCCGTATACAAATGGACCCTAAAAATATTCAATGCTCACCTCATGTATATGAGTATTTTAGTGGGATCCTGACTACTAAAGTGCAGCGGATTACACATAGTAATTTCCTATTTGGCATGTAGAACACAAAGATTGAAAGCAAAGTAGGTGCTACAACTAGAACACTCAAATTTAGAGCTAGGCATTGAGTCGAGTTGGACCGAGTTAGGGCTGACCTAACTTGATCCGGTTTTGAAATCGAGCTAACCCGAACTCGACCCGACTCAGTACCGAGTCCTGCATGCCTAACCCTGCACACACTTCTCAACTCATTGTCTACATGCACACACTTCTCAACTCTTCCTCTTTTGGGGGCGTTGATCTCATTTATTGTTGGTTGGGATCATCCACTCTATATCAGATACGCTCTTGAGTGGAAGTTACAACATGAATAAAAAAATAGGTAGAACTCAAATGCATGCAGAATTGGATTACCATTTGATAGTAGCAGCATCAGTAGCCAAACAGAGATAATACTGCTTGTAATAAGTATCTAAGGCAAGAGTAGATGGTTCCTTGGCAGCCAAACTTTTAACCAGCACAGCTCCCTGTGAAACATTGATGAAAAGCTACTTATAAACATAATTATGACATCCAAAATCCTTTTTAAAAAAATCAAAAGAACAAGAGGTTTCTTCTGCAACCTTAGTATCATTAAAGCATCTGGTGCGAGCTTGTTCGGGTGGATAATGATCACCATGGGATCATAAAAATGTAGTAGAGTCTTCGTATTTTGACACGAACTGCTTGTTTCAATGTACTGTGAAAGATGAAGTGAGGCTAACCTCAGGTCAAAGGCAGCCACTCCAACCTGCACAAAAGATTGATAATGAGCAATACTTGCAACTGAGAATAGATAATAGTAGTTCACCTCAGCAACATTAAGCCACCATTATCTTGGAGTTACAGTGACAAATTTATGAATATAGTAGCATTAAAAAGACAAACGACCATATCAATGTTGAAGTAAAAGAAACTCTGTATAAATGGAATCAGTCGATCATTTTATAACACTTACCTTAGGGTCCAAATTGATGTTTACCCCCAATGCCTCTAACACATCAGCATTTCCACAGGCAGAAGAACTGGATTTGTTTCCTTGTTGCTACCATAACATAGAATTCTAATTAATTATAGTACATACTAGAATAATTTCAACATTATTCCTTATGTGAAAGGAGCATCACCTTGGCAATTTTTGCACCAGAGGCAACAACTAGAATACAAGCCCCTGTTGATATGTTAATCGTGTTTGTCCCATCACCTCCCTTTCCAACAATATCAACCACCTTCAACAATATGACCACTCACTTTTAAGAATGACTCTCTTTTGGCTCTCAAAAGAACAAGAAAACCACTGATCAAAACTTCATTAGCTTCACTCAGTAAAAAAAATCAAGAGAAGCTTCTGCCTCCTCTTCAGATAAATCCACCCCATTTATCAGAGATTCAATAATCTGCAAATTTATTAAAGATCATAGAAACAAAAGCTATTAATAAAGACAGAAAAAACATAATAATAGCACACCAAAATCAAAACCCATCAAGCAATTTGATGTTTCAGGCCAAACGATCAATAGATAAACAACATGATATTGAACTCTTGAATTGACAAACCTGACAGCATATAATCATTCATGATGTTGATCTCTGATGCAAGAAGCAAATCTCTCCTATACAGATACCTGAAAAATAGGCAACAACAATGCAGTGTTAGCCAAACTAGTAGAGTCTACTTTCAGTAAAGTGTTTTATCTGTGATATAACTCCTTACCATGCAGTGATGATCGAAGCCATCAACACATTTGTCACAAACCTGCATTACATCTATCATGTCCAGTTTATAGAAACAACTAATCAAGTAAGCTATACAATCAAAACATATATACAGTCCAAAAAGGTTAAGTGTCCAAAAAAGTATTAGACTATTGTCACTAATCGGTGAACTTAGTAAAGCAATGATGCCATGCAACAAATGAGCCAATTCCAACTTCGCCTAAAGTCGAATGATATCCGTCTGGCTCGGGCAATTCGACGTCTCCTTTGATAATGATATCAATGGCAACCTTGTAAAGATCTTCCTAAAGAGGCTTGCCATGAATCATTTGGGGCCCATCTGCCAAAATAACTGGCCCTTGAGCAACAAGTTCTTTACGCCAAGAGTACAACTTGCATGGTCGCATTCTCTCTACACATTGATGATTCCCAACTGAGGGTCCACCAATCGATTGTAGATTCACCGGTTGAATCGAATCCATGTGTTGTTGCTGTAATAAAGTTCCACACCATGTGTTATATACGATAATTGAAGAAAAATTATTACCATTTAAATTTTTAAAAGAAGGATTTTAATGAAAATTGACCTGAATCATCTCTTTGATACCCCTAATTTGGTCCGTAAGAAAATCTATTTTAGAAGATAACTCTTGAATTTTAAACAATTGCTCTTGAATTGTGGACAATTGCACTTCTACTTTTCCTTTATACGAAGAGATTTTTTCAAGAGCTGTAGCAGACCCCCTGATTTGTGATTGGGAAACGGTGGTCTCAATACCTCAAACACGATCCCTTGTATCGGGACTAAACACTTGAGTCAATGGATCGTTGAGGATGTCATGGGAATTACTTCCTTCACTAGCAAGTGACTCTTTGACCTTTTCCTATAATATTATACATAAGTAATATATTGACACTAAATTTGAATTCTATAAACTTAAGTTTAAGACAATGAGATTACCACATGTGAAGCCGCATTACCATGAATAGAACCATCCTTTCTTGTATGGGTTTTAATCCATACTTCAGTCCTACTAATTAGGGTGTTTCCATCTTTCTTTTGGCGTTGCTATATTTGGATGAATTTCACATTGTTAGTTATTAAGAATACAAAGCAATTAAAAAATTTAAGTTATATATAAATATCAATACTTAACCATTCTTTCTCGATTCTCGTGTCGCTATGCTTGCCACTCGTATGGTAAATTTATCTACTACACGTGATTCGATATTTTAGAAAATTTATCTACTTACCTTTTCCATTCATAAATTCCATCATAGCAGTGTAGAACCCATCTGCGTACTTATTGATGTTGTATGTTAGTTAAGTATATATTCTTGCCATTATCCAAAGGCTCTTCATCGCACACCCTATCCTCGTCCATGAACCTTTGATGCGTATGCTTGTGACTTTCTCTCTCACCGTTTGGCATGTACTCCATACAATATAAAATAGATTCTTTTATAATGTAACGCTCTCCAATACACCATTCAGGATGTGTTGTATTCTTTATGTATCCTTTATAAATTTTCATTAACCTGATGGAGGCATCCAATTAATAATATATTGTCAATATATGATGATGATGAAGTCTAAATGAATCACATTAAGGTTAGATATTTACTGTTCAAAAGGATACATCCACCGAAATCTAACTGGACCGCAAGCTAATGCTTTGTCAGTTAGATGTACCATAAGGTGAACGCTAATAACAAAGAATGAAGGAGAAAAAAACTTCTCCAAAAAACACATTGCCACAACAACATGTTGTTTGATGGCAATGATGTTATCTGCACTAATTATCTTCAAGCACAGGACATTAAAGAAGTAACAAATGTGCTTAATAGCAGTTCGCAACGTCTTATGCTCTGAGAAAGCATGTTGTAGCAACACATGTAGTAACTGACACATAATGACATGATAATCATGCGACTTTAGTCCCTTTATCTCGAGAGTTTGTAAGTTCACAAGATGTTTAAATCTGAAACTATACCTTGTTGGAACCTTCAAGTCATGCAATGTTTGACAAAACAATTCTTTCTCCTTGTGACTTAAAGTAAATGGTGCCTTTGGTTTAATAGTTTTGTCATCTGCTTCTTTCATCCATAAGTCTTTCATTATGTTCATTTTTTTTCAAATCTTCGCGTGCACTTATATCATCCTTAGTTTTATCTTTAACTTCTAGAATTGTCGATAGAAGATGGTCACCAATATTCTTTACAACATACATTACATCCAAGTTATGCCGAACTGGTAACTCCTGGAAAAACATAATTATGATGGAATGTTAAGTTTTTATTCACTGACATATATGTAAATGAAAGTAATAAGTTAAGGATATCACCTTCCAATATGGCAAGTCGAAAAGGATCGATCTTTTGTACTAAGCAATTATATTCCCAGTCGAATCATCACCGTAACTTTTTCATTTCTTTCCCTTCAATTTACCGATATCCATCTGAATACCGATTACCTTCGCTTCAACCTTTGAACCACTTAATCAATGAGAAGGTCTTCCTTCTTCTACTTTATTATTGAATGCCGCTTTTTGGGTTCTAAAAACATAATTAATAGGAAGAAATCTTCGATGGCCCTAATAGGAGTACTTCTTGCCACTCTTAAGTCGTTCAGCGACGGTTCCCTCGGTACAAACAGGGCAAGCATATTGTGCATATGTAACACATCTTGATAAACTCTCATATGAAGGAAAATCATGAATTCCCCACATTAAAATGGCTTTCAAATTAAAAATTGTCTTTGAATGAGAATCATATGTTGACACTCTATTAAGCCACAAATTCTTTAACTCGTCAATCAACAGTTGTAGGTAGACATCAATGTCCTTACTCAGCCCTTTTAGAGCTGGTATTAATACCATTAACATTGAAAATTCTCTTTTCATACACATCGAAGGGGGTAGATTATATGACACTATAATGACAAGCCATCTAACCGACAGCATCCAAGGTTGGATAGATTGTAATACTTTCATATTCTCATTTAAACGTTCACGCTGAAAATTCGGCAGCATCTCCCCATGTCTCTCCAGATAAGTTGATCTTATGTTACATTCTGATGCCAAATATCTAAAGCAATGTAAAGATATTTGGCATTGGATATGGAACGGAAGAAACATATCTAGAGAGAAACGAGAAGATGGACCGCGAATCAGGCATGAACATTTAAATAGATTATATAAAAGCATACTATCCATCTAACCTTGAACTGTCCATAATGGGACAATTTGAGCGATTTCTATGCCACCAAAAATACACCATATCTATGTATGGCAACATAGAAATCCTCAAACGGGTAACTAATTATCTAACTTATAAATCACAATCACAAGTCACAATTATAAAATAATAAGTCACAATAATAATTTAAGAAAAAAATGTAATACATATAAAGCATACTACCCAAATTTGTATTTTCCTATTGTGACTCATTTGAGCACTGGATTTGCATAAATTTTGATATAACCTTGCAATATAAGTCAACTCAATAAACATACAAAGCATACATCATATGGTTATCAAGATTAACAACTTCATTCGCATATAAACATACAAAGCATACATCATATGGTTATCAAGATTAGCCCTTAAATTCGGGTGTTGCGGCAACTGTTCTGATTGAAATTTGACAACACTCTTACTAAAGAATGATCTGTTACAAGTCAGGAGTAAGCTAACTATCTAAGCATATTCATGACAATAACAAACAATAAAAGATTGCATATTGATTAGAAATTAAAAAAAAAGCTATAAAAGATTGCAGTTAATCAATGAAAAAATAAACATAAATTTTTTTAGCTATAGCAAAGAGAACAATGTGAATAGGAAGTTACAGTCTATTACATGTGTTGCTGTTTACCTTTTGCTGGGTGAAACTGTAGGCACTACCTTTCCGAAAACTAATGAGGAATATCATATATTAATGGAAAGCCACCTAACCTTATCTGTTTTGGACTTAGATGACTTGCGCACCAAAATGAGGTTGTTCAGATGTACTCATAAATAAAGCTGTAAATATCCTGTTTAATCAAGAAGATATTAACCCTCAAATTTCAATTATTGTTACTGTCTAACTAGAAATTAATCAAGAAGATATTAACCCTCTAGTACTTGCTAGTTGACTGAGTCAGGCCAAGATCCTTAACTAGACAGACTGAGGCTGCAACATAATGAAAGCAGAAATGCATTAAAGGCGCTACACAAAACTCCAAGACAGTTTAGGTACAGCTACACTAGTTCTTGTTTACAAAGTCCTTATGATTGGTAAACATTAGGTACAGCTACACTAGTTCTATCCAAACAAAGCCTTACCATTGTCACACACAAGGGGTTGAATGACCTCAGCATCAGTCATCTTTTATATTAAGCCTATATTGGTTGGTTACCTGATTGATGAACAAACAGAGTTTGCGGAAGCAACTGAGGTACCACTAACCATGTGTCAAAACAGTTATAAGCAAGCATGTTTGATGGGACTTAAGAAAAATCATACACATAATTGATGTACAAAACTGCATTTACCAAAATGCCCTATCCTCGAATGATCCTAACCATCCAAATTAGCCTCTGTTAAATGTAGGCCACTGGTTCTATTTCACATTTGATCAAATGGTAGGATCATCTGATAACTTGGTGCATGACCTGTCCCATGTTGATATATATAAGAGGTCAATGACTTAAATTATTGAAAGGTACTAGCAAAAATAAAAATTGATAATAAAATTAGGAATAAGAAATATTTCTAATTAATGACATTCTGCTATCACTGAAGCCTGTTTTCATTCATATAAAGCAAATGCTGCATTCATACGAGAACCATTGTTGATCACGCACAAACAAGAGTCATGTTGCATGCCGTGCCTATTTCTAATGATGAAAACTCAACGAATAAGGAAATTACAGAATTCAGGACCTACAGGATATTCCAATCCTCAAAATTGAAATATCCTAACCCTAGATCAGTGGCCTATAAATGACAGGTAAGACAGAATATGGGAACCACCCATATTCATCTGAATTCTGAAGATATATAGGCCAACGGCTGAAGCATTCGGAACTTCTAATCTGGGGTACCATCAATCAACAGTTGCAGCCATCAGATTAAAGGTCTAGATTAATAAGCATTCAGAACCAACTCCATAAAATGTCTTTCAATTTGGCTGCATTTATAAAAGTAATGAAAGGCCAAATCAATATTGTAGATATCACAATGCTAAGAGCTTTACTCAAGTTTTGAAATGATACCGTATAAATAATATATGACAGTCCGTATTAGAGAAGCAATAAATGAAATTTCAATGAATTTGAAAGAAATTATATTGAAAAGAACGTTTAAAATTTTAAATAGAGCTAACTCAAAAGAAATCCCAACACCACCAATTCAAGATCCAACACCATGTTTTTTTCACTGATTACTTTGATAATGTATAAAAAAGGTCTAGTGGTCATGAGTATATTAATTTGTAATCATCGTAGATTTTCCTTATTATAGTGGTAATGGGTAAAATAAACAGGCTCTACTATTAAAATCCCAATGTAAATCGATATTGCAAAATGAATGAACTATACATATATATGTATATGTATATACACTTGTATACTCCCATTGCAATGGTTTACCTGCATTTTATAGTTAGAAGTGGACTTGAGAGAGTGGTATAATGTACAGTAAAATACCTTATTTTACTTCCTAATATAGTGGTAATTGTAATCATTATTCACTCATAACACATTAATATTATTGCCAATCCAAACAAGCCCTTAATCTTTAGTTCATGATACATCTAAACTTGATCATGATTTCTATTTTTTATTTTTATTTTTAAATGTAATATGATTAGAACCATGAAACCTCAATGTTGAAACACAATCCAACTACCAGCTGTGCCATAAGGAACCCACCTAACCATAATTTCTATGATTTAATTTGAATGATGTATTGCCGCGTATGCAGTTTTAAAGTAATTTCTAAGTGCATGAGTATCAACCATCACACTCTGCCAGAGTATCAAAGTTCTTCTCTGAAAATATACAGTGCATGCGCCTGAGTACTCAGCATCCATACACTCACTGACAGGTCGATACGTACATATATCGGAGGATCAACACAAGAAGCTTCCCATGGAAAAAATAAAAACATTCATTTCATCATTTCTAGAGCAGCTGTATCAATCACTACTCCAACAAAAAAAATGTACGGTTGAAAGAGATGACCAATAGTACCTGTCTGCACGCTGATGTACCTGTTTGAACCAGGGAGAGGGAGATCGAGAGAGGGAGGGAGAGTGAGAGGGAGATCCAGAGAGAGAGGGTTGATATCGGAAGAGGGAAAGGGAGATCGAGGGAGAGGGAGGGAAAGTGAGAGGGAGATCGAGAGAGCGGGTTGAGATCGGGAGAGGGAGATCGAGAGAGGAGATCGAGAGAGAGGGTTGAGATTGGGAGAGGGAGATCGAGGGAGATTGGGAGAGGGAGAGGGAGAGGGAGATAGAGAGGGAGACGTAGACGACGATGGCGTAACGAAATGAAGGATTTAGAGCGTTTTGGTGTAAGGAAATGAATAAAAACATTCGGTAGTTTGCGGTAATGTACAGTAATGTGGCTCTCACGCCATGTGGGGTCCACTCAGAGGTTACTAATAGAATCCATTCCGTCCATCTATTTCAAAATAAAACAATAAAGCACAAAAATAATAAATATGAACATCAAACACTCAATTAGGACACACCAACAAAAATGGAAATAGTAGCATATAACAGCAACCAGTTGAGCACGGTTCATTACCATTTCAAATCAGAAACGACTTAGAGCCGTTTCTGAACTAAACTACGGACCGTACCAGATTCATGATTTTGGTGTAGTACGAGTACTCAAAAACTGATAATGAAAAAACTCAGAAAAAATATTATATTAAAAAAAGAGAAGGTCCCACGTCCAACCCGTTGGCTAACCGTTATGATCCACCCAGTTAATATATTCCAATGTATTAAGTGAACGACATCCAACCGTTCCTATAAGTTGGCCCATCATAAAGATCATGCAATACAAAATTCAGCTCCACCTACTTATCAAGTGGGCCAACCATTAAAAAAAAAACAATATTAGCCATTGCTAAATATCTTAATCATTAATCAATTATTAGATTTGGTTGATTTTGTATAAGTCAATTATCATGGTGGCCCTAACTTATTAAAAGTATTGAATATCTCATGCACATAAAAGATTGAAAGTTATATGCTTGGTGGACTATAACATACGATGCAACCATCTAACTTTGAAAATCATCCTTAACTAAAAATGAAATATTTCAAAAAAATATTCCAAAAATAAAAGTAATCAAATTTGAAAAAAAATTAAGCCATTAATCAAATAGTCATAACCATTAATTTATTCTTGTTGTCGTGGCTGTCTGTTGTTGTACAAATCAAGCCAACGATCTCCTAATAATCGGTGCTACAATCTCTATATATTATTCCACTTCAACAAGCAAGCAAGTTTTGATAAATTTTTTGGTGTAACCTTTATTTTACGAAATGAGCCCACAACCATTATATTAAAGTTGTCTATGTAGGAAAAATCACAACTGATTCCATGATCTTTACTAACATCAAATGTAGTGTATTAAGGTGTTTTTAATGTGTATCTTGTATCTTGATTGACCATTACTTTGTCTGTCAAGGATATTGAAACATGTGATGTGTCGTTGGTCTTTTGCCTCCTCTACACCTTCGCTTATATGCTCTCCAATGGAAAGAGGAACATGCATGTAACCATGTATAAAGTCGGGACCAAACACTCCTAATAGAGTGGCTATGTGAAGAAACACTCCTAGCCTAGGACTCTTTCATGCTAATGGCTCCTTAATCTTGGACTTAGGAGAGAAGCCATCTTCTAATACAACTCTATCAAGAGTTACATGATGTTTCATGCCCATAAGACTGTGTATACCCATTAATATCATGGGTTCCACCTTTATGGTCATGAGAACAATCCAAATTGATCATTGTATTGCCAAACATGCCATACATGGCCCGTAATTCCAACATTCTCCCACTTGGGACATTTGTAGCATTCTTCGTTATGCAATGGATTACCTAATACTTACTTAATGAGCTTGACACCTTACTAGATATTTTAATGAATCTTATAAAGTTTCCTAAATTATCCGGTCCATTGAAATTAATGACTTTGGAACACGACAGTCATCACCTCATTTGTTGAGGCGGGACCAGGCGTGATCACAAATGTCAGTATTCCCAACGACATGGATACTAAAAAAAGGAGTGAAATCTCATGCCAGGTATAACTGGCATGCAGATTTCCAAGCGGTCCAATATCTCTATCAAGATATGCCTCAGCCTCAATCATACCCAACCCTATCTATTCATTTCTCTCTACGCATACACAATGAGAACAGATGTCAAAACTTGAATCATTAATTAACCTTAATTTTCTAGTGTTTGTATGCCACCTTAATGTTTGTACTCCCACAGACCCTGAGCACTCTATGATGCAATTATTAGTTATGATTTACAAACAATTGACAATTATAGATTCACTTTCTTTTAAGAAACTTTAGCGTATTCTCTTTTGTCCCTATCTTAATTTAGAGGAATATAATACCGTAATGTCTAACACTTGACTTCGTGATAGACGTTAAATTCTGTTCTAATGCATGATGTTGTAAGTACTGGTATTGCACCCTATCAAGCAACAACACTCAAGCCTCGAAGCAAAACTTGAAACCGAACCTCCCATTGATGATGCATTTAATGTAGACCAAATTTATTCATCTTATCAATTTCACCCAATTGGTGTAACATCCTAGATTTTTGCTCTTTTGAATTTTCAAAAATCCTTAAAATATTTCGATATAACTAGTATACATTATCACTTACTGACTCTTGACACTCGAGGTGAGCCTATACGTGCATGGTACTAGTAAAGAACTGCACAAATCCCGTTAATCAATCGTGGGAAGCCAAAGAATTCGTTCGATCACTTAAACATCAAGTCTAGTTGCGTGATTTCTTCATTCATCGCTGAATCTAACCGACCTATCACTGACTAATTCAGACAACCGTAGCTAAATAAAGACCTACCTAAAGCCGAGATAACTAGGGGTCGGATCTTAATTAATAAACCAAATCAACACAATTACTCCTTTCGCCTAAGAACCAACGATTTAGAGTGATTAGGACCGAATAGTCTTTTTCACTGAATGCGAATAGACCACATTATAAACTTGGCCAATCCACACCCTAATCATTGCGCACAAGAAATCTCACTATCCAATTCATTCCAGAAATGCCCCAATTATCTAAACAAACTTTACACCGCTCGTTAGTGGCCTACTAAACCCAAGACTATAGAAAAACTTTCATCTTAGTGGGCTTGACGTCCATCGCGAGTGGCGAATCAAGAAAGTGCCCAGAAAAGTTCAACTTAGGCCAGAGGCTGTTGAAATAGGTGAATGCCTTAGGCTGAAGCCTAAAACTTAAGTAAAATAGACATTCCACTCTTTTGTGAAATTGTATTTTTCTGACCATTAGATCGCGACCAAACTCAAGGTGCGATTTAAGATATTTCCTCGCTCATATTCGTATAGCCGCTACCCCGATTAATCACCGACGACTGTCATTCGTAAGTGAGGCCTCCACGATTGATCAAAGTGTTTGATCGTAGCCCACTTGTAGCCAAACATAAATCCTGTAGAAGGGAACCTATTCCATAGTGTAGATAGGTCAGTGGGCCTCGGAAGGCCCCGTAAGTCAGGAACAACCTCCCTCAGGGTAGTTTTATTAAGAAAATGGGCACCGAGGCTATTTATCCATATTATGGGCACAATAATTAGCCCCCACCCCCCATTTCCACCCTCTCACTTCCATACAAATTTCCCATTTGAAATTTGAGAGAGAGAGAGAGAGAGGAGAAGAGGGGGAAGAAGCATGGGAGAGGGTTGATTGGAGGAATTGCCTCGTCCTTGCTAGTTGACAACATAACTGTGACTGCACCGCATCGTCGGAGTCACCCCGACAACCATTTGAGGTAATTAATGAAATCCCTTTTTGATGTTCGAGTCTTGAAGGTTGAATGTATGGATCCTTACAAGTGGATTGCAATGGTATAGGGCATCAATGAACCGTCTTGCGAAGTCTTAACCCTAAGAGCGAGTCTGAATTTGATGAATCAACCCAAGGTGAGGACCATTATCTCTAGGTTATTGTTTGTCAACCCTTGAGGGTCTCAGTTAATGATTAGATGCTTGTAGATAAATTCGTGCATGCTAATATATTAACATTTTAATTTTTTCTATAATATATGTATTGATTGGATATGGATGCTCACATGTTTGATAAAATGTCTAGGTGATTGAATGTGTTGTTTTATGGATGCTTATATATTTGATCGAATGCTCGATTGAACTGTTATTTTCTTAATGCCCACATGTTTGATAAAATGCCTAAGTAGATGTGTTGTTTCATTGATGCTCGTATGTTTGATAAAATGCCTAAGTAGGTGTGTTCCTTCTATTGATGCTCACATGTTCGATGAAATGCTCAAGTAATTGTGTAGTAGAACCTATGCTATGATTACATGATGTAGTGCTTAGTCCATATCAATACTTATGACTTATACGATGTTGGGTCAGTTGGCTAACTGCTCGAACTAAAGGGGTGACCTGAGTTAGGGCGGCCACCCTAGGCTGGTTTGATCGACCTGGGTAGAGCACGAACGATCGACAATAGTTGGACTACACAGGATGCTTGCACCCAATGCCACTTGTGTCAGGGTTCTCCCAGAACAATCAAATCAGTCCACTAGCCGACTGATTATGTATGTTCAAAATGTGTGACATGACCAAATATAATCTAGGATACCTTGTTCCAATGGATGAGTCTATTCATAACTGTTAGTGCGATACAATCCCACTAAGACTGGTGAGCTACATGGTGGTATGAGACACCATGTCTGAGCTGTCGGCCTACGCTGGGGTGACATGCCTTCCCGTAGTGACCAATGAGCACTAATGGAGGTGATAGATCATTTTTCAAACGACCCCCGTCAAATTACTTAGCCGATGGTTCCGTGCTAGAGTAACGTTCGAATGACCCAGGCATGAATGGAATTGGGTGATGAGCCATTTTCAATTTGTGGTGATTTAATTTTATGTGATAAGCTAACACCTCATAATTGAGTAATCATACTGGGTGTTTGGGTGACGACTCATACCGAGTTGATCATCATACATTTAGATATCATGTCGTACCTTTGGAATTAGTGAATTGTGAGATAAATGGGTGATACCTAAATTTGGATCAAGAGACACTGATAAGGAGCCGCAATGTGCTGTAACGAGCCAAGTGAATCGGATAACGACTCGTGATATAATGTTGGTATCCTAACTTCGTCAATCAACTGTATGAATTGGAATTAATAATCACTCGGCTAATCATGCATACCTTAGGATAGGTTGCGATTTGGCATTAGAGTCGTTTGTGAGGGAGTGTTAGCATTTACGAAATAGGTGTTGAAGTCACTTATGAGGGAGTGTTGGATTGTAAGGCACATACATCATTTCATAATCTCAATTATGCATTTAACAAGAGTATTTAAAAAATACTTGATTAGTTATTTATCATTAACTACGTTGATTGAGTCAATAACATGTGTAACTTAGAATTAATGGAGCCACTGAGTTAACTACTCACTCCCACCTAAGATGGTGTTTTAAAACACCAACTAGATATCGTTGTTGTTGCAGGTTCTATCGAGGCCTCTAGTGGGTAAGCTTGGATTGGCTTGCACTTTCGCCATGATATCTTGGGAGTGTCAGGTGAAACTAGAAGACCATGCACTTATTTAATCTTATGCTTATATATGCTGAAATTTTGACTTGATGTGCTCCGTATGTTGATTTTATGGTATATTTATTGTGATTTATATAATTTCCATTTTGGATGATCACTACTATTGGAATTGTATTTTTGACTGTTATTGACTGTTAGACTTATATTTCTGATTTTTGTTATCTCTACCTTGCTTTGGATTCGCTGAATTGAATTATGCTACTCTAATTGCTCGTGCGTGAAATAAATGTGAATTTGAACGAGGTCACCATGTGTTTTCATTTGTTTAACACTTAAGAACTCAGGATTAAAGTATATATACTCGGGTGCTGATTTTCAGGGCATTACAATTGGTGTTATTGTACATTAGTTGAACATCTTTATCACCTTTCTTTATACACCTAATTAATTGTCACGCCCCGAACTTGGAAACCGGGCTCACAAAATTTTCGATCGCCGAATCCGGCACCGACAGCCTCCGTAGAACCCATTCTCGGCTCCCGGCACCCATTCACCAGGTTCCGATCCTGGGATACTACAAGGAGGATTTATAATCATCAGTCTGATTCATAATGAGCATAACCAAAAGCATAACCCATGAACAATAACCACAAGAACACTACCAAAAAATCCACTATAATAAAAAACTTTTGAGTACTATGGCGAGACTATGGCTGCGACTGCGTCTTGGCGTCACCAGCACGCATCAATCGTGCATAAGCTTATAGAAAGCTTAGAGGGTGGTGTAAGTATGTGCGTAATATAAGCGTGCTCAAAATGTAAGGTCAGAGTAATGCAGAGTCATGGTGATGAGCACATGAATGCAATCAGCCGTACCAAGGCTATATGGTGCAAGATATGAATGCTATCGGCCATAACACAGCCATGCGATGCGAGATGCAACTCAAGCATGCTAATCCTCATCATGTTTCAATACAGTTCTCATTCTGGATAATCACCGGGGTTTAGTACACTCCAAGAGGCACTGCCGCTCTCCAAGCCACACAGTCCAAATGAGCGTAAGAAACCTCACTATCCGCCTGGCCAATAGTCTGCCAATACCTATCTGGCACGTCGATAGCAGACCCATTCACGAGCTGGTCAAACTCAGCCTAGTATTGCCCCCTACCCTCGGGCAAGTAAGGCCACACCCCTTTCCAACTGACCACGACACAGTGGGAGATGCGGCCTCCTGGTATTCGGCCCTCGTGCGCTCATATATCCACTCGCTCTCGACGTTAGAGTCATCCTCTGGTACCATCGGATTTAGGAATTTTCACCCAGGGACATCTATGGCGCCCGTATGCTAGAACCAAATATTTTCGGTATCCAATCCTACCATCCACGATGTGTCTGTGGAGGCTATGGCCCTGATGTCGCTAGGGCATACAGTAACTACAATCACATAAATGCAAGTGCATGAGTTACACTACCAGTCATGCAACAATCCTGCGTGTACTATGCACGTATATGGGGCAACTTCGCCTATCAGGGAGCTCATAAACAGTCCGCCCGAAAGCATATGCTATGATCGGTCACTCCTCATATCAGGCACACATATGATGTGTATGATCATGAATCATGGACCTATACTAAACATGTATAAAGAGATGAGCTCTGTGTATAACGGAGATGGGCCTAGACGGCCTACTTACCACAAATATGGGCCTATCAGTGGGCCTTAGGGAGAGTTATAATGCGGACATTTAACCAACATTATCCATTCAATGTGGACGTCAAACCAGCATTGCTCCCAAGGCGTGGCCCGTTATGAATGTCAATACATATGCTATGGTGAAGTCACACTACAAGGGACATTATGTACGTCCTATTGGGCCTCGACTCATGGGCCTCTAATACATTGAATGGCCTCATATATGGGTCTCACATATACATATCAAGGTGGGCTTCAATGACGGGCCACAAATGCATCAACATGGGCCTACTCACATTGGCCTTGCATACATCACAATGGGCCTCATAATATGGGCCTTATACAAATCAAGGTGGGCCTTGTATGTATCAAGGTGGGCCTCAATGGACAGCCCACAAACATACCAAGATGGGCCTTATCACATGGCATAAAAATATTTTCCAAATGATTGGATGGTTTGGATGAAACACATGCATCATGGTGAGGCCCACCCTAATGGAGGGTGTGGATTACAATACATACTTAAGTGGGCCTACCATAATATTTATTTTCCATACAACCTGTTGATAGGGTCGTGTGGACCAGGGGCCCACTGGAATGTTTATTTGCACCCAACCCGTTCACAGGGCCACGCGGTCAGGGAGGGGCCCACCGTAATGTTTATTTTTCATCTAACCTGTTGGTGAGGTCACGTGGGCAGGGAGCCCACCGTGACATTTTTTTTTCTTCTGACGTCCAATCTGTTTATAAGGTCACCTGGACCTGGCGGTGGGTGTGGGGCCCACCGAAACGTGGTTCACAAATCCAGCCCACCCATTATGTGGGTCCCACTTGGCTGACCGTTCAGACCAAGTTTTAGTTGCATTCAAATTTCAGGTAGGCCCCACCAACTGATTTTATATGTTTCAGCATGTCTTCACATGATTTTAAATGGTATGGCCCACCTGAGTTCCGTATAAGGCTGATTTTTGGGATGGACGGCTGGTCCATGGGGACCCATCAAATGCACGGTGCTGATGGGCGAAACACATCAAGGTGGGGCCCACAGTTGGGCCGCGAGTTCCCTGCCAGGCCGCCCGCCTGCCCAAGCAGCCGCAGGCGCGCTGCTTGCGTCTTCTGACAGCAGCACGCTGCTGCTGCATTGTAAATTTTTTTTTTTAAAAAAATACCGTTTTCTCACGGTTTTGCACAGGTGGGGCCCTCATCAGAAAAATCCAAACAAGCCCGATATGTAGCATATTTTTGGTGAATAAAAACATCAAAGCAGGTTTTAACGGTACACATTACTGTTTCCCATGGTATGGCCCGTATGATTATCATATTGATCTCAACTTCCGGCTCAACGCCTAAAACGATCTGAGGAAGAGGATGGACGGCTTGGATTTGACTTATACATCAAGGTGGGGCTTGCATGAGAGGCCCACCACTTCTTTCTCTCTCTCTCTCTCTCTGTTTTTTTTTTTAAAGTACACACCCATGCCAGAATACACACTCCATGACAGGCTCGCCCGTCCAGCGTCCAGTGACACTGGACGGTGTGGGTAAACACATGCATTGTGGTGGGTCCCACATGGACGTGGCCCACCAAATATATACATATAATATATATATATATATATATATTATATTATATGTATAATACATATTATATTATATATATTATATAAAATATAACATATATATATATATATATATATATATATATATATATATATATATAAAGATGCATTGGGCCCATCCAAACAGTGGATGGTGTGGATCATCACCTGCAATAGGGTGGGCCACACCGTCTGATGTAAATGGACGGGGTAGATATAACACATATTGGTGGGATTCACACCATCACAACGAAAGAGAGAGAGAGAGAAATATACGGTGAGATAGAGAGGAGGGACCCCGCCACTATGGGCCCTCCATTGATACAACACATACATCAAAATGGGTCCCACAACAAGTGGGCCCTAAAGATCAAGATTTCAACGGTGGATCACCCACCTTTAAGCCTCCTCCTTGCTCCCTTGGCCTCAAATGCTCCTTGCCTTTACCATGGACGGTGGATGATGGGAGATTAATGGTGTGGATGAGAGATGAGAGGGTGTAGATGGAAGATGAGAAGGTGGACCACACTTGGAAGGGAGAGGGAAGCTTGGACGTGTGAGGCTTGAGTTGCTTGGGAGATTTTAGAATTGAGAGAGAGAGAGAGAGAGAGAGAGAGAGAGAGATGATATGGATGGGTGATGGGTTGGGTTGAAAATTTGTAAAAGTGGTATGGCTGAGGTTAAAATTTGGAAAAAGAGGAGTGGTGAGGTGGAAAGAGAGTGAACTTTTGAAAAAGTAGGGATGGGTTGATGTACTTGAGGTATGGAGTGTACTTGACATTGATTGATGGGACATATCGTAGAGATTCCCTCGAGATTCGCAACGCGCGGCGTTTCTTAAGAATAAACGCAGATCGACATCTCCTAGCCTGGGTATCGGTTCGGTATGCAAGTCACGGTGTTGGAATCACGGCGACGGTGCGGTCACCAAGATATAGGTTTCAGATCGAGCAGACGTCGGTGTGCGGAACCTGGCTCAAGATCACACGCAAACGTTGGTTATGGTGCGAAGGTTGCCGGAATTCGACTGGAAGGACCGCGGAAGCTAACGGAACGGTACGGACTAGGACACGGGTCTTACATTAATAGATTCTGTATACCCACAATGTTCACCCATAATAAGGATTATCAAGGTGTCTATAAAGGCCAAGTGCAGACCTTAAACTGTCATAACATTCAAGACTGACTCCCATTATTCTCTCACTAGTCAAGTGATTAGGAAGCATGGGTGTGAGACCTGTATCCTAGCCCGTACCGTTCCGTATGCCTCCGCGGTCGAATTTCAGCGACCCGCGATCTGTAATTTGTGTTTGCGCGCGACCCTGAGTCGCATCCTATTGATTTGAGTCAGCTCGACCCGAGACTTGTACCAGTGTGACCACGCCATCGTTGCAGTTCCGATGCCATGTCTCGCGCGCCGAGGCGATACACAGGCCAGGAAATGTGGGCCCGCGTTCAGTTCGAGAAAAATATCGCGTGTTGCGAATCTTGAGAGAATCTTTACAACATGTCTCATCAATCAATCAATGTACAAATCAAGTACAACCCATACCCTACCCATCTCTCTCTCTCTCTCACATAAAGCCAACAACACCCTTACTCATCCCATTCCTTTCTCACCAACAAGTCAACAAGCACCATACCCTCCATTTACTACATCACTCCTCTCTCTCTCATTTCTCATTTCCTCCCAAGAGCATCTCAATGTCCAAGCAAGAGAGCTCCATGAGAGGAGCTTTGTATGGCCCACTCCCTACCACCCGATCTTCCATCTTAGCCATCCAATCCTCATCTTCCTCCATTAAAGTTGAAGACAATAAGCTAAGGAGTCCATGGAGCCTAGAAGAAGCAGAATTGGTGGGTGATCTTATGTCTTGATTTGTGATTTAAGGGCCCACTTATGGTAAGACCCATCTTGATGTATACGATGTTTAGGGAGGGCCCATAGTGGCGGGGTCCCTCCCCTCCTCACGTTCTCTCTATCTTTGTCTCTACTTCTCTATCTCTCTTCTCTTCATGTATGGTGGCCCACCTTGATGTATGCTTTGATCCACACCGTCCACACCGTCCAAATGGCTGGATGGTGGGGCTCCACTGTGATATATATGTGTTGTGCATCCACACCATCCAAGGTCTGGACATGGGACCCACATGATGCATGTGTTGTATACACGCCAACTATACTGTATGTGGGGCCCACCTTACATGTGTTACACGTGCAGGTGGTGGGATCCGCCGAGGTATGGACTTAAATCCACACAGTTCGTCCAGATGCTAGACTGTTTTAAGTATTGAATATAATATTATATATATAATATATATTGTACATCATGTGGTGATGGCCCTATGTGGGACCCATCTCTCTCTATGCGCCATCTTCTGTGGATTTCATCCACGTGGCACCACTGAGGAATGGGTTTTATCCAAACCGTCCATCTATGTGGAGTGCACTGTGATGTATTTGCCATCCATGCCATCCATCTATCGGGCCCACCCTGATGGATGTGTTTCATCCGCACTGTCACAGGACATGCGGCGTCCTTGCTGTGGCCTCTGCACTGACCAGCAATGCTGCACGTGTGGCCTCTGCACGTGTTGATCTACACCGCCCAACACCACAATGATGCATGTACCTTGTATCTAGGCCGTCCATCTGCTGGATGGCCAGCAGCTTCAGCTACTGCAGATGATGCCAGCAAGCTCTGTTGGGTTGATCATGAGGCATGTGTTAATCTCCACCGTCCATCCATCTTGCTGTCCACTGGAACCCACCAGTATATATGTGTCTTATGCATGCCGACCGTCCATCTCTGGATGTGGCCCACCATGATATATGTGTGACGCCTGCACCGTTCAGACCTCTGGACAGAGGGGCCAGTTTTGATGTGCGTGATGTGATGTACATCTACACCATCCGTCAATGGGACATGAATTCCACTTGATACGTGTGGCCCACATCCTCATGAGACCACCGTGATGGATGTGATTTATCCTCATCGTCCACTGTTTGGGACGGTGGGAACCCACTTGATGTATGTTTTTCATCTTGCCCGTCCATCCTTGGACCTGGCCCACATTCATGCACGTGTTCTTCATCAGCATCGTCCATCTGGACGGACTACGCGGGGTGTACCGTGATGTATATGTAATCTACGCCATCTATCTATCAAGCGGACCACACTACAAAATCAGTGAAAGGTCGAACATCCACCATTGAAACTGTTTTGGGGGCCACATAAGCTTTGGATTGATATGAAATTTGTTCCTCCTCTTATTTCAAGTCCATGTGACCTTATGAACAGATTGGGTGGAAAATAACGTTATGGTGGGCCCTACTTTGATGATGTGTTGTATTCATGCTGTCTATTCATTTTCATGGACATGTGGTCTGCCTTGATGTATGATTTCATCCACACCGTCCAGGACGTGTGACCCACCTGGTATATGTATTCTATACCCACGTTGTCTATTGCGTGTGAGACCCACCCGCTATACATGTAGGCCCACCTTGTGATGCAATGGGCCCACTTGCTGTGTACGAGGCCCATTAGTGCGGCCCATCGATGTAGCCCACTTGATGTGTATGAGGCCCATGTGCAGGGCCCACCTGCGATGTATATTAGGCCCATGTGTAGGGCCCACCCGTTATGTATTAAGGCCCATGGGTTATGGCCCATTGTGATGTATTTCTGGCCCAGATGGCAAGGCCCAATGTTACGTATGAGAGGCCCATGGTTGTGGCCCATGGTGATGTATTTGAAGGCCCATGGGCAAGGTCTGATGTGATGTATTTATGGCCCATTATGATGTATATGCGGCACATGAATGAGGCCCATTGTGATATGTATTAGAGCGGCCCATACTGATGTGTATTAGGCCCTTGCGTGAGGCTATGGGCCCACTATATGTTTTGTTCTATATAAGCCACTGCTTGGGAGCAATGTTGGTTAAATGGCCACATTATTGGGCAATGATGGTTTAATGTCCACATGTCCACATTGTGACCGTTCCTTAGGCCTTGTTAGGCCCATCTCATCGATTCTGATTATCATGACAGATTGCCGATTCCGATTGTCATGGTCGATTGTCGATTCCGATCATCAAGGCCAATTTCGATTGTCAAGGCCGATTTTGATTCCGATTGTCGAGGCCTATTGTTGAGGCTGATTCCGATTGTTGATCAATTCTGACTGTTGTGGCCAATTGTCGATTCTGATTATTGATCGATTTCGATTGTTGTGGCCGATTGCCGATTCCGATCATCGAGGCCGATTGTCTATCAATTCCGATTGTGGTGACTGATTGTCGATTTCGATTATTGTGGCCGATTACCGATTCCGATCATTGAGGCCGATTCTGATTGTCGAGGCTGATTTTGATTCCGATTGTCGAGGCCTATTGTTGAGGCCGATTCTGATTGTCGATCAATTTCGATTGTTGTGGCCGATTGTCGATTCCGATTATTGATCGATTCCGATTGTTGTGGCCGATTGTCGAATCCGATCATTGAGGCCGATTGTCGATTAATTCTGATTGTTGTGACCAATCACCGATTTCGATTATTGATCGATTTCAATTATTGTGGCCGATTGCCGATTCCTATTATCAAGGCTGATTATCGATCGATTCCGATTATCGTGGCCGATTGCTGATTAGCGATCAAGGCTAATTGGCCAATTACCGATTCTAATTATCGAGGCCGATTATCGATCGATTTTGATTGTCGTGGCCAATTACCGATTAGCGATCGAGGCTGATTATTGTGACCGATTGCCGATTCCGATTGTCATGGCCGATTGCCGATTCCGATCATCAAGGCTGATCATTGATCGATTCCGATTGTTGTGGCTGATTGTCGATTCTGATTATCAAGGCCGATTTTCGAGGCCCAATGTGATGTATAAGCGGCCTATATTTAAGGCCCATTATGATGTACATTTGGCCTGTGTTTGAGGCCCAATGTGATGTATATGCGGGCCATATTTGTGACCCATTGTGATGTACATTCAGCCCGTGTTTAAGGCCCAATGTGATGTATATGAGGCCTATGTGATGAGGCCCATTGTGTTGCATTTGAGGGCCAGGCGATGGAGCCCATGGTGTTGTATATTAGGCCCATGTGAGAGACCCATCATGATGTGTATTAAGCTCTTGAGTGAGGCCCATGGTATTGTATATTTGGCCCTTGTGTGAGGCCATGGGTCCACTGTATGTTAGGCTCTATATGGGTCATATCTTGGGGGTAATGTTGGTTAAATGTCCACATTGTCAAGGTCGATTGTCGATAACGGTTATTGATACCAATTATGAGTATGTGACAGCATAGCATCATGATACATGCCCATACTCATCATCTGCATGTTTGTTATGAGATATGATTGACCATTGCATATGTCATAGTGCCGGTTGTTATGAGACTCCCTGATAGACAGAGATTGTCTCACAAGAGCGCACGATATGCGCAGGATTGATGCATGACTGGATTGTATGACTCATGCATCTTTCATTATGTGCTGTGATTACTTTACGCCCTAGCGATATCAGGGTTGTAGCCTCCACAGGCATATCGTGGATGGCCAGATGGGACATCGAAAATCTGTTACTAGCATTAGGCTGCCATAGATGGCCCTGGGTGAAAATCTCTAGACCCTCTTGGTACCAAATGACGCCCCAACATCGAGATCAAGTGGATATTATGAGCACATGAGGGCCGAATACCAGGAGGTCGCGTCTCCCACTATGTCGTGGTCGGTTGGGAGGGGGTGTGGCCTTACCCGCCTGAGGGTAGGGGGTATAGCTAGGCTGAGTTTGACCAGCTCGTAAATGGGTCTGCTATCGACGTGCCGGGTAGATATTAGCTGATTACTGGCCAGGCGGATAGTGAGGTCTCTTCCACTTGCATGGTCGTGCGTCAGTGGGCGGCGGTTGCATGTAGAGTGTACTAGACCCCGGTGATGATCCCAGAGAGGAACCGTACTGATATGTGGACTTATTGAGCAGGAGTTGCATACTCATTCATTCATTCACTATCCACTTGTGTTGGTGGTGTGTAACCATTTGTTACGTGTACCATCGCATGACAATGATTTCTGTTGGGCGCGCGACTAACCTGAGATCAGGAGTCTACTACATTGAGTCTAGCTATCCAAATTTAGGTATGGGACTGGTTTGGATAGAAGTCCTTTGTGATGGACCCCATAGCCTACGATACTACGTACTATCATCCTGACTTCACTCCAGCTTGGTCATTCCATTCGCACTGCATATTGCATTGTATCATCAGCATCTAATATTTGGCTTACTGTCCCCGCATTGCATAACCGATCTACATTACCTCATCAGTATATGATATTATTTTTATTATATTTTTGCATTGCATGGTCTAGATAAGGATGATGGTATTTATGGGCCTATCAACATGTTTTCGTATTACTCTGATATTATAGGATTTATGAGCTTGTCAGTATTTCCGCTTACTCTGATTATTCTGATATTGCTTACTTAACACTTACCTTGTACACACACTTTCACCACCTACTAAGCTTTCTATAAGCTTATGCATGATAGATGCGTGCAGGTGGCGATAGGTTGTAGCAGCGTTGAGCATGGAGCGTGCAGCGGTCTTCTGGAGCTTTGATTTTGACATATGTATTTCCCTTTCAGCATTGTATTCAAATGTTTATATTAATGGATATGTGATGATGATGTTGCCTTTGTGATTTGAGTAAACTTGTGGTTGTGCTTCTTATAAGATAAATATACGTTGGAAAATCCTCCTTATAGGATCGCAGGATCGGAATCTAGCGTATGAGTGCTGGGAGCCGATAATGGGGTACTACGGAGGCTGTCGGCACCGGATTCGGTGATTGGGATTCCTGTGAGTCCGATCTCTGGGTTTAGGGCGTGACAATGGGTCCTTACTCTTGCTCTGGTGGTAGACTCTCGGGAGTTTCAACACTTGGTTAAGGGTTCGAGTACCCATAGGTGGTGAAATTCCACTAGCGTGAGTGTGTGGGGGTGTGTGTGCATGTGTAAAAAAAGAAGAAGTGATAAGGGAGCATATATGGTTTTGAGAGAGGATCTCATATTACATATATCGTGATTCGTCAGAATTTGAGATAGATCGATGTCTCCTGTCATGTACTGGTCAAACTTTTCTCATGGATTCCTAGCTTAATGTCCTGAATGTCGTTACAGGTACACCCACCGCAAAGTGATAACACTACTTGTCTAGACTAGAAATCATTGTTTACATCACTTTTAGTAATATTATTGTATGTAAGCAAGGATACCTTCATTCACATCCATATTGCATGCACAAATAGAGTATTGATGCCTTAATCCAACATTCGAATTTAAAAGAAAAGTAAATGAACTATTTTATTTCAAACTAGTGTAAAATAAATGCAACATTTTTTTTTTAAATTTATAAAAATCAAATGTAGACTAATTTATTTTTTTTAAAAGAAATACAAAATTATCAACATCGATTCTCCTACTTGAAAGCCACGCATTGATTACATAGCGCTCTGCATCACTAGGTCTAAGGCTCCTTGGGTGCCATTGCACGAGACACAAGGCGTAAGTATACGACTTCAAATTAATTCACATCATGACAAATGTGTATCAATTAAAGCCTTATAAACTATCAAACAAGAATATTTGTTTTTTTACTTTTGTTCATGTTCTTCTTGAGCCAAGCCTTATACCCATGACACAATTTCTTTAAGTGATCTTCTTGATCCCAAAAGTAACAAGGTCTAACTATTTGGTTTTGGTCCTTCGACTCTACACCATTGCCTACAACCTTCCCCTTGCCGTTATTATTAGAACTTATCTTTCTTTTCTTTAGGTTATTCCCATAAGAGAAGTAGTGATATGAGCATTCTCTAGTCACTCTCGCATAAGTCTCTCTTCCTCTTACACATAGTGCAATATCAACTGAGTAAATGTTCATTTTTCTTTTTAAGTGTTATAATTGACTATGAAAGTGTTGAAACTAGAATGGAGAGAAATCAACACTAAACAGACCACCAGGTCTTCTGAAATATTCAACTAGAGTGCCCTTAACTTAGCCATGAAGTCAGTCATCCTAATTATATGATCCCTAATTTGATCGTTTCTATATTTTAGATATACGAGTTTAGAAAGAACCGTTATAATATCTTCCTCATCGGATTTGGTAAAGCTCTTTTCAATTTTTTCAATGAATTCTTTAGAATTCTCATTCTCAGGTATACCCTCATGAAAAGAGTTGGGAATGGAATGTCTTATTATCTTTATTCTTAGCTTATTCACATGTTCCTACCTATTATATTTGGAAATATCACAAGCTTGGTTAGATTCATTTGGTTTTGAAAGTTGATCCTTGTTAAGGGCTAAGTCTAATTCCATATAACTAAGAGTTATCCCTAATGGCTTTTTCTATTTTGAGAAATTAGTGTCATTAAGGGTAATGAGTATTTTAATTTGGGAGAGAATAGATCCAATATTCATAAGTGCAATACATAAAATATGCAATAGCTCACATAAGAGGAAATTTCCATTTAAACCTTAAGCATCAAATAAAATATATTTATTATATTAATCTTTATCTAATCAATGAGGCAATTGACTAGATTATCAAAGATCATGGGCTTAATCATCAAATCCTAATATGAAACCCAATACATTATTATGACCCCTTCCTTTGGGCTAAGGTTGCAACATGAGAGCAATCTTCACAACATGGGACTGGCCGAATGTTAATAATGTAGGCCCAAATAGTCTAACACCTTTTTGTGGCAAGATGGAATATCTAATCTCATGATGTTAACATCATCCACCCCACCTCGTTTGGCTCCAACCAAATGACAAACTCCTTTGGGTTAACACCGCCTATTTGGAGATAAATGTCACCTCAATGGTCCTAAATGCATAGAAAATGCACCATGCCCTTGAATCTAAGACCCAATGGGTATCATAAGTCATGACCACTTAAGTGGGACAAGTAACCAAAAGTATCTACTAAGTCTTAGAAACTAGAATTTCCCCTAATGGATATAGTTAATGTCTCACAGACAAAGAGATAGGTGAACTGAACCATATGGGTCACTGTCTGTAGTCTATCTAGCTACTAACAATGCATGGACCCTTATAGATTGGATGAGCATGATGCCCATAAATGTTGTTATTGACGCTGATAAGAGATTTTTTCCTTAGGTGGCTCAATAGGTGTCCGATTCAGACCATTAATTGGTTGCATGAGTCAAACAATGGGTATATATGTATATGTGGTAATAAATATAGAACTAGAATTCACTTAGATTTTTTATATGACATGAACCGAATACTTGGCAAGCTATAGAGTATACGTCTTTCGTAAATCTAAAACGTATTGCATGCTCAGTTAATACGAGTGATAGTGATGTAGAGTGGGTCGCGGACAGTTTCATGGCCAAGATGGATCAGAAAAGGCCCGGTTGACGATAGAAGTGATCCGGACCGTCGGACCTTAGATCGGGTGTATCTCACAATCCGGAATGAGTTATCTAACGTAAAATATATGATTTTGGGGTAGAACAAGCTACTTTAGCCAACCAACCCCGTTACGCTGGGTTGCGCAACCCGGAATTGAGAAAAACCCTTGGATCGACGGTCGTTTCCCTATTTTAATTTCATTTTTACTATAAATGGTAAGTTTTAGTTTGATTATAACTCTTCATCCGTCAGGCTTTAGGAGTTGCCCTGAATGTGAAAAGAGCTTAGAATAATTAGGAGAACGGTTTGGTGAAGCCAAATAGGACACTTACTATTTTTGGCCGAAAACCTTTCGCACTAGTAGACATCACGACCGTCTATAAATAGTAAGTTTACTATTTATAGTAAGTCGCGAATTCTAGGAGTTTTAGTTGTAGTTTGATTCTGATTTCTTTCCCATTGCTTGGTACCCCTATTTAAAGGGTTGTGAACTCATTTTTATTCATTCATTAATCAATTTTGAATTTATTAGAATTTATTCATATTTTCTGCTTTCTTTCCTCGTGGATTCGAGAAGTCTCTGTGAGGAGTCCAGAGAAGTTCCGTGGATTCAGAATAGTTATCCTCTTGAGGAAGATGGTGCTCGACCTCACGTCCTCCCCTGCATCAGATAGCATGTGAATGCCCATATCTGAAGTTTATCTAGATCCAGTGAAACCCACAATTAAGACCTACGTACCCGAACCTTGTAGAGGAGTTGAGAAAAGAATATATGATTTTTTAAGTGCTTAGTTGATATGGGTGATAGCATGTGAAGGCTTAGATCTGAAGTGTAACACCGTAGATTTTTTGCCAGCTGGGAATTAGACATCCTTAGGCATTACCTTTGATTTTTGATTTGAATACATGTCCATGCATGCATTTACACATGTTTGAGACTAAAAAGAGTGATATGAGGTCCGCCAAAACCGTCTAAAGGAGTGAAAGTTGAAAATTTTTAAACATCTGGTACTTCCGTAAATTTTAGAATTTTTTTATAATTCAAAATGAGATAAAATTTGGTGGGGATAAAGTAGACTTGATGATAAATAATTATAAAAAAAATAATAATATAATAACTAAAATTGCTTAAAATATTATATGAAATAGACCTGTTGAAACTAAAAATTTATGCAACTACACGTTGTCGATGGACCACTTATATATTTTTCATCTTAGAGCTTTTTGTGTTTGGTGTCTTCTTAGGAATTGCCTCTAATCATGCCAGGAATTATCTCGTGTAGTTAAATTTGGATTTTTCTATTTTTAGTATATTTTATTAATTAGGGTAGTTTCTAGTATAGTTGAATTAGGGTTCTTTATTAGGGTGGTTAGATTCGAATCCTCATTTTCACTAATTACGAATAGGTCGTGCTATGAATTTAACTGATCCAAACCTAATCCCTATATACGAGGAATCTCATTGCTAAAACTATTCCAAAATACCTAGATTAACCGAACAAACTCTAGACTGCTCATTAGTGAGCTACTAAACCAGAGGCTATAGAAAGACGTTCGTTTTAGTGGGCTTGACGTCCATTGCAGTTGGAAAATCGAGAAAGTTTCCTGAATTGCTCAACTTGGGCTAAAGGTCGGGTGCATGGGATATACAAATGCCTAAGCAAAAACCTAAATTTTAAGTGAATTGGGATCTTTGCTCTTTCGTGAAGTTGTGACTTTTCAACCATTGGATTTCAACCAAACTTGAGGTGCGAGATAAGGATATTTTCTCGCACATATCCGTATAGCCGTGACCCCCCGATTGATTACCAATGACCCTTAATCCTAAGTGTGGCCCCCACAACTGATTAGAGTGTCTGATCGCCACTTGGTTGTGTCCAAACATAGATCCCATAGCAAAGCACCTGCCCCGTGGTGTAGATAAGCCAGTGGGCCCCTAGAAGGCCCCATGAGTTGAGAATAACCTCCTCAGGGTAGTTTTATTGAGAAAAGAGTCACTGGGGCTATTTGTACACATTTTGGCACTATAAATAACCCCCATTTCCACCTTCTCACTCCTATATAAATTTTCAATTGCAATTTGAGAGAGAAAGATATATAGAGAATGAGGGAGATCTTGTAAGGGATGTCGTGGAGTATTCTTGATGGATTTCCTTCAATCAAGCCCTAGCCTCGACCGTTCTCCTTCGTCGAATCCATCCCACTCTCAATTGAGAGGTAAGAAATAAACCATGCCTTCTAACCTAAATTTTTTAGGATTAATTGTATGATTCTCACCTAATTCTTTTAAATTTGGTGTAGGAATTATTTTCCCCCAAATTCCTAACCCTATGAGCTTCAAATTGGAGATTCTTGCTCAAAGGTACGAACCATTATGCTTAGATTTTCATTTATCGACCCTTGAGGGTCTTAGTTAATGATGTCTTGTGGTGAATGGTTTGTAAATAACTAGTATGTCCATATTTTATGTTTGATTATAATATGTGTCATTGGATTATTATTATTTTTTTTTATGGATGCTTACATGTTTGATAAAATGTGTAGGTGATTAAATGTGTTATTGTAAGGATGCTCGCATGTTTGGTTGGATACTCGATTAGATGTATTGCTTTGTGGATGCTTACATGTTTGATTAAATGCTGTAGTGAATGTATTATTCCATAGAGGCTCTCGTGTTTGATAAAATACTAAGTATGTGTTGTTTTATTGATGCTTACATGTTTGATGAAATGCTTAAGTGGTTGTGTTGCTAAATTTGGGTTTCACATGAAATCTTATTATGATTTTCTGATGAATTGTTAGTCCTTAGTGATGTTTAGAATTGCTTACGATGTTAGGTCAGTTGGTAAATCACCCAAACTAAGGGGTGGCCCGAGTTAGGTCAGCCACCCTAGGCTTGTTCGATCGACTTGGACTTAACACGGACGACCGACAGTAGTTGGACTACACAGGATGCTTGCACCCAATGCTAACTATGCTAGGGTTCTCCCAGGTCAATCCAATTAGTTCACTATGTTAGTGCACTTATTTGCACATATGTTTGTCAATCACGTGACTAGTTGTGTCAAGTAGTCGGATGAGTCATTGACAAATGAAGAAAGACGACGCAACTAGAGAAGAAGCCTAAGCTACAAAGTCAGAATACAAAGAAGCTTCTACGATCTGGATCTTGCCTATAGATGACTCTAACCCAAATAAGAAAACCCACTTAAGTCATCTATTTAAGCCAATTCCAAGTTCATATTTTCTATCCTTTTAGTCTCGGCTTTAGAAAGTTCCAAGTTGTTGAATGATTTAATGGACAAGAAGTTAAAATAGAAAAATCTGTCCACATTTGGTAGAAAAAGTTGCCACCGAACGACTCCTTCGGTAGCACCAAAGATGCCTTCAGTATTACCGAAAGTGCCCAAATAGTTTAACAGCTTTTAAAGAATATTCAGTACTATTGACTGGAAATTTGATACCACCAACTCTTACCGATGAACCACTTTTGGCACCACCGATAGTAACAAAAATCATTTAGCAACTTCAGGATCTAATTCAATAACACTGAGTGATATTTCGGTACCACCGATTGAATTTTAGTACTACCAAAGGTTCACTCGGTAGCACCAATAACTAGCCATTATAGATCCCTTGGGGCCTTTTCTCTATAAATATAGGACCTAGAACTTTATGGAAAGTGTGGATTTAGGCATTCTAGAGTCCCTAGGTTTTCCCAAGCTCTAATCACTCATCCTAGACTCTATCCACATGAGATTCATGTTCTTTTGATTATAATTCATCATCTCAATGAGCATTCAAAGCTCACTTTAATGAAGAACATGATCTCAAGCCTTCACTAGAGTATTGAGACCAAACCTATAGATATCTTAGGAAATTCATTCATTATTTTTGTTAGAGATTCAACCAACTCACATTACCTTGGTTACCTTAATAGGAACATCATATATAAGGTTCTTCAACCATACTCTAATGTATCTATCAGTTGAATATCTTAGAAAATTCATTCATTATCTTTGTTAGAGATTCAACCAACTCACATTACCTTGGTTACCTTAATAGGAACATCATATGTAAGGTTCTTGATCGTAAAGCTGAAGCAACAGGTAAACTACATCGTAACAATCGGGGGAGCAACGACAAGCTGATTCATGCACGAAGAAGTGAAGATCAAGCAACCCAAGATGAGTTACATGAGAGGACTCATTTCGACAAGTAAGTGTCATTATTAAGAGTCTAAAGTTTAGTCTTTATCCTCGTGTAGGATTGAGGTTAAGAGTTTGCTATTAATAAACTCGTGTAGGTGCATTGTGTGGGACCTTGGCTGGTGGACCTAAACGTAAGTGTCTTGTGTGGGACCTTGGCCGATGGGCGTAAACGTAGGTGCCTTGTGTGGGACCTTGGCTGGTAGGCCAAAATGTAGGTGCCTAGTGTGGGACCTTGGCTGTGGGGGCCTAAATGTGTAGGTTCTTAGTGTAGGACCTTTACTCATGTGAAGACCATAAATTGTTGAGTCCTTTATGTAGGGCTGTAAATGTAACACCCCGTACTTTTAGTACTCGGGTGTTACAATGGGAACCAACCTTAAATGCGATCTTACTGTTAGGGACTAATCATCAATGACTCTAACCATTAAATCATGACACCGATATGAAAATGAGTGTTTTTTACCATTGAAATCCAATCCTAAGAGTGGGAAGTACGCCATAAAGCATCGCGAGCCTTTCACGGTGTATGTGTGCAGATCTAGCCTCTAATCGTATCATATCTGTACATCTAGGCGTGAATGTTCCAAGAAGACGTCGTGGGACACCTATAGTGCACTTTTTGAGACAATCTAGTTGTTGGGTTACAAGGATAGTCATCAAACAAGTGAGACTTAGGTTAATTGGAAATCTAAAGCAATTGACCCCTAAATCGACCATCAAAACCATCCAATGCGGGCCATGGAAGGCCTTTATCTTAGATCATCTCAGAATCGGGACCCAAATCATTAGGATCACCATTTATTCACTCCACGACAAATCACCAATCAATGCACAACGTAACTACACCGATCCAATAACCAGCCTTTTAAAACTCAACTTTAAAACCCTATCTAGATAGTTTCCGCGGTCCACGTTTGATAATAATTCGACTGTCAAATCGATAGAAAGTGACACTCTTTTGTCCATAGGAACTCTTGGATATTAGAGATACTTGATCACTAGAAATATATCCTATTAGGAGTCTTTTGACCATTAATATTCGAATTCGGAATGATCCGACCAGCAGATCAGCAGGAATCCATAAGTAAAACCTAAAATTACTTGGTACGGCCCACCAAAGCTTTGGATCCACCTCATCTTTAGCCAAGCGCCCTGATATGACCCATAGAATCGGTTGAACGAAGTGGATTGGATCACACGTCTTAGTGGACCCCACTTTTAGGCAGTGAGTGTGCATGTTTTGTGTGCACCAGCTGTGCACCGAACTGCACGGCCAGGTCAACTGGATGTTGACCCGATAATCCCAAAAGAAGAAGGGATCTCCCTTTCCTTTTCCCGCTTGCAGCTGTTTGAAAACATATTGTTTTCGTTTGATTGAGATGTGGCCCACCATCACGGCCCGATAGCTCGATCTGAACCGTCTATCTGATGAAGCACCCTCGTATGATCAAAATCCTACCTCCAACTCGAGTCATTGCACATTCACGTGTGCACAAATCCCAGCCCAATTAGGCTGCATGCAGCAGTTTCCAAAAACAGAAATAGTTGCCTTGCTGGCATTGATCATGGCCCACCATCTGTGGTCACATGCATGATCCGAACCATCCATTTGATGGAGAGCTCTCGTCTGACCAAACTCTACCCTTTTAGCTTGCTGGGAAACGCGTGCATGGCCATAAACTCTGGCAGAGACAGCATGCGTGCGACTGTTCTTTTTCCAAAAATGGAAACTGTCAACATCGAGCTGGCAACTCACGTGCGATAGCTCTTGCTACATCTCAACCCTCCACGAAGAGCCATCGTAGCCCTCCATTCGAATACTATGGTTTAGGGTTTCCTTGACAAACAAAAACCAGCGGCCGGTTTCGGTTTTGACTGTTGTACTTAGCGGTTTAAAGCAGATTAAATCCTGGCCACTCATTACCCATCTAAGGGTTGTGAAGGAGCTAGGGTTGTTAAAAGAAGGCAAAGAAAACGTCTCTTCTCCCGTCTTTTACAAAAACCTTAGAAAACAGACGTTTTCCTTCCGCCAGCGAACCCACCACCCAAACCCTCCTCAAGCTTCAAAAGAGCTTATCCATAAGCTTCTTACGGTCCATATGGACCATCTGAAAGTAGCATATTAGAGGAGGAAGCATCGGTTTCAAAGATGCCATTAATGGCTTCCTCCTTCTCCATCGAGCACCACAACGTAGCTGTTGTTGCAGCCACTGACTTCGGAGTCGCAACGTTCATTGGGTGGGCAGCAACTCCAGCATTCTATCATGCCGACCAAAAACAAACGAGGAGTGTTGGATTGGGTTAATAGGTCGGTGGTGAAGTTACCACATCACTTGACTTAACTGAGCTTGGGTTAGGCCGGGCCGGATGTCCATTGCTGGACGTTTCCAACTGGAAGAGAAGAGGAAGAAGAAGTAGATGAAAGGAAGGAAGAAGAGAGAAGCATGAAGGAAAAATGAAGAAGAGAAGAAGAAGGAGAATGGGTGCGTTACTGCATCAGCTCGAACCAAGCCACACTGACTCACTGACGAGTTTGACTTGCTCGACCGAGTTCGGTCTGAGGTAGGGATGGGTTTGGTCAGATCCAGACACTGTCTGGTTGTGGGTAGGGGAAGAAAAAAAGACATGGAGAGAGAGAGAGAGAGAGAGAGAGAGAGAGAGAGAGAGAGAGAGAGAGAGAGAGAGAGAGAGAGAGAGAGAGAGAGAGAGAGAGAGAGAATCAAGAAGGAGTAGAGGGAGAGGTCGAGTTACATCGACTCACTGCCGAGTTGAGTGGGGTCGATCCACTCGTCTGAGCTCAGTCCTTGTTGGATGATCACGAGGAAGAAAGAAGAAGAAGAAGGAAAGCACGGAGAGAGAGGGAAGGAGGTGGCTTGCTGATCGGGTCTCTCCTCAGCCAACTGAGTTGACTCGGTTGGTAGCCAAGTTGATTCGAGTTTGGATTAAGTTGGTGACCCTATTTTCCATGAGAAAGAGGATAGGAAAGGAGAAGGAGGAAGAATCGGAAAGAAAGGAAGGAAAGAAGAGGAGCGGGAATTGATACATGCTGTCGAGATGACTCAGCTGAAACTCGCTGAGTTGAGCTGCTCAAGTGGGGAGCAAATCGAGCTTGGGGGTTGGATTGAGCCGACTAACATAAGTTAACTTTCTCCCTAAAGTAGATTGTTTTTAATTGTCTTTGGCATTACAATAATTATCGCGATTATTAAACCTGATTAGCCACTTGCATATTACTTATACTAGTATTAGTTATTATAGGTAAAACTAAAACTATTAGACATTAGAATTTTATTCACCATTTCTAAATGTTATCATTGACAGTAGAAGTGCACTAGTTATCACCATCATAATGATTATGATTGCCATATTAACTAATATTAATTATATCATTAATATTAATAATTATCTTGTAATTATTAAATTAACATTGTAATTAATTATACACCAGCTAGAGTTTAGATCCTAAGATTTAAGCCTAGACCTAGACTCTAGAGTGAAACCCTAAACCTAAGTGATCCAAACCTTAGGTTAGAACTTTAACTAAAAATAGTATGTAAAACTTGGATCTAACCATACAAATTTCATAATTTGTGGTAGGATTTGACTCTAAGGGTGCATACACCTCCTAGCGACACTAGTAGGCGATTCGACATGTGAGGTGATGATTTCTTCCCCTTGAGCTTTCCATTTTCCTATTAGCATAAGTGATAGTTTATACTTCAATTTTTGTTGATAATTGATATCTCTATCCCATAATTATTTGCACCAGTTGTTGGAATTAAATTCTAGATTATGTGTTCAATATTTATCCTTCATGAATATCTATATGTTGCACTTGTATATTTTTTCATGCTTGGGGATTGCTTATGAAGCTTAAATTGGTACATTGTGGGAAAATCTCACTTATAGATGTACATCCAAACTTGGGATGTAACTTGATTGATTGTGATTATAATGAACCTTTGATTTAGTGGTTACTTGAATAATGGTTTAAATGGAATATTGATGTGGGCCTACCATCCATGAGTTGTTGTGTCTAAGTGGTTTTTGAGAATGATATTTTATCGCATAGTTTTGATATTTTTCCTATGTGGCTTAGTTTGGATATTTGCCCTATGTGGCTTTGTTTTGATATTTTCCTTATGTGGGCTCGATGTATTATTTTTGTGCAACCATGCGATGGTAAGCCCCATATACTGAATTATGATTGGCCACTAGTCGATGGACTTCTATTAAACATGTTGAGGTCGAGGTCTCATGAGTCGGGGACGGTGGAATGGGACACTATGCCCGGGCTGTCAGCCTACACTGGTTGATGAACCCCCCGTAGTAACCTTTGAGTTTTCTTAAATTGACTGGTTTGGCTAATCATGCATTCACAGCATACGGGCAATGATAAGTGACTAATTATGGATGTTGTAGCACGTGCCCTTAGTCGTGGTATCGTTTCGCTAGCTCCCAGACCATCGACTATCGACCCACCTTCGGTAAGTTTGGCACTACGCATGTACAATGTACTTTCGCTGGTGACTAACCACATCATGGGTTTCGCCCAAAAGCCAACTAGATGAGCATTCCTAGTTGATGTGCACTCACGTATCCATGCATTTAATAAGACTACATTGTTTATTGTTTTGAATGTTTTTTTAATTTACAACTATGCTTACCTAATGCGACAATGTGTAATCTTGAGGGGAATTGACACTGAACTGACCACTCATTCATCAAATATATAACCATACAGGTAGTACAGGTGGCTTAAATGATATGCATGTTAAGACTTGATGAGGAGCAGGGTACAAGTGTCAGGGATACATGGCTATATCTGCCAAGAGAAGTTGCGTGATCTTGTGGCTCAAATTTATATTCATTTTATTATTTCTCATGTGTAAATTATGTAATTCTTGTATTTGTTAATATGGAGACATTGGTTTGTATAAGTCATTATGGGCAACCTCTCGTATATTCTAAATGCAAATAATTTTTTTCTTTATGTTTGATTTGTCCATCTTTCACTAAACTACTAACTCTAAAAGAAAAAGAAAATAAAAAATACCTAAATTTGACTATCTTTAAAGGTTAACACTCGGGTTTTTGGAGAACGAGTCATATACTCGGGTTCCAAAAATATGGGGCGTTACAGTAAAGGTTAATGGTGAAGCTGATTTAAAACCATTCATAGTGAAATCCAACACACTCTGAGAGAGAGTGCGGTTGTCGAGAGTGGAGTAGGCAAGTAGCCGAACCATTATACATGGTTGTGTTTGGAATCGTTATTTGCGCATCTATTTAATCATGATTATTTAAATTTGAATGCTTGATTGTTTATGCATAGTTAGATGAATGCTTAAGATTGATAAGTAACACATTCCACACACAAGTTCACAATACTATAGGCTAATTGTTTTATTTGTATATGTAACATCTAGATTTTCATTATTTTGGATTTCCAAAAATCCTTGAATTTTTTATATAATTAACTTATATTATCACTTACTGACTATTAGCACTCAATGTTAGTTTATACCCTGGTGGAACCAGTAAAGAACCGCACAAGTCCGATTAATCAACCGTAGGAAGCCAACGGATCTGCCCGATCACTTGAACATCAAGTTTAGCCCCATGATTTACTTACATAAGGCTCAAATCTAACCAAACCATCGCTAACTAATCAAGACAATCATAACAAAATTAAAGTTTTAACTGAAGCCGAGTCAGATAAGGCCCGGATCTTGACTAATAGACCAAATCAACCCCGTTACTCTTTTAGCCTAAAATCGACGGTTTAGAGTAATCATGACCAAATCTCTACTTTCACTAGTTATAAATAGGCCACACTATGAACATAGTTAATCCAAACCTTAATCATTGCCTACGAGAAATCTCAATACCCAATTCATTTCAGAAATGCCCCGATTTTTTGAACAAGCTCTAGATCGCTCGTTGGTGGGCCACTAGTTCCAAAACTATAGAATAATGTCTGTTTTATTAGGCTCGAGGTATATCGCGGGAGTCAGACTTGGGTACTGTCCAAAACTACTCAACTTGAGGTAAAGGACGAGTGCATGAGAAGTGTAAATATCCTAAAGGAAGAAGCTGAAACTTAAGTGAATAGGGTCGTCCACTCTTATGCAAAGTTGAAAATTTTAGACCGTCGATTTGTGACCAAACTTCACACGTGGAGTAAAGATATTTTCCTGCTCATATCCATATAACTGCGGCCCCGATCGACCATCAGTGACCATTAAACAGACTTCTAATCATATCTGTTGATCGACGCATCCAAATGGCGGGCTGATCATATCCATGCGTAAATCATCGTTATCGCTAACTATCCTACGGTGTATATCAATATGTATGCCCCATAGTGGGCCCTAGAGGTTAGAAAGACCCTCCCATAGGGCTAGTATAGTAAAAATCTAGCCCTTGGGGCCATTTACAACAAATCTGGCCCTATATAAGGGCTTCATTTGAGCACCCCTCTCTCCATACGAATTTACCCTAGAAGAAAGAAAGAGAGAAAGAGAGGAAGAGAAGAAAAAAGGAGAGAAAGAAGAAGGGGGAGAGGTTGAGCCGTAGTTGAAGGTGGGGCCTAAGGGAGATAGAGTCTTGCAACTCCTTCCCTCTTCCTTAAGAAATCCATCACCCACAACCACAAGAACAACTCTCTGCCGATTGGCTAGGTAATCACTCTTCTTCCTCGGAAACCCATTGTGTTAAGTTAGGCCTTGCATGTATTCTAACATGCAAGTACATTTGACTCAGGATCTCTACAAATTGACCCGCGAGTTTGGCAACCCTAGGTCGACTTCGAAAGCTCTTGACGACCCGTAGGTGTGGACTATTATCCTTAGGTATCTTAACACCAATTTTACTATGAATTTAATAATTATGAATGTTAGGATGATGTGCTTGAGTAATCTAGAGAGAACCTAGCCAAGACCCTACATGATAGGTCCTCTCCTAAATTTCATGAAATGGTTAAGTGTTGTTTGTTTGTTCTTCAACATGCTTGGGTTTGATTTTGGTGTGGCATGTTCATCCCATATAAGATTTTAGTAAATTCCATGAAATGATTAAGTGTTGTTTATTTGTTCTTCAACATGATTGGGTTTGATTTTGGTGTGACATGTTCATCCCATATATGATTTAGTATAACCTTCATTGTAGCACGTACGATTGCGTTAATATTTGTTGTATGTTTGTCCTATGAATGATGTATAGTTCTTGGTCTCTTCGGTAACCCCACTCAACACACACACATGCACATTAATGTCGTATTTTGTTAGTAGTTGCATTGTAGAAAAATCTGAATTTTTATGTTGGATGTATAAGTGCATGACTTTACTTATGTTAGAAGACGAATCCGGAATTGTTGGAATATTATTGAATATCATTAAACCCCTAGGTTGGTCAGGGAACTGAGGTGGGAGAAGGTGGTCCCATTGGTAGGACTATCCTGCGTCTAAACCCGTGAATTTGGGCGGATGCGAATGGGCGACAGTAGTTGGACTACATGGGTCGCTTGTACTTGATGTCGTTCCGTCACGTATTCGTCTAAACTCGCACGGTCTAGTTCACTTACTGACCAACCATGTTTGTTAACCATGTCTGCTCACGCCTGCATGGAACCTGGAACATCCTTCAACCATTGAAGCCTATTGATAACTATTTGAAATCGATCCACTGACTCGAGAGCTGGGCATAGTGGTATGGGACACTATGTCCGAGCTGTTGGCCTCTGCTGGGGTGATGAGCCTCCCCATAGTGACCGTGAGCTATCCCTCTTCTCAGCACTCCCCATGTGCTTGAAATATGTCTATTTAGGTCAAGATGAGATATACTCAGTGGTGATTTGTAAGACCCGTGTCCTAATCCGTACTGTTCCTTTAGCTTCCGCGGTCCTTCCAGTCAAATTCCGGCAACCTTCGCACCGTATTCGGTGTTTGCGCACGATCCTAAGCCAGGTCCCGCACACCGACGTCGGCTCGATCTGAAACTTATGTCTTGGCGATCGCACCGTCGCCGCGGTTCCAACGCCGTGACTTGCGCACCGAACCGATACCCAGGTAAGAAGATGCCGATCAGCGTTTATTCCGAAGAAACACCGCGCGTTGCGGATTTCGAGGAAATCTCTACACAATTAGTCCCACTAATTAACCATAAATGCAACCATACCTCAAAGTACTTCACCCATTCCCTCTTTTTCCAAAAGTCCACCATCTTTCCACCTCACCATTCCTCTTTTTCTCATTTTCAACCTCAACCATCCCTCTTCTCCACCAATTTCAAACTAAACCATACCCCTCATCACTCCTTTCTTACAACCATCACTCCACCCATCCCTCCACCCATTATTTCTATCTCTCCCTCTCATTCTCTAGCAACTTTTCCAAATCCCATGAGAAATTTCACTCATCCAACACTCCCTCTCAACTTCAAGTGTGGCCCACCCTCTCATCTCTAATCTCAACCATTCATCTTTCATCAACCTCCATTAAAAGTGAAGGTAAGGAGCTAAGGAGTCCAAGGGAGCAAGGAGAAGGAAGATAAGGTGGGTGATTTTCCATTAATTTAAATTTTAGGGCCCACTTGTTGGTGGGACCCATTTGGATGTATGTGATTTAATCAAGAGGGCCCATAGTGGCGGGGTTCCTCTATCTCACCGTGTATCTCTCTCTTTATCTCTCTCTCATTCTTTCCTTGTAATGTTGTGGATCCCACCGATATGTGTTACATCTCCCCCGTCCATCTACATCAGACGGTGTGGCCCACTCTATTATAGGTGATGATCCACACCCCCCCTACTGTTGGGATGGGTCCAATGCATCTTTTTATATGTATATATATATATGTATGTTATATATTATATAATATATGTATATAATATATAATATAATATGTACTTATATATATATACAATATAAGATAAATATTAAATGTATATGTATATATATATATTGGTGGGCCACATTCACGTGGGACCCACCACATTTCTGTGAATATATACAAATCGTCCAGCGTCCCTGGACGCTGGACGTTGCAACAATGGGCTTAAAAAAAAAAAAAAAGGGAAAGGGAGTGGTGGGCCACTCATGCAGGTCCCACCTTGATGTATATGTAAGATCCTAACTGTCCATATTGTTCCTCAACTCATTTTAGGCGTTGAGCCGAAAAATGAAGTTGATCCCATTTTCTGGCGGGCCGTACCATAGGAAACAGTGTTCCTACCTTCGGTTTACTCCCTAAGGCTCCTGCATATCAAAAATAGCCCGATATTGGACTCTATGGGCTTGTATCAAGCCATAGGGACCCATGGCTGGAGTGGATTTTGCGGATGTGGGCCCCGTCTATGAAAATCCGTAAAAAAATCAAATTTTCAAAAAAAAAAAAAAAAAACAAAAGAGGGAGGCGCTGCTGCCATCACGCCAGCCGCGGGCGGACGGACGGACGGTCGGGCTGGGCTCACGGCCCAGCTGTGGGCCCCATCTTGATGTGTTTCGACGGTCAACACCGTGAGTTTGATGAGTACCCTCAGTCCACGCGTCCACGTCAAAAATCAGCCTTATACGGGACACAGGTGGGCCACACCATCTGAAATCATATGAAGACATGTCTAAACATATAAAAGCACTTGGTGGGGCCTACCTGAGTTTTGGATGTAAATGAAACTTGATTTGGACCCTTAAAATCGTGGGATACACCCAATGAACGGGCTGGATTGTGAATCACATCTCGGTGAGCCCCAAAACAAAAAAAAAATAAAATAAAATTTAAAGCAGCAGCGCTGCTGCTGCTGCACTGACGGGCGGGCGGCCAAGAGGCAGGGACCCACGGCTCCATCCGTGGGCCCCACCATGATGTATATTTTGTATCCACGCCGCCCATTTGGTGGGCCACTATTTGACATGGACCCCCCTCAAAAATCAGGCCAATCCAGCGCTCGGGCGGCCCACATCACAAGAAACAGTGTGAATTGAACTCTACCATTGAAACCCTTTCTGGGTCCACAGAAGTTCCAGATCAAGCTGAAAATTGTTGTTCCCCTCCTCCCTGGCCCGTGTGACCTTATGAATAAGTTGGATTTCAAATGAACATTTCAGTGGGCCTTACCCAAGGTCCAAGTGACCTTATGAATAGGTTGGATTTCAAATAAATATTATGGTGGGCCCTAGGCCCATGTGATGGAGCCATATTGATGTATTTCTGGCCGTTGGGGAGGCCCACCTTGATATATATATAAGGCCCATGAGGTTAGGCCCATTCGACGTATTGGTGGCCCGTTGTCGAGGCCCACTCTGATATATATAAGGGCCATGTTACGAGACCCATTGTGATGTTTTCAAAGGCTCATGGAGTATGACCCATTGCAATGTACATAAGGCCCACTAATGCGGCCCACTTGACTTATATAAGGCCCATATGAGATGGCCCATTTGATGTATCTGAGCACTATGGGTCGAGGCCCAATGAGATGTATATTAGTCCATTGCAATGTGTGATTTTCTATGGTTTGTGTAATGGTACTTTATGGCGGGCTATGCCTTGGGAACAATGTTGGTTTGACGTCCACATTGTAAGGACAATGTTGGTTAAATGTCCGCATTGTCACACTCCTTAAGGCCACTGATAGGTCCATACTTATACTCTGCAGGCCGTCTAGGCCCATTTCTGTGATACGCAGAGCCCATCCCTATATGCATGTTTAGTATAGATCCATGATTTATCATCATACGCATCATATGTATGACTGGTATGAGGAGTGATTGATCATAGCATATGCCTTCGAGCAGACTGTTACGAGCTCCCTGATAGGCGGAGTTGCCCAGTATGAGCGCATGGGTTACGCAGGACTATTGTATGACTGGTAGTGTGACTCATGCACTTGCATTGTGTGATTGTAGTTACTATATGCCCTAGTGACACCAGGGCCATAGCCTCCACGGACACATTGTGGGTGGCTGGATTGGATACCGGAAATGTTTGGTTCTAGCATACGGGCACCATAGATGTCCCTGGGTGAAAATCCCTAAACCCGATGGTACCAGAGGATGACTCCAACGTCGAGACCGAGTGGATATACGAGCGCACGAGGGCCGAATACCAGGAGGCCGCGTCTCCCACTGTGTCGTGGTCGGTTGGAAAGGAGTGTGGCCTTACTCGCCCGAGGGTAGGGGGCAATACTAGGCTGAGTTTGACCAGCTCGCGAATGGGTCCGCTATCGACGTGCCGGATAGGTATTGGCAGACTATTGGTCAGGCGGATAGTGAGGTTTCTTACGCTCATTTGGACTGTGCGGCTAGGAGAGCGACAGTGCCATTTGGAGTGTATTGAACCCCGGTGATTATCCAGAATGAGAACTATACTGATACATGTTGAGGATTGGCATGCTTGAGTTGCATCTTGCATCGCATGGCCGTGTTATGGCCGATAGCATTCATATCTTGCACCGCATAGCCTTGGTACGGCTGATTGCATTCATGTGCTCATCATCATGATTCCGCATCACTCTGACCTTACATTTTGAGCACGTCTACATTGCGCACACACTTACACCACCCTCTAAGCTTTCCATAAGCTTATGCACGATTGATGCGTGCAGGTGACGTCAGGACGCAGTCGCAGCCATAGTCTCGTTGTAGTTGGAGCGTGCAGCCGAGCTTCTGGAGTTCTGTTTCTTTTGTTACATTGTATTTTATTTTATTTCAGTCGCATTGTACTTAAAAAGTTTTTGATCATAGTGGATTTTGTGGTGGTGTTCTTGTGGTTATTGTTTGTGGGTTATGCTTTTGTTATGCTCATTATGAATCAGACTGATGACTTAAAATTCTCCTTGTAGTATCCCAGGATCGGAACCTGGTGAATGGGTGTCGGGATCCAAAAATGGGGTTCTACGGAGGCTGTCGGCGCCGGATTCGGCGATCGGGAATTTTGTGAGCCCGGTTTCCGAGTTCGGGGCGTGACAGCTTTGGTCTCGCAACCAGTTGAGGGCAATAATACATCGGGTGTACCAGTTTTCCCAATTTGCTGGATGAACGAAATTAATTAAAAACTCGACTAATACGATCACGATCGCCTCACATTAGTTAGGTTGGTGACTCGGTAGTTGAGGTTGCAATGAGGGAGTGTTGGTCATGCGAGATCGTTAGACAAAGTCGCTCGAGGGAGTGTTGTTGTGAGGTCATGCATCATATCATGATACATACATATGCATGAACAAGGCTAGTTAGGGATCTGTGAATGTATGCCTTTCATTAAATTCGTCATATAATTAATGCTTATTGTATTTTAAGGCTAATAGTAACCACTGAGTTAGCTACTCACTCCCACTCTGGGACGGTGTTTTAAAACACCAACCAGACCCTTTACTAGATGCAGGTGAGGCGGAGCTCGACAAGTCGAGCGGTGTGAGCATGGATGAGGAAGAGCTTCTTACTTCTAACTTATGGGCGAATCACCGTAGACCGTGTGGGTTGATTATGGGATTGTGGAGCTGTGGATCTAGCGCACCATTTCTTTTAGACATTTATTTTATAAAATTTTTGGGCGACGCCTTGTGCGACCCGTTTGATATTCCTATAGACTTGTAGTTCTTAGTCGCATTTATTTCAGTGATTAGTTGTGGTTGTGTTTTATGTTCCAGCCGATTCCTTTATCGCTCATTTAAACTGATTTATGTACAAATCGCCATAATTAAGGTATAAGCGACACCCGAGAATTTGGAGGCTGAGTTCCTATACGGCCCTTGAAAATGTGGGGTGTTACAGATGGTATCAGAACAATGGTTTGGATTAAATTGGGTTGTGGATTATAAACTTGCCATAATGCATTCGCTGACTTAGGAGGGAGCGATCGAACTTGGAGACATTTATAGGATCCCAGGATCATGCCATTTGGCAAGTCCGAGACTAAAATGTTAGGATTTACGAATAGAAAGACTTAGACTGCACCGTGGACCATAAACTCACTAACACATCCACTGACTTAAGAGAAAACACAATAGAGATACAGAAATGCTAGGAACCACCTCGGACCCTGAACACATAATCTTAGACGGAAGGTAAGACTTCCAAGGAGTTAGGATTGGGGAGCAAGAGAGGATAGTGACGCTAGGGAATGGGTCTGAGAGTCTTATAGTACCTCAGCCCATTGATAGGAACGAGCCAAAAACTAAATGATTAGACAGTCGAAACCATCGTCTTAGACCAAATGAGCAAGCACCGGGCCAAACTTGATAGTTCCGACACGTTCGGGGATAAAAATCCATGGATGAACGAAAATTTACCATAAATAGTGGAAATGTAAATAAATTTGGATTTTGACCCCTAATTGGGAGGAATCTTGCAAAATAACTAGGCCGACTGCGTAGATCGGCTTCTCCTACCCTAAAATCATATATGACACATCTTGGGGGGCCTTACTCGCTCCCAAAAAACTAAAACTCAAGTGGCTCCCGCCTAGAGAACAGTGAGTCGGCGGGACCTCGCCCGGCCGCATGACCCCGCTCGTCTGCGGGACCTCGCTTGGCCACCCAGCGAACTCGCGGGACCCCGCCCGAACCTCCAGCGCGTCCGCGGGACCCTGCGCAGCCAGCGTAGCCCCCGCCTGGACTTCTAGAGAGCCGAGAGGCCCCCGCCCGGGCCTCCAATAGGCTGTCCCCTTTCCTATGCAATGTAAATTCTTGTGGGGCCCACTCCTCTTACTACTTAGGTCTATTTAGAGCCCTCTAAACCCATTTTCACTACTCCCACTACATTCCATCCCTTCTAAATCCCTAGAAAGACCTCTACCTCCCCCATTCTTAAACTAAAAATCCCAAACCCACCATCTTCTTCTTCACATTTCCCACCTTTCTAACCCACCTCACTCTATCTTTCTCCAAAACCCTTCTTGACAACTCATTTACGAATCCTTTCTCAAATCCCATTTTTGCAAACTCATTCTCAAAACCCTCCCCTTTAACTAATCCATCTCTTCTTCCTCATATCCAACTCAAGCCCATCCATCAACAGTCACTTCCAACCCATTTTCCTAAACCCATTCTTAACTACCTTTTCTCAAATACATTCTCAAACCCATTTCCAAAATACAATCCCCAAACCCTTTCCTAAAACTCAATCTCAAGCCCCTTCTCAAAATTCCTTCTTCACATTCAATCCACCTCTAGTCAAGGAAGATTGCTTTCCTTGTAACCATTGCCTCCTTCTTTTCCATCTCGGTGATCCTTTCCCTCATGGAAAAGAAAGGACCGGCTCCCGAGGAGGTGGGCCGAGCCAGGAACGGCGAAGCAAGCATGACGCCGATCCAAGGGGGGAGATCAAATCCTGAAGTTCGGTCCAAAAAGAGAAACGACCTCCAAATTTTAGGGCATTACAACATTTTTGCAACTTCGAATTGCCAGTGAACCGGACGTATCGTTTATATATTAGAGTTTTAGAACTTCGTATCTTTTTAGAAATTATTTTTAATCACTCCAGGAATCGTCTTGTATGATTAAATCAGATTATTATTTTTTTAATATTTTTATATTTCAAGTAGTTTCTAGCATGGTTGGATTACGACTCCTTAGAAGGATTGAATTTCATTACTTAAGACCTTGCAAGTTCGTATTCGATGTGAACTTTGCTAAAACATTATGAGTTTTAAAAACTTTTTCTTCCTTCCCTTTTTGCATCATTCTTAGCATCATCAGCCCTCCAAATCTCTGAGATATCTTAAAACTTTTGATTCTTCCTTTTTCCCGAAATCAACAAAACTAAGTGTAATTTGCTCATAACCCATGCCCATAAGCTCAAGATGACAATATACAGAAACATGTATAGGCCATAGGAAGCCTTCCTAGGATAATCATTTGACCATAGGCACCATGGGAGATTTAAATCACTAAATTAGACAAGAATTAAAATGAGAACTCTCTTGGACCAAGACCCAAAGGACGACCTTCTAGATAAGAGATTTTAACTTTTTAATGATGTGTGATTTTTCCTTAAACATTTAGGTTGATCGGACTACGGAATTACAGAAGTATACACCTGCGAAGCATTCGCGGCTTGACCCAATTCTCAATCCTGGGCGACTACCAATGAACTCACTGCTTTGACCGAGTAGAAGACCAGGATCCACCAGGACGAAGAAGGGATACAATGAGCCTTCTACCCTGGTCAAGTAGATGATCGACGTATTGGATTTAAGCCCACTACAACCGTCTCTCCGTGTTGGTCGAACATTGAAAAGAAATATTTTTACTCTAGATAGAGGAAAATCGTCGTGATGAATCTAAATCTTAAAATAAATAAATAGATAAATAAATAAATTGTAGTAAACCATCAGGGTGAAAATGTTTAAGGGGGTAGAGTAAAATGACCCAGACTAGCATAGATAATATACACCCCACTACATATATAAACTTGAAATCAACAAAACTTATACAAATGAAATAATAAAATCTTTACTTATTACCCTTAGGCAATTCGGGGACGAAATTATTTTTAAGGGGGGTAGATTGTAACATCCAGGATTTTCACTGTTTTGGATTTTCAAAAATCCTTGAATTTTTTTAATGTAATTAACTTATATTATCACTTACTAACTACTAGCATTTAATGTTAGTTTATACCCGGGTGGACCTAGTAAAGAACTGCACAAGTCCGATTAATCAACCGTAGGGAAGCCAACAAATCCGCCCGATGTTGAGGGTCAAATATTGCATATCAGACCCCAGTTATTACCAGGATTTACAAACATAGTATTGTTTAACGGCCTGATTTAATCATGTTTGTGATGCAGGGCGTATTCACGAGCTTGGACTAGAAAAGGGTATTAAAAGCATGGATTTAATGGTCTGAAAGCACCAGAGCATGAGACGGACCCTAGGAGACCAAGATCGACAGATTTGCACGCCAGGAATCTAAGAAAATCAAGGAATTGAAAGCTCAAGTGACCTGAAAAGTGTTCAGAATGCAAGATCATTGGATTCCCACCATCTGATCAGTTCAAAACTCCATACGTGACCTGAAGACCATAAATGAACCGTACACGTAAAATTTCAGCTCCTGGATCACAGTGGAAGTGGCCCAACGGTCAGATCAGCCCATAAACAGTTGATTCTGGGCCCACTTGAGATCTGGATATGCTTCAAATTTTTCTCAACCCATTATATGAGGTGAAAAAGCTGATGGACGGAGCGGATTTCTCAAGAACATCTCTGTGGGGCCCCGCCTGTGATGAATGTGCATAGCATCACGTGCACCAGCCGTGCACCCGTACACTCAAAGTCGGTCAGCAGGCGCTGACCGACTCAAACTCAAAAATTCCAAATTACACAACAGCGTAACGTTGCCCGACCGTCGGTGCTGCTTGTGGGCCCCACACATCATGCATAGCATCAATTGGGACCGTCCATTGTGTGCGTAGGTGGGGTATTTACCTCACCAAGGCGGCCTTTTGAGACCATGTAAAATATTTCAGAATCCTAACCGTTAAAGACATGATGAACGGCGGAGTAGAAGGTATTGTGGGCCACATAGAATTTGGTCCAAAAATAGTGCTTCCCACCTGGTTTTTCGAGTAGAACGCAGTGGACGATTTTCCAAAAAGACAGTGAAGTGGGCCCCACCATCAGTATAGCGTAAGTACTACGCACCTTGTTTTCGCGTCCGGAAAATTCAGAATTTTCGGTCGATTGTGGGCCACTGCCTGTGATCGGATTGGTGATCCAAACCGTCCAGATGATGACCAAGCCAGGAATGACCCTAGCCAAGAAGTCAGTTTTGAGTTTACTGGACGGCAAGCCTACCAAACTGAGGCCAAACCAACGCCTTTTGCGTTGCTGCGCACGCTGTTGCATCGCTGGTTGCGTAAGAAGTTTTCTAAGAGCTTTCCGTAGCCTAATCCTTCCAGGACTCCACAGCAGGGACGTGAGAAGAAAGATAAAAGGAGGAGTTTTGGAAGGAGGAAGGTGTGTTCGGTCTTGGTTTTTGAACAAGAGGAAGAAGAGGAAGAAAAGGAAGAAAGGAAGAAACGTGAAAGAAGGAGAGCGCTGGTGCGTTTTTTGCTGGACCGTGGGAGTTTTTTGGACGTGAGCACCAGGGGCTTGGCTTGGAGAACGAGAAGACAGGAAGAGTTTGGCAAGGAAAGCTTGTCACTTGCTTGTTTTGGCTGGAATGTGAAGTGGGTTTTCTCTCTTTCCTTTCTTGTTCTTTTCTTTCCCTTTTTATCTTTGTTTTGTTGTTATATTCAGCCCATTCATGTGCGGCTAATCCTCTTAGCTAGGGCTAAGAGGTGAAGCCTGTAGCGAGATGGGAGAACCTACTTTATGCCTTTAATCTAAAATTTTAAACTGAAGTTGATATAGTTGATTATTAAAGGAATATTTATCTTAGTCTTTTATGGTCTGTTGTGACTGAAATTACAATGGGTTTGCAATGGCTTTGAGTATTTCTTTCTCCTTTTTAAGTTTATGAAGTCAGGAACCTCTGTTGTTCATCATTGTCCCATGGGCATGGTAGGATGACAGTACCCTTCCTGATCCTCATATATTATTAGTTGGTTGGTAATTAGTTTAATTCTGTTGTTTACTTTGTCTCCTGGGCATGGCTTGGTGATGGAATCCATTCTAATTCATACACCTTTCACCTTTTGAAAACTATATCAAAGGAAGTCTAGTTAAATTCCATGATTTCTGAAGCAGGCATAATTTCTCCCTGATCTCTACAAGTGGATCCTCTGAATCCCTAGTTTCCTTCCTCTGAATTCCTTAAAGTTTTAGATAATTATTCCACAATTATTTCTCAAATTCTATTTGGTTTAGATCACATCTTAGTCTAGTTCTATTCCTACTTGGTTTCAGATAACGTACAGGTATCAGTCCCTGTGGATTCGACCTCGGTCTTACCGAGTTTATTACTACATCACGACCCTGCACTTGGGGTGTGAACAAGTTTTTGGCGCCGTTGCCGGGGACTGACGGTTACGTTTTCTGGGATTAATTAGTTTTAGAATTAGTTTAAGATTAGGATTTTACTAACATTAGTTTTTTTTTTTGAGTTCAAAACTAACTTGTTTCTTGTTTTATAGGATCTTGACATAAGTTTCTCAATTGGTAATTCCTTCCTAATCTCTCTACTTTTTCCTATTTTTAGAATTAGGGTTTAAATTTTAGAAATTTTCTAATTCTAGTATCCTCCCTTCTGTAGAAAATAGTTTATTTTTAGAAATTAGGTTATTTCTTTCCCTTTTTAGAAATTAACTTTCTGTTTTTATTTTAGTAACTTTCTAATTTTAACTCTTTTAAAATCTAATTTGTTTCCTAATTTATTTTTAGAATTTTTGTTTAGAAACTAACCTTCCTATTTTGTAGGCCTTTAAGATAGAAATCTCTAATTCGGTACACTCCTTCTCTACTTTCTATTTTTCAGTTCTCTTTTAGTAATTTACTTTCTAGTTTAGGACTTTCCTAATTTATTTTAGAAGTTTCCACTTTCTTTTAGAAATTAGTTTACTGCTACCTTTATTTTAAAGGATTGTTCCTCTTCTTTTAGAATCTAACTTATTTTGTTTTTATTTTGCAGGTCCTTAACTTAGGAGCTTCAATTTGGTAATTCCTTTCCAACTCTCCCTCTCTTTCTTTTTAAATTTTCTTTTCCTTTCTTAGGATTAGGCTTTGAATTTGATTGAGGGCTGCGAGTGTTTCATGCCCAAGTGGGCCCGTGACAACACTCGACGTCTCTTGACTGAAGGAGGATTGGTTGAGGGGTTGACTATCCATCGCAGGACTAGACACCACTCGAAATCCCCTGAGTTAAGTGAAGTTATGGCTGAAGACCAACCTCCTCTACTTCCACCCAGGGTGGAGGATACCCAAGATGAAAATGAGGTGCAACAGGCACCCCCGCCTCGTACTTTACGAGATTATCTACAACCGGCGGGAGTGAGTATGCCCTCATGCATGATTTTTCCTGAAAACACAGGACAAATGGACATCAAGCCAGGAGTTATCCAACTCCTTCCCAAATTCCATGGACTTGAATCTGAAAGTCCATATTTACATTTGAAAGAGTTCGATGAGATTATAGCTACATTATGTTTTCCTAATGTATCTGAAGATACAATTAGGCTGAAACTCTTTCCTTTTTCCTTAAAAGAGAAAGCTAAGACGTGGTTACATTCACTGCGTCCTAGATCCATTGGCACATGGAACGACATGCAGAGGGAATTCATAAAAAAATTCTTCCCACATCATAAAACGATTACCCTCAGAAAAGCAATCATGAACTTTGCCCAAAAGGAAGATGAAACATTCTTCCAATGTTGGGAAAGGTTCAAAGATTTGGTCAATTCATGCCCACAACACGGATTTGAAACGTGGCGCATTACAAATTTTTTCTATGATAAACTGACATCTTCCATGCGCCAAATGGTCGAGACAATGTGTAATGGAGAGTTCATCAACAAAGATGTTGACGAGGTATGGGATTACCTCGATAGTCTCGCTGAAAAAACACAATCATGGGACTATTACCCAATGGCGAACACCACGTCTAGGCCGACTCAATTAAAGGAAAAAGGTGGATTATATCTCTTGAAAGAAGAGGATGATCTCAAGTGTAAAGTGACTACGCTCATAAGGAAAGTTGAGGCCATGGAAGGAAAGAAGGATAAGGTCAATGAAATTGTTTGCGGCATCTGTGATTGCAACATTCACACAACTGAAAACTGTCCTACAATACCCACCTTTCGAGGAGTGTTGAATGAACAAGCCAATGCCGTAAATAATTATCAAAGACCTTTTACTGGGCCTAACTCCAACACATACAATCCTGGCTGGAAAAATCATCCAAACTTTAGTTGGAGGAATGGACAAACGGCGACTCCTCCAGGTTTCTTCAATCAAAATCCAAATCAAGTGAAACCTCAAGAGGAACCGGTTCAAAATCCCATACAAGAGCTGGCTCAGGCAATGCGGGGAATTACAGATTTTATGCAAAAGATAGACTCTCGTATGATGGCTATAGAAAAGGGGATGCTTCCTGTACAACCTCTCCCCAATCCTAAACCGCAGTACGAGAGTAATTATCCCAGCTCTTCAAATCAAATGGGGCATGCTAAATCCATCACCACTCTTAGGAGTGGGAAGATCATTGATAAAACTCTTCCGGTTAGGCCCGAAAAGCCTCAAGAACCAGAAGAGGACAACAATAATGGATCCAATGATGCCCCACAAAAAGTAGAACCGGAACTTCTAGAGAAGCCAGTTGCTCCATTCCCCCAACGGTTGGTTTCACCAAAACCTCTCTCTAACTCTCAGGATATCCTAGAGGTGTTGAAATAGGTGAAAGTCAACATTCCTCTACTTGATGTCGTTAAACAGATACCTTCATATGCCAAATTCCTGAAAGACTTATGCACGACCAAGCGACGGAAAATTATTCAAAAGAAAATCTTCTTGACTGAGAAAGTGAGTGCCGTCCTGAAGCAAGACGTACCGCAGAAATTCAAGGATCCCGGTAGCCCAACCATATCATGTGTAATCGGGAACCATCGAATTGATCACGCACTTCTTGACTTAGGAGTGAGCGTCAATCTGATTCCCTACTCGGTATACAAACAGTTAGGTTTGGGTGAATTAAAACCCACCCTAACCACACTACAACTTGCTGATCGCTCTGTTCGTGTACCAAGAGGGATAATTGAGGATGTGTTAGTCCAGGTCGATAGATTTTACTACCGTGTAGATTTTATCATCCTGGACACCGAACCCATCAATAACATGAGCACTCAGATTCCCGTCATTCTTGGTCGCCCATTCCTTGCCACGTCAAATGCAATTATCAATTGCAGAAATGGTATCATGACTATGTCTTTTAGAAATTTGACATTGGAGTCAAATATTTTTTTCAATAACGGCAGCAACTCAGAGGATGATGACGATTTTCACGACATTAACATGATTGACTCTTTCGTGGAAGATACGACACCGCTGACCTTATCCTCCGACCATCTGGAGACGTGCCTGGCCCACTCCCATGATTTTGATGATGACATGATTAGGGAGACATGTGCCTTGCTTGATACTGCACCGATACTTGAAGTTAACCGGTGGAGGCCACAATTTGAAAAATTGCCACAAACCGATGTAGTGCCTCTACCGTCTAACCTCAAGCCGCCGAAGCTTGACCTAAAACCTTTGCCCTCTGATTTGAAATATGCCTATTTAGGTCAAGATGAGACATACCCGGTGGTGATCTCTGCCCACCTGGAGAAAGAACAGGAGAGTATACTCATATCTACTCTCATTGAGCATAAAGGAGCCCTGGGATGGACGATAGCGGACCTCAAGGGAATCGATCCCTCGATTTGTACTCACCGCATATATCTTGAGGATAATGCAAAAACCGTTCGGCAACCACAACGTAGACTAAATCCAAACATGAAGGAAGTGGTTAAGGCCGAGGTTCTTAAACTATTGGATGTGGGCATTATATACCCTATATCTGATAGTCAATGGGTGAGTCCAACTCAAGTGGTCCCTAAGAAGTCCGGAATCACCATCGTAGCCAATGCTAATAATGAACTCGTGCCAACTAGAGTCACTACTGGTTGGAGAATGTGCATTGACTACAGGAAGTTGAATACCGTCACGAGGAAAGACCACTTTCCTTTACCATTCATTGATCAGATCCTTAAAAGGTTAGCTGGTCATTCCTATTACAGTTTCCTTGACGGGTATTCGGGCTACAACCAGATAGAGATAGCCCCTGAAGACCAGGAAAAGACCACATTCACATGTCCCTACGGCACCTTTGCTTATCGAAGGATGCCATTCGGACTATGTAATGCCCCTGCCACCTTTCAGCGATGTATGCTTAGTATCTTTTCTGATATGGTGGGGCAATATCTAGAGGTCTTCATGGACGACTTCTCTGTTTATGGTCCATCTTTCAGCAAGTGCTTGGAAAGTCTTAAATGTGTGCTGAAAAGATGTGAAGAAAAGAACTTGGTACTTAATTGGGAGAAGTGCCATTTCATGGTTCAGAAGGGAATTGTCCTTGGGCATATCATCTCGTCCAAAGGAATCGAGGTAGATAAGGCAAAAATCGATCTTATCTCTAACCTACCTCCACCCAAGAACATCAGAGACGTGCGATCCTTCTTAGGACACGCAGGATTTTACAGGCGATTCATAAAGGACTTTAGTCTTCTCTCTCGTCCTTTATGTAATCTTCTTCAAAAGGATGCTCCATACTAGTGGACTGAATGCAGGAAGCTTTCACCAAGCTTAAAGGCACGTTAACCACCGCACCTATCATGCACCACCCGACCGGAGCCTTCCTTTTGAGCTTATGTGCGACGCTTCGATTATGCTCTTGGAGCGGTCCTAGGCCGAGAAAAGATAAGCGGCCCTACGTCATTCATTACGCAAGTAGAACTTTAAATTCGGCGTGAACTACTCGACTACGGAAAAGGAACTCTTAGATGTAGTGTTCGCCTTGGACAAATTTAGGTCCTACTTGATCGGATCCAAGATCATTATCTACACGGATCATGCGGCACTTAAGTATCTTCTTTCAAGAATGATTCTAAGCCCCGTTTGATATGATGGATCCTTCTACTCCAAGAATTTGATTTGGAAATTAAAGATAAAAGGGAGTAGAGAACGTAGTGGCCGATCACCTTTCTCGCCTTAACACCTCCGATTCCCTTGAGGCGACCCATATCAATGATATGTTCCCGGACGAACTGTTCTGAGTCTCCCATTCACCTTGGTTCGATATTGCTAACTACCTTGCTACAGGTGCCATACCCACATTGGACTACGAAGATAAGAAGAAATTCTTCACCGAGGTGCGCAACTTTTTCAGGATGATCCTTATTTATTTAAATATTGCCCGGACCAAATCTTAAGGAGATGTGTACCAGACGATGAGCATCGAAGTGTCATCTCCTTCTGTCACTGACAGGCCTGTGGTCACTTTTCTGTTAAAAAGACCACGGCCAAGATTCTGCAGTGTGGCTTTTACTGGCCCACTATGTTTAGGGACACTCATGAGTTTTGCAAAGCTTGTGAGCGTTGTCAGAAATTGGGAGCATTGTCCCGTCGAAATATGATGCCTTTGAATCCCATCCTTATCATTGAAGCATTTGATTGCTGGGGCATCGATTTCATGGGACCATTCCCCCAATCGTTTGGGAATCTGTATATTTTGCTCGCCGTGGATTACGTCACTAAATGGGTCGAAGCGATTCCGTGTCGAAAGAATGACCATCGCACGGTCATTAAATTTCTAAAAGAAAACATCCTTTCTCGATTCGGAACGCCTCGAGCCATCATTAGTGATGGGGGCTCACACTTTTGTAATAAACCATTTGAGAGCTTAATGAAGAAATACAGTATCTCTCATAAAGTGAGCACCCCATACCATCCACAGACAAGTGGACAAGCTGAGATTTCCAATAGGGAGATCAAACATATCCTAGAGAAAACATTTAACCCCAATCGTAAGGATTGGTCAATTCAATTGACCGATGCCTTATGGGCATACCGTACTGCCTTTAAAACCCCTATTGGAATGTCTCCCTTTAGACTTGTCTATGGGAAAGCTTGCCACTTGCCTGTGGAGCTGGAATATAAAGCGTACTGGGCGATCAAAAATCTTAATTTCAATCTGGACAACGCTGGCTCGCTACGCAAACTTCAGTTGAATGAACTTGAGGAAATCCGGAATGATGCGTACGATAATGCGAGAATTTACAAGGACAAGATGAAAGCATTTCATGACCAACACATTTTGCGAAAATCATTCACGCCTGGTCAGAAGGTCCTTTTGTACAATTCTCGATTACATCTCTTTCCGGGTAAGCTTCGATCTCGTTGGACCGGCCCTTACATTGTTGTTACTGTTTTTCCTCATGGGGCCGTTGAGATAAGAGATCCCGACAATGGCAAGGAGTTTAAAGTCAATGGCCATCGATTGAAACCATTTGTCGAGAAATTTGATTCAGAGGACATGTCCATGCCTCTGACTGATCCTGTTTACCAGGATTGATCTCCTAGTCTGATGGAGGTATAGGTAGGTTTCCTGTTTTCTTAGGACTAATTCATGGTCCATTCTTGTCTAGTTGAAGACGTTAAACTTAGCGCTCCTAGGACGCAACCCAAATTTTCATTCCATTTCACTTTTCTCATTAGTTAGTCCAATGTTTGTGGGTAACATTACTGCAAACCCTCACGAGACTACAACTCGTCCACTAGGGGTAACCTAGGGGTTTAAAGGCTTGTTGCATACGCTAAATGCAATCGAGAGCACCTACGAAAGTGGTGTAGGTAGGATTTTATTTTGTGTTATTATTTGTTGCATTTTCTCTCGTGCTGACCGACGCCCATGCTGTGATCTTGTCTCTCTATGCATCATCCAGGTACTCTCTTCCCATCACTTCTCATTTACTCATTTTGTCCCATGTGCATTGCATGCTTATTTCTTTTACATTGAGGACAATGTAGATTTTAGGTTGGGGGTGGGAGATTAGGTTTCTTAATCAGTATCTTCTTAAATCTTGAGCAGAAATTGTGAAAATTTTTAAATTTTTCTAGAATTTCGTATGAATTCGAAGCAATTTTGACGGCCATCTTGGATTTAGAATTACAAGATAAGTGATGTTGGAATTGATGACTCTTGGATTCAACTATTTGTTAGATCTCACAGTTAAGTTAGACCTATTAATCCATGATTAGAAGTTTTAAACATTGAGTGAATCATAATTTTACATGTCACATCTTGCTTACACATTAAGGTTTTCATTCGATATTGAAGGATTAATTTGGTGATCACTAAGCTTGAAAGGAACCAACTTGAGAAATTGAAAAGATTGGGCGAATGGTTTTTACCATAGGTTTGTTCCCTATAGGTGAGGATTCGATTCCCCATGAATGATATGTGAAAAAGTTGGGTGTACAGTCTTTACCTTAGGTTTGCTCCCTATAGGTGAGGATCTGATCCCTTTTCTTGGCGTTACTTCTAATGAAAAAAAAAATAATCAAAAATTAAAAAAATAATGAGTAAGCCAAGTTGAGTTATCATGAATTCTCTTAGTTGTTACCAATGATATCCTTAAATATCGAGGTGAATCTTAATGTTGACAAGTCGAGATTAGACTATACATCCATGGAATTCAATATTTAGAATCGTTCTAATTAATGGATTAATATTGGAGCTTGATTATGAAGTACCGTGAGTTTGATTCTAGGAGAAAGTAATGCCAACATTCATGAATCTTAGAATTCGAATATCTGAATAGTCTTTCATAAATCTCTCGAGTTTGTAGAAATTGTTCTGTAATTCTCAACTTACTTTTCGCATACCTTGCTCGGGACTAGCAAGATGCTGGTTGGGGGTTGTGTTGAGGGTCAAATATTGCATACCAGGATTTACAAACATAGTATTGTTTAACGGCCTGATTTAATCATGTTTGTGATGCAGGGCGTATTCACGAGCTTGGACTAGAAAAGGGTACTAAAAGCATGGATTTAATGGTCTGAAAGCACCAGAGCATGAGACGGACCCTAGGAGACCAAGATCGACAGATTTGCACGCCAGGAATCCAAGAAAATCAAGGAATTGAAAGCTCAAGTGACCTGAAAAGTGTTTAGAATGCAAGATCATTGGATTCCCACCATCTGATCAGTTCAAAACTCCATACGTGGCCTGAAGACCATAAATGAACCGTACACGTAAAGTTTCAGCTCCTGGATCACTGTGGAAGTGGCCCAACGGTCAGATCAGCCCATAAACAGTTGATTCTGGGCCCACTTGAGATCTGGATATGCTTCAAATTTTTCTCAACCCATTATATGAGGTGAAAAAGCTGATGGACGGAGCGGATTTCTCAAGAACATCTCTGTGGGGCCCCGCCTGTGATGAATGTGCATAGCATCACGTGCACCAGCCGTGCACCCGTACACTCAAAGTCGGTCAGCAGGCGCTGACCGACTCAAACTCAAAAATTCCAAATTACGCAACAGCGTAACGCTGCCCGACCGTCGGTGCTGCTTGTGGGCCCCACACATCATGCATAGCATCAATCGGGACTGTCCATTGTGTGCGTAGGTGGGGTATTTACCTCACCAAGGCGGCCTTTTGAGACCATGTAAAATATTTCAGAATTCTAACTGTTAAAGACATGATGAACGGCGGAGTAGAAGGTATTGTGGGCCACATAGAATTTGGTCCAAAAATAGTGCTTCCCACCTGGTTTTTCGAGTAGAACGCAGTGGACGGCTTGGATTTTCCAAAAAGACAGTGAAGTGGGCCCCACCATCAGTACAGCGTAAGTACTACACATCCTGTTTTCGCGTCCGGGAAATCCGGAATTTTCGGCCGATTGTGGGCCACTGCCTGTGATCGGATTGGTGATCCAAACCGTCCAGATGATGACCAAGCCAGGAATGACCCTAGCCAAGAAGTCAGTTTTGAGTTTACTGGACGGCAAGCCTCCCAAACTGAGGCCAAACCAACGCCTTTTGCGTTGCTGCGCACGCTGTTGCATCGCTGGCTGCGTAAGAAGTTTTCTAAGAGCTTTCCGCAGCCTAATCCTTCCAGGACTCCACAGCAGGGACGTGAGAAGAAAGATAAAAGGAGGAGTTTTGGAAGGAGGAAGGTGTGTTCGGTCTTGGTTTTTGAACGAGAGGAAGAAGAGGAAGAAAAGGAAGAAAGGAAGAAACGTGAAAGAAGGAGAGCGCTGGTGCGTTTTCTGCTGGACCGTGGGAGTTTTTTGGACGTGAGCACCAGGGGCTTGGCTTGGAGAACGAGAAGACAGGAAGAGTTTGGCAAGGAAAGCTTGTCACTTGCTTGTTTTGGCTGGAATGTGAAGCGGGTTTTCTCTCTTTCCTTTCTTGTTCTTTTCTTTCCCTTTTTATCTTTGTTTTGTTGTTATATTCAGCCCATTCATGTGCGGCTAATCCTCTTAGCTAGGGCTAAGAGGTGAAGCCTGTAGCGAGATGGGAGAACCTACTTTATGCCTTTAATCTAAATTTCTAAACTGAAGTTGATATAGTTGATTATTAAAGGAATATTTATCTTAGTCTTTTATGGTCTGTTGTGACTGAAATTACAATGGGTTTGCAATGGCTTTGAGTATTTCTTTCCCCTTTTTAAGTTTATGAAGTCAGGAACCCCTGTTGTTCATCATTGTCCCATGGGCATGGTAGGATGACAGTACCCTTCCTGATCCTCATACATTATTGGTTGGTTGGTAATTAGTTTAATTCTGTTGTTTACTTTGTCTCCTGGGCATGGCTTGGTGATGGAATCCATTCTAATTCATACACCTTTCACCTTTTGAAAACTATATCAAAGGAAGTCTAGTTAAATTCCATGATTTCTGAAGCAGGCATAATTTCTCCCTGATCTCTACAAGTGGATCCTCTGAATCCCTAGTTTCCTTCCTCTGAATTCCTTAAAGTTTTAGATAATTATTCCACAATTATTTCTCAAATTCTATTTGGTTTAGATCACATCTTAGTCTAGTTCTATTCCTACTTGGTTTCAGATAACGTACAGGTATCAGTCCCTGTGGATTCGACCTCGGTCTTATCGAGTTTATTACTACATCACAACCCTGCACTTGGGGTGTGAACACCCGATCACTTGAACATCAAGTTTAGCCCCATAATTTACTCACATAGGGCCCAAATCTAACCGACTCATCGCTAACAAATCAAGACAATCATAACATAATTAAAGATCTAATCGAAGCCAAGTCAAATAAAGCCCATATCTTGACTAATAGACCAAATCAACCCCGTTATTCTTTTAACCTAAAACCAACAGTTTAGAGTAATCATGACCAAATCTCCACTTTCACTAGTTATAAATAGGCCACACTATGAACATAGTTAATCCAAACCCTGATCATTGCCCACGAGAAATCTCAATACCTAATTCATTACAGAAATGCCCTAATTTTTCGAATAAGCTCTAGACCGCTCGTTGGTGGGCCACTAGTTCCAAAACTATAGAATAATGTTCGTTTTATTAGGCTTGAGGTTTATCGCGGGAGTCAGACCTGGGTACTCTCCAAAACTGCTCAACTTGAGGTAAAGGACAAGTGCATGAGAAGTGCAAATACCCTAAAGGAAGAAGCTGAAACTTAAGTGAATAGGGTCATCCACTCTTATGTAAAGTTGAGAATTTTAGACTGTCGGTTTGCGATCAAACTTCACATGTGGAGTAAGGATATTTCCCTGATCATATTCGTATAACCGCAGCCCCGATCGACCATCGGTGACCTTTGAACAGACTTCTAATCATATCTGTTGATCAGCGCATCCAAATGGCGGGCCGATCACATCCGTACATAAATCATCATTAGGGCTAACCATCCTATGGTGTATATCAATATGTACGCCCCATAGTGGGCCCTAAAGGTTAGAAAGACCCTCCCATTGGGCTAGTATAGTAAAAACCTAGCCCTTAGTGCCATTTACACCAAATCTGGCCCTATATAAGGGCTTCATTTGAACACCCCTCTCCCCATACGAATTTACCTTAGAAGAAAGAAAGAGAGAAAGAGAGGAAAAAAAAAAGGAGAGAAAGAAGAAGGGGGAGAGGGTGAGCCGTAGTTGAAGGTGGAGCCCAAGGGAGGTAGAGTCTTGCAATTTCTTCCCTCTTCCTCAAGAAATCCATCACCCACAACCACAAGAACAACTCTCCACCGATTAGATAGGTAATCACTCTTCTTCCTTAGAAACACATTGTGTTAAGCTAGGCTTTGCATATATTCTAACATGCATGTACATTTAACTCAGGATCTCTACAAATCGACTCGCAAGTTTGGCAACCCTAGGTCGACTCCGCAAGCTCTTGACGACTCGTAGGTGCGGACTATTATCCTTAGGTGTCCTAACACTAATTTTATTATGAATTTAATGATTATGAATGTTAGGATGATGTGCTTAAGTAATCTAGAGAGAACCTAGCCAAGACCCTACATGATAGGTCCCCGCTAAATTTCATGAAATGGTTAAGTGTTGTTTATTTATTTTTCAACATGATTGGGTTTAATTTTGGTGTGGCACGTTCATCTCATGTAAGATTTTAGTAAATTTCATGAAATGATTAAGTGTTGTTTATTGTTCTTCAACATGATTGAGTTTGATTTTGGTGTGGCATGTTCATCCCATATATGATTTAGTATAACCTTCATTGTGGCATGCACAATTGCGTTAATATTTGTTGTATGTTTGTCCAATGAATGATGTATAGTTCTTGGTCTCTTTGGTAACCCCACTCAACACACACACACATTAATGTCGTATTTTTTTAGTAGTTAATTGTAGAAAAATCTGAATTTTTATGTTGGATGCATGAGTGCATGACTTTACTTGTGTTAGAAGACGAATCCAGAATTGTTGAAATATTATTGAATGTCATCAAACCCCTAGATTGGTTAGGGAACTGAGGTGGGAGAAGGTGGTCCCATTAGTAGGACCATCCTGCGGCTAAACCCGTGGATTTAGGCGGATGCGAATGGACGACAGTAGTTGGACTACATGGGTCGCTTGTACTCAATGTTGTTCCGTCACGTACTCGCCTGAACTTACACGGTCTAGTTCACTTACTGACCAACCATGTTTGTTAACCATGTCTGCTCACGCCTATATGGAACCTGGAACACCCTTCAACGACTGAAGCCTATTGATAACCATTTGAAACCGATCCACTGACTCGAGAGCCTGGCATAGTGGAATGGGACACTGTGTCCGAGCTGTCGGCCTACGCTGGGGTGACGAGCCTCCCCGTAGTGACCGCGATCAATCCCTCTTCTCAACACTCCCCATGTACTTGAAATCGGAGATGGGGTACCCGATGGGATCAAGAATCGTGGGGTCCTTGCCTCGCACGTTGAGGGACCTTGGCCTCGCAACCAGTTGAGGGCAATGATACGTGGGGTGTACCAGTTTTTTCAATCTGCTGGATGAATGGAATTAATTAAAAACTCCGCTAACATGATCACGATCGCATCGCATTAGTTAGGTTGGCGACTTGGCAGTTGAGGTCGCAATGAGGGAGTGTTGGTCATGCACGATTGTTAGACGAAGTCGCTCGAGGGAGTGCTATTGTGAGGTCATGCATCATATCATGATACATGCATATGCATGAACAAGGCTAGTTAGGGATCTGTGAATGTATGCCTTTCATTAAATTCATCATATAATTGATGTTTGTTGTATCTTAAGGCTAATAGTAACCACTGAGTTAGCTACTCACTCTCACTCTGGGACGGTGTTTTAAAACACCAACCAGACCCTTTACTAGATGCAGGTGAGGCGGAGCTCGATGAGTTAAGCTGTGTGAGCATGGATGAGGAAGATGAGCTTTCTACTTCTAGCTTATGGGCGGATTACCGTAGACCGTGCGGGTTGATTATGAGATTGTGGAGCTGTGGATCTAGTGCACCATTTCTTTTGGACATTTATTTTATAAAATTTTTGGACAACGCCTTGTGCGACCCATTTAATATTCCTATAGACTTGCAGTTCTTAGTCGCATTTATTTCAGTAGATTAGTTGTGGTTGTGATTTATGTTCCAGCCGATTCCTTTATTGCTCATTTAAACTGATTTATGTATAAATCGCCATAATTAAGGTATAAGCGACACCTGGGAATTTGGAGGCCAAGTTCTTACACGGCCCCTGAAAACGTGGGGTGTTACAGTATATCTTGAGTAGCCTTTATGATTGGACCATCTATTGGCTTGGAAGCCTTTAGAGTTATATTGCCTTACTTGCTTTAAACTGAATGATTGTTTAAGTTAGGCAATTAGGATTTTTAAATAGGTAGAATATTTGAAAAGTCCTATTGACACCCATCTAGGACCTTGTTTCATATTCATTCTTCAGTATCAGCGGTATAAACAACAATTTCAATTGGTATCAAGTGAGGTTCCTCTGAAAATGGTCTAATAACATAGAGGAAGATCTTGACTGAAGATAGAATTATGGGCAAAGGAGAGGGACCATCCGTCTCACGACCATCCATTTTTAATGATACAAACTATGCATACTGGAAGGCTAGAATGATATATTTTCTCCAGGCCTTAGATGATGATGTTTGGGAGATTGTTGAAAATGGATATGTTGCACCAATAGAACAAATTGTTCTCGAGGATGGCACAACAATCACCGAACCAAAACCAAAGGCCAAATGGACCCAGTATGATAAAAAGATGAGGATGTGTGAAGCTAAAGCCATGAATGCAATTTGTTGCGGAGTCTCACAAGAAGTATTTCATCAGATAAGTATGTGTGCAAACTCTAAGGCGGCATGGGAGTAATTAGAAAATACCCATGAAAGAACTAATACATTTAAAATGTTAAGGCTTCAACTCCTAACATCTCAGTTTGAACACATAAAGATGGAAGAAGATGAGACGTTCATGGAGTTTTTCACAAGGTTAAATGGCATATGCAACTCCATGTGAGGACTTGTAGAAAGAATTCCGATATCTAAAATCTGTAGGAAAATTCTAAGATCCTTACCAGAACGTTTTAACTCCAAAGTTAGTACCATTGAAGAGTGTAGGAATATAGAAGAAATGAAAGTAGAAGAGCTAGTAGGTTCCCTACAAACTTTTGAACTATACGTTAAACCTTCTACAAAAACTAAGAACAATGCTCTCAAAATTGCCAAAGAAATGAATTTAATTGAGGAAGAAGAAAATGAAGATGAAGATGTTGATAAGGAGGTAGTTCTGTTGGCTCAACGGTTTAAAAAATTCTTCAACAAGAACCGTGGGAGACCATACAACAACAAAGGAGCTCAACTGGACTGCAAATGCCAAATAAGAAAATCTTTTAGGAAGTCTAAAGAACTCCAATGTTATAACTGCCAAAAGTATGGACATAAATCTACTGAATGTCCAGCCAAGAAATCAAAAGGAAAATCCATGACAGCAGCATGGGATGACACAGATGACTCCAATTCAAAAAATAGTGAGTCCGAAAGTGATGATGACCAAAAATCATTAAAAATACTTATAGCATCTACAACTACAGTCACTCCCAAACTGAAGAAGGATGAGAGCCAAATGTGTAGCTTATTGGCTCACATCATATCATCCCCTCAAGAATGTTGAAAAGCGACCCTAGAGGTCCACTTGAGCTGAATTGGTATATCTGAGGATCATGCCTCCCATATAAGCATTAGAGTCAAACCAAAGGATTAAGCCTGATGACTGGTCTAATTGTTAAATCTGAGGATTCCTGGCCTCTAACCATTTTGGTAATTTCATGCTAGATTTTCACTCTTAATCATATCATGGAATCTTATTTTAGAATACAATGTGTATATTAGGAAAATCTGTTGTAGAAAATTTTGAGTTCTAGGAACACTTTAGTAACACCGAACTTATCTTCGGTGCTACCGAAATCGAGCTGCATCAAATTGTTTAAATCCCTCATTTCTCAGTTCTGTTTAGACTGTCTCCTCCTATTTCTTCCAAAGTTCGGTTGAAGGGCTATGCAACCAAAATCAGCAAAATCTAAGGTATCCCCTAGTGCTTTCTCTTTACATCTTAAAAACTAGGATCATTTGCCGTAGGTTTATCTTCTCTTGATAGGTCCTTATCATTCCACTTCATTTCCACAAAATGGAGTCATCTTCACCTAATGAAAGCAGATCCAAGATGAAGCATGACAAAGAAGATTCAACCAGAACTAGGAAAAAACTCTGTGTTCTAAAGCGTGGATGATTCTCTAGCCGATCGTCTAGACCCTCATTACCTTCAAATCCTAACTCTTCCAGACCCATTGCTGCCAGATTTTTGAAGAGAAGGATTGTATGTGAAAGAAGAGTAGATGTGAAACGTCTTGAAAAATTTGAAGTTTAAGAAATTCTTTCCCACCAAGGATGGTTGTCAGTTCTTTCTTTTTTTTAGGGGGCCAGTTAACAAAACTTTAGTCTGTTCACACTATCTAGGGGTCTTGAAGTTGATTGCGATGGTTGAATAGTTAAAATCACTCCATATCGCATTTCAACTCTTATATGAATACCATTGGGCTCCAAACAACCCACTAAATTACACCTACCCACAGAAGCAAAAAGGGTTGTTTGGACCAAATTCTTCTGTAATGGGAACAATGTACCTTGGCATCATGAGAACGTACTGCGAGCCACAAATATGTCCCATGATGATCGTATACTTCATTTGATTTGCATTTCCAATATCTATCCTAGATATGGAAATCATACCAAGTTCACACCATTCATGGTGGAGACCTTATATCACATTGGTAAAGGGGAGCCACTATGCCTACCTAATATAATATACGATCAAATAGTTTCAGGGGTTGAGTCTAACTTTACAGCAATACCTTTCGGACATTTGTTGGGCAAGTTGGCCCGTCAATGTGGGTTCAGTATGCCTAAAGGTGAATCTTTATCAGCCCTAGAAATCGGTGTGTAGAGTATTAGGAAAATGAATCTCTCTTCTGTGCATGAAATTGATGATCCAATATCGATAGACGAAGAATTTCCAGACAAGGAGGACGAAACAGTTAAAGAAGGCCTAGATACTCATCTACCAACCTCTGCTCCTACAACTTCTATTTCTCAGAATGACACTCTCATAGAAATGTTGGAGGAGCAATCAAGACTTGGTGAGATGGTAAAGTTAATGGAGGAGAAGCTCCACTCACTCCAACAGTCGGTAGAGCAGATTGCAGCATATTTGTCATGCCCACAAGAAGATGTTGTTGGTGGCTCATCCTAGATGAACTGTGTGTCAAGATCAATATATGTTTGTGTATTGTGGATTTTTAGATAACTTTGATTTACATCTAGAAACATTTTTTTATTATTGATGCATTAATCATCCATTCTTTTGATAATTGATTTTCCAGCTTCATGTTGTATAAGATTGGTAAAGTTGAAGTTTGAACCTTATTTTGGAGATAAGTTAATCTGAAGTTGCATATGTATAACTTAGTTCTTGCTGAAATAGTTCATTTGTTTTTCTTGGTATATCTGAAAAATATTGAACTTTATATGCATATTGTTAAGATTTGTTAATCCTTCTATTAATATCTCTAATATATGATTACAACCCAACAATGGTTAAAGACAAAGGCAAGGCTCCTGTAAAAGGAGAACACTCCATTAGACGAACTAATAATTGTCGTTCTCCCTATTCCAATTCTACTAAAATGGCCATGTCAAACAAAACAATCTTTGATAGATTGATCAGATTCCTTCTCATCAAACCATATGGGATTGATCTCTACTTATGATCAATTGGGTGGGATAACCTAGTGTACTTTGGAGGTGAGGTTCAACATGACCTCATTCATCAATTCTTAAATTCTTGTTATAACACTCACGATGACCCTCCATCCATCAGCATCAATGTCATGAACAAAACCAAAGAGATCACTCCTTTGGTGCTGAGTCAACTATTGCACCTCAGAGTAATACAAATTCACCCACCTAATCGTCCTCTAAATCATCTTGGAGTTTGGGGCGAATTAACTTGAGCATTGTGTAATGGTGACACAATCCCCCGGAATAAATGATACTTCCTTCAATCATCGCATTTGGACTCAACCACAAAAGTACTGCACAACATTCTGAGTATAAATGCATACCCATGTGAAATTTCTAGAGATATGATCTCCCCATTTGTTCTGAATATCCTATATGACATCCTTCAAGGGATTGAAGTATGCCTACCCACTCTTATCTTAAAACAAGATCCTAGTCGTCAATGGTGTTCATTGTATTAGCCTTCCCTTTCCAAGTGTTATCTGCAAACTCTCAAAATTTCTTGGTTTGCCACCTACCCATGATATGGTATATCCTGCCGTATGCTTTACTAAGGAGACTCTGATTCAATTAAATGCGTTTATAACTACATTTGAGGAGAATCAGGAATGCAGGAGCAGCAAAGAAGCTCAAGACACTCCCATGGCCACTAGATGGGACTCTTGTTGCACCCCAGTGCTTGCACTAGGTCTATTATTAGTCAACATTGGGTGCCTCCTTCGCCAGAACAATCTAATTCGTTAACTTCTTGAAGGGAAGATTGTAGAAGCTTGACTCCGACAATGTGAAAATTGACTCTCTCAGATTGAACCTCGTCTTAACGCTCTTTAACATATTGGGGAGCACATTACAGAATTACTTCTGACTCGTCGCCCTTATATCCCTCCATATGAGGGTGGATCTTCTAGATGATCTTTTTCTAGTGTTGTTACTGGATCATAACAATTTTTATTTTTGGATGATTATGCCCTTAAGGGCCTGTTCTTTTTGGATGATGAATGATAATACCCAAGCTTGGGGTAGTAATTTTGATGAATTCATGATGATATCTTTATGTTCATGTCATTGGTTCCATTTCATGGTTATATTTTATTTCTGACACGAAAAGTTTCACATAATGTTTACAGTTCTTTTTTCTTTTTATATTATGCCATTATGTGATCTATCTATTCTCTCTCCTAACTGCGTTTTAACATATATATGGTTATTGGCTTGCTTCTTGGTAAAATCCTTTACCAATTACTAACAAAAAGGGGGAGAAGAATCCTATCCACCCACTAAAATACTCCGTTGTTTTCTGCAGAGTACAGGTTGATCATGAAAAAAACTACGGGAGAGCAACATCTCTATGTTACATATCTAGTCTTATGTTTGAGTTGTAATTTGGTACATGATATGTAATCTTTCATTGTTTTGGTATGTCATTGGTATGGACCATGACATTGTCATAGGAAAGGTTGTTTTTGTCACGTAATTGACAAAGGGGGAGATTCTTAGTGCACTTATTTGCACATATGTTTGTCAATCACATGACTAGTTGTGTCAAGTAGCTGGATGAGTCCTTAACAAATGAAGACCGACTGTTGAGGCATAAAAAGATCAGAAGAAAATAGAAGAATCCTAAAGAGAAAAAGAAGAACTCTTTCTTGAAAAGGTTGTGTGGTGTACAATAAGGGTTGCTACGAGAGAAGAGTTGTGTGGCACACAAAGAAGGGGATCGCACAACAGGTGTGACTGCATAAGGGGTAGTGCACAATAGCTCCAGTGGGATGTTGGCATGTGCGGAAGGCTATACATACCCCACTATCCCCATGTATGATTAATTGGATCAATATTGGGATAACTGAGAGAGATCCAGACTTAAGAAATACTTAGGTACTGGAGGAAAAGGCGCATAGCCCTATGGGTGCACAACTCCCATGGGCGCACAACTCCCATGGGCGTTTAACTCCCATGAGCGCACAACTCCCATAGGCACAAAACATTACAGACGTGCAACAATTCTGCATTTAGGAGCCATTAAATGAACAACTAGCATAGCCTGAGTGATATCAAAAACATGGAATCAGTTGGATCAGAGAGAATATTGTCTGGCACAATCATAGTTCCATATTAATGATCACGATGCAATCCGAGATCCTGCAAAAATCGATATACAACATTTAATATTTGTATCTTGGATTATATAAATGCTTTACTTTGGAATCAAAGGAGATAAATGATGTAAACGAATTTAGAATAAATGAATATTGTGATTGTTTTCTTCATTCTTCCTTTGTTAATTATTGAGTAAAATGAATTCTCCCAAATCCAATGCATTTGTTTCTTGTCGAAACACCGATGATGCAACTGGAGTAGAAGCCTAAGCTACAAAGTCAGAATACAAAGAAGCTTCTACGATCTGCATCTTGCCTATAGATGACTCTCACCCAAATAGGAAAATCCACTTAGGTCATCTATTCAAGCCAATTCCAAGTTCATATTTTCTATCCTTTTAGTCTTGGCTTTAAGAAGTTCCAAGTTGTTGAATGATTTATGGACAAGAAGTTAAAATAGAAAAATCTATCCACATTCGGTAGGAAAAGTTGCCACCGAATAGCACCTTCGGTAGCACCGAAGATGCCTTCGGTATTATCGAAAGTGCCCAAAATAGTCCAGCAGCTTTCGAAGAATATTCGTTACCACCAACTGGAAATTCGGTACCACCAACTCCAACCGATGAACAACTTTCGGTACCACCGAAAGTAACAAAAATTATCCAGCAACTTAAGGATTTAATTCGATACCACTAAGTGATATTTCGGTACCACCGATTGAATTTTGGTTTTGGTACTACCGAAGGTTCACTCGGTAGTACCGATAACTAGCCGTTATAGATCTGTTGGGGCCTTTTCTCTATAAATATAGGACCCAGAACTTTATGGAAAGTGTGAATTTAGGCATTTCGGAGTCCCTAGGTTGTTTTAAACTCTAATCACTCATCCTAAACTCTATCCACATAAGATTCATGTTCTTTTCATTATGATTTATCATCTCAATAAGCATTTAAAGCTGACTTTAATGAAGAACATGATCTTAAGCCTTCACTAGAGTATTGAGACCAAACCTATAGGTATATCGTTAGTCTTAATCATACTCTAGTGTATTCATCAGTTGAATATCTTAGGAAATCCATTCATAACCTTTGTTAGAGATTTAACCAACTCCCATTACTTTTGTTACCTTAATAGGAACATCATATGCAAGGTTCTTGATCGTGAAGTTGAAGCAACAGGTAAAATACAATATAGCGATCGGGGGAGTAACGTGGAGCTGATTTAAGCCCGAAAGAGTGAAGATCAAGCAACCTAAGACAAGTTACAAGAGAGGACTCATTCTGACAAGTAAGTATCATTATTAAGAGTCCAAAGTTTAGTCTCTATCCTCGTGTAGGATTGAGGCTAAGAGTTTGCTATCAACAAACTCGTGTAGGTGCCTTGTGTGGGACCTTGGCCGGTGGGCCTAAATGTAAGTGCCTTGTGTGGGACCTTGGTCGGTGGGCCTAAATGTAAGTGCCTTGTGTGGGACCTTGGCTGGTGGGCCTAAACATAGGTGCCTTGTGTGGGACCTTGGCCAGTGGGCCTAAATGGAGGTGCCTTGTGTGAGACCTTTACCGGTGGGCCTAAATGTAGGTGCCTAGTGTGGGACCTTGGCCGTGGGGCCTAAACGTAGGTTCTTAGTGTAGGACCTTTGCTCATGTGAGGAGCTTAAATTGTTGAATCCTTTGTTTAGGGCTGTAAAGGTTAATGATGAACTTAATTTAAAACCATTCATAGTGAAATCTGACATAGTCTAGGAGAGAGTACGATTGTCAGGAGTGAAGTAGGCAAGTAGCCGAACCACTATACATGCTTATGTTTAGAATTGTCATTTGCACATCTATTTAATCATGATTATTTAAGTTTGAATGCTTGATTGTTTATGTATGATTAGATGAATGCTTAAGATTGATAGGTAGTACATTTCACACACAAGCTCACAATACTATAGGCTAGTTGTTTTATTTGTATATCTTGAGTAGCCTTTGTGATTGGACCCTCTACTGGCTTGGAAGCCTTTAGAGTTATATTGCCTTCCTTTAAACTGAATGACTATTCAAGTTAGGCAATTAGGATTTTTAAATAGACAAAATATTTGAAAAGTCCTATTCACCCCCTCTAGGACCTGGTCTCATAATCATTCTTTAGTATCAGCGGTATAAACTACAATTTCACACTAGCCCACTGATCATGTATGTTCACTATGTATGACACGACCAAATTAAATCTAAGATACACGTTCCTAATGGATGAGTCCATTCATAACCGTTAATGCGATATGATCCTACTAAGACTCATGAGCCAGGTATGGTAGTATGAGACACTGTATCTGAGCTGTCGACCTATACTGAGCTGACGAGCCTTCCTTTAGTGACCAGTGAGCACTACTGGACGTGATAGTCATTGTTCGAATGACCCTTGTCAAATTATCTAGCCAATGGTTCCATTCTAGAGTACTGTTCGAATGACCTGGGCATGAATGGAATTGAGTGACGAGCCCTTTCCTTTGTGGTAATTTAGTTTTATGTGACAAGCCTGCACCTTGGTACTGAGTGATCATACTCAGTGTTTGGGTAACGACCCATACTGAGTTGATCCTTATACCTTTGGGTATCATATTGTACTTTGAAATTATTGATTTGTGAGATAAACGAGTGATACCTAACTTTGAATTAAGGGACATTGGTGCGGAGCTTCTATATTCTGTAATGAGCCACGTGATATGTATAAGAACTTGTGATATAACGTCGGTATCCTAGCTTTGCTAATATACTAGATGAATGGAACTCAATAATTACTCGGCTAACATATGCAATCACTGCATTGCATTAGATAGAATTTTACAATTTGGCATTAGATTTACTTGTGAGGGAGTGTTGGCATTTACGAAATAGGAGTTGAAGTCGTTTGTGAGAGAGTGTTAGATTATAAGGTGCATGCATCATTACAAAATCTCATTCGTGCATTTAACAAAAGTATTTAAGAAATGCTTGATTTTTTATTTCTTATTAACTCTGCTTATTGAGTCAATACCATGTGTAACGTAAAACTAATGGAACCACTGAGTTAGCTACTCACTCCCAGCTGGGACGATGTTTTAAAACACCAACTAAGCATTGTTATTGATATAAGTTCTGTCGAGGTCTCCGGCGGGTAGACTTGGGTTGACTTGCACTTTCATCGTGATTCCTTGGAGCATTGGGTGAAGCCGAAAGACCTTGCTTTTATTCTTGTTTTGTGCATGTATATGTTAGAGTCTCCGATTAGGTGTGCTTTATGTGTAAGTTTTGTCTCATGTTTGTTGTGACCTGTATAATTCCTATTTTGGTCGATCATCACTATCAAATTGTATTTTTGACTCTTAGCCATATATTTATAGATTTTTGTTATCTCTACCTCGCTTTGGTTCTGTTAATTTGAATTATGTAACTCTGATTATTCATGTATGAAATGAATATGAATTTGAATGAGGACACATGTGCGTTTTATTAAGTTAACACTTGGGAACTTAGGACCGGAGTCTATGTACTCGGGTGCCGATTTTCAGGGCATTACATGAAGTCTATACAGATCCAGTGAAACCCATAGCTAAGACTTCCATACCTGAACCTCATGGAGGGGTTGAGAAGAAAAGATTAATAATTATATGTATACCATTCGTAAACCTCATGCAGTGTACTCATGTTCATGTATTGATAAGAGTCACCACTAGGTAAAATGAAGGCTCCATAATCCACGGTTAGCTATAGTAAATGGAATTGCCTAGAGATCAGGAAGACCAAAAAATTCCTAACTTGAGTGACTCTTGGATTCTAGGTAAGGGCCTGGGTTATGAAAAAGGAAGAGTTTATGCACCCTTTTACCTCCATGTAAAACACAGTCTCTACTTTGCTAGGTTGTAAATTTTCAAAAGGGATTCAAAGAACTTCCAGTATAATACTAAGCTTTAACTAAACTACAAAATATAAACTGAAAACGGAATGAAAATGGTAGCAAAATAGATTTCTAATAATAATACGAAAAAAAGAACACAGTTTTTGGTTACTCATTTAAGTTGCATTTTCTGATATAGAAGATCCTCAAGATAGGTGACTATAGAGCATACTTTACGTGATGCGACAACAAATCCTACTTTCTCATGTGTTTAAAGAAGGGGGATTGGCATGAGTTGGAGTATGCAAAATGAAAAAGGATAGATTGAAAAATATGTATTTGGCTTGCAAATGGCAAATAAAGATTTGATTTTGAAATAATAAAAGAAAAGAAAGAAAGAAAGAAAAGATCACAGAAAGGTTTTAAATGAAAGCCTCTAGACTCTGGGCTCTCGCTCGTTCTCTGGACTTCGTCCTGCATTCTTCATTATTTTTTTGGTATTTTACTCCTTTGGAATATTTCCCCTAAAAAACCTTTGCTCTTTTAAAAACTCTTCCTTAGGACTGAAGGCAAGAACTTGCTTTTATAGGTGTTTGGGGAGAGTAGGTTCGGAGCTCTCAGACCTCACAAGTTCAGTTTTAAAAGTAGGTTTGTGTGAACCATGCCATCCCATGAGTCATGGATGGGCATGGATCATCACCCATGTGAGGCTCGTGTGAATCGTGCCAGTGCATAAGCAACGAGATTCGTTTAGTGCTAATGTGTAATTGCTGAATTGGTCCAGGTTACTGAGATGGTGGAGCTACCACTGCATTTGTGCAAAGATGGTGTGCCAGGTTTTAAAATGATAATCCTTTCAGTTTATAATATGACGTGGTTTAGAACATTGTCATTCTTCAAATATTCATCAATTATTTTATAGAAATGATAGATGACTGGTGAATACAATCCATTTATTCACTTAAACCAAAATAATCAAGACTATATACTCCAACCTGCTAAAGTGATGGTTTACCAATGATCCACGCAAGGACAATGATAGAAAATTGGTCCTTTAAATGCATCTCAGTTATGTGCGTGGAATTAGGCCTAAATAGGCCTATAACTAGGCCACAATAAGATATTATTAATTGGGCTCAAAACTTGCTCATAGCCTAGCCCATAAATAGCCCTAAAATAGGCTAAAAAAATATATAAAAAATTGGCCCAAAATTACGTCCAAAATCAGCCCATAACCAGGCTAAATTTAGGCCCAAAATGGCTAAAATCAGGTATAAAAATTGGTTTGAAACCATCCTAAAATTAGGCTCATAAATGTTCTTCCAGGCAGGCCCAAAGATAGCCAAAAAACAGGCCCAACTTACAAGCCCAAAAGCAGACACGACTTGCTGCTTGACCCAAAAAAACCGACCACCCTTTTTTTCTATAGTAAGGGCAAAAAATCAGCCCTAAAATTCCATTCAACAAAACCATTCACAAATATGGCATAAACTGGCCCTTAAAATCCTAGCCTCTCATCATCCTCAAGAAAACCTTGGTTGTACCCACCAGAACCTTTATGGCCTAAAACCCTAGCTGCTGTTGCGTTCAACCATCAACTTAACCATCATTTTCCATAATAGGGGTGAAACCTTGACCAAAACTCCCCTACATCACTGCATCTTAGTCATCGACACAATATCTACAATTGATAATTGTTGCAACCCTGCATCATCGACAATAATGGCGTTGAGGATTCAACACACAGTCTCTGTTACAATCAACAACAATAGCTTCAGCTATATCTAGCAATGTAGGCATTCCTTCCACGACATCAATAATGAACGATAGCCATTGTGGTTGCTTAGACCGGTAGTTGTACAATCACCATTGGCAATCTATAAAATTGCAACTACGACAGCCTAAAATGGAGAAGGAATAGAGGAAAGGGGTTCATTATTGTCGCTGCTAAAGATGTGGGTTCGAAGTTGATGGCCATGATTACCAGAGGAACACCATCAATGACTAACTTTGTGATGAGGAAGAATACCAAAAGCAAATTCCGAGCAACACCAACGATGCCATTACCCAAAACAGGTGCTTATTTCCAAGGCCGTTCGTGGCTTCTACATAATTCCGCGGGGACAACCAATAACAAATGTTTTTTTTGAAAAAAAAGAGGGGGGGGGGGGGGGGCATTAATGGCAGCTTTAATCACAGTGTCGTATAAGGAGATCCATCCATGTACAGTCCAAAAACTACGGTTGCCCTCCCTAAACCCTTTAATGGTAAATTCCATTAGGTCTTGGTCATCCGGTAGTTTGAATTGATCAGACACGCATAACAAATTTCTTAATGTGATTAGATTTTAAGGCCAACCTGAAACCCATTGGGAAATCCATGTTAGGGTTTAAATCGAGCTCAAGGAAGACTAGATTTAATCTATTTTAATTCAAAACAATGCCCAAGATCGATGCATAGGATCGCTTTGATACCACGTGTAGAAAAAATCACAGTGCATTCCATGATCTTTACTAGCATCAAATTTAGGGTATTTAAGTGTTTTGAATGCGTACATTGATCAACCATTACTAACTATTAAGGTTACTGAAATAGGTAATGTGTCGTCGATCTTCCGTCTCCTCCACACCTTCACTTATATGCTCTCTAATGGGAAGACGAATGTGTGTGTAATCGTGTATAGAGTCAGGGATCAGACACTCCTTTTAATAAATTGGCTATGTGAAGAAACACTCCCATCATAGGACTCTTTAAAGCCCACATCTCCTTAATCCTAGACTTAGGAGAGAATCTGTCTTCCAATACAACTATATCCAGAGTTGCTTGGCACTTGATGCCTATAAGACTGTGTATACCCATTAACATTAGAGAATTGATATGCCTTATATTGTAAAATTCTCTATCTAATTTAGTTAAGTAGAATATCTTATTTGTATATTGTTGATACAGTTATAAGTTCATAAAAGTGATGCTTGTTATATTTAAATGGTTGAATTGATTGTGGCTTGGGTTGATACTTAATTGTGTTAAGGAGTTGTATTTGAAATATAATGTTATATGTTGATGAATATGTGCATTAGAAGTTACTTGAACTAGTGGCTGATTATGAATGGATTAAATCTTATTTGGTCGTAGACTTACCATCTTGTGAATTATTTGTACCCTTGTGACTTGTGGATTGTATTATTTTATTGTGTCCTTGATAGACTTGGTGCCAATGTGGCTTGTTGGGAGGACTCTTTTTATTGGAAGTATATCTAGACTTGTGATGGTAATATATACGTGCTAAATCATGAGTGGCCAACAGTTGTAGAGGTTCTTATAAATGGAATACATTGAATTCTTTATTTTTTAAACATTATTTATAATCATTTAAGTGTGTTAGAATCTTACTTGTTAAAGTCTCATGAGCCAGGGACGGAGGTATGGGACATTATACCCGAGCTGTCGACTTATGCTAGGTTGTCCCGCCCCCTCTTCAAGTGACCTTTAAGCTTCTTTCATATGATGTTTGTAAATTGGACGAATAACGGTTAAGTTTATCATGCATGACATGTGGGTGTTATCGGATGCCTACTTGATTGTTTAAAAGACCAGTGTACTGTTCAAACAACCCTTTTTGCATTTCGAATGGATCAACTGTCTGAAAGATCCATTCTCTTATTTGAATGGGCCAACTGTCTTAAAGGTCCATTCATTTGTTTAGCTGGATGTGCATCCCCAGGCTAATTGCATTCATACATTCATGCATTAATGAAGATTATAACGGCGATTGAATATTGTGGTAGTTTGTATTATATTGGTGAAAAGTGGATTGTATCTCCTTATGTCATACCGTGATTTTTATTTTGAATGTTATAGTTATTTGTGTTATATTTGTGAGGAGTGGAATGTAACTCCTTATGTTATACTTTGAATTGTAGTTGGATGTGTAATTAGTGTTATACTTGTAAGTTGTGAATTGAATTAAGTATTACAGATTCTTGTATTCCACTTAAAAAATGCAAATTATCTATTCTTCTTATTTGTAATGGTATCCTCTTATATTCTACTTATGAAGTGTAAATTATACATTCTTGTATTTGACGTGTAAAGTGTAGATTGAATATTATATTTTTTTGATTTTTATTTAGATATTACTCTTAACTATTGTGATGCCTTGATAATCTTGAAGGGTATACCTTACTGGGATAGCCATTGGCGCTATCAAAACATATTCAGTTGGTGCATGGTACGTAATGATGTGCAGGTTGACACTCACGTGAAGCATAATGAGCTATTTGATTTTACAGTTTAAATTTATAAATTTTTAGTTATCTTTCATATTTGATATATTATATTCTTTTGAATTTGTTGGTGTGATGCATCACTCAACTTTTTTTTTTTCTAAAAAAATACCATGAAGTATGGGCTATCTTTGAAGGTTAACACTTGGAATTTTAGAAAATGAGCACTAAACTTGAGTTACGAAATTTTGGGGCATTACACCAGCTGACATAAACACAAAGGCAGGCAATGAATTTGGATCGCAATTTATGACTGATTGGCAAAGGCGGGGTGTCCACTCGCTTTGGCATTCGGTTGCACATAACATCTGTCAAAGAGGGACATCTGTAGACACTCCACCCAGGCTAATAAGCTGATAGAGTTTGAGCGGATAGATGGACAACCGAACCCCAATCCTAAACCCTAACCCTATAAGCCTAAACCCTAAGAATCCTAGTCCTAAACCCTAAACTCAGCCCATTCAACCCAGTCAACCTAACCTTGAACCCTAAGAACCTAAAATCCTAGAGCCTTGAATTAACTAGGCGAGTTAACTCACACAGTCAACTCATTGATTCAACTCACGTGATCATCCTACCCAACCCCATAACCCAGTCAACTCACCTTGTTAAGCTCAAAACCAAGACCAAACTCAAGCCAGAACTCAAGCCCAATCGGAGAAATGATCGAAACCTCAAAGCAGCAACCCTCACAGCAGAGCCTCCACATGCTTGGAGGAGGATGACTGCCAAAGCACGGAGTCCAAGTGAGGGCAGGCGGCAGGCGGCCGCTGGCCACGTGACACTTCCTTTCTTTGGGGCAACGTCCCTGAAACATGTAGAAATCTTCTTTTTTCTAACTTTAAGTATGTGGGTGAAGTGCATTTACTTTGATGCCCATCTCCTTACCCAAAATTACCATTTTACTACCTCATCTAACTCAAGAGATGATGCCACATGGTAATATCTAATTCTAACCATTCAACCACTTTTTGCCCATAGGATCACCAGGATTTACCAGAAAAATGGGTTGGGAGACTAAATAGCCCCCTCCCCTTCTCATTTCATGCACTTACTCATCCCCATTCAAGACATCTAGAAGAGATCTCTTTAGCCTTCTCCATTTAGCCATCCTTCCACCAAGGAGAGTGTGTGTGTGTGTGTGTGTGTGTGTGTGTGAGAGAGAGAGAGAGAGAGAGAGAGAGAGAGCCCAACCCTGATCTAGCTTGGCTTAGGCAGAGTCCATGCCCCTTGATCACCTAAGTTCAAATTTGAGCCACTCAATCTAGCCTTGCGACACTACCGTTTATCCATCTATTCAAGTCTCTATCAGTTTCATTGGATCAACGCATTATCATTCTCCAACAGTCATTCTCTTCTCAACCCCATACTCCTTATATATATCAGCATCATATTGAAACTGATAGAGAGAGAGAGAGAGAGAGAGATAGCCCAACCCTGATCTAGCTTGGCTTAGGCAGAGTCCATGCCCCTTGATCACCTAAGTTCAAATTTGAGCCACTCAATCTAGCCTTGCGATACTACCGTTCATCCATCCATTCAAGTCTCTATCAGTTTCATTGGATCAACGCATTATCATTCTCCAACAGTCATTCTCTTCTCAACCCCATACTCCTTATATATATCAGCATCATATTGAAACTGATAGAGAGAGAGAGAGAGAGAGCCCAACCCTGATCTAGCTTGGCTTAGGCAGAGTCCATGCCCCTTGATCACCTAAGTTCAAATTTGAGCCACTCAATCTAGCCTTGCGATACTACCGTTCATCCATCCATTCAAGTCTCTATTAGTTTCATTGGATCAACGCATTATCATTCTCCAACAGTCATTCTCTTCTCAACCCCATACTCCTTATATATATCAGCATCATATTGCATTTTCATCATTTTCATGTATATGATTGGCGGACGTATGCTCTGTAGCTTATTAATATAATCGGATCATGCTAATCAGAAACCTTAGGCAGTTAGCTGTCGTTTTAGCATATATATTGCATTTCATCATTTTCCATCGTATATGACTAGCGGACATATGCTTTAAGACCTGCCGATATAATTGTAACAGGTCCACCAGAAACCTTAGCCGGTTGGCTAACATTTTATCATAAGCACAACATTAAGCATCCTATACATATATATTTTGCACTTTACACTTGATCATTTCGAAAGTATGTTATGCGACTTGCTAATATAGTCGGATCCCGAACCATCAACAATTTGGATCGATCAATTACTAGTATCATTGCATTGTATTACATTTTCTGCACGCAAGAACTACCCTTATTTTTCAAGAGTTAGTCAGATCTTGTGAAGTTAAAGCTGTACACCTATACAGGTAGAGTGGGTGCCTAACACTTTCCTTCTTTGTAACAATGGTCCGTTACTTGAAATATCTGAAACGTAAATTTACGAGTTATTTTGGGGTCAAGGATCCTTAGGTCCTTAATCTTAATCGTTTCTTCGGGGTCTAACCGAATGTAAAATCGTAAAATTAGTTACTGGCGATTCTGGTTAAATATCACACCCTTTTACTCGCCCTTGAGAGAGGCAACTGGTGGAGAAAAAGAGAGTAAATCTCTCGTACCCTTGGGGAATCCGCTCTCTAGTGTCCACAGGTGATTCAAGTCATCACATTTAGGGTTGTTGTAGGATCCGTAGCTCAATGGGCTTTTATTGCCCGGACCATGTGGGCCAACTTGGGAATTCTTTCCAGCGGATTGGGGTGTAGGCGGTGGTGTGATGATGTGTTGGGTAGTGTGGGGCCGATATGTTGTATGTGTTTTATATCCCCATGGTCCATCCTTTTTTCCAACTCATTTTAGTGTATGAACCCAAAAATTAAGCAGATCCTAAGCTAAAGTGCACCACCTCATATGAAACAGTGGGGATAATGACACCCACCCTAGAAACCTTTATATGGCCCAGGTAATGTTTATTTGTCATCCAACCTGTTGATAAGGTTACCTAGACATGGATGAAGGAAAAAACGATCCAAAACTTTTGTGGTCCCCAAGAAGTTTTTAATGGTGAGAATTCAATCATCATATTTCCTACGATGTGGTCCACTTGAGCTTCGGATATGTTTCATATTTGGTTTCATGCCCTAAAATAAGGGAACAAAATGAATGTACGGCATGGATATAAAACAAATATATGAAATTAGGCCCCACAGTGCCCAACGTATCAACACACCACCATTGGGCGTGTGGCAATACCACCTGGTCCACTTGAGCTTCGGATATGTTTCATATTTGGTTTCATGCCCTAAAATAAGGGAACAAAATGAATGTACGGCATGGATATAAAACAAATATATGAAATTAGGCCCCACAGTGCCCAACGTATCAACACACCACCATTGGGCGTGTGGCAATACCACCTGATCCGCGTCCATGGAGTCAGGTCTGGACAGTAGACTACGTGAGACCCCGAATCTACCGAGGTGGGTGGGACCCTTGACTGTAGGGCCACGCACCCTGATACATGTGACTTAAATCCATGCCGTCCAACCATTTTAAAATTTCATTTTAGGAATGGTCCCAAAAATGAATCTGACTCAAATCTTAGGCGGAACACACCACAGGAAACAGTGGTGATTGAATCCCCACCATTAAAAACTTCATAGATTTCACCAGAATGTTTATTTGCCATCCAACCTGTTAATAAGTACACAAACACCTAAATGAAGAGACCACACAAGTATCATTTTGATCCAAAGATTTTGTGGCCCACAAGAAGTTTTTAATGGTTAATCACCACTGTTTCCTATACCATGGTCCACCTGGGAATTGCAACTGCTTCATTTTTTAGATCATACCATAAAATGAGCTTTCAATAAGGATGGACGGCATGGATGCAGTAACATACATCACAGTGGGCCCTACAGTCAAACGGTCCCACCCGCATCGGTGGATCCGGGGTCTCACCTAATCCGCTCTCCATTGACTGGGGCTGAGGCTTAGAGAGCTGTTATTATCCACATAAATAATAAAAAAAATTACGCATCTTATAAAATAAAAATAAAAAACTTCAATTGAATTATAATACACTAAGAGTTTAGTTTAGTTTTTTTTTTTTTTTTTAATTATTCTTTTATTCTTTTTATTTTTTAATAGATTACATCGAGAAAAAGTCTTACTGGTTGAACGTACGTCCACCTACTTTAGATTTTGGTTATTAAAAAATCAAGGACCGGCATCCGATGAAAAAAAAATAAAAAATGAAAGATTTACGGTTGATATATATACATTAAAAATTGGGATACTCACCATTGTTTTTATGGAGGCCCATGATGATCCGTATGTGAAATCCACTCTAACCAATTGATATGTAACTGCACGTTAGGCCCATAGTCAAAACATTAGATTGATTCCTGATTTAGGTGGGTCACTTCAAAGAAAATAATTGAATAACATATCCACCCTTCATTTTCACAGAGCCCACCATGATGAATATATGAAATCCCCTCCAACTATTAGATGTTACAATAAAATTTAGACACAGTATCCAAAAATTAGGCCCATCTGTGATTGTAGTGGGCCACACTGAGGGAAATAATTTAGAGGGTAAGCGTTGTCCCATACAATATTTTCAATCATGTGGTTCACCTAAGTTTCAAATGGGCATTTTTTTGGACAATAGGCTTAAAATGGGGGGAAACATCTAATGATGGGGTGGATTTCGCATAAACACTAGGTGGGGTCCACTCAATCCACCAACCCTTTTTCCAAAGTAACTCCTTTCCGTACATATTTATTACATTTAATTAATCAATACCATCCAAACTAGGAAGATGTTGGACTTGGGAGATTTCTCTATTACGTCATTAGGTAATTTTTTAGGGCAGCCAATGAATCGTGTCAGACATAAATATAATTTTAAATAGATTTAGCTGACCACTTCAAAATCTGGTCCTAATAAGCAATCTCCACCAATTTCAATGCCACTACAAGAGGTAAGTTAAAATATTTTATTTGGGTTTCTATTTATTAAATAATGTATTTTCTTGTACTTTCTATGATGAAGTACCCTAATCAATTCAAGCTCCATGCAATAAAATCAAGTGGTTAGGATTGCCTGTCACAGTGATTTTGAGACATGCCCATCTTAACTAGGGGCTGTGATCTTGGGACATTACTGACATAAAAGACCTAAGGCCTGAGCTCTGGCGTGGGTCTAGCACAGCAGGCTCTAAGGCTAAACAAGAAGAAATGGATTGGTGTGGCCCAAAAGGGTAGCCAGCTCCTATTTCTTACGTAATCGTTCCTGATCCATCTGTTAATCACATGCACGTAGACGTAGACAATTAGAGAACGTATCAAATAGGGACCGTTCATCTGTTGGGTTTTATCATGGATACCCTGTATTCAAAAGCTTACATTGATGGGACAATCCTGGCCGTTACGTTTCTAATTTTCAGCAATAAAAGTAAGCATGCATTGACAATATTCTTCTCTAAACCGCCTTAAAAGTCTATTGATCAGATGGTTACCATTGTCTGTCCATGTATTTTTTGAACCATTTTCCATCTATGGTTGGAGATAAGATGGGAGATAGTGACCGGCCATTATATCCTTGTGTCTACTAGGGACAGCTGGTCAACCATACTCCAGCTGACCACCTCTACGGCCTAACCTACTTTTGAGGTGATGTAGACATATTCTTGGCATAAATGGACTAAAAGAAGCCTCACGAAGTGGGCTTAGTCCTTGGGATCTAGGAATATTCCTTACCTAGTTAGACCAGGAACATTCATATGCAAGAAATTCATTCTGAATTGGAAGAAATTGACACTAAAAGTGTAAACCATAAACTGGCGGTAACTTTTCATCTAGGGATTGTTACCGGACACATGACTAGATGACCTATAAACAGACCATGAAGCTTAGTTTTACAAGAAAACACTTCATTCCAATTCAAAATCACAATTTTAAGAAAGATTTATTATTATTTTTATTAAGTTTTAAGTCAGGCTTATCTCTTTCATTTTAGAATTTTAGTATTTCATTTTAGAGTTTTAGTATATGTAGTCTTCTTAGGATTTTCTTCTAATTATGTCAGGAATCATCTTAGGTGATTAAATTAGATTTTTTTTTTTTTTAGTAAAATTTACTATTTTGGGTAAGATTTAGTTTAATTGAATTAAGGCTCTTAATTAGGGTTTTGCTTTTTCTTTATAAGCGAGGTAATCAGAAAGTCTGAGCATTTATTGATTAATAAAAATTCTGAATTTTTTGTTTTGTTTTGTTTTGTTTTGGTTTTTTTTTTCCTTGTGGATTCAAGAATAACCTTGTGGATTTAAGATTTTGTAAAATTTAAGTAGATGGTAATTGTAACATCCTTGAATTTTGAGCCACATATAGATGAATTGGATAAAAATTTAATATTGTAATTAATAACCAAACTAATCACTTAACATGCTTGTAGAAATACTTTTGGACGAAGGAGAGGTCAGAAAATTAATTTTTATCACTGTATTAAATAATTTTTTGCGTAAAATTATAAAATCATTTAAAAACTTTCTAGATAAAGGGCTTCTTTCTCTATAAGAAGAGATTGTAGAGAGAATTCACCTATGCAACCCTAAGGAAAAGAGAAAAGAGAAAGAGAGAGAGAGAGAGAGAGAGAGAGAGAGAGAGAGAGAGAGAGAGAGAGAGACTTGTAGAAGAAAGCTCTCGCTGGTAGGTTCCTATATATAGTTTTGTTGTTTCTCTTTGTGTTTTTAATTAAAAACTCCTAGATCTGAACCATATACGGGGCAAATCGACCTCTCGTTCATCGCATTGATCCGTTGAAAGTTTTGAGAATAGACAAAGGCTTTGAGTGGGATCTCTTGTTATTGAGATCGGCATGGGGCCGTTTAGCGTTGCCAGTTCAAATCAGTTTGGATCATGTGGTTCCTAAGGCAAAACACACAAGAGTTTCGAATTCTAAAGTGATCTGACCACTGGGCGAGCGATACTAATCAGAGTTAATCTCGGTCACTACTTTGTGTTTTGGGTAATTTGTTAGATTTTTCGATGTATTAGATCAATCTACACTAGTTATATTGATTCTGAGTTAGATTTGGGATGTTACCCAAGATTTTGGATGGATTTGATCGTTGGATTATCCACAATGATCAACGAATAGTATTAATAATAAATCATGCCATGTGATGATTGAAGATCTTAAATGGCTCACATCTGAACAAACCTTTGGTTTTTCCCAAACTTGAAGTTGTGAAACTCAATGGATGGTTTGGATTCAAATCATGTGTATGGAAAACCTATAATAACTTAGAAATAAGAAAAACCCCAAAAAGTTACAAAATCAGATCATGTAACAGAGCTCGTCCAACTTCGATCAATCGATTGAACATGCCGATTTTTGTCTAACAACAAAAAAGTTAATTTTCGGGACTTTCTCGATTAATTGACGATTGGTTTCGATCGATCGGTGGAGCATCGATTAGACTTGATCGGATTGATTGAAAATATTAAAAATAGTCCAGCAACCAAACTAAATTAATTTATGATTTTCTTAATTAATCGACGATTGGTTTCAATTGATCGAAAAAGACAAGTGTCAAGGTACTTAATTTGCAAAATTTGAAATTCTTCGATGTATGTTCGATCAATCAAAGGGATCGATCAAGGGTCTTCGATTTGCTTGATTGGTCGAGGGGATCGATCGATAGACTTTGGGCTGATCTTCAGATTCTAAATTGTAATACTTGGATTAATAAGTTCAGAATATACACGTATAACCTTAGATTAATTACAAATAAACAAATGAGAGTGGGTCATCTCGAGTTGATCAAAAGTATGCCCTATTAGATGAAATGATTGGATCAATTCATGATTGTTTAAATTTCTCATTAGAAATTCTAGATTTAAACTTTTATGACTATTCAATGAATTTATCTTTACTAAGAACAAGTGAGAGAATCCTAACATGTCTGATCTTTGTGCGAATAAAATGGATCTAATTGCTATGGTTGTTGTATTGTGATGTTAGATTAATATATTGATGTATGAATAATTGTATCAAACGGTTATTTCTGTGAATTGTTTATATGGACATTAACATTATTACAATCATATAAATCATAGTTTCCTCTCATATGGATAGGAGTATATGGCAAGTTGCGTATGTCGATGCATTGTGTATTGAGCATGCATAACATGTTTTGCATAGTGCTCTTGTGTTGATTCCTAGAGGCTCACTTTAGATGACTTGCATCCACACTTTGTGCTCAAGTTCCCGAGGGATCTCCCTGAATGGTTTCTTAGTAGAATCGTTATCGAATGCCCACTACTAGTGAAAGCCTTCTCAAGATTTAGATGCAGGCATTGCCCATTGTAACATCCTGAATTTTCACTGTTTTGGATTTTTAAAATTCCTTAAATTTTTTTTAAAATTTAATTAACTTAAAATATTACTTATTAACCATTAGGACTCAATGTTAGTGTATACAGGGGTGGTACCAGTAAAGAATTGCACCAATCCGATTAATCAGTCATAGGATGCTAATGAATCCACCCGATCACTTGAACATCAGGTGTAGTGTAATGTCCCGCCCAACCAGAACAGTGTCCTGGGGCGTCCACGTAGGATTTGCCATAAGACCGTTCGTTTAAGCTACTCGCAGTGAGGTATCACAAATAAATTAAACTAAGATTTGCCCAATTGATTAGGCCAGATGGGTCCTGATAGAACCTGGTGCGGGCCTCCAAGCCAGATGGCCGTTTACACCTAGCGACAGCCCGTATGGGCTACACCGTGACACAGGAAGGTCAGAAAATTCTAAAAATAAAGGGAACCATAAATCTCACTGGGCTTGTGGACCATCGCGGACCATGGACCCAGCGGACACCCAGAAGTGGGATCTGGCACTGACTGAATGCACCTCACCAATGCCAGGACCGAAATATGGCACTTACAAATGAAATCGAGAAACCAGGCTATCCAACCATCGGATCTCTTCCACATTCACGGTGGAGGTCTAATGAATTTTTCTACGCCCGTCCACAAACTCTGGGACCCGATCGTGGAACGGTGACCGTTGATCACAAATCGGACCCGTGCGACCAAACCCCATATCCGATCGACCCCAAATTTTGCATGGCCCTTCAACGGGCCATGGAGCACCTATCCTATAAGTTTCATGGCCAGAGGGCCACCAGAAATACCTCAATTTTCTAAACAAGATCTAGACCGCTCGTTGGTGGGCCACTAGTTCCAAAACTATAGAATAATGTCCGTCTCATTAGGCTTGACGTCCATCGCGGGAATCAGACCCGGGTAGTATCCAGAACCGCTCAACTTGAGCCGAAGGATGAACGCATGAGAAGTACAAATACCCTAAAGAAAGGATTTGGAACTTAAGTAAATTGAGTCATCCACTCTTATCTAAAGTTGAAGATTTTGGACCGTCGGTTTGCGACCAAACTTCACACGTGGAGTAAGGATATTTCCCTGCTCATATCCGTATAGTCGTGGCCCTGATCGACCATCGGTGACCGTTGAACAGATTTCTAATTATATCTGTCGATCAGCGCATCTAAATGGCGGGCCGATCATGTTCATACGTAGATCATCATTAGGCCTAACCATCCTACAGTGTATATCAATATGTATACCCTATAATGGGCCCTAGATCTTGAAAAGACTCTCCCATAGGTCTAGTATAGTAAAAACCCAACACTTGGGGCCTTTTCCACCAAATCTGGCATTATAAAAGGGCCTCATTTGGGCACTCTCTCTCCCCATACGATTTTACCCTAGAGAAGGAAAGAGAGAAGAGAGAAAAAGGAGAAGAGAAAGAGGAGAAAGGAGGAGAAAGAGAGAGGAAGAAGAGAGTGAAGGAGGGTGTTGTTGATGGTGGGGCCCAAGGGAGCTTAACCTTGCAACTCTCCACCTCTTCTCCAAGGAAATCCCTCCACCATAACCATACATTCGCTCCGTTGATCGTCTAGGTAAAATCCCTCACCCCTTTTTTCTTGACATCCATGTATTGAGGAGAGATTAACATGGATTCTAACATACAAATGCTTGCTTTAGGGATTTCGGCCGTTCAACCCCAAAAATCTCCGCTCCTAGGTCGTTCCCAAGCCTCCAACGAATTCGAAGGTGCGGACTATTGTTCTTAGGTGGCCTAGCACCAATTTTAATACGAGATTAATGATTTTGGTTGCTTGGATGTCATATTTGGAGAATCTAGAGAAACCCTAGGAATTGTAGGTTTGTTGGAATAATATGGAATTGTTGGTTTGACTCTTATGATGATTGTTCTTGTCTCTCACATGATTTGGTGTATGGATGATTACATGTTCATGCCTTGTGTGATTTTCTCGTGTATTGTTGCCTCATAGGATGTATGATTTATTGCTCTTGTACATATGATTTCTCAACATGGAGGAAGTGTTAACTTCCTCACCAACCCACACCACACACATACACTTTATTCATGATGTTAATAGTTTGCTTGTTAGAGAAATTTGAATTGTATGTTGAGCAACATGAGAACATGGTGTTGAATATGCTTGATATTACATTGGTAGTTGGCATGCTATGAGCCCCTATTCCTACGCTTAGGTTGGTCAGGAACTTGAGGAGAGACGGTAGTCCCATCGGTAGAACTACGCTGTGGTTGGACTTGTGAGTTTGGGCGGGTGTGTTCGGGTGGCTGTAGTTCAACTACATGGGACCCTCGTGCCTAATGTCACAAGCTTCACGCTCGCCTGACTCGTGTGATCTAGCCTACTATCTTACCAACCTTGATTGTTACCCCTGTTTGCTCACACTTATATGAAACCTGGGACACCCTACAACCGTTATAGCTCATCAATAAACCACTTGAAATTGGTCCACGGCCTCGTGAGCCGGGCATGGTGGAATGGGACACCGTGTCCCAGCTGTCGGCCTATGCTGGGGTATCGCGCCTCCCCGTAGTGACCGCGAGCGATCCCTTTCTCTCGGCACTCCTCATGTGCTTGAAGTCAGGGATGAGGAACCCGACAGGATCACGGACCACGGGGACTTGTCCTCACACGTTTGGGGGTCTTGGCTTCGTACCCAGTTTGGGCATTAATATGCGGGGTGTACCAGATTTCCTAATCTGCTGGATGAATGGACCTAACTAACAACTCGGCTAACACGATCGCATTGCATCGCACTAGTTAGGGTGGCGACTCAGCAGTCGAGGTCGCACTGAGGGAGTGTTGGCATTGGCGATCGTTGGATGTTGTCGCACGAGAGGGCGTTGTGGTGAGGGCATGTATCATGTCATGCTGCATACATGCGCATTAATAAGATTAGTTTGACGTTTATGCTTGACTGCTTTTCATTAAGATCATATTATAATTGATGCCTGTGATAACTTAAGATTAATAACACCCACTGAGTTGATCACTCACTCCCACTCTGGGATGGTATTTTAAAACACCAACCAGACCCATTCATAGATGCAGGTGACTCAAGGCTGGAGGAGTCTGGCGAGACGAGCCTGGACGAGCTATCATACTTCCAGTTGATGGCCACAGAGCATGGGCCCCATATCTATATGACGGTGAGCCTCAATGGGCGAGCCACAAATACATCAAGTTGGGCCTAATCACATGCGCCTCATATGTATGTATGTGTGTGTGTGTATATATATATATATATATATATATATATATATATATGTATATATATATATATATTTGTATTCAGTCTCTTTCATTTCAGTGGACTTATGTGGATGTACTTCATGTACCAGGAGATTCCAGGCTGCGCATTTAGATTGGATCACATATTATGAAAATTGGCTATAAGTGACCTCGGGAACTCGGGAGTCGAGTATATGCACGACCCCCGATTTCCAGGGCGTTACAAGATGGTATCAGAGCAATAGTTTGGAATCAATTGGGCCATGGGTCATGAACTCACTAACGCGTCCGCTGAGTTGAGAGGAAACGTAATAGAAAACACGAAAATGCTAGGAACCACCCCAATCCCTGAGCTGACGCTCTTAGACGGAAGGTAAGACTTCCAGAGTGTTAGGGTTGGGTAGCAAGAGTAAGTAGTGACACTAGGAAATAGGTCCGAGAGTCTTACGGTACCTCAACTCATTGAGACGAACGAGCCTGAAACTGAACAACAAGACTCGCCTCAAGTACCGAATTGACAAGTCTTAGATGGAGAATCTAACTTATGAAGGGCTTAGACTAAGGTGAGAGATCATAACAATATTAGAATTCGACCTGAGAGCCTTACAACATGTTTCAGCTCATTTCTGGGCAAGAATTCGGGGACTTAACGGCAAGACCCGATTCAACTAACTAGGAAATTTAGGTAGTCTAGTCCACCTAATCCCCCATTTGGTCAACTGCATTAGGTGGGATTAAGGTGGATGGAACTGTAAAAGTATCAATAAATGTATGAGTAAGGTATTGTCCCTGGATTAGGTGTATCCCTTGTTTTCCAATAGCATATTTGAAATGCATGCAATTAAAGGTAAATCTTAGGATTTTCTTTCAAATTACACTTGAAAATTCAGCATCATGGGATTTGGAAATCCCATCCCACACTCGTTCTAAACATGTCATTCCCAATCTTGAGTTGGGATTGGCATTGTAATCCCATTTAGTATAGCTTAATATCACTGGCCAAGCAGACCTACGTCCAAATTCCTCTCCCCAACCTATCCCCTTAAAATCTTCACCTACTATCATTCTATCCTCTAGTTTTTTTGGGGCATTGATAGAAACGAGCCAAAGGCTGAACGATTTGACGGTCAAAACCACTGTCCTAGATCAAATGAGCAAGTATCAGGCTAAATTTGATAGTTTCGACTCATTTGGGGGTAAAGAGTTAGGAGTGAACGAAAATTCACCGAAAATAGTAAAAATAAAGAAAAATAGGATTTTGGCCCCTAACTAGGAAGAATTTCATGAAATAGATAGGCTCATTGTGTAGATCAGATCCTCCTACCCCAAATTCATATATGGCACGTCACGTAACTCATTCCGGTGTGTGAGATATGGTCGTCGCAAGATGCGACCCTCCAGCACCTCGGCGCCACAGCGCCCAACCGGCGCGGCCAGCGCCCGACCGTCCAGCGGGCCGGCGCCACAGCACCCGGGCTGGCGCCGCCAGCGCGCACGGTCCAGAGGCCCGGCGCCACAGCGCCCGGGCCGACGCAGCCAGCGCCCGATCCAGCGGGCCGGGCAGGCCGCAGCGGGTCAGGCGGCCTATTTTTTTCTGCAATTTCTGTCCGACTTTAAAAATTTATATCTCCTTCGTTACAACTCCGATTTGGGTGATTCAAAAGCCAGATTGAAGCTTAACAAGTCTAGTTTTATATAAAAATATAATAAAAATAAAATAAAAATTATAATATAATTAAATTTGGAGTGAATTGACAACTGTCCAAAAATTGTTAGTTTTAAACGATGGTTACTTCTGGAATTTTTACAATTTATTTATAATTCCAAATGATTTGAAATTTGGTTGGATGACTTAAAAATTTATGGTAAATCATTATAAAAATTTTAAAAATAATTAAGTTACTAAAAGTATAAGAAACGTTACAAGATAGGTCCCCTCCTCCTTCTCATCATACACACAAGTGGGGCCATTTCCCTTGTTATTTAATACCATCTAGAGTCCATAATACTTATGTCTACTATCCTCATTACCCTCCACCATCCCTTCTAAACCCTAGAAAAAAAAAAAGCTATCCCTCTCCCAATCTCAAAACCCAATCCCTAAACCCAACATTTTCTTCTTCACTCTAACCCATCTCAATCCGCATTCTCTCAAACCCTTTCCAAACTTTTCTCCATCTCATTTTTTTCAACTCATTCCTAATCACTTCTCAACTTCCATCTCTCAAATCCATTTTCTTAAACTCATCTCCAAATTCATTTCACTCAACATCTCCAAACCTATCTTCTCTTCCTTCACAAACCCATCACCGAATCCATTCTCAACACCATCTCAAACCTATTCGCCTAACCCATTCTCATCACATTCCCCTTCAACAAAACCCATTCAAAACCATCCACTCATTCACTCCCATAAGCTCATTCACAAAACCCAATGATTTGTAAAAATTGATTTTATATACTTTGGCATAGATTGACCATTAGATTGTTGCAATTGGAAATTTTTATATGAGGTGGTAATAATTAAGAGGCAATAAATTACTGTCCATTTTTAACTTCATTTTAGCCCAATTATTAATATTTTTCATTCCATTTCCTTTCATAGGCCAATTGGTGCTGTTGCCACCACTCGAGCACAGACCTTAATTTCTTTCCATTCTCCAAAACTTTCCAGATAAAGAAAGCTGCTAAGGATGCTATGTAGTCCACCTAATCAATGGGATTTAAGTTGCCTTTAGGATCCAACACATTGACTTGGATGGTGTGATCTGACCCTTCAACAGCTTGGGCTAGGTATTCCATCCGACAAGTTGCCTTTGTTGTCCTGTTGGAGCTATAGCAGAAGTTGAGTCTTGATTGACTCCACTAGCTCTCTCCAAACCACCCTCATTTTCTACACCCTTCTCGAAACCTCCTCACCTTCAACACTCCTTCATTCTCTTCATCTTTCCTCTCCCAAAACCCACTCCCAACATTTATTTTCATCTCATTCTCAACTTTCTTTTCTAAACTCATTCATGAAAACCGACCTCAACCCCATTTTCAAGAGACCCATCCAAGAGCATCCAGCCTTTACCCATTCCTCTTCATCTTCTCCAAACCCATTGTTAAACCCAATTCAAAATACATTCCCAACACCCATCTTAAAACTCAAACTTCAAACCCCATTTCAAATTCATATCCAACCCACATTTTTCAATCCCATTCTCAAATCCTTTCCCAAACCTGTCTTCTAAACCCATTTCCCTCTACTCCCACTCCATCACACTCACTCTCCCATCCTCAAACCCATCTCCTCCTCCTTCTTCTTTTCTTCTTCTCCAAACCCATCAAAAAAAAAAAAACCGTTACTTCAATCCTTTCTTCTTCTTTTCATTCTTCCAAAGGCAACCATTGAACTAGAATATGATCATCTGAAACTCAAATGGGCCATCTCATGAAATAGTTGAGAAGGAACATCCACCTAATGCCATTCAAGAAGCCCGTCATATTCCAGAATTTTTCCCTTGAATTTAAGGAGGGAAGAATACTTTTGATGAAATTGTGAACCATATCCATAGCTTCCAACGAAGCTCAAAGACATCCCCATCAACCCCATTCAGGATGCTCATTAGATTCCCAAGGCTACTTATCTTGTGGTGCCTTTGGTTTCAACAACCTGCAGTGTTTCCAAACCACAACTCCCATGATGAGTACATGATGTGGGCGCCTCCTCTCATGAAATGAGATCGTCCTCAGCCCAAATATCATTCCAAATTTGTGACCAAGATATGGATACCCCCACTCATTAGTACTTCCACCCTTTCAAAATCCCATAATGAGGAACCTAACTTGCTTATATCCAAATGATAAACCCTCTGCCTTGAGAAGTCACCTATAAAAACCAATCCCTATCTACAAATTGGGAGTTTGCTTCTCTTCGTTGAACCTATGCCACCATTTGCTTAGAAGTGCCAAAATCCTTTCCTTCCAATTACGATCCCAAATTCTCTTCCTCTTTGGTTTTCAATCATCAATGATTTAGTGAGCGAATTGCGTGAGTAACTCACTCTATGATCTACAGGAAATGGAAGGATGGAAACTATAGAGAAATATTTGGACAAAGTAGGTAGGCTAGAGAAAATATTGTTGCATACAATGGTAATTCATATAAAATTTTATGCCTATAGAAACTTTTTAGGGTGATCTTTAACCATAAGCATATTGAGAGATTTATTAACCCCCAATTTGGACATAAATTGAAATGAGGATTCTCTTAGACCAAGACCCAAAGGACAACCTTATAAATAGGAGATTTAAACTTTCCAATAATGGTCGCTCCCTAAACATTTATATTGATCGGACTACGGAATTACGGAAGTATACACCTGCGAAGCATTCGCGGCTTGACTCAATTCTCAATCCTGGGCGACTACCAATGGACTCACTGCTTTGACCGAGCAGAAGACCAGGATCCACCAGGATGAAGAAGGGATACGATGAGTCTTTTACCCTGGTCAGGTAGATGATCGACGTATCGGGTTAAAGCTCACTACAACCGTCTCTCCGTGTTGGTCAAACATTGAAAATAAATATTTCACTTTAGATAGAGGGAAGCCATCACCATGAATCTAAATCTTTTTTTTAAAAAATGAGGGTAAATAAATAAATTTTAGTAAACCATCAGGGTGAAAAAGTTTTAAGGGGGGTAGATCACAATGAGCTAGGGTAGGGTACTTATTATATACCCTAAAACGTATATAAACACGAAACCAACAAAACTTAAGCAAACGAACTGATAATATCTTTATTTATTACCCTTAGGCAATTTCGGGGACGAAATTATTTTTAAGGGGGGTAGATTGTAACATCCTGAATTTTCACTGTTTTGGATTTCCAAAATTCCGTTAAATTTTTTTTTTAAATTTAATTAACTTATAATATTACTTATTAACCATTAGCACTTAATGTTAGTGTATACAGGGGTGGTACCAGTAAAGAACCGAACCAGTCCGATTAATCAGCCGTAGGAAGCCAATGAATCCGCCCGATCACTTGAACATCAGGTGTAGTGTAACGTCCCGCCCAACCAGAACAGTGTCCTGGGGCGTCCACGTAGGATTTGCCATAAGACCGTTCGTTTAAGCTACTCGTAGTGAGGTATCACAAATAAATTAGACCAAGATTTGCCCAATTGATTAGGCCAGACGGGTCCTGATAGAACCTGATGCGGGCCTCCAAGCCGGATGGCCGTTTACACTTAGCGGCCCGTATGGGCTACACCGTGACACGGGGTAGAAAAATTCTAAAAATAAAGGGAACCATAAATCTCACCGGGCTTGTGGACCATCGCGGACCAGGACCCAGCGGACACCTAGAAGTGGGATCTGACAATTAAATGCACCTCACCAATGCCGGGACCGGAATCTAGACAAATGAAATCGAGAAACCAGGCTATCCAACCATCGGATCTTTCCACATTCACGGTGGAGGTCTAATGAATTTTTCTACCCGTCCACAAACTCGAGACCCGATCGTGGAACAGTGACCGTTGATTGCAAAATCGGACCCGTGCGACCAAACCCCATATCCGATCGACCCAAAATTTTACATGGCCCTTCAACGGGCCATGGAGCACCTATCCTTAAGTTTCATGGCCAGAGAGCCACCAAAAATACCCCGATTTTCTAAACGAGATCTAAACCGCTCGTTGGTGGGCCACTAGTTCTAAAACTATAGAATAATACCCGTCTCACTGGGCTTGACGTCCATCGCGGGAATCGGACCTGGGTACTGTCCAGAACCGCTCAACTTGAGCTAAAGGATGAGTGCATGAGAAGCGCAAATACCTTAAAGAAAGGAGCTAGAACTTAAGTGAATTGAGTCGTCCACTCTTATGCAAAGTTGAGGATTTTGGACCGTCGGTTTGCGACCAAACTTCACACGTGGAGTAAGGATATTTTCCCGCTCATATCCGTATAGTCGTAGCCCCGATTGACCATCGGTGACCGTTGAACAGATTTCTAATCATATCTGTCTATCGGCGCATCCAAATGGCGGGCCGATCATGTTCATACATAGATCATCATTAGGGCTAACTATCCTACGGTGTATATCAATATGTATACCCTATAGTGGGTCCTAGATCTTGGAAAGACCCTCCTATAGGTCTAGTATAGTGAAAACCTAGCCTTTGGGGCCATTTATGCCAAATCTGGCATTATAAAAGTCCCTCATTTGGACACCCCCTCTCCCAATACGATTTTGCCCTAGAGAAGGAAAGAGAGAAGAGAGAAAAAGGAGAAGAGAAAGAGGAGAAAGGAGGAGAAAGAGGGAGGAAGAAGAGAGTGAAGGAAGGTGGTGTTCATGGTGGCCCCAAGGGAGCTCAACCTTGCAACTCTCCACCTCTTCTCCAAGAAAACCCTCCACCACAACCACAAGAATCATCCGTTGGTCGTCTAGGTAAAACCCCTCACCCATTTTTCTTGAAATCCATGTATTGAGGAGAGATTAGCATAGATTCTAACATACAAATGCTTGCTTTAGGGATTTCGGCCGTTCAACCCCAAAAATCTCCGCTCCTAGGTCGTTCCCAAGCCTCCAACGAATTCGAAGGTGCGGACTATTATTCTTAGGTGGCCTAGCACCAATTTTAATATGAGATTAATGATTTTGGTTGCTTAGATGTCATATTTGGAGAATCTAGAGAAACCCTAGGAATTGTAGGTTTGTTAGAATAATATGAAATTGTTGGTTTGACTCTTATGATAATTGTTCTTGCCTCTCACATGATTTTGTGTATGGATTATTATATGTTCATGCTATGTTTGATTTTCCTATGTGTTGTTGCCTCATAGGATGTATGATTTATTGCTCTTGTACATATGATTTCTCAACATGGAGGAAGTGTTAACTTCCTCACCAACCCACACCACACACATACACTTTATTCATGATGCTAATAGTTTGCTTGTTAGAGAAATTTGAATTGTATGTTGAGCAACATGAGAACATGGTGTTGAATATGCTTGATGTTACATTGGTAGTTGGCATGCTATGAGCCCCTATTCCTACCCTTGGGTTGGTCAGGAACTTGAGGAGAGACGGTAGTCCCGTCGGTAGAACTACGCTGTGGTTAGACTTGTGAGTTTGGGCGAGTGTGTTCGGGTGGCTGTAGTTCGACTACATGGGACCCTCGTGCCCGATGTCACACGCCTCACGTTTGCTTGACTCGTGTGGTCTAGCCTACCGTCTGACCAACCTTGATTATTAACCCTGCTTGTTCACACTTGTATGGAACCTGGAACACCTTACAACCGTTGTAGCCCATCAATAACCCACTTGAAATTTGGTCCACAGCCTCGTGAGCCGGGCATGGTGGAATGGGACACTGTGTCCGAGCTGTCGACCTATGCTGGGGTACCGCGCCTCCCCGTAGTGACCGCGAGCGATCCCTTTCTCATGGCACTCCTCATGTGCTTGAAGTCGGGGATGAGGAACCCGACGGGATCACGGACCGCAGGGTCTCGGCCTCACGCATTGGGGGGTCTTGGCCTCGCAACCTGTTTAGGGCATTGATACGTGGGGTGTACCAGATTTCCTAACCTGCTGGATGAATGGACCTAACTAATCACACGGCTAACATGATCATTGCATCGCACTAGTTAGGGTGGCGACTCGGCAGTCGAGGTCGCACTGAGGGAGTGTTGGCATTGGCGATCGTTAGATGGTGTCGCACGAGGGAGCGTTATGGTGAGGGCATGCATCATGTCATGCTGCATACATGCGCATTAATAAGATTAGTTTGACGTTTATGCTTGACTGCTTTTTATTAATGTCATATTATAATTGATGCCTGTGATAACTTAAGACTAATAGTACCCACTAGTTAATCACTCACTCCCACTCTAGGACGGTGTTTTAAAACACCAACCAGACCCATTCATAGATGCAGGTGACTCAAGGCTGGAGGAGTCTGGCGAGACGAGCCTGGACGAGCTATCATACTTCCAGTTGATGGGCGATTCTCCGCCAGCTTGAGAGGCGGGATTGGATCACTGAGCAGGGGGCTCAGTCTATTCTTTTGGTTACTATTCTTTTGCGATTTTGTTGGGTAGCATCTTATGCGACCCATGTATTCTTTTGGACATGTATGTGTGTGTGTGTATATATATATATATATATATTTGTATTTAGTCTCTTTTATTTTAGTGGACTTGTGTGGATGTACTTCATGTACCAGGAGATTCCAGGCTGCGCATTTAGATTGGATCACATATTAATGAAAATTGGCTATAGGTGACCTCGGGAACTCGGGAGTCAAGTATATACACGACCCCCGATTTTCAGGGCGTTACACCCATGCCCACATAATATAGTAGAAGCCTGACAAGTGCAGATGCGGGTTGACAGATATCAAACTCAAGTAAGTGGATGATTATCCCACTTGATGCATACATTCATGTCATTTATCCATTCATGCCCATACCTGCATTTGTATACTTTAATGATTTTTTTTTATATTATTTAAATTGTGTTGTGCATGAACCATGATGAGTTCACTCACCGAGTCTGACCAGTTGACGTTTGTTGAATGACAACCGTACAGAGGTAATTGAGATGGGAAATGTAAGTCAGGTGCCAAAGAGTGAGGCCAACATGGTGGACGACCCATACAATCACTGGCTATATTTATCTGAAGACGAACTTGCTGCGATGAATTAACTAAATGGATTATTAACATAAACTGCTAATTTTGAACTTCAAAGTTTACTTACATTATTTCGACTATGATTAAATATAGTTCAAACATTTATTTCTAAACATTTATAACAAATGGTTGTTGATATTTATGATGGGAATAAAGTTCCAAATCGGTGGACATAATTGAGTTTCAAATTTACGATGTTGTTGGCAAATATGATGGTTATGTTAATGGAAATGTATGGAATTGTATGTGTGGATGTGTGAATGATAAAAATCTAAGATGAACTAGAATGCATCAAGTTATGTCTCCAAGCAACTGTATGAATTGTTGATTTAAGTACACTTGGTGTACGAGTCATGGACCGTAACTCGAGTCTGAGGGTGCACACTTTGTATTCGAATTGCGGAGCGTGACAGTGATGTTCTTCATCACACCCTTCCTTGCATTATGAGGTGGGTTGGTCTAAGGTAAATGCATAGCAGACCAAGCTCAAATTAAAAATACAACATATTCAAATTGGATCTCTTAAAAAGAGTGTTTGTTTGGATAAATTTATCGGACAACCGTTAATTACTTTGTTTATTGTACTAGAGATTTTCAATTATGAATAGGAATTATGATTAATTTGTAAAATCTACATTCCTAAACTATAGTTTAAAAATCTAAAAACTTGACTAAGTCAATGTTAGGCATATTAGTTAACTTAAAGACTCAACTTGAATTGACTTTATATTTGAATATTATGAGGGTCTTTGTTTTTCAATTTCTTTATATAAATGTATGTAAATATGTAATAATTAATTACCAATACAATTCCTGCACCTTTTTCCATGTTTAAAATGACGATTTGCTTTTTGGACACTAAAACCGAAGATGGTGAGAATTTCATGTCGGACCCACTATGATATGTGTGGCTTATCCACGCCGTCCATTCATTTTGCGGGTTGATTTTAGGGCATGAACATAAAATTGAGGTAGATCTAAAGCTCAAGTGGACCACACCACATCAAACAGTGGGTTGAACGCCTACCGTTAAAAGCATTTTATGATTATAATTTCCTATGGTGTGGACCACTTGAGCTTTAAATCTGTCTCATTTTTGGGCTCATGCCCTAAAATGTTTTGATAAAATAGATGGACGGCATGGATATATCACTAACATCATAGTATGGCCCATAAATTTAAGTCGATACTTTTCAAATGGCTTTTTAAGGAGGAAATACTCTATTTTGGTCAAACATACATAAAAGCTAATAATTAGCTACTTATATGTATTTATGGGAGAAATGAAAAAACAAATACTCCTTAAATTGAAATATTAAGAAGGCTAACAAATACTTCAAAATGAATATATTTAAGTAATAATAATTGATGTGGGGAAGGGTGTGATGAGGAAGATGATCACTGTCTATCTCAAGTGTGCAAAACCTTGAATTCATAAGAAAAAAAAGAAAATTTAGAATTTTATTATTCAATAATTATGCTCGGACTTCCAATCACGTTACTTATAAAGGAAAGCAAAACCCTAATTAAGAGTCTTAATTCGACTAAACTAAAATTTATCCAAAATAATAAAATATATTAAAAATAGAAAGTCCTAATTTAATCATGCTGGATGATTCCTTTCATGACTAAAAGCATATCCTAAAAAGACTGCATATACTAAAACTTTAAAATGAGGTAGATACATCCAACATAAAACTCACTAAAAATAGTAAAAAATTTTCCTTTCTAAAACTGCAAGTTTGAATTGTAAGGTGTTTTCTCGTGAAACGAAGCAATGCAACCCGTACATGCAGGTTTGTTGGCTCCAAATGACTTGTTCCAATCAAAATTCATAGGTTGTGCATTTCATAATGATACCCGAATAAAAAATTATGACCAATTTATAGTTCAAACTTTGAATGACAATTTCTCTCTACCCGGAATGAATTTCTTCAATCTGAATGTGCCTGGGGCCCAGTTATGCCATGCCCTACGTAAGACTTGACCTGGATTTGACAAATTAGTTCTGTTTTTGTTCGGAATTCTTTTAGTCCATCTATACCAAGAATAGGTCTCCAGAGCCCGCTCTACATAAAAAAAACAAATAGATTGAAACAATGTGTTGGTTAAGAGCATTAGAACATTGCACATTGGGAGAGTGAAGAATTCAGTGGTGTCACATCGAATTGTGTTAGGTTAAATGAGCCATGGAGTTAGTTCTAGTTTAGAGATTTCCAACACCTCATATAATCTCAACTAGTTAACTTCACTGGGCCAAGTTACCTGATTGAGTCAGTGAGTTTTAGAACTACGATACAAACAACCTAGAGATGTCCCAAGTAAATAGGTTGGGCTTGGATTGAACCTTACTAAACTAGCCCTTAGGCTATAAATGGGCTGATCCAGAGGAGGTGACCTGACCAAATCCAAAATCTAAAATAAAAAATAAATAAGAAATGTATGGATGATCCTTTTATGTCTGTACATATCTACTAGTTGGGCCAATCTATGTGTACCCTTAGACTCGTTTCAATTCTACAGTCTGATTTGAGTAGTGGTTAGTATGAAAAGACCGGTCAGGCTTCACCCAATTACAATTGAATATGTTGGGCCTTGGATTAATAGATTTTAAATGGGTTGGGTTGAGCCACAGGGTAATTAGTTATGCGAAAGGTTTGGGCTACAACTTTTTGCCTCTTTAATGAATGAGTTGAGGTTGCGCTGATCTGAATTGGTGGAACTTGTTCTGTTCCCACCCTCTTCAATAAGAGTGAGATTTTTCCAAGAGGGAAATTTTGATACTCTAGCAAATTGTGATAGATAATGCATAGGTACTTAGAAATTGTGTACATGAAAATATGAGTAATTTAAATTAAATTGTCCAAATTATAGGTCCTGTTTATTTGCATCTTGGACAAGAAATTAGGCTTATTTTCTTATTTGACTGTTAGATTGGTCGATATTTAGGAGGCGTTTGGATCATAAGTTACTTTAGATAAGTTCTTTATGTTATAAGTAGCTTATTTTGATTTTTAATTATTATGTTTGGTAAACAACATACTTATTATCCAAAAAGTAGAAAAGCATATTTAGTTTCCAATATCATATTTGGTCCCCCTCACATCCACCGTTCATCATGTGGGGCCAATATTTGATGTGGATTATTCATCATGTGGGCCATCCATCATGCAAGGCCCACCTTGGTTGTGGGCCATTCATCATTAGGAGCCAACCTTTAATGTATACAGTTCATTAGGTAGGGCCCACTTTTGATGTTAGTCATCCATCATGTGGGGCCCACCATAAATGCTATTATCCATCGTGTGAGGCTCATCTTCAATATCCAATGCCCATCATGTGGAGCCTACCTTTGATGTGGACCGTCCATCATGCGGGCCCACCTTTGATGTGGGTCGTCCATCACATATGGCCCACCTTAGATCATATGGGTCACTCATCATTAGTCTGACCTTTGATGTGGACTGTTCATCATGTGGGTCCCACCTCGATGTGGATCATCCATCATATGGGGCCCACCATTATTAATTGCCCATCATGTGGAGTCCACCTTTGATGGGGGTTGCCCATCATGTGGGGCTTGCCTTGGATGTTGGCCATTCATCATTAGGGGTGGACCTTTGATGTGGATCATCCATCATGTGGGGCCACCTTGATATGGGCCATCATCATATGGGGCCCACTAGATAATCTACTCATTCCATAAGAAACCATGGTTTTTGACCATTAATGAGCCACAAAAGTTTTGAATCAAGCTGATATTTATTTTGGATCTTCTTCATTTTTGGAATGATGCCATAAAATGATTTGTAAAAATAAATGGATGGCATGGATGCATAATACATACATCAAGGTGGGCCCCACGATAATCCCACAGTAAGGGTCGTACTGTCCTGTGTGAGGCCAGGGTCTCACCTAATCCACTCTCGCACGTCACACTGTATATATGTCCATTTCCGGAGACTAGGCTTGTCCATTCATCAATATATGTCCATTTCCAAAGACTTGGCTTGTCCATCAATCAAGTAAGCTATAATATTTAATGAATGCAATGGGTAAGTCCAAATCAAAACAAGCTCAGCGTGGCAGACCCCTAGATCAAAATCTAGGCATTGTATAAATGTGGCTTAAAAGAAATTGATGTAACCCACATTACCATGTTAGCTCACTACATATGGTTATTGCCATGTTAACCCACTAGATATGGTTATAGCTCATGTCAACCCATTATATATGATTATTCCCCATTTTTTTTATTAGTTGTTATTACTAGTAAATTTTTTTAAAATAATATTGTAATAATTCCTTTTAGGATTTAGCTAGTTGAGACTTGGTGGTTAAGGTGTAGGAGATAAATCATCCATTCATGATTTCCATGTAAGTAACACTTTCTTTGATTGGAAGAAAGCTATAGGAGGTTAAATTATGAAGGGTCTTTAGTCCAACAAGTAACGTACGCCATTTTGTGTTAATTTATGATTTTCCATCATAATTCATATATGCGTTATTTGAACAAATCATAAGAACTCTTTTTAAATTGAAGAGTGTTTTAGTGGTTGGGTTGGATCGTGCTGTACAATTAAGGCATTATCAACTTCATTGGATCTCAATCATTAACAAGTATAAAACTAATTATCATATCGATCAATGATCTCAAGCCACCCAAAGAGCAACTTCAAAGCTCGTGTCAGCCACACGATAGGAAAAAGTGAGAATATAAACACCTACTGTTAAACTTGTTCAGGGCGACATTAGTTTTAGATGAGGATGATATTTGTTTCTTCAGTTCACCAAGTGTAAATAACCTTATGAATGGTGTGAATGAGATATAGCATCATTATTGCGCTTCGAAAAGATTTCAAAGGTGGCGTTTACAGTTTTACTTTTTCTGTCATGTGCCCACCCGAGTTTTGGATCTGCTCAACATGAGCTTGCAAAACTGATAAATGGAGGGGATTTCTCAAAAACATTGCGTTGGCTTCATATAGCTTTTGATTTTTGTTGGCTGACAAAAGCAATTTACTTTTGTAACGGGAGGTTTTTTGTTTTCATTCCCCACTCTTATATTAGGGTAATTAAATTTGACTTTTTTCATCCGGTAACATTAAAGAACTTTCTTGAAATATCGTATATTTAGAGAGATTTTCTGATAAAAACTCCTGTAAAGTAAATAATAGCTTAATTGAATTCTAATATGCTAAGAATTTAGTTTTTTTTTTTTCTATTAAATATCACATGTAGAAACTCCCAAGTCCAACTAGTTAGATGTCCACCCAATTTAGATAATGGGGATTAAAAAAATTCAGGGGCCACCATCCTTTAAAAAAGCAAAGAAAAATTTCTGTCTAAATTTACTGCTGATATATTAAAAACAGAATTTTTGGAATGTCAGCCATTGATTTCTCATGGGCCAACAGTGATGTCTATGTGAAATCCACTTCGACCATTCAACGTCTAATTGCACATTAGTCCTAAGGATAAAAATATTTAGGTGGGCCACATTAAAGAAAACAGAAAAGAATGATGTATATCTTTAATTTTTATAGGGCCCCACCATGATGAATATATGAAATCCACTCCAACCATTAGATGTCACAACAAAGCTTACATCTATTTCCCAAACTTCATGCCCATCTGTGATTGTGGCCCACCACACCAAGGAAAATAATTCAGAATCTGAGTGTTGCCCTGTACACTATTTCCAACCGTGTCCACCTGAATCTCAGATGGGCCTGATTTCACATGAATACTAGATGGGGTCCACCCAAGCCGTGAACACATTTTCCCAAATAACTCTTTTTTCCTTTGCATATCTATTACCATTAATTAATCACCACTATCCTAATTGGGTGGACGTCCAATCAGTTAGATTTGAGAGTTTTTCTATTACATCATTTTATTCTTTTTTTATTAGGGCTGGTAATGCCGTACCATACATAAATATAATTTTAAATAGGCCTGACTGACTAGTTCAAAATCTGGCCCTGGCTAGTCCTAGGTTGGGCCTTTGTTGGGTTCAGCCCAGATTTGGAACTATACAGACTGGGCCCATTTAATATTATGATTTCTATGGGCCTGACCTGGCCCATTGACAAGGCCAATTTCTATACCCCTGCAAGAGGTAATTAATATATTTATTTGGGTTTCTGTTTTTAAAATAATGTATTTTCATGAACTTTGCGTGATAAAGTACCCTAATCAATTCAAGCTCCATCCAATCAAATCAAATGGTTAGGATTGCCTTATCACTTTGATTTTTGGGACATGCCCATCTTAACTAGGGGCTATGATTTTGGGACATCACTGACACAAAAGACCCAAGGCCTGACCCCTAAGATTAAACAAGAAAAAACTGATTGGGCCCCACCCTGACTTGGGTATGGCCCAAAAACTAACCAGCTCCTATTTTCCATGCAAATCAATCTGTTAATCACATGCACATAGACGAGAGAGCGTATATCAAATCAGGACCGCTCATCAGTTGGGCTTTATGATGGATACTCTATATTCAAAAGCTTACATTGATGGGGCAATCCTGACCATCACATTTCTAATTTTCAGCAATAAAAGTAAGCAATAAGCATTGACAATATTCTTCTTTGAAGCACTTTGAAAGTCCATTAATTGATTGGATGGTTATGATCATTTGTTCATGTGTTTTTTGAACCATTTGCCATCCATGGTTGGAAATAAGATGGAAGATAATGACCGTCTATCATCTTCTCGTCTCTAGCCTAGATATTTTCCGGATTGAAAGCTCTGTGGGCCTACCATGATAATATATATTTTATCCACACCATTCATTCCTGTTGTGAGCTCATTTTATATATGCGAGCCCAAAAATGAGGCAGATCTAAAGCCCAAGTGGACCACCCCAGAGGAAGCAGTGGGGATAGTGACAACCACCGTTGAAACCTTCTTAGGCCCCACCGTGTTGTTTATTTGCCACCCAGCCTGTTCATAATATCAGACAGACGTAGATGAAGGGGGAAAAAAATATATTAGCTTGATCCAACAATTCTGTGGCCCCTACGATGTTTTCAACAATAGGGATTCAATCCCCACTGGTGTGGTCCACTTCAGCTTTGGATGTCCCTCATTTTTGATTGGATGCCTAAAATGAAATTTCAAAATAGATGGATGGCATGGATAAAACACATACATCATGGTGGGGTCTATAGAGCTTTGAGTAATACGGAGTAGATGTCGCCCAGAATTAGAGTCCATTTGAATATAAAAAATGCTTGTTTGGATTAATTTATTAGATAAAGTTATCTCATTTCTACTATAAATTTTCTTAACCATTAATAAATGTTATGATTAATTTATTAATCTAAGTTTTTAAATTATAATTTAAAAATTTGAAAGCTTACATTGACTCAACTCAATGTTCAACCAGATTGAGTTAACTCAAAGAGTTAACTCGATTTAATTATTATAAATTGAAATATTAAAAAGCCTAACAAATACTTCAAATGGGTATATTTATGTAAGTAATAAAAAACAATAACATGGCAATAGATGGGCTGGTTAAGAGCATCATCGCATTGCGAATCGTCATCTAGTTGTGTTGGTTAATCAAGTCATTGAGTCGGTTCCAATTGTGAGATTCCAAGGTGACTGGGTCCATAATCTTACCTATCACCAATTTAATAAATGAGTTGAGCTTGGGTTGATCTGACTTGATAGAACATGCTCTATTATCAATCATTTTTTGAGAAGAAAATTTTGATACTTTAGCAGAATGTGATGGATGATACGTTACTTGGAAATTGCATACATAAAATATAAGTAATTCAAATTAAACTGTCCACAAATTATGGGTGCTGCTTCTATGAATCATGGACAATAAATTATGTTTATTTGCTTATCTGATAGTTAGATTGGTGGGCATTTATTAGCTGGTTAAGAATGAAAAAATATTCAATGGACCTATTTCAACTAGTGTCCACCAATCAAAGGTTAAGATTGCTCTATCAATTTGATTTTTGGATAGAGACTTGACACCGGAGTACCAAAAAATACATCTTTATCAAATATAAGTAGAAGTTCTAAACAAGGAGGTTTATTATCACACGACTAATCAGTCCTACTGTAGCCCACTTGTACACAACATCTTGTGCCAAGATCTAAGTCGTCCATTAGGCATATATGTCCATTTTCAAGGATAGGCCGGGCCATTCATCAAATGGGCTATAATATTTAGCGCAGGTAATGGGTTGGCCAAAATCAGAACAAGCCTAGCCCGGCGGACCCTTTAGTTCAAAATCTGGGCCCTTTATATATGTGGGGGCTTGTTAGACGCAACTCTCACTCTAGAAAGAGATTGATGTGGCCCACCTACATATGGGCTACCACTTTGGAACAAAAATATTAAAGGGTTAAATCAAGAAGGGTCTCTAGTCTAACAAGTAATATATAAGACTTTGCATTAACTTATGATTTTTCATTTAATCCATGCATAAGGTGTTTGAATAGATTAGAAGAACTGGAGAGGTAGCTGTTTACATGGCAGAGACGAGTAAAACTCAACCGCTATCTACAAATGAAAGATTAGCCGAGATGTCTCGCTTACAAACCTCATACAAGCATTGGCCACATTAGCTCGTAGGGTAACATGGGTCACTGCCCTTAATATGATAACTATGGTAAACGAAAACAAACAACAAGCAAAATGTTCATATCCTCTTAGGGCGAGATCGCATGGATTGACACCCGTGGCTCGAAGAATTACACAAGATGAAATACAGAAATGGTGGCGGAAGCCATTAGAGCAGAAAGAAAAAGAGAACACCGTAGATTCCATTTCCTAATGCCGTACCCTCTGAATGTGGGATCTTGGACTTCTGTTGTTAATTTTGTTTCTTTTAGGCCATCTAAATCACTGAGGCCCATTGTTGATTGCGTATAGCACAATCATAACAATGTATTTTGAAATTATCAAATGGATCATTGAGAATAAAGCGACCCATGGTTCAAAATCAACAAGTGAAATCAGATTGTTTAGATGGTTTGGTTAAGGTGTTTATCTGGATATCATTTATAAACTACAGGGCCTACAAGCCGGTCTAGTTTGTGTTCTGATGGCGCTGCCAATGGGTCAGGTTGTAGAGATCCCTGACTCAGGTTGATCCGGTTCAGGTCTTGTTAGGCCCAAGTCCTTTTGGGTCAGGTCATGTTTTTTTTGGATGCCGATCCGGATCGAGTCAGACACCTATTGGGTCATTGGACTTTGGTGTAAGTCCGGTTCGGGTCAGGTCTGCATCCAATTAGGGCTTTTAAATGATCAGGCCCACCTAAATAGAGGTATTAGATCTAGACCATCCAAACTGTGGGCTAAATTAGAATTGACCCAAAATCAAACTATTAAATGGAGATATGCTTCTTTTTCCATGATAAAGGAGTAAATACTTTTAGTGAGGTTGTAATAATAATAATAATCAGGTAGGCCAGGTTTTAAATAAATTTTAATGGGCTGAGATTGGGCTCATGGAATCCAACCTGGGTGGTCCAGATCGTTAGAAAAAAAAATGATAGCTTGGAAAGACGTCGCCCAGATTTTTATCTGGCCATTTGTTTCCTATATTCGTGGCCCACAGGCACATGGCCCATGTATCTGCACTGAGGGAAGGTACATATTTGGAGAAAAAAAGGTAAAATGATCAAAGGTTTGAAGTTCATCAATCAGAGATTTGTTTTTGGGTTTCATCATCTACTGTGTGGCCCATCATATAAACGGCTTGGATCATTGAAAGAAATATCACCCGGGCTCCTTCAACTGTGGTTGAACATTGTAGACACCTTTCTTGAGGGCCCAGACCACGATAGAAGACCCCTGGCCCAATAGTGGCTTGATCCACCGCTTTGTCAATGGCTATGATTCGGGTTGGGTACCCGATGCAGGGTTCTGTTCCGTCTCCAATCAAGATGACCCGGACCTGGATCCAATCAGGTCCCGGGTACTCGCCGATCACTCATCGGGTCTTTGGACCTTGGTTTTGAGTCAGGTCTGGGTCAAGTATACGGTCCGGATCACCTGATGGATTGATGGACCACCTGATGGATGGATGGATGGATTAGAACCAAGATGGTGGACCCGAACCAAACCCGAGATAAGGATTCATGAAAAGGACATCCATGACACAGGCCTTACAGTGCGGTTGGTGCGAGGAGAGATTGAAGGGTCACTCATTAGGTGGAGCCCACAAGGAAAATGCAAGACCCATAAATCAAGACGGTACACTCAACTACTCAAGTGGGCTACGCATTTATGAGAAAAATAAATGGAACATTTAAAAAAGAAAATAGAGACCGATGATCTGTACTGATCATCCATATACGGCCACCTGATGAGTGGACGAGATTTATTTTGTTGGCCAGCTCATGTTCACAAAATGCCCCACGCGTTGCATGTCCCAGATTTTGAGCACACTTGATGTAGATGCACATGTGCTGTGAACCGTCCTCAATCTTCCACGTAATGGCCCACCAAAGAAACAGTTCTCAGCTGAGAGTATCTGTGGATGAGATCCAGATCGTTCATTTCCTAACCATGTATGGACCGTAATCTGGCCTGTGTGGTCACAAGGTGGGCCACATGAGTGTACTTAAAAAAACAAGGGTCTAGAAAATTGACTAAATCCACATGCAACCAACACACGTGACTCATCTGATGACAGGACTGCCGTTGTTTTCAGGGCAAGTTGATGCAGGTGGCATAGATGGTGGACGATTAAGATGTATGGAAATGACTGAAAGTCAATGAAGACTTATAGGTACTTGAATCATTTAGATTATTCTTTGGACATTGTAGAGGTTGATTTGATCGCAAATACATGAAAAAAATTGGACCGTTGGATGGCGAAATAGTGGGCTGAAGATGATCCAACGAAGCTTGATTGAAGATCAACGGTCAAATAAGGCTTTATTGGTGTCAGTAGCTGGATCGCTGGGGCACACGGTTTTTACCCTGGAAACGGATTGGCTACTCCCCCTGCCACTAGCCCGGTGGCTAGTGGTCGGTGCTCTGCGGGCCCCACTATGAAGTATGCCTTTTATCCATGCCGTTCATCCATTTTTACAGGTAATTTTAGGCTTGATCCCAAAAATGAGAGGGATATAAATCTCAGGGGGACCACACCACAGGAAAACAATAGTGATTGGATATCCACCATTAAAATCCTCCTAAGGCCCACTGTACTGTTTATTTGACATCCAATCTGTTGATTAGGTCATACAGACCTAGATGAAGTGAAAAAAAAAAAAAAAAACAAAAATCAGCTTGATCCAAAATTTTTATGGTCTCAAAAAGCTTTTAATGGTCGAGTTTCAATCAATACTGTTTCCTGTAATGTGGTCCACTTTAGATTTGGATATATCTCATTTTTGGGTTCATACCATTAAATGATCTAGAAAAATAGATGGACGGCATGGATGAAACACATACATCATGGTAATATCATTTTTGGGCCCACATAGCACTGACCACTAGCCATAGGATAGTGGCAGTGGGTGTAATCTATTTTACATTTTTTTTCAGTTTTTCACATTATTTATATACTTTTATTCATATCCACTTAAGAATTTTTAGCCGTTGAAGTTAAAGGTCTGTTGCCAGTTGGAAAAGCCGGCCTCAATTGGACCGTTCTTTCACACAAGTGGGTCTTTACAAGTGGGTGTGAAAGACTCATTCAACTAATTTTTAGCGGTGGAAAAAGAAAGTAATGTGACCATATTTACGTACATAACACCTGCACATACATACCATGTGTCAACATCTGTCACGTGGAAAACATCGTCCTAAATTCTAACTGCATCACATGTCACATACCAAGTGAGGCCCACCTAATGAATGGACTGGATCTTGCCCTTATGATAGAAAATCAAGAGTAGGAAAGCAGCATCTAGATGGATGGAGAGAGTATCAAGTGTGTAGTTACCCAGGCGTATCCCGTGCGTAAATTGACGCATGCATGCAAGCATGTAAATAAAATGTACTTTGTTTGTTTACTATTGTTTTCACGTAAAGCAACTGAGTTTTCATGCTTCCATATCTTGGAAACGGGTTTGCAACGTCCAATGGTGTGCTGACATCACCAAGTTATGTGGGCCTCACCATGATGTATGTGTTATATTCACGTTGGTCATCGACTTTACCATATTATTTTACTGCGTGTTCTGATACACACTCCATCTTAGGTTGGTAAGCTTATTGAGATTGAACGAACCCTAATACATACTCTTAATCCCAATCCGACCCCTTATCCACATTCTTAGATTCAATCCCAACCTTAAACCCTAAATCTAAACCCTAGATGCCGTAAAACCGTAGGAATCAACAATAAACCCAGTCAACTCAATCACAAAAATCTGTCAAAAACATAACCTTAAACCTAAACTTTAGAAAAACCTAATCTACGAGTCAACCGATGAGTCAATCTGCTGAGTCAACCCATTGAGTCAACTCACTTGGGCAACCCACGTATCCTACCCAGTTAACTCACCTTGTCAAGATAAGTTCATAAACTCATTTTATCCTAAGCCCATTCCAAAGCCTAATCAATGGACAAGTGGAAACAACAAAACAGGTCTAAAACTATCCACGTGTATGGGAGGAGCATTCCTCCGAAGCTGAGGTAAAACCAAATGACGAGCAACTCTTAGGGTGACACTCACCATGCGGCACATTTCGTACTTTTGCGTGCTATTCGTCCTTGTGCATTCCGTTCCTTTCCTTTGTAAATTCTAATCATGTGCAAAAAGTCAAATTACTTCGATAACTCTTCCCTTGTGCCAAAATTATTCCTCATGCTATCAAATCCAAGGCTTGAAATTTTACCACATGGCAATTTCAAATCCCATCCATCCAAGCCCTTTGTAGCCTCAAACTTTGTAATAATTACAAGAAAACTACGCTGGGAGGCTATAAATATCCCCCTTCCCTTCACATTTCAAAGAATTCACTATTATTTCGAACCTTTTCACTAACCCCTTAAGCCCTTAGTCTAGTCAATTCATCCCTCTATTAAGGAGAGGAAAGAGCTATAAGAAAGACTCTAGTCAAGTACAACTAAGGCCAACCAAATTCAAAACTACTTGATCCATCAAATCTTGATCCAAGCCTCTCAGTCCGACCCTTGCAACACTACCATCAATCAAACCGTTCAATTTTCAATTAAGCCTAATCTAATTAAAGCATTTGTATTGTGCAACACTCATCTCATTCATAAAACACATCTTTGCACCAAATTGACTCGAAAGTATGCTTTGTGGCTTGCCAATATATCAGATACTGCCATTAAAAGCCTTGTCGATTTAGTCACAAGTAATGCATTCCATACAACATCAACATATGAGAATTGACTCTTGACCCTCAAAAGTAGTAAAATTTAGTGAAGTAGAGACCGTATGAAAGTACAGGCAGAGTGGGTGGCTGGTATGTAACGCTTTAGATTTTTACCAACTCAGGAATGGGACGTCCTTGGTGTTACCTTTGATTTCTCGAATTAAGTGTATATCCGTGCATGTATTCTCACATGTTTGGGACAATAAATAATGATTTTGGGTCCACCAAAATTGCATGACTGAGGAGAAGTTGTGAGTTTTAGGGAACATGGACAAACCCTCACGGTGCCACCATGAAATCCACGGTGCCACTGTGAAAATGGAGGTTTTTGGAGCAGTGGGGCACAGTGCCATCGTGCAAACCATGGTGCCACCTAGAAAAATGAGTATTTTTGGACAGTGGTCGATAGTGCTGTCGTGCAACCTACAGTGCCACCATCAGAATCTATTCAACAATGGACAATAATGTTCATTAACAGATATTTTTAGTGAGTTAACTTCAAAAATTCATATCTTATTCAATACAACTCTGATTGAGGTAATTCAAAAATCATATCGAAGCATAATGAGTGTAGTTTTATAGAAAAATAAATAAAAAATAAAAAAAAACTTAAAGAAGGTTTGTTTTAGGATAATTTGGAAACTATACAAAAAAAGCGCATAATGAGTGTAGTTTTATAGAAAAATAAATAAAAAGTAGAAACAAAACTTAAAGAAGGTTTATTTTAGGATAATTTGGAAACTATACAAAGAAGCAATGGTTTCAGGCAATTGGTACTTCCAGAAATTTTATAATTTTTCTAGAATTAGAAATGGACTAAGATTTGGTGGAGATAAAGTAGACTCGATAATGAACTAAAAAAATTACAAAAATAATTCAGTAACTAAAAGTACAAAAAAAGTTACAAGTAATTAGTGTTGTACATGAGTCAAATCGAGTTTAGCTTGGCACAACTTAGCTCGGCTTGGCCAGTAGCTAACCCCAGCTCGAACTCGACTCAGCTCGATCCTCGAGCCTGTCTTGCTAACTCGGCTCGATTCGGTCATCAGCTTGGGTTAGTTCAAGCCTAGTTCGAGCCTGTTAGACATTTTCTCAAATAGGTAGAATGCATTTTCAATTTCTCACAAAATGTAAAACAGTAACAATATTTCATACGTATTTCATCAAACACCTAGACAACAACATCAAAAATCAAACACCCGGGCAAGCAGCATCAAAATCAAACAGCTGACATATCCATTCCTTCCTTGCCAACACTTCGTTGAATCATTTTATTGAACATTCGATGAGCAACATTCATATCAAAATAATCGAGTCACTGAGCTGATTCGATCTGAGTCGAGTCGAGCTTGGGCAAGCTCAAACTTGGCTCGAAATTTTTTCGAGCTCTAAAAACTAGCTCAACTCGGTTTGAATCCAATTTTGAGCCAAGGTGAGTCGAGCTTTTCTGAGTCGAATCGAGCGAGCTAACCGAGCTAACTTGACTCGTGTACAGCTCTATAGTAATAGTGTAACACCCTGTACTTTTCAGTACTCGGGTGTAACCATAGAAATCTAAATTAGTTTACATGTGTGTGAGAACACATGTGACTTACCTTACATGTCATCATACAACGACTCTCAATCTGTCCATCTCAATCGTCTAGTACAACCTTCATTTGTATAGTAAGCCATCCATCTGATTGATTTTTCAAGATGGACCCCACATTAACAGAGAAACCTAATTTCAGATTTCCATATTTTGGTAGATAAATCTAATAATTCATCTTAGATTTAGAAATCTAAACCACGAGATCCACTGTTTATCATATCCACAACATTGTGTCGATCGCTCTAACACTTGATGATCCTAGAAACCATTAAAACCGTTCAGTGTGGACTATGGTAGGCCATGACCTTAAATCATCTTAAAATATAAATCCAATATGCCAGATCCACTGTTATTGGGCCTACAACACTCAAGTTCATAGCCCACTAATTGATCACCCTTATCTCAGCTTCTGGTAACTGAATATACTATTGAAACCCACTTAAATAGGCCTTAGGACCCTTTTAACCGTTGATGTTCAAAGATGGAGAAATCTGACTATAAGATCGATGGAATTCCATACGTAAAAACCTAAAATATAGGAGAATGGCCCACCTAAGCTTTGGAACTGCCTCACCTCCGGTGGGATGAACTAGTTGGGCCCATGGAGCATCATGGATGGAGTGGATTTCACAAATTATCCATGTGGGCCCAACACTCTCCATGTGTGTACACCAAGGCGGAGTGCACCCACTGTGCACTGGACCCGCCAGCCTGGTCAAACAGTGCTGACTCTAGAAATGCCCTCGGATTTTCTCCCATTCTCCCACCATGGAAAATTGAAACAAATCTGTCCGTTGCAACGATCGTGGCCCACCATCAGAGGTCTGACCAGAAATCTAGACCATCCATCGTTCAGGGGGGTTATCTTCGACCCAACCCTGATAAGTTCCACACGATGGTGTGCCCGTGTTTACACACAACATCTACCACAGGCAATATGAAGTGCAAACGGAGGTGTGCTTCCAACCCCTTAAAACTAAACTACCATGATCAAGACGGGCCACCTTGAGCTGATCTGAACCGTCTATCAGGTAGGGAACTCTTGTCCGACCAAAATCACGTCGTCCGTGAGCATCCATGCACACGTGTATGCACACAGGAACATGTGCAAGGGGTGGCGTGTAGTGGGTCTTTACAAAAACAGAAATTCCACTTTACTGCCGTCACGTTGGAGATCCGTGTGCGTCTCTCTCCCTCTATCTCAGCCGTAGGATGTGGAGCAATCCTAGCCCTTCGACCTAGAGTTTCCTTTTAAAACAAGGCAAGAAAACCATGTCCAGTTTCAACCCTACCAACCGAGTATGAAGGTGGTTTATAAAAGGATCAAATCCTTATGGTTGGGTTTCCATCCAACGACTCTCGAGAATTAGGGTGAGTTATAAAGAAGGGAGGGTCGAGCAACATCCCATTCTCACCGCCGTTTCTACAGCCGAAAGGAAGAAAGTGTCGTTTCTTTCTCCCCTCGAACCCACCAGAAAAATGCCAAGCAACCCTCGATTTTCCTCTTCTCCAAGCTTTCTAAGACCCACACACAACGTTCGGCAAGTTCGGTTCGAAAGAAAACCTGCGAAGTAAGGATTCGCCATTGCCACCCACATCATCTTCCTCGTTCGAAGCTGAACCGAGCTGTGGTCTGAGGTGGGCCTGGTTCGTGTTATGCTAGGGTTCTAGCAAAAATGAAGAGAAAGGAAGATAGAAAGGGAGACAAAAGAAAGGAAAGGCAGGAAAGAGAGAGTAAGCGAGAAATGGGGCTCGCTGATGCCGCGGGACTCACTGCCACATCTCTGAGTCAGTCGAGTCTGTCCAGCCAACTCGAAGCGAGTTTAGTCAAGTGAGACAAGGGCTCCGTGATAGAGGAAAACATGAGAGAAAGAAGGAGAGGAGAAAAAAAAAAAAGGAAAGGAAAACAGGAAGGGCGCGTGTGCGGCATCTACAAGCACAAGGGCTGCCCGAGTCGCCAGCCTGGGCCACGTCCAAGGTAAGTCCAGACTATGTGGACTGTCCGTTCAGAGGGAGTGGGGAACCTCGAGTCAGTAGGGTGTTGCTAAGTTCGGGTTTGGGTCCAGCTTCCAGACTCGTCGATAGAGGCTGACGGAGCTGGTGGAACTGCTGAACTACAGGGACTGCTGGTGCGGGTGGTAAACCACCGAACTAGTTTGGCCGGCCCTGCATTCATTAGATACATCGGGGTTGCACTACTGAGTTTGACCAACTCCTCCCTGCTCACATGGGAAGGACCTCTAAAATCAGATCGATTTCATTCATCGGTCAAGCTTCCCACAGCAAGGTGAGCAGGTCAGTGTAGTTACAGTAGTTGCACTTAGGGGCTGAGTCTCAACACCAGTTCGGTGGGGTGATTTGAATCATGAGTTGCTGAGTCAGGCTGAATTGACTCAGTGAATCGATTTCCTCTTAATTAATGATAGCTAGCAGGTATCGTTAGCTTTAGGAAACTTGACTTGTTCTTTTTGTCAGGCTAAAACCGTCACACTTAGTTGCACTAAGTTAATTCGCTGAGTCGAATGATCAAGTGCTAGACGATTTGTAAATAAGAAAAGTGATAGTCGATCCAAAAGGTGAAGATTCTTCCCCTTTAACTTTCCTCTTCCATGCTAGCTTAAGTGTTAGTTCACACTGGAAGGACCTCCAAAATCAGACCGATTTCATTCACTGGTCAAGCTTCCAACAACAAGGTGAGCAGGGTGGTGTAGTTACAGTAGTTGCACTTAGGGGTTGAGTCGCAACACCAGTCCGGTGGGGTGATTTGAATCATGAGTTATTGAGTCAGGCTGAGTTGACTCAATAAATCGATTTTGTCTTAATTTATGATAGCTAGTAGGTATTGCTAGCTCTAAGAAATTTGACTTGTTCTTTTTGTTAGGCTTAAACCATCATACTTAGTTGCACTAAGTTGATTTGCTGAGTCGAACGATCAAGTGCTAGACGATTTGTAAATCAAATAAGTGATAGTCGATCCAAAAGGTGAGGATTCTTCCCCTTTAGCTTTCCTCTTCCATACTAGCTTAAGTGGTAGTTCACACTAGAAGGACTTAAAAAATCAGATCGATTTCATTCACCGGTCAAGCTTTCAACAGCATGGTGAGCAGGCCGGTGTAGTTACAGTAGTTGCACTTAGGGGCTGAGTCGCAACACCAATTTGGTGAGGTGATTTGAAACATGAGTTGTTGAGTCAGGCTGAGTTGACTCAGCAAATCGATTTCCTCTTAATTAATGATAGCTAACAGGTATTGTTAGCTCTAACAAATTTGATTTGTTCTTTTTATCAGGCTTAAACCATCACACTTAGTTGTACTAAGTTGATTCGCTGAGTCGAACGATCAAGTACTAGAAGATTTGTAAATCACATAAGTGATAGTCAATCTAAAAGGTGAGGATTCTTCCCCTTTAGCTTTCCTCTTCCATGATACCTTAAGTGTTAGTTCACACTGGAAGGACCTCCAAAATCAGACCGATTTCATTCACTGGTCAAGCTTCCAACAATAAGGTGAGCAAGCCGGTGTAGTTACAGTAGTTACACTTACGGGTTGAGTCACAACACCAGTCTAGTGGGGTGATTTGAATCATGAGTTGTTGAGTTAGGCTGAGTTGACTCAGCAAATCAATTTCCTCTTAATTAATGATAGCTAGCAGGTATTGGTAGCTCTAAGAAATTTGGCTTACTCTTTTTGTCAGGCTTAAATCATCACATTTAGTTGCACTAAGTTGATTCGTTGAGTCGAACGATCAAGTGCTAGACTATTTGTAAATCAAAAAAGTGATAGTCGACCTAAAAGGTGAGGATTCTTCCTCTTTAGCTTTCTTCTTCCATGCTACCTTAAGTGTTAGTTCACACCAGAAGGACCTCCAAAATTAGACCGATTTCATTCACTGGTCAAGCTTTCAACAACAAGGTGAGTAGGCTAGTGTTGTTACAATAGTTGCACTTAGGGGTTGAGTCATAACACTAGTCCGGTGGGGTGATTTGAATCATGAGTTGCTGAGTTAGGCTGAGTTGACTCAACAAATTGATTTCCTCTTAATTAATGATAGCTAGCAGGTATTGTTAGCTCTAAGAAATTTGACTTGTTCTTTTTGTCAGGTTTAAACCATCACACTTAGTTGCTACTACCAGAAAAATGGGCAAAGGCTACGGATTTAATCCATAGCTATAGACCTATAGCTACGGATTCAATCCGTAGCACATCCGTGGCACGACCGTTGTCGTAGGTCCTGAAACAATAGGTCTAAAACCTATGGCTATGGATCTAATCTGTAGCAATAGGTTAAAATAGCTACGGATATAATCCGTAGCAAATTTTTCTGTAGCCAAAAAACCTACAGCTACAGATATTATTGGTAGCTAAAAGTAGTGTTGGATCCGTAGCAATATCCCGAATTTTATAACAGCTACGGTTAATATCTGTAGCTATAGCCTACATTAATTTTTTATTATTATTATCATTCATTCATTCATTCAATTACCACCTTCATAATCATTCATTCATTTAATTACCACCTGCATAATCATTCATTCATTCAATTACAATCATTCATTCATTCAATTATCACCTGTATAATCATTCATTCATTCAATTATCACCTGCATAATCATTCATTCATTCAATTACAATCACATATGAGCTGCCTCAGATTGAAGCAATTACTAATGGTGAAGAGTTACAAGACCATTCAGCAATGGGATACTACGGAGGCTGTCAATACCAGATTCGGTGATCGAAAATTTTGTGAGCCCGGTTTCCGAGTTTGGGGCGTGACAGAAGTTGGTATCAAAGCATAACTTGGGAATACCTGAAGAAAACATCACATCTCTACTAATAGCTGCCCTACACTCTATGATTGTTGAGAACTTATAATGGTTAGATCCCCGAATTCGAATAACTTAGAGATTTTCTGATATAGCCCCCTACTGTTGAGATTGTGAGGCTACATAGTATTCTAGCTTTGATAATTTCTGATCTAGGATCTGAGGGTCAGTGGGGTCATCATAGTGTTGATGAGGAGTCTAGGGAGCAAGAGGCAGAGATTTGTGGGCGTTGTCCCCATCTCCTAGGCATTTGATTATGTTGGTATGTTGTGTTCAAATAAGATTTTCCTCCCTATGTGAGCTTTGCATTGGTTGTAATGTGTTTTAAATTTCGAGGATGAAATTTTTATTTGGAGGAGTGAGATGTAAGGCCCGTATCCTAGCCCGTACTGTTCTGTAGGCTTTCGCGGTCCTATCGGTCAAATTTCGACGACCCACGATCTGTTATTAGCATTTGCGCCTAACCCTGAGTCGTATCCCGTATTCTAGAGTCGGATCAACCCAAGACTTGTACCCTTGTGACCGCGTCGTCGCCGCGGTTCCGATGCCGCGTATTACGCGCCGAGGCAATACCCGAGCCAGAAGCTGTGGGCCCACATTTAATCATGTTTACACTAAAAAAACTAAGTGCGACTTAGATTTCAAAACCTCCCAAGTTGAAAACTTAAAATCTAAAAATGAAAAGCTAAAACTTGAAGTCTATTCACTTTTGAGTTTAAAAGACACTTGGAGGTATGCCCAAGGTGATCCTAAGTTAGAAAAAGTCTTATCTAGATCTAGAAAATGTGGTGATCGATCTAAATTGGGCTACGACAAAAGTATTCCTCCCAAACATAAGAATACTCCACCTAAATTTGTAAAAGAGGAGTCTTCAAACTCAAAAGGGAAAAGTCTGAATTAAAACTATTCTAAAAATGCCAAGACTTTTCAAACCTTAAAACCTAAAAGCAATCATATCAACTATAAAAATTAGAATCGTAATCCTTTAGCTGAGAAAATTGTTGATTTACTTAAGGAGCTCTTAAAATCTAACTCAGTCGGTCGGTCTTATAACAACTACAAACATAAGAAGACCAACTATACTCCTAAACCCAAGACTGTAATGAAATGGGTCCCTAAGGTTACTTGCTTGGTTGCCCACACCGCTTTCAAAGCTTCGAGCCATTCAAAGTGGTACCTAGACAGCAGTTGTTCCAGACATATGACAGGTGACAAGGGTCTGTTCACCAATCTTAATGACATGATTGATGGTTCAGTCACATTCGGTGATGGTAATAACTGCAGAATTGTTAGCCAAGGTACAGTTCAGCTCTTTAACCTCCCTCTATTTGAGAATGTTTTATATGTAGAAGGGTTAAAACATAATTTATTAAGCATCTCTCAAATATGCGATAATAATCATAGTGTAAAATTTACTAACCAAGGTCGTGAAATCCTAAATAAAAATGGTTCTGTAATATTAATTGGTCGTAAAACTTCTGAAAATTGCTACATTATGAGTGATTCAAGCTCATCTAATCTATCGTGTTACATGGTCCATACTGATGAAACTGAATTATGGCATAAACGCCTCGGACATGTACACTACTGCAACTTGTATAGATTGAGCAAAAGAAAGTTGGTAAGAGGTCTACCTAAAATACAAAAAATAGATAAAATATGTGGTGAATGTCAAATTGACAAATAAACTAGGAGTACTCACAAAAAAGTGAACTCCAATGCCACATCTAAACCACTCAAACTTCTCCACATGAATCTCATCGGACCAACTAGAACGGAGAGTCGAGGTAGCAAAAAGTACATTTTGGTAATCTTTGATGACTTTATCAGATATACATAGGTAATCTTCTTAAGGGACAAATCAGAAACTCTCGATGAAGTAAAAAAGGGTACTTAAACGTATCCAAACGAAAAAAGGATCTCAAGTCTGTAAGATCTGTAGTGATCATGGATCAGAATTTGAGAATAGCTGTTTTAAGAAATTTTGAAGTGATCAGGGAATATCACATAAATTCTCTATGCCCAAAACACCACAAAAAAATGGTATAGTAGAAAGAAAAAATAGAGTGCTTTATGAAATGACAAATGTAATGTTAAATAGTATGAAGCTCCCTAAAAATCTTTGGGCTGAAGCCGTAAATACTGCTTGTTATATAATTAATCATGTTTACACTAAAAAAATGGTAAAACGGCTTATGAAATGTGGTTTGATAAGAAGCCTACTGTCAAATACTTTCATATTTTTGACAGCAAGTGCTACATTTTACGTGACCGAGAAAATCTGGGTAAGTTTGACACCAAAAGTGATGAAGAGATATTTTTAGGGTATGCTCTGAATAGTCGAGCATATCGAGTTCTTAACAAGAGGATTAGTGTAATTTAAGAGTCCATTAATATGGTTATTAACGATCACTTGAATATACCTGTCTCAAGTTCAGAAAATGATAAAGTTCTTCTAATTGATAAACCAGATACTTCATCATGTCAAAATAACTCTGAATTGAGGATTATTAAAGACCATCCAACTAATCAGATTCTTGAAAACCCTCTCATTGGTGTGCGCACTCGTAAACAACTTGAAGATATGTGTAATTACGTGTGCTTTACATCTCAGATAGAACCGACTAATGTAAAAGAAGCTCTTACAGATAAAAACTGGATTGTTGTGATGCAAGAAGAGCTCAATCAATTTGTCAGAAATGATGTTTGGTACTTAGTTCCAAGACCGAAAGATAAACATATTATCGGAACAAAATAGATTTTTAAAAATAAGTCTGATGAATTTAGTAATATTATTAGAAACAAGGTTAAGCTGGTTGTACAAGGGTACACTCAAATTGAAGGCATGATTATGATGAGACCTTTACCCCAGTAGCTCGTCTTGAATCAATCAGACTATTTATATCCATTGCATGCTTTAGAAAGTTCAAAATATAGCTAATGGATGTAAAGAGTGCAATCTTAAATGGCGATTTGCATGAAGAAGTGTATGTTGAACAACCAACGGGTTTTGAAGACCCTAAGAATGCTAATCATGTCTACCGCCTGAAAAAGGAACTCTATGGTTTGAAACACGCTTTTAGGGCATGGTACGAAAAGTTGACTAAGTTTCTACTAACTAATAACTTTATAACGAGAAGTATTGATAAGACATTGTTTGTAAAAAAACATAATGATCACATTTTAATAGTGTAAATTTATGTTGATGATATTATCTATGGATCTACCTGTGGTAACATGACTGTTGAGTTTACAGATCTTATGAAGTCTAAGTTCGAAATGAGCATAGTTGGAGAATTGAATTATTTCCTAGGATTGCAAGTAAAACAGTTACCTGATGGTTTCTTTATCTCTTAAACTAAATATGCTTTGAACTTAGTTAAAAAGTTCAGATTTGAGAATGGGAAAATTTTGTTACTCCTATGAGTACTACTTTAAAACTCTCAAAGGACTCTATAGGTAAGTGTGTAGATTCTAAGCTGTATCGCAGTATGATAGGAAGTTTGCTTTATTTAACTGCGAGCCGACCTGATATTACATTTAGCGTAGGAATTTGCGCTAGATATCAATCTGACCCTAAAGAGTTACATTTAGTTGCTGTTGAGCGGATTATGTGATATGTCGCTAGTTCAGTAAATCTTGGTATCTGGTATCTACATAATACTAGTGTGCAATTAGCTGGTTACACGGATGCTGATTGGGCTGGTAATATTGATAACCGAAAATTAACCAGTGGTGGTTGTTTCTATATAGGGAACTGTTTAGTTTCTTGGCAAAGTAAGAAATAAGTTCCATATCGCTCTCAACTGCTGAGGCTTAATACATTACAGTAGGTAATGCATGTACTCAGCTTGTATGGATGAAAAGAATGTTAAGCGATTACGGAATTGTGCTAGATACTATGGTTTTATATTGTAATAATTCAAGCGCAATTAATATCTCTAAAAATCCAATCCAGCATTCATGAACCAAGCATATTGACATTAGATATCACTATATTCGTAAATTAGTGGAAGACAAGACAATTTCTTTAGAATATATTCCAACCGAGACTCAACTTGCTAATATATTCACAAAACTGTTCGATAAAAGCAGGTTTGCTAAATTGAGATTTGATCTTGGTATGTACAATATGAATTGTTATGAAATTTGATCTTGGTATGTACAATATGAATTGCTAATTCATGTATTTCTGCATCATAATGTATATATTTGTTATTTTAAATTTTTAAATTTCAAAATTTGTGTAAAATTGCACATTTTGGGCTGTGTATGACCAGTCGAGTACATACTCGACCGGTCGAGCATGTACTCGACCAGCCATGAACCACGGGTTTAGTGCTTTATTTGAGAAAAAAATTACTTTTTTCTCATTTGGGTTGTCTTCTCCAACGAGACCAACGTCGACCTGTCGAACCCATCTTCGATTCCTTCGTGGTTAGTGCGTTGTTTTTTATTTCCTTATAGATTCTAGTGCTTTGCACTTCCTTTTCATCATTTATGTGATTTATTTCATGTTTTATGTAGTTTTTGGGGTTTTCTTCTTAAAAATCTGATCTACTAGAAACCCACTTTACCTCTTTTGCAATCTCTATTTTTCTTAATATCTTTGTTGTAAATGGAAGGTAGAACAAAAAAGAAAGGGTCTCGTGGTCTCTCTACATCTCGTTCGACTCATATCACAGTACGCTACCTTCGGTCGCCCGAAGATGATCCCACTTATATGTGAGATATTCGGTTGCGTAATGTTTTAGTAGAACGGCCCGTTAATGTTGATCATTTGGCTCCGTTTGATATTCTTCCTCTTATTCAGTCTGTAGGATGGGATAACATACTACATTGGGGTGGGTTAGCATATCGCTCCATTGCGCAAGCTATATATGCTTGCATTACTAATTTTTCTACTGAAAATCTGACATTTACTATTACGACCAGAGAAGGTCCAATTGATGTGGACTGTCATCTTATCTTTGGATTAATGGATATACCTGTCAATGACGAAGGTATTCCCATTAGTTCTCTAGTGGCAAAACCATTTGAAACTGAGAAGCGAAAGCTCCTTAGAGATTTATGCAATATAGATGCGGAATGGAATACTGCTGAAAATGCACTTGTCTCCAAGTTTTTGTTACCCAGATATAGAATCCTTCACAGGATTTTCATTTCAAATGTTTATCCTCGTTCCGGTAAAAAAACTGAACTTACTACGTTCATGGTTCATATTCTTCATTCCATCATTTCTAGAACTTCTGTATGTCTTCCTTCTCTAGTTTGTCATTGCATCATTCCATTCCGTCTCCATCCTGGACACAGTGGCATTCTCTTCGCTTATCTTATGACTGTGTTGGTCACCTATAGTTTAGTGGCTATGCCTGTTGGAGAAGCTCTTATTCACCACTTAACCTTCAACAACTCTATTAACAAGATGAATTTGAAGTTGGCCCCAGGCCAAGTTAATGTGGGTGCTGGTGGAGCTGATGCCGTAAATGAAAAGGCGGGTGATTTGCCTCCAGATGACATCAATATGGATGATATTTTTGATGAAATCGAATCTGATACAACAGATGATCCTGATTATCAGCCATCTGACTTTGATGCGCATTTACACTCTCTTAAGGAGAAGGTTGAAAATATGAATGTGTCCCATGACTTTCAATTTAAATATATGCATAAGAATCTGAAGCGCATTAACAAGAGACTTCATCAGATTGATCCTACCATACCTACTCCTTCATCGGGTTCAGATTAGTATTTGATTATGTGGTTTGTAATAACTTTTAAGATACTTGACTTTTTCTTGTTTTATGGGCTTGGACATGCTTGAACATGCTTTCTTATGGTTTTAGTTACTTGGTAATTTTGATCTTATATGCATTTATTTTTCATTACCCTTCTATTTATTTCCTTATTTCTCTACTTCCATTCTCATTTATTAGTTCCTTCCTTTGTCATGTTGTGACAAAAGGAGGAGAATTTTATCATGCTTGTGAATGAAATGTGGAATTGTGGATAGGTCACATTTTTTTGTGATAGTAAGGGGGAGTAAGTAAGGGGGAGAGTATTGATGAGTATTGATGTTGATGTGTATTAGCTTATTCTGGTTGTTGTAACCAGTGCATAATTCTTTCTTTTGCATATATGGAGCATGATTCTTTATTGTGCGTGTAATGCTTATCTTATTTTAATGAAGTATGTTTTCTCACAAATTTGACAAAGGAGGAGATTGTAAGTGCTATGTTTTCTAGCTCTTATAATTGTCAAATTTTGTAGTGCCAAAACCTCTTGGAATCTGTGTCTTGTGTTGCTCATCTACATATTCCAGAACGTGCATCTCATGTACAAGAACAAACATCTTTACCTTAAGATATACATGTTCAAGTACAACACCATGTGATAGTTCACTCCTTCAAGCTTTAAAGATTCAAGGTTTCAAAGCTTTATCTAAGGCAAAACAATAGTCTTTACTTCGGTACTCAAATCTCAAGGTGAAGTAAAACTCAAGTACCTCAAGCTCAAGCTTCAATGTACTTCAAATTCAAGCTTCAAAAAGTCTTAAGTTCAAGCTTTATCATATGTTAAGATATCAAGCTTCATGAACTTCAAAGAATAACTATCAACTGAAGGAAAAGAAGATTCAATGGTCATATATTGCTTATAAAGTATGAATGACCCCAGATTGACCATATGATAGGTAATTTTGAATACATAATTTAATTAGGTCACTTTATAAGTGCATAGACTATTTTTCGACTAGTCCTAGACTATGTTCGACTAGTCCTAGTACTGGCTCGACCAGTCCAAGAAATCCTCAACCAGTCCTGAGTTTGTTACTAATTTTCGGGATTTTTTGTTATTGCATTGACTAGTCCTGGAGACTGCTCGACCGGTTGAGTGAACAGTGCTCGACCAGTCCAGCAGGCTTGACTCAAAGTCTGGCAACTAAATTAGGTCCCACACGACTAGTCATGGATAAGAATCGACTGGTCGTGGAGGCCACTCGATCGGTCGAGTAGGCCCTTTGACTAGTCTTAGAACAGCCTGATCTTATCGTGCCCAAATTTTAAAAAGTTTATTGGTCCTTCGACCAGTCGAGCTGTCCTCTAGGCCAGTCGAAGGAGCAATTTCTGCACTTATAAATAGAGCACGATTCTCAGAATTTTTCATCCAATTCAAGCAAAATTAAGACACCACTCTGAGAGATAAGTGAATGATATTCTTAAGCTATTTAGTGCTCATTTTATATTCTCTTTAATTAGCTTTTTGCGTTTGATTTTTTATTCTACATTCCAATCTTATTTGAAGAAGGGATTGAAGTTTTCTCATTTCTTGAAATCAAAATCAAATCAAGCTAGCCTAAGGTGATCTAAATCTAAAATCCATTTAGAACTTAGAACCATTTTATAAGTAAGTGTGAACATTGAACGTCTACATTGAACTTCTGCTCCAAATTGGTTCTACTGAGCTGCATCAAAGGAGAATATCCAAATAAGTATTTTATAGTTTTGTAAATCTGTTCTTTTGGTTTGTTTGATATTGTGCCAGAAAAATCTCTTTCTTTTGATTTGTCTGAGGTGATTTAGAAAACTCAGAGTGTAAGGTTTTTGAATTGTGTAAGCCCACTTGAAAGACACAATTGTGATGGTTTTAGGTGAACCTTGAAAAACTTATTTCATAGTGAACGCTAATATCCACTGTGTGAGGATATTATGAGTGGAGTAGTTGTGTGGCTATTTTTCTAAATAGTTTATTTTTCTAAATAGTTGGTGTACACATAAGAGAACCACTATAACTTCTGGTCTTGTGGTGATTATTTAATTGTGGTATTGTGTGGATGTTGTAATTTTCCTTTATACATTTGTGGAGAATATTGTAATTCTTTTTATGCAAGTGTGGGAATGTTGTAATAGCTTAGTTTCTTTCTTTGCTATTTTATTCTTTATTCCTCTGTATCAGTTTGAGATTTTGATACATAGACCGTTCTAGGAATCAGGTTGTCCTACCATAAGCCATTGGTTTTTGGTGTAAGGTTGTCCTTAGAACAACATCTGTATCAACCTCTCAATACTTGTACATTTAAGGTTGTTATTCACTGCATTATGGGATTGTTTAATTGCTATTTTTATTTATATTTGTTTAAATTTCGCATTTAATTTTTAATTTGGCATAGTCCTATTCACTCCCCCCCTCTAGGACTCTTAGCTCAGCCTTTTCGCAACGGATGACCAAAACTTCCCATCCTCGGTCGAAATTTCAAGGAGAAGATGTTAGACGACATGGATTTCGCAAATGTCATAGAAGATGGGCCCCACCGGCAGCCAGCACAAGAAGCACACCTTTTTTTACGCAAGTCTAAAAACATAGACAATCTAGATAACTTTGCGTTCATGGCCAGGATCGGTCCAATGATCCTGGCCATTCAAAATCTTCTATAGGTGGGTCCAACCAATGCCAAGAAGTCTGGTCGGATTAGATCTTGCAATAGGCGGTGCTTTGTGGAAGCTCTGTATTATGCGGAAGCTTTTTCAAATTTTTTCTTCGCACGCACTACGAAAGAAGTTGCGAAAGCTCCACTGCTAGGCCCCTGTTATAAAGGAAAGAGAAGGAAGAGAAAGAAGGGATCTCTCGGCTGGGTGTGGAGCGTGGGAAGAAAGAGAGTGAGATAGAGAAGGAAAAGTTGGTTTCGGTTTGCTTTTCTTTTCTTTTGAGTGTTAGCCTAATCATGTCTATGACAGGCTAAACCTCTTAGCTAGGGCTAAGAGGTGAAGCTTGTAGCATAATTAAGATGGTTGCTTTGCTTTCATTCATGTTTATTGAACTCTCCGGATTCTAGTTTGATTATGAAGGAATGTTTTTAATTTTAATGGTTTGTTGTGACACAAATTATAATAGATTTGCGATAGCTTGAGATATTCTCTTTTCATGTATTGAGATTATGAACTTGGGAACCCTGTTGTTCACCATCATCTCGTGGGCGTGGTTGGGTGACAGAACCTTTCCTAACTTTCACAATTTTCTCATGATTGGCTGTGAGATTGGTAAATTGATGTTGTTTGCCATAGTCTCCCGGGCATGGTTAGGTGACGGAATCACTTCCAAATCTTCGTCATTCTTATCTATTGATGATTAGACTCTTGAGAAGTTCAGAGATCCGACAAATCTATTCGTACCAACTGGATAAGATAGGACTCTAATTCCAGTTGTGTCCTTGAATCATTGCTAGGTAGCTTCCCAATTGCTACAAGTGGATCCTTGGCACCCTAGTTTCCTACCTCTGAATTTTTTAAGTTTTAGATTAATATTTCATCATTATTCCCTCAAATTCATTCGATTTAGATTTCATCTTAGTGTAGTTCTAGTTCTACTTAGTTTCAGATTACGTACAGGTTTCAGTCCCTTGGGATTCGACCTCGGTCTCACTGAGTTTATTACTACATCACAACCCTATACTTGGGGAGTGAACAAGTTTTTGACGCCATTGTTGGGGACTGACGGTTACGTTTTCTAAGATTAACTAGTTTTGAGATTAGTTTAAGATTAGGTTAGGATTAGGTTTTTCTTTTTTCTGATTTTTAGAAACTAACCTAACTATCCTGTTTTGTAGGATTCTGAGATAGACTTTCTAAATTGGTAATCTCTTTCTAGTTTTTCTGTTTTTCTATTTTTTAAAAATTTTATAATTCTAAGATTTATTTTATTTTTAGAATCTAACTTACTTTCTAATTTTAGGTTTAGAACCTTCTTTTAGAAACTTTCTATTTTTAGAAATTGACCTATTTTGTTTTGTTTTTTAGGTTTTAACTTAGGAATCTCCAATCTGGTAACTTCTTTCTAACCTCTCCTCTTACTTTCCATACTGCTATAGGATCTTTTCTTTTATTTTTTTAGGATTATCTTCAAAATTAAGGTTTCACCATGAACGAACAAGAGTGGCTAGAGTGGGCATGTGAGTATGGTAATCTATTTCTAGAAAACGAGAAGTTCTGTGAAAAAGTGTTAGATGCTTATGCTTAGAAACAACTTATGTCTCAAAATTTTTCTAGAACCATGATTGAGAACCGACTGGAATATAATTCTCCATTGACTAAGAAGTCTATACGCGATCATATGAGGGAGAATAATTACACCCCACTGATTAAGAAAACAGTACGTAATTATTGGGGTCATCGTGATTATTGGGGTGATAATGTGTACCAACAACCATCAAATTCTCTCACCTATGACCCATATAACTATGATCAGTGGAAACATTAAGATTGGAGAGATGAACCAATAATGGATTATAGTGACTATTCTCTTGGATCCCCTACCTTTGAGATCCAATCAGAAACAATTCAAGAGAATTCAATTCAAAATTCCTTCTAAACTCTAGAGCTCAGCCAACAAAATACACTTCAAAGACTATAAGAACTTATAAAAGATATTCAACAGGGGAGTTCACATGATGCAATTGTGGAGAACTCTAGAATTTGGAATGATGAGTTGGATTCCATTAATGAGCATACGGTTCAATTTCCCGATGAGTCGATCTCGATGACTGTTCAAAAGAATGGTGAAGAGACATAGGTCTCTTTCAAATATAATGATGATGACAGACTCAAGTTCAATGATAAGGAAGAGGTTAGCTTATGTGAACCTCAACTCAATCTGGGAATAGAATGTGAGGAAAGTGATCCCATCCCAAGTGTGCACTGCACTGAACTAGAATATGATGAGTATTGGGATGACGATCATGAATGTATAACCCTAGTTCCCTTGGAATTAATCTCAAGTTTGGTCCAGGTCAATGATCAAGAAGTACACGAAGTGGATAGTTATAACGAGTTGCTCCACTCATCTAACCTGTCTAATTTAAAAGTGGATGAGTTCCTTACAACCGACCCTTCTATCTCTTGTGAGACATGTTTAGATGATTCCCTTGAATTGCGTGATGATATGATTTAGGAGATGGATGAGTTGCTCGATACGACTTTAGAATTTGAAACCACCCAGTCGAGGCCACCATCTAAACTGTCGAGTTTTGACGATTCAATGCCTCTTTTGAGCAGTATCAATGAATAAAGTTCGCATATCAATACTTCATCTATTAACCCTCAATTTGTCTGCGTAGGGCTGGAGAAAGAGAGCAAACCTCCATCTAGTTTTAAAGACGATGGAATCCTTGGGCAGATTATCACACACTTCATTGTGGAAAATGAGTCACTCTCAGCTGAATGTCTCAACGCTTTGGACGATTGCTTGGCACACTTTGCAGATTCAAACAATCCTATGATAAGAGACATACTGAATGCCTCACAAGACAACATCTTGGTCATTGTCATGGATCGAGAGAACCCATATTTTAAGGCCTCTTCCTCCCTGGATCCTCACAATCTACCATTAAAGGAGGAGGAGCTGATAATGCAATCGAAGTCTGACACTTTAGAATGTGTTGAGACTACATCACTTCCTGAGAAGTTTTCTGAACTTTATCTACTTGTATTCTCTGATTCTCCATGGGATACTAACATTGACACTTATTCTGTCACAGGTAAATCGTATATACTTTGGATACTTCAAGCAATTCAGTGGAAAATTTCTTATGAGGTACATAAGTTTCTCTGGAAAGTCATGCTCCAGGGCGTCCAAACCTATTGCAAAAAAGGCTTTTGGATGATCCTGTTGAGGAACTTACTGAGAAACTTATCAAGATATTGGCAGAAGAGGAACCTTGTGGTATGATAGAGTAGTTTTTCTCTGCTTTCATAGGACTAGGGTAGTTTGCTTTATGTTGTCTAGGTTAGACAATTTTATGCCATTAGGTTAGTTTGCTTTCGTGTTTTCACTCTTGTGTTGACCTGCGCTCACACTGCGATCTCTTGGAAAGTCTCTATAGATTCGTTATCCAGGTACTATCTTCCCATCACTTCTCATTTACTTTTGATGTCCCATGTGCATTGCATAATCATATCTTTTACATTGAGGACAATGTAGATTTTAGGTTGGGGGTGGGAGATTAGGTTTCCTAATCAGTGTTTTCTTGGTCTTAAGCAGAAATTTGTGAAAATTTTTCAAAATTTTTTCTGAATTTTTTTGTGAATTCGAAGTGATTTTGACGGCCATCTTTGATTTAGAATTATAAGATAAGTAATGTTGGTAATTTATGACTCTTAGATTAGTTATCTTTTAGATTTCACTGTTAAGTTTGAATTGTTAATCCATGATTAGAAGTTTTAAACATTGATTGAGTCATGATTTCACAAGTCACATCTTGCTTAAACATTAAGGTTTCAGTTCAATATCGAATTGTTAACTTGGTGATCATTAAGCATGGAAGGATCCAACCTGGGGAATTTGTCCATAATGTTCATAAGAAGAATATAGGAAAAAAAAAAGAAAGAAAGAAAAAGAATACCCAGCTGTCATCAGGAAAGGGTTGGGTGTACCATCTTCACCATAGGTTTGCTCCCTATAGGTGCAGATTCGATTCCCCTCCTGCTCGATGGAAGAATCAAAAGCTGGAAGAATGGAAAAAAAAAAAAAACTGTAAGGCAAGTTCTGGTTTAGGTTTTGATTGTCCTAAATTCTCTTTTGATCATCAATGTTATCATGGAACTTGATGATTGAATATCTTAATGATGATAAGTTGAGACTACACTATACACCCATGAGACTCAGTGTTTAGAATTTTTTCTAATTGATGGATTAATACTTTGAGCTTGACTATGAAATTTACCATGCGCTTGAGTCCAGGAGAAATTAATGCCCAACATTCATGAATCTTAGAATTCTAGTTCCTGGATTATTTTTCAAAAATCACTCGAGTTTACAGAAATTTTCATATAAGTCTCAACTTATTTTTCGCATACTTTGCTCGGGACTAGCAAGATGTTGGTTGGGGATTGTGTTTAGGGTTAAATATTGCATATCAGACGCCAGTTATTACCTGGATTTACGAACATGGTACTGTTTAATGGCCTGATTTAATCGTGTTTGTGATGCAAGGTGTATTTATGAGCTTGGATTGAAATAGGATGCTGATAGCATGGATTTTACACTCATGAGTCACTAAAGTAAGGGATGGACCCCAGAGGACAGAGATCGAAGACATTACATGCCAGATATTCGAGAAAATCAGGCCACACATGTTTAAATAGGCCTTGAAACCGTCCAGAATACAAGATCACAGGATTTCCACCATCTGTTCGGTTCAAAACTTCATACATGGACTGAGGACTATAAATGAACCATACACGTAAAATTTCAGCCATTGGATCCTTATGGAAGTGGACCAACGGACAGATAAACCCATGAATTATCAAATTGGGGCCCACCTGATATCTGGATATGCTTCAATTTTGGTCTCAACTCATTAAATGAGCTAAAAAAATGGATGGATGGAGTGGATGTCTCATATGCATCAATATGGGACCCACTTTACATGGTGTGTGTGCACAGCACACATGCACTGGACGAGCGCTAAAAATCAAGAAATCGGTCAGCATGCGCTGACCGATGCTTCTTTAAGAAATTTCCAAAACATGTCAGGGACGGTCCCCGTCCGATTGGGTTTCTCAAGTGGACCCCACCCATCATACAAATGGATGATCTGGACTGTCTATTGTAATATCACAGGCCCTCTTACCAAAGACTAATTGACAGAATTTTAGGAGACCACGTGTATCAGAATTCAACCGTTCAAACGGACGATCGACGGTAGAATAGAAGATCTTGTGAGCCACACCGAAATCAATCCAATATCACCATTCCCAGACGAATTTTCGTCTTGAATCTAATGGACGGCGTGGATTTTTCCATCACTGTCAATATGGGACCCACCGACCATCACAGCGCGAATGCGCAGGCTCTGTTTCGCAAACAGAGCCTGCGGACGGAACTTGTGGACCACCATCAAGGCCTCACGTGCTTGATTCGAACCATCCATCAGGTAGAGGGAGCAAACCCAATCGAAGCCATACTGATCTTTGGTGGCCATGCACATGCACATGATCTCTACAGTGATCGCAAGAATACTGTTTAACTGCCGTTGTAGCCTGATTATCTCAATGGGCCACATCAATGGATGATCAAAACCCCCCATCCTCGGTCTAAATTTCGACGAGAAGATGATAGACGGCGTGGATTTCACAAACGTCATAAAAGATGGGCCCCACCGGCAGCCAGCGCAAGAAGCGCTCCTCTATTTACGCAAGTCCGGAAACCCAGACGATCTAGACAGCTTTGCATTCATGGCCGGGATTGGTCCAATGATCCTGGCCATTCAAAATCTTCTAAAGGTGGGTCCAACTGACACCAAGAAGTTTGGTCGGATCAGATCTTGCAACAGGCGGTGCTTTGTGGAAGCTCTGTATTACTCGGTAGCTTTTTTGTTTTTTTCTTCGCACGCACTGTGAAAGAAGCTGCGAAAGCTCCACCGCTAGGCCCCTATTATAAAAGAAAGAGAATGAAGAGAAAGAAGCTTGTAGCATGAACGGGGTGTTAGTTTTGCTTTGATTCATGTTTATTGAACTCTCCTGATTCTAGTTTGATTATGAAGGAATGTTTTTAGTTTTAATGGTTTGTTGTGACTCAAATTACAATAGATCTGTGATAGCTTGAGATATTCTCTTTTCATGTATTGAGATTGTGAACTTGGGAACCCTGTTGTTCACCATCGTCTCATGTGCATGGTTGGGTGATAGAACCCTTCCTAACTTTCACAATTCTCTCATGATTGGCTGTGAGATTGGTAAATTGCTATTGTTTACCATAGTCTCCTGGGCATGGTTAGGTGACGGAATCACTTCTAAATCTTCTTCATTCTTATCTATTGATGATTAGATTCTTAAGAAGTTCAGAGATCTGACAAATCTCTTCTCACCAACTGGATAGGATAGGACTCTAATTCCAGTTGTGTCCTTGAATCATTGCTAGGTAGCTTCCCAATTGCTACAAGTGGATCCTTGGCACCTAGTTTCCTACCTCTAAATTCTTTAAGTTTTAGATTAATATTTCATCATTATTCATCAAATTCATTCAATTTAGATTTCATCTTAGTCTAGTTCTAGTTCTACTTAGTTTCAGATTACGTACAAGTCTCAGTCCCTTGGGATTCGATCTCGGTCTCACCGAGTTTATTACTACATCACAACCATATACTTGGAGAGTGAACAAGTTTTTGGCGCCATTGCCGGGGACTGACGGTTACGTTTTCTAAGATTAACTAGTTTTGGGATTAGTTTAAGATTAGGTTAGGATTAGGTTTTTTTTTTTCTTTCTGATTTTTAGAAACTAACCTAATTGTCCTGTTTTGGAGGATTCTGAGATAGACTTTCCAAATTGGTAATCTCTTTCTAGTTTTTCTGTTTTTCTATTTTTTAGAAATTTTCTAATTCTAGGATTTCTTTTATTTTTACAATCTAACTTACTTTTTAATTCTAGGTTTAGAACCTTCCTTTGGAAACTTTCTATTTTTAGAAACTGACCTATTTTGTTTTATTTTTCAGGTTTTAACTTAGGAATCTCTAATCTGGTAACTTCTTTCTAACTTCTTCTCTTACTTTCCATACTACTGTAGGATCTTTTCTTATATATTTTTAAGGATTAGATTCAGAATTAAGGTTTCACCATGAACAAACAAGAGTGGCTAGAGTGGGCACGTGAGTATGGTAATCTATTTTTAGAAAACGAGAGGTTCCATGAAAAAGTGTTATATGCTTATGCTTAGAAACAACTTATGTCTCAAAAATTTTCTGAAACCATGATTGAGAACTGACCGGAATATAATTCTCCATCGACTAAGAAGTCAATACGCGATCATATGAGGGAGAATAATTACACCCCACCGATTAAGAAAACAGTACGTGATTATTGGGGTCATCGTGATTATTGGGGTGATAATGTGTACCAACAACCATCAAACTCTCCCACCTATGACCCATATAACTATGATCAGTGGAAACATCAAGATTGGAGAGATGAACCAATAATGGATTATAGTGACTATTCTCTTGGATCTCTTACCTTTGAGATCCAATCAGAAACAATTCAAGAGAATTCAATTCAAAATTCCTTCCAAACTCTAGATCTCAGCCAGCAAAATACACTTCAAAGACTACAAGAACTTATAAAAGATATTCAATAGGGGAGTTCACATGATGCGATTGCATAGAACTCTGGAATTTGGAATGAGGAGTTGGATTCCATTAATGAACATACGGTTCAATTTTTCGATGAGTCGATCTCGATGACTGTTCAAAAGAATGGTGAAGAGACATGGGTGTCTTTCAAATATAATGATGATGACATACTCGAGTTCAATAATAAGGAAGAGGTTAGCTTATGTGAACCTCAACTCAATCTGGGAATAGAATGTGAGAAAAATGATCCCATCCCAAGTGTGCACTGCACTGAACTAGAATATGATGAGTATTGAGATGATGATCATGAATGTGCAGCCCCAGTTCCCTTAGAATTAATCTCAAGTTTGGTCCAAGTCAATGATCAAGAAGTACATGAAGTGAGCAGTTATAACGAGTTGTTCCACTCATCTAACCTGTCTAATTTAAAAGTGGATGAGTTCCTTACAACTGACCCTTCTATCTCTTGTGAAACATGTTTAGCTGATTCCCCTGAATTGCGTTATGATATGATTCAGGAGATGGACGAGTTGCTCGATACGACTCTGAAATTTGAAACCACCTAGTTGAGGCCACCATCTGAACTGTCGAGTTTTGACGATTCAATGCCTCTTCTGAGTAGTATTAATGAACAGAGTTCGCACATCAATACTTCATCTACTGATCCTCAATTTGTCTGCGCAGGGTTTGAGCCCTATTTTAAGCTGGAACTAGGCTAAACAATTGTCATAGTTCTGAGCTAAATCCAGGCGTTACAACACCTGCATTCCAGCTCCAAAACCAGCCTTCTTAATGGTTGTGATTTGGGCCAAGAAACAGGCCTTCATCAAGCTCTATTTTGGGCAGAGTCAGTGGCCGGATGACGGATCTGTGTGAAGGTGTTCTAGCTCAGAAACAATGGCCGAAATTTGGGTTAAAACCATGCCAATCCATGGCTACGTTTTAGGTTGAAACAAGGCTAAAGCTGCAGCTCTGTGTCAGTTCAGAGCAGGCCAAACGATGGCTGGACTCTAGGCTGGAACTATGCCTGGAAACGAACTTGGTTTGGGCGAAGCTTGGGTGCTCAGATAAGCCAAATGATGGCCAGATTCTGGGCCAAGACTGTTGCCAAAAATAGGCTCCCAATTGAGTTCTGTATTAAGCTGAAAATGGCCAGCGTGTAGGCCATGGTTTGAATCGGAAGCGGGGCCCTGTTCCAGCCTTTGTCTTAGTTGTGCAATGGGCTGAGCACTCGCCATTCCAACTGCATAAGAAGACCCAGAACTCGGCCTCAATCAAACCTTGAAGCAGGTGAAAGCATGTATCAGTTGGCCTTGCTGAAAATAATGCATGGATTTCAACGTGGGCCCTGGACCAATCTGAAAATCAGCCCAAAACTAGGCCGATTATAGCAAGCTGTGGGTGACCCATCCCACAGATGACGGTTGGCCTCATTACTGTGGACTGCATGCAGCAGATGGGCCTCAATGCATAGCGGGCCGCACCCTATAGCAGGCAGGCGAGTCACACTGCATAAAACAATGGGCCATGCCACACAAGTAGCGGGCCACACCTGAGACATGTCTCAAAGGGCTGCTGTGAATCACGGTGGCTAACCATTGGTGGTTGCACGATCCCAGCCGTCCGTTGCTGGGTCCCAGCCGCAAGCAGTGGGCCGAAACTAGCCCTCGTTGTGGTCTGGAAATCAGCCCAGAAGATGGACTGAAACTCAACATTCCAGCTGTGTCAGCTAGTCTGTAAAATGGGTGGGCCACACCTTATATAACGCCCAGGTGGGCTGCAACACAATGGGCTATAGTTGGAACCATGCCAAGAAAAAAAAAGAGACGGACCTGGGCCCAAAGAAAATTCCAGGTGGGTCACAGAATTTTGCGCAGTCTGGTGGGACGCATTGCATCCAAAAATCAGGCGGGCCTCACCACACAAAGCATTGGTGGGTGCACTTGAGGACGCTGTGGGCCTTACTACCATGGGCTACACTCCACACAACGGTGGACCTCACCACAGAAATTGTGGGCCGCACACTAACAACGGTGGGCCTCTCTTGGGTTAACAAACTCAGGTGGACCACACTTACGCAGTGGTGCTGCATCCATGCAACTGGTGGACTACCAGGTTGGGGCCGAACAAGGCTCATCACGGCCTGGTTTGGAGTGTTTAGGAACAGTAAGTGTGGGCCCTGATCGGGCCCATTTTATACTAAAATAAGGGCAAGAGTTGGTGGACTTGTTTATGATGACAGCCCAAACAACCTTAATCTAGGGCCTTCCAACCCTCCACCAATCCTTATATTTTAAACCTTAGAACTCATAGCCTAATGCAAATAGATTCGTATAGGGGACTATTCAAGTGGTGTGGAGTCACTATCTTCTCAAGGAAATTTACATCTAGAAACACTCTATGACTTGTCTGGTGATGATTTTTCTCCCCTTGAGCTTTCCATCCCAAACTAGACTAGAAATAGTTGATTTAGCAAATTAATAGTTTGTTAGACAAATGTAAATCGTGTGTGGAAATAGACTACATTTTCTTGACATATCTATTTAGCATAATGACTTCTATGCTTATTATCATTTAGACCCTTGGATATATATCTTAAACTGCCTAGGTAATTAAACTAACTATTCATTTCATGTATCTTACATTAGCTCAGTTAGTACGTATTGGTAGAAATATATGTGTTGTTCCTTATTCATGACAAGATCCATGTTGTTGTTATACTGTTATGACACACACAATGATGAAATCTCTCCACGGGAAGTTCTAGCAAAGGAGAGTTTGGGCTTGGGGTGTAATTGGACTAACTGTGATGTGAGTAGGCCCCTGACATGGAGGTTTTGGTTGTTGGCATTTGACCATGGATTTTACCATCCATGTGCGGTTTCACCTAACTGAATTGGGATGAACTTCACATCCTTTCTAATATCGCTGTTTACTCGTCTTTGAACCATTCATGCCATTATGCTTTAACCACCATATTTAGTGATTTCAACGTTTCATTCCCAGTAAGCATTGGTGGTGGCCCTTTACATTAAATTGATTGACCACATGTTGGTGGATACTACACACACCCTAAGGAGGTAGCCTCATGGGCCGGGGATGGTGGTCATGAGAAATTATGCCCGAGCTGTCAGCTTACGCTGGGCCATGTGCTCACTATAATGACCATGAGCTTATTTAAATTGGTTGGTTATAATTGGACTAATAACGGGTTGGTTAATCATGCATGCATAAAACAGACCAGCATCTATTGCTATTGTACGTGACATACAAAATTGCCTATCTGGATGTTTTACCCGGGGCACACCAGTATCTATTGTCATCGTATGTGTTTGCCCGTCTGGATGTTTTACCTAGGGCACAGACCGTTTGGATGTTTTACCCAGGGCACAGACCTTCTGGATGTTTTACCTGGGTTGATGATTGCATTCATGCATTTAACAAGACTGCATCTACTGTGTTTTGGATTGTTTGTATGTTTTTATGTTATTCCTTGTTTAGGGCGACGGTGTGTAATCTTGAGGGGAGATCATACTGAACTGGCTACTCATTCATCAATGTTCAACCGTACAGAGGACGCAGGTGCAGGAACCAATGAGTACGTGGCAGATTTGGAGGCGGTGGCGACCGAGGAGGAGTCCTATGACGAGGAGCTACAGCAGGAGGCGGCTGCCTATTTTGGGCTGAACTAGTAGATTAGCCCTTTATTATTATTTTAGTGCATTTATAAACTTGAGAAACTTGAAGTTATGTAATTGGCCCCCAGTTGACTAGGCCAGAATATTGTTCCCATTTTTGGTCACATCTATGTTATGTTTTCATTCCCATTATATGCACTTTGATTTACTTATCAATTACCACTATTAGTTGTTAACTCCTGGGTTTCTGGAATGTGAGGCATAAACTCGGGTTCTGAAAACCGGGGCGTTACATAATGCTTCACCGAATTGTGCAAAAAAAAAAAAAGTGCACAAAACCTCCAAGATGGCCCAGTACAACAACAACAACCACTATCTCTCGTGCCTCTTTTAACCCCCAATACAATCTAACCACGACTATCAGGATCCATGTAGGACTTCTGATACCCTCCCAATGGAGACCTTCAACCAGAACAACCCTCCACCTTAGGGCGTTTCTTCCAGTATCCTCCCACAAACGAGAACCATTTCCATTCACATCACATAACCAGGATTCCCAATCAATTCCAACATCCTCCTCCTAACAAAAATTCTAGTCAATTTCAATATCCACCTTTTCTTTTTTTCACAAGCACACACACCCCCACACACTCACGCCGTAGTGGGATTTCACCACCTATGGGTACTCGAACCCTTGACCAAGTGTTGAAACTCCTGAGAGTCTACCACCCGAGTACGAGTAAGGACCCAATTTCAATATCCTCCTATAATTAGGGTTTCTTCGTGGTCTCTTTTCCCAGTCCTAGTTTAGCAAACTTTCTATAACGGGAGTAATCACCAAGTTTAATCTCCTTCAAGTCGGAGTCATCGGGGCACCAACGAGACAAATTATTATGAGAGGGGGTAGTTATATCCTAGTAAGGGGAAAAATCCCTCCCATTTGGTCCATCATAAATCGAACAAATTCGAGAAAAAAAATGAGAGATGAAGAGAAATTTGCAAAAGCAATAGGGGGTGGATCTTCCATCCACCAAGTTCAAGGATCTCTTTCCCTTCCTTGATGTGGAGATGCCTCAAGACTTTGAGGTTTCAAAATTCTAAAAATATGATAGTATTGGGTGCCCCATAGCTACCCAAGGACGGTGAGCTAGATGCCATGACATGTAACGATAAAGCATTGTTCTGTCTATTTTAGAAATCCTTAAAAGGAGATGTGTTAGATTGTTACACATCACTTGACTACCATTGAATCAAAACTTAGGAACAACTTTCCCAAGCATTTATCAATCATTTCGCGTACAATCTTAACTTAACGCCCATAAGGGCGGATTTTGCTGCCTTAAAGTAAGAGGATGGTGAATCATTATCAAATTAAATTGGATGGTGATGGGCCATGGTTGCTAGAATGAAGACACCCATCGACGATGAGGAGAAAATTTCCATAATCTTCTACTCGACAAACCCAAGCATCTTTGAATACCTTGTCTCGTAAGCATATGCCAACTTTACCCAACTCATCCACGCTAAGGAACAAGTCGAAGTTGGAATAAGGGTTGTGATGATCTCCCCTTGGTGCCCTCATTAGGCCACCTCAATGCATCCGATAGTGAAAGGAAGGCCTACCCAATATAAGAATGGTAATGAAAATGTTCCCACCCACCATCCAAAAGAAGAAGATAATCTTATCGCCTCCAACAAAGGCACACCATTCGCCCCTCAAAAGGAACAACAACAACAACAACAACAACAACAACAAAGATAGAATCCACAATATCATAATCAAGGTTGATAACTAAAGATGGCCTAAGAGCCTAGCTTGTTCACACCAATAGACCGAACTTACGACAAAATGTTAATCGTGCTAGTCCAGGGGCAATTTCTTACCCTGTTACCACTTAGGCCCCCGCCGAACCCTTTACCTCAAACCTATAATGAAAACAAGTACTGTGCGTACCACCAAGCTAGAGGTCACACAACAGATTTTTGTTTCACCTTAAAACACGTGGTGTAAAACTTAATTGATCAAGGAATAATTTCAATCGAGGCCTCTAACGCAACTATAAACAACACACTCCAGAATTTCCTGCCAGAACATCTAGCGGGTCCCAATACATCAGGTACCCATACCATCAATATCATCAGGGAAGAATCTTCTCTCCATCTAGTCCAATAATTTGTCTATACCATTGACTCTTATTCGGAGTTCAAACCCCTCATTCTACATAGGGCACCCCCAGCTAGTCCAATATCATAGCCTCTCATTCTACAAAGGGCACCCCCACTAGTCCAATATAGGAGCCCCTCATCTTGCAAGGGGTACCCCTAACCAATCTAATCTCAGAGCCCCTCACCCTATTAAGGGTATCTCTAGTCAGTCCAATCTCTATACCCCTAAATATATAAGAGGTATCTCCAGTTAGTCCAGTTTTCGCATCCTTAGTTAAGTAGAGGCCCAATCGGCCCATTCCAGCCACCAACCAAGGATGCAACCCATCCATATCAAAAGTTAGCTGCCAGAACCATGACCTGTCCATTCCAATTAACTAAGGGGACGACTTCCCTGTTTTAGTGTCAATCCTGCAAAGGGACAACCTCCCTGTCTCAGCAACATTTAATCAGGGGCACAACTTGCCCACTCCAACCAGCCAAGGGGATAAACTCCTTGTCTCTTTAATCAATCAAGGGCACAACCCGCCCACACTATTCAGCTAAGGGGACAACTTCCTTGTCTCAGTAGTCAACCAAGAGCATAACCTGCCCTCTCTAGTCAGTTTGGGGCACAACTTACACTCTTCAATCAATCAAGGGCACAACCACTCTAGTTATCAACCAAGGGCACAACCCACCCACTTCATGATTCAGCCAAGGGCACAACTTTCCTACCTCATCTCCATTTAACCAGGGGCACAACTTACCAACAACACCAGTACCACTATTTATGCCAGTATCATCAATTGATAACCAGGGGAAGAAGTCCCCACCATTTAGCCACAACAACTAGAGACAAAAAGAACCCATCCTCCAAGCCATAGATATACCATGCTCTAATGACAACATACAACATCATAATCTCAAGGTCAAGATTGTGAATTACATTCCTCTTGCATGCACCATTAGATCAAACTACGCCTTCCTTCCTACCAAGCATCAAATCTTCTACTATCAGCTCAAATATCAAGACTCAACCTTAATCATTGAGGCTCGAGAGAATACAAGTAAGAGAGGATTGAGATATCAACCTCCACCAAGTAAGAAACCAAAGCATAGGGGCATTGGAAGAAGACGAGGTTGTCAAAAGGAGGGTAGTCCCTTCACTTGCACAACAATCCAATCCATTAATGCAAAGGACTCGGGCAAGGGGCAAGAATTTCCCCTAATTGATTGGACCACAATCCTGGTCCCACCTGAGTTGGATGAATCCGAAGAGTTGTAATGCACCAGGGATGAACTAAGAGAAATCACATCTGACACCAACTTGGAGCACAATCCCAGATTTATCATGACGTTTAGACAGGATGGTGAGGACTCGTATATTGATCCTTCTGGCCTTGCTTCCTGAGGGGAAGGAGTGCAGGTTAGTAGTAGGTTCATAGTCCCCATGATGGCAACAAAAAACCAAGGTGAATAGTGCTCGACTCATTGAGCTGAATTAGGCAACCCCTAATTTGCATTGTTGTCGTGCTCGAGTTCCCTTATAATTAAAATCCTAAAAAGTTAGATGATCCAAAACCAAAACAATGGATATTTCAAATTAAAAAAAAAAAATCATGTATTTCAAAACTTTTAAAAAAATCCAGATTTTTGAAAAGTTCCAAAAAAATCATAAAATTTTACAAAGTAAAAAAAATTCAAAAAATCTTTCAAAAAGCTTAAGTAATATAGTGCCAAGTTTGTTTATCAAAGAACTTGGGTACAAAGTCAACTTATATGATTTCAATTTAGAGTTAAACTTTGAACTCATGGGTTTGGATGAAGCCGATAATGTAGAAGATGATGAGCTGACTCTTAAACTAGATTATCTCCTCAGAAAGTTCAAACCGAAAGTTAGAATCATCCTAAAAAATTTTGAAATTGTTAATATAGGATATCCCAAAACCCTCAGGGAAGTGCGCATTGAGAATCCTTGTCCCTAATAAATAAATAGATAATAATTGAACTCTTGAAGACATGACTGCCCAATCTTACATCCCGTGATGACTTGTCTGAATTCGATCAAAAACTTGTCAACAAGGCTGAAATCAAGCCTATAATCAAGCCCTTTAAGTAGAAGCTACCAAGATCATGCCTACATTTTATGCTAGAGTGTATGACCTACACATGAATGAATATAACGATGGAAGAGATGCTACAGCTAGATTATTATCATTAAACGATGGAGACAAATTATTGCTAGCATATCAGAAAATACTTCAAGTGTCAAGAGTGCACACACCAGATCCATATTTGTACTTTGAAACTCTACAACCAGACAAAGCTATGGCCATTTTTTAGGGATATCGACATCAACGGGAAAGTCAGCCTAACGACATCTAATGGTCATGGGTATGTACTCGTGATGATCAACTACTTCGTAAAGTGGATGGAGGCAATATTTTGATCTTGCGTGAGTGAAAACCTAAAAGGGCGCTCTGAAATGTCACAAAGTGTAAAAACAACACAACTGCTAATGGGCAGGCAAGATCAAACACCCGTGATGTGGTGAAAACCCAAAAGGGCACCACGGGCAAAAACGATTAGCAAGCTAGATGTAGTGAAAACTTGAAAGGGCATTGCAGGTAAAAATGATAAAAGAAAAAAGAAAAAAAAAGTAAGTACATGAAACATTCGAGCAACTGGAAGATTCAACAGATGCAATGATGACAGTAATGAGTCAAGAATTCTTTAAAACTTTTTCCAAATCCTAAGGACATAATACCATTGCACTCTACCTTAAAGGGATTGAGACCATTGATGAACAATTAGAAAACTGAGTATGGCATCTGACTAAGTCAAACGTTCTAATTCCCACATGCATATTCAGTCTAAACCACGTTCACATAAACAGATGAGCACTTGATACAAATTTTTATTTCCCTCCATCTCATTTCATGCATGATTTGCGTACCTAATTTCTCAAAGGACAAAAAAAAAATTCCTTTTGTCCCTCATCCATGCATACACATAGAAAAAAAAATTCATGCAAGGCTTTAAAAAAAATCCTTTAATCATTCGGTCAAATCACGAGGGCCTCTCGTGAGTGCCTTTTCTCCTTGTCATCCATTCCATGAGGTACGCATCTCTCCCTTACTCCAATACTTCAATCCTCCAACTAAAAGTGATCTCCATCTTCTTGAAGATATCAAAGCCCAACGACATCATCCTGGCCATCTAAAGTAACCATCCAACCATTAGCATCATCCATCATCGAAGGGACATGATCTCCATAGTCAGTCATCAAATCGAGACCAATCGGATGAGTATATCTCTCATCTAAGCCATCAACAAGATGATCTAGCCTATCCAAGACGACATCCATGCCATCACAAACATCTAACAAGAATTTCAACCCTCCCACATTAACCATGGCATCATCTCCACCATCAAAGACTACATCCATGCCTAATGAATCCATGGCTTCACTAACGACCCTCCTTTTAATCTCATCTCTACAATCCAAACTATCAATAAAGGCCTCCCCATCACCATAAAAAATCTAGCAATCCCTCCAATAATGGGTGCATTTAAGGCTGCCCCAACAACCTCCTCCAAAGTACCATTGATAGTAACCTTGAGAGGAAAATAAGAAGATGAGAATAAGAGAAGAAGGAAGAAAGAATTAAGGGGAAGAAATATGATCAACAATAGTAGAGATCCGAGTTGGGGGATGTTGTTGAAGGGACATGGAGAATGTTCAAATTGTCTGAACTAAGGTGGGCCAAGGCAACCCCTGTACAAAGCAAAGAGCGGCCCCCATGGTGCCTCTCATCATTGGTTTTTGCCCTCGCTTATGCGGGATTAGCTCATGGGACATGTGGTAGGTGAGATCCGCAGGTTTAGTAAGCAAGCGATCCCCTGGGAGCAAGCAATACCTCCAATGGCCCTAAACTTTGGCCAGAATTCAATTTGGATCATCCAGAACCTTCTCAAGATATCAAATGGTGAAAAATAGAGCCTAGAGTGGGGTTGTCAAGCACAAAATAGTCAACCATGGATGGATGATGTAATCTGTGGTCCAATCCATCAAAATCATGATCCAAACCGTTCAAGACCTCCCTAAGGCATTGGATCTCTAAAAAACTAGGCTCGCAGTAGGCACATAAAGCATCAGAGTCCAACTATCAATAAAAAACACCTTAGAAGCCAAACACAACATGGTAAATACACCTTTTTAATAATAAAAAAAACTAGTGATCGTGACTATTAGATCATGACTTGATGGATTGGATCATCTTAAAAAAATCTCAAAAAATATTTTAATAAAAACCACATCAATTGCAATTATCAATTTTCTAATCCAATGAATCATTTTTTAAAAAAAATTTAAAAATATATTCCAATAAAAACTAGCATCGATCACAACTATTGGATTGCAATTCCATGGATCAGATCATCTTTCAAAAAATAAAAAAATATCAATAAAAATTAGCATCAATTGCAATCATCGATTTCACAATATGATGCATTAGATCATCTTTCACAAATAAAAATTATTTCAATAAAAATTTCCATCGATTATGACCATTGATTCGTAATTCAATGGATTGGATCACTTTCAGAAAATCATAAAAACAATCACAGCCATCAATCCATGCCCTGCTGGTCTGGCCCCTACAAATATCCCCCATCGGAGTCTCGACAATAATGGACCATACAAAAAATGGTTCGGCCTCCTACAAATATCCTCAAAAAATCGTGAGGTAGTATTGAAACGATGAAACTGATCTAACCACATAGTTAGAATCTTGATCAATATTGCCAAATTGATCTCAATCATGGTTGAAATACATCGAATTAATAGACATCATCCCCAGTAAGTCTCAAGCCATGAGAGGAAAGATTAGTCCCATGCATCATTTCCAATAAAAACCAACTTATAAAACCCACAGACTGTCCCATTGGAGGCAATTAAACAAGTTGGACTCATTTTCAAAAGCATCTGTAATAAAAACAGAGTATCACTCCGAGGGTGGGGTAACTTTAAAAAAAAAATATGGAGCATCAAGCTTCCAAGGCACTAAGAGATCTTCCATATCTCTAGGTGGGGCCAACGCGAAATCAATAAGGTTTGATGATTATCAGTTTCCCTAGAATTGTTAAAACCACATGCACATAGAGTGGTTGTACCAAATGCTAATGAAAGGATGAGATGATAGGCCAAACCTCAGTCTGAAGAAACCATCTGAAATGGTTGAAATGATAAATTGTAACCTAAGTATCAAAACTAACAGATTGTGCGAAAAAGGTCACATGCACATACCTAGTCTTGGATATTTGTATACCTTAATCGAGTTCAAGTTGGCATAGTAAGTTCCCCATAAGGCCACATAAAGTGTAGGGCAGCTAAGCAATTTGACAATCAAGTACAACAAATACTTTGAAGTGATCTGGGAAGCAACTGACATTCTAGTTCGTGTCAGTATCCTCATAAGGTTGTAGAAAGAGCATGGACTCTATCTACCTTTCTAATGATAATATCGATCAGGAGCAAAAGGGTTGCTATTGGTTGCCCATAATGCCATAGAAAGTGCAAGGATAATCGTAATGTTTTTCCTAAACCTCTGTGATATATGCAAGTTATCTACTTTTGAACAATTAACTGACACAAATACAAAGGTAGGCAATGAATATAGACAAATGCAAATCTAACTGAGGAAGGTGGGATGTCCACTGACTTTGGCACTCGGTTGCACGCAACCTCTACCAAAGAGGAGCATCTGTAGATACCCCACCTCAAGCTGATACGCTAATTGATATTAAACAAACCCTAATCCATACCCTTAACCCTAATTCGAACCCTTATTTATACCCTTAAACCTAATCCAAACCTTAAACCCTAAATTCAAACCCCTAGAAGCCCTAAAACCCTAGGAATCAAACCTAAATCCAGTCAACTCAGTAATAAAAACCTGTAAAAAACCCTAACCCTAAACCTAAACTCTAGGAAAACCTAACCTATCAAGTCAACCCATGAGTTAACCCATTGAGTCAACTCACCCAGTCAATCCACATATCTTACTTCGTTAACTCACCTTTTCAAGATAGGTCCATAAATCCATTTTAGCTCAAGCCCATTCCAACGCCCAATCGGTGTACAAGAGGAAACAATAAAGCAACTTCAAATGCGCAAAGTTATCCACATGTATGGGAGGAGCCTCCCTCCGAAGCTGAAACAAAACCAAATGACGAGCGGCCCTCAGGGTGTCGCTCGCCATGTAACACATTCTGTACTTTTGTGAGTTATTCACCCATATGCATCCCATTCCTTTGCAAATCCTAAGCATGTGCAAAAAATCAAATTTCTCCGATAACCCCTCCTTTGTGCCAAAATTACACCTCATGCCATCAAATCCAATCCATGAGACTTTACCACATGCAAATCTCAGATCCCTGCCATCTAAGCCCTTTCTAGCCTCAAGCTTTGTGAAGAATTACAAGAAAACAAAGCTAGGGGGCTATAAATACCTCCACTCTCTTCACATTTTAAAGAATCCACTCTAATTTCAAGCCTTTTCACTCACCCCTTAAGCCCTTAGTCTAGCCACTTAATCCCTCCATCAAGGAGAGTAAAGGGCTATAAGAAAGAGTCCGACTAGGTACAACTAAGTCCAACTAAATCCAAAATCACCTGAGCTATCCAAATCTTTATCCAAGCCTCTCAGTTTGACCGCTACAACAATACCGTCCATCCAACCATTGAATCTTCAATTAAACCTCATTTAATCCAAGCATTTGCATTGCGCAGTACTTATCTCATTCATACAGCACGCCTTTGCACCAAATCGGCTCGAAAGTATGCTATGTAGCTTGCTGATATAATTACATTTTGCCCATCAGAAACCTTGTAGATTTTGTCACAAGCATTGCATTCCATACCACATTAGCGTACGAGAACTGATCATTGACCTTTAAGAGTAGTAAAATCATGTGAAGTGGAGACTGTACGAAAGTGCGGGTAGAGTGGGTGCTTAACACCTTCCTTCTCTGTAACCGCGATCCATTATTCAGAATAATCTTTAATCATAGACCGCATAATCATTTTAAAGTCTAACCAACTGTAGGAATGGACAATTGGCTAGTGGCGACTCTGGTCAAATTTAAACTCCTAATCATAGATTTGGAAGCCCTCGAGAGAGGCACTCGTGGAGGCGAGTCAATTTCATCCCGAGATCCAGTGTTCACATATCCTCAAAACATAAGGCAGATCCAAAGCTCACATGGACCACCGTGAACATTTACCACTGTCAACTTCTTAGGGGCCAAAGAAGTTTTCGATAAATTTAATAATCGGTTTTGCCCTTCATCCAAGTCTGTGTGACCTCATGGATAGGTTGGATGACAAATAGACATCATAGTGGACCCTAGGAAGGTTTCAATGGTGGGAATCATTATCCCCACTGCTTTCTATGGTTTAGTCCACTTGAGCTTTGGATTTGTCTTATTTTTGGGCTCATAACCTAAAATGATATAGCCAAATGGATTGACGGTGTGGACATAAGATATAAATCATGGTGGGGCCCAAGTAACTTGACGATGTCAATACACCACCTAGGTCAGCACACCATGTAATTTGCTTCCCTATATCATATAATATGTATGTGCCACATGTCTTTGATGATCATATAAGCCAAATGCAGTAGTGTTTTTCTTTGTTTTGTTTTTTTAATTAAAAAAAAAATTATATTTACTTTTTCTATTTTCAGCAATTTTAAAATTTCTTCGCAACAAACATAGTTTAGATTATCCATTAAAATATGGGGTTGAGTCAAGTAAAGATTAGGTCAAGTCTTCACGTTGACCTTGTCAAATCACCACTTTGTTTAAAAGCTCGGTAGAGGATGGTGTATCAATATATCTCAAGGGAGTTTAACACTCTCCTGTACCTGCGGTGCACAGGAATATAAATGTATATCAAGGGACTTTAACACTTCTGTGTGTGCAGGGTGGAACTTTTCATGAGAATTTATTGGACAAGACTAAACCTAATTTTCCTAGCCCCCCACTGGAGAATATATTACCGAGGCATATTTGTTGCTCCCGGGATTCAAACACAGGACTTTCCACTTTGATACCATGTCAAATAATCACTTTTTAAAAAAGCTTCGGCTGGTAGAAGATGGTGTATCAATGTATATAGAGGGACTTTAACTAACCTGGCCCAACTAGCCATCGGGTTGAGCAGAGAGTTTTCAACTTTTCAAATTATGGGATCAACCTGCTTAAAGAATAGGCACACCACACCATCCTACTCATTTTCTTCTAGTGAGTAAGATCGCCGAACTGATCCCCTAGAGTTGGCATATGCTAACTTGACATGCCTCCTTATGGAGGGATGACGAACTTTTATGTTTATCTAACTCTAATGCCATATTATTTGAAAAAGAACGAGGTGTATAGTCTTCTTTCCAAATACCACTCTATTTCTAGAAAAAGATAAATACAAAAACCCAAACCTTAATGGACCTAGGGGCCCAATAAAGAGGACATGGGCTTTGGCCAAATATCCCAATAACAAAGGTGGATGCCAACCGAACTCTATCCTTAGATGTTGTCTTTTCTTATATAAAGGGTTGCATGGAAGACTTTAGATGTCACATCAATGTTACTGACATCGAAATGGTAGTACACAATCATGCAAATGATGGTAGCACGCAATCTTTTTAAGCATAGATTGCAATGTGGATCATCACATCATATCAATGGTCCAAATCAACGAACCATTTCCACCACTACCATAAATTCAACCCCCAAGAACACACTACTTACCCATTAGGTAAGGATCATAGAATACCCCCCTTTATTAGTAATAAGAAGAAAAAGAGTATAAAGTGTTGCATGTCAATTGGTTAATTTTCGTGGGTCTCAGACATGGATCCCTTTCACTTTGCTTTGCCTAGATTTATATTTAATTTTATTAGCCTTTGTTTTGTTTTTATAATCTCACATTAGGAAAAAAAAAAAAAGAAAAAAGAAAAGTGAGCCTTACAATAGCACAAAAAATGCATTAGCAAGAGAAATATTCTTTTAATAGAGTGGTTTTTCTCTTGTACTTTAAAAATTCCTTCAATGGTGTATATTCATGCCTGATTTTGTGAGGACTTCTGGTACAAGTGTTGAGTTAGCTGAGCGCTGACGTCTTCTAACAGGAGACGTCCTCCACTCCTCATGTATCACGTCTCCTTTTGGAGATGTGCTTTTTCTTGTACGCGGATTGCGTCCTACTAATCCGTCGGGGCAGGGATCTGTGGGCCCCCCCATGCTGTAAGTATTTTATCCATGCCATTAATCATTTTTCTTAGATCATTTTAAGCTTTTATCATTGAAATTAAGCAGGTCCACAGCTCCAGTGGACCACACCAAAGTAAGCTGCAGTGATAATGACACCTGCCGTTGAAACCTTTCTAAGGGCCACAGTAATGTGTTTTTACCATTCAACCTATTAATAAGGTCATTTAGACGTGGATGAAGTGAAAAAACAAATATCAGCTTGATCTGAAACTTCTCTAGCTTCCAAGAAAATTTTAATAGTGGACCTTAAATCCCCACTTTGTGGTCCACTTAAGCCCTATACCTGCCTCATTTTTTATTTTTTTTTTCTAGTATCTTAAAATGACGTGAGAAAATTGATTAATAGAGTGGATAAAACACTTACATCAGGTGGGCCCCATAGAGCCCTGCCTGGACGGATTACCGCCGGGGCGGGGGCAGGACGCAATCCGCATCCCTTTTTCTTTATCACCGGTATGAATATATGATGCTAGTAAATCTTACTTCCTCTGAGCTTTGTTACATGATCTTTTATGTGGTGGTATATATAAAGGAAATCGGATTGGTACCTAGTTACTCCGTAAACTTTTATCTTATTGGGTAAACCTAGTTGGGCCCACTTTGAATGTATGTGGTCTATCCACACCGTCCATCTGTTTTTTCATCTAATGTAAGCGGTTGAGTCCAAAATTGAAGCATATCTAAAGATCAGGTAGATCATACCACTGGAAACAATGGGGATAATGATTTCCACCGTTGAAACCTTTCTAGGCCCCAAAGTGATTTTTATTTGACATCCAACCTGTTCATAAGATCATATAGACATGGATGAAGGGAAAACACAAATATAGTCTTGATCCAAAACTTCTATGGCCCCCAAGAATTTTTCAATGGTAAACGTTCAATTCAACTATTCCCCATGGTGTGGTCCATTTGAACATTTGATATATTTCATTTTTGGGATCAGGCCCTAAAATTATCTGGTAAAATGTATGGACAGAACGGATAAAATACATAAATCATGGTGGATCTCACAGCGTTTACTCAGTATGCTAAGCATAGTGAGTTACTCACTACCAAATCTGCTTCCCATATAAAGATGGTCATGGACAGAGGGGTATCTCATTTTATTAATTCATCTTAAGAGATATTTCTTGATATGGGATTCCCTGTACAGGTAGAAGAGAGAAGTAAGCTTTGTATTTTTTTGTTTTTGTTTTTATTTTTTTTAGCAAAGAAGACACTGTGTTGGTGTACTGCAAAGTAGGTATCTTACGGAACCATATAAATTCCAGTGCCTCTGTATCTTTTATTTTTATTTAGCCATTTTAACTTGCTTGTTTAGCCATTTTCTTGTGTTTTCACCTTACCTAGATTAATTACATGTGGGTATTTATTTTTTTTTTCAAAACTCTCTCAAAATTTCTATGAAAATATTTCAAGTGGCTGCATGCAGTCACATGCATGCATGCGTGAGAGGTATACGAATCCATTTGTATGATGAGATCTATAAATTCCGTCCCAATAAAAACTGTTCCACTTGATAGCTTTAGGTAGGATCCATGTGAGCGCCATGTTCCATTTTCTTCCCATAATGGGCTGAAAATGTCAATTCACTTGCCTACAAACACTTTCTCTGTGAGGATCAGATGCTCGTGAATGATGTTGATGGCCTACGATCTGGACTGATCAGACCACCCTACATGTTACATGGATCATGTGTCATCTGATGCTTCATCTAGTGGCATGGAAGGGAAGTTGTTCTACTTGAACACATGAGCTGCTTTTCCCCTTTCTAGAAAAGAACTTTGATACTCCAGTAGTGTGTCATAGATGATACACAGGTACTTAGAAATTGCATAATTGGAATATGGGTGGTAAAATTAAACTGTCCAAATTATAGATTGTAGTTTAGATGCATAACAAGTATTGGATTGGTGGACATTTATTGGACGGTTAAGAAGAAAAAGATCAGATGGTCCTTATTTCAAGAAACAACTTTCCATGAATCAGAGGTTAGGATTTGTTCAAACAATATGATGTTGGGATTGTGACTTAGAGATAGTGGGCTCTATAGTTAGTAAGCTTAGTTTTAGTTATTATATGGCACATGTAGAAATTTTTTAGTGCCTGTGCATCAAGTGTTGTACTCTGCCAGAGTATCAAATAACTCCCCTTTCCCATTTTTGTAGTTAAGCTGGGTCAGGTCATTTGGCCCATTTATCTTTAGCCAGACCTGGGCCTGGAAAAAGACCCAAGCCCAGATCATATAACAAACCCAGTTTGGGCTCTGCTTTGAAAGCGAAGAATTTCTTTGTAGGCTATGAGAATCAGGCATGGGCCTGTGATCATGATGGGCCAGCCCAACGTTAGAAAGGGTACAGTTCTATCGTACAAATCAAATGATTAAAATAAGGATTGTCAGTGGGCCATGTCTGGGTCAAGAACAATCAAAGTTTTAAGATTCGTAGGTTGCCAAACATGTGTTGATTTGATCGTCGTGAAGTCATGGATGACTTACCAAACAACCATCTTTTTTTATAGGTTGAGGGTGCGTTTGGATGCTCAATTCAAATGAATTGCAATTTACTAGATTTAATAAAGACAATGAAACTAGCCTTGAAATTACCATTTCCAATTTTAGCAGTCCATATTGAAATGCATAAAATTGCAACTGAGGGCATTGTTGTTCTTCATCAAGGAGTCGAATGGTGTTGTCCCATTTTGGTCATTGCCAACTTATTGCAATTTAACTCAATTGAGCAGCCAAACGCACCCTTAGGCAAGATCATGGTTTCGAATTTCGATAGTATTTACTGCAAATAGCATCAGTTAAACAGAAGCGGATTGCGTCCTGCCCCCGCCTGGACGGAATCAGTCCATGCAGGGGTTGTGTGGGGCCCACCGTGATGTAAGGATTTTATCCATGCCATTCATCCATCTTTTCAGATCATTTTAGTGTGTGAACCCAAAATCAAGGAAGATCCAAGGATCAAGTGGACTACAAATTGGGGATTGAACGCCCACCATTAAAAACTTCCTGAGGGCTATAAAAGTTTTGGATCAAGCTGAAATTTGTGTTTTCCCTTCATCCAGGTCTGTGAGATCTTATGAACAGATGTAATGACAATTAAACATTATTGTTGACATCATTAGTCATTAGTGACCATCATGGATTGCAAATGATTTTAAAGAATCACTTGATCACGCAATCATAACCATCCCTTCCATGGCATGTAAAAAAGGATGGATAAAGCAAAATAAGGCCAAATTAAAGATGGATAAGATTGGACTGTGTGCCGAGTAAACTCAGTGGGGACCACCGTGATGTATGTGTCTTATCCACCCTATCCATCCATTTTATCAGCTCATTTTAGGGCATGAGCCCAAAATTGAAGCATATAGGAAGCTCAAGTGGATCACAACACAGGAACAGTGGGATAAACATAAACCATTGAAACCTTTCTAGGGCCTACAATGATGTTTATTTGTCATCCAACCTGGTAATAGGGTCACATGGACATGGATGAAGGGAAACTACAAATATCAGCTCGATCCAAAACTTTTCTGGCCTCTAAAAGGTTTTCAACTATAGGCGTTTAACTCCCACGGATTTTAAATGCTTCAATTATGAGTTCATGCTTTAAAATGTGCTGAAAAAAATGAATAGATAAGACACATGTAATGCCTTGCATTTTTGCCAACTTAGAAATTGGATGTCCTTAATTATTACTATTGCTTTCTCGATTCAAGTGCATGCCTATGTATGTATTCACTCGGTAATCGCCTGACTGAGCGGAAGTTGTGAATTTGGGGAACATATGCTAGGAGGTTTAGTCCCACCGAGTGGGACTCAATTGTAACGAACAAATTGGGATAGCAAAGTTCAGTTACACTGAGGAAATATCAAGCGACCAACGAAACTAGGACAACAAGGTTTGGTTGCACCGAGTAACCCTGGACAACAATGTACAAAAAGGTACAAAAATTGACAGCTCAAATATACCATCTTAAAAAATTCATAACTTTTTCAATAAAATTCGGATTGAGGTGATTCAAAATGAAAAACAAAACTTGATGAGTCTTGTTTTATATAAAATAATAATAATAATAATAATAATAATAAATTAAAATGAGGTTGATTTTAAGACGTTTTGAGAAATATGTAGACAATCATCTGTTTTAGGTAACTGGTACTTCTAAAATTTTAATAATTTTTCTAGAACTTGAAATGGAATGAAATTTTGTAGCACGATATTAAATTTAATGATGAATTACAATAAAAAAAATTATAAAAATAATTTAATAACTATTAAAAATATTATAAGCAACTGACTTGTTGAAACTAAAAATTTATGCAATTGCAAGTTGTCGATGGATCAGACATATCTTTTTTTCTTTTCTTTTTTTTAAAAAAAAATAAATAAATTATAATCTTAGAGCTTTAGTATTTGGTATCTTCTAAGGAAGTGCTTCTAATCATGCCAGAAATTATCATGTGTAATTAAATTAGGATTTTCTAGTTTTAGTATATTTTACTATTTTAGATAATTTATAGTTTAGTCGAATTAGGACTCTTGATTAAGGTGATTAAATCCGAATCACCATTTCATCTAATTGCAAGAAGGCTACAATGTAAACTTAGTTAATTTAAAACCCAGTTGCCATGCACAAGAAATCTCGCTGTCTAGTTTATTTCAGAAATTGTTGGACTAATCAAACAATCTTTAGACCGCTCATTGGTGCAACACTAAACTTGAAACTATAGAAAAATGTTCATCTTTATGGGCTTGACGTCCATCATGGGAGGAACAACTAAGATCGTGCCTTGAATTGTTCGACTTGGGCTCGTGAGGTGAGCACATGAAGTGTATGGATGCCTCTAGAAACTGTTAAAAAAACTTAAGGTAATTGTCCATGTTCAAACTTTGCCGAACTTTTAGCTTTCAGACTGTTTAGATCACAATTAAATTAAGGATGCTAACCTACATTGTTATCGTACACATATTCGTATAGTCATAAGCTCAATTAACAATCGATAACCATCGAACTGAATTTTAATCATAATTGTTGGTCAGTGTGTCTTATATGCGAGGTGATTGAAAGCCTAATACATATCACCACTTATGACAACTATCGTATAACGTAGATTAACCTCTACACCCTTTAGTGGACCTCAAAAGCTAGAATCAATCTCTTATAGGGTTATGATCTCAAATACATTATTCCTAGGGCCACAAACATACATTCGGCACTATATAACCCTTTTATTGGGCAGCCCCTCTCCTTCATATGGTTTTCCTTTAGGCTTTGGAGGAGAAAGAAGAGAGGGATTGGAAAAACGGTGGGGCTCGGTACCAGCTCACATCGTATGATCCCCATGCTAGCCAGGTCTTATAAGATCTTACCTATATGCTCAGTTTTACATCTCTCAAAATTGAAATCCATTGATTTCGGGTTAGATTCTTCACCCTTTACTAGGTAAAAAGTTCTTTACCTGTCCTTCCACCTATTCCTTTCATTTTCTACCTTTTTGAACTATTAGGGTTGGAAACTCCATTTTGTTTTCATCGTTTCTCGAAAACCTTAACCCTAGGGTTTGTTCATGCTATGACTTGGGGTCCTGAAGATTGATTGGGAGTGGCTCATGCTATTGTGAAAGCCGTATTTGGGCGCCCCATGTGGATGCCATTGTATGTCAATTTCAGGCCTCGACTCGTTGAATCAAGTTAGGGTTTGCTCAAATTAAGTTAGGTAAAATACTTAACCCTTGATTAAAGTCTAACTGTGTTAGAATTAAAGTTCTTAACGTAAGATTGCCGGTGAATTAGTATTTGAAGTGTTTTTTCCAAATTTCTTATGTCACGCCCCAAACTCGGAAACCGGGCTCACAAAATTCCCGATCGCCGAATCTGGCGCCGACAGCCTCCGTAGAACCCCATTCTCGGCTCCCAGCGCCCATTCGCCAGGTTCCGATCCTGGGATGCTACAAGGAGGATTTTCAACATCAGTTTGATTCGTAATAAGCATAACCAAAGGCATAACCCACAAACAACAACCAAAAACTCCATCACATTTCCACTATAATAAAAAACTTTACAAGTACAATGAGCATAAGGGAAATACAATGAAGATAGACCAAAACTCCAAAAGAAGATCAGCCACGCGTCCAAGCCTCAGCGCTGCTGCGATCCAACGTCACCTGCACGCAACGGTCGTGCATAAGCTTATAGAAAGCTTAGAGGGTGGTGAAAGTGTATACTCAAGGTGATAATGTAGTCATGCAGTATCAGAGTAATGCGGAACATGCTGATGAATGCTAAGAATCCCATTAGCCGTACCAAGGCCATGCGGTGCAAAGAATGATGTCGGCCATACCAAGGCCATGCAATGCAAAATGCAAGTCAAGCATACAAATCCTCATCTAAGTCCACATGTCAATACGGCTCAAATCTGGAATATCACCGGGGTCTAGTACACTCCAAACCAGATTGCCGCCCCATCGCGGGCAATAAGGTGAGTGGAAAAGACCTCACTATCCGCCTGCCAATATCGGGCTCGGCTCGTCAATAGCGGACCCATTCCTCGAGCTGGTCAGACTCAGCCTAGCATTGCCCCCTACTCTCGGGCGGGTAAGGCCACACCCCCTTCCAACTGACCACGACACAGTGGAAAGCGCAACCGTCTGGTAATCGGCACCCAGCGCTCATGCACCCACTCGGTCTAGACGTTGGAGCAACCTCCTGGTACCATAAGGGTTTAGGGACTTTCACCCAGGGATATCTATCGCACCCCATGTAGAACAGTATTTCCGGTATCCAATCCTGCCAACCACGATACGTCTGTGGAGGCTACGGCCCTGATGTCGCTAGGGCGTACAGTAACTATACCACACAATGCGAATGCATGAATCACACTATTCAGTCATGCAGCAAATCCTGCGCATATCGTGCGCTCATGTAGGGCAACACCCCCTGTACGGGAGCCCCTAAACAATCTGCCCGAAGGCTATGCTATGATCAGTCATTTCTCATATCAAGCATACGTATGATGCATATGATCATGAATCATGGAATTAAATATGTTATATGGGGTGGATGATGTTCATAATGAAGATGGGCCTAGACGGCCTACACACTACACATATGGGCCTAACAGTGGGCCCAAGGGAAAGTCATAATGCGGACATTTAACCACACTACACTTACAATGTGGACGTCAAACCAACATTGCTCCCAAGGCACGACTGCCACAAATATCATATCATAAGTTATTTTGGGATCACACATTGCAATGGACCTTAGGTACATCCATTGGGCCCTTAAATACATCAAATTAGCCAAGTCACATGGGCCTTATATTCATTAAGTGGGCCACATCAATGGGCCGCACCAATGGGCCTTATGTGCATTGCAATGGACTATAAACTGTGGGCTTTAGAACGTATCAAATGGGCCTAATCTTATGGGCCTTACATGTGTCAAATGGGCCTCGACAGTTGGGCCCCATATATGCATCAAATGGGCCTACTCACATTAGCCACATTTCATCTTAATGGGCCTCGACCCATGGGCCCCTAATACATTAAATGGGCCTCGACCCATGGGCTCTATATATACATTAAAGTGGGCCTCAACCATGGGCCACACGTACTGAGGTGGGCCTTACCTATATATCAAGGTGGGCCTCAATCATGGGCCTCAACATTAGTAAAAATATATACATAAAATATAGTATATAATATATATAGTATATAATATATATATACATAATACATATAATATTATATGAAATATAATATTATATATATATATATATGTATATATATATATACACACACACACACACATCACAGTGGGCCCACACACTCATCACAGTGGCTCCACGTCCACCGTCCAGGCGGACGGTGAGACTAAAACACTTACATCACTGTGGGCTCCATGTGGGGCCCACCATAACGTTTCTATGCCATCCGACCCGTTGACAAGGCCGAGTGGGCCTAAATAGAGGGTGGGAGAAATTTTCACCCTGATCCAAAACTTCTGTGGACCCCAAATGGGTTTCAAAGGTCGAGGTTCAATCCCACTGTTCCATACGGTGTGGGCCACCTGAGTCTTGGATCGAGCTGATTTTTGGGGTGGGCCCACGTCAGGTAGGGGCCCACCATATGAACGGTTTAGATAGCATATAAACATCAAGGTGGGGTCTACACAAGTGCACCACCCCAAGGCTTGGGACAAAGATGATATTTGTGTTTTTTTCCCATTTAAACGTCCAGCGTCCAATGGATTTTGCAGGTGGGGTCCATATCCAGCGAATCCACTCCGTCCAGTAGCCCTCTATGGCTCGAGACAAGCAAACCAAGCCCAATATTGGGCATATTTCAACGTATAAAAAGTTTAGGGAAGGTTTCAATGGCGTAAACCACCATTTGCTACGGTATGGCCCGCCTGAAAGTCTGATGGATCCCATCTTTCAGGTCAACGACTAAAAAGAGCTTGGGAAGGGAATGGATGGTGTGGATTTAATACATGCATCAAGGTGGGGCCTACATGAGTGGACCATTCCAAGCTTAGGGAAAAAGCTTGCATTTGTGTTTCTCCCAACAGACGTCCAGCGTCCTTGGACGCTGGACTTGGCATAAAGGTTGGAGGTGGGCCCTGCTTAGGTGGGCCACCAAGTGATGGATGGCATGGAACTACACATATAAGGTGGGCCCCTCTTATGAATGGTTTGGAATAAATACCTACCTCATGGTGGGTCCATTCAAGTGGGCCACATAACCTCATCACATAACAACAAGAAAAAAAAAAGAAAAAAAAAAGGAGAAAAGGAGAGAGATAGAGAGAGAGAAAGAGATGGGTGATGGAGTGATGGGGGATGGTTTGGGTTGAAAATTGTAAAAGGAGGTATGGTTGATGTTGAAAATGGGAAAAAGAGAAGTGGTGAGGTGGAAAGAGGGTAGACTTTTGTAAAAGGTGGAGATGGGTTGTTGTACTTGAGGTATGGGATGCTTTAATGGTTGATTGATGTGACTAATTGTAGAGATTCTCTCGAAATCCGCAACGCGCGGTGTTTCTTCGGAATAAACACTGATCGGCATCTTCTTGCCTGGGTATCGGTTCGGTGCGCAAGTCACGGCGTTGGAACCGCGGCGACGACGCGGTCGCTATGATATAACTTTCGGACCAAGCCGACGTCGGTGCGCGGGACCTGGCTTAGGATCGTGCGCAAACACCGAATACAGTGCGAAGGTTGCCGAAATTTGACCGGAAGGACCGCGGAAGCTAACGGAACAGTACGGATTAGGACACGGGTCTTACATCTTACGTTAGGGCCACATCCAAATTAAGAAAATTTCAACTTTAAGGTGAAGATCTACCCTTAAGCTTCTACCTGACATTTTAGATGATTATGAGTCTATTTGCTATTTGGTTAATAACATGCTCGATGAAATGCTTGAGTGATATAAAATTTCTAATATTAAAAGTCTTAGATATCGATGGTTAAAAAATGTTGATATAGATCAGATTGTGCTGATGTAGGTTGAATTGTATTGATTTGTACATGCATACAATTATTATTTGTTAATATAGGTTGGATTCTGTTGAAGTAGGTTGGATTGTACTGGTTCGTACATGTATTCAACTGTTATACCCTGGTGTAGTATTAAATTTGCTTTATGTTTATGATTATGTATTTGATAATCTAAATTGTTGTTCTAGTGCATTAAGTGTTGCAAATTATTCAAGTGGGAGGCTTTCCTTGGGTCAGCCACTCTCGGTTTGTTCAATCGATCGAGGTTGAACTCGGATGACTGATAATTATCAAAACTACATGGGATACCTTGCACTAATGCCAATTTTTTTTTTTGGGGATTTCTCCATATTCGATTAGATTAGTCTAATGTAAGATTGATCATTTCTATGCTTACTGTTGAATAACACCTTATACAATCTAGAATACATCTGTTACCATTGAAATGAGTCCACTCATAACCATTAGTACATTACGATCATACTTAGACTCATGAGACGAGCATGGTGGAATGGAACACCGTGTTCGAGCTATCGGTCTATGTTAAAGTGATGATCCTCCCATTAGTGACAGTGAGTGTCACGCCTCAAACCCGAAAATCGATCTCACAAAATTTTCGATTGCCAAATTCAGTTCCGACAGCCTCCGTAGTACCTCATTCTCTTCTCTTAGCACCCATATGCCAAATTTCGATCATAAGATCCTAAAAGGAGGATTTTTCAATGTACATTTATTTCGTAAGAAGCATAACCACAAGTATACCCAAATCACAAAGGCAACATCATCATCACATATCCACTAATATAAACAATTAAATATGATGCTGAAAGGGAAATATATATGACAAAATCAAGGCTCCAAAGGTCCGCTGCATGCTCCAAGCTCAATATTGCTGCAACCTAATGCCACCTGCACGCATCTATCGTGCATAAGCTTATAGAAAGCTTAGTGGGTGGTGAAAGTGTGTGCACAAGGTAAGTGCTAAGTAAGCAATATTAGAGTAATCAAAGTAAGTGGAAATACTGATAAACCCATAAATCATACAATATCAGAGTAATGCGAAAAAATGCTGATAAGGTCATGAATCATACGATATCAAAGTAAGCAAGGTAGATCATAATGAGGCAAATACTGAGGAAGTAATATAGATCAGCTATCCAATGCAGAGACATAATAAGCCAAGTGTTCAATACAATGCCATAAAGAGTCAAGTATCAGATGCTGAGGATGCAATGTAATATGCGGTGCAAATGAAATGACCAAACTGGAGTGAAGTCGGGATGATAGTACGTAGTATCGCATGCTATGGGGGTCCATCACAAGGGAATTCTATCCAAACCAGTCACATACCTAAATTTAGATAGTCAAACTCAATGTAGTAAACTCTTAATCTCAGGTTATTTGTGCGCCCAACCGAAATTCTGGCCGTGCGAAGGTACACGTAATAAATGGTTGCGCACCACCAGCTCGAGTGGATAGTGAATGAATGAATGAGCATACAACTCCTACTCAATAAGTCCATATATCAGTATGGTTCCTCTTTGGGATCATCATCGGGGTTTAGTACACTCTACATGCAAATCATCGCCCACTGATGCGCGACCATGCGAGTGGAAGAGACCTCACCATCCACCTGGCTAGTAGTTAGCTAATATCTACCCAGCACGTCGATAGCGGACCCATTCACAAGCTAGTCAAACTCAGCCTAGCAATGCCCCCTACTCTCAGGCAGGTAAGGCCACACCCCCTCTCAACCGACCACGACATAGCAGGAGAGCCTCCTGGTATTCAGCCCTCATGCGCTCATATATGTCTACTCGGTCTCGATGTTAGGGCGTCTTTTGGCCATGGAAGTTTAGGAATTTTCTCCAAAGGATATCTATGATGCCCGTATGCTAGAACTAAATATTTTTGATGTCCCATCTGGCCATCCACGATATGCCTATGGAGGCTATGGCCCTGATATCGCTAAGGCCTATAGTAGTCATAACACATAATGCAAGATGCATGAGCCATACAATCCAGTCATGCATCAATTATGTGCATACCGTGTGCTCATGTGAGATAACCTCCGCCTATTAGGGAGTCTCATAACAATTTGCCCAATGACATATGCAATGGTCAACCACATCTCATAACAAACATGTAGATGATGCATATGGGCATGTATCATGATGTTATACTGTCATATACTCATAATTGGTATCAATAACTGGCATCGACAATCGACCTCGACAATGTGTACATTTAACCAACATTGCCCTCAAAGAATGGCTCACATAGAGCCTAACATATAGTGGACCTATGACCTCACACAAGGGCCAAATATACAACACCATGGGCCTCACTCAAGAGCTTAATAAATATCACGATGGGCCTTTCATATGGACCTAACATACATCACCATGAGCTTCATCACCTAGCCCTCAAATGCATCAAACTAGAGCTAATTACATAAGCCTCATATAAATTACATTGAGCCTTAAACACAGGCTGAATACACATCACAATGGGCCTCAAATACGGGCCACATATACATCACATTGGGCCTCAAACACGGGCCGAATACACATCACAATAGGCCTCAAATACGGGCTGCATATACATCACATTGGGCCTTGACATTCGTTCTCGATATCTGGCTTCGACAATCGAAATCAACCTCGATAATTGACCTCGACAATCGGCCTATACAATTGGCCTCGACAATCGAAATCTGTATTGATAATCAGAATCGGCCTCAATCATCAGAATCGGAATCGGGCTTGACAATCGAAATCAGTATCGACAATTGAAATCAGCCTTGATAATCGGAATCGGCCTCCACAGCTGGAATCAGTACTGACAATCAAAATTGGCCTATACAATTGGCCTCGATACTTGGCCTGGACAATTAGAATCGGCCTATACAATCGGCCTCGATACTTGGCCTCGACAATTGGAATCAGCCTCGATACTCTGCCTCGATGTAAGGCGAGATCCCTGGATGGATAGCCGTTGATGGACTAAGAAAAATCAATGGGGCCCAATCATTTAAGATAACCCACTAGAGAATGATGAGAATAGGCCTAACTAGGCCTAATGGAAGGTCATAATGTGGATATTCAACCATTATTGCCAATTAATGTCGACATTTAACCAACATTGCTCCCAAAGAGTGGCTCACATAGGGCCGAATATACAGTGGGCCCACGGCCTCGCACAATGACCTAATATACATCATCATGGGCCTCAACAAAGGTCACGAACACATCACAGTGGGCTGCATGATATGGGCCGCACTAATGGGCCTCATACACATCAAGTGGGCTGCATCAATGGGCCTAATACAATGGGCTTCAAATACACAACAATTGGGCCTCATGGGTGGGTCACAAATACATCAAGGTGAGCCTCATGGATGGCTCATAAACACATCAAAGGTGGGCCTCATGGATGGACCATAAACACATCAAAGGTGGGCCTCATGGGTGGGCCATAAACACATCAAAGGTGTGCCACATGTGTTGTGCATGGACAACACATAAAATGGATACAATAAGGTGGGTCCCATTGATCTGAACAAATGGATGGCTTAGAGAAATACATGCATCATAGTGGACCCTTGAGATGGACGGCATGGAATGAAGCACATGCATCAAGGTGGGGTCCACGTTCCCTTATTGGACCGATGGAGTGGATTACACATACATCACGGTGTGTTGCACCTACCACCGTCTAAATACGAATGGTGTGGGTATAAGATACTTACATTAAGGTGGGTCCCACTATCCCATATGTTTAGACGGTGGAGATCAGATACATAAATCAGGGTGGGTTCCACGTGGTGGCCCACGAGATATACACCAACAATATATATTATATAATAATATAATATGGTATTATATTATAAACAACATCTATATAGCTGGTTTAAGCATACACCAGCCAAGCCTCTTTCACAAAGGTGGGTCCCATGTGGGGCCCACTATATAATATTATATTATTTATTATTATATATTATTATATATATAGTCAAACACCCAGCCCCTGGACATTCATTCTAGGGACGGTGTGGATGAAATCCATCCTGTCCAGCCACGCACATGAGGTGGGTCCCACATACGTGGCCCACATATAATATATATATATATATATATATATATATATATATATATATATATATATATATATATATATGTACTAGTCAGTACACTCCACTGACAAGTCATATATCATATAATATGTATTGTTTATTTTTATTTTTATATTATTATTATTATTATTTTGAAAAATAAAAATAGGACAGCAACGTGTTGCTGGACTGGTGGCCTGGATAAAACACTTGTATCACGTGGACCCCACGTCCAGCCACGGGATGGTCTGGGCATTGCACATAAATCATGGTGGGGCCCATGGATCAAGCTGATATACATGTTTTCCCTTCAAACAGGGCCTACCCAAATGGGCCGTAAGGTGAACAATAACGTGGGCTCCGGTTAGACAGCGGGTGCATCTCCCTTAGCGGGTGGCATGGATAAAATGCACACATCATAGGTGGGCCATCATAAAGAGAGAGAGAGAGAGAGAGAGAGAGAGAGAGAGAGAAACGGCGTGCAATGGAGGGACCTCGACACTATAGGCCCTCCCTAGGTGGGTCATGCAAGTATATACGTTAAAATGGGTCCCAAAAATCATGTGGACCTTAAACCAAATTTCAAAATCTAACGCTATGAACACCCACCATAGATCTTCTCTTCCTTCTTCCGCCAACACGATGTAGAGCTCCAAGGGGTGGATTTTAATGGTTGAGATGGTCTTTTGATGGTGGAGATGGGAGTTAGGAAGGTGGGCCACACTAGCTCCTCTCTTTTTCTCCTTGGAAGCCATAGACGATTTCCTCATTTGGCAATTGCTTGAATGGGGTGAAGAGAGAAATGAAAGAGTGATGGGAGTTGTAAGGATGGATGACATGGAGTGTATGGGTGAGGGATGGGGCTAATTGACTGTTTTTGGGAATGAGATGAGATGGGATATGGGTAGCATTGCCTTGTTGGCATGAAAGGTATGAGAGAGGTAAGGTCTTGGTTGACTTGGTGGAAAGAGGGGGTATGGGTAGAGATTCCATTCTCTTAACGAGGAATCTTCTTGGAAACGGCGCACACGTTACCCGCGGTGTTTTCTCGATTTATTCTCAGGCCCACAACTCTTAGCCTAGGTATTGCCTCGGTATGTGAGACGTGTCATCAGAACCGCGGCGATGGTGAGGTTGTTAGGGTACAGGTCTCGGGTCGAGCTGACTCTGGAATACGAGATACGACTCAGGGTCGCGCACAAACGCCGTTAACAGATCGCGGGTCGCCGTAATTTGACCGGGAGGACCACGGAAGCCTATGGAATAGAACGGGCTAGGATACGGGTCTCACAGCTCTCCCCTGCTAATTATCATGCAAGACAAAGCAAGGGAAGAGGAAGCATCGATTTATACATATTCTAATCAATACCATATAAGTCATAATCTTTCTTTAAACAAATGGAGATAGCGTTCTCTAATCTCAGCATCGTGTCTTCAGGATGCCTCATCAACGCTATGGCAACCCCACTAATCCTCGGATCTCGAATCAGAAATGATTGAAAATGAAATACTATGTAGCCTCACAATCTCTACGATAGGGAGCTATATCAGAAAATCTCTAAGTTATTCGAACTCGGGGATCTAACCATTCTAAGTTCTCAACAATTATAGAGTATATGGTAGCTATCAGCAGATATGTGATGTTATCCTCAGGTATTCCCAAGTTATGCTCCGATACCAACTTTTGTCCCGCCCCAAACCTGAAAATTGGGCTCACAAAATTTTCGATTGCCAAATCCGGTGCCGACAGCCTCCGTAGTACCCCATTCTCCGCTCCCAGCACCCATACGCTAGATTCCGATCCTCGGATTCTAAAAAGAGGATTTTCCAACATACATTTGTTTCGTAAGACGTATAACCACAAGTATACCCAAATCACAAAGGCAACATTATCATCACATATCCACTAATATAAGCATTTGAATACAGTGCTGAAAGGGAAATATATATGACAAAATCAAAGCTCCAGAGGTCCGCTGCAGGCTCCAAGCTCAATGCTGCTACAACCTAACACCACCTGCATGCATCTATCGTGCATAAGCTTATAGAAAGCTTAGTGGGTGGTGAAAGTGTGTGCACAAGGTAAGTGGCAAGTAAGTAATATTAAAGTAATTAAAGTAAGCGAAAATACTGATAAGCCCATAAATCATACAATATCAGAGTAATGCGAAAACATGCTGATAGGGTCATGAATCATACGATATCAAAGTAAACAAGGCAGATCATAATGAGGCAAATAATGAGGAAGTAATATAGATCAGCTATCCAATGCAGAGACATAATAAGCCAGGTGTTTAATACAATGCCATAAAGAGTCAAGTATCAGATGCTGAGGATGCAATGTAATATGCAGTGCAAATGAAATGACCAAATTGGAGCGAAGTCAGGATGATAGTATGTAGTATCGCATGCTGTGGGGGTCCATCACAAGGGAGTTCTATCCAAACTAGTCACATATCTAATTTGGATAATCAGACTCAATGTGGTAAACTCCTAATCTCAGGTTAGTCGCATGCCCAACCGAAATCCTGTCCATGCGAAGGTACACGTAATAAATGGTTGCGCACCACCAGCCCGAGTGGATAATGAATGAATGAATGAGCATGTAACTCCTACTCAATAAGTCCACATATCAGTACGGTTCCTCTCTAGGATCATCAGTGGGGTCTAGTACACTCTACATGCAAATCACCGCCCACTGACATGCGACTATGTGAGTGGAAGAGAGCTCACCATCCACCTAGCTAGTAGTTAGCCAATATGTACCCGGCATGTCGAGAGCGGATCCATTCATGAGCTAGTTAAACTTAACCTAGCAATGCCCCCTACCCTCGGGCAGGTAAAGCCACACCCCCTCCCAACCGACCACGACACAGTTGGAGGGCCTCCTGGTATTTGGCCCTCATGCACTCATATATATCCACTCAGTCTCGACATTGGGGCGTCTTCTGGCCACAAAAGTTTAGAAATTTTTTCCCAAAGACATCTATGGCGCCCGTATGCTATAACCAAATATTTTCGGTGTCCCATCTGGCCATCTAGGATATGCCTGTGGAGGCTATGGCCCTGATATCGCTAGGCCGTATAGTAGTCACAACACACAATGCAAGATGCATGAGCCATACAATCCAGTCATGCATCAATCATGTGCATACCGTGCGCTCATGTGAGATAACCTCCGCCTATCAAGGAGTCACATAACAATCTGCCAATGACATATGCAATGGTCAACCACATCTCATAACAAACATGTAGATGATGCATATGGGCATGTTTCATGATGCTATGCTATCACATACTCATAATCGGTATCAATAACCGGCATCGACAATCGACCTCGACAATGTGTACATTTAACCAATATTGCCCTCAAGGAATTACTCACATAGAGCTTAACATATAGTGGATCCATGACCTCACATAAGAGCCAAATATACAACACCATGGGCCTCACTCAAGAGCTTAATAAACATCACGATGGGTCTTTCACATGGACCTAACATACATCACCATGAGCTTCATCACCTAGCCCTCAAATGCATCAAACTGGAGCTCATTACATAAGCTTCATATAAATCACATTGAGCCTTAAACACAGGCTAAATACACATCACAATGGGCCTCAAATACGGGCCACATATACATCAAATTGGGCCTTAAACACGGGCCGAATGTACATCACAATAGGCCTCAAATACGAGCTGCATATCGTCACATTGGGCCTCGACATTCGTTCTCGATATCCGGCTTCGACAATCGGAATCAACCTCGATAATTGACCTTGACAATCGGCCTATACAATTGACCTCGACAATCGGAATCGACCTCAACCATTAGAATCAGAATTGGGCTGGACAATCGGAATTAGTACCGACAATTGAAATCGGCCTTGATAATCGGAATCGGCCTCCACAGCTGGAATCAGTACTGGCAATTGAAATTGGTCTATATAATTGGCCTCGATACTCGGCTTGGATAATTAGAATCGGCCTATACAATCGGCCTTGATCCTTGGCCTCGACAATCAGAATCAGCCTCGATACTTTACCTTGTTGCAAGGCGGGATCCCTGGATGGATAGTTGTTGATAGACCAAGCAAAATCAATGGGGCCCAATCGTTTAGGGTAACCCACTAGAGAATGATGAGAATGAGCCTAACTAGGCCTAATGGAAGGTCATAATGTGGACATTCAACCATCATTGCCAATCAATGTGGACATTTAACCAACATTGCTCCCAAAGAGTGGCCCACATAGGGCCGAATATATAGTGGGCCCATGGCCTCACACAAGGACCTAATATACATCATCATGGGCCTCACCAAAGGTCACGAACACATCACAGTGGGCCGCATGATATGGGTCGCACTAATGGGCCTCATACACATCAAGTGCACTACATCAATGGGCCTAATACAATTGGCTTCAAATACACAAAAAGTGGGCCTCATGGGTGGGTCACAAATACATCAAGGTGGGCCTCATGGATGGTCCATAAACACATCAAAGGTAGGCCTCATGGATGGACCATAAACACATCAAAGGTGGGCCTCATGGATGGGCGTACAGTAGTCACAACACACTATGCAAGATGCATGAGCCATACAATCCAGTCATGTATCAATCCTATGCATACCGTGCGCTCATGTGAGATAACCTCCACCAATCAGGGAGTCTCATAACAATCTACCCAATGACATATGCAATGGTCAACCACATCTTATAACTAACATGCAGATGATGCGTATGGGCATGTACATGTTGCTATGCTGTCACATACTCATAATCGGTATCAATAATCGATATCGACAATCGACATTGACAATGTGGACATTTAACCAACATTACCCCCAAGGAATGGCCCACATAGAGCTTAACATATAGTGGACCCATGACCTCACACAAGGGCCAAATATAGAACACCATGAGCCTCACTCAAGAGCTTAATAAACATCATGATGGGCCGTTCACATGGGCCTAACATACATCACCATGGGCTCCATTGCCTAACCCTTAAATGCATCATAATGGGCCTCATCAGATAGGCCTCATATACATCACATTAAGCCTTAAACACAGGCTGAATACACATCACAACGGACCTCAAATATGGGCCGCATATATATCACATTGGGCCTCAAATACGGGCCGAATGCAAATCACAATGGGCCTCAAATACGTGCCACATATACATCAGATTGGGCCTCGACATTTATCCTCGATATCCGACCTCGACAATCGGAATCAACCTCGATAATTGACCTCGACAATCGGCCTATACAATTGGCCTCGGCAATCAAAATTAGCCTCGACAATCGGAATCAGTATCAACAATCAAAATCTGCCTCGACAATTAGAATCAGAATTGGCCTCGACAATTGGAATCGACAATCAGAATTGGCCTCGACAATCGGAATCAGTACCGACAATCAAAATTGGCCTCGATAATCGAAATCGGCCTCCACAACCGGAATCAGTACCAACAATCAAAATTGGCCTATACAATCTGCCTCGATACTCGGCCCGAACAATCAGAATCGGCCTATACAATCGGCCTCGATACTTGGCCTTGACAATCGGAATCGGCCTCGACGCAAGGCGGGATCCCTAAATGGATAGCTGATGATGGACCAAGTAAAATCAATAGGGCCCAATCGTTTAGGGTAACCGACTAGAGAATGATGTGAATGGGCCTAACCAAGCCTAATAGAAGGTCATAATGTGAACATTCAACTATCATTGCCAATCAATGTAGACATTTAACCAACACTGCTCCCAGCCCACATAGGGCCGAATATATAGTGGGCCCACGGCCTCACACAAGGACCTAATATACATCATCATGGGCCTCACCAAAGGTCACGAACACATCACAGTGGGCCGCATGATATGGGTCGCACTAATGGGCCTCATACACATCAAGTGGGCTGCATCAATGGGCCTAATACACTGAGCATCAAATACACAGCAAGTGGGCCTCATCGGTAGGTCACAAATACATCAAGGTGGGCCTCATGGATGGTCTATAAATACATCAAAGGCGAGCCTCATGGATGGGCCATAAACACATCAAAGGTGGGCCACACGTGCTGTGCATGGACAACACATAAAATGGATACAATAAGGTGGGTCCCATTGATCTGAACAGATGAACGGCTTAGAGAAATACATGCATCACAGTGGACCCTTGAGATGGACGGCATGGAATGAAGCACATGCATCAAGGTGTGGTCCACGTTCCCTTATTAGACGAACAGAGTGGATTACACATACATCACGGTGTGTTACACCTACCACCGTCCAAATACGGACGATGTGGGTATCAGATACTTACATCAAGGTGGGTCCTACTGTCCCATATGTTTGGACGTGGAGATCAGATACATAAATCAAGGTGGGGTCTACGTGGTGGCTCACAAGATATACACCAACAATATATATTATATAATAATATAATATGGTATTATATTATAAACAACATCTATATAGCTAGTGTAAGCATACACCAGCCAAGCCTCTTTCACAAAGGTGGGTCCCCCGGGCCCACTATATAATATTATATTATTTATTATTATATATTATTATATATATAGTCAGACACCCAGTCCCTAGACATTCATTCCAGGGATGCTGTGGATGAAATCCATCCCGTCCAGCCACGCACATGAGGTGGGTCCCACACACGTGGCCCACATATATCATATATATATAATATTTATTATTATTATTTATTATTATTATTATACATATATCTATGTACTAGTCAGTACACTCCACTGACAGGTCACACCTCACTGTAACCACATCCAGCATCCTTAGACGCTGGATGGTGTGAATACAACACAGGCATCATGGTGGGTCATACCTTAATGGACGGCGTGAATGAAACACATACATCACAGGGATCCCACCGTCCTGGCTATCTGGACGGTGTAGGATCTTGTGCAAACACATAAGGGTGTGGCCCATAGGGTCTGCTGACATCTAGCACGTCAACTCCCTAGCTGGTGGGACCCACAGAGCTTGCTGCCATCCACAGCAGTTATAAAGGCATGGATATATATATATATATATATATATTATCATATAATAAGTATTGCTTATTTTTATTTTTATATTATTATTATTATTTAAAAAATAAAAATAACACAGCAACGTGTTGCTGGACTGGTGGCCTGGATAAAAACTTGTATCACGTGAGCCCCACGTCCAGCCACGGGACGGTGTGGGCATTGCACATAAATCATGGTGGGGCTCATGGATCAAGTTGATATACATGTTTTCCCTTCAAATAGGGCCTATCCAAATGGGCCGCAAGGTGGACAATAACGTGGGCCCCAATTAGACAGCGGGTGCGTCTCCCTTGGCGGGCGGCATGGATAAAATGCACACATCATAGGTGGGCCATCATAGAGAGAGAGAGAGAGACGGCGTGCGATGGAGGGACCCCAACACTTGGGCCCTCCCTAGGTGGGCTATGCAAGTACATACATTAAAATGGGTCTCAAAAATCATGTGGACCCTAAATCAAAATTCAAAATCTAACGCTATGAATACCCACCGTAGATCTTCTCTTCCTTCTTCCGCCAACACGATGTAGAGCTCCAAGGGGTGAATTTTAATGATTTAGATAGTCTTTGGATGGTGGAGATGAGAGATAGGAAGGTGGCCACACTAGCTCCTCTCTTTTTCTCCTTGGAATCCATGGATGTTTTCCTCCTTTGGGAATTGCTTGAATGGGGTGAAGAGAGAAATGAAAGAGTGATGGGAGTTGTACGGATGGATGAAATGGGTAGCATTGCCTTATTGCCATGAAAGGTATGGGAGAGGTAAGGTCTTGGTTGACTTGGTGGAAAGAGGGGGTATGGGTAGAGATTCCATTCTCTCAACCAGGAATCTTCCTGAAAATGGCACACATGTTGCTCGCAGTGTTTCCTCGATTTATTTTCAGGCCCACAACTCTTAGCCTAGGTATCGCCTCTGCACGCGAGACTCGGCATCGGAACCACAGCGACGTCGCGATTGTTAGGGTACAGGTCTCACGTCAAGCCAACTCTGGCATATGAGATACGACTCAGGGTCGTGCGCAAATGCCGATAACAGATCGCGGGTCGCTGTAATTTGACTGAGAGGACCCCGGAAGCCTACAGAATAGTACGGTCTAGGATACGGGTCTTACAATGAGCACTGATAAAGGTGACGAATCTATCTATTTTATTTAGAATGGCTGACAAGTCATTTCCACATTGATTAGTGTTGGCTGACAAGCCCTTACCTTATTATGATAGCCCTCAGAACCCTAAATTGGATTAAGGGACATGGGTGAGGAGCCACTACGACTGCAATGACCCTCGTAATCTGGTTAGACTCGTAATATAATGGTGGTAGTCTAGCTTCACCAACATGTTGTTTGAATAGGTTTTAATAAATATTTGGATAACCACGCATATCATGGAACTTATTGGTGATGCTGGTGATAAGATAGGCATGTGTGGAAGTTAAAGTTGTAATGGGGGATTGTTAGCATTACTGCAAAAGGCGTTAGAGTCACTTTGATGAGGGAGTGTTGAAATTGTGTGAACATGGATTCACATATCTTAACAAATAGATTATAAAATTGTTTATTTTGTTATGTTATCATTACATGCACTTGGTTATGTCAATAAAATGTATAACTTTCTTTGTGTTTGCGTGTTAGAGATAATATGCTTAAAAGTAGTATATGTAGAAATATGTAATTGTCGCGAACCAACTTATAAGGAAAATGTCCCGAATATAATCTTAGAGATATTTTTTCACTATATTGGTGTTTGATGCCTTTCATTTAATTAGACGACTAGGAATACGACCAGATGGTGGTGTGCTCGGGGTGCCCCAGTAGACTTATAACTTCATCCCTTTTGTAGTTGTATTTACCGTACATGTTGAATTTATTGTGATTTGTAATTTTCTTATATAATGGATACTACTTTTTGAATTGTTGAAAAGGCCAAGCTATATGTCCTAGAGGGGGGGTGAATAGGACAATGCCAAATAAAAACTTATAACAGCGGAATAATAAAGAAAATGATAGCCAAATTAAATAATAATGCAGGAAAGAAAAACAACCTCAAAATTCAGATCTTGAGAGGTTGATACAAACGTTATTCTAAGGACAACCTTACACCAAAAACAGAGTTTATGGTAGGACAACCTTATTTCTAGAAAGGTCTTTGTATCAAGTCTCAAATCGAAGAGGAATACAAAAACAAATATGAACTGAATTGAAATAACTTGTAATTAAAGATGTATTGTTCTAGGGACAGCCATACACCATAAAAATGGCAGGGCAACCTTGCTGGAACAACTTTCAAAATGAAATTGAAAAACAAGCTTATAAAGGAATAGCAGAAAGTAAATTCTAAGCTATTACAACATTCTCACAAAGCTTGAAATAATTACAACATTCACCACCATTCATACATCCCACAAAAAGAATAAAAACAATTAAAAGAATAAATCAATCAACCACAACTCAAAGGATTTATAGTGGTTCGCCTGTGTGTTCACCAACTGTTATCCAACAGCCACACAAAAAGCTACTCCACTCCTAATATCCTCACACAAGGGATATTAGCGTTCACTAAAGATAGGTTTTCCCAGGTTCACCCAAAACCCTTACAATTGTGTCTTTGTATGTGGGCTTACACAATTAAAAAAACCCCCACTTCTGAGTTTTCCTGGCTTTCCTCAGATAACCAATATAACAAGATTTTTCTGGCAAATCTTGAAAGAAACCAAAATAATAGAAAGGAATTTACAATATGTAAAATACCTGAATATCTCCTTCGTTGTAGCAGCCCGGTAGAACCAAATCAAAGTAGATGATTGAATGTCCAAGTTCAATGTCCAGTACTCGATTACAATGGTTCTAGTTCTAATTGATTTTAAATTAAACCAAACAGGGCTTGCCTTAATTGATTTTGATTCCAAAGAAAGGGAATAACAATTCCTCTTTTCAAATCAGATTGGAATAGCAGAAACAAAATCAATTAAAATAAAGCTAAGGAAAGAAGATATTAAATAAGCACACTTAGCTTAGATGGAGCACAAAATTATCTCTCAGAAGTTCGACGAAGATTGGCTTGAATACTATAATTAAATCGATGATTTCTTCTGAGATTCGTGCTCTATTTATAAGTGAAAAGATCAGGTCTTCGACTGGTCTAGAGTGCTCTACGACTAGTCGAAGCTCTAACAGATATTTGAAAAATCCGGCGGGATATGCTTTGACCGTTCTACGACTGTCGTAGCCCTCCTACGACGGTCGTAGGTCACCTACGACCGGTCGTAGGTTCCTTCGACTGGTCGTAGGTCCTGCAAAGACCTGGACTTGAGTCGTAGATTCTACGATCGGTCGAAGATGCGAAACACTGTTCCTACGATGGTCGAGCATTCCGGGACTAGTCGAAGGCTAGATTTTATCCGGAATTTGTAACAAACTTACGATCGATCCAGGAATTTCTTAGATCGGTCGAAGCAAGTCTAGGACTAGTCGGCAGACCTAAGACTGGTCGAAGAACAGACCAATCACATGTAAAATAACATTCGACTTATGTATCCGAAATGACCTACTTTCTAAGGTCATCCTATGGTCAAACAAACCTCAATCATGAAGTATGGACATTGAAACAAGAGACCATGAAGAATGAGCCTTGAAGTCTTGATGTAGACTAAACCTTGAAGTAGCTCAATCATGAAAGTGGCTTGAGTTTCAACTTGAGTCTTGAGTTCAGCTTGAGTCTTGCCTTGTACTTTCTTTTTCTTTTCAGCTTGAGTCTTGTGAGCAGTTCTTGCATTCAAGAGTCTTGTCTTGTGATCAGTTCTTTCATTCAAGATCCTGAGTCTTGTACTTGAGAGCTTTGCTTGATGTGAGCTTAGCTTGTTCATGTATGTTGATCCTTGAGAGAGCTTCACTTAAGCAGGTTATATATAACATAACAGTGATTTTGGCATCACAAATTTGACAACAAACAGGGATATAAAGTATAGCACTTACAATCTCCCCCTTTGTCAAATTAGTGACAAAACACATAACCAAACAAAAGTAAAACAACTGGTTAATACATGCAAATCAACATTTAACATTCAACCAGTTTCAACATTCAACAAGAAACAAGATCAAACATATATTCTTCTTGACACCCCACTCCCCCTGAGTAACATAACCAATGCTACTCCTCTCATAATCACATTAACAATTAACAACAAACCATTCTCCCCCTTTTTGTCACAAGATGACAAAGGAGAACTAAATAAAGGAATGAGAGTAAACATGAGGAGGAAATAGAGTATAGCAAAAGAGTCATAGAGATACTCAAGATAGCATCACAGATATCCAGCATAAATATTACATTAGGAACAAACATCCAGCATAGAATCCAACTCAAACTCAATCAAACAAGAGCAAAGTAATAAAGTTATTACATACCAAAAGTCTCATAGAAACTAGTCAGAATTAGAACTTGAAGATGGAGCAGGAATAGAAGGATCAAGTTGGTGCATGCCTTTGTTCAGGCACCTAAGATATTTGCGCATGTATTTGAATTGCAAATCATGAGCAATAGACATGTTCTCCAACTTAACATTAATATTCTCAACTTTATCTTCTAATGCACTCAAACGTGCATCAACATCAGATGGTACAAAATCTGGATCATTAGCAGAGTCAGAATCCAGTTACTCAAAAATATCATCCATATTAATATCAACACCAGCTTCTTCAGGACCACCATCAACACCACCACCTTGTTCAGGAAGCAGATCCAACTTCATCTTATTAATATTTTTATTGTTGAAGATAAGATGATGTATTGGTGCTTCATCAACAGGAATATCGACTAACATATGATTAGACAATACGGTCATAAAGTATGCAAATGGAATGTCACTATGACCAGGATGGAGGCGAAATCAAGAATGAAATGACAGATTAAGGAAGGCAAACAAATCGAGTACCATTTGAGATAGCATGGATAACACGAACCATAAATGAAGTTAAATCGATTTATTACCCGATCGAGGATATAAATTAGACACAAAGATTCTGTGAAGAATTTCGTATTTGGGTAACAAATACCTTGCGGGAGCGCATTCCCTTTTGAGTCCATTGAACATCCATATTACACAAGTCTCTAGTGAGCATGCGTTTTTCAGCCATTGAGGGTTTATCGGTTAAATTATGAATTGGAATACCCTCATCATTCACAGGAATTTCCATAAGGGCTGAAATTAAATGGCGATCAACGTCAAATGGCCCTTCTCTAGTAGAAATTTGAAAAGTTAAATTATCCTGTGAAAATGCACTAATACATGAAAACATGGATTGGGCAATGGACCGGTATGCAGGCCCACCCCAATGCAATAAGTTAGTCCAACCTACAGCTTCAAGCATAGGAAGGATGTCAAATGGAGCAATGTGATTGACATCAACAGCATGTTCAACGATAACCTTACGAGATCTAATGTCCCTAACAAATGATGGATCATCATTGGGAACAAGAAGATGACGTTTAGATAAAGGGGTAGATCTGGAGGAAGAAGAAGGACCACGTGAAGTAGTTTTCTTACCTCTAGAAGCCATTTGCAACAAGGATTTAAAGGAATAAAGAAGTTGCAAAGGATTGAGAAGAGGGTTTGCTCACAACAGATTTTCAAAATCTCAACCCCAAATCTCAATGATTTTCAAGATAGAAAGCTTCAAGAGAGAAAAGGAAGCAATCTTGACACAAATATGCAAGAAAAACGGATTTGGAACACTAACCTTGAAGAACTTGAAAGATGGGTTCGACGAGTCGAAGTTCGGCTCCAAGGAGAAGAAAGAAGAAATGAGGAAGAAAGTGAAAAATCCCCAATATGAAGTGAAAACCGTGCACCACGACTGGTCGTGGGTATCTACGACCGGTCGTAGTACGACTGGTCGTGTATACTCACGACTGGTCGTACAAACCCCAAAAATCCAATATCTTGCAATTTAAACAAAAATTGAAATTCAATCTAGCAAATATATACAATAATATACAAGAAGGCATAAATTATCAATTTAAAATGCACATGCCAAGATCAAATTTCATCTTTTTGAACTTGCTTTTATCAAGAGGTTTTGTAAAAATGTCAGCACGTTGATCTTCGGTAGGAATATATTCTAGAGATATAACTTTTTCTTCTACTAATTCCCTTATATAATGAAATCTAATGTCAATGTGCTTAGTACGAGAATCCTGAATAGGATTTTTGAAATATTTATCGCACTGGAATTATCACAATGTAATAACATAGAATCCTGTTTAATTCCATAATCACTTAGCATTCGTTGCATCCAAACAAGTTGTGTACATGCATTACCAGCTACGATATACTCAGCTTCAGCTGTTGAAAGTGATATAGAATTTTGTTTCTTACTAAACCAGGAAACAGGACAATTTCCAATGTAAAAACAACCACCACTGGATTCAGCATCCGAGTACCCAGCTAATTGAACATTGGTTTCATGAGGATACCAGAGACCGAGATTTATAGTACTTGCGACATATCTAATAATTCGCTTGACAGCAATCAAGTGAGATTCTTTTGGATCAGATTGATATCTTGCGCAAATACCAACACTTAGAGAAATATCAGGTCTACTAGCAGTTAAATATAACAAACTACCAATCATACTCGATAAAGTTTTGAGTCAACATTTTTACCATTAGAGTCTTTTGAGAGTTCTGGGTAGTACTCATAGGAGTATCGAAATTCTTGCCATTCTCAAATCCAAATCTCTTGATTAGATTCAAGGCATACTTAGATTGAGAAATGAATATTCCTTGATTGTTGCTTTACTTGCAATCCAAGGAAATAAGTCAATTCCCCAACCATGCTCATTTCAAACGTGATTTCATCAAATCTGCAAACTCAGTAGTCAAGTCAATACAAGTTGATCCATAAATGATATCATCAACATAAATCCGTACCATTAAGATATGATCATTTTGTTTTTTAACAAACAGAGTTTTATCAACAGATCCCATTTGAAAATTATGAGTTAAAAGAAATTTCGTTAGTTTCTCATACCATGCCCTAGGTGCTTGTTTTAATCCATAAAGTGCCTTTTAAGCCGATACACATAATCAGTATTTTTGGAATCTTCAAATCCCATTGGGTGTTCAACATAGACTTCTTCATGTAAATCGCCATTTAGAAAAGCACTTTTCACATCCATTTGATAGATCTTTATCTTTTTAAAACATGCAATGGATATAAATAGTCCGATAGATTCAAGACGTGCTAGCGCAAAGGTTTCATCGAAATCAATTCCTTCAATTTGAGTATAACCTTGTACCACCGTCTAGCCTTGTTTCTCATTATATTTCCACATTCGTCAGACTTATTTTTAAAAATCCATTTTGTTCCAATGATGTGTTTATCTTTAGGTCTTGATACGAGATACCAAACATCATTTCTTATGAATTGGTTGAGTTCATCTTGCATCGCAACAATCCGGTTTATCAGTGAGCGCTTCTTTTACGTTAGATGGTTCAATTTGGGATGTAAAACATACATAATTACATATATCCTTAAGTTGTCTACGGAGTGCGAACACCGGTGAGAGGGTTTCCAAGAATTTGTGTGGTTGGATGATCTTTAAGTGTCCTCACTCAGAATCAGTTTGATTTGATGAAGTATCGGTTTATAAATGATTAGTACTTCATCATTATCGAATTAGAAGTTGGTGTGTTTAAATGATCATCAATGACAACATTAATGGATTCTTGAATCACACCGATCCTTTTGTTCAGGACCCTATAAGCTCGATTGTTTAAAGAGTATCCTAGAAAAATACCTTCATCACTCTTCGTATCGAACTTTCCCAAATTTTCACGATCACGTAAAATATAGCACTTCCTTGCCAAAAACTCGAAAGTATTTAACGGTAGGCTTTTTATTGAACCACAATTCGTAAGCCGTCTTATTATTATCTTTTTTGTGTAGACTCGGTTAATAATATAGCAAGCTGTGTTGACTGCTTCAACCCAAAGATTTTTAGAGAGCTTCATGCTATTCAACATGACATTAGCCATTTCTTGAAGCACCCTATTCTTCCTTTCTACAATTCCATTTTGTTGAGGAGTTTTGGGAGCAGAGAATTCATGTAATATTCCTTGGTCGGTACAGAACTTCTCAAAATTGCTATTCTCAAATTCAGGATCCATGATCACTACGAATTTTACTGATTTGAGAAGATTTTTCAGTTTTAATACTATTGAGAACTTTTCTTACTTCTTCAAGGGTTTCAGATTTATCAATTAATAAGACTACCCAAGTGAATCTGGTAAAGTCATCAACTATTACTAGGATATACTTTTTCCCACCATGACTTTCTGTTCTGGTAGGTCCTATCGGATCCATGTGGAGAAGTTCGAGTGGTCTTGATGTGGTATTTGAATTCACCTTTTTGTGTGAGTTCTTTGTTTGTTTGCCTATCTGACACTCACCACATATTTTATCTAATTTCTGAAGTTTGGGTAAACCTCTTTCAAGTTCTCGTTTGCTCAATCGATATAAATTTCGATAATGTACATGTCCAAGACGTTTGTGCCATAAATCAGTCTCGTCTGTATGGACCATGTAATATGTTTGATTAGATGAGTTGGATTCACTAATAATATAGCAATTTTCAGACGTTCTACGTCCAGTTAATATTACAGAACCCTTATTGTTTAATATCTCACAACTTTGATTAGAAAACCGAACATTATGGTTATTATCACATATTTGTGATATACTAAGCAAGTTGTGCTTTAGGCCTTCAACATATAAAACATTTTTAAACACCGGAAGATTAAAAAGTTGAACCGTACCTTGGCCTAAAATCTTGCAGTTGCTTCCATCACCAAATGTGACTGAACCATCACATATCTTTCAGATCGGTGAATAAAGCTTTGTCACCTGTCATATGCCTGGAGCATCCACTGTCTAGGTACCACTTTGAATGACTTGTTGCTTTGAAAGTAGTGTGAGCAACCAAGCAGGTGACTTTAGGAACCCATTTCATAACTGTTTTGGGTTTAGGAACATAGTTGGTCTTCTTTTGTGTATATTTGTAGGAATGACCTATAGAGTTAGATTTTAATAGCTCCTTGAGTAAATCAACTATCTTTTCAGCTAGTGGATTTCGATTCGGATTAAAGTTGACATGGCTGTTTCTAGGTTTTGAAAAGTTTTTGAATTTTTAGAAAAATCTTGATAAGTACTTTTCCCTTTTGAGTTTGAGGACTCTCCTTTAACAAACATAGGAGGAGTATACTTTTGTTTAGGAGGTTGATTTTTATCATAGCCCAACCCGGATCGATCGCCACATTTTCTTGATCCGGATAACAATTTTTCTAACTTTGGATCACCTTGGGCATATTTCCATGTGTCCTTTAAACTCAGAAGAGATGATACTTCAGTTATAAGTTTCTCAATTTCAGATTTTAAATCAACAATTTGAGAGTTTTTAAATTCCAAATCGCATTTTGATTTTTCAAAATTATCGGAAATTTGTGATTTTTCTAAGACAAGCGATTCAAAACAATTTTTGAGTTTAGAAAACTTTTCTTTTTGAAGTTTAAGCTTGAACAATTTTACAACTTTCCTTATATAGGGCATTGTAAGCATCTTGAAGATCATCTTCATTTTCACATTCACTATTCAGATTTTCTTCACTTGTAGAGTCATTATCCGAAAATGTGAATTTGGCTAGAGTCATAAGAGCTTTGACCTCATTGCCCGACTCAGTTTCAGAATCTTCTGATTCAGGAGAACCTTCAGAATCGGATGATTCATCCCATGTAGCCAACATACCCTTCTTCTTGGGTTTGTCCCTTTTAGGACATCTATTTGCTAAGTGCCCATATTCTAGACGGTTGTAACATTGACTATCTTTCAAAGATTTTGAGATTTGGGTCTAAACTTCTTTTTGTCATTTGATTTTTGAAAATCAACCCTTTTCTTGCTTTTGAAAATCTTATAAAAATTTTTAGCCAAAAGAGCCATATCATCTTCTGAATTTTCTTTTGAATTACATTTAGAAGATTTTAGCGCGATAGATTTACCTTTAGGAGCTTTAAAGTTTAACTCGTAGGTTTGTAGAGAACCAACTAGTTCTTCAACCCTCATATTATCCGTATCACGAAGTTCTTGGATTGCGGTTACTTTAGAATTGAACCGTTCAGGAAGTGAGCGTAATATTTTTGCACATACTTTACTTTCCGGGATTTTATCGCCAAGACCCCACATTGAGTTTACAATGTCATTCAATCTAGTGTAAAAGTCCATAAACATCTCATTTTCCTCCATATGAATTTCTTCAAATCTGGTTGTGAGGAGTTGGACTTTAGATTTTTGACAATTGTAGTACCCTCGTGTGTCATTTCTAATGTATCCCAAGCTTGCTTTGCGGTATCACAAGAAATGATTCTTTTGAACTCATCCGGTGATAGTGCGCAAGTAATTGCATTTAGTGCTTTAGCATTTGCACTACTCTCACTTTTCGAAGGGTGGTCCATTGGTAATATGGTGTGGTTTTCATAGACTTTGAACCATCAACCCCAGAAACTTCCATGATAGGAGGATTCCATTCAATCACTGTGGCTTGCCACACATTTTCATCCATTGATTTGAGGAAGATCCTCATTTTGGCTTTCCAATAAGCATAGTTGGAGCCATCAAAGGGTGGAGGCCTAGTGAGTGAAAGGCTATCAAAATTTGACATCTTAAATAGCTTAAATCGTTAGCTCAGGAATTAAATCCAAGAATTAAAAGGAGCTATTAGGCTTTGATACCACTTGAAAAGGCCAAGCTATCTGTCCTAGAGGGGGTGAATAGGACAATGCCAAATAAAAACTTATAACAGCGGAATAATAAAGAAAATGATAGCCAAATTAAATAATAATGCAAGAAAGAAAAACAACCTCAAAATTCAGATCTTGAGAGGTTGATACAAACGTTATTCTAAGGACAACCTTACACCAAAACGAGTTTATGGTAGGACAACCTTATTTCTAGAAAGGTCTTTGTATCAAGTCTCAAATCGAAGAGGAATACAAAAACAAATATGAACCGAATTGAAATAACTTGTAATTAAAGATGTATTGTTCTAGGGACAGCCATACACCATAAAAATGGCGAGGGCAACCTTCTGGAACAACTTTCAAAATGAAATTGAAAAACAAGCTTATAAAGGAATAGCGAAAGTAAATTCTAAGCTATTACAACATTCTCACAAAGCTTGAAATAATTACAACATTCACCACCATTCATACATCCCACAAAAAGAATAAAAACAATTAAAAGAATAAATCAATCAACCACAACTCAAAGGATTTATAGTGGTTCGCCTGTGTGTTCACCAACTGTTATCCAACAGCCACACAAAAAGCTACTCCACTCCTAATATCCTCACACAGGGGATATTAGCGTTCAATAAAAATAGGTTTTCCCGGTTCACCCAAAACCCTTACAATTGTGTCTTTGTATGTGGGCTTACACAATTAAAAAAACCCCCACTTCTGAGTTTTCCTGGCTTTCCTCAGATAACCAATATAACAAGATTTTTCTGGCAAATCTTGAAAGAAACCAAAATAATAGAAAGGAATTTACAATATGTAAAATACAAGAATATCTTATTCGTTGTAGCAGACCGGTAGTACAAAAAAAAAGTAGATGATTGAATGTCCAAGTTCAATGTCCAATACTCGATTACAATGGTTCTAGTTATAATTGATTTTAAATTATACCAAACATGGCTTGCCTTAATTTATTTTGATTCAAAAGAAAGTGAATAACAATTCCTCTTTTCAAATCAAATTGGAATAGCAGAAACAAAATCAATTAAAATAAAGCTAAGGAAAGAAGATATTAAATAAGCACACTTAGCTTAGATGGAGCACAAAATTATCTCTCGAAGTTCGACGAAGATTGGCTTGAATACTATAATTAAATCGATGATTTCTTCGAGATTCGTGCACTATTTATAAGTGAAAAGATCAGGTCTTCGGTGTCTAGAGTGCTCTACGACTAGTCGAAGCTCTAGAGATATTTGAAAAATCCGGCGGGATATGCTTTGGCCGTGGTCGAGTCGTAGCCCTCCTACGACGGTCGTAGGTCACCTACGACGTCGTAGGTTTCCTTCGGCCAGTCGTAGGTCTGCAAAGACCATTTGGACTTGAGTCGTAGATTCTACGGAGTCGAAGATGCGAAACTCTGTTCCTACGTGGTCGAGCAGTTCAGGACTAGTCGAAGGCTAGATTTTATCCGAATTTGTAACAAACTTACGATTGGTCGAGGATTTTCTTAGAGTGGTCGAAGCAAGTCTAGGACTAGTCGAAGCAGACCTAAGACTGGTGGACGAAACAGACCAATCACATGTAAAATAACATTCGACTTATGTATCCGAAATGACCTACTTTCTAAGGTCATCCTATGGTCAAACAAACCTCAATCATGAAGTATGGACATTGAAACAAGAGACCATGAAGAATGAGCCTTGAAGTCTTGATGTAGACTAAACCTTGAAGTAGCTCAATCATGAAAGTGGCTTGAGTTTCAACTTGAGTCTTGAGTTCAGCTTGAGTCTTGCCTTGTACTTTCTTTTTCTTTTCAGCTTGAGTCTTGTGAGCAGTTCTTGCATTCAAGAGTCTTGTCTTGTGATCAGTTCTTTCATTCAAGATCCTGAGTCTTGTACTTGAGAGCTTTGCTTGATGTGAGCTTAGCTTGTTCATGTATGTTGATCCTTGAGAGAGCTTCACTTAAGCAGGTTATATATAACATAACAGTGATTTTGGCATCACAAATTTGACAACAAACAGGGATATAAAGTATAGCACTTACAATTGTACCTTTGTATATTAGTCATATATTTTTGGGTTTTGTTATCTTTACCTTACTTTAGACCTGCTAAGTTGAAATGTGTTTACTTTGATTAATTATATATGGAATGAATGTGAATCTAAATGAGGACATACATGTGTTTTTATTAAGTTCACACCCGAAAACTCATGATCGGAGTCTTCGTACTCAAGTGTTGAATTTTGTGGCATGACAACACATCAGAGTGAGCCCTAAAAAATTTATTCAGTATAATATAGTAACTTAGTACGCAATATGCACCCAAGCATACAATCCGGTCAGAGCTATTCTTTCATTGTTGCCTACAAAATGTGTTCTGCACTTAATGGACAGTTTGAATGATATTGTGATTATATTTTATCCCCATGGTAATAACCTTATGAACGGTTTAGATGGCATATAAGTATCATGGCCAGCCCCAAGAATGTTTTAGTGGTGGTCCTTTCTGTTCTCACTATTTCTTGTTGTGTGGCCCACTTAAGTTTTGGATCTATTTGATTTTTTTGGATTCTTGTCCTCTAGTAAGCCTAGGGAACCAATTGACGGAGTGCATTTCTCATGCGCATATCTATGGGCCCATATAGCTTTCGACCACAATAACCATTTATGGGGAGCAATTCTCGTCCACTAAAATTAGACACGAATCACCTACGCCCATGTAGGAAGTTCCTGTGGAGTGAAGGAATGTGGAGCCCATAAAGATTCTTGTGACAAATCCACTCCATCCATTGATTTCACAAGACCACAATAGGGTAAAAGTCTAAAAATTAGGCAGATCCAAAATTTAGGTGGGTCACACCACACAAAACAGTTAGAACGTAGGCAAGTCGCTTCGCATTTTAATTAAAAATATCCAAAGTCCAACTTGGACCATAAGTTACCGTCCACTCATTGTGTATCTTCCAACTTGCCTGGTGTATTAAACATCCAACTCATTCAATACGTTGGCCTTTTAAGGATCACTGTACAAAAATTAGATGGATCCAATCATTAGGTGGATCACATTTTTTATTTATTTATTAGTAGTTATAAATTATTTTCTAATGGTAGGCCCACTTAATGACTAGTCGGCCTGATTTTGATGCAAGGTAATCAACATGGTGGGGCCAACCTATTGAACTGGTTATATGCTGCATATGTGTAATATGTTGGAAGATACCATTGGGGTGAACAATAACTTGTGGTCCAATTGATTGGACTTGAGAATTCGTGTTGTGATACATATCATAGATCCAGGTGGACCACATGCATATTGAAGATCTGGACCAATAATCAGGTAAGGCACATCGTGACAAAAGCCATGGATCGAAAATAATACTAGACCATTGATTACGCATGGCAAACTATTCTTAAAAATGGCCCTTAGAAAAGGCACATCAATTCAAATTTAATGTACATATGTAGTTCACTTGACTAATGTGGTAGCCTGATTTTAGGTATATGACATGTTAATAGTGTGTACTGCTTGATGAGTGTTCGGGATCTTTGACACATGTTGTCCACATGGATCTTTGACTCATGTTTTACGGCTAAACAAAAAGGTTCTCCTATTGAATTAGGATCCATATAATAAATGTTATATTTTTATGTGTTAAATCTTATATTTTCATATCCGTAACTAATTCCATAAACATGTTGATAAATGTAGAATTTAACATCTAAATGCCACAGGCATTGAGACAACGCGTTTTTCACCAAAGTGATAGATACCCCTCTTGGTGTGTACATGTAAAGGCTAATTTTCTTAGGCCTTTATATGTGCTCTCTTTGTTAGTGTGTTTTCTATATAAGGAGAATAAGTAGAGAAAGTGTATTCTTCTAGGGTATTCCTTGGTGAAAGAGTCTTATATATAAAGCAAGAGTGGGAGAGAGGCAACCCTTGTATTTTTGTTCTCTTGTTTTAATAAAGAAGAAAACTTTGTATTACTATCTTGTGAATATAGCTATATTATCAAATTATATAAATACTTGTGCGTCTTGTCTTTTATTTTTCCTTTTACTTTAAAGTTTTGTTTTGACTCTTTTCTTTTGTGGTTTTGCTTTTTACTAATATTGATCGCGTCTGGGTGTTTATATATATATATATATATATATATATATATATATATATATATATATATATATATATATATATATATATATATAACAATTAGTATCAGAGCCAAAAGTTGATATGCCTTTTAGTACAAAATCAATGTTGGCATTTATGTTACAATCGTGTTCTAACTGACTAGTTTGAGTTATACTAGATTTGAGGTGCCAAAGTTCGATAGATCCATTTACACATTGTGAAAGCTAAAGATGAATACAATGTTGGTAAAAGAAGGCTATAAAATTGTGATAGAGAAAAAAAGAAAAGAAAATTGTAGAGATGAAAAATGAGGAGTTTGAGAAGAAAAATCAATTAGTTATGGTGGACTTTCTTCTTGCACTAGAAAATTTCATGTTACTCAACATGTTTGATCAAACTATTGCTAAAGGTTTGTGGGACAAATTGTGAAACCTAAATGAAGGAAAATCGATGTTAAATAAGATCTTTATCCAACTACAACTATACAAATTGAAGATGAAGAAATGATTCTCTTTGCAAGAATATTTGAATGAGTTTAATGCTTTGATTTGTAGATTGGTGATGATTTAGTAATGAAAAAAGATTACACTTCTGCTCTGTTCGACGCCAGATTTGTAGGATGGTTTAATTATTAATCTTAGTAACAATCTAGATCTCAATATGAAGTCAGTTATGTCTGTAGACATTCCACTATCAAAATATGACCACTTGACTTTATAACTTTGGTGGGCCTCTTGATTAAAGTAAGCACATGGCTCAAAACACATAAGACTACAACTAACAAACTAGATTGGGGTAGACCTAATAGAAAGGGCTCTATCAGGGCCAGTTTTTACAGAATAGCCCTGTTAGGACCAATTTTGTATTTTTAAAAAAAATGTGAAAATGGCTATGGCCCCGCCATTTCTGTGTGGAAATGGCCCCAACCTAGCCTTTTTCATGCAGAAATAGTCCCGGCTCCGCATTTGGAGGTTCTGGCTTCTGTAAGCTAGACCAATCCAATTTTTACATGTCATCATTGGACCAACCCCGATGCTTATACGATAACATGGTTCACACGAGCTTCATGTGAATGATGAGCTATGGATGTCCATGTATAAAAGGCCTTAAGCCCTTTAGTACTAGTAGGATTCTCCAATGTCTAAACCAAGTGGAATCATGAGTGCACAAGGGCCAAATATTAGTAGTTCGCGCCTCTTATTGTGTCAAGGTTGGTTGGAAAGGGGTTTAACCTTACCCGCCCAAATATAAAGGGCTATATGCTAGAATGAGTCTGACCAACTCACGAAATGTGTTCACTATCGACAGGCTAAGTAGGTTGTGGTAAACCACTGACAAGGTAGATAATGAGGTCTCTTTCACTCGCTTGGTTATGCGCGTAATGGGAGGTAGCTAATGTCAGAAGTGTACAAGACCTTGGTGATGTTCTACATAAGAACTATACCTTGATATGAATTTGACATCAGGATATGCATGCATGTGTTGCATAGATAAATATGACATTTGGCCTTCTGAGCCCTCATAGTACATAACCTTAGTATGACTGATGACATTAGTGGATTTGACAGTATAACTCTCCATCATTTCTACATAATCTAATATCTGTATATTTTTTACATGCTTAACGCATACACATGAATCTCTAAGCTTCTTATTAAGCTTACACATGTTGTTCATGTGCAGGATATGCTAAGCAACAATAAAAGTGTGACTAGAGCACGTACCTGATCTTTTTGAATTTTAATTATGCATTATATTTTCCTTTCCAACACTGTACTCAAATAGTTTTTATAGTAGATGTATGTGATGATGTTTTAGTTTATAGTACATTATAACTATGCTCCTTTACAATACACACACACACACACATATATGTAGAGAGAGAGAGAGTAATGCTCACCTGCGCACCAGTTCACACGTCATTACATACGAACCTTGATGGTAGCTGAAGGATCTGACGTATGGTCTAGATGACGTGCGAGTTTGATAGTGAGTTTTGGTCCTGCGCACTTTGCGGAGAGAGAGATGGTCTCCCACTTGCACGCCTCCTACGTTTCTTACGGAAGCCTTTCGTAGGAAGTTAATGCGTTGGGATGCTAGGTGGGGCCCACCATGATGTTTAGAAGAAATTCACCCTGTCCATCCTTTTTGTGAGATTATTTTAGTATATTAAAATAAAACTGGAGTGGACCCAAAACTCTAGTGTGCTACACAAGAGGAAAGAATAGGGATTCAGTGACTACCATTGAAATATTCATTCGGCCATAAAAGCTACTTATCATGCTAAGTTTTTTGTGATTTTACTTCATCTCATTAGAATGACCTTATAAATGGTTTGGATGACATATAAACATTAAGTTGGAGTCCAGGAAGGTTTCAATGGTAGGACAGTCTTTTCCTAGATTTTCATCTTATATGGCCTACTCAAGTTTTGAATCTGCCCCATTTTTTGTCATATGTCCTAAGATGATCTCGCAAAGCAGATGAACGGGGTGAATTTCTTACAAACATCATGGTGGTCCCCATATAACATCCTGCCTACTTCCTGCTATAGGCTTCCCAAGGAAACCCATTGCCGGAGCCTCTCTTCAGATTATTGAATGCGGGCGTTGGTAGCAAGGTGGCTATGACAGTGCTTTGTGGCCCCCATCATGATGTATGTATCCTATCCATTCCTTTCATCCATTTTCCAGGCAATTTTATGGCATGAGCCCAAAAAAATTGAGTTAGATCCAAATCTCATATGGACCACACCACAGGAAAGAGTGGTGATTGAACACTAATCATTAAAAACTTCTTAGGGGCCACAAAAGTTTTGGATTAAGCTCATATTTTCATTTTCGCTTCATACAGGTGTGTGTGACTTAATCAATAGATTGGATGAAAAATAAACATTAAGTGAGCCTTAGGAAGTTTTTAATGGTGGGCATTCAATCGCCACTATTTTCTTGTGGTGTGGTCCACTTGGGATTTGGATCTCCCTCATTTTCGGGCTAGTATCGATAATGATATGAAAAACTAGATGGACGGCTTCAATAAAACACATATATATCATACAGGGCCAATAGAGCACTCTAAGTAGCCACCTCGCTACATACGCTGTCAATACGCAATCCGCTCCTGGATTCTCTGAATGTATGTAGATTGCGTCTTACCTCCACCCGTCTCCAATGTGGAACGGGCAACATTTGAGTAACCACCATGATGTATAGGTCTTATCAACATCATCCATCCATTTTTTCGTATCATTTTAGGGGATAAGCCCAAAAATGAGGCAGATCTAAGGCTCAAGTAGACCACACTACAGAAAGAACGTTGATAATGATTCCCATCGTTGAAACTTTTCTAGGGCCCATCATGATGTTTATTTGCTATCCAACTTATTCATAAAGTTATATAGACCCAGGTGAATAGAAAACACAAATATTATCTCCATCCAAAACTTCTTTGTCCCCCAAGAAGTTTTCAACGGTAAGAGTTTAATCCTCATTGTGTAGTCCACTTGAGCCTTGGATCTACCTAATTTTTGGGTTTTTACCCTAAAATGATATGAAAAAAATGGATGGACGGTGTGGATAAGACGCATACATCATGGGAGCTACTCGAAGTTGTTGCCCATTCCCAGCTGGAGACGGGCGAGGGTAGGATGCAATCCGCATCCAATCCATTTCCATTTACGGATGCAGTTTGGCTAGAAACACTGCCACTAGCCAGGTGGCTAGTGGTCAATGCTATCTGGGCCCCACCATGATCTGTGTTTTATCCACATTTTCCATCCATTTTTACACATTATTTTCATAATTTATCTTATAAATGAGGCAGATCAAAATCTCATATGGACCACACTATGGGAAAACAATAGTGATTGAATGTATACTATTAAAAACCTCCTATGGCCCATTGTAATGTTTATTTGACATCCAACCTATAAATCAGGTCATATAGACTTGGATGAAGGAAAAAAAAACAAATATCAGTTTGATCCAAAACTTTTGCAGCCCCAGGAAGTTTTTAATGGTGAGAGTTCAATCAACACTGTGTGGGACACTTGAGATTTTGATTTACCCCAGTTTTGGGTTCATACCATAAAATTATCTTCAAAAATGGATAGACCACATGGATGAGACACATACACCATGTTGGGGTCCACAAAGCACCGACCACTATCCATTGGCCAGTGGCAGGGAAGTAGCCAATCCATTTACATTTATAACAGGTTTCTTGTAAAAGCCTATTGCAAGAAGTAGGCATGCTGGGATGCTATTGGGGGTCCACCATGATGTTTGTAAGAAATCCACCCAGTTCATCTGTTTTGCTAGATCATCTTAGGACATACGACAAAAAAGGGGCAGATTCAAAACTTAAGCGGACTATACAAGATGAAAAGCTAGGGAAAGACTTTCCTACCATTGAAATCTTCCTGAGCTTCACCTTAATGTTTATATATCATCCAAACCATTTACAAGGTCATTCCTAATGGGATGAATTAAAATCATAAAATACTTAGCATGATAAGTATTTTTTATGAATGAATGAATGTTTCAATGGTAGTCACTGAATCCCCATTGTTTCCTCTCGTATAGCACACTAGAGTTTGGATCCACTCAATTTTTGGTCTAATGAACTAAAACAATCTCACAAAAAGGATGGATGGGGTGAATTTCTCACAAACATCATGGTGGGCCCCACCTAGCATCCCAGTGTAGTAACTTCTACAAAAACTTTCCTTGCGAGTGGGAGACCGTCTCTCTCTTTGCAAGGTGCACGTGACCGAGACTCACTCTCAAACTTGCACATCATCTAGACCATATATCAGATCCTTTGGTTGATATCAAAGTTCGGACGTAATGATGTGCGAACTGGTGCACAGGTGAGCATTCATATATATATAGGGAAAAGGTACTATGCGCTTGACCTCACAATAAGCTCCCATGAGGTCGAGCTATGTGGGCCCCACCGTGATGCGTGTCGACCATCAACACCATGCATTTGATGGGTCCCCTCTAAATTATGAGATATCCAAAAAATCAGCCGTATACGGAACTCAGGTGGGCCATACCATTTAAAATCATGTGAAGAAATGCCAAAAAACATATAAAGCACTTGGTGGGGCCCACTTGAGTTTTGAATGTTGCTGAGACTTGGTTTGAACCCTCATCCAAGTGGGATACACATAATGGATGGGCTGGATTTGCAAACCACATCTCGGTGGGCCTAAAAAATGATTATGAATGTTTTAATGGTGCACAGCCCCTCCCCATTTCTGTATGTGGTGTGGCCCACACAAGTAACGGATTGACTTGATTTTTGAGACCTAGGCCCATGATGGAATGGTGCATCTGACTAATGGGGTAGATGTTCGAAACGCATCACGGTGGGGCCCACACAACTCGACTTCATGGGACGGTCTTGTGAGGTCGAGTGCATAGAACCTTTTCCCATATATATATATATATATATATATATGGGAAAAGGTTCTATGCGGTCAAGCTCATGGGAACTAGGTCGAGTTGCGTGGACCCCACCGTGATGCGTGTCGACCATCTACCCCATCAGTCAGATGCACCATTCCATAGTGGGCTTGGGGTTTAAAAAACAAGTCAATTGATGACTTTTGTGGGCCACACCACATACAAAAGTTGAGAGGGGTTACCCTCCCATTAACACATTCATAATCATTTGTTGGGCCAACCAAGGTGTGGTTCACAAATCCAGCCCATCCATTATGTGTGTCTCACTTGGATGAGGGGTCATACCATGTTTCAGATGCATCCAAATTTCGGGTGGGCCCAACCAAGTACTTTTATATGTTTTAGGCATGTCTTCACATGATTTTAGATGGTATGGCCCACCTGAGTTCTGTATATGGCTAATTTTTGGGATATCTCATAATTTAAAGGGGACCCATCAAATGCACGGTGTTGATGGTCAACACGCATTAGGGTGGGGCCCACACAACTCGACCTCATTTGTACATGCACATGTAACTGGTACATAGAATATATATATATATATATATATATATATATATATATATATATATATATATATATATATTTATATATATATATATATCCTAAAAAACCTCTTTGTGGGATTCCATTTTCAAGACTTGGTGTACGGATGCTGAGTGCCAAAAATGGGGCACTACGGAGGCTGTCAAATCCAAACTCAGATTTACAACGAATGGGTGCAAGAAACTAAATTTGGAGCGTGACACTTGTGCTGTTAAAATGATCAATAATCTATATAATTTAATTTATGCAACAAGACTAAATACTTTATTGTTGTTGATATCGAGTTTCTATTTGTAGCTTTTGACTAGTAACCTTGCTTTATGTTGATCAGAATACTGATATGCTTTGTAATTAGTCTTATAGAATCACTTCAAGCCAATTGTTTTGTATCACTTTAAAAGTTGAGTTAACTCTCACTTGTTGTTAACTTTCACCCATTTTTTTCTCTTTAATTGCTTCTTCAAACCATAGAAGATCACAATATGAGAGTAACAAATAGTTATTCAAATTAACATTATCACAAGTGAATTTATTGATTCATCATGTTTTATGAACATCTACTTCTTTTTACACATGTTATCGCTACATGTTATATTTAAGTATTAGATGTTATTAATTTTCACTTTTCTTTATAATATTGTATACTAACAATAAAGGAGTATCAAAATGTTCATATCTTTTAATAAAATTAGCTTTTTTAGTCTTTTCATCTCTATGCTTAGATTGGTAATGATTATATTTGTCACAATTATAACATTGAATATTGAATTTATCAAACATTAGTGTTACCTTTAGCATTACCTCTTCCTTTATCACTTGATGAATGTGAGCTTTGATTTCCTTTATAACATTGAATATTATTAGATGTTCTTCTACTATGTTCATGACTAGAACCAGAACATAATCACGATCATATTAAGCTCTCCCCTTTTACAATTGAAATTTTCAAATATTGAATATTGAGTTTTGAATGCATGTTCAAGTGATGAAGAGACTCCTTATCTCATTCACTATTCATGGGCTTCCAAAGAATTCATGAGTTCTTCAATGGACATGGAATAAACTTTTTTCATTTCTTTGAAAGTACAAATAAACTTAAATTTTGGGATGAGCATTCGTAAAATTTTCTCTATGGCTTCTACATCATTAAATTTTCTCATTTACAAGTAACTGATTTGTAATAAAAATTACTTTCTATAAATAATTAGTAATCTTGTAGATAATATTTCAAAATCACTTTTGTTTTTAGATTCATACATTTCTCACTTAATCTCTATATTTATAACTTTTCTTCAAAATGTCTCACACTTTTTCTATCATTGTATCTCTTAAGATTCCGTGAATGCCACCCCACGCAGTATCGGTGTTCGCATGTATGCCCATCTTTTGGTGGAATATTCTTGGTTAGATTAGGCTTGCTTTTGTTTCCTTGGATATGTAATATATCAGGAGTACAATTTAGATGCATGGGAGATGATTTAAATTTTAAAGTTGTCATTAGCTAATAAAGCTACTAAATTTACTATTGGCTACAAATCGTAGAATTAATTGCGAGTTAGGGGAATCGTGGAATCCCCAACTTATGTAACTCTAATGGTTGATCTACGACTGTTGGTTCTAGGTAAGGGTCATGGTGACTAAGAATAAGGGGTTCAAAATCCTCTTATACCCACACAATGTGTAGTATTTACTTTACGGGGTTTCCGACTTTTAGGAAAACTTAGTGTGTAACGCCCCGAAAATCGGCACCCAAGTACAGAGACCCCGATCCCGAGTTCCCAGGTGTTAATCCAATGAGAATGCACATGTGACCTCATTCAGATTTACATTCATTTCACACACAGATAATCAGAGTAACACAATTCACTTAGCAGATCCAAAGTGCGGTAGAGATAAAGAAAGATTTAAAATAGTAGAGCTAACAATAAAAAATATGATTTTAATGGTGGTGATCACCCACAATGGGGATTATACAAGCCACAATATATACCCAAGATGGTTAAATTGTAAAGCTTTCAGTTTATTCAAAATCTTCCAAAACATAATGGTGGTGGCGCAAGCCAATCTAAGCTTATCCGCCGGAGGCCTTGATAGAGCCTGCATCAATAATATGCTTGGTTGGTGTTTTAAAACACCCTCTTGGGTGGGAGTGAGTAGCTAACTTAGTAGTTTCATTAGTTCTAAGTTACACATGTTATCAACATAATCAGCATAGTTAATGATAAATAAGAAATCAAATAATTCCTAAATATTATTGTTAAACGTGTATATGAAGATATGACATGATGCATGCCTTTTTCAAACAACGCTCCCTCACACATGATTCCGACCACCTGGTTCGTAAATGACAACACTTCCTCAACATGCAACTTCAACGTCTGTTTTGCCACATTTTAAACTAATGTGATGCAATGAATGATTATGTTAGTCGAGTAATTATTAAGTTCAATTCATCCAGCATATTGGCGAAACTAGGATACTGATGTTATATTACAAGTCCTTATCCAGATCACATGGTTCGTTACTGCACGTAGCGACTTCTTACCAGTGTCTCTTGATCTAAATTTAGGGGTTACCTGTTTATCTCACAAATCAACAATTCCAAAGGTACGGTATGATACCTAAATGTATGAGGATCAACCCGATATGGGTCGTCACCCAAACCGAGTATGATCACTCAGTTTCGAGGTATGAGCTTGTCACATAAAACTAAAAACAAATAAAGAAATGGCTCATCACTCAATTTCATTCACGCCCGATTCGTTCGAATGATACTCTGGCACGGAACCATCGGCCGGGTAATTTGATGGGGGTCATTCGAACAATGGTGTATCACCTCCATTAGTGCTCACTGGTCACTATAAGGAGGCTTGTTACCCCATGCGTAGGTCAACGGCTCAGACACGATGTCCCATACCACTATGCCCGGCTCATAAGTCTTAGGGGATCGTATCACACTAACGGTTATGAGTGGATCATCCATTGGGAATATGGTATCCTAGATTCAATTTAGTCTTATCATACATTGTAAACATACAAGATCTGTCGATTAATGGACTAATTTGATTGACCTTGGAGAACCTCGGTGTAACAGACATTGGGTGCAAGCATCCCATATAGTCAAGCTAGTGTCAGTTGTTTGTGTTCACCCGAGTCAATCGAACAAGCCTAGGGTGGCCACCCTAATTCGAGCCACCCATTGATTTGGAAGATTTACCAATTGACCCAACATCGTAGAAATCATAAGGATTGCTATGAACTAAACACTACATCATGCAATTATAGCATACATACTACTACGCAACTACGTAGGCATTTCATCGAATATGCAAGCATTAATAGAGTAATACATTCACTTAGGCATTTCCTCAAACATGTGAGTAGCAATGAAATAATGGATTCAATCACTTAGACATTTCATCAAACATGTGAGCAACAATAGAGTAATACATTCATTGGAGCATTTAATCAAACACGTGAGCATCAACAAATCAACGCATTCAATCAATCACGTAAGCATGTATAGACAAGCAATGACACATATTACAATCAAATACGAAATGTGAACATGCTAGCTATTTACAAATCATTCGCCAAAATAAATAATTAACTGAGACCCTCAAGGGTTGATAAATGGAAACCTAAGCATAATGGTCAGCACCTTTAAGAAGAAATTTTCGATTTAGAGCTCCTAGGGTTAAGGATTTGGGAAAAAAATCATCAATTTTTAAATCAAAATCAAGAAAACACAATTAATGACTAGAAATATAAACTAGGTTGCTTAATTGAAGGGTAAAATATATATATATTTTTTTACCTCCGATTCTTGGCATGGGTGGATTTGGTGGAGGTTTGGTATTAACCAAAGGTTTTGTTGAAGAAGTACTAACCCTACAAGCACCAAGATTTTCATCACTCAAACATACACACTTTCCATTCTCTTTGTATTTCTTATCTTCATCTCTCTCTTTTTCTTTCTCTTCTCCCTCACCCAAGCCAGGGTATGAAATTCGTATGGGAGAAGGGGGTGCCCAAATGAGGCCCTTATATAGTGCCAGAAGTAGTGCAAATGGCCCTATTGGACCTTTATCCATTATATTAACCTTAAGAGAGTTTGTTTCCCACTTATAGGGTCTTTTCCGGGGGCCCACTGGCTCATCCACGTTAGGAGAAATGTGCCCCACTATAGGTCTATAGTTTATCAGAATCAGGCGGCAATCGGACTCTTCGATCAACCGTGGGGGCCGCACTTAAGATGGACAGTCGTCGGTGATCGATCCGGGCCGTGACTATATGGATATGAACAGGGAAATATCCTTAACTCATATGTCGAGTTTGGTTGCAATCTAATGGTCGAAAATTCACAACTTCACGAAAGAGCGGAAAGTCTATTTTACTTAAGTTTCAGGCTTCAGCGTAGGATATTTGCGCATTTCGAGCACTCGGCCTCTGGCCCAATTTGCACAGTTCTACGTAATATCTTGATTCTCCACCCGCGATGGACGTCAAGCCTAGCGAGACGGATATTATTCTATAGTTTCGGAACTAGTGACCCACTAACGAGCGGTCTAGAGCTTGTTCGAAAAATCAGAGCATTTTTGAAATGAATTAGGTATCAAGATTTCTTGTGCATAATTATTATGGTTCAGATTAACTACGTTCATAGTACGGCTTATTTACAATTAGCAGAAATGGCGAATCGGTCTTAATAACCCTAAACCGTTGGTTTTTAGGCTAAAAGGGTAATTAGATTGTTTTGGTTTGTTAATTAAAATCTGACCCCTACTTATCTCGGCTTTGGGTAGATCTTTATTTAGTTACAGTTGTCTTAATTAGTCAGTGATAAGTCAGCTAGATTTGGGCCCCATGTAAATAAATCATATGGCTAAACTCGGTATTTAAGTGATCGGCAGGATTCGTTGGCTTTCTACGGTTTATTAATCAGATTTGTACGGTTATTTACTGGTAACACCCATGTATAAACTAACATTGAGTGTTAATGGTAAGTAAGTGATAATATAAGTTAATTATATAAAAAAAATTCAAGGGTTTTTTTTTGGAACTCCAAAACAGTGAAAATCCAGGACGTTACATAGTGATACTTTGGCATTGCATATTTATCCATGCTTCACAAAACCCATGAGGGATTGAGCAGGTAAAAAACGAAAGTTCATTATCTAACTTTGTAAAGTTAAATGACTTCGGGTAGGCAAAACAAATAAAAAAAATATAGTAAGTAGAATAAGATGCAAACTTACCATTATTTCGCAGAGTTTAAGACTTAGAGTAGGCAAATACAATGAAGTAAAATGGGGTGTAAAAGAAAGAAAAATAAAAGTGTGAGCTGATGATACACATATATTAGGAATGTGTAGAGTAGAATATGATATGAGCTTGATTGAAATGCGAGAAGGAAAATGAGAGATCAGGCATCCTTTTTGTTCAAAATGGACGGTCAGAAATCCCCAATTCCAAATCTACTCTTGACTTTGCTTGCTTCTTTGTTCAAAAATGAGAGATCAGGTTGGCTTTTTGAGTTGAGCAAGGTATCGACATTGATTAGGATTCTCTAAAGTATTTAGAGGAGAGGACATGTCCTAATTGTCTATCTCTCAATCTCCCGGTCTCCTTATTGCTTCTCTAAGACTATCTCCCCCCTAAATGGTAGTTGTTGTGCCAAATTTATAAACGGAATGACACATGTCCCTTCCTTGAGATTTTGGCATTTGGGAAATTGTAAAAGGAACTACATTAGGTAAAAAAGTATTATAGGTGTCTGTTGCCGTGCGGCGGACCGACGGTCTACTTTTCCTCTTTATATGCTTTTTGCCATGCACATGCGATTATGAGGTTTTGAATGGCTAATTTCCTCCCTTGATTTAGGCTTGTTAGGTTCAAGATTGCCTAATCAGAATCGTTAGATGCCTTCAAGGGACGTTTGGGTCTTGTTCATTCTTTTTTGTTTATTTTTAATGTTTCGCTGAGTGTCTAGGTTTGGTTTTATTAAAAATATATATGGTCAGGGTTTTCAAAGGGCATAGGTTATAGATAACATAGTTTTACATTTCTTGGGGCCATGATCTATAGATCGGGCCCTTTAGTTGTTTCCATGATACTCTGAGGGTCCTATTCCCTTGATCGATCATATTTCTGATGGTTCTTACACTGCCCTAGGAAGAGCTTAGTCAAAATATGAAGAGTAAGTTTCCCTCATTCTGAGTGATGTGTCCATAAAGTCTATCAAATGTAATCCTATCTACAACTTGAAAGATGAAGTACAATGCCTTTTGTACTATTTTTCAGACATCTCGAAGAGCTTGTTGTTGTTGTTGTTGTTTTTTTTTTTTTTTTTAAGGTATGTGGAAGATCTTTAAACGTGTCTATGTTGACTACATTAGTGTAGCCATTCTCAATGAAAGTCCATAATTCTCACAATCTAAAGAGAACCTTCATCTACATACTCCCATGGTCACATTTTGTCGCAGAAAACCATGGGAGTTGTAATTAAATCATTACATTCATGACCATTATTCATGTTGATGTAACACTTCTCCAATCTATTGGACCAAAAGAAAGAAAGGAAAAAAGCTTCCTCACCTAGGCTCTTGCAACACTTGATGGCCACTTGATGGTGCAACATTTAATCCATACTGGATCAAAGTTATAAAAGATATGGAGGAGAACCATGTATTAAATAAAGAAATAAAGAAATAAAGAAATAAATTTCCCTTAAAACTAGATCTTCATATGTTCACAAAAGCCCCATATACCTATATACAAATTTATTTATTTTTTATGTAACAACTTAAACTCTTAATAATACCTGTTGATGTCAATACCTAGATCACCCTCCGCCGAGTCCTGCGTGCTCGGAACGAACATTGGTCTTGTACAAAACAGTAAACAAAGGAGACACTGGCTCAAGTAGGGAACCCTCCGATGCCAAAGTCAGGATAGGGAAACCGGGTCTAAGTAGTATATAGTAGAAGGGACCGGCTTGAGTTCGCAGAGTCTAGACTGATGCAGATTGTCTGAAGTGATCATGTAGTGCCAGACGCGCTGCTCTTCTGTGCACAATCTTACTCTGGCATCTGATTCTTAAGAAAAGAGGAGATTTGGGGAGCGCCCTTTAGGTAATCTGCAAAAAGGAGTAAGATCGATCAGAAAGGGTCAGGTTGAAAAGAGATCGCAGAAGAAATAAGCATCACTCGGGATCCAACCTGGAGTGGCAAATCGGGTGGGAACTCGGATTCGCGGACTGCTAAGCTCGGCCGCAGGTGCTTCCCATTCACCCAAGGCCCAGAACCATTTGTTCTTCCAATCCTTGTTGGAAGAAGAAAGGCAAAGGACGAGGCCTACACCCTGATGGGCTCGAGCAGTAAAATAGTACCAGCACAGCTCGTTAGGATCGTGTTTGGCTTGATAAAGTGTCAAGAACTCGTCGGGCATTAGCTCCTAGTTTTTGGCTTGGTGCCATAACATGTACGACGACATCAAAATTCTGCAAGCGTTGGGGACGAGTTGGCCCGGGGCTAACTTTAGACCTGCAGTCAAGGCACGGATAAAGGGATGTAATGGAAGTTGAAGCCCGCACTATAGAGCATAAATGAAGATGGTGACATCACCCTCGGCAGGGTCCCCAAGGGTGTCGTGGGGAGCAAGGGCGGGTATCTGGACGGAGTCGGCGATTTAGAATTCCTCTCGAACCCAGTCCATTTGGGACTCAATGAGTAGTGAGCCCCCAACGATGAGCTTTGAAGCTCGGCCACCTGAAGGTCCATCAGCAGCCCTCCCCATCGGATCTCTGGGTATTCTTTTTGTGCCCTTTAGACGAGCACGGGACTTTGATTCTTTGCCCCTCGTGGGCGGAGGTAGAGAGGTACCGCTTCTAAGGGGCCCTTAGAAACCTCTTACCTAGAATCCGAGCTCTCTTGCCCGAAGTCACCCTCATATGTGTATCCTTCTCGGATTTCGTCTGAGTCGCTCGACATTGCAGATGATTGTAAGTGAAAAGAACAAAATCTAAAGAAGGTCGGAAAGAGGAGGAACTCACCGAAAATCACCTACTCAGGTGAACTTCTGCAGCAAGCGCCTTCATAGAAAATGTAAAGTATGCCCCAGGGAAGGGTATGAAAGCTTATATAGTCTGAAGATACTCTCAGCAATCATGACGGATAGCTGTCTCCAAAGCTAAAGGGCTCGATCTCGAGCCTGAGGGTGTACGTGGTGACTTGCGATACGCCCAGCCTGACATCCTTCGAACCGTGCGCTGTTAACATTTAATGCACCGACGCCCTTTCGCCTTTCGAAGTCCATGCAGCGTTGCCCGATTCACTCAGTCGAAACGCCTTAACGCCTCTGGCCACGTGTACGACGTCTAATGGCTCGAGCGTAAGAAACGGCTACCACCGTATAGTGCACGTGTCTTAATGAACATTATTGCGACGCTTCGATCAAGCTTATCATCACAAGAAGGGACAATTCATCTCCCTAAACCTCGGTTCGTTTCCCCGAGTCTATTACTCTCTAAGTCCGAGCTCAGACTGAGAGAGTAGGGGCTTTTGTTATGGGTGAATCTGAATCAAGTCGCGTCGAGGTTAAAGTAGAAGCATCATGGGGCAAAGCCTCGGATTGATCGCGTCCGACCCGAGGCGATTCTAAAGGCTCTTATAGAGCTACGACACCGACCTGAGATTAAGTGGTCGAGCGTCCGACGAGCAGGACCTCGGAATAATGGTGGTACATCTGAGCCGACCTGCTTTAAGTTCACATGTTAACTTAGAATGTAGAAGAGGTCATCGCGCACCCGCCCAATGTACCTCCGACCTATTCTTTCCTGCTTTATGTGACAATGATCAGCTCACTCATGGACTCAGATCGCCTAGCAGGATCTAAGCCTTGAGGTCGGCTCGGATGAGAGCTTGATCAATGATGACATTTATGGAATAAACCCAGTAACGCATGATCAGTATAATGCCTAGCGATCTCCAAATAACGGCCAATGATCGCGTGTGTGTAGCTCTCACGTAGTGGTGATAACCCTGCCGAGATTATCGGGCACATCCAGCAGGGCTCTAAGATATAAATAGGAATCATTTCTACGGGAACAGGTACGCAATATCTCGCACCCTCACTCTACTCTATACTACTTAGACGTGGTTTCTCTAACCTGACTTTAGCATCGGAGGGTCCCTTGCTTAAGCCAGGGTCTACTTTGTTTACTGTTTTGTGCAGGACCAGGGTTCGTTCTGAGCACGTGGGACTCGACGGAGGGTGATCTAGGTTTTCACATCAACAATACCCATTGCTAAAACGTGCCCATCACTAATAATCCGATTGGCAAGACTTGCCTAACACGGACACACACCCCTTTATGTGTGTGGTGTGTTGCACAAGACTTGGAAAGTCCTATTCATGAGACTTTCCTAATAGAAGAATTATAATCCCTAATACGTGGTAGCTACAAGTAAGTGCATCTACCAATCAGGCCATAAGATCATTTTATCAACATGATTATTTATTTATTTATTTTAAAACCAAGGCTTGCTCTTAGTATTATAATTATCAATTCATGTAGTTTGAATCCAGCAACTATGATTTGGATCCAATGCCCGTATGATCTCTAATACATAATTATGATTAACTAAAATAAGAAAAACTCTTTTTGGGCATCAACATAAGGGCCCTAAGGTCATTTGATCAGCATCTTTTTTTGCCCATAGTGTTTAATTAGATTAGCAATTCCAGTAATTTGAATATGATAAGTATGATATGGATCCAATGCCAACATGATCTGTAATGCATATCACAATTAATTAAAATCAGATAAACTCATTTTCAGGCGTCTATCAATGGGGCCCTAAGATCATTTGGCCAACTTGCTTTATTATTATTATTTTTTTTTCAAATACGACTTTCCCTAAATGTTACAATAGCGACATGGGTAATTTGAACCTGATAGCTATGATTAGGATGTAATGCCAAAACGATCTCTAATACTTAATTATGATTAACTAAAATCAGTCTATCAAACGGTCCCTAAGAAATTTATTTGATAAGTATGATGTTTTTAGCCATGGATTTCCCTAACTAGCATCATGATTAGTGATGTGGGTAATCCTAATCCAGTAATTAAGATTATAATACGATGCCAAATGCCAAATTTCAATAAGCATGTATTAGCATTTGGTAAATGAAGAAGAGAGGGTAGCTTGCAATTTTGGGTTGTGGATGGTTGTGTGGTCAATTCAACAAAAGGGCTGGAAGTGACCCCTGAGGACTTAGAAAAACTAAACAACATGGGTGGTGTAAAAGCATTCAAATAAATAAGAGACCACGGGATCATTAAAGTAGCCCTGCCCACTTGCATACCCACTTGCATGAGATTTGAATGATCCTCGGCCGGAGGACATGCACTTGGGTTTCCACTTTGCACAGGTGGGCCCATTGGATGCTGATCTAGACTGTCGGTCGACATGATCCGCCTTAGATGGACCACCCCATGAAAAATCTCCTAGAGTAGAAGATCTAGCCACCCATCCGGAGTGCCTCTTTTTAGTTGAATGTTGACCATTGCTTTATTTTTCATTTTAGTAGCCTAATCATAGGCCATTAATTGAAATTATCCTGAGATTTTTAAGGCATTTTCCATTTGTGATGGACCCCAATTAAACAACAGTCTAGATCACTGGACCATGAGCCCCACATTCCCAAAATGAGAACCCAGCACACATGTGTACTCGGCCCGAGGACCCTATAATTCCTCCCTACTTGCTGACCGTCTCACTCAAACAAAAACAAAACCCCCCCAACTTGCACTTTTCTTTTACTACAAGTTGAGGTTATCAAAGCCAAGTTGCAAATGCAACCAGCCTTTCGATTCCAATTGCAGAAATATTTTTTATTTAATGGCGATAGACAACCTTCCATGCATGTACCTTGGGAGACAATGTCAAGCTCTCTCTAGAGGATGGAATATTTATTTTATTATTAAAAAAATGAAATAAAAATAATCCGCACCGAGCCTCATGCTCCGACGGGTAAGATTTACCCTAAGGATGTGGCATCAAGATCATGGGTTCGATCGCAGGTGGCCCAGTCCAACCGACATTCGAGTGCACACAACATGTGATCTACGTAGATTAAAACCAAAATAAATAAATAAAAAGCTCCTGCATGCATGGCCGACTCAAAGCACCGCGAGCCGTGTTTGGTAGCCACTTAAAAATGAATTCATCTCATTTTAGTTAATTATAATTATTTTTAGAAATTTTGGTAAGGATTAAAAATAATTTTGATAATTATAATTTATGTAAACTAGGATCTCTAATACATAAATATTATTAACCAAAGTAAGATGGAATCATTTTTAAGTGGTTAATCAATGAGTGTGGGATGGCGGAACATTAGTCATGTGTATGTCTATATGTATGTGTCTATTCATGAGGGCGAGTGCTTATTACCTAGGTATGTCGGATTTTTAATTAACTAAGTTATACATTATCATATTTTTAAATGGCTTAGGTTGTCTCTGGTTGCATCAAATATCATAAAATTTCATGACTGATCAGTTTAATTTGGAGAAAATTTTCATGATATATTTCATGAAATTTGAGGCAACCAAACATGCCCGGAAGGTACATTTTAATGCACCAAATATCGTAAATGTCGTGATATTTCATGATTAATCATTCTAATTGGGTACAAAATTTCATGAAATTTGGTGCAACCAAACACACTCTCAGATTTCTTTATATAAAATAAAATTGGATTAGTTATATCAACTACACTTTGAAATTTTAGAGAAAGAGGACTAAGGAATTTAGATAAGTGATAATTTACAAGGGTATTTTGGTCAAATTCCAAAATTACAAATTCAAGAAACACGTGCAAAACCATGAAAGTAGAGAAAGTACAGGGAATTCACAGGCTGTATGTATTTATTTTATAATGAGAAAGTAAGGAAGAGAAGAAGAAAATTGTCACAAATGACGAAAATGACCAATGACAAACGAAAAATGACGTAGGCTCCCACAAAGGCAGGCCCATTTGAGTGTGTAATCCATGTTCAAACAAATCCTCTGATCACATCCGTTCGGCCTCAAAAGCTACCACAGCAGTCTTGTAATGTGGATGATTTGGCAATGAACGGCCATCAAGCTACCATAGCAGGAGTTGTGATGTGGGCAACGATGAACGGCCATCATCAACTGAGATATGCAAAACTCATAAGGATCGATGGGATCTAGCAGCTGAACTCTCAGCAATCTGTGTCAATGATTGCAAATTGCACTTGACTATGGTGTCGACAAACACACATGTATCTTCCTTAGTGTTGCCATGTGGCACGTCGACAACGTATGATTCGACGACGATCGTCCCCTGGCCGCCTGGAGCCTGATGAAGGGTGGTGACTGAGCGGTAGTTGGTGAGTCGGTGGTCCCCACCGACAACGCTGAAGCTGAGGACATGGCGTTCTTCATCAAGGATCTCCAGCCTCTCAGTGCTGGAAGCTGCAGGGAGGCCGGAGATTACGCGGACCTCACGGAGGGTGCCGACGTTGCCATCGCCGACGATGACGTCGCAGCTCTTGACAAAGTGCTTGTAGGCCTGTGGTGCGTCGAAGCGGCGGACGACTGACCAGACAGTGGATACCGGAGCAGCGATCGGTTGGATGACGGCGGAGCAGCACTGGTCAGGGCCCACCGAGTGGGCGTGGTGGCGTGCAACAGCATCGGGGATGGGGGTAGCGGATGTTAGAGGGTTGCGCCGAGGGAGGGGTGGTTGCTTTTGGCATGTCATGTTCAGGTTGCTGATTCTATGGAGTTGGATAGAGGATTTTGGAGTTGAAGGCATTTTACTTTGAGATTATTTCTCTTTTGCTTTCTTTTCTTTGTTTGGGTGGAGTTTTTGGTTTGGAAAGGTCTTTGAGGTTGTATATATATAGATAGAGAGAGAGAGAGAGAGAGAGAGAGAGAGAGAGAGAGAGAGAGAGGATAGTGGTTGGTTAGCTTCCATGAGGTTAATTAAAATTCATGTGGTGGTAATAAAATAGAGACCAATTGGATGTGTGAAATTACTAAAATAGCCTTTGTTTGGAAGTTAGGGCATGTTACACTACCTGCCCCCTTCAATTTAAACAATGACCCAAATGCCATTATATGCCCTACCCATTGTTTGAACATAACTCTATTTTAAAATGTATTAAAGAAAACCCATGACTTTGATGTTTATGGGTGTGTTTGGTTGCACAAACATGATTAATCATTCTAATTTGATACAAAGTTTCATATATTTCATGAAATTTGTCACAACCAAACATGTCCTAAAACTCCATATATTTTACAAGAATGACAAAGAAAGTCATTTTTTTAAACATCAATGTGAAACTTCATCTTTTCAAAAACTAAATTGTTTTATTCTAAGAAAAGAAAAGAAAACCTTTCAAAAGTGATTTAAAGACATGTTGATGGTAACAAATTGATATTATTAAGAGGAAAACAGGAAGTGGAGGAAGGATTGATTTATATATGGATTACTTGAAAAGATACTAGCATATCTTGCAAGCTTTGCTAAGCATGTGTGATGCATTGCTAGAAATAGTTAGATGATGTATATACCATCACAGGTACCAACATGGCCGACAGATACTCTTGTAAATTTTATGGCCTGAAAATAAATATGGTCCATTTAGTATGTGTGCTGCATTGTTAGAAATAGTTAGACCGGCAAGAAAATTTCATCTAATCTTTTCTTATTCTCTATATTTATTAGGAAAACTGGCCCAACCTCACAAAATGGGTGTGATCATCAACTGGACCCGGTACCAATGTTCCATGATGGTACTTCAACAGAGCCTACATGAAGCATACGGACTTACTGAAGCTCAATATTACTCATATATTTATAAAGTCTTAATGATTTTAATTTTATTCATGCACAATATTATGAAATAGAGCTTTGCAAGGCCTAGGCATGTTTGCGGGTTAGGTAATACACACACCACCATATATATATGTGCTAACACATGGCACATGGGTGGAATATCCAAACCATCCATTATGCGGACCTTCCTATGTAGATGCTACTGCTAAAATATCATAGTCTGCCTATTAGGTGTGCCATGATATTAGGAAGGAGTAGACAGGTTAGAAAACAGGTTAGAAAACTTTTGCCAATTTTTTTTTTTTTTCACAATCTTGCATTTATTTAGTTAGTTATGCCCAACATAACTACTGGACGAACCTTATTTTTGGAGTAGGGAATTTATATTATTGTACCCTTTTCATGGATGGCTTGGATATTGCACCAGTCCACCACACTAACTTGTACCTCCTTTAGACTTAGCAAGGTGTGTGTGTGTAGAGAGAGAGAGAGAGAGAGGCATGCTCACTTTCATACCTTTGCACACATGTCATGGGCCTAAAATCCAAATGGTCCATGTGATGCGGCACCCATGAAACTCTCAGAGATCAATTTTTACCTTGATTCAAAAATCTAGTGGGTCATAGCAAAGGGAGATGCAAATTAACGGAGGAAACTATTTTCTTTTGCCATGGCCCACTAAAGTTTTGGATGAGGATAAAAGTTTGGCAATGGGGTTTCATGGGGTGCTACATTATGTGGACTGTTCAAATTTTGGGATAACATCATATGTGATGAGTTCTCAAAAAGTTCTCACCAAAACCTGTGAGAACTAGTGCATAGCTGAGCATATATATATAGGAAAAAGGTTCTATGCTGTCGAGTTCATGGGAACTTTCCATGAGGTCGAGCTGTGGGCCCCACTGTGATTTGTGTCAAACATCTACCCCATCAGTTAGATGCACCATTCCATGGTGGGCCTTGGTATTAAAAATCAAGTCAATCCGTGACTTGTTTGGGCCACACCACATACAAAAGTTGAGAGGGGCTACCCTCGATTAAAACATTCATAATCATTTTTTGGGCACACCGAGATGTGGTTCATAAATCTTGCCCATCCATTATGTGTGTCCCACGTGGATGAGGGGTCAGACCAAGTTTCAGAAGCATCTAAATTTCAGGTGGGCCCCACCAAGTGCTTTTATATGTGTTAGGCATGTCTTCACATGATTTTAGATGGTATGGCCCACTTGAGTTCTATGTACGGATGATTTTTGTGATATCCCATAATTTAACGGGGACCCATCAAATGCACAGTGTTGATGTTCAACACGAATCATGGTGGGGCCCTCACAGCTCGACCTCATGGGAAGTTCCCATGAGCTCAACGCATAGAACCTTTTCCCACATGTGTTGCGGCATCCCATGATACCCAAGTGACAAATTTTCACCCTAGTCTAAAATTCTGGTGGGCCATAGCAAAGAGAGATCCATGCAAACTAGTGTGCAGCTGAGCATTTGGCGCACGCGCTCGCAAGCGCACACACACACACACACACAATACATATATATATATATATATATATATATATATATATATATATATATATATATATATATATATAGGGAAAAGGTACCATGCACTTGACCTCACGATAAGCTCCCGTGAGGTCGAGCTGTGTGGGCCCCACCGTGATGCGTGTCGACCATCAACACCGTGCATTTGATGGGTCCCCTCTAAATTATGGGATATCCCAAAAATCAGCCGTATACGGAACTCAGGTGGGTCATACCATCTAAAATCATGTGAAGACATGCCAAAACGTATAAAAGCACTTGGTGGAGCCCACCTGAGTTTTGAATGCTGCTGAAACTTGGTCTGAATCCTCATCCAAGTGGGACACAGATAATGGATGGGTTGGATTTGCAAACCACACCTCGGTGGGCCCAAAAAATGATTATGAATGTTTTAATGGTGCATGGCCCCTCCCCACTTCTGTATGTGGTGTGGCCCACACAAGTACGGATTGACTTGATTTTTGAGACCTAGGCCCACGATGGAATGGTGCATCTGACTGATGGGGTAGATGTTCGAAAGGCATCACGGTGGGGCCCACACAGCTCGACATCATGGGACGGTCCTATCAGCTCGAGCGCATAGTACCTTTTCCCATATATATATATATATATATATATATATATATAAGGTGGTGGTGGCTAGCCGATGGCTGATTTGTCATACACGGACTAGGTTCATTTCCCAGGGTCGATGTGTTTGGAGGGATGCGAGTTTCCGGTACCCTAAGCTCTATAGGGCCCACCGGATATACAAGAGACATTCAGTTCACCCATCAATTTTGCAAGCTCATGTTAAGACATTAGCTTAAATAAATAAAAGAGGCAGATTCAAAACTCAAGTGAACTATGCCAAAGGAAACAATTTTGATTGAGTGCTCATCATTGAAATCTTCTTAAGACAGAGATTTTATATCAGTTTGATATTTGTGTTTTCCCTTCATACCAATAGCAATCACCTTATGAACATGTTGTATGGCATATAAACATCACGATGGGCCCTATGATATTGGTTGTCACTTCCATCCTTACTATTTTTAGTGGTGCGACTGCTTGAGTTTTGAATCTATATCCATCTTTATAATAAATTCTAACATAAACTTGACGAAATTGATGGACAAAGTGAATGTTATCCAGACATTAAAGTGAGCTCCGGAGAGTCGTTATAGGAAACTCACTTTCCATTTGGAGGTCCCCCAATTAGATAAATTGATTACACCTTCTCAAAAGGGGGTTTAAAGCTTGCTTTTCTAATCCACTTCTATTCCTGCTTTTCTAAGTCCACAGTTTAAGCGGAAGATGAGACAGTGGCTTGCAAAATGCACAACATCTCTTGCCATTTTGATAATAATAAATAGAAAAGGCCTTCGCCCTCAAACGCCCTTTCGGTGAGTGCATCCAAACAACACCGAATCCTTCCAAACTCAAGCATTAAGGCTGAGAAGGGCATTTGAGTCTATTTACATCATGTCCAGAGCAGGTGTCCACCATCATGCAGAGTGGCAGTGTTGTAATTTTAAAGAAAGAGGGGGTATATTTGCAGCCCACTGACAAAGAAATTAGCAAATGGGTAAGGCCACTTGGGGGAGGCGTAATCAGATAGATAAGATTTGCATCCGTTTAAGGGATGGGAAGGGCAAACACAAGTTGATAGAAAGTTGATTTTATTTTATTTTCTTCCGTACTCAGTCGTCCACATGACACCGCCAACCTCCACACGGTTTTCTCTCTTCTTTCTAGATTTAGACTTCCCAGATAGTTTTCCACTATTTCTTAAATTGTGGTGTCTGGCCAACCGTTGGATTCGGATCACGGGACTCGGTCAAACTCAGTGAGTTGATCAGGGACGGCCAATAAATAGCTTCGAATTTATAGAAATATGAAAGATGCTCCAGTGGTCTCCGAGCACCTTAACTTGTAATGCTCCTAGTTGCACTAGGTAGGGGTGTAAATGGTCCGGTTTTGGGCGAGTTTACTCAAAACAAGACCCACCCATCTACTGGATGGGTATGGATGGGCGGGTATGAGTCGGGTTTGTGTCCACCACATCAGGTCCATGCATAAATGGGCCTGGGTCTAGTAGAGGGAGATCCACTTATAACTATTTATAAATGGGTCGGTTCTAACGGGTTTGAACTTCTTATATTACTTGTCAAGGTATACAAACATTTTAACCGAGTTTAAAAGCAGGTATGAATGGATATGGATCTGAATGGGTCCTCGGTGACATAGATCAAACCTGCCCATTTACTAAATGGGTTCGGGTTGTGCCTAATATAAAGGAAACCAGATCTAGACCTGTTTAGCGATCAGATATGTTCTTGGACCCAGACTCATACCATTTAATAAACGGGTCGGGTCAGGGTCAGGTCTAAATGGGTCGGGTATGGGTACCTCTTCGGGTCCACGGGTCCATTTCCAGCCCTAACACTAGGATACTTAGACAGTCCAACTCATTGATCCAGACTGCTCATTAGGTGCAAGGTACATTGAAAAGAATACCCAATAAATATCACATTAATCTCACAAATATTGGCCATTTGATCAATGGACTTTAATTTAGATGGTCAAGATTGTTCATACAAAATGGGTCCAATCAACAATTTGATCTATCTATCTATTTTTCTATCTATAATTAGGGTCGAATATGAATTGCTTTGATTACAACGGATCAGTTTTTGTTAGGCAATTGTAACCATTCCATCCATATCTTGGAAAAGGTATGGCCATAAAAAAAATAAGGCCAAATCAAGGATGGATTGGATCATCCCATCAGTTTGAGTATTGCCTGCTAGTCATTGAATGTATTGTGGAGTTAATAGATAGTTTAGATGGATTGATTGGACTATCCAAGTGAAACAATACAACTAGGAGCACTATAACTTCTAGCACTTAAGAGCAGTGTGAGCATTAAAACCAAATAATAGAAATGGCGCAAGGGATATCAATGTCTTGGGGCCGGGCTGGGTAAATGGGTTCTCATGTTAATACCATGCTCATCAATGTGTACTTCTATTTTTACCCATGTTAGGCACGAAAATGCATACCCATACCAATCCTTTTAGTGTGCTAGTGTACCATTAGGATATTGAGTACCAATTTATGGTTTAAAATTAAAAGAGAAAAACATATACACCATTAACTCAAAAAGTTAATTTTGTTGACGAAAATTTTAAAATATATAATTTAAAAAAATCATAAAATATACAATGATAGCGTGTAGAGGTGGCAATGGGCTGGGTTACTGATGTAGAACGTGTCACGGATAGGCTCCTAGCATGGTTGGGCCAAAAGGTGGACCGTAAATTGATCATAACTTTTGATCTGGGTATCATTACGAGGTGCACCACCTATCAATCTTTACTAAAACAGGCCATCAGAGGTGAACCAATGCACATGGTGGGTCGCATCTGTCCGTTTCATCAGAAAACGTACGCTTTCAACCCAAAAACGAATTTTTAAGAAATATTTACTATTTTTAGTAATTTCAAAATTTTAATGTTTTTTCTATTTTTAGAGTTTTAGATTTTTCTTCCCTTTTAGAAATAACTTGTAATTATGCTAGGACTCTTCTAACAAAAGTTTATTTGGAATTTTTATTTTTAGAAATTAGGCTTTGGAAGAGTTTTATTAGAATTATGATTTTTATTAGAGTTAGAGTTTTGCTATTTTTCATAATTATGAATTTTGTTTTATTTTTTTCTTTATTAATGGTGCAAAGAGACACATTAGAGATTTCATTAATCAATTTAGAATTTTATAGAATTTATTTTCTATTTTTTCTTATTCTTTTCCTCATGGATTCAAGGAATCTTTATGAGGAGTCCAGAGAAGTTCCATGGATTCGGAACAGTTATCCCCTTGAGGAAGATGATGTTGGACCTAACATCCTTCTCTACATTAGTTTAGTATCAAAGCGAGGCTTTTCCTCGTATCAATGGCTTCAAACGACGGGTCGTACAAAAACTCCATGAACGGTGCTCCATGGAATTGTCTTTTAATAGCTTTCGAAGCAGCAAAACGAGAGAATCGACAAACCTTGCAAGGGTTGAAGGCTTCCGTCGATCGCATGACGGAGTCCATATGGAAACTCCGTGTTCGAAGCGGTGATCCGTTATCAACAATTCTTGGAACTTGTAATCACCCTGATTGTAGGATGTTACCAACAGTGAACCACAGGATCACTCCTGAGAAGGTGAGATGAAGGCGACAATACACACGTTGTCGCGGATGAAGTAGTTATTGCACATACGATTCCTTCCTAGCAACTACGATTATGTATTATTCCAATAAAATCAAAATTATTGGTGGGATAACCAAGTAGTAAGGAGTTATGTAGAGAAATCTCATTATTTGATGGCGAGAGATGACCATGTCGAAACAGAGTTACAACCGGTAACATGATTCATCAGTGGCAAACATATGGCCCCTATGAGAACGAAGAACCAACCTAAGACTTCTAAAGTGGAGGGGCAGTCTCTCATAATTGAACAAGCCTTTGTTAAACAATATGAGGAAACAAGAGATATATATGCATTAGTTAAAAAGAAAAAATATGTAGAGCCTATGAACATCCCAGAGGATTTCAAACTAATTTTATAGGATTTCAAGGCAATTTTGCTCAATGAATTCCCTAATAAATTACCTGTCATTCGAGCTATACGAAACAATATTAATCTTGTCATAGTGATAAGTCTGCTTAATTATGCACATTATCAGAAAGAATGCGAGATCTTGAAGGCTGAAGTAAAGGAACTGATCGATACTAGTCAAGTTAAGGAAAGCATGAGTACATGCATTATGTCAACTCAAAAGCATAATTCCAAGTATAAGAAAATGGCTAATAAACATCGGCATCAAAAGTTATCAGAATCATGAGCCAAGTCAATTGAGTTACTCGAGGATGGGTTTTATTTTTCAAGTGGAGGGGTCTGAAGTAGAACGTGTCACAGATACACTCCTAGCATGGTTGGGCCAAAAGAAGGTGGATCGTAAATTGATCATACCTTTTAATCTGAGTATCGTTATAAGGCACACAAACTATCAATCTTTACTGAAACGGGCCATCCGAGGTGAACCAACCCACATTTTCAGCTCAAAAATGAATTTTTAAGAAAAATTTACTATTTTTAGTAATTATGAAATTTTAATATTTTTTGTATTTTTAGAGTTTTAAGTTTTCTTTTCTTTTAGAAATAACTTGTAATTATGCTAGGACTCTTCTAACAAAAGTTTATTTGAAATTTTTATTTTTAGAAATTAGGCTTTAGAAGAGTTTTATTATAATTAGGATTTTTATTAGAGTTAGAATTTTGTTATTTTTGGTAATTACGAAATTTAGTTGAATTTTTCTTTATTAATGGCGTAAAGAGACACATTAGATATTTCATCAATCAATTTCGAGCGGATGAGACAGATGAAGGCGCCAAGCCACATGTGGTCGTGGATGAATGAGTTATTATACATACGATTCCACCCTTACAACTACAATCATGTATTATTCCAACAAAATCAAAATTATTGGCAGGATAACTAATTAGTAAGGAGTTACGCAGATAAATCTCATTATTTGATGGCGAGAGATGACCGCGTCGAAACAGAGTTGCGACATGCAACATGATTTATTAGTGGCAAACATATGGCCCCTATGGGAATGAAGAACCAACCTAAGACTTCTAAAGTGGAGAGGTAGTATCTCATAATAGAAAAGACCTTTGTTAAATAATTTGAGGAAACAGGAGATATATATGCATTAGTTGAAAAGATAAAATATGTAGAGCCTATGAATATCCCAAATGATTTGGAACTAGTGTTACAGGAGATCAAGGCGGTTTTGCTCAATAAACTCCCTAATAAATTGTCTCCCATAGGAGATATACGAAACCACGTTGATTTTGTCACAGAAATAAGTTTACTTAATTACCCACATTATCAGAAAGAACATGAGATCTTAAAGGCATAAATGAAGGAACTATTCGATACTAGTCAAGTCAAGGAAAGCATGAGTACATACATTATGTCAACTCAAGAGTCTAATGTCAAGTACAAGAAAATGACTAATAAGCATCGGCATAAGAAATTATCACAGAATCATGAGCCAAGTCACTTGAGTAACTCGAGGATGATTTTTTTTTTTCAATTGGAGGGGTCTGATGTAGAACGTGTCATAGATACGATCCTAACATGGTTGGGCCAAAAGAAGGTGGATTGTCAATTGATCATAACTTTTGATCCGAGTATCGTTACGAGGTGCACAACCTATAAATATTTACTAAAACAGGCCATCCGAGGTGAACCAACCCATGTAATGGGTCAAATCTGTCTGATTCGTCAGAAAACGTGTGCTTTTAGCTTAAAAAATGAATTTTTAGGAAAATTTTACTATTTTTAGTAATTTTGAAATTTTAATATTTTTTTTTTCTATTTTTAGAGTTTTAGATTTTTCTTTCCTTTTAGAAATAACTTGTAATTATGTTAGGACAATTCTGACAAAAGTTTATTTGAAAATTTTATTTTTAGAAATAAGGCTTTAGAAGAGTTTTATTATAATTAGGATTTTTATTAGAATTAGAATTTTGTTATTTTTGGTAATTGTGAAATTTAGTTGATTTTTTCTTTATTAATGGCATAAAGAGACACATTAGAGATTTCATCAATCAATTACTTAGAAGGAGTTATTGTGCATACGATTCCTCCCTTACAAATACGATCATGTATTATTCCAACAAAATTAAAATTATTGGCAGGATAACCGATTAATAAGGAGTTACGCAGAGAAATCCCATTATTTGATGGCGAGAGATGACCACATCGAAACATAGTTGCGACAAGCGACATGATTCATCAGTGTTAAACATATGGTGGCCCCTATGAGAACGAAGAACCAACCTAAGACTTCTAAAGTGGAGGGACAGTCTCTCATTATTTTTTATTTTATTTTGTGGACATAATATATATATATATATATATATATATATATATATATATATATATATATATATATATATATATATATATATATATATATATATATCATCATATCGCTGTGTTGAAAAGAAAAAAATACGTTGAGAGCCTGTGAACATCCCAGAGGATTTGGAACCAATGTTACAAGAGTTTAAGGCAGTTTTGCTTAATGAACTCCCTAATAAATTGATTCTCATACAAGATATATGAAACCACATTAATCTTGTCACAAAGATAAGTCTACCTAATTGCACTCATTATCAGAAAGAATATGAGATCTTGAAGGCAGAAGTGAAGGAATTGATCGATACTAGTCAAGTCAAGGAAAGCATGAGTACATGCATTGTGTCAACTCAAGAGCCTAATGTCAAGTATAAGAAAAAGGCTAATAAACATCGACATCAGAAGTTTTCTCAGAATCATGAGCCAGGTCACTTGAGTAACTTGAGGACAAGTTTTTTTCAAGTTGAGGGGTCTAATGTAGAACGCATCACAGATACGCTCCTAACATGGTTGGGTCAAAAGAAGGTGGACCGTAAATTGATCATAACTTTTGATCCGAGTATCGTTACGAGGTGCACAACCTATAAATATTTACTAAAACGGGCCATCCGAGGTGAACCAACCCATGTAATGGGTCAAATCTGTCCGATTCGTCAGAAAACGTGTGCTTTCAGCTCAAAAAATGAATTTTTAGGAAAAATTTACTATTTTTAGTAATTTTGAAATTTTAATATTTTTCTATTTTTAGAGTTTTAGATTTTTCTTCCCTTTTAGAAATAACTTGTAATTATGTTAGGACAATTCTGACAAAAGTTTATTTGAAAATTTTATTTTTAGAAATAAGGCTTTAGAAGAGTTTTATTATAATTAGGATTTTTATTAGAACTAGAATTTTGTTATTTTTGGTAATTGTGAAATTTAGTTGATTTTTTCTTTATTAATGGTGTAAAAAGACACATTAGAGATTTCATCAATCAATTACTCAGAAGGAGTTATTGTGCATACGATTCCTCCCTCACAAATAGGATCATGTATTATTCCAACAAAATTAAAATTATTCGCAGGATAACCGATTAATAAGGAGTTACGTAGAGAAATCCCATTATTTGATGGCGAGAGATGACCACATCGAAACATAGTTGCGACAAGCGACATGATTCATCAGTGTTAAACATATGGCCCCTATGAGAACGAAAAACCAACCTAAGACTTCTAAAGTGGAGGGGCAGTCTCTCATAATAGAACAGATCTCTGTTAAACAGTGTGAGGAATACACACACACACATTAGTTGAAAAGAAAAAAATACGTAGAGCCTGTGAACATCCCAGAGGATTTGGAACCAATGTTACAAGAGTTTAAGGCAGTTTTGCTTAATAACTCCCTAATAAATTGCCTCTCATACAAGATATATGAAACCACATTAATCTTGTCACAGAGATAAGTCTACCTAATTGCACTCATTATCAGAAAGAATGAGAGATCTTGAAGGCAAAAGTGAAGAAACTGATCGATACTAGTTAAGTTAAGAAAAGCATGAGTACATGCATTGTGTCAGCTCAAACGCCTAATGCTAAGTACAAGAAAATGGCTAATAAACATCAGCATCAGAAGTTATCACAGAATCATGAGCTAAGTCACTTGAGTAACTCGAGGACATGTTGTTTTTCAAGTGGATGAGTCTAATGTAGAACGTGTCACAGATACGCTCCTAGCATGGTTGGGCCAAAAGAAGGTGGATCGTAAATTGATCAAACTTTTAGTCCAAGTATCATTATGAGGCCTACAACTTATCAATCTTTACTGAAACAGGCCATTCGAGGTGAACCAACCCATGTACTGGGTTGAATATATCCGTTTCGTTAGAAAATGCGCGCTTTCAGCTAAAAAAATGATTTTTTAGGAAAAATTTACTATTTTTAGTAATTCCAAAATTTTAATAATTTTCTATTTTTAGAGTTTTAAATTTTCTTCCCTTTTAGAAATAACTTGTAATTATGCTATGACTCTTCTAACAAAAGTTTATTTCAAATTTTTATTTTTAGAAATAAGGCTTGAGAAGAGTTTTATTATAATTAGAATTTTGCTATTTTTGGTAATTGTGAATTTTATTTTATTTTTTCTTTATTAATGGTGTAAAGAGACACATTAGAGATTAATTCCTTAGAGCTCTAGAACTCATTGATGGAAGAAGGATGGAGAGATCTTGAGGTGGGTGTTTTTTTTTGGGTTTTAATTTGTGTGTGATGATTTGAGGGCTCACTTGTGGTGGGAACCATCTTGATGTATGCCTTGTATCAAAGAGGGATCTATAGTGGTGGGGTCCCTCCCATCTCTCTCTCTCTCTCTCTCTCTCTCTCTGATGTGTGGCCCACCTGATGATAGACATATGATAAATAAAATTTGCAGAAAAGCATGCATACTCTTGATGATATATATATATATATATATATATATATATATATATATATATATATATATATATATATATATATATATATATATATATATATATATATATATATATATATAGGGAAAAGGTACTATGCGCTCGACCTCATGAGTCCGTCCCATGAGGTCTAGCTGTGTGGACCCCACTGTGATGCGTTTCGAACATCTACCCCATCAGTCAGATGCACCATTCCAAAATCAAGTCAATCTGTGACTTGTGTGGGCCACACCACTTACAGAAGTGGAGAGGGGTCGTGCACCATTCAAACATTCATAATCATTTTTTGGGCCCACCAAGATGTGGTTTGCAAATCCAGCCCATCCATTATGTGTGTCCCACTTGGATGAGGGTTCAGACCAAGTTTCAGATGCATGTAAATTTCAGGTGGGGCCCACCAAGTGCTTTTATATGTTTTAACGGTGTCTTCACATGATTTTAGATGGTATGGCCCACCTGAGTTCCGTATACGGCTGATTTTTGGGATATCCCATAATTTAAAGGGGACCCATCAAATGCACGGTGTCGAGCGCATAGTACCTTTTCCATATATATATATATATATACATATATATATGTATGTATATATATATATATATACATATATATATGTATGTATGTATCAGTTTAATCTAGCCATGTGGGGCCACCCGGCGCACGTACCTTGATCCACACCGTCCATCTATGTGGGCCCCACCTGCTGTATGCATTCCAACCACCATCCAAGCAGGTGGGACGTTGCTGGACCATCTATCCAGTAGTAGCAAGAACACCACTGTGATGTAGTGTTTTATCCATGCTGGTGTGGACCCACTAGGATGTATGTTCCATCTAACCGTCCATCACTTGGACAGAGGAAAACACAAGTATTAGCATGATTGGATGGTGGGCCATGCACGTGTGGACCCACCTGACGGATGCACCTTATCCACCGTCCACTGTTTTGAATGGTGGGACCCACCGTATATGTGCTGTGTGCATAGCGTCCAGCTGGTCTGGACGTGGTCGTGGACCCCACCATGGCAGCGTGTGGGGCCCACCTTGATTTGATTGGTTAGAGTACCTCACGTAACTGGTAGCTATTGTATACGTTAGCAAGCTACGTGGGATCACCATGATTTATGTAATTTGATCCACACCGTCCAATGCTTTAGACGGTGCTAGACACCGTGAGAAGGTGTCAGGGGTACCCCCACCATGATGTATTATTTTCATCCACACCATCCGGATCATCTGGACGGTGCTGGACCTGTTGGACGGTGCAGGGGTACTCCACCGTGGTGTATGTGTTATATCGAGACCGTCCATCTTGATGGATGTTAGCTAATTTATCGGGGGCCTTGATGTATGTATTTTATCCTCACCTGCCATGTGTATGGGACCCACCTTGATGGTGTGAAGTATATCCCCACCGTCCATTTGCCCAGGACGGTGGGACCCCTCAGGATGCATGTGTTGATGCATATGTTTTATGCATGCTATCTGTCCAGTGTCCAAGGTCTGGACGCTGTAAGTTTGATTTCAAATAAAATAAATAATAAACAATATAATATTATATTATATTATAATACATATATATGCTGGATGAATGGGCTGAGATATCTCACGCCAGCTATATGTATTGACGTAAGTTAGTTCTATGGACCCCACCGTGAGGAGTGTGTTATATCCAGTCGTCCATCCAATTTTCCAGATTATTTTAAGGGCTGGCCCGCCTTGATTGCATGCGATTTATCCAGCTGGTCCATTTGGCTGAGGTGGATTGGCAGGCTAGCCCATCTCCTGGACGGCCCACACCTTGGTGGGGCCCACTATGATGTTGCATTGTGCTCGCACTCTTGGGGGCTGGTCCAAATACCAGGCAGGCCCATCGTCAATTGGACCAGTAGTCAGCGGATCTGCTGTGTACACCATGATGTTAGTGTTTATCCACACTGTCCATCCGACGGTTCCACCTTGATACATGTGTTTTAACCACGCCGTCCAGTCCATTGGACTTGAGGTCCACTGTGATGTATTTGGGGCCCATGGGTTGAGGCTCACTGTAATGTATTGGGGCCCACAGGTTGAGGCCCATTGTGATGTATTTGGAACTCATGGGTTGAGGCCCATTGTGATGTATTTAGGGTTCATGGGTTGACGCCCATTGTGATGAATTTGGAGCCCATGGGTTGAGGTCCATTGTGATGTATTTGGAGCCCATGGGTAGAGGCCCATTGTGATATATTTGAAGCCCATGGTATATGGCCCTTTGTGATGTATATTAGGCTCGTATCAGAGACCCATTACGATGTATATTAGGCTCGTGTGAGCGGCTCATGATGATGTATATGTGGCCCATATGATGTGGCCCACTTAATATATGAGAGGCCCATGGATGTGACCCATCGTGATGTGTATTAAGCTCTTGAGTGAGGCCCAATGTGATGCATATGTGGCCCCTGAGTTTGGCCCATCATGATGTGTATTAAGCCCTTGTATGAGGCCAATTGCGATGTATATTAGGCCTTTGTGTGAGGCCATGGGCCCACTTTATATTTGGGTCTATGTGGGCCACTCATTGAGAGCAATATTGATTAAATGTCCACATTGATAGGTAATGATGGTTTAACGTCCACATTGTGACCTTTTCTTAGGCCTTGTTCCGTCAATCATTGAGGCCGATTGTCGTGGCCGATTCCAATTGTCGAGGCCGATTTCGATTATTGAGGTCAATTCTGATTGTTGAGGCTGATTCCGATTGTCGATGCTGATTTCGATTGTCGATACCGATTCTAATTATCGAGGCTGATTCCGATTGTCGATACCGAATCTGATTGTCGAGGCCAATTATTGTGGTTAATCCCGATTGTCGAGGCTGATTCTGATTATCAAGGCCGATTCCGATTGTCAAGGCCGATTGTATAGGCCGATTATCGAGGCTGATTCTAATTATCAAGGCTGATTCTGATTGTTGAGGCCAATTCCAATTGTTGAGGCCGATTCCGATTATCGAGGCCGATCCCGATTGTCGAAGCCGATTCTAATTGTCGAGGCAGATTCTGATTATCGAGGCCGATTCTGATTGTCGAGGCCGATTGTATAGGTTGATTATCGGTGTCGGTTGTCAATAGCGATTATAAGTATGTGACAGCATAGCATCATGTACATGCTCATACGCATCATCTGCACGTTTAGTATGAGATGTGGTTGACTGTTGCATATGTCATTGGGTAGGTTGTTATGAGACTCCCTGATGGGTAGAGATTGTCTCATATGAGCGCACGGTATGCGCAGGATTGATACATGACTGGATTGTATGACTCATGCATCATGCAATGTGTGTTGTGATTACTGTACGCCCTAGTGACATTAGGGTCGTGGCCTCCACAAGCATGTCGTGGATGGCCAAATGGGATACCCAAAATGTTTACTTCGAGCATTTGGGCACTTTGAATGTTCGTGGGTGAAAGTCTCTAAACCTCCCTGGCCAGGAGACGCCCCAACATGTAAACTGAGTGGATACATGAGCGTCCAAGTACTGAATACCAGTAAGCAGCGTCTCCCATTGTGTCATGGTCGGTTGGGAGGGGGTGTGGACTTGTCCGCCCGAGTGAGGGGGCTGTAAGCTAGGCTAAGTTTGACCAGCTCCCAAATGGGTCCGCTATCGATGAGCCGGGTAGGCATTGGTATACTACTGGCAGGCGAGTAGTGAGGTCTTTTTCACTCACTAGGCTACGTGATTGGCTGGGGCGGTAGCCAGCTTGGAGTGTACTAGACCCCGATGATGATCCCAGCGATGTATAATATTGATACGTGGACTTATTGAGCAAGAGTTGCATACTCATTCATTCATTTATTTACTATCCACTCGAGCTATTGGTGCGCAACTATTTATATGTGTACCTTCGTAATGGCCAGGATTTCGGTTAGGGTACATGACTAACCTGAGATCAGGAGTTTACTACATTGAGTCTGACTATCCAAATTAGTTATGGGACTGGTTTGTATAGCCTGCAATACTACGTACTATCATCTTGACTTTACACTCCAGCATGGTCATTCCATTTGCATGGCATATTGCATTATATTCGCGGCATACGACATTTTGGGTTACTGTGTTTCTGCATTTATATGGTTTAGATACGGCTAACAGTATTCGTGAACTCATCAAGAATTGTATATTGCATTACATTCTCGGTATTTGATATTTGGCTCTTTATGACTCCTCATTTGCATAGCTGATCAGTATTGTGTACTCTGATATTGTTTGACTCATGGACTTGTCAGTATTTCCGCTTACTCTGATATCATATGATTTATGATCTTACCAGTATTTCCGATAGTATATGATTATAATATTATATTGAATACTTGGCACTTACCTTGTGCACACACTTACACCACCCTCTAAGCTTTCTATAATCTTATGCATGATAGATGCGTGCAGGAGATGTTAAGTTGCAGCAACATAGAGGTTGGAGCATGTAGCTGATTTCTGGAGTTTTGATTTTGACATATGTATTTCCCTTTCAGCATTGTACTCAAATGTTTATATTAGTGGTATGTGATAATGATGTTGCCTTTGTGATTTGGGTAAACTTGTGATTATGCTTTTTATGAGATAATTGTACGTTGAAAAATCCTCCTTATAGGATCCCAAGATCAAAACCTAGCAAATGGGCGCTGGGAATCGAGAATGGGGCACTACGGAGGCTATCGACATTGGATTCGACAATCGAGATTCCTGTGAATCCGATTTCCAGATTTGGGGCGTGACAGGGACAGTCTCTCATAATAGAACAGACCTTTATTCAACAATCTGAGAAAATGATAATATATATATATGTGCATTAATTGAAAAGAAAAGAATATATATAGAGCCTGTGAACATCCCAGAGGATTTAGAACCAGTGTTACAGGAGTTCAAGGCCATTTTGCTTAATGAACTCCCTAATAAATTGCCTCCCATATGAGATATACGAAACCACGTTAATCTTGTTACAAAAATATGTCTGCCTAATTGCTCACATTATTAGAAAGAATGTGAGATCTTGAAGGCACAAATGAAGGAACTGATTGATACTAACCAAGTCAAGGAAAGCATAAATATGTGCATTGTGTCAGCTCAAGAGCCTAATGGCAAGTATAAGAAAATGGCTAATAAACATCGGCATCAGAAGTTATCACGGAATCATGAGCCAAGTCAAGTAACTCGAGGACGAGTTTTTTTAATTGGAGGGGTCTGATGTAGAACGTGTCACACATATGCGCCTAACATGGTTGGGCCAAAAGAAGGTGGATTGTAAATTGATCATAACTTTTGATTCGAGTATCGTTACGTGGCGTACAACCTATCAATCTTTACTAAAATGGGACATCCGAGGTGAACCATCCCATGTAGTGGGTCGCATCCATCCTTTTCGTCAGAAAACGTGTGCTTTCAGCTTAAAATGATTATTATTTTTTTGGAAAAATTTACTATTTTTAGTAATTTCAAAATTTTAATATTTTTTCTATTTTTAGAGTTTTAGATTTTCTTCCATTTTAGAAATAACTTGTAATTATGCTAGGACTCTTCTAACAAAACTTTATTTAAAATTTTTATTTTTAGAAATTAGACTTTCGAAGAGTTTTATTATAATTAGGATTTTTATTAGAGTTAGAATTTTTCTATTTTTTTTACTTACGAATTTTGGCTTATTTCTTTTTATTTATTAATGGCATAAAGAGACACATTAGAGATTTCATCAATCAATTTTGAATTTTATAGAATTTATTTTCTATTTTTTTCTTGTTCTTTTCCTCATGGATTTGAGGATTCGATGTGAGGAGTTTAGAGAAGTTCCATGGATTTGGAAAAGTTATCCCCATGAGGAAGACGGTGCTCGACCTCATGTCCTTCCCTGCGTTAGTTTGAACACGTTTAACTCGAGCATTTGAAATAGATGAAGGCGTCAATCCAGACGTGGTCACGGATGAAGCAGATATTACCCATACGATTTGTAATAGCTAGTCCATTCGGTACTATTTTCCATGCTTATGATGATTGAAGCCCTTAGCTAGATATGGATTGATCATTCATAGTACACACCCAACTGACCGGAACCCTAAGACCTTGAAACCTATCTCATATTGACCGCCCCATCGTCGCGATCGTGGAGGTACCACCCATGCGTCGGTATGATACTCCGTTAGTGAGATACACCGTGAAGAATAATAAGTGTATCATGTGTGCATGGCACCATGTATTTTATTCTACACATGTGCACAACACATGTCATGCACAGATGTACATGCCACACATGGGTGAGAGAATCTCTACTCATGTGTGTGATGTCACATACCCAAACCTCTTCTCTCTCATGTGCATGAAAAGTCAACCTTTCTCCATGCCATACACTATACATGACATCACCACACCATGCTATTCCATGCTCCTTTAATCCACCATTAATTACAAAGCATGAATTAAGTACCATAATCCTAGCCTAAACTAATATTAATCATATTAGCTTAACTTAACCAAAATTTTATCCATTTCTTTATAAATACCCCTCCATCCCTTAGCATTTCACCATTTTTCCATAAGAGAGAGAGAGAGAGAGAGAGAGAGAGAGAGAGTGATCTTGGTGGGCCATCAACTCCATCAATCCCATACCTTCCATCCATCTTAACCATCAATTCCATCCCTTCCATCCATCTCAACCATCCATCTAATTCATCAAGGTGAGTACACCCACTCCACTCTTGGTTTGTTTGTTTTTTTTAATTATTTGTATGATTATTAGTGGAAATGATTTGAGAATAATGATGTGATCCATGGGGTGGATACATAAGAGAGTACATATAAATAATAATAATTAATACTTGTGATGATATCATGATAAGGATGTGATTAATGGTATGGATGCATGGAAAAAAAAATAATAATAAAAAATAATAATTTATTATAGGCTTTATGTGGGACCCATTGATAGTGGGCCCCACTAGAATGTTGTAGCCATCCAAACTGTTCAAGTATGGGAATTTGGTTAGCCACACGCTCACACATGCACACGTGCATACACACCAAAGGAAAAAAAAAAGAAAAGAAAAGATGGCAGGCGTCCTGCCGTTTGAAAGAAAAAGAAGGGAAGAGGTGTGGGTCCACAATGGGCCCCACCCATGATGTATGTATTAAATCCATGCCGTCCATTCAATTTTTCAGATCATTTTAGGCGTTGAACCAAAAAAATGAAGACAATCCATTTCTCTGGTAGGCCATACCATCAAAAATCATGTGAAGACATACTAAAACATATAAAGGTACTTGCTGGGGCCCAATTGAAATTTTTATGCATTTGAAACTTGGATTGGATGCTCCACCACGTGGGACACACACAACAGATAGACTGGATCGTCCTGTTGTGGGCTCCATATATGAGAAACAAAAAAAAACAAAACAACACTATGACGCTGCAGCAAGCAGCGTCTCTGTTGACGCTGGAAAGAGGTGGCCCCACCACAGGCCCTAGCTTGATATATGTCGAACATCAGCACCGTGAATTTGATGGGTCCCCTCTTAAAAATGGGTCGTGCCAAAAATTAACCGTACAAAGAACTTAGGTGGCCCACACCATCTAAAATAATGTGCAGACATGGCTAAAACATATAAAAGCACTTGCTGGGCCCCACCTGAAATTTGGATGTATTCGAAACTTGGAATGACCCCTTAACTTAGTGGGACACACGTAATAGACGCTTTTGTGGGCCCCATATTTGAAAACAAAAAAAAATAATAATAATATATATATGCCGTCACCCGTCTGGATGACGCTGCATCTGCTGCTGACGCTGGAGGAAAGTGGGCCCCATCACAGGCCCCACGTTGATGCATGTCGAACATCAGTACCATGCATTTGATGGGTCCCGTTTAAAAAAGGGCCACCTCCAAATTTCTGCCATACATGGAACTCAAGTGGCCCACACCATCAAAACAATAAAATAAAAATAAAAATAAATTTATGAAGCTGAATAAATCAGCAATTTTATGGGTCTGATCATGTGGTATATGTTATATCTAAACCATCCATCCATTTGGTGAGCTTGACCTAAGTCTTGAAAGAAAAATAAGATAGATCTAACTATCAAGTGGGTCACATGACAAAAGGAGCAAGGATTGAACATTTACCATTGGAACCCTTTTTGGGTTAAAAGTTTTGAACCAATATAAAATTTGTCTTTCCCCTTAATTCAAGTCTCTATGACCTTATGAACAGATTGGGTGGGAAATAAATGTTATGGTGGGCCCGATGACTGGTTTAACGGTGAAATCATTGTCCTAATTGCTAATTGAGGAGAGGTCCAGATAATTTTTGGTTATGATTCATTTTTGGATAATTTTCTAAAATGATCTCTAAAAATAGATGAACGGTGTAGGTATAATAAATACATCACTGTAGCACACATGTAACTTTGATCTCCTTGAACCATTCGTACAACTCGAAGCTCTAGCATATGAAATCATGTGCTAGGTCCACCTAAAATTTGGATGTATCTGAAACTTGGTCTGACCCCTCAACCAAGTGGGACACACATAATGGATGGGCTGGATTTATGAACCACACCTCTGCGGGCCCAACAAATAATTATGAATATTTAAGGGAGGGTAACCCTCTCAACTTGTGTGTGGTATGGCCCACTTTGATGTAGGTGTTATGTCACTTAATCCACCATGGTTATGACATGATTTATATTCAAGATCCTCATCGTTTATTTATTTTATCAACCCCTTTGACGGTATGTTACCAAGACTTAGGCCCATCCAATGATTAGATAGCCGTTCATTATGAAATAATGTAAATTGAACTCTCATCACAAAAATTTTATTTTCGGCCATCCTGATGATGCATTAAATATTCAACCCATCTAGCCCATGTACCGGGTCCCCTCTAGGGCATTGTCCCAAAGATCAGTCAATCTAACCTGAATTGGACCACACAATACAAGGCTGTGAGAATAAGGACTTAACTATTGAATCCAACCTAAGGCCACCATGGTGTATCTATTTAATCCATGCGGACCATTCACTTCCTCATATCATTTTAGGGTTTGTACTAAAATCAAAGTAGACCTAAGTCTTAAGTGAGTCACATATGACCTAACCTTATGGGAAAGCCCCATGAGCTCCACCATATAGAACTCATTGTAGATTCCATTTATTTGTGGGTCCAAGAATATTAAGGCCCATTTTAAGTGAATGTCATGTGGGCCCATCAACGGTAGCCTTGGGCCAACCATTAGGTCTCTTCGACAAGAGTTTGTAATCTCCATGTGTTAAACATATGACGAACTGGTATTGTAATTTTTGAAGTAATGATGGTTAATCCCTCAAATGGGTTGATCGTGGACAGCCCTTGATCACTTGGCACTTTGGCTAAAGTACGGCCCTAAGTAATAGGATTATGTGACTTGTGTCTAAACCCTTAAACATGTTTAATTATAACAAATATGTAGACTCTAGTGGTGTGAGGGTGTGATATACCTATTTGGTCCATTAATCATGTAGGTATTTGATGTATATATAGCCACCTAATCATAGGCAATGGTGGAGTATATGTAGTATATGTAGTCATCTAATTATATGAATGTGAAATGCGTACAAGGCCACCTAACCGTATGAAATCAAGTGGCATTGATGGCCATTCAATGACGTAGGTTTGTGCTTATCGATATAGATACCGCCACTTGAATCACATATAACTAAGTTGTACACTAACCGAATGTGATGTAGAGTTATATTACCTAAGCTAATGCTATTAAGGTCCTGGATTCTATACGCTGTGTTCGCTAAACCGTAAAGGTACGATGAAACATGGCTCTTGGCCCTTAACTATGCAGCACCAAATATGAGCCATTAACTATGTGACGTGTGAAGTGGTTGTAGTATGAGACTTATCATAATTGGTGTAGCCATGTATTCGTGGCCTATGGGCAAGGCCCATTGAGATATATTTCTGGCCCATATGATATATTTCTGGCCCATATGATGGACTTATTGAGCAGGAGTTGCATACTCATTCATTCATTCATTCACTATTCACTCGGGCTGGTGGTGCGCAACTATTTGTTGTGTGTACCTTCGCAATGGCCAGGATTTCGGTTGGGGCGCACGACTAACCTGAGATCAGGAGTTTACCACATTGAGTCTGACTATCCAAATTAGGTATGGGACTATTTTGGATAGAAGTCCCTTGTGATAGACCCCATAGTCTGCGATACTACGTACTACCATCCCGACTTCACTCCAACATAGTCATTTCATTCGCACCACATATTACATTGCATCCTCGACATCTAATATTTGGCTCTTTATAACTCCTCATTTACATGCTGATTTATATTGCGTACTCTGATATTGTATGACTCATGGACTTGTCAATATTTTCGATATTGTATAATTATGGCATGACAATATGATGATGATGATGTGATTACGGATGCATGTAATAATCATATGGTAATGACTGTGGTATCATTTCCTTGTAGCATATTTATCTTGCCTACATGTAGGACACACTGCACACACGTGTGTACTCACTAAGCTTTTTGCCTAAGCCTCCTATTTTTCATTTTTTGTAGGGTTGGAGTAGCTTAGAAGACTTAGCTTTCTCGATGCATTGCATCTATTCTTCGATTTGGCAATGTTGACATTACGTATCTTTTGTAAAGCATTATACTTATAATCATCGGGACTTATGATGGAGAGTGTTGCTTAGTAGTTTGATCATGGATCTTCATGCTCAGGCATTACTATGTATATAAAAAAAATTCAGTCAAAAATCTTCCTTGTGGTGCGCCGAACTCGGGACTTGGTGTATGAAAGTCGAGTGCCAAATTCGGGGCATCACGGAAGCTGTCCGTCCCCGGGTTTGGGGCGTGACACGATTCCTCCCTTGTAACTATGATCATATATTATTCCAACAAAATCAAAATTATTGGCAAGATAACCGATTAATACGGAGTTATGCAGAGATCCCATTATTTGATGACGAGAGATGACCTCGTCAAAATGGAGTTACAACAGACGACATGATTCATCAGTGGCAAACATATGGACCCTATGGGAATGGAGAACCAACCCAAGACTTCTAAAGTAGAGGGGCAGTCTCTCATAATTGAACAGGCCATTGTTAAACAATTTGAGGAAACAAGGGATATATATGCATTAGTTGAAAAGAAAAATATCTAAAGCCTATGAACATCCTAGAGGATTTAGAACCAGTGTTACCGGAGTTCAAGGCGGTTGTGCTCAATGCACTCCCTAATAAATTGCCTCCCATACGAGATATACGAAACCATATTGATTTTGTCACAGGGATAAGTCTGCCGAAGTGCCCACATTATCAGAAAGAATGTGAGATCTTGAAGGTAAAAATGAACGAACTGATCGATACTAGTCAAGTCAAGGAAAGCATGAGTACATGCATTATGTCAGCTCAAGAGCCTAATGTCAAGTACCAGAAAATGACTAATAAACATCGCATCAGAAGTTATCATAGAATCATGAGCCAAGTCACTTGAGTAACTCGAGGATGAGTTTTTTACAATTGGAGAGGTCTGATGTAGAACATGGTACCATATGCTCCTAGCATGGTTGGGCCAAAAGAAGGTCGATCGTAAATTGATCATAACTTTTAATCCAAGTATCATTACGAGGTGCACAACTTATCAATCTTTACTTAAACAAGCCATCTGAGGTAAGCCAACCTATGTAGTTGGTCACAACTGTCCGTTTCGTCAAAAAACGTGCCCTTTTAGCTCAAAAATGAATTTTTAGGAAAAATTTACTATTTTTAGTAACTCCTAATTTTTAATATTTTTCTATTTTTAGAGTTTTAGATTTTCCTCTCTTTTAAAAACAACTTGTAATTATGCAAGGACTCTTCTAAGAAAAGTTTATTTGAAATTTTTAATTTTAGAAATTAGGCTTTAGAAGAGTTTTATTAGAATTAGGATTTTTATTAGAGTTAGAATTTTGCTATTTTTTGTAATTACGAATTTTTGTTTATTTTTTCTATTTATTAATGGCGTAAAGAGACACATTAGAGATTTCATCAATCAATTTTGAATTTTATAATATTTATTTTCTATTTTTTCTTGTTCTTTTCCTCGTGGATTTGAGGAGTCGTTGTGAGGAGTCTAAAGAAGTTTCATGATTCGGAACAATTATCTCCTTGAGCAAGATGGTGCTCGACCCCACGTCCTTCCCTGCGTCAGTTTGAACAAGTTTAACTCGAGCGTTTGAGACAGATGAAGGCGCCAATCTGCACGTGGTCCCGAATGAAGCAATTATTGTGCATATGATTCCTCCCTTATAACTACAATCATGTATTATTCCAACAAAATTAAAATTATTGGCAGGATAACCGATTAGTAAGGAGTTACATGGGAGGATTTAGAACGAGAAATCCCATTATTTGATGGCGAGAGATGACCGCGTTGAAATGGAGTTGCGACAGGTGACATGATTCATTAACGGCAAACATATGGACCATATGGGAACGAAGTACCAACCCAAGACTTCTAAAGTGGAGGGGCAATTTCTCATAATTGAACAAGCCTTTGTTAAACAATTTGAGGAAACGGGAGATATATATGTATTATTTTAAAAGAAAAAATATGTAGATCTTGTGAACATCCTAGAGGATTTGGAACCAGCGTTATAGGAGTTCAAGGTGGTTATGCTCAATGAACTCCCTAGTAAATTGCCTCCTATACGAGATATATGAAACCACGTTGATATTGTTACAGGGATAAGTCTGCCTAATTACCCACATTATTAGAAAGAATGTCAGATCTTGAAGGCAGAAGTAAAAAAACTAATCGATACTAGTCAAGTCAAAGAAAGCATGAGAACACGCATTGTGTCAGCTCAAGAGCCTAATGTCAAGTATAAGAAGTGACTAATAAACATCGGCATCAGAATTTATTATAGAATCATGAGCCAAGTCACTTGAGTAACTCAAAGACGAGTTTTTTTTTTCAATTGGAGGGGTCTGATGTAGATCGTGTCACATATACGCTCCTAGCATGGTTGGGCCAAAAGAAGGTGGATCGTAAATTGATCACAACTTTTGATCCGAGTATCATTACGAGGCATACAACCTATCAATCTTTACTGAAACGGGCCATCCGAGGTGAACCAATTCATATAGTGGGTTGCATCTATCCGTTTCATCATAAAACGTGCGCTTTCAGCTCAAAATTGAATTTTTAGGAAAAATTTACTATATTTAGTAATTCCAAAATTTTAATATTTTTTTTCTATTTTTAGAGTTTTAGATTTTCTTCCCTTTTAGAAATAACTTGTAATTATGCTAGGACTCTTTTAACAAAAGTTTATTTAGATTTTTTATTTTTATTTTTAGAAATTAGGCTTTGAAAGAGTTTTATTAGAATTAGGATTTTTATTAGAGTTAGAATTTTGCTATTTTTCGTAATTATGAATTTTATTTTATTTTTTCTTTATTAATGGTGTAAAGAGATACATTAGAGATTTCATCAATCAAATTTGAATTTTATAGAATTTATTTTCTATTTTTTCTTGTTCTTTCCTCATGAATTCGAGGAGTCTCTGTGAGGAGTCCAGGGAAGTTCCGTGGATTCAGAACAATTATCCCCATGAGGAAGAAGGTGTTAGTGTAAGTGCCATAATTTATAGTCCTTTGTGTTGTCAATTTTGTGGTGCCAAAGACACTGTTATAAAGCTTACATCTGTGAAAAAATGCTCTACGCAAGATCAACTTAGGTTGACAAGCACTGTTCACAAGTCAAGAATCTCAAGATGCTTTCAAGTTCTACCTCAAAATCTCAAGAAGCTTTCAAGTTTGAGCTCCATCAAGACTTCAAGCTTCACTACTTTTAAAGGTCACTTGTTTCCTATATTTAATGTCCTTACTTCACTCTTGAGGTATGACTGACCTTAGGTTGACCTTTAGAGTAGGTCATTTTGGATACATAATTCATATGTTTTCTATAAGTGAGTTTGGTCTGTTCTAAGACTAGTCTTAGACTTTGTTCGACTAGTCCTAGCACTATTTCGACCTGTCTAAGAAATTCTTGGATCAGTTGTAAGTTTGTTACAAAAATCAGAAATTTTCTTTTAGGCTTCGATTAGTCCTGGGGACTGTTCGACTAGCCGTAGGTACAGTGTCGACTGCATCTTCGACCTGTCATACAACTACGACTCAATGCACAACACTGAAATTCGACTTGCTTCGACTAGACGTGTGAACCTACGACCAATCGTAGGAGATCCACAACTAGTCGTAAAACTGCCAGATCTTATTGCGCCTAAATTTTTTAAATATTTGTTGGTTCTACTACTAGTCGTAGGAGATCCACAACCAGTCGTAAAACTGCTAAATCTTATTGAGCCTAAATTTTTTAAATATTTGTTGGTTCTACGACTAGTCGTAGAGGTCCTTAGACCAGTCGAAGACATGATTTGCTCACCTATAAATAGAGCACGAATCTTAGAATTATTTCATTGAAAAAAAAGGCAATTCAAGTTAATTTAATTCGGTCTTCTGAGAGATAAGTCGGTGCTCCATTTAAGCTAAGTGTGCATATTTAATATTCTCTTTCTTTAGCTTTCTTAATTGATTTTGTTTCTTGTATTCCAATCTAATCTAAAAAGAAGAATTGTTGTTTTCCTTTTTCTGCAATCAAAATCAATTAGAGCTAGCCCTTTTGTTTTAATTTAAAATCTATTAGAACCTAGAACCATTATAAAGTGAGTATTGGACATTGACCTTTGACATTCAAATCTCTACTTCGACTTGGTTCTTCTGGGCTGCTACAACGAAGGAGAAAATCAGGTATTTTACAATTTGTGTAATTTACATTGTTTGGTTTTATTTGAGGTTAAGCCAGAAAAATTTTAAAGTTGTTGGTTATCTGAGGAGAGCCAGAAAACTCAGAAGTGAGGGTTTTTGAATTGTGTAAGCCCTTTGAAAAAGACACAATTGTGAAGGTTTTGGGTGAACTTGTGAAAACCTATTTGATAGTGAATGCTAATATCCCATGTGTGAGGATATTAGGAGTGGAGTAGCATTCTGTGTGGCTATTGTTTAACAGTTGGTGAACACACAGGCGAACCACTATAATTCTTTGTTTTGTGGATGTGTGATTTATATTTTCTATCTTTTATCATTCTGAATTATGGAATGTATGTGTGAATGTGAATGTTGTAATCATTTCATTTTAAGCACAGTGGGGAATGTTGTAATAATTTAGATTTACATTTCAGCATTATATTTTTTCTATCTCTTTATTACATTCAGTTTCTCTATTTGTTCTAGAAATAAGGTTGTCCTACCATAAACTTTGGTTTTTGGTGTAAGGTTGTCCTTAGAATAATTTTTGTTTAAATTTCTCTATTTTAAGTTGTTTTCCATTCCTATACTATGATTGGTATATAGTGCTATCTATTCCTTATTTCATAGTCCGCTGTATTTATTTTTAATTTGGCATAGTCCTATTCACCCCCACTCTAGGACATATAGCTTGGCCATTTCAAATGGTATCAGAGCCTAATAGCTCGCTCTTATTGCTTTTTATTTGGATTTAATTCCTGAGCTAACGATCTAAGATATATATATGATGTCAAATTTTGATAGCCTATCAGTCACTAGGCCTCCACCCTTTGATGGCTCCAATTATGCCTATTGGAAAGTCAGGATGAGGATCTTCCTCAAATCAATGGATGAGAGTGTGTGGCAAGCCATAATGACTGAATGAAACCCACCTACCACTGAAGTGACTGGTATTGATGGTTCAAAATCAATGAGAGTAACACCATATTTCTCATGGACCACCCTTCAGAAAAATGAAAGTAGTGCCAATGCAAAAGCACTAAATGTAATTACTTGTGCACTATCACCGGATGAGTTCAAAAGAATCATATCCTGTGATACTGTAAAGCAAGCTTGGGATATATTAGAAATGACACATGAGGGTACAACAATTGTAAAAAAATCTAAAGTCCAACTCCTCACAACCAAATTTGAAGAAATTCATATGGAGGAAAATGAAATGTTTATGGACTTTTACACTAGATTAAATGACATTGTAAACTCAACGTGGGGTCTTGGCGATAAAATCCCAGAAAGTAAAGTGTGTGCAAAGATACTACGCTCACTTCCTGAACAGTTCCACTCTAAGGTAACCACAATCCAGGAACTTCGTGATACGGATAATATGAGGGTAGAAGAACTAGTTGATTCTTTACAAACCTATGAGTTAAACTTTAAAGCTCCTAAAAGTAAATCCATTGCTCTCAAATCTTCTAAAGTTATTTCTCAAGAAAACTCGGATTTAGAAAATTTTGAAGACGATATGGCTCTTTTAGCGAAGAAATTTTACAAGATTTTCAAAAGAAAAAAAAGGGTAGATTTTTAAAAATCAAATGATAAGAAAAGATCTAAACCTAGATCTAAAAGTTGGAAGTCTTTGAAAGTTAGTCAATGTTACAACTGCCAAGAGTATGGGCACTTAGCAAACAAATGTCCTAAAAAGGACAAAACAAGAAGAAAGGGTATGTTGGCTACTTGGGATGAATCATCTGATTCTAAAGCTTCTTTTAAAACAGAAGATTCTGAAACTAAGTCGGGCAGTGAAGTTAAAGCCCTTATGACTCTAGCCAAATTTACTTTTTCAGATCATGATGATTCAACTAGCGAAGAAAATCTGAATAGTGATTATGAAAATGAAGATGATCTTCAAGATGCTTACAATGCCCTATACAAGGAAAGTTGTAAAATTGCTGTCAAACTTAAACTTCAAAAAGAAAAGTTTTTTAAACTCAAAGAATGTTTTGAATCACTTATTTTAGAAAAATTCCAAATTTCAGATTGTTTTGAAAAATCAAAATGCGATTTATAATTCAAAACCTCGTTGATTGAAAATCTGAAATCTGAAAATGAGATACTTAAAAATGAAGTATCTTCTCTTCTGAGTTTAAAGGATACATGGTGGTATGCCCAAGGAGATCCAAAGTTAGAAAAACTATTATCCGGATCAAGAAAAAGTGGCGATCGATCCGGATTGGGCTATGATAAGAATACAACTCCTAATTAAAAGTATACTCCTCCCAAGTTTGTGAAAGGAGAGTCCGCAAACTCAAAAGGGAAAAGTACTTATCAAAGTTTTTCTAAAAATACAAAAACTTTTTAAAAACCTAAAAGCAGCCATGTTAACTTTAAAAATCAGAACCGAAACCCTCTTGCTGAAAAGATAGTAGATTTACTGAAGGAGCTCTTAAAATCTAACTCAGTAGGTCTTTCTTACAACATCAGTCAGAAGAAGACCAACCATACTCCTAAACCCAAAACAGTTCTGAAATGGGTTCCTAAAGTTGCCTGCTTGATTGCTCACATCGCTTTCAAGACAATAAGCCATTCAAAGTGGTACCTAGATAGTGGATGCTCAAGGCATATGACTGGTGATAAAGGTTTATTCACCGATCTCAAAGACATGACTGATGGTTCAGTCACATTTGGTGAGGGCAGCAACTGCAAGATTAAGGGCCAAGGTATTGTTCAACTCTCTAACCTTCCTTTGTTTAAAAATGTTTTATATGTTGAAGGTCTAAAACATAACTTACTTAGCATATCTCAAATATGCAACAATAATCATAGTGTATGGTTTTCTAATCAAAACTCTGAGATTTTAAACAACAAGGGTTCAGTAATACTAACTAGACGTAAAACGTCTGAAAACTACTATATTGTTAGAGAATCCAGCTCATCTAATCAATCGTGTTACATGGTCCATACAGGCGAGATTGACTTATGGCATAAACGTCTTGGACATGTACGCTACTGAACTCTATATAGATTGAGCAAATGGAAACTTATAAGAGGTCTACCCAAACTACAAAAATTAGATAAAATATGTGGTGAATGCCAGATTGACAAACAAATAAGGAACTCACACAAAAAGGTGAATTTCAATACCACATCAAGACCACTCGAGCTTCTCTATATGGATCTAGTAGGACCTACCAGGATGAAAAGTTGAGGTGGCAAAAGATATATTTTAGTAATAGTAGATGACTTTACCAGATATACATGGGTTGTCTTCTTAAGAGACAAATCAGAAACCCTTGAAAAGTAAAAAAGGTTCTCAAAAGGATTCAAACTGAAAAAGGTTCTCAAGTTAGTAAGATTCATAGTGATCATGGATCTGAATTTGAGAATAGCGGTTTTGAGAAGTTCTGTAGCGACCAGGGAATATTACATGAATTCTCAGCGCCCAAAACTCCACAACAAAATGGTATAGTTGAAAGGAAAAATAGAGTGCTTCAAGAAATGGCTAATGTCATGTTGAATAGTATGAAGCTCTCTAAGAATCTTTAGGCTGAAGCAATCAATGTAGCTTGCTATATTATTAACCGGGTTTACACTAGTAAAGGTAATAATAAAACGGCTTACGAAATGTGGTTCGATAAAAAGCCTACTGTCAAATACTTTCGAGTTTTTGGCAGCAAGTGCTGTATTTTACGAGATTGTGAAAATCTAGGAAAGTTTGATACGAAGAGTGATGAAGGGATCTTTTTAGGATACTCTTTAAACAGTCGAGCTTATAGGGTTCTGAACAAAAGGACCGGTGTGATTCAAGAGTCCATCAATGTAGTCATTGATGATCACTTAAATACACTAGTCTCAAGTTCAGATAATGATGAAATACTAGTAATTAAAAAATCCGATACTTCATCTAATCAGATTGATTCTGAACTGAGGACTGTTAAAGATCATCCAACCACACAGATTCTTGAAAACCCTCTCACTGGTGTTCGTACCCGTAGACAACTTGAGGATATATGTAATTATGTATGTTTTACATCCTAGATAGAACCATCTAACGTAAAAGAAGCTCTTGCTGATGAAAACTGGATTGTTGCGATGCAAGAAGAACTTAACCAATTTGTGTGAAATAATGTTTGGTATCTCATACCTAGACCTAAAGATAAACACATCATTGGAACCAAATGGATTTTCAAAAATAAGTCTGACGAACTTGGCAATATAATTAGAAACAAGGCTAGGCTAGTGGTACAAGGTTACACTTAAATTGAAGGTATTGACTATGATGAAACCTTTACACCAGTAGCACGTCTTGAATCAATCAGACTCTTTATATCCATCGCGTGTTTTACAAAGTTTAAGATTTACCAAATGGATGTGAAAATTGTATTTTTAAATGGCGATCTGCATGAGGAAGTTTATGTTGAACAACCAATGAGTTTTAAAGACCCCAAAAATGCGAATCATGTGTATCGTCTTAAAAAGATACTTTACGGTTTAAAACAAGCTCCTAAGGCATGGTACGAGAAACTAACAAAGTTTCTATTAAGCCATAATTTTCAAATGGGATGTGTTGATAAAACTCTATTTATTAAAAAACATAAGGAATACATCTTATTAGTACAAATATATGTTGATGATATCATTTATGGATCTACCTATACTGACATGACTATTGAGTTTGCAGATTTGATGAAATCTCAGTTTGAAATGAGCTTGGTTGGGGAATTGAATTATTTCCTCGGGTTGCAAGTAAAACAAAAACCTGATGGAATGTTCATTTCTCAATCTAAATATGCTATGAACTTGATTAAGAGATTTAGATTTGAGAATGGTAAGAACTTTGATACTCCTATGAGTACAACCTTGAAACTCTTAAAAGATTCTGTAGGTAAAAATGTGGATACGAAACTATATCGGAGTATGATTAGTAGTCTATTGTATTTAGCAGCTAGTAGACCCAATATCGCTCTAAGTGTTGGTATTTGCACTAGATATTAGTCTGAACCTAAAGAGTCGCACTTGACTGCTATCAAGCGGATTATAAGATATGTTGCAAGTACTGTTAATCTCGGTCTCTAGTATCCACATGAGACTAGTGTTCAATTAGCTGGGTACTCGGATGCTGACTGGGCTGGTAATCTTGATGATCGAAAATCAACCAGTGGTGGTTGTTTTTATATCGGAAACTGTTTAGTTTCTTGGTTTAGAAAGAAACAAAGTTCTATATCACTTTCAACAGCTGAAGCTGAATATATCGCAGCTGGTAATGTGTATACACAACTTGTTTGGATGAAACGTATGCTAAGTGATTTTGGAATTAAACAGGGTTCTATATTTTTATATTGTGATAATTCCAGTGCTATAAATATTTCAAAAAATTCAATTTTGCATTCTCGTACTGAGCACATTGATATTAGATTTCATTATATTCGGGAATTAGTTAAAGAAAAGGTTATATCTTTGGAATATATTCCTACTGAGAATCAACGTGCTGATATTTTCACTAAACCTCTTGACAAAAGCAGGTTTAACAAAATGAAATTTGATCTCGGCATGTGCATTTTAAAATGATTAATTATGCCTATTTGTATCATATTGTATATATTTGTTAGTTTAGTTTTTAAAATTTAAAAATTTATAAAAATCAGATTTTTTGGCCTGTACCTGACCATTCGTGAGTATCCACGACCAGTCGTGCTACGACCGGTCAAGTATACCCACGACCAGTCATGAATCGTGTGGAGTCACTTAAAATTTGGGGGAAATCACTTTCTTCTTCATTTCAACTTCTCTCTCTAACGAGCCGACACACGACTAGTCGAACCCATCTTCCAAAATCTTCTAGGTTAGTACTCTATTTACATTTTTCTTGTAGATTTGTGTCTAGATTGCTTCTATTTCTCTCTTGGAGTTGTTTATTTTGAATTTAGTCGAGATTTGGGAATTTTCTTTTGAAAAATCTTATTTGAGAAAACCCATTTCTCAATCCATTGCAACTCTTTATATTCTTGAAATCGTTGTTGCATATGGCTTCTAGAGGAAGAAAATCAACGTCCCGTGGTCTGTCTTCTTCTTCCAGATCAGCCCCTATCACTAAGCATCATCTTAGGGCTCCTGAGGATGATCCATCTTATGTTCGGGACATCGGATTGCGTAATGTTATTGTTGAGCATCTAGTTGAAATTAATCATGTTGCTCCTTTTGATATTTTTCCTATGCTTCAATCTGTAGGTTGGAATAACATATTGCTTTAGGGTGGGCCAGCATACCAGTCCATTGCCTAATCCATGTTTGCATGCATATGTGCTTTCTCACTGAAAAATTTAACTTTTTCTATCTCTACAAGAGAAGAGCCTTTTGAAGTTTGATCGACATTTGATTTCAGCCCTTATGGATATTTCAGTGAATGATGAGGGTATTCTTATCCAAACTTTATATGATAAACCCTCTGTCGCTGAAAAATATATGCTGACTAATGACTTATGCAATTTGGATGTACAATGGATGCATAAAGGGAATGCGCTTCCCTCAAGGTATTTGTTACCCAAATACAGAATTCTTCACAAAATCATTATGTTTAATTTGTATCCTCAGTCGGGTAACAAATCTGAATTGACGTCCTTCATGGTTCGTATTCTTCATTCTGTTGTTAGAGGTGTTAACATTTGTTTACCATCCTTGATTTGTCATTTCATCATTCAGTTTCGTCTCCATCCTGGTCATAGTGACATTCCTTTTGGATATTTGATGACTGTGTTGGCTACACATATGTCAGTCGACATGCCGGTTGGAGAGGCCCCTATCCATCATCTGATATTTAACAATTTCAATATCAATAAGATGAAATTGGATTACCTTCCTGGCCAAGGTGATGGTGTTGGCGGTGCTGAAGCTGTACATGAGGAAGAAGCTGGTGATCTTCCTCCTGATGATATTAACATGGATGATATTTTTGAAGAGCTTGAGTCCAATTCTACAAATGATCCAGATTATGAGCCTTCTTCATTTGATGCACGTCTGAGTGTATTAGAAGATAAAGTTGAGGGTCTAAATGTTAAAATGGAAAACATGTCTGTTGCCCATGATTTACAGTTCAAATATATGCGTAAATATCTTAGGCGCTTGAACAAAGGCATGCATCAACTTGATCCTTCCATTCCTGCTCCTTCATCTGGGTCTGATTAGTATTTTTAAGTTTACTGGTTTGTAATAACTTTATTACTCCTAACTTATTTTGAGTTTGTCACTCTCTTTAACTTAGCTCAGTCTATGAAGTATGTGTGTTGATTATGCTATGTTCTCATATCTTAACTAGTTACCTCTCATATTTCTCATTGATTATTTCTCCTCAGCCATCTATTCTGTGCTTCCTTTGTCCTATTGTGACAAAATGGGGAGTATGGATATGTTATGGATATGTATATAAATATGGATGTTGTCATGAGGAAGGAGTAGCATTGTATTGTATGGTGTTTTATGAGTATGTTACTCAGGGGGAGTATGTGCAAAGGTGTGAGCAGAAGTGTGCAGAGTGGATTGAATATTGATTTACAAGTCTGCAGGATGCTGGTTGATGATAACTAGTGTATGAAACTTTAATCATATATTCTGTGTTATGTAACATATCTTGAAAGTGTGTTTTGTCACTAATTTGACAAAGGGGAAGATTGTAAGTGCCATAATTTATAGCCCTTTGTGTTGTCAAATTTGTGGTGCCAAAGACACTGTTATGAAGCTTGCATCTATGAAAAAATGCTCTATGCAAGATCGCTTCACTACTTTCAAAGGTCACTTGTTTCCTATGTTCAATGTCCTTACTTCACTCCTGAGGTATGACTGACCTTAGGTTGACCTTTAGAGTAGGTCATTTTGGATACGTAATTCATATGTTTTCTATAAGTGAGTTTGGTCTATTCTAAGACTAGTCTTGGACTTTTTTCGAATAGTCCTAGCACTGCTTCGACCTGTCTAAGAAATTCCTGGATCAGTCGTAAGTTTGTTACAAAAATTGGAAATTTTTTGTTAGGCTTCGACTAGTCCTGGGGACTGTTCGACCAGTCGTAGGTACAGTGTCGACTGCATCTTCGACCTGTCGTAGAGCTACGACTCAATGTACAGTGCTAAAATTTGACTTGCTTCGACTAGTCGTGTAAACCTACAACTAGTCGTAGGAGACCCACGACCAGTCGTAAACCACCTACGACCAGTCGAAAAATTGCCAAATCTTATCGCGCCTGAATTTTTCAAATATCTGTTGGTTCTACGACCAGTCGTAGAGGTCCTTAGACCAGTCGAAGACATGATTTGCTCACCTATAAATAGAGCGCGAATCTTAGAATTATTTCATTGAAAAAAAAGGCAATTCAAGTTAATTTAATTTGGTCTTCTATGAGATAAGTCAGTGCTCCATTTAAGCTAAGTGTGCATATTTAATATTCTCTTTCTTTAGCTTTCTTAATTGATTTTGTTTCTTGTATTTCAATCTAATCTGAAAAGAGGAATTATTGTTTTCCTTTTTTTGGAATCAAAATCAATTAGAACTAGCCCTTTTGTTTTAATTTAAAATCTATTAGATCCTATAACCATTATAAAGTGAGTATTGGACATTGAACTTTGACATTCAAATCTCTACTCCAACTTGGTTCTTCTGGGCTGCTACAACGAAGGAGAAAATTAGGTATTTTACAATTTGTATAATTTACTTTGTTTGGTTTTATTTGAGGTTAAGTTAGGAAAATCTCAAAGTTGTTCGTTATCTGAGGAGAGCTAGAAAACTCAGAAGTGAGGGTTTTTGAATTATGTAAGCCCTTTGAGAAAGACACAATTGTGAAGGTTTTGGGTGAACCTGTGAAAACCTATTTGATAGTGAACGCTAATATCCCCTGTGTGAGGATATTAGGAGTGGAGTAGCATTCTGTGTGGCTGTTGTGTAATAGTTGGTGAACACACAGGCGAACCACTATAATTCTTTGTGTTGTGGATGTGTGATTTATATTTCCTATCTTTTATCATTCTGAATTGTGGAATGTATGTGTGAATGTGAATGTTGTAATCATTTCATTTCAAGCACAGTGAGGAATATTGTAATAAATTAGGTTTACATTTCAGCATTATATTTTTGCTATCTCTTTATTACGTTGAGCTTCAGTTTCTCTATTTGTTCTAGAAATAAGGTTGTCCTACCATAAACTTTGATTTTTGGTGTAAGGTTGTCCTTAGAACAATTTTTGTTTAAATTTCTCTATTTTAAATTGATTTCCATTCCTATACTGTGATTAGTGTATAGTGCTATCTATTCCTTGTTTCATATTTCGCTGTATTTATTTTTAATTTGGCATAGTCCTATTCACCCCCCCTCTAGGACATATAGCATGGCCATTTCAGTTGGACCTCACTTCCTTCCCTGCGTTAGTTTGAACATATTTAACTCGAGCGTTTAAGACAGATGAAGGCGCAAATCTGCACGTGGTTACGAATGAAGTAGTTATTACGCATACGATTCCTTCATAGCAACTGCGATCATGTATTATTCTAACAAAATCAAAATTATTGGCAGGATAACCGATTAGTAAGGAGTTATGTAAAGAAATCCCATTATTTGATGGCAACAGATGAACGCATGGAAATGGACTTGCAACAGGCGACACGATTCATTAGGGGCAAACATATGACCCCGATGGGAACGGAGATCTAACCCAAGACTTCTAAAGTGAAGGGGCAGTCTCTCATAATTGAACAAGCCTTTGTTAAACAATATGAGGAAATGAGAGATATGTTATGGCCCAAACCAAGAAATCAGATTCACAGGAATCCCGATCGCCGAATCCGGTGCCGACAGCCTCCATAGTACCCCATTTTCGGCTCCTAGTATCCATATGCCATATTCCGATCCTAGGATCTTACAAGGAGGATTTTTTTAAAAATGCATTTAACTCGTAATAAGCATAACCACAAGATTACCCAATTCACAAGGGCAACATCATCATCACATATCCACTAATATAATCATTTGAGTACAATGCTGAAAGGGAAATACATAAATAGAAAATCAAGCTCCAGAAGACCGCTACATGCTCCAAGCTCAATATTGCTGCAACCTAACATCACCTGTATGTATCTATCGTGCATAAGCTTATAGAAAGCTTAGAGGGTGGTGTAAGTGTCAAGTATTCAATACGATGCCATCATCATACAATACCGAAAATACGGGTAATCCATAAATCGTACAATATCGGAATAATCAGAAATACTGACAAGAGTAGGAATTATCAGAGTAAACAGAATGCTAACAAGATCATAAATCATATGATAACAGGGTACGCAATATAGAACAGCTATGTAAATGAGGATTCATAAAGAGCCAAATATCAAATGTCGAGGATGCGATGCAATATGCAATTCCTGATGAATTCACGAATACTGTCAGCCATATCAAAAACCATATAAATACAGAAACCCAGGTAACTCAAAACGCCATATGCTACGGATGTAATGCAATATGCGGTACGAATGAAATGACCATGTTGGAGTGTGAAGTTGGGATGATAGTACGTAGTATCGCGGGCTATGGGGTCCATCACAAGGGACTTCTATCCAAACCAGTCCCATACCTAAATTTAGATAGTCAGACTCAATGTGATAAACTCCTGATCTCAAGTTAGTTGCGTACCCCAACCAAAATTCTGGCCATTGCGAAGGTACACGTAACAAATAGATGCACACCACTAGCTCGAGTGGATAGTGAATGAATGAATGAGTATGCAACTCCTACCCAATAAGTCCACATATCAGTACAGTTCATCTCTGGGATCATCACCGGGGTTTAGTACACTCCAAATGGCACTGCCTCTCTCCCTGCAGCACAGTCCAAGTGAGCGTAAGAAACCTCACTATCCGCCTGGTCAATAGTTTGCCAATACCTATCCGTCACGTTGATAGCAGACCCATTCATGAGCTGGTAAAACTCAGCCTAGTATTACCCCCTACCCTCGAGTGGGTAAGGCCACACCCCCTCCTAACCGACCACGACATAGTGGGAGATGCGGCCTCCTGGTATTCGACACTCGGGCGCTCATGTATCGCTCTGTCTCAACATTGGGGCGTCATCTGCTACTAAGAGGGTTTAAGGATTTTCACCTAGGGTCATCTATGGCAGCTCGATGCTAGAACAAATTTCTAGTGTCCCGCTTGGCCATCTACGATATGCCTATGGAGGCTACGACCCTGATGTCGCTAGGGCGTTCAACAATTATAATGCAAGATGCATGAGTCATACAATCCAATCATGCATCAATCCTTCGTATACCGTGCGCTCGTGTGAGATAACCTCTACCTATGTGGGAGTCTCATAACAACATGCTCAATGACATATCCAATGATCAACCACGTCTCATAACAAATAAGCAGATGATGTGTATGGGCATGTATTATGATGTTATGCTATCACATACTCATAATCAGTATCAATAACCGGCATCGATAATCAACCTTGACAATATGGACATTTAACCAACATTGCCCCCAAGGAATAACCCACATAGAGCCTAACATATAGTGGACCCATGGCCTTACAGAAGGGCCAAGTATACAACACCATGGGCCTCACTCAAGAGTTTAATATACATCACGATGGGCCTCTCATATGGACCTAACATACGTTACAATAGGCTCTATCACCTGGCCTTCAATGCATCACAATGAGCCTCAAATATGGGCCGCATATATATCACATTGGGCCTCGACAATTGGCCTCAATATCTGGCCTCGATAATCCAATAGGCTCCATCGCCTGGCCTTCAATGCATCACAATGAGCCTTAAATATGGGCCACATATACATCACATTGGGCCTCGATATCTGGCCTCGACAATCAGAATCGGTAATCGGTCACGATAATCAGCCTCGATCGCTAATTGGCAATCGGTCACGACAACTGAAATTGATCGATAATCGGCCTCAATAATTGGAATCGACAATCGGCCACAACAATCGAAATCAAAATCGGCAATCGGCCACAACGATCGGAATCGATCGATAATCAGCCTCGATGATCGGGATCGGCAATTGACCACAACAATCGGACTCGATCAATAATCGGCCTCGATGATTGGATGAACAAGGCCTAAGGAAAGGTCACAATGTGGACATTAAACCATCATTGCCCATCTATGTGGCCATTTAACCAACATTGCTCCCAAGGAGTGGCCCACATAGAGTCAAACGTATAGTGGGCTCATGGCCTCACACAAAGGCCTAATATACATCACAATGGGCCTTATCTCATGGGCTTGAAATACATAACAGGTGGGCCCTACATATGGGCCATTAATACATCTCAATGGCCATGACCCATGGGCCTCAGTACATCACAATGGGCCTAATCGTATGGGACGGAAACATATCACAATGGGCCATGACATATGGGTCAGAATTACATTACAATAGGCCTCGCCAATGGGCCATAAATAAATAATAGGTGGGTCCCATCACATGGGCCAAAAATATAAGTAGGTGGGCCCCGCACATGGGTCAAAATACATCATGATGGGTCGCATCAATGGACTGCACCAATGGGCCATCTTATACATCAGGTGGGCTACATCCATGGGCCGCACTAATGGGCCTCATAAACGTCAAATCGGGCCCACCGTTCTAGGTGAGCAACCTATACCATACATCCATTTTTAGAGATCATTTTAAAACATTACCCAAAATACATCAGAAGGTCATTTGAAGTATACCACAAATAATAGTGGAGGTAATGATTTCTGCCATTAAAATTCCTATGGACCACCATAGCGATTATTTCCCATCCAATCTGTTCACAAGGTCGCAAAGACCTGAATTAAAAACAAATTTCATACTGATCCAAAATTTTGTACTTTTCAAAGAAGGTTTTAATGATAGGTGTTCAACCCCCACTGTTTTTGGCAGTGTGGCCCACTAGATGAATAGATATGCCTTATCTTTAGTCTCAACCTGAAGACAAGCTCATGGGTGGATGGACGGTTTAGATATAACACTTGCCTCCTGATCAGGCCACCAGAAAGCTGGTTGGAACCCAAAGGGTTTACTGACGTTTCGGATGTAACACATACCTCAGAGGGTCCCCCACACGTGGGACGGACGGTGTAGTTAAAATACATATCATGTGGGACCCACGACACTTACTGTCGTTGTACAGCGGCTATTTGTTGCGGGTACTGGCCCACCGTCCATCAGACGGATGATATAGATAAAACAGATGGACGGTGTGGGTGATAGGTACATCAGAGGTGGCCCCACGACTCACATATATAACCATAATATATATTATATATATAATACTAATGTTATTATAATTATAATTATTTATTTTAAACTGCTCCAGTGCCCAGATACCCACCATCCCGGATTGGATGGTGAGGATACAATGCAAACATCAAGGTGGGTCCCACCCACACGTGCCACACATGTAGGATGGGTCCACATATCGAAACAGATGGACAGCTTGGGGTTCACATACATTAAATGGGACCCACAGAACTGCGGAGTACAACAGCTATATTGCTGGTGAGAGGTATACTAGCCAATCTGCATCATTAAGGTGGTCCACATGTGTGGCGCACTAGTCCATTAAAATGGACAGGCGGTGTGGATATACAATGCAATCACCAAGGTGGGTCCCACCGTCAGAACAGCATGGGTGTACACATACATCAAGTGGGACCTGCCGAACTCGCTGGCGTTTAAAGGACCAGCTACATAGCTGCCTGTTTTAAAAGCAGAGGTGGGTCCCAGGTAGGCCCACCACAACATTACATAAATGTATATGTATAATATATATATATATATATATAATATTATATTTAATATCTATACAACGTCCAGGCCCTGGATGGCCTAGACAGACGCATACATCAGTGTGGCCCCACACGTGGGGTGGGTCCCACAATATAGATGGACGGCGTGGATTTGCTTCCACGTACAGCAGCCGCATGGCTGTCTATAGATCAGTGACGCCGGCCACCTACCGTGCTCAGAAAGGTGGGTCCCACATGGGGCCCACCATAACATTTATCTACCATCCAAACCATTGATAAGGTCACACAGACTCTAGATGAAGAGGAAAAAAATTTTCATAATGATCCAAACTTCTAGGACACCCAAAAAGGGTTCCAATGGCAGACGCTCAAACACCACTGTTTCCTACCATGTGGGCCACCTGAGTCCCACATACAGCTGATTTTTGGGGTGGCCCACTGGTTAGAGGGGACCTAACAAATGCACGGTGTTGATGGTCAATACACATCATAGTGGGGCCCATGGCTGGGACCGTGGGTCCCTAACCGTCTGTCCATCATTGGCGCAGCAGGATGCTGCTACACGTCCTCGGGCGTTAGCAGCAGCACCTACTGCCCCTGTATATATTATATATATATATTTTTTTTGGATTTGGGGTTTTCTTGAGGATTTTCATAGGTAGGGCCCACATCAGGAGAATCCACTCCAGCCATTGGTTTTTATGGCTCAATACAAACCCATTAAGTCCAATATTCGATGGGTTTTGGTGTACGAAAACATCAGGGTATATTTCAACGGTGAAAGTACTATTCTCTATGCTATGGCCCGCCAGAAAGTTGGATTGACTTCATTTTTTTTGGCTCAACGCTTAAAATGATCTAGGGAATGGGATGGACGACTTGGATTAGATTCACGCATCAAGGTGGGGCCTACATGAGCAGCCCACTCAAAGGTTTGAAATCAAGCTGACATTTTTATCTATTTATTTGTATTTTTATTTTTCTGCTACTGTCAGTACACACCACTGTCAGCTTCATACTTCCTATGTAGCCACGTCCAGTGTCCCTGGACAATAGACGATCCCCATACAACACGTTTTAATGTGGGCCCCACCTACGAGATGGCTTGGGAAAAATGCATGCTTCATGGTGGGGTCCATTGGGTGAGACACAGAGCCACATCATCATATAAAAAATGAAGAAGAGAGGGAGAGAGAGAAGCACCCACCTCTAGATCTACTCTTCTTCAATCCCTAGGGTCCTCAAGCCTTCTATGATCCTCTTCAACGGTGGAGATGGGCTTCTAATGGCTGGATTGGAGGAGATCTAAGGTGAAAGAGGGCTAGCCATGGAGATGGGTTGGGATGTCCATGGCTTCTTAGTTACTAGGGGAGATGAGAAAATGAGGAAGGAAAGAGGGAGGGAGAGAGAGATAAGAGAGAGAGGAGTTATGGCTTGTTATAATGATGGCCATCATAAATGCCTAGGTATGTGGAGGTGTTGACTTAAGAGGAGGAGCCATTATTACTTGTGTAAGGACATGAAACCTAGGGAATGGTGTCATAGGGGTAGGTAGGTCCCACAATGTGTGGTCCATAGCCATTATAATGCGTGGGCCACAACTTCTGATCTAGGCGTCGATTGGATGCATGAGACGTGACATTGGAACCGCAGTGACAATGTGGTCATGATGGTAAAAGTTTCGAGTTGAGCTGGCTCAGATATACTGGACACGACTTAAGATCGTGCGCAAATGCTAATAACAGATCGCGGTTCGCCAGAATTTGACTAGAAGGACCGCGAAAGCCTAGGAAGCGATACAGTATAGGATACAGGTCTTACAGCTCCCATCACCTAATAAAAATTTCATCCTCGAAATTTTCTATCACACAGGACAAAGCAAGGGGAGAGGAAGCATCGATATAAACATATACAAGGCATAATTAACCTACAAAAGGATGAAGATAATGCTCTCTATTCTCAGCCTTGCGCTCGCAAGATGCCTCCTTAACAAAATGGTGAACCATACTAATCTTCGGATCCTGGATTAGAAACAATCGAAATGGGAATACATGGAGCCTCATTATCTCAACGGTAGGGAGCTATATTAGAAAATCTCTAAGTTATTCGAAATCGGGGATCTAACCATTTTAAGTTCTCAACAATTATAGAGTGAAGGGTAGCTATTAGTAGATATGTGATGTTATCTTCAGATATTCCCAAGTTATGCTCTGATACCAACTTTTATCACGCCTCAAACCTAAAAATCGGATTCACAGGAATCCCAATCACCGAATCCGGTGCCAACAGCCTCCATAGTACCCCATTCTCGGCTCTTAGCATCTATATGCCAGATTTCGATCCTAAGATCTTACAAAGAGGATTTTTTTTAATATGCATTTAACACGTAATAAGCATAACCACAAGATTACCCAATTCACAAGGGCAACATCATCATCACATATCCACTAATATAATCATTTGAGTACAATGCTGAAAGGAAAATACATAAATAGAAAATCAAGCTCCAGAAGACTGCTGCATGCTCCAAGCTCAATATTGCTGCAACCTAACATCACTTGCACGCATCTATCGTGCATAAGCTTATAAAAAGCTTAGAGGGTGGTGTAAGTGTGTGCACAAGTTAAGTGTCAAGTATTTAATACGATGTCATCATCATACAATACCGAAAATACTGGTAATTCATAAATCATACAATATCGTAATAAGCAGAAATACTGACAAGAGCAGGAATTATTAGAGTAAATAGAAATACTAACAAGATCATAAATCATAGGATAATAGAGTATGCAATATAGAACAACTATGCAAATGAGGAGTCATAAAGAGTCAAATATCAGATGCTGAGGATGCGATGCAATATGCAATTCCTGATGAATTCACAAATATCGTCAACCGTATCAAAAACCATATAAATGCAAAAACACAGATAACTCATAATGTCATATGCCGCGGATGTAATGCAATATGCGGTGCCAATGAAATGACCATGATGGAGTGTGAAGTCGGGATGATAGTACGTAGTATCACGGGCTATGGGGTCCATCACAAGGGACTTCTATCCAAACCAGTCCCATACCTAAATTTAGATAGTCAGACTTAATGTGGTAAACTCCTGATCTCAGGTTAGTCGTGCGCCCCAACCGAAATCTTAACCATTACGAAGGTACACATAACAAATAGTTGCGCACCAACAGCCCGAGTGATAGTGATTGAATGAATGAGTATGCAACTCCTGCTCAATAAGTCCACATATCAGTACAATTCATCTCTGGGATCATCACCGGAGTTTAGTAAACTCCAAATGGCACTGCCCCTCTCCCAGCAGCACAGTCCAAGTGAGCGTAAGAAACCTCACTATCCGCCTGGCCAATAGTTTACCAATACCTATCCAACACGTTAATAGCAGACCCATTCACGAGCTAGTCAAACTCAGCCTAGTATTGCCCCTACCATCGGGCGGGTAAGGCCACACCCCCTCCCAATCGACTACTACACAGTGAGAGACGCGGCCTCTTGATATTCGGCACTCGGGCGCTCATGTATCCACTCGGTCTCGATATTGGGGTGTCCTCTAGTACCAAGAGGGTTTAGAGATTTTCACCCAGGGCCATCTATGGCAGCCCGATGCTAGAACAAATTTTCGGTGTCCCGTCTGGCCATTTACGATATGCCTGTGGAGGCTACGGCCCTGATGTCGCTAGGGCATACAGTAATCATAATGCAAGATGCATGAGTCATACAATCTAGTCATGCATCAATCCTGCGCATACCGTGCGCTCGTGTGAGATAACCTCTACCTATCAGGGAGTCTCATAACAACATGCTCAATGACATATGCAATGATCAACCACGTCTTATAACAAACAAGCAGATGATGTGTATAGGCATGTATTATGATGCTATGCTGTCACATACTCATAATCAGTATTAATAACCGGCATCGATAATCAACCTTGACAATGTGGACATTTAACCAACATTGCCTCCAAGGAATAACCCACATAGAGCCTAACATACAGTGGACCCATGGCCTCACACAAGGGCCAACACAAGGGCCAAATATACAACACCATGGGCCTCACTCAAGGGTTTAATATACATCATGACAAGCCTCTCATATGAGCCTAACATACGTTATAATAGGCTCCATCGCCTAGCCTTCAATGCATCACAATGAGCCTCAAATATGGGCCGCATATACATCACGTTGGGCCTCGATATCTGGCCTCAACAATCGGAATCGGTAATCGGTCACGATAATCAGCCTTGATCCCTAATCGGCAATCAGTCATGACAATCGGAATTGTTCGATAATCGACCTCGATAATTAGAATCGGCAATCGGCCATAACGATCGGAATCGATCGATAATCATCTTCGATGATCAGAATCGAACTAGTCACTCAGAAAAGTACTTAAAGGTATACCCTAAGGAGAACTAGCCACCCAGAAAAGACCATGCAATGAAGACACCTAAGGTGAACTAGTCTCCTAGAAAAGTACACACAGGTACACCCTAAAGAGGATTAAACACTCAAAAAAGTTCATTCAAAAAGGACAGCTCATAGTGGTAAGAATGCATGTGATATTAACTTAGAATCACCCGATAAAATACTCTATGGTATAGCCCAAGTGACCCAAAAAATTCCGTGTCTTACATCGACCACTCGCTAAAGTCTGTATGTGAAATGGATTGACCCTAAAAGCTACAAAGGTGCAACAATCCATTAAATGGTAAGTCCACAACAAAGAAATTTCATTTAATCTATTAGATAAAATGGCCACTAGTTTAAGGACTTCCCAAAAACATCATTAAGTAACCTCAAGTGGTAAAACAAGCCATGCACAATATCCATAGTATATACACATATAAAGTGAGATGTTTGAGACCATCGTATATTCATATTTGAATGTAAATCCAATAATCAATTATTATGAAGAATTACTTAAATAGAAAATAACATTTATCATTAATTTCACTGAATATCATGTTAGGAAATAGATGAAATAAATGAGCTACGCTAACTATCAGGATGTAGACAAGCTTGAAGGGTGATCCTCACCTGTCAAGTTAAATTCATCCTGACTTGTGCAACTCAGTTGTGTGAAGGTTCAAGAAAAAGATTTATGAACAATTAATTCCCTACATTTAAATTTAATGAGAAATAAATTTTAGGTTAGCACTAATTCACATTCTGATAGCAACCTACATGAATTTTCGTACCTAAAAGGTTCGATTCAACCTAGTTTCGACTAGAAATGGAAATAGATTAAGGAACATAAATTTGGGGACTTCCAATTCCTACGTATATTTAGAAAGTCAAGACTCATTTATCTAAGTTAATCTCTTATAGAATCCCGTATGATATTGGAGGGATAACGTACCTCAATCACTTTGATTTTCAACTTGACCCGACTTGATTCAACCCTGAGGGACAACAAGAGAACATGGACTTGTTGTTGCTGAAACAAGATCTTCTAAATATTAGATTTCAAAATAAGAGCAACCTTAATTAGTCCAAATCCACTGAGTTAACTCTGGTAGCCGAACTAATCCAGTTCCTAATTGAATTTGACTAATGAGTAGGAATTCACCAATAAAAATGACCCTAAGTTAGAACTTCTCCTCTCAACTCTACCAGTATGGAATAATTGAAAACAGGCCCACTTAACTACTGACTCGACTTGAATTGGCCGAGTCGACTCGGCAGAGATCTCCCCTTTTCCTTGCTCGTTCAATCCTCCTCTTCCTTCTTTCTCCATCCTTCTCCTTCTTCTTCTCCCTTTTTTTCTTCTTCTTTCTAAAATGTCCTATAACTCCCCTGGACAAGGGTGCAATAGAGGTGAGTTAGACTCAGCAACGAGTCATACTTTTGAACTTGACACAACCAATGACTCTCTCTCTCTCTCTCTCTCTCTCTCTCTCTCTCCCTGTTTTCTTCTTCTCCACCATTCCCTCTTCTTTATCTTCCTTCTCAGCTCCCTTTCTCTGCTTCTCCTCATCATGACCAGATCTGCCTAACTCGAACCAGGACGCAGTCCGACTTGGGCGTGAGTGCGGCAACAACTGCCCAATTCTCTCTAAAATCTAGTTTCCCTTCCTCTTCTCTTTCTTCTTCTTCTACTTCTCTCCTTCCCTGACTCATCTTCCTCTCTTGAAAGGACTCTGTGGCGCATAGACTTAGCCCAAACTCACAACAACTCAGACAGAGTTGACTCAACTCGAGGCGGCACCGCAAACGACACTCTTTTCCTTCTATTTTCCTCATTTTCTATTTTGGGCGAAGGATGCCCTAAAATTTTTCCTGAAATAGACTCCCATAACCCTCTTCTAGAGGATTCTAATGCTAACTAATCCCTAGATTAGTTATAGTTTTAGTTAAGGAAGATTTAAGGATTCTACTCGAAGGAGTCCAAAATGCAGTTTAGTAACTACATTGGCCCAATCGACCACCATAGATGAACTTTAGGTCCCCTAGCCCACCATATGAACGTCTTTGATCAGTGTTTATGTCCTAAGATCGGATGGTGGGTTTGCTGGCCAGACAGAGAAGATAACTTCATCATCAATGGCAAATTCTCAACGGTTGGACGATCTTATGATCTGATGCATATGGACGGCCTTGATATGCCTAGTTATTATCGTGGGAATGGTTGGGATTATGCTAGCACACGAGAGTTTACAAAGAGGCGAGATTCTTTCCACCGCACTCTATCCTAGTCGAATGAGAAAAACCCTAGAGAAACCCTAGAACAGAGTGTTAGGATTTCTCGGATGGACTGTCAGGATTTTAGAGATAGATTCCCTCGAATTTTCTATTTAGGTAGACAGAAAGGAGTAACAAAGCTTCTCATTTTCAAAAACGTGTCACATGCAACTCGTTCACACCAGGGATCGCATGCATGCACATGTGTTCCAACATGTGGAAATGGTTAGGGTTTGGTTGAAGTGGGCCTGTGTAATGACCCTGAAAATTTTGTGCTTTTCTTTCCCTAGTAGTTGTTTTTGGGGTAATTAGCGCTATACTCGATTGCTTGTGAAATTTGCATCAATCACATTAAATTCGATCTGCATGACTCAAAACCTGTAGATTAGTTAGCGCTATGTTACTCTGAAATCTGGGATCCATCGCTAAATCCCGTTGTTCTGGGGAATTTTTGGAAGTTCTAGATCGGACCTGGACCGCTCGTCGAAAGTCCGATAGTGATGATCTTAGGCTGTTGCGGTCACCATGTTGGACTTGACCTTCACCTCAAAAATCAAGTCCATATGATGTTCTGGGTCGATTTGATTGTGTTCGGAGTGAAGAGTGTGAGAACGGTTGGAAAGTAAATGTGATTTTTTGAAATCTGAGTCGTGTCACTTGCGCTACGATTTTAAGCAATCTGACCGTTGGATTCTGACCCAATTTCACCCTCTGATCAGGGAAGGTGGCCCAGGTATGTCCTTGTGCTTGTGGACCTGATCGAGATTCAGTGACCGTTGAATTGTGTGTGGTCCGCCACGGCTGATCTGAAGAGCCGGTCGGTACGAAAACTCAGCCTGACCTAGATCCATGGTCAGTGAGCTTAAGTCCGACCTTTCGTGGTTATAGGCCCATCGGAAGTGCTTCGTTAGATCGTGAGAGGCTGGTTTTGGTTATACCCTAAGTATACCTTGGCCCTGGGGTTATTTCCATCAATATTAGGCCTATTTATAGTCCTTAAAACCCTAGCTCTCTTTTCCATACGAATTTCCTAACCCTAGCTAAGAAAGAGAAAGGAAAAGAGAGAGAGAAAGTGAGAGAGAAGTTGGTGAATCATCTTAGATTCTTTCCTGTTCTTCTTCATCCTTTAACCTTCACTTTGAATCGTTATTCCGACGATTCTGAGTTCATCTTTGGGTAAGTTAACCTAACCCTAATCTGTGTTGGAGCTTAGAATAGTCTTTGTATTGTTGTAGCTCATTTCTATTCTTGTCTTAGGTTGTTCTGTTGCCGTTGACGAAGACATATCGTCTGAAATCAGTTCGGTGTTCTTTTCTGGCTTAAGGTGCAGACTTTAAGTGTATAGGTTATGGTTTTCAAGGCTTTCAATGCCAGTTAATGGTTTATTCTTGTTATGGATGAGATTTCACATGCCAAATGTTATGTTTGCTTTGCATTCCAGATATGCATGTGTTATTTTGAGATTTGTGTATTCTATGTGTATGTATAAAGTACCGTATGCGTATAAAATATAAACATGTGATTGCCATGATTAATTGTCGTGTACTTATGCTAATGGTATGTATGACAACTCCTTGGCAAAAGGAATTGTCCAAATGCGTGTACTTCAACATACATCATGTATGTTGAACTATGTATTCTAAGTGTTTGTAGAAATGTCTGAATGATCTAAAGTGTAACTTATTACACTATTCGCGGGCGTTGAGAAGTAATTCTCAACACTCCTATTGATGTGTATGATTTCCTTCATGTAAGTTACATTCCTTGTTATTTAATTTCAAGTCTTACTTATGCTTAAATCCATGTTAAGTTGATATTCTTTAAATGCTTGTGTACCACATGATTTGAGTTGTTGTTCCTTTACTGTTCTACATTCAATACGGATATCTGTTGTAGTGTAATGTGTGTGGGACTATGCATTAGTCCAGGAAATCGGTAATTGGCCTTAAGATGGTGGCGAGGTTGCTTTCGCCACGTAGGACGTGATTAGACGAACTCGAGTCGTATTAGAGTTGTCGACAGTTGTTTGGCCACGCGGAGTGTTTACGCACTCTATGTTGCTCAACCCAACGTGCGCTCGTGCTAGTCGAGTTCGTCAAGTAACCCAATTGTCTGATGTATGTTCACCATGGATGGACGCTATTGTTTGAATCTAGGGTACCGAACTTATCAGAGAAATCCTATTAACCTTAGTACCTTGATCCGCTAAGACTCATGAGTCGGACATGGTGGTATGGGACACCGTGGTCGAGTTGTCGGCCTACGCTGGGATGACGAGCCTCCCCGTAGTGACCATTGAGCAACCAAACTCGTGAGCCGATTATGGTGGTATGGGACACTATATTCGTACTGTCGGCCTACATTGATTGGTGACGAGCCCTTTGTAGTGACCTCGAGCATGCCTGGATACCGCATTGAGGTGACGAGCCTTAGTGTAGTAGCGAAGGTGTGATAGGCGTGCATTGATTGGTGACGAGCCCTTTGCAACGACCTAAAACCATATGATTGTATGAGATGTCTAGGACTGACGACCCTAGTATGAATCACTGTTTGGATGGTGATATGAGGAAGGTACTTTAGCTTCCCAATCCTGTTATATAAAAAGGACTAATAACAACTTGGTAATCATGCTCATGCACCGCATTTGCATGTGCTTTGTAGATGTGGCGCACTTTGAGGTAGTGTCATGCGTAACGTAAGATGAAGACGCTGAGGGTATATGCGTGAGGGCACGCATCATTCTGCATGCATCCTTGCATTAACAAGAGTACTTAGGACATGTTTAATTGTTCTACTTTATCATTACTGCTTGATTGAACTGATAATATGTTAACCTGTGCTTTATTGTTTCACTGAGTTGATCACTCACTCCCACGTTCTGGGGCAGTGTTAAACACCCACCAGACTTTATCTTAGTTGCTGATGTTGCAGATGTTGATGCGACTTCTAAGGCAGAGCGGGAGATGGATGATGATGAGGCTGCTTTCTCTTTTATGCATTTTTCAGACGGGTTCTAGTGAGCCTTGTTCTGATGCGCGAGATGCTGGAATTTCTTTTGGGAATTAAATGATGTAATTTAATACTTGTAATTTTGACAGCAACACTTACATTTCAACTTGGTATGTGTATGTATTTCAGGGATTCGCACATGTACACATTTATTTCTATAAGTCTTCCGCTTGCTTTCTTCACTTATCCCTGAATTATATCTGCACTTTGGCTTAATCTATTCCATGTTTTATGCGCTAATACAGTCAACATACATCCATATTCAATATGTTGCATAGTGATGTTTTGGAACTCGGGAGCTGAGTTATGCTCGACCCTCAAATTTCAGGGTGTTACAACCTGCCTACATGATGGACGATACAGATCTTCCAAACGTGTGGTGATGATGGCCCATCAATTCAACAACGAATAGTTATTTGTCGCTGGCAAAAAACATGAAAGAGAGAGAAATCTCTCTTGTTTGTGGAAGATATCGGGTCAGCTCTATTTTACTAAGCCGAGCAGTCCAGTGCACCGCATGTGCACACAAGCTGTGCATATGCACAATTCAAAAGTGGGGTCCACATTTATGTTTTGTGGAATCCACTCCGACCAATCGATTCTGAAAGTCCAACCAGGACATCTGGCCAAAGATCAAACAAATCTCCAAAGCTTACGTGGGCCTCACCATAAGATTTGATCTATTTATTTAAAATTTAAACTAACACCCCATAATTAAAATACGGGGTGTTACAGAATGTGAGATCTTGAAGGTAGAAGTGAAGGAACTGATTGATAATAGTCAAGTCAAGCAAAGCATGAGTACATGCATTATGTCAGCTCAAGAGCCTAATGTCAAGTACAAGAAAATGACTAATAAACATCGGCTTTAGAACTTATCATATAATCATGAGCCAAGTCACTTGAATAACTCGAGGATGAGTTTTTTTCAATTGGAAGGGTCTAATGTAGAGCGTGTCACAGATACGCTCCTAGCATGGTTGGGCCAAAAGAAGGTGGATCGTAAATTGATCATAGCTTTTGATTCGAGTATCGTTATGAAGCGCACAACCCATCAATCTTTACTGAAATGGGCCATCCGAGTTGATCCAATTCATATACTGGGTCGCGTCTGTCCATTTCGCTAGAAAACGTGCGCTTTCAGCTCAAAAATGAATTTTTAGGAAAATTTTACTATTTTTAGTAATTCTGAATTTTTAATATATTTTCTATTTTTAGAGTTTTAGATTTTCTTCCCTTTTAGTAATAACTTGTAATTATGCTAAGACTCTTCTAACAAAGTTTCATTTGAAAATTTTATTTTTAGAAATTAGGCTTTAGAAGTGTTTTATTAGAATTAGTATTTTTATTAAAGTTAAAATTTTGTAACTTTTGCTAATTGTTCACTCCCCAAGTATAGGGTTGTGATGTAGTAATAAACTCGGTAAGACCGAGGTCGAATCCACAGGGACTGATACCTGTACGTTATCTGAAACCAAGTAGAACTAGAACTAGACTAAGATGCGATCTAACCAAATGGAATTTTAAGGAATAATTGTGGAATAATTATCTAAAACTTTAAGGAATTTAAAGGAAAGAAACTAGGGATTCAGAGGATCCACTTGTAGGGATCAGGGAGATCTTTTGCCTGCATCAAGAATCATGGAAATCAAACTGAACCTACTTGATCTAGTCTTCACAAGATGAAAGGTATATGAATTAGAATGGATTCCATCATCTAACCATGCCCAGGAGACAAAGCAAACAACAGGATTAAACTAATTACCAACCAATCAATAATGTATGAAGATTAGGAAGGGTATCGCCATCCGACCATGCCCATGAGACGATGGTGAACAACAAGGCTTCCTGACGTCATAAACATTAAAAGGGGAAAAGAAATATTCAAAGCCATTGCAGACCCATTGTAATTTCAGTCACAACAGACCATTAAAGACTAAGAAAAATATTCCTTTAATAATCAACTAAAATCAACATCAGTTCAGTCTAAACAAAAGGCACAAGCAAAAAGGTCCCCCATCACGCTGCAAGCTTCACCTCTTAGCCCTAGCTAAGAGGTTCAACCCAACATGAATGGGCTGGATCCAAAACAAATACAATAGAAAGAAAAGAACAGAAAAAAGAAAAAAACAACAATTACTTTCCTAGCTCCCTGTCGAACATCCCACGTTGAAGCCTTCCAAAACGAGCCCTCCTGTTGCCTCTCTCTCTCTATCGACGTCCCCTATTCAAGCATGACCTCTTCTCCATGTTTGGAACTCTTTTATAGCTTTTGGAGTGGTGGAAATCGGATTTGGAAAGCTATCGCACGCGTAGTCGCAGCCAAGTTCGGGACTTCATAACTCTCGCGTTCCTTGCATTATTTCTGTAAAATCAGCGTCTCTTGGAAGTGTTTTGGCTGGCCTACACGATGGACGGTTCAAATCTACCATATGATCAAAGATGGTGGGCCACAACTGCCTGGAAAGACCGATTTCGCGGACGTGCGTAGCCTTTCGCACGTCCGGCGCTGACTTGATCGGTGGGCCCCACAGAGGTATTTTCTGGAAAATCCACCCCGTCCATTGGATTCAGAACGAAATTTCGGTCAAGAATGGGTGGTTTTGAACGTCCATTGACGCGGCCCAGAGAAGAAATCACCTCAAAAATCGTTTTGAACGTTGTAGGACCGCCTGTTTGTGGCCTCTGTATCGCGCACGTGTGATTGCATGGGTCCAAAATTTCAGCATGAGTTTAAAGATTTCATGGCCCTCTACAAGATGGACGGTTTGGATTGTCCACTGGGATAATGTGTGGGGCCCAGAAGCGTCCGCAAAACGGACAGCGTCCGTCCGTTTCCTGCGCCAATACGGCAGTTGCCGTTTTAGGAAGAAGAAGCGGGTCAGCAGCGCTGACCCGCGTTTGTTGGCTCGGTGCGGCTCGGGTCTACGTGTGCTGTGCACACGCACATCACATACGGGCCCCACTGTGATGTGTTTCAACAATCTGATCCATCCATTCATTTTCCCATCTTATTTAAACCGTCGAGACCAAAGTTGGATAGTTCCAGATATCAGGTGGGCCCAGAATCAACGGTTTATGGGCTGATCTGTCAGTTGGGGCACTTCCATAGTGATCCGAGGGCTGAAATCTGATATGTACGGTTAATTTATGGCCCTCAGGCCATGTATGAAGTTTTGAGCCAATCAGATGGCAAGAACTATGTGATCTTGCATTTTTCACCAATTTCGGGCCTCTTTAACGTGAATGGCCTGATTTCCTCGGATCCTTGATGCATAATTCCATCGATCTTCGTCCCCTGGAGTCCGTCCCTTGCCTTGGGTGTCATCAGAGCGTTAAATCCATGGTTTAAGCACCCTTTTTCAGTTCATGCTTGTAAATACACTCTACATCACAAATACAATTAAATGAGGCCATTAAATGGTATCATGCTTGTAAATTCATGCAATAACTGGGTCTGATATGCAATATTTGACCTTCAACACAACCCCAACTAACATTTTGCTAGTCCCGAGCAAAATATGCGAAAAGTAAGTTGAGAATTACGAGAAAAATTTCTATAAACTCGCGTGATTTTTGTAGAATAATCCGGATATGAGAATTCCCAGATTCATGAATGTTGGATATTACTTCCTCCTAGACTCAGCGCATGGTAAACTTCATAGTCAAGTTCAAAGTATTATTCCATTAATTAGAAAATTCTAATCATTGAGATCTATGAGCGTACAGTGTATCTCAACTTATCGTCATTAAAATTCACTTCTCTATTTCGAGGATATCATTGGTAACCAATAAGAAGATTCATGATAACCAAAACTTGCCTCACGGATCATCTTTTCTTCCAACTTTTGATTTTTCATTAAAAGTAACACCAAGAAGGGGAATCAAATCCTCACCTACAGGGGAGCAAACCTATGATGAAGATGTACACCTAAATTTTTTCACATATCATTCATAGGGAATTAAATCTACACCTATAGGGAGCAAACCTATGGTTTAGACCATTCGCCCAATCCTTTCAATTTCTCGGGTTGGTTTCTTTCAAGCTTAGTGATTACTAAGTAAATCCTTTAATATAAAAAAGAAACCTTAATGTGAAAGCGAGATGTGACATGTGAGATCATTACTCAATCAATGTTTACAACTTCTAATCAGAGATTAACACTTCAAACTTAACTGTGAAATCTAATATAATAAATAACTGAATCTAAGAGTCATAAATTACCAACATCACTCATCTTGTAATTCCAAGTGCCCTAGATGGCCGTCAAAATCCCTTCGAATTCACACGAAAATCCAGACAAATTAAAAAAAAATTTCATAATTTTTGCTCAAGACCAAGAAAACACTGATTAGGAACCCTAATCTCCCACCCCCAACCGAAAATCTACATTGCATGCAATGCACATGGGACAACAAAAATATAAGAGGAGTGATGGAAAGATAGTACCTGGACGAAAGATTCAAGAGGCTTTCCAAAGATATCTACGTAAGAGTGGGTCAGTACAAGAGAGAAACCAACAGAAGTAAAATAAAATAACAAAAATAAAATCCTACTTACACCACTTTCGCCGGTGCTCTCGATTGCATTTAGCGTATGCAACAAGCCTTTAAACTCCCTAGGTTACCCCTAGTGGACGAGTTGTAGTCTCGTGAGGGTTTGCAGTAATGTTACCCACAAACATTGAACTCACTAATGATAAAAACGAAATGAAATGAAGAGCTGGGTTTCCCACGAGCGCTAAGTTTACCGTCTTCACCGGACAAATAAAGCAACTACCCTAGTCCTATGAAAGCGGGGAAAAACTACTCGATCATGTCGCAAGGTTCTTCTTAGGCCAGTATCGTGATAAGTTTCTCATAAGTTTCTCAACAGGGATCATCCAAAAGCCTTTTTGCAATAGGCTTGGATGCCTGGAGCTGACTTCCGGAGAAACTTATGTACCTCATTAAAATTTTGCTGTTGTTGATTCGCTTGAGGTATCCAAAGTATATATGATTCACTGGTGTCAGAAAAAGTTGCAAAGTTAGTATCCCATGGTGAATCGGAGACTACAGATGTAGATCAAATTGAGAAAAATTTTCGGAAGTGGTATAGTCTCAACACATTCCAAATACCAAACTTCGGTTCAATTTTCAGCTCCTCCTCCCTAATGGTAAACATTCGAGATCTGTGGAAGAAGGGGCTTCAGAGTAAGGATTCACTCGGTCAGTGATGACTACCGAGATGTCGTCTTGCAAGGCATTCACTATGTCTCTTATCATGGGATCATTTGAATCTGCAAAGTGTGCCAAACAATCATCAAAAGAGTTGGGACATTCAGCTGAGGGTGACTCATTTTCCACATTAAAGCTTGTGATGATCTGCCCAAGGAATCCATTGTCTTTAAAGGTAAACGGAGGTGTGCTCTCTTGCTCCAGCCCTGTACAGATAGATTGAAAATCAATAGGGGAAGCATCGATGTGATCACTTTGTTCATTGAAATTACTCAATCGAGGTGTTGAATTGTCAAATGCGTACAACTTAGATGGTGGCCTCAACTTAGTGGTTTCAATTTCCAAGGTCGTAGCGAGCAACTCGTCCTTCTCCCGAATCACATCATCATTTAATTCAGAGGAGTGGTCCAAACATGTTTCACAAGAGTTAGAAGGGTCGATTGTAAGGGGCTCATCCTCTACCTTAAAATCAGACATGTCAGGTGAGGGGAGTGGCTCATTATGACCGACCACTTCATGTACATCTTGATCATTGACCTGGACCAAACTTGAGATTGATTCTAGGGGACTTTGGGCTGTATATTCATGATCATCATCACTGTATTTGAAAGATACCCACGCATCTTGACCATTCCTTTGAACAGTCATCGAGATCAACTCATCGGGAAATTGAACCATATGCTCATTGATAGAATCCAACTCCTCATTTGTAATTCCAGAGTTCTTCCAAAGCGAGTTAGGATCACTTTTCTCGCATTGTATTTCTGGAATGAATTGTGGTTGAGATAACCGAGCCTCCTCTATCTTATCAAGGCGCGAATTAAGCGCTTCCAACGATTTTCTCATTTCCGTGAGATAGGCCAGGCTACGCTGAGCTAAATCCTCTTGGATTGTTTCTGGTTGGATATCAATGGTAGGGTATCCAAGAGGGTAATCATTATAACATATAGTTGGTTCATCTTCCAAATTTTGATGTTTCCCCTGGTAATAGTCATACTGATCATACATGGGAGAATATGATGGTTGATAATAATCCTCGTTTCCATAATTACGATCATATACGGCCCTATTAACCGATGGAATATAACGTTTTAGTCGGTTCTCAATGTCTGTTCTTGATGGAGAAAAATCTTGAGGTATACGTTGAATTCCACAATCCTCAGGCATTCCCCAATATCTCTTATCCATCTCGGCATATGCACGTACCCACGCTTCCATGGTAGAACCCTAACTCTGAGTCTAATCCTAGAAAAAAGAAGAATCCTACAGCAATACATAAAGTAAGAGGAGAAGTTAGAAAGAAGGTACCAAATGAGAAGTTCCTATGTTAAGATCCTGTAAAAGAAAACAATAGAAAAGTTAGTTTCTAAAAAGGAGACCTAGAATTAGAAAGTTTCTAAAATAGAAAATCGAAGCCTAAAAATAAAATAAATGAAAGATGAGTTAGTTTCTAAAATTAGAAAGAATTTCTAAAAAGGGCAATAATTAACCTAGTTTCTAAAAACAAAAGATGAAAGTTTAAAAATAAACTAGTTCCTAAAAATAAAAAAATACTAGAAAATAGAAAATTTTCAAAACTCAAATCCTAATTCTAAAAATAGAAAAGTACAGGAATTAGAAAGGGATTACCAGTTTAGAAGTTATTTCAGGATCCTACAAAACAGGAAAACAGGTTACTTTCTAAAAATAAAATAATAGTTTCTAAAAATAAAATAAAAACTTTTAACCTCAAGTTAGTAAAATCCTAATCCTAACCTAATTCTAAAACTAATTAATCTCAGAAAAAGCTGTCAATCCCCAGCAACGGCGCTAAAACTTGTTCACTCCCCAAGTATAGGGTTGTGATGTAGTAATAAACTCGGTAAGGCCGAGGTCGAATCCACAGGGACTATACGTTATCTGAAACCAAGTAAAACTAGAACTAGACTAAGATGTGATCTAACCAAATGGAATTTTAAGGAATAATTGTGGAATAATTATCTAAAACTTTAAGGAATTTAAAGGAAAGAAACTAGGGATTCAGAGGATCCACTTGTAGGGATCAGGGAGATCTTTTGCCTGCATCAAGAATCACGGAAATCAAGCTGAACCTACTTGATCTAGTCTTCACAAGATGAAAGGTATATGAATTAGAATGGATTCCATCATCTAACCATGCCCAGGAGACAAAGCAAACAACAGGATTAAACTAATTACCAACCAATCAATAATGTATGAAGATTAGGAAGGGTATCGCCATCCGACCATGCCCATGAGACGATGGTGAACAACAAGGCTTCCAGACGTCATAAAGATTAAAAGGGGACAAGAAATATTCAAAGCCATTGCAGACCCATTGTAATTTCAGTCACAACAGACCATTAAAGACTAAGAAAAATATTCCTTTAATAATCAACTAAAATCAACATCAGTTCAATCTAAACAAAAGGCACAAGCAAGTAGGATCAACCCCATCACGCCACAAGCTTCACCTCTTGGCCCTAGCTAAGAGGTTCAGCCCAACATGAATGGGCTGGATCCAAAACAAATACAATAGAAAGAAAAGAATAGAAAAAAGAAAAAAAATAAAAATTACTTTCCTAGCTCCCTGTCGAACATCCCACGTTGAAGCCTTCCAAAACGAGCCCTCCTGTTGCCTCTCTCTCTCTATCTGACGTCCCCTATTCAAGCATGACCTCTTCTCCACGTTTGGAACTCTTTTTATAGCTTTTGGAGTGGTGGAAATCGGATTTGGAAAGCTATCGCACGCGCAGCGAAAGCCTTTTCGCAGCCAAGTTCGGGACTTCATAACTCTCGCGTTCCTTGCATTATTTCTGTAAAATCAGCGTCTCTTGGAAGTGTTTTGGCTGGCCTACACGATGGACGGTTCAAATCTACCATATGATCAAAGATGGTGGGCCACAACTGCCTGGAAAGACCGATTTCGCGGACGTGCGTAGCCTTTCGCACGTCCGGCGCTGACGTGATCGGTGGGCCCCACAGAGGTATTTTCTGGAAAATCCACCCCGTCCATTGGATTCAGAACGAAATTTCGATCAAGAATGGGTGGTTTTGAACGTCCATTGACGCGGCCCAGAGAAGAAATCACCTCAAAAATCGTTTTGAACGTCGCAGGACCGCCTGTTTGTGGCCTCTGTATCGCGCACGTGTGATTGCATGGGTCCAAAATTTCAGCATGGGTTTAAAGATTTCATGGCCCTCTACAAGATGGACGGTTTGGATTGTCCACTGGGATAATGTGTGGGGCCCAGAAGCGTCCGCAAAACGGACAGCGTCCGTCCGTTTCCTGCGCCAATACGGCAGTTGCCGTTTTAGGAAGAAGAAGCGGGTCAGCAGCGCTGACCCGCGTTTGTTGGCTCGGTGCGGCTCGGGTCTACGTGTGCTGTGCACACGCACATCACATACGGGCCCCACTGTGATGTGTTTCAACAATCTGATCCATCCATTCATTTTCCCATCTTATTTAAACCGTCGAGACCAAAGTTGGATAGTTCCAGATATCAGGTGGGCCCAGAATCAACGGGTTATGGGCTGATCTGTCAGTTGGGGCACTTCCATAGTGATCCGAGGGCTGAAATTTGATATGTACTGTTAATTTATGGCCCTCAGGCCATGTATGAAGTTTTAAGTCAATCAGATGGCAAGAACTATGTGATCTTGCATTTTTTACCAATTTCGGGCCTCTTTAACGTGAATGGCCTGATTTCCTCGGATCCTTGATGCATAATTCCATCGATCTTCGTCCCCTGGAGTCCGTCCCTTGCCTTGGGTGTCATCAGAGCGTTAAATCAATGGTTTAAGCACCCTTTTTTCAGTTCATGATTGTAAATACACTCTGCATCACAAATACAATTAAATCAGGCCATTAAATGGTATCATGCTTGTAAATTCATGCAATAACTGGGTTTGATATGCAATATTTGACCCTCAACACTAATTACAAATTTTAGTTTATTTTTTCTTTATTCATGGTGTAAAGAGATACATTAGAGATTTCATCAATCAATTTCGAGCGGATGAGAGAGATGAAGGCGTCAATCCACACGTGGTCACGGATGAAGCAGTTATTGTGCATACGATTCCTCCCTTGCAACTATGATCATGTATTATTCCAACAAAATCAAAATTATTGGCAGGATAACTGATTAGTAAGGAGTTATGCAGAGAAATCCCATTATTTGATAGCGAGAGATGACCTCATTGAAATGGAGTTGCGATAGGCGACATGATTCATCAGTGGCAAACATATGGACCCTACGGGAATGGAGAACCAACCCAAGACTTCTAAAGTGGAGGGGCAGTCTCTCATAATTGAACAAGCCATTGTTAAACAATCTGATGAAATAGGAAATATATATGTATCAGTTGAAAGAAAAAATATGTAGAGCTCGTGAACATTCCAGAGGATCTGGAAGTAGTGTTACAGGAGTTCAAGGCAGTTTTGCTCAATGAACTCCCTAATAAATTGCCTCCCATATAAGATATACGAAACCTCGTTGATCTTGTCACAGAAATAAGTCTACTTAATTGCCCACATTATCAAAAAGAACTGAGATCTTGAAGGCAAAAGTGGAGGACCTGATCGATACTAGTCAAGTCAAGAAAAGCATGAGGACATACATTATGTCAGCTCAAAGATTCTAATATCAAGTATAAGAAAATGATTAAAACATCAACATCAGAAGTTATCACAGAATCATGAGCCAAGTCACTTGAGTAACTCAAGGATGAGTTTTTTCCAATTCGAGCGGTCTAACGTAGAACATGTCACAGATATGCTCTTAGCGTGGTTTAGCTAAAAGAAGGTGGATCGTAAATTGATCATAATTTTTTATCTGAGAATCATTATGAGGTGCACAACCTATTAATCTTTACTGAAACGGGTCATTCGAGGTAAACAAACCCATGTAGTGGGTCGAATCTGTCCGTTTCGTTAGAAAACGCACACTTTCAACTTAGAAACAAATTTTTAGGAAAATTTTACTATTTTTAATAATTTCAAAATTTTAATACTTTTCCTATTTTTAGAGTTTTAGAATTTTTTTCCCTTTTAGAAATAACTTGTAATTATGCTAGGGCTCTTTTAACAAAATTTTATTTTTAGAAATTAGGCTTTAGAAGAGTTTTTTTAGAATTAGAGTTATTTATTAATGGCATAAAGAGACACATTAGAGATTTCGTCAATCAATTTCAAATTTTATAAAATTTATTTTCTATTTTTTCTTGTTCTTTTCCTCTTGGATTCGAGGAGTCTCTGTGTGGAGTCCAGAGAAGTTCCATGGATTCGGAACACATAACCCCTGGAGGAAGACAGTCCTCAACCTCACACCCTTCCCAACGTCAGTTTGAACAAGTTCAAGTCAAGCATTTGAGACAGACGAAGGCATCAATCTGCACGTGGTCATGGATGAAGCAGTTATTATGCATACAATTCATCCCTAGCAACTACGATCATGTATGATTCCAACGAAATCAAAATTATTGGCAAGATAACTAATTAATAAGGAGTTATGTAGAGAAATCCCATTATTTGATAGCGAGAGATGACTGTGTCACAACGGAGTTGCGACAGGCAACATGATTCATCAGTGGGAAACATAAAGCCCCTATGGGAATGGAGAACTAACTCAAGACTTCTAAAGTGGAGGGGCAGTCTCTCATAATTGAGCAAGCCTTTGTTAAACAATCTAAGGAAATGGGAGATATATATGCATTAGTTGAAAAGAAAAAAATTTGTAGAGCCTATGAACATTCCAGAGTATTTGTAACTAGTGTTATAGGAATTCAAGGCGGTTTTTCTCAATAAACTCCCTAATAAATTGCCTCCCATACGAGATATACGAAACCATATTGATCTTATCACAGTGATAAATTGGCCTAATTGCCCACATTATTAGAAATAATGTAAGATCTTAAAGGCAGAAGTGAAGGAACTGGTTGATAATAATCAAGTCAAGGAAAGCATGAGTACGAGCATTGTGTTAGCTCAAGACCCTAATGTCAAGTTAAAGAAAATGACTAATAAACATCTTCATCAGAAGTAATCACAGAATCATAAGCTAAGTCACTTGAGTAACTCAAGGATGAGTTTGTTTTCAATTGGAGGGGTCTAATGTAGAACGTGTCACTAATACGCTCTTAGCATTGTTCGGACAAACGAAGGTGGATCGTAAATTGATCATACCTTTTGATTCAAGTATCGTTATGATGCACTTGACCGAGTATCAAGAACCAAAGCAACTTGAGAACTTGAGGGCGAGTTCTTTTGAAGTGGAGGGGACTGGTGTAGAGCTGGTCGCAGACACTTTCATGTCCAAGATGGACTAAAGAAGGCCCGATCGAAGGCAGAAGTCATCAAAACCGTCAGAACCTTAAAACAAGCATATCTTGTAAACTGGAATGAGTTACTCGACGTACCATATATGATTTTGGGGTAGGACGAGCTACTTTAGCCAACCAACCTGGCCCAGGCCAAATTTACGAGATTTCATCATATCGATGGTCGGATTCCATGTTTATTTCTGTTTTTACTATTTTTAGTAAGTTTTAGTTTGATTATAACTCTTCATCTGTTGGGCTTTAGGAGTTGTGTCCAACATGAAAAGTGTTTAGAAAAATTAGGAGAATAACATGGTTAAGTCACATAGGACACTTACTATAAATAGAAATTTACTATTTATAGTAAGTTACAAATTTTAAGGAGTTTTAGTTATAGTTTAATTCCTAAACTTCTTCGAAGTCTTGGTATTCCTACTTAAAGTGTTATAGACTCATTTATCAATGATCAACAAGTTTCTTTCATATATTTTAAAATTATTTCTATTTCTTTTCCTCATGGATTTAAGAAGTCTTTGTGAGGAGTCCAAAGAAGCTTCGTGGATTTGAAGTAGTTATCCTCCCTGAGGAAGACGATGATCGACCTCATCATGTTCATCACTGCGTCAGTTACCTAGCATAAATCAAGGGACCTGGTCCTAAAGGGCATGGGATTGGGCCATTAAACATGGCTCAAGAGCTAGGATAAGGCTTGAAATCTACGCCCAATTTTATTTCGGATTGGGCCACGACCAATGATGAATAGCTAGCCCACATACCTATCTTTCTTGGGCATGTATACTATATAGTATATAGGTGTTAGTAATATATACAATACAATCAATATACTAGTGAATATAGTAATATAACGAACTTTAACATGGCACAAAAGCACTTTTAAGTTGTCCAAAATGTATACCTTACTTTAAATAGTGAATGGTAAGTTGAGACACGAATTTAAGTGCATAAATATGGTTGATAATTGGTTGCCCATACTTTGGTTAATCTCATTTGACATAGGTGTTTCATAGAAAAAAAAACTTCAAAATTTTAAAAGATCATGATGATTCATAAATACTTACCCATCAAATTTACATCAATTGTATGTGTAGCATGCATGTAACTTATATTTAACTTATAGGACCGGCCCTAACCTAGCCTTATCACTAGCATAGCCCTAGCTAAACTAAACACTCTAGGGTTTAAGGCCATGGACTCTTTAGTCCATTAGGGCCTGGGTTGAGCTAGGGAGAGGGCTTATGGATCTATCTTTTAGAGGTGTGGGCTTGTCACTCAAAACTAAATCAATACAAAGAAAATGGCTCATCACCCAATTTCATTCACGGTCAGGTCGTTCAACCGGTACTCTAGCACGTAATCATCAGTCAGGTATTTAATGGGGGTTGTTCGAACAACAATCTATTACATCGATTAATACTCACTGGTCACTATGGGGGAGGTTTGTCACCCTAACATTGGCTGACAACTCGAACACGGTGTCCCATACTATCATGCTCAGCTCATTAGTCTTTATAAGATCGCAATGCATAATGATTATAAGTATACTTAAATCAATAGTAAAGTATCCTAAATTTTATCGAATGTTATACAATCACAAAGCATAAGAGTGATTGAGCCCTACATCAGACTGATGTGATCGACTACAGAGGACCTCGAGTAAACTAGCATTGGGTGTAAGTCATCTCGTGTGCTTTCACCTACTATCAATTGTCCATGTTCAACTTTGATTGATTGTATAAGCCTAGGATAGTCACCTTGAACCGGGCTATCCGCTTATTTAAATAATTTACAGAACTTGATCCACTACAACAACAATTCAAATTTATCAGCTATATAAATATAATCACAAGTAAATTCAATACGACACCAAGGTATACTAATTGAGCGCATGTATGAATCAGTACAATCCAACCAATATAACACATTCCGACCTATATTAACTCATGACAGTTGAATACATGTACAATTCAGTGGAATTCAATCTACATCAACATAATTCAATTGATATTAATATTTCCTAACATTCAACATCGAATAGTTTTAATTTTAGGAGTTTTGTATCACTCAAGTATTTCATTGATCATGTTATTCTCCAACTAACAAACAAACACATTTAATCATCTAAAATGCTTGGTAAAATCTTAAGGGTAGATCTTCACCTTAGAGTTGAAAATCCTTAATTTAGATGCAGCCATAGTATTGAAAATTTAAGAAAAAAATGCTCCCAACCCTAATTCATTATCGATTTCATCATTAGTAACATCAATTCTAATCTAATTAGATTTTAATTAAGAGTTAATGGTTTTACCTAACTTAGTTTGAGCAAACTCCAACTCGATTTGATGAGTTGGGGCCAAAATTGGTGTACCACTACATCCACATAGGGCCACGCCTATATACGGCTTCTACAATGGCAATAGCCATTCCTAATCAATTGTCAGGTCCCTAAATTCTAACATAAACAAACCGTAAAGTTAGGATTTTTGAGAAATGACATAAATGAAAGTGGATTTTTAACCTTAATGGCTAAAAAATGTACGAAATAAAAGAAAGACGTAGATGGATAACTCAGGAACCTCTTCCATAGTAAGGGGTAAAGAATCCAACTCGAAATCATCGAATTGCAGCCGTCAAAAGACGTGAAACCGAGTGTAGAGGCGAGATCTTATAAGATTCAAAGAGCACGGGGATTAGAGTGTTTGATCCAACACTAAGCCCCACCATTTTTCCTATTCCTCTCATGTTCTTTTATTCTCTCTCATTTTCTATGGAAAATTCGTATGGAGAGAGGGGGAGTGAAATAAATGGGTATTTATAATGCCATATGTGGTGCAAATGACCCTAACGTATATGTACTTACTAATATAACCTTATAAGGGGTTACTTCTAGCTTTTGGGGCCCACTAGGAGATGTATGAGTTAATCTACGACATATGATAGTTTCTCTAAGTGACGATCAACACATATTGAATACACCAATCAATAGTTATGATCAAAAGTCAGTTTGATGGATATGATCATTTATCAGGATTGTGACTATACGGATGTGTGTAGGAAATTAATTTATGTAAGCGTCCTAAGTTTGGTTGCAATCTAATAGCTCGAAAGTCACAACTTTAGAAAAGTTCGAAAGTGGACAATTAACTTAAGTTCATGTTGATTTCAGCACAGCCTCACACAACACATGTGTTACCTTTTGGCTCTAAATTGAGTTATTCCACATGCTGCCTTAGCTCAACGTTTATGATGGATGTCAAGCCCAAAATGACAAACGTCTTTCTATAGTTTCAATTTCGGGGCCCACTAACAAGTGGCCTAAAGCTAGTTTTGTTCATTGGAGTTGTAAGACCCGTATCCTGGCCCGTACCGTTCCGTATGCTTCCGCAGTCCTCTCAATCAAATTTCGGTGACCCACGACCTGTTATCAGCGTTTACGCGTGATCTTGATTTGTGTCCTGTATATCTGAGTCGACTCAACCTGAGACTTATACCCTTGCGACCACGCCGTCACCGCGGTTCCGATGCCGCGTCTCGCGCGCCGAGGCGAAACTCGGGCCAAGGGATGTGAGCCCGCGTTCAGTTCGAGGAAAACGCCGCACTTTGTAAAACCCAAGGCAATCTTTCAAATCAATCACATCATATCCCATCAATCACCTCACATGTCAAGTACAACACCCCATCCCCAAGTAACCCCAAAGTCAAAGCAACCCATCCCTTACATGTCAAAGTACACATCACCCATCACTCACCTTTACACCCATCACCTCTCTCTCTCATCTCTCTCTCTCTCATTTTTTTGAGCTCTCTCCCAAGCAACTCACGTCCAAACAAGCTCCATGAGAGTGCTTTGTGTGGCCCACTTCCTATCTCCCATCCCCACCCTCTAAAACCTATCTTAACCGTTAAAGTTCGTCCTTTGAAGCTCTAGGATGCTTTGGCGGAAGGAGGAGGAGAAGATTTAATGTGAGTATTTTTCTTTGTTTGTTGTGTGGATTTGATCATTTGAGGGCCCACATGTGGTGGGACCCATCTCGATGTATGCCTTGCATCAATGAGGGACCCATAGTGGCGGGGTCCCTCCCATCTCCACCGTTCTTTCCCTCCCTCTCTCTCTCTTTTTTGATGTGTGTGGCCCACCCTCATGCATCCCATCATGATGTATGTATTGTATCCATGCCATTCATATGTGGGGCCACCTCGATGTGCATGGCTGGTGGCCACGTGTACATGGCCCCCCACATTGGTGGGTGTTGTATTCGCACCATCCAGCAGCTGAGGCTGCTGGACTGCATGAAGGAAGATACAAATATCAGCTTGGTCCTAAGCCTTTGGGCCACCTGTGTGGATCCCACCTTGATGCATCTGTCGTACGTGTGGATCCCACGTGATGTATATATTTTATATCCACACCGTCCAATTTTCTGCACGGTGGAAACCTACCGTGATTTATGGGTCTTACCTACACCATCAGTATAGTGGGATCCACTATGTTGAATGTATTTCATCCACACCATCCATCTAGGCGGTGGGTCCCAGCAGTCGCCGCTGCTGATTGATGTCAGCAGACCTATGGGCCACTGTGACGTATCTGTATCTACACCGTCCATTTCTGGACGGTGCTGTGTGGGGGGCACCGTGATGTGTTGTATTCACACCGTGCATCCAGGTGGTGGGTCCCACGCAGCATGCAGCAACTGCTGCTCCACGTCAGCGGTTTCGTGTCCAGGCCGTCCATCAGTAACATCTACGGCTGGAAGTTAAATTTTATAATATAAATAACAATAAAATATAATATAATATATATATAGATGCATATGATTTATATCTCCACCATCCATCTATGGACAGGTGGAAGTCCTCCTGTGGAGTGCTGTCCACGTGGACATCACAGAATGTATGTATCTTAAATGCACTCTATCCATCTCTGAGAGGACGGTGGAATCCACCGTAAATATATTTGTGTTATCCCTGCTGTCCACGTGTGGACCCAGCAGTGATGTATTTGTTTTCAATCCACGCCGTCTGTCCGTGAGATGCACATGGGACCCACTTTCATGATGTATGGGTTTTGTCCACCGTCCATCTGGACTAGAACCTGCACATGTATTTAATCCACACCATCAAGTGGTCTAAATGGTGGGGACCACTGAAATGTATGTGTTTCTTTGGCTGCCTATCCATCTTGCAGCACATGGACGTGGGTCCCACTTGCTGCAATTGTTTCACCCATGTGGGTCCCACCTGCTGTATCTGCACCGTCCAGCATATCTGGATGGTGGGCCCTACCAAATGTATGTGTTTTATATCCTAACTGTCCATCTGGACAGTGCAGTCACGTAGCTACTGGTTGACGCCAATCTACTCTCTGGGACACCATGATGTATGTGTTATTTTTCCATGTCGTCCATCTGACGGGCTATGTGGGGTACACCGTGATGTATTTGTGATCCACACCGTTCATCTATCAAGAGGACCACACTGCATAAGCAGTAGGAGATTGAATGTCCACCATTGAAATCCTTTTCGGGTCACAGAAATTTTAGATCAATATGGTATTGTTTTTCTTCTTGATTCAGGACTTTGTGACTGTATGAATAAATTGAATGGAAAATAAACGTTATGGTGGGCCCTACCTTGATGTATTTATGGCCCATCCATGGGGCCCACCCGGATGTATTTTAGGCCCAGTTATGAGGCCCGTAGTGATGTATATGCGGCACGGATTTGATGCCCATTATGATGTATTCGTGGCCTATGGGTAAGGCCCATTGTGATATGTATTAGGCCCTTAATGTGTGGTCCACTTGATGTATTTGAGCACCAGGTTCGTGGCCCATTTGATGTATATGAGACCCATGTGTAGGGCTCGCATGCTATGTATTTGAGGCCTATGTGCAGGGCCCACCTGTCGTGTATGTGAGACCCATTAATGCGGTCACTTGATGTATATTGAGGCCCATGGGTTGTAGCCCATTATGATGTATTTAAGGACCATGGGTCGTGGCCCATGGTGATATATATTAGACCCGTGTATTCGGCCCATTATGACGTACATTAAACCCTTGTATGAGGCCGTGGGCCCACTATACATTTGGCCTTATGTGGGCCACTCCTTGGGAGCAATGTTGGTTAAAAGGCCACATTGATGGGCAATGATGGTTTAATGTCCACGTTGTGACCTTCCCTTAGGGCTTGTTCAGCCCATTCTCATTGAGGCCGTTTATCTTGACCGATTGCTGATTAGCGATCGAGGCTGTTTATCATGACCGATTGCTGATTAGCGATCGAGGCCGTTTATCATGACCGATTGCCGATTAGCAATCGAGGCCGTTTATCATGACCGATTGCTGATTAGTGATCGAGGCCGTTTATCATGACCGATTGTCGATTAGCAATCGAGGCCGTCTATCTTGACCGATTGCCGATTAGCGATCGAGGCCGTTTACCATGACCGATTGCCGATTAGCAATCGAGGCCGTCTATCTTAACTGATTACTGATTAACGATCGAGGTCGTTTATCATGACTGATTGCCGATTAGCAATCGAGGCCGTTTATCTTGACCGATTGCTGATTAGCGATCGAGGCCGTTTATCATGATCGATTGCCGATTAGCAATCGAGGCCGTCTATCTTGACTGATTGCTGATTAGCGATCGAGGCCGTTTATCTTGACCGATTGCTGATTAGCGATCGAGGCCGTTTATCATAACCGATTGCTGATTAACAATCCAGGGCGTTTATCTTGACCGATTGCCGATTTCGATTGACTTGACCGATTGCCGATTAGTGATCGAGGCCATTTAGCATTACCGATTGCCGATTCCGATTGATGTAACTGATTTGTTGATTCTGATTATTGACCGATTTCAATTGTTGAGGCCGATTATCGAGACCTATATGGTGTATATGCGACTCGTAGTTGAGGCCCATTATGATGTATGTTAGGCCCATGTGAAAGGCCCATCGTGATGTGTATTAAGCTCTTGAGTGAGGCCCATAGTGTTGTATATTTGGCCCTTGTGTGAGGTTATGGGTCTATTATACGTTAGGATCCATGAGGGTCATTCCTTGGGGGCAATGTTGGTTAAATGTCCACATTATTGAGGTCGATTGTCGATGACGGTCATTGATACCGATTATGAGTATGTGACAGCATAGCATCATGCTACATGCCCATATAAATCATCTCAATGTTTGTTATGAGATGTGGTTAATCATTGCATATGTTATTGCGCATGTTGTTATGAGACTCCCTGATAGGCGGAGGTTATCTCACTTGAGCACGTAGTATGCACAGGATTGATGCATGACTGGATTGTATGACTCATGCATCTTGCATTGTGTGCCCTAGCGACATCAGGGCTATAGCCTCCACAGGCATATCATGTATGGCCAGACGGGACACCGAAAATCTGTTCTACATGGGGTGCTATAGATATCCCTGGGTGAAAGTCCCTAAATCCTCTTGGTTCCAGAGGTTGCTCCAACGTCTAGACTGAGTGGATGCATGAGCGCATGAGGGCCGTATACCGTTAGGCCACGTCTCCCACTGTGTCGTGGTCGATTGGAAGGGGGTACGGCCTTACTTGCCCGAGAGGAGGGGGCAATGCTAGGCTGAGTCTGACCAGCTCGAGGAATGGGTCCGCTATCGACGAGCCAGGCCCGATATTGGCAGGCAGATAGTGATTTCTCTTCCACTCACCTTGTTGTGCGCGATGGGGCGGCAATCTGGTTTGGAGTGTAATAGACCCCGGTGATTTTCCAGAGAGGAACCGTACTGATATGTGGACTTATTGAGCAGGCATTGCATATTTATTCATTCATTCACTATCCACTCGGGCTGGTGGCGCGCAACTATTTGTTACGTGTACATTGGCATGACTAGAATTTCGGTTGGGCGCGCGACTAACCTGAGATCAGGAGTTTACCACATTGAGTCTGACTATCCAAATTTAGGTATGGGACTAGTTTGGATAGAAGTCCCTTGTGATGGACCCGGTGACCTGCGATAATACGTACTATCATCCCGACTTCACACTCCAGCATGGTCATTCCATTCGCACCACATATCGCATTACATCCGCCGCATATGGCATTTTGGATTACTATGTTTATGCATTTATATGACCTAGATACAACTGACGGTATTCGTGGACTCATCAGGATTTGTATATTGCATTGCATCAGCGGCATCTGATATTTGGCGTGTTGTCTCCACATTGCATCGTTGATCTACATTGCTTCATCAGTATATGATATTATTTTTATTAAATTTATGTGTCGCATATCCTGAATAAGACTGGTGGTATTTATGGGCCTATTAATATATTTCCGCTTACTCTGATTATTCTGATATGGCTTACTTGACACTTACCTTATGCGCACACTCTCACCACCCACTAAGCTTTCTATAAGCTTATGCACGATAGATGCGTGCAGGTGATATTAGGTTGCAGCAGCATTGAGCCTGGAGCGTGCAGCGGTCGTCTGGAGCTTTGATTTATTTTATATATGTATTTCCCTTTCAGTATTGTAATCAAACGATTATATTAGTGGATATGTGATGATGATGTTGCCTTTGTGATTTGGGTAATCTTGTGGTTATGCTCATTATGAGGTAAATGTACGTTGGAAAATCCTCCTTGTGGGATCCCAGGATCGGAATCTGGCGTATATACGCTGGGAGCCGAGAATGGGGTACTACGGAGGCTGTCAGCACCGGATTCGGTGATCGGAAATTTTGTGAGCCCGGTTTCCGAGTTTGGGGCGTGACAGGAGTATTTCTGAAATGAACTGGAGGATGAGATTTTTTGTACATGAAAACCAGAGTTTCGATTAACTAAGTTCATAGCGTGGACTATTCATAATTATCAGAAATGATGATTCGGCTCTAATCACCTTAATAAAAGACCCTACTTCAACTATACTAGAAACTACCCGAATTAGTAAAATATACTAAAAATATATATTTTAATTTAATCATATAGGATTATTCATAGTATGATTAGAAGCGACGAGTGAAAGGGATGACCCAAATCTATGTGATGGGGAGCATGTTAGTTACAAATCACTATTGACTTGCATGTGTTAAGCAAATTATATCCACATAGTGATTAATAGGGCTCTCATGTTCACCTCGCTCGGTAGGCCTGCTATGCTACCGACCCACTTGGTGAAGTACTCCATTTTGATCTTCATTTATGAATCCAACCATCCTTATTGAATCTAAAACTATCCATCCATCTAAATTCCCCCACTGAGTGAGACTCCATCCAAATCTTAAAACATCTTTTAAAGAAAGTATGCTTATTGTGGAGCTGCATAGGAACTTTGAATAACTATGGAACCAGCTAGCACTTTTTGGGAAAGAAGTCAAGTAAAGCCCATATTACGCAAGGCATTATCACTAACTATAAGGGCCTTATGGGAGTTTTTTTAGCAAGCAAGCAACTTCTTCAACTGGCACGAGAGCCCATCAGCCTGGTTCACCAAGTTCTACCACTGTAGGGCCCAATCACACTCAAAATCAAAGTTTGATCCTGGCTCAGAGCGAACGCTAGGCTATATGCTTAACACATGCAAGTTGAACATTTTTTCAGGAAGCTGGGCAGAAGGAAAATAGGCTCTTAGCTAAAGGTAGCTTGTCTCACCTGACTTTAAAATGGAAGGGCTTTCTAGCACACTCATATATTTTAAAGCATGGAACAATTGAGAACAAAGTGACAAATGGATGCATAACGCATGGTATGCGGAACTTCATGGTTTCTTGAGCTAGTGACATCTCCTGACCAAGGGCCCCTCCCCCAGATTGTTATGATTAATGTTTCATCTAAGGAGAAGCTCCATAGCAGCCACAAGGCCTTAATCATAAGAAGGAAAAAAAAACTCTAAGATGAAAAATATAGTCTGGCCCATCGGCAACATGAAGTTGCAGAAATTTTCAATTTTAATAGATCTATTTCTTTTAATGTTTTTGGAAATTTTAGTTATTAAATTATTTTTATAATTTTTAGAGATAATTTATCATCAAGTTTAATTTATCTCTACTAAATTTCATTCCATTTTTATCTTGAAAACAATTCTTAAAATTCCAGAAGTACTAATTGCCCGAAACTAATGATTTTTTGTACTGTTCTAATATATTCCAAAATTAACCTTATTTAAATTTTATTTATTTATTTTTTAAAATTAGACACATTCATCTTCGTTTTGGTTTGTGAATCACTTCAATCGGAGTTGTATCGAAGAAGATACATATTTTGGAAATTGGTTTACTTATGTTGTCTAAATGAGGGCCAAAATTACAATTTAGAGAACTTCAAGGCCAGAATTGCAGGGTTGACCTTGGAATTTCATGGTCGACTATTAGAGCACAAATTTAAGAAAAAGAAGGAGATGAGAAGCAATATTGTTTGGTCGTGCACACGAAACATTATGATCGGTAGTATACCATCGTGCGGCGCACAATGAAGAATGTTAGTCGCATTATAAAAGTTTGTAAAGGACCATTGTGCAGGGCACAATGGGACCCATCTCCTGCACAACAAAGACAGGTTACACTGATGGACTTGTTTGAACGTGTGAAAGCCTATAAATACCCCTTCGATCTCTTCATTTGTATCATTCAAAGACTTCGGGAGCAAGTAGACATAAATTTCTTCAAACTCAGTAAAGGTATTGAGTATACCTGTTGCGCAGTGCGCAATAGGGTCACCGCGCAACAAGATAAATGGAATTCATCATCGTTCACTCAATGAAAGTGCCCTATTTGTCAATATACGTGAATGATAAGTCTGATAGTCAAGTGAGCCCCAAATTGAAGACAATTTTAAGACTCATCAAGATAAAGGCATACGATCGTGCTTAAAATGTAAACTAAGCCTCATATACCTAAACAAACCCGGAGAGCTATATGCCCTAAAAAGAATCCAACTTACCCATAAATTACTTCAGAATATCTTCTAGTAAGATTGATTTTTGTACCTTGAGTATTAGAGGAAAACATGAACCATACAGGAAAAATCTATGTCTTCATGATTACATTGATATGCTATCAAGGACAATTTCGATAGAATCAAACATGGTTCGATTGCATCGAAAAACTAACTCATACAGTCCAACAACAAACTAAACAAAAAGCTGGGTATGGTCAATTGCATCAAATTAAGGTCGATGACATCAAGATTCAAATTTCAATGTTGAAAATGAGAGCTTAAGAAGTCCTAGAGAGAGAGAGAGAGAGGGTGGGGGGTGGGGGAAGGGGTGAATAAGACTATGCGAAATAATTGAATAAAGTGTTGAATAATAAATAAATCAGAGATCTCAATTGCCTAAGTATTGAAACGTTGATTTCAAATGATTCGTAGGACAACCTTTACCTAAAAGTTTAAGTAGGATAACTTTATTTCACGAATACTTTTAAAATCAAAATATCAAACTTTGCAAGAGTAAATAAAAATAAAAATTACAATCAGTCACCACTTAAACTGAAATGTAAATACAACCATTCACCACATAAAAGATAAAAACATTCACTACAAAACGTAGAGAATTATAGTGGTTCAGTGTGTCAACACTGTTCTAAAATAGCCACACCTACTCCACTCTCAAAATTACTCTCCACATAATCTTGTCTTTCACCATGAAAAAGGTTTTCTCAGGGCCACCTTAAAACCTGATACATTGGTGATTTTATTGAGTTATCATAATCAAACCCCTCACCGAGATTTTCAGGCTATCTCAGACAAAACCTACACTAAGATTTTCTGGCTATCTCAGAAAAACCATACTAAGAATTGAAGGTATACTTATCTTCACCGTAGAAGATGTTTCAAAAGTTGTAACCAAAGACCTGCTTTTCTTGAATGTCGATTGTTCACATTCAATTAGATAGAAAAGGTCCAAGGTTCTATTGTTTTTAATTACTTAAGTTCAAACCAATGGCTACTTGAGTTGATTCTCTTAAATCTCAAAAGAAGAGTAGTATTCACTCTCTTTAAAATCAGAATGACAGAATCCGAGATTAAGGGAATTAAACAAAAGCTATAAAAATAATTTATAAATACTGCTCAATAGCTTGCTAATAATTAGAGCTTCTCTTTCTCTTGAAGAAGAATTTTGATGATAATCAATTGATATTTTGAATTGAGAGAGAACCTCAATTTATGGGCAAAGAAGTTGAATCTTCGACTGGCTCGAGGCAGTCTTTGAGTAGCCCAAGCACCGGATTCTATTCAATGGATGTTTAGATTTGACCAGGATAAGATTTATCCAATCCTCGACTGGTCGAAGGCCCAATTTGACTAGTTTAAGGTGGTTTTCGATTGATCGAAGATCCCAAAATCTGAACCGATTTCGTTAGAGGACTTCAAGCCAAAATCCCTAGAGCTGGTCGAATATCAACCTTCAACTAGTCGAACAAAAAATTTGACTCGTCTAATTTGCAACAAAACACTACAAGAAATCCCACCTTTACTGACGAAAATTTTTGTCGCTAAAAGCCAAATTTTCGTAGCTAAAAACTTTTAGCGACGAAAATTTTCGTTGCTAAAAAGTACATAAAAACTTTTAACAATGAATATTTTCGTTGCTAAAAAATATTTGCAAAACTTTTAGCTACGAAACTTTTTGTCGCTAAAAATAATTACAAAACTTTTAGCGACGAATATTTTCGTCGCTAAAAAATATTTGTAAAACTTTTAGCAACGAAACTTTTTACCGCTAAAAATATTTTCAAAACTTTTAGCTACAAAAATTTTCGTCACTAAAAAATAATTACAAAACTTTTAGTGATGAATATTTTCGTCGCTAAAAATATTTACAAAACTTTTAGCTACGAAAATTTTCGTTGCTAAAAATAATTACAAAACTTTTAAAAAATACATAAAACTTGTAACGAAGAATATTTTCGTCGGTAAAAAATATTTGTAAAACTTTTAGCTACGTAAATTTTCGTCGCTAAAAATATTTACAAAACTTTTAGCGACGAATATTTTCGTCGCTAAAAAATATTTGCAAAACTTTTAGTTACGAAACTTTTTGTCACTAAGAATAATTACAAAACTTTTAGCAATGAAAATTTTTGTTGCTAAAAAATATTTACAAAACTTTTAGCTACGAAAAGTTTCGTCACTAAAAGTCTCTTTTAAAAAAAAATTATTCCAGCACAAAATTTTGCACAAAATTCCTGATATACACTTGTTACAATATATTTCATCATATTCATCCTGATATACACCATTATATAATATATTTCATCATGTTCACATTCACATCCATCTAAACCCAAACTACTAAATCTATCCAAACATAAATTACATTCATCTAAACACAAACAATCTTATCCATATCACATTCATTCATGCATAAATACATATAAACTTAACATCATAAACAAATATATAAAAAATCACAAAGATGAAGGCAGAGGTGGTGGGCCATTGGTGGGTAAGCGTGCAATGAGAGCCTGAAACATTTCCGTCATCCATCGCTCATTCTCCACCCGCTTCTCCTCCATCCTCCTCTCCTGCTTCTCCCTCTGCCTCGCTAGCTGATCCTCCATCCTCTTCTCCTGGTCCTCCCTCTGCCTCGCCAACTGATCCATCATCTTCCTCTCCTACTCCTCCCTCTGCCTGTCTAGCTGATTTCTGATGTCATCGACGACGACCTGTAACTGCTGAACCTCTCTCTCTCTGCAGTATCAGCTCGGCGTACGGCACTGTCGCCAACGACGATGGATCGGCTAGAGGCAACTCTAGCGGGTGCCATGAGCTTAGCACCATGGCCAAGCCCATGCACATATCCAGAACGGGTGCCAAGCACCTGACTTAGGATCTCTGGCTCACTCTGCTGAGTACCATCGGGAGTGGTTTAACTGTGTAAGGAGTCCATCTCTTCCTGTAATGAAAACATATGAATTTTTATAATAAATGACATTATTATAATTTAATGCAATTCAATTTTATAATGTAAGAATTTTTATCCAAATCTCGCTGGCTCTGTGATGTACCCAAGATCCCGTCGCCTGCTAACAGTGAGTCCCTCTGTAGAAGTCTACTGGTCCGGGCTCCTGACCAGTGATGGAATCTCGCTGCGCAATCGAAATGACAATTGAGTTAATATAAATGCATAAAAAAATATATAAATTTAATAATAACCAGTACTTTCTTATCATGTCGTGACGAAGTCGTATAAATGACTTTGAACCAGCTACGTGGTTCACTTCTAACTTTCCCCTGTTGTTAGAATTTATTTTGCTTATCTTCTAAACATATTATTCATAATACATTATTATTAATTATGAATTTAATTATTACATTAAGATATCGTAAATATGTAAATATTACCTAAAAAGAATCAGACGAAAACCTATCGCAGAGTATCCGCCAGTCCTCATTGGTCACGTGCGGCGGTGCGGACTGTACGACCTCCTCGTGGCTCGTGCACTGCTTGTACCGCTAATGTAACTTACCACGGTAATCCTTGAACCGCTCCTTGATCATGTCATCAACGGCGGCATGGGAGATGTGCGGAACACTCAAATCCAAGTCAAATTTATCCTACACTTTTGTAAATTAAGGTAATAAACTTATTAAGAAAATAACTTAATCATAAGTGAACTTTTATAAAATAAATTCTAATTTACTAAAATTTACCTGAAGGCGCTGACAGATAAGCTGCTACACATCATCTGTCACGTCTCCCCAATGGGGGATTGTGGGGGGATTAAAGATCGACATAAGACACCGACCTCTGACATAAACAACATGGCATTGTTTCCAATAGGTCTAATGCAGTCCTGTGGGAACTATACCGTCACCCTACCCTCACGCGTAAGTTGCTCTAAAAGTAATCCACGCGTGGGTCCACGTCCTCGTCGGCTAGTCGACGATGCTATTGCAAAAGAAATATGTAAGTCTAAACATAAATAGAAATGATTAAAAGAAATATATGTCTAGACTTATATGCAGTGTCTGGTGTATGTGGGACTGAGGGATCAGACACCTGCGATGCAATATGTGACGGTAATACAGGCTCCATCATATCACGGGTAGAAGGGGTAGATCCAGTGCACGAATGACGTGCTCTCCCACCTAGTGCCATCACTGAATATGTGCGAGCTACGAACTTATAAATTTAAACAATATCAATACAAGTGGAATATACTAAAACATTATACAAGTAGTGTTGACAGTACAATGCATTTATATTTATGCTTATAGAGATGATTAAAATATGATTAGACCATTACACTATAATGCAAGCAGAATATAATAAAACTGTAAACTTTAATCTATAACCATTGATAATTCTATTACACATTGTCATTCTATGTTAAATACATATATTTCATTGTAATACGAAATAACTTTGAGGTAAACTATCCGGAGTACTCCTTGCGTAAGTTATCGTATGCTTCAGAAGCATTTATCATGTTGTGTGAAGCACTCGACATTTTTACAGCCAACATGCTAGTCACAATAAGAGAAATCTGGTTTCTCGAGACTCCATTCAGATGTGCAAGTGGTCGCATCTTCCATATCTCGTTTCCCGCGGTTATATATCTCCATCAGCCCCGGAATTTCTTTGAGATGGTATAATCTTTCCTCTGAGTCATCGTCGATATATTCCGCTCTACACTCATCAATCAGACCGGATATCTCTATGGCCCTACTAGAAAAAGATAGGACCGAAACATCCATCTGCAACAGCTAATGAAGTATGTTGCATGCTTCTGCTACGCTCCGATTTGAAGTGGGCATGATCAGAAATTGACTCAACTGCAAATGTGGATTATAAACAAGTCAATAAAAGGAGTTAATCATGACTTGTAATTTTCACGTATATATGGAATACATAAATTATTCGAATTGAAAAAAGACATGTAAATCATGTGTACATTTAATAATCGTCGTCTGTATCACTATCGCTTAGGGCTATTTCTCCTTCACCATCAGTACCGATTATCAGTATTTCCTCCTCATTGTCTACAACATCGTCATCAATGAAATTGTTATCATCTCTAACAATGTCATGTATTATTGAGGCATCAACATGATCAGGTGGTACATCATCTCTGTCTAATTGCACCACAATAATATCAACACTTGAATCAGTCCCTGTATCCCTAGATGGCATGTCTTCTTGATATGTTATTTAACTCTAGATGTGTCATTTCCCCTATCCTCGCTATCTTCAACTTCTGGTACGGGAACATCAAATACGTTCCTACGCTTTATTTTCTGCACCATGTGCCAAGAGCCGCCTAACTTGGTGTCAGCGAGGTAAAATACTTGTTCGGCTTGGCTGGTAAGGACAAATGGATCGTCCTTAAACCACCTTCGAGATAAATTTACACTCGTAAAGTAGTTGTCAGTCTGTATTCCCAACTTCTTATTTTCAATATTCCACCAATCACATCTAAATAAGTACACCCACTTTCTTATACAATAACTCAGCTCAATAATATCCATCAAAATGCCATAAAAGTCAATTTCAACCTCCTCATTTGTTCCCTTCACAACCACCCCACTATTTTATGTGGTCCTATACTTCTCACGTTTTTCAATGTGTAACCGAATCCCATTTACAATACAACCTATATATCTAGATACATGTCTATCAGGGCCACACGCCAGTGAGTATAGTGCATCAGACACATCCGCAAAGTTTCTCGTGTGCAACGTCTTCATCTATTATCATGTACAGAATATAATTGTTTAGAAATTTTCTTAGGTTGAAATAATGTGCAATACAATAAAAATTCTAAGTATGGTGAGATATAATGTGAAATCTTACACGTTTGGCGAACCATTCTGGAAACTGATCCTGATGCATTCGATCATAATTTGTGGAGAATTTGGACTTCATCTCGTTTATGTGTTCGATACACATAAATGACACGTCATCAGCAAGAAACATTAAGATCATCGTATATAGAGAAAACAATAATTGAGAAAAGACTTACTCCAAGTACGACTCTATTTCTTCACAATTATGTAACACATACTACCGCGCCTTTGCTAGATCCTCAGGGTCCATATCCTGAAACGTCGGGGATCCTAAAGGACGAATGTTATGTGCAAATATAGATATGAGTCCTTATTCATACTTCTGCCCCTCATCGGCATTCCGATCTTCTCGGTTGAATTTAGTCTCTATGTCATGAAGATACATGGAGCAAAATGTAAGGCACTCATTATTAATGTACACTTCAGCTATCGACTCCTCTAGTCATACCTTATTCCTCACAAATCGTTTGAGTGTGTGAAGGTATCTGTACACAAAACCACTATATTATATGTATGAAAATATGGATATATGTAGTTTATGGAATGAATAAAAAAATTTAATAGATTCTACCACCTTTTGATCGGATACATCCAACGATATTGTGTTGGGCCTGTAAGCTTCTGCTCGTGTGGTAAGTAAATTACTAGGTGTACCATGACATCAAAAAATATAAGTGGAAATATTCTTTCAAGTTTGCAAAGGATTATGGCAATGTCTCTCTCTAGTCGTTTAATAACATCTACATTCAACAATTTCAAACACAAATCCTTAAAGAATATCCCCAACTCAATCAACACCGCACTGATATCCTTGCTCAGGAATCCACGAATTGCAACCGGTAGTAAGCATTGCAGAAGGACGTGACAATCATGTCTTTTCATTCCTGTTAGCTTACAGTCCGTAACGTTTACGCATCAAGATATGTTTAACGCATACCCATCGGGAAACTTCTCTAATCTCAAGTATTCACATAAACACTTTCTCTCTAGTTTTGTCAACGTGTAGCAGGCTGCTAGTATAGTATATGAATTTTTATGTAATTGCAGGTGCAACTCTTTCCATAAACCCATTGCTTGTAGATCCAATCGAGCCTTGAATTTGTCTTTTGTTTTCTTCTCTATGTTCATCAATGTTCCGAAGACATTGTCACATATATTTTTCTCAATATGCATGACATCCAAGTTGTGTCGTAATTTCAGATCACTCCAATAGGAAAACTCAAAAAAATGCTCTTCTTCCTCTAGTTATAGTCTAATACTGTACGTTTTCTCTTCTTCAAGTGCGATGCCTTACCAAATCTAACTTCTCCAATGTTACTCAGTTGTTGTATCACATCTTCTCCAGATAGCTCTTTCGGGGGTGGCCTATGATTTTATTTTCCATCAAAGATCATTGTCTTCCTGTGCCAACTATGATCGTTCGGAAGGAAGAAATAATGGCCCATGTAACACGTTTTTCTACCATGCTTCAATAATAATGAACAAGTGTCAATACCACATATAGGACAAGCCAACTGACCCTTCGTGCTCCACCCAGACAAATTTTCATACGTGAAAAAGTCATTTATTGTCCACAAGACTGCTGCATGCAATCGAAATGTCTATCCTGTAAATGTGTCAAGCGTTTGTATACCTTGACTCCACAACTTGTTTAACTCGTCTACTAATGGTCGCAAATACACATCAATGTCATTCCCAGGTGACCTGGGTTAGGAATAAGCAATGATATCATGAAAAATGACTCCTTCATACACAACTAAGGAGGTAAATTGTAGGGCATAAGTACCACTAGCCACATACTGTACGATCTACTCATATTACCAAATGGATTAAAACCATCACTTGCAAGACCTAGTCGAACGTTACGAGAATTTTCTACAAACTAATCATGTTGCTTGTCAAAATTTTGCCAGGCTTCAGAGTCCACAGGGTGCCTTAGTGTACTATCATCATGAACACGTTTCTCCTTATGCCACCTCATATCTTCAGCCATTTTATGAGACAAATAATCTTTACAATCTATGTTTCAATGGGAAGTACCTTAACACCTTTTACGAGATTTTCTTACACCTGGCTTTGTCATACTTTCACCTAGACTCTCCACATTCTTGACACTCTTCAACCTTTACATGCTCTTTCCAATATAATAAACAATCATTTATACATGTATGGATGAGTTTGTAACCAAGGCCCAAGTCTCACATCAAGGATTTTGCCTCGTAATGAGACTTAGGCAATGTCTCACCGTTCAGTAATGCTTCTTTCAACAACTCAAGCAACATATCGAACCATTTGTTACTCCAACGATATATTATCTTCAAATGAAGTAACTTTGTAAGAAAATTCAACTTGGAGAAGTTCTCATACCCAGGATAAAGTGGACGTTACGCATCCCTCAACAACCTACTAAACTTTTCTGATTCGACATCACCCATTGGAGGAATATCTTGGCTACTGCTTGTCGCTACAAAATCAGTATCCGCAGCTGTTCCCCTAAACACAACCCCTATGATATCTTGCATTTCGTCACCGCCTTCATCCTCGTCATCTGACACAATTGGGTCAGCAAGGTCTTCAGTGGTCTCAACTCTATGGGTCATATCTTCACCATGATGGATCCACTAAGTGTAACCCTGGTCAATCCCAACTATGAACAAATCATCCTCTACTTTGTCTAAAGTCTTATATATCATATTCTTACATTTTCGACATAGACACCTAATCCTATTCCTTGAATCTGCCTGATTTTACGTAAATTTCATGAACTCTTGAACCCCTTGTTTATACTCTAGGCTAAACCTGTTCTTAGCTCGCATGCAACTCTTATCCATCTCTACAATGAAAATACTACAGTCAGTTTACGAAAATAGCTTTAAGATTAGGCTAGGTTATAAGTTTAGGTTATATGTTTAGGTTTAGGGAATTGAGAATAGGTATAAGTTTAGGTTTATATTTAGGTTAGGGAGTTGAGATTAGGATTAGGTGCAGGTTTAGGTTTAGGGATTTGAGAATACGTTAAGGTTTAGGTTTAGGAAATCGGGTTCGGGATCGGGTTTACGTTTGGGTTTCAGGTTTATATTATAGTTAGGTTATAAGTGTAGGTTATAGGTTTAGGTTTAGGTTAGGTTTAGGGATAAGGTTTAGGGAATTGAGTTTAGGTTATAGGTTATAGGTTTAGGCTTAAGGAATTGAGTTTAGGTTAAGGTTATAAGTTTAGGTATAGGTTTTAGGTTTTAGGTTTTGGGATTTGAGAATAGGTTTAGGTTATAAGTTAAGGTTTAGGTTTAGGTTATAGGTTTGTGTTATAGGTTTAGGTTATAGGTTTTAGTTAAGGTTTAGGAATTCGGGTTCGGGTTCGGGTTTCGGTTTGGGTTTAGGTTATAGGTTTTGGTTTAGGTTATTGGTTATAGGTTTAGGTTAAGGTTTAGGTTTAGGTTATGCATTTTGGGATTTGAGAATAGGTTTGGGTAATAGGTTTAGGTTTAGGTTTAGGTTTTAGGTTTAGGTTAAGGTTTAGGTTTAGGTTATAGGTTTTGGCTTACGTTATAGGTTATAGGTTTAGGTTATGGGTTTTGGGATTTGATAATAGGTTTAGGTTTAGGTTTAGGTTATAGGTTTAGGTTATATGTTTAGGTTAAGGTTTATGTTTAGGTTATAGGTTTTGGTTTAGGTTATAGGTTATAGGTTTAGGTTAAGGTTTAGGTTTAGGTTATGGGTTTTGGGATTTGAGAATAGGTTTAGGTTATAGGTTTAGGTTTAGGTTTAGGTTATACGTTTAGGTTATAGGTTTAGGAATTCGGGTTCGGGTTCAGGTTTCGGTTCGGGCTTAGGTTATAGGTTTAGGTTATAGGTTTAGGTTAAGGTTTAGGTTTAGGTTATGGGTTTTGGGATTTGAGAATAGGTTTAGGTTATAGGTTTAGGTTTAGGTTTAGGTTATAGGTTTAGGTTAAGGTTTAGGAATTCGGGTTCGGGTTCGGGTTCGGGTTACAGTTCGGGTTTAGGCTATAGGTTTTGTTTAGTTTATAGGTTATAGGTTTAGGTTATAGGTTTAGGTTAAGGTTTAGGTTTAGGTTATAGGTTTAGGTTTGGGTTTAGGTTAAGGTTTAAGAATTCAGGTTCAGGTTCTAGTTTAGGTTATAGGTTTTGGTTTAGGTTATAGGTTATAGGTTTAGGTTAAGGTTTAGGTTTAGGTTATGGGTTTTGGGATTTGATAATAGGTTTAGGTAATAGGTTTAGGTTTAGGTTTTAGGTTTAGGTAATAGGTTTAGGTTAAGGTTTAGGTTTAGGTTATAGGTTTTGGTTTACGTTATAGGTTATAGGTTTAGGTTAAGGTTAAGGTTTAGGTTTAGGTTATAGGTTTGGGATTTGATAATAGGTTTAGGTTATAGGTTTAGGTTTAGGTTTAGGTTATAGGTTTAGGTTTAGGTTATAAGTTTTAGTTTAGGTAATAGGTTATAGGTTTAGGTTAAGGTTTAGGTTTAGGTTATGGGTTTTTAGATTTGATAATAGGTTTAGGTTATAGGTTTAGGTTTAGGTTATAGGTTTAGGTTAAGGTTTAGGAATTCGGGTTCGGGTTCGGGTTTCGGTTCGGGTTTAGGTTATAGGTTTTGGTTTAGGTTATAGGTTATAGGTTTAGGATAAGGTTATGGGTTTTGGGATTTGAGAATAGGTTTGGGTTATAGGTTTAGGTTTAGGTTTAGGTTATAGGTTTAGGTTATAGGTTTAGGAATTCGGGTTCGGGTTCGGGTTTCGGTTCGGGTTTAGGTTATAGGTTTAGGTTAAGGTTTAGGTTTAGGTTATGGGTTTTGGGATTTGAGAATAGGTTTAGGTTATAAGTTTAGGTTTAGGTTTAGGTTATAGGTTTAGGTTAAGGTTTAGGAATTTGGGTTCGGGTTCGGGTTACGGTTCGGGTTTAGGTTATAGGTTTTGTTTAGTTTATAGGTTATAGGTTTAGGTTATAGGTTTAGGTTAAGGTTTAGGTTTAGGTTATAGGTTTAGGTTTAGGTTTAGGTTAAGGTTTAAGAATTCGGGTTCAGGTTCTGGTTTAGGTTATAGGTTTTGGTTTAAGTTATAGGTTATAGGTTTAGGTTAAGGTTTAGGTTTAGGTTATGGGTTTTGGGATTTGATAATAGGTTTAGGTAATAGGTTTAGGTTTAGGTAATAGGTTTAGGTTAAGGTTTAGGTTTAGGTTATAGGTTTTAGTTTAGGTTATAGGTTATAGGTTTAGGTTAAGGTTAAGGTTTAGGTTTAGGTTATAGGTTTGGGATTTGATAATAGGTTTAGGTTATAGGTTTAGGTTTAGGTTTAGGTTATAGGTTTAGGTTTAGGTTATAGGTTTTAGTTTAGGTAATAGGTTAAAGGTTTAGGTTAAGGTTTAGGTTTAGGTTATGGGTTTTTAGATTTGATAATAGGTTTAGGTTTAGGTTTAGGTTATAGGTTTAGGTTAAGGTTTAGGAATTCAGGTTCGGGTTCGGGTTTCGGTTCAGGTTTAAGTTATAGGTTTTGGTTTAGGTTATAGGTTATAGGTTTAGGTTATGGGTTTTAGGATTTGAGAATAGGTTTGGGTTATAGGTTTAAGTTTAGGTTTAGGTTATAAGTTTAGGAATTCAGGTTCGGGTTTAAGTTTCGGTTCGGGTTTAGGTTATAAGTTTTGGTTTAGGTTGGACCTTCATGTCGTCCTACCAGTACGACCTCTTCATATCTTGATACATCTTCGTACTGCTAGGATGCATCACCATCCTCGAATTGTGAGCGGCTTCAAGAACTTTCTTTCTCAAGTCATGAAGATTTGGCACGCATAGGCGGCCACGATAACGTAAGCCTCCATCCGTACCAACTCTCCACTCAGAGTCTTCTTCGTCACTAGCTCACCTCCTCATCTTCACTAACCATTTATCCTCCCCCTGAGCCACTATGATTTGGTCATCGATAAGTCGTTGCGCACGAACATGAGCGACGCTCTAGAACGGCTCATCAACAGTAAGCTTCAGCTCGAAGTCTAGCACAAATTCCATCATGTTCCACTCACCTATCATCAGCGGAGCCGCAAAGGCTATAGCCTTCTTATGGCTCAACGTGTCTGCCACAAGGTTAGCCTTGCCAGGATGGTAGGAGACCTAAAACTTGAAGTCCTTCAAGGTTTTCATCCATCGCCACTACCTCATATTCAGGTCCCTCTACGTGAATATGTATTTGAGGCTCTTGTGGTCGCAAAAGAGCTCGAACTCCTCTCCATAGAGGTAATGTCTCTAAAGCTTCAATGTAAAGATGACGGCCGCTAACTCTATATCGTACGTAGGGTAGTTTTCCTAGTGTTTCCTTAACTGTCGCAATGTATAGGCAATAACTTTATCCTTCTACATTAGAACGCAACCCAAACCCACTCGAGAGGTGTCGATGTATATAGTATACTTGACCCCTTGCTTTAGCAATACTAGCACAGGGGCGGACATCAACTTATCCTTCAGCTCCTAAAAAGCTACTTCTACTTTCTCATTCCAGGCGAACTTGAGATCTTTTCGAGTTAGATGAGACAACGGTCTGGCTATCTTGGAAAAATCCTGAATGAATCGTCGGTAGTAACCTGCCAGGCCCAGAAAACTCCTCACCTCAGTAACTGAACTAGGCTGCTCCCAGTCCTGAACTGCGGCTACCTTAGTAAGGTCCACAATTATCCCTTCTTAGACACCACATGTCCCAGGAACTTGACTTCTTCTTTCCAAAAGTCACACTTCTTGTACTGTGCAAACAACTGGTTCTTCCTGAGAGTATCGAAGACTGCTCGCAGGTATTTCTCATGCTCCTCCCGACTCTTGGAGTATATCAAGATGTCATCTATAAATACGATGATGAATTGGTATAAGTACGGCCGAAACACCCTGTTCATCAGATCCATGAACACGGCCGGTGCATTCGTGAGTCCAAATGACATCACCAGGAACTCATAGTGCCCAAAACTGGTCCTGAAAGTTGTTTTCTACATGTTTTCATGCCTAACGCACAACTGGTGGTACCCTGACTGTAGATCAACCTTCAAAAAATACTATGCTCCCCTCAACTGATCGAACAGATCATCAATCCTGGGCAAAGGGTACTTGTTCTTCACCGTCACTTGGTTCAACCTGCGATAATCAATACACAATCGCAGAGATCCATCCTTCTTCTTTACAAACAACACAGGTGCTCCCTAAGGAGACACACTCGGTCGTATGAAGCCCGCATCTAACAAATCATCGATCTGTTTCCTCAGCTCCTCCATCTCACATGGAGGCATGCAATAAGTCAGAAGAGATATAGGTGTCGCACTAGGCACTAGATCGATGGTAAAATCAATCTCGCGCTGAGGGGGTAATCCAAATATCTTTATGAATACGTCTGAGAACTCTTGGACTATAGGGGTGTCCTCAAGTGCTGGACCATTAACCTCCTCTAGTAATGAAGCATAACAACTAATGCGATAGGGCCAACTGACCTGCACTGAGAATGTAAAGGTCGTGCCCTCTGGTCCATGGGCTGTCACCACTCTAGTATGGCAGCCGATCTCTGCCTTCACCTCCGTGAGCTAATCCATACCAAGAATGATGTCATAATGGTGCAAAGGAGAGATAATCAGGTCAATGCACACTATTCTACTCCCTAAGTCTATTGAACAACCCTTACACGTCCTGGTAGCATCTAAGAAAGTCCCTGTGGTGGTAAGGATTCTCACCCCAACCATAGGACTAGTTTCCAACCCTAGTCGCTTGACCACTCCACATGATATTATAGAGATGGTGGACCCGGTGTCCACTAATAAGAAGACTGGTGTACCTTGAATATGCGCAGTGGCTTCAAAAGCCAGTGGTACTACGATTGCTATCTCGGATGCCTCAGCTACAAGTGAGTGCACACGAGCCTGCTGAGAACGGTTTGGCTATGGTACCATGGGCCATTGAGGCGGCTGAAAAGATGGATGTGGTGCTACTGACCGTAGGGGTGGAGTCGAGAGAGGTGGTGGCATCCGACGATTGATCCTTTGAGGGGGCGTAAAGTCGTTGTCCCTCATCTTGGTGAAACAGTACGTGTCATCATGGCCCCACCTTTAGCAGTAAGTGCACCATATATCAAGTCGTCTTGACTATGTCGGTGGAGCCATAAGCCTGGGAGGTGAGTCTGTACGGGGCTTCTTACCAAGGAACGGCCTACTCGGTAACTCGGGTCGCGGCCTAGGAAGCATAGGAATGCGACTGCGGGATAATCTGTCTCCATCCTCCTCTGCTCATAAAGACATGCCCACTAGCTCAGCATAAGTGGATATGCTAGCGCAACACATCTTCGAGCGTATCTCGGGTCGCAGACCCTCAGAAAACTACTGCATCCGCATCGGCTGATCAGCCAATATCAGGGGAGCATACCTGGCCAGCTCCATGAATCTGTTCTCATACTCTGCCATTGACATCCCTCCCTAATGGAAGTGAAAAAAACTCACTCTCCTTCTCATTACGGGAAGTGAGAGGGAAATACTTCTCGTGGAAGCGCGTCTCGTAGGCCTCCCACATCCATACATACCCCATGGGAATGGTCCGCAGGATGCTGTCTCACCATAAGTTGGCCTCTTCTCAAACATGTAGGTGACCAACTCCACCTGCTCTACCTCAGTGCAGTGCAGCAGCCTCAGCATCTTAGAGATGCGATCTAGCCAATATTCAGTCTCCTCGGGTCTGTGAGTATCTGCAAAAGTAGGAGGTCGGAAGCGCTGGAATCACTCAAACAGACCACTAGCGCTCATATGGCCAGCAGGCTGCATAAGAGGTGCAGGTGGAATCACACCCATGCTCTGGGCAAATACCCCTGCAATGGTGGCTAAAAACTGCTGCTAATGCTGCTATTGCTACTGCTACATCAAGAGCATTATTTACTCCAACCTATCAGCAGGGGGAGCTGACTAAGGCATGTGCGGTGTCGAAGTAGACGCACGATTTTACTCAGGAATCGATGGTGCAACAGGTGTCGACCCATTAGTGGGGCCAGTGGCTGGCTAAGAATCCGGCATAGTGTCGTGAGTCGGGCCCAAACTGGGGTCTATCTGGCTATCACTTAGGGGAGGTGCCCCATCAATCAAATCGCCAAGTGTGAAATGTGTCGTGCTCCTTGTGGCCTTAAGTGGCATTCCCTATATACAACATAGGGTGCGACCCAGGTCAGATTCAGCATACTCACAAACTCAACAACACGACATTTACATTATAACTCAAAGAAACTTCATACATTTTATTTAACAAAATTGTCACGATACATGAGATACAGTATTACATAATCATGACAGAAGATGCATGTGAGCTAACCTAAGCAAGGCTTCAAACACTGAAGCATACTAACTAGTCTACCACACTACTAAGCCTATTAAGGCTATTCATAAAAATAGGAAACAAGCAACAAAGCAAAACCAAAGACGACTACATGTATAACTAGTCGTCTGAATCTGGCGATGGTGGAGGTGCACCCTTATCCTGCAGACAGCATAGGATAGCTCTCAGGGTGCGAGATACTTTACTGAATTTTTGCTTCATGAAGGCTCGGTTCTCTACGAGCTTGGCTCGGTTCTCTGTGATATCCTGTCGCAGGGCAGCCTGGCCCTCCTCGATCTGAGCCAAACAGGCTTCTAAAGTAGCTCGATTACCAAAGTACTCCTATGTAGCAGGAGGAGAGCCCTCATCAATGTCCTGGGCCTCCTCTTCCTGCTCTCCTTCCTCCCTTAACTCATCTCTGCCTTCTTCATCACTCTCCTCTTCTTCGCTTTCCGTCTCATCCCCACTCTCATCGAGTCGAGTCTGACATTGTCATGGCCCAATCTCCATGTTGTTGAGAGTGGTGTCGTTGATGAAATGGATCAGCACAGGAAGTTCTGCACCAAGTCTGTAGGCGAATTCACATGCAATCTTACATATAAGTTGGTCGAAGGGGAGCGAAACAGACATCCTAGAAGAGCACACTGTCTGCACTATCTGTAGCAGTACATAGTACAAACGTAGGCACACACAGCTTCTCTCCCTACCCAACTCAGTATAAAAAGTCTACCATTATGTAACGACCTTGGAATTTTTGTGCTAATCTTTCTTTAAGTAGTAGTTTTGGGGTAATTAGTGCTTTACTCGATTGCTTGTGAAATTCGCATCAATCACTTTAAATTGTATCTGCATAGCTCTAAACGTGTAGATTAGTGAGCGCTATGTTACTCTGAAATCTGGGATCCATCGCTAAATCCAGTTGTTCTGGGGAATTTTTGGAAGATCTGGATCGGACCTGGACTGCGTGTCGAAAGTCTGATAGCGATGATCTTAAAGCATAAGGGCCACACCGAGTTGGGCTTGATCTTCACCTCGAAAATCAAGTCCAGATGATGTCCTGAGTCGATTTGCTTGAGTCCGGAGTGAAGAGGGTGAGAATGGTGAGAAATTAAATATGATTTTATGAAATCTGAGTCGTGTTGCTCGCGCAATGATTTTGAGCAATCTATCCGTTGGATTTCGACCCAATTTCACCCTCCGATCGGGATAGTTGGCCCAGGCATATCCTAGTGCTTGTGGACGTGATCGAGTTTCGGGGACCGTTGAATTGAGTGTGGTCCGCCAAAGCTGATCTGTAGATCTGATCAGTACGAAAACTCAGCCTCACCTAGATCCATGGTCAATGAGCTTAAGTCCGACCTTTCGTGGCTTATAGGCCCACCGAAGTGCTTCGTTGGATCGAGAAAGGCATGCTTTGGTTATAACCTAAGTATACCTTGACAAGGGTTATTTCCATCATTTTAAGGCCTATATATAGTCCTTAAACCCTAGCTCTCATTTCCATACGAATTTTCTCTAACCCTAGCTTGGAAAGAGAGTGGAAAAGAGAGAGTTAGTGAGAGAGATTGGTTGGTGATTCATCTTGATTCTTCCTTGTTCTTCTTCACCTTTGAACCTTCACTTTGAATCGTTCTTCTGACGATTCTAAGTTCCTTTGGGGTAAGTTAACCTAACCCTAACCTGTGTTAGAGCTTAGACTAGACTTGGTGTTGTTGTATCTCATTTCTATCCTTATTTTAGGGTATTCTAGCGCCGTTGACGAAGACAACTCGTCTAAATCAGCTCGGCGGTTCTTTCTTCGCTTAAGGTGTGGACTTTAAGTGTATAGGTTATGGTTTTCAAGGCTTTCAATCCCAGTTAGTGATTTATTCTTGTTATGGATGACATTTCACATGCCAAATGTTGTGTTTACATTGCTTTCCTGATATGCATGTGCTATATTGAGATTTATGTATTCTAGGTGTATTTATAAAGTACCGTATACATATATATTATGCACTTATGTTTGCCATGATTATTTGTCATGTATGTATGCTAGATGCATGTATGACGACTCCTTGATAAAAGGAATTGTCTAAGTGCATGTATTCCAACATACGCCATGTATGTTGTTCCATGTATGTTAAGTGTTGGTAGAAATGCATGAATGATCTATGTGTAACTGATTACACTTATTGTGGGCGTTGAGAAGTGATTCTCAATACTCCTATTGATGCACATGATTTCCTTTATGCAGTTACATTCCAAGTTATTTAAATTCAAGCATCTCCTATGCTTACATTTATGTTAAGTTGATATTCTTCAGATACGTTTGTGCCATGATTTGAGTTATTGTTCCATTACTGTTTTACATTCCATATGAATATCTGTAGTAGTGTAGGATGTTTGGGACTATGCCTTAGTCCAGGAGATCGGTAATTGACCCTATATTCGTGGTTGAGATTGCTTTCGCCACGTAGGACGTATTAGACGAACCCGAGCCGTATTAGAGTTGGCGGCAGTGGTTTGGCCACGCGGAGTGTTTGCGCACTCTATGTCGTTCAATTCAACGTGCGCTCGTGCTAGTCGAGTTCGTCAAATAACCCGATTGTCCGATGTATGTTAACCATTTATGGACGCTACTGCTTGAATCTAGGGTACCGAACTTACTAGTGAAATCCTAATAACCATGGTACCTGATCCGCTAAGACTCATGAGCCGGACATGGTGGTATGGGACACCGTGGTCGAGCTGTCGGCCTACGCTGGGGTGACGAGCCTCCCCGTAGTGACCAGTGAGCAACTAAACTCGTGAGCCGATTATGGTGGTATGGGACACTATATTCATGCTGTCGGCCTACAATGATTGGTGACGAGCCCTTTGTAGTGACCTCGAGCATACCTGGATACCGCAAGGAGGTGACGAGCCGATCTGTGGTAGTAAGGGCATGAAAGGCGTGCATTGATTGGTGACGAGCCCTTTGCTACGACCCCAACTATATGATCGTATGAGATATCTAGGATTGACGACCCTAGTATGGATCACTGTTTGGATGGTGATATGAGGAATGTATCTTAGCTTCCCAATCCTGCTGTATGAATTGGACTAATAACAACTTGGTAATCATATCCATGCACCGCATTTGCATGTGCTTTGTAGATGTGGTGCACTTTGAGGCGATGTCATGCGTAACGTAAGATGAAGACGCTGAGGGTGTACGCGTGAGGGCACGCATCATATTGCATTCATACTTGCATTAACAAGAGTACTTAGGATTTATTTACTTACCCTGCTTTATCATTACTGTTTGATTGAACTGATAACATGTTAACCAGTGCCTTATTGTTCCACTGAGTTGATCACTCACTCCCACATTTCTGGGGCGGTGTTAAACACCCACCAGACTGTCTTAGGCCCTGATGTTGCAGATGTGGATGCGACGTCTGAGGCAGAGCGGGAGCTGGATGACGATGAGGATGCCTTCTCCTATATGCAGTTTTCAGACGGGTTCTAGCGAGCCTCGGTCTGATGCGCGGGATTTCTGGGATATATTTTAGGGACTGAAATGATATAATTTGATACTTATAATTTTGTTAAATAACACTTTTACACGATCTGGTTGTATATGTAATTCAGGGATTTACACTTGTACACATTTTACTATAAGTCTTCCGCTTACTTTATTCACTTGTCCCTGAATCATATCTGTGTTTTGGCTTAATCTATTCCATGTTTTATGCACTAATACAGTCAACATACATCCATCATTAAATATGTTGCATAAGTGATGTTTTGGAACTCGGGAGCTGAGTTATGCTCGACCCCCGAATTTCAGGGCGTTACACATTAGGTGCGTGCACTCGCTGTGATTATTTCACCTGGGTACACGTTGTATGTGAAGATGTGGTGGAGCAGACGAAAGTCATCGGTCATATTGGATGCTAGGAGGCTATTGTTTGGATTCTAGTGGGCCAGTTGGCCACAAAGGAATCGCGTACGGTGATCCCTTTCACATGCACTCCTAAGACTCTTCTCACTAGTATGGACTTCGTCAAGCGGCATCCCCATGAGTCGAGCTATCAAGCCAACATCAACTATGGCCGCTCGCCTTTCCCACGGTAATTTTAAACTACAAGGGCTCCAGCGTTGGCTCCTATATATGAGTGTAGAAGGCTCAGACAGTGCTCACATTCACGTGGAACTTGCCCTCAAATATGAGACTCCACCCAGCATCCCCCAGGCAGTCCATCACCAGATATTCTCCAAAGAGCTTCTCGTCTATGTGTGCTTCAAAAAAGACCCTACGGCCCTGAAATCTTCCATGGGATAGATCCGCCAGTAGAGCTCTCTCAAGGGGAGCCTGGGGATCTAGGTCTCGCTTTGTCCTTATATCTCGATCGGTACTCGTACCTGTAGCGGCGCTTCTTGGCCTCCTTGAACGAGTAGGGCGGCTAGGCCCAGCCTCGTCCGTGGAAGCCCTCTTCTTCCCCATAAGAGAAAGAAGTGTAGAGATGGAGAAAATTGTCGCCACGAGCTCAAAAAGAGCTATTTGAGTGAAATAACAATGGGGGATTAGGAGGATTGTTGGTTTTGGAGAAGTATGAGACACAACTATGATCTTGTGTGTTTAAAAAGGGAAAAATGAAGGAGATGGAAGATGGGTTTTGATGAAGGTGGTGGAGATGTGTACGGAAAGAAAGAAAGAAAGAAAATATGATGAGGGAGGGGAGATTTGAGAGGGGAAAAAGGACTTTTAAAGAAAAAGGAAAGCTTGGAGGGGTGTATTAAGGGAGAGGGGAGCAAATGGGAAAGTTATAGGGGTCCTCACACGTTTTAGTGGGCCCCCAAGCCTTGGACACGAGCCGGCCTGACAGGCCCAGACCGAGCGAGCGGCGAGGCCTCGCCGATCCAGCAAGGGCATCGCCGGTCTCTGGACATCTAGGCGAGCCCTCTCCCCATGGGCGATGGCATCCCCCCCCCCGAGGGTGCCGTATGTGTGCGAGGTCCACTTTGGATCCACCTGTTTTGCTCCGTTTGGGCCCCCTAGTCCGTTTGCGTTGTTTCAGGTCCTATCTTGCGTACATTCACGATTTTTGGGTTTGTTTGAGTGTGGAATAGGCCAGATTCTCATCTAAAACTGTCGATTGACGGTCTAAAAAGGTGTTGGGATCATTCCACATGATCACAAAAGCCTACGGATCCAATCTCTATGGTCGATTTTAATCAATCTCGCCATTTAGCAGAGTTGGGAATGCTACATCCATTTCTATGTTTTCTCACACCCTCCTATGTCGAAATACGTCAGCGTATGTCATGTGACCATAACTCAGCTCCAGTTTAATCTAAATCATGCTCTGATACCAACTTGAAACACCTTGAAAATCGGGAGTGGAGCAGGAGCCCAACTCCCGAGTTCCAACACATCAATTATGCAACATAGAAAATGATGATTAAATGTTGTCTGTATTAGTGCCTTAAACATGAGTGGTATTATACCAAACAACATATCATACTTCGGAGAGAGTTAAATTACGCAAGCGAAAGACTATAATAATTATATAAAATGTATAAACTGTTGTAAGTCACCAAAGTGTGAACATGTTACCAGGTTAAACATATACATGTATACTCCCAAAATAGAAAAAATAAATATACATGGGTGCCCCAAAATGTAAAATGACAAGTGTAATGGCATCTGGACAGCATCCCTGCAACCCCGTCGATCAGAACACGGTCTACATAGACCCGCCTGATAGCTGCATATAAGAGAACTCCTCATTGTCGTAAAAGATTGGCTCTGCCTCGAAAGCATCACCATCATCTGCATCTACAACAGGGTATGGTTGGTGTTTAAAACATCGTCCCAGAACGTGGGAGTGAGTGATCAACTCAGTGGAGCTATAAAGCAAAGGTTAACATGTAATCAATTCAGTCAAGCAATAATGATAAAGCAATACAACAAGCATTCCTAAGTACTCTGGTTAATGTAAGGATGATATGTGTTAATGATGCATGCCCTTACCTACACTCCCTCTTGTGATAACATCTCACAATCACAGCATGCAACACTCCCACTGTGCTCAACTCCAATGCCAAAGGCACATGCAATGTGGTGCATGTGCATGATTAACCAAGTTCTTAATTTGACATATTCATACAGCAGGATTGGAAAGCTAAGGTACCTCCCTTTATATCATATACCCAACATTGATCCATCTAGGGTCGTCAATCCTAGTAGTCACATATGATAGGCAGTTTTCAGGTCGCTACGGAGCGGCTCATCACCTCAGCGTAGGCCTAGTTTATACTCGAGGTTACTACGGAAAGGCTCGTCACCTTAGTGTAGCCCTAGTGTATACTCGTGGTCACTACGGGCTTGTCACCTGATCGTAGGCCAACAGCTCGAATATAGTGTCCCATACACCACCATATTTGGCTCATGAGTTTGGGTTGCTCACTAGTCACTACGGGGAGGCTCGTCACCCCAACGTAGGCCAACAACTCGACCACAGTGTCCCAAACACCATCATGTCTGGCTCATGAGTCTTATCAGATTGAGGTACCAAGGTTAAACAGGATCTTCACTGGTAAGTTGGTACCTTAGATTTAAGCAGTAGTGTCCATACATGGTGAACATATAATGGGTCAATCGGGTTATTTGACAAGCTCGGTTAGTACGAGCACACATTGACTTGGTCGACATAGAGTGAGTAAGCACTCCGTGTGGCCTAACCACTGTCGACAAATCTGCATATGACTCGAATTCCCCGAACACATCTGATGTGGCAGAACGACCTTGGCCACTAACTCGGGAATCTTTACCAATCGCCTGGACTATGTAGCAGTCCCAAACATACTTAAACCTAACAAGAAAGCATATGTGATAGGCATATCAATAATAAACAATTAATTCAAGCAAGGGAACCACTTGAGCATTTTTATGAAGTACGAATAAACATGCTTTCACACTTATACATTTCATACGTAAATCGCATCAAATAATCTAAGTTACATGAAAGATTTATACACATAGCTAAGGTAGTTGAGAATCTTATCTCAATACCCATATAAAACACAATTTACTAAATATTTACTCATTCAGACATTTTTACAAACACTTAGACTACACACTACAACATACATGACGTATGTTGGTCATAACATGTATTAGGGCAAATCCTTTCACCAAGGAGTTGTCACCTATACAACAATCATATATCCACGATGGATAATCATGGCAAGCACGAGTTCAAATTCCATACTCATTCAAACATTTCAACAAACATATAGAATGTGTTATAAATCAACATAGTCTATATATAAGCATATGTACGGAAAATCTTGTATCTAAGCACATGTGATAGCAATCAAGCCAGTCATAAATCATTACTGACATTGAAAGCCTTGAAAACCATAACCTAAACATTTATAGTCTGCACCTTTCACCGATAAACGAGTATCAAACTCAGTTTGTATGCTAAGTCTTTGTCTACGGCATGACGGCTACTTATAACATGAAATAGGTTAGCTATTTCATCACTTACACTATTTGAAACCCTAAAATAGATTAGGGTTAGGTTTTCTTACCGAACAGAATCAGAATTGCCAGAATAGTGATAATGAAGTGGTAGTTAAGCACGTGGAGTGGCGAGGCAATCTTAGGAACAAACGCCAACTCTCTCTGTCTCACTTTCTCTCTCTTTCCTTCTCTTTTCTCTCTTCTCTCTCTTAGGGTTTTCCAAATTCGTATGGAATGAGAGAGAGAGAGAGAGGGTTTAAGGGACTTATATAGGCACAGAACTTATGGGAATGGCCCCAGGGCCATGGTATACTTGGGTTATAGCCAAATAGTGACTGTTTCGATCCAACAGAGCTGTTCTGGAGGCCCCTTTTCTACATGCGGTCAGACTTAAGCTCCCTGAAATTGGATCTAGGTCGGGCTAAGTTTTCAGTCCGATCGAATTTATGGATCGACCGTGGTGGACCAGTTTCAGTTCAACGCCCATTGTCGCTCGATCAGGGTCACGAGTACATGGACCTGTGCTAGGAAATTTCTCTAATCCGAGGGTATATTTATGTTAGATTCTGATGGTCTGAAAGCTTAAATTTGGCCTACAAGCGAATGGCCTAATTCACTTAAATCTAAGTTCATTTCCCAATGGTATTCGCGTTTCTCACACACTTCGCTCTAGGCTCAAGTTATACGTTTTTGGATACCTTTAGGACTTGATTTCTGAGATGGTTGCCAATTCCAACATGGCGGTCATAACCGTACAAATTTGAGGAAATTAGACTTTCGACGCACGGTCTAGGTCCGATATGGAATTTCGATGCGCTCCCGAGAGCAACCAAGTTTAGAAATTGATCCTAGATTTCAGGATAATATAGCGTTAATGATTCTACAAGTTTTGGGTCTTGCAGTTTGTATTTAAAGTGGTTTAAGCTAATTTCACAGCTAATCTTATTTAACACTTAGTTAATTTCGTCTAATTTCTAAAGGATTTAGTCCTGAGTGATTTCTATCTGAGGTGATACTCGGGTTTTTATACAGATTTTTCTGAGACGTTATAGCACCCATCAGTTAGTCGAACAACTCATTAATTCTGGGCAACGGGTATTTGTTCTGAGCTGTCACTTGGTTCAATCTCCTGTAATTTATGCACAATCATAATGAGTTGTCCTTCTTCTTCATAAATAGGACCAGGGCTCCCCACGATGATACGCTGGGTCGGATGAAGCCTGATTCTAATAATTTGTCAATTTGAGACCTTAACTCTTCCATCTCACATGAGGGCATGCGGTAGTTGGCAAGGAAATGGGTGTGGCACCCGGAGTCAAATCGATCGTGAAGTCTATCTCATATCGAGGAGGAAGTCCAAGTATGGCTTTAAACACATCAACAAAGTCTTGGACCACAGGAGTGCACGTTAGCGAGGGTCCATCATAACCCTCCTCCAATGAAGCATAATACAAAATTCTACGTTCATGGCTGACCTGGACTGGGAATGTGAAGGAAGCGTTGTTGTCCTCATATATTTTCACAAATATAGTGTCATAGTTGATTTCTGCCTTCATCAAAGTCAACCAGTCCATGCCCAAGAGGACGTCGAAATGGAAAATCTTGGTCGATATTGTAAGTGCCATAGTTTATAGCCCTTTGTGTTGTCAAATTTGTGATGCCAAAGAAACTGTTATGAAGCTTGCATCTGTGAAGAACAATGCTCTACTCAAGATCAACTTAGGTTGACAAGCACTATTCACAAGTTAAGAATCTCAAGAAGCTTTCAAGTTCAATCTCAAGATCTCAAAAAGCTCTCAAGTTTAAACGACATCAAGACTTCAAGCTCTATTACCTTCAAAGGTCACTTGTCTCTAAAGTTTCAATGTCCTTACTTCACTTTTGAGGTATGACTGACCTTAGGTTGACCTTTAGAGTAGGCCATTTTGGATTCATAATTCATATATTTTATATAAGTGAGTTTGGTCTATTCCAAGACTAGTGCTGGACTTTGTTCGACTAGTCCTAACACTGCTTCGACCTGTCTAAACATTTCCTAATCAGTCGTAACTTTGTTACGAAAATTAAAAATTTTCTGCTAGGCTTCGACTAATCCTAGGGACTGTTCGACCAGTCGTAGGAACAGTGTCGACTGCATCTACGACTAGTCGTAGACCTACGACTCAAAGAACAGCGTTAAAATTCAGCCACCTACGACCAATCGAAAGGATCCTACGACCAGTCGAAAGGATCCTACGACCAGTCGAAGGACACCTACGACCAGTCATGAAATTGTCAAATCTTATCGCGCCCAAATTTTTAAATATCTGTTGGTTCTACGACCAGTCGTAGAAGTCCTTAGACTAGTCGAAGGTGTGATTTGCTCACCTATAAATAGAGCACAAATCTCATAATTATATATAGAAATTAAAGAACTTCAAGCTAAATTAATTCGGCCTTCTAAGAGATAAGTCGGTGCTCCATATAAGCTAAGTGTGCATATTTAATATTCTCTTTCTTTAGCTTTCTTAATTGATTTTGTTTCTTGTTTTCCAATCTAATCTGAAAAGAGGAATTGTTGTTTTCCTTTTTCTGCAATCAAAATCAATTAGAGCTAGCCCTTTTATTTTAATTTAAAATCTATTAGAACCTAGAACCATTATAAAGTGAGTATTGGACATTGAACTTTGACATTCAAATCTCTACTCTAACTTGGTTCTTCTGGGCTACTACAACGAAGGAGAAAATCAGGTATTTTACAATTTGTGTAATTTACATTGTTTGGTTTTATTTGAGGTTAAGCTATAAAAATCTCAAAGTTGTTGGTTATTTGAGGAGAGCCAGAAAACTCAGAAGTGATAGTTTTTAAAATGTGTAAGCCCTTTGAAAAAGACACAATTATGAAGGTTTTGGGTGAACTTGTGAAAACCTATTTGATAGTGAACGCTAATATCTCCTGTGTGTGGATATTAGGAGTGGAGTAGCATTCTGTGTGGCTGTTGTTTAACAGTTGGTGAACACACAGGTAAACCACTATAATTCTTTGTGTTGTGGATGTGTGATTTATATTTCCTATATTTTATCATTCAAAATTGTGGAATGTATGTGTGGATGTGAATGTTGTAAATTTTACATTTCAAGTATAGTGGGGAATGTTGTAATAATTTAGATTTACATTTCAACATTATATTTTTGCTATCTCATTATTACTTTGAGCTTTAGTTTCTCTATTTGTTCTAGTAAGGTTGCCCTGCCATTTTTATGATGCATGGTTGTCCTTAGAACTATCAAGCTTTCCATTCCTATACTGTGATTAGTGTATAGTGCTATCTATTCCTTGTTTCGTATTCCGCTATATTTATTTTTAATTTGGCATAGTCCTAGTCACCACCCCTCTAGGACATATAGCTTGGCCATTTCAAGTGGTATCAAAGCCTAATAGCTCGCTCTTATTGCTTTTTATTTGGATTTAATTCCTGAGCTAACGATCTCAGCTATATAAAAGATGTCAAATTTGATAGCCTATCACTCACTAGGCCTTCACCCTTTGATGGCTCCAACTATGCTTATTGGAAAGCCAGGATGAGGATCTTCCTTAAATCCATGGATGAAAGTGTGTGGCTTTCCACAGTGAATGAATGGACCCCTCCAACCACTGAAGTAACCGGGATTGATGGTTCAAAATCTATGAAAATTACACCGTATTTCTCTTGGACCATACTTCAGAAAACTGAGAGTAGTGCAAATACTAAAGCACTAAATGCAATTACTTGTGCACTATCACCGGATGAATTGAAAAGAATTATATCCTGTGATTCTGTAAAACATGCTTAGGATATATTGGAAATGACACACGAGGGTACTTCAATTGTCAAGAAATCTAAGATAAAAATTCTCACAACTAAATTTGAGGAAATACGTATGGAAGAAAATGAAATGTTCGTGGACTTCTATACCAAATTTAATGACATTATAAACTCTATGTGGGGTCTAGGCGATAAAATTCCTGAAAGCAAGATATGTGCTAAAATACTACGCTCACTTCCTGAATGGTTCAATTCTAAAGTAACCGCAATTCAGGAACTTCGTGATACGGACAATATGAGGGTTGAGGAATTAGTTGGCTCATTATAGACTTATGAGTTAACCTTTAAAGCACCAAAAGGTAAATCTATTGCTTGAAAAACTTCTAAAAATGGTTTTCATGAAAATGATTTAAGCTCTGATTTAGAAAACTCTGAGGATGATATGGCTCTTTTGGCAAAGAGATTTTATAAAATTTTTAAAAGTAAAAAAGAGGGTTGATTTTCAAAAAGCATTTGATAAAAAGAAACCTAAACCTAAAACTAGAAAATCATTAATAGACAGTCAATGTTACAACTGCCATGAGTATGGGCATTTGGCTAAAAAATGTCCTAATAAGGGCAAGTCAAAAAAGAAAAGTATGATCACTGCTTGGGATGAGTCCTCTGATTCTGAAGTCTCTTCTGAATCAGAAGATTCTGAAATATTATCAGGGTATGATGTTAAGGCCCTTATGACTCTAGCTAAATTCACTTTTTTAGATAATGATGACTCGACTAATGAAGAAAATCTGAATAGTGAATATGAAAATGAAGATGATCTTCAAGATGCTTATAATGCCCTATACAAGGAAAGTTGTAAAATTGCTGTGAAATTGAAACTTCAAAAAGAGAAATTTTCTAAACTAAAAGAAATTTATGAATCTCATGTTTTAGAAAAGTCTCATATTTCAGACTATTTTGAAAAGATAAAATGCGATTTAGATTTTAAAATCTCCCAGTTTAAAAATCTTAAATCTGAAAACGAACAACTAAAACATGAAGTTTCTTCTCTCTTAAGTTTAAAGGCAACCTGAAAATATGCTCAAGGTGATCCTAAATTAGAAAAACTCTTATCTGGATTGAGAAAATGTGGCGATCGATCCGGTCTGGGCTATGACAAGAGTGTTCCTCCTAAACCGAAGAATACTTCTCCCACGCTTATAAAGGGAGAGATCTTAAACTCAAAAGGGAAAGATCAAATGTTTTCTAAAAACTTTAAATTTTTTCAAAAACCTAAAATTCATATCAACTATAAAATGTAAAACCAAAGTCCTTTGGCAAAAAAGATAGTTAATTTACTTAAGGAGCTTCTAAAGTCTAACTCACTAGGTCATACTTATAACTCTTACAATCGAAAGAAGACTTGTTATCCTCCTAAACCCAAAATGGTTTTGAAATGGGTTCCAAAGGTCACTTTATTGGTTGCCCACACCGCTTTCAAAGCAACAAACCATTCTAAGTGGTACCTAGATAGTGGATGCTCCAGGCATATGACAGGCGACAAGGCTTTATTCACTGATCTCAAAGACATGACTAACGGTTCAGTCACATTTGGAGATGGCAGCAACTGCAAGATTATGGGCCAAGGTATGGTTCAACTCTATAACCTTCCTTTGATTAAAAATGTGTTGTATGTTGACGAACTGAAACATAATCTTCTAAGCATATCTCAGCTTTGTAATAATAACCATAGTGTACGGTTTTCTAATCAAAACTGTGAGATTCTAAACAACGAGGGTTCAGTAATACTAACTGGACATAAAACTTCTGAAAACTGCTATATTGTTAGCAAATCCAGCTCATCTAATCAATCATGTTACATGGTCCAAACAGACGAGACTGATTTGTGGCACAAACGTCTTGGACATGTATACTACCAAAATTTACATAGATTGAGCAAATGGGAACTTATAAGAGGTCTATCCAAACTACGAAAATTAGATATAATATGTGGTGAATGCCAGATTGGCAAACAAACAAGGAACTCATACAAAAAGGTTAATTCCAATACCACATAAAGACCACTCGAGCTTCTCCATATGGATCTAGTAGGACATACCAGGACAGAAAGTCGAGGTGGCAAAAGATATATTTTGGTAATAGTAGATGACTTTACTAGATATACATGCGTTGTCTTCTTAAGGGACAAATCAGAAACCCTTGAAGAAGTAAAAAATGTTCTCAAAAGGATTCAAACAGAAAAAGGTCCTTAAGTCAGTAAAATTCATAGTGATCATGGATCTGAATTTAAGAATAGCGGTTTTAAGAAGTTTTGTAGCGACCGGGGAATATTATATGAATTCTCAGCGCCCAAAACTCCATAACAAAATGGTATAGTTGAAAGAAAAAATAGAGTGCTTCAAGAAATGGCTAATGTCATGTTGAATAGTATGAAGCTCCCTAAGAATCTTTGGGCTGAAGTAGTCAATACAACTTGCTATATTATTAACCGGGTTTACACTAGTAAAGGTAATAATAAAATGGCTTACGAAATGTGGTTCGATAAAAAGCCTATTGTCAAATACTTTCGAGTTTTTGGCAGCAATTGCTATATTTTACGAGATTGTGAACATCTGGGAAAGTTTGATACGAAGAGTGATGAATGGATCTTTTTAGGATACTCTTTAAACAGTCGACCTTATAGGTTCTGAACAAAAGGACCGGTGTGATTCAAGAATCCATCAATGTGGTCATTGATGATCACTTAAACACACCAGTCTCAAATTCAGATAATGATGAAGTACTAGTAATTGATAAATCTGATATTTCATCTATTCAGACTGATTCTGAACTGAGGACTGTTAAAGATCATCCAACCACACAGATTCTTGAAAACCCTCTCACTGGTGTTCGTACCCGTAAACAACTTGAGGATATATACAATTACATATATTTTACATCCCAGATAGAACCATCTAATGTAAAAGAAGCTCTTGCTGATGAAAACTAGATTGTTGCGATATAAGAAAAACTTAACCAATTTGTGAGAAATGATGTTTGGTATCTCGTACCTAGACCCAAAGATAAACACATCATTGGAACCAAATGGATTTTCAACAATAAGTCTGACAAACTTGGTAATATAATTAGAAACAAGGCTAGACTAGTGGTACAAGGTTACACTCAAATTGAAGGTATTGACTATGATGAAACCTTTACACCTGTAGCACGTCTTGAATCAATCAAACTCTTTATATCCATTGCGTGTTTTAGAAAGTTTAAGATTTACCAAATGGATGTGAAAAGTGCATTTTTAAATGGCGGCATTTTTAAATGGCGATCTAAATGAGGAAGTTTATGTTGAACAACCAATGGGTTTTAAAGACCTCAAAAATGTTGATCATGTGTATCGTCTTAAAAAGGCACTTTACGGTTTAAAACAAGCTCCTAGGGCATGGTACGAGAAACTAACAAAGTTTTTATTAAATCATAATTTTCAAATGGGATGTGTTGATAAAACTCTATTTATTAAAAAACATAAGGATCACATCTTATTAGTATAAATCTATGTTGATGATATCATTTATGGATCTACCTGTACTGACATGACTATTGAGTTTGTAAATTTGATGAAATCTCAGTTTGAAATGATCTTGGTTGGAGAATTGAATTATTTTCTTCGGTTGCAAGTAAAATAAAAACCTGATGGAATGTTCATTTCTCAATCTAAATATGCTATGAACTTGATTAAGAGATTTGGATTTGAGAATGGTAAGAACTTTGATACTCCTATGAGTACAACCTTGAAACTCTCAAAAGATTCTGCAGGTAAAAATGTAAATCTAAAATTATATCGGAGTATGATTGGTAGTCTATTGTATTTAACTGCTAGTAGACCTGATATCGCTCTAAGTGTTGGTATTTGTGCTAGATATCAGTCTGAACCTAAAGAGTCGCACTTGATTGCTGTCAAGCGGATTATACGTATGTCGCAAGTACTGTTAATCTCGGTCTCTGGTATCCTCATGAGACTAGTGTTCAATTAACTGGGTACTCGGATGCTGACTATGCTGGTAATCTTGATGCTCGAAAATCAACTAGTGGTGGTTGTTTTTATATCGAAAACTATTTAGTTTCTTGGTTTAGCATCAAACAAAGTTCTATATCACTTTCAACAGCTGAAGCTGAATATATCGCAGCTGGTAATGCGTGTACAAAGTTTGTTTGGATGAAACATATGCTGAGTGATTATGGAATTAAACAGGATTCTATCTTATTATATTATGATAATTCCAGTGCCATAAATATTTCAAAAAATCCAATTCAGCATTCTCGTACTAAGCACATTGATATTAGATTTCATTATAGTCAAGAATTAGTTGAAGAAAAGGTTATATCTTTGGAATATATCCCTACCGAGAATCAACGTGCTGATATTTTCACTAAACCGCTTGACAAAAGCAGGTTTAACAAAATGAAATTTGATCTCGGCGTGTGCATTTTAAAATGATTAATTATGTCTATTTGTATCAGTGTATATATTTGCTAGTTTAGTTTTCGAATCTTAAAAAATATGCAAAAACTCAGATTTTTTGGCCTGTACTCGACCAGTCGTGAGTATCCATGACCAGTCATGCTACGACCGGTCGTGTATATCCACGACTAGTCGTGAATCGCGTGGATTCACTTAAAATTTGGGGGAAATCATCTTCTTCTTCATTTCAACTTCACTCTCCAACGAGCCGACACACGACTAATCAAACCCATCTTCCAAAATATTTAAGGTTAGTGCTCCATTTGCATTTTGCTTATAGATTTGTGTCTAGATTGCTTCTACTTCTCTCTTGGAGTTGTCTATTTCGAATTTAGTTGAGATTTGGGGTTTTTCTTTTGAAAAATCTGATTTGAGAAAACCCTTTTCTCAATCCTTTGCAACTCTTTATATTCTTGAAATCCTTGTTGCATATGGCTTTTAGAGGAAGAAAATCAACGTCCCGTGGTCCGTCTTCTTCTTCCAGATCGGCCCTTATCACTAAGCGTCATCTTAGGGCTCCTGAGGACGATTTATCTTATGTTCAGGACATCAGATTGCGTAATGTTATTGTTGAGCATCCAGTTGATATTAATCACGCTGCTCCTTTTGATATTTTTCTATGCTCCAATCTGTAGGTTGGAATAACTTATTGCTTTGGGGTGGGCCAGCATACCGGTCCATTGCCCAATCCATGTTTACATGCATATGTGCTTTCTCACTGGAAAATTTAACTTTTTCTATCTCCATGAGAGAAGGGTCATTTGATTTCAGCCCTTATAGATATTCCAGTGAATGATGAAGGTATTCCTATCCATACTTTATCTGATAAACCCTCTGTCACTGAAAAACGTATGCTAACTAAGGACTTATGTAATTTAGATGTATAATGGACGCATAAAGGGAATGCGCTTCACTCAAGGTATTTGTTACCCAAATACAGAGTTCTTTATAAAATCTTTGTGTCTAATGTATCCTCGGTCAGGTAATAAATCTGAATTGACATTCTTCATGGTTCGCATTCTTCATTCTGTTGTCAAAGGTGTTAACATTTGTTTACAATTCTTGATTTGTCATGTCATCATTCAGTTTCAACTCCATCCTGGTCACAGTGACATTCCTTTTAGATATTTGATGACTGTGTTGGCTGCACATATGTTAGTCGACATGCCGGTTAGAGAGGCCCCTATCCATCATCTGATATTTAACAATTCCAATATCAATAAGATAAAGCTGGATTTTCTTCCTGGCCAAGGTGATGGTGTTGGCAGTGCTGAAGCTGAACATGAGGAAGAAGCTGGTGATTTCCTCTTAATGACATTAACATGGATGATATTTTTGAAGGACTTGAGTCTGATTCTACAAATGATCCAAATTATGAGCCTTCTTCATTTGATGCACGTCTGAGTGCATTGGAAGATAAAGTTGAGAATCTAAATGTTAAGATGGAAAACATGTCTGTTGCCCATGATTTAAAGTTCAAATATATGCACAAATATCTTAGGCACTTGAACAAAGGCATGCATCAACTTGATCCTTCCATTCCTGCTCCTTCATCTAGGTCAGATTAGTATTTTTAAGATTACTAGTCTGTAATAACTTTAGTACTCTTAATTATATGTGTTGCTTATACTATGTTCTCATATCTTAACTAGTTACCTCTCATATTTCTCATTGATTATTTCTCCTCAGCCATCTATTATGCGCTTCCTTTGTCCTATTGTGACAAAAAGTGGGAGTATGGATATGTTATGGATATGTATATGGATATGGATGTTGTCATGAGGAGGGAGTAGCAGTGTATTGTATGGTATTTTATGAGTATATTATTCTGGGGGAGTATGTTACTCAGGGGGAGTATGAGCAGAGGTGTGCAGAGGTGGACTGTATGTTGAATAATATTGATTTACAAGTCTACAGGATAACAACTGGTGCATGATTCTTTAATCAGATATTCTATATTATGTAACATATCTTGAAAGTGTGTTTTGTCACTAATTTGACAAAGGGGGAGATTGTAAGTGCCATAGTTTATAGCCCTTTGTGTTGTCAAATTTTTTATGCCAAAGACACTATTATGAAGCTTGCATCTGTGAAGAATAATGCTCTACTCAAGATCAACTTAGGTTAACAAGCACTGTTCACAAGTCAAGAATCTCAAGAAGCTTTTAAGTTCAATATCAAGATCTCAAAAAGCTCTCAAGTTTAAACGACATCAAGACTTCAAGCTCTATTACCTTCAAAGGTCACTTGTCTCTAAAGTTTCAATGTCCTTACTTCACTTTTGAGGTATGACTGACCTTAGGTTGACCTTCAGAGTAGGACATTTTGGATTTATAATTCATATGTTTTATATAAGTGGGTTTAGTCTATTCTAAGACTAGTCCTGGACTTTGTTCGACCAGTCCTAACACTGGGCAAAACTCACGAGTGCGGATCAGTTGTAAGTTTGTTACAAAAATCGAAAATTTTCTGTTAGGCTTCGACTAGTCCTGGAGACTGTTCGACCAGTCATAGGAACAGTGTCGACTGCATCTACGGCCAGTCGTAGACCTACGACTCAAAGAACAGCGTTGAAATTCGGCCACCTACGACCAGTCGAAAGGATCCTACAACCAGTCGAAAGGATCCTACGACCAGTCGAAGGAGACCTACGACCAGTCATGAAATTGCCAAATCTTATCGCGCCCAAATTTTTAAATATCTGTTGGTTCTATGACCAGTCGTAGAAGTCCTTAGACCAGTCGAAGGTGTGATTTGCTCACCTATAAACAGAGCACAAATCTCAGAATTATATATAGAAATTAAAGAACTTCAAGCTAAATTAATTCAGCCTTCTGAAAGATAAGTCGGTGCTCCATATAAGCTAAGTGTGCATATTTAATATTCTCTTTCTTTAGCTTTCTTAATTGATTTTGTTTCTTGTATTCCAATCTAATCTGAAAAGAGGCATTGTTGTTTTCCTTTTTCTACAATCAAAATCAATTAGAGCTAGCCCTTTTGTTTTAATTTAAAATCTATTAGAACCTAGAACCATTATAAAGTGAGTATTGGATATTGAACTTTGACATTCAAATCTCTACTCCGACTTGGTTCTTCTAGGCTATTACAATGAAGGAGAAAATTATGTATTTTACAATTTGTGTAATTTACATTGTTTGGTTTTATTTGAGGTTAAGCCAGAAAAATCTCAAAGTTGTTGGTTATCTGAGGAGAGACAGAAAACTCAGAAGTGAGGGTTTTTGAATTGTGTAAGCCCTTTGAAAAAGACACAATTGTGAAGGTTTTGGGTGAACCTGTGAAAACCTATTTGATAGTGAATGCTAATATCCCCTGTGTGAGATTATTAAGAGTGGAGTAACATTCTGTGTGGCAGTGTTTAACAGTTGGTGAACACACAGGCAAACCATTATAATTCTTTGTGTTGTGGATGTGTGATTTATATTTCCTATCTTTTATCATTTAGAATTGTGGAATGTATGTGTGGATGTGAATGTTGTAAATTTTATATTTCAAGCACAGTGGGGAATGTTGTAATAATTTAGATTTACATTTCAACATTTTATTTTTACTATCTCTTTATTACTTTGAGCTTTAGTTTCTCTATTTGTTCTAGTAAGGTTGCCCTGCCATTTTTATGATGCATGGTTGTCCTTAGAACTATCAATATTTTGAGGTAGCATTCAGCAGTGTGAATTGATTTATGTATTCAGTTCTATCTTTCTATATTTCCGCAGTATTTATCTTAAAATTTTGCATAGTCCTATTCACCCCCCCTCTAGGACATATAGTTTGGCCATTTCAGATATCAGGTCTACGAACACCACCTTGCCACCCAAATATATGGGGCAGTCACAACACATTCGTCGATTCGGAGAAGGTGACGGTGGCAGCAATGATTTTCACTCCTACGATGGGAGTGAGGCGTAGACCTAGATACTTGACGGTTGCATGCGATATGAGAGAAGTAGTGGATCTAGTGTCTACTAAAAGAAACACAGAAGTACCTTGTATGTGGGTTGTCACCTCGAAAGCTGTAGGAGTGGGGATGACTACATCCTGGCCCTCAGCCGCTAATGCATGTACTCATGCCTGCTGTGAAAAGTTCGGTCGTTGCATAGGCCATTGTGGCGGCCTAACTTGAGGTACAGGAGGGCGACGGAATTGCTGGTCCGGTCCTACCACCCTCAGTGGAGGAATCTGCATGGCTTGCTGTGGGGGCCTGTTGATATGTTGAGGGGGCATAATGAAGTCGTGGTCCCTCATCCTCAAGAAACAGAAGGACTCCAAATGGCCAACCCTCTTACAGTACTCACACATGCGATTAGGTCATGTGGAGGGGGTCGGGGTGACCGTAAGCCTAGGCGAGGAATTCAGGCGCAGCCTTTTTTCGGCAAAAGATGAGGACAGTCCCTCCATCCTGCTTCGCAGTCCCAGCTGTGAACGGGTTCGTGAGACACGTTCCTCATCCTGTTCCGCCCGTATTGACATCTCAATAAGCTCGGCAGATGTCCTGATGCTTGCACAACACATCTTCGAGAGAATACCACTCCTCAAACCCTCAATAAATCGCCTCGTCGATGACTATCTGGGAAGCATAGCGCGACAATTCGGTGAAGCGGTTTTCTTATTGTGCCACAGACATCCCTCCTTGTTGGAGGCATAGGAATTCATTCTCCCTCTCATGTCGGTACGTCTGAGGGAGGTATTTCTGATTGAAGCGGCTCTCAAATACTTCCCTCGTCCATACATGGTTCTCGGGAATGGTCTTAAGAACGCTCTCCCACCATAGGTCCGCCTCCTTCTCGAAAAGGTAAGATAGGAGTTCAATACTCTCCGCTTCGGAACAATGGAGAGGTCGAAGCAATTTGGTGACTCGGTTGAGCCAATACTCAGCTTCCTCTGGACGGTGGGTGGCGGCGAACGTGGGCGGCTTGAACCTTTGAAACTGCTCGAATAGATTGTTGGTGTTAATTGCGGGCGTGGCCATGACGGGTGGTTCCGATTGTTACACCCCCATGTTATGGGCCATGGCTCCCATCATAGTGGCCATCATTTGTTGTTGTTGTTACATGAGAAGTAACATCTGGCCCATTTGGTCCATAGCCGGCGTCGTGGGAGGTGCGGGTGTCATGGCTTACATTGGTGGCACATCGGGGGTCGCATCTTGGGTAGTACTACCCGTGTTATGGGAACCGGTCGCCTCTCGGGGGCCTTGCGGATCATAAGGAAGTTGGTCCCTCTCGATTAGGTCATCATGAGGTAGGCAGACATATGTACCTTCTCCCCATAGAGGCATTTTCTGGAAGAATGTCCCTTAAGAGGTTAAGTACTAGAACATCGTCCATGTAAAGATCGTACTTAAACATACAAGCCTTATGGATCCTATTCATAAGTATAAGCAATTACACATACAAGATGTTCTCAAGGTAAGAAGGAAATTTCACAACAATCCAAACTTTCATATTAAGTTCAAAATGCCATTTGCGTGGCCATTTACATTCTACAGCATGCATTACAAGTGTCACTAGATACTACAAACTTAAGAAAAATACAGCCTAATCGAGCAAAAGTTCAACTATTTTTATCAATACATGTGAGTAGTCCTAACTGACTCAAAACAATACTACTATTTATTAATAAAGTTAAGCTACTACTCTTTTGGGTCGGGCGAAGATGGGGGTGCTTCTTCCCCTTTGCTGCAGTAGATCAAGGTCTTTATGGCTTGATATATCTTCTTGTTCCATTTCTCCTGCTCTGCATGGTGCCTTACTTGGATTTCCTCTATCTTAGTCAGTCTAGTGTCAAGCGCATCTAACTTAGTCATTCTTGCATCGAGCACATCCAAGCGCTCTCATACATCTGGAGTGGTGAGCGGCTCCCTGCCAACTTCTTCAATTTCCTCAACTTCTTTCGCCTCTTCAGCTTCATCCTCATTCTCATCCTTGTCGCTTCCATCGCCTTCCTCTTCTTCTTCGCCAGGGTCTCCGTATTGGTCGATGTGGGCCTGTCGCTGCTTGAGGCCTATCCTCATCTTATTTAACATGTCATCGCCCAATAATTGTGTCAGGATAAAATTTCCATCCGATCCGCCCACACCATATTGCTGAGCCAACCGACAAACCAGGTGACCAAATGGGAGGTATACATTCTTTCGTATGGCCCTCACAATTTGGTGGAGTACTATACTGGGGAGGCACACATCTGTTCCTTGTCCTACTTGATATAAAAACTCCACCATATAGCGGGGGCACTCGGTGTGATTCTTCAACTTCGGGTACACATTATGGGTGCAAATGCGGTGAAGTACTCGGTACTCTGGGGTCAAGTTGGATGAGTTCATGCCGACCACTCGCCTCCACTGGGAAACCTGTCTACCCAAAAAGCAAGTCTGCTCGTCGCGGGCTCGCCTCGTATTCAGATTTCCTTCATCAATCTGTACCTCTCCTACTGGCACTCCAAGTATGTCAAAAATGTCTTCCACCCAGAAGTGGAACCTCTTGCTACCCACTACAAGATCAATGCCTAAGGGCTTGAATTTTGGGTTTCTAATCCGCACGTAGAAAGCCCTAGCTTGTCCTTCATCTGCCTGGGAACCTCCATAAAATATTGGACCCCATTCCTTTTCCATAAGCCAGCCGAGTAAGGCATACTTATCGAACAAATGCTCCTCTATGGTGGCTTCAAAGGTGACGTTGCATACATAGAAATTTCCCATATCTTCTATGGGCAGTTGGGAGACTTGAATTGCGAGCCCTCTTTGGAAATCATTTCTGTGCTTGGATCGGACTTCCGAGACCGCCTTCCCCTTTGGGTCGGCCTTTTGCTTGCTTCGCCTTTCTCAGCTCAATCCCGGCTCGGCGGTTGCCGGTCTTTTCTTCCCCATGAGTGAAAGAATCACCGGGATGGAGAAGAAAGATGGGATGGTCGCTAGGAATGCCACATACCTCAACAAGGAAATGGATTATTGATGAGAATGCTTTAACAAAGAAATGGGTTTAGTGTTGGGTTTGTGAATGGGTTTTGGAGATGGTTTTTGGGAGATGGGTTGAACATGGATGTGGGAGGATGGATTTGAGAATGGATTTGAGAATGGGATTTGAGAAAGAGGGTTGATGTTGGGTTTTGTGAAGAAGAAGGAGATAGGTTGGAGAAATGGGTTTGAGGATGGGAGAGTGATAGTAATGGAGTAGAAGATGATGAGTTGAGGAGATGAGATTTGAGAGAGGTTTGGAATGGGTTTAAAAAATGAAATTTGAATGAAGGAGAAGATGGTAGATTTGAGATTTAGGAAGGGAGAGACTTTCTAAGGGTTTTAGAAGCAATAAAGGGGAGTGAGATGGGGAAAAATGAAATTTTTGGTCCCTTATTTGTAAGAAGGATAGGCCCCACACATGTGTAGGTTGCAAAAGGGAAGGGGATCAAGTGTTTGGGGTCAGGGCAGGGTCACACTGACCCGTTGGAGTGTTAGGCAAGGTCACGCCCACTCAGGCGGGGTCACGCTGGGCCCCTAGACAGTTGGCGGGGTCACGCCCGCTCGGGCGGTGTCACGCCGGTGCCTAGATGGCGGGCGGGATCGGGGCACTCGGGCAGGGTGCGCACGGACAGATGGTGTCGGCGGGCAGGGTCACACCAGCCCCTCATACTCGAGAAGGGTCCACTTGTTTGCGATTTCTCGGGTGCCAGTAAGGCCCCCGGGGAGGTACTATATATGATTTTGGGGTAGGAGGATCCGGTCTACATAGTGAGCCTATTTGTTTCATGAGATTCCTCCCGGTTAGTGGCCAAATTTTTATTTTTTTCACATTTTCCTTGTCTCTGGTAAATTTTCGTTCACCCTTAAGTCTTTATCCCAGACTGGGCCAGAATTATCAATTTCGGCCCGATATCAACTCCTTCAGTCTAGGACAATGGTTTTGACAGTCCAATCACTCAGTCTCCATCTCACTTCTATCCATGGGTTGTAAGACTCCTGGACCCATTCTCTAGCGTCGCTACTTTCTCTCACTACCCATTCTTAACTCCTTGGATGTCCTACCCTCCATCTACAATCATCGGTTCAGGGACTGTGATGATTCCTAGTATTCTAAGTCTCTATCACGTTTCCTCTCGAGTCAGCGAACGCGTTAGTGAGTTCATGATCCATAGCCCAATTAATTCCAAACCATTGCTCTAATACCAACTTGTAATGCCTTAAAAATTTGGGGTCGTGCATACGCTCAACTCCCAAGTTCCCGGGTATCACTTATAACTAATTTTACTATTTTGTGTTTAATCAGGTTTAATTGCGTAGTATGGAATTACTTGAAACACGAATCACAATCACAACTAGTCTACTGAAATGAAAGTGGCTAAATATATACAAGTCCAAAATAATATCAATAAGTCGCATAAGGCATTGCCCAAAGAGATACAAAAAATATGTCTAAAAAGAATGGTGTGCTAAGTCCAACACCCAACAATCCAAGATCCATCCACTGGGCTGATGGAGAACCGCCCATTAGCTGGAAGTAGGACAACTCGTCCTCCTCATCAAGGCTCGCGCTGCCAGGCTCCTCGTACTCTGCGTCACCTACAACTATAGGAGAGTTTGGTTAGTATTTTTAAACACCATCCCAGAGTTGGAGTGAGTGATCAACTTAGTGGGTGCTATTAGTCTTAAGTTGTAACAAACATCAATTATATTATGAATTTAATGAAAGATAAACATTTATAAACACCTAACTAATCTTGTTAATGCAGGTGCATGATAAATGATATGATGTATGCCCTTGCAACAACACTCCCTCGAGTGACTCCATCTAACGATCGCATATGACTAACCACCCCTATTGTGACCTCAACTGCCGAGTTGCCAACCTAGCTAGTGCGATGCGGTCATGATCGTGTTAGCTGGATTTTTAATTAAGTCCATTCAAACAGTAGATTGGGGAAACTAGTACACCCCGTGATGTCAATGCCCTAAACTAGTTTCGAGGCTAAGACCTCCCAACGTGTGAGGCCAAGACCCCAAGATCCTTGATCCCGTCAGTTTCTCCATTCCCGACTTCAAGCACATAGGGAGTGCTGAGATGTGGAATCACTTGCGGTCACTACGGGAAGGCTCGTCACCCCAGCGTAGGCCGACAGCTCGAACACAGTGTCCCATTCCACCATGCCCGGTTCTTGAGATGATGGATTGGTTTCAATTGATTATCAATAAGCTTCAATGGTTGAAGGGTGTTCTAGGTTCCATGCAAATGTGAGCAGACAGGGTTAACAAATAATGGTTGGTCAGTACGTGGACTAGACAGCACGAGTTCAGGCGAGTACGTGACAGACGACATCGGGTACAAGTAACCCATATATTCTAACTATTATTGCCCATACACACCCACCCAAATTCATGGGTTTAGCCTCAGGATGGTCCTACCAATGGGACCACCGTCTCTCTCCTCAGATTCCTGACAAACCCAAGGGTTTTGATGGTATTCAATAACATTTCAACAATCAGGGTTATCAACTAATATAAGCGATATCATGCATTCATATTTCCCAACAAAAAATTTAGATTTTTCTACAATATAATTGCTAACAATATTATGAAATAAAGGTGCATGTGTGTTGTATGGGTTAGTGAGAAAGCCAAGCATTTCATAAATCTCCTAATATAAAGATACATAAGGGTTAGTGCATCAAACATGTTATGAGGGAACATCATACAAGAATCGAGCAAGGAATGTATAAGCCATCATCAATTCATACCCAATCATGTTTAGAACATCAAACAATCCATATTCATTTCACATTGATTTGGGGAGGATCTAAAGTATAATGTCTTGTCTAAGTTTCTCTAGATTGCCCAAGTGCATCACCGAACAAGCAAAATCATTAGATTCATATTAAAATTGGTGTTAGGCCACCTAAGAACAATAGTCCGCACCTATGGTTCGTTGAGATCTCGGGAACGACCTAGGAGTGTGGATTTTTGGGGCGATTGGTCGGAATCCCTGAGGCAAAGCACTTGCATGTTAGAACTCCATCCAAATCTCCTCTCCACACAAGGGTTTTAAGAAAAAGGGATAAGGGATTTACCTATAAAATCAGTGGGAGTGGTCCTTACGGTTGTGGTGGAGGGTTTTCTTGAAGAAGAGGTAGGGTTTTGCTAGATGGAACTCCCTTGGGCCCCACTTCGATCTACGGTCCACCTTCACTCTCACCTTCACTCTCCTTCTTCTCTCTTTACTCTCTTTGCCCTCTCTTTACTCTCTTTGGTTGTTGGAGTAATGGTGGGATTTATGAGAGAAAGAGCCTTAGGGCTTTATTTCCTAAACTTGGGCCCATTGGCCTAAAGTTTCAACAATTGCCCTCAATGGCCCTCTAGGACCCCCTTTTGGCTTTAGGGCGGCCCTATCATCCCCTTGGCCACTAAATTTGGTGTGTAGGTGTCTCATAGTCCGATGAGGGGCTGTGCAAAATTTGAAAGAAAACGGATGTGGAGTTTTGTCGTACGATTCCGATCTAAAAATAGCCTACGAGGTCCATTCTGGTTATTGGGGCGGTTCTGATGTCCCCCTGGCTATGAAATTTATAGGGTAGGTGTTCCATAGCCCGATGAAGGGCCGTGCAAATTTTAGAGGTAAATGGATGCGGAGTTTTACCGTAACGGTCAGATTTACGATCAACGGGGTCACTGTTTCACGATCGGGTTACAAACTTTGTGAATGGTCGTAGAAAAATACTTTAGGCTTTCACCGTAAATGTAAAAGAAATCTGACGGCTACAAAGCCTAATACTTCAGTTTTATTTACAAGTGTCAGATTTCAATTCTAGTCCTTGGGTGAGTTGCGTTTGGCAAGTATTGCCGAATGGCGTGGATAATTAATTTCTAGGTGTCTACTGAGTCTGTGGTCCGCGATGGACCACAAGCCTAGCGAGATCTGAGGTTTCCCCAAATTTTAGATTTTTCTGACCTTCCTCGGCTGTTGTACGGCCCGTACAGGCTGTTGTCGAGCATAACAGCTTATCTAGTTTGACGGCCCGCACACGGTCTGATTATAACCAGACTGGTCTACCTTAATGGGCTAATCTTAGGTTTATTTATTTGTGGTACCCACCCACGAGTGGTTTAGGCGAATGGTCCTGCGGTAAATCCTACGTGAACGCCTCAAGACACTGTTCTGGTTGGACAGGACATTACACCATGATAGACCCGGGGTCGAAAAATCAGCCCCATCCACGTTTCAAGTGTAACATTCCATTAAAAATAATGTACATAAAAAGCTCACCCTCCAAAATATAACCCTTGGTGTGGCCCACCTGAATCACCTATAGGCTTACTTTTTAGTTCTTATGCCGATGTTGGTGTGGTATCTGACTCAACTGTCTCCATCGGTATGGCCCGCTTAAATCATAGATCAGCCTAATTTTTTGGCTTTGGGCCCAACTTGGATTATTCATCCAATTGTCAAAGTGAATATCATGTATACATCATGAGCCCCTTTGAAAAATAAGGCATAGAAGGTATTAGTTTCAATCAAAGTTTATGAGATAAGTGTCACATTTCTAAGAATAATGGGTGTAAATAAGGTTTTACTCCCATAACACAATGACATGTGTTTCCCTAACCATGGGGCCAACCTTGATGTATGTGTTGTATATCCACACGTCCATTTTTTGCGGATCATTTGAGTGCATGTTTCCTAAAAATGAAGTAAATCCAAATCTGAAGTGGACCACATGATGGGAAATAGTAAACATTGAACACCTACAATTAAAAGCTTCCTAGGGTCCACCAAAATCTTTATTTACCATCCAACCTGTTGATAAGGTCACGCATACATGGATGAAGGGAAAACATAAATACCAGCTTAATCCCAACTTCTATGGCCCCATGAAGTTTTTAATGGTTAATCACTACTGTTTCCTATGGTGCGGGCCACACAAGATTTAGATCTAAGTCATTTTTGGTACCATGTGCAAAATTGAACCGAAAAATTTGATGGACAGCATGGATATACAACAAATGCATACACATTATGGTTTTACCTGAGTAGCACCTAATCCACATATTAATTAAAATAACCCTCAATTATGACATAATAAAGGTGCTGACACCGTATTTTTAATGTATATCTTTTTTAGCCAATTGGACACTTTTTGGCTTTTGGAATGATGAAAATGCCCATCTATCAGCTGTTCCCTTGTACGGTGTTAGCTTGTCACGAAAGTCGAGAGGGGCTTTTAAAAATGGAATATGAGCCCCACTAAATTAATAATTGGGGTCACCCCTCCGCTTATCTGGTCCATTCACTTTAATCAGATAGTCATGAACCCACAGTAAGGGCATTTTTTAAAAAATGGAGTTATTTGTGGCCCATAACTATATTAACGTTGCGAGTTAATTTTGAATTATTTCCTCCAGTTTGGTCCATCCGTGATGTGTTTTGCCCTCAAACTTGGGAAGATGGCATGAAACTAAAATCCCTTTTATTTAAACGGCTTGGATCTACTACAAGATACTCTGGTGAGCCCAACATAAGATGTGAGATGGGTTCAATAGGTGGGTCCCTTGCGTAGGAATGTCATTTAGCATTTTCTTTCTCTTTCTTCTTCATTTTTTAAAGGAGGGGACCACTTTGGTTCTTAGGAACATTATCACGTCTGTGCATTGGTGTACATCAAGTCGAACCGAGTCGAGCTAGCCTCAACTCGACTCGACTCAGCCACTAACTGACCTCAGCTCGAACTCGGCTTGGCTCGGTCCTCGAGCCTAATTGGTCAGCTCAGCTCAGTTCGGTCAGCAGCTCGAGCCAGTTCGAGCCGAGTTCGCCATTACAGCATTTTCACAAACACCTGAACTACACCTTCAAAATCTCACTGTATTTGAGACAGCAACAATGGATTTACAGGTATTTTATCAAACACCTTCTAAGCAACATAAAAATTAAGAAAAAAAAAGGGTGTTGGTTTCATACACATACCTTCCTTGCCACCAGCCACACTTCTTTAAGTCATTTCATCAAACACTTGGTGAGCAACATCAATATCAAAGTAACCAAGTCACCGAACTGGTTCGATCCGAGTTCGATTCGAGTTAGGTTCAATTCAAGTCGAGTCGAGCTAGTGCTAGCTCGAACTCGGCTCGAACTCATTTTCGAGCTCAAAAAATCAGCTCAACTCGACTCAAACTCAGCTTCGAACAGAGTTGAATAGGGCTTTTTCAAGTCGAGTCGAGTGAGCTAACCAAGCTAGCTCGATTCGTGTACACCTCTACATCCATGGCACCCACTTTGGAGAGCTTTCAATATGCATCCAATGTCATTCCTTCCATTCTTACGAGTTTCTGAGTATTTTTTTTGAAGATTTTCAAACACACCATTCGACATAGAAGGTATGATTGCCAAAGGTAGGTTTAGGTTGGGATAATAATGGCTTTTATGTATGGTTTTTAATGGGTATCTATGGTGGGAGTTTGTGAAATGGATGAATTTTGTAATTGAATAATGTTATAATTGATGAATTTTGAAATGGAAGAATATTGTAATGGATGAATGTAATGAATGTCAAAATAGAATAATGTTATAATAGATGAATGTTGTAATGAATGAATGTTGTATGGTGAATCACCGATATTCACTGTGGATCGCTGATAATCATTATGCATCACCAATATTCAGTAAAGATCATTGATATTAATTGTGGATCACCGATATTCAGTGAAGATTGCCGATATTAACTATGGATTACCAATATTCAGTGAGGATTACCGATATTTAGTGAGGATCGTGGATACGCACTATGGATCGTGGATACAATGAAAACGATAAAAAATTCCTCATTATATGTTCGATTTGGGTGATTGTGTACTCATTAGAAAGATAATTTGATGAACTTTTAAATTACTTTGGAATCATCCTATTTAAACACTATTTGATTACCTAAAAGTGGGACAAAGTTCATTAAGGACTATGGATCATCGATACGTACTGTGGATCATCAATCTAACAAAAAATTATCATAATTCCCTTGTTATGATAGTTATTACCATTCATCCATTGCAACATTCTTCCATCTCAAAATTCATCCATTACAACATTCTTCTATTAGAAAATTCTTCCCTTTCACAAACTCTCGCCATTCATACCCAATAAAAAATAAAAAACAATTATAAATGAAACTACTACACTCTCTTACCTCTCACAAACTCTCACCATTGATACTCATAAAAAACAACAACAAAAAAGCCATTATCATCCTTATCTTTAAAATAAATAAATAAATAAATAAAACCCAGAAACTTGTCAGAATGGAGGGAATAACACCGCAAGGCTGTTGGAGTGGGTGTCATGGACATGGTAACGGTCTTAATGGCCAAAATGGTCCGTTCCCTTAAAAAAACAAAGAAAAAAGAAAAAGAAAATTCTAAATGGCCTTTCCGCGTAAGGGACCCACCTTTGAACCCATCCCACATCTTGTGCAGAGCCCATTAGATTGTCTTAAAATAGGTCCAAGCCGTCCACATGAAAGGAGTTTTAATTTTATGTCATCTGTGCAAGTTTGAGGGCAAAACTTATCATGGATGGACCGCACCAGAGGAAACAATTCAGAATTAACTCACAGCATTAATGTAGTTGTAGGCCACAGATCGCTCCAAATCTATTCTTTTTGAAATGATCTTACTATGAATTCACGGCTGTTCGATTAAGGTGAACAAATTAGATCGGTCGAATGATAGCCTCAATCATTGATTTAGTGGAGCCCACATATCATTATCAAAAAGCCCTCTCAACTTCCACGACAAGCTAACACGGTAGGAGGAGATGGCTGGTACAAAGGGGCATTTTCATCCTTATAAAAGTTAAAAGTGACGAGAGGCTAAAAATGATATGCATTAAAAATCTGATGTGAGCGCCTTTATTACATTATAACTGAAGGTTATTTTAAAGGTGGACACGGATTGGTTAGGGAACAACGTCATGTGGAGGTCAGTGCTATATTGACATGGCAATGTATTGCCATGTGGGCCCATCATGGTGTATGTGTTATCCACACGGTTCAATCCTTTCGCCAGATTTGTTCAGGCATTAGCCCAAAATGAAGCAAATCCAAAGCTGAAGTGGACTATCTCACAAAAAAAAAAGCAGTGGGGACAATGATGCCTGCGGTTAGGACCTAGGGCTGTTTATTTGCCCTGGCTCATGAGGCCATATAGACCTAGAAGATGGGAAAACACAGGTATCAGCTTATCCAAACTTCTATAGTCCAATATGTTTTTGGTGTAGCCGTTCAACCCCCTCTACTTGCTATAGTGTGGTCCACTTGAGCCTTGGACCTGCCTTATTTTTGGACATATGCCATCAATTGATCTGGCATAATCCCCACTACTTTCTATGGTGTGGTCCACTTGAGAATTGGACCGGCCTCATTTTTTGACATATCCCATAAACTGATCTGGAAAAATGGATGTACAGTGTGGATACAATACTTACATTATGGTGGGGCCCACGGAATTTTACAACGTCAGTACCATACCGACCTCTGGCTGTGTTCTGCGCTGCGCAACAGAGTACGATAAGAGGAGCAGATTAGGTGCGGCAGGACATGGTGCTGTCCTGACTGCCGGGCCCACTTTGATGCATGTATTGTATATCCACGCCGTCCATCCATTATTTCAGATACTTTTAAGCGTAAGGAAAAAAAATCAAGAAGATCAAAATCTTAGGTAGACTACACCACATAAAATAGTGGTTATTACCCATTAAAAACGTCTTACAGACCACAAAAGTTTTGGATCAAGTTGAAATTTATTTTTTCTTTTTTATTTTTCTTCATCCAAGTATATGTGAGCTTATCAACATGTTGGATGGAAAATAAATATTAAGGTGGGCATTAAGGTGGAACCTAGTAAGTTTCCAATGGTGGCCATTTAATCACTAATATTTCCTGCCGTGTGGTCCACCTGAGATATGGATCTGCTTCATTTTTGAGCTCATACCCTAAAATGCTCTGGAAAATGGATGGACGTTGCATATGTACAATAAATACATCAAAGTGGGCCCCACAATTCGGGCCACACCGTGTTGGATGAGGCTATGGGCCTATGGCCGCACCTAATTTGCACCCTTCTTTACAGGGAAAGATCCATCCTTAATTCTTTTAAGCTGCCACCGTGATGCATACAGAAGATCCACTCCAGCCATTATATGGGTAATTCCATCTTGGCTGTTGATCAAAAAATTCAACTTGGTACTTGTTATTTAAGTAAACCATATCAATGAAAATAGTTAGGAGAGAGATGTCTGCCTTTGATTTTTATATGGCCCACGGAAATGAGCATGTGAAATCCACTCCAACTATTACATGACATACCAAAACCTAAACATGAAGCCCAAAAATTATGCCCACACGTGATTTAAATGGCTCACACGAAGAAAACAGAGCTTTCTATGTATATTATTTCCAATCCTGTGGTCTACTTTATATAAAAATAATAATAATATTAAATAAATAAAATAAAATTAACACACGCACACACTCACGCGATAGTAGGATTTCATCACCTATGGGTACTCGAACCCTCGACCAGGTGTTGAAGCTCTCGAGAGTCTACCACCGGAGTAAGAGCAAGGACCCAATCCTGGGGTCTACTTGAATCATCGGATAGGGCTGATTCTCAGCCCTAGATCTAACATGGAATGCCTCACCTATGGCTAGGATATATTGCACATTAAAGCCACCATGGGGCCACTCAAATCACCAACTACTTATAATATATGAAATAACTTTTCTTTCCAAAAATTTACTAACATTAATTATTCATTAAATACCCCTTGATATAGGCAACTAGTTGGACGTACAACTAATGGCGTGTAGGAGAGATATCATCTAGAGGGGTGCGTATTGGATACCGAACACGTCATAGTCAAAAGGCTGCTGAGGTGGGGTGACGTGGAAAAATGTCATTGGTTGAATACCAGTGGACTGTTTCGTGCAATGAATGCTCCTTCGCTGCCGTTCCGTTAGCCTCTGTGCGGTTCGGTTAGCCTTCCTGAGAGGCTTTCCCATGAAACAAACGGACTAGCTACTCCCCCTTGACACCAGCCCCGCGGTTGGTGGTCGGTGCCCTGTGAGCCCCTCCATGATGTATGTGTTTCATTCATTCCATTCATTTATTTTTAAAGATCGTTTTAAAGCTTTATCCTGAAAATAAGAGGGATATAACTCTTAGGTGGACCACACCACAGGAAAACAGTAGTAGTGATTGGATATCCATCATTTAAATCCTCCTAAGGCCCACTGTACTGTTTATCATACATCCAATCTGTTGATTAGGTTATAAATACCCAGATGAAGGGAAAAAAATAAAGATCAGCTTCATCCAATACTTTTATGGCCCCCAAAAAAAATTTAATGGTCGACGTTCATTCAACACTGTTTCCTGTAATGTGGTCCAATTGAGATTTGGATATATATCATTTTTTGTGTAATATCGTAAAATGATCTATAAAAATAGATGGACGGCATGGATGAAACACATGCATCATGGTGGGGCTTATAGAGCACCGAACACTAGCCATTGCGTGGTGTCCGGGGGAGTAGTCAATCTCTTTCCAGTTAACTGACTAGAGACAATAAATTCAGACAATGGCAAGGCTTTCACGCGAAAGCTATAGGATGCCAGTTTCTGATAAACAATGAGACGTGGTTCATCTGCCATACCTGTTTCTTGAATTAAACCTCAGATTGTGGGACCAATTTTACACGTGGAAAATTGATTAATTTTATTTTTCAACTGTCTTTTGAATTCACACCAATGATCTAGTTAGAATCCTTTATTTAATATCCAATTTGAGTTATGGCCCATCTATTGTGGGACCCATTAATTGGACGGATTTTGATGAGTTATTTATGTGACATGTGATAACAATTTCTACATGCAGGAGTATGAACGAACACACTCTGATGGTTTATCCGTCTGTGGCTGGAACGGAGGATGACGGAACTACAGTGAAAGAGCATTCATTGTGAGAAATAGCTTATTAATATTCAACCAATAACATTTTGCCATGTCACTTTAGTAGCCTTATGTCTACTGAAGCGTTAACTATCCAATCCGCTCCAACACCACCGTGTTGGAGGCGGATTAGATACTGACAAGGTAGCCAAATGGCTAAGGAAGTGGCCTCACCAAGCTATGTGAACCCCACCATGATGCATGTGTTATATCCGTACTGTCCAACCATTTGTAGAGATCATTTTATGGCATGAGAAAAGAATGAGATAGATCTAAAGTTAAAGTAGACCCACCACAGAAAACTGTGGGAGTAGTCACACCCACCATTGAAATATTTATAGGGTCCACTGTGATGTATTTTTAAGATCCAACCTATTCACAAGTTAATATAGAGATAAATGAAGTCAAAATAAAAATATCAGCTTGATCAGAAACTTCTATGGCCCCTAAGAAGTTTTCATCGCTAGATGATACTGTCCCCACTGTTTTCTATGGTGGGGTCCACTTGAACTTGAGATTTATCTCATTCTTTTCTTTATGCCATAAAAATATCTCTCCAATTTAATGGACGGTATGGATACAACACATGCATCATGGTGGAGTCCACATAGCTTGGTGCTGTCACTTCACTAGTGATTTGGCTACTGACTTTGCCAGTATATAATGCGCATCCCACCGTGTTGGGCCTGAGCTATAATCCACCCATAAGATAACTTCTGAAGTACTAACTGCATGTGAAATCTAAACCTTCCAACATGTTCACCCCATCACAAGGATCGCCTACAATAATAGTCAGTCGACCTACCTACAGATTAAGTGGCTCACACCATAAATTAAAATAAATAAATAAATAACATCCTCCATACATTGGTAAACTGAAAAACATAAGTGTGGCCCAACTCAATTAGTGGATGCTGATAAGATTTCGAAAAAGGTGATTCTCATAATGGGAAAAACCTATTAGACAGGTTGGATATTCTATATACATGAAAGGTCTATTGGTTGGACCTTAACATATAGTCTAACATGTTCCATCGTGAGACCTATTAAAATTTTACAAAATAATATTAAGGGAAGTTTAGGCTGCTCTTGATTTTTGGCAAGGCCAACTGAGATGTTTATGTGAGATCCACTCCAACCATTAGATGTGTAATACTACATTAGGCCTATAGACAAAAAACTCGGGGTTATCTTTGATTCAATGGGCCACACTAAGAAAACAATTGGGAGAGAGATGTTTACCCTTGATTTTTATAGGCCCACCATGATGAGTATATACAATCCACTCCAACCATGAGATGACATACTAAAACTTAGGCTTGGGGCCTAAAAATTAGGCCCATTCATGATACAGGTGGGCCACACCAAGGAAAATTGCTTGGAGGGAGAGCATTGACATATATACCGTTTTTATTGTGTGATCCACCTTAATCACGGATGAAGTTGAGTTTTTTACTATGGCCTGTACATGGAGTGACTCACCTGATGGTTTGGGTGCATTCACATAAACACTGTGGTGGGGCCCGAACGAGTGGACAACCCCTTTTCCTTCTCTCCATTGCATTTATTTGCCTTAATTAACATAAATTAATTTTCAATTCCTAAGCTAGGTCGGATTTGACACACACACAGTGTGTGTGTGTGCAGAGGAATGCTCCCTTGTACACCTTATGTGATCACCCATGTGCACCTATGCACACATGTCATCAGCACAAAATCTGAACAATTCACGTGATAATGCAACCCTTGAAACCTCACAAGCCCAACTTTTAGCCCGATACAAAACTCTAGTGGGCCATGGCGAAAGGAAATAGTTTCCTCCTTTGATTTGCATTTCTCTTTGCTATGGCCCACTAGAATTTTGGATCAAGCTGAAATTTGGGCCTATAAAGTTTTAAGGGGTGCTGCATCACATAGACCGTTCATATTCTATGCCCATGAAACGTGTGTAAATGTGTGCACAGGTGCTCACATAAAAAGGTGCGCAAGTGATCATTCCTCGAGACATATATATATAGCAAAATGCTTAGCAACGTACCAATTCTCAAAGGAACTCGCACCAATTCTCATAAGAACTCGTGAACACTTTTTGATACATGATGTGAATGTAAAATCCGAATCGTTCACGTGATGCAACACCCCATAAAAACCCCCATGGCCTAACTTTCAACCTAATCCAAAACTTTGATGTGCCATTGAAAAAGAAAACAATTATTTCCCTTGATTTGCCTCTCACTTTTCTATGGCCCACCAAAGTTTTGAATCAAGCAAAAAGTTAGGCCCTAGAGGTTTCATGTGGTGCCACATGAGATAAACCATTCGAATTTTGTGCCCATGACTCACACACACACACACACCTGAACGGGGATGCTACTATGAGGTCGACCTTATGGGAACTTCCCATGAGGTCGAGTTGTGTGGGCCCCCCGTTATATGTGTCTAACATCTACCCCATTAGACAGATGCACCATTCTATGGTGGCTCACGGGCTTAAAAATCAAGTCAATTCATGAATTGGGTGGGCCACACCACATACAATAGTCGAGAAGGGTCACCCTCCCATTAAAACATTCATAATCATTTATTGGGGCCACTGAGATGTGGTTCGCAAATCCAAACCATCCATTATGTGTGTCCCACTTGGATGAAGGGTCAAACCAAATTTCAAGTGCATTCAAAACTCAGGTGGACCCCACCAAGTTATTTTTATACATTTTAAGCATGTCTTCACATGTTTTTAGATGGTATTGCCCACCTGAGTTCCATTTATGGCTGATTTTTGGGATATCCCATAATCTAAAGGTAACCCATCAAATGCACGGTGTTGATGTTTGACACACATCACAATGGGGTCCACATAACCTCATGGGAAGTTCCCATGAGGTCGACCTAATAGTACCATTTCCATATGTGTGTGTGTGTGAAAGTCCTACTAGTTAGTAAAACTGGGCATCGAGTCAAATCGGACCGAGTTAGGGCTGACTCGACTCGATCCGATTTTGAAATAGGCCTAACCTAAACTCGATCCGACTCGATACCGAGTCCAGTATGCCTGACTCGATTTGAGTCCGGTCTGACATGGACTGATCCGAACCGAGTCCGATCCAGTCAGAAGTACCGAGTCGGGTCGAGTTCGCACCAAGTTGGATTGAGAGATGAGGGAGGGAGAGACCGAGAGAGTGGAGAGGAGAGAGAGGAGGAGGAGGAGGAGGAGGGTAATGGTGGTGGGTGGTTGCCGGGCTTGGAAGATGAGTATGAGAGAGAGAGAGAGAGAGAGAGAGAGAGAGAGAGAGAGAGAGGTTGGGGTTGGAAGATGATGAGGATGAGGGAGGGAGAGAGAGATTTTGGGATCGGGTCGAGTTAAGGTGCGGCGGGTAAGGTTAGAGAGTTAGGTTTCGGATTGAGTCGGGTCTAACTGGATCGAGTTTCAGGTCGAGTTACTAGGTAACTCGAACTCGACTCGGTTTGAGTTCGGATCTGGCAAAGCCTACTCGGATTGGACCGACTCACCCATTTGGTTCGGGTCGAGTCGGATGAGTCGAGTTAGCTGGATTGAGTCATCCTGTGCCCACCTCTATTGGTTAGACGCCCAACCTTGCTTTAAAATGAGGTATAATTAATGTTAATAAATACATGGGTAGAAGAGTCATTTTATATCAGTTTTTGAAAATTGTCAATTGCTTTGGAGGCCCCCACACAATATTTATGTGAAGTACACCCTTTTTTTTTCACACCCCCACACATGCCGTAGTGGGATTTCACCACCTATGGGTACTTGAACCCTTGACCAGGTGTTGAAACTCTTGAGAGTCTACCACCGGAGCAAGAGTAAGGACCCATGTGAAATACACCCCTAACTACTAAGTGTGTCACCTTATTTTAAGCTCAAGCTAAAATATTAGCCCATCCATGCTTCAAGTGGACCACATGATGGGAAGCAGTATACAGGGCTTCACTCACCCTTCAAACTATTTCCCTCAGTGTGACCCACTTGAAATACATTTGTCTCTCCCAACTATTTCCATTGATGTTTCCCACCTAAATCACATGACATATTGATATTTGTTTCTGCTATGGATCCAACATGAGATTACACACTAATGGTTGGAGTGGATCCCACGCGAACAATAGAGCGGCCTGTCAAAAATCAAGGGTAGGTGTATGTCTCCCACATGTTTCAAAAACAGCCTATATTTTAAATAAAATAAAATAAAATGGAGTTACAAAGTCCAACCTATTAGACTACAAGCTATACTCCACCCATTTTATAACTTTGAAAGTATTAAGTACATGTGACATCTAGCCCTTCTAACAGGTTGGTCCAACCATGAGAATATCCTAGTGCAATGTTCAGTCCTATCTACAAATCAAGTGGGCCACACCATATAAAACAATGTCCGGACATTACTAAATAAAGAAGCACAAGTGTGGTTCACTAAATAAGTGCTTATTGTGGAGTATTGTAAAAGGTGATGCTCATGATAAGACCAAGCTATTAGATGGGTTAGATGTTATATAAATATGAAAGGTTGGAAGTTATCAATTGCTTGACCTTAACCTACAATCCAGCCGATATGCTTGATACCTCATTTCAAAAAATATTCTACCAACGTACCCTTCCTTTTTGACTGGGCCCACCATGACGTGCATGTGAGATCCATTTGACTATTAGATGTGTAATCCTATGTTAGGCTTGACGTAAAAAAAAATTATAAAATTGAAAAAAACGGTCTATCATGTAAAGAACTCAGCCATGACAATAGTATGATGATAGTGCAGAGGTTTCATGGATCAAGGAGGAAATTAAAAAATAACTAGAGTTTTTGGACTGAGAATTGAGACAGTTCAATTTCATTAAAATAGTTTTATTAACTTCCAAGGCATTATAAATACTAGTACATGAGACCAATATATGATATAGTAGGGTACCTGAAATCGATCAATTAATAAATCGATTGTGTTACATGATTTAGGTAGGCCACACCAAGGGAAATATTTGGGAGAGAGACATCCCCCATGAGTCTTACAAGGCCCACCATAAATATTTTATAAAATCCTCTACAACCATTAGATGTAACACTAAGACTAGGGCCTATGGCCCCAATGTTAGGTCCATCCATGATTTAGGTGGGCCAAATTAAGCAAAACGGTTTGGAGGATGAGCATTACCCTGTACATTATTTTCAATCATGTGGTCCACCTAAATCACAATGGAGCTATATTTAGGCCATAAGCCTAAATAGGGTGACCGGTTTGGTGGTGGAGCCCACCCTAGCCACAACTCCTTTAAAAAATGACTTGAAATAACTCTTCTATCCTTATATTTAATTATACCTAATTTCTAAGCAGGTTGGACATCCAACCAATTAGACTCGAGAGTTTCCCATTCTCTATTTTTTTTTTTTAAAGTGTGAATGTGCAGGCACACACATATCGAGCCAATTTTAGGCCTAGGGCTGAAAAATAAGTCCTATCACTCAGGTGGACCACATGGTTGGAAACACTATACACCACAACACTCACCCTCCAAATTGTTTCCCTTGGTGGGCCTCTCTTGAATTACAAGGTTGGAAACTCTATACATGGCAACACTCACCCTCCAAATTGTTTCCTTTAGTGTATCCCTTGAATTACAAGTGGACCTGGTTTTTGGGTCCCAAGCCTAAACTTTAGTGTGGTATGGTTTGATTGGATTTGACCTAATCATCACAATGGACCTTGTAAAAAATCAGTCATGGACATCTCTCTCCCAAGTATTTCCTTTAGTGGGGCCCACCTAAATCATAGGTTGGCCTAATGTTGTTTTAGCCCTAAGCCAAATATGAGATGGCACATGTAATAGTTATGGTAGTTTCATCATCATAGTGACCCATAAAAAATAAAGGGTGGTAATTCCCCTCCTAACTATTTCCCTTGGCACGACCCACATAAATACCAAAATGGGCTGGTTTCAGAGACCTATGTTTAAAATTGAGTAACACATCGGATGGTCAGAGTGGAAATCAGAAATATTGTTCACATGCAATATCTTTAGGGTCTCGCAAGCAAAGGTGTCGCCGGACATGGTGTGCGCCTTACAATGATATGATCCTAAAATGATGGTGACCATCAAATGTGTGACCCAATTTAGTCCCATGTCTAAAAAATTAACCTCATTCTTGGTTCAAGTAGCCATACCAAGGGAAACAGTTTGGAGGGGAGTGCCCATCCTTAATTTTTTACGGGGCCCACTATGATGTGTAAATGAAATCCAATTCAACCATTACATGTGTCAACCCAGGTTAGGCACATGGCCAAAAAATCAGGCTAACATGTGATTTAGGTGGGCCATATGCATATAAAAGGTAACAAGTGGGAGAGATACATCCGATATAGCTTTTAAACCATGCCTACCATGATGATCATGTGAAATCCACTTGAACAACTAAATGACACACCAAAATTTAGACTTGGGGCTGAAATATCTGAAGCATCCCTGATATTGGTGAGCTGCACCAGGGGAAATAGTTTGAAGGGTAGGCCTCACCCTGTACAGTATTTCCAATTGTGTGGTCCATCTGAATCACAAATGGAACTGGGTTTACAAGACATGCCTAAAACTGCGTCATGTGATTGGAGCAATTTTTTAGGATTTTAATGAATGGCCAGAAAAGGAGCTTAACCAAAATCCACTACATATCAGTGTCCTCCGATTGAATGGTTATGAACTTGCTATTGTTAATTTGGGTCCTAACTCATCCATGTACAGCCCCACAACATGCATTTAGGATTTCATACATGCATGACACCTGAAAAACAAGTGCATGACACAATATCTGCTCTTTAATTCCACTAATTCTACACACATTATCTACAAGTGCACGTGTGTATCAGCACATATGGACATGGTACCCGTGTTTGATCAGACATCCAAGCCCTTCATCAGGCAACCTGTATCATGCATCTACCTCCCTCAAAGATCAGGGTCGTCCACTCATATGTGGTCAGTCATTAAAATTGATGGTATCTTTTGGTATCTATACGGTCATAGGAACTTTCACACAAAATTAAAGATGTACCTTCCATATCAATGGTCCACCTATCTACCATAGGAGTGGAAAGGATCTGATCACCCCTTTGATTTTAGGGTTACGGTAGCCTTCAACCTGAAGAAGAATTTAAAGGATCCTTACTCTTGCTCCGGGTAGACTCTCATGAGTTTCAACACTCAGGCAAGGGTTGAGTATCCATAGGTTGTGAAACCCCGCTACGGAGTGAGTGTTAAAAAAAAAAAAAAAAAAACCTGAACAATAATTTAAATTATATAAAATTAATTTTAATAAATAATAAATATTAAAAATCCTTACCAATAATTTAAATTATATAAAATTAATTTTAATAAATAATAAATATTTTATAAATATTTTTCTCTTTTCTTTATTTAAAAAGTTATAAGGACGAGTACTTTTATCGAGAGCATAATCGATGAGAGTTCAAGGGCTTATCCCCGTCTCATCTCTATACTTCTCTTATTTTCCATTTGAACTCTAATTCAAAATTTGAACGTTGAAAGAAAATAAAAAGTAGACTATCCTCTTTGGATGAAAAAATGTGACAGATGCACCCATCAGTGGTTGTCCACATAGCCCATAGCCCATATCCAACAATATGTTTCACTACCTATTGTCCAATGAGTGAAGTATCCTGATTTTGGGTCTGTGAAGGGCCAGCCTGATTAATGGCTCAGATGTCACACGTGTCATCCTTGTACGTGTGAGTGTTGGACTAGCAAAACCCTTATAAAGTGCATGGAGTTTAGGATTATTGCAAATATCATAACCTAAACCATGTGGAACATCAACATCATATTGTATATGATTATTTTGCAACTTGTAACAAGAATTATATGATTCCTTGCATAGAGGATATTGGGTTTTTAATGTACAGGTGAGACCCATGGTTCACTCATCCAGACCATTGATCTGTTGGGCCCCACCAACGATGGGCTATGTGCCCTAAGTATCTCCTTAACAGTTCAATCCTAACCTTTCAACCCTCTTCATCCAAATAGTCGATTGAGAAGAAAAATACACCAATGGTCCACATTCAACTGAAAGAGGCCCAAAATTGGCGGCTAGGATCTTACAATGTGGAAGATTTTTGGGGCACAGCCCAACACGGATGGATCTAAGAGAACAATGGTCTGGATCACTGGACAGTGGGCCCCACTTGCAAAAACCGAAAACAAGAGAATTGCAATGCGAGGTGGGCTGCATTAGAGTGAGTTTAGAAAGAGATTAGTGCTAATTAATGAGATTGATGGGGAAACGCTACAGACAATTGACAGCCGTAGAATCAGATGCTTTATCTTTCATATAAGTTACTTGGCGTTTTCTACGACTGGGACATTGTGAACTGGTTCCCCTTTATTAGAAAATGACATCACGCGGCGGAGAATCGTGGCGGTTGGATTCGTAGTGGTGGGCCATTAGATGTTGATCAATACCCTCTATTTTTATTTCATAATACTTTGGTAACATTTGAGGAGGCTATAATCTTATTAAATGATGGTGACTCTGCAACCATATACATGCATGGTTGCACGCCATCCACACCGTCCAAATAGTGACCCAGATGGAGAAAAACCCAAAATTACAATGAGAAAATGATAGCAACCATCTGATTCTTCCCTTGGAATTAGAACCACTCAGTATTTACTTTTATCCATTCAATAGCCTTGAATTGGATGGTTTGGATTGCTTTGTTGGTATGATTATATGGGTATGATCCATCCACTGTGTGGCATAATTTGGATGGTCTAGATCACTATACATGAGAGCCGCATGTGAGAAAGATGAGTCACCACCCATTTCAAAATGGTGGTGAACTATTACAGGAATCTAACTGTCTTACTACAATAGTTCACCGAATGATAAGGACGTCGAATACGGAGATGTGGAGTGTCGGAAGTTACAGAAAAGATGGACAAAGCATCTCTGATGGACGGATCAAAATCATCCGTGGTCCCTTTTCAAGTGAAAGGTCATTCGGACCACCAGGAAAACGAAATTCGTTGGGACCGTTCTATACGGTTATAGGGTTTGAAAAGCAAGGATAAGAGGCTCTCCTAGTAGTCCTCTGATGTGCCCCATCACAGATGGATCATGACCCTAGAGTCTTCAAGGTGGACGATCCTGACCATCTAATCTTTGGTCAGCACATAGATGATTATGGAATAACTCGGCAACAATGTACTAGAAAAGATTAAAGGTTGGATGGCTGAGATTTTCTCATCTTAGGTATTTAAGGGGCATGATCTACCCTGAGTGGACCAACACGCTCAGTTTCATTGTTTTTGTTGGGAAATTATATTATACTCACCCTGGGTTTTTGGGCTTGTACTAATGGGGCCGTGGTTTAATGATATTAACTTTCAAGGGAGGTTAGGGTTAAGGAATCCTAAGATAATTTTGACATGACTTTATAAAAAATACCGCATGCATATATATATTAGAGGTGGGGCTCACAATAAAAAATTAAAAGACCTTTAAATGTTGTACTCATCAACTTTAATATTCCTTATATGTCAAGGTTTGCAATAGATTCACGGCCTCGATTCAATCAAGTTGCGGGTGACCAAGTTGAGTCAAGCTATGACTGTGGGGCCAACCATGATGTATTTGTTGTATATTCATGCCGTCCATCTGTTTTTTCAGCTCAATTAACTTTATGGGCTCAAAAATGAAGCAAATCCAAATCTCAAGTGGACCACACTTCAGGACACAATGGTGATTGAGAATTAAAAAAATCTTCTTATCAGCCACAAAAGTTTAGGATAAAACTGATATTTGTATTTTTCTTCTAGCTAGGACCGTATGACCTTATCAACAGGTTGGATGACAAATAAACACTTTCATGGACGTGGGAAGTTTTGATGGTAGGTGTTTAACCGTGTCTTTAAATGAGCTGAGAAAACAGATGGCCGGCGTGAGTGAATATACTGCACATATATGAAGGTGGGCCCACGGTCACGACTTGAACGAACTGGGTCAAACCCCGCCCACCCCGCCCATGGTTTCCTGCGGACAATTTTTATTACAGGCAATTCATGTCACTGCTGATGACATAGATACTATTTTAAATGGAACACACCTTGAAATTTTCTGGAGTTATAAGGTTCTAGCCATCTAATTATTTTCCCTTTTTAAGTTGATTTGACCGTTGATCAGAGCATTGGTATTATTTTTAAAGCATGTGCCACCACTATGCCGATGATTAAACTGACCCAACCACTTAAAAGGTCACTGTATATGGTCTCTCTCTCTTTATATATATATATATATATATATATATATATATATATATATATGAGGTGGACCTCATGGGAAGCTTCCCTCTCGTGAGGTCGAGCTCTGTGAGCCCCACCGTGATGTGAGACACACAGTTATCCCATTAATCAAATGTATCATTCCATGGTGAGCCATGGGCCTAAAAAACAAGCTAATTCATAATTTGGGTGGACCACATTAGAGACAATAGTTGAGAGTGGATGCCCACTCATTAAAACTTTTATGATTGTATTATATCACGCCCAAAATCTGGAGACGGATAGCTTCCGTGATGCCCTGAATCCGGCACTCGACTTTCATACACCAAATCCCGAGTTCGGCGCACCTCAAGGAAGATTTTTGATTGAATTTATATATATATATATATATATATATATATATATATATATATATATATATATATATATATATATATATATAAGTAGCTTACATCATCACTGACTAACCATTAATGTTCGAGGTAAGTCTATACGTCGGCGATACTGGTAAAGAACCGTACAAATCCGATTAATCAACCGTAAAAAGTCAATAAATCTGTCCAATCACTTAAACATCGAGTTTAGCCTTGTGATTTTTTTATCTAGGATCCAAATATAACTGATCGACTCACCACTGACTAATCAAAACAACTCCAACTAAATAAAGACCTACCAAAAATGAAGACAATTAGAGGTCAGATCTTAATTAACAAACTAAATCAATGCAATTACTCCTTTAGCATAAGAACCAATGGTTTAGGGTTATTAGGATCGAATCGTTATTTTCTCTAATTAAAAACAGGCCACATTATGAACTTAGTTAATTCAAAACTTAATCATTGCACACAAGAAATCTCGATACCTAATTCATTTCAGAAATGCATTGATTATCCAAACAAGGTTTATACCGCTCATTAGTGGGCCACTAAACCCGAGATTATAGAAAGACATTCGTCTCAGTAGTCTTGACGTCCATCGCGAGACATCGAGCCGAGATCATGCATTAAATCACTCAACTTGGACTCGCAATGTTAATGCATGAGATATGCGAATATTTCTAAAATTAATCAAGAGCAAAAGTTAATTACCTATGTCTGGTCTTTGTCCAAGTTATGGCTTTCGGACCGTTAGATCACAACCAAATTTAGGAAAATAACCTAACTTAATACCCTACACATATCTGTATAACTGCAACCCCAATCGACCATCGGTGATCATTGAACTGACTTCTAATCATACCCGTCGATTGGCGCATCCAAATGACAAGCCGATCATATCCATACGTAGATCACCACTAGGGCCAATTACCTTATGGTGTATATCGACTTGTATATCACATAATGGGCCCTAGAGGTTAGAAACACCCTCACATAGAGCTAATATAATGAAAACTTATCCCTTATGGTCATTTACACCACTTTTAGAACTACATAAGGCCTTTATTTGGGCACTCCCTCTTCCCGTACGAATTTTGAGCTCTAACTTTGAAAAGAGAAGAGAAAGAAGAGAAGGAGAAGAGAGAGAGAGAGAGAGAGAGAGAGAGCTTGGGGTGTAAGTGTTGGTGCACCTCCAGCCTCTCATCCCCTCTCTAGCCGCCTCGCCATAACAAGAGTTGTCGTCGGACCTTTCCCAGTAATAATTAGAGCTAAATGTTGAATCTCACTTTTAATTTAAGGCTTCAATAGGTGTTTGTCCCTAATCTCACAAGCATGTATGCTTGTTTAGGTCTTTCGATGATATTTTCCTAACACCATAACCCTATGAGCACTATGAGTCAAGAAGATCATCACAAGGTGCAGATTATTATCTCTAAGTTATCTTTTATCGACCCTTGAGGGTTAACATTTTGATTTTTTTTGTTATAATATATGTTATTAGTTGAATATAGATGCTCACATGTTTGGTTGAATGCTCAATTGACTGTGTTATTTTGTTAATGCCCACATATTTGATAAAATGCCTAAGTAGATATGTTATTTTATTGATGCTCATATATTTGATAAAACGCCTAAGTAAGTTTGTTGCTTCTATTGATGCTCACATGTTTGTTGAAATGCCCAAGTGGTTGTATTGTTAAATCTATGCTATGAAGACATGATGAATTGCTAAGTCTGTAGTGTTATTTAGGATTGCTTATAATGTTGGGTCAGTTGGCTAACCGCCTGAACTAAATGGGTGGCCCGAATTAAGATGGTCGCCATAGGTTTATTCGATCGACCCGGGTTGAACACAGACGATCGACAGTAGCTGGACTACACGGGATACTTGCACCTAATGCCGGTTGCATCGGGGTTCTCTTAGATCAGTCAAATTAGTCCATTGGCTGACTGATCATGTATGTTCACAATGTGTGACACGACCAAATTTAATCTATAAAATCTCATTCTTAATGGATGAGTTCATTCATAACCATTAGTGCGTTATGATCTCATTAAGACTTATAAGCTAGACATGGTGGTATGAGATACAGTGTTCAAGCTGTCGACATATGCTGAGGTAATGAGCCTCCCCGTGGTGACCAGTGAGCACTGATAAAGGTGATAAATCATTTGTTCGAATGATCCTCGTCAAATGACTCGGCCGATGGTTCGGTGCCAAAGTATCGTTCGAACCTTAAAGTGAATGGAATTAGGTGACGAGCCATTTTCCTTTGTGGTGATTTTATTTTATATGAGAAGCTCGTACCTCAGAACTGAATGATCATAGTCAATGTTTAGGTGTCGACCCATACCAGGTTGATCCTCATACCTTTGGGTATCATGTCATACTTTTAGAATAATTAATTTGTGAGATAAACTCATAATACATAAATTTGGATCAATGAACACTAGTGAGAAGCCGCTACGTGCCGCGACGAGCCATGTGATCCGGTTAAGGACTCGTGATATAACGTCAGTATTTTAGTTTCACCAATCTACTGTATGAATTGTGGAATTAATAATCACTCGGCTAATTATGCATACTATAGGATAGGTTGCAATTTGCGTTGGAGTCGCTTGTGAGAGAGTGTTGGCATTTGCGAAATAGGCGTTGAAGTTGCTTGTGAGGGAGTATTAGATTGTAAGGTGCATGCATCATTTCATAATTCCATTTGTGCATTTAACAAGAGTATTTAAGAAATGCTTGATTTCTATTTATCATTAACTGTGCTAATTGAATTGATAACATGTGTAACTTAGAATTAATGGAACTACCGAGTTAGCTACTCACTCCCACCTGGGACAGTATTTTAAAACACCAACAAGGTGTCATTGTTGTTACAGGTGCTATCGAGGCCTCCGGCAGGTAGGCTTGGATCAGTTTGCACTTTCGTCATATTACTTTGGGAGTGTTGGGCGAAGTTGGATGACTTTGCTTTTATTTTATCTTATACATGTATACGTTAGAGCCCCCGATCGAGTATGCTTTATGCCTAAATTTTGTTAAATGTTCATTATAGCTTGTATAATTTCCATTTGGGTGATCACCAATATTGGAATTGTATTTTTTATAACTATTCCTATGTTTATGGATTTTTGTTATCTCTACATTACTTTGGTTCTGCTAAGTTGAATTGCATTACTCTGATTATTCATGTGTTAAATAAATATAAATTTGAATGAGAACATATATGAATTTTATTAAGTTAACACCTGAAAACATGGGATTAGATTCTATATACTCGGGTGCCAATTTTTGAGGCGTTACAGGTCTCATTCAATTTTAGGCCATTCCAAACCTCAAGTGGGCTCCACCAAGTGCTTTTAAATGTTTTAGGCATGATTTTAGATGGTGCAACCCACCTAAGTTTTCGATTAGGCTAATTTTTGGTACATTTCATAACTTAGAGGCGACCTACTAAATGCACAACATGGATGTCCAGCTCACATCATGGTAGGGCCCACAAGCTCGACCTCATGGGAAGCTCTCATGAATCCACTTCATAGTACCATTTCCCTCCAAAGACATGGTGCGGCCCACAATGTATATATTGGTATGTATACATTATAGGCCTCATCGTGATGTGATGTGGATCGAACCTTCACACCTCACACAATGCATTTGGTGGGTCCCCTAAGTTATGGGATTTATATATATATATATATATATATATATATATATATATATATATATATATATATATGTATGTATGTATGTATATGTATATGTGTGTGTGTGTGTGGGCATGATAGCTATGATCCAGTTTACACATAGCTCGTGCGAACTTTTTTGAGAACTCATCATTCCAAATGGAACTCCAAAATTTGAACAGCCCACATGAAGTAGCACCTCATGAAACCCCTCATGCCCAATTTTTGACTTTGATCCAAAACTTTGGTGGGCCATGAAAAACGAAAAAAGGATGGTCCAAAACCGTCTCAAATGACCAAAAAGGACGTTCATGGACCGTCGCAAGGGCCGTCAAATTTTGACGTGTCGTATTACTTAAAGGAAGGTCGAAAACCATCATTCTTATTGACGAAAAAAGGACGGTCTCGGACCGTCTCTAATGAGCCTTTAAAGGACGGCCATCGACCGTTCTTTAAAAGGACGGTCATGGACCGTCCCTTATAAAGGATTGTCATAGACTGTCTCTGATGAGCCTTCAAAGGACGGCCATGGACCGTCCTTTAATAGGACGGTCATGGACCGTCCTTAAAAAGGACTGTCATGGACCGTCTCTTATGAGCCTTCAAAGGACTGCCATAGACTATCCTTAAAAAGGACTGTTATGGACCGTCTCTTATGAGCCTTCAAAGGACGGCCATGGACCATCTTTAAAAAGGACTATCATGGACCGTCCCTTATGAGCCTTCAAAGCTTGAGAGGGTCAATATATACTTGTTACAATATATTTCATCATATTCTTCCTGATATACACCTATTATATAATATATTTCATCATATTCACAGTCACATCCAACTAAACCCAAACAATGTAAATCCAACATAAACTACATTCATCCAAACAAAAACTACATCCATCCAAACACAAGCAATCTTATCCACATTACATTCATCCACACAAATATATATAAGTTTAACATCATAAATAAAAAAAGAAAAAAAATCAGCAACAATTTTCTTTTTGTGTCTTTCACCTGAAAAAAAAAATATTAAACCAACAAAACATTATAATTCAGAATCATGAAAAATTGCATAAACTTTTTTCAAAAAAGTGGGCACTTTTTTAAAATAAAACTGATCATTAAAATAAAACTAATGCAAGCAAATAATGCAAAAAAGTGTTTCAATTCAAGTTAATAGAAATAACAAGAAAAATTAAAGCTCGTAAAAGGGGCATGTGTTAAGAGGGATATATTCTTGTTTCTTGCCATGTGATTGGGCTACAATTCAAGTTAATAGAAACAACAACAAAAATTAAAGCTTTATAAAAAGGGGCATGTGTTAAAAGGGATACATTCTTGTTTCTTGCCATGTGATTGGGCTACATTATTACAGCAATTGGGTTTGGGTTCGGGATCGGGTTTAGGTTTGGGTTTTCAAGTTTAGGTTTAGGTTTAGGTTAGGGAGTTGAGATTAGGATTAGGTGTAGGTCTAGGTTTAAGAATTTGAGAATACATTTAGGTTTTAGGTTTTAGGTTATAGGTTTAGGTTTAGGTTTATGATTAGGTTTTAGGTTATAGGTTATAAGTTTAGGTTATAGGTTATAGGTTAAGGTTTAGGTTATAGGTTTTGGTTTAGGTTAAGGTTAAGGTTTAGGTTTAGGTTATAGGTTTAGGTTAAGGTTTAGGTTTAGGTTATAGGTTATAGCTTTAGGGAATTGAGAATAGGTTAAGGTTTAGGTTTAGGAAATCGGGTTCAGGTTCGGGATCAGGTTTAGGTTTGGGTTTTCAAATTTAGGTTTAAGTTTAGGTTAGGGAGTTGAGATTAAGATTAGGTGTAGGTGTAGGTTTAAGGATTTGAGAATACATTTAGGTTTTAGGTTTAGGTTTAGGTTTTAGACTTAGGTTTAGGTTATAGGTTTAGGTTTAGGTTAGGTTATAGGTTAAGGTTTAGGGAATTGAGAATAGGTTAAGGTTTAGGTTTAGAAAATCGGGTTCGGGTTCAGGAATGGGTTTAGGTTTGGGTTTTCAAGTTTAGGTTTAGGTTTAGGTTAGTGAGTCGAGATTAGGATTAGGTGTAGGTTTAGGTTTAGAGATTTGAGAATGCATTTAGATTTTAGCTTTAGGTTTTGGTTATAGGTTATAGGTTTAGGTTTAGGTTTAGGTTTAGCTTATAAGCTAAAGGTTTAGGGAATTGAGAATAGGTTAATGTTTAGGTATAGGAAATCGGGTTCGAGTTCGTGATCGAGTTTAGGTTTGTGTTTTCAAGTTTAGGTTTAGGTTTAGGTTAGCGAGTTGAGATTAAGATTAGGTGTAGGTTTAGGTTTAGGGATTTGAGAATACAGTTAGGTTTTAGGTTTAGGTTTAGGTTATAGGTTATAGGTTTAGAGTTAGGTTTAGGTTATTGGTTATAGGTTTCGGTTTAGGTTATAAGCTATAGGTTTAGGGAATTGAGAATAGGTTAAGGTTTAGGTTTAGGAAATCGGGTTCGGGTTCGGGATCGGGTTTAGGTTTGGGTTTTCAAGTTTAGGTTTAGGTTTAGGTTAGGGAGTTGAGATTAGGATTAGGTGTAGGTTTAGGTTTAGGGATTTGTGAATACATTAGGTTTTAGGTTTAGGTTTAGGTTATATGTTATATAGGTTTAGGTTTAGGTTTAGGTTTAGGTTATAAGCTATAGGTTTAGGGAATTGAGAATAGGTTAAGGTTTAGGTTTAGGAAATCGGGTTCGGGTTCGAGATTGGGTTTACGTTTGGGTTTTCAAGTTTAGGTTTAGGTTAGGGAGTTGAGATTAGGATTAGGTGTAGGTTTAGGTTTAGGGATTTGAGAATACATTTAGGTTTTAGGTTTAGGTTTAGGTTTAGGTTAAGGTTTAGGTTTAGGTTTAGGTTTAGGTTATAAGCTATAGGTTTAGGGAATTGAGAATAGGTTAAGGTTTAGGTTTAGGAAATCGGGTTCGGGTTCGGGATCAGGTTTAGGTTTGAGTTTTCAAGTTTAGGTTTAGGTTTAGGTTATGGAGTTAAGATTAGGATTAGGTGTAGGTTTAGGTTTAGGGATTTGAGAATACATTAAGGTTTAGGTTTAGGAAATCGGATTTGGGCTCGGGATCGGGTTTAGATTTGAGTTTTCAAGTTTAGGTTTAGGTTTAGGTTAGAGTTTTGAGATTAGGAATAAGTGTAGGTTTAGGTTTAAGGATTTGAGAATACATTTAGGTTTTAGGTTTATGTTTAGGTTTAAGTTAAGGTATAGGTTTAGGTTATAAGTTATAGGTTTAGGGAATTGAGAATAGGTTAAGGTTTAGATTTAGGAAATCGGGTTCGGTTTCGGGATCGGGTTTAGGTTTTGGTTTTCGAGTTTAGGTTTAGGTTTAGGTTAGGGAGTTGAGATTAGGATTAGGTGTAGGTTTAGGTTTAGGAATTTGAGAATACATTGAGGTTTTAGGTTTAGGTTTAGGTTATAGGTTACAGGTTTAGGTATAGGTTTAGGTTTAGGTTAAGGTTTAGGTTTAGACTTAGGTTTATAAGCTATAGGTTTAAAGAATTGAGAATAGGTTAAGGTTTAGGTTTAGGAAATTGGGTTCGGGTTCGGGATCGGGTTTAGGTTTTGGTTTTCAAGTTTAGGTTTAGGTTTAGGTTAGGGAGTTGAGATTAGGATTAGGTGTAGGTTTAGGTTTAGGGATTTGAGAATACATTTAGGTTTTAGGTTTAGGTTTAGGTTATAGGTTATAGGTTTAAGTTTAGGTTTAGGTTAAGGTATAGGTTTAGATTTCAGTTTAGGTTATAAGCAATAGGTTTAGGGAATTGAGAATAGGTTAAGGTTTAGGTTTAGGAAATCGGGTTCGGGTTCGGGATCGGGTTTAGGTTTTGGTTTTCAAGTTTAGGTTTAGGTTTAGGTTAGGGAGTTGAGATTAGGATTAGGTGTAGGTTTAGGTTTAGGGATTAGAGAATGCATTTAGGTTTTGGTTTAGGTTAAGGTTATATGTTTAGGCTTAGGTTTAGGTTTAGGTTTAAGTTTAGGTTTAGATTATAAGCTATAGGTTTAGGGAATTGAGAATAGGTTAAGGTTTAGGTTTAGGAAATCAGGTTCGGGTTTGGGATCGGGTTTAGGTTTGGGTTTTCAAGTTTAGGTTTAGGTTTAGGTTAGGGAGTTGAGATTAGGATTAAGTGTAGGTTTAGCTTTAGGGATTTGAGAATACATTAAGGTTTAGGTTTAGGTTTAGGGATTTGAGAATAGGTTTAGGTTATAGGTTTTAGTTTAGGTTTAGGTTTAGGTTAAGGTTATATGTTTAGGTTTAGGTTTAGGTTAAGGTTATAGGTTTAGGTTCAAGTTAGGTTACAGGTTTTGGTTAAGGTTTAGGTTATAGTTATAGGTTTTGGGATTTGAGAATAAGTTTATGTTATAAGTATAGGTTTAAGTTAGGTTATAGGTTAAGGTTTAGGGAATTGTGTTTAGGTTATAGGTTCAGGTTATAGGTTATAGGTTATAGGTTTAAGTTATAGGTTTTGGGATTTGAGAATAGGTTTAGGTTATAAGTATAGGTTTAGGTTAGGTTATAGGTTAAGGTTTAGGGAATTGAGTTTAGGTTATAGGTTTAGGTTTAGGTTATAGGTTTTGGGATTTGAGAATAGGTTTAGAATATAAGTATTGGTTTAGGTTAGGTTGTAGGTTAAAGTTTAGGGAATTGAGTTTAGGTTATAGGTTTAGGTTATAGGTTTAGGTTGTAGTTATAGGTTTTGGGATTTAAGAATAGGTTTAGGTTACAAGTATAGGTTTAGGTTAGGTTATAGGTTAAGGTTTAGGGAATTGAGTTTAGATTATAGGTTTAGGTTGTAGTTATAGGTTTTGGGATTTGAGAATAAGTTTAGGTTATAGGTTAAGGGTGTGGTCCCTACAAATACCAGATATAAACACGGCTGCTCCAATTGGCCAGGCCCTTCCAATGCAGTCCATAGGAAAAGACAACTTCATCATAGTCATAACAGTGGTTCCCATCTTTCGGGGACCCCAGCTCAACATTCGGATAGCTCAGACACACATCCGGTCTACTCCATCAATTTTGAGTAAATACATAAACATGGTCTGTCCAAATGGTCATGCCACTCCAATGCTATCTATAGGAAATGGACAGCTTCATCATGGTCATAATAGCGGTTCCCACCTTTTAGGAACCCCCGCTCAACATCCAGATAGCTCCGACGCACATTCGGGTCTGTTCATTTAAATAAGATGAATTATCAAGATCATTTAAATAAAATCAGGTCCAATCAACAATCTGACCTGGAAGATTTTGTTAGCATTATTGATGGCACCTCAAACCTTGTTTAAATCCAGGTTACAATCTGTGGCCACTAATGTTATTTGTCTTTCTGTGAAGTTGACGACGATTTCTGCATCAAACCCGGTGAAAGCAGCCCTAATGATAAAGAACATTTCTTTTCATGAATTCATTATCTCTCTCTTTTAATTTTTTTAACTTTTCATTACAATAATTACCTGAAATCATGGCGTTTTCTCAAGATAGAAATCTAATCCATCCCAACTTGTGCACCTGTTAGGACAAGCAATTCAAACAACATCCTGCAACACATTTAAATGCCTAATCAGTCTCACTTCAATCTTATATATTGAATGCCTAATGCACAGTCTCTTGAATTGGTACAAACCATACCTGAATTGAGTGTAATGAATCAAAGAACAAAGAAATTCAACACGCAACTACATATAAGAAAGATAAAAGATATACATATCTAGAGTGCTGTTATTCTCATATTGCAATGAGAGAGTAGGGTTTCATCATATATATTGATCAACCTATGGAATTTTATGACCATATAAAGCTGAGGCATGCATGCAAACCAAAAAAGGCACTCCATAATCTAAAACAAGCATCTAAAGTTTGGTTACAAAGGTTAGAGAATACTTTCTTTAAGTGATTTTATTTTCCCTTTTACTAATACATGCACTTTTGTGAAGAAATATATAAATGAAACTTTGTGTTGTTGACATAGATAATTTGATCATCACAAGTGGTGTTGTAGGATATGTGAAAATTTTGAAAAATCTCTCTCAAAATTTTAAGATAAAGGACTTTAAAGACCTTCAATACTTTTTAGGTAAGAGTGCTATCAATTTTGATCCTTTGAAAGAAGCTCATTGATAGCTTAGTTGTAAAGTTTGGTTTATTGTGAAACAAAACCAATTGCAACCCCACTGGAAGGGCTTAAAAGCTAAGGATGATAGATAGCTACTAATGGATGCAAGTGCTTTGAGAAATGGTTGATAGGATAGTATATTAATCATTAATCATCCAAATTTGGCATGTCCAATTGAAGTCATCAATTAGTTCATGTAAGACCTGAGGACACCACATATAAATACAATATAGCAGATCTTCAAATATGTGACAACAACCATCAACAAAATCATATATTACAAGTAACTACTGCTGTTTAACAAACAAAGTAGTTTCTCTCAAACAAGCATAATAGGATGCCTCACAACCAAAACATTAATAAATAAATTAATGATTGACAATGGTGATAGTACATACCACGGAGTTCCATCTCTACAAGTTCCATTAGATCTGGATCATCAATAATATCAACCTTATTCAGAAAGCACACAAGTGACGGCACCCCTACCTGAATCAATGCAAAAAAAAAAAGAAGACGAAGAAGGTGGAGTGCACATGCACACATCCCCCTTATCCTAGTTAGATTCGCCATGACCTTTTTTATAAAAAAAAATCCAAGAAGGAACTCATTTGAGGTCACATTTGTTTGAGCCCATAATCATATGGTTTGAGCTTAGTTCTATAAATGAATTCTTTCTACAGTCATTTATATCAAACTGCTTTGGCTTTCCAGCGTGAAAAGAGAATTCCCACTGATTTCCATGACCTTTTTATATTAAAAAAAAAAGTCCAAGAAGGAACTCATTTGAGGTCACATTTGTTTGAGCCCATAATTATATGGTTTGAGCTTAGTTCTATAAATGAATTCTTTCTACAGTCATTTATATCAAACTGCTTTGGCTTTCCAGCGTGAAAAGAGAATTCCCACGGATTTCAGTAGAAACCAGTGTGGGAATTAAATTCATTGATTTCCATTATGCATAAACCCAAAAAAAAATAGACTTGGGTCAACTTGATCCTATCAAAACATGAAAACCAAATAGGTTTTAGGTTATAGGTTATAAGTTTAGGTTATAGGTTATAGGTTAAGGTTTTAGGTCATAGGTTTTGGTTTAGGTTAAGGTTATAGGTTTAGGTTTAGGTTTAGGTTTAGGTTAAGGTTTAGGTTTAGGTTATAAGCTATAGGTTTAGGGAATTGAGAATAGGTTATAGGTTATAGGTTTAGGGATTTGAGAATACATTTAGGTTATAGGTTTAGGTTTAGGTTAATGTTATAGGTTTAGGTTTGAGATTAGGTTATAGGTTATAGGTTTAGGGATTTGAGAATACATTTAGGTTTTAGGTTTAGGTTTAGGTTTAGGTTTTAGGTTTAGGTTTAGGTTTAGGTTTTAGGTTTAGGTTATAGGTTTAGGTTTAGGTTTAGGTTATAGGTCATAGGTTTAGGTTTAGGTTTAGGTTTAGGTTTAAGCTATAGGTTTAGGTCTAGGTTTAGGGAATCAGGTTCGGTTTCGAGTTTAGATCGGGTTTAGGTATTCTCTAGTATTATCTACTATTGAACCTAGTATTATCTACTACATACTAGTAACATACAACCAATATTGGGGCACCATACCATAAGCTACAAGAATTTCATGTCCCCTAAACAAGGTATCCTCCATTGATAACATATATATATATATATATATATATAATAAGTTCTTTATTTTCATTTACATTCGCAAATACATTCATCATCCATCCAAGAAATTGAAACATTCATCATCCTCAAATAAAAAGCCAATTAATTCTACTCAAATTATAGAACCAAACCAAATTTGAAAGACATGTGAAGCCAAAGGTCTCATATGACATTCGCCACAATAAATCATGTGGGAAAAAAAATAGCAAGCAAAGAAAACAAAAAAAGAACCAAAAAGCTTTTCTATAAGGATCGGTTACAAGATGGGCAGCCAAATATCATGATATTTCAGGATTAATAAGTCTAATTCGGTACAAAATATCATGAAGTTCATGACATTTGTTGCAAGCAAATGCACCCTCATGCAAAGCATGAAAAAATCTAGCCCCACAAACCTCATTAAACTACACAATAGGATGGTATGCATGCTCTACTCCTTCAGCCTAATTTTTTGGGTGAGAACATTTGACAGCTGGACCAACCTGATGGATGGCTTTGATATTGCATTGTCTGCCATGGTGGCACATGTGATGCCATTAGAAGGTAGGCCTTGTACATGGGCTTAACAAACCTCTAGTAGACCTTATTTCATCATACATGAGATTGGATTTCAAAAATCCAAAGATGAATGTCGGCTAGAATACATCCATGTGCCCACACATGCCAAAGAACAGCCACCAGCAAGAGGCACCACTTGGATCTCATGGGGCCCACTGCCAAACATGGAGTGGAATTGGCACAGGACCAATTGCAATTCCATCCCACCAAATCCCTTCTAATCCCACTGCCCAAACACGCCCTAAATCCCCAAATCCCTAAATCCCCAAAAAAACAAACAAACAAACAAACATCATACCTGGGAATCCGAGATTTACAACCAATAGAAGGCCGAACTACAACAGAGGACCAGAGATCGAGAGAGGCGAGCGGAGAGTGAGAGCTCGAGGGAGAGCGAGCAGAGAGGGAGAGGGAGAGGGAGAGGCAGAGAGAGAGAGAGAGGGAGATAGAGAGAGGGGGGGTGGAGAGCGAGCGGAGAGGGAGACCTCGAGGAAGAGCGAGCAGAGAGGGAGAGGGAGAGGCAGAGAGAGAGAGAGAGAGAAGGAGAACGGCAAAGAGAGAGGGAGAGAGGAAGGGAGAGCGGGAGGAGAGAGAGAGAGAGAGAGAGAGAGAGAGGGTCGGGAGAGCGACGTGTCACGCCCCAAACCCGGGGACGGACAGCTTCCGTGATGCCTCGAATTCGGCACTCGACTTCCATACACCAAGTCCCGAGTTCGGTGCACCACAAGGAAGATTTTTGATTGTTTTTATTTTTTTTATAGACATGGTAATACCTGAGCATAAAGATCCATAATCAAACTACCAAGCAACACTCTCCATCATAAGTCCCGATGGTTATAAGTATAATGCTTTACAAAAGATACGTAACATCGACATTGCCCAAATCGAGGAATAGATGCAATGCATCAAGAAAGCTAAGTCTTCCAAGCTACTCCAACCCTGAAAAAATGGGAAATAGGAGGCTTAGGCAAAAAACCTAGTGAGTACACACGTGTGTACAGTGTGTCCTACATGCAGGTAAGATAAATATGCTACAAAGAAATCATACCACAGTCATAACTATATTACATGCATCCGTAATCACATCATCATCATCATATTGTCATGCCATAATTATACAATATCAAAAATCGACAAGTCCATGAGTCATACAATATTAGAGTACGCAATATAAATCAACATGTAAATAAGGAGTTATAAAGAGCCAAATATCGATGTCGAGGATGCAATGCAATATGTGATTCGAATGAAATGACCAACGTTGGAGTGAAGTCGAGATGGTAGTACATAGTATTGCAGACTATGAGGTCTATCACAAGGGACTTCTATCCAAAATATTCCCATACATAATTTGGATAGTCAAACTCAATGTGGTAAACTCCCGATCTCGTTACTCGCGCGCCCAACCGAAATCATGATCATTGCGAAGGTACACACAACAAATAGTTACGCACCACCAACCTGAGTGAATAGTGAATGAATGCATGAATGAGTATGCAACTCCTACTCACTAAATCCACATATCAGTACAGTTCATCTCTAGGATCATCACCGGGGTTTAATACACTCCAAATGGCACTGCCGCTCTCCTAGCCGCACAGTCCAAGTGAGCATAAGAAACCTCACTATCCGCCTGATAATAGTCTGTCAATACCTATTCGGCACATCGATAGTGGACCCATTCACGAGCTGGTTAAACTCAGCCTAATATTGCCCCTACCCTCGGGCGGGTAAGGCCACACCCCCTCCCAACCGACCACGACACAGTGGGAGACGCGACCTCCTGGTATTCGATACTCGAGCGCTCATGTATCCACTCAATCTCGATGTTGGGGCGTCTCCTGGCCACAGAGGTTTAAGAATTTTCACCCAAGGACATCTATGGCGCCCGTATGCTAGAACCGAACATTTCCAGTGTTCCATTTGACCATCCACGATATGCCTATGGAGGTTACGGCCCTAATGTCGCTAGGGCATACAGTAATCACAATGCAAGATGCATGATTCATACAATCCAGTCATACATCAATCCTACGCATACCATGCACTCATGTGAGATAACATCCGCCTGTCAAAGAGTCTCATAACAATCTGCCCAATGACATATGCAATGGTCAACCACATCTCGTAACAAATATGCAGATGATGCGTATGGGCATGTATGATAATGTTGTGCTGTCACATACTCATAATCAGTATCAATAACCGGCCTCAACAATCGGCTTCGACAATGTAGACATTTAACCAACATTGTCCCCAAGGAATGGCCCACATAAATATCAATACATACATCATGGTGAAATCACACCACATCGGTCCTCAGATACATCGCTTCGGGTCTCACACAAGGGCTGCACATTCATCGCATTGGGCCTCACTCATGGGCCGCATATACATCACATTGGGCCGTATCATATGTGCACCACACATCGTAATGGGCCTTCACTCATGAGCCATGAATACACCACTTCAGGCTTCACGACCCATAAGCTTCAAATACTCAAGAGGTGAGCCCTACACATGAGCCTCAAATATATCACAATGAGCCACAACCCATGGGCCTAAAATATATCTCAATGAGCCACGCCCATGAGTCTCAAATACATCACATTGGGCTTCGCCCATGGGCCTCGAATACATTATGAGTGGCCTTAAATCTATTTCACAGGTAGACCACATACCTGGGCCTAATACACATCACTATGGGCCACATCACATGGGCCGAAAATACATCACAATGAGCCTCATCATATGGGCTGAAAATATATCTCAATGGGCCTTGCCCATAGGCCACGAATACATGGCTACACCAATTATGATAAGTCTCACATAGTTAATGACTCATATTTGGTGTCGCATGGTTAAGGGCCAAGAGCCATATTTCATCGTACCATTTACGGTTTAGAGATTACAGCGTATAGAATCCAGGATCTTGATAGCATTAGCTTGGATAACATAACCCTACATCACATTCGGTTTAGTGTACAACTTAGTTATATGTTATTCAAGTGGCGGTATCTATATCGATAAGCACAAACCTATGTTATTGAATGACCATTAATGCCACTTGATTTCATACGGTTAGGTGGCCTTGTACATATTTCACATTCATACAATTAGATGACTACATATACTCCACCATTGCCTATGATTAGGTGGCTATATATACATCAAATACCTACATGATTAATGGACCAAACAGGTATATCACACCCTCACACCACTAAAGTCTACATATTTGTTATAATTAAACATGTTTAAGGGTTTAAACACAAGTCACATGATCTTATTACTTAGGGCTGTACTCTAACCAAAGTGCCAAGTGATCAAGGGTTGTCCACAATCAGCCCATTTAAGGGATTAATCATCATTACTTCAAAAATTACAATACCAGTTCGTCATATGTTCAACACATAAAGATTACAAACTCTTGTCGAAGAGGCCCAATGGTTGGCCCAAGGCTACCACTGGTGGGCCCACATGGCATTCACTTAAAATGGGCCTTAACATTCTTGGAGCCATAAATAAATGAAATTTACAATGAGTTCTATATGGTGGAGCTCATGGGGCTTTCCCATGAGGTTAAGTCGTATGTGAATCACTTAAGACTTAGGTCTACTTTGATTTTAGTACAAATTCTAAAATGATATGAGGAAGTGGATGGTCCGCATGGATTAAATAGATACCCCATGGTGGCCTTAGGTTGGATTCAATAGTTAGGTCCTTATTCTCGCAACCTTGTATTATATGGTCCAATTCAGGTTGGATTGACTGATCTTTGAGATAATGCTCTAAAGGGGACCCGGTACATGGGCTAGATGGGTTGAATATGTAATACATCATCAGGATGACCCATAATAAAATTTATTTATTTTTTTTAGTGATGAGAGTTCAATTTATATTATTTCATAATGTACGGCTGTCTAATCATTAGATGGGCCTGCTTTATGGTAACATACCGTCAAAAGGGTTAATAAAATAGATAAACGGTGAGGATCTTAAATATATATCGTGTCATAGCCATGGTAGATTAAGTGGCATAACACCTGCATCAAAGTGGGCCATACCACACACAAGTTGAGAAGTTTACCCTCCATTAAATATTCATAATCGGGTCTACAGAGATGTGGTTCATAAATCCGGCCCATCCATTCTGTGTGTCCCACTTGGTTGAGGGGTCAGACCAAGTTTTAGATACATCCATATTTTAAGTGGACCTAACAAGTGATTTTACATGCTCGAGCTTCAAGTTGTACGAATGGTTCAAGGAGATCAAAGTTACATGGGTCCTAAAGTGATGTATTTATTATACCTACACCTTTCATTTACTTTTAGAGATCATTTTAGAAAATTATCTAAAAATGAATCATAACCAAAGATTATCTGGACCTCACCTTAATTAGCAGTGAGGATAATGATTTCACCGTTAAATCATTCATAGGGCCCTCCATAATGTTTATTTTCCATTTGATATGTTCATAAGGTCACCAAGACCTAAATTAAGGGGAAATACAAATTTCATATTGGTCCAAAACTTCTTACCCAAAAGGGTTCCAATGGTAGATATTTAATCCTTGCTGCTTTTGTAGTGTGGCCCACTTGATAGTTAGATCTATTTTATTTTTCTTCTCAAACCTTAAGACAAGCTCACCAAATGGATGGATGGTTTAGATATAACATATACCACATGATCAGACCCATGAAAATTGTTGATTTATTCAGCTTCATGAATTTATTTTTATTTTCATTTTTTGATGGTGTGGGCCACATGAGTTCCGTGTACGGCTGAATTTTGAGGGTGACCCATTTTTAAAGGGGACCCATCAAATGCACGGTGCTGATGTTCGACATACATCAAGGTAGGGCCTGTGGTGGGGCCCATCTTCTTCCAGCCTGAACAGCAGACGCTGCTTGCTGCAACGTCGGACGCTGACAGCAACAGCGTCAGGCTGTTTTGTATTTTTTTTTTCATATTTGGGGCCCACAACAGGACGATCCAGTCCATCTGTTGTATGTGTCCCACGTGGTGGAGGGTCCAGTCCAAGTTTCATATGTATAAAAATTTCAAGTGGGCCCCAACAAGTACTTTTATATGTTTTAACATGTCTTCACATGATTTTTAATGGTGTGGCCTACCAGAGAACTGGATTGGCTTCATTTTTCGTTTCAACGCCTAAAATGATCTAAAAAATTGAATGGACGGCGTGGATTTAATACATACATCATGGGTGGGGCCCATTGTGGTCCCACACCTCTTCCCTTCTTTTTTTTTTCTTCCTGTGGTGTGTATGCACGTGTGCATGTGTAAGTGTGTGGCTAACCAAATTGCCATACTCGAACAGTTTGGATGGCTACAAAATTCTGGTGGGGCCCACTATCAATGGGTCCCACATAAAGCCTATAATAAATTATTATTTATTATTATTATTTTTTCCATGCATCCATACCATTAATCACATCATTATCATCATATCATCACAAGTATTAATTTTATTATTATTATTTTTATATGTACTCTCTTATATATCCACACCATTGATCACATCATTATCCTCAAATCATTTCCACTAATAATCATACAAATAATTAAAAAAAAATAAACAAACCAAGAGTGGAGTGGGTGTACTCACCTTGATGAATTAGATGGATGGTTGAGATGGATGGGATGGATGGAATTGATGGTTGAGATGGATGGGAGGGATGGAATTGATGGAGTTGATGGCTCACCAAGATCACCTCTCTCTCTCTCTCTCTCTCTCTCTCTCTCTCTTTCTTATGAAAAAATGGTGAAATGCTAAGGGATGGAGGGCTATTTATAAAGAAATGGATAAAATTTTTGTTAAGTTAATCTAATGTGATTAATATTAAGTTTAGACTAGGATTATGGTACTTAATTCATGCTTTGTAATTAATGGTGGATTAAAGGAGCATAGGATGACATGGTGTATGATGTCATACATGAGGTGTGGCATGGAGAGATGTTGACTTTGGGGAGCACATGAGAGATGGGATGTATGGGTGTGTGACATCACACACATGGGTAGAGATTCTCTCACCCATGTGTGGCATGTACATGTGTGCTTGACATGTGTTGTGTACATGTGTGGAATAAAATACATGGTGCCATGCGCACATGATACACTTATTATTCTTCACGGCGTATCTTAATAACGGAGTATCATACCGACGCACGGGTGGTACCTCCACGATCGCGGCGATGGGGCGATCGATATGAGATAAGTTTCAAGGTCTTGGGGTTCCGGTCAGTTAGGTGTGTACTATGAATGATCAATCCATGTCTAGCTAAGGGCTTCAATCATCATAAGCATGGAAAATAGTACCAAATGGACCAGGTGTTACAATCTACCCCCCCTAATAAAAATTTCATCCTCGAAATTTCTAGTTCTAAGCACACTATCAAACTCATAACATGAAATCCAAACATACATATCACCATATATATCAAACAATCATCCATCAAACTCTAAAGGGTATTACTCACAGCTATCTCCCTCATGCTAGGGTACTAAGTATATTCTCTAGGTTCTCAAATAGAGGATCCTGTTTTGACTAGGTTCTCAAACCGGGAATCCTAGATTCATGTCTCTAGATTCATACAAATCAGGGGTACTAATAGCATCTAGGTTCTCGATCAACGACGCTGGGAGACATAATTTAAGTTCCTCTATGTTTTCCACTTGCGAACTTTGCTCGTAATTGATCCCAAATCTTATGCTCTGATACCATCTTCTGTCACGCCCCAAACTCGAGGACGGACAACTTTCGTGATGCCCCGAATTCGGCACTCGACTTCCATAAACCAAGTCCCGAGTTCGGCGTACCACAAGGAAGATTTTTGACTGAAATTTTTATTTTTTATTTATATACATAGTAATACCTGAGCACGAAGATCCATGATCAAACTACCAAGCAACACTCTTCATCATAAGTCCCGATGGTTACAAGTATAATGCTTTACAAAAGGTATGTAACGTCAACATTGCCAAATCGAAGAATAGATGCAATGCATCGAGAAAGCTAAGTCTTCCAAGTTACTCCAACCTTGAAAAAAATGGGAAATAGGAGGCTTGGACAAAAGCCTAGTGAGTACACACGTGTGTGCGGTGTGTCCTACATGCAGCAAGATAAATATGCTACAAGAAAATCATACCACGCCATAACCATATTACATGCATCTGTAATTACATCATCATCATCATATCGTCATGCCATAATTATACAATATCAAAAATACGACAAGTCCATGAGTCATACAATATCGGAGTACGTAATACAAATCAGCTATGCAAATAAAGAGTTATAAAGAGCTAAATATCGATGTCGAGGATGCAATGCAATATGTGGTGCGAATGAAATGACTATCGTTGGAGTGAAGTCGGGATGGTAGTACGTAGTATCGCAGACTATGAGGTCTATCACAAGGAACTTCTATCCAAAATATTCTCATACCTAATTTGAATAGTCGGACTCAATGTGGTAAACTCGATCTCGGGTTAGTCGCGCGCCCAACCGAAATCATGATCATTGTAAAGGTACACGTAATAAATAGTTACGCACCACCAGCTCGAGTGGATAGTGAATGAATGAATGAGTATGCAACTCCTGCTCAATAAGTCCACAAATCAGTATGGTTCCTCTCTGAGAAAATCACCAGGGTCTAGTACACTCCAAATGGCACTGTCTCTCTCAAGCAAAGACACCAAGTGGAAGAGACCTCACTATCTTCTTGGCCAGTGGTCAGCCAATATCTACTCGTCACGTCGATAGCGGACCCATTCACGAGCTTGTCAAACTCAGCCTAGCTATGCCCCCACCCTCGGGCGGGTAAGGCCACACCCCCTCCTAACCGACCACGACACAGTGAGAGACGAGACCTCTTGGTATTCGGCACTCGGGCGCTCATGTATCCACTCGGTCTCGTCGTTGGGGCATCTCCTGGCCTCAGAGGTTTAGGAATTTTCACCCAAGGCCATCTATAGCAGCCCGATGGTAGTAACAGATTTTTCGGTGTCCCATATGGTCATCCACGATATGCCTGTGGAGGCTATAGCCCTGATGTCGCTAGGGCACACAATGCAGGATGCATGAGTCATACAATACAGTCATGCATCAATCATGCGCATATCATGCACTCATGTGAGATAACCTCTGCTTATCAGGGAGTCTCATAACAATATGTCCAACGATATATGCAATGGTCAACCATATCTCATAACAAACATACAGATTATGCGTATGGGCATGTATGATAATGCTGTGCTGTCACATACTCATAATCAGTATCAATAACCGGCCTCAACAATCGGCTTCGACAATGTGGACATTTAACCAACATTGTCCCCAAGGAATGGCCCACATAAATATCGATACATACATCATAGTGAAATCACACTACATCGGTCCTCAGAGACATCGCTTCGGGTCTCACACAAGGGCCGCACATTCATTGCATTGGGCCTCACTCATGGGCTGCATATACATCACATTGGGCCGTATCATATGTGCACTACACATCGCAATGGGCCTTGGCTCATGGGCTATGAATACATCACATCAGGCTTCACGACCCATGGGCTTCAAATACTCAAGAGGTGAGCCCTACACATGGGCCTCAAATACATCACAATGAGCCACAACCCATGGGCCTAAAATATATCTCAATGAGCCACGCCCATGAGTCTCAAATACATCACATTGGGTTTCGCCCATGGGCCTCGAATACATTGTAAGTGGCCTTAAATCTATTTCACATGTAGACCACATACCTGGGCCTAATACACATCACTATGGGCCGCATCACATGGGCTGAAAATATATCACAATGAGCTTCATCATATGGACCGGAAATATATCTCAATGGGCTTTGCCCATAGGCCACGAATACATGGCTACACCAATTATGATAAGTCTTATACCACAACCAATTCATACGTCACATAGTTAATGGCTCATATTTGGTGTTGCATGGTTAAGGGCCAAGAGCCACATTTCATCGTACCATTTACGGTTTAGGGATCACAGCGTATAGAATCCAGGACCTTGATAGCATTAGCTTAGATAACATAACCCTACATCACATTCAGTTAGTATACAACTTAGTTATATGTGATTCAAGTGGCGGTATCTTTATCGATAAGCACAAACCTACGCTATTGAATGACCATCAATGCCACTTGATTTCATACGGTTAGGTGGCCTTGTACGTATTTCTCATTCATATAATTAAATGACTACATATACTACATATATTCCACCATTGCTTATGATTAGGTGGCTATATATACATCAAATACCTACATCATTAATGGTCCAAACAGGGATATCACACCCTCACACTAATAGAGTCTACATATTTGTTATAATTAAACATGTTTAAGGGTTTAAACACAAGTCACATGATCCTATTACTTAGGACCATACTCTAACCAAAGTACCAAGTGATCAAGGGCTGTCCACAACCAGCCCATTTAAGGGATTAATCATCATTAATTCAAAAATTATAATACCAGTTCGTCATATGTTTAACACATGGAGATTAAAAACTCTTATTGAAGAGGCCTAATGGTTGACCCAAGGCTACCACTGATGGGCCCACATGACATTCACTTAAAATAGGCCTTAACATTCTTGGACCTACAAATAAATGGAATTTACAATGAGTTCTATATGATGGAGCTCATGAGGCTTTCCCATGAGGTTAAGTCGTATGTGACCCACTTAAGATTTAGGTCTACTTTGATTTTAGTACAAATCCTAAAATGATATGAGGAAGTCAATGGTCCGCATGGATTAAATAGATACCCCATGGTGGCCTTGGGTTCGATTCAATAGTTAGGTCTTTATTCTCACAGCCTTGTATTATATGGTCCAATTCAGGTTGGATTGACTGATCTTTGGGACAATGCTCTAAAGGGGACCCGGTACATGGGCTAGATGGGTTGAATATTTAATACATCATCAGGATGACCCATAATAAATTTTTTAGTGATAAGAGTTCAATTTATATTATTTCATAATGTACGACTGTCTAATCATTGGATGAGCCTGCTTCATAGTAACATACCGTCAAAAGGGTTAATAAAATAGATAAACGGTGAGGATCTTAAATATATATCGTGTCATAGCCATGGTAGATTAAGTGGCATAACACCTGCATCAAAGTGGGCCATACCACACACAAGTTGAGAGGTTTACCCTCCTTTAAATATTCATAATCGGGTCTACAGAGATGTGGTTCATAAATCCGGCCCATCCATTATGTGTGTCTCACTTGGTTGAGGGGTTAGACCAAGTTTTAGATACATCCATATTTCAGGTGGACCTAACAAGTGATTTTACATGCTTGAGCTTCGAGTTGTACGAATGGTTCAAGGAGATCAAAGTTACATGGGTCCTAAAGTGATGTATTTATTATACCTACACCTTTCATTTACTTTTAGAGATCATTTTAGAAAATTATCTAAAAATGAATCATAACCAAAGATTATCTGGACCTTACCTCAATTAGCAGTGAGGATAATGATTTCACCATTAAATCATTCATAGGGCCCTCCATAATGTTTATTTTCCATTCGATATGTTCATAAGGTCACCAAGACCTGAATTAAGGGGAAATACAAATTTCATATTGGTCCAAAACTTCTTACCCAAAAGGGTTCCAATGGTAGATATTTAATCCTTGCTGCTTTTGTAGTGTGGCCCACTTAATAGTTAGATCTATCTTATTTTTCTTCTCAAACCTTAAGACAAGCTCACCAAATGGATGGATGGTTTAGATATAACATATACCACATGATCAAACCCATGAAAATTGTTGATTTATTCAGCTTCATGAATTTATTTTTATTTTCATTTCTTTGATGGTGTGGGCCACATGAGTTTCGTGTATGGCTGAATTTTGAGGGTGACCCATTTTTAAAGGGGACCCATCAAATGCATGGTACTGATGTTCGACATACATCAAGGTAGGGCCTATGGTGGGGGCCCATTTTCTTCCAGCGTGAACAGCAGATGCTGCTTGCTGCATATTTAGGGCCCATAACAGGACGATCCAGTCCATCTGTTGTATGTGTCCCATGTGGTAGCGGGGCCAGACCAAGTTTCAGATGTATAAAAATTTCAAGTGGGCCCCAACAAGTACTTTTATATGTTTTAACATGTCTTCACATGATTTTTAATGGTGTGGCCTACCAGAGAACTGGATTGGCTTCATTTTTTGTTTCAACGCCTAAAATGATCTGAAAATTTGAATGGACAGCGTGGATTTAAAACATACATCATGGGTGGGGCCCATTGTGGACCCACACCTCTTCCCTTCTTTTTCTTTCAAACGGCGGGACGCTGCCTTCTTTTTTTTTTTTTTTGGTTTTTCTTCTTTGGTTTGTATGCACGTGTGTATGTGTGAGTGTGTGGCTAGCCCAATGGCCATACTTGAATAGTTTGGATGGCTTACAAAATTCTGGTGGGGCCCACTATCAATGGGTCCCACATAAAGCCTATAATAAATTATTTATTATTATTATTATTTTTCCATGCATCCATACCATTAATCACATCATCATCATCATATCATTACAAGTATTAATTATTATTATCTACATGTACGCTCTTATGTATCCACACCATTGATCACATTATTATTCTCAAATCATTTCCACTAATAATCATACAAATAATTAAAAAAAAAAAACAAACAAACTAAGAGTGGAGTGGGTGTACTCACCTTGATGAATTAGATGGATGGTTGAGTTGGTTGGTAGGGATGGAATTGTTGGTTGAGATGGATTGTAGTTATGTGATTGATGGAGTTGATGGCCCACCAAGATCACTCCTCTCTCTCTCTCTCTCTCTCTCTCTCTCTCTCTCTCTTATGGAAAATGGTGAAATGCTAAGGGATGGAGGGGTATTTATAAAGAAATGGATAAAATTTTGTTTAAGTTAAGCTAATGTGATTAATATTAGTTTAGGCTAGGATTATGGTACTTAATTCATGCTTTGTAATTAATGGTGGATTAAAGGAGCATGGGATGGCATGGTTTGATGATGTCATACATGAGGTGTGGCATGGAGAGATGTTGACTTTGGGGTGCACATGAGAGATGGGAGGTATGGGTGTATGACATCACACACATGGGTAGAGATTCTCTCACCCATGTGTGGCATGTACATGTGTGCATGACATGTGTTATGCACATGTGTGGAATAAAATACATGGTGCCATGCGCACATGATACACTTATTATTCTTTACGGCGTATCTCACTAACGAAGTATCATACCGACGCACGGGTGGTACCTCCACGATCGCGGCGATGGGGCGGTCGATATGAGATAGGTTTCAAGGTCTTGGGGTTCCGGTCAGTTGGGTGTGTACTATGAATGATCAATCCATGTCTAACTAAGGGCTTCAATCATCATAAGCATGAAAAACAGTACCGAATGGACCAGGTGTTACAGAGAGAGCGAGCTCGAGGGAGAACGAGCAGAAAGGGAGATACAGAGAGTTGGCGCAAATGAATTAGGGCAGCATTTTTTTATAGGGCCCAACTGACGGCCGATGGTCGGTGCTCTGTGGGCCCCACCATGATGTATGTGTTTCATCTATTCCGTTCATCCATTTTTACATATCATTTTATTGCTTAATCCCAAAAATGAGGGGATATAAATCTCAGATGGACCACACCACATGAAAACAATAGTGATTGGATATTAACCATTAAAATCCTCCTAAGGCCCACTATACTATTTATTTGACATTCAATTTGTTGATTAGGTCACACAGGCTCAAATGAAGAGAAAAGCAAATATCAGCTTGATCTAAAACTTTTATGGCCCCCAAAATGTTTTTAATAGTTGACCCTCATTCAACATTGTTTCCTGTAATGTGGTCCACTTGAGATTTGGATATAACTCATTTTTGTATTACACCGTAAAATGATCTGTAAAAACAGATGGATGGCATTGATGAAACACATACATCATGGTGGGGCCCACATAGCACCGACCATCAGCCATTGGCGGGTGTCAGGGGGAGTAGCCAATCGGTTTCCCTTATTAAGAAACCGTACAGATGTGGGCCCACGTGATGTATTCACACCATCCAATCCTTGCATCAGATGTGTCACCTAAAAAACGAAGGGCTGATACCAAACCGGATCCAATAACAAAGAGGCTTACGTAAAAAGGAAACAAGTTGGGAGTAAACGTCCGCCCTTGAATTTAGGGATAAACTTGAGTCGAAAGACCATCCGACTTTCGGCATGGAACTCCATATGAAATATATTAGATGTCTGAACGGTCTGGATGAACGGTGTGTGTTGATCCCAAATTTTCGGTAAATCCAAAACTCAAGTGGACCATGCCGCACAAAACAGTGTGGAATAATGATTTCCACCGTTGATACCTTCCTTGGGCCCACAGTAATGTTTATTTGCCATCCAACATGTTCATAATATTAAGTGGATGCGGATTAGCTACCGACGAGAGAGAGAGAGAGAGAGAGAGAGAGCGGATTGCATACTGAGTTACTCAATACGCATTTATCATACTGAGTAAACTCAGTTGGGCCCACCGTGAATTTATGTGGTTTATCCACACCGTCCATCCATTTTTAATGCTAATTTTAGGGGTTGATCCCAAAATTGAAGTAGATCCAAAGCTCAAGTGGACCATTACATAGGAAACAGTGTGGAATAGTGATTTCCACTATTGAAACCTTCCTAGGGTCTAAAGTAATTTTTATTTGTCATCCAACCTGTTAATATGATCACAAAGACATGGATGAAGAGAAAGCACAAACATCAGCTTGATCCAAAACTTCTTTGGCCTCCAAAAAATTTTCAATGGTAGATGTTCAATCAAACTGTTTCCTGTGCTGTGGTCCACTTGAGATTTTAATTTTCTTCATTTTTGGGATCACGCCCTAAAATTATCCGTTAACATAGATTAACGGAGTGGATAAAATAAATAAATAACAGGTTCTCACGAGGTCAATAAGTTGGGTCACAATTTTGACCAGAATATTTGGCTCATTTTACATGTCTGGTCCATTCACTCTATTTTACTGATCATTACCCTCAAATTGACTAGTTACTCGCCCCGATCATGCTACATATGAGAGAGATATTGGGCAAACAAGATTGATCAACAATTTGAGTGAATTTTGATTTAAACATTTGAAGTTATTTACTTTTCAATCTGGACTGATCAGATTGTCCAAAAATGGTTAAAGGTTGTTAATAATATCAAAAATATATGAATGAATAGAAAACACAAACATCAGCTTGATCCAAAACTTCTATGGCCTCTAAGAAATTTTAAATGGTAGAGGTTCAATCACACTATTTCCTGTGGTGTGGTCCACTTGAGCTTTGGATATGCTTCCTTTTTGTTCTTTAGACCTCAAATTATCTGTTAACATGGATGAATGGAGTGGATAAAATAAATAAATAACAGTGGACCCACAGAGTTTACTCTGGTAAAAGTTACAAGTAACTCACTTAAATGTAGTAGAGAAGGGTTTCCTTAAAACATTCATGATCATATATTGGGCCTGCCTGAATGTGATTCACATATCCAACCCACTCATTATGTGTGTCCCACTTGGATGAGGGATATCAGACCAAGTTTCAACCGCATCCATGTCTGTATTAACTTATAAATAGATTGGATCTCAAATAAACATCGCGGCGGGCCCTAAGAAGGTTTCAATAGTGGGTGTCACTATCCCACTCTTTTCTATGGTGGGTCCACTTGAACTTTGGATCTACCCTGTCAATCGGATGCACCATTCCACGGTGGGCCACGAGCTTAAAAATAAAGTCAATCCATGACTTGGGTGGGCCACACCACATACTACAGTTGAGAGGGTTACCCTCCCATTAAAACATTCATAATCATTTATTGGGCCCACCTAGATGTGGTTCATAGATCTAACCCATTCATTATGTGTGTCCCACTTGGATGAGGAGTCAGACCAAGTTTCATACACATCTAAAACTCATGTGGGCCCCACCAAATGCTTTTATATGTTTTAGGGATGTCTTCACATAGTTTTAGATGCTATGGCCCACCTGAGTCTCGTATATGACTGATTTTTGGACTTAAAGGGGACACATCAAATGCATGGTGTTGATGTTCTACACACATCATGGTGGGGCGCACACAGATTAACCTCATGGGAAGTTCCCATGAGGTGACCTTATAGTACCATTTCACTATTTAGGTAACTCCTTCATGGGTGTTACTCTAACCGTGTATGGCCCACCTTGATATATTTTATGTATATCGACACCGTCCATATATTTTTCCATCATATTTTAGGATGTGATTTCAAATCACAAGAACTCAATAATCTCAAGTGGGTCATACCAATCAAAACAATGATGATTTTTTCACCTTTGGATTTTGCTGTTTTGATGAGGCTGTATGTTGAATTCTAGGGGTTGTAGGGTTTGATTTTGTTTTCTTGTTAAAGATTGTTCGATTCTACTAGTGGTGTTTGGAAACTAACCTCTGATATTAATTTGATTCCATTTGGAAAAAATTCTGTCTGTGTCAATGTCTTGTGTTTCTGCAAGTTCTAGGGTTTCTAGTGAGACTTATGTGTTGTGTTTTACTATTTTGGAGTCCTTGGAGCTAATATGTGGGGGCCGACTGTGGATGGGTGGAGAGCTGGGAATGCCTTTCATGGAACAATCTCTGCCGCCTGATTGGTGGACTTGGTACGATTAGATGGATGTCGGTCGTCTTTTTTTTTCTTTTTGAGATTCCATTTGGCTTAAACTATATTCCAGTTCCTTTTTAATTAACAAGCAGCTTAAACTATATCTAAGCTGTGCAAGTTTACATCTCATTGCTTTGGAGACGAGTTAATAGCCGAAAAATGATAACATGAGAATGGCCTATACTAATGTATGCATTTGGTACCAATTCTTAATGTTGGCAACACCTGGCATACCTGTACCCTCTCCAAAGGTCACACTGATTGGATGATCTTAACTGTCTGAAATTGTCGTTGGATTAATTTGGACCATTTTCTTTTTGACTATCCTGAGGAACATTGAGTTGTACTATTCTTTTTAAACATCTATATGCTTCAATCTCCTTTGGTCTGCACTCCTATTGTGTTGAAGGGCACATCTATTCTGTTAGGTAGAACACTTATTTTAATATCACAATGATTGGATAATCTCAACCATCTGATATTACCGTTGAATTTAGACCATTTTCTTTTTTACCAAGGTATTGAGGAATTTTGATTTGCACTCCTCTTTCTTAAATGTCTATATTTTTTCTTAACCTCGAGTTAACACTCTTCTTCTTCTTTTTCTTTTTTCATTTCACATTTACATGTTTTTAATCCCACCTTGTGTATTGTAGGCCACATCCATTCAATTTGGTATAGATCCCTTTTTTTTCAATTTTTCTTGTCAAAATACAAAATCTAGTTTTCTTTTTTAAAATATATATTTTTTTTACAATTTTTCAAATTTTTCACAATTTTGTTTAATTTCTTCTTTTTTTATTGAAATCTCACTTTTGTTATCTAACTTTTCAATTTTTCTTATCAAAATAAAAAATTTAGTTTTCTTTTTTAATATATATATATATATATATATATACAATTTGTCAATTTTTTCACAATTTTGTTTAATTTCTTAAATTTTCTTTTTGAAAATATCATTTTTTTATCGAAATCTTGTTATATAACTTTTTAATTTTTCTTTTCAAAATACAAAATCTAGTTTTCTTTTTAAAAATATATTTTTTTTTTACAATTTGTCAATTTTTTCACAATTTTGTTTAATTTTGTTTAATTTTCTTTTTCAAAATATCATTTTTAAAATCTCACTTTAGTTAGAGAAGTTTTTAATTTTTCTTTTCAAAATAGAAAATCTAGTTTTCTTTTTTAAAATATATATTTTTTTACAATTTTGTTTAATTTTTAAAATTTTCTTTTTCAAAATATCATTTTCTTATCGAAATTTTTTTTTTCAAAATTATCAACATTATTAAAAGTTCTTAATTTTTATTTCAAAATCTAGATTTTTATAAAATTACATTTTTTTCAAAATCTAAAATTTTTTCTTAAACATTGTTAGTTATTTTTCTAAGCATTTTAACTTTTTTTTTTCAAAATTCATAAATTTTTTTGTTATTAATTTTTGAATTGAGCATTAGTCTAATGTAGACGGTTTTGACAGTCTCAAACAACCACAATAAGACGGCGAAGGACCGTCTCTAATAGAGATGGTCATCGGCTGTCTTATATGTGGTCATTGGCCTCTCTAATTGAGACGGTCATTGACATTCTCAGATTAACAGTTAAGGACCGTCCCTAATACAGGCTATTTTTGCCTGCCAGTAATAGATGGCCGATGACCGTCTATAATTGAAACGGTCAATGACAGCCTCAGATTACCAATACGAGACGGTCAATGACTAGAGACGGTTCTTGGCAGTCTCAAACAGATACAGCTAAGAACCGTCCCTAATACATACTCTTTGCAGTCGCAAATTACAGGAAAAGACGGCCAACGACCGTCTTTAATTGAAACAATCCTTGCTATACCAGTAAGAGAGGGAATGATTGTCTCATATAAGAAGGTTAGGGACCGTCTCTTATTCCAGACGGTCAATGGCCGCCTTTTATCTGCAGTTAACGACGGTTTTTGACCGTCTCAAATGATTTGTGGACGTTCAAATTTTCAAGACAATAATAAGGACGGTCAAGGGCCATCTAAAAGTTTAGAGACGGTTTACAGCCGTGTCTAAAGCATCTTTAAACCAAGAAATTTTAGAGATGGTCCAGAACCGTCTCTAAATCTGTCATTTTTTCTCATTTTTCACGTTTGGTGGGCCATGAAAAACGAAAACAATTTCTTCCCTTGATTTACATTTCTCTTGGCTATGGCCCACCAGAATTTTAGATAAGGGTTTCATGGGATTCCACATCACATGGACCGTTAGGATTAGACGCCTATGACATGCATGTGTGCAAAGGTGCACTGGTGAGCATATAAATATATATAGGAAATGGTTCTATGCGGTCGAGCTCATGGGAACTTCCCATGAGGTCGAGCTTTGTGTGCCCCCACTGTGATGCATGTCAAACATCTACCCCATCAATCAGATGCAACACCACGTACAAAAGTTGAGAGGGGTTACCCTCCCATTAAAACATTCATAATCATTTGTTGGGCCCACCGAGTTGTGGTTCACAAATCCACCCCATCCATTATGTGTGTCCCACGTGAATGATGGGTCAGACCAAGTTTCATATACTCCAAATTTTAGGTGGGCCCCACCAAGTGCCTTTATATATTTTAGCCATGTCTTCAAATAATTTTAGATGGTATGGCCCACCTAAGTTCCTTATACGGCTGATTTTTGGGATATCCCATCATTTAAAGGGGACTCATCAAATGCAAGGTATTGATGTTCGACACGCATCATGGTGGGGCCCACACAACTGGACCTCATGGGAAGCTCCCACGAGCTCGACCACATAGAACCATTTCATTTCCATATATATATATATATATATATATATATATATATATATATATATATATATATATTTATATATATATATATATACTTTTTCTTTTTATAAAAAAGTGAGTATCTCTCACTTGATAATTATATATAAAAGAAAAACTTATATATATTATACCAAGACCTGTGTTGAAACGAGATATCTTCGCACTTTTAATCAGATTTAAAACTCTGGTGAACAATAGTAAAGGGAGAGGTAAATCAAGGAAACTGTTTTCCTGTATGTAGTCAGACAAATGAACTTGACCTGATGAGATTTGGGCTTGACTGGACCGAGTAACTCACCCAGCCACATGTGCAGCCTCAAGCAAGATACACAGAACCTGCTACACATGCACCACACGGAATGAATTTTTGTTCTAAATTAATTATTTTATTTACTTGTGTACCGTGGAATGAATTTTGTTCTAATTTAATTATTTTATTTACATTATCATTTTAGGCTGTTTTAGAATTTTGTTCCCACCTTCAAGACTTTGAAATTTAATTACTAATAATCAAGCCAAGTAAAGACCGGATGACGGATGGCCTGCGACCCTGAACTAGGAAGTTCAGGCGGTTTGAACTTCGGTGGGGTCCAAGACCTCATTTGTGAGAAATTCATACCATTCATTTGTTTTGCCTAATACCATATTTGTGAGAAATTCATCTCGTTCATTTGTTTTGTCTACTCATATTAGGACGTGTGACAAAAATGAGTGAGTTCCAACACTTAAGTGGTCATGCAACGGGAAGAAGCCAGAAAGGAAATGCCACCGTTGAAACCTTCCTAGGTTGTAACTATGTCCTGGAAAAATCCATACTACACCCGATGTCAGCCGCGAATGGGTTTGCTCAAGGACCACAGTCTAGCTAGTGACGACAGACACGGCAATATATAGATTTAAGGTAATTGAAGTCGGGCAACCATTTCTACAAATAACGAATGGTTAAGATCACAAATGCATGCAACTAGGCCATTGCCAACTGAGACCCACGAAAAATTCCGGAGGCCCGCCCCTCTCGGGAGTACCCCGAAACACATTAAGGGTCTAGGGTGATGTTTTATATGCTGTCCAAACCATTTATAAGGTCATTTCCACGTGGATGAACTGAGGACAAAAATATTAGCTTGATTCAAAACTTTTCGGGCCATGAATGTTTTAACGGTGACGTTCAATTCCTACTGTTTCTTGTTGTGTGGCTGACTTCAGTTTTGGATCTGTTTCATTTTTAAGTTGTCTTAACATGAGCTTCCGAAACAGATGGACAGAGTGGATTTCTCACAAAAATCACAGTGGCCCACCTATCTTCTACTTCTCACAAATATCACAAGTGGCTCATGTGAAGCTCACCCATGATTTTTTGGTAAAATGCAAACCGTGTATCGGTTGCATCTACTCATTTTCGCAGTACATACAAAATAATAATCCTGATCCAAAACTCAGGAGGGACAGACCACAATCACACCTAAACCTATATATTCACGTGGTTTGGCCCACCTGTATTTTTTAATGGCTTGTTTTAGTCTGTCCCTTCATCTTGTTGGGGATCTCCTGATGAATGGATTGGATGAAATATACACAACACAGTGGACCCCACATTCCATATAAAAGTTTCAATTGGGGTGTCCCCCTTTCCCCCAAATGTCTCCATTATTCCTTTGGCATGGCCGACTTGAGTTACGGATCAATCAAACATGACTGGGCCCACAAAGCCACCATACCATTAAATGCATGTGATCATTTCCCCCTTAGGCAACTTCCCACCGGTAATCTGATATGATATATACTATATTAAGTAATCATATAATCTTGATCCGTGCACGTGCAGTATAATTGGTTTTCTACGAGTGGACCCAGAGCTGGGCATCGAGTCGGACCGAGTTAGGGCTGACCCGACTAGGCCTGATCTGAACTTGAACCGACTCGGTACCGAGGCCAGCATGCCTGACCCGATCCAAGTCCAGATCTGGCCTGGACTAATCTGGACCGAGTCCAACCTGATCACAAGTACTGAGTTGGGTTGAGTTGGCACCAAATCAAGTCGGGTGCAGCAGGTGGTATTCTCAGGCTCAAATCACCACTCAAAGCCTAGATTCACTTGCCAGAATTGCAGCCTCTCAATCGGCTACACAGCATCTGATCTGAAATGTCATACCGAGTATTATTTTTTTTAATATGTATGTACAGTCGAGTTTCGGATCGAGTCAAGTCAATATCAAGTTGGATTTCGGTCAAGCCAAGTTGATTTGAGTTATTGGGTGGCTTGAACTTGACTCAGTTTGACTTCAAATTGGACAAAGTCAACTCAATTCAAATTGACTCACCCACTCGATTTGGATTTGAGTTGGATATGAACGAGTCAGCCGAGTCGAGTTTGCCAAGCCGAGTCGTCCCGTACCCAACTCTAAGCGGACCTCTTATACAGTGATATCGATCGTCGATCAGATAGGCAGCTCCAGGAATGAATGATGCCCCAAAAATCTCCCGCAATGCACTATCATAATGTCCCAATGCCAAAGTGATTAATGGAGATAGACTGTAAATTCGTTGGTGATATGTCGATGTTGGTTCAAATCCAAGTCAACCCAATAATCAGACCGTCCATTGGATGATATAACTTGGGGTGTACACGAACCGAGCTAGCTCGGTTAGCTTGCTTGACTCGACTCGAAAAGGCTTGATTCGACCCAGTTCAAAGCTGAGTTCGAGCTGAGTCGAGCTGATTTTTTTAGCTCAAAAATGAATTCGGGCCAAGTTCGAGCTAGCCCTAGCTCGACTTGACTCGGATCAAACCCAGCTCGAATTGAACCCGTTCAGTGACTCAATTACTTTGATATTGATGTTGCTCACCAAGTGTTTGATGAAATGATTGAAAGAAGTGTGGATGGTAGCAAGGAAGGTGTGTACATGAAACCAACACCCTTTTTTCTTGATTTTTATGCTGCTTAGAAAGTGTTTGATAAAATACCTGTAAGACCATTGTTGCTATCTCAAATATAGTGAGATTTTGAAGGTGCAGTCTAGGTGTTTGTGAAAATGCTGCAATGGCAAACTCGGCTTGATCTTGGCTCGAATTAGGCTTGAACTGGCTTAAGCCGCTGACCAAACTTAGCTGAGCTGGCCAGTCAAGCTCGAGGACCAAGCCGAGCCGAGTTCGAGCTGAGGTCAAATAGTGGCCGAGCTGAGCCAGCTCGACTCGGTTCGACTCGATGTACAACCCTAGATATAACCAATATCTCCTCATATGCCTGTTTTCATGGATTGTGATCTTTCCAACGGTCTAGATTAAAAATCTTTAGCCTTTTTTCAAATGAACGTGGACTGGTGGTATGAAAGGCTATGCCAATGGAAGTCTCGTATTTGAAAATCCTAGCCATTCAATCCCACATGTGTGTGCAAAGCCATTCATGTCCATGCCACCATGCATGACACACGGGTACATGATACAATCCATTCATCAAAGGGAACCACTGTGTAGATTCTTATCCTTCCAGGTATTTCTAATATCGACTACCAACTGAATGGATCGACCTGATTTTTTTTGGTCAAGGACATGTACAAAGTTATATACAACCCATGGATTGACGGCTTGGATATTGCACCTCTGTACCGTGCTAGCGTACAGGAGGGGATTAGCTGCCGCCCTGACTGTGGGCCCCATCACATGAAACAGCTGTGATATTGACCATTAAAAACTTCCTCTGGGCCACAAAGTTTTGGATCTTCCCTTCGTCCAGATCTGTGCGACCTTATCAACAGGTTGGATAGCAAAAAGACATTACAGTGGGCCTAGGAAGTTTTTAACGGTAGGCGTTCAATCACCACGGTTTCCTTTTGGTGTTGTCCACTTGAAATTTGAATCTGCTTCATTTTTTAGGCTCATGCCCCAGAATGATCGGGCAAAACGGATGGACGGCGTGGATATACAATACATACATCAGTGTGGGGCCCTCAATCAGGGCCGTACCTGAATTGGGTGAGGCCGGGACGCACCTAATCCGCACCCCTAGCGTGCATGATTCACGAGTGTGGGCTTTAACAAATCTCTAAGCTCAAGTGGACTTTTTCTATTCTTTTCTTTCTTTATTTTTCCTATTTTTTACTTTCTTATACAATCTAATTGGACGCTGCCTAGATAGTATTGTTTTTTCCACCAGACGGATATTTTGGGCATTGTGCATCGGTAGTGGGGCCCATCAAATCAACGATCTGGACCCCCAAAAGTTATGTATTTTGCATTGCCTTAGGGTCTAAGGAATCCTACACTTATTTAAATGCGTTTATTGTTAGTTTCAGATGAGGTTTGTTCTGCTAGGGTGGCACCATATTTACCATGGTATGGTACATTTACATCCCTGGATTCATCTTAAATGATGATCTGGGCCGTTCATGTTTTGGATTATAATCTACATAGGCTATCATAAATAACGCTTATTAAATAGATGATTGTTTTTGAAGATTAATTTTCAATGGCTCATATTTAAACCTAAGATCCAGAGGTCAAGATTAACAATAAAGTATTATTATAAAACTAGAGCTTCTGAGTGGTAATAATGAGAACATGAACGGTTCAGATACTTCTAAGGATGCAATCTGAAGGTGAGAACCTGCAACTTTAGCATCCGTGGTTAGGCCATGATGTGGTGTTGTACCTATCCGAACCTTAGCTGGGCTCGGTCCTTGAGCCCGGTTGTCCAACTCGACCTGGTTTGGTTGGCAGCTCGAGCTGAGTTTGAGCTCAAGATTTCAAGCCAAGTTCGAAGGAGGAAAGGGGGCAAATAGAAAGAGAGGCCTCAGGCTTAGTGCTGGAAGAATAAGAGGGATTAACCATATCTTCGAACAGAGAGAGGGAGAGAAAAATAGGTGTTGACAACAGATCTCTTAAATCTGTTAGCATGCATGGTTCGATGACATCGAACCAGCTTCGATATCATCGAAGCCAGTTCAATGACATCGAAGCCGGTTGATGCCATCGAGTTTTTTTTGGAATTTTCAACCCCGGTCGCTAGATTGTTTTGTCATTTTTCGATGACATCGAAGGTAATTTGATGTCATCGAAGGTTTACGTAGATTCATTTGCGGAGACGCAGATTCTGCGATTTTTGTTTCCTATTCCGGTTCTACTTATTTCTAAAGCTATATAAAAGGTTGTATACGGAACTAGGAGGTGTTCTAAGGGAATTCTAAGGCATTTTAGGGTTTCTAAAAGGGTTCTAGGGTTTCAAGGGGTGAAGAAAATGTGAGGTTTGAGAATTGATCAAGCCGGGTAAGTCCTCTATCTTTATAATTTGTGCTTTCATAGTGGAATTTTCTATCGCTTTGTGCCATGGTTTTTTCTCACAGGAGTTTTCCACATTAAATCTCTGTGTTTCTTGTGATTGCTTGGTACTCTTAGATTGCTATCCTACCTCCTAGTTCCGTATACAACCGAGTTTTAAGGGATGAAGAAAATGTAAGGTTTGAGGATTGATTAAGCTAGGTAAGTCCTCTATCTTTGTAATCTGTGCTTTCATAGTAGAATTTTTTGTTGATTTATGCCATGGTTTTTTATCGCAAAAGTTTTCCATGTTAAATCTCTATGTTTTTTGTGATTGACTGGTACTCTTGGATTGCTATCCTAGATCTATATCTATTTGATTTCGCAGACCAAATCCCAACAAGTGGTATCAGAGTTATCGTTGGGGCACATATCTAAATTTGCAAGATTAGCATCAATGGGAAACGCTAAGTTTGATATTGAGAAGTACTCAGACAAAAATAATTTTAAGTTATGTAAGATTAAGATGATTGGTCTATTAACCAAGCAAGGCGAAGCTAAGGCTCTTGATGAGTGGAAATCGAATATGAAGGATGAAAAATAAGAGACTCTTGATAATAATGCTTTAGCCTCCATCCATTTGTGTCTCACGGATGAAGTTCTCTACAATATTATGAGAGAGAAAACTGCGGCTAAGTAATGGGCGAAGTTAGAGGATTTCTATGAAAGAACTCCTCTGAAAATCGCCTACACTTGAAGCTACTGTGGTATAACTTCAGGATGGCAAATGGTGGAGATCTTGAGGCCCACATTAGCAACTTTAATAAATTAGTATGCAAATTGTTGGATATGGAGGAAGTAATCAAAGATGAGGAATAAGCATGTACGTTTTGAATTCTCTTCCGACATCATATGAGTCATTCAAGGACACGATGTACACCAGAAATAAAACCTTGAGTGTCGACACCGTTATCTCAGCTCTTCAAAAGAAGACCATGAGAAAGCTTAACAACGACATGAGGATATCTTCTGATACATTGATTATGAGGGATAGGAATTCTGAACTACGTACAAGATCTTCAAGCTCTAGATCTAAATTCAATGGCAAGGGCAAAAGAAAGTTAAAGTGCTGGAACTGTGGGATGGAATGACACTTAAAGAAGGATTGTACAAATCATAAATCTAGCTAAGCAAGAAGAATCTGAAGCTTCGTACAGGGAGGTCAACGCTTCCACGTCAGATAAATCAAGTGGATGTGATGGTGATGTCATGTCTGTGTCTACGATCAAATACTCATACAATGATCGCATAGGCGAGTGGATTCTAAACACAAAGGTATCCTTTCACATGACTCCTCATTGGAGTTGGTTCGCTAGCTACAGAAAGTGCGATGGTGGACAAGTACTTATGGGCAATGATAGTGCCTACAATGTTGTGGCTGTTGGTACGGTGCGCATCAAGATGTTTGATGGGACAGAGCATACCTTGACTACGGTAAGACATGTTCCCGACATGAAGAAGAGTATGATTTCTCTCGGTGCACTCGAGGTTATAAGGTGCAACTTCACGGGTATCGATGGTGCCCTTAAAGTATCTAAAGGGGCACGAGTAATCATGAAAGCATAACAACTTGGTAATCTTTATAGGTTGATCGGGAGAACTTCAAAAGGTGGAGCTGCAGTGGCTGTAGTGGATTCTACCTCTGTACGTAAGTGGCATGCTGGTCATGGCCACTTGAGCAGACAAGACATAAAGGCTGAGACGTGGGAACAGAGATACAGAGAGGTGGAGCAACCACCTGTGAGAATAATTATACAACATAATTGCAGGATATCGGTGAAGTACATGGACGACTCCTACATTGCATATCTATCGTTATAGACAAGGAGGATTCGTCTACTATTCATATGGATCTAGGTGAGCTTACTGCTGAGAAGTGGAAGGTGATTATGGACAATGTGATTGACTGATTATATCAAATCGACACATGGGAGCTGGTGGAGCTTCCAGTGGGCCAAAAAGTGGTTGGATGTAGGTGGATCTTCAATAGGATACAACATATATACAAAGCGAAGCTAGTAGTGAAGGGTTATGCTCAGAGAGAAGAGATAGACTACTCAGAGATATTTGCACCAATGGTATAACAGGTGTCTATCAGATTTGTGTTGGCGTTGGTTGCCCAATACGATTTCGAGCTGAAAGGATGGATGTGAAGACTGCACTTCTGCACGGAAAATCGGCAGTGTTGTTATTCATGAAGCAACCAGAGCGGTTCAAGGTTTAAAGGGGCTGAGAAAAAAGTTTACAGGAGGTCGTGGTACGACCTGTTGCCTAGATAGTGGTATAAAATTTAATTCTTTCATGATGAGTCAGGAATTGTATGTTGATGACATATAGATCGTTAATCATGTCATGTCTGAAATCAACGTACTAAAGACTCGGTTAAGTGAGACATTCGAGATGAAGGATCAGAGGGCTGCAAAGATGGTTCTTGGCATTGATATTCATAGATACTAGAAGAGGAGCAGGATTTGGTAATCACAGGTAGAATACCTTGAGTAGGTATGCGATGGACCAGGAAAAGTCGGTGAGCATTTCCTACGCGGCTCACTTTAAGTTTTTCTCAGGACATGTCCCAAAACAGATGAGAAAAAGTAGGATATGACTCATGAAACTTATTCGAATGCGGATGGCAATGTATGCCATGGTTTGTATTAGACCAGTTATTTCACAGGCAATTGGTGTTGTGAGCAAATACCCCGACAAGCAACATTGAGAGGAGGTGAGATGGTTACTTCGATACATTTGAGGTACAGAAGACTACATTATATTTTTGAGAAGACAGGAGAAAAGGTGGTTGGGCATGTGAATTCAGATTCGGCAGACATGCTCACCAAGATCGTTCCTTCAGAGAAGCTTAAGTTATGTGCAACTTCTCTGGCTTAGCGATGACGTAAAAGAAGGACGAAGTGTGCATAAGAAGCGTTAATAAAGCTATAATGCGAGGCAGAGATAAGAGGAGGACAAGGAGCTACGTTTGAAAGTTAAAGACATGGTGGAGATTATTGAGAACAGATGTCTTAAATCTATCAGCATGTATGGTTCGATGACATCAAACCAGCTTCGATGTCATCGAAGCCAGTTCAATGACATCGAAGGCGGTCGATGCCATCGAGTTTTTTTGGGATTTTCAGCCTCAATCGCTACATTGTTTTTGTTATTTTTTAATGACATCGAAGGTAGTTCAATGTCATCAAAGGTTTACGCAAATTCGTTTGCGGAAACGCAAATTCTACGATTTTTGTTTCCTATTGCGGTTCTACTTGTTTCTAAAGCTATATAAAGGATTATATACGGAATTAGGATGTATTCTAAGGGAATTCTAAGGCATTCTAGGGTTTCTAAAAGAGTTCTAGGGTTTTAAGGGGTGAAGAAAATGTGAGGTTTGAGGATTGATCAAGCCGAGTAAGTCCTCTATATTTGTAATATGTGCTTTCATAATGAAATTTTCTGTCGCTTTGTACTGTGATTTTTTCCCATAAGGATTTTTCACGTTAAATCTCTGTGTTTCTTGTAATTGTTTGGTGCTCTTGGATTGCTATCATAGATCTATATCTGTGTGATTCCGCAGACCAAATCCCAACAATAAGTGGGGTGGTGGGTTAGGGTCCGGCCCACCAAGTGCTAGAGAGAGAAAGAGGAGATAGAGGCAGGTCCTAGACGGGCACTAGATAGAGGAGGAAGGGTCAACAGGGTTTTTGTTTTTAGAAGTTAGGGTTCTAATAACAAATTGGATCAAGTCAAATTCGAGCCTAAGGACTGAGCCAAGTCAAGTTAAGCTCAGTCTTACTCGAACTTGGCTCAAAAGTTTTCAAGCTCTCAAAAATTAACTCGCCTGGCCTGAACCTAATTTCAAACTGAAATGAACTGAGCTTTATCAAACTGAGTCAAGGTAGTTAGTCGAACTACAACATGTGACCTGGAGGACTGAGATATCTCTATGCCCGGGACCGTGGGGTCCACAGAGATTTTTGTGACAAATGCACTCCATCTATCTGTTATGAAAGATCACAATAGGACATGATTCTCAAAATCAGGTGGGCCACACCAACAAAATAGTAAAAACAGCACTGTCCATCGTTAAAATCTTCCAGGAGTTGACCATGATGTTTATATGCCATCCAAACCGTTCATAAAATTGTTACCACTCAGATAAACTGTAGTGAAAAATATTGTCCCATACAGAACTTCTGTCACCATCAGGCATTCAATCTCCACTGTTTCATATGGTATGACCCACATGAGATTTGGATCTGCCTGATTTTTATTTTCCTGTACTATTTTGATCTTTCAAAACAGATGAACGGAGTAGATTTATCACAGACATCTCTATGGCCCCCACAAAGATCAGGGCAGCCCGGGTCACACGCAATCAGCTCCCTTACTGTACAAAATCCTTTCAAATGAGGGAACCGATTACAGGGAGTGGATTAGCTGAGACCTCACCCTCACCCAAGAGGGTGTAGCCTTTACCCTGGGCCCAGCTTAATGTGTGTATTCTATATCCAATCCGTCCATCCGTGTTTTTTTTTTTTTTTTTTTTTTTTTTTTTTTATGGGTAATTTTAAAGAATTATTCAAAAAATGAAGCAGATTCAATTATCAGGTGGACCATATCATAAGAAAAAAATGGTGATTGACCATAAATGGGCCACCAAAATTTCGGATCATGCTGATATATGTTTTTTCTGTACATCCAGGCTTATTTGACCTTATTAACGGATTGGATGGCAAATAAACAGTATGGAAACATTAAGGTTGGTCCTAGGAAATTTTTAATGGTAGGGTGTTCAATCACCCCTGTTTCTTAGAGAATGGTCCAGCTGATAATTGTATCTTCTTCATTTTCAAGATCATGCCCTAAAATGATATGAAAAAAAGGATAGACGGAGTGGATACAGAGTACGCACATCAACGTGGACCCCAAGGTAAGGGCCGCACCGTCTCGGGTGAGGCCGGGGTCTCACCTAATCCACTCCAACGATTACCGGACGCGGATTGCGTCTACCCCGGCCAGTCTCTAGCGAGGAACGAGTAGCTTTGTGGGTGGGCTTACTACGATGTATCTGTTTATCCACGCCGTTCATCTATTTTTTTTTTATCATTTTAAAGTATGATCACAAAAATGAGGAAGATCCAAAACTCAAGTGGACCACACTACATATGACTCTTGCATTTAATGCAATCAAGCTTATTATTTTATATGGTCCATTTAAGCGTTGGACCCTCCTATTTATGGATAAACAGAAACGCCCGTTCATGGCTTGAGACGGCGTAAATTTTTTTATATACCTGATTACCTACCGGTTGCCTGATGGAGGCATTTTCAAGTGTGTGTGTATATATAAACCGTACCGCACAATTGGGGTATATCCAACGGTCAAGTGGACCACGGTAGAGATGGCTCTTGCATTTAATGCAGCCCTAGCTTACTTATTTGGTGTGGTCCACTTGAACATTAGATTTGACTCATTTTTAGGTTCATAACTTAAAATAATATGAGAGAAAATATTGACGGCGTGGATAAACAGATAAGTTACGGTGAGCCCCCACACAAATCTGTCCGTTCCTTCCCGGAGACAGCCGGCTGGACGCAATCTGCATAAAACACCTGAGGCTGTAGGACCCAGAATGTTATATATGTAAAATCTATTCAATGTATCAGGTTCTGTCCTCATCATTAAGCCCTGAGACTGAAAATCAGCTACACCCACAATTTAGATGGGCCACACCACATGGAACGATAGGCATGGGATGCCTCCATAGGTTTGTGTGCAGCCAGCATCCTCTACATCCTTCATCAAATCCGTTTATAAGGTGAAACTCGTGAAGACAAAGAAATAAAAAAACAGTCTGATAAAAAAAAAAAAGGGTGGGCCACACAATACGAACTTCGCGACAATTTTACATTGTTCTTGCATGAGTTTGTCTTTATCTTTTGTATCTACTATGTAAATAAAGATTCTCACATGATAGATGGAGTGAATTTTACATAGACAACATGGTGGACTGCACATAGCTTGGTGTTGTAGATGATTACGTGGGGGTTGTAAGTACTCTTCTTTTTTTTTTTTTTTCTCTCCTCTCGCTTTACTTTGATCGCGCTGTACGTTGCAAATTTTCTGGACGCGTATTGACTACTCCCCCTGCCACCAGCTAATGGCTGATGGTCGGTGCTCTGTGGGACCCACTAGGATTTATGTGTTTCATCCATGCCGTCCATCTATTTTTTTATATCATTTTATGATATGAGACAAAAAATTAGTTATGTTTCAATCACAAGTGGACCACATTACAGGAAACAGTGTTGAATGAGCGTCGACCATTAAAAACCTTTTGATGGCCATAAAAGTTTTGGATCAAGCTGATATTTGTTTTTACCCTTCATCTGGGCCTGTATGACCTAATTAACAGATTGAATGTCAAATAAACAGTACAATGGGCCTTAGGAGGATTTTAATGGTGGATATCCAATCACTATTGTTTTCCTGTGGTGTGGCCCACCTGAGATTTATATCCCTCTCAATTTTGGGATCGGGCCCTAAAATGATCTTTAAAAATGGATGAATAGAATGGATGAAACATATACATCATGGTGGGGCCCACAGATCACTGACCACTAGCCACCGGGCTGTGGCAGGGGGACTAGCCAATCCTTTCCCAAATTTTCTTCCCCAAATGCCCTCACAATCCATCAATCAATGGTCGATGGATCAAATGATTAACATGCCTGTTTGGAAGTGGATCGTGTGGTGTTCCACACACCACTAGCCTCAGTGGTGTTTGATGTCAGCTAGTTCTACAGGCCCACCTTGATGCATGTGTTATATCCGCACCATCCATCCATTTTTGTCAGATCATTTTAAGTGATGAGGCCAAAAATAAGGCAGGCCCAAATCTCAAGTGGATCACATCACAAAAAGCAGTGGAGATTGAGAAAACTGCTTGGGGCCGTGAAAGTTTTGAATCAAGATGATATTTGTGACTCTATCAATAAGTTGGATGACAAAAAAACGTTGTGGTGGGCTCGAAGAAAGATTCAAAGTTGGGTGTTATTGTGCCATTGCTTTCTATAGTGTGGTCCACAAAAGCTCTAGATGTGCCTCATTTTTTGAGTCAATTGGAATGATCTCACAAAATGGGTGGAGAGGGTGAATATAAAACATACATCTTAGTGGGGCACAAAATACCTAGATGTCAACACACCAAGGTCGGTGGCACACCACCATACAATCCACTGAGTTTTTTTTTTTTTTTTTAATTTATTTATTTAAAAATAAGGTATTCTCAACCAAAGAGACCTGGCTAGTGTGGGTACATGGCCGCTCCTCAAGCTTCGAGTTGCAGGAACGTTCAAAGGAGATCAAAGTTACATGAGCTCCATAATGATGTATTTATTATATTGATGTAGAGCAAGTGGCGGACACTTTCATGTCCAAGATGGACTAGAGAAGACCTGCCGTTCAAAGGAAATCAAACTTACACGACTCTCACAATGATGCATTTATTACACTGATGTAAATCGAGTTGCAGACACTTTCATGTCCAGGATAGACCACATAAGGCCTGATTAGAGGCGAAAGCCGTCAAGACTATCAGAACCTTAAAACAGGCATATCTTGCAAACCGGAATGAATTACTCGACATATCATATATGATTTTAGAGTAGGATGAGCTACTTTTATACAACCAACCGGGCGAAGCCAGGTTGCCCACGTAGAATTTGCGGGATTCTATCAGATTGACCATCGAATTCCATTTTTATTTACATTTTTACTATTTTTAATAAGTTTTGGTTTGATTGTAATTCTTCATCCGCTGAGCTTTAGGAGTTGTGTCCAACATGAAAAGTGCTTAGAATAATTAGGAGAATAACGTGGTTAAGTCATATAGGACACTTACTATATATATATATAGATATATATATATATATATATATATATATACACTATTTATAGTAAGTTACGAATTTTATATAATTTTAGTTGTAGTTTAATTTTGTAACTTCTTCCAAAGTTTCGTATCATTATTTAAAGGGTTGTAGACTTGTTTAGTTCATCCAATTAATTTATAAATTTTCATGAATACTACTAGCTTTTTGGATTCAAAATAGTTATCCTTGATGAAGATGGTGATCGACCTAATCACGTTCATCCTTGCGTCATATATACACAGCGTTCATCCATTTCGTAATATCAGTTTAGTGCATAAGCCTAAAAATAAGTCATGTCTAAAGTTCAAGGGGACCACACCACAAATTGAACCGGAGCAATGATTGTCGCTGATTAAACACTTAGGGCCCACTATATCATTTATTTTTTGTTGACAAGGTTAAACATACTTAAACAAAGAAAGTAAATATGAGACTCAAAAAATTAAGTTTTAATGGTAGACATTATGGAGTTTCAACTCTTGGTCAACGGTTCAAGTACTCATAAGGAGTGAAATTCCACTAGTGTGAGTGTGTGGGGGCAGGGGGGGTGTCCGTATCTGTGTTTAAGAAAAAAAAAAAACAGACGCAAAAATTTAAGTTTTAATGGTAGACATTCAATCCCCATTACTTTTTGCAACGTCGTCCACCTGATACAAATGCACAAGCCGTTCGGACGTAACGCATACGTCGTGACGAGACCCACGTATCTCAGTGACGTCAACACACCAGCCAAGGCGGTTGTGTTTGGTACACCCGCCAATCCGCTTCCCCGGCAAAGCGACAGGCTCCTAAAGCGAGATAAAAGTTACATGGAATCACAATGAGGTATTTATTTTATCCACACCGTTAATTCATTCGGTGAGATCATATATATCCAAAACTCAAGTGGACCAGACCACAAATAGTAATAGGCCAATAATCCTCACTGTTAAAATATTTGTAAGGCTCACCATAACATTTTATTTTCATCCAATCTCTTCATAAGGTCACACGTAACAAGGTGAGGAGAAAAAATATATATATATATATCATATTAATCCAAAACTTCGGTAACCCCAAAAGGGATTTAATGGTATACGTTCAATCCACTACCGCCTTGTGCGATGTGGTCCAGTTGATCTTTGGATCTGTCTTTTTCTTTTCTTTTTTTCAGATGAAGCCTCATGAAGATATAGTCAAATGGATGGACACTTTGGACATAACACATACCTCATGATGGGACCGACATGGTGGGACCCACAGAACTTGGTGACGTCAACACAACAGCAGGTCGATGGTGTGTGGTACACCTGCCATTCCACTTCACTCTGGGACAGTGGAGTTAATGACACGTGGCATAAAAGTATTTCGAATTAAACTTTCCATGTTACCGGTTCCAATTTAGATGCATCAGCCAAAAATTACACTTATATGACTGTTTCTCAGGTTGGTGGATATTTATTGGACAGTTAAAAAAGAAAAATTATCCAATGCTCCAATTTTAACAAACAAATTTCCATAAATCATCGGTTCAGATTGCTGAACCGATCTTATTTTGGGACGGTGACTTGGAATTTGAGTTAATCGTACTCCACGTGTATAATTTTTTAGTGCATGTGTATCAAGCCTCTCATCCTCTGCCAGTGTATCAAATAAGCCATTCATTGCATTCACTCCCAAAATGGGCTTGTCTAGTTGCTTGTTAGTTGAAACGTAGCAAGACCATTTATTTTCAAAACACCTTCAATCAATATAATATGAGCTCGAATATTTTGTTTTGTTCTTGAAATTGGGCCCACCCATTAGTCATTGCACATTTTCTGGGGCGGATTGGGTACTACCCCCACCAGGACCAAGCTACAGACAGAGGGTCTTGTTAGGGGCTCTATCGGGCCCACTGTGATATTTGTGTTTTATCCAAGCCATCCATTCATTTTGAAAGATCATCTTAGGAACTGAGCCCAAAACGGAGGTAGATCTAAGGCTCGAGTGGACCAAACCACAGGAAGCTACGGTGATAATGACCCGACCGTTGAAACCTTCCTAGGGACCACCGTGATGTTTATTTCCCATCCAATCTGTTCACAATTTCAAATAGGCCTGCATGAAGGGAAACCATAAGTATTAGTTTGATCCAAAACTTATGTGGCACACAAGAGGTTTTCAGCGGTAGGCATCCAATCGTCACTTTTTCCTGCGGTGTGGTCCACTTGATTATTCAATCTGTGTCATTTTTCTCTTATCCGATAAAATTATTTTTAAAAATGGATGGACGGCATAGATAAAACATATACATCAGGATGGGCCCACAGAGCCCCTGCTAGGACCGTCTGTCTCTACCTAGGTCATCCCTGCCTTCGGATATATTGTTTTGTTCTTGAAATTGGGCGCACCCATTGGTGATTGCAGATTTTCCACCTTGTTCATGCCTTTTTTTTTCTTTTTTTTTATCACGTGCACCCCACGCGCTATTTTAAAATACGTGCAAATTGCTGTTGTTTTTTTCCTGTATATCCACCGCAGCACACAATACAATGTATCAAGTGGCTAGAAAAATAATAGAATTGTTATTGTATGCATGTACAACTATTCCCAAACAAAGGAATGATGGAATCATTCCAATTAAGAACTGATTTTGTGATTGTTTTTGTTTTTGTGCATGAATAAATAAGATGAAACTCCACAAATACCAGTTCTTAGTTGACTCATTGGGCACACATCAGTGTGGAGCAACAAAAAGTTAAGTACCAAGTCAAAGAAAAATATTTTTCATAAAATTAATGTTCTTCTTTTGGAAAGCCTTGTAATTAGAGTTGTACACGAGTCGAGTTAGCTCAGTCAGCTCAACTCGACTCGACTCAAAAAAGCTTAAATCGCCTTGACTCGAAATTGGATTCCGACCGAATCGAGCTAGTTTTTGGAGCTCGAAAAAATTTTGAGCTAAGTTTGAGCTTGCCTGATCTCGACTTGAACCTCAACTCGAATTGACTCGGATGAAATCGGCTCGGTGACTTGGTTATTTTTATCTTAATGTTGCTCGCCAAGTGTTTGATGAAATAACTCAACAAAGTGTTGTTTCAGATGCATACATTCTCCACAGAATCGGATGGTGGCAAGGAAGGAATGGATATGAAATAAATCACTATAAATTTTTAAAAAAAAAAAAAAAAAAAAAAAAAAAAAACTTCACTATTGAATTGCCCTCATATCTTGTTTTTTATATTGCTCGTTGAGTGTTTGATGAAATACCTGTAAGGTGTTGTTATTGTTTTATATCATGTGAGAGATTGAAGATGTATTATATCTATTTGAGAAAATGTCTCACAGGCTCGAACTTGACTGGAACTGGCCCGAGCTACTGACCGAACCGAGCCGAGTTGGCATGTGAGGCTCGAGGACTTAGTCGTCGAGTTGAGTTCGAGATGGGGTTAGCTGTTGGCCAAGTTGTGCCAAGCTCGACTCGATTCGACTTGTGTACAACTATACTTGTAACCAATTTTTTTTAAAAAAAATTCTTTTACATTTTAGTGAAATCATTTCACAAAGGTCCCCTTTTTATTGGTGTTGATCATTGGTGTAGAACTTATGGTTGAATCTATGACGGATCAGATCTAAAAGAAATTAGCTCTTAAGGCCTAAGAGAAGACAAAAAATAGCCTTAACAGTCATTATAGTGTCTGACAGCTATTATTTTACGATCGGTTATTGAAATTGCACATATGATCATAGTTTTAAAATATAAAAAAATTGACTTGACTCGAAATTCATTTAGGTCCAATCGACTCAACGACTCAACCCATCTTAACTTAATAGTTCATAAAGAAATTAAAAATAATTGGAGTAATAAAATTTTGAGCTTTTTATAAGTGTTATTAAATAAGAAAGTAAATTATTACTCATTATAGAACTCGGTTGTTTAATGCTGCTATTACTTTGAAGTGGGTTATAAGTTTAAAACCTATCCATGAACTCTTTATCTTTTAGTTAAAAAGTTGTATGATGAGGCGAGTGACTTGTCTTAGTTGACCAAGTTAGCAAGTTGACTCAACAAGTCTTACTATTGTTGTATTTGGTGTCTTAAATCGAGTCAGATATAGGGTCTATCGATGTCATTGACAGCCTGTTTGATATCACCTTCGATGACATCAAACAATTCTCAATCCCATCGATGTTCTGGATTTTCTTCAGTTGGTCGCTGACACAGGGGAGGACGTGAGGTCGAGCACCGTCTTCCTCAAGAGGATAACTATTCCGAATCCACGGAACTTCTCTGGACTCCTCACAGAGACTTCTCGAATCCACGAGGAAAGAAAGCAGAAAATAGAAATAAATTCTAATAAATTTGAAATTGATTGATGAATGAATAAAAACGAGTTCACAACCCTTTAAATAAGGGTACCAAGCAATGGGAAAGAAATTAGAATCAAACTACAACTCAAACTCCTAGAATCCGTGACTCACTATAAATAGTAAACTTACTATTTATAGACGGTCGTGATGTCTACTAGTGCGCAAGGTTTTCAGCCAAAAATAGTAAGTGTCCTATTTGGCTTCACCAAACCGTTCTCCTAATTATTCTAAGCTCTTTTCACATTGGGCGCAACTCCTAAAGCCCGATGGATGAAGAGTTATAATCAAACTAAAACTTACTATTTATAGTAAAAACGGAATTAAAACAGGGAAACGACCATCGATTAAGGGGTTTTTCACAATTTCGGGCTGCGTAACCCGGCGTAGCGGGGTTGGTTGGCTAAAGTAGCTCGTTCTACCCCAAAATCATATATTTTACGTCAGATAACTCATCCCGGATTGCAAGATACGCCCGATCTAAGGTCCGATGGTCCGGATCACTTCTGTCGTCGACCGGGCCTTTTCTGATCCATCTCGGCCATGAAACTGTCCGCGACCCACTCTACATCAGTCGCTGGACAAACTGGGCACTTTTTTCGATGTCATCGATGAGTGTTCGATGCCATCGAGAATTTTCAAAAAATCATGTTTTGTCTCTGGACAGTTGAGGTGTTAATTCGATGCCATCTATAAGTGTTCGATACCATCGACAAATTAGTTTTGATGCCATCGATAGGTCTTCGATAACATTGACATTAGGCCCATAGCAAAGACAAACCATGTTGACTCGTGATTCAGATGGGACACACCAAAGAAAATAGCTGGAAGAGATGTCTAACGTTGATTTTTTATAGGGCCCACAATGAATATTACAAGAAAACCACTATAACCTTTAGATTCCACAAACATTTCGACCTATGGCCCAAGAATTAGGACAATCCATGATTCAGAAGGGTCACACAGAGAGAAATAATTTAGAGGTTGGGACACCATTGTGTACACTATTTACAATAATATGATCCACCTAAATCATAAATGGGGCTCGTGTAACACCCACGCCCTCCAATACTCGAGTATTGGATGTCCTCGGATGTCAATATATTTTTTTCAATTGATTATGTTATCACACGTGCACACACAGAGTTTAAACTCAAAAGATCTTGAAATTTATGTATGAAATTTAAACCCAACAAAACTTACCAGGATTCCTTAATCTAGGAATTTAACTATTCATTATCAGTATTGGGTTCTGAATCATCAAATCAACCGTCCAGCATATCCCCAACTTACTATTATGCGACCAGCACTAGGTCACCTTAATTTGGACCATTGGGATACAAATTAACCATTTGTAAAATCCTAAATCAATTATTGTGACCCTAATAGTATGGAGGACTTATTGAGGAATAAATCAGACCATTAAATCATTAAGGCTCAATGCTTAAACTCAAAATCCACTTGGTGTGGCCCATCTGATCTATAGATCTACCTCATCGCTAGACAGATGTCCTAATAAGATCTGTTGAGACCGTTTAACGGTGTAGATAAGGATACATATCGTTGTGGACCTCAACTTATGTGGTGTGTGTCCACTAGCATGTGCACACCCGTAGTGCACCGAACCTAAACTTTGGTCAAACTTGGTTTGACCGAACGCCCAAAGAGGAAAAAACCACTTCTTATTTTAGTCATTTCCCACCAAATGGTGTTTTAAAATAGCCTCTTCCCATGCATTCGATTGTAGTCCACCATGATCACCATCGGGATGATCCGAGCCATCCATTGTGTGTGGATGAAAATCCTGACTAAAACTCTAGTGGTCACGCATATTGATAGTCACATGCAAATGCACAAGAGAGGGCGCAGATAAAATGGTGTGGGAGCATTTTTCATCAATCAGGAAATCCCGTTTCTATTATTGAGCTGGTAATCCATGTAAGAGAGATTCTTGCTATCTTAGCTATAGAGACTAGGGTTTCCCGGCTTGGTAAAGGGAAGCCAACATAATCTTTTGTGTTAAGTGGATATGTTGACCTAGAGGAGATCAGAGTCATCCGTAGGCTCTTTAATCAATCTCGAACGTCCAAACCCACCCAAGGAGAGAGCTTAAAAGCTACTCTCGCAACCGCTAAGATTTCTTTCGCAACTGCTAGGGTTTCTCTCGCAGCCAGGAGATGAACTCTAACCTATCGAGAAATGATCAAGACTACCCAAAATTTAGGTCCCACAAGTTTACTAGGACACAGCAGGTCCATTTAGAAGCATTAGATCAAAAGGAAACCCTTACAATTGAGTTTTGCCTTGAACAACTAGGTCATCTTTTTTATGTGTTAGGAAACCACAGCATCTCAGTTCAGGCCCTAAATCCTTAATCGAAGTTGTCCACTAAGTGGGCCTTGGCATCAGGAAACTATCTCTATAGATGGATTGCACTCATGCAGGTAATCAAGTTAGTGTTAGGGATTATCTTCAAAATGAGTTATCGAGTTAGTTAAGTTAGTGCTTCCACAACTAATCAGTGAATTAGTTTTAGAAATGTCTAGAGATGGGGCTGAGGGCTATAAATAGCCCCTCTCTCTTCTCTATCATCCCTTTCGAAATCAGACAGAGAAATAGGGAGAGCCTAAGTGAGTTAATCCAATTGAGCCGCACAAGTCGAAGCGTGCCTTTGGCATGCCTGAGATGATTCTGGATCCTCCTGCCAATATAGAGCAAAAGAAGAGAAAGGGAGGATGATCAAAGGTGCAACGGCTACTCGGTCATCCGAGTTGCTTTGTCCGATTATCTAGCGACTCATGGGTTGGGTCTAACCGAGTCTGGACCGAGTCCTGACTTGTTGTTATAAGGTCCAGAACGAGAAAGAAGGGGAGAGAAACAAAAGAAGAGGAAAAGTTCAAGGCAGAATCATGTTTTCATTACCGAGTCCTCCCCTGAGTCGGCTCGATCTATGCCAACCGATTCGAGTTGGACCTGTTCTGTGAGATTTCGCTGGTCCAGCCCGCAAGTGGGGTTGATCCTGGTGCAAAGGCACTGTCTCAGCACCCTCGAGTTTGAGTTTGTGCCTACTATCAAGCGGGATTTCAGAACCTTTTTTATTCTCTTTTGCCACCCAGTTGTTGAGTTATCTCAGTCGGCCTCAATTAGAGTGTTGTTAAATTGTCATTTTTCTATTATAGTTGGTTAGTGAGTTGCAACCCAATTTACTTTTATTATGTTCAGCAAAGTGATTAGAAAACTCAGTTTAGGACTGAGTTAACTAACCGTTTAACTTTAGAAACTCTCCTTTTGAGTCACTAAGTTCTAATACAATGTGTTTAACTCATTTCGGGGTTGAATATTGAAATTATGTGGTTATGTAAAACGATACCATGACACATAAAAGCTTGCAGAGCTTATAATTATGACTAAGTCTTAAAGGAAGTTTGAATAGGACCTCTTAAAATTATTTAACAATTAATATAATTTAAGCCACAAGGCTAATTAGGCTAAGATCATAAACTATAAAGATAAAACTAATTGTGCTACTAGTCTATGATGAGAGATAATTATATCGAGTGTGTTCAATGCATTAAGCATCAAGCATACAATCTAATCATGTATCCATATTAATTAAACAAATCCAATCACAAGTATAGACAGAAATGCATACACAACAACAATCGCAAACACAAGGATATATAGTGGTTCGCCAAATTGCCTACTCTACTCTCGAAGGATGAACTCAAACTCGAGTTTTCTGCATTTTACTATCTTAATGATTTTCTATAGGTTCACCATTAGCTTTTACAACTATTTTCAATAGTTTAACTACAGACCTACACTTACGCACCCATGTCGGTGGCTCCCTCAGAGATTCACAAGGTTTTCTATAAGCTACCTAAAAATCGATGCGGTCTTACATAAGGACCAACATATACTCCCTCCAAAGGTTCCCTCGGAGACTTCAAAGGTTTTCTATATTCTCACCAATAAATTTTGATTAGTCCTACACAAGAACTAATATACATACAAGCCCACCAGAGATGGTCCTACACAAGGACCTACGTATACTCCTGTCAGATACGATCCTATACATGGATCTATTTAAGTTTGGGTTTCAAACTCGATGGACTCTTATTAAACTCTTAGAAGTTTTGGATGCACCCCGTTGATAGTGTCTTCTTGATATGCTCTTTCAATCTTGATGCGGCTTCTCTTTTGCTCCATCAATCTTTGATGCATATCTTCTTCAGTTCCAATGATCGACTACCTTGCAATGATGTACGTATGAGGATGCCAAGGTAATGGGATGATGGAGGGATCTCCTACAACTAATGAAATAGTTGGTTTCAATTGGAAATTCATCTAGATGGGCATTTTAAAGGATGATAGACATGAGGATTTACCTATAGAGTTGGTGTCTAATCTCTAGAAAATGCAAGAGAATATGTATATCTTCAAATGGAGCTTGAAATGCTCATTAGAGTGATGAATGATAAGGAAGATGACATGAATCTCTTTGGTTTAAAGTTTAGAAGCATGGGATATGAGTTGAATGCATAGAGCATCTAAAAATACTAAAAAACCATCACTCTAGCAAAGGTCTAAGTGCCCATTTTATAAGAAAAAAGCCCCAACAAATCTATACCGACTAGTTTTTTGCTTAAACCTAAGTCTGTTTGGTTCAATCGAAAATGGCCAGAGAGAGTCCAAAAGGTTGCTAGACAAAATTTGACACTTTCAGTTGGACCGAATGGAATTTTTGGTCGAATTGAATTAGGCCGAAGGTTCAACTGATTGGACCGAAAAAGTGCAAAAAAAATTTATTGCTTGTTAGACACTTTCGATCATTTTAGGTTGGACCGAAGTTGGTCCAGGTCGATCCAAAATTTTTCAAAATACTTCTAAAGCGTAGCCGATCTTGTTCAAATTAAATCATTAGGCTTAGGATGATAAAATAAGGTTTTCCTTATTAAATTATATCATCTAGTGGTAGGTTATTTTGGAACTTAAGAGGTATAAGGCTAGTATCACAAAGGCACCTCAATTTACCTATGTCTTCAAGCCTTGATGCTTCAAGTCGTCGAGTCTTCAATCTTCCAATGTCTTCCAATGGGGGCTTCATAGACTCAAGATATACTAACACATGTCATTGACAAACTGAGGCACTAACAATCTGACCTGGTTTAAAGTTATTTTGATCCAATCTTTTAGGTATAATTACTGGTAGTGGGCTACAAGTTAGTAAGGTAAATGACTCAATTTAACTTGGATTGTTATCTACTCGATCAAATTTCACTGTGTCAACTCAGTTGGTCACCAAGTTGATAATTCAATGTATTGTACCTGATTGAGGGTTGAATTCTAACCCGAATCGGACATGTTTGGTTCAGTTTTCTCAGAGGATTCAATGTGGATACCGAATTTGGGAGTATGCTTGAGATTTAGCACCAAGTTGGAGCGAGTTAACAACTAAGTAAGTTGGCTCCCTAATTAAATATTGCATATCAGACCCATTTATTGCATGGATTTACAAGCATGACACCGTTTAATAGCCTAATTTAATTGAATTTGTGATGCGGGGCGTCTTCATGAGCTTGGACTGAGAAAGGACACTAAAAAGCATGGATTTACCGATCTGATGACACTAAAGCATGGGACGGACTCTAGAAGACCAAGAGCGACGAAATTATACACCAGGGGTCCGCAGAAATCGAGGAATCGAAGCTCAAGTGGCCTGAAAAGTGTCCAGAATGCAAGATCATAGGGTTCCCACCATCTGATCAGTTCGAAACTTCACACGTGGCTTGAGGACCATAAATAAACCGTACACGTAAAATTTCAGCCCCTGGATCACTGTGAAAGTGGCCCAACGGACAGATCAGCCCCTTAAATCCTTAAGTGGGGCCCACCTGATATCTGGATATTCTCCATTTTTGGTCTCAACAGTTTAAATGAGCTGACAAAACTGATGGACGGAACGGATTTCTCATTAATATCTCTGTGGGGCCCCGCCGGTGATGAATGTGCATAGCAATCACGTGCACCAGCCGTGCACCCGTGCATTCAAAGTCGGTCAGCAGGCGCTGACCGACTCAAACTCATATTTTTAAAAAAAAAAAAAAAAAACGCAACAGCGTTTTCGCTGTCGTCCGCCGGTCCTCCTCAGTGGGGCCCACTCGACACCTGGAGTGATGATCCGAACCGTCCATTGTATCAAGAGGGTGGGCGTGAACATCGCCTAGGTGGCGTAATCTCGGAAGATAATGGAGAGTGGATTTCAGCTGTTAAAACGGATGATTAACGGTGACTTGAAAGATAACGTGGGTCACATGGAATTTAATCCAAAAGTAGTGCTTCCCACCTGATTTTTCGAGTAGAACGCAGTGGACGGCTCGGATTTTTCAAAAAGACAGTGAAATGGGGCCCACCATCGTCACAGCGTCAATGACGCTACCCTATTTTCGCAACCGGAAGCCGTCCGATTTTTACGGCGGATTGTACGCCCTTGGGCGAGGTCGGACAGCTAATCTGAACCGTTCATCATGTAGGTGGGCCAGAAAGCTCCCAGAGGACGTTGTCCTTTTGGAAGGAAAGCAAAGAAGAAGAAGAGGAGGAGACTCCGAGTTTGTTGCGTGATTCAGAGTCCGGTCCTGTTACAAACAGCCTGCGAAAGGCAGGACGGGCAGCTTCCGCAGCCGAGTCCGGCCAGGACTCCACAACAGGGAGGTGAGAAGAAAGATAAAAGGAGAGGTCTCGGTTTGGGTTAAGGGGGAGAAAAAAAGCTGGAACGGGATCAGCGGGAGCTGGAAGTTGGAGGCTGGTTCAGTGGCTGGAGAGAGAGAGAGCAGTGGCTGGAGAGAGAGAGCCGTCTTTGGTTTGGGAGACAGAGAGTGCAGGGTGGTCTGCTGCTGTAACCGTTTGGAAAAGGTGGACGTGGCTGGAAGCAGCGGCTGGGTTTGGCAGGGACGAGAAGTGGTTTTTTTCTCTTCTTCCTTCTTGTTCTTTTCTTTTCCTTTTTATTTTTATTTCGTTGTTTATTCAGCCCATTCATGTGTGGCTAAATCTCTTAGCTAGGGCTAAGAGGTGAAGCCTGTAGCGAGATGGGAAATTATATTTTGTTCCTGTAATTTCAAATTCATAAACTGAATGTGATTCTAGTTGATTATTCAAGGAATATTTTTCTTAGTCTTTAATGGTCTGTTGTGACTGAAATTACAATGGGTTTGCAAATGGCTTTAAATAATTCTTTTCCCTTTTGATGTTTATGGCGTCAGGAAGCCCTGTTGTTCATCATTGTCCCATGGGCATGGTAGGATGACAGTACCTTCCTGATCTTCATACATTGTTGATTGGTTGGTAATTAGTTTAATTCTATTGTTTACTTTGCCCCCTGGGCATGGTTTGGTGATGGAATCCATTCTAATTCATATACCTTTCATCTCTTGAAAACCAGATCAAGTAAGTTCAGTTTGAATTCCATAATCCTTGATGCAGGCATAAGATCTCCCTGATCTCTACAAGTGGATCCTCTGAATCCCTAGTTTCTTAAATTCTTATTATCTTAAAGTTTTAGATAATTATTCCACAATTATTCCTTAAATTCTATTTGGTTTAGATCACATCTTAGTCTAGTTCTAGTTCTACTTGGTTCGGATAACGTACAGGTATCAGTCCCTGTGGATTCGACCTCGGTCTTACCGAGTTTATTACTACATCACAACTCTATACTTGGGGAGTGAACAAGTGTTGCCGGGGACTGACGGTTACGATTTTCTGAAATTAATTGGTTTTAGGATTAGTTTAAGATTAGGATTTTACTAACCTTAGTTTTTATTTATTTATTTATTTTTATTTGAGTTCAAAACTAACTTGTTTCCTGTTTTATAGGATCTGGACATAAGTTTCTACATTGGTAATTCATTCCTAATCTCTCTACTTTTTCATATTTTTAGAATTAGGGTTTAAATTTTAGTAACTTTCTAATTCTAACACTTTTAGAATCTAATTTTGTTTCTTAATTTATTTTTAGAATTTTTGTTTAGAAACTAACCTTCCTATTTTGTAGGCCGTTAAGATAGAAATCTCTATTTTGGTACACTCCTTCCCTACTTTCTATTTTTTTAATTCTCTTTTAGTAATTTACTTTCTAGTATAGGACTTTCTTAGTTTACTTTAGAAATTTCCGCTTTTCTTTAAAGAATACCTTCTTTTAGAAATTAAGTTACTGTTATTTTTCTTTTAAAGTATCATTCTTCTCTTTTTAAGAATCTAACTTATTTTTGTTTTATTTTGCAGGTTTTTCACTTAGGACTCCAATTTGGTAATTTCTTTCCAACTCTCTCTTTCTTTCTAGATTTTCTTTTCCTTTCTTAGGATTAGGTTTTTAATCGAGGGCTGCGAGTGTTTTTCATGCCCAAGTGGGCCCGTGACGACACTCGACGTCTCTTGACTGAAGGAGGAGTGGTTGAGGGGTTGACTATCCATCGCAGGATTAGACACCGCTCGAAATCCCCTGAGTTAACTGAAGTTATGGCTGAACACCAACCTCCTCTACTTCCACCCAGGGTGGAGGATACCCAAGATGAGAATGAGGTGCAACAGGCACCCCCGCCTCGTACTTTACGAGATTTTCTACAACCGGCGGGAGTGAGTACGCCCTCATGCATGATTTTTCCTGAAAACACAGGACAAATGGACATCAAGCCAGGAGTTATCCAACTCCTTCCCAAATTCCATGGACTTGAATCAAAGAGTCCATATTTACATTTGAAAGAGTTCGATGAAATAATAGCTACATTATGTTTTCCTAATGTATCTGAAGATACAATTAGGCTGAAACTCTTTCCTTTTTCCTTAAAAGAGAAAGCTAAGACGTGGTTACATTCACTACGTCCTAGATCCATTGGCACATGGAACGACATGCAGAGGGAATTCATAAAAAAATTCTTCCCACATCATAAAACGATTACCCTCAGAAAAGCAATCATGAACTTTGCCCAAAAGGAAGATGAAACATTCTTCCAATGTTGGGAAAGGTTCAAAGATTTGGTCAGTTCATGCCCACAACACGGATTTGAAACGTGGCGCATTACAAATTTTTTCTACGATGGACTGACATCTTCCATGCGCCAAATGGTCGAGACAATGTGTAATGGAGAATTCATTAATAAAGATGTCAACGAGGTATGGGACTACCTCGACAGTTTGGCTGAAAAAACACAATCTTGGGACTATTACCCAAAGTCGAACACCACGTCTAGGCCAACTCAATCAAAGGAGAAAGGTGGATTATATCTCTTGAAAGAAGAGGATGATCTCAAGTGTAAAGTGACTACGCTCATAAGGAAAGTTGAGGCCATGGAAGGAAAGAAGGATAAGGTCAATGAAATTGTTTGCGGCATCTGTGATTGCAACATTCACACAACTGAAAACTGTCCTACAATACCTGCCTTTCGAGGAGTGTTGAATGAACAAGCCAATGCCGTAAATAACTATCAAAGACCTTTTACTGGACCTAACTCCAACACATACAATCCTGGCTGGAAAAATCATCCAAACTTTAGTTGGAGGAATGGACAAACGGCGACTCCTCCAGGTTTCTTCAATCAAAATCCAAATCAAGTGAAACCTCAAGAGGAACCGGTTCAAAATCCCATACAAGAGCTGGCTCAGGCAATGCGTGGAATTACAGATTTTATGCAAAAGATAGATTCTCGTATGACGGTTATAGAAAAGGGGATGCTTCCTGCACAACCTCTCCCCAATCCTAAACCGCAATACGAGAATAATGATCCCAGCTCTTCAAATCAGATGGGACATGCTAAATCCATCACCACTCTTAGGAGTGGGAAGATCATTGATAAAACTCTTCCGGTTAGGCCCGAAAAGCCTCAAGAACCAAAAGAGGACAACAATGATGGATCCAGTGATGCCCCACAAAAAGTGGAACCGGAACTTTTAGAGAAGCCAGTTGCTCCATTCCCCCAACGGTTGGTTTCACCAAAACCTCTCTCTAACTCTCAGGATATCCTAGAGGTGTTGAAACAGGTGAAAGTCAACATTCCTCTACTTGATGTCGTTAAACAGATACCTTCATATGCCAAATTCCTAAAAGACTTATGCACGACCAAGCGACGGAAAATTATTCAAAAGAAAATCTTCTTGACTGAGAAAGTGAGTGTCATCCTGAAGCAAGACGTGCCGCAGAAATTCAAGGATCCCGGTAGCCCAACCATATCATGTGTAATCGGGAACCATCGAATTGATCACGCACTTCTTGACTTAGGAGCGAGCGTCAATCTGATTCCCTACTCGGTATACAAACAGTTAGGTTTGGGTGAATTAAAACCCACCCTAACCACACTACAACTTGCTGATCACTCTGTTCGTGTACTAAGAGGGATAATTGAGGATGTGTTGGTCCAAGTTGATAGATTTTACTACCCTGTAGACTTTATCATCCTGGACACCGAACCCATCAATAACATGAGCACTCAGATTCCCGTCATTCTTGGTCGCTCATTCCTTGCCACGTCAAATGCAATTATCAATTATAGGAATGGTATCATGACCATGTCTTTTGGAAATTTGACATTGGAGTCAAACATTTTTTTCAATAACGGCAGCAACTCAGAGGATGATGACGATTTCCAAGACATTAACATGATTGACTCTTTCGTGGAAGATACGACACCTCTGACCTTATCCTCCGACCATCTAGAGACGTGCCTGGCCCACTCCCATGATTTTGATGATGACATGATTAGGGAGACGTGCGCCTTGCTTGATACTGCACCGGTACTTGAAGTTAACCGATGGAGGCCACAATTTGAAGAATTACCACAAACTGATGTAGTGCCTCTACCGTCTAACCTCAAGCCGCCGAAGCTTGACCTAAAACCGTTGCCCTCTGATTTGAAATATGCATATTTGGGTCAAGATGAGACATACCCGGTGGTGATCTCTGCCCACCTGGAGAAAGAACAGGAGAGTATGCTTATATCTACTCTCATTGAGCATAAAGGAGCCCTGGGATGGACGATAGCGGACCTCAAAGGAATCGATCCCTCGATTTGTACTCACCACATATATCTTGAGGATAATGCAAAAACCGCTCGGCAACCACAACGTAGACTAAATCCAAATATGAAGGAAGTGGTTAAAGCCGAGGTTCTTAAACTACTGGACGTGGGTATTATATACCCTATATCTGACAGTCAGTGGGTGAGTCCAACTCAAGTGGTTCCTAAGAAGTCTGGAATCACCATCGTAGCCAATGCTAATAATGAACTCGTGCCAACTAGAGTCACTACTGGTTGGAGAATGTGCATTGACTACAGGAAGTTAAATACCGTCACGAGGAAAGACCACTTTCCTTTACCATTCATTGATCAGATCCTGGAAAGGTTAGCTGGTCATTCCTATTACAGTTTTCTTGACGGGTATTCGGGCTATAACCAGATAGAGATAGCCCCTGAAGACCAGGAAAAGACCACATTTACATGTCCCTACGGCACCTTTGCCTATCGAAGGATGCCATTCGGACTATGTAATGCCCCTGCCACCTTTCAGCGATGTATGCTTAGTATCTTTTCTGACATGGTGGGGCAATATCTAGAGGTCTTCATGGACGATTTCTCTGTTTACGGTCCATCTTTCAGCAAGTGCTTGGAAAGTCTTAAATGTGTGCTGAAAAGATGTGAAGAAAAGAACACAGTACTTAATTGGGAGAAGTGCCATTTCATGGTTCGAAGGGAATTGTCCTTGGGCATATCATCTCGGCCAAAGGAATCGAGGTAGATAAGGTAAAAATCGATCTTATCTCTAACCTACCTCCACCCAAGAACATCAGAGACGTGCGATCCTTCTTAGGACACGCAGGATTTTACAAGCGATTCATAAAGGACTTTAGTCTCCTCTCTCGTCCATTATGTAATCTTCTTCAAAAGGATGTTCCGCGAGTGGATCGAGCAATGCCAGGAAGCTTTCACCAAGCTTAAAGGCACATTAACCACCGCACCTATCATGCACCACCCGATTGGAACCTTCCTTTTGAGCTTATGTGCGACGCTTGATTATGCTCTTGGGGCGGTCCTAGGCCGAGAGAAAAGACAAGAAGCCCTACGTCATTCACTACGCAAGTAGGACTCTAAATCCCGCCCAAGTGAACTACTCGACTACGGAAAAGGAACTCTTAGCCGTAGTGTTCGCCTTGGACAAATTTAGGTCCTACCGATCGGATCCAAGATCATTATGTACACAGATCATGCGGCACTCAAGTATCTTCTTTCTAAGAATGATTCTAAGCCCCGCTTGATAAGATGGATCCTTCTACTCTAAGAATTTGATTTGGAAATTAAAGATAAAAAGGAGTAGAGAACGTAGTGGTGATCACCTTTCTCGCCTTAATACCTCGATTCCCTTGAGGCGACCCATATCAATGACATGTTCCCCGATGAACAATTGTTCAGAATCTCCCATTCGCCTTGGTTCGCCGATATTGCTAATTATCTTGCTACGGGTTTCACACCGACACAGTGGACCGCGCAAGATAAGAAGAAATTTTTCACCGAGGTGCGCAACTTTTTCTGGATGATCCTTATTTATTTAAATATTGCCCGGACCAAATTCTAAGGAGATGTGTACCGGACGATGAGCATCAGAGCGTCATCTTCTGTCACTCTCAGGCTGTGGTGGTCACTTTTCTGCTAAAAAGACCACGGCCAAGATTCTGCAGTGTGGCTTTTTCGGCCCACTATGTTCGGGGACACTCATGAGTTTTGCAAAGCTTGTGAGCGTTGTCGAAATTGGGAGCATTGTCCGTCGAAATATGATGCCTTTGAATCCCATCCTTATCATTGAAGCATTTGATTCTTTGGGGCAACTATATCATGGGACCATTCCCACAATCGTTTTGAAATCTGTATATTTTGCTCGCCGTGGATTATGTCACTAAATGGGTTGAAGCGATTCCGTGTCGAAAGAATGACCATCGCACGGTCATTAAATTCTTAAAAGAGAACATCCTTTCTCGATTCGGAACGCCTCGAGCCATCATTAGTGATGGGGGCTCACATTTTTGTAATAGACCATTCGAGAGCTTAATGAAGAAATACGGTATCTCTCATAAGGTGAGCACCCCATACCATCCGCAGACAAGTGGACAAGCTGAGATTTCCAATAGGGAGATTAAACACATTTTGGAAAAAACGGTTAACCCAGATCGTAAGGATTGGTCAATCCGATTGACCGATGCCTTATGGGCATACCGTACTGCCTTTAAAACCCCTATTGGAATGTCTCCCTTTAGACTTGTCTATGGGAAAGCTTGTCACTTGCCTGTGGAGTTGGAACATAAAGCGTACTGGGCGATCAAAAATCTTAATTTCAATCTGGACAACGCTGGCTCGCTACGCAAACTTCAATTGAATGAACTTGAAGAAATCCGGAATGATGCATACGATAATTCGAGAATTTACAAGGACAAGATGAAAGCATTTCATGACCAACACATTTCGCGAAAATCATTCACGCCTGGTCAGAAGGTCCTTTTGTACAATTCTCGATTACATCTCTTTCCGGGTAAGCTTCGATCTCGTTGGACCGGTCCTTATATTGTTGTCACAGTTTTTCCGCATGGGGCCGTTGAGATAAGAGATCCCGACAATGGCAAGGAGTTTAAAGTCAATGGACATCGATTGAAACCATTTGTCGAGAAATTTGATTCAGAGGACATGTCCATGCCTCTGGCTGATCCTGTTTACCAGGATTAATCTCCTAGTCTGATGGAGGTATAGGTAAGTTTCCTATTTTCTTTGATTAATGGTCCATTCGTGTCTGGCTGAAGACGTTAAACTTAGCGCTCCTGGGAGGCAACCCATCCTTTCATTTCATTTCATTTTCCTAGTTAGTTAGTTCAATGTTTGTGGGTAACATTACTGCAAACCCTCACGAGACTACAACTCGTCCACTAGGGGTAACCTAGGGGTTTAAAGGCTTGTTGCATGCGCTAAATGCAATCGAGAGCACCTGCGAAAGTGGTATAGGTAGGATTTTATTTTTGTTAGTTCTGTGTCACTTTATCTCTCGTGCTGACCGGATTCCATGCTGCGATCTCTTGGAAAGTCTCTCACGATTCATCATCCAGGTACTATCTTCCCTTCACTCTTTCTTTACTTTTGTTGTCCTATGCGCATTCCATACTCATATCCTTTACATTGAGGACAATGTAGCTTTTAAGTTGGGGGTGGGAGATTAGGTTACCTAATCAGTATTTTCTTGAGCAAAAATTGTGAAAATTTTTAAATTTTTTCTGGACTTTCTGGTGAATTCAAAGTGATTGGATGACCATCTTTGATTTAGAATTACAGGATATGGAATGTTGGTGATTTACTGCTCTTGGATTCAGTTGCTCGTTAGATTTCACAGTTAAGTTTAATTATTAATCCATGATTAGAAGTTGTAAACATTGATTGAGTCATGATTTCACATGTCACATCTCGCTTACACATTAAGATTTCAGTTTGAAACTGATGGGTTAATTTGGTGATCAGTAAGCATAGAAGGAACCAACTTGAACAATTGCCCGTCAAGATCAATTAAAAGGAAGAGATATCGTTGAAAAAGGTTAGGCAAAGAATCTTCACTATAGGTTTGCTCCCTATAAGTGTGGATTTCATTCCCCTTCTTGGTTTTTAGTCTAAAAAAAAACAAAAAAAACAAAAAAAACTGAAGGAATGAAAAGATGATCTTTGAGGCAAGCTTTGGTTATTATGAATTCTCTTGTTGATTACCAACGATATCCTGAAATAAAGAATTGAATATTAATGTTGAAAGTTGGGATTACACTTTACATCTGTGGAACTCAATGTTTAGGATTATTTCTAATTAAGGGACTAATACTTTGAATGAAGTTTATCGTGTGTTTGAGTCTAGGAGAGAGTAAGGCCCAACATTCATGAATTGTTGAATTCTGAATATCTAGATTGTTTTCCAAAATCACTCGAGTTCATAGAAATTCTCCTGTAATTCTCAACTTATTTTTCGCATACTTTGCTCGGGACTAGCAAAATGCTGGTTGGGGGTTGTGTTGAGGGTCAAATATTGCATATCAGACCCATTTATTGCATGGATTTACAAGCATGACACCGTTTAATAGCCTAATTTAATTGAATTTGTGATGCAGGGCGTCTTCATGAGCTTGGACTGAGAAAGGACACTAAAAAGCATGGATTTACCGATCTGATGACACTAAAGCATGGGACGGACCCTATGAGACCAAGATCGACAGATTTACACGCCAGGGATCCAAGAAAATCGAGGAATCGAAGCTCAAGTGGCCTGAAAAGTGTCCAGAATGCAAGATCATAGGGTTCCCACCATCTGATTAGTTCGAAACTTCACACGTGGCTTGAGGACCATAAATAAACCGTACACGTAAAATTTCAGCCCCTGGATCACTGTGAAAGTGGCCCAACGGACAGATCAGCCCCTTAAATCCTTAAGTGGGGCCCACCTGATATCTGGATATTCTCCATTTTTGGTCTCAACAGTTTAAATGAGCTGACAAAACTGATGGACGGAACGGATTTCTCATTAATATCTCTGTGGGGCCCCGCCGGTGATGAATGTGCATAGCAATCACGTGCACCAGCCGTGCACCCGTGCATTCAAAGTCGGTCAGCAGGCGCTGACCGACTCAAACTCAGATTTTTTAAAAATTACGCAGCAACGTTTTCGCTGTCGTCCGCCGGTCCTCCTAGTGGGGCCCACTCGACACCTGGAGTGATGATCCGAACCGTCCATTGTATCAAGAGGGTGGGCGTGAACATCGCCTAGGTGGCGTAATCTCGGAAGATAATGGAGAGTGGATTTCAGCTGTTAAAACGGATGATTAACGGTGACTTGAAAGATAACGTGGGTCACATGGAATTTAATCCAAAAGTAGTGCTTCCCACCTGATTTTTCGAGTAGAACGCAGTGGACGGCTCGGATTTTTCAAAGACAGTGAAATGGGGCCCACCATCGTCACAGCGTCAATGACGCTACCCTATTTTCGCAACCGGAAGCCGTCCGATTTTTACGGCGGATTGTACGCCCTTGGGCGAGGTCGGGATCAAAACAGACCATGTTCGGTCGAAATCTTGAGGAGAAGCTGTTGGACGGCATGGATCCCTCAAATGATAGATAAAGTGGGCCCCACCAATCATTCTTACGCAGGAAACCTCTTTGTTGCGTGATTCAGAGTCCGGTCCTGTTACAAACAGCCTGCGAAAGGCAGGACGGGCAGCTTCCGCAGCCGAGTCCGGCCAGGACTCCACAGCAGGGAGGTGAGAAGAAAGATAAAAGGAGAGGTGGCTGTACGTGGAGTGGGGGGTCTTAAGCTGGAGACAGGGAGCAAGAGGAATTGGAAGCAGCAGCTGGTTCTTTTTTTTGCTAGACGTGGCTGGAGAGAGAGCAGTGGCTGGAGAGAGAGAGCCGTCTTTGGTTTGGGAGACAGAGACTGCAGGGTGGTCTGCTGCTGTAACCGTTTGGAAAAGGTGGACGTGGCTGGAAGCAGCGGCTGGGTTTGGCAGGGACGAGAAGTGGTTTTTTTCTCTTCTTCCTTCTTGTTCTTTTCTTTTCCTTTTTATTTTTATTTCGTTATTTATTCAGCCCATTCATGTGTGGCTAAACCTCTTAGCTAGGGCTAAGAGGTGAAGCCTGTAGCGAGATGGGAAATTATATTTTGTTCCTGTAATTTCAAATTCATAAACTGAATGTGATTCTAGTTGATTATTCAAGGAATATTTTTCTTAGTCTTTAATGGTCTGTTGTGACTGAAATTACAATGGGTTTGCAATGGCTTTGAATATTTCTTTTTCCTTTTTATATTTATGAAGTCAGGAAGCCCTGTTGTTCATCATTGTCCCATGGGCATGGTAGGATGACAGTACCTTCCTGATCTTCATACATTGTTGATTGGTTGGTAATTAGTTTAATTCTATTGTTTACTTTGTCTCCTGGGCATGGTTTGGTGATGGAATCCATTCTAATTCATATACCTTTCATCTCTTGAAAACCAGATCAAGTAAGTTCAGTTTGAATTCCATAATCCTTGATGCAGGCATAAGATCTCCCTGATCTCTACAAGTGGATCCTCTGAATCCCTAGTTTCCTTCCTCTGAATTCCTTAAAGTTTTAGATAATTATTCCACAATTATTTCTTAAATTCTATTTGGTTTAGATCACATCTTAGTCTGGTTCTAGTTCTACTTGGTTTCAGATAACGTACAGGTATCAGTCCCTGTGGATTCGACCTCGGTCTTACCGAGTTTATTACTACATCACAACCCTATACTTGGGGAGTGAACAGCCCCTAATTACTTGTTCTCCAAAGCTTTATTAATATAGGTTAATTTAGAATTAATCCTAGATTTTAAATTGAATTGATTGTAGAAAACTTATTTTTCCAAATTGGGGATCTACCTCTTTCAATCAAACCAAGTTAAACAGGTTATTTGAGGTGAGTGGACCTTAAATCTTTCCCATTTGAACTTTAATTTGGGCTTGAATAAGATTAATTAATATATATCATTTGATTAAATATAGGGGATATTTTTCTTTCCCAAATCCCACTCTTAGTGCTCATTAGTGCCTTCTAATCAAGCAAGAAGATAATCCACACTTCAAGGTGAGGATTACCCTTCAAGCTTTCCACCATTATGATAGTTTAATTGTAATGACCCGAAAAATTTCGTACTAAGACACGAGTATTACCTCAAATTCTTGAGAAGTTATATGTGGGTTAATTAGCACTAAATTCGATTGCTTGTGAAATTAGCACAAATCACTTTAAATTTGATCTGCCAGACTCAAAACCTATAGAATCGTTAGCGCTATGTTACCCTGAAATCTAGGATTCAACGCTAAATCCAGTTGCACTCGGGAGTACTTGGAAACTTTGTATCGGACCTGGACCGCGCGTCGAAAGTCCGATAGCGATGATCTTAGACAATTATGATCACCTTGTTGGGCTTGACCATCACCTTAAAGATCAAGGCCAGATGATGTCCTAAGTCAATTTGCTTGAGTCCAGAGTAAAGAAGGTGAGAAAGGTGAGGAATTAAATGTGAATTTATGAAATCTGAGTCGTGTCGCTTGCGCGATGATTTTAAGCAATCTGACCATTGGATTCTGACACAAATTTAGCCTCGGATCAGGGAAGATGGCCTAAGCATGTCATAGTGCCGGTGGACCTGATCGAGTTTCGGTGACCATTGAATTGAGATTTATCCGCCACGGCTGATCTGTAAATCCGATCAGTACAAAAACTCAGCTTGACCTAGATCCATGGTCAGTGAGCTTAAGTCTGACCGCACGTGTAAAAGGGACCATCAGAAGCGCTCCGTTGGATCGAAATAGACCTGATTTGGTTATAACCTAAGTATACCTTGGCCCTGGGGCTCTTTTCATCAATTTTAGGCCTATATAAAGACATTAAAACCCTCACTCTCAATTCCATACGAATTTCCTAAACCCTAGCTAAGGGAGAGAGAGGAAAAGAGAGAGAAAGTGAGAGAGAAGTTGGTGAATCATCTTGAGGTTCTTCCCTGTTATTCTGCGTCTCTAAACCATCACTTCTGAATCGTTATTCCGGCGATTTTAAGTTCATTCTTGGGTAAGTTAATCAAACCCTAGTCTGTTTTGGAGCTTAGAATAGTCTAAGTGTTGATGTAGTTCATTTTATTCATGCCTTAGGTTTTCTAGTCGCCGTTGACGAAGACTTATCGTCTGAATCAGATCTGTTGCTCATTTTCTGGTTTAAGGTGCGGACTATATTCGTATAGGTTATGGTTTTCAAGGCTTTCAATGTCAGATAATGGTTTATTATTGTTGTGGGTGTAATTTCACATGCCAAATGCGATGTTCATTTTACGTTCCTGATATATATGAGCTATATTGAGATTCGTGTATTCTATGTATATGTAGAAAGTATTGTATAAGTATGAAATACGAGCATGTGTTTGCCATGATTAATTGTCGTGTATTTGTGTTAGTTGTATGTGTAGCAACTCCTTGATGAAAGGAATTGTCCAAATGTGTGTTATCACCAACATACGTCATGTATGTTGGAATATGTAGTCTAAGTGTTTGTAGAAATGTCTGAATAATCAAGTGTGTTATATACAGTACTTTTTATGGGTGTTGAGAAGAGATTCTCAACTATCTTGTTGGTGTGAATGATTTTCTACATGCAATTTACATTTCTTGTTGTTTAAATTGAGGCACTACTTATGTGTATATCCATGTTAAGTTGATATTCATCAAATGCTCCTATACTGTATGATTAGAATTGTTGATCCATTATTGTTCTAAATTGCTGGTATGAATATCTGTTATACTTGAATGTGTTTGGGACTATGAAATAGTCCAGGGAATCGGTAATAGACCTTGAGTTCATGGCCGAGGTTGTTTCCGTCACGTAGGACGTGTTTGACGAACCCGAGTCGTATTAAGATTGACGGCAGTGGTTTGGCCACACGGAGTGTTTGTGCACTCTATGTCGTTCAACTCAACGTGCGCTCGTGCTAGTCGAGCTCGTCAAGTAACCCGATTGTCCCTGTGGATGTGCACCTTGTATGAACGTTATTGTTTGAATCTAGGGTACTAAACATACCGATGCAATTCCGTTAATCATTGTACCTTGATCCGCTAAGACTCATGAGCCAGGCATGGTGGTATGAGACACTGTGGTCGAGCTGTCGGCCTACGCTAGGGTGACGAGCCTCCCCGTAGTGACTAGTGAGCACACCAGACTCGTGAGCCGATTATAGTGGTATGGGACACTATATTCGTGTTGTCGGCCTACATTGATTGGTGACGAGCCCTTTGTAGTGAACTTGAGCATACCTTGATACTGCATTGAGGCAACGAGCCTTAGCGTAGTAACTAAGGTATGATAGACATGCATTGATTGGTGACGAGCCCTTTGCAGCGACCTAGAACCATATGATCGTCTGAGACTGCCTAGGACTGACGACCCTAGAATGGATCACTGTATGGAAATTGATATGAGGAAGGTACCTTAGCTTCCCAATCCTGTTGTATGAAAAGGATTAATAATAACTTGGTAATCATGTTCATGCACCGCATTGCATGTGCATTGACGTCGTTGGCACTGCGGGAGGTTGTCATACGCACCGTAAGATGAAGACGCAGAGGGAGTGCAGGCGAGAGCATGCATCATTTCTATATACATCCTTACATTAACAAGAGTAATTAGGACGTGTTTAATTGTATTGCCTTATCATTACTGCTTGATTGATTTGATAACATGTTAACTTTTACTATGTAGTTCCACTGAGTTGATCACTCACTCCCACATTCTGGAACGGTATTTCAACACCAACCAGACTCTGTCTTAGATGCAGATGATGATGCGACCCCTGAGGCAAAGCAGGAGTACGAGGACGACGAGGATGCATTTTCTTTTATGCAGTTCTCAGGCGGGTTCGTGTGAGCCACGTCCTGATCTACGGGGATTCTGAATTTTCTGTTGTAATAGATAATTTCATTTTAATACTTGTATTTTGAAGACAAACACTTGTAATTATGACCTGGCAGAGCATACATATCACAGGGACTTGCACATATACACATATATTTCTTTAAGTCTTCCACTTGCGACTTTCACTTATCCCTGAATTATGTTTACAGTTTAGCTTAATCTATTCCATATTTTATGCACTCATACAGATAACATACATCCATCATTGCATATGTTGCATAAGTGATGTTTTGAAACTCGGGAGTTGAGTTATGCTCGACCCCCGAATTTCAGGGCGTTACATTAATGAACTTTTCCTTTTAATTCATTAATTTTCTTAATCCAGTGTTCGTGACTAAATTACATTTATGATCTAATAGTATATTGAGTTACAAACTGTGAATTTTAGTTTGGGTAATTCTTTAAATGCGTGTATTTGATTTATTTCTAATTCTTAATATGTTATACATTTTATTTTGAGTATTCTTACATGTATAGATTTTAAAATGTTTTAAGCTATTCTATTGTGGAATTAGTTGCTCTAATGTGATTGGAGTACATTGCTTGTGGATTGGTAGGGATGATGTATTTGAAAGAAGTGATGGGATGTACGCAAATGGAAGTGTGGACTAATGTGTGGTTTTGGTTGTCAAGCCACACTTTGAAATGGAATGAATTTTGTGGATTGTCACATTGTTGAAAGGGTGGGTTATATGATAACCTTTTTTTGTATTGTGGTAGACATGTCATTGAAAATGTACCTCAAACTAGTAGCTTCATTTGTATAAGAACTGGATGGAATTTGAATGTAAACTTACTATCTTTGTGGATCATTTGTGCTTAAGTGGCTTATGCATTGAACCCTTATTTTGTATCCTTACATGGACTTTGTGCCAAATGTGGCTTGTGGGAGGAACCCTTTGTTGAATTTATATATAAATTTATGATGGTAAGGACTACTTTATGAATCATGACTTGGGTTGGCCCCTAGTTGTAGAAGTTTCACATAAATGGATTATTTGCAAATTAGACTAATAAAGGTTGGACTAATCATACATTTATGGCATGCGGACTTTCACTCAGTGATTAGTCATTATAAGCACGTACCTTGGTATATCTTCACTGATGACTAATCATTGCATGGTCGTCCATTTTGTGTGGGATTTTCACCTGGTGATTAGTTATTGTTCACACATACCTTTGGGTACTTTAGCGGATGACTAATTATTGTATGGTCGTCTCTTTTCTTTTTGCATCGTGGGTTCTACCCACATTTTTCAGCTAGATATGTATCCCTAAGTTTGAAGGACATTTCATGCATATATGCATTTAAAGAAAGATTTGAAGTATGGACTATTTATTGTGTTGTATGTTTTTCCTTGTAACTATACTCGGCTATTATAATGGTTTGGTAAATACTCCATTGTATTTCTCATTGTGATGGACACCCATGGTTATTATGTGTAATTGCACCAACATATGATGTAGATGATGGATAGGTAATAGGAAATGTGGAGCAGGATGATGATTCAAGAGATAAGTGGCCTTACTTATCTCCGGAGGAGCTCGGCAATCTCGCAGCTTGAGAAAAGTTGTTTTTAGTTCTTTCTATGTTGAGAGACCTTAGTGGCTCTATTCCAGCATTTTGTTAGATTGTATACTTTGGTTTATATAAGCCCCATGGGCAAATATTTGGATATGTTGTTCGGTTTAGACTTTTTACTCAATGCATAATTTCTTTACTTATATTGTGGTGCCTATTTTTATAATGTTACACAAGTTTTCGTTGTAATGAGGATTTCACCTAAAGTTAACACTTGAGATTTCATGTACGAGTACTAAAGTCGAGCTACGAAATTGGGGCGTTGTAGCTATATATATATATATATATATATATATATATTAGGTGATATAACTAGTGATCATATTGGATTTTAGGCACAACAAGTTACAGCCAACATAATTTTTAGTTTTTTGGATTGTAATTTTCTTCCGCACTTGGAAACACAATAGGGCTTTTAGATATTCGAATATCTCCCCATCAAATGTAATTTCGACATTTCATCCTATGTCCATACAGTCAAAGGAATAAATATGAAGAGTCAGAACATTCTACAAGGATCCTTACTCTTCGTCGGTGTTAGACTCTCAGGAGTTTCAACACCCGGTCAAGGGTTCGTGTATACATAGGTGGTGAAATTCCACTATGTCGTGAGTGTGTGGGGGTGTGTGCATGTGTAAAAAAAAAAAATAATTTTTTTAAAAAAAAAGAAAAAAGCATTTTACGAGAATATCATATTATTCCAAGAATTTTCAGGTAAAAACCCCATATGTTAATCGATATTAATAAGTTGTCTAATTAAAATTACTAGTTAATATTTTAAAAATAAAAAATAATAATAACAATATGTGAAACTTTTGAATATACCCTTAGAAACCATAAACAAGAGGTTGGGTTGGACTCGAAGTGGGCTGACAAGCCTTCATACAAAGCTCGAACCTAGCTCAATTAATAAATGGGCTTCACTTTTAGGCCCGAGCCTAGCCCTTGCTAGCTCAAATCCAGCCTGATAGCCCTAGTTAGCAGCTCTCATTCACTGTACATGTGTAGTTTAAAGAAACTCATTAATTAGCTTGGGGTCATTTCAATGATCCAAATGATTTTTATATAATAGGACTCTTTGTAGATGAAGTGTATTAAAAAATATAAAAATAATAAAAATAAAATAATAAAATAAAAAATAAAAAAATCTCAGAATCGATTGTTTCAAACCATTGATCATTTAAATCTTTTCCTTAAGGGCCGGCCATAGGAACAAGGCTTTTACAGACCGACTAGGTACAAAGGCAGAGCACATGAGACTAGGGTTGAGCTAGCCTTAACCCCGGCCTGACCTATCACCACCCCTACATGTAATATGGATCACAACACAATGTCTTCGCCCATTTGCAAAGATTAAACCAAGTACCCTTTTCAAGAGACTCATCCTTTAATTGAGTAATGATCGGATACTAAGCCTAGTAGCCTAAAGCTTACCATCCCATTTCTCCAGCCAATGTGATATAAGGATGGGTACATAATGACTAAATAGAGTGAAAGGATTGCACAAATTCAGGCCAACAGGGTCCATTTAAGAAGTTTTTTTTTTTTTTTAACCCTAAATATGCACTCTAGTTTCTTATGGCCATGATGTTCTGACCAATTATCCATTTTGCTTATATAACATAATATTGGAAAGCTATCAACGAGTTCTATGCCTGGCCAATAAACAAATGTTAATTAAGCCTCAAATAGCTGCACAAAATTCAATCATTTTCAAGGTCCAAATAGGATTTTTAAGTAAAAACTTTTTATTTTTAAAAACTTTCATTTCACTATTTTTAAGGTTTTAAGAGTTTCCAAAGCTTTTGTTTAGTCATCTTTTAATTAGGATTAAATGTTTTGTCTATTTTTAGTAATTTTTACTATTTTGAAAAAGTATTTTATTTGAAGTCAAATTAGGATTTAGGTTTTTTTTTTTCTATATGACATTAGATATGTTGTAAGCAATACTTTATTCAATAATAACATTTTTATTTCTGGTATTCTGTTTTTTTTTTTCAAAAGACATTGATCTCCTCTTTTATTCTTGCAGTTACTATGTTAGGTGTCACCTTATCAGACACCCCAGCTGTGCAAATGTTTGCCCCGTCACAAAGATCACTGGGCCTGAAAATCTGCCCAATCGACTGGGTTAGATCATCATCCATCTATTGATTTCAATGGTATGGCCCACGAAAGACTGGATCAGCCCGATTTTCAGGCTAGATGATCTTCATAATGACTAGACGTTTTGCATATCTTAGTCATTCTACGCATGTGATCCGCTGTGATATTCTCCTACTGCATTTCAACCATTGCTCGGTTTCCTGCTCAACTTCCTTAAAGCCCCATTTACATATCACTAATGTCGTGGCTAGCATAAGTAAGGTCACAATGATTTTTTGGTTGTGATCCATCCGTGTGGTGTGACCCACTAGATTGACGGTTCTGATTGTTAGGATAGGTCACATAGCATCATCATCTAAGTTTTAAACCAATTAAATGGGGTCAGCTTGATAGATTACAAATATATAATCTAATCTACATGTACTAATCAACCTAGACATGTGTACTTTACAATAAAGATGCAAGACCACAAAATGGCCCCCAAAGATCAACGAATGAGATTATCTAGACACAAATATGGTTATTTTCAATGGACAAAATTACATTATTTTTTTTCCACAAGTTCTCAAGCATTTTTTTAAAAAAAAAACAAACAAACAAAACAAAAAAAAACAAAAAAAACAAAAACAAAAACCAAAAAAAAAAAAAAAACAGATTTGAAAGAATCAATCTATATATGCTTGATATTATTTGCATCAAGCAAAGTGGACCACAATCTACTTGATCACCTGGCTACCAAAAAGATATAGATACAAGGAATTGAATGAGTGGGCCATCAAACATCTAAGGATAGAAAAGCTTGGCGTATAGGAGTTCATTCCAAGTATCTTGAAGGCCAGGCAAACACCAATGGACACAATCAGCGTAGCTGACCGGATTCGCCAACTGCTCGGCCGTTAACGGACTCCATTGCTTCTTGTAGATCATCGTGTGCGCATCCTTCCGATAATTGGATAGCTGGGTGATGTTGATGACTGTGATGGGCACCTTTGTTTCACTAAATACTTCAGTAATCACCCGCATTATGCTTTTGCTAGATGAAATTCCCCAGTATTTAGGATCTTCGATCGGAGCCGTCTCATTGTAGCAGTTTCCACCCGGCTCACCTCCCCACTCGGCACTCCTATCGACCATCCAACATCAGATTTCATGTACTCTTTTCGATAATTCCTTTAAACTTGATGATCTACTTCTCCATTTTTAGTGAAAGATTTTGGGTGAAAATGATCCAGGTTGGTGGGCCTAGGCCTTGGTGGGCCCATCTTGGAATCAAGCTAAATCCAGCCCAAACTGAGGTGGGCCTTTGATGAATATACTCATTTGGGGCCCAATCAAGTCCATTTAACCAAATAAAATTTTCAAGCCTTTGATCATTCCTTGTAGATTAGCTAACCGGACCCACACGTATACAATCTTTTGATTTCTTTACAAAATCCAGATATTGTATTAACAGCCCAAGCCCAGCCCAATGTGGGCCATTTTGAAGACCCAACGGGGCAAAAGGGACTATTACTACAAGCCCAAGGGAACTTAAATAACATTTGAAAAAAAAAAAAAGATGATTTACTCACTTCTCATGGGAAGGTGACATGCTAGTGAAGAAGACCCTAGTCTTGTGAGGATCCATGTTCTTGTCCACCCATTTTGTCATACTCTTCAGTGTCATGCGATAAGCATCTTCTGTTACCATCTCGATGATATTTTTGGGATCATCATTGAAGGACCCTCGTCTGTCACGGATAATTCATGGAAAACCAATTACAAGAAATTAAAATCGGAGCTTCGGATAATAAGATATTATGAATTGTCAACTCATCCATGTAAACCTAGGTAAAATGGGGTTTGGTATCAAGCAGATAGTCGTTGAACTTTTGCCTAGCAATCATTGAAAAAAAAAAAAAGAAGAAGAAGAAGAAGGTAGCCATGAATAGCTAGGATAATGTAATGGTGGTGATGATGCTTCGTGATCACCATCTTTACACAATACATGTAGCTTCTTACTTCTTACAATTGGGTTGCATGATTTGATAATCTAGACCATTGATTTTATGTCCCATTGTAGATGGACCATGCCCTAAAAGTTTCTTTGGTTAAAAGATCATGACCACCAATCTTGGGACTTTTTCAATTGAGTTTGTAACTGTTATAGTGAGGGAAATGGTTAACCCAGTCAATAAACCTTTTACATCAAAATTCAAACCATTCGAGGGTGTACTATACAATTTTTATTTATTTTATTAATATAAATAGTGAAAGGGGAGTGGAAACAATAACCCATTATCTTCTCCCTCTTAGGACCGTTGTGGTATCTCATCTTAGCCGTTTATTTGTAGGCCAGAAATTGCAAGGGTCACCATTGTTCTGTTGGATGATTTTTGACGCATAGTCCATCCACCATCTTGGGACTTTCAAAATTGTGTTTGGACGGTTGTTGTCTAAGATCATCATCTTCCTTAAGGATAACTACTCCTAATCCACAGAGCTTTTCTAGACGAATCCACGAGGGATGAAAACAGAAATAATTTCTAATAATTCAAGATAAATTGATTGATTATTATTTTTTTTTAAAATGAAATTATAATCCTTTAAATACTGAACTCAAACCTAGAATGAAGTTTTATAATCAAACTCCAACTCAAACTCCTTTAAAAAAACGTGGCTAATTATAATAGTAAACTTACTATTTATATACAGTCATGATTCCCACTAGACTTAATGGTTTTCAGCCAAAAATAGCAAGTGTTGTGTATCTCTTCTTAGCTGTCTATTTGTGGGCCACAAATTGTAAGGTTACAATTGTTCCATTGAGGTGATTTGTAGGCCATGGTCCATCCATTGTGGAACGCTACAAACCAATAGTCTAAATTACCAAACCAAGAATTGAAAAAATAAAGGAAAAAAAAAAAAAACACAAACAAACAAACTCAAGGTCACATATCGCATATCATATAATTCATCAGAAGAACATAGATAAAAACTTACAGGATCTTCATCTTCATGCCTGTCATCCACCAAAGATAGGTATTGAAGACTATAATGTCGATTCCCTTCCAGTACTTAGCATGTTTTTCAATGGAATCCTCTCGAACAATTCTGTCTTTGACGCGATGTACAATCGCATTATCGGAGTTGGATTCCATTAGGAATGGGGCCCAGTAAAACTCGATCGTAGCATTGTAATCCTAACAAGCATGAAATGAAGGTCCAAGATGAAGAAATTTGCGCAATGTAGATATTTAGAGTGTTTTGATTCTTTATTGAACTGAATTACAACTATGAAATGAATATGCGCAAAAATAGACCAACGTGGCCTAGTTCCTAATGGCACTTTAGTCACAATTTTGGTCTATCCCACTTTATTGAATTGAAATAAAGTACAATTCAATTCAATTGAGCATCCAAACACACACTTGTTACGCAATAAATTTATAAGGATATCATTTCATGTTACCTTAGCTCGGAAGATGGTGAGCGAATCGAAGGTCTGCATTGATTTTGCATTATCGGGGATGATAGAGTGAAGAAGGCAAACCATGGAGACGTACTGGCCCCGATTAAGGGAGTCACCGACGAACATCATCCGCTTCCCGCGTAGCATTTCCCACACAAAAGTCGCATTGACGCTGTGTTTTGTAACAAATGCATATCATAAGCTATGACGATGAAGAAAAGAGAAAATCATGTGGAAGCTAAAAGAATATGAAGATAAAATAATAAGGTTAATTAATTATTAGTAGTCTGCTAATTGTAACATGTATAAGGCAACCTATCTAAGCTGTCCATTAGGTGGGTCATCTGATCTGGTGGGACATGTTTACGAAAGAAATGGATGGCTTTTGAAAAACACTTAGTGGTCCATTTGTTTATAATGTAGTAGCCGAGGTCGTGAGTGGAGCAGCCTGATTTTTGAGCCATGGCATGTGCATGGTGGTACCCACCTGATGGACCACATCTAGATCACATTGATCAGATGGTTCATACCATCAGATATATAGACTCATTTGTGGGGCTATGGCTGATATTTTAACTGAATGGTTCCAAAACAGCTACAGTTGTAGTGAAGATTGCCATGAGAATGACTTATATATACACCCAGATTGGAAGATCCTAGCTGTATAACATTTGGCCTATGGGTATTTGATAAATGGGCCATCAAAGGTGGGGGTCCCCATTATCAACAGCTTGGATAGCTAAACCATGGGCGCCCCACAGAGTCCCACTAATACAAAACTAAAAACAAAGGTGGTATTATATATACTACCTTGATTGACTGACCAAGCTTGCGCCCTACTTGGGAAGCCCCAGGCAGGCCCATCGTTTTCTTTTCCTTGTAGGCCCTAAGCCTGCCCCAAAGAGTGGGGCCCGGGCAGGGCCAGGCCAAGGTCTGTCCAAGCATTGCCCGGATAGTAAATCGTAGAATGGGCCCAATGAAAGTCCGTGCGGAAGAGTCAGTCCTCAAGATCTGATGGTCTACACGATATGGGGCCTCCATAAAGCCAATGATGAACAGTTCAGGTTTAGCGGTCCACTTAACCAATAGGGGAGTAGATGGGTCTAATCACCCCTCTTATTTTACAATATAGATTATCTGATCTTATCCTTATCTCCTCATCTAAATATTCATTTAAAGTGTAATTCAATTTCATAAGAAAGAAAGATAAATAATTAATAAAAATAGGCTAAATCTCTTGGGACCCACACAATAGTGTTGCACACAAGTGGGCTCCATGGGCCTACGTCCAACACCCAGCTTATGAGAGTGACAATGGGCCAGGTAGCCCGCCTGATATGCTGTGACCGATCCAACTTTTTTGGGCTTGGCTTGGACCTAAAAGCTTCACCCATGGGTCAAGCTTGGGCTTTGCATGCATGGTCTAATCTGTTTCTGAGTCAGGCTTGGGCTCATATCATTTTAGCCCAATCCAGCCCAGCGAACCCAACCTGACTTTATAAATAGGTCTTATATCCTTAACTATGCCATTCCATTCCACTTCGGCCCATCCACCTGGAATGTAGCGACTTCATTTCATTCCTTTAAAATGGTTTTGTTACTTTTTCTTTGCTTATACGTGTCCCACTTGATCAACGGATAGATTAAGAACATTTCAATCTAGATCGTTGATTAGGTGTGCCCCGTAATCTTCAAAATTGAAAAGTTCCTAATTGTCGCCCACAAAACAATGGTTAGTGTTAGTATTAGTGTTGTCAAAAGGAAAATAATTAAATCATCAAACGGTTGAAATATTTCATTATTAGTTATTTGGTTGTTCAACTCCCATGATGTGTTAAGTGACAAAAATAACGTTTGCCTGTCGTTTTGATGGAGGGTTTTTTTTTTTTTTCAAGATTCGATGGATGGAATTTTGAAATAATTAAAGGGACTTGTTAACAATTTTAATTATTATTTATTTTTTAATATTTAATGAGTAGATAATATTATTATTTTTCTTATTTGTAAATATATTTTCTTATAATTTGATTAAGGAGAAGAATTTTTTACATTTTTAAATAGAATGCATCTTAGCTTTTCTTATAATTACTAATTACTAATACATCCTTCAATACAACACCAGCCATCTTTTCAAGGATGCTTTGTTTAACAGAACCAACCACCTGCAGTGGGCTGTATACTAACTTGTCATGCAACCCCATCTTTCCTGCCAACTTGTCACTTGTGTAGGGAAATCTGCACCATGAAAACTATTATCTTCATGAGTGGATCAATCTCCACCCATCTTGAAAATCAGGCTGGTGGGCCATACAACTGAAACTGATGGAAAACTGATGGTTTAGCATAACATGCAGGTATGATTCACCTAATGAGTGGATCATCAAGAAGTCAGCATGCAGCTAGCTGTAGGTGACCAATTCTATTTGTTTAACAGAGGGAATGTAGAAGTTAGAGAATTTGGTGGGGTTATGAGTTGGAAGCCAGCTTACCTACCAGAGTATAAATAACAAATCTTTAACATATCTAATAAAGGGTATTTAAGAATACGTAGGACAAGTCCAAACTAGTTCATGAAGCACCAGGATCAATAGAAGTTGGAACCTAGAGCTAATTTAGGGTAGAAACAGCTTCACAAATACTACAATATGATGGCTATAAAATTATAATCAGTTATCAGAATTACGCACATATATATATATATATCACATTAAGTCACTTTTTCTAAGGTAAAACACATTGGAATTCCACCCATTGATGGCCTGGATTCTTAAAAAATGCATGAAAAATGTTCATCTAATAGGGATACACGTTGCATTCCTCTTACATGTGGCCTATATCAGATCATTCAAACTCTTTGCCATATGATGTATGTCCACGATAGTTGCATTCTGAACCGTTTAGATCTCGCGCAAACTTTCGACACATGTTGAATATTTCTCTAACACGTGCAGTTCCCTACTAGTTAGAATGTATCCATGTTCTCTTCCATTTGACAAACATTTTAAGTTATATTCAATTTAAAATTATAAAAACTCCGTATAGTAAACCTTCTCAACGGTTTGGATCTTGCACAAACTTTTGGCATGCCTTGAAAATTCTCCGGCACGTGCATGGGTGCATTACTGGGTAGAATGTACGTAAACTTCTCTTGAATTTAAGATATAAAATTGAATAAAATTCAATTTAAAATTTTTAAAATCTATCTTATAATTGTGACAGATTAAGAAGAAACATATACAAACCATCTCAAGATGAAATTCCTACTAACTACAGATTAAACCGTATGATCGATTTAGAATTATACGGCTGTGATATGGCTATAAATTCAAGTATATGCCCTTTGATCATAGCCATAGATGTGATTTTCCATCAGAATGTATAATTAATTAAGAGAAAAAAGAATCCAATTTTTTAAACCAAAAAAGGAAAAGAAAAAAAAAAGCATTTCATCAAAGAGAGGCATCTAAATGCTACCTTCATGCCAACATGGCAAACTTGTGTCGTCCGTCCATCAGATGGGTCCCAACATGCAGATGCATCCTTCCAAAAATCATGGTGGTCCACTCATCAAATAGGCCATGGTGCTAGAAGAAAAAGGATGACTTAGGAAAACTTAGCAATTTGTTCTACCTATCCATTTCTTTCATAACGAGTACAATCAACTAATTGGTGGATCCAGGCCTGATTTTCATCAAGGTCATCTACTTGGTGGGACCCACCTAATGGACTGCTTCAATATCACCACAATCTGATGATAATTAAGTAGCTAATTAACTAAGAAAATGTGTGAATTCATTTGATCAATGGATGAAGAAAAACATGAAATTTCGATGCGACAACAAGAAATAAAAGAAAATAATTCACTTAACTTCAATCAGCATTACTACCTTGGTAGGGTACATCCATGAGGCTGCCATCTCCAATGCTGGTACCCCTTATCAGGCCTTCCATGCTCCTGACATGTCAGCTGAGGCTGTATGTATGGACACTCCGACTCGTCGTACATCGGCCGGGCCGCCTCATCATAGACCCACTTGCCGTCGAAGATGTTGCACCCTTCATTAGTTTTGCCGACGGCGAACGGCCAAGAAATATTCTCTGTGGGCCAAAAAATAAAAATAGTAATCAAACAATCTGAATGGCCTGTTTTTTTACGTAAATTCAATAAAATCTTATTGGTTTTGACATTTTTGTACCTTTTCTTGATGTGGGTTGTGCTTGTTGTAGCTGCTGGATACGTTCAAATGGTTGCCTGAAAATGCAGCTCAAATCCTCACCGTAGAGAATGGCCACAAAGAGGAGGAAAGTTAAGGGGAGAAGATAGGAAGAGAATCGATTCTTCTTGAGGGTGGAAGTGGGCTTCATTTCATTTGAGCTCTAAAGGGTCTGTTTTGCATGTGTCATGTGCTTTGTGACATTAGCACATGCCCATGAAAACAGACGCATGAAGCTGTGGATACAAGTTAATGAAATTCAATACATCTAGGACACTATTATAATCTCTCTCTCTCTCTCTCTCTCTCTCTCTCTCTCTCTCGATTGGTTTTCTTTAATAAAATACTTTCTCTATTGATTGGTTTTTTTAAGTAAAATAAGTGGACGATTGTAAGTTTTCTCTTCTATAAAATACTTAAATACAATAAACAATGTTATTTTATGTTATTTAATATTACCAAAATAACCCTCTTTATTGTTTTTATTAATCTTGATTATAGAGTAGCTCCGCGGGGATTTTATAAAAAAAAAACTACCTACCTACTTGATATAAAATTTACATTCCAGTATCTTTTTTTTAAAAGGTTTTCAATAAATAACCATTGATTTAAGTAATTATCATTGGTAGTGGCATACCTTCCCTTACAATTTTTTTTTTAATTTAGGTAATTATTACGGGCAGTGGTGTTATTTTCCTTTCTTTTTTTTTCCATGGAAGTTTGGGTTCAGCTATGAGAGCAAACGGGTGGGCAACTCAGGTGGGCTCCACTGATATGTGAAATACGCCCAAAAAATCATCTTATGTTTGGCCCAAGACCCAAAAATCAGTCTTATACATTATTCAAGTTGACAAAATAATTGAAAACAATGTACAGTGCAACCCTTTTTCTCCAAATTGTTTCCCTTGATATGGCACCTGAATCACAAATAGGCTTGATATTTGGGCCGCAAATCTAAATTTTGGTACGCATTTAATGGTTGGAGTTGATTTTGTATAATTATGGCAGTGGGCCTAAGAAAATCAAGGTTGGACGTCTATCTCCTAATTTTTTTTCCTTTAGTGTGGCCCACTTGAATCACTAGTCAAGTTAATCTTTTATCCCTAACCTTAATGTGCGATTACAAATCAATAATTCGGAATAGATCTCACATACACATCAAGGTGGGGCTGATATAAAATCAAAGGTGGCATCCTCTCCTACCGTTCAAGAAAGAGATTTCAAGGGAATTACACGAGACACAACTGTCTACGTATTGAGAACTTTTTTGAAAAAAGTATGGGAGTGTAGAGTATATATTAAGTAGGTAGGTTTTTTGTAAAATTAGCTAATTACTAATTGGAACATGGTTTCGAATAGTTTTTTAATCTTTTTTACAATTAAAAAACACCAAAATTAAAAAGAGGTTTTGTAAACAACTTAAGAATAACCAAAATAGTTTTTGTAAACATCAGGCCGTATGTCTTGTTTTGGACGTACGGTTTGGATCAAATGTTTTTGTTGAGAAAAAATAATAAATAAATAAAATATTTGTTTCCGTTAGACAAAGGTAATAAGTTAACATAACAACGACAAATTTAGTTGTGACTTCCAATGCAACCAAAAATCATATATCAATACTTTCAATCAATAGCTCAAGTCACACTCTCATAATTTATCATCTCTCCAGAGAATCCACTTCAACTCTTCATACTAAATAAAAGTACAAGACTTTGAAGTTAGTTAAAGAAAAATATATCTATCATACTATTTTCAATAATTCATTTTTCGTAACAATGAAATACTATTACTCCTCTCAAACATACATGATCAATTACAAATATCTATGATTTATCTTCTTTATAGAAGTCCTTGAAAATCACACTATAATAATCATTTATGAGCACTTCCAGGATAGTGGTGACTCATCCACCAAATGTGTGAAAGATACTTAGAGCTATCCAGACCATCCGAAAGTATGGGCCATTGAGGATGAAGCATAAAATAATTTCAAATTAAAAATTTAAATTTAAAAAAAAAAAAAAAAAAGGTCTTTCCAGGACCATAATTTTAAAAATGTTAGTGACTCATCCACATAAGTGTGCAAGATATGTACATCAAGCCTTACCACCCAAATCAATGGCCTACCGTAGATGGAATGTATGTTGAAAACCCCATTAACTCAAAGATTAAAAAATGCCATGGACAATTAAGAAAAGGATGATCAATGGTCCAAATTAAATGAGTAAATCATTTAGTTAAGATAGTTTAGTCAATGTAAACTTCAACATACAATTCATTCACAATGGGACCCACTATTTGAATGGTCATGATTTCTGTTCACCTGTGGCATGTGCACCCCAACCAAGGCCGGCCACAATTTTGAAAGTTGTGGTGAACTATCACCAGAAGGTCCAGTCCCGGGCCTTTTTTATTTTTTTGTATTGAGAAAATGTGCATTGGTGTTCATGATTAGAAGGGTATTTTAGACATTATGAAAAGGGTATTTTAGTCATTTAAAAAGAAAGGGGGCCAGGTAAGTAAGGTAGTGGGAAGCTATCATGTTCTGTTTTCTTTCGGTAGAAGGAAAGATGAGTGTGAAGATTGTAAATCATGATCTTGACAGGAGTTGTAAGGTTTGGATGCATCACACCATGCTGATGCATCTATCTGTGCCAGTTGAGACCACGTTTCAGTGATCCAGACCGTCTATATGATGGGCCCCGTAATGGATGAATTAAGAACCAAAAGTTTCCCAATGCTGGATCATTCCGTCCATCACATCAGAAGCTGTTATTCCCGACCGTTGTTGTGTTATCTCTACAACCATTTATCTGTAGGCCATTGATCAAGAGCTGGGATCTACTGATCTGGGAGAATTTTTGGTCAATCATCGATCTACTGGGTGTTCCTTCAAAGCAACGGTCAGGATCCCACGATCATGGACCCTACATGTACAAACTGTTGGATCGGGACAATGCAGGGTCTGATGCATCAGGACCCCACAGATCCCTGGTATCGTGATGGTTGAGAGCAGGAGAGATTGTGTTCGTGTGTTAGGTAAAGAGAGGGTAAGGATTTGGTGGCATTTCAAGATCGGTGGTTAGAAAGACGTGTACTGAATACAACCTAAACCAATCACCTACAACCAGGTGCATGAGAAGTTAACATGCAGCCCCATGTTTTCCTCCAACTTTACACATGTATGGAAAATCTGATCCATTCAAACGATGAGAAATACTAATAAGATTACGTGGAAAGAAAATATCATTATTCATTCATCAGAAAGACCACACAATTGAAATCAATGAAGATCTGATGATATGATTCAAAATACAGGTGTGGCCAATGTAGTATGAAAAAATCTGATATTTTCCACAGATTAGTGATATTCCTGTTATGAACATATTTTTCACGGTTCAGATTTTCCACAAATTTTTGTGAGAAAGATGGGGCGCATGCTCAGTTACATGCAGTCGGATGTAGGTGATCGGTTCTCTCTCTTTCTCTCGCTACTTGCAATGCTACTCGCGCGTGTGACTGCTCGAAGCACGTGCTAATTTGGCAGTCATGTACAAAATCTGATCCATTCATCAGGACGATATTTACTGATTTTGTGTCCCGTTAAAAAATTTCATTCAGATCAACTCATGAAGGGTTCCAGGAGCAAATTTCAATTTGGCCCGTTGGTCAACATTTTCAACTGTCCATGTCTTCGTGTATGTTTGGCCCATCTGATTAGAGTACCTGACTGAGTTTTGAACCAGATCATACAAATGGCAAGGCCCACAGGATCAATGGCCAGTACTATACATACTGCACCATATTGACGTGTGTGGATCGAGTAGGATTATACAGTACTTAGACGAGTAGCTGTGGTATTCCTTTCATAGATTCGGCGCATGTGCATAAGAAGGAATCGTGTATTCTCTCGTAGAATAATTAGGACTTGAATCCGCCCGCCAACATCCGTACGACGCGGTGGACAAAACACCCCAGATCTGTGGGGCCCACCCTGTTTTTAACGTGAAATCCACTCTGTTCATCAGGTGCCCTTCTCCTTTTCACTGTAAATCCCAAAAATCAGCCTTATACAAAAGGTCTGGCAGGCAACATCACATGGAACAATATAAAATCACGGTTAAAATGTGTCCATGTGATGTGGCCGTTCTCAGTCGTAAATCAGGCTGATTTCTGAAGTAAGTTTTCATCATGGTGGTTCTCACCTGATGAACGGTTCCGATGGAATACAAACCCCATTGTAGGTCTGCCCTATGGTTAGCATCCCCTCCCATTGTTCCTCGTGATGTGGCCGAGCCGATTTGTGTAGGATTATTTTCGATCCAAAGCATAAAATCAAGGGCCACACCTAATGGACGGACTGGATTTTACATACAACGTATTCGCCTCACAAATGTTGGGTGTTGTACGCGCTGCCTACAACAGGTGTTGTACAGGATCCCGATCCGAGGAACAGATCATGACTGCGATGCACGCGCATGAAGAAGAAGTAATGAGTAGAGACCAATGGTGGGCCCCATTATGAAAGGGCCACAGCCCAAAAGTCTCACAGATTCTCTACAGTGAAACTAAAAAGACCATCTACGAGAAGCAAAAGTTCCAACGATCAGATGGTCAGGATCGTCCTACAATAGCCAATCCATACCATGGCCCTCAATAGTGGGGCCCATTGGAAGAAGAGTTTATGGCCCTTAATTGTAATGATGTAATTCTTAATCCCAATAGACTTAGTGTTACCAAGAAAACTATAAACTAGCCAAGCTATGTGGGCCCCACAATAATATATGTGTTTTATCCACGCCTTCCATCCATTTTTTCAACTCATTTTAGGTCACGAGCCAAAAATTGAAGCAAATCTAAATCTCAGGTGGACCACACCACAGGAAATAGTAGAGATTGAACGCATACCGTTGAAGACATTTTGGGAACTATGGAAGTTTTGGATCAAGCTGATATTTGTGTTTTCCCTTCATCTAGGTACGTGTGACCTTATCTACAGATTGGATGGCAAATAAACATTACAGTGGGCCCAATGAAGTTTTTAGTTGTGGATGTTTAATCAATATTGTTTTCCTGTGGTGTGGCCCACCTGTGATTTGGATCTGCCTCATTTTTTGGATTCATACACTAAAATAAGATGGAAAAATGGATAGGTGGCTGGATAAAACACATACATTAGTGGGGGCCACAGAGCTTTGACACCAGCTAGCTGGCTGGTGTTGGATCATTAGCCATGCCGAGTCTATCCAAATATAGGTGTGTTTGGATACACTGTCTAATCAAATTACAATTTCCCTTCCATTCATATTGAGGACCTTCACTCCATATCTCAATTACATTACTTTCAAGCTAGACTTGAAAAGAAAAAGTGCAATTTGCTTGTGCATCCAAACACCACCTTACCTTGGCATCACAAATCAGTAAGGCCACCAAACCAAGTGTATCAGGTGTGTCAAGAAAATTAATTAACTAATTAATTAATTTTATATATATATATATATATATATATATAAAACACAAAACTTCATCATTTGTATTTGAGTTTATGCATATGCACCCCTCCCTTTTAACTATATAATACAAAACTCCATCTTTTTTAAAATTTGTAAATAACAACTTTCTTTGTTCATTATACATAAATCCCCAAACTGTCACTATTGTTTGATGAAAGCTTAACTAGCATTAGTTAGAAGTTACCGAATTACGTTTTTATACCACCTAAGCTGAAATTTTAGTTAGTTAGTTATATTGAGACACATGATGCTAATGATTGCATTAGTTGAATAGTCATGGCTTTAATTGAACCGTTCATATCATCGGTCCACATTTCGATGTGATTTAGACTAATAATTCAATAATTTGATTTGCTAATTAAAGAATCAATTGTCATGTTTTTGTACACTCAAATCAAATGTCACATAGCGCGTATCACAAAGGTTGGTGTATGGCCATTGGAAGGCTTTATCATGGTGTAAGTCATGTTATGGTAAATGATCATTTAAACATGTTAACAACTCAAAGTAACACCATTTACAAATCCTCACATCATAATTTAACCATTGAGGACTCTTTCACAAATACATGAAATATTGTGTTATTTATAAATACTAAAAGGTTAGGAGTGTTGTCGACACCCCACCCAAAATGAGAGCGAGTTTATTCATTAGTCTGTGGCTAAGCTTCAATAAAAATGTTTCAGGAAAACATTAGAACCATTAAAAGATCACAATAGTTGGGTAGAATACACTTGGGATAGTCACGGAAACTACTGACGAACCTGATTGATAGATTAGGGGGCCTAACCAATCCGATCTTAATCAAAATACCCATGTCCTTTAAGCAGTCAAGACGTGCATCACCCAAATAAAAACACTTCCAACCAAAATAAAGGGACCAAAACCCAACCGAATTGGTAGGAATGGACCCTTAACCTGACCCAAGATTAACCAAAGATCTAGATCGGTGGGCCCCAAGCTCATTTGAACTAAATAATGGTCGATGGTCCATGATTATCGAGAGGATTAATCAGCCATACACGTATTTAATCAAGCCACATTTTCAGATCCCAATGGTGGCATGCAAAACTCGCTGAGATTTGATCAACTCAATCCCGAGCACATATTGAACACGGCTACTAGATCGGATCGGTTGAAGTCAAACCCGATGAAGCACAAATTACAATCATACACCTTGGCTCCAAGAATCCTCAGAAGCCCTGCATAACAACTGATGCATGAAATTAAAAAAAAAAAATTTAAAAAAAAAAAAGTGTAATGCTCCAAACTCTTCAATACTCGAGTATCAAAAGTTCTCGAGCGTTACCGTGAGATTTAACATAAAACGTACATAAGTATGATACCAATCTACCTATCATCACCTTACGTCTGCTCTCCAACATGAATCTGACCACTGAGAATGATCTCCATTCAATAAATCAAGCAATCTAACCATTGATTTGAAGACAAGACCATTCACATTTGATTTGACATATAAACTTTCCCTTAAATAAATTGGTAGATAACTCTTCATTCATAATTATTTAGACATAAGTTCTTTTATAAAAATTGTCCAAAAACATGTTTACAATCATGTGGAACCAATGGATCTTCCAAAACTCCTATATAGCAATAATTACGAAAATGTCATTACCCTAGACCCTTGAATACTAAATCATCGGGTTCTCACAATCCACTTGACGTGAAACTTCACATCAAACCTAATTACTTCAAATAAACAGTACATACAAAAACTCGGCCGTTGGATCAGTGAGATCGGCAATTTAACAAACTTTCAATCAGGATGGCCCATTTGGGGGCCAGCACTGTTGCCTGCTTCGAACACTGACCCTAATAACCGCCAGTCAAAACCAACGGATGGAACGGATCTACACCGAAACACCCATGGACCCCACCTAGGAATCATGCGCATACAAAGGCCACATACAACCACACCACACCGTACCTGGAAGTCGGTCAAGGAGTCCTTGACCTCACAAAACACACAAGAACGGAACCGACCATGAACGATCGTCCGCTGGCAGTTGCATGGGCCACCATCATCATTTTTATGAATGATCCAGACCGTTCATCACAACAAGCAGGAAACACCGACCAGACCTTAGGGTTCTCCGCATGAGGGCCAGACTACCATGTGCGAGCGCAACCCGTCGTGGATGTTGGATACGGTGATTTCTGCAAATCCAAAACCGTGTGCATATCTTATGAGCAAGCTATTAGATTAGATTTTTTGTTTTCTAAGATCAAATTGCTAGCTGTGTAGATTTCTTTCTAGATTTTTCTGGATTATTTTTCTTTCTTTAGCTACCCCTAGGATGAATCTAGACAGGGATAGTTTAGTAATTTCACACAATAAGAAAGCCTATAAATAGGCAGCAGTGTAATACGATTTTTAATTCAATTCCAATCAGCAGTTTAAGGCTCTTCTTCTTCTTTCAGTTTTCAAAGCTTTTTGATTTTTATGGTGGTTGTAACCACTCGTCAACAAAAGGTGGAGTTTACAACCCAACAAAGTGGTATCAGAGCTACTGATCCTTGGGCCTCATCAGTCGTAAGAAGGAGGTTCTACACTACCTATTTTGGGTCTGCAATACCCAAGACAAATCAGCCGTAAGAAGGAGGCTCTACACTACCTGTTTTGGGTCTGCAATACCCAAGACAAATCAGTCGTGAGAAGGAGGTCTCGCACTCCCTGTTTTGGGTCTACCAGATTTGTTTGATACGTCAGTTGTGGTGGGCCCATAACCCACAGGTCCATTTTTTTTATCATAAACAGTTTCCGGCAAAAAAAAAAAAAAAATCTGCTTTTAAAAAATCCGATTGAAAAAATCTGTTTTCAAAAATCAGATTGCAGCAACAATCTGTTATCAAAAAACAAATTAGATTGCAAAAAAAAAAAAAAATCTGTTTGCGAAAAAAAAAAAAATCTGTTTTAAAAAATCAGATTTTAGCCAAAAAAAAAATCTGTTTAAAAAATATTCAGATTTTTTCTTTCATCTATATTCTTTTTTAAAAAAATCAGCCATTTTTAAAAATATATATATAGAAAAGATGGCTAGCACAATCCAGCCGCAGGTTCCTAAGTTTTCAAAGGACAACTATGAAAAATGGTGCATCCAAATGAAGGCATTGTTCGGTTCGCAAAAATTATGGGAGATTGTCACGGATGGGTATAAATAACCCACTATGGAAGAAGAAGCCGCCTTACCAATGAAGAAAAGATCGCTCTAAAAAATTAGAGGAAGAGAGACAATAAAACTTTGTTTCTCCTCTATCAAGAGTTGGATGAATCCACCTTCAAAAAGATTGCCGAAGCAAGATCAAGCAAGCAAGCATGGGATACTCTTGGCACCATCTTCAAGGGTGTAGATCGAGTGAAGCGGGTTCACCTTCAAACATTAAGAGCCGAGTTCGAAGCAACTCACATGAAAGAAGGTGAGAATATTACTGATTATTTTTCACGTTTGCTTGTAACTGTCAATAATTTGAAAAGAAATGGTGAAAAGATTGAAGATATCCGAGTTATTAAAAAGATACTTCGATCCCTCACAACCAAGTTTGAGCATGTGGTTGTGGCGATCGAAGAATCAAAAGATATTGAGAAACTCTCCATTGAGGAGTTAATGGGATCGTTGCAAGTTCATGAGCAACGAATGCAGAAGAATGCCAGTTCTATGCCGATGGAACAAGCTTTAGAGTCAAGATTGACTCTGAATAATAATAATGGTGGACGTGGAAGTTCACAACGTGGTGGACGTTTTGCTAACAATTGTGCAAGAGGCAGAGGGTGCGGATATCAACAAAGTCATGGCCAAAACCAGCAGAAAAATACCAATTTTCATGGAAGAGGAAATGGTAGAGGTAGATCTACGCGTGGACGAGGAAGTACAAAGAACATCCAATGCTATAACTGCAACAAGCATGGCCACTATGCATCTAATTGCTGGAGCAAGCCGGTGACTCAAGACGAGCTATCCAACTATGTTGAAGCATCAGGCCATGAATAAGAAAGCTCCACACTTCTCCTTGCACAGGAGAAAGGTAGTGATCAGCAGGATATATGGTATCTCGACACGGGTGCAAGTAATCACATATGCGGCGACAAGAAACTCTTTGTGGAACTCACAGAAAGAGTTCATGGCGATGTAACGTTTGGAGACTCATCAAAAACGCTTGTGAAAGGTAAAGGTAAAATCTAAATCTTTCAGAAGAATGGTGTTCCAAACTATATCTCCAATGTGTACTACGTGCCTAACATGAAAAGTAACATACTGAGTCTTGGACAACTCCTCGAAAAAGGGTATGTCATACACATGGAGAACTCTTCTCTTTCCATTAGAGATATGCATGGACGTTTGATTGTAAAAGTCCAGATGGCGAAGAACCGTATGTTTCCTCTCCATATAAACACAATGCTTGAGAAGTGTTTTTATAAAAAAGCAAAGAATGATTCCTGGATGTGGCATCTTCGCTTTGGCCATCTAAATTTCAGTGGCCTGAAACTTCTGTCCTCATCAAGCATGGTGCATGGCTTGCATACTATTGAAGCATGATCTTTTATTTAAACCAACACGATTTAAATGATTTTTAAACTCGCAAGTATACGAATCAGATGCAGATACGGTACGTATTACGAGATCGTTCCCACGAGGACTGGTCGTCACAATTCAAATCTATGATTCTCCTTAACTAATCCAACAAATAATGGAATGAATTACTAAGCACAATTTTATGAAAAAAAACAATTAATTAAGAACAGGGAAGAAAATTCAATCAGAGAGAGAGCACTAGGACTTTCGAATCCACCCCTAATTATCCTAACCCTTGTTTTGTCTGTTGATTCACCTTGATCTAGATTGATACCACTTATACAGAGAAAGCACAATCTGTGTCCTTAATCGGGCATACAAACTGTCTAATTCCTTTAAGCAATGCCATGAATGACATATCCCATATCCTTGGTCGGGTACATGGAATGTACATTCATTAAAGCACCCTGTTTCTTCCTCTATAGGAAACTTGTTCTTGATCAGACACAAGCACTTATAATAAGCATCCAACCAACATCCATATATATACTTTAATCAAGTTCATAGATGGAGAAGTATAGAATTTAAACCCATAAAGCCCACTTAAAGAAAGAAACAAATTAATTGAAATTCAAAGTAAATCAACCAATACAAGAGCTAATCAAATTAGGGGCTTCATCTCAGCCCTAGCTGAGAGATTAGTGACCCATAAAATCCATAAAAAATATTAAATAAAATTCATAAAAGAAACGTCAAACCAAACAATCTCTTTCTCTCTTCTTTCTTCTCTTTCTTCTCTTTCTTCTCTCCCTTGCTCCAGATCTGGAATCCCCTGGTTCTGAATGCCTTTCCCACGTCCAAAACTCTCCTTCTATAGCTGCTGGATGGCTGGGGTCGGTGGCAGAGTCGTAGAAGGACTCGAAGTGCAATTTTTCGCAGCCGTGATCGGTGGGCCCCACAGAGGCATTTTCTGGAAAATCTACCCCGTCCATTGGATTCAGGACGAAATTTCAGTCAAGAATAGGTGGTTTTGAAGGTCCATTAGCGCGGTCCACAGAAGAAATCTCAAAAAAACTCAGTTTTGAACGTCCCGGGGCAGTCTACTTTTGGCCTCTGTACCGCACACGTGTGTACGCATGGGCGAGGAATGTCAACATGGTTTTGAAGCTTTCGAAGCCTTCTACACGATGGACGGATCAGATCTTCCATCTGATCGAAGATGGTGGGCCACAACCGCCCGGAAGTCAGTTCTTCGCGGACGTGCGTAAGCCTTCGCACTTCCGGCGCTGTGATGCTCGGTGGGCCCCACATAAGCGTTTTCGGGGAAATCCACCCCGTCCATTGGATAGAGGACGAGATTTCGTTCAAATATGGATGGTTTTGAATTTGCGTGGACGCAGCCCAGAGAAGAAATCAGAACAAAATCAGTTTTGAACGTCACAAGACGGCCTGTTTGTGGCCTCTGTATCACGCACGTGTGCACGCATGAGCACAAACTGCAAACATGGTTTTGTAGCTGATGAACCCTTCTACATGATGAACGGCTCGGATCGGCCGTACGTGTTACCGGTGGGGCCCACAGCAGTCCGTAAAAAGCGGTCTTTCCGCCCGTTGCGGCGCTGGAAACGGAAAGTTCCGTTTTTTGAAAGGAATCGGGTCAGCGCTGCTGACCGACGCCGGCTTGCTCGGTGCTCAGCCGGTGGAAACGTGCAGTGTGCACGCTCCTCATACACAGGGCCCACTGTGATGTTTACGAGAAATCTACACCATCCATCCTCTTTATCATGGTAATTTAGCCGTCAATACCAAGGTTGAGGCAGTTCCAACTATCAGGTGGGCCCCAAATTGGAGATTAATAGGCTGATCTATCCGTTGGACCACTTCCCGAGCTCTTCAATGGCTGAAATTTAATATGTACGGTTAATTTACGGCCCTCATCCCATGTATGAAGTTTCGAACTGATCGGATAGCGGGAACCATGTGATCTTGCATTCTGGACCCTTTTCGGGCCCCTTTGGCTTGCTTTCCTCAGATCTCGGGCGTGTAAAATCTTCATTATTGGTTCTCTGGAGTCCATCCCGTGCTCTGGAGGCTTTGGATCATGAAATCCATGCCTTTAACATCAATTTTCAATTAACGCTCCTGACTTCATCCTGTAACAAAAATACAATTAAAATACTCCATTAAGCATTATCATATACGTAAAATCTGGTAATTACCAAAAACTTGATGTTTTGTTTAAACCAACACAACCCCCAACCAGCATTTTGCTAGTCCCGAGCAAAGTATGCGAAAAATAATTTTAGAAATAAAAGATGATTCCTGTAACTCAAGTAACTTGTGAACAGACAGCTGAGATGTGAAAATTCTAAGATTCATGAATGGTAAGTAGAATTTTCTCCTGAAATCAAGCTCACAGTAAACTTCATAATCAAGTTCAACATATTAATCCATTAATTAGAACATTTCTGAACATTGAGCTCCATGAATGTAAAGTGTAATCTCGACTTACAAACATTAAGAGATCCAATTGTCAATCTCATGATATCATTGGTAATTCGTGACAACCAAGCTTGAAACCAACACTTATCTCACAGATTAATTTTTAATTTTACCAGCCTTTGATTTTCTTTATGAGCAGTAACGCAAATGAGGGGAATCGAATTCTTACCTATAGGGAGCAAACCTATGGCGAAAACTCGTCGCCTCATTTTTTATAAGTCAACTATGGAGAATCAAATCTATACCTATAGGGAGCAAACCTATGGTGAAGATTATGTGACTTAGCCTTTTAATTCTTCTTTTTACCAAGTTAATCATTCAGTTATCGAACCGAAAGCTTAATGTGTAAGCGAGATGTGATATGTGAAATCATGACTCAATCAATGTTTACAACGTCTAATCATGGATTAACAAATCAAAATGGACTGTGAAATCAAGCAGATGGCCGAATCCAAGAGTCATTAGTTACCAACATCATGTATCTTATAATGGTAAAATCACAACTATCCTTCAAAATCACTTTGAATTCAATAGAAATTCCAGAAAAAATTTTAAAATTTTCACAAATTTTGCTCAAGACCAAGAAAATACAGATTAGGTAACCTAATCTCCCACCCCCAACCTAAAATCTACATTGTCCTCAATGTAAAAGAAATAATCATGCGATGCACATGGAACAACGAATAATAAAAGAGGAATGAGGGAAAGATAGTACCTGGACGGAGAATCAAGAGGCTTCCCAAAATTATCAATGTAAGAGCAAGTTAGGGCAAGAGAGAAATTAACAGAAGCAAAAATAACAAAAAGAAAAAGAAAAGAAGATCCTACCTATACCACTTTCGCAGGTGCTCTCGATTGCATTTAGCGCATGCAACAAGCCTTTAAACCCCTAGGTTACCCCTAGTGGACGAGTTGTAGTCTCGTGAGGGTTTGCAGTAATGTTACCCACAAACATTGAAGTAACTAACTAAGAAAAATGAAAATGAATGAAATAAAAAGCAATACAATAAAGCAAAAGGCTGGGTTGCCTCCCATGAGCGCTAAGTTTAACGTCTTCAGCCAGACAAGAACGGACCATGAATGAAATAATCTTTATAACCAGGGTCCGCCAAAGAAATTCCCTCAACACTTTCATTAACCGATCCCAGACAAGTGATGTGAGTTCCCATGAACTGTGCTATCTGAAATAAGGCAACTGACACTGTCGTCAAATAATTGAAGGACTTCTGCTCGAACGACTTCTTCTATGTTAGGATCACGCTTCCTTTGCATGTTATGCGATATTACCACAGCATGATCCATCCATACAGTGGGGCATACTCCCTGAATTTTTTCTATCTTCCGTTCAATTGCTGCCTTATATGCTCTAAGAACATTAAGCAGCCTGCTCGCCTTTGTCTTCTCAGAGTTACAAACTGTGCTGTCAGGAAGAGTCTCAGAGGGATGAAGAGGTTCCACTTTCGCTCTCCATTTTTCAGTCTCCAATATAGGAGTAGAGTCGAGCAATGCATTGACTTCATGGATGGGACTATCAATGTCAAAATCCATGCCCGATTGTGCTAAGCAGGTCTCAAGAGGATCTTCAAAAGATGTACGGAAGGAGTCCTGCACAAGGCTCTCGATCATGTCCACTTCAAATATGTCATCCAAATCTGAGGGTTGTTGTCCTGCATTAAAAACATTGAGTTTAATATTCATGTTACCAAAGGACAATTTCATAACTCCATTCCTGCAATTGATAATAGCATTAGATGTGGCCAAAAATGGACGACCCAAAATGACTGGTATCTGACTATGAAGATTCTGGACAGGCTGAGTATCTATAACTATGAAATCCACTGAAAAATAAAATTTATCAACCTGGATTAACACATCTTCAATAACACCCCGGGGCACCTTGACAGATCTATCGGCTAGTTGTAATGTTACCTTAGTCGGTTTCAACTCACCAAGTCCTAGCTACTCATAAACCGAATATGGTAACAAATTGACACTCGCCCCTAAATCAAGTAATGCCTTCCCGATCTTATGATCTCCTATGCCGCAAGAAATGGTGGGAGCTCCTGGATCCCTAAATTTAGGAGGGGTGTTATGTTGAATCATGGAGCTGAGCGCTCTGCAAGGAAGACTTACTTATGAACATTCTGCTTACGCTTTTGAGTGCATAAATCTTTAAGAAACTTAGCGTAAGCAAGGACTTGCTTGATAGCGTCAAGCAACGGGATGTTGACTTGCACTTTTTGAAACACATCCAAGATTTCATCAAAGTTATTTCTTTTCTTTATTGGTGCCAGACGTTGAGGAAAGGGTGCTTTGGGCACATAAGGTGGCACATTAGTAGCTCTTGGAGAGTCAGAGAGCTTTTGGACTTTGGATGCATTGGTATGGCTCTCTGCTTCATCTTGATCTTCTGTTTTAGAATTTGATTCATCCCCAGGCATCTCTATTCTGTTATCAATCTGCTTGCCTGACCTAAGGGTAGTGATCGATTTGGCCTGTTCATGATATTGCCCTTGGTTGGAATTAGAGCCAATCTCATACTGTCCCTTTGGATTAGCCTCAGGTTGGCTAGGGAGCTTGCCCTTCTCTCTCTCACTCAATGTGGCAGCTAGTTGACCCAATTGTACTTCCAGCTTGGCAATGGATTGTGCATTTGCATGTAAGCTTTGCTGGTTGGCCAGTAAGGTTTGTTGGGTGTCTTTTTGGAATTGGAGAGAACTCTGCATGAAAAGATGGAGTGTATCCTCAAGAGATGGTTTCCTTGATTGTGTAGGCAGTTGTTGATATTGTGGAAACTGTTGAGGTTGTTGACTGCCAACTTGGGAGTAAGGTTGCATAGGAGGATTTCCAGATGGTCCTCCTTGTTGTGGTCCTTTTGCCCAAGAGAAATTTGGATGTCTAGCCCACCCTGGATTATAGGTGTTTGAGTAAGGATCATTCCCAGATTTTTGAAAAGTGTTCATAGCATGAACTTGTTCAGAGAGAAGTTCTGGGAATGCTGCACCAGATGGACAAGACTGCATAGGATGGGTATGACTAGAACATGTGGCATATGCCTCGACTTGAGCTGTTTGTGGTGGTCCATTATTTAATACCAGAGCATCAACTTTCTTTGTCAAGTTATCAAGCTTGGCGCTCAGCTCTGGCATGACTCCTATCTCATATATACCACCTCTCTTTTGTGGTTGGGGACTTCTGTCACCTCTATTTGAATAATCCCATTGTTGGGAATTTTCGCACAAGGTTTCAAAGAAGTTCCACGCTTCGACATCACTTTTGGTCATGAATGACCCTCCACTGGTGGCATCAACCATGCGACGGTTCTGTGGTGTCAGACCGTCATAGAAGTATTGAACTTGTTGCCACTTCTCAAAACCATAGTGAGGACATTTAAGAAGCAAGTCCCTCCATCTTTCCCAACATTCATGAAAGTGCTCGCCCTCTTTTTGTGTGAAGTTAGTAATTTCCCTACGGAGGGCATTGGTTTTGTGAACAGGGAAGAACTTGTTTAAGAACTTCTTAGACAGTTGGTCCCATGTAGTGATAGATCCAACTTCTAGAGAATTCAACCATGCTTTCGCCTTATCCTTCAAAGAAAAAGGAAACAGGCGTAGGCGGATCGAATCGTCTGAGAAGTTTTGGAACTTAAAGGTGGAGCAAATGTTTAAGAATTCTTTTACATGATGATATGAGTCCTCCTTGTCCAATCCATAAAAGGATGGCAACAATTGTATGACTCCAGGTTTAAGTTCAAAGTGTGCTGCCGTAGTGGTTGGCAACACTATGCATGAAGGCGCATTAAATTGGACAGGAGCTGAATAATCTTTGAGAGCTTTAACTTCAGTCTCATTCGCCATTTCAACAGGATTATTTCTCAATCTTTCACGAATTGTTCTTTCAATCTCAGGATCAAACGGTGCTAGTTCTATATTCAGAGATCTACGTCCTAGCATAAACTATGTTATTGCAATGTAAGAAAGAAACTAAACTAAGAAGCAACCTAAGAGAAATAAAACTAGACCTAGAAACTAAGAGATTCTAAAACAAGTTAAAACTATGTAAATAAGAATGGGAAGAAAGAACCCGGAAAAGGAGATGATTGATGTATGAAGAATAGGGAGCTCCTCCTTTTGAAGACAATGTTATTTAGCAGCTTCCTTCCTCAATTCCTGTAAACAAAAAGAAAACAAAAATAAATTAAATTTACTAAAATAATGCTAGAAAAAAAATCCTAAGCAAGGGAAAATTTCTAAAAAATAGGAAATTAGAAAATAAGAGAGAAACTTTCTAAAAAAAATAAAACCTAAAGACTCTTCTAACAATAATAAAACTTAAACTAGAAAATAGAAAGTTACTTGAAAGAAGAATCAGAGTCTAGAATTAGAAAATAGGAAAAAATAGCTTAGAAATAGAAACTTTCTATAAAAAAAAATAAAAAATAAAACCTTAATTCTAAAAATAGAAATTAGAAAAAAAAAATAGAAAATTTGGAAAGAGATTACCAAATTAGTAGTTTATGTCAGGTCCCTACAAAACAGGAAATAGGTTAGTTTCTAAAGTTAGTAAAAAAAACTAAGACTATGAATTATGATAAGAGAGAATCCCAAATTCAATTTGGAACGAAACAGTCCCCGGCAACGGCGCCAAAAACTTGATGTTTTATTTAAACCAACACGATTTAAATGATTTTTAAACTCGCAAGTATACGAATCAGATGCAGATACGGTACGTATTACGAGATCGTTCCCACGAGGACTGGTCGTCACAATTCAAATCTATGATTCTCCTTAACTAATCCAACAAATAATGGAATGAATTACTAAGCACAATTTTATGAAAAAAAAATAATTAATTAAGAACAGGGAAGAAAATTCAATCAGAGAGAGAGCACTAGGACTTTCGAATCCACCCCTAATTATCCTAACCCTTGTTTTGTCTGTTGATTCACCTTGATCTAGATTGATACCACTTATACAGAGAAAGCACAATCTGTGTCCTTAATCGGGCATACAAACTGTCTAATTCCTTTAAGCAATGCCATGAATGACATATCCCATATCCTTGGTCGGGTACATGGAATGTACATTCATTAAAGCACCCTGTTTCTTCCTCTATAGGAAACTTGTTCTTGATCAGACACAAGCACCTATAATAAGCATCCAAACAACATCCATATATATACTTTAATCAAGTTCATAGATGGAGAAGTATAGAATTTAAACCCATAAAGCCCACTTAAAGAAAGAAACAAATTAATTGAAATTCAAAGTAAATCAACCAATACAAGAGCTAATCAAATTAGGGGCTTCATCTCAGCCCTAGCTGAGAGATTAGTGACCCATAAAATCCATAAAAAATATTAAATAAAATTCATAAAAGAAACGTCAAACCAAACAATCTCTTTCTCTCTTCTTTCTTCTCTTTCTTCTCTTTCTTCTCTCCCTTGCTCCAGATCTGGAATCCCCTGGTTCTGAATGCCTTTCCCACGTCCAAAACTCTCCTTCTATAGCTGCTGGATGGCTGGGGTCGGTGGCAGAGTCGTAGAAGGACTCGAAGTGCAATTTTTCGCAGCCGTGATCGGTGGGCCCCACAGAGGCATTTTCTGGAAAATCTACCCCGTCCATTGGATTCAGGACGAAATTTCAGTCAAGAATAGGTGGTTTTGAAGGTCCATTAGCGCGGCCCACAGAAGAAATCTCAAAAAAACTCAGTTTTGAACGTCCCGGGGCAGTCTACTTTTGGCCTCTGTACCGCACACGTGTGTACGCATGGGCGAGGAATGTCAACATGGTTTTGAAGCTTTCGAAGCCTTCTACACGATGGACGGATCAGATCTTCCATCTGATCGAAGATGGTGGGCCACAACCGCCCGGAAGTCAGTTCTTCGCGGACGTGCGTAAGCCTTCGCACGTCCGGCGCTGTGATGCTCGGTGGGCCCCACATAAGCTTTTTCGGGGAAATCCACCCCGTCCATTGGATAGAGGACGAGATTTCGTTCAAATATGGATGGTTTTGAATTTGCGTGGACGCAGCCCAGAGAAGAAATCAGAACAAAATCAGTTTTGAACGTCACAAGACGGCCTGTTTGTGGCCTCTGTATCACGCACGTGTGCACGCATGAGCACAAACTGCAAACATGGTTTTGTAGCTGATGAACCCTTCTACATGATGAACGGCTCGGATCGGCCGTACGTGTTACCGGTGGGGCCCACAGCGGTCCGTAAAAAGCGGTCTTTCCGCCCGTTGCGGCGCTGGAAACGGAAAGTTCCGTTTTTTGAAAGGAATCGGGTCAGCGCTGCTGACCGACGCCGGCTTGCTCGGTGCTCAGCCGGTGGAAACGTGCAGTGTGCACGCTCCTCATACACAGGGCCCACTGTGATGTTTACGAGAAATCTACACCATCCATCCTCTTTATCATGGTAATTTAGCCGTCAATACCAAGGTTGAGGCAGTTCCAACTATCAGGTGGGCCCCAAATTGGAGATTAATAGGCTGATCTATCCGTTGGACCACTTCCCGAGCTCTTCAATGGCTGAAATTTAATATGTACGGTTAATTTACGGCCCTCATCCCATGTATGAAGTTTCGAACTGATCAGATAGCGGGAACCATGTGATCTTGCATTCTGGACCCTTTTCGGGCCCCTTTGGCTTGCTTTCCTCAGATCTCGGGCGTGTAAAATCTTCATTATTGGTTCTCTGGAGTCCATCCCGTGCTCTGAAGGCTTTGGATCATGAAATCCATGCCTTTAACATCAATTTTCAATTAACGCTCCTGACTTCATCCTGTAACAAAAATACAATTAAAATACTCCATTAAGCATTATCATATACGTAAAATCTGGTAATTACTGGGGTCTGATATGCAATATTTGACCCTGATCAAAGCACCAGAACATGTGTGTGAGGCGTGCATACTTGGGAAACAACAAAAGAACTCCTTTCTGAGTGGAGTATCCCGAAGAGCAAGAGAACCGTTGCAGTTGGTTGTCACTGACATCTGTAGACCATTAGATCCAATCTCTCTTGGAGGTAATAAATACTTTATTACCTTCATTGACGATTTCAGTAGAAAATTATGCGTGTATGTAATCAAAGAGAAGTCTACTACTTTTACTATTTTTAAAAATTTTAAGGCCCTTGTTAAAAAAGAAAGTGATCTTAAAATCAAAACCCTTCGATCTGACAGAGGTGGGGAGTACACCTCAAATGTTTTTCGAGAATATTGCAGGGAACATGACATTAAGCAACAACATACTGCAGCGTACACGCCACAACAAAATGGAATTACGGAACGGAAGAACCACACCATCCTCGATATGACAAGGACCATGCTGAAAGAGAAAAGTCTACCAAAGAATTTCTGGGTAGAGGCAGTTGCATGTACTGCCTATCTGCTCAATAGGTGTCTGACTAAGAGTGTCAGATTCCAGATACCGCAAGAAGCATGGAGTGGATACAAGCCAAGCGTGGCACACCTTAAGATCTATGGGTGTGTCGCCTACGCTCAAGTTCCAGAAGCAAGAAGGAAAAAGCTTGATGATCGTGGCGAGAAGTACATCTTCATCGGCTACAGCGAAGAGTCAAAGGCATACAAGCTCTACAGCCCACTAACCAATAAGCTAGTGGTGAGTAGAGATGTGGTATTTTGTGAGGAAGAAGCATAAAAATGGAACGACGAAAACTCAGCCAAAGAAAAGCAAGTCGAGGTTGAAGAATACGAAGAAGAGAGACATGAGAAGCAAGAGCAGACACCCACATCACCCCCTTTGGATCGCAGAAGTCCAGGAGTATGCTCCATCTCTTCTGGAAGTACTTCATCAAATCAGAATTCATCCAGCACATCTTCATCCGATTCTCCTTCACCCTTGGCTCCTATTAAAATGAGAAGCCTCAACGACATCTATGCAAAAACTGAGGAAGTGAATTTACTCTGCCTGTATGCGGACCACGAGCCTCTCACATTCGAGGAGGCTGTGAATGAAGAAGAGATTCATGCCATCGAGAAGAATTGAACATGGGAGTTGACCTCACTCCCCAAAAGCCAGAAGACCATTGGTCTCAAATGGGTGTACAAAATCAAGCGAAATGCCGATGGTAAGATCGAACGATATAAGGCAAGGCTCGTAGCAAAAGGCTACAAACAGAAATATGGGGTAAACTATGAAGAAGTTTTCGCCCCAGTTGCTCGCCTTGACACTGTAAGAATGATTATCTCCCTTGCAGCTCATCACAGTTGGATGATCTACTAACTGGATGTGAAATCCGCATTCCTAAATGGGGTACTCAAAGAAGAAGTATACGTTGATCAGCCTGAAGGCTTTGTCATGCAATGGGAGGAACACAAGGTGTATCGGCTGAAGAAAGCCCTGTATGGGTTGAAGCAAGCTCCCTGTGCTTGGAATGCACGGATCGATGGTTATCTTCAAGAGAATGGTTTCGTTAAATGTCCGTATGAGCATGCCGTCTACACAAAGAAGAATGCTCGTGGTGATATGCTTATCGCTTGTTTATATGTTGATGATCTGCTGTTCACTGGGAACAGCCAAGCGATGTTTGAAGAATTCAAGCAAGCTATGTTTAAAGAATTCGATATGACTGATGGTGGATTGATGTCTTTTTTCTTGGGCATTGAAGTGAAGCAACAAGTCGACGGCATTTACATATCTCAGAAGAAGTACACAAAGGTACTTCTTGAGAAGTTTCAGATGGTCGACTGTAAAGCTGTAAACACACCTGTTACAACAGGCCTGAAGCTCACAAAAGATGGAGAAGGAAGAAACGTCAACTCAACCCTATTCAAAAGCCTAATCGAAAGCTTAAGGTACCTCACAATCACAAGGCCAGATATCATCTACAGTGTTGGCCTTTTAAGCAGGTACATGGAAGCACCAAAAGAATCACACTGGCTAGCTGCAAAAAGAATCCTCAGGTACATCAAAGGAACAATGGAATTCGATCTTTTCTATCCATACGATGATGAAGCAATGCTGTATGGATACTCAGACAGTAATTGGGGAGGTGACCAAGATGAAAGAAAGAGCACCACTAGCTACATATTTTATCTCGGAACGACTGCTTTCACATGGAATTCGAAGAAGCAGAGTGTGGTTGCCCTGTCCACATGTAAAGCAGAGTACATGGCAGTATCGTCCACCGTCTATGAGGGAATTTGGTTAAGGAATATACTGAAGGAGCTAAAGCATCCACGGGAGGAATCTACAGTCATATATGTGCATAACAAGTCGACAATCGAGCTAGCTAAAAATCCGGTGCAGCATGGAAGAAGCAAACACATTGATACCCGATATCATTTTCTAAGAGATCATATGAAGCAGAAAACGATGAAATTAGAGTATTGTCATACTACGAAACAGGTGGCGGATATTTTCACAAAGGCATTGCCGACTGACGCATTCAAACGACTAAGAACGATGCTTGGAATGAAGTCGGTTTTAGTTTGAAGGGGAGTGTTGGATACGGTGATTTCTTCAAATCCAAAACCGTGTGCATATCTTATGAGCAAGCTGTTAAATTAGATTTTTTTTCTAAGATCATATTGCTAGCTGTGTAGATTTCTTTCTAGATTTTTCTGGATTATTTTTCTTTCTTTAGCTACCCCTAGGATGAATCTAGACAGGGATAGTTTAGTAATTTCACACAATAAGAAAGCCTATAAATAGGCAACAGTGTAATACGATTTTTAATTCAATTCCAATCAGCAGTTCAAGGCTCTTCTTCTTCTTTCAGTTTTTAAAGCTTTCTGATTTTTGTGGTGGCTGCAGCCACTTGTTAGCAAAAGGTGGAGTTTACAACCCAACAGTGGATCACCGGGCTGTGACGGACCGCAAGTCGTCGATCCAAGTGGGCCACCATCACGCCTGATCTAGGGGATCTGCACTGTTCATCAATCCAGGCTTTCGATTCCTACCGATAACAGATAATCGGTGAGGACCCATGCAAACAGTGGCACATGCAATCTGTCATCAGGGAAACCTACAGACCATAAGAAAACAACGACACCATGATCAACCAATCGGGGCCGCATGAAATCTAGACCGTTGAAGGTCATCCCTAGGAGTTTTTTACCACAGCCATGGAGACCATTTGGGAAGATATTTCGCACAATGACCACTGGCCGGAACATTTTTCATATGACCGACTCCTTACGCAGCGAACGGAGCTGCGTAAGTTGCAACTCAACATGTCTTGCATAAGGGCTATGCACGAAAGTTTCGAGAACTTCCACGTCTATAAAAACTCTTCTAAACCACCATCGTGACATCATAATAAAGGGGAGAGAGAGAGAGAGAGAGAGAGAGAGAAACGAGAGAGAGAGAGAGAGAGAAACCACCAGCGGCAGAGAAAAGCCCTAGTCACTGGAATTACAGTCGTCCAGCAAGGAGAATGGAAGGAATAAAGAAGGAAGAAAGAAAGAAAGAAAGAAAGAAAGGAAAAGAAAAGGGAAAGAAGGAGGAGGTCACGTCATGATCCATTCAATCCCAAGAGTGAGGGCTTTTCCTTTAAGCTTGCGATAATTTGAGATAGTTTAAATTATTTTGTTCCCTCATATGCTTTAAATCTTTCTTGCAAGTAACTAATTTTACCACCACTCCTTTTATTTGTCCTTTAGCGATTTAAAGAGTAACAACTCTTGACCTTTTAAAAATTTTTGTAAAGGTTTATCCTTTAGGCTTATGTTAATTTAAGTTATTTACCTTGCCCTTACATGCCATCCTGTCGCTTTATCTTACATTCACATGCTTTCGCGATTTTTCTAACATGCCCTTATGAAACTTTGAATTCTTCCTGCAATTACATGTTTTACTATCAATTATTTGCCTTTGAAATTATAAATACCATGTCGTTATAAGAAATCCTTATGAATTAAGGTGGGGCGATGGATAAAAGCCCTGCCCCTACCTTATCAAATTTATTTGAATTGGCCCTGCCGCTAGTCTCTTTATTTGAGTTGGCTTTGCCACTCACCACTTATTTGAGTTGGCCCTTGCCACTCTCCTCTTTATTACATTGGCCATTACCACTTCTACCTTTGCTGAGTTGGCCATTGCCACTCTTCTCCTTGTAAAAGGGGCCTTGTGCTGCCTATTTTAAAGAGCTTGGGCATGTGTCTTGATATTCCTGAATTCCCATGATTCAATGGATTTTCTTTTTTGGTGCAAGTACTATGTTGAGTATCCCTCTTCTACCAATCGAATAAATATCGTGGACGTAATACATTTTTGGTAGTGGCCCTGGGCGACACGTAATTCCATGTTTCATGGGTGATGGTGCGCAAATTGGTGTATGTAAATCCTTATATATACGTGATACATTAGTTCTTTCTTTTAGGGTTTGGATGTCGCATTTAGTGCTCTAATCTAGTCTTTTCTTTTAGGGGTTGGATGTCGCAATTAGTAGCTCCAATCTGAGTTGTGTGATTCACCTGGTCATGTGTTGTATTTGTCTTGGGACAACTAGATAAATCCATGTTAAACGTGGGACACACCGGCAAATCTCCATAGTATGGGATGCGGGGCGAGTCAGATAACTTTAATTATATTTTACATTGTGACAATCGGTAAGTGTAATAAATTGCATATACTTTGCTAGGCATGCATCTCATATAGATTGCTTGTGCATTGGTACCTTTTGTAATTGTAGAGTACGAGACGTATCAGAATCCTTATATTATTTTATGAATTTCTTGAATTACTGTTAATCTTAAAGGATATCCATCACTATGAGTAGGGTGTTGACCCTCTCCCAACCGTACAAATGTTATAGGCAACGTACAGGTCGAAGACCCAGAAGATCAGACCCTGGCAGAAGACTTTACTGAATAGACTAAGAAAATTAGTTTATGGTTTATTTTCTTTATAATTCTGCTACACAACTTAGAACTTATAAGAAGCTCCAATTGTGAGAGCATTTGAAGATTTACTTGATTTTGGAATAAGGAATATAGTTAATTTTATTCTTGTGAATGTTACCTTCTTAAATGTATCTGGATGTGATCTATAACAATTATAAGATGCGACTTCTAAAGCATCCAAGTTTTACATTATTAACACCCGGTTTTCTCGGGCACGAGTATAAACTCTGGCCGTGAAAATTCGGAATGTTACAAAAAGACAAATTAATAAAAGGTCCTTGTAGACCGCCTATCCATATCGCTCTTGGGGGACCTACGGAAGCACACAAAGATGAATCAAGTAGAATATTCCAATCACATAAACAAGCCCAATTACAAAGACTCTGAATTTAATATAGAAAAACTCTTTTGGGAAAAAAACCAAGGTACAAAGCAACAATAATCACTACGAAAGTAGAAATTACAAGAGATAGAGAGAATACTCAATTCGAACAAGCCTCAAATCTCCCCTTACAAGCCCTTTAAAACTCTAGAAATGAATTAGAAAGCTTTAGATACCCTTTTATCCCGATTTCACACCTATATATAGCCTCTAAGAGAATCACAATCAAAATCGAAAACATATCTCACAGATATTCAACTCTACATAAATATGCATATACGTTTGATGGAACCTTCGATGGGACTTTGATGTCATCGACAAACCGTCAATGGCATCGAACCCACTTCGATGGCATCGAACTAATACCAAAATGTTCCAACAATTAAACATGAAAATCTCATATTTTACCAATGGCATCGAACAAACCTTCAATGTCATCAAGCAGTCTTCAATGGCATCGACATGACACCAAAAGTATCCAACGACTAAACATATAAATTTTAAATTTTCTCGATGGCATCGAACTATCATCATAGATTTGTTGATTTACAGATTTAAGACATCAATTAACAATCTCCACTATGTCTTCAATCGATATTCTCCATAGCTCCTTTTTCTCTCATCTCTAATTCTCCCTTGCATCATAGCTCCACCATCGTTTCTTGTGCATCCTCCATCTTCCTTTAATCTTTTGTCAAGCCCAGAGAAGTTACACATAACTTGAACTTCCTAAAGGAACCACCTTGGTGAGCATGTCCGCTGAATTCACGCTAGTGTGAATCTTCTCCAGAATCACGCATCCTTACTCAAGTACTTTTTAAATAAAATAGTGATGAACATCAATGTGTTTAGTACGTAAGTGATAAACAGAGTTTTTAGCCAAATTGATTACGCTTTCGTTGTTATAATTAATCGGCACGGCCTCCTATTAAAGCCCCAAATGATTTATCATTTCTTTAAACCAGTTACCTTTCTTGAATGCCTCCATCACTGCCATATACTCAACTTTGATTATGGGGAGAGTCACCACAGACTGAAACTTCTACATCCAATTAATCACTCCACCCGCTAGCATAAACGACTACCCTGAAGTCGACTTTTTAGAATCGACACTGCCCACGTAATCAGAGTCCACATAACTAATTAACTTGGCCTCTAATTTTTGAAAAGATAAGGCATAGTCCTGCATACCCTGAATGTATCAAAGTAGTCATTTCACTGCTTCCAAGTGTTGTTTTCCAGGGTTAGACATATATCTGCTCACAACACCAACTGCCTATGAAATATCCGATCTAGTACTGACCATGACATATATCAAATTGCCCACCGCATTCGAATAAGGCACACGAGACATATCTTGCTTTTTTTCAGCTGTTTTAGGACATTATTCTAAGGAAAGCTTGAAGTGAGTCGCGTGGAGAATGCTAACCGGCTTTGCCATATCCATCTCATACTTCACCAATACCTTCTCAATATAATCCTTTTAAGATAACCAAAGCTTACTCTTTTTCCTATCTCTGTAAATATCAATACCGAGAACCTTCTTTGCATCCCACAAATCTTCATCTCGAATGTCTCATATAACTGAGTCTTCAGTACATTGATTTCAGGCATGTTATAACTAGCGATCAATATGTCATCAACATACAACACCAAGAATATGAACTTCCCATCATTCAGTATCTTGTAATAGACACAATTATCATATTCACTCCTAATGAACTTCCAACTCAATATGAAATAATCAAACTTTTTATACCATTGCCTAGGCAACTGTTTCAAGCCGTATAACAACCTTTTCAACCTACAAACCTTGTTCTCTGCCTCTTTTACTTCGAAGCCTTTTAGTTACTTTATATAGATCTGCTCTTTCAATTTAGGAAGACAATCTTCACATCCCTTTGTTCCATCTCGAGATTGTATTGAGAAACCAGCGCCAACACGAATCTGATAGATACTTATTTTACAACCGATGCAAATATCTCAGTGGAGTCGACATCTTCTCTCTGAGCATATCCCTTCGCTACCAACTTTACCTTGTACCTATCATGTTTCTTCTTGAAGATCTACTTGCACTCGATCACTTTTCGATATCGAGTAGCTTCACTAGCTCCCATGTCTCGTTCTTGTATAAGGAGCACATCCCATCATCCATTACTGCTTTTCACTTTTCTGCATATGGCTCATCAAGTACCTCTTAAAGAGTAGACGGATCTCCCTCATCTGTAATGAGGGCATATACGATATTTGAGTCATCCGTGTATCTCGCTGGTAACCTACAATCTCTTGGCAGATTCCTTCGCACAGGTGGTTACTCCACTTGATCATGTACCTCTGTTTGCATATCTTTATCAACCAAAGCATCATCTATGTCAATCTGAACATCCACAACTAACTTCTCCAGTTCTTCTTGCTCATCCTGATGGAATAAGGATCCTTCGTCGAACTTGACATTATTACTAATGATAATTGTCCATCTAACTCAGTCATACAGCCTGTACCCCTTCACACCACCACCATAACCAACAAAGATGTATTTTTTGCCTCTTTGGTTTAGCTTATCTCTTTCAACAGATAGTACATGAGAGTAAGATTCACAACTAAATACAAGCAACCCTAAGCAGTTTACCTTCTTACCATCTCATACTTCCTTTGGAATTTTGTATTCAATGGCTATAAAATGGGACAAATTCACTAAGTAACAAGCCGTATTAACGGCTTTAGTCCACAGTTCCTTACTCAACCCAACATTACTAATCATGCATCAGGCCCTCTCCAAGAGAGTGATTCATCCTCTCAGCCATACCATTTTGCTCTAGTATGTGGCACACTATGTTGTGCCTCATTATCTCTTCATCCTTACAGTATTTATTAAATTTACCTGAAGTAAATTCTTCATCGTTAATGTCCGTAGAACCTTCATTTTTCGCCCTAACTGTTTTTCCACCACTGTCTTCCACTGCTTAAAGTTGGTGAAAACATCAGATTTATTTTTACAAAAAATAAATCCACACTTTCTTAGAGCAGTCATTAATTAATGTGACGAACCATGACGACACTCTAACAAAAACCATGGGAGATGGCCCCCATACATCAAGAACACCTTTACATACATGTTTAGCAAATTTAAAAGATAACCTTAAATGTTTACCATATATACAATGCTCGCATATATTAAAATCAATGCTTTTAAAGAATGAAATTAAACAATGGTCCAAAGATACCTTCATGCCTCGCTCGCTCATATGACCCCGGACGTGCATGCCACATACATGCAAACGTGGAATCCGCTATAGCTACTGCAACTCTATCCAATAAAGTGCTCCTGATTAACCTGTAAAGATTCCTACTCATCTATGCTTTCATGACAACGAGTACCCCTTTTGAAACTTTAAAGACTCTATTGAAATTAGTGAATTTGCACCCAAGCGCGTTGAGTGTTCCAAGAGATATCAACCACTTTCTCATGTCTCACCTTGGTCAAGGTACGCTCCATGCCATCAAACATCTTAATATGCACCGATCCAACACCGACAACATTATAGGCATTATCATTGTCTATAAATACATGGTCACCATTGCACTCTCTTTAATTGGTGAACCAACTCTAATGAGAAGTCATGTGATATGATGCCCCTCTGTCCAAAATCCACTCATCCCTACGATCATCATCTAAGTGTCTGACCATGGATGCAAACAACACATCACCTTCACTCGTGCCTACGGCTGTACACAAGCAAAGTTAGCTCGGTTAGCTCGCTTGACTCGACTCGAAAAAGCTCAATTCGACTTGGTTCAAAACTAAGTTCGAGCCGAGTCAAGCTGATTTTTTGAGCTCGAAAAAATTTCGAACCGAGTTTAAGCTTAGCCGAGCTCGACTCAAATCGGATCAAACCCAACTCGAATCATAATCGGATCGAACCAATTCAGTGACTCGGTTACTTTGATATTGATGTTGCTCACCAACTGTTTGATGAAATGACCCAACCAAGTGTTGGTTGGTGGCAAGGAAGGTATGTATGTGAAACAAATACCCATTTTTCTTAATTTTCATGTTGCCTACGAGGTGTTTGATGAAATACCTATAGAAACCACTGCTATTGTTTTACAAACAGTGAGAATTTGAGATGTAGTCCATGTGTTTGTGAAAATGCCACAGAGGCAAACTCAGCTCAATCTTGGCTCGAACTGGCCCAAGCTACTGACCGAACCGACCCAAGCTGGCTAGTCAGGCTCGAGGACCGAGCTGAGCCGAGTTCGAGCTGGGGTCAGCAAGTGGCCGAGCCGAGTCGAGCTATGTCAAGCTCAACTCGGTTCGACTCGTGTACACCTCTACTCGTGCCCTCATCTGACTCTGTGGTGTTGGCCTCCCTATAGGAAGCCTATGAGTTATCTCTTCTTGTATTAAGATTTGTACAATCTTTCTTTATATGCTCAGACAACCCACAATTACAGCACTTCAACTTTCCCTTGCCCTTCCCCGTGAATTTGGACCCCAATTAAGAAAATCCTGTATCCCGCTTAGAATTCTGCCCCCTCGTAAACAATGCATCAGTAGAGGCGATTATGTTACTGTTTTTCTTCTCATTGCCTTTCCTTGAAGAGCTGAGATAACAGTATCTATACTAAGGGACGATTTACCGGTGCACAACATATTTTAAAAGACTCATACGAAGCCGAAGAGAGAATTCAACAAGATATATGCATGATCTTCATTCTTAATCACTTCCTCCACATCCAACAATTTGCAAATCATCTCGTTAAAGTTGCTAATGTGGGCCCAACATCACCTCCCTCTGTCATCTTTAGATTAAACAACTACAACTTCAAGTGTAGGGGATTTTTAAGGGATTTATTCACATAGATGTCCTCTAACTTCGCCCACAAACTTACTACAGTTTTCTCTCTTATGACATTGTAGAAAACCTCATCCGTTAGGCACAACTAGATGGAGGTTCTTATTTTCTTGTCCAACTTGTTCCATTCATCTTCTTTTATAGATTCAAGTCGCTTCTCAATAACCTCATTTAATCCTTGTTAAACCAATAAGCCAATCATCTTGACCTTCCATAATTCAAAATTATTTTTTCCAGAGTACTTCTCAACATCAAACTTAGGATTTGCAACCATTGATATTCTACTTTCAAATCCAACTGCGTCCCAACGTTTAGTTCTGATACCACTTCTTAGGAGACCTATGGAAGCATACAGAGATTAATTAAGTAGGGTATTCCAATCGCACAAACAAGCCCAATCACAAAGACTCCGAATTTAAAGTGAAAAAACCCTTTCGAGAAAAAACCACAACACAAAGCGACAATAATCACTATGAAAGCAGAAATTACAAGAGATAAAGAGAATATCCGATTCGAACAAGCCTTGAATCTCCCCTTACGAGTCCTTTGAAACTCTAGGAACGAATTAGAAAGCCTTAGATACTCATTAATCCCAATTACACCCCTATATATAGCCTCTAGAAAAATCACAATCAAAATCAAAAACAAATCCCACAGATACGCAACTCTACGTAAATCTGCGTATACGTTCAATGACACCTTCGATGGGACTTCGATATCATCGACAGTCTGTTAATGGCATCAAACCCACTTTAATGGCATTGAACTAATACCAAAACATTACAAGAATTAAACATAAAAATTCTGAATTTTACCGATGGCATCAAACAGACCTTCGTTGTCATCTAGAAGTATTCGATGACATCGAACAAACCTTCGATGGCATCGAAAGGACACCAAAAGTGTCTAGCGACCAAATATATAAATTCTGGATCTTTTCGATGGCATCGAAGTCTGATCGATGGTATCGAACTGTCATCGATAGACATGTTGATTTATAGATTTAAGACATCAATCAACAATCGCCACCCTCACCCGTAGGCCCCTTCCTCTAACTGTCTATCTATCAAGGTTGACAACAACTAAAAGGGTAGCCTATAAGGCTATCGGCAGTCTTTGAGTCCTTTAAAAATTGCATATCCATATCTATATAAACGGCACTATAGCAAACCTATTAAGATGAGATGCTGATGTAAAGGGCTTAGGAGAGGGGCTATGAGAGCAAAATATGTAAGAAAGAACTTTTGGGGCACTATGTGTACAATCAAAGTCAAATCCCTATTGTGCCAACGTTTTATCAAACTTAAGAGGCGTCCGTCATCAAAGCAGTTGAAGACTAATAGTAGAGTTAGAATCAGGGACATCTTATTCTTTCTTTTGCATACAAAGAGTGTCTGATTTTTTATTTTCTTCCCACATCTCAAAAGTAAAACTGCATGTCACTCCACACATTCTCTCTAATATATATTCTTCTCTTTCCAGTTTTTATTTTTATCTACTTTCACCTACTCGGAGGTTAAACCCCTGCGTGGTAAGGCTAGATGTAATACAGCTAAAGCCCTGTAAAATTCTTTTAAAAAAAAAAAAAAAAAAAAAAAATCCCACCAATAAACCCTGTAAAGTAGAGGTCATATATTGTGTGGGGAAAAAAAAATATACATAACCCCTTATTCCATAACCAAAATCCTTACCCAAGAATTTATTGCAGCAGATCAAATCATAAGAGCCACTCGGGACAGGAAATCTTTCGATTCTTGAATCAGAAGCTATTATAAATCTTTCGATTCTTGAATCAGAAGCTATTATATAATATTTAGCCAGTCGAAGATCCGAAGCTTATTTCAACTAGTGGCAACCCCAAAATAAATACATACTTTAGCCACCCTCGTCGCATTGCACAATCCAGGAAACAAAAGCAACTCTAATCAAACCAAGAGTTCATCCGGCTGAATACATCCACTCGCGTGCGGGGGCGTTCCCAGGTGCGTATGCAAAAATGCATCTCCCCGCAAACGAGTCAACCCAGAGAACCACTCTAAGCCTCGACTCAGAACAGAACCAGGCCGAGTTGCATTGAGACCAGGACAGGCCTACTTTTACAACCATGAACAACCCAGATTTCCCTAACCAACTAACCCTGTGATTCACCTGGCCAAGATGACTCAGACACTTCTTCAACAAACCAAGTTAAAACGTTTTTTTTCGATCGAGAAAAAAAAAATAAAAATAAATAAATAAAACTCATTTTGATTTGAAAATAGAGATTAGTGATTTCGGTAGGGCAAAGAACATCATTGGGTTACTCGAACATATGGATAATCTAATCATTTTAACCCAAGCTTTTCAACCTTCTTCATATATGATATATGCACGCATCTACCCTAATTTTATACTTGTATTACACTAGAACTTCTCTTTCTCTCAATTTTGGTACTTTCGATTCTTTGACGGTCTTTTCAACGGTCAAAGATGGAATTAGACGCAAACATTATTTGTACTGTTTATCTTGCTAAACTAACATTCATTCCAATCAATATGAGTATCTAGCCATAGTCTATTCACATTTGAAGTACACATATTAACAATTCTTTTAAATGCATGATTTTAATTTTTTGCACTTTTATCACCAAGATAATGCAATTGTTATGTCATTCATCACCATCATCAGTTAATTGCATGAATTCTGTCCACTGTATGGATTCATGGTGGTAGTTTTGAACCTGCAACCAACCTAACATCTTTTACCTAAGCAATGAAAGCACAAAACTCATTACATATTACCTATGTTGATTACAATCGAGCACTATTTAATAGTTTATTACTTAGGTTGATCAAAGAGTTTTGTTATTTCATCTCACATGCACACAGAGATACACATAACTAATTGTATATCCAACTAGTTCCCTTAATTTAGGGATGAATTAATGTTGATAAATGGGACGGTTATTTCACATTACCATGCTGTTAACGTGAAATCCACCCCGATTATCAGGTGCATCACCCCATGTTATATCTAGGGCCTGAAAATCAACCCCATACGTAGCTCAAGTGTAATACACGATTGGAATATGTGCATAGGGAAAAGCTCACGCTCCAAACTATTTCCCTTGGTGCAGGCCCCTTAATCATGTATGGGCCTGAGTTCTTTCTTTCTTTCTTTCTTTCTTTCTTTTTTTTTATTTATTTAATTCCTCAGGCCTAACTTTTGGAGTGGATTTCACATGCTCATCACAGTGGGCCTGTAAAAATCAAGGATAGACATTTCTCTCAATTGTGATCAGCCTTATTTTTTTGGCTCTGGCAAGTATGGGATTGCACATCTAATGGATGGAGTAGATCTCACATACACATCACTGTGGGCCCGATCAACAATCAAGGGTGGGCGTAGTCTCCCACCTGTTCCAAGAAAACAGTGATACATTCCCCAAAGAATTCTTAAATCCAGTCAGTTGGACCAGAAGCCACGGATCACTTCCAAAGCATTAAATGCATGTGACATCCGGCCCTTCCCACCACTAGAATCATCTATTGCAATGGAGCCTCCGTGGGCTTTTGGTCGACATACCATTTCCCATGCCACAACACCTGAGTGTCCTGTGGAGCTGGAATTCCAGAGGAAAGATCTCATAAGCTGTTCAAGCATTTTGATAGTGCTGGAAGGAAAAGGAAGAAGCATTGCCACATAGGTAGGGATATGATGACTCTTCCGGCAAATGAGAGCAACTTAGATTTTCAAACCGCTAGTCTTTTGTTGAGTAGCAAATAGAGAAACAAAAGTCTGATCCACTCAAAAAGTGGTTTGCGGAGTTTTCAAAATGGTGATGCTCATGATGGACCAACCTATTAGACGGGTTGGATGTTATATACATGATGAAAGGTTGGACATTATCTAGTTGGACCTAAACCTTAGTTCAGCCCTTTGGACTTAAGACCCTCTCACTTAAGAAATAATAATAATAATAAGGAATTTTACCCTATGCCCGCACTTAATTCTTGACAGGACCCACATTATGTGTACACGAGATCCACTCCAACCATTAGATGTGTAATCCAATCTTAGGCCTAGTGCGAAAAAATAGGGCTAACCCGTGATTAAGGTGGGCCACACCAAGGGTAACATTTGCAAGAGAAATGCCAACCCTTAATTTTTACAGATCCCACAGTGATGATTATACGTAATCCACTCGGCTTGAGGCCTAGATGTCAAACCCATCCGTGATTCAAGTGGGCCTTACTAAGGGAAACAGTTTGGAGGTGAGCTATTCCTGTACACTATTTTCAATCACGTGGTCCACCTGAATCATAGATGTGACTAATTTTCCGGCCCTGAGTCTATGCGATGCCGCACCTGATGGTCAGGGTGGTTTTAACATTTAACACCACAGTGGAGCCCACCCGTGCCACTGACCCCTTTTGCAAAGTGACATTAAATAACTCCTCTCTCCGAACATTTATTGACACGCACACACACACAAACAATATATATATATATATATATATATATATATATATATATATCAGCAAGACTTTACTGATAATATCCAAAGAAAACTAAAAATATTGGTTCAAGAAAGTCCTTGGCTGAGAAATTGCAGAAACGTTTCCAACTTTGGAGCTGACAACCACAGCCACGCATGCGCAAAAGGATGATTTGAAAGACTAAATCCATTAAGGCGGCAGAATTACAACATTCAATAGAAATCAATAAAGGAATATCTTACAAACTTCCATAATATTATAAGAGATTACATTGACAGACTTGCATCAGAAAGCTCTTACAAACTGTTTTCTTTTTCTTTCTTTTTTGGTTCATCATCTTGTCTTCCAAAAGATCTGGCCTTCTTTTATTTCTCGAAAAAAAAAAACACTGACAAATAAACAAAATGTCGTACCATGTCATCTCCTCGGGTGAAATGAAATGCTGATACAAGACTGCTAGGTAGTACAAAGAATGGGGAATATCTTCAAGCAGTGAGTTCGCCTCCCATCATCTGCACCACAAAAAAAGCACCATGTTATATTTTCTACATCCACATCCCAACACTACAAATACCATCGTAATCATTTGAAACTGTTGTTGAACTCTACCCTCCCAGCATCCTCAAATCCTCAAAAGTCCCCAGCAAAGGTACTTCATGGGAAAAAGCTCAAGCATCCATGAAAAGTTGAAAACTCCAGTCTGAATAGGGTCCTGCCCAAGTATCTAGTGTCCCCATGCCCCAAGTCCATGCAAGTGGGAGATGGTTGAGTTATTCAACTGTCTCTCCCTTTCTTTTCTTTTTCTTTTTTGTTTTAACCCCCTATTTGTGTCAAAGGATTAAAATCTTCCAATCCAAGAGAATTTTGAGGCATCTCCATAAGTCAGCATTCTGTACAACTGAACCATGGCTCCACTCTACAGGTTATCGCATAACACACAAAGGAGCCATTTGGATGCAAGCAAGTTTTGTACCAGATAAAATTGTCTAGGTCATGTTGTCTTGGATAGGCTATCTAGGTAATGATGTCTTGGACTATTATGTTCATTGTTTGCCAAATACCTTGGAACATGGAGTAAAATGGATCATGGTTTACGTGGGGAGCTTAAGATGGATGGCGGCACAAGTAGCACATATGGTTCATGCACATTAACACATGAGACATGTAAAGTACTTGAAGATTGACAGTGGCGCACACAGCACATGTGACATGTGCACGGAACATTGTGTTCCCAAGTGCACCAAACCAAGCATAAGCTTTCCTTATCTTTCTTCCACATTTTTCACGAGGCATGCAATCTTTACTTTATTCCACCATTTGGGGGCACTGTCCCTATTTTCTTATCCAGAAATGGGTTACACAAACCATGAACAACTTTTCTGCAGCAAACAGCCTGTGCTGGACATAACTTTTCTTGCATCCAAACAACCCCCGAGTAAAATCTTGTGAGGGTGTATTCATATCTTCGCTTCGTATTGGTTGGGCCATCAACTGGCCTTTCAATAAGCTTTTTTTCTGTATTAATTTAAATAAATGAACAAAGAACACTTGCAGTGTGCATTTGTAGCATACAGAAAGAAAGCCGCTTGAGTTATTTATACTTGCATGAAAGTACTTCCCACATACAAATTGTTTAGGAGAAAGCATACGCCGAGAGATGAGGGAAAAATCAGGAGGGTGAAAAGTCGAGAGATACTTCTCGAATGTGAGAGAAAAATGAAAGAAGAATCGAGGAAGAGAGTTAAGCCCAGAGGGAGAAATTTTTGTCATCAGCGAGGCAGATCAGGAGCGAGAGGAGCTCAGTCTACTAGAGTAGTGCTGAGAGAAAGAAAAGGCAAGGGATGAAGACAAGGAGAGAGATTCCTTCAAAGTGAAAGTGTCTTGTCTGTTTGGAGTTTAAGAGGTGAAGATCAGCTGCCCGTCTGGAGTCCTGAATAGGAGAGCTACTCTGAGAGGTGTAGAGAGTTTTCCAGAAGTAGCAGGAGATTCAGTTTCTACACCCTCAGTCGGGAAGCTCAGCCTGGTGTCATCCCCCGAGGGAAGGAGCCTTTGGAGGTTGGGTCTCATCCTGAGACCGTTGCTGCAGGCGGTTGGACAGAGCGAAGAAGAAGACCCTATCGTCCTCCCTTTGGAGTTCCCCACTTTTCCCAGAAGAGTGGAATGAGTACCAGTTCTCTAGAGTCTTCAGGATGGTAGGGGTAGCGGAGGTTGTCATCCCAAAGAAGAAAGGATCCCCTTCATGCCACGGCTTTGTGTTCGGGTGCACAAAGATTGTCGAGGAGGCTACTCGCGCCATTGCCATCCTCCACGAAGTCAGCTTCATTGATTGCAAGCTATCCGTTCAAAATGCTTGGTATAGCCTGGAAGTCATCAACAAAGCTTCGATTGGTAGCGCTAAGGAGGATAGTGGCTCAAGACCTTTATCCCTTAGGGTAGTTAGACATCCTTGGGTCCTTGCTCATGCCTCAGTGGTAGACTCACAAGAGTTTCAACATGAGGGCATGGGTTCGAGTACCCATTGTGATGGGGACATCACGCACACACGCATGCCCCCTACGCACGTACGCAAGGAGGAGAAGGACCCCACCGTCAATCGATGACGACGTCTAGGGAGGACCTCCTAGCCAGAAGACTGTGTTTTGGTCCCTTGGAGTGGACCCGATCATCATGTGAATCACACCATTGGCTCTCATGATCGTGACCCACTATTCTAAACGATCTAGTACTTTGAGTTTTAGTTATTTTTGTTATTAGGAACATTATAGACGGTTTAAATTGCTTTGATTAGTTGTTATTTGTGGTTACTTCATCTCTAAGTAATAGGTTGCGCATATAGTGCGAGTTTTGGCGTATAAGGTTTTATTATAAATAGACACCCTTGTAGTTTTTTTATTCATTGAAAATTAATAAAATTTCTGCGTTTTCCTGCTCCTTTCCGAGTTATGAAAACATAATTGGGTGCAAAGCCCTCCCTTCTTCGAAGGGCTAAATACCGTGGTGCAAAGCCACACCTATCCCAATTCGCCCCCACCTTCTACCATCCATATTTCTCCTCCTACAATCATCTACGCTTCAAATTCATCCTCTATTGCAGCCGTTTTTCTCTCTATAGCAGATTTCCAGAATCTGACCCTGCAGGAGGGCTGAAACTTCGGTGGAGCACCACGTACAAACCGTGCATCGGATCGCTCTGAAATTTGAGAATCTTGGAGTCCACCCCTAGCCGACCAGGGCCAAGCTAGCCTTTTTTCTAAATAGCGGGCCCCACACGTGTGGCAGGGATCACACGCACGTGCATCTAGGCCATTGTTGCCGTCCACACGTGCGGTACTTCTCTGGTTCGTCTCTCTCCTCTCTTTCACTCCTCTTTCACCCAAAAGCCCTAAACCAAACCCTAAATTATTCAAATCCCCAATTTTATGCCCTTTCTTCAACCTTAGGGTTCCCCGAATTGAAATTTTTGAATCCCTTGGATTGAGGGAATTATTTCTGTGCATGAATGAATGAATTTACCCTCCTCTGATTCTTGTTTGGTCTATAATTTTGATTGATCCGACCCTAGCATATGTAGGCATGGATCCACATAAGATTCTCCTTGATTGAGTGTTTGAACTTTTGTGTGGGATGTGGAATTTTGTGTAATTGTTTCTAAACTAATGTGATTTAAAGCCTGAAAATCTTGCACATCATACTTGAATTTCATGTCTTGCATCAAAGGTATCAGAGCCTAGGGTTTTTGTAGGGGAATGCATTGCATGTTTAGGGTTTAGTTTGTTTACGTCCATTATGCATCAAGTCTCATCATATAGAGCTATTTAGAGGTCCATAATTCCTGATATAAGCTGCTAAAATTTCTGTTATCAGAAAGTTAGCAATTCACATTGCTGAAATTTTCTGTTATCCCTTCATTTTGACAGCTACATTGCTAAATTTTGGTAGCGTTGTGTAGTTTCCCTCATATAGAGTCTCATAGGATCATTTAGCCCCATTTAGACGCATATAGTTGTAATAGAAGGTCTTTTAGTTGAGTTAGTGGTTGTATGCCCACACGTACGCGTTGTAGTTTTCGCTTGCACCCTACACTAAACATGGAGCAATTGCAAGAGTCAATGAACAAGCTGACCCAGCAGTTTGAGTCTTTGAGTAAGCGCTTGGAACAACATATGAACCAACACTGTGAACAGCTTGATATGCGCATTACCCAACTAGAAACTCCCACCAGAGCAAACCCCACCATTCGGGAAGATGCCTAATCTCAGGCAGGTGGTCAGGAGAATAGACCAAGGAATGAAGGTGGCCAAAGAATCGGTTATGGGCACGCACCCGTGCACCCATCCTCTGAGGGACATTAAGACCACTATTTTGAGTGGTACAACATGTACCGCCTTGTGGCTAGAGATAGTGCACCAGAGGCTAGTGTAGAGTCACCCACTGAGGCCATTCCAGTAGTGGATGAGTTTCATGATGTCTTTCCTGATGTTCTACCGAATGAGTTTCCCCCTATGAGGGATATAGAGCACACCAGAACATGAGACACTATATTACCTATAGCCGAGTTTGCGTTTAATAGTTCTGTCAATAAGTCCACAGGTCTAAGTCCTTTTGAAGTCGTTACTGGTTATAAGCCTAGGAAGCCTACTTATCTAGTCCTTATGTCACTGTCCCATAGGCCATCAAAGTCTGCAGAATCCTTTGCGCATCACATTCATTGATTGCACCAAGAAATCAGGCGAAAGATCACTACTAGTAATGAACGTTACAAATTTTCTGCAGACCAGCTTAAACATTTTAAAGAATTCAATGTAGAAGACTCTGTGATGGTCTACATTAGGCCCGAGCGGTATCCTCAGGGGGTTGTTCGTAAATTACACGCGCGTAGCACTAGACCCCTCAAAATTATAAAGCGAAATGGTCTTAATGTGTATGTGGTAGATCTTCCACCTTCTATGGGAATTAGTTTCACATTCAATATGGAGAATCTAGTTACTTTTCAGGGGACCACTGATACTTTGTCCAGCCCTTCACCCAACCATCCTGATTCCTCAGACCTGTCCCTTGATTCATGGCCCCCTCCCGACCCATCTTCCCAGCCTCTACCTCCCATACCTACCCTTCCCATACCCAGAGAGGAGATAAAGGATATCCTGGACCTTTAGATAGTATTAACATCAGACGGCGGATCTCAAAAGTTCCTGATCAAGTGCAAGTCACGCCCAGCTTCAGACAGTACGTGGCTCACTGAAGAGGAGCTTCAAAGACTTGATCCTGACATCTTGAAGCGGTTCAAGAGTTTTGTTTCGCCAGACGCGAAATCTCGAAGGAGGACCCCACCATCGATCTGGATCGATGACGACGTCCAAGGAAGACCTCCTAGCTAGGGGACTGCATTTTGGTCCCTTGGAGTGGACCCGATTATCATGTGAATCCCACCATGGGGTTCTCAAGATCATGGCCCACCATTCTAAACGATCTAATACTTTTAAGTTTTGGTTATTTTTATTATTAGAAACATTATGGACGGTTTAGATTGCTTTGATTAGTTGTTATTTGTAGTTACTTCATCTCTAAGTACTAAGTTGCGCATATGGTACGAGTTTTGGGGTATAGGGTTTTATTATAAATAGGCACCCCTTGTAGTTTTTTAATTGATTGAAGATTAATAAAATTTCTGCGTTTTCCTACTCCTTTCCGAGTTATGAAAACCAAATTGGGTGCGAAGCCCTCCCTTCTTCAAAAGGCTAAGTATAGTGGTGCGAAGCCACACATATCCCGATTCGCCCCCACCTGCTACCATCCATATTTCTTCTCCTACAATCATCTACGCTTTAAATTCATCCTCTATTGCAGTCGTTTTTCTCTCTACAGCAGATTTTCAGAATCTGGCCCTGCAGGAGGGTTGAAACTTCGACGGAGCACCACGCACAAACCATGCATCGGATCAAGCTAAAATTTGAGGGTTTTGGAGTCCACCCCTAGCCGACCAGGGCCAAGCTGGCCTTTTTCTGAGTGGGCCCTACACACGTGCGGCCGGGATCACACACACGTGTATCTGGGCCATTGCTACTGTCCACACGTGCGGTACTTCTCCGGTTCATCTCTCTCCTCTCTTTCACTCCTTTTTCACCCAAAATCGCTAAAACTAACCCTAAATTATTCAAATCCCCAATTTTATGTCCTTTCTTCAACCTTAGGGTTCCTCGAATTGAAATTTTTTAATCCCTTGGATTGAGGGAATTATTTCTATGCATGTGTGAATGAATTTACCCTCCTTTGATTCTTGTTTGGTCTATAATTTTGATTGATCCGGCCCTAGCATGTGTAGGCCTGGATCTGCATAAGATTCCCCTTGATTGAGTGTTTGAACTTTTGCATGGGATGTAAAATTTTGTGTAATTTTTTCTGAACTAGTGTGATCTAAAGCCTGAAAAATCTTGCACATCATATTTGAATTTCATGTCCTGCATCACACTGTGGTGAGTGTGGGGGGGTGTGAGTGCATGTGAAAAAAAAAAAAAAAGGCAATTAGACATCCAGGGAGATTGAGCGGTAGTAAAGCCTTAACTAGTCATTCATTCAATGGTGCAGTGACTGGAGGCTCCGTTAATACCCCCTCTAGTCATGGATGCCAACAACAAAGAACTGGCCAAAAACCTGGATGAACCTCAGGTCCAGAAGATCGATTCTGAGTCTGGACCTAAGATCAAAGTTGGTCATGCCTGCGACCCTATGGCTCAGTGGTAGACTCACAAGAGTTTCAACATGAAATCATGGGTTGGAGCACACATTGTGGTGTGAGTGCGAAGGCATGTGTGGGGTGTGTGAGTGTGTGAAAAAAAAAAAGAAGTTGGCCATGTATTAGAGGATGCAGCTTTTACCCCTTCATGGAGTCTTGTTGCTCAGACCAAGAAGGGAGCCTCTCTTGGCAAGATGAAAGTCTAGTTGGAAGCTTGCTACAACCTTAAGGAAGACGCCTTCGCCCTTGGGCCTTTGGGAGATGATGAGTTGCTTCTCTCCCTCAGGCCAAACGAGAACATTGACAGAGTCCTCATGGTAGGAGCCCTCTTCAACAGTGGCCCAATTGTCTCTCTGTGCAAATGGGCTAAGAGATCCATCTTCGGCTCTTAGGACTCCTGGTTCCAATTCTGGGGCATTCCTCTAGAGTTGTAGTGTCAGGATTTATCCTTGCTCTTGATTCATGAATTGGCGAAGTTATGTCTTTTGATCCCCTACGAAAAACATGGGGGAGGTCCGGGCAGCCTGTATCCTCGTAAGGAAGAAAAGGCTCTTCTCCGCCACCTTGAGGATTTAACTCGTCTGGAGGTTGAGGTGCGGCAAGAGGCTAAGGGGAGGCTCAACTTAGTCTAGTTGGGCTTCCGAGATAGGTTGGGCGCCATTGCTCCGCCTACTCCCGGAGGAGCTACGACCATCAGAGATGATGTGTACTTAAGTTTGGGCGGAGTATCAGATCCTTCTCAAGCGATAGGTGATCTAACCCCCTTGCAGTCGACATGTGGTCCCCCTAGCTACATTCCTTCAGTGGCAACAATTTGTCTCGTTCTCTCCGCCCCAACTATCTCTACCCCTTCTGCCTCGGTTGGTCGCGTGGCTGGCCAGCTACTTCCCTCCCTTACAATGTTGGCATGTCCCCTTGTTGTTGTTTCCATTTGCTCTGATAAGGTCAGCCTACCTTCTCTGGTGATGTGTGGCTTGTCTTTGCCTCCCCTCAAGGCAATTGTCGTTGTCACCTGGGAGAACCACCCTGTTATTGTCAATTGGAAGCACCCCTCAATGACACATGGTTGGCTGTTATCGCCCTTTGAGCCTATTGGCACTGGTTGCTCTATTGTCGGTGTTAGTTAGGTGATCTCTTCAGTGACACATTGCCTCATACCATCACCATTCGAGCCTGTTGTCATTGACCACTTTTATTACTCTGGTCCTAATGTCTGTCAGTTGCATCTTTAGTGACACATGGCCTTCTCTCACCACCTTTTGAGCCCACTGATGGCCCCATCATTCATTGCTCCGACAATGGTGTCAATAATGGTTGTCTCCATTAGTAGGGCAGCCTCCTCGGCGATGCGTGGCATGACCCCCACTCCTTATAGTCTGCGTCAGAGAGCCTTTTCTCCTCCTTACACCTAGCATACAGTTATAGCCCTCCCTTGTGAAGGTTGGATCTATCCAAAGTTGGATAACCTTGCCTTCTCTCATATCACTGCCAAGGAAGTCTCAACCCTCAAAGCCCCGTTCTCTAAAGAATAAATTAAGGATAACCTTACCTTCTCTCAAATTGTTGCCGAAGAAATCTCAGCCCTCGAAGCCCCATTCTCTGAAGAATAAATTAACGTCAAACATGGCACTCTTGCTTCCGGTTCTTTGGAAGAATCAATTGACTTCTCCCATCTTCATTTGATCTGGGGGAAAAGGATTCTCCATCAACAAAGACAGAGCCCCGCGTCCAAATGGGTTTTCCTTAGCTTTCTTCCAAGTCTTCTAAGACGTGATCAAATCAAACCTTAACTTCTTCTATGATTTCTTCGTCGAAAGTCACTTGTTACATAAAATGGGAGCCTCATTCAGAGCCATTATTTCCAAAATTGATGGTGCAGACCAACTCAAGGACTTCTAGCCAATTAGCCTCATGGGGGCTCCCTACAAAATTCTAAACAAAGTTCTCGCCTGTAGGCTTATAGATTGGTCCTCACCGGTATTGTCTCCAGAGCCAAGGGCACTTTTGTGGCCAACCGGCAAATCCTTGATTTCGCCATCATAGCCCACGAATGTATTAATTCCCGCCATTGAGAGGGAAGGAGTGGAGTAATCTGCAAGCTCAACATTGAGTAAGCCTTTGACCATGTCTATTGGGACTACCTTGACTACTTGTTGGGTTGGCTCGATTTTGGTTCAAAATGGCGTAGTTGGATTCGTGTATGCATCTCCTCTACAAAATTCTCTATTCTCATGAATAGATCACCTAAAGGATTCTTCCAAGCTGTCAGAGGTCTGAAATAAGGTGACCTGCTATCCCCTTTTGATGCGGACATCAGTGGTGCACCATTTAGAGTGTACCAAAGGAGGAGGCGTCGCCGACAGAGTACCGGAACGGAGTTGATGTGGTGGAAGTTGGGTCCATTGGACCCATTTTCTGACGAGCTACGAGTGCAGGAGTGGCATGGCTGCACCCTGACCATAGATCCATGGGTCGGATTTCACACCCTTCCACACAAGTGTTTTAATTTTAGGAATTTTTTTATTCTTTTCCTTATTTCATGGGTTTTAGTGGACTTTTACTTTTTTCCATAGCTTATATATACATTGTGAGAAACCCTATTTTCATTATTATTGAATGAATAGAAATTCGTCTCTTTTCTTCCTCTTTATTCAAGAGATTAGGGTTTCAGGATTAGCCCTTGGGTGTTGAGGATTCTTACCCGATTTCAGGTTTCCTTCTTTGTAGATCTTTGAGGTGCAGGAAAAGGTAAGAATCATCTTCCTTTTCTTTTGATGACAAAAGGACCCGTACTTTATTCATCTCGAACCCTTCGTTCTTCACCCCTTTCGTTCCTCTCTGGATACCCCCTTTCTAGTTTGAACAAAAAAGAGGAATGGTTAGTTAGTAGAATCAAATCCAAACTTAACTGTGAACTGACTTATGCTAGATCTGAGATATCCTCATATCCCTAGGTCCTCTCTTTTTACTGTTTACGTGATCTTACGCTAAGGAGCATGATCCTGACGGAATAACCTCATCTTTGTGTTGAGATTTACCTAATCCCTTTGATTGAAAACAGTTAGTTAATTGGTGTATTTATTTGAATATTCTTTAACCTGATTATACATGCATCTAGGGTTAGGTCATTACATGTCCCTGCATCACCTTTCTGTTTCGTCATTGTTGTTGAAGGCCTTATTGTCAACGACCACTATTCTCTTATACGATGCCGATGAAGAATTCATTGAGAACTTGCATAACACAGTGCGTTATTTGGAGGCAATCCCTGGCCTTAAGATCAACATATTCAAAAGCAAGCTACTTAGTATCAATCCCCCCTCCCTTGTTCTAACCATGTTGGCAACTATCTCTGAATTCTGGGTTGGCTCCTTCCATTCCTCGTATCTTGGCCTCCCTTTGTGTATAGGCAAGCTTGCTGAGCATTTGTGCAACAGTCATCAAATAGATTGAGAGAAAGCTCTCCCGTTGGAAGAGTCATTATGTCCCTTGGGAGGCCGTTTAACTCTCATTACAGCCGCTCTCTCCAATTGTCTTGTTTACTTCCTCTCTTTCGTTGCCTTAAATCTATTTTGACCAGGTTGGATAGGCTCAAAAGAGACTTCCTTTGGAGTAGGAGTACTGATAGTCTCAAATTTCACCTCTTTAGTTGCCAAGTGTGCAAACCAATCTAAAAAAGGTGGTACAAGTATCTGGAAGTTAGCCAACTTGAACTCGACCCTTGTTGGTAAATAGATCTGGCAATTTGGCTCAGAGGGAGGCAGCCGGTGGAGAGAGATCATCACTTATAAGTATGGGACTTGTGAGGGAGGATGGTGAACCAAGAATTCGCTCGGACGAGGAGTTGGAAGAATTCTTTCGGCTTCTCGAGCTCTTTAGAGGCATACATCCTTCTTGGGAGATAAGGATACGTATGTGGTCCAAGAACAGGTCGGGCAATTATTTAGTCAACCCGCTCTTCTCTAACTCTTTACACGCCCCTCAAGAAAGTCATGTTTCTATACTTTCTTCACATAGCCCTACTGAGACTCACCTAAAGTCATTGCCTTCGTTTGGAGAGAATCTTAACTATAGATAATTTACCGTGAAGAGTGATGACTCTTGACAATATTTGCCTATTGTGCATAGATAATGCGGAATCGATAAACCGCATCTTTATCCATTGCCTTTCGCCCATGGAGTGTGGTCCTATATCCTCACTCTCTTCAATACCCATTGGGCTATGCCTTATTCCGTCAGAGGATCTCCTTTTTGCTTGGCATGGGTGGAGGTGTCGAGAAAGATTTCAAAGCTATTTGGTGGCTGGTCATTATGGCAACCCTTTAGGCTATTCGGAAAGAGAAGAATAATTGTTGCTTCCAAAATTCTTCCTCTCCCATACCCGTGTCATCTTCTCAATCAAAAGGGAGGTGGCGGACTGGTCATGCTGCCTCCTGATCATTGATCCCTGTATTTTTGTATAGTTTTTTTGGGTTGTAGGCTCTGCCCTTCTTTTCTGCCTTTGGCGGCCTTCTAATAAATTTATTTTAATCTTCAAACACATAAAATAATAATAATAATTGTACTGTGCAATTTACAAATGCGGAGTTCCAAAGAATTGCTACGGTTAGCCAACTGTAATGGCGAAATATGATTTTGTAGTTTAAAGGATCTGCTAGTCATCAAAGATTACCCAAAGGAATTCCACTACTAAAGACATTCTATCACAAAGATTACCAAATTCAAGCAGCTCCATCTGTCAGTGCATCAGCACAGTTCAGATAATTGCATATGTTCACCTACCGGTAGGGGCACAATATGATATAGAGAACTTGCTAATCACCTTGTGTGTATAGCCCTGTCCGACCCGCATGCATGCATCCACATTTGACAACATTTACATATGTGGAACGTCTGAGCCATCTATCCAATCCTTTAGATTCCATGGCCCAAATATCAGGCTGGTCCACTCATTAGGTGTGACACTGTACGAAACAATTGGATAGTTAAAGAAAATTTGGTTTTGCCAGTCTATCTTGTTCCATAAAGTGGCCCACCTGATGAATGCACGGCCCTGAATTTTAGACTAGGGCATCTACACAATGGCCACCTGACAGATGACTCAGATGTTCCACACATGTACACCATTTGCAGATTGGAGGATGTATGGGATTGCACTTTGCATGCATAACTCGAGGAGCGGGTAATCTCCATTCCTAGCTTTTCAACTTCCGCATCATTCCTGTATGACTGGCGAAGCATGGTTAACAAGGTGTTCTGTTAGAATACCAAACCGGGTGATACCAATACTGGTACAATGATCACACACGTATGTCACATGCAGCTTAACCATATCCTATTGTGCTGAGGTCCACTAATTTCTGAACTCAAGACATATACTTAACAAAAAGGAAAAGAAAACAACTCATGACTTATGAAATCTGTCATATGGGATGCCCACACCAGCTCCCCTGTAATGGTTTTGAGGAAAAAGTTATTCCACATTCCACGTAATTTGCATATGAAGAATTAAAGTATCACATTTACTTTCAAGAGAGAGTACTAACACATTGAAGATATCTCCAAACATGCCTTGCAAGCCACTTCTACGCTTTATACCATAGAATTTCTCTGCAATTTCATCCAGTAACTATACAAGCAAAACTCAAGTCAGAATTTTCATAGTAGTCAAAATGAACAGAAGAAACTTAGGGGTCGTTTGGCAACATGGATTTGGGGGGATTTGCAGGGATTTCAAATCCCCTTGTTGTTTGGCACCATAAGGTAACTGGGGGTTTCAAATCCAGGGGGTTTCAAATCCCCTCAAAGAGGAGGTTTGAAATCCACAATGAAAGCTTGGATTACATCTAAAATTCTTCCAAGAGTTGCATGTGTCACATGTGTGTCACTAGACTATTAATCTATTGGACACATGGCCCACTAATGATATCCCAAAATAATTAGATTAGCAATTACATCACTATAATTACTTTAAAACGATGATCAGCGCCGTTGAAACATTGTCCATGTAAATCAATGGTTAAAAATCATTGGTTAGTCACTCAGATGTGATCTTGTGCTTGTGGTCCATCCGAGACTAGGAATTTCATCATTTTCGGGCAAAGTATATATTTCAGCGGGCTTATTACAACCATTGTGTCAAACATTATATACGTTCACTAATTAAAGATATTAAAGTTGATTTAGTAATTAAATTCAAACCCCTGTAAATATATTATGCATAGCTACTTTTGGATTAAAGTAGATTATGAATCCAGGGTGCCAAACACAATAGGAGGATTTCAAAGCCAAGGGGTTCCAAATCTATGCTCCCAAACAGGCCCTTAATGTAACTGAAGATTTGACGCTAGCTACAAGTGCAAGAGAAACAGCTAAACGTGAAAAACTATATGGGGAAAAAAAAACATAAAAAAACAAGCTCAAGAGAGAATAGGGTGCAACAAAAAGAAAAAAAAAAAAAAAGAACCCAAGAACCATTTCGCTGCCTAGATAGAATGCATGATCGTTTTAGTTTTATAAAAATATAAAGCAAGGTGTATTTGAATAAACATGTCAAGAAAAAATTTCTTAATGGCTAATAAAGCAAGGTTTATTTGAATAAACCTGTCAAGAAAAAATTTCTTAATGGCAATGAAATGGTCTGAAACAGTGGCATCAGTAAATTAATAGTTCCTTTCCGGGACGAGAGAAGAGACAACACCTCATCAAATGCAGGATCCCTTTCTATGCTCAGCTTGTAATTTTGTCTTAATATCCGAAAGAGTGGCAAAGCATCTCTTTCCAACCTGCATATTCAGACATCACACCAAAGTAAGAGACATGGATTCATGGGTCGTTAATAACTCACATGTCGAAGTGTTATAAACTGACCATTTGCAAATACAAATATTGAGCAGTACCAAAGCACACCAATATCCAGTAGGCCCTCTAATAACAATATTTCCCAAATGATATGGAATTTATTCAGGCAAAGCTGGCCAAAAGAAAAGGAAAACAACTTATATTGACGGAGTTTCTCTATTTTCGCTTATAAAAAAGTGTTGCTCCTTATATCTTCTGAAAATTCTTTGTATTTTCTATACTCAATCAACGCAAGCTAGTGAATGGAAAAGGTCCAGATGCCCTTTTTGAATTATCCATCAGAAAACTATTCATCTTTGATCTTGTCAGGCTGAGTCATATATTGTTCTCTTTTACAACTTCAACAATTAAGGAACCATGCTATGGAATTGCATCCTCTATGATTGATATGCAGTCACACCCTTGGCATAGGTTAGGCCTAAGCCCACCCATGGATATCAATCACGATTCCCTAGTGTGACTTTAGCAGATCCCGCGTGCATATCAAGCATGACTTCAGCTTTAAAAGGATAAAGTATCCAGGCTTCTCTACAGAATGTGGGTTGAGGCAAGGCATTTGGGAGCTCTTGAATGATGATGCACCTATTGTAGGGCCCCGCATGTACACTTAGAAGATGGAAGTGTGAAAAAACCTAAATATTTATGTGTGCAGGTATAGAGCTTAAAAGGCTCAAAAAGTAATTTTTTAAGGGATTTTGGTTTTTGATATATGGTATGGACCCCACACACAGCCATTGGCAGACCAGTTTGAGAGCATTTGGGAATTAAACTTGTCTACAGATTTGATGAGCCCCAAGCCCGTCATTCGCTTCTATAAAGCCTTGAAGGCTAATTGCTACAGAAAATAGGGAAATTGTTAAACCCCAAGTGAAAAAGGAGCCTTAGGATTTTGAAGGTAGTTGCTATATTAGAATCTAAGGTGATTCAAATGGGTGGGTTGTTAGAAAGTCTTAGTCCAAGCTGAATATGAGTATTGCTATATTAGTGGACTATCCATCATTTTCCTTTTTGAGAATCTTAGGTTATAGTATGGCTAGTCACTAAAGTAGGATTGCAAATTCAACTCCCCCCACAAAATCAATGTAGCACATGGGTTAAAAAAAAAATTTAAAAATAAAATAAAATAAAATAAAAATCTATTTATTTATTTTTATTATTATTATTTATTTATTTTATTTTTTTTTTGGGGGGGGGGGGGCGGGGGGGTAAAGATAGTTTTGTTAAAAAAACAAAAAAAAAAAAAAAGAAGCTCAAATCAAAGAGAATAAAAAGATTATGAAAGATTATCAAGGAGAACAAGAACCAAACACCATTACAATCCAAGGGAATCCTAAAACAATCTGCTTTTTCCCTGGATCCCAGAAAAAATCCTATTCCTAACTCGCCTGAAAACACCCTCACCAAAATCAGCCTTGCTACAAAAGGCTCTGTTGTTTCTTCTTTTCAAATAAACTGCTGATTTGGGCGGGCATACTATATGTAATGATATAATACATGACGATAAATAAAAAGAAAATAAAAGTAAGGCCATTCCATTTCGACAAAAGACCCACACCCCAGTTCCATAGCTTTGCGTCCGCTATCCCGATCATGATTTTTCTACCCCCAAAGGTAAAGGAAAGGTCCTTCCCTTTAGGACCAGTCGTGGGTGAGGAGGGATTCGAACCCTCGACACAGTGGTTCATAGCCACATGCTCTAATCCTCTGAGCTACAGGCCCCACCCCGTCTCCCCTGGATCTATTCCCAGGAGTACCCTCAAAAATGAATCTTTCCTCTCCTTAGCCATTTCAGGTTAAGAAGATGTTAAAGCATGTTTCTTCTCTCTAGATAGACCATAAAATAGCTAGTAGAGAAAGCCACCAAGAAATTTTCCTTCTTCAGCCAAGCCTAACTCCTTGCCGAGCTGTGAATGGAAATGTGGTTGGCATCACCCATGCCATTCCAAAAGCAGAAAATTGGTTCGACCATAGGGCTGTCAAGAAAACATAGTGCAAAATGGAGATAAAATAAGAGAATAGAATAATGGAGACCAGACTGAGATTATGAAACAAAGGAGAGTAAACAGAGATGGTTCAGTCACATGCAATAAAGACCTAAGATGGCTCTGGTGAGGGGAACATTAATCAGGGTTGACTGGCCTGAAAGGGGGATGAGAGGAGCACCTAAAAGAACTTGGGTTGAGGCGGTGAGAAAGTATGTGGAGGCTTATTCAGTTAACGAGGATAGGGCCTTGCATAGAATTGATTGGCAAATCAGGATTCATAAAGTCACCCCCAAATGGTTGGGATGGGTATGATGATGAGGACAAGGACGTACATGGTGGGGCCAACCTGACAAATTGCCTGGTTGTCACAAACACGTCAACATGTGGGGACTCTTCCAGAATAGCAAAGCTTAGGAGCTAGTTTTACTCATCAACTTGGCTGGCATGTTTTTTGTCTTCAACTTTTGCGATTAGTCTAACCATCAGTACTACAGAGTTCATGATACATTGAGCAAGCATTGGTTTTTAACTACTACCAAATTCCAATATATCCCTTTTCTAGTAGCAGCACAATTGTTGACATACACAAACTCTAACAGGAAAGGGAAAGGAAGAGAGGAAGACTTACGTCTTCACAACATACACAATGAACTGGATCAAGTCTGATTTTGGGAAGTCAAGCTGCTTGGATTTCAATTGAATCTTTAGTTCATCCATGAGGCAGTTCGCATCTCTCAGATTCCCTAATGATAAATACCTATCAGGGAAAGGAAGCATACTTTGTCAGGGTCAAAAGCATAAATATCACTTGGAATTTTGAAGTAATGACAGACAGTGGCCAGTCATGAAGTGCTACAACAACATACAATATATTAGGTGCTAACATATTGTATATTTTTTATTCATTTGTTTTAACTTTTCCAGCTTCATTAATAAAGATTTTCAATATTTTACAACTGGACTTTGACTATAGTGTGCATTTGCCAGACTGTCAAATGGTGCTGGCTAATTCACCGCACATGTATATCAATCCAGAGTGTCCAAACCATGGTCCTAGATGGAGCATAGTGTGAAAACATGCTGATCGAATGATCCTAACCATCTAAATGGCACCCATAAAATGGACAGTGGAGAAGAAGAGTAGTCAGGAGTCGTAATTCAACATGCAAATTCAGATGGTTAGGACTGTCCGATCAGTTTGATTTTTGGTCTATGCTTTATCCACAATTAAGCCACAATTTAGTCTGTACTGACACACATGTATGCCAGTTCATCATGGATGAAATGCCACCAATGTTCTGTGCATGTCAACATGTTGGCTGCCTATCTCTGTGATGGTAACACTGATGTTAGAATAAATATATTGCAGACAGGCAGCGGCTGAGCAAGTTAAGAATCATTTCATGTATAACCAACAAGAAGTATATATTATTCTACATACTTACATTAGAATTGCACGTGCAATGGCCAAATCGTCTTCTCCTGGATAGCACTAGATAATTAAAGAGTATGTCAGTAAACATAGATGGCGAACTGTCAACAGACAATACGCAATTGTTTGCCTTCTTAATGCAGCCGTTGGCATATACAAACGCACTCAGTGCAAATGCATAGCTTGCCTATATCATGTCTTGAGCATTAGCAAATGTATAGAGCCTGCCATGGAGCAGGATTCTGTACATGGGGTACCCATTAGTTCGTGATCGAGACCACTGATTTGATGGGCCCACCATGGATGGGTTATACCCCAAAATCCTTTCCAGTTTAAAGAAACAGAAATTTTGATCTTTTGGGGGGGGGGGGGTGAGAAAACTTTTATGAAAAGAAAGTATATTTATAGGCAATGATTGGTTACTTTGTTTATACTGAATTAGCATCCATCAGGCATGAGCCTATACAATTTCACTATAAACACTGTTATTAGATTGATAAATTGCCACTTATGAAATGCATCTGGTTGCATGGTAAAAGTAACCATTTATCTCCCCTACGTCTAGGAATGTAATCATATGCTTAAACTCCGCCTGGAAACAATGTTCAACTGGTCCCAAGACCCGAATGAGTGTTGACTCAAGTGAGCAGATGGCCATAAAACTTTTGTCAAAAATCATGTGAATTTCTGTTTCATAACTCTAAGAATCAAGAATTAAAATATTTGAAGTAGCATCTGAGTAGCTCCAATGGAAGATAAATGATGAAGAGCCGATAGAGATGGTTCGGCCATGTTACTAAAGCCAGAGACAACCCTCATTAGATGGGAAACTTTTGACTATGGTTTAAGAGCCTAAAGGAGAATGAGGGAAAGACCTAAAAAGACTGCTTGAGGTGGCAAGGGATATGAGGGCTTGTATGGTTACGGTAGTTAGGGCATTGGGAATGATTGGCAAAACATGATCTGTCAAGGCTGTAAAAACCTTGCAGGGCTGAATTTTTTTCATGATTGAATAAATAGAGTGAAAATGGAGGTATATTATTTATGGACTTCTCAAGTCAATCTGGGAAGATTCTAAAAATCTTCTCAACCCTATCTAAAAGATTTACCACCATGGAAGCTTCTAGAACTACAGAATACAGGAATACCCGCATATGGTCATACTAAAGCAAACTACAAGAATATCATCATAGTACAAATTATCCCTTCACCCCCAACCCAATGGGACCGGCAAGCAGCTTCTTCAAAAGGCGTGGGAGCCATGACATCTCCAACGGCCAACTTTCTCCTGAGCCATTGAAAAGATCCCATTGCAAAGCTTTGGAGAAGACGTCAAAAATTTGTTGTTACAATGTCACAAAAAGAATATCTTAACTTCACTTATGGAAACTTTCTATAGAACCGTGTGACAGTCATTCTTATGTACTTGGTGCATGCGTAAACGTCTGAAGCCACATGTTCACCGCTGAGTATATTGTCACAAAACAGAGTGACCAAGGTAGCACAAGAGATAACAACATTGCAAAAGTATTGGGCTAAGATAAACACAATATCCAGTAGTCGATCTACTATCATCAAGTTACAAGAATACCCTCAGAGAACACAAAAGTTACAAGAATAACTTCATAGTACAAATTATCTCTTAACACTCGCCCTCAAGTTGAATGTCTCTACGGATCCAATGGTCAATTCTCTCTTGAGCCACTGAAAGCAAACCCTTGGCAAAGCTTTGGTGAACATGATGGCGAATTGTTCTTTACAAGGTCACAAGGAGAACCTTTGCCAATGGAAATTCTCTTGATCCAGGTCACGGTCTTACTGATCCTTGAGATTTAGATATGACTTAGCCCAAAACCTAGTATCAAATTCCAGCACACAATCTGTTCCGCATGAAGCCTTAGTTCTTATCTCATTCTTGAGATCAATATTCAATCTATCAGCAATATCAGCCAATATATAGAGATCACCTTACGGTCCTTACCAAAAACCTAGTTTCCAAATTTCAGCAGATAATCTATTCCCATGAAGCCTTACTCCTTATCCAATTGTTGAGATCAGTGTTCAACGTATCAACAATATCAGCCGATATTATTGGATATTGCAAGGTACCAATACAAAACATGGGGGTATAACCAAAAAACATCCATGTATGGATGATAATATTGTCGATACATGATGATATATCACAATATCTGCAATATTTCCTGTGACATCTGCGATATTTCATGAGATATCTAAGATAGTTTCCATGATATCAATGATAACTCCTGTCTCCATGCCACACAGGACCTACAGTTCATTGTTAGATTATTATTTTTTTAATAGAACTGAAATTTTGTTAAAAAATCACAAAAGCAAGGAAAGAATACAACCAAAATAAAACATTTGAAAAAGGAGAAACCGCTGAAGCGGTCTTAACATAAACAGCCCATCCTGAAACAAGACCTTTAACTTTCCTAACAACCTCTTCCACACTCTCACACTCATTTCGAAAACACCGTCCATTCCTAGCTCCCCAAACCACCCAAAAAAATGCCATGATGGTCAATCTCCACAAGCTTTACCAGATTTACCAACTCCTTCATGCCATGCCCACAACAGCCCCTCAACTGACTTCCGCATCACCCAAGCGGTTTGAAGCAAGCAAAGCAAGTGTGGGAGATGATCAATCGACTCCTCATTTCCCATGCACATTAAACATATATTTTCTTTTTGTTGGAAATTTTCGTTGTTGGATATCAAATAGATATAACTCGCCCACAAAGGCCCCTCAACTGCATTCGTTGTTGGATATTTTCTTCTCTATATGTGGCAATTAAGCAGGAGTGGTGAATCTACAATTGATATCTACATTACCTCAGTTTAAGTTCACTCCTCACCAATAATAATAATAATAATAATAACAATAGAAAAAGAAATATTTAATCCCCCTCTTTGCTACATCAAAAAGGCAAGATTGGGATTGATTAATGAAGGAGTTGGAAACTCAAACTACATTTACCCTCCTCTAAACACAGGCAAACAGAATGTTTGTCATTGACACTAATCCCGCATTTCAACAAGCATAAAAGAACATCTCCACAAAGGGGTAACTCCAAGTAGATCTTAAACCAAAGTTTTTTTTTTTTTTTTTTTGTTCTTTTAGTTTTTGGATCTATTGCTCTCTTTTTTATTCATTGTATTGTATGATATTCGAATTATATGAACTCCTTTTGGAGATAATTGCATTACTTATAACTGATATAGCATAGTTTTGTCCTCTAAACAATGAAAAACTATTATCCTCTTTCTTTCTTTTTTTGCAACATTTTGAATTCTAAATGTGTGAGCATGGGCTGGTTAACATCTCCTTTCTGAAGTTTCACTAAAAAATTCCACCATTTCCTAAAGTTTCCCTAATATTTCCCCCATAGCGTTTCCCAATGTTTCTAATGACATTTTTGTATCCCAAGGGTGTGAGACATGGATTAGCATGAAAATCCACATGAAGACACATATGTAGAAAGCGTCACGATCCAAGATGATAAACAAGAAGAATCCATTACTGGATCAATTGATGGCTCGACAGGTGGATTGACTGATGACACTACGGATGGATCAACTAATGAATCTACCAATGGATGTACCAATGTACTGACTCCTGAATCCATCAATGGATCCACCAATGGATTGATCGGGATCCTATTGACCAACAGACTGTAAGAGAGGTTTTTTTTTATTAAGATGGCAGCAAGCAGCAAAAGAATTGTATGAGAGGTTTCCTGGTAACAGTTGTATGAACCTGCTTAGAAAGGTTCATATCAGGTGGGTGGATAATCATAAAACTATTGCCAAGAAATAAGTGAAATTCTTGTTTGGAATATAGCAGGATTCTTAAAGGCCAGCCACAAATAGTTGGGCCAAGGCTATGATGGTGATGATAATTATGAATTCATGATGATATTCAAGCAGGCAATCGATCTGCAAACACTTTCCAAGAAATCATGAGAATTCCTATTTTGAATCTTGAAGGTTGGCGAAATAGGATTTGTAAAGCCAATACCAAAATAGCTGAGACGAGGCTACGACAACGACGACAACGATGGTGTTTAGCTGGCATGACACCATGAAATACAATATGCAGATAGACAAGTTCTATATTTGGTAACATTTTATAAGGTTCATTTTTTGACGTTGCATTTCCAATAAGATAGAGCCAAGGCGTACCATAATGGCTGTTACATTATGTGTTACAAAGTCATAACAGCCATAATGGGGTCAACACAGGTTTTCTTCCAGTTTTTTTTTCCCAAGAGAGAGAATGAGAGGAGAGAGGGGGGGGGAGGTGATGGTGGTGGCCTTTATGGCCACCATTACTATTATGGAATACCATTGATATAGCAAGTTGGAATTAAATTTCCAAAGCAATATAGCTTGACCTTTACGAAACGCTATAAATGATACAGTTCAAAGCATAAGACAAGAGGGCCAACCTTGCCCATAAAATTTACTAATTTAGCAGCAAACTTCTCTGGGTTGCTTCCTCGAACAAAATGGAATGACACTCTAGCCATGTCCTGCATAACAACAAGTATATTGGTCCAACATGTACCAGCAAAATACAAGAACTAATAATTGGAAAGACATAAGATACAAGTTGGAAAAAAAAAAAAAAACAAAACAAAACAAAACAAAACAAAACAAACAAACTTTGCAATGAGGCACTGAACAATGTAGAAAACAAGGACAGCAATTTTGAACGCATTCATCAAATTTGGACCATGCATTAACTGAAGGGAGATGTGCAAATCATCCATGTAGCGCATCATAGAAAAAGGCCGTGTTTGGAATCCCACGAAATTCACCAATGCCCCAATTTGGGGCCACTCATTTCTAGAGTGAGATGACTTAAAATCATATCCTTCGCAAAGTGAGGCAAAAATGGAATGAAACCAATTGAATCATGTTTTCCTCAGTGAAACACAACCACCACCTCAGCTCATGAATGACATCATTTAAGAATAAACCGATGCATAAATTTGTGTCCAAACAAGCCCCTTGGGAGCCTAGTGAAATCTGGTTTCTTCTCTGTCATGGATTTAAACAACAGTCTGGACTGCGACTCGCCAAGGACCAAAACCAGAGCAACTCACCCTACATAGGCCCACATCAGCCAATTTTGGTTGGTTTCAGTACCATTTCAGTCAGTCGACTTGTTCCATTTCAGACTGAAACTGATACAATTCCAACTAAATAAAGTCATATTGGATGAATTCTTTTAAACCAATCTCTGTAGAAAATGTAAGATTGTCGCTAGAGAAAACTCTATGAATCTTTTTTTTTTAATGTTTGCACCAACTCCTTGAAACCTCAAACCTTGGGGTGTGTGAAGCCATCACATCAATGAATCTTAATTAGCACAGCATCAGAAGGCTTTTTATCTTTTAACACTTGTAACCAGAATTTGAATAAAATTAAATTTCCCCTTGGTCTTACCATTTCAGGAGATTCTGTGTAAAAATATTCAGCTAACATATCATGTAATTCAGGAGATCCATTCCTAGAAGCTCCAAACTCTGCAGACCACCTGATTAAAAACAATGAAAAAGAAAATTAGTAATGCAACTGAATCATCAAATACAATTAAGAAGCATTCACAAAAGCGAACTGACATATCATATAAAGTACAGACCTTCGAGAACAACAGGAAAAATAGGTACAACCTTTTGGGCAGTGAGAGAACAAGAAGATCAACATTACGCATCAAATTAAAAGAGAATGAGCTAAATGGACTTGAAGTCAAGCAATATTTCCCTATATATTTTCATATGATATTTTTGTATCCAATTGTCTGTTTTACAGCTCATCAACTATATTAAGTTCCCAAGGTTGGAAAACTCCCAGCTCAAACTCAACTAGGCCTACGACAGTAATTAGACTCTGGTGAGTCAGATCAGTGACCCAGGCAAGTCACGGTATCTTTCTCGTATTATACGCATGTGTAGGATCAAACTCATAAAAGGAAAATGTAGATAAGGTGTATTCACTTCCTTCTTTTTTTTTCTTTGAAAGGTAAGATGCATTCACTTTCCTTTTTTCTTTAATGGGAAAAATAAAAGCAACCCCTAAAATATTGTCAATTTTCCCTTTATTTCTTCTCTTCCTCATCACCATCGCCACTGATTTAAATATCAGTATTGATGCACATATCGTACCCTTGAAATATGGTATCGCATGGGAACTATAGCATTTATCAGGGAATGTATTGCAGTTTGATGAAAACATTTGGAAATTATGGAATTTTTCAAAGTACTTCAGGATATGTTGAAAGAGACACAATTACACACTTTTTTTCTGAAAGATAAAATGATTACGCACTAAAAAGATCACAAAAAACAACTATGCACAAGAAGTTTCCTTTGAATAGGGTCCTAAAACATGCGCTATCTGACAAAAGTGATGCAATTATATCCTAAATGAGTTCATATAATTCATAAATCATACAATAAGTATGAAACAGATTCCCCTAACAAATCTAGGAGAAAATAGATTTTTGTGAGGCTTTTTGGCATTTTTTTTTTTAAAGTTTCCGGTGGGGGAATGTATCGCAATGTATTGGCAGTAAATATCGCAATGTATCTAATGTGTTGACGATACCGGGGAATTTTATGAAGGTTGTTTGGCAAAAAATTACAATGTAATGACATATTGTCATATATAGGCAATGCATTCCAATATTTTGTGTGATACAAGGAATGTGGCAACTCCCCCTGTATATCGTATCGGCCACATGTGATATCAATAGTATTGGCCAGTGGCCCGATACTATCAATATTTAAACCACTAACCACAGCCAAGGCGCTAATAAAAACCCCAAATTGATGGATAACAAAATTCCAAAAATCTATTGCGAAATACAATTATTATTATAGGGATTTTTCAATTACCATAAACCAAACAATGATTTCAATATGCCCCCAAACAAAACGTTTTTGTCATTGTCACCATTGTTGCAGTTGACATGCATGTCACAGATCATCATTCAAGTCATCAAAGTTGTTCCAATATTGTTGATGACAACCAGTGGCCTCATACTTTTTTGAATGATGATGGATCTAATTAGACAAACAAAAATAGCAAAATACAACAAAACTAAGCAAATTTCCAAACCAAAAGTATTCAAACAAAAGCATGCACATAAAGAGAATTTCCAAACCAAAAGTCAATGATGCAAAATATATATATATATATATATATATCCTCACCTAATTGCAGCCTTCAAGAATGAGGAGCAACCCTCAACACGTGTTTTTGCTGCCACCATGGCTTCTGAAAGTTGTTGCATTTCATCATCATCCTCATCCCCCAAGTGGTGTGGCAAAGTAATCCGAGGAAATTCCTGGTAAATCTTCCTGACACGATCTAATGTAACGCTTTAATCATTATTGTGTGAATACCATATAGTAAAAATAGTAGATACATAGCTAAGAAATAAAACAACTACCAGACATGAAACAAGACAAGGCGTTTAAAAAAAAAAAAAAAACAAATGACATTAGCCCAATGTAAAGAACTCATATCAACAGGAAATGTATTGCATTGAACATATAGGCAAAATTTGGAAACACGTATTCTTATAAAACAAAAAATAAAAAATAAAAAGGAAAGAAAGGGTAATGAGTATGCAATTATTATTTCTAGGATAAGTATTGAAACATGTATTCCATTTTTGAGGAGTCGTGTTTGGATGGCAAGTGAAAATCTCATATTTGTGAGACAATGGTCATCTAGTTTCTCGTTCCAAAGAATCCCAATTTTGGAATTAATGATTGCTTTGTAGAATCCTCTCCTCTTTGCTATCCAAACAACTCAAACTGCCACATCAATGAAAAACCTTGTCAATTTCCACTGATTTCCATGGAATTGGTGACATCAAACATGCCTATAATAAATTTCTATTTATAAAGTAGAACCAAAAGCCGACCCCAATTAGTTAGGATAAGGCTTAGATGATGATGATGATGATGATGACAACAACGACCATTGATGATGATGATAAATTTGAACTACAATATCATTACCAAGCATTTGGAAGCCATGGTTTGACGTATATGCAGTTTCAATCAACCTATTAGCTCAATTCCACAATGCATGTAACAGAAAAACATTAATTGTTGAAAATAAAGGGATGGATGGAGACTACTACGATTTCATTCATGGGATGGGGACATTAAAGGCAAAGTTTTGAATAATGGTATTGATAAGCATATCATGGTGTACCATAAAGGCTGTTACGGGGCCATAAAGGCCATTACGTAAAGGTAACGGTGGCAACCGTTACACGTTACGGGGTCGTAACAGCCGCCATAGCCGTTATGTAAAAAAATGACCCGTAATTGCTGTTAACGGCACGTTACATCCCCCATAAAGGCCATAATAGTTCTGTAATGGTCTATTACGGGACAGACACATGTTTTTCATACTTTTTAATCAACATTACAGGGCAGATACAAGTATTTCGAGGGTTTTTCAATAAATAAACAAATAAAAAAGAGAGACCATAATGGCCGTTATGGGGTCGTAATAGCCGTTATGCCCTGTATCGTAAAGGTAACGGTGGTGGCCACGGAACACCTTGCATATCATCCTGGGCCAAAAATAATACATATATATATAATGAAAGGCTTATGTGACCTTATCAAAACTATATCAGGCCATACAAGCCCAAAGCAGCCCAAATTGTTTTTGGTGCCACGAAAAAATAAATAAATAATTATTGGGAAAAAAGGAAAAAAAAAAAAGAGTTAAACATCAGAATTGTCTTTTTTTTTTTTCTTCTTTTTTTGTGCGCATTTTTCTAACATGTATTCAATAGTGCTAGACCATTCTTAATAAGAATGTTGTGTGTCAGCTAGAGTCCTACTGAAAGTCAACCATGTAGTCCTAATCAAATATAAATCAAGCATCATTTGGTGGATTAAGGCCCATTACATATGGATACAACAAAAAGAAGATGAAAATTGGGGAAACATGATGGTTTTCCCTTTATTCCAATATTCCCAAAATGCTCTCTCTCTCTCTCTCTCTCTCTCTCTCTCTCTATATATATATATATATAGAGAGAGAGAGAGAGAGAAACGCTCAGCTACGCACTGGTTCACACGTCATTACGTGCGAACCTTCCTATCAACCGTCGGATAAGGCTGTCCGCACCTTTGCACACATGTCTTATGCATAGAATCTAAACAGTCCAAGTGATGTGGCACCCCTTGAAACTCTATGGGCACAATTTTCAGCCTGATCCAAAACTCTAGTGGGCCATAGCAAAGAGAAATGCAAATCAAGGGAGGAAATTGTTTCCTTTTGCCATGGCCCACAAGAGTTTTGTATCGGGCTGAAAGTTCGGCTTGTGAGGTTTCAAGGGGTGCCGCATCACGTGGGCCATTCAGATTTTGTGCCTAAGACATGTGTGCAAAGGTGCACACAGGTGTTCACGTAAGAAGGTGCGCAAGTGAGCATATATATATATATATATATATATATATATATATATATATATATATATATATATATATATATAGATACACGGAAACGCTCACCTGCGAACCAGTTCGTACGTCTTACATACGGATGTTTTTGAGAACTCATCATATTTGATGAGTCTTGCAAATCTGAACGGTCCACATGAAGCAGAACCTCACGACACCCCCTAATACGAATTTTTAATATGATAAAAAACTTAGGTGGGCCATGAAAAATGCAAACAGTTTCTTCCCTTGATTTGAATTTCTCTTTTCTATGGCCCACCAGAATATTAGTTCAAGGTGAAAATTCACCCCCTAAGGTTTCATGAGATTCCGCATCTTATGGACTGTTCAGATTCGACACCCATGACGTGTGCAAAGGTGCGCACGTGCGTAGGTGAGCATGCCTCTATATATATATATATATATATATATATATATAAAACTACAATTACAACCCAACGCTAGGTGAAAAATCAAGCTGAAAGTTTAGCAGACGCAACTGCTTTGACATATAGAGCCCATTCTGCAACATCAAATTTCATTACGCAAATGATTTCTTCAATGGGATGATCCTTGTCTTCAAAACATCAACTATTCCGACCTTTCCAAATAAACCAACAAATCCCCATAGCAATCAGGCTCCAAATGGCTATTCGAGACTTGCCCACTGCCACTCCGTGCCAAGCCCATAAGAGATGGTCAACAAAAAGCAACATCACTAATGACATATGAAAAAGTGATATGAAGTGGACCCAAACTTTACACGCAAAGGGGCAATGGATGAAGAGATTGTCAATGGACTCCGCATCACCCATACACATCAAGCATATGTTGGGAAGAACAAGGGATCGCCTTTGAAGGTTATCGATCGTTAGAACTCTTTTCCTTCCTATAAGCCAAACAAACGTTGCGATCCTCAGAGGGGCCCCATAGGATCAAAAATGAAACGGAAAGGAAAGTGAGGTAATCGGCTCAGAGATCATATTATAAAATGATCGCATTGAGAAGACACCAGAGCTATGTTCTTTCCAGATCATCGAGTCTTCATCTTGGGGCGAAGGCGAACTATGTTCATTACTCTTCTCGATCTCCCAAAATGGTCTATTCTGAATTGATTCATCAAATCCCTCTCAAATCTTGTGTTTTGATCCTCAAAATAGGCTTAATCTAGTCTAAAATTAGTTTCTAAGCTTCCTTCATGACTGAAACAAAGAAGTGAAAAAAAAAAAACCGAGAGAGAGAGAGAGAGAGAGAGAGAGAGAGAGAGAGAATTATTTTAAAACAAAGAATTCAAAATGGGGGGATGGAGGGAGCTTCTTAGCCTTAAATGCATCATCAATTATGATTCAGCAGGAATGGCCAATGGACGAAAGAGGGAAAGAGCAGGTAAGGTTAGTGATCAATGATTATTCTTTCATGGAATATCAAGGGCTTGGGCTACAATATTAAAAGAGCTCAAGTCAAGAAAGTGTAAAGAAAATTGAAGGCAAATATTATCTCCCTACAAGAGTCCAAGCTTAGGTTGGTAGATAAAAGCCTACTCGATTCAATTTACGGGATTAGGAGTGAGGAATGGGGTGCTATCAATGTGACTAGGTTTGCGGGAGGTATCATAGTGGCGAGGAACTCTTAAGTTATGGAGGAAGTAAATGGTTTTTTCAGGACCTTTTCTCTGTCGATATTGCTGCAAGAGATATCTTCATGCTTCCAGTTGATTTTTTTTCAGCAGTGTATGGTCCTTGCTCCTCTAATCTACAAGATTAGTTCTGGGTGGAACTAGACAATGTTAGGCAGAGATGGGACTCTCTTGGTGTGCTAGGGGCGAAGTAAATGGTTTTTTCAGGACCTTTTCTCTGTCGATATTGCTGCAAGAGATATCTTCACGCTTCCAGTTGATTTTTTTTCAGCAGTGTATGGTCCTTGCTCCTCTAATCTACAAGATTAGTTCTGGGTGGAACTAGACAATGTTAGGCAGAGATGCAACTCTCTTGGTGTGCTAGGGGCGACTCAACGTGATGTGGTTTCTCAATGAGAAGTCTTCCATGGGGGCACATTACTCACAGTATGAAGTGTTTTGTTGATTGGGTGTCTAGACACTATTTGGTGGATTTGCCTTTGGGGGGCGCAAACTTCACATGGTCCAATGGCTAAGAAAATGTTATCCCGGCTTAATAGATTTTTGGCATCAGCAGACTAGTTAGAGAAATTTCCAATATGCAACAGATGTGGCTTTGTCAAGGCCGATTTTTATCACCGTCCTGTTGACCTAAAGGTGGCTGCCAAGAATTGGGGACTGAAACCATTTCATTTTGAGCTTGCCTAGTTGGAAATCTATGGTTTTGACTAGCTGGTTGTTGATTAGTGGGAATCCTTAGCCATGGGAGTTTTGCCAATTTCAGGATTTGCCTTAAATTGAATCTTTAGAAGGAAAATAATAAAAATTTCCAAGAAGGAAGTGCTTGGTGCCCGAGTGGCTGGTTTTGATGATAGGGCCAAGGAGATTCACAACTTCAACTTATTGGAGGAGTTCGATGGATTAACGGGAGAGGAGAGAGAGAAGAGATCCGCTTTATATCCACGTTATGCTAACCGCTCAAAAGCAGAGGAAATTAAGTGGCATCAAAGATTAAGAGTGGTTTGGCCAAAGGAATGGGGCAAAAACACTCGCTTTTTTCATAGTATAGCGAGTGTCCAAGCTTGTGGAAACAGGATTAGCAGTTTGATTGTGGACAGGATGAGGACAGCGGACAAAGGTCGAATTTGTGATTCTATCATTAACTATCACAAGAAGTTGTTATTTAGTGATCAGTGGAATAGATCGAGGCTTGATAATTTAGACTTTCATAGATTGTCAACTAAGGATGCTTCCTTTCTTGAATCGCCAATTGCAAAAGACGAAGTGAAAGTGGCCCTTGATTCAATGTGTGGGGACCAAGGTTATGGCTCCTGGCCCTAATGGCTTCTAATGCGGTTCTTTCAAAAATAATGGTCTTTGATTAAAAAAGGTATGATGGATTTTATTTTAAAGTTCTTCGAGCACGATCATATCTCTAACAAGCTTGGGGCTTCATTTATACCTCTTATTCTAAAAATTCCCGACACAGAGCAATTAAAAACAATTAGGCATGTAAGCCTTATTGGAGGTCCTCATAAAATCCTTGCCAAAGTCCTTGCCCTAAGATTTTGGAAAGTTCTATCCTCGTTTATTAATGAGAATCAAGGAGCTTTTATTGCGAGGAGAAATTTTGGATAGCGCCCTTATCAACCACAAAAGTATTGATTCCAAATATAGGGAGTGGAAATGCAAAATAGTGTGCAAGTTAGACATGAAAAGGCCTATGATCATATGGATTGGGGGTCTCTGGACTATATGCTACACAAACTAATTTGCAATTCGAAATGGAGGGGTTGGATTCAGTCATGCATTTAGTTTGCTTCCTTTTTTATTTTTGTAAATGAGTCTCCAAAAGGCTTCTTTAAGGCATCTGAGGGTCTTAGACAAGGGGATCCTCTCTCCCTTTATCTTTTCGTCGTTATAGGGGAGGAGCTAGGTAAGATGCTACACAAAGGGGAAGAGAATGGTTTGGATAGTGAGTTGAAGGTTGCGGTCGATGATCTTTAGATAAGTCACCTCCAATATACAAATGATACTTTATTGTTTTGTGCTGCAGATGCGGTTTCTATGAACAACTTTTGAAAATTTATGGTTTGCTTTGAAGCTATTTTGAGGCTAACAATCGTGGTAAAATCTAAAATGTTAGGAGTTTGCGCGGTCAGTGTTCTAAGTATCGACGATATTGACCGATATATCCTACGATATATCTTGTATCCCACCTGTGCGATAAGAAACACACAAGTAGTCAGATATAACCCACGTGTTTGATCCAGTGAGCATTTTCGATTTTCGATTCTTTCTTTTAATGTAAATCAGTGTCAAATCATTACAAATCCATGAATTTTCATGTTTTGCATGAAAAATCATGGATTGGGAGCTTCAATTTCGAGATTTGGAGGAGATGGGCCGAGTTGCGGAAAATTGAAAACAATCAAAATTTCCTAATTTCTCGCAAATCGGTTGCAATCTTTGTGTCCAAACATAAAATCAAACATGTATGTAACATGATCTAGTGATTCTTCTTTTGCTTTTGAATGCATTGCTTGTATTTCCACACATCATCTTACATTTATAAATTATATTAATAGACTTTGAATATACTTGCATCAATTCGGTTGGACAACACAGATTAGGACCCCATAAGAAAAAAGAAAAAAAAAAAAAAAAAACCTATTATGTGCACTTGTTTTTTGTAATGTTTTGATTTATAAGTGGGTATTGATGTCTTTTTTAACAATCACTGAAGTTTCATTGAAAAATTCAACCAATTTCCCAATGTTTCCCCATGTTTCCAACAATAGTGATGCATTACGCGAAACAACAGATATATCCCATGCAATAACCGATACGTATCAGTATCCTAGGGTGCGATACGTAATGCAATACCAATATTTCGAACACTGCGCGTGGTTAATGAGGATTTATTGCATTTTGGAGAACTCCCACAATGTATCTAGGTCTGCCCCTACGTATTAGGAAGCATGTTGTCCATCTTTGGGATATTGTTATTGAAAGAATTGAGAGAAAGCTATCAAGTTGGAAGTATTGTTATTTGTCCCTGGTTGACTCTTATCAAAATGGCTTTGTCTAATATGCCAATGTATTTAATGTCTTTTTGCAAGTGCCCTATAAGTCAAGCTAGAAAAGTTAAGGAGGGATTTTTTCTATAAGGGGACTTCGGACGAAAGAAAGTTCTATCTTCTAAATGGGAAGAGGTTTGCAAGCCAATTAATGCAAGGGGGTGCCAAGTTAAAAAGTTTGGAATCCATGAATTTAGCTCTTCTTGGAAAATGGCATTGGAGATTTGGCTCTGAACCGGAAAGAATGTGGGGAGAGAGACTATCGTAAGCAAGTATAGCTCGTAGGAGGTAGGTTGGTTTGTGAAGAGATTTTCTCTATACTGGGCCTCCGATCTTTGGAAGGCAATAGCATCAACAGAACACATGTTACGAACAAGGGTAATTACTCCCTTGGAATGGGCATTGTATTCGGTTTTGGGCTGATATTTGGTGTGGAGATCAAGTGTTTCAAGACCTTTATCTAAGATTGGCTTCCCCCACACTGGATCAGTTCATTACTTTATGATAGTTCAATGCTACTCTTTTTACAATGGTTCCGTCATCTAGAATCCTCCTCACTATAAGAATATGACGGCTTAAGAGATTGTGGAATTTGTGGGTTTACATGATTGCCTGAGGAATATAGTTCCTTCTCCACAACATGAGGACTCGATGATCTTATTTGTTCATAGTTCGGGTAGATTTTCAGTTCGTTCTACACATTTGATTAACGGGATGACTCCTAATCATGGCCATCCTCATCATTTCCATCACTGGTTTTATGGAGCCCCACCTAGAGTGGCGGGTTTTGTCTAGCTAGTTGGGAGAAAGAGTTCTTACTGTGGACAATCTTCATAGGAGATCCTTGGTCGTCCTTAATATTTGTTTGATGTGTATGAAGATTGCAGAGATGAAAGATCATTTTCAATTCATAATCCGTTGGCTAACAAAGTTTGAGAGCTTTTTCTCATGTCCCTCCATACTACTTCGGTGATGCCCGAATTTGTCAAAGGCTTATTGTGGGCTTGGCATAGAAGAGTAGGGAAACTTGGGAAAGGCGTGTGCAGGCTAATTAGTATGGTTGTGCTTTGGTCCTATGGAGGGAGCGAAACAACCAACGCTTTTAGAATGAGTTCCTCGGTGGAAGTGATCATTAGCGCAGTCAAGGGCCTTGTTTTGGGTTGGGCTCCTTGTGTCAATGAAGCAAAGGCTGCTAATCTTTCATCTTCTTTGAGTTCTGCTTTGGGTTGTATTCTTTTCCCGCTTTTCGGCTAGTTTTTTAATGAAATTTCAGTTCTCTCAAAAAATATTGGTGTTGATATTGGGAATACGAGCCTATGTCGGGCGATACAGGATATGGCCCATTTTTTCTTAATGGACCACTACATCCCCGTATCGCATAAAGGGGGTGGATGATATAGCAATGCCATAAACGGTATTTAAAACCATAGTTAAATGCCATGATATAAAAGGTTTCAGTGCAAGAAAGTGATGATTTAGGTTATAAATTTGACTTTGAGCCTTGGGCATTGCATCATAGTATTATATGTAGAATATGCAAGTCACCTACACGATACACCCATTGTTTAGAGTATCCCCGATATTATTGAAATATCCCCAATATTATCCGTATCTCCGGCTTGGCAATACCGATAACACTGATAGTACCAAAAATTCCAATATCAGCGATGTATGGCAAAGTATCGCCAATATTTTCAACTATGCAAATTCCAGCTGCCGCTTGTATTGCCAATGTATCGATATCGCCAATATTTTCGACTGTGTAAATTCCAGGTGTCGCTAATATCACCATTGTATTAATGATATTTTGATAATATCACCAATATATCTATTTTCGACTATGTAAATTCCAGGTGTCGCTAATATCACCATTGTATTAGCGATATTTTGATAATATCACCAATATATCGATATTGCCAATAAGCTATTTATTAAAACAAATTTATTTCAAAAAAATTATGAGCACATAGTTGTATACAACGTTCAAATTGTCAAATGATAATATCCATAATATCGTGATGTTATCGTTATCGCCGAGACCATGGTCTTTCATTTCCTTACCAGTTGTCGATGATTTCTCGGCTAAATATCATGTTGTCGATATTCTGAAATATCGATGGATGTTTGGATGGAGATATGGGATTGATAAGGATGGTTGGACTAATTTCTTATGGCAACACATGCTTTTAGGCCTCCATTAAATAGAAACTTATTATGTATGCATTCTTTTTGCAATTTTTTATTCCTAAATATCTAAATATGTGTATTTTAGCATCTCCTGAAGTTTCACCAAAAAAATCCACCGTTTTCCCCATGTTTCCCCAATGTTTCTCCACATTTCCAGTTATCGGCAATATCGATATTGTTCCCATATCCCCGGCCAGCAAAACTTGTAGCAATACCAATACTTCAAACAATGCCTACACCAAACTGCAGGGAAATTCACATGTATTATGCAAGCAGACAGTCCAATCAGCAATCTGGACCGTTCACCTAGTAGGTTCCACCTTGTATTGGGCATAGGATGATCCTAACAAACCAATCAAGAGCCACAAATGGAGAATCAAACAAAACTATAAGCAACAACCCACACTCACAGCCAAAAATACATGTCAGGTTGATTTTGGAGTGATTGTGTCACAACTATCCCCACATAACAGCAAAACAAAAGCCAAACACTGGAACTGTCGTGGTCATCGCGCGCGACACGGATAAAATATGAAGGACTCGCATAGAAATAAGTTCAAAAAGTGGAACTCTTAAGAGGAATAAAAAATGCAAATGAATTGCTTGTTCGTATTCAATAAAATCTGGATAAATATAGAAATGAACAGCAGGTGGATAGGCAAAGCAATTTCCCAGAAATCAACATAGAAAATGGTGAGATCAGTTTCAGAAGTTTCAGAAGATGGCTTCAGGAAGAAAGCTGTCATTAAACACTAATAATTATTCCATAAGAAAAGAACCTGACCAAGAGTTTCTTCACTACACTGAAATTTCCCTTTGATGAGTGTCTCCACAAACAGTACAGCAAGTTCGGACCCACAAGTAACCTGCACGTAATCCAGGTAGCAGAAATTCAAGAAATTAGGGCGTGTTTGGGTGCCTCCCAAAAATTAGTTTTAATGTGTTTCTTTTGCAAGTGCCAACACCAGTGTCAGTGACTGTCAAAAGTGAACCAATAGTTAATATTTAAGTAAAGATTGTGGCCCACAAGTATCCAACAGGCCTGAAATTTCACTGCGAGCCTTTTTCCATAATGGCTAGTTGGTGAATGGTTCAGAAGTTGAGCATGTGGCACACGCATTTAAACATGTGTGAGAGACAGACAATCGCCTGGTCTCGCTAGCATGTTTGTTTTTAAAATGGGAAGGGAGCAGCTTTCTCAGTAAGTGCAATGGTCCCTACAGATTTAATGAAATATGAAAATGGGGGACACCCAAACAGGCCCTTGTCCTCGCAACAAAATCAAATTAGATGTCAGGTGGCAGATATTCGAGAGTAATTTAAGCTAAAATCAAGCATTGTAGGAAAATGAAGCTTCAGCTTGTTGACACGTAAAATAAGAAAATAAAAATAAACTAGTCGAATAAATGTTAAGCAATAATTTATGTTCAACATATTCGGTATTTTTCCCTACCTTTACATCTTTAAGCCAATGATCAAAGGGTTGGGTTCTCCCAATCTGGGGGCATACCTGGAATCACCATACATTGTGGGATCCATTGGATAAGCGGTCTAATTACATGACAAGGGCCTGCATGTAGGGAGTCCTGTGGTCAGAAAACTGTCACTATCTCAATTGTCTTTAGGAGCCTGTCCTCAGGGTTTAGATAGATTTTTTCTGCAGCTTATGGGCCCTCCAAGCCTTCCTTGAGGCACCTCTTGTGGGACGACCTTAATGCTATCAGATCTAAGTGGTCCTACCCCTGGTGCCTTGGGGGGGACTTTAATGTTATTCAATTTTGTTCTGAGAAATCGAATGGCAGCAGGCTCACTTCTAGCATGAAATCTTTCTCAAACTAGGTCTCCCTCCACGCCTCAGTGGATCTTTCGCTCTTGGATTCCAAGTTTACCTTGGACCAATGGCCGATCTCCCCCCCACACCCCCTCACCTCGACAGATTCTCGGTCTCCTCAGATTGGCTAGACGCCTTTCCCTTAGTTCCTTGAAGGGGCCTTCCCCGATCCATTTCGGATCATTCTTCGGTTTTCCTAGATTTTGTCAAGGAGAGTTGGGGACCTAAACCTTTTCATTTTGAACATTCTTGGCTTCTTTTGAAAGACTTCTCCCTCATTATCATGGATTGGCGGTCATCAGTTTCTGGCGAGCCAGGTTTCATCCTTAACCAAAAGCTGAAATTTCTCGAAGCTAAGCAGATCTATTGGAGGAAGTCCTCCTTGGATTCTTTAGCATCTGAATTAGCCAGTCTTCTCTCGGCTATTCAAGCTCTTGATGCTAAGGATGAGCTTGGCCTGCTATCTAACTCTGAAAGACACCACAGATTTGTTCTGCTGGTAGATTATTTAAACAAAGTCAATAGGAAGAAATTAAATGACGCCAAAGATCTAGGAACCTATTGCTCGAAGAGGGAGATTTATATATATATATATATATATATATATAAAAACCTCATTTCTTACATTATATTGCCACTACCAGTGCCCATTCCAATAAGATTCTCAGAAACTTTGCCAACAGAGAAAATGGAGGAAAATGAGGTGGTTTGTGATCATATAGTCGCATTCTATCGCAACCTCCTCCCTACCGTAGGATCGTCACATCCTCTTCTGGATAGCATTATATTTCCCCAGATCTCAGGCAAGACTGCGGCTCCACTTAAGACTCCCTTCTCTGAGTTGGAGGTTAAAAATGGTGTATTCTCTTTGGGCAAAGACAAAGCCCCCTACACTGATGGTTTCCCCCTTGTCTTCTTTCAATCTTTCTAGGACATTAAGAGCGTACTGAGTAACTCAGAACGCAATCCGATTTCGTGTGTACGAAGGTTGGAATGCGTCCTACGCTACCCGGACTATCATCCGATTAGGCAAAGCTCTGTGAGGGCCACCGTGATGTAAAGGTCTTATCCACACCGTCCATCCCTATTTACAGATCATTTTAGGGTATGATACCAAAAATGAGGCAGAACCAAGGCTTAAGTGGGCCACAAAGCAGTGATTGAACGCCCACCATTAAAAACTTCTTAGGAGCTGCATGAGTTTCGGATCAAGCTGATATTTATGTTTTCACTTCATCCGGGTCTACATGACCTTGTGAATATTTTGGATTGTAAAAAAACATCACAGTGGCCCTTAGAAAGGTTTCAATGGTGGGTGTCATTATCACCGTCGCTTCTTTTGGTGTGGTCCACCAAAGCTATGGACCTACTTCATTTTTTGGATCATGAGGTAAAATGATCTTAGAAAATGGATTAACGGCATGGATAAAGCCTTATCATCACGGTGGACCCCACAGAGCCCTGCCCGGATGGATTTTGGTGCATGCGGGGTAGGACGCAACCCGCTTAGACCATTGACGCTCCTCGAGCTCTAGTTGTACGCACAATTCAAAGGAGATCAAAGTTACATGGGCCCAATAATGATGTTTAGTATATCCATACCATTCATCCATTTGGAGAGACCATTTTAGATCTTGATCCCAAAAATGGGTCATATCCAAAGCTTAAGTGCACCACACCACATATTGCAGTGATTCTCACCGTTAAAACAATCATAGGGCCCACCATAACATTTATTTTTCATCCAATTTGTTCATAAGGTTACATAGAACTAGATGAAGAGGAAAAAGAAATATCATATTGATCTAAAATTTCTGTGACCCCCAGAAGGGTTTCAATGGTAAATGTTCAATCCCCCACTGCTTTTTACAGTGTGGTCCAGTTGATTTTTGGATGTCTTGACGGACAGTTTGGATATAACTCATACCTCATGATGGGACCCACAAAACTAGGTGACGTCAATACGTGTTAGTGGTGCGTGCTACACGGAAGCGGACTGTGTATTGAGTAACTTAGTATGTCAAGCGTACTGAGTTAACTCTATGGGACCCATTGTGATTTATGTATTTTATCCACTCCCCTCATCCATTTTACTAGATAATTTTAGATCTTTAGCCGAAAAATGAAGCACATTCAAAGTTCAAGTGGACCACACCACAAGAACAAAAACGAATGAACGTTTAACGTTAAAATATTCTTGGGGGCACAGAAGTTTTGGATCAAGATGATATTTATTTTTTCCCTTCATCCATGTCTTTGTGATCTTATGAATAGGTTGGATGACAAATAAACAACACTGTGGGTCCTAGGAAGGTATCGACGGTGGAAATCATTATTCCCACTTTCCTGTGGTATGGTCCACTAGATCTTTGGATATGCTTCAATTTTGGGCTCAACCTCTCAAATGAGCTGGAAAAATGGATGGACGGTGTGGATAAGCCACATACATTCAAGATGGACCCAATAGAGTTTTATCAGTACGATAAGAGCATACACTGTACGCCAACCAATCCGCTTCCGTTCAAAACGTATACGCACAAAGTTGGTGCGTTGGGATGGTAGGTGGGGTTCACCTTGATGTTTGTGAGTAATCCACTCCGTCCATTCGTTTTATGATATCATTTTAGGACATACGGCAGAAAATAAGGTGGATCCACAAATCAAGTGGGTCATATGAGAGGGAAAACTAGGGAAAGAGTTTTCTACCGTTGAAACCTTCGTGGGCTCCACCTTGATGTTTATATGCCATCGAACCTGTTTATAAGGTCATTCCCACTGGGATGAAGTGAAAAAACTGTCCACTTAGCCTCATGCAAAAATCCCAAGTGCAGCCCACTTAAAAATATTTCTGCGGTGGTGTGACTAAATCCCCATTGTTTCCTCTAGTGCGGCCCAATTGAGCTTTGTATTCGCCTCATTTTCAGTCACATGTCCTAAAATGATCTCGGAAAACGGATGGACGGAGTGGATTTCCCACAAACATCAAGGTGGACCCCACTTAGCATCCCGGCGACACCCAAAATGGCTATTAAAAGGGCTGCTGAAGCCGATTTTGGAGGCAGAGGGTTTCGGGATTCCGAAACCCTGAAACCCCAAATCACACCCAAATCTCGAAAAATTTCCGATTTTTGGGGGATATTTTTCTGGGTTGGACAAGATTCACTCCCTACAAGCTGCAATGATCTGATTTTTTAGGGGAGCTTCCAAATTCCGATCACAGCCAACCTCTTTTCGATCACAGCCCACCTCTTTCCAATCACAACCAACCTCTTTCTAGGTACGAAATTCACCCTTAAAGCTTTTTTTCTCTCTTTCTTTCCGATTGTTTTGAATGATTTCGTTGTGTCGAATCTACCAACATCCCGCCACTTTTATCGGCGAAATTGGTAGGTGGCTACAATAGCCCCATGAATGGGTAGATGGCTACAGCATGTTCAACGAAAAAGCATGCTAAAAGTTCTAATATCGTCGATATCACACAAGATTTTGTGATGTCGAGTGATACCGACTGATATTCAACGATATCGAGCATTCTCTTATTTTTAAAACAAAATTTCAAGTCTCTCCAGCTCGGTATCGCTGGACTGCCGATAGTATCGATATTACGAACAATATATATATATATATATATATATATATATATATATAACGTAGTGTACACTACAAACGCTACGCATCGCTACGACCCTTGTAGCATATGTTACAAAAATGCTACAAGGGATTTGGGCTATTTGCTAACGCTACGCGTACACTATTCAAAACACTAATCCTTCCATGTCTTGCCACTCATTTTGACAGCCTCATTTCAGCTACACTCATCCTATGCAGATGTTCCTTAACTGCCCAACATTTTGTCCCATAAAGTATGGTTGGTCCTATAGCCATCCTACAAAATTTCCCTTTCAATTTGAATGGTACACGAGTACATCTACATTTCTTCCACCCTGATATTTCTTCTTTCTTTTTGTTCCCTTCAGTGCTTCGCCAAAGAAATTCACATTCAATTATTTACATATGGTCAATAACACTCATAGGGCACTTCAAGAGGGGCATAAGATGGACTAGCAAATTAGAAATGCCCACTTTAATCCAAGTAATCCTCCGATCAAACCATAGAAACTTTTCCAGGTCGACAACTAGTGTACCATTATTTCTAAAACTAAATCTCATAGCCCTTGGAGGTTTTGAACATGGGGGGAAGACCCAAGTGCATGATTCTACTTTACAACCCAAAATCTCAAGGCAAAGAATCTAAAGTTAGAAATTTTATTCAAAGATGCATCACAAAGATATACATACATACGTACATACGTACGTACATATATAATACCCACACTTTGAAGATGCGGCAATTAGATCACTGAATTGTTCACCTGAACCCATCCCACCCTATCATTTTGATCATTTCACTAAGAGCTTTGCCGCCGCCACAAACAAAGTAGAGATAAAGAGGTCACCAAACAAATGCCTCTAGAGCTTTAAAAGTAAGGCCTTTAGAAACCCTTTTGCCAAAATAGAGAAACTAGGGGAAGAGCAACATTCCTTCATCCAACCCCTCCATTGCACAACAAATCCCAATCCGTTTGTATAGTTGAAGAAGACCCAATCCACAAAGTCACTCACTGCCTTGAGGTCAAGCTTACATACTAACCACGTTCTTCCATCCCAATTGACACATAGACGTGCCATAAAAGGCCTGCCCAAAATCTGCATTCCCATTTCATACACACACAGACCTAAGGGATCACTGCCCACAACTTTTCATAATGTAGTAACAAAAAAAAAAAAAAAAAAGTATATTTTGTTTTCTGAGAAAGAACAGTAAATTTATTAGAAAACTCGCAAAAAGCGAGAAAAGAATACGAGCCCGACAGGAAAAAGAGCACACTCAAAAAGGGAGGGCAATGGTGGTTGCCTTTACATAGATCGCCCACTCCAATACAAGTTGTTCAACTCTCTAACTGACTTCGTTCATCTCAGTACTTTCGTTTTTTAAACAGCAACCATTCTTAGCTCCCCAAATTGCCCGAAAAATAGCCATGATAAGAAGCTGCCATACAGCTTTTCGAGTCTTGCCAACTTCACCCCCGTGCCAGGGCCAAGGCAGCTCATCCACAGCTTTGGGCATAACCCAAAAAGTATTAGACCAAGAAGGGAAATAATCATAAACTCTAGAGACAAAAGGGCAATGGATGAATAGATGATTGATCGATTCCTTGTTGCTAATGTAGGACAATTAACCACTTGCTCTAAAAGCTCGAACTGTTAGAGCATGGCGAATCAATCCCTTTATCTCATAGCCCAGGCCCCACATCTCATGGGTTAGGACCTCGGCCGAAGCCTCTTCGTGGACCCCAAATCACATGGGTACCTCCTCACACGAGCCATCCGCCTCACATGGGCCGCCCACCCCAAGTGTGCTCCTGCATCCCATAGGTAACTCCACTCGAGCCCAATGTGAAACTGTCCCTGCATTAGTTGCCCATACACATTAAGCAAATATTAGGGAGGACTAGCACTCTTCTCTGAAAGTTGTCAACTGTGAGTATTCTCTACTGACCCACCAACCAAACAAAAGTTGCCACTCAGGGGGTGGCCCCATAGAACCAATGGTGAAACAAATGGCATGGCCCCAAGTTTCTGGAGAGGAAGCTGAAAAGCAATCTGACTGAAAATTTCTTGGATATATTTCTTGCCCAAACAATCCTATCTTCTTCAAGCAAATCCAACTTTACCAGATTTAAAAGATCCAACAACGCAGGCAACTCGTCAAATTCCTCATCCACAAGGTTTCTACGGCAAGGAGACCAAAGGACCCCATCCCCATCCCCATCCCCATCCCAACAGTAGCAATCCGCTACCCAAACAAATCGATCAGGAGCAACCCTAGCTACCCTCGAAAATGTCTTAAAGCACCCGAAAACCACACCACACATCTACCCAGAATTGAATACGAGATCCTCTACCTATCCTGAAGACGATGCCCTTACTCAAAAGATGTTACATAGACACAATACCTTTCCAAGCACCCGAGGTTCTACAAAGAGGAGGTTTAAAAAAACCAACCGCCCTCCTGTAAACCATACTTAGCAACTATCAACCTTCTCCGGAATTTTCCCCCCTCAAAACAATTTCCATATCCATTTGCCAAGAAGAGTCGTATTAATAGTAGCTATGGACCTAATACCCACTTCCCCCTCTGCAATAGGTTTACACACCTCATCCCACCTAAGAAGATGAAACTTTCGCCCTTCACTAGCCTCGTTCCATATGAAATCCCTCCCGAGCTTCTCAAGCTTTTCCAACACCGATCTCTGGCATTTAAATAAAGACAAAAAATACACTGGCATATTGGAAAAGGTTGTCTTAATCAAAGTTAGGCGACCACCAACGAAAGATATCTACATTGCCAAAAAGCGAGTATCTGCTCGATTCTTTTAATAACCATATCCCAAAGGTGTTTGGTTGGCTTACCTATACACAAAGGCAATCCAAGGTATTTTGACAGGAAGAAACCAAGACGGCACCCAAAGAGATTAATAAACCGAAGAAGGTCCTCCTTCTCGATATGCACACCCAACATCTCAAATTTCGTCACATTGACTATCAAGCCCAATACTGCTTCAAAGCATACTATAACCTTTTGCAAGTTATTTAACTGAGGCTTGGCTGACTAAATCAAACTACTGTTTCTCAAACTGATTGAAAAACGATAACAAGTGACCGACCAGATGGCCAATACGACCAATATGACCCCCTATAACTCATACCCAAGGGGGGACAGTATTACGCCAGCGCCGACTAGCTCAGAGGGCAATCTCTCATGCCTCTGTGTCACACATTTACTATATATGTGTCAAATAGCGTGAAGACAATATCCCATGTCGTTGGCATCCATGGAAAATAGTGAAATTGGCCAACAAAAAGCGAAATTAGCCAACAAAAAGCTAAATTGGGCATGAAAATAGTGAAACTAGGCCATGAAATAACAAAGTTTGCCATATACAATCTATATCCCATGTCGCTGGCATCCATGGAAAATAGTGAAATTGGCCAACAAAAAGTGAAATTAGCCAACAAAAAGCTAAATTGGCCTTGAAAATAGTGAAACTAGGCCATGAAATAGCAAAGTTTGCCATATACAATATATATATATATAAGGCTGACCAAATCACAAAAAGGGCTAGAAAATTTGTGGAAAAAGCCCATTAAAACAACAAAGAAGGCCATCAAATTCGTGAAATTGGCCATAAATAGTAACGGTTGATGAACAGTGCAAGCCAGATGAATAGTGTCGACCGGTGATTAGTGTTGGCTAGGTGAATAGTAAAATGGTGGGGTGAATAGTAATGGGCGTGAATAGTGAAAACGGCCATGAATAGTAAAAGCGACCGTAAATAGTAAAATGGCCATCGAAAAAAAGAAATGAAAAAGGGCATCAAAAAGCCAAAAAATGTCATCAAAACAACGACCAAGATGATTGACCTAACAGCCTATTTGACCAAGGTATCTTGTATAATGGGAAACTTTTTTTTTTTTTTTGGGGGGGGGGTGTAAAAGAAGAGATATCCATCTCAACAGCGAATTTGACGAAGGATTGCAAAGACATTCAACGTCTCTTCACATTCTCCAAGTGCACTTTCTAAATGCCAAGAGACGTAAGGGGCATTTGTTTACACCTAGCCTAGTGTGGCCAGATCAAACGGTCCAAAAAACGCCACGTGGCAGCCATGCCCCATGTCGTGTAGATGAACTTCAAAGGGAGGAGTTAGAGATGCGTACATGTGGAAGTATTAAATGCTATAGTTCCATCAGAAGTACTCTCTACAAAGCAAGAGTCTCATTAAAACAAGTCTCTCTGCAAGCATTAAATGTCAAAAATCCAATCAAAGCAAACATCTATCCAGCATTTAATGTTAGAATCCTACCAAAAACGACACTCTGCAAATACTAAAGCCAAGTGATGTAAGAACCCTAACAACTTTCCTATGTGGAGGTCCAATGACGTGAGGACTTCAGCCAACGCATGATCCTAATAAGTGAGAGTGTATCTCTTGTACACGTGGTCTTACGCGATAAGCACAGCCACCGCCTCCCAGAAGCCTATAAAAGCAGTAATCGACGAAGAGTTCTAAGCCTTCGCCATTAAAATCAAACCCAACTTTACATTGCCCGTCCACCATGGACACTCAACTTTTTAGTTTAGCTTAGTTTAGCCCCCTTATCACTGCTCATAGCATGGGGTCCTAGTTTTTAGTCCTTAATCTACCTCTCCACCATTCATCCACGACACCCCGCTGAATAGCAACGAAGATTGATCAATTTCGAACAGAATGGTGTGGGGCTTTCCTGTTATGTGCTAGGTGATTCCATAGGCCATCTTACCACAAAATATGGTCCATGCCAGACAACGAACAGGTAGTCGAATCACGACTGTCTTGCCATATGCTTGGTTCCCTCCAAGTCCATGAACAGACTGTCACCTCGCCGGCCATCTCGCCACAAAGCACAGTTTTCCACCAAGTAATGAACCTATTGTCAAAGATCCGTCCCTCCATCAATCTTGTCATGAAGCCCGATTTCCGATCAAGTAACGAACAGACGACCATCCCACACATCACGACCATGCTACTACAAAGCTCGGTCAGCAATTGGACGACGAACAGATCGTCATCCCTCAAGCCGATCGTGAGTGTCAATATTGTAAAAGTCATTAATAAAATCCTTTCGGCTTCTATCTTCTTTCTCCATTGTTCTATTGTTGAACTACTGTCGAAATCATGCTAAAAGAAAAGACCTTATCACAAGGCAAAAAGAATCCATTCAAAAGGACTAACCTCTACCCTTCTATAAATCGCTCGATCGCTATAACCATCGGTGGTTGAGAGGGAGTCTGATCCCATGAGTTTGGTCTTGATCAGTCTATCTCAACGTGGGGGGCACCAGTGCTCAATCAAACTTGAGTCAAGTACGACTCTAGCATGCCCGCATTATCCGAAACGCACACGTTTAACCGAATACAGGCCTTCGTCAACACGTGGCCTCGGTTTTTATTGAATCGAGCAAACATATTTTGGCACGCTCGGTGGGACCCAATGGGCTATCTTTAGTATTTCTCAATAGAAGATGCCTCATAAATCGAAAAAGGCTCATTCTATCCCTGACGTTGTAAAAGAGCCAGAGGATGAGGGTCAACAATTCGAACCGGTCGACATGGATGTAGGATCCTCTTCTCAGCCGACCCTCAGAGAGTTCGCCACACACTTCCTTCAGACGCAAGGGTACCTACGGCAAATCATAGGGGGTACCAAGATGCAAGTAGAGACGTTCAAGAGAGCAATATACACTCTACCCCCAGTCCCCCAATGCAACTAAAGGCAGAATGGGCGGTTGAGCTCCCCACTAAAGCAAGCAAGATCGAACATCAAGGCCGTCCCATACCACTGCAACCGGAGGCAAGGAGAAATGGCCAAAACGGCCAACCATACGGCCAAGCAGAGTACGATGACCCCTAGAACCCTTATATACCCGGGGGGCAAACCCCGGTCTGCATCGATAACTTCAGAGGGCATCCGACCACCCAGCCAGTGTTGTATAACCATTATCCAACAGCCGAAAACCAAGGGGGGCAACCTCCGGTCGCCCCGGCCTTTCCACAAGGCTACTAGAGGGGTGAGATACCTAAGGGGAGGGGCAACCTCTGATCCGACCACCTCCAACGGCTGTTAACCAAGCAGCACAAAGACCATACCCGGCATAACCGCAACGCACACTCGGTCAAGACAACGTTATTAGACTCATTTAGGAGTCTGAAGTCCAACCCAATGACCGGTCTACAGAAAACCCTATCCTGATTGGGTAGACCAAGACTTTGAACTACCCACAGGATTCAAGTTCCTAGAGTTCACCCTTTTCTCTGAAAAAGGTAAGACCTCCAAAATCGAGCACATCGACTGCTTCACCATGCACTATGGTGAAGTGTAACATCATGATTTCTTAAAACTGAGGTTATTCGACAACTCCCTCACAGTAGCAGGACTAAAAACTAGAGCCCTATCTTATGAGCAGCAATGGGAGGCTAAACTAAAATAAAATAAAATGATAAATGTCCATGGTGTATGGGCAGCATAGAGATGGGTTTGATTGTGATGGCGTGAGGCCTCGAGCTCTTCATCGATTGTTACTTTATAGGCTTCTGGGAGGCGATGGACATGCATAGGTTTCCGTATCGTGATAGATTTGAAGAGTTGTTTGTGCAAATCCCCTTGATTCACCACGTAAGCATATCCTATTGTGCACGTCCACATGTATAAGAGAGATACTCTCGCGTATTAGGATCATGGGTCGACTGGAGTCTTCACGTCACTAGACTCCCACATAAGAAAGTTGTTGGAGTTCTCACGTCACTTGGATTTGGCATGTAGAAAATAGTTTTTGATAGGATTCTAGCATTAAATGCTTGATAAATAATTACTATGATAGAATTTTTGCTATTTAATGCTTGCAAAAAGACTTGCTTTAATGAGACTCTTGCTTTACAAAGAGTACTTTTGACAGAACTCTAGCATTTAATACTTCGATAGTACACATCTCTAACTCCTCCCTTTAAAGTTCATCGACACCACATGTGGCTTGGCTAATATGTGACGTCTTCTATACCGTTTGATATGGCCGCATCAGGCCAGGTGTAAACAATGCCCCCCACATCTCTTTGCATTTGAAAAGTGAAATCAAAGAATGTGAAGAGACGTTGAATGGCTTAAACGTCTCTTCTGTTATTGCCCCCCCAATTGTAAAAGATACCTTGGTTAAATTTGTCATTAGGTCAATAATTTTGGTTATTGCGTTGACGGCATTTTCTTGGCTTTTCGATGCCTTGTTTTCCTTTTTTAATGGTCATTTTACTATTCACGATCGCTTTCACCATTCACTCAGCCGTACTATTCACTTGGCCGTTTTACTATTCTTCCGACCGGCACTATTCACGAGCCAACACTATTCATCCGGCCAACACTATTCATCCGGCACTATTCGTGGCCAACTTTGTGAATTTGATTGCCTTTTTCACTGTTTTTTTTTTTTTTACAATTAATGAAATGATTTCTTTAAAGAAAGAAGGAAAACAAAGGAGGAAGAGGTCCGCTGAGATAGCGACCAACTTATCCTCCCAATGAGAACAGATTACAATTCTTTAAGTTAACCGAAAAAGAAGCCCATTCAATCAGATAATGATAGACTCTATGCACTATGAAATCCACAGACTCAGCAGTGTCTCTAAAACATCTCCCATTTCTTTCTTCCCAAACTGCCCACCAAACTGCCAAAAGGGCCATTCTCCAAGCCGCGCTCTGATTCTTGTTTAGGAATATGCCATACCAGGCTAAAAGCAGACGATCCGTAGAATTTGGAATGGACCAAGAGACTTGAAATGAGGATAAGATTGCTGACCATACCTGATGGAAGAAGGGACAATGAATAAAAAGATGGTCTACCGTTTCTTTGTGAGCCATGCAACATAGACAGATATTGGGAATTGTCATTCCTCTTTTTCTCAAGTTGTCAACTGTTAAAACTTTCCTTTTGCCCACCAACCAACCAAACACCGCAATCTTTGGGGAAACTTTAAACTTCCAGACTTTGTATATCATGATCTCGGCTCTAGCGTCGCCTTTTCTGTTGATGCAATGGAACAAGGATGTTACCGAGAACATACCCTTTTTGTCAGGATACCAAACGAACTTATCTGCGCGGGACTGATCAGGACAAATTTTTGAAATATGATCGAGAAGCACGGTCAGTTCTTCGATTTCCCAGTCTTGACGATTCCGGCGACAAGGACTCCAAACTATCAAATTCACAAGAACAGAATAGCAACCAGCAACAGAAACAGATTTGATCGGAGCCAGGCGATAAATATTAGGGAATTGATCTTTTAATGTTGTACAGTCCACCCATTTATCTTCCCAGAACCGAATCCTGTCGCCTTTGCCTATAGAGTAATGAATACGCCCACAAACATCTGACTGAGTGGAGAGAGCATCTCTCCACAAAGAAGAAGCTCTATATCAGGAAGAGGACTTGGTCCACCAACCGCCTGTTGATCGACCATAGTTACATTTGATCAGAATATTCCATAATGTGAGGTCTTCAGTTCCAAGTCTCCATAGCCACTTCCCAAGCAGGGCCTTGTTCATGTGCTTAAGATCTCTAATTCCGGTACCCCCCCCTCTCGAATGTGCTGACAGACCTCCTTCCAATCAACCAAGTGAAATTTCTTCTTTTCCTCATTACCATGCCAGAGAAAATCTCACCTTAATCTTTCCAGTGTCGCTAAGATCGAAGCCAGGCATTTGAATACAGACATAAAGAATAATGGAAGATTTGAAAGCGCTGCTTTAATGAGGGTTAATCAACCCCCCAAAGAAAGGTATCTACATTTCTATCTGGCTAAATAGGCTTCAAACCTATCAATGACTTTATCCCAGAGGGCCTTTGGAGGTTTACCCACACATAGAGGCAACCCAACAAAAGTAGTTGGAAGACTCCCCAAGGAACAGTCAAAGAAATCAGCAAAGATTCCAGCTTCCCCCTCATCCAAATTGACACCAAACATCTTCGATTTGTTCAAATTAACATATAGAGGCAACCCAACAAAAGTAGTTGGAAGACTCCCCAAGGAACAGTCAAAGAAATCAGCAAAGATAGCCTTTTTCACTATTTTAACGGCCTTCTCACAAATTTGCCTGCATTTTTAGTGATTTAGTTGGCCTGTTATGTTATGTTATACACACACACACACACACACACACACACACACACACACACAACTTCGTTATTTCATAGTTTAGTTTTGCTATTTTCATTGCAATTTAAATTTTTCATAGCCAATTTCCCTATTTTCCATGGGTGTCAGCAACAAAGGAGGTTGCGCCCCCCCCCCCCCCCCAAAAAAATCATACTAGTCACATTGGCCTTATAGTCAGCCATTCGTTATCATTTCTCAATCAACTTGAGAAACGACAATCTAATTTAATCAGCCAAGCCTCATTTAAGGCAAGGAATAGTATCTCAAGCCGATTGTCAAGAAGTGGCATTCTTTCTGTAAGAAGTTTCTAGAGATTCCCTCAACCTGTATGAATTATGGGGGATCATACCAGTCATATTGGCCGTATAGTCGGCCATTCGTTATCATTTCTCAATCAACTTGAGAAACAACAATTTAATTTAATCAGCCAAGCCTCGTTTAAGGCAAGGAATAGTATATCGAGCCGATTGTCAGGAAGTGGCATTCTTTCTATAAGAATTTCTAGAGATTCCCTCAACCTGTCGATGTACTCGCCTTGTCTTCTCAACTGTTCTAAAATTTGTTGCAAGAGAGCATGTCTTCCAAGAGGCCAATAATGTTTTCCAGTGAATGGTTGTTGGAGGATCCAGACTTGTGGATTGCAAATGTTGGGGGATGATTGGTTTCTAAGGGCATATCCTTCTTCACAAGCCTTTCTTGATCTTCTAGCTTTTTCTTAAGTTTAGATCTTCTAACCATATTGTTGAACTTCTAGTTGTACAAGCGTTCCACCGGGCGTGCCAAAAAAATAATGCTATTCAATCAGACACCAAGCCACACCGATTGAGAACTAAACAGATTGAAGCCTCAAGGCAACTTCTTTAGAATCGGTGCCATAGAGGAAGCTCAAAACTCTCCGCCCACAACACCACAACCGTGTTTCATCCTTTTACCCCCAACAAGTATATTTGTAACCGGCATAGTAATTTTGGATGGGGTCAAAACATCGTACGCAATTACGAGTGACCACTAGCTACGTAAACAATGGGGGCTGAACCAGGCCAGGCTCAGTCCCTACCTGACATGGATGCCCTCTACCCAAACCCAGGCCCCCGAGCCAAACCCAGGCAAACCCACTTAACGATGAGAAATGAGGAGTTTTTAGTTTGGCAAGAGAAAAAATAACAAATAACAAAGAGATAAGGAGAGAGTGAGGAACGGACATGACCCTTTAAGTTACAAGAAGGGCATGAGAGAGAGAGGAGAGAGAAGAGGGACCTTGTAAAGACCTTGTTTACACTCCGTGCGACTTAATCCCCCATTACCAAACAGGGGAGAGAGATGCAACTATAAAAGGAAAAAGGAGGATGGAGATGTTGTTCTTAGATCTAGAGTTAAATGTCTTTGTATGACCTTGAAAAGTGTTAAGTACCCATAATACGAGGTTAATTACCAATGGAGCAATTTGAAAAATAGCCTTGAGGGCTTGATGTTCCTAGGCTACCATTCGCACTTGAGAAGCCAGGCCTGGGCATATGACAAATTATAAGCCCTGCTACAGCTGGCCAGACCTATCAGTTTGGCTGGCTACCCAACCCCTCTACATGCCACCACATGTACCAAACTAGCATGTGCATGCAACATCCAAGGTGTCTATCAGCTGGGTCCCACAGCGTAGATCCTAGGTCCAAAACAGGCAGGACCATTCATCACATGGGAAGTTTTACTGAACAGATATATGGCGAAGAAAAAAGGGGCTTTTTGGCCATCCATATGTTTCATACCTTTTGCCCCACCTTATAGTGAACCAACCTGATTCTTTGTCCAGCGGCTAGAGCAAGTACATGATCAGCTCCACCTGATGGACAACTTAGAGTGTGCATATGTGGCATAATGTTGAGGGCTGGGATCTACACACATACAGAATTAGTAAACCTCCTAATGTGGATCCTTGTTAGGATTCTTAGGAACCAAACAGCAACTACCACACCGAAGTTTCCTGTGATACAGCATTCTATAATCTAAATACATTGATATGTTAGCAATGCTAAAAATAGGACTCACCAACACTACAATTCGATATGGAACCTTCTCACTGGAGGACAAGTAATACATGCTTCTTCTTCTTCTTCTTCTTCTTCTTCTTCTTTTGAGAAGTAATACATGTAACTAACCACTTAGAATGCAGAGTAGCTTACTTCTACATAATCAAATCATGCATTTCTAGTCTGAAGTATTAGCACAAAATGCAATGTTAACAATACATTGCTCCAGAATGTTAACAAATATTCAATTGACGGATCAAAATTGTGCTGATGAAAAGACCTGATTTTTTTGATTTTTTTAAAGATTCCAAAACTTTATCGCACAAAAGAAAGGATGATAAGGTATCATCCGATTACAAAGAAAAGCACACCGACAGCTTACAAAAGGCTCACACAATCCCCACTCTCAAATACAACTTTACCCCATCCCAAAATAAAACGTTTGGCTTTGAGAAAGATCTGATGTGAAATTAAACAAGGTCATCTAACTTCAACATAATTACCAAAATAAAATTGGAGGGATTTCTTTTTTTTCGAGAAGTAATGAATTTTTCTTGGAGGGAAGAGTTTCGCTTCAAATGATGGAACAACAATGAAATTATATGAGACTGGGAAGAACATAACCTGCCCATTTCTCAGTTGGATGGAAGCACCTGATTGTAAAATATCCAAAGCTTCAGCACATCGCTCAGCAGCTACATATCTGTACAAAAATACGAATATTATCACCAGCATGCATGCCTGTGAAGATGGTAAATAAATTTAAGCATGGGATCCTAACTAATGATAAGCCTTAAAAAATGAAATGAAATGAAAGAAAAGATGTAGGTCTGATTTCATGCCAGTCAAAATAGTTATAAAACGAGGTGAGCAACAATTTGCCAAATTTCTGTGCTATTCAAGAGAAACATCATGATAACATTGCAACGTCAATAATATCATGACATCTCAGCACGCTTTTCCCATACTTCCATTTCTAACAGTATTAGAATAATGTGCCTATTGGACAGCAATTGCCATTGCACCCTATTTAAACAGTGAAGACTATTGATTTGAAACCAGCTTTTATTTGGTAAGGTTGTAAATCCCATTTCACATTGATAGGAACGGGGAAAGTCCGTCAAACCAGTTTCAAATGGCAAGTGAATCCGATGCACCAAGTAGCCAAATCAAGCATGATGGCCACACCTAGCCAGTGGCCACTGAGCTTGTTGTGATATATGTGGGACGTGACATGGTTGAGAAATCTGCTCTTGTGACTGGGTCTAGAAATTCTGACAATGCTGGTACTGGACGAGGTAGAGCTATTGGATGAGGAGGTCGAGATGCAGGCCACGGTCATGGTCCAGATTGTTTGTGTACTCATTGTGGTCGATATGGGCCATATGGCTATATTGTTGTTTATTGCTCGGTACTTCATGGTAGACCACCTTAAGGCCATTCTACTAATTCAGCTACTACAGATGATAAAGACTTTCCAAGAATGTTAGGGAAATGGCTCCGTTGGCAAAGTCACCGATGGTCCAACCGACTGGGGATGTGGTCCATCTCTCGATGACGCTTTATCAGGGAACGCTACCCAGAATAAGACCTCTCCATCTAAATCTTTAGCTCGAAAGTAATACCTTCATTGCTCTTCACATTGTTTCCAAGTCTAGTCTTTCAATAGTTAATTTAGGGGCTACTGATTATATGACAGGTACAATTGTTTCTTTTTCTTCATTTACCTCGGATCCTCATTTAGATCATGTGAAGTTAGAAGATGGTACCTTGACACCTGTAAGGAAAAGGGTATTGTTTCAGCTTCACCATTGTTCTCCTTGTCTTGTTTTATTGGTCCCTAATATTGCTTCTAATTTATTATCTATGAGTTGGATTACAGGGGATGTAAATTGTAGCATGACAATTTTTCCAAATCATTGTATCTTTCAGGATCTGAAGACGAAGAAGTTGCTTGATGGTGTACTTGAGAATGATCGGTTATACATTCTTCATTCGAATTCTTCAAGTCAATTTAGTAAATGTCTTACTATAAAAATGGGGATCTTTATCTTTGACATTGTTATTTTAATCATCCTTCAATTCAGTCCCACAGTATTTGTTACGACACTCAACTGAGTCTAATGATATCAAGAATTTTCAATGTGAAGCCTATGCTTTGGCTAAACATCATAGGATGTCAAGTAATGCAGGGGCATTTTCACACCGGGCTCGAGTGGGATCGCCTATGGGATGTAGGGGCACACTCGGGGTGGATGGGGCCCACGGGGGAGGTATTGTGTTCGAGACTCCTCACCGGGGGTGATTAATGCACATTTCACACTGGGCTCGAGTGGGGTAGCCTGTGGGATGTGGGGACACGCTCAGGGTAGGCGGCCCATGTGTGAGATGGTACCCATGTGATTTGGGGCCCACGAGGGAGGTTCGGCCGAGGTCCTAACCCATGAGATGTGGGGCCTGGGCTATGAGATAAAGAGATTAATTCGCCATGCTCTAACAGTTCGAGCTTTTAGAGCAAGTGGTTAATTGTCCTGCATCATCAAGTTTTTTAAAAATGTTCCATATTTTTTGAAAAATCATAAAGAACACCAATCAATGGTTCCTCCTATACCTGTTCTAGACTCTTATCCAATTCTTTTTGTTCCAAAGGCATGCACTCCACCCAATCATGTTACCGATAAAGTTGTTCCTGATTCTTAGGCAACTAAACCTGATTTGAAGGTATATGAAAGAAGGATTGTTCGAACAACAGTCTTCCCATAGTCCACCACAAGGCATACTCCTTTAAATCCAGGAACTGATTGTATTCCTACTTGCATTCCCATTTATTTTTATCCATATTTAGATTTGTCTCTTGATCTACCATTATTATTAGAAAAGCTAAAAGACAATGTACTACTCATCCTATTCAATATTTTATTTCATATCATTCATTGTTTCCTCAACAAAAGCCTTTTGTTTCTACTCTTTAAGTATTCTTCTATTATTCCTAAAAATTATAAAGAGGCTCTGTAATGCAAGGGCATTTTCACACCAGGCCTGAGTAGGGTAGCCTGTGGGATGCGGGGATAAACTCGAGGCGGGCGGCCCGTGTGAGGCGGTACCCATGTGATTTAAGGCCCACAAGGGCGATTCGGACGAGGTCCTAACCCACGAGATGTGGGGCTTGAGTTGTGAGATAAAGGGATTAATTCACCATGCTCTAAAAATTCGAGCTTTTACAACAAGTGGTTAATTGTCCTGCATCACTCTGACCTCTCCTCTATGGCATCAAGCTATGGAGAGAAAGATGACTGCTCTTAAGAAGAATCATACATGAAGATGACTACTTTACCTATTGGGATGACTCCGGTGGGTTGTTGCCAAGTATATGCTCTTAAAAAACACCCCGATGGCAATATAGCCAGATATAAAGCCTATCTAGTAGCTCAAAAGTTTACAAAGATGTATAATGAGGATTATTTTGAAACCTTCACTCATGTTGCTACGATGAACTGGTTCGTGTTATCATTTCTTATTTCTCTTATTGCTAAGCTCAATTGGTCGTTGCACCATTTTGATGTTAAGAACACATTCTTAAATGATGACTTGACTGAGGAAATTTATATGCTTTCTCCTAGTTTTACTTGAAATGTGGAAGAAAATAAAGTATGTTTTAGTAAAAAGCCGATATATGATTTGAGGTGGGGCCCTCAAGCTTAATTTGATAAATTTAGTGGGGCCTTGATTGACATTGGTTTTACTCATACTTAGTCAAACTAATCAATTTGTCAAGCGGCATGTGCAAGGCATTATCATTATCAGTGTGTATGTGGATGATATTATTGTTATAGGTGATGATGTTGGTGGTAGACTCACAGGAGTTGCAACACTAAGGTCATGGGTTCAAGAACCCATTGTGGTGCGTGTGGGTGTGGGGGTGTGCGTGTGTGAGGGTGTGTACGAAGGAAAAAAAAAAAAAAAAACGGGGTGATGATGCTAGTGAGATTTCTGACTTGAGACTATCTGAGCAAGGTTTTTAACATCAAGGATTTGGGGCTACTCAAATGTTTTCTTGGCATTGAAGTCTCTTGTTCAAAGAAATGTATTATTTTCTCTCGACGAAAATATGCTCCTAATCTTTTGACTTCAACTAGTAATCATGGTGTTAAACCTTTGATTCTCTATTAGAGCTTACTATGAAACTTTGGGCTAACGATGAGGAGCTTCTTCATGATCTTCGCATGTATTAGCGCTTGGTTAGTCAGTTGAAATATTTAACTAGTAATCATCCTTACCTATCCCATGCAGTCAGTCTAGCATGCTAGTTTATGCATGCACCTCGATCCAGTCATCTAAAAGTTGTTTGTCGCATACATCAAGCCTTCTCCAGGATGTGGCATTCTAGTCAAAATCATCTAAATATTGAAGGTTATCCAGATGAAAACTAGGCAGGATGTCCAGATGATCGTTGTTCTACAATAGGGTATTGTACTTTTTTGGAGGAAATATTGTTACATGGAATACTAAGAAATTGTTGTTGCAAGATCTAGTGTTGAGGTTGAATATCGAGCCATGTGAATACTGCACGTGAAATTTAGTGATTGAATAGTTGTCTCTGAGTTAGGATTTTTTGTGACTACTCCTATGTAATGTTCGAAATATGGGTATCGCGTTAAGTATCGCATCCTTGGGATACAGATACACATCAGTTATCGCACGGGATATATCGTTTATATCAGGTAATTTATCAGACTTTTTAGGAAACATGGGAAACATTAGGAAAATGGTTGAATTTTTTAATGAAACTTCAGGAATTGTTAAAAAGGACCTTAAGACACTTTTAAATCATAACATCTCAAAAAAGAAGTGTACATAATAGGTTTCCTTTGTATAGTATCCTAAACAATGCGTCATCTAACTAAACTAATGCAACTATATTCAAATTGAATGCATAACATTTACAATGTATGCGATGATCATTTCCTCAAACACTCCTAAATACTTCGAAATTAGTCTCAATTGACAGTTGGTTGAAAGGATATTTTGAAAAAAAAACATAAAGAACAAATGGATATCGAAATCAAAGCTCCAACTCCATGATTTTTCATGAAAAACATGAAGAACCAATGGATTTATAAACATTTGACACTGATTTAACATAATTTCAACATGAAAAAAAAAAAAGGGATCGAAAATTGAAAATGCTCACCGGATCGAACATGTGGGATATATCTGCACTACCTGTGCGTTTCGTATTGCACAGGTGAAATACAAGATATATCGTGGGATATATCAGCCGATGTCATCAATATTTAAAACATTGCTCTTGTGCCCATGTACAATGACAATCAGGCTACAATTATATTGCTTCCAATCATTTTTTCATCAGCACACAAAACATATTGAAGCTGATTGTTATTTTAATCGTGAGAAGGTTACTGCTAGCATTATTTCTACTCCCTTTAGCAGGTCTACAAATCAACTTACTGATATCTTCCTTAAAGCCATTTCAATTGAAGTAGGAAGAGGTATTCAAGACATGCTGGTCATGATTGATACCCATGCCCCTGCTTGAGGGTGCTTGTTATAGTATAAATGGGTCTGTCATGGGCCCTTAGTTTGGGTTGTGTGCTTTTGGGCCTATTAGTTTTATGTTATTTCTTAGGGTTCTTTTTTTCCCATTTCCAACCTTAGGCGTTTTTATATAATTTGCATATTTTGGCTTATAAATGCAATAGAGTTGGATGTCCAACCCTACTGGTCTTTCCTTTCTTTCAAAGCTTTTCTCCTTTACTAAGCTCAATGCAAATACAGTGACTTCCAAATGCACCCTTATATCATAAAAAGATTTCCAATTTCCATTAAATGTAATAGTTTATGAAAGGTGAAGCAAAATATGATGGAGATGACTTCACCTGTGTTTGGAATTAGAACCCAAACTCACTATTAAAAAATGTGTGCAAGGTGTGGATCCATCTTCTTTCCTTATCACTTCTATTTTATCTCCTTTTACTTCTTCCTAGGTTATTCTCTTCCTCACTTCTTTTATAGATAACCTAGGCTCATTCTATTACATTGTAATCAACGTATGTAATGGTTTATTACATTGCACTTGTGGTAGTTTTATGCACCGACTACTAGTCCCCAACTCAAAACAATATGTAATTCCAAATGATGCTAGGGCATTCTCTATAAGTAACGCATTGCATCGTATCCTTGGTGTAGTAAAAAACAGGCGAGGGTTGGCTAGGGTGTCCCCAATAAGCAATGTGCCACAACGCCCAGTTGTTGTGAGAATTAGGCAAGGGCTCTCACGCCATTCTAGACATGTGTGGGTAAAGAAGCTAGTCTAGGAGAATAGATTCATCTTGCCAACATGGAATATAGGAAAATTGACGAGTATGGATTTAGTAGAAAGGATGAAGCAAGGAGAGTTAACATAGCTCGCATTAAGGAGACCATGTGGAAGAAGCCAAAACTAGAGAAATTGATGGATATGGGCTCCGATATGAAGGGACAGGACAATAGTAGAAATAGGATAGGATAGTGGGAGGTAAAAATTTAAAGCATAAAGTTGTAGGCATTAAAGAGTTAGTGATATGATTTTATTAATGGAGCTCGTATTAGGAGAGAAATAATCAATGTTATTAATGCACATGCGTCGTAAGTAGGGTTAGAGGATGGAATCAAGTGATCATTTTGGAAGGACATGCATGGGCTAATGCAAGAAATTTCGACACGAGAAAGGTCGTTTGTAGGAGGAAACTTAAGGGTTGTGTAGGAAAAGAAAGTAGGGGATTTGGGTGGACAAATGCAAGATATTCCAAACAAAGAAAGGACATTATAGGAGGAAACTTTAATGGCCATGTAGATATGAGAGGATACATGGAGGATATAGGTTTGTGAGAAGAAATTAGATGGTGGAAGCTATCCTTGATTTCACTATACATACAGTCTAGCTCTAGCAAACATATAATTTAAAAAGAGAGATGAACACTTAATCATTTTCAAAAGTGGATCAAATACAGGCCAGACATATTTCTTTCTACTTAGGAAGACAAAACAATCAATACGTAAGGACTACAAGTTAATACCTAGAGAGGGTTAGACCACACAACACAAGTTAGTAGTAACAGAATGCTATACTAAGAGATAAAAGAAAGTGAATGAAATTAATGGGTGTAGAAAAACTAGGCGTTTGAGAGAAAACAACGTTATTCATAAATAAATTGATGGAAGAACAAAAGTGGAATGTCGAGGAAAAAGAAAACGTTATGTGGACTGAGATGGTTGAATGCATTAGGAAAGTGGCAAAAGATGTTTTAGGTGTATCTGGAGGGAAAAGAGAATCATATAAAGAAACATGGTGGTGGAATGACAATGTACAAAAAGTAATGAAGAAAAACGTTCATGTTTCAAAACTTGGAAAGGGACTAGAAACAATGAAAATTTTGGACAACATAAAAATGCGAAAAAGATTGATAAGTAGTGAGGATAAACTTAAGGCTTATAATGATCTTTACAATAGATTGGGTGCAAGAAAATATGAGAAAGATGTATTCAAAGTTGCAAAAATGAGAGAAGAAGAGTAGGAACCTAAATCATGTTAGATGCATTAAGAGCGATGACCACAATGTACTAGTCAAGGACAATGAGGTCAAGAAAGGTGGAGAAGCTTATTTCAAAACTTGTTAACTGACAATCACTTTGAAAGCATAGGGATAGAATGAACCATAAACTCAAATGATGTCGGAGCCTTTAGATACTTTCGTAGGATTAGGATATCTAAAGTGAAAGTAGCTTTGGGAAAGACGAAAACATGAAAGGCCTTTGGACAAGATGGTATCCCAATAGATGTTCAAAAAGATTGTAAGATCGAAGCAAGTGTCAAACTAATGGAGGAAAAGTACCATGGAACCTTTTTTATAAGATAACAAAGACATACAAAGTTGCACTAATTATCGTGGGAGTAAACTTATGAGCCATACCATCTTTTTTTTTCTTTTTCTTTTTCTTTTTTTTAAGGTAATGCTATTAGGGATTGAATGAAGACTAAGGAACAAACTAGTGTATCAGAAAATCGGTTTGGTTTCACGCCAAGAAGGTCTAGAACTAAAGCTATTTTCCTACTTAGACAATTGATGGAGAAATACAAGGAAGGGAAGGAGGATATCTGCATGGTCTCTTTATTGATTTAGCGGTCGTTTAGATTACTCTTAGTTTTTGAGTTGTAAGGTGAAAGTCACCTACATGTTGCTTGTTTGGATGACAGTCACAGGTAAGTAGTTACAAGAGAGAGAGAGAGAGAGAGAGAGAGAGAGAGAGAGAGAGGGAGAGAGGAGACGTAGGAGAGTATTGCAACTCCCCTCTATATAGAGACGGTGCTTCTCCTCCTTACTGTTATGATTTTAAAAATATGATAGTTGCACTAACTGGTATTTTGCCATGTTTTCAAACGCAACTTTCCAACGGTAAATGACTTACAGGTAAAATCCCACCCCTCGGTGACTTGCAACTAAATCCAACTTAAAGGCTTCCAAACAACCCCTTATCTAGTAGGTTTTGGCAAAGAAAGGAGTTTCAAGAGGGGATATTGACATAATTGAGGACATGTACGAGGGAGCGGTAACAAATGTGACAACCACTAGTGGAGAGCCAAGTGAATTCCCAATTGCTATAAGCTTGCACCAATGGTTAGCATTGATCCCATACCTTTTCAAATTGGTTGTGGATGAGTTAACGAGGAATTTGCAGGAAGAGAGCACATGTCTAATTTTATCCTTCCTTGTCTTGCCACTTATCCATCTCAACATCCTCATTTCAGCTGCAATCATCTTATGAACATGTAGTTCCTTAATTGCCCACATTCTGTCCATAAAGCATGCCTAGTCTAATGACCATCCTAAACTCTAGAGGCACTCTCATGAATTATTGACCCAAGATAACAAATGTGGTCATTTTGGGAAACTTCTTGGTCCTCAATCTTAACTAATTCCTAGTTCTGACTCCAATTGTTACTAAACTTGCACTCCATATACTCCATTTTAGTCCGACTATTATAATTCCTTTAGATTCCAAAACACCTCTCCATAAACCTAGTTTTGTGTTTATGCTCCCTTGTCTTGTCAATCAAAACTAGATTCAAGGGAATTTAGGAGTAGCACCAATAGGTAAAATAAGATGATGGAAAGTAGACTTAGATGGTTTGGTCATGTGCAAAGGAGACCAAGAACTGTTGGTACTAACAATATTCGAAATATCGGTATCTCGCAATATATCGCACCCTCGGGATACAAGTGTTCGAAGTATCGGTATCGCTACAAGTTTCGCTGGTCAAAGATACGGAAACAATACCGACATCGCCAATAATATCGTTGATAACCGGAAATGCGGGGAAACATGGGGAAAACGATGGAATTTTCAGTGAAACCTGAGGAGACGTTAAAATGTATATATTTGCATATTTAGAAAATAAATAAATCAATAATTGCAAAACGAATGCATATATAACAAGTTTCCATTTAACAAGGCCTTAAAAGTATGTGTTGTTGTAAAAAGTCAGTCCAACCATCCCATCCGGCCTATTTAACCATGCAAACATCCATCGATATTGCAAAATATCAACAATACATGATATTTCACCAAAAAATCATCAACAATTGGAAAGGAAATGAAAGATTGTGGTTGCACATGTTGCGATATCAATAATATTGAGATATTATCAATGACAAATTGAACACTACATACAACCATGTGCCAATGAAAAAAAAAAATTGAAATAAAAATTTTTCTAATAAACAAAATTTTGATGATATCAATACATTGGCGATATTATAGAAATATCGTCGATACACTTATGATACAAGCATTACCTAGAATTTACATAGTTGAAAATATTGGCGATTACATTAGCGATATGGATACATTAGCGATACATTGCTAATACCTGAAATTTCTGATACTACCAGCGTTATTGGTATTGCTACCATTGTTATCGGTATCACTGAGTTGGAGATAAAGATAATATCGGAAATATCGAAGATAATTCGAACACTTACAGATACGTATCGATAATCGCATGGGATATATCGTTTGTATTGGGTAATTTATCGCACTTTTTGGGAAACATGGCAAAACATTAGGAAATTGTTGAATTTTTTAATGAAACTTCAGGGATTGTTATATAAAAATAATAATAATAATAATAAAAGACATGAATACACACTTTTAAATCATAACATCTCAACAAAAAAAAAAAAGTGCACATAATAGATTTCCTTTCTAGAGGGTCCTAAGATATGCATTGTTTGTTTGAACAAAGGCAACTACTATATTAAAATATAATGCATAACATTTATAAATGTATGAAGACATGTATGAAATCACATCCAATTCATTCAAAAGCAGATGATATAGTAGAAAGTAGTATTTAGGGTGATGAGCATCCAAAGGTGGACCCACATGATCGACTTCAAAAGTGCAAACGGTTCGAATAGATAAATAATCACATACATAGCATACATAAACCTCCACGTGCATCTCTTAATGTCCTTTCCAGCTTGTAAATTGAGCTAGTTCACTTATCAAGTGGGGCCCCACTTGAAATCAATGGACAGCCAGTGATCTGATATAGTGCAACCTGCCTATTATGTGGCCCACTTGAATTCATATCTTTCTCATTTTCGGGCCCATGGCCTAAAATGATCTAGAAAAAATAGATGGACGGCGTGTATAAAACAAATACATCATGGTGGCCCTCATAGAGCACTGTTCAGAAGCCACCTCGCCACTGGCAGCGTCAGTAGACAATCCACAGGATGTGGATTTAGGCCACTATCCTGCGTTGGGATGCTAGGTGGGGCCACCATGATGTTTGTGAGAAATCCACCCCGTTCATCCGTTTTGAGAGCACATTTTAGGACATGACCAAAATGAAGCATATCCAAAACTTAAGTGCACCGCACGAGGAAACTGTGGGGATTCAGTGACCACCGTTGAAACATTCGTATGGCCACAAAAGTTTCATATTGTGCTAAATTTTTTGTGCTTTCACTTCATCCCAGTGGGAATGACCTTATAAACAGTTTGCATGGCATATAAACATCACAGTAGAGCCCAGGAAGGTCTCAATGGTAAGAAACTCTTTCCCCAGTTTTCCATCTCGTGCAACCCACTTGAGGTTTGAATCCACCTCATTTTTTGTCCAATGTCCTAAAATGAGCTCTCAAAACGGATGAACGGAGTCGATGTCTCACGAACATCACGGTGGGTCCCACCTAGCATCCCAGCAAAGGAACTTTCCGTAGAAGGCTTTCGCAAGAAATCTGCGTCCGACATGTTGGGGGAAGTACCCAATCCGAGCACGACCGAACAGGGATTTGGGTGGGACCTTGATTGTGGCCCCACATGATGCATGTGTTGTATCCACACCATCCATCCATTTGGAGAGATCATTTTAGATCATGAGCCAAAGAATGAGGCCAATCCAAAGCTCAAGCAGATCCCACCAAAGAAAACAGTGGGGACAGTGATGGCCACCGTTGAAACTTGAAGCCATTTTTTATTTTTTTTATTTTTTTTTTGGGGGGGGAGGGGGGGGCACCATGATGTTTATTTGAGATCCAACTTGTTCATAAGTTCAGACAGATATGAACAAAGGGAAAGCACAAATATCAGCTTGATCGAAAACTTTTGTGGCCCCAATTAAGTTTTTAATAGTAGGCATTCAAGCCCCACTGTTTTCTGTGGTAGGGTACACTTGAGCTTTGGATTTGCCTCATTCTTTTTCTCGTGACCAAAAATGTTATCTCCAAATGGATGTGCGAAATGGATAGTTGGATACACAATACAAATATCAAGGTGGGCCCCACCGAAAGGGTCGCATCATCTTTCATGCAGTCAGGTCGCACAGAATCCAATTTCCCTTAAGGGGTGCGGATAGGTGTTACCCAGGTAACAGCTTAGTGGGTGTTAACCTTACTGTAGGGCCCACCTTGATGATATGTTGTACATCTAATCCGTCCATTAGTTTTTCCAACCCATTTTAGGTCATGCTCCCAAACATTAAGCATATCCAAATCTCAGGTGGACCACACCACATGAAATAGTGAAGATTGAACGCTCATCATTAAAAAATTCCCAAGGCCCACCCAAGATTTGGATCTGCTTACGTTTTGGGATAACATCCTTAAATAATCGGGGGGAAAAAAAAGGATGAGCGACATGGATATGAAACACATTCATCAAGACGGGCCCCACACAGTAAGGTTAACACCACTAAGTTGTTATCCACGTAACAGCTAATTTGCTCCCTAACTTAAGAGACAGAGAGAGTTTGAGTATCTTTCGAATCTCTTCTCCATTAAAGACGGTCGAGAGAACGGTGCAATCCATCCCAAATTCTCACTGGAATCACAACATTCCAAAAAATCTCTCCCGAAAATCTTTCTTTTCGCAAATCCCAACCCAAATCCCCACCATCCTCGCCATAAATATGGTTTTCTTCCAAAATAATTATCTTCGAAGGAAAAAAAAAAGGTTTTAGGGATTTTCTTACAAGATCTGGCAATGTAAACCGCAGCCCACCAAGACGAAACAACTCCCACAGGAAGGTCACAAAGGTAAAAGAATTTTTTTTCTATATTTTTTCTCCAACATCAGCGATATCGGCCAATATTTTGCAATATCTTGCGATATATCACACGATACAAAGGATTTTATCAGTTTTCTTTATTTTTTCAAATTTTTGAGGTTTTCGTATCGATGGACTGCGATACCGATAATATCGGCCAATATATCAACCGATAGTATCGATAGTTCAAACACTAGGTACAAATTGAAGGCTTTGAAAGGGCAAGGGGAAGGCCCAAAAGGACGTGGGTGGAGGTAGTAAGAAAAAACGTAATGACCTATAGTCTAATTGAAGCTATGGCCCTTAATATAGTGAAATGGAAAAGAATCCATGTAGCCGACCCCATTAGAGGGGAAAAGGCTTAGATGATGATGATAATGATGATGATGATGATGACGATGACATCGGTGATGTATAGTGGAATGGAAAAGGATCCATGTAGTTGACCACAATTAGTTGCAATAGGGCTTTGATGGTGATGGTGATGATGATGAACTTGGGCTCATTCTCTTCATTAGTTTTCCACCATAGCAGGATCAAAGGATTCCCTAGAGATTCAGACCAATCCTAATGGCATTCGCTCCTTTCAAATTCTTGTTCCAAGAGGAGCATAAAATGCCATTTGGATTTCCCCATTATCATTCTCCAATAGACACCAAATATGTTGTGGCTAGTGAGCTTCCATTGTATTAAATTTCTTAGACAAGAGGCATAGTAGCACATTAATAAAACAGTAGTAAGTGATCTAAGAACCCCCTATATGGCTACTAAACAAGTGGGTGCTTTGCCCATAAACACTAGAACAATGATGAGGGCATCCGACCATTTAGAGTGTACTAAAGGAGGAGGAGATCGCCCAAGCCTTCACTTTGGCTCGATGACTTGTACATGGGCTGGGGGGGGCCGCACTAAGGACTTCAAGAACCCACATACATGATCATGCATCTTCAAAGACCCTACACTAGGAAGATACATGTGGGACGCTTAGTCAAGGAGTCTTGACCGTTGGATCGCGAGGACAAGATGATTGGACCGTTGGATCGTGTGGATCCCTCGATTGGATCATTGGATCATTGTGATCCTTGATCACTTTGATCATGAGTGTTTAGATTAGCATATTTGATGTTTTTGTTGATTATTCATAGCTTAGGATTAGCAGATTTATGTTTTATCGTGTCATACGACGTGAGACATTTTTATTTGAGGGACATTATTGTAAAAATGCATTATTGAGACTACAAAGAGGGGGACGTCCAGCCCTAGCCCTTAGGGCCTGTTTGATTTTTCAATGCAAGTGTAAATACCCAGTAAATGGGTAATTATGACACTTTCACCCGTTTGGAAATTTTTGGGAATTCCTACCTTGGAAACCGGCTCAAAAGTGCTAGTTAAAATTTTTGGACCTCACGTTGACGTATATGACATATTTGTTCCGTCCATCCATTTTACCCCAACATTTTAAGACATGAGCCGAAAAATTGTGTAGATCCAACACTCAAGTGGCCCACACCAAAAGAAACAGTGGCCCTTAGAAGTTTTTCACAGTAAGTGTTTGATTCACTTTTTTCTGTGGCGTGGTCCACTAGAGCTTTAGATATGCCTCATTTTTTGGCTCATGCCATAAATTCAGCTAGCATAATGGATGAACGGTCTGGATAAGCGACATGCATCACGGTGGGACCCACAATTATTTTGCAGTTTTTTCAATTTTTGCATCCAAAAAGTTAGCGGTCAGATCAAATATAGGGAAGAGTGCAGTAAATCGTAAGGAAATAATCATTACGCATTTACACTACACTTACCACCTAATTGGAAAATCAAACAAGCCCTTAGATTTTGGAATGAAAAACTCTCTTTTGCTTAGCAAAAGCATACTCACTCATGTGAAGTGGGAATCTCTTGTGAAAAGAAGTTATTTTGGTGTGAATCCAGGGGTGTGAAGCCCATTATTTTATTCTTCTCTCTCATTCTCTACAATCGATGTATTTTCTTCTACTTTCTCATTCTCCATCTCTCTCAATCTCTCTTTATTCCTTTCTACCTCTTCCTTTTCATTTTGTTCTCAACCAAAACCCATCCCCATCACGTTCAAAACACCTAAACCTAGACCAATCAAACCGTACGACCGTATGAACCAAACCCCTAGACTGCACGTTCATATGGGTGTGACCATACGGCCAGCCCTCTCCTTCTCTCTCTCTTAATCCTTGCTCATTTTTCCCCTTTAAGATCCCTAGCCCTAAGCCCAAAACCCTAACCCAATACCCTAGCTCTCAAAACCCTATTTCTCCACAAACCCAATTCTCCCCAAACCTAATTCCCAAATCCCAAATTTCCTTACCCTAGAATTGCGCCAAATCTGCCCCTTGAATTAGAACCATGCATATGCTCATGTGAGAGTTCCAATCTCTCATTGGGCCTTAGGTTTTCATGCTTACATGATTCATGTTTATGTGGGATTGTGAATTTAACATAAATCTGAATTTTATTGCATCTTTGGTACTCTTTTAATCATGGTAGGATAGCATGTTATCATATTTGATTTACTTTGATTAATCTGTTAATAATCTCCAACATCCAAATAATTAGATCGCAAGTCCTGCATCAAACCATCTTTTACCCAATACTACATGATCACGATCGGTTGCAAAACATATAAACATGCAAAATGTTTTTAACCTAAGATAACATAATTTCTCAAAGTGACACTGCCATAACAAGATGAATAAACATAAGGAAAATCCTCATACCTTGCACTAACAGACTTGTACATCTGCTGGGCTTCATAATAATTGCCATCGTTTACAGTTTTCTCTAATTTCTCTATGTTCTGCATTTCAACAAAAGAAAAAAAAAAAAAAGGCAACCACATTCATACAAAACAAATACTCCTACTCTTAAACCCAACGATGGCTGAGAGGACTTTTTAGAACAAGAAACATAAACAGGAGAACTTCACAAGAAACGGTTTTAAGGCCCTTAAATATAGCATCCCTGAACAAATGTGTGATCATGGAAGAAAGAGTTTCTTTAGGTTTGGTTGCACATAAGATCAAATGGTGCAAATATCCCAAGAACACAAAGGAAATAAGTTAGGCAACAGAAAAAGGACATGTCTGGAAAGAAAAAAAATACAATATTCTGATTTAGCAAATTCTTGCAATTGCTTGAATATGTCAAGGCTCTTTTTTATGAATGTCTTGTGTATTAACCAAATTTGTGAAAGTTCATTACTATTAATAAATTAACCGTTACCTTTAAAAAAATTAACCAAATTTGTAACTCTATGTTGAATTTAATTTTTGGCAAAGCAAAAAGAAGGATCAGCTCAAACTTCAATCCTCTCCAAAACTCTCACGGTGCTAAAGCAGGCAATCTAACCAATAAATACATCTTACTAAACTATATAATAAAGAAGCTCCTACTAGTCTTCCATTTTGAAACTAATTTGGAAGGAACAGGATCTCCAGCGATGATCCATATAGGTCCCACGTGTGTTGGCCTTCTTATGTGGGATTTATTGTTTCTTTCTTTCTTTTTTTCTTCCTCCTTTTTGGTCTTCGTACTCTTCAACTCAAACTCAATCAATCAAATCCCCTTTTTTAAGGATAATCAGATCCCAGCATCTCCAACCGTGAAACCCTTGCTCTAGACATTACCCTAATCACAACCCTCTATTCCTATATATCCAATCAATAGATCCACAAAACCCTTGATCTTAAGAAGTAGTGATGATAAGATCAATGATGTCAATCCTTCCTGGTTGGTAGGTGTCTATGATATCAAGGATTTGAGGCCTTCAAAGTACTTTCGTGGTATTAAAGTTGCAGAGTCCAAGCACTAGATATTTATTTCCCAAAGGAATTGATCTCCTCAGTGTTGCAAGCATGTTCATCTGATACTCTTAGAAGGGAATCATCATCTCCAAGATAAGCAGTCTAGAGCATTAATCAATATCAATGCGTATTTTCATCTGGTTGGCAAGGTCATTTATTTTACTATAACTTTTCCAGACATTGCATATGCAGTAAGTGTGAGAAATTAGTTCGTGCATGCCACATATTCTCATCATTTAGAGGCAATCTAATGGAGCCTTTGCTTCTTAAAGTCTGCTCCTGGAAAAGGACTATTGTAATCCAATTAAGGCAATCTAGACTAGAGTGGCTGGTACGATGCAGATCAGGCAAGATTCCCAAATGATCAGATGCCTACAAAAGGCTATTGCACTTTTGTAGGAGGTAACCTAGTCACAATGATTACAGTATTAGATCGGGCGATATTATCAGTATTGCATGTGGGCAATACGAAACTGGCATGGAATGTCTCAAATCCTGAGTATCAACCAATGTATCATCAATGTATCGCCGATATCACAATGTATCGTGCAACATTGGCGATCTTTTCTCTGAAGAAATCTTTCTTGTCAACCATATCTGTCGATATCAACAGATATCGTCAACACCAAACAGGAACCGTAGGGACTTCCTCCAAAAACCCTTTCTAACTCATTTTTTTCACTTTTCCTTTCAATCTTCTCTTCCAAACAGATTGTAGGTGGATTTCGGTCCATCCTTTGCAATCTTTTGGACAAAAACAAAGATTTCAAAGCCAATTCAAGATATTTTTCGGATTTGGGGCCAGTTCTCATTCAGTGAAAGTTTTTGCATTTCGATCCTTTTTTGTGTAAATCATACAAAATCAGTGTCAAAAGGTTGGAAAATCTTGATTTTCATGTTTTGCATGAAAAATCAAGGATTTCAACCTTCGATTTCAAGATTTGAGGGTAGGTGATATGATTTGGGAAAATTGGAGAAATTGACGAAAAATCAAAATTTGCCCAATTTCTCCCAAATTGGTTGTAATCTTACACTCCAAACACAAAATCAAACATGTATGGGGCCTGATCTACTAATTCATGAAGTTTTTGTGATTTTTTTAAAAATATTTTAAATTAAAAATAATAAAATAATTTTTTTGAAATTTCACTTCTAGCAGCGGTCGATTGAATTTCACAATATTTAGGAGTGTTTGATGAAATCATCATCACATGCACTCTAATTTCAAATTTTGGGGGTAGGTGGTCCGATTCGGGGGAAATTGAGGAAAATTCCAATTTTTTTCTAAATTCACCCAACTTGGTTGCAACCTTACTCCAAACACGAAACCAAACATGTATGATGCTTGATCCACTGATTTATGTATTTTTTTTCTTATTTTTGAAAAAGAAATTATTAAAAAATATTTTTTTATTTAAAAATTATTTTTTCCAAAATTTTTGTTGTGTTAGTGATCAATTGGCTGCATTTTTTTGGCATTTAAAGGTGGTTAATTACTTATTTTAAAATATATTTATAAATTTCTACCTCTTCTTTTGGTTTTGAATGTATTGGTTGTGTTTCCATAAATGTCTTCTTACATTTAAAACTGCTATGAATTCATTTTGAATATAATTGCATCAATTCGGTCAGACAGCGTAGCTTAGGACACTATACAAAGGAAACCTATTATTTGCACTTTTTTACATGATGTTATGATTTAAAAATTGTGTATTAAGGTCTTTTTAATAATCCCTGAAGTTTCATTGAAAAATTCGACCAATTTCCCAATGCTTCCCCATGTTTCCCAAAAAGTGCGATACATTTCATGATACAAATGATATATCCCGTGCAATAACCGATACATATTTGTATCCCAAGGGTGTGACACATAATGCGATACTGATACGATAAACATTACTTGGTCACTTGGAAAAGCAAGAAACACACTATGGTGCTCATCCGTCCGTTGAAGCTAAATATTGTGCAATAGATCATTCCACGTGCGAATTAACTTGGCTTTGGTTATGTAATGCCCTGGGATTTTGATGCGCATACATACACGTGCATACGTGTACACTTGCATTCATCTAAGCATACATACATAGATCCATCCATTCATCCACGCTTTCATAATTTGTGCAATGTGTGGCTTTTAATACGTGTGATAGATTTGTTAACCATAAATTTATGTAATCAGTAATCATACGACCTTGTGTGTGTGTGTGTGTGTGTGTGTGTGTGTGTACATTTAGTCTCACCACTCATACACACCTAAGACCACCCATTCATTCTCTAACTAACCCAAATCTAACTGTTGAACATACACTGAACCTTCCTGATCATGAACCATGCCCCATGTAGGGCCTTCTAATTACGCTAAAAATCTGCCCAAATAGATACCCACTTGTACACCCAAATAGCCCATTCTGAACCGTCTAATCTCGAGCTACACCGACCCATAGTAAACCCGTGAAGTTTGAGATCAATCTACCTCCGTTTGACCCATAATCCTCACCATAGACTTGCATCATTAATAACCGTTAAACCCATGATCTAGATCAGCCCGTTGAGATATGCAATAACGTGCTTAAACCGTCCAAAACAATCTAACCATGAAAATGAACTGATTCCTCAGTTCTTGCCCTTAAAAGACATGTATAAAAGCTTCAACTCTATCTTTAATTTAAGATCACTCATTCATGAACCTCCATATATGCTCGTATACACGATCATTCACCAAACCAACCATAGAGATTTTACCTAATTAGACATAGATCTAATAATCTAATCGTCCATGTCACCATCGGACTATCCCATCATAGCAAACTTGCCCTAAGATCATCTAAACCACACGCTCGTCCATCCATAATTCTAAACCGTTCACCTCACTCCAAATTCACTAAAAAAACATTTCCAGCCATTAAATTTCAATTCCAATGGCTAGAGATACATCCATCGACCATCTATGGATTTCCACATGCACGCATTCCTACTGATTCACCTTTCTCATCAGGCCCCAGGCGACCCACTTAAAAACTAGACAAAGACCATCATTAAGATCCACAAGCGACCCCCAGCGAATCTACTGGTTCACCTTTCACATCAGGCCATGTCTGGACCTATTTCTAAAGCCCTAAATCCTCCACAAAGAATCCTAATGATTCTAGAGTTTCTTTTAAAAAAAACAAAAAAGGATGCAATACACTTAACCACACCCCACACCGTACACTCTCTACCCGATAGATCATGATCCGATGATCCATCCGTAAAACTGACCATAAATCTATACCTTGACACCCCAAAGAACCCTGCGGATCACTTGTTTCGCACTTCTGAAATCATTTAACTGTTCTGTTCAAAATCAAACCCTTTTGTTAACACAAAGGACCGTGACTTGTGATCAATCTAAAATCCCAACCTAACTCTTCACACGTATGAATCTGAGCTTGAGCAAATCAATCGCACGTGCATGCTAGAAACCAGAACCTACCGTTTCACTTCTAGCATCCGATTTTCCCTCCACATTCTTAGCACTCCAGTAGACTTCTGAAACCATTAAGTTGGATTCATCAAAACCATTTATCCTAGATCATTATCATCTTAACCCTTCATCAACGAAACAATCTGGCTATCCATTCATCTCCGATGTTCATCCATTAAATCCTAATCGTCCAAGAAAATCAACCAGCATCTTCTTTGAACATTGTTGAAAACCCATCCCAATTATTTCCATGTTTTCTCCTCCTCCGATGATTGTGAATACAAGTTACTGCCCCATCCAATCCTGACCGTTCAAAGCCATGAAACCAAACCCAACCGAAATCTCTGCGGAAGAAGAATTTGGCCATCCTTTTACTTCACACACTACTTCCTTTCGAATCATGGAAACTTTCAAAAACCTACCTGATCCATACCATCGAGATTGTGGGACCCATCACTCTCCAACACAAAATCTGTTCAAAATAATTGGTTTCCCCTTTTTCTCGACAACATGCGGTGGCAGGAGAAAACTTCTCCTGCAGAACCCACAGACCAAAGCAATCAAGACCTTCAAAATCTGGTGTCCACAAGCTCCATTACACCAATCTAAACCGTCCAGAAGAAGCAAAATATCAAAATCCATATCGTGTGATGATTTGTCATTAATGCCCATCATCTTCCACATCAAGAAAACCCGACCATAGAATCTTGGGAAGCCTCCAACTCAAAATCCAACCCATGCACTATGAGGGCCATCTGATCAACATGTGATAATTATATACTCTTTTTTTCTTTTTTGAGGGTGGGGGTTAGCTTGTTAGTACACACCCATGTCAGTACACACACTCCATGTTAGCCACCCCCGCTAGGGATTGATACCAAGACCTCAAGTGTTGAAACGAGGTATCTCCACAAATCCTTTTAATTATATACTCGAAGCATATCAGATCCAGCATTGAGAAACATCAAACCAAACGTATACAGTTACAAAAAGATGCTACTGGAACCTGCCAGCGTAACATGACCATAAACCATTCAAGAATCCTCTTGTAACAATGAATTACAAAACCAAGAGAGAGGCTAAGAGAGTGTTATAAGAACCCATTTGATAGTGAAGAGAGCATACTAGTAATCAGAAAATGAGAGAGAGAGAGAGAGAGAGAGAGAGAGAGAGAGGAGGGAGGGAGAACGAGTGCAACCAAGTTGAGCTGAGTTAGACGAAGTTCGGGCTGAGTTCAGGTCGAGTCGGGTTGCTTTACGAGTTATTTAGCGAGGTGGGTGATCTTCCATTTTTTCTTAATTCTTTTTTATTTAAACTCTGAAATTTTTTATAGTAATTCCAGTTAAATTCCTGAATTGTCACAATTTATTATTTAAAATTAATTGTTGGAATTTTTACTATTAATTAATCCAGATTTTGAATAATATTTCATTTAAATTAATCCGAATTTTGAATGTTAAAATAATATTAACCAAAGTTTAGAATTAATCAGATTTAAACTCTTAGTAATAGAAATTTATTCTATAAAAATTATATTTTACATGATTTACTTAATTTAAATTAAATTTATTAAGATTAGACCATAATCTAAATTAAATTCTGAATTTTGGAAAATTTAATTTTGTTAGATTACAACTTGACTTAAAATCTTAATCTTACAAGGAATTTTGTACATTATTCGAAGAGTAAGAAGGATGTGTGGATGCGATGAATTTATTGTTTTCATACCTCTTAATAGAATATTGATTATGAGATTGCATTTCATATCATATGCATGTTATCATTGAATGAGAATTGAGATTGAGATCATAGGTGTTTTGCCTAAGGTTCCCATAGAAGTATATTCACAAATGCTCTGCCTTGGGTACCCTAGAAGTATATCACAGGTGCTCTGCCTTAGGTTCCTTAAAAGTATATTTATTGGTGCTCTGCCTTGGGATATTCCTAAAAGTAACACAGTGCTCTGCCCTAGAATAGTCCTAAAAGTTTATGTACAAGTGCTCTTCCTTGGATATTCATAGAAGGAACACGGTGCTTTGCCCTAGTTGTCCCTAAAAGTACACAATGACCAAAGACTACATTCATTTAATTTATTATTCACAAAAAGCATTGCATGCACAGCATCTCTTTGATTACGTTATTCATAATCTTACATTCTCTATGCTTTAATTCAATTATATTTCATTGTTTATATAAATCTAGAAATTTTAAATTTTGGTAAGAAAATGATCCGACTGAGCGTGTAAGCTCACCCCGATCTTGGATAATATTTCAAGGTGCAGGGTTTAGACAGGAGCAAATCAGGGCCAAGCTTTGGTCATCATCCTAGTCCAAGTTACCTTTTCCAATCTAGATTCATTGAAGTAAAAAATGTTTAGTAAAAGAAGAGATGAGATTCCAAACTATTGTGATGATTTTGAATATTTTACTATATTTTATGAATGCATGGTTTGGTGTTATGCAATCTTGATGGAATCATGGATGTAAATGCTTAAATTAAAAGTTATGTCTTGGAATAGAGGATCAAGGTCTGGCCAGCCTAGGTGCTGAATTTCGGGCCTTGACAGGTTCTCCTTCTAGAAATGGTTTTAACATTCCTTCACCCATTCCATTACACATGATAATCAGGTTGGAATTCGTATTTCCTCTAATCCAATCTTTCATGAGAGGACCAAAACTATTGAAGTTTATTCTCACTTTGTTCAAAAGCAAGTTGTCTCCAAGCTATTATGTAGTACATTCATTTGATCAGATAACCGGCTGGTGGGTATGCTCAACAAGCTTCAAGTTCTTCAAACTTCATTGTACATTTGGCAGGCTAGGCATGAGCAATATATATGATCCACCTTAAGTAGGAGTGTAAATAATGTGGTTTTATGAACCACTTATCTTAATATAATCCTCAGTGCACTGTATTGTGTTTAGGGTGAAGTTAACATAAATTGGAGTTTTAGGTGTGAGGTAGGATAACATTCACAAACCTCTCTTTCTTTTCTTCCTTTTTCCCATTCCCTTCTTTTTTCTTGTTTATTCATTACCATGGAATTGAAAGAACGCTATAGAAAAAAAGTGCTATGGGGTGTAGTTTCATGACTTCAGGTTCATCTAACGAGCAGTGATCGTAGGTGAGAAGAAATAAGCCTCATTGAAGTGGGCAGCTACACTAAAAGAAACTGTTAAATTGATTATCGATGTTAGCTACTTAGTTCAATGGACATTGGCCGACCTTGGGGAGTCTAAGATGATAAAGTGGAGGTTATACATATCTATGATTTCTCTGCTCCAACAAAGGTGAAAGAGTCAATGAGGTGAAGGTGAAGGCATTGCTAGAGGATTTGAAATTCCACAAATGTTGTCTCTTACTCAGCAAGGAAAAAACTGGGAAAGTGGCATCTTCTGTGCACTATGGCAAGAGTAGGCATATTTGCTTCAGCAATCAAGAGAGAATCTAGTCATGTACATTATGAGCAAAATAATGTAGCCAAACTATTAAGGATAGAGGTGGGACTAAATCCATACCCATTGGTTGCTTCTAGAAGCATGAGCAAATAAAAATGCAAGCATTCAGCTTAACCAAGAAGAATGACAAATTTTAATGGCATTTGCTAATATTCATAGTGAAGTAGTCCCTATCTTGTAGTTACACTTCTTTCAAAGTCCAACCTAAGAGTACCATCATTGCAATTTGAAGCCGTGAATTTATAGTATCAATGCTAAGGATGCAAATTTCCAGTCTATTAGTATCAAGTAGAATGCAGTTTGATAATGCGTCCTTTTATGAATTGGGAAGACACCCCTCCTACACCCCACCCAAAACCAAAACAAACCGTACCTTGTTACTGTAATGCCAGTATATTTTGTTTTTAAAAAAAAATCAAATTTGAATTTGAGAGAGACAGATTTCATCTCTCTCATCTCCCTCTCAAATCCAACCTCTTCCTCCTCTTATCCCCTATTCTCTCTCCCTCATATCTCTCAACTACCCAACGAGTCCTCCCTCTTAAGGAAGGAGTCGTGAGAGGAGAAAATCCCACTCCAACTCAAACGTTAAACAAAAGAAAATCCCACATACTTGAGAGAAAGAGAGAGAGAGAGAGAGAGAGAGAGAGAGAGAAGGGAGGAAGGTTAGGCTTGAATTCTTACATTTCAGTATTATGTTTATTTTTTTTAATTTCATGGTGTTAGTCATTGTTAAAATCATAGATCGTTATCATGAATGATATAGATTAGCCATCCAGCCATCGTACACAGTTGGATGGGAACATTCAATTCACTGCGCAAACAGCTTTAGGCTTCGGCGCAAAGAATTGCTCTCTACATAAGATGTTGGGTGATTTAATTTATACTTTTAAGGTAGATTGATTTGATTCTTAATTTTGATAATTTAGGGTTAAAACTATCTGAACACGACAATGAACGGACTAGATCGGTCGTATGCTCATTGTGTTGTCAGATTTGGAACGTGTGTCAGATTTGAAACGTGTAATAAAGAGAATCCAAATCCCTACGCAAGTGTTGTTATCATTTGGCGCAAAGGATCAAGATGGGCCACCAGCATGTGTGGTTAGATCCACACCGTTCATCCAGTTTATAGTGTCAAAACATGCCAGGACCCCAAATATTTGGATGATCTGACCAATAGGTGGACCACACCGATCTAAACAAAATGCTTGATCTATTATGATTTGTTGATCTGATCAAATCGGTCCATACGATTGCTAGGATCAAACTACATTAAGATCCCCAATTATCTAATCAAGACAACCGATTGGTGGACCACACTGATCAAATTTCCATTATTATTCATTCTTATAATTTAGATTTAAATAGATATGAGTGGTTCAAATCAACCAATCAATGGACCCTTCTCTTGTGATTGATTGAGAGAAGACCGATGGTTGGTGTGGATCTATCCAAAAATATCTACTTGAACCCTAGAATATCAAGTAAGAGAAATCCCTAAATATTCCAAGTTAAATGGTCAATATCGGATCAAATTGTCAACTGTCGATTCGACCTTCGATCGAATGAGTCAACATTTGTCCAGAGACTTAAACCTTAAAATCCATGATTTTTTCGATTCGATGGACAGGTCGTCAATCAGAGTCTATCGATCAACAGATTCAATCGAAGATGTTGAAATTGGTCTAGAGACCGATCTGTTCTAATTCTTATTTTCTTGATTTGATTAATCGATGATCAAGGGGCCATCGGTCGAAGTCGATCGATCAATAGCTTCGATCGACAGACACCTGGCCGAATATGTCTAATTTTGAACTTTGACATTTGGATTAAATAAGCCTATAATACATGTAATTCACACACATTGGCCCATTTATGAATTGTTAGATTAAGTGGTTAGCCACTTTGATATAATCAAAGGTGGACCCCACTGTGTGAAATAACTGGATCAAACAATAATTTCGCTTATATGATTATTAGGGGACTTTAATTCGAATTGGTCCAATTATTTCATGAATTCATCAGTACTAACATAGGTGAGTGATCACAACATGTCTCATGTTCATTATAATTAAAATATTTTTGTTTGTGTTGACTGATGTATTGTTTTAGTGTGTTGCTTCGATGTTGTTGATTGAAATAATGTATAAGTATGCTCTTTTTTAAGTTAAGAATTTTATTGCTGGAAAAAAAAAAAACAACAACAGAGAAAAAAACACAATGGACTACCAAAAGAAAAGAAAATACAACAAATGATAAAGAACGAAAAGGAACTAAAAGACACAGCAGCTGTACAAAAACTGACCCCCAGACAGCAAGACCCCCAACACAACCAACTCAAGGAGCCCAATCTCCAAACATGACGAGAACCCGAGAGAAAACACCAGCGGCAACAATTAAAAGATTGTGGAAACAACGGTTGTTTCTCTTCATCCGAATCGCCCAGAGAACAGCTAGGAAGAGAATCCTCCATTTTCTTTTCCCCATCACCCCACCAGATTCAGTGTGTCATAGACGCATGAGGGCTTCCATGGAGCAGGGCATCACCCACGCCAACCCTAAGTGTCTGAGACTACTCCACCAAATGTCTGTCGAGAAAGAATAGTGGATAAAAGATGATTCATTGTTTCTTTGGATCGAAGGCAAAGTAATGCCAAGGCATTTTCACATCGGGCTTTAGTGGGGTGGCCTATGGGATGTGGGGACACACTCGGGGTGGACGGCCTATGTGAGGTGGGTAGCGCATGTGAGGCGGTACCCATGTGATTTGGGGCCCACGAGGGGGGTTTGGCCAAGGTCCTAACCAATGGGATGTGGGGCCTGGGCTATGAGATAAAGGAATTAATTCGCCATGCTTTATCAGTTCGAGCTTTTAAAGCAAGTGGTTAATTGTCCTGCATCACAAAAGAAGCGACATTTGGGATGCACAAGCCATGTTTTTTAAGATTATCAACAGTAAGAACTCTGTTTCTTCCCACCAACCATCCAAAAGTAGCAACTTTGGGAGGAACTCCATATCTCCACAATTGCACCGTATGGGAAGGGGTAACTAAAGATCCAAAAGCAAGAGATCTGTAGAAAGAGCACATGGAGAACACATTTGAGGCAGAAATCCTCCAACTCATCGTGTCTTCCAAAGACTTAAACCTTAAAATCCCTGATTTTTTCGATTCAATCGATGGGTCGTCGATTGGAGTCAATCAATCAACAGATTCGATCGAAGATTTCGAAATTGGTCCAAAGACCTATCTGTTCTAATTCTTATTTTATCAATTCGATCAATCGGTGATCGATTCGATCAAGGAGTCGTCGATCGGAGTCGATCGATTGACAGCTTCGATCGTCAAACACCTAGACAAATCTCTGTCTAATTCTGAACTTTGACATTTGGATTTAATAAACCTATAATACATATAATTCACACACATTGGGCCATTTATGAATTGTTAGATCAAGTGGTTAGCCAATTTGGTATGATTAAAGGTGGACTCCACTGTGTAAGAATTGGATCAAACAATAATTTTGCTTATATGATTATTATGGGACTCTAATTCGAATCGGTCCGAATATTTCACGAATTCATCTCTAACGGACATAGGTGAGTGATCCCAACGTGTCTCATGTTCATTTGAATTAAAATAGTTTTGTTTGTGTTGGCTGATGTACTGTTTTAATGTGCTGCTTCGATGTTGTTGGTTGACCTAATGTATATGTAAGCTATTGTATGTCACAAGCTAATCTGTGTTCACATGTCTAAATGCCTGAATCATTGTGATCTTGTACACTGATTCCACATGTGTATACTCTGAAAGGTTGTATAATGGTGAACAATAAGTAATGGTGAAATTCAATTCATCTCATAACATATTGCATAGTTCATCCTGGGGGACCTCCCTGGAAGAATGTCGCTCCTGGTAGAATCATTACCAGATGCGGGTCATGCCCATGCTTACCAAAGGGTTGAAGCTTACCCAAAGGGTTAATGCAAGTTGACGATTATCTAACTCAAGCAGATGGACGATCATCCCATATGATGCATTCGCACATCATATGTAGTCGTATCCTCATGCATTTTGTATTTTAGTAGTATTTTAATTTTAACACACATGAACCATGCTGGGTTTTCTCACTAGGCCTAGCCAGCTTATATTTTCATTGATGAAAAAATCGTACAAATAAGCAAATAGCTGACGAGTTGGCACATGAACAGGAGGATGTCGCTAAATCCAAGAACGACCCACGTGAGACTTGGTCGTACCCAGTGTTGTCATGTGCAATCGGACATTCGAATATGCAATCGCATATTCGCACATCCAAATGGAAATCACATATGCGACAGTGGCATATGCAATTTCCGCAAATATGTGATCGCATATTCACAATATGTGAGAATATGCGATCGCATATAGCATATGCGATCACATATTCGCCAATGGTCAGAAATCTGACCATTTTCTGACCATTGGGATTTTTATTTTTATTTTTAAGTCTGTATTTTTTGTGTATAAAATGGGATTCTAAACACTCCTACATGCACTTAAAGTTCAAACTCTCTCTCTCTCTCTCTCTCTCTCTCTCTCTCTCTCTCTCTCTCTCTCTCCTACTCTCTTACACTCTCTCTTACATAATTCCAAACCCCAAGCTCCACTCCATCCATATTTCCTTCAAGTTTAAAGTTTCAATCAAGGGACAACTACAACTACAAGAATTTAAGAATTAAGAGACAACCAAGCTCCATCCATTGAACTCTCTTTCTAATTTTTCCAAGTTCTAAATATCATAATCATATTCACACACCCACCACTCTCTCTTTCTATCTCTCTTTCTTAATGTTTCTTTACATTCAAGAGACTCAAGAGATTTAACTTACATTACAAGTTGCAAGTTTAATTTATTTTAATTTGAATTTCTTCTAGGTTCTAAGTTCTAACATTTTTTTTAGTTTATTACTTTGTTACTTACAAGTTACAAGTTACAACACAACTTACAAGTTACAAGATACTTACAAGTTACAACCTCAAGTTACAACAAGTCTACAATATTCTAGATTCAAGACTCAAGGGTCAAGGCAAAAGTGAAGACAAGAAATGAAGAATTTGTGTTTTTGTAAATTTGTAATTGTGTTTGTGTGCAAATCTCTCTCTCCCCTCTCTTTTACCACAAATGTAACTCTATCTCTCTCTCATTTTCTTTTCGCCCTCCCTTTCTACTACTAGTGTAAGTGTAAGTGTAAGTGTAACTCTCTCTCTCTCTCTCTCTCTCTCTCTCTCTCTCTCTCTCTCTCTCTCTAGTGTCTTTACTCTTTAGTTTTCAGTCTTTAATTACTTTAGTTTTTAGTTTACTTTTTAGTACTAGCAAGTAGCAACTTACAATCAATACACATACCAACAATATAATATCTTCTTCCCAATCTTCCTCTTTGAAACCCAAGTCGAATGACCTATGTTGGAAGTATAGGCATTATCGTAGTGTTTCAAATAAGACTCACATAGCATGTGAGTTATGTGCGTATGTGGGTTCCGATGGCATTGCGAGGCACAAGCAACACCTTGCACATTTACCGGGGTCAAATGCAAAAGCATGCGACAAAATTACTCCAGAAATTTAAAGGGAAGTCATGTAGTATATAGATAAACAGTAAAGAAAAAGATGCGATAGTGCCCTATGTCACGAGGAATGTATAGAACAAGACGCATCTGAAAATATAAACGTAGTTAATATAGATGAAGCTAGTCACACTCCACCCTCCACCTACTTCGACAGGCTAGTATAAACCACAAGTACAACCAAGGGTCTCAAAAAGAGCCCGAGGGCATGGGCCCATGGATAGATGGTGTAACCCACACCCCGAGGATGTAGTCGACCAAAGGGGTAGAAGCAAAGGGCCGGCTCAAACAACTTAGATCAGAAAATCACTATTCAATATATTGCAAAGTGATTTTACCAACCGCATTGCTTTCAATGTCGTTAAATCGAGACGCTTCAAAGTAATGGTTGAGGCTATAGGTCAATTTAGACCTGGACTTAAACCTCCTTCATATTATGAAATGAGGGAGACATGCTTGAAAACCGAAGTTGATTATACACGATCCTTTATAACTGAATATAAGGAATCGTGGAAAATATATGAGTGTTCACTAATGGCCGATGGATGGACCAATAGATCCAGTCGGTCTCTCATTAACTTTTTAGTAAATTGTCCGGCTGGGACAATGTTCTCGAAGTCCGTGGATGCATCGGGTCATTCACATACAGGATAATACTTGTTTAGCTTACTAGATAATGTAGTTGAGGAAATATGTGAGGAATACGTTATACAAGTAATTACAGACAACACAGCCTCATATGTAATGGTCAGTCGTCTTCTTATGAAGAAGATGTGTAGTTTATTTTGGACCTCCTACGTGGCCCATTATGTTGATCTTATGTTAGAAGATATAAGTAGGTTATTTATAAATGTGATTGCAAGGGCTAGAAGAATCATGTTCTTTATGTACAAACACATCCTTCTTCTTAGTCGAATGAGAAAACACATTGAGGGTAACTTGCTACGTCCAGGGGTCACCCGTTTCGCTATAGCCTTTTTAACACTACAAAGATTACATGCGAAAAAATCGTAACTTAGAAGCTTTGTAGTGTCGGCCGATTTTAAAAGTGGCCTTGGTCAAAGAAGGTTGAAGGGAAACAAGTTCAACAAACAATCCTTTCGCAAAGTTTTTGGACACAAGTGATAAAGGCACTAAAAGCATCCGAGTCCTTAGTCATTGTGTTGCGATTGGTAGATGGGGACAAGAAGCCTGCAATGGGTTACATATATGATGCAATGAAGTGGGCGAAAAATAAGATCATAGACCATTTTAACTATAAAGAACGTGATTATAAGCCAATTATAGATATTATAGATAGAAGATGGAGCAATCAAATGTCATCTTCATTATATTCGGCTGCTTACATCCTTAACCCGGCCTATTTATTCACTTTTGTTGATCCAGCAGAAGCACTTACTATGCATATGGTTGGATTTATTGATGTGTTGGAAAGAATGATTCCAGATAGAGAATAATAGGACAAGATCTCAACTTTACTAGATTTTTATACAAAGAGTGAGGGGATATTCACAAGGGATATCGTCATCAGGCATTGGACAATGAAATTACCCCGTAAGTACTACTATGAATGTCAGTCTTACAAATAGTTTTTTTTACAATGTAATATACAAAGTGACTCTAACCTTCTTAAACTGTTTTTCTCAGCTGACTGGTGGGCTGCCTATGGAGTGGACCCGAACAGAGGATCCAGCTCTAAAGAAGCTGGCTATGAGGATTCTTGGACTCACGTGTTCCGCCAGTGGTCGTGAGCGTAATTGGAGCATGTTCGAGGCAGTAAATTTGGTAATTATAAACTTTAATTTTTTAGTGTAAGGCGTAAGCTAAATTAATTACCTAAATAGCTAATGCCAAATGCGCTTTCTTTCATGCAAATTCATACCAAGAAAAGGAATCGCCTAGAGCAAAAACAACTCAATGACTTAGTTTTCGTCCAATACAATAAAAAATTGCGAGAACGATTCCACACTAGGAGAGAAAAGCCTGGTTTCTTTGACCCTATTTGCTTAGATGAGTTAGATGCTGATAACGAGTGGCTTGTGGAGACGGAGGACCTAGTATTTGCTGGAAAGGATCTGACATGGGCGCAAGTTACAGATGACGCATACGGATCGACACCTGGAGAAGGTACCACTCGAAGGCGAAGGATGGGGGGGAGCCGGGGGGCGAGTAGTAGTCGTCAACTCGTTAAAAAGATTGAGGAGATGGAAGAAGGAGATGATAATGATCAAGTTGAAGATCCACCATTGGATGTTGATGAAGTATTAGTACATACAGATGATGAAAAACAGAAGAAGAAGTGTATGTGGAAGAAGGAGATGACTCGGATGATGATGGTGATGATAACGATGGTGGTGGTGATCAAATGCCACAATGGCAAATATATCAATGTATATAGTATATGATTAGATCAATAATAAATAAAAAACTTCTTCATTTTGTTTACTTACTAAGTGTGTTAATGTAGATTGTTGACTATACTGCTGAATGTTGAATGTTGATATTTGTTAATTATATTATAGAATGTTAATGAATGATGAGTTAATATTTAATTCATTGTTTAATTGGTTTATTTTACTTAAATGTATTGCAAGGGCATATAAAATTATTTATCTATTAACTTAGGAAAGTTCCCCCTACTTTCTTATATTTTATTCATTTTTTTCTTAATTTTTCCCTATTTTTCTATTTTTAAAATTTTTTGAAAAAAAAATTTATACACACACACACACACACACACACACACACACACACACACAACTGCATATGCGATTGTGCGATCGCATATGCGCACAGACACATGCAATCGCACACAATCGCATATGCAATTTGACAACATTGGTCGACTCGTAACTACCAGAAAAGGAATTGGCCGCATTGGACCATTCATGAATTATTTAATTGAAATTCCAATTGTTAGAAGTAGTTTGTTGTAAGTATTTGATTAGTTACATATTTATTGAATTGATTTAAATCCGTTATAAGATTTCAATGGTAGGCCGCATTGATTGTTGAATGGTATCTAGTGAATGTGGTTTGATTTGTTTATGAATGTTGGAAATGTATGGATGATTAGTGTTAAATCAATGCATGTGGATGAAAATAAATGGACTCGGATGGAACCTAGAATGGACATAATACTTGCCTCTGATTAAACCGTTCAATTGACTGAGTTAAGTACACTTAGTGTACAAGTTACAAACCAAAACTCGAGTCTGAGGGTGCACACTCTGTACTCGAATTCCGGGGCATGACAATTACTCTTTCAAATCCAAATAAAGCTTTGTTATTTATAACATATATATATATATATATATATATATATATATATATATATATATATATATTCTAGGTTGTCTAATGTTTTCCAATTGTGTTTCAACACACAATGAATAACAACAATGTTGCCATTCATGTGACTGCAATTTGCAACTTATGCATGAAAAGCCATTTGTGTACATAGAAAACATAAATACATGCATGTGACAATTTATAATAGAGTGGAGCCAATCCAAAAGAAAATGAAACAGCTGATAGAATTACGGTCCCAATGCATGTGGCGGGGATAAATAATCCTTTTTATCATTTAAAATACACAACATTTAGCAGTGGATTGTCATATATGATTGATGTTGTGTGATTTGTGAAAAAATAGAAGAAATACAAATTTTTGTCCGAGCAGTTCACTTGTCCAAACAAACTGTCCATGTGGCATCCACCTTTGGGTGATCCAAAATGTTCATATGGTGTGGCCCATCATGTATGAGAAATATGACAAAAGCTAGCTATGGTGGATGATCTTGACCAACCATTAGGTTCCCATTAAATGCAACAATTGGATGAAAATCTCCCACTTCAAAGCCATGAATCAGATGACCAGGATCGTCCAATTTGAGAGATTCTGGGGCATGGCCAATCCCATGACCGGTGCCCACTAGATCAATGGCTTGAATTAACGGAAGCTGGACATCCCATCTGTAACATTTTGCTGACTCAAACACGTGTCCAGGGTAGACGGATGCTCTTAGTGCACCTCAGTGCTTTTAGACACGTCGATGGTCTAATCATTGATCTGGACCGTCCATTACGTTTGACCCACTTTCATGGAGCACCATGAAGAACTTCTGCCGATCAGAGATTGCCATCCTTCCAAAAGTTCACCTCTCCTTTTCCAACCGTAGGTTTGCCAAGTCTCTGATCAGATGGCTACAAGCATCTGATCAAAATGATGCCTAGGAGACATGGGAAATAGGAATTGAGCTCCATCTAACGGTCAATTCAAATTTGTTATTGGACATTCTTTGATCCCAACCGTCAATTCTTATATAGCATCGATAAGATGAAGACCTACCTCCGATCGGTGTAAATCCTTCAAAGCAACCCACGAAAGGTTTCCCGAACCTATTGAACGGTCCAGATTGATGGAATAATAACTCAAAATTCAAAAAGAATCAGTTCAAATATCACTTGCCTCTTGCGAAGGAGGCAGTACCGCTCTTTTGCCCCTCTCTCTCACCATTTCTTTCTCGATTTGCTGCTTCTGAAGGTTGGGAAGAGAATAAAAGGAGGGATGGAATTCTTTTGAAAGACGAAGGGCAAAATGGGAAGAAAGAGAGAGAAATTGGCGTGCGGAGAAGGAACGGAGAAATGGGAGAAGGAATGGGTGTAGAAGGAGATTGATTCCCGGAATTTTTTTGTGGCCGCGGACGAATGCCGGTCTTTTTTAGGTCTGATGAGAACGGTTTGAAGAGGAAGCGGATTGCGGTGTGGGGTCCACGGAGATGTCCGTGACAAATCCACTCCGTCCAGATAGATCCAAAACTCACGTGGGGCGTACCAACAAGACAGTGGGAACAACAACGTCCACCGTTGAAACCTTCCTGGAGCTGGCCATGATGTTTATATGCCATCCAAACCATTCAAAGAACTAATACCGCTCAGATTAACTGGAAGAACAAATATCATCCGGATACTAAACTTCCGTCACCACCAGGCGTTCAATACCCAGTTGCGTATGGCATGGCCCACATGAGTTTTGGATCTGCCTGATTTTCATATTCCTGCCCTACTGTGGTCTTTCAAAACAGATGGACGGAGTGGATTTGTCACGGACATCTCTACGAGCCCACACGGGTCACAGGAATCACCTCCCCTTTGAAGGAAACGGATTGGCTACTCCCCCGCCACCAGCCCGGGAGCTGGTAGTCGGTGCTCTTTGGGCCCCACCATGATGTTTGTGTTTCATCCATGCCGTTCATCCATTTTTAAATATCATTTAAGGCTTGACTTTAAATTTGAGAGGGATATAAATCTCAGGTGGACCACACCATAGGAAAACAATAGTGATTGAATATCTACCATTAAAATCCTCCTAAGGCCCATAGTACTGTTTATTCAGAGGGATATAAATCTCAGGTGGACCACACCATAGGAAAGCAATAGTGATTGGATATCCACCATTAAAATCCTCCTAAGGCCCATTGTACTGTTTATTTGACATCCACTATGTTGATTAGGTCATACAGGCCTAGATGAAGGGAAAAAAACAAAGATCAACTTAATCCAAAATTTTATGCCTGCAAAAAGGTATTTAATGGCCGACATTCATTCAACAATTTTTCTTATAACGTGGTCAACTTGCGATTGTGATATACCTCATTTTTTTTGTCTCCTGCCATAAAATGGCCTGGAAAAATAGATGGACGGCAGGGGGAGTAGCCAATCCGTTTTCCCCTGTGAAGGCGGTGGCTGATGTCTCTATGGCCCCACGTGGCGACTTGATACTCGTGCTGGGATGCGGTTCATTGATCTCGCGTCCCATCATAGTTCATTATGCTTAATTAAAATCAGGGGGCGCGGATTGCGTCCTACCCCCGCCCGGACAGTAATCCGTCCGGGCAGAGCTCTGTGGGGCCCACCGTGATGTAAGTGTTTTATTAAAGCCGTTAATCGCTTTTCTCGGATCATTTTAAGGTACCAGCCAAAAACTGAGTAAGGTACAGAGTTTAAGTGGACCACAAAGGGGGGATTTAATGTCCACCATTAAAAACTTCTTGTGAGCTGGAGAAGTTTCAGATCAAGCTAGGATCAAGCTAATATTTTTTTTTTCACTTAATACACGTCTACATGACCTTATTAATAGGTTAGATGATAAAAAAACATCACGGTGGCCATTAGAAAGGTTTCAAGGGTGGGTGTCATTATCACTGCAGCTTCCTCCGATGTGGTCCACTGGAGCTGTGTACCTGCTTCAATTTTATAGATAAACATTAAAATGATCCGAGAAAAGCGATTAACGGAGTGGATAAAAAACTTACATCACGGTGGGCCCCAAAGAGCCCCGCCCGGACGGATTACCGTCCGGGGACGGTTCGTCCATCATGTGGGCGTTAGTTATCAGTTTTCGTCCGAAAATGGCCCACTGGATGAATGCATCGTCCGGATTTTGGGGATAAGAATCATAACGAGGGCAATGTCCGTTGAACGGCTTTGATCTGGCATGCATGTGACACATGTAGTGCTGAAGGAGGACGCAGGTGTCGGCCGCAGGAATCTCTGTACCCACGGTGATGTACAGTGTACGTGTTAAATTACTCCACCTTTGAGGAAGGGGATTGCGCGACGCGGTTTGGCTAGTGACGCTGCCACCAGCAAGGTGGCTGATGGGTGGTGCTATGTGGACCCCACCATGATGTATGTGTATTATCCATGCCGTCCATCCATTTTGAAAGATAATTTTAGCATTTGATCCCAAAAATGATAGAGATAAAAATCTCATTTGGACCACACCATGGGGAAAATGTATTGATTTAATGTCCACCATTAAAAACCTCTTAGGGCCCACTGTAAGGGTAAATTGACATATAACCTATTGATTAGGTCATACAAACTTGGATGAAGGGAAAATATATATACCATCTTTATCTAAAACTTTTGTTGCCCCCAGACTTTTTTAATGGTAGGCGCTCAATCAATACCGTATCATCCACTTGAAATTTGGATCAATCTCATTTTCGGACTCATGCCATAAAATCACCTAGAATAATGGGTGAACGGCATGGATGAAACACATACATCATTGTGGGGCCTATAGAGCACAAACCACTGGTCATTGGCTAATGGCATGGTCAGCGGCCAATCAGTTTCTCGGATCGCGCGGCTGGATAAAACACGGAAGCGGATTGGTTGGTATACCACACATCAGCTGGAAACGGATTGGCTAGTCCCTTGCTACCAGCCAATGGCTGGTGGTGAGTGCTATGTGGGCCCCACCATGATGTACGTGTTTCATCCATACCATCCATCTAGTTTTTCAAATTATTTTATGGTATGAGACCAAAAATGAGTTACATCCTGAACTCAACTGTACCACATTACAAGAAATAGTGTTAATGAGCGTAGACCATTAAAAACTTTTTGGGGGCCATAAAAGTTTTGGATCAAGCTGATATTTGCTTTTTCCCTTCATTTGGGTCTATATGACCTAATCAACAGATTGGATGTCAAATAAACAGTATAGTGTGCCTTAGGAGGATTTTAATGGTGGATATCCAATCAATATTGTTTTCTTGTGGTGTGGTCCACCTGAGATTTATACCCCTCTCTTTTTTTTTTAAGCCCTAAAATTATCTTTAAAAATGGATGAACGGAATGGATGAAACACATACATCATGGTGAGGCCCACATAGCACCAACCATCAACCAATGGGATGGTGGCAGGGGGAGTAGCCAATCTGTTTCCACATCAGTTATATAGCTGCTGTAGGTACGTGTTGTGCGAAGACGAGCGCTGACGCTCGTAGGGCTCCCAGTTGTACAAACTGTTCAAAGGTGATCAAAGTTAATTGCCCACGTTGATGTATTTATTTTATCTGCACCGTTCATATAGTTTTAGAGATCATTTTAGAGTATTATCTAAAAAATAAATCATATCCAAAGACCATCTGGACGATACCACAAGTAGCAATGGAGGTAATGATTTTCATAGTTAAAACATTCGTAGGGCCCACCATAATGTTTATTTTCCATCCAATATGTTAATAAGATCACAAAGACCTGGATGAAGAGGAAAAACAAATTTCATATTAATCCAAAACTTATTTGACCTCAAAAAGGGTTTCAATGGTAGGCGTTCAATCCACCACTACTTTTTGCAGTGCGGTCCACTTGATTGTTAGATCTATCGTATTTTTTGTCTCAAGCCTTGAGACAAGATCACGAAATGGACAGACAGTTTGAATATAATACATACCTCATGACCAGACCTACATAACTTGCTGGCATTAATCCAGCAGCTACATAGCTAGCGTGAGGTACACCAGCCAATCCGCTTCCATAAAACACATGCATTACCGTGTGCCCTGTAGAACCTCTGCAATGCGGGTGGCCTATTGATTGCTTGCCTCCAAGTGCAAAGGTTCATAAACAATATCCTGTGAATACAGGGTTGATCCCACAGGGAGATGAATTGCGAGAAGGAAAAAGCAAATATAAAACAAAGTAATAAAAACTAAACTAATGATTTGATTTTTGGGATTTTTGAATGGATGTAATTCAACTGAATAAAATAACACACAAGCTTAAAAGTTCCACACATAAGTTAATGTTCCAAAATCATGATGACTTTAATAACACAACTAGGATTTGAGCACTATGGTCAGCCTAATCGGAAAATAAAACAGTTTAAATATTTAATAAATGATATAAAAGATTAGAAAATAATGGATCTGCACCATTGACATATATTCTCAAGCGCCAGTGATTTTAAGTATTCAATATCTATAGGATAATGAATATCAAATAAATATAACAGGTTGAGAACATCTCCTATCTAGGAAATCTGATTGATCTGGAGTAAGCCTATCCATCAATGTGGATCTCATATGATGAAAACATATGCATCTTACAAGAGGATAAAAAAACAAAACCTAAATAATAAATAACATACATACACCATTCTTCTTATCATTAAAACAATCAATCATCATAATCTTAAAGAAATAATAAACCCATGTGCTTCCCTTCTAGCTTGGGCTAGAGGGAACTTAGAAAAACATAATTAAATTGTAGAAATAAAAAGCAACAAGAAAGAAAGAAGAAAAAAATGCAAATATAAAGGATCTAAAATAAAATAAAAAACAACTTATAAAGCTTTAATAAAACTAAAAACTCTTAAAAAACTCTAAATATTGTTCTTGAATGCTTCTAATAATGTTTAAGAATACCCTAGGAGGCCCTATTTATAAGTAGGGAACTCTAATTTTCGTACAAAGTTGAAAATCCTAGAAAACGCCTCAAATATACGTATTTTCTCAAAATAGACTTCTCGCTGCATAGTTCGTTTAAAAAAGATTTTCTGCTATGCAGTTTTTCAAAATAAACTTCACAGATTCATAATATACTTTTTCAGGACGATTTCAGGATTCTTTACTTCAAATCTTCGATTCTCTTCATTCCTCGCTTGGTTTTCTTGGATCTTTGGCATGTGAATTCTTCAATCTTGATCTCCTAAGATCCATCCCTTGCCTTGGTGATTTTTGAGTATCAAATTCTTACTTTTTAACACCCTTTTTCAATCCAAGCTCTTAAATTCACCTTGCAACACATACATAAGTAAAATAGAATATTAAGATGATTTATGTTCATAAAACCAAGATATAAATGGAAAAATTATACAATATTTAAGTCTCAACACACCCCCCAACCAGCATTTTGCTGGTCCCGAGCAAAATAAGCGAAGAAAAATAAAAATAAAAATAAAAATTTAATTTAAAAATAAAATTAAAATGAAAAAAATTCTAACTACATCACTTTCGCAGGTAATCTCGATTGCATTTAGCATATGCAACAAGCCTTTAAACCCTTAGGTTTCCCCTAGTGGACGAGTTATAGTCTCGTGAGGGTTTCTAGAAATGTTACCCACAAACATTGAAAATAAGAAAAATATTTTAACACTAAAAAATTTATACAATTATACCTCCATTCATCATATGAATTCCAAAACAAAACAATACTTAACCTAAGTCTGAAGTTAGTTAGAATATCAATTTTCTAATCCATTACATCCTTGAGTTCAGAGACCTAATCAAAATTTAGAATAGTTATAACCCAATACCCTTAGGTGCTTCGTGACACTAATCTAACTTTGAGAAATATGCATGTTCCTTATCCTAACTCCTTTCAATCATTCCAAGAATATGAAATCTTTAGTTATCTCATTTTTTCATGACATTTCTTCTTTTATCATCATATCCTCATTATTATAGACCACCCTTAAATGAAGATTCCCACCGGGTTTGCTTCATAACCTAAGGTATCGTACTTGTAATGGTAACAGTAATGGATACTTAGGTATCTTTACTCCGGATTACTGATACGATTGTTATGGTCATTGCATTAATGCTCTCTAATAAAAATTTCTTTTTTCCATCACTCTTTTTTTTTTAATATTCTATCTTTTAAACATATATCAATGGTACTAGTTCATTCAACCTTGTTTGAATCAAAAGTTGTTATTCTAGTTCACATATCATATTCCTTACTTAGTTAGCTAGGGTATATTGTGAATTCAATACATCAAATTACAACTCACTTTAAACTAGTGATTAGGTAATTGAACTCAAGTTTATAATTTTCAGTTGTCAGATTTCTGACTACTATCAACATAGACTAAGTATTAAATTTGCCTTTGGAATTCGCAAAATATCATGTTCACATTCTTATATATAAAAATATTATTTTGAAAATGTTGAATTTTTTTTTTTTTCATAAACCTAAAAAAAATAAACTTAAACCTAACTAAAACCTAAAAATAATAAAAATAATAATAAAATAAACTGAAACCCTCCCAAAAAAAAACTTTCACATGGATGACTATCCACACCCCTCAACCTGAAATCTACATTGTCCCCAATGTAATGATAATGTAATGCAGAGAACAATAAAAATAAAAGAAAGGGTGGATAGTACCTGCCATGAAAAACTCACCTGCTATGTGACACTAAAAAAATTGAATATGATATAAATCCTACACAAATGCTCCGTCAGACCAGGAGCATCATTCTGAATATTCTGGCTCATGAAGAGGATGGACTCCTCTCCCAAATGAAAGTTTTCTACATAAGGCTTCAATCTCTCACCATTAACCTTGTACACATTGCCATTACGTGGATTCTCAATTTCAATAGCCCCATGAGTATAAACATTCTTCACAATGAAGGGGCCTGTCCATCTTGATCTTAACTTTCCCGGAAAGAACTGGAGACGGGAATTGTATATAGGACCTTTTGCTGATGTTCAAAATTCTTCCTCAAGATATTTTTGTCATGAAAAGCTTTGGTCGTCTCTTTGTAGATTTTAGAATTTTCATAGGAGTCTCTCCTCAACTCCTCTAATTCATTTAACTCTAATTTTCTTTGTCCACTTGCTTGATCCATATCAAAGTTTAATTTCTTTATTGCCCAGTAGGCTCTATGTTCCAATTCCACAGGCAAGTGGCAAGTCTTCCCGTACACCAACCTGTATGGAGACATTCCAATTGGGGTCTTATAAGCAGTCCTATAAGCCCATAAAGCGTCGAATAGTCTGAGGGACCAATCCTTCCTATCTGGCCTTATAGTTTTCTCTAAAATATGTTTGATTTTTCAATTAGAAATCTCAGCTTGCCCATTCGTTTGTAAGTGGTATGGGGTGCTTACTTTATGCTTGATGCCATATTTCTTCGTCAAAGCGTCAAATGTTCTATTGCAAAAGTGAGACCCGCCATCACTAATGATGGCCTTTGGAGTTCCAAATCAAGCAAAAATATTTTCCTTGAGGAATCGTATGACCACTTTGTTGTCATTGGTCCTACTTGGAACTGCCTCAATCCACTTTGAAACATAGTCCACACCAACCAATATATAAAGAAATCCAAAAAAAGATGGAAATGGACCCATAAAATCAATACCCCAACAATCAAAAATCTCCAATGGTAAAATTGAGGATAAAGACATCATGTTGCGCCAGGACACTCTTCCCAACTTTTGACATCTATCACAAGCAATACAGAAAGCATGGGTGTCTTTAAACATGGTGGGCCAATAAAACCACGCTGCAGGATTTTTGCAGTGGTTTTCTTAGCAGAAAAATGGCCACCACATGCTTCCATGTGACAAAAAGAAATAACACTTCGAATTTCATCCTCTGGGACACAACGTCTAAAAATTTGATCAGTCCCATATTTATATAAATACGGGTCATCCCAGAAGAAGTTCCTAACCTCGGTTTCAAAACGCTTCCTATCTTGTGACTTCCAATGATATGGCATTTTTTCTGTTACAAGATAGTTCACTATATCCGCATACCAAGGCAATTTTGAGATTGTAAATGATTTTTCATCAGGAAAAGTGTCCTGGATATGTATCTCCTCAGTGGAATCATCTAATACCAATTTAGAAAGGTGATCGGCCACTATGTTTTCTACTCCTTTCTTATCTTTTATCTCTAAGTCAAATTCTTGGAGTAGGAGGATCCATCTCAAAAGTCTTAGCTTTGCATCCTTCTTAGATAACAAATATTTCAAAGCCGAGTGGTCTGTGAAAATGACCACTTTGGATCCCAGCAAGTAGGACCTAAACTTATTCAAAGCAAAAACTACTGTAAGTAACTCTTTTTCAGTTGTTGAGTAGTTCACTTGGGCCGAGTTTAGAGTTTTACTCGCATAGTAAATAACGTAGGGCCGCTTATTTTTCCTTTGGCCCAAAACAGCCCCTATGGCATAATCACTTGCATCGCACATTAGTTCAAAAGGAAGTATCCAATCTGGTTGACGCATGATAGGTGCAGTGGTAAGGGATGATTTAATTTTATTAAAGGCACTTGCACACTCATCTGTCCACTTAAATGGAACATCCTTTTGAAGAAGATTAGTCAAGGGTTTAGTAATAGCACTAAAGTCCTTAATGAATCTTCTATAAAAACCAGCATGCCCTATAAGTGATCTAATATCTCTAACAGTTTGGGGGTAGGTAGATTAGCTATAATGTCGAGTTTTAAGCGATCTACCTCGATTCCATTTTTAGAGATAACATGGCCCAAAACAATCCCCTCTTGAACTATGAAATGACATTTCTCCCAATTTAAGACAAGGTCTTTTTCTTCACACCTAGACAAGACAACAGATAAATTGTTGAGGCATTCCTCAAAACTACTCCCAAATACAGAGAAGTCGTCCATGAAAACCTCAAGAAACTTCCCAACCATATTTTAAAAAATATTTAACATACACCGTTAGAAGTTGCTGGGGCGTTACACAATCCAAATGACATCCGTTTGAAAGCAAACGTGCCAAATGGACAAGTGAACGTGGTTTTCTCTTGGTCTTCCAGGGCTATCTCTATTTGGTTATATCCAGAATATCCATCAAGAAAACTATAGAAGGAGTGACCTGCTACCCTCTCTAAAACTTGATAAATGAATGGTAGAGGGAAATGGTCGTTCTTTGTGATTTGGTTCAATTTCTATAGTCAATGCAAACACGCCAACCAGTGGTGACACGTGTTGGTATGAGTTCATTATTAGAATTCTGCACAATAGTTATTCTAGATTTCTTTGGGACTACTTGAGTTGGACTCACCCAAACACTATCGGATATTGGGTAGATGATTCCCATATCCAATAATTTGATCACCTCATTTTTTATAACTTCTATCATGTTTGGATTGAGACGCCTTTGAGGCTGTCTAATTGGTTTGACGTCATCATCGAGGTGGATCCGATGGGTGCATATGGAAGGGCTTATACTTTTAATGTCAGAAATGGTCCAGCCCAAGGCTCCTTTGTGGTCCCTTAGAACTTTCAACAACTTAATCTCTTGATCCTTCTCTAAAAATGAAGAGATCACCACAGGATAAATTTTATTTTCACCTAAGTATACATACTTAAGCTCATTTGGTAGTGGTTTTAAATCAAGTTTTGGATCATTGGTTGGTGATGGCAGAGGTTGCAAGTCCTCGATAGATAGGATTTGAGTACGCGGTCTCCATTGGTACATACCAATGTCCCGGGTGGTAGTGCTTTCATTATCATCAGAAATTTTAGCAAGCACTTTTTCTAAATCAGAATTTTTTAAGTCTCCAATGACTTGAATCAATTCCTCAGTCAGACTAGGTTCTAATTCCTCTTCTTCTATCAAACAGTCCATGAAATTCAACTCATGGATCTCATTATTATTAATGGGCTGCTTACATAGATTGAAAATATTTAGCTCTAGAGTCATGTTACCAAAAGACAAGTTCATCATTCCATTCCTGCAATTTATGATTGCATTTGAAGTTGATAAGAATGGGCGGCCTAAAATGATGGGAACTTAAGCGCTAGCATTTACACATGGTTCAGTGTCTAGTACAATAAAATCCGCGGGGAAGTAGAATTTCTCCACTTGGACTAGCACGTCCTCTAAAATTCCCCTTGGTACCTTAATAAAGCGGTCAGCGAGTTGGAGTGTAATCGTGGTTGGTTTAAGCTCGCCTAACTCCATTTGTTTGTAAACCGAATAAGGTACTAAGTTAACACTTGCACCCAAATCTAGCAAAGCATGCTCAATTTGAAAATTTCCAATAATACAAGGAATAGTGGGACTTCCCGGGTCTTTGTATTTGGGTACAACCCTTTGTTGAATGATAGCGCTCACTTTCTCAGTAAGGAAGGCCTTTTTGTGCACATTTAATTTTCTCTTTACAGTGCACAAGTCCTTGAGATATTTAGCATATGATGGAATTTGTCTAATGACATCAAACAGAGGAATATTGACAGTAACCTTTTGGAGCACATCTAACACCTCTTGATATTTCATGGGGACAGTTGGATTCCGAAGTCTAGATGGGAATGGAACTGGAGGCTCATATGACTTAGTCTCTTTATCCTTTTGCCGTTGCGGCTCTTGAACCATAGCCGGTTCATCATTTTCTTGAGACAGTGACTCATCTTCCGGTATTTCTACCGGTTGCATTATCTTGTTATCGATCTCTTTTCCACTTCTCAAGGTAATGATGGCCTTAGCTTGTTCATGATGTAGCTCACTTGGATTTGAGTCTCCAATGAAATGTGTGTTTCTAGGGTTTGGCGCAGGCTAAGAAGGAAGGGTGCCTTTTTCCCTAGCATTTAGTTGAGTCTCAATCCTAGCCACAGCTGTCTTTAATTCCTGATTTGATTGGATTAGAGACTGATTCATTTGAGCTTGAGAGTTCATGAATGTGGTCAATGCATCCTCCACAGATGATCGCTTTGGCGGGGGCACATATGGTGCATTGTTAGGTACCCCAAAGAAGTTATTTTGTGGAGGCATTTGAGGTGCATTAGACACATTAATTTGTGGTCTATTCCTCCAACTAAGATTAGGATGGTTACGCCAATTTGGATTGTACGTATTTCCCAATGGTTGCATAACTGACCTTTGGTAATTATTTATAGCATTTGCTTGATCATGCGCATGCGTGATATTTTGTACAACTAAGATTATTGGACAATCCTTTGTGTCATGGTCTGTACCACCACAAATGCTACAAAAATTACTTAAGGAAGTGTTTGCTTTAACCATATCAACCTTCCTAATTTCCAAGGCTTCGACCTTTCTAGCCAATGCAGCGAATTTTGCATTAAGGTCGTCTTCCTCTCTTAGGACATACATTCCCGCTTTCTCTCTAGGAATGGGTCTAGTTTGGTCTGATTTAGCAGAGACATCCCATGTCTGAGTAGTATTCTCTGCTAACATATCTAGAAAATCTCAAGCCTCATTATGATCTTTGTCAAGAAAGGTTCCACCACACATCATCTCTATGAACTGACGGGTATCCATGGTGAGCTCCTTTCGGAAAGCATCAATCACGTGCCATGGTTCATAACCATGATATGGACAAGTAATTAAAATGTATTTGAAGCGTTCCCAAGCTTGAAAAAATAGTTCATTCCCCTTTTGAGAGAATGACATGATTTCTTATTTTAGTGCATTTGTTTTGTGCTCGGGAAAGAACTTTTTCAAAAACTCTCTACTTAAGGCTTGCCATGAAGTGATGGTATTAGGTCTTAGAGAGTTGAGCCATGCTTTGGCCCGATCCTTTAGAGAAAATGAGAATAACATAAGCTTAAGTACATCCCTATTGCCATTGTTTACTTGTAACGTTGCAATTACTTCCTCAAAGTCCTTGAGGTGCAAGTAGGGGCTTTCAGAATCTACGCCATGAAATTTAGGAATTAATTGAATCACACCTGGTTTAAAATCAATATTCCCTGTGTGAGCAGAGAACACTATACAAGATGGTAAAGTTGATCTCTCAGGGTGTAAATGTTCACGTAAAGTTCGTGGTTGGTTTAACACATTCCTATGAACTTCATTTTTATCCTCAAGAGGAGGATTATTTTGATTTATAGTTGGATCTGTTAGATTTGGATTTGGATTATCAACTGGGTCTGCCATGGAATCCAAGTGATGTTGAGTGCCTCCTCTAAGTGAATGATCAAGGCCTGGAACTAGTCCCCCTTCAGAGGAGAGTCGATTGTTTTGATCCCTACTCCAACGGGACATAAACCATCCACACCATACAACAAATACCACTAATTCAAATAGCAAGTATGGTACTTAAAATAAAAATAAAAACTTAAATCAACAACCCAGATGGCAAGGCCAACCATGAGGGTTCAGTCCACAAAGCAAAATAAATCAACAACCCAGGTGGCAAAGCCGACCATGAGGGTTCAGTCCACAAAGCAAAATAAATCAACAACCCAGGTGGCAGAGCCGACCATGAGAGTTCAGTCCACAAAAAATTAAAAATAAAAAATAAAATAAATAAATAAATAAAAGTAAAACTAATGGAGAAATTAAACTATGCTAATCTGAAAAATAGATTCAGCGGATGATCTTTGTGATCAAACAGCAACTATAGGATAACCATAGCACTTGGGTGATAAAATCCCAAGCAGGGCAACCTTATGTCATAGTTAGTGCTTGAAAGACCCAACTGAATTTATTTTCAAAGAACAAGAAAATAAGAAAGAAAAATAAAAAATAAAAAAAAAATAAAATAATAAAAAAAATCTACAGAAAATCTGGAGGGTTTAGAAGAAAACTTACCTTAGCTATCTTGCACAGATCTGATCTATCTCAGTCTCTCCCCGGCAACGGCGCCAAAAACTTGATTGCTTGCCTCCAAGTGCAGAGGTTCATAAGTAATATCCTGTGAATACAGGGTCGATCCCACAGGGAGATGAATTGCAAGAAGGAAAAAATCAAATGTAAAACAAACTAAGTAATAAAAACTAAACTGATGATTTGATTTTTGGAATTTTTGAATGGATGTAATTCAACTGAATAAAATAACACCCAAGCTTCAAAGATCCACACATAGGTTAATGTTTCAAAATCATGATGACTTGGATAACACAACTAGGATCTGAGCACTATGGTCAGCCTAATCGGAAAATAAAACAGTTTAAATATTTAATAATGATATAAAAGATTAGAAAATAATGGATCTACACCATTGACATATATTCTCAAGCGCCAGTGATTTTAAGTATTCAATATCTATAGAATAATGAATATCAAAGAAATATAATAGGTTGAGAACATCTCCTATCTAGGAAATCTGATTGATCTAGGGTAAGCCTATCCATCAATGTGGATCTCATATGATGGAAACATATGGATCTTACAAGAGGATAAAAAAACAAAACCTAAATAATAGATTACATGCATACACCATTCTTCTCATCATTAAAACAATCAATCATCATAATCTTAAAGAAATAATAAACCCATGTGCTTCCCTTCTAGCTTGGGCTAGAGGGAAGTTAGAAAAACATAATTAAATTGCAGAAATAAAAAGCAACAAGAAAGAAAGAAAGAAGAAAAAAATGCAAATAGAAAGGATCTAAAATAAAAAAAACAACTTATAAAGCTTTAATAAAACTAAAAACTCTTAAAAAATTCTAAATATTGCTCTTGAATGCTTCTAATAATGTTTAAGAATGCCCTAGGAGGCCCTATTTATAAGTAGGGAACTCTAATTTTCGTACAAAGTTGAAAACCCTAGAAAACGCCTCAAATATACGTATTTTCTCAAAATAGACTTCTCGCTGCATAGTTCGTTTAAAACAGACTTCCTGCTGTGCAGTTTTCCAAAATAAACTTCACAGCTTCATAATATACTTTTTCAGGACGATTTCAGGATTCTTCACTTCAAATCTTCGATTCTCTTCATTCCTCGCTTGGTTTTCTTGGATCTTTGGCATGTGAATTCTTCAATCTTGATCTCCTAAGATCCATCTATTGCCTTGGTGATTTTTGAGCATCAAATTCTTACTTTTTAACACCCCTTTTCAATCCAAGCTTTTAAATTCACCTTGCAACACATGCATGAGTAAAATAGAATATTAAGATGATTTATGTTCATAAAACCAAGATATAAATGGAAAAATTATGCAATATTTGAGTCTCAACACCTATGACCCAATATATAGTGGCGCGACCTTATAGATTTAACGCAATGTTTATGTTTTATCTACTCGTACATCCACAAGCTTATTTTAGGGCAGGGTAAAAAAAATGATACGAATCCAAAATTCAAGTAAACTACACTATAGAAATAATGAGGATAATGATGCCCAGTTTTAAAACCTTTCTTAGGGCCTATCAAGATGTTTTTTTGCCATCCAACCCATTCCTAAGGTCACACGTACTTAAATGACAAGAAAACACAAATATTAGCTTGATCTTAAACTTTTGTGGCTCAAAAAGTTTTCAATGTTAGGTATTTGATCTCTATGGCTTCTTATGATGTGGTTCACTTGAGCTTTGGATTTACAACTTCAATGATAGGTGTTCAATACCCATAGTTTCTTGTGGTGTGATCCACTTGAGCTTGGGATTTACAAAATCAATGGTGGGTACTCAATCCCCATGGCTTTTTCTGGTGTGGTCCACTTGAACTTTGGGTTACCTTATTGTTTGGCTCGTACCCTTAAATAAGCTGACAAGATGGATGGATAGAATGGATAAACACAAATATCATAATAGGCGATGTAGAGTCATGGCCCGAGAGCCAAGTGATGGGGTCACCAGGCAATTTAGGTCCCTTTTGCCCCTCACTTGGGCATGACCCCACAGATAATAGACATCTAAATCTTAAGTAGATCACACCATAAGAAAATGTGGGGATTACAGACCTTCAATTTAATATTTATTGGGAAAAGGAGTTTTGAATCAAATATGTCACTGTCTTTTCTCTTCATTGGCATCATAGTCACTTTATGAACGAGTTAAAAGACACGTAAACATCATGCTAGCCCAAAGAAGGTTGAATGGAGGGTGTCTTCATCCCCACTATTTTTTGTGTGTGATGATGCTCACTTGTGCTTTGGATTTACCGCATGTTATGACTTGTGTCGTAAATTAAGTTGGTAAAACATATTCATAAAAAAGATATAAGACATACATCAAGGTGGAGCCACATAGCTTAGAACCACAAGAATTTTAGCTACAGGAATTTCATATCATAGTGGGATAAACAAGTATTATGAAATGTACTCCTGTTATATTTTAACTTAAATAAAACTCTCCAAATGGTGGGCTCAACTTGGACAGGTCGGCGAAAGAATATGTGTTAATTAGGCTTTCTAACAGCATGATTGGCATGATGTACTTTAACAAGGACTTGAACAAGATGCATATGCGCTAGACACTAATCGGTAAATGGGATGCCCAACTTAGGGATGAGATTTGCAAAATTGATTGTGTTGTAATTCTCACATGTTCATTAAGTCAATTGGCCAATCGTCCATTTAATTTGATGGCGTAGCCCACCTGACAAGTGGATTAATCTATCTTTTTCGACCTTGTGATCCTAATGGTGAAACTCACCATTTGCATGATACTAGTATCTTGCTAGAGTAACACATTCATTAGAAAATTGTGTCAGCATAATAGCTAGCATGCAACTAGATAGGTGATATGAGTCTTCCCATAAGAAATGAATCGCACGCATGGATTGGCAACAACTATGTTGTTGCAACCTTAACGTAGTCCAATGCTAATAGAAGATAAGAGCATCGCAGCCACCATCATCTCCATCCCTCACAAGCTTCTCCAAACAGGTAGTGTTCAATCTAAAAGAGTTTGTTGTTTGTGATGAGATAGGGTGGATGGTGCTTGCAATATATGATTAAATTGTCCATCCTACTACAAAATGTGTTGGGTTGTTAGAACACCCTGAATTTCTAGGGTCCAAGTACATACTCAGTTACCAATATTCTATGTGTTACTTTATGTTGCAGAACTGTAGTTTAATATTCGAATTATAATAGCATCAAACCAATCATGAATAAATAAACTAAATAATTTATATAAAGTATAAAATGTAAAGTGATGGCAAGACAATCACATACATGTTTATACAGTCATTCAAATTAATAATAAAGTCCAATCATTTATGGGCTCAAAATACATGTCCAAATATACTGAAATCCTAATAAACCTAAACAACTGCTACAATGAAAATAACATAACGAAAAGCAATGTTGGACTAAGCCTGCTCGCCAGCCATCCAAAAGTACGACACTTCATCTACCGAATCCACATACGCCTCGTCTAAGATTACGATCTCAATGGTACGTGTATTAATGATATCTAGGTGGTGTTTTAAAACACCGTCCCGAGAGTAAGCAAGCGATCAACTCAATGTTATCATTCTTCTAAGTTACTCATAATATCGACACAATTTAAGTACAGGTATATTGATGGCATAATATAGCAAGCAATCTCTTAATATAGTTAGTTAAATGCTTTGATGTTGTGATATATGAATACATGTCTAGGGAGTAAAAAAATCTAACTGACAATGATGTAACTTGTCGTCAAAATCACCTACAAAAACATCCGAACCAACAGCAATATGGTTTGTCACCAATATTATGCGCAATGCAATTTTGAACTAATATTAATATGGCTCATCACCAAAATTATCCACAATGCAATCCGAAAGGACAATAATGTGGCTCATCACCAACATTATCCACAATTCAATTCAAACCTACAATAATATGGCTTGTCACTAATATTACCTGCAATGCAATTTTGAATTGACAGTAATGTGACTCATCGCCAATATTGTCCACAATACAATTTCGAACTACTAGTAATGTGGCTCGTCGCCAACATTACCCATGAATGCTATAATATGCATGCTTTAATTATGCCTTTATTGATCCATTTGCATAAAATCATGTTGGGAAAGCCAGGATACCACAGTTTATAACACAAGTCAAATAAACCGAATCACATAACTCGTCACCAATGTCCCTTAATGCAAATTAGATTTCATTACCCAAAAATCTATGTGAATAATCATTCAAATGGTAAAGTCTCGTTACCTAATAATATCATCAACATGGTAAGGGCTTGTCACCAATACCGAATACGAATCATCAATCCAAATGTACGGGCTTGTCACCAAAACTAAATCAACACGAAAATGGTTCGTCACCCTAATCCAACAAATGAATGGTAGGTTCATCACATCTATTGGTACTCACTAGTCACCTCCATTGGTACTCACTAATGACTGTGGGGGGTTTATCATCCAACATAGGTCGATAATTCGAACATAGTGTTCAATACCACCATGCCCGGCCCATGAAACTTTACTTATATGACACAATTACACTAATAGTTATAATTTAGATTTCAGTTTAATGAAAATTATAGTATCCCATATTTAATAGGGTGTTATATAACAATCGAATACATAAGTGATCAACTCTAAAATGAATTTATCCAATAGAACGGGGGAAGCTTCGATGAAATCAACATTCAATAGTTTTCAAATTTTGATCAATAGCAATATATATACATAACATTACGAACATGATTATGAGCATGTAACATATAATTATAACATCATAATGAATTAATTAAAAATACATTCAAATATTTGATAAGCATTTCAAACAAATTTATACACTCCCAACATAACAAAGTATATAAAAAAATTTTATTATCACAAGTACATGTAATTCAATCATGTTATGGTCTCAACAACCAATGGCATAAATATTATATTACTATAATAATTCCAGCAATTTTATCATAACCAAATTTATTAATACAATAAACTACTAATTGAAACTATCAGTGGCCAATAAAGGAGAACTTAGAAAAAATAGTCATTACCTTAAATAAAGGTTACTGGTTCTAATAGCACCTAAGATTAGGGAATTTGAAAATGCTCAACTTTTTCTAATTCAATTACAAGAAAAACTGAAGTAGAGTGTAAGTATTACATCCAACTTCACGTATATGTGTATTAGATTGAGAGCTTAATCAGCTCCAATAATCAATTTTAACAATCACTTTTTCTATAACCTAAAACTCCCAAATTAACTCTCTCTCTCTCTCTTAAATTTAAGTTTCTCCCCTTTTAATACTCTTCAATGACTCAATTAAAGAAAATTTTAAATAAAGAAAGGCTGTCAAAAAATGAGAACTGAAAGTCTCAATTAGGGGTCTGGTTGCCTTATAAAAAATGCTAATGGTTTGATAATACATTAGTAGGTTAAATTTAGCTTATAAGAGCCATATGAGAGTGCACATGTTGATATAAGTCATCAAAATATTACATCAGGTGACAATCTATACAAAATAACGCTCGTTCCTCAATTTGGATGTGTCGATCGACACATATATGATTAATAGTTCAATTTAACAATGACTGGTTGTCGATCGAGGTCGCGGCTATAGAAATATTAGATAAACGATGGTTAAAGTTGGTGTCCTCGATTTGATTGCGAACCAACAATTTAGATGTCTTAACACTGAATAAATCCAAATTAGTGCAACTAACTTCCATTTTTATGAAATATATAGAAAACTTATATTTTCTATTAGAGGTTTATCACGCATCTCAAGTGCTCTCCTGCAGCGTCAATTTGAATAATTTAGCTCACAATCTCAACAATCCGATCCATGTAGGACGTCAAGCCCGTCAAGGGGAATGGTTTTCTAAAGTCTCAAAGTCGATGGCCCGCTAATGATGGTAGAGTTGGGCATGTCTGACTCGATCCGGTGGATCCGACCTGATCTGACCCGATTCGACCTGATCAGAACCGAACTGACGGCCTGGATCGGTGCGGATCGAGTAGGGTCATTGAAATTCCACAATTTTTCTGATCGAGTTTGGATCGTGGTAAATTTGGACCGATCCGAACTGAAATCCGAACCGAATGGATCCGATCCGAAGTGATTTGAACCAAGATCAATACTTCTAATTTTTCCTATGGTATGGTCCACTTGAGCTTTAGATATGCATCAATTTTGGGTTCAACCACTAAAATGATATGGAAAAATGAATGGACGGCATGGATAAACCACATGCATTCACGGTGGGCCCCAACAGAGTTTACTCAGTACGATAAGAAGCGGATTTGCTGGTGTACCACATACCAACTATATAGCTGTTGTAGCCTGTAGGCTGTAGGTACGTGTCGTGCGAAGACAAGCACTGACGCTCCTCGAGCTTCGAGTTGTACGAACGGTTCAAAGGAGATCAAAGTTATATGGGCCCCACAGTGATGTATTTATTATATCTACACCGTTCATATATTTTCAGAGATCATTATAGAGCATTATTAAAAAAATGAATCATATCCAAAGATCATCTGGACCACACCGCAAATAGCAACAGAGATAATGATTTTCACCATTAGGCGTTAAACAATTCGTAGGGCCCACCATAACAATTATTTTCCATCCAATCTGTTCATAAGGTCACAAAGACCTGAATTAAGAGGAAAAACAAATTTCAAATTGATCCAAAACTTCTGTGACCCCAAAAAAGGTTTCAATGGTAGACGTTCAATCCTCCACTGCTTTTTTCAGTGTGGTCCACTTGATAGTCAGATCTGTCTTATTTTTCATCTCAAGCCTTAAGATGAGCTCGCTAAATGGATGGATGGTTTGGACATAACACATACCCAATGATCAGACCCACAAAACTTGCAGACGTCAATACAGTAATGCACAACACAACTGCACTTTCGTGCTATGCACGTCAACACAGTTGTATGCGCCTCGAGCTCCGAGTTGTACGAACGGCTCAAATGAGATTAAAATTACATGGGCCCCACAATGATGTATTTATTATATCCATACCGTTTATCCATTTTTCGTGATAATTTTATAGCATTTGAAAAAAAATCATATTTAAAGCTCAAATGGACTACACCGAAAATAACAGCGAGGATAATGATTTTCATCGTTAAAAAATTCGATCTGAATCATACCTAACCCGATCCGACTCGGTTTCCCTGACCAAGTCGGACTCGGTTTGGGTCAGGCCAACCGTGCATCAGATTGGTTTGAGTCAGATGTCCCAGACTCGGTCCTGAATCGGATTGGATCGAGTTCGGTTCAACCCATGTAGATTTCAGACCGAATCGAGTTGGACCCAATCCGATCCGAGTCAGTCCGATGCCTAGCTCTAAATGATGGTATAGAGCTTTCTTGATTAACATGGTTATTTATAAGGTGATTTGAAAAGTGGAGTTTCTTGTGTGCGATGAATAACACATAAATGATCTAAGTTCATTATTTTGTATTCACGGGATTAGCAAAAATGGTGATTTAGCATTAATTATATCTATACCATTGATTTAAAAGCCACAATGATAATTTAGTCAATTCGACTCATGCATACGAGATAATGAAGATCTAATTCATTATTTGTCTTGATTCCAAGTGGATTTTTATTAGACTATGGTTATTCTGATTAATTAACGAGGAATCATATAGATATTGATCCTCGATTAGTAGATCACATGATTAGGCTCAATATTCATGTGACCGGGTATGTTCGTTAGGTTTCTACGGGTATTTACTTAAAATTGTATGATCCTTTGATGATAATACCCACGCATATATTAGGATCAAGTATAGTGAAATATGCGAGGTGTTACAGTAGCTTAGGCTTGCGTTGTTAGCATTTAACCTACTTCATGTTGCAAAAACCATTCACATTGTAATCTTGACCCAAACGGCTTACAATGATGGATTGGGTTTAATGCTAAATTTTAAATATAAGCATGTCCTTCTAGATAATCTAGTCGATCGCCTCGTCGACTAGATAAAGGACTAATAAAATAAAATATTTCTTAGTTCATGCTTAAAGTTCTCTGACATCTTTTTTTAATGTAAGCTTTTACATATTAAATAGCCATAGGTATATGCTACAAAAGTTTGTTCATGGTGTAATTTTTCGATTTTATAGCATAAAGTCCACAATTTTTTATGGTTTAGTAGATGAGGCTTATCATATCTTGGAGGCGGATTTACTATAACCCTCTTGCAAACTGATTTAACCACAAGTAAGTTGCCAATACTGCCTCAAAGATAATAACATTATAGCGTACATTAAGTCTTTATTTAAGTATGTTTTTCTTTTGTTTTAGTATCTTCTTATTCCTCCTTTCAAAAAGTTCTTAAGCTATTCATTTGTTTTAGATATTGTAGCTCATACAAAAGGCATATTTTATCGTGTATGTGCAAAATTTCAAGTTGAACAATCCATCAAGACGGCCACACTATTAAAATCGACAAATAGATGAGAGTTCATGATAAGTATATGTGCATGTGTATCTTGTGATGAGTTGAATCATGACTTATCCTAGTTGGGTGAATCAAATCAACTTAGTTGAACGGGGGTCACCGATCCGGGCACTGAGCATAAGTCTAAGACCGGGGTCACATACTATTCTTATGCATCATCAATCTAGACCCTGAACATACTCGGTAGATTCACAACATCAATATAATGGATTGGAAATGCATAATGTAGTACATAGCATCGTCCTTGATATTATGTGCTATTAAAAAAAGCTCTATGGGCCCTACCACGATGTATATGTTTTTTCACGTCGTTCATCCTCTCTGCCAGTTAATTTAAGCAGATCCATAGCTCAAGTGGTAGATTGAGTGAAAGATACCTCGTTTGAACACTGAGGTCTTAGTATCGATCCCTAGTGGGGGTGGCTAACAGTGAAGTGTGAACTGATAGTGGGGTGTATTAACAAGCTAACAATATATATATATATATATATATAAGCATATCAAAATTTGAAGTGGACCACACCATAGGAAATGGTGGTGATTAAACGGCCACTATTAAAAACTTCTTAAGGGCTACAAAAGTTTTGGATCAAGTTAATATGTGTTTTTCCCTTTATCCAAGTCTATGTGACCTAATCAATAGCAAATAAACATTGCAATGGCCTCATGAAGTTTTTAATGGCGGGGTGCTCAATCACCAATATTTCCTGTGGTGTGGTCCACCTGAGATTTGGATCATCCTCATTTTTGGGCTCGTGCCCTAAAATGAGCAGACAAACAAATGGATGGACGACCTCGATAAAATACACGCATCATGGGTGGGACGATTGGACCGACAAAGCTTCTGAAAACATGCAGTACGAGTGGTGTGTGTTACACTAAGTAATATGAGTCCCAAATGAGCTTGGACTTAGCATGCCTGCAAAATCTAAGTTTGAACCTTTGAAAAGGTGGCCAATAAATTGACAATTGATAGAAATTTAATGAAAATGAGATCAATGGTCGATCGCAAAATGGTTGGGACACCTTTTTCCCACAGTGACTCGAATCAACGGTTTGGATCATTAGAAAATGGCCTCACAAGCACAAACAGAAGCTTAAAATGTACATCGAGTCCTCTGCCCCATGGAGAGTTATGCAAGTTTGCGAGAGTTCGTCATATACCTGGTGTGCAGGCGTGTCCCTCAACTTTATAAATCATGGCCCATTTTATGGATCGAGCATAGCCTGAAAAAGCATACTGATCAAACAATCCTAACCATCTGATTTAGCCCATTGAATACCTGTAACTCGTTGTTTTATTTCAACTGTTCATTTGATAACCCCGAAACTTGATGGTTGGATAAATATCATGTTTAAGCTATCCTCTATCCAAAATGGGAGTCACATTTCACGAGCCGGATCAATAGATTGGGATAAATATATGCTCATGTATGGTGGACCGTATAGGCCATTTTGAAATTAACATGTGACATGTGTTATCTCAAAACTAAATCGAATAAATTGTAGAACCCATAGTCAAGAAGCTACAGTTCCAAAATTAGATTGTCTGAGTGATCCTAACTTATGATTTATGGATCTTTGTTTGTAGAAACAGGGCCATTGAAAACTTTCATATTAACCATTCAATAAATGTCCACTAGTCTAAGGGCTTGCTCCGCATATCTACTTTAATTCAATAAGAGTTTTTTCAATAGGAGTTATTCCAATATAGTCCTTTTATTCTAGCTCTTGTTTCAAATAAGCTTGTTTGGTAAAATTACTTTTCGAGTAAAAAAAAAAAAACTCTTTTTTGAAATAATTACATTTAATTAAATGTTTTAATGAAAGCTTTTTTAAGGGGTAATTGGTGTCATTTTTAAATATTGCAACACTCTATTATAAGAGCAATCCAAATGGTTGTTTTAGTGGATCTCACCATATATGAACCATGCCCCAAATAACAAAAGAATGGATAACTTGTAACACCTCGTACTTTGCAGTACTCGGGTATTACCGGGAGGACATACATTAGTATAAACACGAATCTAACTTAATCAAATGTTCACCTATATTATAGTTTAAATCGGACCAATACGAAAAATCTCATCCATATCTGGGGCCATCCAACTATTCATTTGTTGGGTCCCAGCCACCAAGCTATGCTGGATAGCGGGCCGAAACCAGCCCACATTCTGGGCTAAAGTCAGTCCAGAAGGGTGAGCTGAAAACAGCCCTCAACTGGGCCTTGATTTGAGCTGAAAACAGGCCTCAGCTGGGCCCTGAATTAAGCTGAAAACAGCCCTCGGTTGGGCCATGATTTGAGCTGAAAATCAGTCCAAAAGGCTGGTCAGCAAACGTCCTCCAGCTGGTCCGTTAGGTGGGCCGAGATCAGCCCCTAGATGGGCTGTAATCCGGGCCACGATCTGGGCTGAAACCAGTCTTTGGTTTGGGCCATGTGCTGGGCTGAAATTAGTCCCAGAGCTGGGCCGAAATCAGAACCGAGCTGAAATCAGCCCAAAACCCCATGTTAAAACACAGTAGGCCTGTGCTAAGCCCGGCCTCAGTTTGGGTCCAATTTACATAGGTCTAGAACCCAATTTACTGTCAAGTCAACCAATGTGAGTAAACTTCCTCTCCCTAGGTAAATTTCATGATTTATCATCATCATTAGTGTTGCTATAATTATTGCAATTATTAAATGTGTTTAACCATTAATAGGTTAATTTTGCTAGTAGTAGTTATTATAGATACTTGATATTAACGATTATCATTATTAATGCTACTCTTACTTTGTCATTAGTACGTTATGGATTAAAAGATTAGTGTGTTAGTATTAATTGACAATTACTACTTATTATCACTTCACTTCTAATGTTATTATAAATTAATTATATGAATTAGGTTTCAACTATAAGACAAAGCCTATAACTAGATTAGTGGGTAACACTCTAAACCTAAGTAACCTAAACCACAAGTTATGATCTTAACCGTATATAGTACATAAAACTCGAATCTAACCATTCGAGTTGATTCACTCTTTCACTGGGTTGAGTTCTATTGTTGATAGGTTTACTCTCTGTGATATTATGGTAGGTTTCTTTTATGATTGTTATTATTATTATGAGTCACTATTAGTGTTATTGTGGGTTGCTATTAAATAATGTAATTTAATATTGGCCATTGTAATATTCATAAAATTAATAACTAATTCATTTTATAAATTTTATTCATCCATGATTCCAATTAACAATATCATTAATGGCCACACAAATTATAATACAAATCCTATAATCAAAATATAGAATCTAAGTATAGGACTAAACTCTAGGATAAAACCCTAAGTTCTACATCAAAACCCTAAAAACAAGTAATCCAAACCCTATATTATAATTAATCTTGACCATAAGTACTTTGTAGAAACTTGATCTCACGTACAACTTCACGATCCATGGTAAGATTCAATTCTAAGGGTGCACGCGCTTCCTAGCGATATCAGTTGACGATTCAAAGTATAAGGTGATGATTTCCTCTCTTTAAGCTTTCCATTTCCAAATTAGTTTAAGTAATAGTTTTTATTAAGAATCACGGTTGTTATCTTATAACATGCGACCTCTTATGAATTCTTAAGACATAATTTATATCTGACTTATACTTGATAATTGTGAATCATGAAAACATGCGATAGTTATTTACATGATAGCTCTTATTTTAATTTATAGATCACATCATAACCCAGTGTGATTATTATGCTTAGCATATGTCTACCAAGCCATAACTGTATATTTTCACATGAATTGTTGTAAGTCACTTATAGATTTATTTATTACACTTATTAGTGGGCAAGCCCTCTTGTGTATGTGAACCCATACTTTCGATGTAACAAGATGGAATGTGGTAAGAAGTAGGCCCTCGATTTAGAAGTTATAAGGGATATGAAACATTAATGTGAGATTTACCATCCATAGGGCATACGACTTGAGTGGCTTAGAAATAATTATTTTTAACAGCTCTAATCTAGCCTTACTTTACCCTTTTTGCCGTTTTGATTTGATGTTCCGTGTACCCTTTTGCCGCTGCGATTTGACATCTATCTCATGTTTTGATGTTTGCCCAACGTAGCTTCGATGGCCTATATCATGCAATGGTAATCCCTACTTATTAAATTTGATTGACCATTGGTCGACGAGCGTCCATTAAGCATCCTAAGATGAGAAAATCTCATGAGCCGGGAATAGTAGTCATGGGACATTATGCCCAAGCTGTAGGCCTACGCTGGGTGATGAGCCCCCCGTAATGACCATTGAGTTATTTAAATTGGCTGATTGTAATTGAAATAATAATGGGTTGGTTAATCATGCATTCATAGCATATTGGCGATGACGGGTGGCTAATTATGGATGCCGTAGCACGTGCCTTTTTCATTAGGGTATTGTTTCGCTAGCTCCCAGACCACCGACTATCGGCCTATTTTAATGACTTGGCACCATGCTGTACGAGATATGCTACGCTGGTGACCAGTGTTATACATGGGTGACGAGCCCATGTCTGACTGAATGAGCATTCCTAGGTCGATGATTGCATTGGTGACGAGCCCAAGTCCAACTGGATGAGCATCCCCAGGTCGATGTGTATTCACGCATCCATGCATTTAAAAGACTACATTATATATTGTTTTGATTAACTTGTTGATTTAATTATGCTTAGCTAAGGTAGAGGTGTGTAATCTTAAGAAAAATTCACACTGAGTTGGCCACTCATCCATCAAATATGTAATCGTATAGGTAGCACAAGTGACTTGAGTGATATTCAGGTTCAGACCGATGAGGAGCCGAGTGCAATTGCCAAGGATGCATAGTTGTACCTGCTTAGAGGAGCTGCGCGATCGTGCGGCTTATGTTTAAATGCATTTTAATATCTCTCATGTATTAAATTATGTAAATCCTATATTTGTTTATATCGAGACATTAGTTTGTATAAGTCATTATGAGCAGCCTCTTGTATATCCTAAATGTAATTACAAATTTTCATTTATGTTGATTTGTCCATTCTACATTAAACTGTTAACTTAGAAAGATATAAAAAAAAATGTATAAAATTTAGTTATCTATAGGTTAACACTCGGGTTTTTGAAAAACGAGTCATATACTCAGGTCATGAAAACACGGGGCGTTACACAACTACAATATTCAAATTTTAAGACATTTGGGCCATCCATTATCTCATACATTATATGTGGATCAACCATCATATGGAGCCCACCTTTGATATGGACCATCCATTATATGAGCCAAACCTTCAAAGTGGGTCTTCCATCATAGAAGGCCCATCTTAGATGTGGACGATTCATTACTAGAGGCCCACCTTGACGTAGGTCGTCCATCGTGTGGGGATAACCATCAATGCTAATTGTTCTTTTTGCGAAACTCCTCAGTGTCCACTACCCATCACCCATCACATGGAGTTCGCATTTGATGTGTCCATAGTGTGGGCCATACCTTCGAAGTGGATTGTCCACCATGTGGGGCCACTTTTAATATCCACCATTCATCTTGTGGGGTGCACCTTCTGTGTGGATCATCCATCATATGGCCCAGTTTGGATATGGGTCATCCATCATGCGAGACCTTAGAAGTGGACTACCCATTAGGTAGGGCCCACTTAATGTGGATCGTCCATTACGTGGGGCCACACTTTGATATGGGCCATCCATTATGTGAAGCCTACTCTGTCCATTATGTGGGCCCACCTTGATTTGGACCATTCATTGTATGGGGCCCCTCCTTCAATACGGGCATTATGTGGGGCCCCTGGGTTGTTCATCATGTAGGCCCACCTTTGATCTGGACTGCCCATCAAATGGGACCCACTTGATGTGCATGTTCCATCATGCTGGGCCACACTTTGATGCGTGGAGTCTGTCATGTAGGGCCACCTTTAATGTGAACCACTCATTACATAGGCTCACCTTAACGTGGGGCCCCACGTTCAATATGAGTCTTTCATCGTGAGGGCCCACCTCTGATGCCCACCATCCATCGTGTGGGTCCCACCTTTGTTGCATACCATATATCATGTGGGGCCCATTTGATGTGGATAGTACAGTATGTGGGACTCACCTTTGATGTCCACCATCCATCACATAGGCTCCACCTTTGTTGTGGATTGTCCATCACATGGCGCCCAACCTTCAATATGGGTCATTCATCATGTGGGCCCACCTTTAATTTCAACTTTCCAGCATGTGGTCCCACATTCAATGTCTACCATCCATCATATGGGTCCCACTTTGATGTGGACCATACATCAAGTAGGGCCTGCTTGACATGGATTGTCCATTGTATGGGGCGATGCTTTGATGCAGGCCATCCATCAGGTGTGGTATGTGTCCATGCATTATGTGGGCCCACCTTTGATGTGGACCACATGTGGGGTCCAGCATGTGGTCCCACATTCAATGTCTACCATCCATCATATGGGTCCCACTTTGATGTGGACCATCCATCAAGTAGGGCCTGCTTGACGTGGATCGTCCATTGTATGGGGCCATGCTTTGATGCAGGCCATCCATCACGTGTGGTATGTGACCATGCATTATGTGGGCCCACCTTTGATGTGGACCATTCATCATGTGGGGTCCACCTTCAATATAGGTCATTCATCACGTGGGCCTACCTCAAAGTTCAAGGAGAAACTTGTCCAATAATTAGTTCAAAATATCTACCCGCTTAAGCTAAATAAGCTCCGTTTCAAAAAGTAACCCATCCCTAACTTATAAAATCGGAGCTTATTTGCTACTTTCTAAACAAATAAGCATTTTGATTAGACTTTTACCAAAAAGTCTTAAAGCTTATTTTTTTCTAGAAATAGGCCAGTAATCTCTTATTTGTAGAGATGCCCAATGCCCTCTAACAATTAAGTAATAATAAATGGTAATTTTTAGTTCAAGATATACCTAAACTAACAACCATAATTTAGATGGTTTCATTCAAATTGCTTGTATGCAACGTGTTTTATTTCTAAATGCTATCATCCATCACACTCTGCTAGAGTATCAAGGATTTTCTCTTTTAAAAGGTGATAAACGATCACCTTAATCATCTCCAAGTAGTGAATGATAAGACTCCGACTGTTAATGGACTAGTCCTGGGTAGGTCTTGGCCGGAAATTTGAACTGTTTTAGGTTGAGTTGTCGGGCCAGCCCCATTTAAAATTTGAAATTTCAAGCTTGAGCTCGGCCCATTAACACCCTTAAATAAGACAATTCACATGGCTTCAAATTGAGGAGATTCCAAGAACATGTGCTAATGTTGGCACATGTAATAGATTTGGAATGCTCCTCCGGGGGCTCATTGAAAAAAAATAGGATTGCATGAATTAGGCTGACCCACTGGTTGGATAGGCCTCAAGTTTATCATAATAAAATGGACGCTTAAAAAAAGAAGTTGACCCACAGTTTGTGTTCAACGAACCCATGTCAATTGTCATGCCATGGGTTTAGCACATGCGCAATACGTTATTGGACGTGCTTGGAATCTCCTTTTCTTTCCTCCTTGAATGAACTAGCCTTTCCTCACCTCTCATTCCTTGGATTTGGAATACCCTCGATTTGGAATTCTTAGGTTATGTTTGACACCCAATCCAGAATCTCCTATAATTCCAATTAACTATTGGAGTTTGAATTTAATTACTAAATCAACTTTAATATCCCTAATTAGTGTGCATATGTGATGTTTGACACAATGATTGTAATTAGCCCACAAAAATATATACTATAGCAAAAAATAATGAAATTAAAAGCCTCGGATGAGCCACGAGTATAAGATCACAACTAAGTGACTAACCAACATTTTTTTAACGGTTAATTTAAATGGCCAATGTTTGGACTACCTAGATCATTCTATTGATGTAAATTAAGCGATGCATTTGATAATTTAATTGTCATCAATGGGCCCACACATATAATAGATTAGCACCCTAGTGGCACATATGTTATACATGCAATTCTCATGCCTTCAAAAATGAGAAAAAGAAAGTTCGTAATCTAAGCACAAGTAAGGGAATGTAAAGCTCACCAAAAGTGAGGAGTTGAAATCCCTTGGATTGGATATATCTCAGCTACCCACCAAATGATTGATGCATTTGAAATACAGGTATATCCACCCTCCCAATTGATTAATGGATTCGAAATGCCCTCAAATCTCTCCAAATTCACAGTGCCAAATGATCCTTAAGAACACACCAAATTACTAGGTTGCCAACATGCTATTTGAGCTAGGTATAGGTGTACTCCTACCATACTTACCAGTGGATAGTGCATTTACATCATGTCTGCCTAAAATGGTCACTGTTCTGGTAACTCCTTCATTGTTAGTATATCCGTTGGATATTGAGTTCTTATTTATAATTTGATATTAAAAATTATGAACACCTTAATTTTAAAATACTAAAATTATATTTTAAAATAAACAAACTAAAAAGACAACCTTTCCTTATTATTGTTTTTTGGTAAGAACATATGTATATTTTTAATTAAAACAGGAACCAAACTAAGCTACAAAGAAGTCAAGCCAAGCGGTTAAGATAATGGCCTAGCTACACCCCAAGAAAAAGAAGATTAAAACCTTTAAGCTTATTAGGTTTGGAGGTCCACTCGATAATTAGCAACCTTACCCTTTGAGGAATAGTCTTCACCTACTAACTCTCCTTACGAAAGCATCTATCATTTATTTCTTTCTTTCCATAAGGACCACCGTATAGCAAGTAAGAATATTCTCCATGATAATGTCATTTGTTTCCCTAAATTGACTCTGTACCAGGCTTCTAAGAGATCACCCGCTGTTGAAAGAAAGGACCGCGAGATTGTAAATTGGGACAAGATGTCTGATCAAATCATATTAATAAAACAACAATGAATAAATAAGTGGTCCACCATTTTCTGGTTCCCATGCAATCGCCCTCTCATTAACACAGGTGTCTTTGTCCAATTAATATGATTTTGGAACTATTTAATTCGAGATAGAGATAATATTTGCCGCGTATACAACAAGTGCTCGTGTATTAAGGATTGTACACCGCTAGAGTAAAGCTATGGTCCAAACTCAAACGGGGAGTTATTTAATAGTCCGGCTGCCCATGATACCTGATACAAGGCATACATTGACTTATGTTCAACCGATTAAATTCTGGGACCCACTCTACGTGGCAGTTCAAAATATTAGTGCCTGCGTATCATCCATCGCCAGAGTATCAAAGCATTTTTCCAAACTAAAAATAGGAGGAGGGCATTCTGAATTGTGGAGACAGACCGGGAGCTCTCTCCTCAGAATTCTCTCCAACCGCGAGAGAGAGAGAGAGAGAGAGAGAGAGAGAGGGTCTTCAATATCTGCGCAGTCGATCTCGTCCGTCCATCGCGTGGAGCACGAATCCAGATGGATCAGATCCTGAACAAGGCGGGGAGTTACTGGTTCAGCAAGAAAGCCAACAAAGAGATCAATTCTGTCGGTGATGACATCAACGTACGTTCTCTCTCTTCCAAATTCCCCCAATTAGGGTTCCCTTTCCTTCCATGATTTAAATTTCTTTTAGAATCTCCACTATCTCCTCGTTTAGTTTCTATTCCCATCTTCTCATTGCCTTGAATTTCCCTCATTTAATTGTAATCATGTTTGAAATTCAGATGTCTGCAATTGGGAATGTATGTTTCTATCAATGAAAACTCTAATGTCAGTTTCAGCGCCAATCTTCTGTGGCTTATTTTGGTAATTGGAAAATTCAATACTGCCACTCAATGTTTGCGGGTTTAATCGATGATTCGATTCCATCTTCGAATTCGTGGAAAATTCACCAAGCAACAGCTCATCCATTGCATTTATGAAGCATGTAGTTATGTCCGATGCGGTGTTTCTTGGAAAATTCACCAAGTGATAGCTCATCCATTGCATTTACGAAGCATATAATTATGTCTGAAGCAAAACGGCTGCTTTTCATGTGCCACACGAGGAATCAGGCCCATGGGACAAGGTCGTGCGGTTCGGGCACTTCCATTTGGTGGGTCCCACTCTGGATGGGTTAATATCAATGGTGTTATGCTGGGCTGCACCATGGATAGGTTGTGGTATCAAAATGGCATGAATTGGAAGGTTGAAGCAATATGATTTGGTGGGCTTATTGTTGGTAAGAAGCTTTATTTGGAAGAAAAAAAGGAAAATACAATAACACTTAACAGTTTGAGGGAGAGAGGCAATGAGGATCTGATAGCAAGCGAGCCTTTTGTCACTCCATATGGGACATAGTAAAAGGACCGGGAAGATCAAGAACACATTCCAAATCTTGATAGAAATGAAAAGTAGGCAATATTGGCGTAGAAGTGGATGCCGACTTGGTCCTAAAATCCTACCACAATCGAAGGCCCCAAAGAAGAGGAGCTAGAAAGTTGATGAAAGAAAGAGTTGAAGAGGAGAAGGCTTTGGTGAAGAGCTCTGGCTTTCCCCTCATTTGGATCTTTGATTGAGAAAGGAAGGGGAAAGGCCAACTCCTAAATTATCTCTAAGGAGGCCTGTAACCCCTGCAGGACTAGGATTGCTAGGCAAGCTGCCATCAGATTTTAGGGGGGTGGAATGGGAGTTGGTTATTGTATGTCTGGCACTTTCCATTTATTTCACCTAGTTTGTGAAGTGTACTTGTCTTTCCTGCCAGATGCCCCGCATTATCATGAAGGGGCCATTTTCCAATAGATTTTCCCTCTAGGAAGAGTAGGACTGGAGCCCCACCCATCAACCACTTCGGTCACTTCTTTTGTCGATGGTATCAACACCCAATGGATATAAAAAAAATCGAAAGAAATGACTCCTTTATCTTGCATGGATAAAGTGGTCGAACCAACTCCACCTCCCATCACATGAACCAAATCATCATCATTGTTGTTATAGCCTTGTACCAAGTATTTATGATTTGGATTGTGTTACATTACCATTTCTTTCCAAGTCCCTATCCTCAACAATTTTACAAGACTTCATAACCATGGTATTAAGTAATGGTATCAGCAAGTTGGTTGATACAATACGGACTGTATCTGCTAATGCGGCCTCAGTGTCGATCGATACAACCTTATGGTAGCTGGTTTTTATGGTCAATGGTAATTCCCAATGTGTGCCATGTTGTGCATGGCTAATGCGGAGAGAGTTGACCACCTCTTCATGCATTGCTCTTGCTCGAAAGATACAAGCTTCCTTAGTCTGTTCAAGGTGCCATGGGTGATGCCGAGATCAATTGGCGACTTAATCCTGGCTTGGCATGGTGTTGTGTTTGGGAAACAAAGAAGAGTGTTTCTTTGTAGTCGAATGGGCCTCTAGTATAAAGGCAATGGAGGATTGTAATTTTTCCTTTCTTCGAAGGGTGTAATTCTTTGCGCCATCTAGGCGCCTTCTTAATAAAATATTGTTACCTTTAAAAGGAGCAAGACTTAATTTTTATAAGAAAAAAATCTCAAATTGTTTGTAAAATTCTAAAAAATGTGAGGATCCCAAATATGTTTTTTTTTGGTTTTGGAAATGTTTTTAATGGTGTAAAGGGCCATTCTTTGGTAAGAATGCTATTTGTTAGGCAATGTAAGTTGACCAACTAGGCTCTTATCAAACACAAATCAAACATGCTTTAGTGGATTTGGGCCCGTCATACATAATCCTCCATTGCCTCTAGTATAAAGGCAATGGAGGATTGTAATTTTTCCTTTCTTCTAAGGGTGTAATTCTTTGTCCCATCTTGGCGCCTTCTTAATAAAATATTGTTACCTTTAAAAGAAGAAAGACTTAATTTTTATGAGAAAAAAATCTCAAGTTGTTGGTAAAATTCTAAAAAATGTGAGGATCCCAAATATGTTTCTTTTTTTGGGAAATGTTTTTAAGGTGTAAAGGGCCATTCTTTGGTAAGAATGCTATTTTTCAAGCAATGTAAGTCGACCAAATAGGCCCTTATCAATCACAAATTAAGCATGATTTATTGGATTTGGGCCCGTCATGCATAATTACAATAAAAAATGATGGAAAATGACAAAAAAATGATGGTTAATCCCTTCATTTAGTATTTCCTAAAAAGTTCACTGTTTCGGTTCGTTAAATCCCACTCAAATTTTGTGTTTTGATCCTCAAAATAGGCCTAGATCTTATTTAAATTTAGTTTCTAAGATTCCTTCATGGTTGAAATGAATAAAGAAGTGGAAAAACGAGAGTAAAATTGAAAATAAATACTCTCATAATGGGCCTTCATGGCCGTATTGGCCTATAATGACCATATTAGTCTTGTAATGGTGCGATGAGGGGTATGTCGGCCTGTATTGGCTGATATTGCCCATTTTTCTCATCATAGACAATTCATCCCCGCATAACAGGGGTGATTGTTTCCTTTACATAATGGCCTACATAGGCAGAACATTATCCTTTTAATAACAAGTTCATAACCCTTCTCACTTCCTTGAGCAAATTCCTTTTAGGTCTTCTTTGCATCCTCCTTTCAGGCCCTTTAACCTCCATCAAAGTTCTCCACGTTACCTAGACCATCTCTATCTTTCGTTACATGTCTGTATTAATCTGATGGTCCCTCTAACGCATGAAGCAAGCCATCATCATGGCATTATCCTTCCTATTTGGCGTCAATCTTCTACGAATCGTGTTTCGCCAACCATTCTTATCTAAGATCGCATCCACAATAAGTTTACAAGCCTTCATATGTTTTTTCATCACCCAAATTCAAGTCATGTTAGGTCTTCTCCTCGTTGAACCTTCAATCGCCAATGCTTTAAATAGCGTGCGTAGCACAACATAGTGTACAGTATGCTACGTAATGTAATTCTTGCGCTATGTAGCGCTTGAAGATAGCATTTTACTCTATAGTGTACGTTATTTGGTGAGCAGTGTATGTTACAAAATATGTAGTGTGGAGCATAAATAGCATATTCTGCAACAAATTTTGTTTTTAACCTTTAAAACTTAGGTTTTTTTTTTTTTTTTCTTTTTGTTTTGGTTTAAGACCTTTATGTTAGTTCAACAATCGCCTTTGAAAAGAAATGTTAGTTCAACAATCCATCAAAATATGGTGGCAGCTCATCCTCCTCAAACATGGCACTAAAGTATAGCTGTCTAGATTGTCCAAAATGTGGGTCTTCTGTGGGTGGAGTGTATCTTTGGATTTACACCTATTAGGCAATCATAACCAATGTTTTGAGTATCGACGATATCGGTCGATATATCCCACGATATATCTTGTATCCCATCTGTGCAATATGAAATACACAAGTAATGGGATATATCACATATCTCAGATGTTCAATCTTGTGAGCATTTTCGATTTTTGAATGTATTCCTTGTGTTTCCACACGTCGTCTTACATTTATAAATTATATGAGTATTCTTTGAATATACTTGCATCAATTTAGGTAGACAACACATAGGTTAAGACCCCATACAAAGAAAACCTATTATGTGCACTTGTTTTTATTTATTTATTTATTTATTATTATAATGCTTTGATTTAATAGTGTGTATTGATGCCTTTTTTAACAAGCATTGAAATTTCATTGAAAAATTCGATCAATTTCCCAATGTTTTCCCATGTTTCTAATAACAATGATACATTACGCGATACAATTGATATATCCCATGCGATAACCGATACGTATTCTGATGTAGGACAATTAACCACTTGCTTTAAAAGCTCGAATTGTTGGAGCATGGTGAATTAATCCATTTATCTCATATCCTAGGTCCCACATTTCATGGGTTAGGACCCCGGCCGAAGCCCCCTCATGGGCCCCAAATCACATGGGTACCGCCTCACACGGGCCTCCCACCCCAAGTGTGTCCCCGCATCCCACAGGCTACCCCACTCGAGCCTGGTGTGAAATGTGCATTAATCACCCTTGGTGAGGAGTCTCGAACACGAGACCTCCCCCGTGGGCCTTGCCCACCCCGAGTGTGCCCCTGCTTCCCACAGGCAGCCCCACTCGAGCCCGGTGTGAAAATGCCCCTGCATTATATTCGTGTCCCAAGGGTGCGATACATAACGCGATACCGATATTTCGAACGTTGATTATAATCATCTGTATTGCATGCCAAGTGTAAAGTTACAACCATTCTTAAATGGTGTAAAACTAGTACAAGAGGCTAGCTTTATAAAACATGGCTAGCTTTATAAAACATTAGGCTTTCAAATTTCTAAAGCCCCGAGTGTTTAATCCCTCTACTGCACTTCACCTTTGGCCTAAAATTTTGCCCTTTTGATTCTAGTGATCCACGACAAGATTTTAGTTGATCAACCGGACCTATAAGAGGATCTAATGGTCGTATTTTCAAGAGCATTGGAACTGAAGCAAATAAGAAAATTGAATCTCCCTTTTCAAGTTTGTATGTCTGTGGATCTCTTTATTTGTATTATGTATATATAGAATCTATTCTAAAGTTCGATAGAGGTGTATTCTTGCCTATAGTATCTCGTAACGAGTTCTATTCCATTTTGGATGAAGATTTAGGGTTTTCTTTTGGAATATTTCATATCCCCCCCTCCCCTCCCCCCCATCCCTTGGGAGGCTGGTTCCTATGCGATGTTGTAGAATAGGCTTATTCTACAACACTTCTAGGTGTGGGGCTTACTTTGGTGTGTGTATGGCATGGCACGCCACCCATCCAACCATCATGTGGGCTGCCATGCTACAATAAGGTGTTTGGGTGGCCATGCATTGTTTTATATGGCGTGGCCCACCTAATGATTGTATAACCATGCCTTTTGGGAGATCGTCAAGAGCAAGGATCCAAAAATAAGGGATTGCCCAAATAAATGATTCAACTATTTGGGAAATAGAGTTTCCTACATGTTTAAATGCATGGAAATTGGCAAATCCAACGAGGCAAGAAGCAAAAGGTTTGCCTTGGAAGTATGGAGACTACCAAACCCCGAAGTCATTTTTCTCCAGTTGATGTACACTTCTTAAGCATGCACACAAGCTCTCGATAAGGTGACAACCCCTAAGGTTTTGTCTAAAAATGAGAGTGCAACTAAGTGTGCCCCTTATGTCACACCAATTGCTAATAATGATATCTTTGTAACTCTCCAAAGCATGTTGGATTGTCCTTCTAGCATTCCTTTCTACCATCCATAACCAATTCATTGGTTGTGTGCTTAGGATCCTCCAATTGATTGGGCATTTGGATTGGGAGAATGTCTTGCGAAACATTAGAGGAGAATTTGTTTGATTCTGAATTTTGTATGATGTTTACAGAAAGTTAAATATTTTAGAAGCAATTCTTTCTTGTGAACAGTAAACACTGCCACTTATCATGTACTCCAACACAAACCCCCCTCCCCAACATAAAAAAAGAAAAAAGAAAGCAGAATGGCCATTTCACTTAGACCATGGGGTGACCGAGTTAGGTTTGGCTGATGAACAATATCATAATGTTTGACTCAAACCCCTGAGACTTGAAGGATCCGAGTATAACAGTGTTTAGCTTCTCATTGAGATGAAGATCTCTCAACTCTCCAACTTTTCTAATTTGTCAATGATAAACAATATGATTTGGTGTTTGTGAAAAAATGAATAAGTAAAGTCTACGTCTTTTAATTCAAGCAAGTTCTTCCATTGTTACGGAAGGGTTCCTCAGACTCTTGGAGTCGACCATTCAAAGATCTTCTCACATGTGGCAATGCTTCACTTGGTACGTGTGGCTATTTCCTTTGCTGCAAATTTGCATTGGCCACTCTATTAGCTTGATGTTAAGAATGCTCTTCTTTATGGAAATCCGGTTGAAGAAGTTTACATGGAGTGATCACTTGGGTTTGTTGCTAAAGAGAGTTAGATAAGGTATGCCTTCTCAAGAAATCAATTTATGGGTTGGAATAGTTTCAAAGAGCTTGGTTCGATAAGTTCCGTAAGCCGGTGTTCGAATTTGTGATGAAATGTAGCTAGGTTGACCACTGTTTTTGTAAGGCGAAGTGGGATGTGCACTATTATGTTGGTTGTATCTGTAGATGGCATCATCATGAAGGTAGTGATAGACTAACAGTATAGGCATTGACAAGCTGAAGAAATTCTTACAATAACATTTTTATACGAAACATCATCGTGAAGGTAGTGACAATATATGTTTTGACAAGAAGAAATTCTTACAACAACATTTCTATATGAATTATGAAGGACTTAGGTCATCTTTGGTATTTCTTGGGCACTGAGGTGTGACCAGGCCTAGGAGGGCATTAAGTTGTCAGTCCAAGGTGTTCCAAAACGGTAATGGTGGCCGTAGCGGGCACCACCGTTACCGTTATGATACGGGCTGTAACGGCTGTTACGACCGTTTTTTATTTTTTGAAAAAACTGTTACTAGACTGTTACGGGGCGTTACAGGCCGTTACGGACCGTTAAGGCCTGTTTTTCTGTAACGGCCGTTATGGCTGTTTCGACCTCGTAACGCGTAACGGTTATGACCGTTACCGTTACGTAACGGCCATTACATAATTGATTTTGAATACGTTGCTTGTCACAACGAAAATATGTGATGGATTTACTGGATGATATAAGTCTTCTAGGACCCAAGCTCGTCGAACCTCCTGCGGATACAAATAAAAACCTTAGTGTGAATCAGGATGAGTTAGTTGACGATACAGGGAGATATCGTCAATTTGTTGGGAAATTATCTAAAATTGGAAAATTAATTTATCTAATGATTACGCAACCTAATATTACATATCCCATCAACGTGTTTAGCCTATTTATGTAGGCTCCCTAGGTCTCTTATAAGGTTGTGTTTGTTTTCCTCAGTTATTTAGAGGTAGCTGTTGGTCATGGAATCCTCTACAAGTGGTATGATCATTTTCAAGTGGAAGGATATTTTAATGTAGATTAGGCTGGTTCTTCATCTGATAGGTGATCTATACCTGGCTATTATACTTTTGTAAGTGGCAACCTTGTTATTTGGAAGAGTAAGAAGCAAAGTGTTACGGCCCTTTCAAGTGCTAAGGTATAATATAGGGCAATGGCCCATTCAACATGTGAACTCATTTGGCTACGAATATTGATGTGAGAACTTGGGGTTTATAGTTGAGTTCCCATGAGGTTGTATTATGATAATCAAGTAGCCTCTTATATTGTCAACTAACATCTATTGTGAGAGGACCAAGCGCATCGAAGTTGATTGCCACTTCATCCGAGAGAAAAAGTTGCTAGTAAGAAAATTTGCATGGTATTCAAAGTCCTGAGATCAACTGGCAGGTATGTTTGCAAAAGTACTCAACTAGATTGTCTCTTTGTCAAGTTGGGTATTCATGATATGTATGCCCTAACTTGAGGGGGAGCATTATCGGATATGGGTTGTTCTATGGCCCTACACAGCCATCGACATAATGGATATTCTTGCTTCTGTTATTAATAGCAGTATTGTAGTTATTGAAAATCATGTTTATAAACAAGAGAGGGGAGGCATGCAAACCCTAATTTCTCGTTTTCTCTTCCTCTCATTCTTTCTCCCCTTTTCTTCTTATCTCTCTTTCATCAATCATGTAACATATGGGAAATTATTATGAGGTTGTAGAAAGTGGGGTTCAAAACGAGTAGTGATTAGAAGGTGGAAGAATCCATAGTTTTCTATGGTCGCTCTCTCCTGTTCTATAAAATAATTCGCAAATTGTTGTTATTAGGCGGCATCAAATAGGTCCACGCTCATGGAGTTTTTCTTTCATTCTTGCTGAGATTTTGGAATTTTCGGATTTGAGAATTTCTTTTGGTCATATCTCAATGGAGGCTAATGCAAGAGCTCTTAGGCAAAAAGGTAGTGTCGTGGTTGCCCTTGTTACTAGGGAGTTTTTGCTGTTCATTATCATGTAGAAGGTTAAAATACAAATGACAATGAAAAGACTCTCTCTCTCAGCTTCATGTATGTACAGCAGCCAACCCGTCCAAGAAGGTTGCCCCATGATAAAAATTAGACGCCCCCAAAACAGGCCGATCGTATTTGGGTGGTTGATCACTGTTTTCTATGGTGAAGCCACCTGATGAACGTAAGCCCTGATTTCTAGGGGGTCCATACTGGATAGTGGGGTGACCCTGTTGGACAGGTTTCATGCCATACAGACAACATGGTGGGGACCAAAAGCAACTAGTAACATGAATTTTCATGTACAAATAGTTGGGCATGAAACTTCCCTATATCGGAAAAATGATAAATGGTTAATCTGGCCTCAATATATACACATACCCTAGCATGGCAAGTCTTTCTGCATGTAGTAGTTGTAACTTCAGCATGCTTAAGCTGGTAACTTGTTTCTATTTAGAATCCTTGAGTGTTTCCATCAAAGACAATGTTAGAGTATATTACTTGTTGGGGGTTTTTAAAACTGACTCCTATTATTTCCCAATAGCATCACATAATCAATGTTTTAAAAAAGGATTATCAATTTATAACGGCCGATCGGCATTACCATTATATAGTAATAATAGCTATCATGAAATGGAAGACGGGGAAATTGGGACCTGAAAAGGTGGGGACTACAGGAAAATAACAGTTTTATTATAAAGATGGCATAATATTCCATAACATAACGCCACTGTGTTAAGGAAAAAAGTCATTTTCACAAGTAACAGCTGTTGTTGAGAAAATAACGGTCGTCATCAGACATCTATGACTCAATGCAGAGTTGCTTTTCCCACTGACAGGTGTATTATGATGTTTCATAAAACCTTGGAAGTAGTGCCACACATTTGGTTAAAATCCTAATAGTGTCTTTAGTAAAAGTCCAAGGTATTTTGTAACGGTTATGGTGGCCATGATGGCCACCATAGCTAACTTTACAAGACAGGTTGTAACGGCTGTTATGGCTCCCGTAACGGCCCTTACGGTCTCTTTTTTTATTGAAAAAAAATAATCCAAAGAACCTGTATTGGCCCCGTAATGGACCATTACGGCTTTTATGTGGGGCATAATGGGCCGTTATGGGGGGCTTTAACGGCCTTTATGGGTCATTTTTATTTTTTATTTTTCCGTAATGGCCGTTATGGCCTTTAGGACCTGGTAACGTGTAACGTTGCCACCGTTACCTTTACGTAACGGCCTACACACCATGAATAAAACTTGACCCCTTCCCTTTTATTAACTTGCTTGTGCTTGTTAGTCAGTCACATGGCATCTTCTTCTTCTTCTTTTTGGCGAATGATTAATATAATTAAAAACCAAAAAAGAAAAAACAAAGCAATACAACACAGCAGGCACCATGGCTGCTCGAATGAGGCTAAAGAACTACACAATAAAAATGAAAAAGCCAAAGGCTACAAAGTCCCCATGGCCCCATGATATCCTCTTGTTGAGAGTGCCAGCGCAATGTAGTGCTTTTGGTTCTTTGCAGGGCCCACTTCCACTTAATTCTTCTTAGTGTCTCTCTTTATTAATCTTTACCCACTTTTGTCCATGTTTTGTCTTTCTTATCAATGCTGACACATTTTGCGTGCCTAAGCCTGTTTGTGTCTATTATCTTAATTTGTTGTTCAGGTTGGTCATATTTATAATCATTCTATTAATATGACTGGTTGCCCTGTTGGACCGGATCCTAGAGAAGGCAATTTCTAGTGGCCTATAAATTATAAGAATTTCACTGTGTTGAAGTATCTTATTAAGATGCTCTTGCATAACTATGATAGCTGGATGCAAATGTTGATCGTGCTCAACTATTTTAGCCATATTTTGTTGTATCTTTCTTCATTCTGTCCAGTTATTTCATATTATTTTATAATCTTAATATTCTCCTGACATAGTCGTCTTGCTATGAAATTAGTCATTGTCTAGCAGCATCGAAGGCGGGGCAAAATGGTTGGTTAATAAACTCAAAGGTGATTTCCATTCATCTTCTCACTTTTGAATATCTGTTCATTGTCTCGTTTTGTTTTTTTTTTTGTTCTTCTCCGTATCCATCCTTGTTTTACTTTATTTATTTATTATTTATTATTTTGTTGATTGGAATATTAGCATCACAAAGTAAATAGGAATTCTTTAGTCCTTGCTCGAAGATATGCTTAAGTTTGCTAACAAGGGAAGAAAGATGAAGTACTTGCATATATATTGTCATTCCTGTTTTCCGAGCATTTCCATGTTCATTGTCCTTTTTTTTTTTTTTGTTCTTCTCCGTTTATCAGTCCTAATTGTCCTTTATTTATTTATTAATTATTTGTTGATTGGAATATCATCATCACAAAGTTAATAGGAATTCTTTGGTCCTTGCTCGAAGATATGCTTAAGGAAAAGTTTGCTATCAAGGGAAGAAAGATGAATTACTTACATATATTGTCACTCCTGTTTTCAGAGCATAAAGTTGTCCACTTCCATGAAAATTTGGGGATTGGAGAATTCATTAATACTGGAATATTCAGATATCTGACATTATTTTTTTGTTGTTGTTACTATTATTATGTGTATCAGTGATCTTATTAAAATGACCAGAACATTAAGATCATTTGGTTTGTTTTGGTTTGCCAGGCAGTAAATTGAATCCTAGCTTGGATAGACAGTACAACTGGCAAGCAACAATGTTGCCATTTCTTTTTTGGCTATTTGAACAAAATGCTAATTGAAGATGGGACACTTAAATCTCTGAATCTTGGTGTCTCATCTTCCAAAAGAAAATATTCCTACCAAAAAACTAAGAAAAAAGCACAAAATGCTTCAACATCGTAAGGTGTTCCAGTAGGAATATTTTAACCGCTCAGTCAATGTTTTATTTGATTTATTAAGTCATCACTCCTGCATGTGCATAGATAAGTAAACCCTAAAGGTTATACCTGTGGGTTGTGGCATGGAGATCATGGGTTGAATCATGGTTTACCTGCCAAAAAGTTTCTGAGGTTGCTTCTCCCTGCTTCTGATGCATGGGGTATGAAATACTGGCTTGGTGATGCAGGAAGAAAACCCAAGTGGGTTGTAAACCCTAAAAATCAGCCATGTCCAGTTTCTTTTCCTCAAGAACTACAATCTTGAAGAGAATTGCAGGATATATTGAAAAAGTGGGTAAATTCCAAGAGAGGGATTGAATTTAAACTGGGGGTGAGGAATACAGTTTTGGAAGGACATTTGGGTGAGAGATGAAAGTTTAATGCCATGTCATAATACCTGACTGTAGCTTGACCTGTTTCTATCAGCAGTTCGGTCTCAAATGGTCCAACATGTGACGTGATGCATATGTAACTATATAAAATGGTACTTGTCATGAGTTGGTAGCACCTATTGTACAGTGCTTAGGATCCTGACTATAAAATGGTACCTGTCATGAGTCAGTAGGACCTATAGTGGAGTGCTTAGGATCCCAATCTTTAAACTGGGAGGTCGATGGTTTGACTCCGGGCCCCTCTTAAATACTGTCAATGGGCTGGACCAGCCTATTTTAAGCCTGGCTGGATTTGTAAAAGGGCTTCAAGTATAGAGACGGATTTTCAATTCTTTTAGAATCTCATGAGCGTGTAAAGGAACTAGGCTGAAGTTTTCAAAGGTTGGGAAGGAAAACTCTTTGGAGAATACTATCCTTTGCTATTTTCTGGGGTTGTTGGAAGGAGAAAGATTTCTTCAACAAGTTCTTGGCTTGGCACCATAGGAGAAACTTAATGATGTTATCAACAGTGTTCGAAATATCAGCATCGCACCCTTGTGATACAAACACATATCGGTTATTGCACGGGATATTGTATCGGATAATTTGTCGCACTTTTTGGAAAACATGGGGAAACATTGGGAAAATGGTTGAATTTTTTAATGAAGCTTCAAGGATTGTTAAAAAAAAAGACCTTAATACACACTTCTAAATCATAACATCTCGAAAAAGACGTGTACATAATAAGTTTCCTTTGTATAGGGTCCTAAGCTATGCGTTGTCTGACTGAACTAATGCAACTATATTCAAATTGAATGTGTAACGTTTAGAGTGTATGTGATGATCATTTCATCAAACACTCCTAAATAGTTCAAAATTAGTCTCAATTGACAGCTGGTTGAAGGAAAGTTTCGAAAAAAATAATATTTTAATAATTTTAATTAAAAAATAATTTTTATTTTTCAAAATTGACAAGGACTTAACAAATCAACAGATCAGCCATCATACATGCTTGATTTCATGTTTGGAGTGTAACATTGAAAGCAATTTAGGAGAAATTGGGGAAAATTTGAATTTCCCCAATTTTTCCTAAATCAGACCACCTACACTCAAATTTCGAAATTATAGTGTATGTGATGATCATTTCATCAAATACTCCTAAATAACTCGAAATTAGTCTCAATTGATAGCTAGTTGAAGGATTTTTTTTGAAAAAACATGGAGAACATGAAGAACCAATGGATATTGAAATCAAAGCTCCAACTCCATGATTTTTCATGCAAAATATGAAGAACCAATGATTTGCAACCATTTGACACTGATTTAACATAATTTCAGCAAAAAAAAGGGATCAGAAATTGAAAATGCTTATCGGATCGAACATGTGGGATATATCGGCACTATCTGTGCGTTTCGTATCACATGGGTGGGATACAAGATATATCGTGGGAAATATCAGCTGGTATCGTCGATATTTAAAACATTGGTCATCAATGGGTAGTTGATAAAATGGGTTCTTGTCAAATTGGATTTCAAGCGGCAAATGCCTTGGCTATACTAAGGCATTGGAAAAAGATGGTGGAAATTACGGTTTGGAGCTCATAGAAAAATTCAGGTGGAACCACTGCCATTCGGTATATGGAAGTTCCATTAGGAATCATTGGCGGTTGGGACTCGTGTAGTTAGAGATCAAAGCGGCAATATTTGGTGAAAATTTCCAGGCCAGCAAGGACATTGCCAAAAATTTGTTGGCTAGCAAGGAGATTTGATGGGATTGAGGAGGAACTGAGGGCTTTAAGAGAAATGGTTGAGATTCTCTCTCTCTCTCTCTCATCATTCACCCAAGAATTAATTGTGGAAGCTGACTCTAGAAATGTTATCCCATGGGTGGTTCAATTGAGACTCAAAGTTGTGGAGATCATCATCTGCTTCTAGGCTAAAGTTAGCATTTACTTATAATATAGAGATGCTGCTTTCATGAATCTGTTCCCCTTAAACTAATGTATTCATCATCATCATCACAATCAACATCATCTGAGCCTTATCCCAACCAGTGTTTAAATTATCGGCGATAATATCGAATTGTTGCCGATAATATCGGTATTGTTGGCTCAGCGATACTGAAACCCCATTTATTTGTTTCGGTGCCAGGTATTGCCGATAATCTCGCCGATAATATCGCATTGTCGATATTTTCGAAATGTCGCCGATATTTCACTGTTCCCACCAACCATGGGTGAGAACTGTAGCCAACAACCCACCTTTATCGATAAAAAGAGGATGTCGGCGATAAAATCGTCGAGATCAAAAACAAAAAACACAAAAAATACCTGTTTTTCGCCCCGATCTGTTTGAAGACTCGAATTCACAGCTGTTGAGTGCAGATTGGCAACTTTCCGATAAGATTCAACCCCAAAAAAAATCTATTTTTCCATCGAAAAATCCTCTGGCAACTTCTCCAAAAAAGAATCGGCTTGCGAGCCGAGATCTTGTTGGAAAGTAGAGGTTTTTTTTTTTATTATTTAAAATTTGGGATGAGGGAGAGGGATTTTCGGGTTGAAAATCGGTAGAAATTGGTGGGAAGGAGATGAATTTTTGAAAATTTTGGATGGGGAGAGGGATTTGCAAAGTTATTTAGAAATTGTTTTTGGGGGGGGGGGGGGGGGCGGTTTCGGTGCTTTGACGGTGTAGGTCGGTGCTCCGTGGGCCCCACCATGATGCATCTGTTGTATCCATGCTGTCCATTAATTTTTAAATATCATTTTAGAGCTTGATCCAAAGAATGAGGTAGATCTAAAACGTTGGTGGACCACACCACGGGAAAACAGTAGTTATTAAATGTCCACCATTTAAAACCTCCTGGGCCCACTGTAATGTTTATTTGATATCCAAGCTGTTGATTAGGTCTTACATACCTGGGTGAAGGGAAAAAAGAAATATCAGCTTGATCCAAAACTTTCGTAGCTCGCAAGAAGTTCTTAATGGTAGACCGTAGACGTTCAATCAACATTGTGTGGTCCACTTGAGATTTTGATCCATCTCATTTTTGGACTGTTATCATAAAATGATCTAGAAAAATGGACCGATGGCATGGATGAAACAGATGCATCATGGTGGGACCACATACCCCACAGTGTTTACTCAGTACGCTAATGGTACTAACTAACTTAGTACGCAATCCGATTTTTCGTCCTACCCTCGCTCGGATTGTAATCCATCCGGGTAGGGCTCTGTGGGGCCCACCCTGATGTAATGTTTTATTCATTCCGTTCATCCATTTTTACAGATCATTGAAAGGCTTTATCCCAAAATCGAGAGGGAAAAAGGTCTCAGGTGGACCACACCATAGGAAAATAATAGTGATTGGATATCCACCATTTAAATCCTCCTAAGGCCCACTGTACTGTTTATTTGACATCCAATCTGTTTATTAGGTCATACAGACCCAGATGAAGGGAAAAAACAAAGATCGGGTTGTTCCAAAACCTTTATGGCCCCCAAAAAGTTTTTAATGGTCAAAGTTGATTCAACACTGTTTCCCGTAATGTGGTCCAATTGAGATTGGGATATACCTCATTTTTTTTTTACATAAAATATCTATAAAAATAGATGGACAGCATGGATGAAACACATACCTCGTGGTGGGCCCACAGAGTATTGACCACCAGCCATTGGTTGGTGGCAGGGGGTGTATCCAATCCGTTTCCGCGGCGGATGGGCGCGGATCAGGGACGCGGATTTCCTGTGAAAGCCTTTCCCATTCTTGCGCTGCAAGCTCAGGTGGGGCCCACTGTGATGTTTGTGAGAAATCCTCCTCGTCCATCCGTTTTGTGATTTCATTTTAGGACATGTTGCCAAAAATGAACCGTATCCAAAGCTCAAGTGAGCCGTATCCAAAGCTCAAGGAAGCAATGATGCTAAGGATGCCCACCGTTGAAACCTTCCTAGGGCCCACTGTATTGTTTATTTTACATTCAACCCCTTGATATGGTCGTATACTCCTGGATGGAGTGAAAAAACAAATATAATCTTGATCTAAAACTTCTGTGGTCCCTAAGAATTTTTCAACGGTAGTAATTTAATTACCACCGTGTGACGTCACTAAGTTCTGTGGATCCCATCATGAGGTATTAGTTATATCCAAACCGTCCTTCCACTTGGTGAGCTTGTCGTAAGTCTTGATCCGAGAAATAAGACAGATCCAAAAATCAAGTGGACCACACGGTAAAAAGCAGTGGAGGATTGAACGCCCTGCCATTGAAATGGGCGCAGATTGGATACTGACAAGTCAGAAGCCAAATCGCTATTGAAGTGGCGTCACCAAGCTCTGTGGACCCCACCATGATGCGTGTGTTGTATCCATACCATCCAACCATTTTTAGAGATCGTTTTATGGCATTACAAAGAGAATGAGATAGATCTAAATTTCAAGTGGACCCACCACAGAAAATCGTGGGAGCCGTCACACCTACCGTTGAAACATTTATAGGGCCCATAGTGATGTATTTTTGTGATCCATCCTATTCATAAGTTAACATAGAGATAGATGAAGTGAAAACAAAAATATCAGCTTCATCGAAACTACTGTTGGCCCCTAAGAAGTTTTGAACAGTGGATGTCACTGTACCCACTATTTTCTATGGTGGGGTCCACTTGAAGCATCGGTGCTGAGGCTCACCATAATGCTTATCTTTCATCAAACCTGTTAACCACGTTTATCTCACTGAGATGAAGTTAAGATGCAAAAAAGATGAGCCTACTACAAAAATCAAGCGGCTCCCACCACGTGAACTCAGTGGTTTTAAGTGAAATTTTACATTGTTCTAATTGGTGTAGCCCACTTCAATTTTCTATGAGGCTGATTTTTCGTTGTACGGTTCAAATAATGGTTCTCATCCGATGGATGGAGTAGATTTACGTATTCTATCAACAAAGTGGGCCCAACAGATCTCATTTGTTTTACTCGCCTAGTAGAAGTGTTGTAGACAATTCCGACCGCAGGAGGTTTCCTAATATCAATAGATTATAGATTAGTAGTTCGTCTACAAGTCCTGGTAGAATTATAAGCTTGGTCTACAAGTCATTCACCTGCTTATTCACTAGTGCTTCTTTGATCCTCGGCCTTGCTCTGCATGTGCCATCCAACCACACACTAAGTGAGCCCCACCATGATGATGATGATAGTATGCTTAAAAAAAAACAATCCTATCCATTTATTAAGTGGACCATATGATAGGAAATAATGGAACACCACCAAAAATCTTTGATGGAATTGCCCCACTAGACAAATTTACAGTGCATTTACTGGGTGATTGGAAAATCAAACAGGCCCCTAAGGTTTGGATATGCTTCGTTTTTTACAATATGCCATTAAATTATATGTTAAAATGATGGATGAAGTAGATAAAGTACATAAATCATAATAGGCACCGTAAAGTTTACTCAGTAAGCAATCTGCAGACTCTTTCCTCAGTTGTAACTTATATGAAATTTTGATTTGATCTAACATCGTAGCCCTTGAAATGATTTGGGCTTATTACACTAAATACTCGTACAGTTTGGGGAGGATGACTATTAGAGGTACATAAGAGAGTTTCTCAATTGATACGAGCAGAGGATGACCTGGGAACAGTACTGCCAATATGTTGGGCAACAGTACTACTGCCACGGGATCCGGACAATGATTACGAGCCACTTTGCCACTGTGTGGGGATGAAATATGGCCAGAAATGTGTATTTTTTTGAATTCATTTACTTTTGCATGTCTTAATTGTTGTAAGCTTGCATTTGTATTATATAAACTCATTTTGGTTACTATTTGAGTGATTTCTTACGACAACGCATCCCTTTTAGCCCCCATTAAATGGAAACTTCTAATTTAATGCATTCTTTTTTGCAATTTTTTCATTCCTGAATAGGTAAATATGTGTATTTAGGCATGTCCTAAAGTTTCACTGAAAAATTCCACCATTTTCTCCATGTTTCGCCCTTTTTCCCTGCATTTCCGGTTATCGGCGATATTATCGGCGATAACGATATTATATCTTTATCTCCGGCTAGCGAAACTTGTAGTGATACCGACAACTCGAACACTGATCCCAACTAATTGAAGTTGGCTACACAAATTTTGTTCCACCATTCCACTCTATCAAAGACCACATCCCTTGAAATGTCGGGTTCTCTGGATTCATGGTGAAAGTTGGCTACACAAATCAGTTTTGCTTTAAAAAAAAAAAATTATTTTGTTCATCAGAAAGAGAGCATATGAGTTAACAAATTTTGGTAGCATATACCCTTTTACTTCGAGCTTTGTTATTTCCTTCCCAATTTGGTAGCTAGTTGGTGCAACCCAGTTATCGAGACAATGAGATTTCGATACCCAAATTGCAATACACACACACAACAATGGTGTAGAGAGGGAGAACTTTATTGATATGAACCTCTTCTCTGACAAAACTTAAAGAAAATTCACACGTGGAAAGTTCTGTTAACAGATTGATTTTCACAACTAAGAGATTGATTTTAAATCGATCACAATTTATTACAAATCAATTTAATCTTCCTTAATATTGTAAATGCCTAATAAAAAGGAAACATGAAAAGTAATTATATCTCTAAAACCAGCTCATATATTCAATCGTACCGATTATATTCTCAATCACATTTAAATCAGTCATCATATCTCCCAAAAATAGTAAATTATAATCCTTGATTTAGGCCCCCAAATATGTAAATAATCAGTATATGTTGGGCCATACAGTGGGCCTATATGGGTATGCATCACTAGTTTAAAGTTGCACTGATTCTCATGCATGCTACTCATACAGTCTATTTATATCTGATCTTGGTGTCCCTTTTAAGAAAAGTATAGTTACTGTATATATATATATATATATTTTTCTTAGGCTTAAAGTGTAGAATGATTACAAAGAGGCACCACTACAATGTCTTAGACTCTTTCTAATTCACTATTGCCATCTGTGTCATTTGACTTTTAAAACCCGATGGATGCCATTTCCCATGGTTTGCTTGCTTTTGAATCATTTTCAAACTCATGTAAATCCAAATTTTGTTCTATCACTCTTTCTTGTTTGGTAAAATTAGCTGTATGCTAGTATCATCCTCTCTCTCTCTCTCTCTCTCTCTCTCTCTCTATGCTTGTACGTTATTAATGTAAATTTACTATTTTTCTTTAACAATTCAGGAAGTGCTATAACATCCTTGTTTGTGTATTTCATAGAAGATGGATCTCATAAAAAGGCTGTTGAGAATTTACTCTTCCAGAGTTTTCTTCTTCTTCTCGATTACTAAAATCGTTTCCATTAAAAGCAAGGAAAACTAATCTTTCAAAAAAAAAAAAAAAAAAAAAAAAAAAGGAAAAGAAAAAGAAAAAGAAAAAAGAAAGGAAAATTAAAAACTTGATCCCACAGACAATAACGTCGTTTGATTAGTTGAAGGGCCCCCTCTTGGCAAAATTGGAATGTCGAGAGAGGGGCCTAAGGGGGAGGTTTGCTCGAAGTCAGTTCTATTAAAAGCAAGGAAAACTAATCTTTCAAAAGAAAAAAAAAAAGAAGCAAGGAAAATTAAAGACTTGATCCCACAAACAATAACTTTATATGACTAGTCAAAGGCCCCCTCTTGGTAAAGTTGGAATGTCGAGAGAGAGGCGTTAGGGGGAGGTTTGCTCAAATACATCCTAATTAATCGCAATAAAATACTTGGGACTAGCTATTCGATTCGATATTTTCTCAATGACTCAAACCGCCTATTTGATAGGTCTCCTTATGCATATGAGATACTCGAAAAAACTCTCAAATTAAATATTTTAACCCTTTGATTATACAAAGATTATCGTGACTGTTCATGTTTAAAGCAAAAGAGCCAACTTATCAAATGGTTAAAATAATCCAATTGAGAACCTTTATTTGTTGTCTTTCCACCATACAAAATGAGATTCATCATACAAATGGTTTGGATATTTGGAATATGACCTAGATTCAAAGGTTATAGTCTAGACATATCGTATTGCAATACGTCTAGATGTATTCAAGCAAACTAAGAGACATTGACCTCGTGTTGGGTGATGCCTCGAAATCCTGCACCTGGGTTGGTTAGGCCTCAATCCCATATCCCAAGACATGACTTATAATTTAAGCATTCACATTCACAAATTTACAGAGATCACATAACACTAAATCATATATCCATAAAATACATCTTCAATTACTATTGCAAGAATTTAAAATTCTCTTCTACTCTTTCTGTATTTTATTTATTAATTTATTTATTGTATTTTTTTAACAATGAATCTAAATTGAAAAGGTAACTCAGATTAAGTTGACGACTAATGCTTCGCTCAACTTTGCTACCTACTTAAATCCTGCATATTGAAATATTACCCAAGATGGAGTGAGCTTACATGTTCGGTGGCTCAAATTTGAAAATTTCAAATTATAAGAAAATAAATATTTAAATTTAAAATACAGAAAGTAAGGGACCGTGAATTTAAATACTGGAATCGTAAATATGTGATGAGTGCAATGCAATGCTTTCCATGAATCCATAAACAATAAATTTAAATAACCATCATCTCTTACAACACTACAGTCAAGTGGATGAGTACGCTGCATTAACGCCTATGCACCAATATTTCATGGTGAGGGACCCATCCATACGTAGCTGGTCAGATTACTGCTTCAATTATACCTTTGATGTATGTTTGCACACACACTTGTACTCATACGTCGTATACAAAGGAGACTCCAAAGGATCAAATAAGTTATATGGTCTTTTACCCAATGGACATAATCATTTTACTTCCTAGCTTTAGAGTCTTTCATAGAAGAGAAGCAATCACTTATACCGTTAAGTATATTTCTAGGGTAGTGCACTTGATATACTTTTATGGACATTTCAAAGACTATGCACCCAATTATATCAATCTCGATGCTCAATAAATGATAACCATGCATGTGATATGAATCATTATTTCACAATCGACAAATTTCACTTAAGATAAAAAACACGGAATTTATCACGAATTTCTTTTTTGACTACGCACTTTTGTTATCCTTAAATACTATTCCCAATTTGTATGTATTAATAAATAACTTAAATTATTTTTTTAGAAATATTAATAATACAAATTTTTATTGCAAATCAATAATTTTAAAGTAATTTCATCTAATAATCAAAATTCTTAAGCATATTATTTTTATTTAATAAAAAATTGGGTTATGAAGAAATTTAATAAAGTTTAATTTAATAAAGAATGGGAATTATAACTCATTTAAAATCAGATTTAAGTTTAAATTAGATTTAGGTTTGCTCCCTATAGGTGAGGGTTCGATTTTCCTCCTTGGCTTTACCTGATACACGTGGTTGTGGGTGATTGCGTGTATCTGCAGAGATTAGTCTCACTTCAAAAAAGAGGTGGGGACACCTTGTATCTTCAAAAAAAAATAAAAATAAAAATTGAATATAAACTAACTCAACAAATTTTTTATTAGATAATAAAAATTCAGAAATCTAATTAAATTACAACTAAACTTAATAAGTTCATTTCAAATGATCTAATCTTAATTTTAAATAAAATATTTGTATAATTCATACTAAATTTAACACAATTGATTTAACTAAATTATTTTTAAAGTTTAAAAAATTTCATCAAATTAAAATTTAAGATTAATTTAAACTAATTAATTTCAAATTTCAAAAATTGCATTAGTTCATTAATCCAACTGGATAGAATTAATTTAGGTAGTTAAAATTTCTAAATTTAGACTTTAAATCAAATTCCAACTAATTTAAAATCAGACTATAACTAAACAAAAGAAAACTTAAAAAATTTGAAATTCATATAAAATTATAATCAATTCAATAATTTCGATATTAAATTTGATTGTAATTAAAATAAACTTCAATATATTAGAATTTAAATAAGATGAAATAATTCATATGAAAAAAATCTAAATTTAAATAGAAGAATCAACAAATTTCAAAATTTGAAAAAGAATAAAAAAAGAATTTGTATGGGCGAGGGTGCATGCGATACTTGAATTTCTTTCTCACTTCTTTCTCATATCCTTCCGAGTCTCGCATGTACCCCCTCCTATACAAACTCTTTTCCGTTATTAATTTTAAAAATTTGAAATTTGTTGATCGATCTATTTAAAATTAGATTTTTTTATTTGATCTAAATTCTGAATTATTTAAAATTATTTTGATTACAATGAAATTTAATATTTGAATTATTGAAAATTGATTGTATTATGATATCAATATTGAAATTTTGAAGTTATGTTTTGTTTAAATTATAGTACGATTTTAAATTAGTTGAAATTTGATTTAAAGTCTGAATTTTGAATATTTAATTATTTAAATTAATTCTATCTAGTTGAAATAATGAACTAATCAAATTGTTAAAATTCAAAATTTTATAATTATAATTATTAGTTTAAATTAATCTTATATTTTAATTTGATGAAATTTGTTAGACTTTAGAAATAATTTAGTTAAATAAACTATGTTAAATTTAGTCTAAATTTTAGAAATATTTTATTTAGAATAAGATTAGATCGTTTGAAATTAGCTAAAAGTTTAGATTGCAATTTAATTAGATTTATGAATTTTTAGGATTTAATAAAATTTTTTTGTTAAGTTAGTTTATATCAGATTTATTATTTTAAAAATTTGAAAATAATTGATTCAAATAAATCTATTTTAAATTAAAATATGATTTAAAATGAGTTATAATTTGAATTAAGTTATTTTTATTCTTTATTAAGTTAAACTTTATTAATTTCTTTGTAACCCAAAATTTTTAATTGAATAAAAATATTATGTTTAAGAATTTTGATTATTAGATGAAATTATCTTCGGAATTATCGATTTGAAATTAAAAATTATATTATTAATATTAAAAAAAAGGTTTAAGCTCATTATTGATACATACAAATTGGAAATAGTATTTATGGATAACAAAAGTGTGTAGTCGGAGAAGAAATCTATGATAAATTTCATATTTTATATTTTTAGTGGAACTTGGCGATTGTTAAATAACTATTCATATTACATGCATGATTATCATTAATTGAGCATCGAGATTGATATAATTGGGTGCACTTTCCTAAGAATGTACCTAGAACTATATCGGGCACACTATCCTGAGAATGACTCTAAAAGTATAAACAAGTAGGGCGATCGCGTCCCTTTAATGAAATACCCTAAAGCCAACAAATAGGGTGATCGTGCCCCTTGGATGAAAAACCCTAGAACCCATTGGATCCTTTGAAGTCTCCTTTATATATGTCATATGAGTACAAGTGTGTGCGTGAATATACGTCAGATGTACAACTGGAGCAATAGTCTGACCAGCTAATATATGAATGGGTCCCTTACCATGAGGTACCGGTGCGTGAGCGTTAATGCAACATGACTATCCACTTGTGTACGGTGTTTTAAGAAATGATGTTTATTTAATTTATTGTTTATGAATTTATAAAAAAACATTGCATTGCATTCGTCACATCTTTACGATTTTAGTATTTAAATTCACATTCCTTCACTTTCTATATTTTAAACATAAATATTTCCTTTATTATAATTTGAAAATTTCAAATTTGGGTTGGATATGATGCCATTGAGTGTCTAATAAGCTCACTCCGTCTTGGATAATATTTTAGGATGCAGGATTTAGGCAAAGGAGCGAAGCTAGAGAAAGAGTAGAAGAGAATTTTAGATTATTATAACATATATTGAATAATTTGTTGTAATGTATATATTTTATGGATATATGGTTTAGTGTTATGCAATCTCTGTGGATTTGTGAATGTGAATGCTTAATCATAAGTCATGTCTTGGAATGCGGGATCGAGGCTTGGCCGACCAGGGTGTCGGATTTTGGGATGTCACATATTGTCCGTGTGGGAAGGTGTATCATTTCTCGTAATAGCAACTTGTATATTTGCTCTGCTTTAGTGTGTATTTTTGTTGGTGTAAATTGGCTCCTTTCATTCTGCTAATGATAGTGTTTTAATTTTATTTTATTGTTTCTTTCTCTAGTGGTTAGGAAAAAAAAATGTCATAGAAGGTTGGTGGTTAGAATTTGATCAGTCAAAATCAAATCAATTATAATTGGAACCCATGTTTATTATATAATGAGTAATTTGCTACTCTCGTAGTGTGAACGTTTCATGAGCACGCACTAAGAATTGTATGCAGGGAATGCGTGTAACTCAAATTGAACCTTCCAAATCATGGTACCCACGGTAGGTAGGCCATAGCCGAAAAATCAGATTGGTTGACCATGTGAACTATGATTATGGACATTTGCTTGTTGAATTCTGTTCTATTTTCCATTCTACTGCCTATTAGGTGCTCACCAATTGCCCGTTAAGATGACCATGGAACATTTAATTAGGACCCATTGAAGTGGGCCTGCATTTTGGAGGTTTGATTTGACAGACATGCATGCCCAGTTTACAATTTAGGGAATTTTACTGCAAAGTTCTTCCAGAATTCAGGTTTTAACAAATAATCCCTCGAACTAATTGAAATGCCTGTGAGGTGTACTTAAAGGGGTGAAATGACCAAAATACCCCTGTTTATTTTTGTCAAGAACTGTGTCCCACATCGTATGTGTATGACATCCAACATGTCCAACAGATGCACCCCACCATGATGATCAGACGAACAGAAAACCTGGCTGATCCAATCATCAGTTAGGCCAGGTGAATTTGGATGCTTTTGAGTGGTGTAAATCCTTTAAAAAAAAAAAAACCTTTTCTTGTTGGCCACCTGATGATGAAGTGGGCCCGGTTTTTGGTTTGTCTGATCACCAGGGTGGTGTGGATCTGTGGATGGGTTAGATGTCATACAGACATGTGGGCCCCATAATTCCCCAGTTCCCCACATTTTAGAGAGAGAAAAAACAGACGATGGCTTATTGGTCACTCTGCTATAGTATCAACACTTCTCTCTTTTTCCCAATTACCAATGATTTATTACTCTACTTGATTTCATGATAGCTGATCAATCAATTCAATCCCTTACTAAAATGGATGGTAACGATCATTAATTCTTCAATGTTGAACTTCAATATCTTTTTCTGTATATGGTGAAGAAAAGTGCAAGTCGTTCATTTATGCGACCTTCTGCAATTAGTTCTCTTTCAACAAATTAATAATTTCTTTGTTGGAAATTCCGGCATCTGCAGGGAAGATGCAAAAACCATTGCCGGAGCTGTTGCAAGACTACGACCTAGCAATAGGCATCTTCCCCCGTGATGCCACCAACTACGAGTTCAATGAAGAGACCAAGAAGCTAACCGTATTCATACCCTCGATATGCGAAGTTGGTTACAAGGACTCATCCGTTTTGCGCTTCTCCACCACTGTGACCGGGTATCTAGAGAAGGGCAAGCTGGCCGACGTCGAGGGGCTGAAGACCAAGGTGATGATTTGGGTGAAAGTGACTTCAATCTCAACCGAAGGATCGAAGATCCATTTTACCGCTGGGATGAAGAAAAGCAGGAGTAGGGATGCTTACGAGGTTCTCAGAGACGGAGTCGGAGTGGATAAATTCTAAAAAGTTTGCTGGTATCATGTTGTGATTAGTTTGGTATTAGATCGATGATTTGGGACCATGCCGAAGCCTTTCTGCTGAGATTAATGGATGTTTTTTTATATTCATGGAAGTTTGTAATTATGGGAACCATTTCTCTTGACAGGGCTCATCAGGAGAATATACAGATTATCTTGTTGGTACTCATACATTGTCATTGGATCAAGCGTAAGCGTCTTTGTTGTAGAAGTAATAAACTGTGGCTAGGAATATACCTGGTGACCTTACTCTTTGTGGTTTATCTATGTTGTCCATCTGTTTTGTGAGCTCATTTTAGGGCATGAGCCCAAAAAAGAAGCGGATCTAAAGCTCAAGTAGACCGCACCACATGAAACAATGTGGATAATGATGCCCACTGCTGAAACCTTCCTAAGGCCCACCATGATGTTTATTTGCTATCAAACCTGTTGGAAGGGTCACATGGGCCTGGATGAAGGGAAAACACAAATATCGGATTGATCCAAAACTTCATATAGCTCCCAAGAAAATTTCAATGTAGGCAGTCATTCTCCTTTGTTTCCTGTGGTGTGGTCCATTTGAGCTTTGGATCTGCCTCGTTTTTGGGCTCATGCCCTGAAATTAGCTGGCAAAATGGATGGTGTGGATAAGACACAAACATCATGATGATCTCCTCTCCGGGCAATCTGTCCTATCTGATGGACCTGGCCCAATTTAATGGGTCCAGATCCCCATTTATGGACCCGTTAAGAGAGTGGTCAGGTTCGTGTGTCACCTTATGGACCCAGTTACGGTTGGGGTTGGGTCCATGTGATGGAACCGGTTAAAGTTGGGTCGGGTCTAGCTAGTTTTGGTAGTAAAGTTATCTAAATATTGATCACTCTAACAACAGAAATAAGGTTTCTTAATGCACAAGGCAAGAGAGGCCATTTACATAGCATGCATGTGCTATCTAATCCATCCATCGGATGGGCCCAACCATATAAATGCTCTTATTTGTCCTGAACCCTATCTCAATACCTAGATACAGATAACCGATGGGTACTGACTGGAACCTGAATCCGATTGACCTAGCAAGACCCGAACCTGGTTAGTGCGAACATAGGTATTATAGGATCCGAACTGAACCCGACCCGTGTTGCTGCCCGATGTTATTGACAAATATATCTGAGCCTGATCTGGACCAACTCAAACATGTGGCGCGAATTCTGATAAACTGGATCTCATCCGTCCATTTTTCTTACAAATTAGCGAACGTAATTTATTACATGGTATACTAATTTGTGTGACGGGTCCTTTGCGATGGACGGCTTGGATCCTTTAATTTCTATTACGTTGTGACCTGTCTCTACCGGTACATGGGTTGCCTGTTACAGGCTTGAATGGGGGCTGTGTATAGGGGCCTACACTCCATTGTTAGCAACCGTCCATTTTTAGTGGCTATCAATTATGGTTAAAATTAGTATAATGAATGGTTCAAAATGGTTAGTATCATCTTAGTGTAATTTTTAGGCTATGCCTCATCCACAATTGGGTCAGCAATTTGGACGGTTTGGATTGCCATGCAACTTTGCACCATTGAAGATTCCCCACTCTTTTAAATGGTGATAAACCAACAAACAGCCCATAGACCAGTGTGGGGCCGTTTGGACGGGCGCGGATTGGATAGTAAACTCACCAGGACCTTGCTAGAGACGGACGGTACTGTCAGAGGCTTTGTGGGGCCATCATCACGTATACATTCATTTTTACGGATCATTTTAAGACATGAGACCAAAAATACCACGCTAAAGGAAGCAGCGGGGATTAAAATCTTAATCTGTTTTGTGAATAAAATTTTATCTATAATGAATTATGTGATGGGGAAAACTGAATTGATTCATCACACAGTAAGAACAACAGTTAATTATAAGTGATATGCCTCTGAGTTGAGGTCAACTTCTAGCTAGGGTGATCAAGGTGCAAGCACAATGGCCATCGTCGCAAGGTGAGTAGTTCATCCGGTTCAAAGACAAGCTACCAAGCTGGGTCGTCATATGATGAATATCGATAGGAGAAGACTTGCCACACTAGAATTGTCTACAACACAGGTAAGCAACTTGTGGGAAGGAACTCGACCCCCCGAGCTCCATAGGATCCCAAGTTGACCAGGACGACCACTGCCAAAGAGGTGATATGAGAAGTCTGGAGTGAATCTTGCCTCAACTCCAGAAGAGAAGGATTTGGTCTGATCTTGACCAAAAATCACTCCAACATATTCGAGGTTGGACGAATATCACTTCGAAAAATCCGGGATAGGAATCCCGTCGGAATGAGACTCTCCAACATAATGCATTAAGGGCCTCTTTGGATTTGTGTATAATATTATCCTGCATTGTGTTTTTTTACTATTGAAGTATACGATAGAGAAGAGTTGATAATCTTCCATTTTCACGAAGGAGAACCGAATGTTTGAATCAGATACCAATAGGATGAGTATACAAAGGCGATGGAGTAGTCGACGTTTGGATAAGAAGTACACTAGCGTGATGTGTATAGTCCGTAACAAGTTCTCTGTCGTCCAGCGGGTACATACTGTGGGACCTGTCATGGGTGCCCCAGTATCTGATTTTCATACCAGCCAGAAATGGGGGAATGGATGTACGTGTAGGGAGAGAAAGGGAAAATAAAAAGAAATTATGAAAATATATGGATGGATATGAGGTGGGGAGATTTATTTCGAAATACCACCCTGACCGTGACAATCATTTTTTGTTGCATGATGGACGGTCTAGCTCAACAATATCTTCCATAGGAATATCGAACGTAGTCTAACCCCAAAGCGGAAACCCCCAACTTCATCTGGAGAATAAGGAAGGGGAGCAACTGTCAGATCCCCAATTAGAAATGGACAATATCTGATCTTTGTCGTCAACACCGACAAAGATTCCGAAAAGGAAGATATATTTCTTAGGTTGTGGAAACCAGGTAGGGAAGACGTGGGCGATGGAGCATTGAAAGAGTATTTCTGAATATGAACCACCGAAGCATTTGAAAATGAGCTCATCTTTTCCAATGCAGTGCAATGAATGTGTCGCACTGCTCAAAGCACAACTCGTTGACAATACTGATGAAACTTATAAGTACTCATATTCAGTGATGTATTTGAGGGTGAGGTAGATGCCGGATTTGAAGTCGGATTCAAACAAATTGAATGCATTATTTTAATATTTAATACAATGCGAAACGATCCTCACTGTAAATCCAAACATGCCCTAAGAGACGAGCTTCAGAATTGCCTTTCAGACTCTATATATATGAGTACTCTAAACTAGTGAGGAGAAGGTGATATCTAAGCCTTAATCCACATTTTTGAGATCATCTACAAGCTTAACTTAGGCATCGAAGGGTTCGCAGCCCCCCTGGCTACTCATCTCTTCCCTAGCTTTTACAGGTCCATTGGAGGGCGTACTTCTACATCAATCTTATCTGATTTCCAGAATTTGATGAATTGATTGTATCCAAACATACGATCGTCTATATGCATGTCAAGTTTATCGTTGGATTAAGCGCATATTTTGTTAAACTATAATGATAGATAGATTGTCAATTTTCAAGTTAAATGCAATTGTATGGTCTATTAGTAGAATCATGCCGTTAGTTTCACCAATCAATAACACATTATAATTGTTGGGTTCATATACGATGGTTCACTAGTCAATTAAATCAATGGGCTCATATTTAATGACTTGATTTTACACTCTTGATATGCATATACATATATATGATGGCCGTCATGTTCTTACATGTAATTAAGTTTTTCGCCTTTTGTATGTAGAAGTGTCTTGTTTGAATTATGATTATCACCATATTAGGCAAATCATATACGTTTTGGCATACGAGCTAAAATGTAATAGTTTAATCAAATTAGTGAAATTTAGCTATTATAAATTGAGTGGGTCAGTAATGGTATAATGATCAAACAATCACTTAGGTTTCTCTTAGGCCATTTATGTAGATGTTATTAACTCTGATTAGAAATCCATAGCTTAGAATATTTTGGTAGTCACTAAAGTGACCCATTAGAAAGATCTATAGATATCGAATTAGAATTATTGAATTTTGGAATCATAATAAAATTTCAAGAATAATAGAATCACAATCGCAGTTTTGTTATATATCATTGATCAGTGGACCAAAGGTTCGATCATCTTTAAGTAATTGCAAAACCGAAATATGATAATGAGAAAGAGCATGCTGATTGAGTTTGGGTTGAAATATCTAAATGTATAAACCATTTTCAATTGTGGTGTGATCAATTAGTTAGCCTTATGGGTGATGTTATTCATCCACTGAGTGGACCAATAGTAATTTGTGGTCTCGACTCAAAGGAGAGATTATGCAATGGGTTGGTCTCTAAAGTAAGTCTACAAATGCCTTTTAGAATTATTCTAAATTATTGAATTAGCATGAATCTAAAGGCATTTCAAGTAATTAGTGAGTATGTTAATCTTTTCAACATGTCTCACCTCAACTATAATTCTTTATAATGTTCTTATGTTAAGTGGAACTAATTACTTGAATTGACATGAGCAAATTTTGTTTATATTTGAATTTATGGATTTAGACTTGCCCTGCACATTGATGAGCTAATTTAGTCCATAAATTGAGTTCTCTTAAAGCTAAAATTTTATATGAAAAGTGGGAGCGATCAAACCGATTGAGTCTAATATACATAAAGATCTCGTTCACAAAACATATCCGTGGATTCATACCATTGTTCACGAAGGCACAATAATACCTTGCATTCGTGGAATTTTTTGTATTGACGGACAAATCGTTAGCTAGAACTCTCATGAAAAAGTTAATAATTATGAAGTACGGTGAGTTGAGTGGAGTGTAAGAGCACATTCTTCAAATGACGCACATAATAGCGTAGCTTGAAGCCCTATATATGAAATTTAACAAGCCTTTATTCGTATAATTTATTCTAAACTCGCTTCCTCATAAATTTGGACCGTTTAAGATCCATTATAACACCAATAAAGATAAATTGAATCTTAATAAACTATAAATCATGTGTGTGCAAGAGGAATCAAGACTTAAAAAGTAGGGGGGTTAAGTTGTCCACTTAGTAACACATAATAATTAAATAAAAAAGAAAAAATTGAAAAAAGGTAAGAGGGGTCCACCAAAGAAGAAGAATAACCATGCACCTGATGTATGCAAGGACAACAATGACCGTGACGAAGTGAGATGTTTCTTCTATAAGAAGAATGGACACCTTCAGAAAGATTATTAAAACCAAAAGAATTGGTTCAAATCAATGGGTAATAATTTAATTTTTGTATGCTTTCAAACTAATTTTGCTGATGTTCCTTTAAACAGTTGGTGGATTGACTCAGGTGCATCTATCCACGTTTTAAATTCGATGCATGGATTCATTTCAAGTCGGAATCTAAGTGATGGAGAGAATATTGTTTATATGAGAATCTGGTTAGAGTTTGAAGTACGAGCAATTGACACTAGTAGACTCATTTTGAAAACCAACTTTTAATTAGATATGAAAAATGCTTAATTCATATCATTTATATCTACAAATCTCATTTCCTTATCTAGATTGGACAAAGAAGGCTTTAACTTTCATTTTGCAAACAATCATTTTAGTTTGTATAAGGATAATGTTTCAGTTGGTATTGAATTTTTTAGTGTGGTCTTTATTGGATAAACTTAAATTCTATAATTGAGCAATCTTTCTGTACTATGCATGTGATTATTGGATCGAAACGTGGCCTGCCTAGTGATAATTTTTTGATGTTGTGGTATTAACAATTATGTCGCATATTTAAAAACAGAATTACGAGGTTAGTGAGGGAAGGGGTACTATCTACTCTTGATTTTACGGATTTCGGTATTTATATATATTGTATAAAAAGAAAGCAAGAAGAAATTAACAAGAAATGTGCCATACACAATAAAGAACTCCTAGAATCGATACATATTGATATTTGTGGATAATTTTTATCTTGTATTATTGGAGAAAAGTACTTTATCACCTTTACGATGACTACTCACGATACAATTATGTCTATTTACTAAAGGAAAAGTTAGAGGCTATGAACGATTTCATAGAGTTTTGGGCCTAAGTGATAAATCAACTAGACAAGAACATTAAAGTTGTAAGGTTATATAGATGTGGTGAATACTATGGTAGACATATTGACTTATGCCAAAGTGAATGTCCATTTACCAGCTTCTTCAAATCAAAAGAAATAGTTCCTCAATATACGATATCGAGTACACCTCAACAAAATAGTATTGCTGAGAGGCGTAATCGGACACTTATAGATATAGTGCGTATTATGGTTAATAATTCCTCATTGCTCGAATCAATGTGGAGTGAAGTCCTGAAGACAACAATGCATATCTTAAACTGGGTTCCTAGTAACGTTGTCCCTAAAACTCATTTCGAGTTATGGATAGAAAGAAAATACAGTTTGAGACACTTATACATCTGGTATTGTCTTACAGAGGCTAAATTGTACAATCCATAAGAAAAAAAACTTCATCACAAAACCATGAAATGTTTTTTTATCGAATATTATAAGAGATCAAAGGGCTGTACGTTGTATTGACCGAACCACAACATCGGGATTGTTACGTTTCCAACAGTTAGATTCCTGAAAGATGGTGACGATAGTGGGAGTGATAAACAACGTAATGTGATATTAAAAGAAAAATCGGTATCAATCCCATTACCCATACCTTATGATAGTATTGTTATTCCACAGGACATTGTCCATAACAATGAGGAATAATAGCTCGAAAATGGACTTCATGAAGAAAATATTACCATAGAACTGGCAGATAAAATGCCTTAACTAGAAGTACATATAAGATCTCATAGATTGAGGAAATCTACGATTTTGGATGATTATATTGTTTATTTCTAGGAATCAGAGTTTGATATAGGAGTCACGAATGATCCGCTAACATTTTCACAGGCCATAAATAATATGAATTCTGATGCAATGAAAGATAAGTTGAAATCCATAAATGACAACGAATTTTGTGGTCTCATTCAATTAACTAATTGTTTGTAAATGTGTATATAAAACTAGGTATGACTCGAAGGATAATGTTGAACAATATAGAGGCAAATTAGTTGGCAATGGATTCACCCGGAGAGAAGGCATCAATTACCTCTCCTGTATCCAAAAAAGATTCACTCAAGATCAATTTTGGCACTGGTAGCTCATTATGGTCTCGAGCTACATCAAATGGGTGTAAAAACAATATTCTTAAATGAGAACTTAGATGAAGAAGTATACATGAACTAACCAGAGGGCTTTATTAAACAAGGTAATAAACTAGTATGCAACTTAAAGAAATATGTCCAGACGGTGATATCTCAAGTTTAACCTCATAATTGTTGCCTTTGAATTTCAAGGAAACACCGCAGATCGATGTATATATATTTGAATATTAGTACAAGTTTATTTTTTTGATCTTATATGTATATGATATTTTTCTTGTTAGTAATGATCTAGGCATACTGCGTGAAACTAAATATTTTTTCTTTGAGAATTTTGAAATGAAAGATATGGGTGCAACTACTTTCATAATCAACATTGAGATATATCAAAATAAATCGCGACGACTGCTTAGACTATCTCAAAGAGCACATTGATAAGATTATCGAAAGATACAACATAGAGAACTGTAGGGCTAGTGATGCGCCTATTGTTAAAGGAGCCATTCAGTTATGACCAATGCCTAAAGAATGATGTAGAGAGAGCATAAATGAAAGATAAACATTATGCTTTAGTGGTGGGGAGCCTAATGTATCAAAGTTTTTACATCTGGAACCAGCTTTGCTGTTGGAATGTTGGGCAATTATCAAAGAAATCCTGGATTGGATCACTGGAAAACTATAAAGAAAGTCATGCGCTACCTATAAGGAACCAAAGACCTCATGATCACATATGGAGAATTTGATCAACAATATGTTACTCAAAAAAATGACAAACATTTTATTCGAGCAAAAACATATTAGAGTTAGATATAATTTTGTTAAAGAAAATGTTCAGATTCGGCTAATGTTTATTGAACATATAAGGACAAACCAAATGATTTCAGATTCAATGACCAAAGGCTTACTACCAAATACCTATAAGGGCTATATAACTAAAATGGGCCTAATTAGGATACGATGTACTTTAGTCATCAACTTGATGTAATAGACATCATATATTATCACATTTTCATTATGCATTCTTCCTTATCCTTGTGTATACACATTTATGATAAATGTAAGTAAGATATAATTGTTGGACCATCATGCTTAACATGCTTCGCACTTAACTTGTTAGTCTCCATTAAGCACCGAGTTAGATGGAGTTACTAGTATTGTAATACGTGAAAGGGGGTAGGTTGTTAAATGATGTATGACCGCCATGATTCACATTAATAAATTTATTTACAAAGTATAAAGCTTAATTAGAAAAGTTCAATGGATAAATTGCTTTCTATTGTAGCACCAAAGGAAGTATCTTCTTTTAATGTTTGAATCTAAGAGAAGTCTGTTTTAATATATATGACTTATATGAATTTGCATTGTCCGTAGATCACTTTTTACATTCCGTCTTTTCACATTTCGAGGATTTCTCTTTATATTCATTGAAATGCCCTTTCATATTCCAAAGAATGACTTTCACATACAAGGACTCTTCATATTCTAAGGATGCTTTTTTTGTATTTCGATGGATTTCTCTTCATATTTCGAGAATGTATTTTTACATTCTAAAGATGTGACTTTTCTAATTTTAAAATATTCACTTTTTTGGTCTAAAAACTATTAGAATTCTGTAATACCTTTGAATATTCTAATTAATTGGAAGATACAGAGAGTCATGTAATTAATTAGTTCTTTTGATAGGTTGGAACCAATTCATCTATAAATTTTAAGCTCCTTGGTTCGTCTAACTCAACATTGCAGTTGTTCTTCCATCTCCATTCACGCGTTACAATGAATTGAAGAGAGAAGATCAAAGCTAGTTGATCTTAATTGTTGTGCAAGATTTGATGTGTCTTGCAGAGAAAATCTAGACCGTTGAAAGTATGCAAGCAATGGCTCATCAACCTCAAACTTCTTCATTGTCTAATTCAACAGCACAAAGTACGCCATCTAATTTATACAATTCTTTAATTTTCGTTGAATGCATCAAGTCAAGATCATATTAATTTTATATTATTGCAAAACGGCATAATTGTAACATCAAGAGCTTCCGATCTCCTCACTAGACCCACGTGTAAACTTTATATAAATCATGGGAACCGTCCATACCTGGGACATACAATGAAAGGGCCATGGTAAGAAACTTACTTTGAGAAGATGGTGAGGACCATAGATACGTAGAGCTGAACGTAGACCGTTGGAAATGATTGTTGTGGGGTCCACCTGGTGTTGATGAAATCTACTCTTACCATTAGACAAGCCCACGTTCGGCCAGGTGAAAAAATAACAAATAAAAAATCAGATGAATCCATGACTCAGATGGCAAAAATACTTGAGAATAGACGCCTACCCTTGATTCTGATAGAGGACCCAACATGTTGTGTATATGTCATCCATTCCATTGACATGAAACATTTTCCCTCGATGATGGCACCTCAAAAAATCAGGCCACTCTATGACTTAGGTGGAGCCCAGTGATAATCAAGGGTATTCCTACTTGTGTGGCCCACTTGAGTTATTGATTCCCCTGATTTTTGGGCTCACGGCCAAATGCTAAAAACTCATGTCATCAATACATCATGGTGGGCCCACAACAAACAGTTGCACCCTATTATGCTGTGCATGATGAAATTCACTCCCATCAATAAATGTGACATCCCATATCAAGGCTAGGGCCAAAAAAAAATTAGGCTGACCCGTGATTCAGGTAGGCCACACTAAAGAAAATTTGCACCATTGATTTTTTTTATTATAGGGCCCACTATGATAATTATATAAAATCCAAGTGAATCATTAGATGCCACACGAAAAATTAGGCATGAGTCCCAAACATCAGGCCCATCCGTTATTTGAGTGGGCTACACCAAAGGAAACAGTTTGGAGGGTGGGTGTCTCCCTGTACACTTATTTCAATCACGTGGTCCACCTAAATCATCAGATGGGGCTGATTTTTGAACCCTATGTCTAATATTGGATCACACACCTGATGGTCGAAGTAGATTTCCAAAAAAATAATAATAAAATCTCATGTTAAGGCCCAGTGCTAGCATAACTCTCCCAAGTAAATGCCTATGTTTAAGAAAAACCTTCTGTTGGGCCCACAGCCAGAATACCATTCCCAAGTAAATGACTTGAATGGCTTATCTATGTAATTTTAAGTAACTTAAATGACTTAGGCTTAAGGTGGGGCCACCATCATATATTTCCAAAATTCACTCCGACTGTGTGACTCGATATTAGACATAGGGTGGTGAGTTACCACACAAGCTCGTGTTCTTGGGTCCCACCTTTGATTGTCCATTCTTCTCAATAATCACTTCCATTCAGTGATCCTTATCTCCAATCAATGCCTAGGGAAATGGATGGTCCATGTCTATAGATCATAATTTAATTTGTCTAATCATTGATCTAGACCATCCATCATGCAGGTCTTGCCCTTAATTGCCCATCCCTCGAAAACGAAACACTTTGGTTAAATGATCCTCAACTCCAATCCATGCCCATGGAAATTAATGGTCCACATTAATTGTACTAAAAAAGTACCTATCATAGATATGAACTATCCATCCATCCATCCTGTGGGTACTTTAGTTAGATGATACTAACCTCCAATCAATGCCTATGGAAATGAACAATCTATATTGATCATACTAGAAGTGATCGAATCATTAATTTAGACATCCACTATTTGAGACTCACTTTTGATTGCCTATTCCTCTCAAAAAAATCACTTCGGACGAGTGACTCTAGCCTTCCAATCAATGCCAAGGGATATGGATGGTCCATGTTGACCTTGCTATAAATGGTGCTATCACTGATTTAGACCTACCATCATGTGAGGCCCACACCTTTCACTTTATTCCAATGACCCTATCAGGAATTTAAAGAACCCTTAGTGGGTATTGGAGTGAAATTCCATCAATTTTTTAGAAAAATCATAAGGGTCCATTTTCAGGGTATTGTAAAAAATGTAAAATGTTTTATAGGTGTTTAGTTAACTCAAGTTCGGTTAGTTTCCATTTCGGCAAACATCAATGAGATTAGATTAAGGGAAAACCAAGCTTAAACTCGAATACTGTTTGAAATTTTTTGCTTCCATAGGTTACTTCAGCATCCAATGAAAGAACATATATAAACTTCTATAATGTTATTCGGTTAGCAAAAGATTTAATACCAAATGCAGCTACTGATCACCATTTCAAAAGTTTCAACTTCTACAGTTACTTCAGCCTCCATGAAAACCATATAAACTTGTGTGTATGATTTTGCTGGTCGATTCGGAGCAGAATTAGCCTATAAGTCTTAACTGTAAGAATATTGACCAACCACCCTCCTCAAACCTTCTGCTATTCAAGCCAATGATATTCTTCTCTTGAATTTGGACTGCCACGCACAATAGCAACCAGGCCTTATTTCTTGATTTCGGACAAAGAAGTATATTGCCAATGTTTGCAAACTATTCCTCTCTTCTACTCCAACTATTCCTCTTTTTTTTTTTTTTTTGAATGAAAAAAGAGAATAATACTCTGCTGATCCATGCAATTCGACATAAAACCGTGCAAAAAAAAAAAATAAAAAAATCACCACCACCACCATCATCATCTAAGCCTTAACCCAACTAATTTGGGTTGGCTACACGAATCCTGCTCTGCCATTCTACTTTGTCAAGGGACAAGCTTGTTGCTTATGGGGAATCCGCTAGCATGAGTTTCGAATGTCATACTGTCAGGATTCATGATAAAAGTTATGGCAAAAGAATTACATTCCCTGCCAACTTGATGCAACCCTCCTTTATTCAGGCTTTGGACAGGTCCTATATAATAGCCTATTAAATAGGTTGATTAAAATCAACTAGTTGTGCAAAAAGATTATCATTAAAAACAAGGGATAGTTGCTCATCAAAAAGAATTACAATAGAAAGATGCTTAATTTTCTATCACAAGATTTAGAATGCATTCTAAGAAGGGTAAAAACAAAGGGAAGCAAGTTCTAGGGGCTTTTGCTTCTGGGTTGAGTTTGATTGCTGGAGACGAGTAACGAAAGCTTCATTCTTTCATTTCAGAAAAAAAAAGGAGCAAAACGTTTTGTTTCCTATGGCGATTTCCTAACTCTTTTGTCCTGCTAAAAAATAACTATTTACAACCTCCTCAACCAATGGAATTTGCAACGCATGTCTACATTCTTGCATGTTGGAAGACACTCCCTTGAAAAAGATATACACCATAAAACGAATAACTATTTATTTTTACTTTTTATTTTTGCTGACAAAACACAATAATGTACAGATATGCAGCCCAAACATTGTATAATACCTCTAAGTTACAGCAACCAGTCCATCACCAATTATCATAATTTATAGAAATCCGCTCATTGCCAATTATTAAATCAAAATCCAATTCCAACTCAACAGACAAATCTCAACAGACCCAGCTAACAATGAAAATCAACCATTGCCAATTCTATCTGCAGACATGCATGCATAGAAAAATTTTCCTCACACAGAATTTTCATTCATACCATTCAAAAATAAAGCAAAGTCTCCATCATCACAATAAAATTCAAGGACCACGCCACAACAGAATTCAAGAACCTGTAATTCAATTGAAGCCCAGATTTCAACATCAATTAATTAATCCCAAATGTAAAAGAGGGAAACCGAAATCAGCCTATGCAATTTGCCAATCAATCTTAAGACTTCTATGTACAGAAAAAGAAAAATCACTTGAACAAGATCTTAATTCACACGCTTCAAACCAAACAGACAATTTTCATCATCACAAAGATACTTCCAGAATCATCTAAACCTTATCCCAACCAATTGGGGTCGGCTGCACAAATCCCATTCTACCACTCCACTCTATCAAGGATCATATCCTCAGTTAAAATATAGGGCATCAAAATCCAAAATCCCACTTCGACCTCAAAAAAAAAAAAAAACTCACCTTGTCTACTCATAGTAGAGAGCAAAATCAACCGATGTGAGTCTACCTAGTACAGATTTTCATGCATGAAATAATTCCCTCTAACAAGGTTTTCATATATAACCCCTCCAAAACAAGGAAAACAGATTAAAAAGTCTCATCTCAGCCTAAAAAAACATAATCCCAACACAGACATAGCTGAAAGCAAAACATAATAGAGCTACAACTTAAAAGGGCATCGGCAATGCATCTGCAATACTCTTAAGCATGGAGATCCATCACTACCAAATTGTGGGTCCCACAGCAGGAGCAAGATTCCAAATCACACTCAATCAGAGATCTTAATCATCAGCGCTTTCACTCGTTGCATTGAAGCTCTGACCATTTCTTTAAACCAAGCATTTGATGGTCACTAATTCAATGGTTAGGATCGTCTGATCAGTGTAATTTTCAGGCTATGCTCCACCAAAAATGGAGCCTGCAATTCAGTCGTTGGATCAACATACACACACATCACATATAACATTGGCAGATTTGATAAAGCTCCCTTACATTATAGCTAATTCACACTGAAATCTGCACAAATTACAGTCATTTCAAGCTTTTTATTTATTTTTTCCTTTTTAATTCTGCGATGTGGTGGGTTCTCTCAATCTCTGCAGCTGATCCAGCCACTGATCTTCGGGCACATTGCCCGCCCAATCTGGTGGGAACCCATGGAACGAGACCCCCCGCATCGCATTGATGATCCGCGACGAGTTCTCCGGCGTCAGTGGGGCGTTCCGACGGCTCTCGTCCTCTCTAAATGCCCGAGAGATAGCCGATTCCGACGCTCTTCTCATTCTCTCTTCTTCCTCTTCTTCTTCATCGTCGTCATTCAGATTTAGGTTTGAAATTCCGTTCTCGGCCGGGTGGGACCCATTGGAGGAATTGAGAAGAGATGGGTTTTGGAAGGAGATGGAATCGAACTCACCGGGATGGGCGATGAGATCTGAGCCGTTGATGCGGATGGGGGTTTCATCGTCGGGATCGTCTTCTTCGTCGGAGAGCGCGGAGATCGGGCGGTAGTCACCGTCATCGGCAGTGTCGGAGTCGCTCCCGTCGTTTTCTGCAGAGAAGGAGAAAGAAGATTTCAAGAGGTGCGTAGGTTAAGAAGAGAAAATGACGACGGACGGTTATTAAGGGGTGCGTAGTTTAAGGAATACCTTGGAAGAAATCGTTCGCAGATATCGACATTTTCCTTCTCTGCCTCTCGTTCTCTCTCTCGCTGAGACAGGAGACTGGCGAAGACGGGATTTTTACTTTTGAGTTATTTGATACTCTGGCGGAGTATGACGGCTGATATGCGGGCACTCAGATATCTTACACTTGGCGGATATTATCTTGGGCATGTTTGGATTCATGCATCACGTTCAGATGGAGTTGCAATCTACTGTATCCATATCAATTCAATTCAAAAAAAAAAATAAAAAATAAAAAATAAAAAATCTACGCCTCTACTCATGGACATCATGATCACCTGCGACCTCCACCATCGGGAGAACGAGGCGCTTGTGACCTGTGCCCGGGGCTGTGTAGGGTTTCCAGAGATAAATCCATTCCGTCCATCTGTTTTGAAAGACCATAATAGGATAGGAATTAAAAAATCTGAGTCACCGACAAAACAATGGGAACAACAACATCCACCGTTGAAACCTTTATGGAGCTTATCATAATGTTTATATACCATCCAAACGGTCAATAGAAATATTACTACTTAGATAAACTGTAGTAACATATATTATGCTGATACAAAACTTCTGTCACCGCTAGGCATTCAATTCCCACTGTTTTCTGTGGCATGGCCGACATGAGTTTTGGATCTGCCTGATTTTTAGAATCCTGGCCTATTGTGGTCTTTCAAAACAGATGGACGGAGTGGATTTGTCACAGACATCTCTATGGGCCCACACAGCCCCAGGCACAGAGATATATCTCTGTCCTGGGTTACACATAAGAAGGGCTGATTCATATCCCATCACTCAGTAGCTTCATTTAAGATCCGTTTGGTTACCACCAAAAGAGTTATTATTACTCATAAAAGAAGTGATAATCAAGATCTATGTGTGTAGTGTGAGACTAAAGGACCATATCAGAAATACGAAATGTAAGATTGATATTGTTATAATAAAGCATTAGAGCTGATGGTATGTAATGTTTAGATCTCCATCAACAATAATATATGCAACAGCATAATATTTTGCTTCCTCACTAGATCTAGATATCATTGCTAGCTTCTCGGTAGTCAATGTTAAGAGATCAGGACTAAAGAAAACAAAATCCCGAAGTAGATTCATGATTATTTGGGCATTCCTCGATATCAAAGTAGACACAAATAGTCTCATCATTTATCTAACAGATCTCTCTCTCTCACCTTGTTATGCGGCTCCCATAGAGAGATCTTTTTCTTCTTCTCTCTCTATCTCTCTTTTAAGTGCATGCATACGTACATGTGAAGCTTAGTTTCACTAGGTTTTGAAACATGCTTTCTCTAATGTAGTTTATACAAGGAGCACATATCTAGGTATTTTTCCACAGCAATTGATATTAGAGAAGATTAAGAAGACTTTTAGTACAAGATTAGTGTTATTATTTGTGTTGTAATTGCATTTGAGATGGCTATATCAAGTTCTACTAGATTTGAAGTGCTAAAGTTTGATGGATCCATGTTGTGAAAAATGTAGATGAATACAGTATTAGTAAAGAAATGTTGTGCAATTGCAATAAAAGGAAAAAAGAGAATAATATTAAGTATTGTTAGTAGCTAGATTTTTCACTTAAGGTAATTAGTGTGATCTAATTTTATTGTAATGAGATTGGGTTTAAAAGCTCAAGTAGATTGTGCGCTTAATGCCATTTCAGAGATCCATTATCAAAATAGAAATAGGATTGTTAGTGAAGACAAACTTCACTTGTTACTTTGGTAGACATGAGAGTAGATTTGCAGTCAATACTTTAACTATTATAAATAATAAATGATGTGGAGAAGAGACGAATGTTGATATTTTTATAAGTGTCGAATCTTGTTCTTGGGGTTACCTACGATTGTAGGAAAAAATGGCATTGGATCTGGATGTTGTGGGTGATGAATCTAGATACCATAACAAGGGTTCGAGATATAGAGACGGTGAGGGTGGAGGCCTAGTGAGCCTAGTTCACAAATGAAAGACAACATGGCAATTGTAAGTACAAAAAATAAATAGTGTTTTCCATGACCAGATCTACTGTCAAGAAATTTTTAATAGATTGTGGTGTAAAGGCGGCGACAAACCATGGTGATGCAAAAGTTAAGATATTGGTTATTGTTAGTATAAGCTGGAGCTGTATAAGAACAATAACGGTTGCTGTTACCATTGGACTTCTATTTGGTCTTAAATATCCATTTATAACCAATTGAATTTATTCCTTCAGATAATTCAACAAGATACCAAACTTTAGTGTCCTTCATGAATTTTAATTCATCATTTATGATATCAATTCACTGAAAGGTGTTAGCACTTTATTTAGTTTGTCTAAAAGATTCAGGATCTTTTTGCACTCCTATGTTAAAATTGTGCTCATGCAAGTATACAATGTAATCGTCTAGAATTGCAGGCTTCCTTTCTTTATGATATTCTTAATGACTCACCCTATTGAGTTTAATTTTGATTTTATTCCTTAATGGATTGTATAGGAGGTTCAACGTGATGATTTACAATGATTATCGGCTTAATTGTAAGATTTATACTCACGTTCTCTGGAATGATCATGACTTGAGTCATAGGTAACTCTTCCTCAAATACAAACTTTTTAATATTCGTACTTCTACTATTTTCAATATTCTTAATGAACTTGGCATTTTCAGTCTCAATAATTCTCATAAAGTGGGAATGCTATTAGAATTAATCATTACATGAAAAAGGGTCAAATTCGATGGTCCAAAATTGTCGATTTTATAAAAAACGATGGACATTGGGGTCGAGAACGACTGTTGAAAATTTGGATGTTAAAAACGAAATTCAATGGTTTTAAACCACCTTATATTTTTTGTCGGTTCAGTAGAGAAGTCAATTACCAGTTTCAACGAAGAATAAATTTGGCGTAGATGAACCATCAACCTAACTCGTCGATTATTTTTTAACGGTTTTAAGCCGTCATTCTGGAAAATTATTCGATGGCTCGAAATCGTTGTTCTGGGCTTAGAATTTTATACATTAGATGACAAATGCTGTTGATTTTGATTTTGATACAGAAAAAAACAGTTGAAATTTGGAGCCTTAGGGCTATGACTATGCCTGTACACCTGATAAACACATTTTATATTATCTATGATCACCACAATCCACCCATAATCCACCATACACCTGATAAATACATTTTATACAATCTAAAATCACCATAATCCACTATTTTTTTTATTTTCAAATTAAATAAAATATAATACAGTTTGAGTTTCCAATGCAAGGTAAATGAGCCATTATTATCATTTTTAGGATTAGTAATAATGTAACAAAATCATTGTTATAGTCAAATGTATGTGATATGACAACCAAATTACAAAAGTAAATAATTATGAATCATTTACAACCATTTACGGTTGTAATTAGAAAATCAAATAAACCCTAAATGTAAAGGGTCTAACAATGAGAGTGCTCAAGTAATTATAATTTGATCATTTTCATAAATTAATTAATACGATTCAATCCAAATAATGCATCTAAATGCAACAAAAAAGACTAACGATTTCACTGTAACTAATTTATAGTAAATGTTTAAAATTTATTTTTTATTTTTTATTTTGATCGGACTCTTCATAATCAATGAAAAAGCTGCCTATATGCTTATCATGGTGATAAGATCAAGTCATTGTAGTTTATCTTTCTCTTTTCTAGACATGCCTTCAGATTTTTTTTATTACTGTTTTAAAGCCGATTCAGTTTGTGGCGGCGTTGGCCATCTTTTAGTAATGATAAGTAATATTTTTTCCTTTTTAAATAAAACAAAATACAATATAATTAAAGTATATCAAAATTATGATAGACTCTTTTTCTTCCATGAACTTATAGGTAGCACATGTGCATGGTGTTCTTTCTGAACCATCCTCAATCCATCCATATGGGTCAATATTCATTTGCCAAGGTCTAGCAATCTCGAAGATGTCATGCAATAATCCTTTAGTGACTAGTTGAGTGAAACTAATAGTGAATTATATACATTGTTTTTCAATCTTCCCAGCCCTGACAATGAATGACCATATTATGTTGTTAGTGGCTTGGATCATCGTAACATGAACCATAAATATATAAAATTTCACATAAGAAAGATCTAATAAAATACAATTGAACTTACTCTCTAAAACTATTTTCGTAACAGAAGTGAACAGAAGATAATAAAATCAAATTTTTCGAGTTTTTTTTTTCCAATGCTACCCATTCCAAATAATTGTCTGAATTTTTTGTTTTTATTAATATCATTTTCTATAGAGGCAATAAGAGAGAGCAGATAAAACATGTATTCACATAAATAATACACGGGTTAATCTAATCATTTAAATGCTAATAGTTTAAGTTTTTCTTCTTCTTTTGATTGGACTCTCAGTAACGAACGAGAGAGTTGTTTACATACTTATCACTGTGATAAGATCATCTCATTATAGTTCATTTCTATTTCCGCATTCCTCTTTTGTCTAAATTTTATAACTTATTTGACATAAGACACTACATTTCATCATTATCTTCTGTGACATCTTCTCGTAATGCTGATGTTAAAGGGTCCGCATTCAACCTTGCTGTAAAAACTAATAGATCTTCATAAGCATTGACATCCCAATTCAATCTCTTTGGAGCTTGTAAGACTACATGCCAACTAGTTGTAAGCTTACTATGATCCTTGCTATAGAATACCTGAGTTGCTTATGATGTTCGTCTTCTTCTTTACTGCTTCTCATTAACCTCTGCAGGTTAACACGTATCAAATTCATTGCTGGATTAACGAAATACCCATTCGATTCTTCTATACGTACCCAATCATAATATATGATCGTCTCCTTAAAGTCAATGTAGTCTAACTCAAGTATTTATTTGACAATACTATAACAAGTGACTTCTTCATCCACTAAATTTATATCCTCAACACTTGCCCTTATAATTTTCATAAAATCCCAGAGTTTTGTGTTGACAAGTTTATTTCATATTCTGATGTATAAAAAACATATATATTAACCATATACGAGTTGTATGAAATGCCATTAATATCAGGGTCATCGGCAAACTACTTTATGATCAAAGTGCTAGATTCATTTTTTAGTAATTGTCTAACACATGGAACATAATCTATTGGCTTCTTTGATAATGAAGTCGCATTCCGATTATAACCTCTTGATGTGTGGCTTTGAAGTACAAGACTTTGAACATATTTTTGATACTTCTTGTGAATTATAGTGTGAATGCGATTTAAAGACATAAGCATACATATGTGCAAGTGTAAATTAAATATAAATGGAAAAGATAGATGATAACATACTTATTTCACTTAGAATTGAAAAGAAACTTCCTGAGTACCATTTGCACACTTGTTGGTATTGCATTGGAATAAGAATATAAAACTTTTTATTTTTATCGACAGTGTATTAAAGTTCACTATCGTCATCCATGAATGTTCCACGGGCTCGCTGATGACTTCCTACTATACGTAAACCAACTGCTATGTAATGTATGGAATACATCATTCATTCTTATATGAGATATCGTTCGATAATAGAACTCTCTGAAAATATTGCAAATTCCCAGATTTTTGCTAATTTGAATTTTAAAAATTCTTAAAATTTTTACGCTAGAATTAACTTATATCACTTACTGACCTTTAATACTTGATCTTAACTTATACGCGAGTGTTACCAGTAAAAAACCACACAAAGTCGATTAATTAATCGTAATAAGTTAACGAATACGCCTGATCACCAAAATCTTAAGCCTAACCTTGTGATCTATTCATTTAGGGCCCAGATCTAGGTGACCCACCGTTGATAAATCAAAAGTAACCATAGCTTAATGAAGATTTACCTAAAATCAAGATACCTAGATATGGATCAGATCTTAATTATCCCATGCATATAAACTAAATCGATCAAATTACCCTTTTTATCTAAGAATCAAATATTTAGGATGATTAAGGCCAAATCACCATTTTTACTAATTGCGAATATGTTATATTATGAACTTAGCTAATAAAAACTTTAATCATCATGCACAAGAAATCTCACCACTTAATCTATTCTAGAAATACCCTGATTATCCAAACAATATCTACACCATTCCTTAGTGGCTGCTAAACTATATAAAGATGTTTGTTTTAATGGGCTTGACGTCCATCATGGGACATTAAATTGAAATTGCGTCCCAAATTATTGAACATAGGCTTGCAAGGCGAGCGCATAAGATGCACGGATACCCTTAGGATTTGTCAAGAACTTAGGATAATTGTCGTTGTCCATTTTTTGTCAAAGTTGTAACTTTCAGTTTGTCGGATCACGACCAAATTTAGGGTACTAATCTAAGTCAATATTCTACGCATATCTATATAGCCGTAACCTCGATCAATGATCGGTAACCTTCGAATTGACTTCTAATCATGCTCATCGATTGACACATCCAAATGGCGGACTGATCATATCCATTTGTAAAACATCACTAGGGCCAGCTACCCCACCTCCAAGTGAGACTCAAAAGTTAGAATTAACCTCTAATAGGGTTGTATGATAAAAATCTAGATCTTAAGGCCAAAAGCACCACTTCTGGCATTATAAATACATCCCATTTGGGTTCTCCTCCCCTAAATCTGAATTTGCTAGGCTTTGAGAGAAAGAGAGAATAAAAGGGAGAGAGAGAGAGAGAGAGAGAGAGAGAGAGAGAGAGAGAGAGAGAAGAAGAAGAAGAAGAAGAAGAAGAAAAAGAGAAAGAGTGAAGGTGATGTTGTGAGAGTTGGATTTGTGATTCTTTGTTCTTATGGGTTGCTAGTGCTTTAACTAAGCCTTAGAAGTCATCTTTTCCTCCATCGAATTCGTCTCCATTTGCGATCGGAGGTAAGAAACATATACTATATATCTTTAGAGTTATGCTTTCTTAATTATAAATTCAATGATTTTCACCTAGTTCCTTTGAATTTGATTTTGGGATTGATGTATTCCTAAAATCCTAACCCGAGGAGTTCAGAGATTGAGAAATCTCTTCATAAGGTGTAGACCATTCTTGTACGTTTTCTTTTTATCAACCCTTGATAGTATTAAATAGTAATTTTTGGTTGATTATAAGATTTCATAGCCCTTTTGTGCTTGAATTGTTTTATTATTGCAACCATAGTGTTACTTGTTGTTGGAAAAGTTTTTCAGACCAAATTTCCCTTGTCCTTGGATCAGTAGTACGATTTTTAAGTGAAGAAGTTACACAGAATTCAATCCCAAGAAAGTGACTTGGATGGAAGTTGTTATTGGGCCTATTGGAATCTATATCCAATCCGTTCATTTTCTTTGTAGCCCTTTATTTATATGGGAAGATGCTAACCTTTTACTGACACATTCTTTATGTGGCCCACAAAACCTAATAACTTATAACGGTATCCATTCGATATGTAGTATTTTCTTCTGATGTGGTCAATGTGATTGACGGATGGATATTGATCATTCTTCTAACAATGAACTTCCATGAAATTTCGAAGTTAATGGAGTGGATTTCACACATATACGATGGTGGACCCCACAAACAGTGTATGAACGCCCTTAGAAAGGGCCAAACGTTATTTTTTTTCACTTTTACAAAGGTCATTCTTCTTTCTTCTTTCTTTTAAAAGTGAAGATCATGTGACCAACTACCACGATCATTCTTCTAACAATAGCCTTTCATGAAATTTTGAAGTTAATGAATGGAGTGGATTTCACACATACGCGATGGTGGACCCCACAGATGATGTGTGAACACCCTTAGAAAGAGCCAAACGTTGTCTTTTTTCACTTTTACAGAGTAGGGCTGAAAGTTAGTCGGGTTCAACCCGACCGACCCGACATTGGGTTGGGCTCGAAAAGGATATTTCGGGTCCGTTCTTAAGCTTGGGCTATACAAACACCAACCCGATAAAACTTGGGTTGGGCTCGGGTTGCCCGACCCAACCCGAACCCGATCAATATATAAGTTTCTTTTAAATTATAATTGGGTGTGGATCATTTGTGCACACTAGTGATGTCTAGTCTTATTTGTCCACGTCATTTTCAAGGACTCAAGCTTACAAGATATGCCAGATTTCTCTCTCCCAAATAGACTCTTAGCTTTGCTACATGACTTTTAGAGTAGTTGCCATATATTTTAGCTTGTTTTTCAAAGAAAAAAATGAAGTTTTTTATAATGAATAATCACATATATAATTAATAAAATTATAAATACAAAAAATAAGTTCTATATTGAAATATAATAAACTAATATAATAATGAAAATATTAGCACTTATATACCCGACCAACTCGATCGAGCCCGCTTGGGTTGGCTTGGGTTGAGAATTCCCAACCCGAGATTGGGTTGGGTTGGGTTAGGGTTGAGGGATAGGAACCTTGGGTTGGGTTAGGGTTGAGCACCAACCTGACCCAACCCAACCCGCCCGACTTTCAGCACTATTACAGAGCTCATTCTTCTTTCTTCTTTCTTTGAAAAGTGAAGATCATGGGACCAACTACCACTTTTCCATCAGTTGTTTCTCTCATCCAAAAGCTTCTTCCACCATGATTTTAGCATTTTCCGGTGTCCTCTCGTGTTTATCTAGTGATTCTCCGATGTCCCTAATATGTTAGTCAGTTTTTAAGGTAAATAAAACCTTAAATCTTGACATTGTTGCATTGTGTTAAGGACGGTTGAAGTAGAGAAAGTAGTTTCCATCCACTAAGGGTCATGGTTATCATCCAATAAAGATTGACAGTCAAAATGTGAAGGGTCAAGATTGGGAGGCGTGAATGGTTAAGGTTGACAATTGGGACAGTTGACAACCTCGACCCTTAACATTTGACAACCACAACCCTTCACATTGTCAAACCTCGCCTGCTATTAACCTGAACTCTTGACAGTTGACAACCCTGACTCTTCATGTTGTCAAACCTTGACCTCTAGTTGATGATAACTTAGACTCTTCGCATTTGGCAACCACAACATCGTCCTTCACATTTGATAACCCTTTATTAGATGACAATTAGACCCTTAATATTTTGACAACATCGACCCTTTACATTTGACAACTTGTACCCATTCATTTTTATTATAGGTTAACCCATGTTAGAAGATTATGGTTTGGCGGCCCATCCTATGCTACTATGATGGAGAGAGTGTATACGAAAATGAGATTTTTTCGCACGTAAGTGGGGACTCAAAAGTGGTTATTGTGAGGGATGATATTATGCATCAAGAGCTCCTACATAAAATGCATCAAATTACGAAGACAATTTCAGATGAATTTGATTTGATAATAAAGGTTGTGTACAGTGAGGCAGTACATGGATTACTTCCTCCATATACAACAAAGATAATGAAGATCTCGAGGCATGTATGCTCTTCTTTGGACAAAGTCCACCTACTTAGATACCATTGTATATAGAGAAAGTGAGGTGTACATCTCTCGTGCAAGAATATAGCATACACTCTACATCACATTTGAATATTCAGTCCCCCGATTTACAACCTTCAAGTAATGAACAATGATTTGATGATTGCGATATACCTAGCCCTTCGAGGAATGATATACGTCATGATCGACAACTCGACGATTGCGATATACATAACCCATCAAGTAATGATATGTGTCATGATTGAGGACTCGACGATTACGATATACCTGACTCTTTAAGTAATGATTAATGTCAGGGAAGAGCTGATGATTGCAATATTCCCATCCATTCCGTCAATGCTACTGTAATGCCCTGAAAAATGGCACCCGAGTACATACACTCTAATCCCGTGTTCTCAGGTGTTAATTAAATGAAAATGCATGTGTGACTTAGTTTAGATTCACATTCATTTTACACACAAGTAATCAGAGTAGTGCAATTCCAATTAGTGGATTAGAGGGATGTAGAGATAATAATAATTAATAAATATAGAACTAAGAGCAAAAATACAATTCCAAAAGTGGTGATTGCCCAAAACGAGGATTATACAAGTTATAAAATACATACCCAAGATGATTAAGTGTAAAGTTTTCCATTTTTACCATATCCTCCACACCAAAATGACTTTGGCACAAGCCGATCTATACTTACCCGTCTGAGGGCTCGCTATTACCTGTATTAATAATATTACTTGGTGTTTTAAAATACCATATTAGGTGAGAGTGAGTAATTAACTCAGTGGTTCTATTAGTTCTAAGTTACACATATTATCGGCTTAATCAGCGCAGTTAATGATAAACAAGACATCAAACATTTCCTAAATACTCTTGTTAAATGTATGAATAAGATTATAAAATGATGCATGCACCTCATAATCCAACACTCCCTTACAAGTGACTTCAACGCCTATTTCGCAAATGCTAACACTCCCTCATAATCCAACTGCAACATTAAATCGCCACATCTTATCTAATGCAATGTGATTGATGCGTATGTTAGCCGAGCAATTATTATATTCCATTCATCCAACATATTAGCAAAGCTAGGATACTGACATTATATCATAAGTTATTATCTTGATCAAGAGGCTTGTTACTGTACGTAGTGGCTCCTTACCAGTGTCCTTTGATCCAACTTTAGGTATCACCCATTTATCTCACCAATCAACAATTTCAAAGGTACGACATGATACCCAAAGGTATGAGGATCAACCCGATATGGGTCGTCACTTAAACACCAAGTATGATTACTCAGTTCTGAGGTGCGGGCTTATCACATAAAACTAAACCACCATAAAGAAAAGGGTTCGTTATCCAATTCCATTCACGCTCGAGTTATTCGAATGGTACTCTGGCACGCAACCATCGACCAAATAATTTGACGGGAACTGTTCGAATAATGGTCTATCACCTCCATTAGTGCTCACTAGTCACTACGGGGAGGCTCGTCACCCCAACGTAGGCCTACAACTCAGACATGGTGTCTCATACTACCATGCCTGGCTCATGAGTCTTAAGGGGATCATATCTCACGAACGATTATGAATGGACCATCCATTGGGAATGGAGTATCCTAGATTCAATTTGGTCGTGTCATACATTGTGAATATACATGATTGGTCGGATAGTGGACTAATTTGATTGACCTTAGAGAACCTAGGCGCAACCGGTATTGGGTGCAAGTATCCCATGTAGTCCAGCTACTGTCGGACGTTCGTGTTCACCTGAGTCAATCAAACAAGCTTAGGGTACTCACCCTAACTTGGGCCACCCCTTGATTTGGGCGATTTATTGACTGACCCAACATCGTAGAAATCCTAGGCATCGCTATGGACTAAACACTATATCACATAATTATAGCATATGTTCTATTACACAATCACTTAGACATTTTATCGAACATGTGAGCATCAATAGAAACAACACACCTATTTAGACATTTTATCAAACATGTAAGTATCAATGAAAGAACACATCTACTTAGAAATTTTATTAAATATGTGGGCATCAACAAAATAATATATTCAATTGAGCATTCAATTAAGCATATGAGCATTCATAAAATAACACATTTAATAACCTAGATATTTTATCAAACATGTAAGCATCCATATCCAACCAATAACATATATTATAAAAAAAATTAAAATGTTAACATATTATCTTGTACAAATTCATTACAAGCATTTAGTCATTAACTGAGACCCTCAAGGGTCGATAAACGATAACCTATAGATAATGGTCCACTCCTTGTAACGATTCGCCCGATTCACGACGCTCCCAAGGTTAGGTTTTTAGAGAAAATTGTTGAAAGACCTAAACAAGTATACAAGCTTGTGAGATTAGGGATAAACAATGATTGAAATCCTAAATTATAAGTGAGATTCAACACTTACATCCAACCATTGCTAGGAAAGCTCTGACGACGACTCTGACTACGGCGAGACGACTAAAGAGGAGATGAGAGGGTGGAGGTGCACCAATACTCACACCCCAAGCTCTCTCTCTCTCCCTCTCTTCTCCTTTCTCCCCTTTTAAGATAAAATTTGTATGGGGAGAGGGGGTGTGAAATAGATGGGTATTTATAGTATCAGATGTGGTGAAAATGACCTTAAGTTCATTATTCTAACCCTAAGGGAGGTTGTTTTCCACTAATGGGACCCACTGAGAGGTGTAGGGGTTAATCTAAGCCATGGAATATGTGTCCAATAATGCGATCTCTGTTTGAACATAAATACACGATGATCGGGCGTACCGATCAATCGAGAATGCCTAACTTAGATTGATGATCACCAATGATTAATCAGGGCCATGGCTATACGGATATGTGTGGATAACTATTTTTAATCAGTACCCCGAATTTGGCCATAAATCGACCGTCCGAAAGTTATAACTTCGCGAAAGAGCAATGGATTAGTTTCACTTAAATTTCAGGTTTTCATTTAAGACATTCATATATCTCATGCAGTGGTTTGCGGGTCCAAGTTGAGCAATTTGAGATGCGACCTCGGCTCAATATCTCATGATGGACGTCAGGCCCACTAAGACAAATATATTTCTATAGCGTTTAGTGGCCCACTAACGAGTGGTCTAGAGCTTGTTTGGATAATCAGGGCATTTCTGGAATAAATTGGGTAGCAAAATATCTCATGCGTAATAATTAGAGTTTGGATTAGTTAAGTTTATAGTGTAGCCTATTCGCAACTAGTGAAAATGATGATTTGATTATAATCATTTTAAACCATTGGTTCTTAGGTGAAAAGGATAACTGTGTCAGTTTAGTTTGTTAATTAAGATTCGACCCCTACTTGTCTCCATTTCGTACCAATTTCTATGCATATATGCACGATGATCGACACCCTTAGCTAGATCTAGATTAGCCGTTCATAGTACACACCCAAGCCGGAACCCCAAGACCTTGAAACCTATCTCATATTGATCGCCCTGTCGCCGCGATTATGGAGGCACCACCCATGCGTCGGTATAATACTGTTAGTGAGATACGCCATGAAGATAAGTGTATCATGTGCACATGACACCATGTATTTCATTCCACACATATGCACAACACATGTCATGCATACATGTACATGCCGCATGGGTGAGGGAATCTTTACCCATGTGTGTGATGTCACATACCCATACCTCTTCTCTCTCATGTGCATGAAAAGTCAAACTTTCTCCATGTCATACACTATGCATGACATCACCACACCATGCCATCCCATGCTCCTTTAATCCACCATTAATTACAAAGCATGAATTAAGTACCATAATCCTAGCCTAAGCTAATATTAATCACATTAGCTTAACTTAACCAAAATTTTATCCATTTCTTTATAAATACCCCTCCATCCCTTAGCATTTCACCATTTTTCCATAAGAAAGAGAGAAAGAAAGAGAGAGAGAGAGGAGTGATCTTGGTGATCCATCTCAACCATCAATTCCATCCATCCCATCCATCTCAACCATCCATCTAATTCATCAAGGTAGTATACCCACCCTATTCATTCTTATTTTATTTTTGTTGTGTTTTTGTATGGTGGAGGTGATGTTGATCATAATGATGTGATAATGATGTGTTTAAAGGTGTGGATTCATGGGAGAATACAAAATAATAATAATAATAATAATAACAATAATAACAATGTTTTTATAGACTTTATGTGGGACCCATTGATTGTGGGCCCCACTAAAATTTTGTAGGCCATCCAAGCCATCCCAAAGTGAAACCATTGTGCTGGCCAAACATACATGTGCACACACACCCAATAAATAAATAAATAAATAAAACAAAAAAAAAGAGAGAGGAAGGCTGGACGCTGCTGCAAGCAACGTCTAGACGCCCCTGCTGCTTGAAAGAAAAAGAAGGAAAGAAGTGTGGGTCCCCAATGGGCCCCACCCATGATGTATGTATTAAATCCACGCCGTCCATTCATTTTTTCAGATCATTTTAGGCGTTGAGCCAAAAAATGAAGCTAATACATTTCTCTGGTAGGCCACACCATAAAAAATCATGTGAAGACATGCTAAAACATATAAAAGTACTTTCTGAGGGCCCACCTGAAATTTTGATGTATCTGAAACTTGGAATGACCCCTTAACCTTGTGGGACACACACAACAAATGAACTGGATCATCCTGTTGTGGGCCCCATATATGAGAAACAAAAAAAAAACAAAAAAAAACAAAACAACACTCTGATGCTGCAGCAAACAGCGTCTCTGTTGACGCTGGAAAGAGGTGGGCCCCACCACAGGCCCTACCTTGATGTATGTCGAACATCAACACCGTGCATTTGATGGGTCCCCTCTTAAAAATGGGTCACGCCAAAAATCAACCGTACAAAGAACTTAGGTGGCCCACACCATCTAAAATAATGTGCAGACATGGCTAAAACATATAAAAGCACTTGCTAGGCCCCACATGAAATTTGGATGAATCTGAAACTTGGATTGACCCCTCCATCAAGTGGGACACACACAATGAATGGACTAGATCTCTCAAGTGACACACCTTGATTAGAAATATACAAATACTAATAATAATAATATTAATATTAAAATAAAATAATGGGTGTGAAGGCGGTGGCGTCATCCCCGGACGCCCACATTTGGGGTAAAATTTTGTGGGCCGATCATGGCCACACCATGATGTATGTGCTAGATCAACACCATTCATTCATCTTTCTAGCCCCATTTATTGCATGGTCCCAGAAATCAGGCCGATTAGAAGTTCAGGTAGGTCATGCCACTTGGACAGTGGAAATTGTACTTAAAATACTTAGATTTTTCTGAGGCCACCATGGTGATGAAAAGTATATTTGGGCCATTCATCCACTCCTTCAGACCATTTTAAGTCATGAGTAAAAGAATGAGGCAGATCCACACTTTAGGTGGACCACATTATAAGAAATAGTGTGAATAAAAATCCCTACTATTAAATCATTTGAGTTCTACTGTGATGTGTGACTGCCACCAAAGTTGAGTCAGCCATTAGATCATGGAGCCAACTCGTTACATGTATTTTACATCCCAGTCGACCATCATTTAGACCATCCATGTGTCATAAGTCCCACTCGATGTATGTACCTTATATCCATGTCATTCATCTAGTGGGTGGTATCAGCTATGATGTTGTTTGTTATATGAACTGTTCATGGGGTGAACCCCACCATGTCAATGAGACCCACAATTATACAAAATATAATAATAATAATAATAAGGAAAGGGAATTGCATGCTTACCAATGAAAGCTTCCCTGGACATAATGTGATGCATGTGAAGCCCACCTAGGTGCATGTGTTGTATACCCACACTGCCTATATATTTTCCAGTCACTTAGGAAGTGAGCCCACCTCTTGCCCGTGGACACAAGATGAAGTAGAACTCAATTTTAGGTGGGCCAGGCCATGCCACAAGTAGAAATAGTGTAATAACCATTGGAAATTCTTAGGCTCTAGTATGCCCTTATATGTTGGGATGCTTCCTTGGCCATGGACTCCACTTTGTAGTATGATGTAGATCTATGCCTTTCATCGGTTTATCCTCATCATTTTAGGGTATGGTTCCATAGACTAGTCAGATCCAAATCTCATGCCACGGGAGCAATATTGATCACTTGTCCACCGTTAAATATTTCCTAGAGTTACAGTAATGTTTGTGAGAAATCTATCCATCTATTCCTTTTAATCGATCATGGACCACCTAATATACATGTTTTACCAGCCATTCATCTATTTTGATTAGATCATTTTAGAGTGTGGGGCTGCCTATATATTTACGGCAATCTAAGTCGTTTTCATGGTGCCTATTGTAATAGTTATTCCTCATTTAGTCCGCCAATTGGTAGGAATCATGTGGATCACTACACTATAGGAATTTGGGATCTTGGGTGGCCTAACTAGTAGTGTGGATTGGTGGAAGTTGTGTGGACCACCACATGTGAGTGCTTGATTTTTATAGCCCACCTAACTGTATGAAAATTGGGGCAATCGTGTGACTACTTGTTTAAGTAGATTTATGATTATTGTGGCCATTAACCATATGATCACTGACGGGATGAGTGATAACTAGATTTGACAAAATGGTGCTAAATATGTAGCTCATAAATCTTGTGATCATGCGTGATGTGGATAGCCGTAAATCATGTGGGTATGTGGGGAATGTGTAGCCCAACCATATGATCAAGTAGTGCTTTGGTGACTACTAAACTATGTGAAATTGTGGTACTGGCCGCCCGGCTACGTGAAAATTTAGTAAAGCGGTTGCCCCATTATGCGAAATATGGTATAATAATAATAATAATAAGTAACCATCTCACCTTAAGTCCCTTATTATGACAAGTAGAGTGACATTTGTGTGGCCACTCAACCATACGGACTTCTGATAATGGAGTGGCCATAAGACCATGTGGGCATATGAGAAATTGTGTGATTACTTAGACTCATGGACTATGCCGATGGTGTAATTTCCTGGGTACATGAACTTAGGGCTTGTGACAGATTGATCATAGGCCCATTGAGATATATTTTCGGCCCATATGATGAGGCTCATTGTGATGTATTTCCTGCCCATGTGATGTGGCCCATAGTGATGTGAATTAGGCCCAGGTATGTGGCCTACTTGTGAAATAGATTTAAGGCCACTTGCAATGTATTCGAGGCCCATGGGCGAGGCCCAATGTGATGTATTTTAGGCCCATGGGTTGTGGCTCATTGTGATGTATTTGAGGCCCATGTGTAGGGCTCACCTATTGTGTATTTGAAGCCTGATGTGGTGTATTCATGGCCCATATGACGAGGCCCATTGCGATGTGTAAGGCCCATATGATACGGCCCAATGTGATATATATGCGGCCCATGAGTGAGGCCCAATGCGATAAATGTGCGGCTCTTGTGTGAGACCCAAAGTGATGTATCTGATGACCGATGTGATGTGTGATTTCATCATGATGTATTTATTGATGTTTATGTGGGCCATTCCTTGGGGGCAATGTTGATTAAATGTCCACATTGTCGAAGCCGATTGTTAAGGCTAGTTATTGATACTGATTGCATGCCAAAAGAAATTCAACATCGAATGAATGAGACATACATGGGTGAAATTAGCTACAAGAAAGAAAGGAAAGGTAAGAAGATTGCAATGTAAAAAGTCTTGGGATCTTACGAGGAGTCTTATAGTGAGCTTCCGACATCTTCATGAGTTGAGAAAGAAGAATTTAGGGACTGACAGAATTATAGGTGAACGAATAAACAAACGATTTTGAAAGATGCTTCATCGCAATTGGACAGTGTATCCAAAGCCTTCAGCTACATATTCGAAGAGTTTTGTGTGTTGATGCAACACATTTGACAAAAAAGGTACAAGGGTGTTCTCTTCTTAGTTACGGCACTGGATGGAGGTAATCACGTCCTCCCAATAGCATATGGGATTGGAGAATCGGAAGATAATAATAGTTGGAGGTGGTTCCTTCATAATTTATATAAAGCAATCGGGATCCTTTCAAGACTTATTATTATGTCAGATCGTAACAAATGGTTGGTCAGTAAAGTTTTTATCATCTTTTCTTATTCAATCCATGAATATTATGTGCATCATATTTTGAAAAATATGAAAAATGTATGTTCGGATGATTCAGTGAAGGATTACTTTTGAAGTGCTGTTAAGACATGCATGATATCCACGTTTTAGGATATGATGCAATGCATTCAAATGGTGAACCCCACTGCATATCAATTTCTTAATGATATAGATAAGGAAAGATGAACATCTGTATTCTTTCCCGGCAAAAGATATAATATCATAATCACTAACATCGTCGAGAGCATAAATGCACTGTTTGTAGATGCATGAGAGTACCCCATGACCAAACTTCTTGAAGCAGTAATGACTAAAATCTAACAGTTTTTCCTTTGTAGAAGAGATGATGCATTTACATGCAAGGGAACTTTGACTTATTTGGCAGAAAAAAGACTGAATGAAGTTTATCACTCAGAAGTGTGAAAGACACAATATACCGTGATTTCTACAGATGAGTTCTAAGTGACATTGGGGGACATTATTGATATAGTGAAGCTAAGAGAGATAGAGTGTACGTGCGGTGAGTTTAGTTGTATGTTGCTACCTTGTGTGCATGTGATAGTAACTTGCGGTAAGTATCATCTTAATATTTACAAATACTGATCTTCATTCTGTATGAAAGAATTTTTTTGTAGAACATACCAAGAGTCGGTTTACCTAGTGCTTGACAAGACTTAATGGAATATTCCAGATAAAGTGAAAATATTGTGTGAGAATATGAAAACCCCATAATGAGAAGATTTGCCGAAAGACTAAAAAAGATTCAAATTACATATCAGGGAGAAGGTAGGAAACCACTTACATGCTTGAGATGCAAGCGAACAGGTCGTCACAATCGGTGTCGATGTACCTTCATTCCTATAGGTTGAGAATTTTGAGATTTTTAATACATTCACATTTTTAAATTTTTTTTATCTCGATGTAATCACAACACAAGTAATGAGAATTTTGGGTCTCTTAATTGTATTTATTGATTGATAATGTCATTTAATATTATCTTATAATGTGTCATCATTCAATAGATATGTTACTAACTATGTAATCAATAATGGTTGAGGTTATCATCCAGTAAAGATTGAGGTTAACAAACTATTCAGTAAGGGTCGATGTTATCATCCACCAAGGATCGAGGTTATCATCGACTACGGGTCGAGGTTATCAAAATATTTACCAAGGATTGAGGTTATCATCCATTAAGGGTCGGGATTATAACCCAATAAGGATTGAAGTTATCATCCACTAAGGATCGATGTTATCAAAATGTTCACCAAGGATTAAAGTTATTATCCATTAAGGGTCTCGATTATCACTTATTAAAGATCAATGTTATCATCCACTAAGGGTCACTGTTATTAAAATGTTCACTAAGGGTCGAGGTTATAAAACTGTCATTAAGGATCGATATTATTATCCACTAAGGTTCGGGGTTTAAATGTTCACTAATGATCGAAATTATCATCCACTAAAGATAGAGGTTAACAAACTATTCGCTAAGGTTGAGGTTATCATCCATTAATGACTGAGGTTATCAAAATGTTCACTAAGGGTAAATGTTATCATCCACTGAGGGTTGATGTTATCAAACTGTCACTGAGGATCGAGATTATCATCCACTAAGGGTCGAGGTTATCAAAATGTTTACTAAGGATTAAAATTATCATCCACTAAGGATCAAGGTTAACAAAATATTCACTAACGTCGTGATTCAAATATTCGCGACAGTAGGATTCTCAAAAGTCATCTTCGAGAGGTAGCGAGTGCCTCTCTGTAGCTGGAATCGAAAGTTTCTCTATGACGAGAGACTCCATCGATCAATGAACAGGGAGCCGAACAATCGAAGTAAGGGTAGCCAGGGCATCGGCTAACCTGTTTTCATCTCTGGGCGAGAGTCTAATCGATAAATACTATCAGGAGAAGGAGAGGGAGTAACTATTCTTTTTCTATTTATTAAATATGCTAATCCAGAGACTTCGTCTGAAAGTTTGTGTCCTCCACTGTCGCTAGTTGGTCGCTTTTGCGACTGACCCTGGATGTTCGACTAAGGGTCGACATTATCAAAATGTTCAGTAAGGATCAAGGTTATCATCCATTAATGGTCGAAATTATCATTTATAAAGGGTCGAGGTTAACAAACTGTTAAGGGTCGAGGTTAACATCCACTAAGGGTCGAGGTTATCTTCCACTAAGGGTTGAGGTTAACAAACTATTCACAGTTTAAGGTTATCAAACTGTTCAACTACATTCTTATAAATTCAACCATTTACATTTATAAACATATAAATTCAACAATTCACATTTATAGACATATAAATTTATTGAAAATATCCAACCACGTCCATACAAATTCACACTTAAATACATATATTCTTCTAGGAGGTTTTCGTGTCATCGTTTTTCTCTTCTTCTGTGTCTTTTGCGCTCCTTCTTTCTCCTTCATGGGCTTGTTAAACTACCTAACATATCGCCAACGGTCGTATGAGATGGTCTTTCAGAATTTAGGGGTATCCTTCTACAACAAAAATTACAATCATACGATTAAAAGAAATCACAAAATATTGTATTCACTCAAAGGATTACATACATTTATACATACTAGAGTAAAGTCAATTGCATGATTACTACATAAATAGTTTATATACTTTAACATAAAGATACCACAATCGTTCCTGTTTATTTGCTTCAGGACATCGTTCATCATCTTGACATTCTATTGTTGCTCCCAATATGGATTCCCATGGTACAGTATATGAAACAACTAGCTCAAACATTCCATCAATGCTACGACATATAAACATTATTCTTATATTTTTAATCATTATGTAAGCTGTCCACTATATTCACCTCTCTTTATTTTAGGTAAATCACACCTAAAAACCAATATTGCATCTTGCATTAAGAGGGATATATATACAACTACAAAGCACATATAATAAACATAACAATTAGCTTCACATATATTCTAGGAAATTATAATAACATTTATTGTAAGTACATATGTGAGTTAGGGTTTACACAATCATAATTTCATAAAGACTTGCACGTACCAAATGCTTCATCATAGCCATAAGATTTTTATCAAGTTCTACCAGTGCCATTTCTTGTCTATTCTTGTGGTCTCCGATGCCATATTTATAGATCTTGTCAAGATCATTCTCTATAACTAACTATAAAAACACAATTAACATTAGTAAGAAACATCAATAAGTAATAATTGTTAAAAAAGTTAGCTTACAATCTGGAATTGCATATTACCAAATAAAAGGTTGACACGAATGAGCAATCCTAGGGATAAGCAAGGGAAAATTTTAACTGATGGTTGGTCAGGTAATCTAAGTAGTTGTCCACTCCTTATATATTTAAGAAAAAAATGTCAATAAATATATATATGGAAATAGTACTCAATTAAACAAAAGAATGAAAAATCAATTCCATTTACCTTAGAATCAACTTACGAATTATAATCCTATATAAAATTCAATCATAAATATCTAATCGTATCGCATGCCATCTTTACATACTCGTTCTCCTCAGGAGTTAGGATTATTTGTGGATCCATATATCCCATATTGATGGTGTCAACATAATCAATATGAGGAGCTGTGTAGGGGGATATGATCCATTTAGATGGAGGTGCATTGCATTTGGGCCTCCCATCACGGTCAATAGAAGTAATATATAACTTGGTTACATCGACATCTGCAGGCTGCTCACCCACCCCATCCATATTTGCATGTTACCCATCTGCCTCATCCGTGCCCGTAAGTTGCACACTTACATCTAAGACATTTATGGGTTGATTATACCCACATCGTAAATGTCTGCGGGCTGCCTAAATACCTCATCCTTACCTATGGGCTACCCACCCGCCTCCATTGTGCTCAAAGCTTGTATTGGATTCACATGTTAGACATAAAAATTCATAATGTATTATTAGACATCAAATCAAAAGTAAATTCACATACTTCACTAGCATGAAGCTCCTCCCTCATGAGCTTCATCTCTTCGTGTAATTACATATTCTGTTCCTTCATACGCTTTATTTCCTCTTACATATTGTTCATATTGTGTATGATATTCCAAATCCTATTGTTAAACCTCTTTAGAGTGAAATTAGTGTTTCCATGATGACTAAATACTTTTGTCGCCAAATCCTCAAGACAGGAACTTGAATTTGCATCTAGTTTCGCAGTTTTACTTCTTTTCCTTCCTACTTTATCCCTCACTTTGTCTCACTTCTTCCCTCTCCAAATTCTTCTTAGTCGTCTTCTTCAACTCCTCTCTTACTTTTTTCCTCTCCAACTTCTTATTAGCAATGTATTTCTTCACAACTTTTTCTATTATATCCTCTATCCTCTCATCCTTTCACGGTCCCTTTTCATCTGTATACTTTATGACAAATTTAATGATATCTTTGTGTCCCTCCTCCTTGGTGGGCATAAGCTCCCCATCAATCACAATCTGCATGAGCAATAATGATCTATCAGTTACTAGATATATCTATAATCTAATAATGAACTATCACGCAATAATAAGGAATTAACCTTACCAGCACGATTGTAAAGATCATCGATGTAATTGGATACCAGCCTACTCTGTACGGTCTCCGATTAAGGAATCGAGAAATTCAAACAGGAGATCTTCTTATGACCCATCCCCTAGTGCCAGATGACTGCGGGAGTTGCTCGTATGCCCATATCTATTTGACTCATAGAATCAGATATTACACATTAGTCAAGATGTGTATTAAATATTTAAAAATGATTAATGGAGGCAACGGTAAATTATCTTTTGACATACGTGTATCCACAAACATTGTATGACATGGGGTACTCACCCTTTCTTACAATATTAGCCCATTATTTTAAATTTTGGTACCCCATAGTGCCCAAGGGTACCTATTGAACTCTTTTAAATTATTAACCATTTGTATGTATTTATCTACACAATAATTCTTACTTGGAGATGCAACTACTAAATTCTCCACACAAATCAAAAGTGCCAACTTCACTGCATCCTCATTCTTATTTGTCCCGCATAGCGAGAGAAAAACATCTATCAAATGGTCTTTCTTCACAGGTCCTATCGACAAATATTTCTCTTTAATGCTCTCGATTTTCTTTCTCCCTGTTTTCTTTATTGATTGACCCACTTCAAAATCCTTTGATCTATAGGGTCCACACCTAAGTCTTATAATGATTGCAAAGTCCATCTTGATTAATTTCATAATGGTGCCATGAATATCGAAAGTCAGGTCACCAATATGCCTCTGCATAAGGTAATGGATTATTTGATCGTGAGCTTTCTACCCATCCACCAAGAAATTCAACAAATATCTGGAACAACTCTTCTTAAACATATCTGTTCTAATAGAAGAATTGACAAAATCTTCTAACATGTACTCCTTTAAAAACTTGACAGAGTACTTTGGGGAAACTGTGCAGGTATTCTTACCAGTTTCTTTAGGACTTGTAAAACATTGGTCCAATCAGTCATGGTTGAAAACTAGTAATGATGGGTCGAGGATTCATCCATTAAGGGTCGATGATCAAGGTTATCATCCACTATAGGTTGAGGGTCGGTGTTATCATCCACTATGGGTCATGCTTATCATCCATTACGGGTCGAGGTTGTCACCCAGACAGTTTGACAACCTCGACCCTTATTGGATGATAATCTCGACCCTTACACCTGCAATCTCGATTATATCCTTCACCCTTACACCAACTAACCTCTTCCTTATCAAAATTACTTTTCCCACTATAACAACCTCGACCGCCACCCTCAACCCACAACCATAACAAAATCTATATGAGAAACAAAACAATAAGCAAAAGAAATGAATTTTAAATATGCTTAACTTACTAGATCGCCATTCGTACTGAAGATAACTTTTTTCGGCTGAAGTTGATGTTGGAGAAGATGATTCTTTAATGACACTTGAGAAGATGACGTCAAAGAAGGGTGCCAGACGGGGCGGTGGTGGGTCCCAGAGAAGAAGCTTCAAAAGGGATTATAATGGTCAAGGTCAGGATTGAAAGTAGGACACTTGCTCGGCTTTGGCTTTACATAAGTGATATCTGTATACTGTATGTGGGTCCCATCTTCCCATTTCCGTTGAATCCACTTCGTCCATTCTTACCAAAATTATGAGGAAGTATACTGCCCAGAGAATTATTTCCATATTCCTACCAGGTGCACCACACCACAATGAAACAATAGGTGCTATTATTGCCAAATTTGAGAGTTTTTTCTTATTGTGGGCCACATACAGCTTATAATAGCCTGAAGATGCCATCATTCTAAAGAAACACGAGACCATGAACATTATCTACGGATTGGATCTATCTTATGATGGGCCCTCTGATCATGAAGCTTCATTTGATGCTTCGTTTTAAAACATGGGGAAAAGCTTTGTTTAAAGTTTCTACTGCACGTAATCTCCTCTGTATAAATGTGTGACGAATGAAACTCCTAAACACTATACTATATATGTGGAGCCATCCATATTTGTACGTGTTTAATCCATGCTGTACATATGTTTTTACAACTTTTTTAAAGGGATTTTTGAAGGGATGGTCCAGAAATTCAATCATATCCAAAAGGGACTGGTCCACTTGATCTTTAGATACGATTTAGTTTGAGGGTCCTGCATTAAAATGAGCTCGTAAGATAGATGGATGGTGTGGATGATAGACTTCAATCACAATGGACATGGGATTGAATTATATAGTATGCTTCCAAAAACACCAATGCTATCAATAGCTCCTAGGCGCGGAGCTCCAAGTAGGGGTAAAATTATTTGATTTTTTTTTTCAAACCATGTTAGGAGACTACTTACAAAGTTTGTTTAAGGTTACTAATTTTTGGGTATTTGGCAATACCATGAGGCTAGTATGGTAAGAATCCCTTCATATTACATCAATTGTACCTGTGACAAGAGAGTCGGATTGTGCTTTTGCAGGGCGCGACTTTAGTGGATCCTCATATCCATTGAGGTGCATGGGACCCTGACTGTAGGGCCCACATGTGACTACATCCACACTGTCCATCTATGTTGAAAACTCATTTTAGGGCATGATCCAAGAAATGAAGGATATCTAAATCTCAGATGGACTATAATACAAGAAACAATAGTAATTGACCATTAAAATCTTCCTGTGGGCGACAAAAGCCATAAAAGCTTTGAATCAAGATGATAATTGTGTGATCTCTTCATATAGGTCTTTGTGACCTTATCAATAGGATGAATAACAAAAAACATTCCAGTGGACTTTACGAAGTTTTTAACAATGGAAATTCAATCACGACTGTTTCGTGTGATGTAGTCCACTTGAGCTCATGTCCTGAAATGATCTGAAAAGAATGGATAAATAGTGTGGATAAAATCCGTATTTCCTGTGGTGTGGTCCACTTGAGTTCATGCCCTAAAATGATCCAAAAAATGGATAAACAGCATGGATAAAACCCATACATCACGATAGGCCTCACAGAGTCCCTGCCTAAACCAGTTTCCTTGTGGGCCAACCATTTTGTTTATATGCCAGTCATCTGACCTGTTCGTTGTGAGTGCCCCACTTGGATGGAAGTGTAGACACCTCACCTTAGGTTGATAAGCTGATAAAGTTTGAACGGATGGATAAACAACCAAACCCCAATCTTAAGCCCTAACTTTAGAAGTATAAATCTTAAGAACTCCAGTCCTAAATCCTAAACTCAGTCTAGTTAACCCAGTCAACCCAGGCAGCCTAACCATAAACCCTATGAACCCAAAACCCCAGAGCCTTGAGTCAACTCAGCGAGTCAACTCACCCAGTCAGCCTATCCAAACCCATAACCCAGTCAACTCACAAAACTAAGCCTGAACCCAAGCCCGAAACCAAACCCAATAAGAGAAATATACGAAACCTCAAAGCAACAACCCTCATAAAAGAGCCTAATCTTAAACTATTCATAAAACTAGTTAATTTTAGAAAACGAAACCGTCAGTCCCCGGCAACGGCACCAAAAACTTGTTCACTCCCCAAGTATAGGGTTGTGATGTAGTAATAAACTCGGTAAGACCGAGGTCGAATCCCAAGGGACTGATACTTGTACGTAATCTGAAACTAAATAGAACTAGAACTAGACTAAGATGAAATCTAAATCGAATGAATTTGAGGAATAATGGTGAAATAGTAAACTAAAATATGTAGAATTCAGTGGTAGGGAACTAGGGATTCAGAGGATCCACTTGTAGAGATCAGGGAGATCTTATGCCTGTTCAGGAATTCAACTGGACTTAGAGTCTCCTCTTCATCCAGGTAAAGGGTGTACCCATGAATATCAACCTGAACTTCCTTTGATATAGTTTCCAAGAGATGAAAGGTATATGAATTAGAATGGACTCTATCACCAAACTATGCCCAGGAGACCCAGTAAACAACAGAATTAAACTAATTACCAACCAACCAACAATGTATGAAGATTAGGAAGGGCACCGTCATCCGACCATGCCCATGAGACAATGATGAACAACAGGGCTTCCTGACGTCATAAACATAAAAAGGAGAAAGAAATACTCAAAGCCATCGCAGATCTATTGTAATTTCAGTCACAACAAACCATTAAAAACTAAAAGTATTCCCTTAATTGAACTAAAAATCAACATCAGTCAGTCTAAACACTGGGGCATAAAGTAAAGTCTCCCATCACGTTACAAGCTTCACCTCTTAGCCCTAGCTAAGAGGTTTAACCTAAGATAGACATGATTAGGCTAATTCCTAAATAAAAATAATAATAATAAAAAATAAAAGAACTACCACTGCTGCACGTCCACCACTGCTGCACGTTTCACGTCCCAGCTCTCCTTGGAATTCCCTACAAAATTCGATTCCTTTCTCTCCCTTTCTCTCTCCCTTTTATAAACATCAGCAAGGTCGGTCGAGAGTTTCCGCACTCCACGCGGAGGTTTTACGCAGCAGGCGCATGGAGTCGGTGCGAAAGTCTTACGCACTCCCTGCGTAAGCTTTGTTACGCAGTCAAGAAAACTGTCCAAGAAAACGGTATTTTCCTTGCTTCTGTCAAAAAGAGCAACATCCCCTGGGGCGTTTTTGGACGAGCAACATGATGGACGGTTTGGATCTTCCAACTGATCAACGATGGTGGCCCACCCATGTTCGTACGCAGTTCTGTTTCGCAACAGAGCATCGTACGTATGACGCTGTGAAACTCGTGGGCCAGTGATTGGTATCAGACGAGGGATCCATTCCGTTAATTGGAATGCTCTCGAAAAACCATTCGGGAAGGAATGTTTTTGAAATGAAATCGGTGTGGCCCATATGATCTTCTGTGCTACCGTTCATCTTGCGTGCGGTTGAGATCTTCACACGTCTGCTTTTATGGTGGAGAAAGGACACCTAGGTGAGGTTAATACCCCCCCTCTATACATTATTAACGGTCCAGATGGCTGATCTGGATGAAGTGTGGGCCCCACTGCGTGAAACCGACGGACGGACGTCTGTCCGCTGTGGGTTTTCGAGTTTTAAAGAAACTGGTCGGTCAGCGTGTGCTGACCGACCTTAGGCGTAGTGGTGCACGACCTGTGCACGTGCACGTTGTGCACGCACAGTGTACATGTGAGGTCCACTGTAATGTTTCGCTGAATCCGCTCCGTCCATCCTATTTTCCATATAATTTAAGGGGTTGAGAACAAAATTGGAGCATTTCCAGATACCAGGCGGGCCCCAAATCAGTATTTTATGGGTCGATCTGTCCATTGGGCCACTTTCACAAGGATCCAACGGTTCAAATTTGATTTTTACGGTTAATTTATGGCCCTCAGGCCATATATGAAGTTTCAAGTCGAACGGATGGTTGGAACCCTGTGATCTTGCATTCTGGACCAATTTCGGGCCACTTGAACTTCAGTTTCTCAATTTTCTCGGGTCTCTGGCATGTAAATCTGTTGATCCTAGTCCCCTAGAATCCGTCCCCTGCTTTGATGACTTCAAAGTGTCGAATCCATGCTTTTAGTACTCTTTTTCAGTCAACGCTCCTGATTACACCCTGCAACAAAAACATGATTAAAATATTCCATTAAGCATTATCATGTACGTAAAATCAGGTAATAATCGGGGTCTAATATGTAATATTTGACCCTTATCACAACGCATATGAGGGTTACCGCTCGCAATGATCAGGGACACTCATGAGTTTTGTAAGACTTGTGAGCATTGTGAAAAATTGGGAGCATTATCCCATCGAAATATGATGCCTTTGAATCCCATCCTTATCATAGAAGCATTTGATTGTTGGGGCATTGATTTCATGGGACCATTCCCCCAATCCTTTGAAAATCTATATATTTTACTCGCCATAGACTATGTCACTAAATGGGTCAAAGCGATTCCATGCTGGAACAATGACCATCACACGGTCATTAAATTCTTGAAAGAGAACATCCTTTCCCAGTTCAAAACACATTGAGCCATCATTAATGATGTGGGCTCACACTTTTGTAATAGACCATTCGAGAGTTTAATGAAGAAATACGGTATCTCTCATAAGGTGAGCACCCCATACCAGCCACGAGATAAGTGGACAAGCCGAGATTTTCAATAGGGAGATCAAACATATCCTGTAGAAAATGGTTAACCCCGATCGTAAGGATTGGTCAATCCGATTGATCAATGCCTTATGGGCATACCGTATCGCTTTTAAAACCCCTATTGGAACATCTCCCGTTAGACTTGTCTATGGGAAAACTTGTCACTTACCTGTGGAGTTAGAACATAGAGCGTACCGGGCGATCAAAAATCTGAATTTCAATCGGACAACGCCGACTCGCTACGTAAACTTCAATTAAACGAACTTGAAGAAATCCTAACGATGCGTATGAGAACTCGAGAATTTACAAGGACGGGATGAAGGCGTTTCATGATCAACATATTCTACGAAAATCATTCACGCCAGTAGAAAGTCCTTTTGTATGACTCTCGACTTCATCTCTTTCCGGGTAAGCTTCTATCTCGTTGGACCGGCCCTTACATTATTATTATTGCTTATCCGCATGGGGCCGTTGAGATAAGAGATCCCGACAATAGCAAGAAGTTTAAAGTAAATGGACATCGATTAAAACCATTTGTCGAGAGATTTGATTCAGAGGACATGTCCATACCTCGACTGATCTTGTTTACCATTGATCTCCTAGTCCGATGGAGGTATAGGTAGGTTTATCGCTTTCATAGGACTAGGGTAGTTTGCTTTATTTGTCTGACTGAAGACAGTAAACTTAGCGCTCCTGGGGAGGCAACCCAGCTTTTCATTCCATTTCATTTTCCTAGTTAGTTAGTTCAATGTTTGTGGGTAACATTGCCGCAAACCCTCACGAGACTACAACTTGTCCACTAGGGGCAACCTAGGGGTTTAAAGGCTTGTTGCATACGCTAAATATAATCGAGAGCACCTACGAAAGTGGTATAGGTAGGATTTTATTTTTGTTATTTTTGTGTTGCCTTCTCTTTCTCTCTTGTGCTGACCCGCTCTTACGTAGATATCTTTGGAAAGCCTCTTGATTCTTTCATCCAGGTATTATCTTTCCATTACTCCTCTTATATTTTCGTTGTCCCGTGTGCATTGCATGCTTATTTCTTTTACATTGAGGACAATGTAGATTTTAGGTTGGGGGTGGGAGATTAGGTTACCTAATCAGTATTTTCTTGGTCTTGAGCAAAAATTGTGAAAATTTTTAAAATTTTCTGGAAATTCTTGTGAATTCGAAGTGATTTTGACGGTCATCTGGGGCACTTAGAATTGCAAGATACATGATGTTGGTAATTTATGACTCTTGGATTCGGTTATCTATTAGATTTCACAGTTAAGTTTGAATTGTTAATCCATTATTAGAAGTTGTAAACATTGATTGAGTCATGAATTCACAGGACACATCTCGCTTGCACATTAAGGTTTCAGTTCGATATTGAATTGTAACTTGGTGATAATTAAGCATGAGTTCAATACAAAGAATATAGAAAAAGAAAAAGAAGTTTTTGAAAAAAAAAAGAGAGAAAAAAAAGAATGAATGAATGAAAGAAAAAGAATACCCAGCTAAAAAACAGTTGTCATTAGGAAAGGGTTGGGTGTACGATCTTCAACATAGGTTTGCTCCCTATAGGTGTGGATTCGATTCCCCTTCCCCTTGATGGAAAAATCAAAAGCTGGAAGAATGAAAAAAAAAAGAAGAAAAGAATTGTAAGGCAAGTTCTAGTTTAGGTTTTGGTTGTCTTGAATGCTCATTCGATCATCAATGCATCATAGAAATTGACAATTGGATCTCTTAATGATGGCAAGCCGTGATTACATTATACATCCATGGAACTCGATGTTTAGAATTGTTCTAATTAATGGATTAATATTTGAATTTGATTATGAAGTTTACCGTGAGCTTGATTTCAGGAGAAAGTAATGCCAACAATCATGAATCTTAGACTTCTATTTCTGGATTATTTTCAAAAATCACTTGAGTTTATAGAAATTGTCCTATAATTCTCAACTTAATTTTCACATATTTTGCTCAGGACTAGCAAAATGCTAGTTGGAGTTGTGTTGAGGGTCAAATATTGCATATTAGACCCCAGTTATTGCCTGGATTTACGAACATGGTACTGTTTAACAACTCAATTTAATCGTGTTTGTGATGCAAGGTGTATTTACGAGCTTGGACTGAAACAGGGTACTAAAAGCATAAATTTAACGCTCCGATGACACCAAAGGCAAGGAACGGACTCCAGGGGGACCAAGATCAAGGATTTACATACCAGAAATCGGAGAAATTATAGCCACTCACTCCAAACAAGCACGAAAACGTCCGAATACAAGAGCACGGGGTTCCCACCATCGAGTCGGCTCGAAACTTCATACGGGGCAGAAGAACATAAATTAACCGTACACATAAAATTTGAGCCATTTGATCCATGTGGAAGTGGCCCAACGGCTAGATCAGCCCCTAAAATCATGATTTAGGGCCCTGAAATTTGGATATACTTCAATTTCATTGTCATCGCCTTAAATTGGTTAAGGAAAAGGATGGACGGTACGAATTCCTTAAGAACATCACAGTGGACCCCACATGAGGGTGTGTGTGCATTCAGTGCACGCACACACGAGCCGCACCGGACCGGAGAATCCAGTTAATAGGTGTTGACCCAACCGCTGCTGCGCAAACAGCGTCCGCCTCTGCGGACGCTGATCTCATGCAGTGGGCCTCACTCGCTCCCCAAAACGTTGATCCTGACCGTACATTCGAACTCCATGGTCCATATTACCAAGCCTTAGGTGACAAAATTTCAAGAAACAGTAAGGATAGGTTCCCAGCAGTTCAAACGCAGGATGGACGGCAGAAACAAAGATTCAGTGAGCCTCATCAACAGAAGACAAAAAAATACACCTTCCCGACTGAAATTCTGAGGGGAAACTAGTGGACGGTGTGGATTTCTTTGATAAGTCCGGTTATGGACCCCACTAACGGCACAGCGGAGCGTCTCCGCGAGCTCTGTTCTGCGCAGCAGAGGTTGCGGTCGATCCAGGTGGGCCACCATCGCTGATCATATAGATGATCCGGACCGTCCATTCTGCTTGGGGCTCCGTGCAATCCAAAACCACGAAGTTTGAAGGATCCACCCAAGACATAGAGTGTGCAAGCACAATCACAAAGGAAGTCGGTTCTGGTTGAAGCCGGCAAGATCTCAGTCGTTCTGCGATCAACAGTCCATTCTCTGGTGTGATCAAAGCCATCCAAATTACCTTCAAAGGGCAATCGTCCATCTTCAAGGAGCCTGAATGGCTCAGATCCCACAACAGGATCGATTTTTGTGGTAAATCTGGGTTCGCTAGATCTATATGATCAGCGATGGTGGCCCACCTGGATCGACCGCAACCTCTGCTGCGCAGAACAGAGCTCGCGGAGACGCTCCGCTGTGCCGTTAGTGGGGTCCATAACCGGACTTATCAAAGAAATCCACACCGTCCACTAGTTTCCCCTCAGAATTTCAGTCGGGAAGGTGTATTTTTTTGTCTTCTGTTGATGAGGCTCACTGAATCTTTGTTTCTGCCGTCCATCCTGCGTTTGAATTCTTGGAATTTTGTCACCTAGGGCTTGGCAATATGGACCATGGAGTTCGAATGTACGGTCAGGATCAGCATTCTAGGGAGCGAGTGGGGCCCACTGCACAAGATCAGCGTCGGCAGAGGAGGACGCTGTTTGCGCAGCAGCGGTCGGGTCAGCGCCTGTTGACCGGATTCTCCGGTCCGGTGCGGCTCGCGTGTGGTGCACTGAATGCATGCACACCCTCATGTGGGGTTCACTGTGATGTTCGTAAGGAATCCGTACCGTCCATCCTTTTCCTCAACCAATTTAAGGCGATGACAATGAAATTGAAGTATATCCAGATTTCAGGCGGGCCCCAAATCATGATTTTAGGGGCTGATCTAGCCGTTGGGCCACTTCCACATGGATCCAAGGGCTCAAATTTTATGTGTACAGTTAATTTATGTTCTTCAGGCCCTGTATGAAGTTTCGAGCCGACCAGATGGTGGGAACCCTGTGCTCTTGTATTCTGGACGTTCTTCAGGCCTGTTTGGAGTGAGTGGCTGTAATTTCTCTGAACTCTAGTGTGTAAATCTTTAATCTTGGTCCCCTGAAGTCCGTTCCATGCCTTTGGTGTCATCAGAGCGTTAAATCTATGCTTTAGGTACCCCTTTTCAGTCCATGCTCGTAAATATACTCTGCATCATAAACACGATTAAATCGGGTCATTAAACGGTATTATGTTTGTAAATCCAGGCAATAATTGGAGTCTAATATGCAATATTTGACCCTGAACATAACCCCCAACAAGCATTTTGCTAGTCCCGAGCAAAATATGCGAAAAGTAAGCTGAGAATTACAGGCTCCTTACTCAAAATTACACTTTTACCACCTCATCCAACCTATGAGATGATGCCATGAGGTAATCTCTAATCCTAGTCATTCAAATACCTTTTGCCCCTAGGATCATCAGGAATTATCAGAGAACCAGGGTTGAAGACTATAAATAGCCCCATCCCCTTCTCATTTCAAGCACATACCAATCCCTTCTCATTAGAGAACACACACACACACACACACACACACACACACCAATTATCCCTTAGCCTTAGCCATCCTTCCACCAAGGAGAGTAAGAATGAGAGAGAGAGAGCCCATCCCTAGTTTAGTCTAGCTTAGCCGGAGTCAAAGCCTCCTGAGATACCGAAGTTCAAATCTAAGCCACATAATCTAGCTTGTGAAACTACCGTTCATCCGACCATTCAAGCTTATATCATTTTCATCAAATTAGTGCATTAGCATCATGCAACATTTATTCATTTCTCAACCCCAATGCTCCTCATATACATCAACATCATAACGCATTTTATCATTTTCACGCATCTGACTGGCGGGTGTATACTCTGTCGCTTGCTGATTATATCGGATCTTGCCCATCAGAAATCTTAGCCAGTTAGCCGTCATTTTAGCATATACATACATTTCATCGTTTTCCATCGTATTTGACTAGCGGGCGTATGCTCTGACACCTGCCGATATAATTGCCGCAGGTTCACCAAAAACCTTAGCCAGTTGACTGTCATTTTATCATAAGCATCCCATACATACATCTTACACTTGATCGTTTCGAATATATGCTCTGTGGCTTGTCGATATAGTCAAAACCTGCCCATCAGAAATTCAGATCGATCAAACACCACTAATATTGCATCACATTACATTATCTGCATGCAAGAACTGCCCCTTATTATTCAGAACTTAGTCAGATACTGTGAAGTAAAGATCGTACATCCGTACGGGCAGATGGGGGTGTCTAACACTTTTCTTCTATGTAATCGCGGTCCCTTACTTGAAATCTCTGTAACGTAAATTCACGAGTCATCTTAGGGTTAATAATATTTTGATTCTCAATCTTAAGTGTTTTTATGGGCTCTAACTGACTGTAAAATTATAATAATTAGTTAGCGGTGACTTTAATCAAATATCATATCCTTTACTCTCATCACAAAAGTCCTCGAGTGAAGCAATTAAGTGAAAAAAAAGAGAATAGATCTCCTATACCCTTGGGGAATCCTCCCTCCAACGTCTAGAGAAAGAAAAACTGAAAAATGAGCCTATTATAGAACTCACGTGGCCACACATTTTAATAGTTTTATGTATTGATTTTACAATCGGGCGAGTTTGGGCCGAGTTCGGGCCAGTTTCAAACCTTCGAGTTTGGGCCAGTTTCGAACCTTATGGCAAGTTTATGGGAAGGGCTTTGGTAGGTAATCCGCGTCCCATTATAATTTACAAGTTCATAAGAGAGGATATATTATAATTTTACTATATTTACATGCATTTGACAAAGCATAAAATAAAACATTTCAGACAAACTGAATACAGTCATACACTACTAACTACTGTCGAGGAGATTCATCTGAGCCCGAGCTGCTACATAAATCTTCGTATACGTACTCATTCACCTCTCCCTCTTCAGAAGGTGGAGATAGCTTTTTATCGCCCTCCTCTTGTATAGTTTGAATTAGATTTTTCAAACTATGTTTGTGAGAAGATTTATACGTAGTTCCCAACGTCCTGTAAAACGCACCCGGACTGGAGAGAAATTTAGCTGAATTCTTACTATTTTTCTCTTTACTCGTACAGCTTGAACCTGCTTCGACATCATGTGGTCTTGGAGGACATCGCTGATGTATAGAAGCTTCTTCCATACTGCGCTTTAAGGCGAGTTGAAATTGTTCCTTTTCCAATGCTAATAGTTTAGCTTCCTTCTCTGCCTCGGAAAGTTTGGATTGAGGAGTGGAAGCTTTTTTGTTTGAATCAAGAACTGCTTGGAAAATAACTTGGATTTCTTTTGAGGCTTTAGGACATGGTCTTGCATCTCCACCCCGACAGGATAAGTGTAATCTAAGCCGATTAGTTTTATTAACAAACTTGGCTCCACACAAAGTACACAAAATCTTGAACTTTCCAGACTTTGGAGAATGGACTAAGGAACCATAGTCCCAAACGTTAACCGATGGTTCGCTTAAAGACATATCTACATATTGTGTTGGAAAAGTAATTTAGGTTTTTTAACAATAATGAAATATCAACATAAGATAAAAGCAATTTATGGATTAAAAAATAATAAAAGTCAACATAACTGATAAATAAAAATAAAAGTCAGTAAATAGATGTCAAAATGCATTGCGCAGCTTGCATAACATCCATCAACATAACAGATAAATAAAAATAAAAGTCAGCAAACAGATGTAGAAATGCATTGCGCAACTTGCATAATATCCTTCAACATAATAGATAAATAAAAATAAAAGTCAAAAGAGTACCCATTACAACATTTGCAAATTCAAATAAACTAACAAGATTATAACATCCATCCCAAACATCCATCATATTGTTGTTGTTTCATGTGTTGCGGCTTTATTCACATTCTCCTCATCTTCTTCATCAAGAACACCTCCTAGACTTGGACGCAACCAATCTTGTGTACAAATTAATGCTTCTACTGTATCTGGTGCAAGTGAACTTCTAGTAATGCTAAAGAACCAGATACCTCTGCTCAACGCAGATTCCGAAGACACTGTTGAAATAGGAATTGATAAAATATCTCATGCCATCGTCGATAGTGTAAGATATTTTCCTTCACTAACTCGCAATTTCCACCACTCCAAAACATCAAACTCTGAATCCTGCCGTAGTATGACCGACTCTTTGAGATACATGTCTAACTCTGATTCTTTCGTGCTTGTGTCTGTATTTTCTTTTTCTAAGAAAGACATGAAATCATCATCGTCAAAGCTTGAAGCAACTTGCGATCTAACTTCAGAAACACTTGGTGTGGACACTGTGGTTATGTACGCGTTGTACAATGCTTCGATTGCATCACGAACCTTCGAGGTTTCAGATATTTCCTTTTCAGTAGGATAAATCCTCGTGAAGATATACTTAACATAACTCATCTTGCGCCGAGGATCAAGAACAACAGCTAAAGACATTATCAGGTGACAATCATCCCAGTACTTATCGAACTTCATTTGCATACCACCTGTCATGATTTGGAGAAAAAATGGACCGTCATCAGCAGCTTTCTTCAAGGCATCCTTGATCCTCCACACAGATGGAAGAAACATATTTGCTGTAGGAAACTTATTGCCAGAAAATATTTTCGTATGATCATAAAAAACCTTCAAAAATTTGTGAACTTCTTTCGCTTTGCTCCAATCATCATCAGTAGGCAACCAAGCATATGTTCTATCACGCGCTGCATATTCTGGAAAGGCATGTTTCAATTCCAGAGCTGAATCCAACATCTCAAAAGTGGAATTCCAACGCGTGCATACATCTAGCTTCAACGTTTTTGGAGACGTAAATTCAAACGTTGGACGATGTCATTCCATATACTCAATCTTGACGGCGAGCCTCTTATGTACTTCACACTCTCCCTCACATTCTCTATAGTTTGGTCAATTGATCTCAACCCTTCTTGTACAATTAAGTTGAGAATGTGTGCACAACACCGAACATGAAATATTTTTCCCTCAAAAAATAAACTGTCGGTTACCTTGAACTGGTTACGTAAGAATTGTATGACACTGTCATTTGTCGAAGTATTATCTAAAGTTAATGAACTGACTTTTTTTTCAATGCCCCAATCTCGTAGACAGTTGTAAATGCAATCTGAAATAACTAGACCGGAATGGGGAGGTGGAAGGTGGTGAAAGTTCAATATTCTCTTACAGAGTTTTCAATTTTTATCAACATAGTGTGCAGTCAATGAAATGTAACCCTTTCTTTGATTTTGCGCCGTCCACATATCAGACGTCAAGCTTACCCTTGAAACCGAATCTAAAACTGCTTTCAGCTTCATTTTCTCACTGGCATACATCTTCATGCACTCCCTCTTCACAGTAACACGGGAGACCTTCTCAAACTGAGGATTAAGGTATTTGCTGTATCCCATAAATATTTCACTCTCTACCATCTTAAATGGCTGCTCATCAATGATAATAAGCTTTGCAAACCACTCCTTTAGTTTCTCTTTTTCAAACTTATGAGTGGTAAGCGTACCTTCAGAACCAGATCCTTCGGACTTTGTAAATGATAGCAATTGTTGGCCTGAACGTGGAAGTCTAGGTCTCCTTGCACAGCTTTGTCTATGTCTGTTTAAATGAGACGTCGACCCCCCGACACTTTTGGTATATAGACTTTTGCAGTGCATACATCTAATCTTAGGGACATTGTTAACTACTACTTCTTCAAAATCATCCCAGACAGCTGACCGTTTCTTTCCTTTGTTTGCAACTGAAGACCCCTCTCCCTCAACAACAAGTGGTGAAGTGGCTGACGCACCGGCACCGGCACTAGGGTTAGGTTGGACTTCATCCTCACTAGCCATATCTAAAGATATGAAACAATTTCATTTATCCTTATACCTTAGTAAAGAATTTCCTAAGCTGATAAATCAGTTACATATTCAATGTTGGATAGATAGTAATGTTTTCATTATTTAATTTAAATGCTACGCCAAAATTTCGACACCATCTCCCCTTATCTTCAGAATATATTAATCTTGTATTTGATTCACACATCAACTATCCACACAAAGTGTGGATATTTGATGAGGAAGTAAATGCAAGAAATATATCCAGAGAGAATTAGGAGAGACGAACCGAAACAAACATGTGCATTTAAAGTAGAATAAATGAAAATATTAATATCTATCTAATATTGAACTGTCCAAAAAGGAACAATTACGTAAGAATTTCTATGCATCTATGAACACACTCAATCTATGTCTGGCAACATAGAAATCCTCAAATGGGTAATTGATTATCCTACACAACAACAACAACATAAAAAATAATTAAATTAGTTACCCATTCAATGTTGAATAGATAGTAATGCTTTCATTATTCAATTTAAATGCCACGCCAAAATTTCGGCAGCATCTCCCCTTATCTCTCCAGAATATATTAATCTTGGATTTGATTCACACGTCAATTATCCACATAAAATGTGGATATTTGATGAGGAAATAAATACAAGAAATACATCCAGAGAGAATTAGGAGAGACAAACCGAAACAAGCATGTGCATTTAAATTAGAATAAATGAAAACATTACTATCTATCCAACATTGAACTGTCCAAAAAGGGACAATTTGAGAATTTCTATGCATCCATGAACACACTCAATCTATGTCTGGCAACATAGAAATCCTCAAATGGGCAACTGATTATCCTATACTACAACAACAAGAACAAAAAAATTAAAAATGTATCTAATAAGCAATTGGTATAAGCATAGATTAAGACTAACTAACAAAAACAGAAAACATTTGTGATAAAAGATTTCATGTGGAGCTTTCTAGTATATACTATATACTCATACATGAAGTCCTATTTAAATGCAAAAGAAGATTTAGGTACATGTGTGATGCATACAGAAGCTGAGTGCGTACCAAGGCAATATCCATACCGCTCATTTTGAATGTTAGATGGGCCACACGGCACAATGACACACATCAGGGATCTCCCAGTCCATAGAAGGGTGACTTCAAAACAGTTGGTAGGAAAATCAGTAGAATTTTCCCTTTACCATGAGGAAAATTTAAAGGAAAAATGATTTTTTACCACGAAATTTCTTAGGAGTTGTCATTTCATTCTATAATGCTATCAGGGTAGTATTTTTTGGGAGAGAAACGGCCAAAATGCCTTCATTATTATTATTATTATTATTATTATTATTATTATTATTATTATTATTTTAAATAGGGAAAAATTAAAATTTGTAGGGCCCATGTGGCATGTATTATGTATATGACTTTCAACCCGTTCATCATATGAGTTACATGTGAATTTTGAATAGATAGGGTGGTGCATATTTTTGTGGACCCGCCTTATGATTAAATCACACATATTTTCAGTTCATCTGATTGTCTTGGTGGATTGTATTTGTTGGACGGATTAGATGTCATACATATATCATATAGCCCACAATTCTCGATTTTACTACTTTGTTAAAATAAGAATTACTATAGGATTTTAAGGTAAAACTGCCAAGGAGTTATGCAGGATACTCTCTTGGTTGCTGGAGAGTATAATGATTCATATACATGGACTAAGAACTTAAATATTGCCATGTGCATAACTCAAGTTAAACTGTCCAAATCTACATACCAAGTTAAATATTACCAACTGTAGATTGGTCATAATTTCAAAATTAGATTGATCAAAGAGTTCTAAACTCTGATTAATGGACCATTTGTTCAGTGAATAAGGACCATTGGTTATGTTTCATTTTAACCGTATTAAATTCACAGCAATAAGCCGTTCAGGTGAGGATGTAATTTCTTTATTTTATGTGACATGTGTCATGATCAGTCATCACTCATCAATTTCAACCGTTTATTCATTCTTTCATCTGGGACAAATGTTAGATTGTAAAAATCATGCTATACAATAGTCCTAGCGTCATGAAAAAATGGAGTCACTAGCAACTAGCAAGTAAAGAAACGAAATAGTTCCAATCATCATCTTGAAATGTCTATTCTATATATCAAAAGAAGCAAGATTTGATCATGCCATGAATCTTGGATTCAGAATCTCCTATTATTATGAAATAAACACAAAAAAGAGAGAGATTTGGAATTCACATTGAGAGAGAGAGAGAGAGAAATCATACTCGTTGCAGTTAGACGGAAAGATGAGCGAGCTCTGCTGGACGGATGGCGAGAAGAGTAGAGAGGCGGAGGTTCTCTGACGGTTTGACGGACGGACGAGCAGAGAGAGAGAGGCGGAGGTCCTCTGGTGGTTGGACGGACGGATGAGCAGAGAGAGGCGGACGGCCTCTGGTGGTCGGACGAGTAGAGACTGAGAGAGGCGGACGGCCTCTGGTGGTCGGACGAGCAGAGAGAGGCGGACGGCCTCTGCAGGTCGGACGAGCAGAGAGAGGCGGACGACCTCGCAAAAAGAGGCGGACGACTTCTAGTGGTCGGACGAGCAGAGAGATGTGGACGGTCTCTGCTGGTCGGACGATCAGAGAGAGGCGGACGACTTCCGGTGGTCGGACGAGCAGAGAGATGCGGACGGCCTCTGCTGACGAGCAGAGAAAGGCGGACGGCCTCTGCTGGTCGGACAAGAGAGAGGACCGCTGGTCGGCCGAGAGAGAGAGAGAGAGAGAGAGAGAGAGAGAGAGAGAGAGAGATTTGGTGGGGTCGGGCAGTGAGAGAGCGAGCAGGGGATAGGGTTTGGTGGGGACGGCTGGGGTCGGGCGTTTTCTCAAAAGGGAAAGGGAAAGGGAAAACGACCTAGATTTTTTTTAAAGGGGTATATATATATATGTATGGCGAGTCAGGACGGGTCGGGCCGAGTCGGGACGGGCCGAGTCGGGTTTCGGGCCGAGTCGGGCCGAACTGGGACGTATCCGAACTCAGCCCGAACTCAGTTTCGGGCTGCAGAAACTAGCCCGTCCTGACCTGAACTCAGTTCCGGGTTGGGGCGAGTCGAGTTTTTTCGGAGTGAAGCAATTAAGTGAAAAAAAAGAGAATAGATCTCCTATACCCTTGGGGAATCCTCCCTCCAACGTCTAGAGAAAGAAAAACTGAAAAATGAGCCTATTATAGAACTCACGTGGCCACACATTTTAATAGTTTTATGTATTGATTTTACACTATTCTTAATGATTCACGATCCAATTGTTTAAGGGACATCTTATTTTTTTGAAGGCGGCATCTTTGATGCACGGTTTCAATGTCTGATACATATCACGGTGGGCCACCGACTCTCGATGTTTTTGGATCACACGTGTGCCCTAAATACTTACGGTTGACAAATAGAGCCGGGGTTTAGTTTGGTCCCACAGAAAGGCCCCACCCATAGTTGACAAATAGAGCCGGGGTTTATTTTGGTCCCACAAAAAAAGCCCACCCTGCTTCCCTGTGGGGGAACTTTTTGCCAAGAATCCAGATCAGCTTACTAGGTTTTTTCAGTTTTCTGCTTAAATGTAATATGTTATAATGTGGCCAAATACATTGTAGCGGAGGATGCTAGGTAGGGTTTACAGGGATGTTTTTTTAACAATCCAATCCATCCATCTGTCCTGGTAGGGTTTACAAAGATATTTTTGAAAAATCCAATCTATCCATCTATTGAGTTAATTTTAGGATATTAGTGGAGAAATTGAGTAAAAAAATGCCTACCATTGAAACCTTATTAGGCTCCACCTTAATGTTTATATGCCATCCAAACCGTTTATAAGGTTATTTTCATTGGCACGAAGTGAAAACAAAAAAAAAAAATTGACTTGATACAAAACTTTTATGGCTATAAGAATGTTTCAACAGTGCTCGCTGAATCTCCACTGTTTCCTTTCATGAACTTATGCGAAGGCTTTACCAGGAAATCGACTTCTAGATTCTCCTCGAAAAGGCAGAGAGCAGGAAATCCGCGTACCTAAAGCGCTAGCACATCTTCTGAGGTAAGAAGCAGCCAAAGGACCTCCTGCCAATTATATGTCTCTGAAAATATCTTTCCTTGTGAAATAATTGGAGATTTGTTAGTCCACATGCATAAGCAGCACCCCACGTGCGAAAGTGGCTTGTGATTGGAAGATTTGACATGTGCAGTAGTTGCATCCGGAAGCGGATGGACGCGGATTGCGTCCTACCCCTGTTAGGCCCACCGTGATGTAAGTGGTTTATCCAAGCTGTTCATCCATTTTCTCAGATCATTTTAAGGTGTGAACCTAAAAATGAAGAAGGTCCACAACTCCATTCGACCACATCAAAGGAAGCTGCAGTGATGATGACATCTACCGTTGAAACCTTCCTAAGGGTCATTGTGATTTTTTTTTTTTTTTTAAAACCATCCAACCTATTAATAAGGTCATTTAGTCGTGGATGAAGTGAAAAAACAAATATCAGCTTGATCCAAAACTTCCCCAACTTTCAAGAAGTTTTTAATGGTGAACATTCAATCCCCACTTTATGGCCACTTAAGACCTTCACCTGCCTCATTTTTATGGCTTGTATCTTAAAATAATCTTAGAAAAAGAGGAACGGCATGGATAAAACACTTACATCACAGTGGGCCCCATAGATCCCTGCCCGGACGAATTACCGTCCGGGCGGGGGTAGGACGCAATCCGCGTCCGAAGCGGATTGGCTGATGGACCACACACCAGCTATATAGCTGATTTATCGACGCTAGCAAGTTTTGTGGGTCCCATCATGAGGTATGTATAATATCCAAACCGTCCATCTATTTGGAGATCTCGTCTTAAGACTTGAGACAAAAAATAAAAGAGATCTAAAGATCACTTTCACCACACTGCAAAAAGTAGTGGGGGATTGAACGTCTACCATTGAAGCCCTTTTGGGGTCACGGAAGTTTCACATCAATATGAAATTTTTTTTCCCTTTTCATACATTTATTAGTGACCTTATTAACAGATTGGATGTAAAATAAACGTTATGGTGGGCCCTAAGAATTTTTTAACGGTGAAAATCATTATCATCACTGCTATTTTTGGTGTGTTCCATTTGAGACTCGGATATGATTCATTTCTTGTGTAATCCTATGAAATGATCTTGAAAAATGGATGAACCGTGTGGATACAATAAATACATCATTTTAGGCCCATGCAACTTTGATATCCTTTGAACCGTTCGTACAACTTGGAGCTCGAGGAGCGTCGGCGCTCGTCTTCGCACGACACGTATCTACATCAGCTATAAAGCTGGTGTGTGGTACACCATCCAATCCGCTTCCGTTGCCTCCACAATGAGGATGACCGACCAAAAGGGAAAGTCATGCTGCAACGTGTTGAGTGTTGTGGGCCACTTTCATTTCAAAAAATGAACGGTTTAAAACGAATAGCCATCGGACGCGGATTGGAGTAGTGACTCAGCACGCCACAACGTGTTGAGTAAACTTTATGGATCCCACCGGGTGTATTTGTATCATCCACACCATCTATCTGTTTTTACGGCTCATTTTAGAAGAGGTGCCCAAAATCGAAGTATATCCAAATGTCAAGTGGTCCACAACATAGGAAAATGTGGTAATTAAACAACTATTGTTGAAAACTTCTTGTGAGCACAGAGGTTTTGGGTTACGCTGATATTTTTATTTTCTCTCCATCCATGTTCGTTTGACCTCATGAATAGGTTGGATGACAAATAAACATCACTGTGGGCCCTAAAAAGATTTCATCAGTGGACGTTATTATCTCACTATTTCCTGTGGTGTGGTCCACTTGATCTTTAAATATGCTTCAATTTTGGGATCCTTCGCTAAACTGACTTGGAAAAACAGATGGACGGCATGGATAGGACACATACATCACGGTAGGCCCCACAGAGTTTCCACAGCACGCTGCGATTGTACTCAATCCGGGTCGGTTGCTACTTACCATTGGCCGAATTCCACTTACCGGAGTGGATCTGCATGGTTGCTCTCTATGGTCATCTCTACGATGGGGTCCACACTCCGACACACTCACCAGAGTGCACGTTTTCTGTGTGTATAAGTACATGCAAAGAGCCATGCCCCCACGGGAGTATTTGGACAGATATCCATAAGTATCCTCGTGTTCTCAATTGTATAAGTGGGGCCCACGTTTGTGTGATTCAAAAGCCCTACCAAGGGCATGGATGGACCATGCCCCACAATTTTGCCAAAACGGGAAGTCCTGGCCGTTGAATTTTTGGACTTCTTTCCTTTCAATACCGTGGACCTTAGACGTGTTTCCAATCTTAACCTTCTATTTGCATGTCAGAAATTCATACGTTGGACCTTTCCATTTAGCTCATTTTCTTGTGTACAGTTCATGTTGGGATTTGTGCTGCGAATCACACGGAGATGGATCTAGGATAGCAATCTAAGAGCACCAAGCAAACACAAGAGAAACACAAAGATTTAATGCGGAAAACCCTTTCGGAAAAAAATCACGGCACAAAGTAACAAAAATTTCACTATGAAAAGCGCAGATTACAGAGATAGAGAACTTACCCGACTTGAGCGATCCTCAAACCTTACCTTTCTCACCCCTTGAAACCCTAGAGTTCCCTTTTAGAAACCCTATAACTATTTTAGAAAATTTAGAATGCCTTAGAATACCTCCTAATCCCGTTTACACCCATATATATATAGTTTTAAAAAGAATCTCAAACGAAATCAGAAACAAATCCTGTACTTTCGCAGTTGCGTGAAAAACCTACTCAAAATCTGATTAGATATAAGATATCAAATACAACAATCTCCACCATGTTTTCAATCATCATGATTCACAACTCCAAATCTCAATCTCTAATCATCTCCATCACAACTTCACCATAGTCGCTTTTCATGCACACTCCATCTTTATCAAACCTTTGCCAAGCCAGAAAAGTAGAACAGAATCTGAACTTCTCTAAAAGAACGACCTTTGTAAGTATATTTGTTGGATTTATGCTTGTGTAGATCTTCTCAAGAGTAATATTATCCTCCTTAAGCATCTATTGGATAAAATGATGACAATTATCAATATTTTAGTACGTAAATGATATACCAAATTATTTACCAAATTAATCACACTTTCGTTGTCACAATTAATCGGTTATATACTCAGCTTCGGTTGTCGAAAGAGCGACTACAAACTCAAGCTTCAACATCCAACTAATCGCTCTACGCACTAATATAAACGAGTAACCAAAAATCTACATTTTATTGTCCACGTTTCCTGCGTAATCAGAATCTACATAGCATATAAGTTTGTCATCTAATTTTTTTGAATGTCAAGACATAGTCCATTATACCTCGTATGTAACAAAGTAGTCATTTCACTGCCTCTCAATTTTACTTGCCGAATTTTGACATGCATCTGCTCATAACACCGAATTCACATGAAATATTTGATCTCATAAAGACCATAGCATACATTAAACTTCCAACTACTCTTAAGTAAGGCACATGAGACAAACTCATTTTTTCCATCTGTAATGGGACATTGGTCTGAAGAACGTTGAAAGTGAGTAGCATGGGTTATGCTAACCGTGTTTAACCTTGTCCATCCCAAGCTAGACTAATATAGTCCACATCAAAATAGACTAACACCTTCTCAAGATATTTATCTTGAGACATTTGTAACATGCTCCTCTCCCTCCATTGAAAATTTCTTTAGGACTATAGAAGTTTTGGATCAAGATGATATTTATTTTTTCACTTCATCCAGGTGTATATGACCATATCAACAGGTTGGATGGAAAATAAATGACACGACGGGCAGACCCTATGAAGGTTTCAATGGTGGTCATCCTTAGCACTGCTACTTCTTGCGATGTGGTCCACTCGAGCCTTTGATCTTCCTTATTTTTAATCCGTAATTTTAAAATCATATGGAAAAATGGATGGGCGGTGTGGATAAAAGTAATTAGAGGTGTACACGAGTCGAGCTTTGCCCAGCTCTTACTTGACTCAGACTACTGGAGTCCCAACTCATGCTCGGCTAGGCTCGGCCTTCGAGCTCAGAACAGTAGCTCGTGCTCGGCTCGACAGAGTTTGAGACGAGTTTTCGAACTGACAGAGGAGGAAGAGAGGGAGGAAGACGGGCCATCAGCCGTGCATTGGTGTGGCTGTGTGGGTAAGGAAGGATGAGGGAGAGAGTAGAGAGAGAGGGAGGAAGACGGCCGTGTGTTGGTGCGACCGTGCGGATAAGGGAGGATGAGGGAGAGTCAGAGAGTAGAGAGAGAGAGAGAGAGAGAGAGAGAGAGAGAGAGAGAGAGAGAGAGAGAGAGAGAGAGAGAGAGAGCTTCGCCGGCTAGACTGACAGAGAGGGAGGAAGAGGGAGGGTAGGGTTCAGGTCGTGCGGGCGGGATGTATTTTGAAAAGGGGGTAGGGTTTTTTTTGAAGGGTATATGTACCCTGTACCGAGTCAAGCCGAGTCGAGCCGAGTTTAAGTAGTATTTGAGTCGAACTAGGTCCAGCTTGGACTCGACTCAAAATGTTTGGCCAACCAATGCCAATACGAATCTTATAGATACTTGTTATATCGTCGACACGAATATCTCTAAGAAGTCGATCCCTTCTCTCTGAGCATAATCCTTCGCTATTAACCTCGTTTTGTATCCATGTTGTAACCTTTAGAAGATTCACTTGCATCCAACCACTTTTCGGCCCACTGGAAGCTCCATCAGCTCCCATGAGATGATCTGGTATAACGAGTCCATCACGTTGTCCATAATCACCTTCCACTTCTCATCACCAGGCTTACCAAGAGCCACCTGAATAGTAGACGGATCCCTCTCGTCTCTAACGAGAGCATATGCGATATTAGAGTCGTCCATGTACCTCGCTGATATCCGTGATTATACTATGTGATTCTTCTCACAGGTGGCTACTCCACCTGCTCCGTATCTCTATCTGTGCATCTCAACCTTCATGCCTTGCCCGCTCATGTGGCCATGCCTAGCATGCCACACACAAACGAAGGTGGAATCTGTTATAGCCACTGCAACTCCACCTTTTGAAGTGCTCCCGATTTACTTTTCAAGATTACTAAGTCATTGTGCTTTCATGACTACCCGTGCCCCCTTAGATACTTTAAGAGCATCATCAATACCTATGGACTTGCAGCCCATTGCCTTAAGGACACCAAGAGAAATCAGATTCTTCTTAAAATCAGGAACGTGCCTGACATCAGTTAAGATATGCTCCACCCCATCAAATATCTTGATGTGCACCGTACCAACAACCACAACATTACAGGCAATGCCATTGTCCATAAACACCTGTCCACCATCGCAATCCCTGTAGCTACCGAACCAACTCTGATGAGGAGTCATGTGAAAGAATGCCCATGTGTCTAGAATCCACTCACCCATACGATCATCGTATGGTCGTCTGATCGTATACACAGACAAAATATTACCATTATATCCACTCGTTCCATCTGATGTGGCAGCATTAGCCTCCCTATATGAAGCCTAAGATTCTTTTATATTAGATTTATGATTCATACAATCCTTCTTCATGTGTCCTTCCATCTCAGTTCCAGTACTTTAACTTACTTTTGCCCTTGCCCTTAGATTTGAATCTAGAACTTAAAGATCTTGTACCTTGTTCAGAATTCTTGCCCCTCATAAACAGTGCATCAGAAGATGTCCCCATGTTACCGTTAAGCTTTCTCATGGCCTTCCCTTGAAGGGCTAAGATAACGGTGTCGACACTCAGGGTTTTATTCATGAAGCACATTGTGTCCTTGAATGACTCATACGATGCTGGAAAAGAATTCAGCAACATACATGCTTATTCCTCATCTTTCATCACTTCCTCCATATTCAACAATTTGTAAATCAATTTATTAAAGTTGCTGATGTGAGCCTTCAGATCTCCACCCCTTGCTATCTTGAAGTTATACCACTGACGCTTTAAGTGTAGGCAATTTTCAGAGAATTTTTTCACATAAACATCCTCTAACTTCGCCCACAACTTAGCTACAATTTTCTCCCTCATGACATTGTAAAGAACCTCATCCATGAGACATAAACAGATCGAGGATAATGCCTTCTTATCAAGAGTATTCCAATCATCATCAGCTATAGTAGACTTTCGCTCCTCAAGAGCACTCTCTTCACCTTGTTTGATTAAGGAACTGATCATCTTGATTTTTCATAACTCAAAGTTATTTTTCCTTGAGTACTTCTTAATATCGTACCTAGTTCTTCCTATTATTGCTAATCCTGTAGATTCAGATCTGTGCCCCAACGATTGCTCTGATACTACTTGTTGGGATTTATGCTGTGGAATCACACAGAAATGGATCTAGGATAACAATCCAAGAGCACCAAGCAAACATAAGAGAATATAAACATTTAACGTGGAAAACCCCTTTGGAAAAAAACAACAGCACAAAGTGACAGAAATTCCACTATGAAAGCACATATTACAAAGATAGAGAACTTACCCGGCTTGAGTAATCTTCAAACCTCACCTTTCTTACTCCTTGAAACCCTAGAGCTCCCATTTAGAAACCCTAAAACTCTTTTAGAAAACTTAGAATGCCTTAGAATATATCCCAATCCTGTTTACACTCATATATATAGTTTTAGAAAGAATCCCAAACGAAATCGGAAACAAATCCCACACTTTCGCAGTTGCGCGAAAAACCTGCACAAAATCTGATTAGATTTAAGACATCAAATACAACAGTCCAACAATACCATGGCCCATCACAACGAACATCTAGATCATCACACCACTATGATAATTTAATTAATCTCAGCCGAACTTTTTTTTTTTTTTGGTGCATTTGTTCACTCCAACGAGTGATGCATGCTTTGATTGAATCTGGGGAACCAATGCTAGGGTATTATTTTAAAATTTTTTATTATAAAAAACTACCTAATTAATATAGAATTAAGCTACCAAACAATTGGTATAATTGATATTCCACTACCTTTAATTACATTTCTTTTCCAGCATGCTGGGCGTTTAAGTAAATCGGTTGGCTGATTGGGTGGGCCGCTGATGTTAATATAAAATCCACCCCGACTACTAGGTTTGCCACCTTATGTTAGGCCAAAGGCAAAAAAATCACCTCCAGTCATGATTGAGGTGGACTACATGATTGGAAATAATATACATAATAATGATAGCCCTCCAAACTGTTTCCATTAGTATGGCCCACTTGAATCACCGATGGACTTGATTTTTAGGCCCCCGCCCTAAATTTTGGTGTGTCATTTGATGGTTTACGCATGGATTTCATATGATCATTTTGGTGGGTGCCTAAAAAGCAAGAGTACACGTCTCTCTCCTAAATGTTTTCTTTGATGTAGCCCACCAGAATCACAGGTCAGCCTATTTTTTTATTTTTATTCTAATGATCCTAATCGCATTGTTTCACTTGGACAGTTCAAACGATTGATCTGAACTGTCCATTAATTCTAGAACACATTTCATGGTCTAGCACATGAAAATTCCACTGATGTGATGGTCCAATCCATCCTTCATGCCGTCCTATTCAATGTAGCCATCATTTTTTTTCTAAGCAATGGATGGGATGGTTCAGAATGACTAATAAAAGTTGCTCATGAGAATCATACGTAGTCCATGTGGATCATTAACAAATAGATGGATAACAACAAACTAAGCTACCTTAAATTCTAGATGTTCTATAGTGGGATTGGTTAGAAGTGGACGGATGTAAAGCTAAAATTAAGGTAAGACAACGTTGCTCCGTGAGAGGTTACATGTGATGACTTGGTTGGTCCCTTGAGCTATCCATTCTATGCTCCTTATATAGCTTAGGAGGTGACAAATATATTGGTTTTCCTTTATGGTGTGGGATCCTTGAAGGTTATGGGATTGGATCATATCCCAGCTGGACTCAGATTCCTCGTTGCATCCATTAATTCTTTTCCGTTTTAGGATCGATCCGCTTCTCAAACATTCATAGTTGTCATGAAAGCACACCGATCATTTCTAGAAAGTTTTTCATTTTGGTAGGATTGCGTGAGACGATCTTGCTGAGTGTATTTGGATTGTGATAGACTTCGTGATAAACTTCCTATATCGGTGGGTCTTTATATTCTTCGTTGTAATGTCTCGTTTGTGATTGTGCATATGGCTTTGAGCCATTCTACTTTTGGAAGATGACGTGTCACTAAAGGATATGGGGTGAATGATATCCTCGAGACGCAAGTAAGATTTCGTCTGTCATTTGTATATAGTGCCAACATGTGGCGGTATTATATTGATCTGCATCGTGTAAACAAAAGTATGCACACAAGAACACAACTTCTTTATGCTAACAAATTTAACATGCACGGTTAATATCAACCTAAAGACGTAATTTGGGTGACAAAATAGGCCACCCTATAATACTATGCTAAAGGGGTTGCAACCTTTTTGAGTCTCTTAGGGCCTGTTTGGCCGAGCAGATTGGATGGTATTAGAGTGGATTGCATGGATTTCAAGGTAATGATAGCTGCGTCAGTGGATTGGTGCAAGATCTATGGGATTGCTATATCCGGTCTGTTTGGCACGCCCAGCCAATCCCAGGATTAAACCTTCCAATCCCTTTCAATCCCTGGAACCAAACACATCCCAGGCAATTTTGAAGGGATTAGGGTGGATTGGATGGGATTTAAAGGTAATGATGGTGATGTCAGTGGATTGTCTTTAAGATCCATGGGATTGCTATATCCTAGGATCAAGATCCCATGTCTGTTTGGCACACCTGGCCAATCCCGGGATCTATCTTCCAATCCCATCCAATCGCCCGGCCAAACAGGCCCTTAAAGTTTTTTCAATCTTGACTCAACTGAGCATAAATGATAAGAAACTGGATTGTGCCCAAGTTGAGTATTCTCCATGATGTTGTTAGGCCAGAGTCAACTCAGCCGAGCCATGTAGATCATTGTCAAACCTCATGGGAATGTATCATGAAACTATTATCTTTTTTATTTCACGGAGAATAATATGTATACATGGAAGGCATGGGAAAATGAGATGATTACATCGACTAATGGTGCTTATGGTGGGAGTTATGACAATGGGTCCAAGTGACTACGAAGGAGAACAAGAAGGAAGTTTTTTTATTTTTTATTTTTTATTTTTATTTTTATTTTATGTGGTTGGAGAAAAAGGCTAAAGATGAGTTTTGGACGACTAGTTGCTGCCGGTGTCGAGGGATTCATGATCTGTCCTAGCTGGATGAGTAGTCTAAAGGTTTTTGAGATTTAGCTTGCTAGATCTGATCCGTTAAACAATAATTAGTTGTGAAAAAGTGGTGAGTTCTAGTGGTGGATGGCCAATTAGCTGTGGGTTTCGATTTCTAGTCGTAGAAGCTCCAAAAATTCTTTCACATGTTTTAATGGCAATGGTTGAAGAACGACAATGACAATGATGACCGCCAAAGTGAGGTTTACAGTAGTCAAAAATGGCATTCAGTTTTAATAAATGGCAATGATTTAGACTGGTAGAGTCAGCAATGTATGTTCTCTTACAAGTGGTTCTAATATTGTTAGGAAATAATGTGGGACAAGAAAACTATAAAAATTAAGATTTTACTCTGATTTTGATACCATGTTAAATTATAAAAATTTATAAATTTTTTTATTTCACTCGAAATAATAAGAAAACAGACGGAAATGAGACATGAAGAGATCTTAATAAATTAACTTGTTAACAAATATAGAAGATAATCTTAATCTACTCTCTTACTCCGGCAGAGTGCAATGGTCGGCCCACCATCTTCAGTGGTATTATGGTAAATTTCAAGAAGCCAAGGGCTCTGTTGTTTCTAAATAAATGTTACATGCGTAGCTCTGAATGTAACAGATCACATTATAAAAAGAAGGATGAAACAGACTGCGCCCAAAAAGCCTGCGTCGAGAAATTTCTTTTGTATTTTCTTTTAATTACAACAATATCCAAACAGCATATGATATTTTCCACATGAGTAATGATCAGATACAGCTATTTTCTTGCCACGTGTCAAATAGTAGTATCCTATCCGTACAAAAGGTGTAGTATCCTTGCCATGCACACAGCCGATGGTATGAGTTAGTGTGATGGAATGGTCGGAAACGGATTGGCTACTCCCCCTGCCACCAGCCAATGGCTGATGGTCGGTGCTCTGTGGGCCCCACAATGATATATGTGTTTCATCCATGCCGTCCATCTATTTTTCTAGATCATTTTTGGTTATGAGACCAAAAATTAGGTATATCTAAATCTCAAGTGGACCACATTACTTGAAAATGTGTTGAATGAACATTGACCATTAAAAACTTTTTGGGGCCCATAAAAGTTTTGGATCAAGCTGATATTTGTTTTTTCCCTTCATCTAGGTCTGTATGACCTAATCAACAGATTGGATGTCAAATAAACAGTACAGTGGGCCTTAGGAGGATTTTAATGGTGGATTTCCAATCACCATTGTTTTCCTGTGGTGTGGTCCACCTGAGATTTATTTACCTCTAATTTTTGGAATCAGACACTAAAATGATTTGTAAAAATGGATGAACGGCATGGATGAAACACATACATCATGATGGGGCCCACAAGCACCGACCATCAGCCACGGGCTAGTGGCAGGGGGAGTAGCCAATCCGTTTCCGGAATGGTCCACCCAATGAGTGGATCACCGGGTTTTATTACCTGGTGATTATCACGGTGTGGCCCACTTTTTGTACGGATAGGATATGCCACATGTGACACGTTTGCACAAAAAATGGCTGTATCAGAACTCATGATAGAATCTTTGTACCTGATCATATCTCTTTTCGTGATCGTTCCTGATCATCTGACTACCTTATCTGGAATTCTCTTCACAAATCGACCCTGCAACAATACAGCCATCGTGACTGTCCCTGTGGTTCTCACCACCAATTTAAACGGTGGACACTCAATCCGTACAGATGTAATAGTTTTACAGTGATCCAGACCATCGAAATTGCTGATTCGATTGTGTACAGAGAGTATGCTAAGTATACGATAGTAACCATCTGATTTTGCATGTTGAATTTGGACCGTCTGATATTGTACTTTTAACCATTCATTTGAAAGTCGATGGTTAGGATTTCTCAATCAGTGTGATTTTCTAGCTATGCTCCATCCACAATGGGCCCCACAATTTGGATGGTCTGGATATCGGAAGATGTGTGGTTTATGGAAGGAAATGAGTGACCACTAGAGCTGGGCATCAAGTCGAGTCAGGCCAGGTTAAGGCTGACCCAACTCGATCCGGTTTTGAAATAGGCATGACCCGAACTCGACTTGACTTGATACCGAGTCCAACATGCCTGAACCAATCCAAGTCCGGATTTGGCATGGACTAATCTGGACCAAGTCCGATCCGATCAAAAGTATTGAAACGGTTTGAGTTGGTATCAATTCCAATTAAGAGAGAGAGAGAGAGAGAGAGAGAGAGAGGAGGAGGAGGAGGAGGAGGAGGAGGATGGTAACGGTGGTGGGTGGTTGCTGGGCTTGGAAGAGGAGGAGGGAGGGAGAGAGATTGGGAATGGGTCAACGTGGGTTCAAAGTCTACTTATAGGATTAGAAATACTTAGAAATTATAGTTTTTTTTAATTATATATATACCCAAATCTAAGTCGAGTCGGTTTCAGATTAAGTTGGGTCTCACCAGATTGAGTTTCGGGTTGAATTACTGGGTAACTCAAACTTGACTCGATTTAAGTTAGGATTGGGTGAAGCCTACTCAGTTCTAACCGACTCACCAACTCGGTTCAGGTCGAGTCGGGTTTGAACGAGTCAGGCGAGTCGAGTCATCCAGTGCCCAACCCTAGTGACCACCGTTTTAAGGAAATGATCATGTGTGAGCAACCATAGCAAAAAGTTCGCCATGAGTGAGTATTAACACCGTCCGGTGCAGACCCAACAAAACTGGATGTGGGCCTCATTTGCGTTGACGGTTCCACGGGGGTATTGCCATCTTCTGGGACCCATTTCCCATCCCCGTCGAATCAAAGTGGGACATCGATAAGATTCATCGGCAGGGAAGTCTTGCTATAGCTGTTTGGTTTAACACTGTGGACCAGCTCGCTGCCGGTGAACCTTAACATTATCCATTTGTGAAGTGGGCCCCACTTGCATGGACGCTTTTGGTGGGAACCGCACTGCTTTACATTGCGCAGCGTACCTACCAAGGTTAATTTCACAGATACAGTCACGTGGATGCAACTTTCGTTAGATCCATCCTGTCCATCAGGTAAGCTGCCTCATTGTAACAGTTGAGATAGAATGACCACCGTTAGTTTTATGTAGGGCCCACCGTGATGTTTATATGCCATCCAATCCATTCATCTGATCTCCCTCATCAGGATGAAAGAATTATTCAAAAATTACAATACTAAAAACCTTAGGTGGGCCATACAATGTGAATTTATAGATTTTAGGTGTAATATTTTCAGGGTGGCCCATATAAGTGTTTAATCAGCCTGATTTTTGGTATCAAGAATAAACAAATGGTGTTGTACTTGACGGACGGTATGGATTTCATGCACATTAGGTCGTTTTGCCACATTAAAGAAAGTAACCCAGGCAGCTATGAAGCGCGAGGTACGAAAGTGTTTTACTTTTGGTGGGGTAGGCCCACTTTCTATCACCGTCCCAGTGAGAGAGAGAGAGAGAGAGAGAGAGAGAGAGAGAGAGAGATGTAACCTTGAGTCTGGGTCGTTTGTCTGCATTGATTTTTCGAACTTGATATCTTATCTTCTTAGAGAATAATCTGCTTTGACGCTTCTCTTTGTATCTGAGAATTCGTGCCTCCTTTCTTCTCTTCTCCTCTTCCATTACAGGCACCTCTCCCACCTTCATTATCACAAAATCAGAGGCATTTCCATCATTTAATCAAGATAGTATAAAATTCAAGTGCAATTCAAGATAAATGAAACTTCCACACTCATCATCTCTCTCTCTCTCTCTCTCTCTCTCTCTCTCTCTCTCTCTCTCACACACACGGTACTTCATTGGTAATAGAAATTGGAAACAGTTCCATTTCAATGTTTGTCAAGTGCCAACATGGGGCGGGAATTCCAACATGGATATTGAATTTGATTTTAGCTGACAGGTAGAATTGCATGTTGGGATTCCCACCCAACATCCATCAATGTATGGTGATTGGTGGACACCATCTGTAGTAAATAACCAACTACACACTATCTTACAATCAAATTTACAGTGGTAGTACCAGAAGAGAAATCCAGTTTAGTACTCTGATGGAATACCATGATACTCAGGCAGGCTCTCCCACTGGAAAAGAAAGGGGCCCACCATTTGCATCAAATGGGCCCACAGAGAGCAAAACATTTGGTGGCCCACCAATGTCCTGCTATGAAAGAAAGAAAAAAGAAATTGATAGAGATGAGTTGTACATACATAACCATCATTGGCCATTAAAACTGAATAATCATCAGCCCATGGTGACCGTCCATCAGACCATGCATCCAAAACCTCCTGATAGTTCAAATTCAAAGATATGGTTTTCTTCTCTTCCTCCCAAAATCCTATATTCTCTGGTTTTATCATCATCATGTCGTTACTACATCCTTCTAAGCTTTCTACCATCTTCATCTTACTATCATTCTCTTCTTCTTCTTCTTCTTCTTCTTCTTCTTGTTTGAAGCCTTCATTGGAGATTTCATCCCATGCCATGAAATCCCACTCAACTCCAAAGTTCTCTTCATTTTCATTCCCCAAACTGTCCTCCAGTTCATCTGGAACGTTGATGTCGTCGCACATGTGGCTGTCTTCCACCGTGGGTACCTCTTCTTTCTTTGGGCTTCTTAGGTTGGGATTGGAGGCTGCCATTCTCTCTCTCTCTCTCTCTCTCTCTCTCTCTCTCTCTCTCATGCATGGAATGGATAGAAGGAAATGGAGGAAGAGAGAAGAAGGGGTTGTACGTTGTATTTCGATTTTTTTCCCACGTGGTGCCTTATCATTTTACTATTGGTCAGTGCATGGCCTACTTTGTCGTGACTTGTAATTGGTTGGACTTGCCCAGCCCGAGGAAACGGTGGGACCCGAATCGTCTGCAACACCAGTTTTCCGCAGCGTTTAAAGCAACCAAGCATTGTGGGGCCCATCGTCTGTTATATGTAAAATCCACTCCATCCATCAGGTGATAAACCTTATTTGAACCGTACGTAAAAAATATCAGACTGAAAAATAAACTAATACCTACCAAACAAACGGCAACAATGTAAAATTGCGTTTAAAACCACTAAGTTCACGTGGTGTGAACTGCCTGGCTCTTGAATAAGGCTAAATTTCAAATCTTCCCTTAACACAGGTGAGTGATGCCTGATGAACAGATTCAATGATAGGTACGAATCGTAGTGTTCTCCACACAAACATGTGGTTGGCGACCCAGTGAAATCTTCATCGTTCCCTGTGGTAGGGCCCATTTGAGTTGTGAATCTGTCCGGCTCTTAGCGTCACAGCCCAGCATTCAGTGGCGCACCTGATGGACTTAGATAACCTAGTGCGCCCACACAACCTCACGGTATAACGCTACCTACACGGATCAATGAGATACTGCCACGTGTTGCTATCATGTACGAAAGAAAAACAAAATTTTATTTGTATCTCTAGCCTTGTATCATTTGACGACGTATCACCTACCAAAAACGAAATGGCTTATAGTTATATAGACAAAATAATGTAGCAAATGACATGTAACCCTTACACAAGTGGCACGGGTAGTCGAAGTGTGTTGGACAAACTTATAAAGACTTACCGAGATAAGAAGCCTATCATAATTTATATACACCCCGTGAGTAAGGATGTCATATACAATCATGCCTAAATGGGTAACTTCCAGACAATCGGTATTTCTGCGGTGACTACAAAGGTTCGATAAGCCGATTCTTCTAAAAATGAAAGGAAATCAAAGGAGGTGTGCAATGAGGAATTCAAGTCCGGTTAGGATACAGACTAATCCTATAACCTTCAAGGATCTCTGTAACTAGGTTGGCAAAGATATCTTGATACGGACAATCACCCTCCAAAATTTATATAAGGAGCACTTGATGAAGAGCTTTGGACCCCTGTCAAAATATAACCTCTTTACACAGGCAACATTGCTAGCTTATCTTAGTCTAGCTTCTAGTTCTTCTACTTCTGTCTAGCCTCGCTATAAAATATCCATAGTTTAGGATAACTTGCATTGCATTGTCCAGTGCTATCATTGCATTATACTAAAAAATAGTGTAAATATCCATGACCCACCATCAACGTTGGATCCCAATCAACCGAGTCCTTGGAATATCACACCCTGGTCACATCTTGCTTATCATCCACCGCGATTGTTTGTTTATACAGGCGATCGCATGTATTTATCTTTTGTTTATTTGTTTATTCCACTACTAATTATTTTATTTCTTTATTCTGATTGTATTAAATTTCAATATTAATCAACAAAGTTGGTGATTCGACCTTTAGTTTTTGATTCTTGTAATCTATTACTGCATTATTGAGAAATCTAAGGCCTGTGATCATCGTTGAAAGAAAAGTCATTAGCTCAATGTAAAAAGAATTAATTCAAAATGACTAACCCTCCCCTTTTTAATCGCTCGATCGCGGCAACATTGACAGTTGTACAGTTAGGTCAACCTTCACAAGTCTGATCATACTACTAATTTGGCACCTGGGGTTGTAAGCATTAAATCAAACTTGAGTTGAGTACAACTTTGGCACGCCCACTATTCTAAACGCACACGTTCGACTGGATATAGATTATTAGTTAACACATGTGGCCTCATGTTTGATTGAATATTAATAAACACACTGCATGAAATGGTTGTGGATTGCATGGTGACCCTTTAGCCACCAACATTCTTGATGTAGTGACCCAATTATGGTAGGATTTGATTGCGCCACGGGCTACTATTAGAGATAGGGAGCCCCACGCAAAGCACGTTCCTTCGTGGATTGTTTGAGAAAACCTTCCGCATAAACTTCTTGTGACGGAAAGCTAACTGGGGCTCACTTAATGCCTTGAGAAATCCACCCCATCAATGCATTTTGCTAGATCAAGTTAGGACATAGGCTCAAAAAGGAGGCAAATCCGAATCTCAAATGGACCACATATGATAGGAAAGGGTAAAGATTGAACATCCACTGTTGAAACATTCATCAGGCCAAAGAAGTTTAGCTAATATTTTTGGTTTTTCATTTCATCCCAGTAGGAATGACCTTATGAATAGTATAGATGGCATATAAACATCACGGTGGACCCAAGGGAGATTTCAACGGTAGGCATTTCCCTACCCACTTTTTTCTATCATGTGGCCCACTTGAGTTCCGAAATTGCCTTTTGAGCCTATGGCTTAATATGATTTGGAAAAACAGATGGACGGGTTGGATTCTCGCAAGCATCACGATGGGCTTGATCTAGCTTCCTGTTGTAAGATCCTGCGAAAGCCTTCCGCAAACAATTTCTGTACTGCTACACGGATGGACGGGGTGGATTTCTCACAAGTAACACGTTGGCCCCACCTAGCTTCCCGTTATAGGAAATTCCTTCAGGAGACACAGATTGGTTACAACACCCTGTGTAAGAAGTTCTTATGCTTAGAAGTAGGTGGGGTCACCATGATGTTTGTGAGAAATCCACCCCGGCCATCCATTTTACGATCTCATGTTAAGATATGAGCGAAAAAAATATGGCTGATCCATAACTCAAGTGGACAACATGACAAGAAAAAGTGGGTAGGAAAATGCCTGCCTTTGAAACATCCCTTGGTCCATTGTGATGTTTATATGCCATCCATACCATTAATGAAGCCATTATGTAGAGACGTCACACTAAGGATACTAGACTATTGGCTGTTCATCAGCAGACGACCACCTGGCACCGCAAATCTTGTCTCGAAATTTCCTGACAGATTTCTGATAGATCCATCATGAAAAATTTTTGACAAGTGTCCGTCAGCTAATCATTAGCTAATGGTTTTCAAGCTTATATAAACAGGTATCCACCCCCCACTCAGACAGAGGCAAAAATGGTAAAAAGGAATACTTTGATTTATTATTTATTTTTTTCAATTTTTTCTTAGCTTCCGCTCCCCCAATAACGAGGAGATTCTGCCACCTAAGCTCCCCTACAACAACTATACCTGTGCCTAGGTTCTGCTCTAGCCAGCCATAACAATCCCACTGAAAGTCAACCCTGACACGTCAAGAGTAAAGTCAGGATCATGGAAGTTTGCTTATCCATTTTCTAATATAAGAAAATTGTGTTGAAATTCACTTCTCTCTTTCTCACATTTCAATCAAGTTCAGAATATGGTCAATTCCTCACATTCCATTACAAACTAACTCCGCTTCTTGTTCATTTTTTTCTTTATTGCATTTACTTTCTATTGCTTAATTTATTTTATTTTGCTCGCTTGCCCAGAGCATTAGCTCTATGAAGCAAGGCTAGGATCTTTTTATTTATTTCTTATTCTATTTGATTGTCAATTGTCTTTTGACAAGCAAAGCTAAAATCTATTTACTTTTCTTTTTGCCTGTCCGACCCTGCCGTGGAGTTATGTGTAGCATGACCATATGACTAATTACCTTTCATGCAAATATGTGATTTTTCTGAAGACTGCACATCCCTTAAAGTAAAGATTATATGCGAGTGTGGGGATTGTATGCGAGTGCGGGCGAAAGAAAATGCCCAACCCATTCTTCTCTCGTAATTAGGACCCTTACCCAGATCTCTAAGATCATATGCCTATCATAGGAGTCATTCAGGTCGAAGGGTTTTCATGCTTTTTTGGCCTTACTAGGTGAGTTTATGGCCCTATCCAACCATGAACTGTTACCTCACCAAATCGGCTAGTGGCGACTCTATGTCCTTTAAATGCACATTCTAGCCACCTTAAAAAGTTATTGCACAAACAAGGAAGCCAAAACAGGCCAAACAAACATATACATCAGCCTGTTGTTAACCCTACACAACAACAAAAATACCATACAGTAAAAGGCATTCCTCCCCCATGTGTTGCATATCCAACACTGCACTGCATGAACGTCGAGGGGGAGGGCATTCACACGTTCCAACTGAGATGAATTGGAAAAAAAGAAGTTAGCCTAGTCTAAAACTTCTATGGTCCCACGAATGCTTCATGGTACCGTGGATGCTCAATCTAAACTGTTTCCTTTTTGTGCGGCCAGTTGAGTTTTTAATTTATCTCATTTTTAGGCTCATGTCCTAAATATGACCGGACAAAATGGATTGATGGGATGGACTTATATATCACAAACATCGATGTGGGCCCCACCTAGCTTCTGGGCACGGGAACTTTCTGTTGTGCAGGCAATTTCCATCAGTTCATTCGTGACGAGGATTGCCTGCCACATCCTATGACAAAAAGCTAGCTGGGGCCACCATGATGTTTGTGATAAATCTACTCCATCCATCTGGTTTGCCAGCTCCTGTGAAGACATGAGCCCAAACATGAGGCAGATACAAAACTCAAGTGGGCTGCATGATAGGAAAAAGTGGTAGGGAAATGCCCACAGTTGAAACCTCCCTCAGGTTCATCGAAATGTTTATATACCGCTTACACCATTCATAAGGTCATTCGCACAGCATAAATTGAAAAAGAAAGAAAGAAACCTAAATATTACCGTGATTCAAAACTTCTGTGGTCCCATGAATGTTTCAATGGTAGATGTTCAATCCTCACTGTTTTCTGTCATACCAACATGAGTTCAAATCTGCCTCATTTTTAGCCTATATCATAACATGATCCGGCAAAATGGATAGGAAGAATAGATTTATTACAAACATCGTAGTGGCCCCACCTAGCTTCCTGTAGCGGGCAATCCCTCGTTCCTCTTTAGTCGGGAGCAAACTGGGTGAGACCTTGATGTAGGCGAGATTTGATTGGTCCATCCCTACACAACTTATTATTTCAATTCGTTGCTACTGAAGTGATGTCACCAAGTTCCGTGGGTCCTTCCATAATGTTATGTGTTACATCCATACTTTCCATTCATTTGTAGAGATCATTTTAGAGCATGAGCCAAAGAATGAGTTAGATCAAAGGATCAAGTTGACCCATCAGGAAAAAAAATAAAAAAAAGTAGGGATTGAATGCCTGCAATTATAACTTTTTTGGAGACATAAGTTTTCGATCAACCTTATATTTGTGTTTTCCCTACATCCATGTTTATGTTAATTTGCGAACAGGTTAGATCTCAAATAAACATTATACTGGGCTCTAGAAAGGTTTCAACAGTGGATATATGTCGCTACCCGGTGTTTTCTGTGGGGGGGGGTATACTTGAGCTTTGAATCTGCCTCATTCTTTGGCTCATGCGGTAAAATAATCTCTCTTCAAATAGATGGGCAATGTGGATACAACAAATATATCATGGTAGGGCATATATTAGTAGGGCCACATAACTTAATGATGTAACTTCGGATGTGAAACTCGCTATTCAACCTCTCAATAGCTAATCCACGTCCCAGCTTGGACGCGGATTGCCTGTGGACGCTGTCAGTAGCAGCCATGGACCGTGCTCTATGAGCCCCACCATTTTGTATGTATTTTATCCACGCTGTCCATCCATTTTAGATCATTATTTGGGGACATGATCGAGCCTAAAAAATTGTAACAGATTCAAATCTCAGGTGGACCACACCACAGAAAATAGTAGTGATTGAATGCCCACCATTAAAAACTTTCTAAGGCCCACTGTAGTGTTTATTTTCTATCCAACCTGTTGATTAGGTCACACACCTAGAAACACAAATGTCAGCTTCATCCAAAACTTCTGTGGACCTAGGAAGTTTTTAATGGTGGGCATTCAATCACCACTGTTTCCTGTGGTGTGGTCCAACAAAGATTAGGATCTGCCTCAAGTTTGAGCTCATCCCTTAAAATAAGCTGCAAAAATGAATGAACGGCGTGGATAAAACATATGCATCATGGTAGGACCCACAGAGTACTGACAAATAGCAACATTGGTACTGGCTGGGTCATTAAGCAATCCGCCTCCACAGGTGTCGCCCACCTAGTAAATGGTTTAGCTTGAGTTCCCGAAGAGCGGCGATCCTCACGTGCGGCCCATTAATTTCATGGCACGGATGTCCTACAAAAGCGGTATTTTAGCGGGAAAAATGAAGAAATCGTCAATGGTCCAAATGGAAAATGTCCAATAAACCCATATGCATGTACACACGTGCCATATAGGCACGCATGCCTACATATACACACACATGGAATTAGGAACATGTGTTATAAGACTCATTCATAACGCATGAAGTAGAGTGGGCCAGCCAATCATCAGGCCTAGATTGTCCTGAGCCCAGCCCATTTAAATATTAGGCCTGAAAAAAAGCCCAAGTGTACCTCATGGAAATTATAGGGGGCCCATTCCAAGCAGCTTTCGTTCCTAACATGCAAATCCAGGATAATATTTTAATCAACTCGGAAATATCTGGGAATGGTTGACTGTGGGGGCCACTGTGATGTATGTTCCTTATATCCACGCCGTCCATCCATTTTGACTGCTCATTTTAGGGCAAGATCTCAAAAATGAAGCAGATTTAATTCTTGAGTGGTCCACACTGCATGAAATAGTGGTGATTGACAATTAAAATCTTCTTGTGGACCACAAATATTTTGGATTAAGCTAGTGTTTATGTTGTCCCTTCATCCAGGTATTTGTGACCTTATCAATGGGTTGGATGGAAAACAAACATTAATGTGGTGTGGTTCACCTGAGATTTCTATCTCTTCATTTTTAGGATCATGCGTTAGACGAATGGATAGCGTGGATGTAAGTCACATACATCAAGGTCAGCCCCAGTTTCGGGTATCCACTGAAGCCGGGAATAAAAAATTCTGCTTAAGAATACATTTAGGGTGTTTTGGAAATGGAGGACGCGGATTGCATCCTACCCCCGCCGGACGGCAGGGCTATGTGGGGCTCATCGTGATTTAATTGTTTTATCCACGCCGTTTATCGTTTTCCTCAGATCATTTTAAGACATTATACAAAAAACGAGGCAGTTACAAGGCTTAAGTGAACCACAAAGTGGGGATTGAACGTACACCATTAAAAACTTCTTGGATATTTGTGTTTTCACTTCATCCACGTCTACATGACCTTATGAATACGTTGGATGGTAAAAAAACATTACGGTGGCCCTTAGAAAGGTTTCAAGGTGGGTGTCATTATCACTGCAACTTCCTTTTGTGTGGTCCACAAGAGCTGTAGACCTGCTTACATTTTAGAAGATAAAATACTTTACATCACGGTGGGCCCCATGGAGCCCTGCCCTCCCGGACTGGCGGGGGGTAGGACGCAATCCGCGTCCGGAAAGGGATTGGCTACTCCCCCTGCCACTAGCTTGGTGGCTTGTGGTCGGTGCTCCGTGGGCCCCACCATGATGTATATGTTTCATCCATTCCATTCATCCATTTTTAAATATCATTTTAGGGCTTTATGCCAAAAATGAGAGGGATGTAAAACTCAGGTGGACCACACCACAGGAAAACAATAGTGATTGGATATCCACCATTAAAATCCTTCTAAGGCCCATTGTACTGTTTATTTGACATCTAATCTGTTGATTAGGACATAAAGGCCCAGATGAAGGGAAAAAACCAAAAATCAGCTTGATTCAAAACTTTTATAGTCCCCAAAAGGTTTTTAATGGTTAACGCTCATTCAACACTGTTTGAGGTAATGTTGTAAGACCCGTATCTTAGACCGTACCGTTCCGTATGCCTCCACTGTCCTCCCGGTCTAATTTCGGTGACCTGCAATCTATAATTGGCATTTGCGCGCGACCCTAAGTCGCATCCTTTCGATCTGAGTCGGCTTGACCCAAGACTTGTACCAGAGCGACCACGCCGTCACCGCGATTCCGATGCTGCGTCTTACGCGCCAAAGCGATACCCGGGCCAGGAGATGTGGGCCTATATTCAATTCGAGGAAAACACCGTGCGTTGCAATTTTCAAGAGAATCTCTACCCTAAACGTCACATCAATCCATTAATCAAGTCTAAGTACACAACCTTACCTAGCCATCTCTTTTTTCACCAACAAGGCATGACACCCATTCCTTTTTCACCCAAAAGTCAACATGCACCATGCTTCCTCATCCCATCACCCCATCCATCACCACTCCTCTCTCTCTCTCGCTCATTCTCTCTCTCCATTCTCCTAAGCAACCCCACCATAAGAGACGTCCAAGCTATCTCCAAGAGAGGGGAGCTTGGTATGGCCCACCTCCCTATCTTCCATCTCCATTGTCCAATCACCATCATCCTCCATTAAAGTGGTAGCTGAGGAGCTTAGCATGCCATTGATCCAAGAAGAAGCAAGTAAGGTGGGTGATCTAACCGTCAATTTTGTTATTTGAGGGCCCACATATGGTGGGACCCATCTTGATGTATGCTTTGTATTTAGTGAGGGCCCATAGTGGCGGGGTCCCTCCCCTTCTTACCGATCTCTCTCTCTCTCTCTCTCTCTCTCTTGATGAGTGGCCCACTCGATGTTGAATGTGTTTTATCCATGCTGTCAGATCGTGAGGCCCACCTTGTTGCTGCCCATTTTTGGGCAGATCCTGGGTGAAGAAAAAAATATAAATATCAGTCTGATCCAACCCACGGTGGGCCATCACGCGGGACCCACTTGATGCGTGCGTTGTATCCAGGCCATCTGTCCCTGGCCAAATGTGGACCCACCTTGAATGCGTGCGTTATATCAACACCGTCCAGAGCGTCCACACTCTGGACGGTGGCCTTTTTACATTCCATGTATATTATAATATATTATATTATATGATATTATATGATATTATATCATATCATATTATATTATATTATATAATATATAAATATATACAGCAAGAGAGAGAGGGAAGTGGGGTGGCCCACGTACGTGGGACCCACCTGACGAACTGACTGGCTCCACACCGTCCATCCATTGATCTGGCGAACTTGTCTTGCGCCACACCGTCCCTGATGGACTTCATCCATCCCAGCCGTCCATCCATCTGCCCCACCTTGATGTGTTGTTCAACCCACGCTGTCCATCCAAATTTCGTGAGACTCACCTTTATCATGATGTCTACACCGTCTAGATGGATCTGGATGGTGAGTTTGGGCAGCTCCCTGCCATTGTACAGAGGCATATAATATATAATATTATATTATATTATATAAAATATATAATATATTAATAATACTTTTTAGGTGGGCCACGTGTGTGGGAACCCACCTTGTATATATGTATTTTTCCCACAACGTCCATGCCTTGAAAGAGGGGCCCACTTGATGTTTTTGTTTCATCCACACCGTCCAAATGATCTGGACGGTGCTGGACAGGTTGCACGGTGCTGTAGTGGGCCACCCTGATGTATTTGTTAGTCCAGCCGTCCATCTGTGTGGGACCCACCCTACACATAGGTCTGGGATGGAAGCAGATTGGCAGGAGTACCTCACACCAGCCATTAACTGCTGTTTAACGTCAGCAGTATGGGTTCCACATGAGGCAGGTGTTATACCTACACCGCCATCGGTGCTGGATGCACCTGATACCTGCGTGTCATCTACCATCGTCCAGTAAGGGATGGTGGGGCCCTGATATGATGTATGTGCCTTGTCCATGCGTCCAGCATCTGGCCGGTGGACTATCTTGATATATGTATCCTATCTACACTGTCCAGATGTGCTGGACGGTGGATCACTTTGATATATGTATTGCATACGTACCGTCCATCCATTTTTCGTATGATGTGGGACCCATCCACACGTGTGACACGTGTGGGGTGGGACCCCTTGATGTATATGTGTTATATCCACACCGTACATCTGTTCCTGGTAGGTGGGCCCTACTAAGATGTATGTGTTTTACGTTGGCTGTCCACCTCCAGCCACGTGGAGATCCCTACAGCTGGACGCTGCCCCATTTTCATAATAATAATAATAAAAAAAAATATAATAAATAATATTATATTATACTATATCTAGTGGGACCTACTGCTAGGATAGAATGGCTAGTAAATTTGCCGGTGCAGGACGTCAGCAAATCCCGTGGACATCACCATGGTATATGTGATATTCCGCACCGTCCATTGTCTGGACGGTGGACCCACCAGTGATGTATTTGTCTCATTCACACCGTCCAGACTGTCTGGAAGGTGCTGGACAATGTTTGGACGGTGCTGTGGACCCCACTTCGATGTATGTCCCATATCCACACTGTCCACAATGTTTGGACGGTGTTGATTTACATGGATAATGTTTGGATGGTGTTGATTTACTTGGAAAATGTTTGGACAGTACTGATCACCGTCAGTGGGCCATGTGCCCCATGGAATGTTAATGTAGAGTGATACACATGTTATACCTACAACTATTGAAATGATTTTGGTGTGGTCCTAGTCCACTTGAGGCCCATTGGTGCAGCTCATCCATGAGGCCCATTTGATGTATTTGAGGCCCATATGATGTGGCCCATTTGATGCATGTTGGGGCCCATCTGCTTGTATTCGAGGCCCATGGGTGAGGCCCAATGTGATGTATTCGAGGACCATAGGCAAGGCTTGATGTAATGTATTGATGGCCCATGTGATGGGGCCCACCCGTTATGTGTTAAGGCCCATGAGTTGTGGCCCATTATGATGTATTTTTGGTCCCTTAGTGCGGCCCATTGATGCGGCCCGCTTGTTGTATACGATGCCCATTGGTGCAGCCTAATGACGCGACCCACTGTGGTGTGTATGTTATCCAGGCTGTTCTTTGGTTGGGCCGCTGGTAGGCTTAGCTGTGATGAGTAGGCCCACTTGTTGTATGTGTAGGGCCCACATGTTATGTATTTAAGGCCCATGATCAGGGTCCACCTGTGTATATGAGGTCCATTGGTGCGGCCCATTAATGTGGCCCACCTGTTGTATTTGAGGTCCACCGTGACGTGTATTAGGACCATGTTATGCGACCCATAGTGATGTGTATGTAGCCCTTATATGAGGCAAATTGCGATGTATATTAGGCCTTTGTGTGAGGTCATAGGTCCACTATATTTGGCTCTATGTGGGCCACTCCTTGGGAGCAATGTTGGTTAAATGTCCACATTGATGGGCAATGATGGTTGAAGGTCCTCACTGTGAGCTTCCCTTAGGCCCTTTGTTAGGCTGATTCCGATTGTCGTGATTGATTTGCTGATTCTGATTATCGATCGATCCCGATTATCGTGACCGATTTGCCGATTCTGATTATCGATCGATCCCGATTGTCGTGACCGATTTGTCAATTCTGATTATCGATCGATCCGATTGTCGTGACCGATTTGCCGATTCTGATTATCGATCGATCCGATTGTCGTGACAGATTTGCCGATTCTGATTATCGATCGATCCGATTGTCGTGACCGATTTGCCGACTCTGATTATCGATCGATCCCGGTTGTCGTGACTGATTTGCCGACTCTGATTATCGATCGATCCTGATTATCGTGACCGATTTGCTGACTCTGATTATCGAACGATCCCGATTGTGGTGACCGATTTGCCGATTCTGATTATCGATCGATCTGATTATCATGACCGATTTACTGATTCTGATTATCGATTAATCCGATTGTTGTGACCGATTTGTCGATTTTGATTATTGATCGATCCCAATTGTCGAGGCCAAGTATCGAAGCCGACTCTGATTATCGAGGCTGACTCCGATTGTCGAGTCCGAGTGTCGATTTCGATTATCGAGGCTGATTGTCGGGACTTATATGGTGTATATGCGACTCGTGTTGAGGCCCATTGTGATGTATGTTAGGCCCATCGTGATCTGTATTAAGCTCTTGAGTGAGGCCCATGATGTTATATATTTAGCCTTTTTGTGAGGTCATGGTACCACTATATGTTAGGATCTATGAGGGCCAGTCCTCGGGGGCAATGTTGGTTAAATGTCCACATTTTTGAGGTCGATTGTCGATGCCGGTTATTGATACCGATTATGAGTATGTGACAGCATAACATCATGATACATGCCACACGCATCATCTGCATGTTTGTTTTGAGATGTGGTTGATCATTGCATATGTCATTGAGTATGTTGTTATGAGATTCCTCGATAGGCGGAGGTTATCTCACATAAGTGCATGGTATGCGTAGGATTGATGCATGACTGGATTGTATGACTCATGCATCTTGCATTGTGTGCCCTAGCGACATCAGGGCCATAGCCTTCACAGGCATATTGTGGATGGCTAGACAGGACACTGAAAATTTGTTCTAGCATCGGGCTGCCATAGATGGCCCTGGGTGAAAATTTCTAAACTCTCTTGGTACTAGAGGATACCCCAATGTGGAGATCGAGTGGATACATGAGTGCCCGAGTGCCGAATACCAGGAGGCCGCGTCTTCCACTGTGTCGTGGTCGGTTGGGAGGGGGTGTGTCCTTACGCGCCTGAGCATAGGGGGCAATGCTAGGCTGAGTTTGACCAGCTCGTGAATGAGTTCGCTATCGACATGCTGGATAGGTATTGGTAAACTATTGGCCAGGCGGATAGTGAGATTTCTTACGCTCACTTGGACTGTGCCGCTGGGAGAGGGGCAGTGCCATTTGGTGTGTACTAAACCCCTGTGATGATCTCAGAGAGGATCCGTACTGATATGTGGACTTATTAAGCAGGAGTTATATACTCATTCATTCATTCATTCACTATCCACTCGGGCTGGTGGTGCGACTAACCTGAGATCAGGAGTCTACCACATTGAGTTTGACTATCCAAATTTAGGTATGAGACTGGTTTGGATAGAAGTCCCTTGTGAGGGACCCCATAGCTTGCGATACTACGTACTATCATCCCGACTTCATACTTCAGCATGGTCATTCCATTTGTATCGCATATTGCATTACATCCGTGGCATATGACATTTTGGATTACCATGTTTTTGCGTTTATGTGGTCTAGGTATAGCTGACGTTATGCGTGAACTCATCGAAAATTGATTATATTAGTGGATATGTGATGATGATATTGTCTTTGTGAAATGGGTAATCTTGTGATTATGCTTATTACGAGTTAAATGTTTAAAAAAAAATCCTCCTTGTAGGATCCCATAATCGGAATCTGGCGTCTGAACGCTAAGAGTCGAGAATAGGGAACTACGGAGGCTGTCGGCACCAAATTCAGTGATCGGGATTCCTGTCAATCCGATTTTCGGGTTTGGGGCGTGACAAATGTGGTACACTTGAGATTGGGATATATCTCATTTTTGGTCTCATAACATAAAATGATCTGCAAAATTAGATGGACTGCATGGATGAAACACATACATCATGGTGGGGTCCACATAGCACCAACCATCAGCCATTGGTTGGTCGCAGTTAGAGCAAAGGTATTTATTTCATGGCAGCCCCACCGACACTTTCAGCCTATAATTGTCCACCGCCTGTTGCATTAGGCTGTTGACTTCCCCCTCTGGAGTCGACAGTGATGTGTTGCCTGCCATCGAGCTCTCCATGAACTCGGCCTGGACCTCCATGTTCACAAACTGCTTTTTAAACTGGTCCATCGTTTTCGACATCTTCTGGAGATTCCCAGTGGCGAGCGTCGAATCAAGGGCCTTGACTAAGTCGAGTTGAGCTGGGGCTAGCTCGAACTCATTTTCGAGCTCAAAAAATCAGCTCGACTTGGCTCGAACTCAGCTTTGAACTGAGTTGAATCGAGCTTTTTTGAGTCGAGTCGAGCAAGCTAACGGAGCTAGCTCGGTTCGTGTACACCCCTAGCCATAGGGGGACTAGCCAAGAATTTTGTGTGGGCTAGTGCCATGTTTTTTATAAAGTCACTCCATCCATCCATTTTTCGAGCTCATTGTAGGACATGCAACCAAAAATAAAGTATATCCAAAACTTAAATGGGCCACACGACAGGAAATAGTGGGAATTTAGTGACCACCATTGAAACATTTAAATGGGCCACAAAAGTTTTGTATCAGTTTAACTTCTTAATGTTTTCACTTCATCTAAGTAAAAATGACATTATAAACGGTTTGGATGGAATATAAACATCAAGGTGGAGCCTAGGAATGTTTCAACGGTAAGCACTCCTTTCCCCGCTGTTTCATCTCATACAACCCACTTGAGTTTTAGATCCTACTAATTTTTGGTGGTATCCCAAAAATGAGCTTTAAAAACGGATGGACGGGTTGGATTTCTCATTTGGATATTGATCTGGATGGAAAGCATTTTGGCCATTAAATTTTCTTTAGATGCTATTATCTTCTTGGCCATTAACCAAAAAATGTCCACATTAGACAACTTAACAATTTGTTGTAGCCTATGGATCAATAGCTTGCATTTAACTTGATTCAAGAGTTGAGTTCAGGTTATCAATGAGAAAAATACTGCATAGATTGTTCGCTTCTATGAAAGAGGCGAAACGATGCCCTAAATTTAAGAAATGGACGCAACTCCGTTGAGTAAGTTAATGTGGCTTGTTTGTGCAAGATCTTGCATTTATGGTCCCATGTTAATGTTCGCACTTGATGAATGAGTTCATATCTTGCACACATGGTCCCATGTTGGCACATGTGACAAAAGAACCTCACTTTTTACACGTGCAGGGCCCGTTACAAGGGCTCAGTGTTGGGCGTGCTATTTGCATCAATTTGGTGGTGTTATTCACATGTTCTCATTCGAATAGTTGTTCACCATTTTTTTCAACATAGCTGCATAGCTATAGAGTGAAACAATATGAATTTTAGGCCAAATTTCTAACGCATGTAGACCACCTAATTGAAAGCTCAGGATCTCACACACATGTGGCATGTGGGGGTGTACTTGCTTGAGGATGAGCACTGATATTTGTGCTTGAACTTCATGAATGGGCTCATATCCCACACATGTTGTCACACATTGGTGCATGTTGATGGGGTTTTCCTCCTCAGTTCAGAGGAGAGGTAGCGCAACTTGTTGTAAATTGGATGCCTCAAATCTTGGCATTACCGTGCTGCTCGACCAGTCGAGGGTCGGGCTCGATCGGTCGAACGGGTCCTTCAACCAGTCGAGGACCTGGCTCGACTAGTCGAGGGTTATGCAGATTCTGCGTGGATTTTGTGTGGATTGCGTAAATTTGAGCCGGTTTCGCAGAGGTGCGGAAGGGGAGTTGCCTAAACTATAAATAGGGGTCCCTAGGGTTATTTTAGGGGATGCTAAGGCGTTTTCACGACCAAGGTGAGAGAGAAAAGAGAGAGAAAGCTTGTGGAAGGGAGGATTCTGCTCGTAGAGGTGATCTACTGCGCAGTCGACGTCTCAACGCTTCTACGTCCTCTTGATCAGTGAGATCTCTCCATTTTTTTATTATTCTCTTATTGTTCATCTACTCTTATGTGAGTGAAGAAGGTTCGATCTAAGCGGTATGTGCTTGTGATCGGTTGTAACATTCTACTTCATAGTGAATTATTGCTCTGGACTAGGTCCCGTGGTTTTTACCTCTTCGAGGATTTTCCACGTAAAATCCCTTATGTCGTGTGGTTTGTACTTTGATTTATTTCATTGCTTTATTATATCTCACAATTCTAGTGTTTTGGGAGGCGAGATCCTAAGGTTTTTGTGCAATGCTCCCAACAAAGTGATATTAGAGAGTTCAGGTTGGTTAAACGAAGTGGAATCAGTTCTGAATTATGGAAGGTGATTCATCAAGGATGATCAGTCTCAATGGTTCTAACTGGACCATATGGAAGGCTAAGATGGAAGACTTATTTTATTGCAAGGACTTGTATGCTAGCTCCAATTCTAGGCATATCAGCAAAGACAAATGACATATCAGATGATGATTGGAAGAAGTTAGACCGGAAGGCGGTGAGGTTTATTAGACAATGGCTAGACAATTCCGTATTCTATCATGTGTCTAGGGAGACCTTAACCGCTAACCTATGGCTGAAATCGCAAGGGTTGTATGAGAGAAAGACAGTCGATAATAAGATTTTTCTGATAAGATGACTTGTGACTCTCAAGTTTAAAGATAGTGGTTTTGTGGCTGAGGACATGAATGAGGTCAGCAACATATTGAACCAGCTCTCCGCTATGAAGATGGTCCTGGATGATGAGCTACAGGCTTTGCTATTGCTTAGCTCATTGCCTGACAGTTAGGAGACATTGGTGGTGTCTTTGAGTAACTTCGCGCCAAATGGAAAGGTGTCCATGGAATATGTAATTACTTGTCTCTTCAATGAGGAGATAAGGAGGAAATCTCAGGGGTTTACTTAACAAGAGGCTCTTATGACACAAGATCAGGGAGAGGAAAGAACAGAAAGGATGGGAAGACTCGAGATAAATCAAGAGGTAAATCGAGTGTCAGGAAGGATGTTGAATGCTGAAATAGTGGCAAGAAGGGTCACTACAAGCATAAATGTCAAAAGAAGAAGAATGACAAGAAAGGAAAAGGAAAGGAGAAGGAAGATGAATCAGACTCCACTGTGATCGCTTCAGATGACGACTTTATAGTTATTCTTTTGGCAGATCATGATGTTTGTATCATGACTATAAGTCAGGACACCAACTGGGTGATAGACTCGGGAGCCTCGTTTCATGCGACTCCACGCAGGAATTTCTTCACAAGCTATAAGTCAAGTGACTTTGAGACCATAAAGATGGAAAATTTTGGCTTATTAAAGATCGTAGGGGTCGATGATATTTGTGTGAAGACCAATGTGAGCTGCACATTGGTTTTCAGGGATATGAGGCACATTCCATACCTTTACCTCAACTTGATGTCGATGGAAAGGTTTGATGATGATGGCTATGAAAGACGATTTTTTAGTGGGCGTTGGAAGCTCATCAAGGGTTTGTTGATCATAGCCAGAGGGAAGAAGTGTTGCACCCTTTACAAGGCAAGTATCAGTGTGTGCAAGGGTGGGTTGAACGCAGTGAAAGATTTAGCTAATGACATGTGACATAGGTGTCTAGGCCATATGAGTAAAAAAAAGCTTCAGCTACTAGCAAAAAAGAGGCTCATTCCAGAAGTGATAGGTATACCTCTCAAAACCTGTATTAACTGTTTATCAAGGAAACAACATAGAGTTTCATTTGTTAAATCTGCTTCCCATGTTAATAAAATGCATGCATTAGATTTGGTTTATTCTGATGTTTGTGGTCTTATGAGGATAAAAATCTTGGGTGGGGCATTGTATTTTATCACTTTTATAGATGATGCATCTAGGAGGGTTTGGGTTTATTCTTTGAAATCCAAGGACGAGGTCTTTGGTGTGTTTAAAATGTTTCATGCTATGGTTGAGAGAGAGACAGGTAGATTATTAAAGTGCATCCACACTGAAAATAGTGGTGAATACATTGGTGATTTCCATGAGTACTGTAAGTCACTGGGTATACAGCATGAACAGATGGTTCCCAAGACCCCCCAGCATAATGGTGTGGCGGAACAAATGAATCGCACCATTGTAGAGAGAATCAGATGCATGTTATCTCATACAAAGTTACCCAAGACATTTTGGGGAGAAGTAATATACATGGTAGTGTATTTAATAAATAGGTTTCCATCAGCCCCGTTAAATGGAGAAGTACCTGAGAAGGTGTGGACTGGACAAGATCCATCATACAGTCATCTCAGGGTATTTGGATGCAGAGCATCCGTTCACGTACCAAAGGACGAGAGGTCCAAGCTCGATATGAAGATCAGGCAATGTATGTTATTGGGGTACAGTGATGAAAAGTTCAGTTATAGATTGTAGGATCTGACCGAGAAGAAACTCGTCAGGAGCAAAGATGTATTTTTCTTTGAAGATTAATGTATAGAAGACATTTGTAAGCCAGATAAGTCCCAGCCTAGTTCAGGTGAGCTAGAGGACATGGATCCGGTTATTCCTCCTCTAGTGCTTGATGATGGGGGAGTACAGCAAGGTGTAGAGGACGAGGGAGTTCCTACAGAAGATGGACCGGGGAAGCAGCCTTCACTTGATTCACCTGTTAAGCCATAGGTGAGGAGGACATCTAGGGACAGACATCCATCCAAGAAGTACTCGCCGCATGAGTACATTATGCTCACTGATGGGGGAGAGCTAGAAGATTATTCTGAGGCCTTAGTCAACGAGTATAAGGGGGAGTGGTTGAAAGCTACGCAAGAGGAGATGAAATCCTTGCATAAGAACCACACCTATGATATGGTGAAATTCCCTGAGGGCAAGAATGCTTTAAGCAATGATTGGGTGTTCAGAAAAAAATTGAGTAGAAGAACTCGCAAACGAGGTTCAAGGCCAGACTTGTAGTGAAAGGGTTTGGTCAGAGGAAAGGTATAGACTTCGAGGAGATATTCTCACCAGTGGTAAAGATGACATCCATATGGGTGTTGCTTGGGTTAGTGGCCAGCATGAATCTAGAGATAGAGCAGTTAGATGTTAAAATTACCTTTCTCCATGGTGACCTAAAAGAAGATATTTACATGCACCAACCAGAGGGGTTCGAAGTATCATGTAGTCTGTAGGCTAAGGAAGAGCTTATGTGGGTTGAAACAAGCTCCAAGGCAATGGTACAAGAAATTCGACTCATTTATGTTAATACATGGATATGACAGAACGGAGTCGGACCACTGTGTGTTCACGCGCAAGTTCTCAGTGGTGATTTCTTAGTTCTGTTGTTAATGTTGATGACATACTCATCATGGGTAAAGACGTTAAGAAGATTGACAGGCTAAAACAAGAGTTGAGTAAGTTGTTTGCGATAAAAGACTTAGGCTTGGCTAAATAGATTCTAGGAATAGAGATAACCCGTGACAGAAGCAGCAGAAAGCTTTGGTTGTCACAAGAGCAGTATATTGAGAAAGTCCTAGAGTAGTTCAATATGAATGCAGGGAAGCCGACCAGTACTCCACTGGATGGTTACTTCAAATTAAGCGACAAGTAGTGTCCAAAGACGAAGGCAGAGGTGGATGAGATGAGGAAGATACCCTACCTGTTAGGGGTAGGAAGTTTGATGTATGCTATGGTGTGTACGCACGCAAACATAATATATGCGGTTGGTGTTGTCAGCCGGTATCTTGCCAATCCTGACAAAAAACATTAGGCAGCGGTGAAATAGATACTGTGGTATCTAAGAGGCTCATCCAGGTTGAGCCTATACTATGGTGACGGAAAACCTGTGTTAGAAAGCTACACAGATGCAGATATGGCAGGTGATATAGATTCCGAGAAGTCTACATTGGAGTTCATGTTTATGTTTGTAGGGGGAGCAGTCTCTTAGCAGAGTAAGCTACAGAATGTCATAGCATTGTTGAGAACAGAGGCCGAGTGCATTGCGGTCACAAAGGTATGTAAAGAAATGCCTTGGATGAAGAGGTTCCTACAGGAACTTAGCCTAAAGCAGGAACAGCACGTGGTCTATTGCAATAGACAAAGTACTATACACTTGAGCAAGAATCCAAATCAGCACTGAAGCACACAAAGATTCGGTATCACTAGATCAGGGATACTTTGGAACATAAGGTGTTACAGCTTGAGAAGGTCCACACGGACGATAATGGGTTAGACATGGTGACTAAGGCATTGCTCAAGGGTAAGTTTAAAGTTTGTAGAAACCTAGCTGACTTGAAGAAGGCGAATTCCTCCTGAGTCGAAAAGAGGAAGATTTGATGGGGTTTTCCTCAGTTTAAAGGAGAGGTAGTGCAGCTTGTTTTAAATTGGGTACCTCAAATCTTGGCATTACCGCACTGCCTGACCAGTCGAGTGGGCTGATCAATCGGTTGAGGGGTCTACTCGACTAAAAGTCCAGCAAGCAGCAATTTTTGGTGTCAACCAGTCGAGGGTCAGGCTCGATCGGTTGAAGGGGTTCTTCGACCAGTCGAGGACCTGGCTTGACTAGTCGAGGGTTACGCAGATTCTGCGTGGATTTTGTGCGGATTGCATAAATTTGAGGTGGTTTCGCAGAGGTGTGGAAGGGGAGTTGCCTAAACTATAAATAGGGGTCCCTAGGGCTATTTTAAGGGATGCTAAGGCATTTTCACGACTAAGGTGAGAGAGAAAAGAGCGAGAGAAAGCTTGTGAAAGGGAGAATTCTTCTCGTAGAGGTGATTTACTGCGCAGTCGACGTCTCAGCACTTCTACGTCCTCGTGATCGGTGAGATCTCTCCATTTTTCATTATTTTCTTATTGTTTATCTACTCCTATGTGAGTGAAAAAGGTTTGATCTAAGCAGTGTATGCTTGTGATCGGTTGTAACATTCTACTTCATAGTGAATTGTTGATCTGGACTAGGTCCTGTGGATTTTACCTCTTTGAGGGTTTTTCATGTAAAATCCCTTGTGTCATGTGGTTTGTGCTTTGATTTGTTTCATTGCTTTATTATATGAAATAAATCTAGTATTTTGGGAGGTGAGATCCTAAGGTTTTTGTGCAACGCTCCCAACAAATGTGATAAAAAGAGCCCCCTTATTTACATGCGTGCAAGGGCTCATTATGAGGGGTCGGTGTTACAAGTGCTAGTTGCATCAATCTGATGGTGTTATTTCACATGTTATTTTCAGACATGTGTTAAATGGGCCACTCATTAGGGTAGCACACTCAGATTCTTCACTGTGTTATCTTTGTATAGAAACTGATCAAGCTTCTAATGCAAGATTAAAATGCAAAACACAACAACCCAAGAGTTCAAATAGGATTTGAAAGAGTTCCACATCCCAATGATTCAAATGTCATTAATCACATCAACTAACAAGAATGAAGAAAAAATGGCTTTCATGAAACCAAGCCCACACCACACTCAAAAGAACCATAACATACACCTACCAAGTGAGTGATAACTAAATTTTCCTTTGCTTTTTTTCCCTTTCCTGTGTAACATTCTTTACACACCAAAAATAGCCTATACGTATATTTTGGCAAGCTCTACAAAAATAAAAGGAAAAGATGCCTATTATATGGAAGAGAGGTATACATAAATAACATAAACAAACAAAAAAAGACAATAGGTGAGAGGTCTAAGCACTCAGACAACCTTGACAAAACTGCCACACAAACTATCAGTCTAACCAACAATGGGCAAACTTGAACACACCAAAAAAATACAGCCTCTGAACTGAAGTGAAACAGCCTTACAAACCCTAGCACAGGACTAATAGTAAGCTCCACATCTTACAACAAGAAATGATGAAAAAGGGCTATCCTTGCATTCAACAAATCCAACATGCACAAAAGGTGGGTAGACTTGCATCCAACAAAAAGACCCCACACATCCATAGTACAATATTTCATATTTTGCATCCAAGAAATCCCCCATACATTCATAGCACAAAATAACTATTCTGCCCTCTAAACAGCAATGCAGCTAACATTGATATCGAGCCACAGCCCTCCAAACTGCAATATAATTAACAACTCAATATGTAATTACTAGAATGCTATATAAAAACAAAACCATACACATTAGTTGAAATATTTGTAAGCTTATGTGCCAAGGAAAAAAACATTAATACATACTACAAAAATTCATACCTTAGGCAGGCGCTGGTCCTCGAATAATTTTGTTGTTACCAGCTGATGCCTGTTTGGCACCCACAAGGGGCAGATGGTGTGCATTCATGGATCCACTGGTGCCAGCTATGCAACTCATTACCACCTTACGATGACCAAGTAGTCCATGGCTTCCACCAGGTACTCCAAAATAACTCCCGCTAGTAACAAAGCTACCCTGACAAAGAAATAACAAAATAACAGAATCACAGTTCATAAGCACGTGTTGTGAGAACCACATATGATATATTTTAGTTTTAAAAAATCTCAAATTTACCCAAGATCTAATCCTCAAGGAATTTTGCTAGTATATGTTAATATTAGGTTGATGGTACCCATAATAAGCCACTGGTAATCCAAAAGGACCCACCATAGGAACCTTTTGACCCTGGTATGAAAAACAAAGTATAAAAAATTGTAATGTGGATAATAAATGTTATGACAAGTTTAGTAAATGAAATCTCAATAATACCTGATTGACTTGGCTTAGTTGAGAGAATACACTTGGACAATGTGAAGGGTGAAATGAAGGAAGGTGAAAGATATTTGGTGCTTGGGTTGAATCATTTCTCTCTTGATTCATTTGTAGCTGAATGGATTTGGTTCGGGATTTTTTCTTCCTTCCTTTATCTAGAGGATTTTTAAATGTACAGTGATCCCTTACAACTTAGGCTTCATTTTAATCCCACTTACGATTTGTGAGCGGAGACTATCAACAAAAGTAACTTCATTGTCAGTCGGCTGATGATGAACACTTTCAGTATCTACATTTTCATCATTAATTTAAGATGTCATAATTGGAAGCTCATTGTCAGTCGATTGATGACAAACAATTTTAGCATCTACATTTTCATCATTAGTTTGATATATCATTAGTGGAAGTTTCTTGATCCCTTTCATGAAATTTGTCTGAATATCTATCAGTAAAATCAAATACATCTTCATATTCTGCAGCCATTGAAGCAATTTTAACAAACTTGTGACACAAATAGCTATAATGGTTCCCTAAAGAAATCTTAGGATCACCTTGTATGGTAAACCCAAGATGGTCCTTCACAGTATCAACTGAAAGTGCCTTGGTTTGTCAATTAGTGTGAGTGTTGAGTCAGCTAGACAAGTGAGCCCATAGGAAGATCATTCAAGCATCTGCCTCAACAGGATGTGTGCCCGAACTCATCAAAGGTAAACTTAACCTCACATCCCATGTCCCAAAATACCAGGTATATAAACCCTTAAAAATGATTAGAACAACATAGGGTTTAAGGTGAGAAAACTATTTTGTAAAATCAAAAAAATCTCTAAGTTTTCTGCCTTTGTCGATTTATTAAAAAGTGATTTGATGAAAATGGACTCTATTATCGATGTCCTCGATACTCACTCGATGTTATCGAAATGAGGACTTCAGATGTCCAGCAACCTCAATGAATCCTGGACTAAATTATCAATGAATCGATGACAAGCTCGATATCATCGACTTTCGACTCTCGAGTTTATTGAGACGGCTCGATAAAATCGACAACTAGTCAGGTTGTGTCTAGAATGCAGTTAAGGAAAATCATGTGATTTTTGATGACTCGAAGAGAGCCTTGATATTCTCGAAATTCAAACCTCAATGATATCGAATTAGGACACAATTCTGACTAGCAAGCTTTCAGGTAAAATCATTTGAAGTATTGAGGAGTACCCGATGATATTGATATTCAAATATCAATCATATCGAGACCAGGTCGATTTCATCGAAATAGGACACAAACTGTCCAACAAGCTTATAGGAAAATTCCTTGAAAATATCGATGAATTGAAACTGGTATCAATATCATCGACATTCAAATTCAAATGATATCGAGGGATGCTCGATCATATCAATACCTGCTAAGTTTCAAAGGCAAGTCTGCTCTCAAGTTTTCAAATGTCGAGGAATCGAACCATGTGTCGATGAAATCAGAGTTCGAAATCCGATGACATCGAAGCGTGTTCGATATCTTTGACCAGTTGGCAAAATGGTTTAAAAACGTTTGATAGATTGAGTTTGTGTTATCGAGCGGCAAATCGATGTTATCGAGAGTATACGCTCGATGATATCGAACTCTGTCAAAAATATGACTATTTTATTTCCGTTGGAACTTTTTACCTATTTAATGAGAGTTTGCCTTTGGTTATTTGCAGAGAAAATAGATAAAGCTTTTGAGTGTTTAATTCAGATTACCTAACCTAAGCCTTTTTCCTCATGGGAGTTCATCCTCCAATCCACCCTCATCATTAATATTCAATAGAGTGGATTGGAGAATGAACTTTCACATTCAAGGATCCTCCACCTACCACCTTAATGACAAATCATTGAGCTGGGATACCTTAAATGCATAGATGCTTGGAATCACTTTGTTTCTAATATAGGAAAACATTTAATAGAATAGGATTCCAACATAACCTTGACCCAACCCGTCGCCTTACATTGGAGCATCATCTGTGTTGCGGTTTAAGGGAGCTGAAGATTCTTCATCATCAAAGGAGGAGATCTTCATCAATGTGTTTAATGAGGTTCATTTACTTATCTGTAAGTCATTAGAGTCAAGAGACCCTTTTGATCATTCCTTTTGTAGGATTGGGTTAAAGGTGCTTCTCACCCCTTTCAAGTCCTCATAAGAGGCCTCCGACGGGAGAGTACGTGGGGGTGTTATGTGTTGACCCTTGCTCTATGGAGAGCATAAACTTAGGTCTTTTGTATAGGTCATTGACCTGTGTGGTCTAAAACCTAAGTGTTGTGTGTTGACCTTTGCTTTTGTGTAGGGCATAAACTATTAGGTTCCTTATGTGGATCCTTGTCCTGTGTGACCTAAAATCTGGGTGTTGTGTGTTGACCGTTATTCTTGTGTGGGGCATAAACTTGTGTCTCATGGAGACACGTTAGGTACCTTGTGTAGGTCATAGAGTCAGCCTTGTGTACGTTGTACTGGTTTGAGGTGAACTTGATTTGAAACCTCTTTTAGTGAGATCCGGTACACTCAAGGGTTGAGTGCATCTGCCGGAAGTGGAGTAGACACGTAGTTGAACCATTATAAAAATGACTGTGTTTGGGATTGATATTTACTTTTACTGCTTGTGTGATTTTTCTGAATGTTCTCATAATGCATGTTTATATGATTACTTAGAACTAATTAGAATCACATCTCACCATAGTCACATCCATCATGAACTATGTTATACAGCTTGTTTATGTTTTGAATAGTCTTATGATTGGATCCTCTATTTGGCTTGGAAGCCAATAGAGTTACACTGAAGAAATCTTGTTATTTGCATATTATTGCAGGATAGGGTTGATAGGTTCTAAATCATCATAAAAATTTAAAAAGTCCTATTCACCCCCCTCTAGGACATCTTGGCATATTCCCACTTCGACTGAAGTGGTCATTACTGCAATTTCACCAACTTTGCATCTCTTTGCCATCTCTTCAAAATATAATTGGAAGGAAGCACCTTTATATTATAATAATCCAGAACTTTTAGTGCATGGCTACATAGTATCCCGACAAACTCAAATTTCTTACAACTACATGTGACAATATTGTTTGATGTGTCAAATTTGACAAGACGACCTCCATCTTTGCCATTACGAACAACGTGAAACTCTAACGCTGTATCAAATTCACCACTATTATGAATTGTATGACTAAGAAACTTTTTGTACTCATTTTGAAACATTTAAAATACTTTTGGAGTGTATGCTTTTACTGCTTTCATCAACATCTCCACATCAACATACAATATTGGGGTAGTTTGCCTCATTTTGAAATCAGCTTCCAATTCTTGATATCGTTGATCAGCCACTAATCGTTCATAATGTGTGAAGAAACATAAAAGATAGTGTTTGGAACTTAAGTATTTCTTCAAAACATTATTCATGCTTTCCCTCTGTTGTGTGCTCTTCATATCAGCACATAATGTATTTTTGTCATACACTAAAGCCCATTTGTTTTTTCTTTAAACAACGCTTATAACCATTTATTTTGCATCAAATCATATTTCTCAAGCATATTATTCCATGCAATTAGAAACTCTTCCTCTTTTTCATAATCATACACACACCTACTAAAATCATATTCAAAACTTTTTGAACCATAAAATACATTACTAAGGTGTTTTGCAGCATTTTGGTGTATATGCCAGATACATAGACGATGGTATGTTTCTGGCATCACATCAGCTATTACATTGCGTATTGTAGCACATTGATCTATTAAGATTGTCCATGGTTGCTTTTCAGACATTGCATTTAAAAAAGTGTCAAATAACCACTTAAAATATTCAGTTGTTTCATCATATAACAAGGCTGCTCCAAATATGACTGTTTGTTTATGATGATTTACTCCAATAAATGGGGCAAATGGATGACCATAACTATTTATTTTGTATGTAGTATCAAAACAAATCACATCCCCAAAATAGCTATAATCCATTATCGGCTTTGCATTTTCCCAAAAAATGTTGGTGATTTGATCATCTTCATATACCTGTATTGCATAAAAAAAGATAGACTCTCTAGTTGCATTTTTGTAAAATATTCTATGACAGCTCCTGGATCTCCTCTTTCCATTGCTTTCATTAGTTGTTTTCGCAAGTAATTTTTGTAATCAACAGGTTGGTATCCCAAATTCTCTTGACCTTCAACTTGCTTGCTCATAAATGCCATAGTTGTTGATGGTGTTATGCCTGAATTATTTGCCATATCTGCTACAGCGGATTGAGCATCAGCTAAACCTCGTTGTAATATTAACATGTGTACTTTTGATGGTGTAATGACCTCATGGTTATGCTTTGGAAAAAATTTAGTGACACTGAATCTACCATTCATTTGAAGCTTAATGGTCATTTTTGCTCGACATCCTGTTCTTATATTCGGATGTTGATACTTTACTTGATCAGGTCATTTATCTTCCTATCTTCAACCTTCTTTATAACAACAAAATGTTTTTTGAGTCACGATACCATTATCTGATTTGTTACATGATGATCTTCAAACACTAAACCCTGCCTTCCCAGCATATTTATTATAAAACTCATATGCACTCTCTTAAGAATTGAACTTCATTCCAAGGTTTGGTTCATCTAATTTCCTACCCGTCTCAACCAAAACTTCATGTACTGGTTCCTGAACATGATGTCCCTTTTCAACATTGAAGTCCAACCTTTGACATGATTGGGGAAAAACTTGGCTATCCAAGGCACCCATGTCATCCATTTACCTTTAGTACCAATATAACATTGTCAAAACATAAATCTAGATACATATACACAATAGTGAAAAAATTTAGAAAAAAAATAAGGCAACCCATTCTTACAATAGAAAAAGTAATAGTGTGCCATTAAAAAAAAAAAACCAAAATTGCCAGTGTATTCATCTAAATACTGAAAGTGCAAAACCAAGAATAAAAATCATAAAATAATTCATTGGAGTAAAAAGTATGCACACTTTCTACATTTTCCTAGGGCAAATGCATATACACAAAATCCTTAAAGGCTTCACTTGATTAAGGGTGGCAATGGGCTGGGTTCAGGTTGGATTAGGATTAGACCAAGCCTGACTCATTTATTAAATAGGCCACAAATTATTGTCCAAACCTTGTTCCACAATGCATTATCCTATGGCTTGACCCCACTTGCACATGCTGGTATGGTCATCAATGGACTAGGCTTGGGCCAAGCAAAATGAGTATCTTGATTAAAGCCATTCTAATAGGCTTGCCAGAGTGCCAAAATCTTGGCCCAAAAGCCAAGCCTAGCCCATTGATAGCCTTGGATACTAATTTCACCTGAAGTTTGCACACATAGAATCCATAACATCAATCTAGAATCTGGACTGGTCATGAACAACTAAAAAGAGGGTTGACGTCTTCTTGCAAATACCTACAGGTGGGGATGACTTTGAACTAACCCATCTTAGGTGGAAGACAATCCATGGTACCACACATCATCCACCCATGGTGCGGTAAATGTATGCACAGACTTTTCTACTTTAATGTCTTTGTGCAGAATGAAAAAAAAAATAAAAACCAAAGAAAACCCTAAATAAAAAGAAGAAGAAAAATCAAAACAAGGAAATCACATGCCCCAGATTTCAATCAATGAATGAAATTGAAAACCTATATGCCCCTAAACTACGAAAAAGCGAAAATAATAATAATAAATTCTTACATTTTCAGATTCCAACAAAAATTTAAAAACCCCCTAGATTTTGGGAGAGGAAACTCCGAATAGTTACCTATTCAAATGGGAGAATGTGTGGAAATCCTAGATCATCTCCTTGCCGAAGTGTGGTGTCCCAAAATAAAAGCTTGGCGAGTGTTTTTTTAAAGCTTCCAGTTTAGAGAGGAAGAAAGGGAAGGAGAAGAAAGAGAAAAAAATGAAAAAGGAAAAAGGAAATGAAGAGGCGCCATGTATGTGCTTGAGTCTCACGGTTAACGGAGACTCCGTTAGCAAGATTTAAATCCTGCCATGTCACTCACACGAATGGCATGTTTTCATTGGAACACGTAATCTTTTGCATGAACTTCCTGCGCGTGCCTTTCGCAGGAAATCCGCGTCTGAATCTAAAAAGTTCACAACTCATGAACGCGGATTGCCTACTGGCAGGTGACTATTGACAGTGCTATGTGAGCCCTAACATAATATGTGTCCCCTATCCACGCCATCCATCCATTTGTCCTTGACTATTTTACATTATAATTCAAAAAATGAGACAAATCCAAATCTCATATAGACCACATCACAGGAAAGAGTGGTGATTGAACACTCACCCTTAAAAACTTTTTAGGGACCACAAAAGTTTTAGATTAAGTTGATATTTGTAGTTTATCTTCATCCAAGTGTGCGCGACCTAATTAATAGGTTGGATGATAAATAAACATTAGCCCTATGAAGTTTTTAATTGTGGACATTCAATCTCTATTGTTTTCCTGTGGTGTGTTCCGCTTGAGATTTGTATCTAACTCATTTTTAGCTCTACTTATATGAAAAATAGAGGACGCAAATTGCATCCTACCCTGCATGTCTCTAGCCCCAAACAACAGTTTTGTGGGCAGGTTCACTGTAATGCATTCGTTTATCCACCCCGTTCTCTTAGGTCATTTAAGATAATGTGCACAAAAATAAGCAGATCCAACAATTAAGTGGACCACTTAAAATAATAATCTTAGGTTGCATTAAATGCACAAAGTTTTAAATGGCAGTTGCATTAAATGCAAGATTCATCCGTGACGTGGTACACTTGAACATTAGATTTACCTAAAAAGGGCACATGCCTTAAAATAATAATAGAAAAGGGATGGACAACATGGATAAACATATACATCACGGTGGGCCCATCCACAAAACTAGATGTTCGTGGCTAGAGACAGGCAAGGGTAGGATGCAATCATTGTCCAGAAATAGAGGGGTAACTTGGATAAACACATATCATGAGAAGGTCATAGCAATGTCATTAGCCACATTGCTACTAAAGTTTTTAGTATGCAATCGGTGTTGATTGCTTGCCTCTAAGTGCAGAGGTTCGTAAGTAATATCCCGTGAATACAAGGTCGATCTTACAGCGAGATGAATTGTGAGAATGAGAAAATCAAATGCAAAACAAACTAAGTAATAAAAAAACTAAACTGATAATTTTATTTTAGGAGTTTTGAATGGATGTGATTCAACTGAATTAAAATAACACCCAAGCTTCAAAGTTCCACACATAGGTTAATGTTCCAAAATCATGATGGCATGGATAAACATATACATCACGGTGGGCCCATCCACAAAACTAGATGTTCGTGGCTAGAGACAGGCAAGGGTAGGATGCAATCATCGTCCAGAAATAGAGGGGCAACTTGGATAAACACATATCATGAGAAGGTCATAGCAATGTCATTAGCCACATTGCTACTAAAGCTATCAGTATGCAATCAGTGTTGATTGCTTGCCTCTAAGTGCAGAGGTTCGTAAGTAATATCCCGTGAATACAAGGTCGATCCTACAGCGAGATGAATTGTCAGAATGAGAAAATCAAATGCAAAACAAACTAAGTAATAAAAAAAAACTAAACTGATGATTTTATTTTAGGAGTTTTGAATGGATGTATTTCAACTGAATTAAAACAACACCCAAGCTTCAAAGTTCCACACATAGGTTAATGTTCCAAAATCATGATGACTTAGATAACACAACTAGGATTTGAGCACTATGGTTAGCCTAATTGGAAATTAAAATAGTTTAAATATTTTAATAAATGATATAAAAGATTAGAAAATCATGGATTTGCACCATTGATATATATTCTCAAGCGCCAGTGATTTTAAGAATTGAATATCAATGAGATAATGAATCAAAGAAATGTAGTAAGTTGAGAACCTCTCCTATATAGGAAAATTGATTGATCTAGGGTAAGCCTATCTATCAATATGGATCTCATATGATGGGAACATATGAATCTCACATTAGGATCAAAACCAAACTTGAACAATAGATGGCATGCATACACCATTCTTCTCATTATTAAAATAATCAATCGTCATAACTGTGAAAACATTAAACCAATGTGCTTCTCTTCTAGTTTGGGCTAAAAGGAACTTAGAAAAACATAATTAGAATAGAGAAAGAAAGCAACAAGAAAGAAATAAATGAAAATAGAAAAATCTGAAAGAAAAAAATAATTTATAAACTTGAATAAAATTGAAAACCCTCTAAAAATCCTAAATCTTGCTCTTGAATACTTTGAATAATGCTTAGGAATGCCTTGGGAAGCCCTATTTATAAATGTGGAACTCCAACTTTCATACAAAGTTGGAAAACTCTAGAAACCGCCTCAAATATATGCCATTTCCTAAAATAGATTTTACGTTGCGCAGTTTGTTTAAAATAAATTTTACGCTGCGCAATTTTCTAAAATAGATTTCAGAGTTTCAAAATACACTTTTTAAGGACGATTTTAGGATTCTTTACTTCAAATCTTCGATTCTCTTCATTCCTCACTTGGTTTTCTTGGATCTTTAGCATGTAATAAATTCTTCAATCTTGGTTTCCTAAGATCCATCCATTGCCTTGGTGATTCTTGAGCATCAAATCCATGCTTTTAGCACAAATTTTCAATCAAAGCTCATAAATTCACCTTGCAATACATACATGAGTAAAATAGAACATTAAGCTGATTCATGTTCATAAAATGAAGATATAAATAGAGAAAATTATATAACATTTGATTCTCAATACACCCCCAACTAGCATTTTTCTAGTCCCAAGCAAAATAAGTGAAGAAAAATAAAAATAAGAATAAAAACTAATTCTAGAAATAAAATTAAAATGAAAAAACTTTAACTACACCACTTTCGTAGGTAATCTCTATTGCATTTAGCATATGCAACAAGCCTTTAAACCCCTAGGTTTCCCCTAATAGACGAGTTATAGTCTTGTGAGGGTTTCCAAAAATGTTACCCACAAACATTGAAAATATAAAAAATAGTTCAACACTTATAAATTTATACAATTATGCATCCATTCATCATATGAATTCCAAAACAAAACAATACTTACCCTAAGTATAAAGTTAGTTAGAATCTCAATTTCCTATAGAGAGATAATCAAAATTTAGAATAGTTATGATCCAATATACTTAGGTGGTCGGTGACACTAGTCTAACTTTAAGAAATATGCATGTTCCCTATCCTAACTCCTTTCAATTATTTCAAAAATATGAAATATCTAGTTATCTCATTTCCTTCATGTCATTTCTTCTTTTATCATCATATCCTCATTATTATAGACCACCCTTAGATGAAGATTTCCACCGGGTTTGCTTCATAACCTAAGGTATCGTATTTGTAATGGTAACAGTAATGGATACTTAAGTTTCCTTACTCCAGATTACTGATACGATTATTATGGTTATTGCATTCATGCTGTATAATAATTTTTTTTCATCACTTTTTTTTTCTTTAATATTCTCTCTTTTAAGCATATATCAATGGTACTAGTTCATTCAACCTTGTTTGAATCAAAATTTGTTATTCTAGTTCACATATCATATTCCTCACTTAGTTAACTAGGGTGTATTGTGAATTCAGTACATCAAATTACAACTCATTTCAAACTAGTGCTTAGATAATCGAACTCAAGTCTATAATTTTTAGTTATCAGAATTCTGATTACTATCAACCTAGGCTAAGTTTTAACTTTGCCTTTGGAATTCACATAATATCATGTTCATATTCTTGTATATAAAAATATTATTTTGAAAATGTTGAATTTTTTTTCCATAAACCTAAATAAACTTAAACCTAAAAATAAATAAATCAATAAAAATACTCTTAAACCTATAAAAAAAAAAAACCTCACATGGATGACTATTATACCCCCCAACCTAAAATCGACATTGTCCCCAATGTAATGATAATGTAATGGAGAGAATAATAAAAATAAAAGAAAGGGTGGATAGTACCTACCATGAAGAACTCACCTGCTAGATGACACTAAAAAAAATTAAATATGGAACAAATCCTACACAAATGCTCCGTCAGACTAGGAGCATTAATCTGAATATTCTGGCTCATGAAGAGGGACGGACTCCTCTCCCAAATAAAAGTTTTCCATATAAGGCTTCAATCTCTGACCATTAACCTTATACATATTGCCATTACGTGCATTCTCAATTTCAACAGCCCCATGAGTATAAACATTCTGGTCAGATCTTATGAAGTAAAGACCGTACATCCATACGGGCAGAGTGGGTGCCTAATATCTTCCATCTCTATAACTGCGGTCCTTTACTTAGAATATATGAAACGTAAACTCAAGAGTAATCTTAGGGTTAAGGATCTTTGGGTTCTCAATCTTAAGCATTTCTAAGGGGTCTAACTGACTGTAGAATTGTAATAATTGGTTAGTGGCGATTCTGGTCAAATACTCTTCTACCCCTTTACGAAGGCCCTTGAGCGAAACCAATGGAAAGAAGATAGTAGATGTCCCGTATCCTCGAAAAATCCACCCTCCAGTGTCCACAAAAGGCTACTCTACTAGGGAGTAACAAGCCACATTAGTCGCGACCCAACTTGAAAAATAAGATCTAATGAATTCCTTAGGAATATTAGTTTTCGCATATTTCTACTTGCATATGCATCTGCATAAGAATTTATACTAAAAGGAACAAAAAATTGTGCCTCCACGAGCTAGGCATCCTCGAAAAAGTTTCCCTTATGACAATATAATCCGCACTAGATCTCAAGCAGTAATGGATCACCATGAGGAAGATGTTCAACCCTTTCATGCTCTTAATCTTGCAGAAGCCCAGCCTGCATAATCACAATAGGCAGAAGCCGTGCCAATGGTCTGCATCTAGGAATTGACATAAGGTATGAAAGCAATGCAAGACATGTTACAGTGATTCATGTAATCGCAAGTTGCCACAACCAACAATGAAGTTGGTCTAGTTCAACAACAATAACAATTAGCTTACATGCCCTTTACAACCACCATTTCAAATCAAGTACAATTGTTAGACTTCGCACAGGACCATTGACACGAGTTAACGAAGCCCTTGACCATAGAGCACTTCTTTCAATACCCTCTCGTAGCTGGGAGTCAATCTCAAAATAATCACGCAGTCGGGATTTCCAATCAGTTTCAAAGTTATCTGGCAAACAGGATCCCCAATCAATTTTAGGACAACCTCATAGCTGCAGCTTCCCATCAATTTCCAGCACAATTTTAAATCAATCTTATAACCAGGACTTCCAATCAATTTCTAGCACGGTTTCTAACCGATCCTACAAACAGGGTCTCCAGTCAATTTCTTGCATAGTTTCAAACCGATCCTGCAAACATGGTCTCCAGTCAATTTCCAATGTAATTTCAAACTGATCCTAGAAAGAGGATCCCCAGTCAATTTCAGGACAGCCTCGCAGTTGCAACTTCCAATTAATTTCCAATTATGTGGCAAACCGATCCTGCAAAAAAGATCTCCAATCAATTTCTAATATAGTTTCAAACCGATCCTGTAAACATAGTCTCTAATTAATTTCCAGCACATCCCGCAGCAGGAATTTCAAGTCAATTTCAAACCGTAGCTTCCCCCACTAGAAGCTCTGGAGCAGCACTAGTGAATACTCATAATGGGGTCAATGTCAAGCCCAGTTCGACCAGTGGAACGTAGTAAATACCCAACAAGGGGGATACTTACCAGCATCTCAGCCTCCCCATGTAACACCCCGAATTTTCAGATTTGCCAAAAATCCTTATTTTTTTAAATAACTAGCCATGTCATCACTTACAGACCATTAACGCTCGAGGTGGGCTTATACGCAACTAATATCGATAAAGAATCGTACAAATAAGATTGATCAATTGTATAAAACTAATGAATCCAATTGATCACTTAAATATCAAGTTTAGCCCCATGATTTGTTCACATAGGGCTCAAATCTAACCAATCCATTGCTGACTAATTAAGACAATCGTAACTAAATTAAAGATATACCCGAAACTGATTCAGTTATGGCTTGAATCTTGACTAATGGACCAAATCGACCCAGTTACTCTTTTAATCTAAGAACCAACGATCTAGAGTGGTCATGTCTGAATCATCATTTTTGCTAGTTTCAAATAGACTACACTGAGAACTTAGTCAATTCAAACCCTAACAACTGTGCCCAAGAAATCTCCCTACCTAATTTATTCTAGAAATGCTCTGATTACCTGAACAAGCTTTAGACCGCTCGTTAGTGGGCCACTAGTTCTGAAATTATAGAGTAATGTCTATCTCACTGGGCTTGTGGTCCATTGCAGACAACGGACTCAAAAGACGCCTTGAAACAAATGATTCGCGCCATCCAATCGGCACTTGTAAAATGTAACTATCCCCAATATTGGCCAAAAATTTGAATTTTAAAACAAATGGCCCCGCCACATAGGACAATAAATTAGGACATTTTACTTGTCAGATTTTACCCAAATTTGCACCATATGTTGAAGATATTTCTCTTCACTCATCCGTCAAATCTGACCCCCGATCGAGAAATGGTGACCGTTGATTGCAAATCAGACCCTTGCGATAAAACCCCTCATCCGTTTGCCATCAAACTTTGCACAACCTTTCATCAGGCTATGGGGCACATATCTTATAAATTAGATGGGCCAGTGGGCCATCAGGGTAGCCCCAACATCCAGAAATGGGTCTTACAAGGCCGTTTGAAGTAATTAATGGAACCCAGGGCCAAATGATTTCATTCCAGGGTATAAAACCCTTAAACCCCTCTCTCTCACAGAATTTCCAGTAGCTGAGAGAGGGAGCTGAGAGAGATAGAGATGGGGAGAGAGAGAGAGAGAGAGAGGAGGGTGCATGTGCAAGGGAGCTAGGAAATTGGAATTTCCCGCACTCCCACCTCCACATTGCCGAGAATCTCGGCCCTATCATCGTAGAGGCAAGCCACGTCTGATCCAAAGTAAGAATTCGATCTTCCTTCCATTTCTCCTTAGTTAGAGCTACATGCATGCATCTTGACACGAAGTCCATATAACATAGGGCCCCGGCAAATCAAGTTTGCGGACCCGATGCCGCTAGAGCGACTATAAGAGCTTCCAGTCGATAAATAGGCACGGACCATTATCTTTAGGTGGCCAATCATCAATCTTAGGATAAAGTTAATGAGTGGGGTTGCTAAAATTGTTGTTTATGTGTGATTCATAAGAATTTCATTAATGAATTCTCCTTGTAGTTTGCCTAAACATGTATAGGAAAATCAATGCTCAATTCCAAGTCAAATAGACTAGGCTGAATTGAACATTGCCTTCCTCCCTTAATTTTCCTTCTTTTCATGAATGATTGAAATTGGATCATCCCCAAATTGGATTGAACTTAGAAATTGTGTTGCATGTTTGTTTATGCATCAAATTTTACTCGAATATTCATTGCTTGTTGCATGCATGACTGAAATTCGTGCAAATAAGAGTAATATGTGATCCTTTCTTTATTATTAAGAAATCTAACCTTGTATGCATGCATGTCTAGTTACTACCATTAGGAGTAGTTCGCATTCCCTTTTTGGTTCCTTGCAAACTATGCCATGACTAAATGTATGCTTCTTATTACCACCTTCCTATGCACTCAATATGCCTTACCTCACATGAATTGCTATATTAGTTGTAATGCGGCCTGCATGTTCGTTAAAATGCCCAATAGATTAGAATTTCCTGATTTGTTGCATATATCTATTCCTATAGATGCATAGTTGATTTATTAGTATTATTGATTGACTGTGGCTATTTAGTTAATTGGGTTGGCCAGCAAAATCAGAAAGATTCTCAAGGGTAGTCCCATTGGATCGGCTGCCCCGGGCCAATTCGACTGATCCAGGCCGAAGGCGGATAATCAACAGTAGTTGGACTACGTGGGATGCTTGCACCCTGTAAGACCCGTGTCCTAGTCCGTACTGTTCCGTTGGCTTCTGCAGTCCTTCCGGTCAAATTTCGGCAACCTTCGCACCGTACCCGGAGTTTGCGCACGATCCTAAGCCAGGTCCCGTGCACCGACGTTGGCTTGATCCGAAAGTTGTATCATAGCGACCGCGTCGTCGCTGCGGTTCCAACGCCGTGACTTGCGCACTGAATCGATACCCAGGCAAGAAGATGCTGATCTGCGTTTATTCCGAAGAAACACCGCGCGTTGCAGATTTCGAGGGAATCTCTACAATTAGTCCCATCAATCAACCATTAATGCAAGCCTTACCTCAAGTACAACAACCCATTTCCTCCTTTTTCAAAAGTTTACCCTCTTTCCACCTCACCACTCCTCTTTTTCCAAATTTCAACCACAACCATACCACCTTTACAAAATTTCAACCCAACCCATCACCCATCACACCTCACCCATCCATATCACCTCTCTCTCTCTCTCTCATTTCTCAAATCTCTAAGCAACTCAAGCCTCTCAAACGTCCAAGCTTTCCTCTCCCTCCCAAGTGTAGTCCACCTTCTCACCTTCCATCTCAACCATCTAAACCCCATCAACATCCATCAAAGTTGAAGCTAAGGAGCATTGGAGTCTAAGGGACCAAGAAGAAGGAAGATAAGGTGGGTGATTTACCATTAATTTAAATTTTAGAGCCCACTTGTTGGTGGGATCCATTTGGATGTATATGATTTAATCAAGAGGGCCCATAGTGGCGGGGTTCCTCTATCTCACCGTATATATCTCTCTCTATCTCTTTCTCTCTCTCTCTTTCTTTGTAATGGTGTGGATCTCACCAATATGTGTTACATCTACCCCGTCCATCTACATCAGATGGTGTGGCCCACTCTATTACAGGTGATGATCCACACCATCCACTGTTTGGATGGACCCAATGCTTTATATATATATATGTTATATTTTATATAATATATATATATATATATATATAATATAATATAATATGTATAATATATATAATATAATATATGTATTATATGTATATATTTGCTGGGCCACATTCATGTGGGACCCATCACAATGTATGTGTTTATCCACACCGTCCAGCGTCACTGGACGCTGGACGGGCGTGGCCAACTTGGAGTGTGTATACTGGTGTGGGTGTGTACTAACAAAAAAAAATAAAAGGGGAAAGTTACTTTTAGGGTGGACCGTTTATGCAGGCCCCACCTTGATGTATAGACACAATCCAAGCCGTCCATCCTTCTCCTCAGATCACTTTAGACGTTGAGCTGAAAAATGAGGCTGATCCCATTTTCTGGCGGGCCATACCATAGGAACTAGTGGTATTACCCTTAAAATCCACCGTGACCCTTCTATTTGCCAAAAATAGGGTGAATATTGGACTCCTTTGGTCGGTCTTGGACCAAGGAATCCAATGGCTGGTGTGGATCTTGCTGATGCGGGCCCCATCTGTGAAATACCGCAGAAAAATGATTTTTTTCAAAAAAACAAAAAAAAAAACTCAAGAGCAGCAGCAACTGCTGCCGCCCCTGACAGCAGGCGCAGGCAGCGCCTGTGCTGGAACGCCTGATGGACAGACGGGCTGGGGCTCACGGCCCAGCTGTGGGCCCCACTTTAATGCGTTTGGACCATCAGAACCGTGCATTTGATGGGTCCCTATGGACCAACCGTCCATCTCAAAAATCTGCCTTATATGGAACTCATGTGGGCCATACCATTTAAAATCATGTGAAGACATGCCAAAACATATAAAATTACTTGGTGGGGCCTACCTGAGTTTTGGATGTTACTAAAATTCGGTATGGACCGTTAGTCCAGTGGGACACACAAAATGGGTGGGCTGGATCGTGGACCACATCACGGTGGGCCCTAGATTTGGGGGCTCCTCAACGGTTGAATGACAAATAAACAATACCGTGGGCCCTAGTCCACGGGACCTTGCAACGGATTGGATGACGAATAAAAATCACAGTGGACCCTGCCCTAGTCCATGTGACCTTACGAACGGTTAGATGGCAGTGGGCCCCAGTCCAGTGGGCCCTCCCCTAGTCCACATGATTTTATGAATAGATTGGATGGCAATAAATGCTACCATGGCCCATGGTCCACGTGAACTGTTTGGATGGCAAATAAACATCACAGTGGGCCCTACCTGGGTCCACGTGGCTTTATGAACAGTTGGGTGGAAAATAAACATTATGTTGGGCCCTAAGTTGGGTGGAAAATAAACATTATATTGGGCCCTAGGCTGGGTGGAAAATAAGCATTACGGTGGGCCCCACATATGTATGTATTGTAAACCACACCCTCCATTAGTGTGGGCTCCATCATGATGCATGTGTTTCATCCAACTGTCCAACTATTTTAGAGATGATTTAAGGCCCATTGCTGAGGCCCACCTTGATTTGTATAGGGCCCATATTATGAGGCCCATTGTGAAGCATGTAAGAATCGTGTGTTTAGACCAGCTTGATGTATTTATGGCCTGCCCACTAAGGCCCACTTGAGATATATGAGCCCATGGTTTGAGGCCCATTTGGTCTACTTGGGCCCTTGGGCCGAGGCCCAACAAGATTTATATAAAGTCCATTACAACGTGATTCTACCATGGTTCATACCTTGGGGACAATGTTGGTTTGAAGTCCACATTGTAAGAACAATGTTAGTTAAATGTCCGCATTGTCACTCTCCCTAAGGCCCATTAATAGGTCCATACCTGTAGTATATAGGCCGTCTAGGCCCATCTTCATTTTGATCAGAGCCCATCACCACATAATATGCAGATCCATGATTCATGATCATACGCATCATATGCATGCTTGATGTGAGGAGTGACCGATCATAGCATATGCCTTCGGACGGACTGTTTATGGGCTCCCTGATAGGCGAAGTTGCCCCATATAAGTGCATGGTACACGCAGGACTGTTGCAAGACTGATAGTGTGATTCATGTACTTGCATTTGTGTGATTGTAGTTACTGTATGCCCTAGCAACATCAGAGCCATAACCTCCATAGACACATCGTGGATGGCAGGATTGGATTACCGAAAATATTTGGTTCTAATATATGGGCGTTATAGATGTCCCTAGGTGAAAGTCCCTAGGTGAAAATCTCTAAACTCGATGGTACCGGAGGATGACTCCAACGTCGAGACCGAGTGGATATATGAGCGCATGAGGGCCGAATACCAGGAGGCCGCGTCTCCCACTGTGTTGTGGTCGGTTGGAAAGGAGTGTGGCCTTACTCGCCCGAGGGTAGGGGGCAATACTAGGCTGAGTTTGACCGGCTCGCGAATGGGTCCACTATCGACGTCCCGGATAGGGCTCGATATTGGCCAGGCGGATAGTGAGGTTTCTTACGCTCACTTGGACTGTGCGGCTAGGAGAGCGACAATGCCATTTGGAGTGTATTGAACCCCGGTGATTATCCAGAATGAGAACTGTACTGATATATGATGAGGTTTGGCATGCTTGAGTTGTATCTCACATCGCATGGCTGTGTTATGGCCGATAGCATTCATATCTTGCACCGCATAGCCTTGGTACGGCTGATTGCATTCATGTGCTCATCACCATGATTCCGTATTACTTTGACCTTGCATTTGAGCACGCTTATATTGCGCACATACTTACACCACCCTCTAAGCTTTCTATAAGCTTATGCACGATTGATGCGTGCAGGAGACGCTAGGACGCAGTCGCAGCCATAGTCTCGCCGTAGTTGGAGCGTGCAGCCGAGCTTCTGGAGTTTTGTTTTGTTACATTGTATTTTCCCTTTCAGACGCATTGTACTCAAAAGTTTTTGATCATAGTGGATTTTGTGGTGGTGTTCTTGTGGTTATTGTTCGTGGGTTATGTTTTTGGTTATACTCGTTATGAATCAGACTGATGATTATAAATCCTCCTTGTAGTATCCCAGGATCGGAACCTGGTGAATGGGTGCCGGGATCCGAGAATGGGGTTCTACGGAGGCTGTCGGTGCCGGATTCGGCGATCGAGAATTTTGTGAGCCCGGTTTCCGAGTTCAGGACGTGACACACCCAGTGCCGATTGCTCCGTACTTCACCTGAGTCAGCCGAATTAATTCACTAGTTGGCCAACCATGTATGTCCATGTATGGTCACACCTGCCTGAATCTGAAGCACCCCATACCTTTGAGAGGCCATTATTAACCGTTAATGATACAATCCCTAAGATTCATGAGCCGGATATGGTGGAATGAGACACTGTATCTGAGCTGTCAGCCTACGCTGGGGTAATGAGCCTCCCCGTAGTGACTAGTGAGAAACCAAGTCTCGGGAGTCGGACATGGCGAAATGGGACACTGTGTCCATGCTGTCGGCCTATGTTGGGGTGACGTGCCTCCCCATAGTGACCAGCGAGCACGTGAGGTGATAGGTCCTTGTTCGAATGACCTCCATTAAATTAACCAGCTGATAGTTTCGTGCTAGAGTACTATTCAAACGACCTGGGTATGAACGGAATTGGGTGACGAGCCCTTTTTCTTATGGTGATTTGGTTATGTGGCAAGCCCACACCTCGAAACTGAGTGATCATACTCGGTATTGGGTGACGACCCATACTGAGTTGATCCTCAAACCTTTAGGTATCATGCCTTACCTTTGAAATTATTGATTTGTGAGACAAAGGGATGATACCTAAATTTGGATCAAGGATCACAGGCTCAGAGCCACTACGGCGTCCCTAAGCCAAGTGATCTAGGTAAGGCCATTTATTAAATGGAGGTGTTTCAGCTTTTCCAATCTTGTTGGATGAACAGACTTAATTAAATACTCGGCTAGCATGAATATTCACGCATTGCATTAGTTAGGTTGGTGACTCAGTAGTTGAGGTCGCATTGAGGGAGTGTTTATCATTTGCGATCATAAGATGGAGTCGCTTGAGGGAGTGTTGTTGGTGAGGGCATGCATCATTCCATAATACATGTATATGCACTAACAAGAGTAGTTAGGTATTGGTGTTTATATGCTTTTCATTAATCTTGCCTTTGGAATTGATATTTTGTGTAACTCATTGCTAATGGCACCCACTGAGTTGATCACTCACTCACATTCTGGGATGGTGTTTTAAAACACCAACTAGACCATTCTTTAGATGCAGGTGTCACGGAGCACAACGTGCTAGACGGGGGCTAACATAGATGAGGAAGAGGAGCTTTCCTACTTTCAGTTTTTGGGCGGATCCCCATAGATCGCACTAGATTAGCGATGGGCTGTTGGGGCAAGGGGATAGTTGCATATCATTTTTAGACTTTATATTTTATACATTTTTCTGGGCGTCGCCTCGTGCATCCCGTATGATATTTCCTTGTTGGATTTGCACTTACTTAGCTCTGTTTATTTCAGTAGCTTAGCTGTGGTTTGTGGTTCATGATCCATTTGATCTCTCTATTGCTCATTTTGTCTGATTTATACTTGAAATTACTAGTTCTTAAGATATAAGTAATGCCCAAGAACTTGGGAGTCGGGTATTGCTCGACCCCTGAAAATCCGGGGTGTTACACCCCCGACTAGGAGTGCTTTTCATTTCAACTCCTCGCACATAGGAATATGGTTACATTTCAACAAGCTCGACCTAACGAGAGCCATAGGATTGAAGAAATTGATTACTATGCTGAAGAAGCTGAACGGGCTTTACATCGATAGATGTCGGTCCCTCAAATGAGCCGCATAGAAATAGAAGAGTTGCGGGAGAAGCTTGCTCCAAACCATTCAAAATCAGCTCTAGAGACAGTAAGGGGTCGATCTTTCCTCAACAAAGTTTAGGGACTTATGTTCCTTCCCAGATGCACAGGTACTTCAGAACTTCGAGGTACTCAAATTCAAAAGATACGACGATAACGGATGTGCTACGACACATCTCAAGGCATTCTATGGAGAACTGAATGCAGTGGCAGGAAATGAAGGAGCGGTTATCCGCATATTCCAAAAATCTCTGAAGGGCAATGCCTTGGACTGGTTCACTTCCTTTGATTTTCACCAAATCAAAACCTAGGAATAACTCTCGCAAGCATCTGTTGACATGTTTTCCTACAACCTCAACATAGCACCCAGAAGAGCAGACATGGCTGCCTTGAGGCAAAAGGGCAACGAGACATTATCTGCATATGTAGGGCGATGGCTGTTAGGATGCACACTCCAATTAATGACGAGGAGAAAATCTCTATGATTGTCTATTCAACAAATTCGGACATCGTTGGATACCTGATCTCACATCCCTATGCGAACTTTGTTCAACTCATCCACGCTGGAGAGCAAATGGAAGCAGGAATACATGCAGGAACAATCTCCTCATGGCCTCTCTAGTCAAACAAAACAAGGTCAAGGGAAGACCCATAGGAAACGGGAATGAAAACGGCAACGGTGCTGCCCATCGCTCGGTAAAAGCTAACAACATCATTGCCATAGCTCAAGGCATCCAACATACGCCTCAACAAGGGCACCAATGGTACCATCCTTAGTATCAGCAATAGAGATATCAACCACCACCTCCTCCACGGAAAAATCTGCAACAACAGCAACAACAACTCAAGGAGAATGTTCAATACCCCCATTAAAATCGGTAGATGAATAGGGAATTCAGGAGATTCACACCACTCACACAAATATACATCCAAATCATGGTGACGTTCGTGCGGAAACAACTCCTCGCTTCTCGACAACCCAGGCCACCTCCAAATCGTCTGTCAATGAACTATAATGAGAATGAGTAATGCGAATTCCACTAAGGTAGAGGTCACTCGACAAAGAGATGCTTCTCCATGAGGCATGCAATCCAAGATCTTATCGACAGCGAAAGATCTCCATCTCAACCCCTGGAATTGCTCCAGCGGCTCCCACGAACATCCTTCAGAATCCTCTGCCACAACATTTATCAAACCCCAGCTCATCACGAGGTCCAACTATTAATGTCCTTGAAAAGGAAAGTGTTAATTGCTTCTTCACTTCTTTGTGGTCTATCCACACCATATTAGGAGACCACTCAAATGCACCACTGGTCTTGCAAGGGGAACCCCAAACCTCTCTCCCAACAGCTGAGTTGGTAATCCTGTAAGGAAAGAAAACTCCTTATCAACCATGGGAATCGGTGGTATTGGAAGGTGCACCCTTCAACTTTGAGCCATAGCTCTTGGAAGGGGCACCCTCAGCATACAAGTCAGTCACTTTACAAGGAGCAGCATGAGCAATCACTGACAGGTAGCTAAGCATACATTTCTGCATATCGCATCAACTGGCACATGGCAGGAGCAGCATGTGCAATCACTCTCACTACTTGTATTCTATTTCTATTTCTTTTTTGCTAATGAGTTTATTCCTACTGTACGACTCATTTTTAAGCCACCTACCTTATTACACCCATCCAAACTTACCTTACTAAACTAATCCCCTGATGTACGATGCACTTTTAGCGGATGAAAATACCCCGCCATTTCTTTCGGAAGTGGATTGGCTGGTGCGAAGACAAGCGCTGAAGCTTCGAGTTGTACGAATGGGCCCCACAGTTATGTATTTATTATATCCACAACGTTCATCCATATGTCGAGATCATTTTGGAGCATTATCTAAAAAAAAATTCATATCCAACGATCAACCGGACCACACAACATAACAACGGGGATATTGATTTTCACCATTAAAAATTTCGTAGGTCCCACCATAAGGTTTATTTTCCATCCAATATATTCATAAGGTCACAAAGACCTGGATGAAGAGGAAAAAAAATTTATATTGATCCAAAACTTCTATGACCCCTAAAAAGGTTTCAATGGTAGACGTTCAATCCCCACTGTTTTTTACAGTGTGGTCCACTTGATAGTTAGATCTGTCTTTTTTTGTCTCAGGCCTTAATACGAGCTCGCCAAATGGATGGACGGTTTGGATATAACACATACCTCATGATTTGACCCACAGAACTTGTTAACGTCAATACACTAGCTATATAGCTGGTGTGCGGTACACCAGCTAATCCACTTCCTCCTTCCACGGACCCGCTTCCTCCTTCCATGGATGCGGCACTATTGTCGACCGGATGATAATGCCACCTGGACTATCTAGCAGGCGGTGGTAGTACTGCCGAACCGTGGCACTGCCGCCAGAAAATGGACCCCTAACACTAGCCAATGGCTGGTGGTCGGTGCTCTGTGGGCCCCACCATTATGTATTTGTTTCATCCATGCCATCCATATATTTTTAAAGATCATTTTAAGGTATGAGACCAAAGATGAGGTATATCTCAATCTCAAGTGGACCACATTATAGGAAACAATTTTGAATGAGTATCGACCATTAAAAACATTTTAGGGGCCATAAAAGTTTTGGATCAAGCTTATTATTGTTTTTTCCCTTCATCTAGGCCTATATGACCTAATCAATAGATTGGATGTCAAATAAACAGTACAGTAGGCCCTAGGAGGATTTTAATGGTGGATATCCAATAACTATTGTTTTCATGTGGTGTGGTCCACCTGAGATTTATATCTCTCTCATGTTTTGGATCAAGCACTAAAATGATCTTTAAAATGGATGAAATGCATACATCATGGTGGGGCCCACAGAGCACCAACCACCAGCCACGGGGTTGGTGGCAGGGGGAGTAGCTAATCCGTTTCCCTACTGCCCTGTCATTGTAGGCCCATAGAGCATGGATAAAATGCATGGATAAAACACATGCATCATTGTAGGCCCATAGAGAATGGATAAAATGCATGGATAAAACACATGCATCATTGTAGGCCCATAGAGCTTTAACGCCAATTAGCTGGGTGGCATTAGGGTCATTAGCTAAACCACGTCCGGGCAAGTGGTATGGATTATGGAATGCTCATTGTTTTGGCAAGCTGTCCCTTGGCCAGGATTGATAACTTGTTCGAGTCGGTTGTCACTCGTTTGAGTTGACTCAAATTATGTCGTGTCAAATCTAAATCGGCACCTAAATTTGATTGGTAAAGAGGGTGACTGGGTTTAACTCAGCCGAGTCACCTCAACTCAACTCAGGACTGCATGAGTCTGAGTCATCACTGGCTAAAGAAGACATGCATTCTGTTCCACTTCCAAGAAATTGCATCGTAATCACTTGCGGAAATTGGATGTAATTAGTAATCAATTCCAAGTAAGGAGAGTTTCGAGGAAATTGCTATTTTTGAGATGTGTTTTAAAACAAAATAAAACTCTATAGGCCCACATGATGTATATGTTTTATCCATTTCGTCCATCCATCCTATGAGCGCATATTAGCCTATGATTCCAAAAATGAGCAGATCCAAATCTCAAATGGACCACACCATAGGAAATAGTGGTGATTGAACATCTATCATTAAAAATTCCTTGAGAAGCTGATATTTATGTCTTCCCTACACCAGGTTTGTATGACCTAATCAACAAGTTAGATGGCAAATAAACATTACAGTGGACCTTAGGAAGTTTTTAATGGTCACCATTTAATCACCACTTTTTAATGCTCTCTTTGTTGATGCTTTTATTTTCACAATGGTTATGTGATGAGGTTGATGACTTCAATTTCATTTACTTCATTCACTTCGCGGTAAATTTTATTTACTTCGCGGTAAATTTCATTCACTTCACGATCAATTTCAATCAGTTCGCGGTGAATTTCATTCACTTCACGGTCAATTTCATTCAGTTTGCGATCAATTTCACTCACTTTGCGGTCAATTTTGTTCACTTTGCAGTGAATTTTGTTCATTTCGTGGTCAATTTCATTCACTTTGCGGTGAATTTCACTCACTTCGCGATGAATTTCATTCGATTCGCAATGACATGGGAGGCAAAGAGTGGACAAGGGAAAGCCATTAAGCGAATCGACCTAGCTGCTAGTAAGCTTCTCAAGGAAGCGAACAAGTGTGTGAACATTGGCAAGCCAATCTTCGAAAGCATGATCGGGATTGAAATTGGCGATGAGTTCCGTTACAGGGTGGTGCTTTCCATCATTGGCCTTCATCGGCCTTATCAGGGTGGGATAAGTTACATAAAGGTAAGGGGAAGGATTCTGGCTATGAAATATCAACATTCCTCCTAATCAATCATGTAACTCATTAAGGTCCATCAACATTCCTACGAAGTGACTGAAATTCACCGTAAAGTGAGTGAACTTCATCGCAAAGTGAATGAAATTTACCACGAAGTGAGTGAGCTTCATCGCGAAGTGAATGAAATTCTAGGTGGACCACACCATAGGAAACAATGATCAATGACTATTAAAAACTTTTTATGGGCCACAAAAGTTTTGGGCCAAGCTGATGTTGTGCTTTGCCTTCATCCATGTCTGTGTGACTCTATCAACATGTTGGATGGCTAATAAACTCCGCGGTTAATTTCATTCACTTTACGGTCAATTTCACTCATTTCGTGGTCAATTTCGTTCACTTTGCGGTGAATTCCGTTCACTTCGTGGTCAATTACATTCACTTCGTGCTGAATTTCCTTCACTTGCAGTGGATTTCCTTCACTTCGCGGTCAATTCCCTTCAATTCGTGGTGAATTTCCTTCACTTCGCAATGAATTCCATTTAATTCATCTACTTTGCAGTGAATTTCCTTCACTTTGCGGCCAATTCCATTCACTTCATTCACTTCGCAGTGAATTTCCTTCACTTTGCGGTCAATTCCATTCACTTCTTGGTTAATTTCAATGGCTATGGTTACAATCCGTAGCCATAGGGAGTCGCGACTTTCAAAAATTACATTTATGATAAAGTAGGGGCATTTTGGTCCAGTAAATGTGCATCCGTACAGTAGGGGAGTAGTCCGGGAAGGTAAGTTTGGAAGAGCTTCATAAGGTACGTGGCTTAAAAGTGAGGCGTACAGTAGGAAAAAAACTCTTTGCTAATCCTCTAAAAATTCAATCCCTTCATTTATAATTATTCTTCTAATGTATTTTGTTATTTTTTATCTGCATTTCATATACAACCACTTTGAAATGCAATTCCGGCATTTCTGGTTACCCACCACATCCGACCCAACTCGATGCTGATTCAACCTGACTCAGTGCTGACTCGACCTGACTCGGTCCCTATGACGTCTGGATTAGTCCAGGTCAAACCCGGAGTTGGATCGGGTGAGTTATCTGGACTCGGTATTGAGTCGGTATTGAGTCAGGTCAAGTTAAGGTCAGGTCTATTTGAAAACCGGGTCATCCCTAACTTGGTCCGACTCACCTCGATGCCTAGCTCTACCCTTGTCCCGACCATTCAAATTGTGAGTCCCACTACAACATATCTCTAAATCATGTTAATCAAGTAATCTTAGCCATTAAACGTCTTTCATATTGATGGTTAAAAGTTAACCAGTCACATTTGAAGGAAAAATTAGATGGCTAAGATTATCTTCTGGGTCTAATTGTATGGTTTTACTCCATCTATAGTTGGGTCAGCAATTTGGACGGTTTGGATTGCCATAGAACTATGCCACAATACGTATATTTAAGAGTCACCACGACTTCTAAAAAGATGTGTCCACCTACAGTGGTCCGAATTTTCACAAGCTGCCTGTAAGTGATGGTTGCATGAAGTGTTTGGTAGGTCCACACATGCATACTCGTACACGTGAGAACACTAGTAACATGGGCGCACGTCGTCATCCAAACCATCCATCAGTTGGGTCCCACGTCTTATACATCTCATCCAAACCATCCATCAGTTGGGTCCCACGTCTTATACATCTCTGCAGAAAAGAAGGAAATTGTTCACTCATAACATGGACCAAAATTTCTGAAATGAATGAATGTGGGCCACCACATGTGTTTTGCAAGTACATTCAACTGCTTCTTGCAAGACCATACACGAGGGAGATGGAGGGAATTTTTTTGCTAAAGTTTTAACTCGCAGGCACTTTTTATCTAATATAGATAAGCAATCCATGATGGCCCCCACCAACTAAACTGATCAAATTGTTAATTGGACTTGTCTTTATGTAAATGATCTGAACCGTCCATATTAAAAGATAATGATCATATGGTTATAATTGTCAGATTAGTGTGATATTTATATGGTGGCTCATTAAATCTATATCTAACCTAATAAATAGTCTTATCAATTGATTGAATTTGTCTAAGTATCCCAATGCAAATAGGAGCACTCTAACTTATAACTTCTCTAAGATCACCGGACCATTTCCCAAGCTGCAAAATGACAAATAAAAATCTAAAAAATACCCAAGAAAATCCGAGATGTTTTCTTAGTCGGCCATGGTTCAGATTAAAAAATGGAACCCAAATGAGTAGATGATAATGAGATTCGAGAAAACCCTAAGTCTGACTTGGTAATTGCATGTGCATTAAAAAACAGTAGAGGAATCTTCAAGTCAGGTGTTCCTTTTGTAACGTTTTGTGATATCTAAACATTACATTGATTTCGACATATAAATGAAGGGGAGCAGTGAATCTTGAGTTGGAGGTTTTCTATAGTACATCCCGATTGTATTGTAATGCTATACGTCAGGACTATATACCGTTGGATTGGGATCATTTTCAGTGATCCGAACCGTTTATAACATGGATGAGCAGTACCAATGGAGGATATCTAAAAATAAAGTTCTTTTATTAGAATATTTGACAACTTGGTTTTATACGAATCTTTTCCTTCTAGACCATTGATTTGGAAATTTAGGATTTAACCATGTTGAAATTTTTCTTGGAAGGCAATCTTGAAGAATTTTTTAGGCCGCCTCATTGATAGTCAGATCAATGGCTTGGATCACTGAATATAATCTAGATCCAACGACTATAATTGTGATGTATTATCCTATAGCGACCCTTAGCTTTGTTTTCTAGCAAACATCCTTAAGTGGTCCCAATGAAATGCATGGATACTTGCGAGAGTACCCATCCGAATCCTACCCTCTTCCATGAGATCCACACCGTTGATCTTGTAGGGCTCCACATTATAGCTCTTGTGCAGAAAATCAAACCAGTCTAGTCATCAGGTGGACAACATGGAATTAAAATGGATCATTTGAAGGAATTATCCAACGGCCATTATTCAATGTACACATGTGGCCCATCTGATGACCATAATAGTCTGTTTCTTGGTCCACTGTACATTCCAAGTGGATCCCTCCTAATGAAGGGACCGGATTTCACAACAAGGCTGTATACAATACATGAGTTGGGATTGCATACATATGGACAGAAGATGAAGAGAAGTAGGGGAGTTGGGAAGAGAATATGAAGTAAAAATCATGTTATGGGGAAGGGCAAAGAGGCCACCACACGTTAATCAGTTGGACACTTGTTTGTTTAACAAGTAAGAAAGAAAAACCCTAGTTTACTCCATATCTCACATGCTAGGGTTGACTCCAACTCCCCTACTTACCGACGTTTCCTGACATACGCCCACCTCTCCTGGTTTTCTTTCTTTATTTTTTAATTTTAATTCTAACATAGGTCTTTTTGCTTTCTTTGATTTTACTGTCTATGTGGGGCCCACCGTGATGTATTTGTCTTATCCACGCCATCCATACGATTTATCAGCTAATTTTAGGGCAAGAGACCAAAATTGAATCATATGCAAAGATCAATTGGACCACACCAAAGTAAATAGTAGAATTTGAATGTATACCGTTGGAAAAATTTTGGAGGCTACAGAGGTTTTTGATCAAGCTGATATTTATATTTTCTCTTCATCTGTGTCTATGTGACCTTACGAAAAGTTTAGATAACAAATAAACATCACTGTAGACCCTGGGAAGGTTTTAACGGTGGATGTCATCATACCAACTGTTTCCTGTGGTGTGGTTCACTTGAGATTTCGAAATTTTTAAATTTTCTGCTCATGCCCTAAAATGAGCTGTTAAATCGGATGTACGGCGTAGATAAGACACACACATCACGGTGGGTCCTACAGAGTTTACTCCGTACGCTATAGGTACTGAGCGTCCAGCTTTGCTAAGTCCACACGCTTTTACAATGATGTTAATGCACAGGACACCACATGTTCTAACATGGCACGTTGGTACGAGATCAAATCCATTCATTGCAGTTGTACCACTATGATGCTTTCACCCCATAATTAGGTCTGTCCAATAGTAAGATGGTCCTAAGTTTACAAAATAAATTTATGGGGTGTCTGAAGTTTTTTTAACCGTCCAAATGTATCTGGGGCCCACATGTTTAATGGGTTAGATTTATTTTTAGGAGAGAATATAGACATGGTCAGGACCACCTTATGGATGGTTTGGATATTGCACCTGTCAGCCACGCAACGCTATCACATGCAGTGATGCGTGCATTAGAATTATTGTACACGTGCATGGGCTTAGAAAATGTCTTAATTGTAAATCTTGATATAATTATAGGAATAATTGAGAGTCTTTTGATTAGTTATTTTTAGGATATGCCAACTTTAGATGAGTTGGATGAATGAACAGCCGAGATTCTTTCTCAGCTCTGATACCATCATAAGACGCCAAAGATTGGCATTTCGTATAAATTACTTACAATATGAGAAATGGTCCAGTGCTCTCAGATAGTTAACTTGGACAGTCCAATCCATCCATTTGAACTGTCCAATAAATTAAAATACATTTTCATGGGCTACCACGATTATCCAATCCATCCTTGATTTGATCTTATTTTCTATATCCATTCTTTTTCCAATTCTTCAATTGGATGGCTGCCATTGCTTAATAAAAGTGATTTAAACATAAGCAATCTATGATAGTCCCCAACAAATAGATGAATCAAATTGTTACTTAGATCTAATTTTTATATAAATGATCTTATCCATCCGTATTTAAGGCCATTGATCAAATGGTTAATATTTGTCAGATTAGTGTGATTTTTTCATGGTACCCCATAAAATATACAGTGGATCTAATGAACGTTCTAGATTAACAGATTAGACTAAGTGTCCCATTACAACTAAGAACACTATAAGTGCTTTGAGAGAGCATCTCTCTACAATAATTTCATAATTATCAAGTACTTAGCTTTCCCTCTCCCTCTCTCATTTGCTTATGTTTCCTAAACCAAGGTTTTCATTTATGTAATTTTCACCCATATAACCTCCTCTCTCTCTCTCTCTCTCTCTCTCTCTCTCTCTCTCTCTCTCTCTCACATATGAATGTACGATTACACATAAGAAGGAAACATGGAAAACATTTAAACCATTTCATTAGAAAACCATATCATGTCCAAAGAGACTCTCTCTTAAGAGGCTCTTGAATTGTTACATTGCTAGAAGTGCCATAGTTCATGAACTGAGGAAGGCTGTTTAGGTTATTGGGCGTGACAAATGATTTCTCATCAGCTTCCATTTGTTGGTCTGGCAAGCTGGGCTCCTGCTGCATCTGAATACACAATATTTCTGCTTGGGCCACAGCTAGCTGCATTTGCAACTGAGACACTTGGTTTTGTAGGTACGAGATCGCCCCGACACACCCGTAGACGGGGTCCCGCACCCTCGCATTCGCTTCATAGACTAGGCTGCTCACTGCATCAGCTCTCTGCTGGATTGGAAGCTCCTGTGTGAAAAATAGCCCATATGAAGTTATGAACTCCATGTCCCAACAGGAGTTTAAGAGGAAAAACAATAACAATGGAAATGCCCTGTATCAGAGCCACTAGTTACACCCACCTTCTTTGGTAAATACACCCTTTTTTTCTTTTGGTAATACATGTTACAACTCTATATTATTTTATGGTAATACATGTTACAACTCTATAATATTTTATCATCAAAAGCAGACAAGGAAGGGTGTATGTATCAAAATGGGTGGGCGTAAATAGCAGTTCCATGTTGTGTCGGCATAGATATTGTTTGTGTCTATTGCCCACTGGGGCCCACATGTTATGATCTGAACCGTCCATGTTATAGAATTTGTGCTATAAGAGCCACCCGTAAAAATTAACACCGAATATATTATTGTGACTATCATTATCTGTAGTTTATTTATAACAATGAAACGAAAATCATCAGTGCTACCCCTTTCAGATCTAAAAATCAAGTGTTAGTATCATTACTGAAGCGTGATTATCGCCTAATGCCTCTTATATCGTACTAACTAGAACATGGATGGTTCAAATCAAAGGAACATCTTATCATGTGGGCTCCTGTGGATGGTGACATACGCATGATCCTGAGACGCGGCCGACGCAAAAACCGACTGGTTGGCATCTGAAATACATTCTTCCACACATGCATACAAGCATGATAGAGTCCTTGCTCATGCCTCAGTGGTAACCCATTGCAGTGAAATTCCACTGCAGCTTGAGTCCGTGTGATAAAAGAAAAAAAAAGAAAAGCATCACTATATATATATGTGTGTGTGTGTAGGAAATGGTACTATGAGGACGACCTCATGGGAACTTACCATGAGGTCGAGCTGTGTGGGCCCCACCGTGATGTGTGTTGAAAATCAACACCATCAGTAAGATCCACCATTCCATGATGGCCCACGTAAAAATCAATTCAATCCATGACTTGGGTGGGCCACACCACGTACAACAGTTGAGATGGGTTATCCTCCCATTAAAATATTGATAATCATTTATTGGGCCCACTGAGATGTGGTTCACAAATCCATCCCATCCATTGTGCGTGTTCCACTAGGATGACGGTCATACCAAATTTCAGTCACATTCAAAACTCAGATGGCCCCACCAAGTGCTTTTATATGTTTTAGGCATATCTTCACATGATTTTAGATGGTATGGCCCACCTGAGTTCTGTATACGGTTGATTTTTGGCATATCCCATAACCTAAAGGTGACCCATCAAATTCACGGTGTTGATGTTCGACATACATCACGGTGGGCCCCACGCATCTTGACCTCATGGGAAGTTCCCATGAGGTCGACCTCGTAGTACCATTTCCATATATAGAGAGAGACAGATGTATAATACATACATACATACGTACATAGATATAAAGGTAGAAATATCAATAGAGAGAATGGAACCTGTAGCATTTTGCTAACATTGCTGGCGCCGAAGACCTTGTGAACAATGGCGAATTTCTGGGGGTCGTCGGAAGGGAAGAACGGGGCGAAAATGCAGTCCTTTGCACATCTTCGTCGTAGCAATTTGCAGGAAGCGCATGGAGAGTTTCCCCCCATTTGATTGACAGAGATACACAAAGAGAGAGAGAGAGAGAGAGAGAGAGAGAGAGAGAGAGAGAGAGAGAGAGAGAGAGAGAGAGAGAGAGAGATCTTTGGAAAATGACAGGCAAAAGGAAGAAAAATGAGGAGAGGAAAGATGGGGTTTGGTAGTTGAAAAGGACTCCACAATGGAATAGTTGAAGAGAGGGTGATAGAGTGTTTTATTTATATCATAAACATGTGTTAAGGTAGACAAATATAATAATCTTAAAGATGAGAAAGCGCTAAAATAACAATTCAAGTTCAAAGGAAAAGGTCTTCTGTTCAAGTCTACGTGATCCAGACCGTACGTTTACCAATCCTTACTGTAGATGGTCCATACCCCAGAAATTGAACCAATCGTGAAATTTCAATGTTTAGGCAATCTATGCATAGCCCTTGGAATCCAATCAGTTTAAGTTCTTTGGTTGTAGCCCATCTACCACTAGGTTTACTTAATTACTGATGGGCCACCAAGTGGGATTGTTCACTTTTCTTCAAATCAAGGGATTGAATTTGGTAGCCGTTCGATCAGTGGCCTGCAGATGAAATGATTATTAATTTCTATGGTCAGCATTTAATTCAAAAATATCTCAAAATGGAATCAAATTCGTCCAATCATTAAATTTTCGGATTCTAGCTCATTCACAGGGTGGTCCACTAGATCAACGGTTCTGATCGGGAGAAATGTTTGCATAGAACATTTATTTGCAAGATGCACAGAGCTTTGATTCATCCACCTGCTTATAATTTATAACCATTCACATTTCTGGTTTAATGAATGCTCGAGTGCCCAAAACCGTACGGGCTTTCAGCTTCTACGTGTGGGGCCCATTTTTTAGTGATCCAAACCGGTTATATTATGGCCCACAATCTGAATGTCTGATGCAATGAAAAAAAATATTTTAGATGGTAATGTCTTAAACATATCAGTAGTAGTCAACGAATAGACGGTTAATCGAGAAACTGCAGTAATAGTACCCATCCAACTAATAAAATGCCAAAAAAATCTACGTCTAGGACAATTCAATGTATAGATCTTTCTGTGGATGGTCCATCCAGTTTGGTTTCCAACAAATCAATGGTCTGGATAAGCGAATCACTGTCCCATTTGTACGAACTGAGTACTTAGCGTACTGTATGATTCTTGCAGATGTTTTGGACTTTGAAGACGAAAATTTGGGAGGAAGAACAGTAGTGTGACGTAGGCCTTCTATTGATGGAATTTGATGTGAGATATGCATAGATTGGATGATCCTAGCCTTCTAAACAGTGGTTTTAAGATCGACGGTGAGGAATTAAAAAGCTAATTGTCAGCATTAAGCGGTGGAAAGTCATGATAAGTGATAGATGCACTCTTATAATAACTATTATTTTCGAAAAATATTCCATCTATAATTAGGCCCACTAGTTAGACAGTTCAGATTGATGGATAACCTAGGCCACGTGTAATGTAGATAGACAGATAATCTAGCCACGCGTAACGTAGATAGACATTACAGTGGGCATTAAGGTGAGCCTAGGAAGTTTTTAACGGTGAGTGTTCAATCAGCACTATTTCCTATGGTGTGGTCCACCTGATAATTTTATCTGCTTCATTTTTTGTCTAGTTTGCTAAAATGATCTGTAAAAACGTATAGACGGCGTTGATATGCAATTAACACATCAAAGTGGGCCCCACGGTCAGGGCCGCACCTAATCCACTCCCCACAGCTCTACCCTCTCGGGTCCATCCGGGACGCGGATTGCGTCCTACCCCGGCCCAGCTCCAGCAGGGAACGGGCAGGAGATTTCAGTGGCCAGCGTAATGTATGTGTCTTATCCACACCGTCCATCCATTTTTTCGTATTATTTTTGGATATGATTTAAAAAATGAAGCTGATAAAAGGCTCAAGTGGATCACACCACAGGAAGCATCGGTGATAGTGATTCTCACCGTTGAAACTTTTCTAGGGCCCCCCTTGATGCTTATATTCCATCTAACCTATTCATAAAGTTATAAAGATCTGGATGAAGAGAAAAAATAAAAAATAAAATCAGCTCCATCCAAAACTTCTGTGGCCCCGAAGAAGTTTTCAACGGCAAGAGTTTAATCCCCATTGCGTAGTCCAAATATGTCTTGGATGTACCTCAATTTTGGGATTATATACCAAAATTATACGAAAAAATGGATGGACGGTGTGGATAAGACCCATACATCACGTTGGCCACTGAAAGCTCCTGTCCGTTCCCAGCTGGAGACGGGCGGGGGTAGGACGAAATCCGCGTCCGTTCATCCGGCCCTAAATAATAATAATAATAATAATATTCTTTGGTGGCAAGGGTAATTTGGTCATTTGGAAGAGCGGGTATTTAAATCCTGGAGCGATCGTGCAAAACCGAGGGTGTAAAACAGAAAGAAAATCAAGGGTTGACCGCAGCCAAGGCGCGTGACGTGTTGGCAATCCATCAGCCCTTTTTGGTCTCCACGTTCTCTCTTTTGACTTCCTTTTTCCTCCATCGCAATGGATGATCACCATATGTGTCGCGACATCGGGTCCCACATGATGAGTCGGTACGGTGAGTACAACTGTCCATTCTCTTTTTGTTAGAACGGGGAAGATATGAACAAATATCGAAGCTTCAGTTATGATTTTGACCTTCGATATTAGTTTTGAATGTGAGCCGTTGAAAAGTTTGTATTCAGTATCTGAAATCCATCCTCAGGTAGTATTTGTAATAATGAACCGTTGAGAACGACATATCTATGTGGCATGCACGTTACACTATTCAGAAGATGGACGGCTGTGATCATTGGGACATTCAAGCATGTGGGCCTTAATAGGTCTACTGATAGTGGGGTCCACGGTGCCGACAGAGGCAATACAAACTGGTTAATCTTTAGAGAGAGAATAGGGTCCGGCGGCAAGGTTGAAAATGATGCGAACCCTAGCCCTAGGGAGGCGGAGGAGAAGGGCTCGACGTGAATGTTTGTTTGCACATCTCTCTCTCTCTCTCTCTCTCTCTCTCTCTCATACACCAAATCTCAGTGTATGTCAGGTGAACTTGGGTGCACATGCACACGGATTCAACTTATCAAATTGATAGATCATGGTCTATGATCACAGGAATAGATGTCCTCAACCATCTGATCTACTACCATATTTTGAACGTATAGGGAAAAAAGGTACATGTATTGGTCTATAGATGAAGTCCATTAATTGGACAGATAGAATTCTTCAATCAATTCAAAATTTCAAGCTATGAACCGCCTCTCTGGATATAAATCCATGGTTCATTCACTGAGCTTCAATACAAAGTTTCAGATCCAACACTCATCTTCACTGAGCTGAGGAATGTTTACATGCACCCGAATGGATTGGTAAGTCATCATCCACTTTGACCATATTTGATAATGTCTCAAGTGGACATTTGAGCCACCCAATAGGTAGATCAGCTTTTGGTGCAGCTGGTGTTGGAAAAATAATATTGGAAACTAAAAATAAAATTGTTTAAATTTTAACATTAGGTTGAATCACGTATAAATACACTGTATTTAAAGCTTGATTCGCCCCCTTCTCGATTGTTGATAGATTATATGTGAATTGCTTATAGGATAAGACAAGCTTTCTCTCTTGAATCCTACATGCAACAATCATGAAGAGATCTACTTTGGAAGTCGGTAAATGCAGCTGGTCATCTGGCAGATTTGATAAGTGGTCGAATTTGGTGACTCAAACAATATTTAAGCTACTTGGCAAATTCTTAAAAGGAAAATTTGTTTGGAGAGATTAAATCGTATTCTGATGGGATCTATTGGAGTACTTAGATGATTTAGGACCAGGATATGGTCTAATTTATATAGCATTTGAGGAGTGGACCATTGTTATGTAGTCATCAATAGTTTAGAATGTTTATGAAATGTTTTTAACCGTTGGCATTAATTTTTTAGCGTTTTAGATCGTTGGATCAAAGATCTAACTATTAGATCATCAAGGCCCATCCGTTTTCAGACCGTTTTGGCTATTAAGGCTACTAGACATTCTCAAAATGGTCAACAGTTTTGGATCCATTGATCCGACTATTTCCAACAGCCTATAAAACCCAAGCCCATCACACACTTCTCACATCGTGATCGCACCGTCCTGCGTAAGGTCGCAAGGGAGGTACACGATGCACATGTGCGAAGTGCAAAGTGCGAAGTGTGCCATCTAGCGCCATTATAACCACACTACCCTTGCCCGAGAGCGCGTGCATTCCATTGCTACTCACTAGTGTAAGAACTCTATCTAATGGGCCTTACTGATCAACGGTCTGGATTGTCATTCAGTTGGACTGGATGATTGAGTAGACCAGTGGGCCCCCTTCAGGTGATTCGCTGCACAACTCTGATTGCGCAGCAATGCCTATTAGGACTGGAATGCTATAGCTGTTTACGTAGAAAGCAATTTGAGTCGAACTAGGACACAACAATGTGGAGCATGGGAGAAGGAGTTTTGATGAGTTTCAAACTCCCCCTCCACAATCTCTATATAAGAGAGCTGGGTCCCTGATCCTACACCACGGCAGATTCGAATCTCATCTTTTGAGTTGAAGAAAGGGTGTGAAGGAGAGGAAGATCCTAAGCTCTACAAGAATTCTGGTATTCTTATCCATCTTCTATGGCGGTGTCACAGCTAGGTACGCTATCTGAACCCTTGATCCCCATGTCCCATGCACAGATAGATACGTGGGCCTATTCCTCATATATATTAAGTCTTACAGTTGGTATCAGAGGCATCTATGCATAGGTATGGATGATCGAATTCAGTCATTATAGATTCAATTTGATTATTAGGGTTTTTCAAATTGGAACCCTTATCTGCAATTAGCTGATTCGATATTAGAATCCCATATCTGTTATTAGGGATTTTGATATTCGAATCCCACATCTAGAGATTGGGGATTTCGAACCCTAAATTAATTTTAAGAATTTCAAATCTAGAAACCCTAAAACCAGACCGTAATTAGGGTTTCCGAAATCTCAAATCTAATATTGGGGATTTTTGAATCCCTGTATTCAGAGACAATCTGTTAGGGATTTCGAATCCCAATTTCAGTATAGGGGAATTACAGATTAACATGCATTTAGAAATTTGAATTCCCAAATCTGTATATTGGGGATTTGTTATTTTTTTTGGTTAAGTATTTCAATATCGATTCCCACATATACAAAAATTAAGGATTCCGAGATTTCGGATCCTAAAACACATGATCCTAACATCTATTAAGGATGCAGAAATCCAAATCCCTAATTTAGACTGGGAACTTTTGGTCACGTTATGATTTTCACTGTGTTTACCTGCGATTAATGGAGATGATAAGTTATTTGCGATCCAGGCCATGGCTCGCTGAATTTTTCCCTTTTCTTCCTCCTTCAACAGCCATTACTAGCTTTCTAGGTTGATCTTCATCTCCAGCTTTCGGATGGTAATCCTGTGACATGTCAGTGGCAAGAGTGAGGAGATCCGTCCCCATCTTTCTCCATTAAATGGACAAGGAGGGCGGCTCGCTCTCTCGAGTAGCTCGTTTCCTCTCTCTCTCTCTCTCTCTCATTCATGCTGACATGTGACGAGAGGGGTTGATACTCGGTTTTATAAAGGGACCTAACTTCGGTTCATTCGGGTATCAGGACCCGATTTCAGACCGTTTCGGATATAATGATCTGATTTCACTCCATTCAGACTAGCGGACCTGTAAAATACGTCCGGGCCCAAATTCTAGAGCCCACTGATTAAATCCCGTTGTATCTAGGCCGTTGTATCAGGTCCCCTCCTGGCAGCTTCATTATCAGTACTCATCAATTTTGGGCATCTAGTTGTATTCATACAATCTGGTACATTCAATTCATGGACCAAATGGTAGATGAGCCTATATAGTTACACCATTTTATATCAAATACCCATCTTATAAATGATAATGATTGAAACATACTGCTCATTAATAATATACATACCATACAGAGTCTTGATTTGGCCTGATAATAAGCCCATTACCCATCCTTAGAAGTCGATATAGACCATTAGAACATATAATGTGAAACCTATATGTATGCTTCACTTTAAGGTTCCTACATATTCCAATGATCAAATACCGACCATCATGTGGGCTGTATCAGAATCATTTAGATATAATCCATTGAGAGGCAGGATTATAATCGTGATCCTAAGTCAATATTTGTAGTGTTGGATTCGATTGTGTTAGCCACCATAGTGACCTCAATTGATGAAAATTTTATAAGTACAAACTAGTAACATTAGGATAAGGAGGATTGCATACAGTTGCGTTCACATTTTTCATGCGTACGGTAACAAAAACACAGACGATTACCGTTTGACAATCACGTGAACGGGTGAAGTAAATGGTGCTAGTAATGTAAAGCTGAAAGACTCATCTCACCCACAAGTGTTGAGTGTCTCAGACTTACATCACTGACATCACTTAGCTTCATGTTCAGGAGGATCACTAACATGTTATTATTACCTCCCACAGGAGGAATGATGATGATGTAACATATTCTCACCGGGATGAGATGGTTGGGCCCATCATCATCTTAAATGATTCAGTTGATGCCTCCCTTAGCAACTGAATTGATTAATTTTGCCTAATATTTTGCTTACATTCACGAAATTACTTTGTGAAATTATGAACTAATGTGAGTATATATATGTATTTCAGTATCAATTCCAACTAATCAGAATCAAGTCCCTGCCCTGAATGGATTAAATTATGCTTAATGGAAGAACACCATTAAAGTTGTACTAGGTTGTCTTCAATTAGATCTGGCCCTGATAACACTAGAACTACCAGAACCATCTGATGATGCCACTGAAGCTGAATATAATCGATGGGTTGCATGGTTTAGATCAAATGATACATGCTTGAAAGTGATTAAGTATTCGATTTCTGAATCTATGAAGGGCGTCATGCCTAAAACATACAATGCCAAAACTTTTCTGACTATAATGAAAAAAAGGTTCAAGAAATCTGATAAATCTGAAGTGGGCATCCTTCTGAATAAATTGACTCACTCATCCTACGATGGAAAAGGCAATATCCGTGAATACATTGTAAAATGGATCGAAGTTATATCTACGATCCATTCTCTAGGGCTTGTACTCACTGATGATCAACTGGTTCATTTGATCATGAATAACGTACCTCCCAAATTCGGCACATTCCTAGTCAACTATAACACTCTGAAGGACATGTGGACATTAGTTGAACTTATCACTCAATGATTCCAAGAAGAATACATGATTCGGTAGATAGTTAAAGTTCAAAATGTTAATATGGTGACCTCCAGTCATGAGCATGGGCAAGAGAATAAAGGTAAAAGGAAAAGAAAACAAGGTTCTAATAATGGATTCTGGTCCTTCATCTGAAAACTATGAGAATCAATCTAGAAATGGATCTAAACGCAAACAGGTTAAAGGCAAACCGTGCTTCTTTTGCAAAAAGGCAGGACATCTAAAGAAAGACTACGGAGAGTTTAAGAATTGACTCATAAAGAAAGGTAATCATTTTGTTCTTGTTTGTTTTGAATCTAATCTGACCGATGTGTCAGCGGATTCCTGGTGGATGGATTCAGGAACTATTATTCACATGTGCACTTCTATGCATGAATTACTGCAGGCTAGGCCACCAACTGATGCAGAGCGTTCAGTATACGTAGGCAATAGTGTCAAGGTTGACGTGGAGGCAATAGGAGTCTATAGGATTAAGTTGAAGTCTGGTCATTTTTTAGATTTAATAGATACATTTTGTGTGCCATCTATAAGGCGTAATTTAGTTTCAATTTCCTATTTTGATAAATTAGGATGTTCATTCCACTTTTAAAATAAAAGTTTTAGTATTTACTTTAATTCGATTAAAGTTGGAACTAACTCTATAGTAAACAACTTATACCAATTAGACTTGATTGCCTCTCACGTCTATAATATTAATACCTTGTATGGAAATAAAGTGGGATCCAAGCGAAGACTAGACTATGAGAAATCCTCCATGTTGTGGCACAGGCAGCTATGCCATATATCTCTTGAGAGATTAAATAGGCTTGTGTGAGAAAGAATTTTACATTCTCTAGACTTCTTTAACTATAAAGTAATCGCATAAAAGGGAAACAGACTAGAACAAGAAAGAAATGTGCAAATAGGAGTGTAGGTCTATTAGAGGTTATAAATATAGATATCTGTGAACCATTCCCTACAGCCTCATGGATTGGCCACAAATATTTTATTACCTTTATAGATGACTACTCTCACTTCGGGTACCTATACCTTATCAGTGAGAAATCAGATGCCTCGGATGCTTTTAAAATCTACAAGGCTAAGGTTGAAAATCAACTCAATAAGAGAATTAAAGTTGTCAGATCTGACCATGGTGGTGAATATAATGGCAGATATGACGAATCAGGACACAATCTAGGGCCATTCGCTAGATACCTGCAGGATTGTGGCATTGTCGCTCAGTACACTATGCCTGGTACTCTAGAGCAGAACGGTGTGGCTGAGAGATATAATCGTACCCTTATGGATATGGTACGAAGCATGGTCAGCAATTCGACGTTGCCAGAATCTCTATGGGGTGATGTGATCAAAACCGCAGTTCATATACTAAACAGGGTTCCCAGCAAAGCAGTAAGCAAAACTCCTTTTGAGTTGTAGAATGGGAGAAAACTAAGTCTCCGATATCTACATGTTTGGGGTTGTCTTGCTGAAGCTAAAATTTATAAACTGCATCAAAAAAAGCTTGATCGTATAACCGTAAGTTGTTTCTTCATTAGATATCCAAAAAGATTAAAAGGATATTGATTCTACTGTCCTTCCCACTCTATCAGGATTGTTGAGACTAAGAATGCCAGATTTATTGAGGATACTGAAAACAATGGGAGCACGAACACCAAAAATTTTGTATTTGAGGAACAAAGGACTTTGACTCCAGTTATAGTCACTTCAGATCACGTGATTAATGATGCAGTTGATCCTGCAGTCACTGCAAAACACCACGTAGAACCTCATGTATAAACCACTGATGAGAAAAATTAAGATCACACTCAACAAGCTGAACCATTAAGAAAATATGAAAGAGAAAGAAGGCCTGTAAATCGAGATGATTACATCGTATACTTACAGGAGCACGACTTTGATATAGGGGTGGAAAAGGATTCTGAATCCTTTACACAAGTCAAACAAAGTGCTGATCCTTCTCGTTGGTTTGATGCCATGAAAGATGAGTTGAAATCCATGAGGAAAAATAAAGTATGGGATCTTGTAGAGTTACCTATTGGAATAAGGCCGATTGGTTCTAAATGGATATTTAAAACCAAAAGGGACTCTAAGGGTAATGTCGAATGGTATAAAGCCCAACTTGTTGCCAAGGGTTTTAACCAACGTGAGGGTATTGACTTTAAGGAGACTTTCTTGCTAGTATTCAAGAAAGACTCATTCAGTATCATAATGGCTCTTGTAGCTCATATGGATTTAGAGTTACATCAGATGGATGTAAAGACTGTATTTCTCAATGGGGATTTGAATGAGAATGTTTACATGTTACAACTCAAAGGTTTTGTAGCTACTGGCTCAGAACATTTGATTTGCAAACTTAAGAAGTCCATCTATGGGTTGAAACAGACATCGCGACAGTGGTACCTAAAGTTTCATGAAGTCATTTTCTCATACAGCTTTGTAGAAAACACTGTAGATGAATGTATCTACATTAAAATCAGTAGGAGTAAGTTTGTTATGATGATTTTGTATGTTGATGACATTCTGTTGGCTAACAGTGATACCAGAATGTTGAGCGATACCAAGAAATTCTTATCTCAAAGATTTGAAATGAAAGATCTTGGTAAAGCTTCTTACATTATTGGCATTAAGATTCGCCGTGACAGAACACTTGGATTGCTTAGCTTGTTACAAAGAGCCTATATGACTAGGGTACTCGAAAGGTATGACATGCAAAATTTTACTTCAGAAAAGTCACTCATTGTGAAGGGCGATAAATTTGGTCTATTTCAGTGTCTAAAGAATGATTTGGAAAAGGATCGAATGAAAGAATTTTCAAACGCATCAGTAGTAAGGAGCATCATGTATGCTCGAGTCTGTACGCAACCGGACATTTCCTTTATTGTTGGAATGTTGGGAAGATATGTATTTAATTCAGGAATGCAACATTGGATAGTTGCAAAGAAAGTATTACGGTATCTTCAGAGAACGAAAGACTTTAGACTCACATATAGAAGATCTGATCAATTGGAGTTGATTGGATGTTCAGATGTAGACTTTACAGGCTGCGTTGATACTAAGAAGTATACTTCAGAATACATCTTCATGATGGTGGGAGGAGTTGTGTCATGGAAAAGTGTGAAACAATCTACTGCAGCCTCATCCACTATGGAAGTTAAATTTATTGCCTGTCATGAGGCATCTAATCAGGCACTATGGTTGCAGAGTTTCTTCTAAGGTTTGCGGGTATTGGAGCATATCCTGAAACCATTGAGAATATTTTACAATAATTCATCTGTTATTTACTTCTCTAGTAACAACAAGCATTCGTCAAGGTCGAGGCATATCGACATCAAGTATCTTATTGTAAAGGAAAGATTTCAGAATCATTAGGTGTCCATGGAATTCATCGGTACTAAGTAGATGATTGCAGATCTACTTACTAAAGGACTACATATCACACCATTTCAGGAGCATATAACATCCATGGGAGTCCTTGATCCCACAGATGTTTTCAGTTAGTGGGAGTTGAGCGTACTTTGATTTTCACAGACACTTAGAGATCTCATTTTATACAGTTTGTTTGAATGATTTTGATATAAAGCTTTATTTCTACTTCTCTATATATATGCACAAATTTTGAGTAAGTAGAACTCCAGTCGTGTCTCATTGGAGACAGGTACAAACTTCGAGACCTCTTAAGGATAGGCACATATTATCACACTGAAGTGTGTAATCCTTATACCACATTGCCTAGTTCGTGATCTATGTCGTTAAGATTGAAAGTATTTGTGATCGCGCTTAGACTCACTTCGCCTAAATTAAATGTTGTGATGACTACCACGTTTCAATACTAACTGTCTTGATGGACCAGATTGAATAGCATTACTCATACTGTCCAACTGTTTCGTTGGTTAACCATTTGGATATTTTTCTTAAAAGATCAAAACTTATTTTCAAAATTTTCTATATAACTATCATTAAATGTTGCTCAATGAGGCCCAAGTGGGAGAATGTAAGAACTCTATCAAGTGGGCCTTACTGATCAACGGTCTAGATTGTCATTCAGTTGGACTGGATGATTAAGTAGACCAGTGGGACCCACTGCAGGTGATTCGCTCGCAACTCTGATTGCACAGCAGTGCATATTAGGGCTGGAATGTTATAGCTGTTTAAGCATACAGCAATTTGAGTCGAATTAGGACACAACAATGTGGAGCGTGGGAGAGGGAGTTTTGATGGGTTTCAAACTCCCCCTCCACGGTCTCTATATAAGAGAGCTAGGTCCCCGATCCTACACCATGGCAAATTCGAGTCCCATCTTTTGAGTTGCAGAAAGGGTGTGAAGGAGAGGAAGATCCTAAGCTCTACAGAAATTCTGGTTTTCTTATCCGGCTTCTATGGTGGTGTCATAGCTAGGTACGCTATCTGAACCCTTGATCCCCATGTCCCATGCATAGACAGATCCGTGGGCCTATTCCGCATATAGATTAAGTCTCACAGAACACGCAAACCAAGCATCTTATCCTCCATTTCTCCAAGTATGAATGCTACCCAATCAACCACTTATAAACCACAACTTTTCTTCTACTCTTTCCGATGTGGGACTAAGGAAAACACACTTTTCTTTTAAAAATTTCAAAATCGTTTTGGAGGGAAAATGAAATTTTCAAATAAATTTTTTAAAATGAAAATTTTCAACACCTACCATGGAAATTAATCCACCCATTAAGTTATCCACACCATATGTAAATAATGGAGGGACCATTTTGACTCAATCTAGAGTGGACCCACTTGATGAGTGGATGGTTGACTTTTTAACTTGGATGATCTTCACTATGGGGTCCACCTTTGCATGTCATGCATGCATGAGGTTTTAGCATCTCTCATGACCAGTGATGATAAAGTTTATATTGACAAATCTTATAGTTTTTCTTTGTGGAGAGTTTTGATGAAAGTTCAAAGACAATTAAAGTATTCTATGGGAATTAAACTTACATGATCTAAAGAAGAAATATTTCTCTCACAGCAATTACATTTGGGATATATCGAAAGACACCACGATGTTGGAAAGTCACGCATCTAATTTCTCTATGGAACAAAATCTTTAGTCATGAACTGATAAGAGCAATCCAATTAAAGATCTATTACAGTATCAGTGGGTTGCGTGAAGACAGAGTTCACTTCTAAGAAGAGTTCATCTCTGAGAGCATCCAGATCCGACAACTAGCACCATGAAAATCTTAATAAATTAATGTTTTTTTGTTGGGGAGAAAGAGGTTTAGCACCTTAAAGGTCAATTAATATACCTCACCATAACAATGTTAAATATATTCTATTTTATGAGATTTTGAAGTAAATTCATGCATTACCTGTATAAATCATATCGTGACACTATCTATCAAGTACTAAATGTTTAAAAGACTCCACTAGCCAATGGATTTTGCTTTCCTCTTAGGATGTATTTGGATTGATCTTATACCATTCTAAGGAATATAAACTGCAATGACTATAAACTACAATACATGTCAGATGGATATCAAGTAAATTAAAGAATCTTGTGATGTGTGTGTGTTTAGATAGAAAACGATGTAAAATTATAATTATTATATTATAATGTTAAATATATAAAAAAACGTCAAATCATTTTTATAAAATGCAATGATGTGTGTGTTTGGATAGAAAAATTTTACTATAATACGGTGTAAAATTATAATTATTACTTGTCTTATATCCTACCATCATTTGCCTACCAAATTACATGGTAATTTAGGTAAATAAACAAACATCATAAAATTGTAATTATTACCTATCTTGTATTCCACTTGCATATTGTAATTATTACCTGCCTTTTATTCCACTTGTATTTGGCCGCCAAATTACATAGATAAACAAACATCATAAAATTATAATGATAACACTTTTACATTCCTTTATGTTAGGGGTCGTTGCACAAAACCTTAGGATCTAGCCTCCTAAAACATCAGAATTATGGGATAATAAAGCAATGAAATAAATCAAAGTACAAACCACATGACACAAGAGATTTTTACGTGAAAAACCCTCAAAGAAGTAAAAACTATGAGACCTCGTCCAGATCAACAATCCACTATGAAGTAGAACGTTACAACGGATCACAAGCACACACCGTTTGGATCAAACCTTCCTCACTCACGCAGAAGTTGATAAACAATAGAGAATAAAAGAAAAATGGAGAGATCTCACCGATTATGAGGATGTAGAAGCGCTAAGATGTCGAGTGCATAGTAGATCACCTCTACGAGCAGAACCTCCCTTCCACAAGCTTCCTCTCTCTCTTTCTCTCTCTCTTCTCTCTCACCTTTGATAGCCCTAAACCCTTTAGCAAACCCTTGTAAAGCTTTAGGAAACCCTCTTGTATTTACTAGAAAAGTCATAGGCACCCTTATTTATAGTTTAAGAAACTCTCTTTCGTACCTCTGGCGAAAGGGCCTCAAAATTCTACAATTCGCACAAAATCGCAGAACGAATCTGCGTAACCTTGACTAGTCGAGCAAGGTCCTCGACTGATCGAGCACCTCCCTCAACCAGTCGAGCACCTCCCTCGACTGGTTGAGTACCCCGGAGAAAAAATATTGGATGGTCGCTGGACTTTGAGTCGAGCCCCACTCGACCGGTCGAGCACCACCCACAACCGATCAAGCAAGACACTCGACCGGTCGAGCTTGGAGAGAAAATCTCCATCACTTTAGCCTGCACAAATTGTCTTGTTAAAAACTAGCACAAGATTGTTGGTTGAATAGCCGATGGTCGATTGACCCAACACCGCTCTATCTCTACACAGGGTCGGCGGTGATCATGGTTTGGACCGGACCCACATCGATCCTGGCACGCCCATGCATAGCAAGAGAAGCACATGCATGCAAAACATCTCTTTACATGCCTCTATGAGCGCAATGTACTCGGCCTCTGTCGTCAACAATGTTACGACCTTCTTGCTTTGCCAAGAGACCGCTCCCCCTACAAATGTGAACATGAACTCCGATGTAGACTTCCTGGAGTCTATGTCACATGCCATATTTGCATCTGTGTAGTCCTCTAACACAGATTTTCCGTCACCATATCATAGGCTCAACCTGGATGAGCCTCTTAGATACCGCAGTATCCATTTCACCGCTACCCAATGCTCTTTGCTAGGATTGGCAAGATACCAGCTGACAACATTAACCGCAAATGTTATGTCTGGGCATGTACACACCATAGCATACATCAAACTTTCTACTGCTGACGAGTAGGATATCTTCTACATCTCATCCACCTCTGCCTTCATCTTGGGATACTGCCTGTCGCTCAATCTGAAGTGACCATCCAGTGGAGTATTGACTAGCTTCGCTGCATTCATATTCAACTGCTGTAGGACTTTCTCAATATACCATTCTTTTAATAACTAAAGCTTCTTGATGCTTCTATCACAGGTTATCTCCATTCCTAGGATCTTCTTAGCTGGGCCCAAGTCTTTCATTGCGAACGACTTGCCCAACTCCTGTTTCAGCTTATCAATCTTCTTAATGTCTTTTTCCATAATGAGCATGTCATCAACATATAACAGCAGAACTAAGAATTCACTATCGGAGAACTTGCGCATGAACACATAGTTGTCCGACTCTGTTCTGTCATATTCATGCTTCAACAAGAACAAGTTGAACTTCTTGTACCATTGCTGTGGAGCTTGTTTTAGCCCATACAAGCTCTTCCTTAACTTACACATTATATGCTTTTTGCTCTTGACTTCGAACCCCTCTAGTTGGTGCATGTAGATCTCTTCTTCTAGGTCACTATGGAGAAAGACAGTTTTAACATCTAACTCCTCTATCTCCGGATCCATGCTAGCCGCCAACCAAGCAACACTCATATGGATGTCATCTTCACCACTGGTGAGAATATCTCTTCGAAGTCTATACCTTTCTTTTGACTGAACCCTTTCACCATAAGTCTAGCCCTTAACCTCATCTGTGAATTCTTTTACTTAATTTTCTTTCTGAACACCCACTTGTTGCTCAGAGCTTTCTTGCCCTTAGGTAGTTTCACTATATAATAAGTGTGGTTCTTATGCAAGGATTCCATCTCCTCTTGCATAGCTTTCAATAACTCCCCCTTATGCTCATCAGCTAGGGCCTCAGAATAATCTTTTGGCTCTCCCCCATCAGTGAGCATAATATACTCATGCAGCAAGTACCTATTGGACGTCTGTCTGTCCTTAGATATCCTCCTCACCTGTGGTTCAACATATGGATCAAGTGGGGGTTGCTCTCTCGGTTCATCTTCTGTAGGAACTCCCTTATCCTCTGCACCTTTCTGTACTCCCCCATCATCAGGCACCATGGGAAGAATAACCGGATCCATGTCCTCTAGCTCACCTGAGCTAGGTTAGTTCTTCTCTGGCTTACCAATGTCTTCTATACACTGATCTTCAAAGAAAACTACATCTCTACTCCTGGCAAGCTTCTTCTCGGTTGGATCCCGCAATCTGTAACCGAACATTTCATCATCGTACCCCAAGAACACATACCGTCTGATCTTTATATCGAGTTTGGACCTCTCGTCCTTTGGTACATAAATGGATGCCCTGCATCCAAATACCCTGAGATGACTATACGATGGATCTTGTCCAGTCCACACCTTCTTAAGGGTCAAATATTGCATATTAGACCCCAGTTAGTGCTTGCTTTTACGAACATGATACTGTTTAATGCCCTATTTTAATCGTGTTTGTGATGCAAGGTGTATTTACGAGCGTGGACTAAAAAAGGGTATTAAAAGCGTGGATTTGACTCTCTAAAGTAACCAAGGTAAGGGACGGACTTTAGGGGACCAAGATTGATGGATTTACGCGCCAGAGATTTGAGAAAATCGAGAAACTGAAGCTCAAATGGCCTGAATGACGTCCAAAATGCAAGATCAAAGGGTTTCCGCTATCCATTCTGCTCAAAACTTCATACATGGCCTGAGGACCATAAATGAACCGTACATGTCAAATTTCAGCGCCCGGATCCCTGTGAAAGTGGCTAAACTGACAGATCAGCCCATAAATCTCTTAACTGGGGCCCACCTGATCTCTGGATATGCCTCAATTTTGGACTCAACGTCTTAAATGATCTGACAAAATGGATGGACAGAGCAGATTTCGCATCTACATCAAGGTGGGACCCGCTTTACATAAGTGGAGTGCATAGAGACGGTGCACCCACCGTGCACCAAGCGAGTGAAGTCGGTCAACATTGTGTTGACCGACTACAATTCAAAAAAAGGGCAGTTGCCGTTCTCTGTTGAAACAGGGCTTGCGGTTGAACGTCAGTGGGCCACCACCGTACATCAACGTTCTGATCCAGACCGTCCATGAGATTCACATCTACCCCATCACTCAGTCCTAGGTGGAGAAATCTCACATGACATCGTAAATCGATTTTCGATCGTCGAAACGGAAGACGGAAGGTGACTTTACAGATTTTGTGGGCTGCATCAAAGGATGGCCAAAAATACCCTTTCCCAACCGAAATTTCAAGTAGAATTTAGTGGACGGCATGGATTTCTCAAAACAAAAGTGAAGTGGGCCCCACCATCAGAACATCATAAGTCCTATTACGCAGGCCCTGTTTCAATGTCTGAAATCGACAATTTTTAGTCGTTGCACGATCATGGTCGTTGATTGAATAACAGATCTGATCCGTTCATCAAGTAGGCCGTCGAAGACCATCCCAGGGGATGTTATTTCTTTAGAAAGAAAGAAAGAAAAGTGGGGCAGATTTGATCCGTTCTTTGCTGCGTAAATCAAGGGGCGCAGCTTGTTTTCTGCGTAAAGAAGGCTTCCGCACCATCTCAAGCTGCAGACCGACCTCCCTGCTTATACCGACCTTCAGTAACTATAAAAGAAAGAGAAGAAAGAGAGAGAGGGGGCCAGTTGTGGACATGAGTGAAAAGAGAGAGAGAGAGAGAGGAAGAAAGAAAAGGGGAGATTGCTCGAGAAGAGGGATTGCTCCAGAACAGATTGCTCCAAAAGAGATTTCTTTTGACGATGTTGGGGTTGACAGATTTATCACAGATTGAAAGAAATCAGAAGGTTGTGTAAGGGATGTGCTTCTTATCAATTGTGTTTTCATTCTTTCTAATTAAATCTTTGTTGCATCCCATAAATTTTTAATTTCTTAGCTAGGGCTAAGATGAAGCCCTTAATTTGAATGATTCTTGTTGTTTGTTGATTTCATCCGGAATTAATTAATTTATTTCTTTCTCTATTATGATTAAATGAAAACTCCATACCTTTCCAATCTATAAGCTTACCCTAAGTCTAAATGTGGATGTTGTTTGAAATCTTATTGTAGGTGTGCTTGTGTCTAACCATGAACAGATTTTCCTACAGAGAAAGAAATAAGAATTTACATCTATTCATGCCTAAACATGGATGGAAAGATGTGATCCTTGAGATTTTTTTTTAATTTCATCTTCTGTGATTCATAATCAAGATATTAGATGGTGGATGTGGATTTAAGCGGTTTGGTTGATTCTTAATGTCTATATATACATGACAATTGATGTGCATGCATTAGGGACAATTGATGTTAAGGGAAAAATCACTTGTGCTTCAAAGGAATTATACATCCTGTGTGCCTGAACAAGGACACAGATAGTGCTTTATTTATTGAATGCATATCAATTTGAATTAGGGTGAATCAACAAGTAAAACAAGAGTTAGGATAATTAGGGGTGGATTCAAAAGTCCTAGTGTTCTCCTTGAGTGAATTTTCCTTCTTGTTCTTAGTTATTTTTCATTGATTTTTGTTAGTTTACTTAAAAACTAGCTAAATTATTTGTTGGATTAGTTAAGAAGAATCATAAAATTTGAATTGTGACAACAAGTCCTCATGGGAACGATCTCGTAATACGTACCGTGTCTATACTTGATTCGTATACTTGCAAGTTTAAAATCAATTTAAATCAGGTTGGTTTAAATAAAACATCAAGTTTTTGGCACCGTTGCCGGGGACTATTTCGGTCAAATTGGATTTAGGATTCTCACTTATCATAATTCATAACCCTAGGATTTTTCTCGCATCATTTCACAAATTTTATTAAACTTAATTTATTTTTGTCTTTGTTTTGTACAGGAATTGGGGAAGGAAGCTGAAAAAAAAATTGTCTTCAAAGTGAAGGAGGAGCTCCCAATTCTTTGAAAATCAATCATCTCCTTTTCTGGGTTCTTTATTCCAATTCTTACTTACATAGTGTCATCTTGCTTTTAGGAATTCATGATTTTTAGCTCTAGTTTTATTTCTCTTAGTTGCATCTTAGTTTGGCTTTCTTTCCTACATTGCAATAACTCAGTTTATGCTAGGACGCAGATCTCTGAAGATAGAACTAACACCTTTTTTATCCTGAAATAGGTAGAACATTTCATAGAAGATTAAAAAATATTCTATTTAAAATGGTAGATGAGAATGGAATTAAAGCTCTTAGGGATTATTCGGCTCCTGTCCAATTTAATGCACCTTCATGCATAGTGTTGCTAGCCAACACGGCAACACACCTTGAACTTAAACCTGAAGTCATACAATTGTTGCCCTCCTTCTATCGTTTAGATAACGAGGATCCATATCATCATGTGAAAGAATTCCTAGACATTTGCTCTACCTTTAGGTTCCAAAACTTTTCAGATGAGTCGATCTGTTTGTGCCTTTTTTCCTTTTTCTTTGAAGTATAAGGCGAAAGCATGGTTGAATTGTCTAGAAGTTGGGTCTATCGCTACATGGGACCAACTGTCTAAGAAGTTCTTAAACAAGTTCTTCCCCATTCAAAAAACTAATACTCTCCGCAGAGAAATTACTAATTTCACACAAAAAGAGGGTGAGCACTTTCACGAATGTTGGGAAAGATGGAAAGACTTGCTTCTTAAATGTCCACACCATGGTTTTGAGAAGTGGCAATAGGTTCAATACTTCTATGACGGTTTGACACCCCAAAATCGTTACATGGTTGATGCCACCAGTGGAGGGTCATTCGTGACCAAAAGTGATGTCGAAACTTGGAATTTCTTTGAAACCTTGTGTGAAAACTCCCAACAATGAGATTATTCAAATAGAAGTACAAGAAGTCCCCAACCACAGAAGAAAGGTGGTATATATGAGATAGGAGTCACGCTAGATCTTTATGCCAAGATTGATAGCCTAACAAAGAAAGTTGATGCTTTGATGTTAAATAATGGACCTCCAAAAATAACTCAAATCGAGTCATGTGTCATATGTTCCAGTCCCACCCATCCTACGCAGTCTTGTCCATCTGGTGCAGTATTTCTAGAATTTCCCTCTGAACAAGTGCATGCTATGAACACTTTTCGGAGAACTGGGAATGATCCTTACTCAAACACCTACAATCCAGGATGGGCTAGACATCCAAATTTTTCTTGGGCAAAAGGACCACAATAAGGACGACCATCTGGAAATCCTCCAATGCAACCTTACCCCTAAGTTGCCAGTCAACAACTTCAACAGTTTCCGTAATATCAACAACTTCCTTCACAATTAAGGAAACCATCTCTTGAAGATACACTCAATTTGTTTATGCAGAGTTCTCTTCAATTTCAAAAAGACACCCAACAAACTTTACAAGCTAACCAGCAAAGCTAACATGTAAATGCACAATACATTGCCAAGCTGGAAGTACAGTTGGGTCAACTAGCTACCATATTGAGTGAGAGAGAAAAGGGCAACTTCCCTAGCCAACCTGTGGCAAATCCAAAAGGCCAGTATGAGATTGACTCTAATTCAAACCAAGAACAATATCATGAGTAAGCCAAATCAATCATTACCCTTAGGTCCGGCAAACAGATCGAGAACAAAGTAGAGATGCCCAGGGAAGAATCAAATTCCAAATCGGAAGACCAAAATGAAACGGAGAGACACACTAGTGCATCCAAAGTCCAAAAGCACTCTGACTCTCCAGGAACCACTCATGTGTCATCCTATGTGCCTAAAGCACCTTTTCCTCAACGTCTGGCACCAGTTAAGAAAGGAAACAACTTTAATGACATATTGGACATGTTCAAGCAGGTGCAAATTAACATTCTGTTGCTTAATGCTATCAAGCAAGTCCTTACTTATGCTAAGTTTCTTAAAGATTTATGCACTCAAAAGCATAAGCTGAATGTTCACAAGAAGGTCTTCCTTGGGGAGCAACTCAGCTCTATGATTCAACACAACACCCCTCCTAAATTTAGGGATCCAGGAGCTCCCACCATTTCTTGTGTCATAGGAGATCACAAGATTGAGAAGGCATTGCTTGATTTAGCGGCGAGCGTTAATTTGTTGCCATATTCTGTATATGAGCAGCTAGGACTTGGTGAGCTGAAATCAACCAAAAGAACACTACAACTAGCTGACAGATTTGTCAAGGTGCCCCGGGGTGTTATTGAGGATGTGCTAATCCAAGTTGATAAGTTTTATTTTCCAGTGGATTTCATCGTTCTAGATACTCAGCCTGTCCAGAATCCTACTAGTCAAATCCCAGTTATCCTGGGATGTCCATTCTTAGCCACATCCAATGCTATCATAAATTGCATGAATGGAGTTATGAAGTTGTCTTTTGGTAACATGAAGATTGAACTCAATGTTTTCAATGCTGGACAACAACCGTCAGACTCGGATGATATATTTGAAGTGAACATGATGGAGAGTCTAGTGCATGACTCTTTCCTTAAATCTTCCAAAGACGCTCTTGAGACTTGTTTAGCACATTTTGGCATAGATTTTGACGTAGGAAGTTCCATCCAAGAAGTCAATGCATTGCTTAACTCTAATCCTGTAATGGATACTACAAAATGGAAAGCTAAAGTGGAAATTCTTCCACCATCTGAGTCTAAACCGGTCCCGTCTATTGAGAAACCACCCGAACTTGACCTTAAACAATTACCTGAAACTCTCAAGTATGCATTTTTAGGTCCTTCTGAGACCCTTCCTGTCATCATAGCTTCTAACCGTGATAAGGAACAGGAGGGTAAGTTGCTTAATGTTCTTAGAGAATATAAGGCAGCTATTAGGTGGACAATAGCGGACATAAAGGGAATAAGCCCCCTTGTGTATATGCATCGTATTCATCTTGAAGAAAATGCAAAAACGGCGCATGAAATGCAAAGGAGGCTTAACCCTAACATGAAAGAGGTCATTCGTGCGGAGGTGCTTAAATTGTTAGATGTTGGTATCATTTACCCCATTTCAGATAACACATGGGTCAGCCCAATTCAAGTTGTTCCCAAAAAGTCTGGGATTACGGTGAAAAAAAATGATGATAATGAGTTAGTGTCAACCCGCATGACTACGGGTTGGCGAGTTTGTATTGATTACTGTAAACTGAACCTGGTCACAAGGAAAGATCACTTTCCTCTTCCTTTCATAGACCAGATGCTTGAGAGATTGGTAGGGCATAGCTACTATTGTTTCCTGGATGGTTATTCTGCGTATAATCAGATTCCCATTGCTCCCGAGGATCAGGAGAAAACCACAGTTACATGTCCTTTTGGTACATATACCTATCGATGTATGCCATTTGGGTTGTGTAATGCGCCTGCTACTTTCCAACGATGCATGATGAGTATTTTTTCAGACATGGTTGAGCATTTTCTCAAGGTTTTTATGGATGATTTTTCAATTTTTAGCTCTTCATTTGATGAATGTTTATACCATATATCTCTTGTCTTAGAAAGATATAAAAAAATGAACCTAGTATTGAATTGGGAAAAGTGTTATTTTATGGTTCAAAAAGAGATTGTACTCGGGCATGTTATTTCAAGTAAAGGCATTAAAGTTGGAAGCCAAGATTGATTTAATTTATAGTTTTCCTCCACCCAGAATGGTGAAGGAGATTAGATCTTTCTTAGGGCATGTAGGATTCTACAGGAGATTCATTAAGGATTTTAGCAAAATTTCTCAACCCTTATGCATTTTACTAGCTAAAGATGTTACATTTGTCCTTAATGATGATTATCAAAAAGCTTTTGATAAGTTAAAGCATTTATTAACTTCTGCTCCAATCATCCAACCACCTATTAGGAGTTTACCTTTTGAGCTTATGTGTGTTGCTTCTGATTATGTTGTTGGAGCTGTCTTAGGACAAAGATTGAACAAAATGCCTCATGTCATTTATTATGCTAGTAGGACTCTAAATGATGCTCAACTTAACTACTCTACCACTGAAAAAGAATTACTTGCAGTAGTATTTGCTTGTGATAAATTCAGATCTTATCTTATAGGATCAAAGGTTATAGTGTTCTCAGATCATGCAGCATTGAAATATCTTCTCTCTAAAAAAGACGCTAAACCTCGATTGATTCGGTGGATTCTCTTGCTACAAGAATTCGATATTGAAATTCGGGATAAAAAGGGTTCCAAAAATGTGGTAGCCGACCACTTGTCTAGACTAGTCTTAGAGTCCACAATGGATCCTTTGCCGATGACTACTTTCCCGATGAATCTTTATTTTCTGTCTCTACGATGCCTTGGTTTGCTAATATTGTTAATTTTCTTGTTTCAGGACAATTGCCAGCTCATTGGAGTACCCAAGACAAAAGAAAGTTCTTGAACGAAGTGAAGAACTTTTATTGGGATGACCCTTATTTATTCAAATATTGTCCTGACCAGGTTATTAGGAAATATGTACCTAAGAGTGAGTTTCATAGTGTAATCTCCCTTTGTCATGACCATGCATATGGTGGTCATTTTGGTTCAAAGAAAATAACTGCAAAAGTTTTAAAAAGTAGATTTTATTGGCCTACACTTTTTCGAGACACCCACGCCTTTTGTCCTACATGTGATAGATGCCAACGTACGGGTAATATTCTCCGTAGGAACATGATGCCACTTACCAATATTCTCATTGTTGAAACATTTGATGTTTGGGGTATTGACTTCATCGGTCCATTTCCCCTGTCATTCGGTTATATGTATATCCTTGTAGATGTCAACTATGTCTCTAAGTGGATTGAAGTAGTGCCATGTAAAACGAATGATCACAAAGTTGTGGTCCGTTTCTTGAAAGAAAATATCTTTTCTTATTTTGGTACTCCTCGAGCAATTATAAGTGATGGGGGTACTCATTTTTGCAATAAACCGTTTGAATCTTTAATGAAGAAATATTCCATCACCCATAAAGTTGCAACGCCATTCCATCCACAAACAAGTAGTCAAGTAGAGGTTTCGAATCAAGAGATTAAACAAATTTTAGAGAAAACGGTTCGCCCTGATCGTAAGGATTGGTCGCAATGTTTGAATGATGCTCTTTGGGCATATCGTACGGCTTTCAAAACCCCGATTGGAATGTCCACCTATAGGCTTGTCTTTGGGAAAGCATGTCACTTGCCTGTGGAATTAAAACATCATGATTATTGGGCCATCAAAACCTTTAATTTTGACTTAAATAAGGCTGGATCGCACCGTAAACTTCAACTCAATGAGTTAAAAGAAATTCGAAATGAGGCATATGAGAATGCAAAATTTTGTAAAGAATGGACAAAATTTTTTCATGACAAATCAATTCTTCGCAAGACATTTGAACCGGACCAGAAAGTATTATTGTATAATTCCAGGTTATGCTTCTTTCCTAGAAAACTACGTTCGCGATGGTATGGTCCTTATTAGGTGGTAAAAGTATTTCCTCATGGAGCAATTGAGATTCAAAATCTAAAGGACGGGAATATTTTCAAAGTAAATGGTCAATGGCTGAAACCATATTTAGAGGATTTGGTTACTCAAGATGTTGAGAAAATTTATTTAGAGGACCAGGTTATCAAGATTGATTAATTCATGGTCCACGGTTGCTTTCATTGCTTGTCTAGCTGAAGATGTTAAACTTAGTGCTCCTAGGAGGCAATCCAACCTTTCATTTCATTTCTTTTTCCTAGTTAGTTCAATGTTTATGGGTAACATTGCTGTAAACCCTCACGAGACTACAACCCGTCCACTAGGGGTAACCTAGGGGTTTAAAGGCTTGTTGCATATGCTAAATGCAATCAAGAGTACTTGCGAAAGTGGTGTAGGTAGGATTTTATTTTTGTTATTTTTATTTTTCTTAAGGACTAGTAAAACTTCTCTTTCAATTTCATTGTCTCATGTGCATTGCATGCTCATATCTTTTACATTAAGGACAATGTAGATTTTATGTTGGGGGTGGGAGATTAGGTTACCTAATCAGTATTTTCTTGGTCTTGAGAGCAAATGTTGTGAAAATTTTATAATAAAAAAATTTCTGGAATTTCTTGTGAATTCGAAGTGATTTTGAAGGATAGTCGTGATTTTAGAATTACAAGATACAGAATGTTGGTAATTTATGACTCTTGGATTCAGCCATCTGTTAGATTTCACAGTTAAGTTTGAATTTTTAACCCATGGTTAGAAGTTTTAAACATTAATTGAGTCATGATTTCATAGGATGCATCTCGCTTACACATTAAGGTTTCAGTTCAATATTGAATTGTAACTTGGTGATCATTAAGCATGGAAGGAACCAACCTAGGGAATTTGTCCATCATGTTCAATAAGAAGAATGAAAGAAAAAGAAAATATCTAGCTACAAGATAGCTGCCTGCGGAAAGGGTTGGGCGAACGAATTTCACCTTAGGTTTGCTCCCTATAAGTGTAGATTCAATTCCCCATGGTTTACATTTAGAAAGAGTTAGGCGACTAGTTTTCACCATAGGTTTGCTCCCTATAGTTGAGGATTTGATTCCCCTCCTTAGCGTTACTGTTCATGGAAAAATCAAAGGCTGGTAGAATGAAAAGTTGATTTATAAGGCAAGTGTTGGTTAGGTTTTAGTTGTCATGAATTCCTTTGTCGGTTACCAATGATATCATGAAATTAACAATTGGATCTCTTAATAATGATAAGCCGAGATTACACTAAACACTCATGAAACTCAATGTTTAGAATTATTCTAATTAATGGATTAATATTTTGAACTTAACTATGAAGTTTAACATGAGCTTGATTCCAGGAGAAAATTCTACTCACCATTCATGGATCTTAGAATCCGATGACTATTTGTTCACAAGTCACTCGGGTTTAAAGGAATTGTCTGGTATTTTTAAAATTATTTTTCGCATACTTTGCTCAGGACTAGCAAAATGCTGGTTGGGGGTTGTGATGAGGGTCGAATATTGCATATTAGACTCTAATTATTACCTGATTTTACGAACATGAAACTGTTTAATGCCCTATTTTAATCGTGTTTGTGATGCAAGGTGTATTTACGAGTGTGAACTGAAAAAGGGTACTAAAAGCGTGGATTTGATGCTCTTAAGTAACCAAGGCAAGAGATGGACTTCAGGAGACCAAGATCGATGGATTTACATGCCAGAGATCCGAGAAAATCGAGAAACTGAAGCTTAAGTGGCCTGGAAGTCAGTTAGAATGCAAGATCACATGGTTTCCACCATCTGTTTGGCTTGAAACTTCATATATGGCCTGAGAACCATAAATTAACCGTACACATAAAATTTTAACCATTCGATCCTTGTGGAAGTAGCCTAATGGATGGATCAGCCCTTTAAATCATGACATGGGGCCCACCTACGATCTGGATATACTTCCAATTTGGTCTCAACCGTTTAAATGGGGAGATAGAATGAATTAATGGATTGGATTTCACAAAAACATCACGGTGGGACCCATTTACATAAGTGGAGTGCACAGAGATCGTGCACTCGCCGTGCACTGCAAGTGAAGTCGGTCAACATGGTGTTGATCGACTACAATTCAAAAACGGCAATTGTCGTTCTCTGTTTCAAATAGAGCTTGCCGTTGAACGTCAATGGGCCACCACCGTACATAAAAGGTCCGATCCAGACCGTTCCATGAGATTCATATGGCCCCTATCACTCGTGCCTAGGTGGAGAAATTTCACAATACAATTTAAGATCGATTTTCGATCGTCCAAACGAAAGATGGACGGTGGCTTTACAGATTACGTGGGCCAAACCAAAGGATGGCCAAAAATACCCTTTCCTAACATAAATTTCGAGTAGAATTTAGTTGACGTGGATTTCTCAAAACAAAAGTGAAGTGGGCCCCACCATCGAATGTGGGGGTTTCTGTTACGCAGGCCTTGTTTCAAGGGATGAAACCGATTTTTTTCGGTCATTGCACGATCATGGCATTGATCAGATGGAAGATCTGATCCATTCATCGTGTAGGCCACATGTTCCAATGAAATGGACGGCTGGAGGAAATGCAAGGAAAATGGGAGTTGGGAGGCTCCGATCTTGCTGCGTAAGCTTTCCTTCCTGCGCACGTAAGGCTTTACGCACTCCACCGACTCCAGCAAGGTCAGTTCTCCACCGAAAGCTCTCCACCGCCCTCTCCTACTATAAAAGAAAGAGAAGAAAGAGAATTAGGGGGCCCGGTTGTGGATGTGAGTGAAAAGAGAGAGAGAGGAAGAAACAAAAGGGGAGATTGCTCGAGAAGAGGGATTGCTCCATAACAGATTGCTTCAAAAGAGATTTCTTTTAACAGTGTTAGGGTTGACAAATTCATCTTATATTGAAAGAAATCAGAGGGTTGTGTAAGGGATGTGCTTCTTATCAATTATATTTTTCTTCTTTCCATTTGAATCTATGTTACATCCCATAAATTTTTAATTTCTTAGCTAGGGCTGAGATGAAGCCCCTAATTTGAATGATTCTTGTTGTTTGTTGATTTCATCTGAAATTGATTGATTTATTTCTTTCTCTATTATGATTAAATGAAAACTCCATACCTCTCCAATCTATGAGCTTACCCAAAGTCTAGAAGTGGATGTTGTTTGGAATCTTATTCTAGGTGTGCTTGTGTCTGACCATGAACAGGTTTTCTTACAGAGAAAGAAATAGGAATTTACATCTATTCATGCCTAAACATGGATGGAAAGATGTGATCCTTGAGATTTTTTCTCAATTTCATCTTCTGTGATTCATAATCAAGATATTAGATGGTGGATGTGGATTTAAGTGGTTTGGTTGATTCTTAATGTCTATATATACATGACAATTGATGTGCATGCATTAGAGACAATTGATGTTAAGGGAAAAATCACTTGTGCTTCAAGGGAATTATACATCATGTGTGCCTGAACAAGGACACAGATTGTGCTTTATTTATTGAATGTATATCAATCTGAATTAGGGTGAATCAACAAGTAAAACAAGAGTTAGGATAATTAGGGGTGGATTCAAAAGTCCTAGTGTTCTCCTTGAGTGAATTTTCCTTCTTGTTCTCAGTTATTTTTCATTGATTTTTGTTATTTTACTTAATAACTAGCTAAACTATTTGTTGGATTAGTTAAGAAGAATCATAAAATTTGAATTGTGACAACCAGTCCTCGTGGGAACGATCTCGTAATACGTATCGTGTCTACACTTGATTCGTATACTTGCGAGTTTAAAATCAATTTAAATCAGATTCGTTTAAATAAAACATCACTTTCTATAAGCTTATGCACAATAGATGCGTGCAGGTGACATTAAGTTGCAACAGCATCGAACTTGGAGTATGCTTGGGCAATTTCGCATGGGATAACATGCATTTGATTCTCTCTACAATGGTACGATTCATTCGCTCAGCCACACCATTATGCTGGGGGGTCTTAGGAATTGTCCGTTTATGTCATATGCCCAGATACTTATAATACTCATGAAAGTCACCAATGTATTTACCACCATTGTCAATGCGGATACACTTCAATGATCTACTTATCTCTTTCGACCATAACATGAAATAATTTAAACACACCAAAGTCCTCGTCCTTGAATTTTAAAATATAAACTCAAACCCTCCTGATGCATCATCTATAAAAGTGACAAAATAGAATGCCCCACCCAAGGCTTTTGTCCTCATAGGACCACAAACATCAAAATAAACCAAATCTAATGCATGCACTTTATTAACATGAGAAACAGATTTAATAAATAAAACTCTATGCTGTTTCCCTGATAAACAATCAAGATAGGTTTTGATAGGTATACCTGTCACGTCTGGAAGAAGCCGCTTCCTCGCTAGTACCTGAAGTCCCTTTTCACTCATGTGGCCTAGACGCCTATGCCACATGTCAATAGTTGAATCTTCTGCTGCGTTCAACCCACCCTTGCACACACTGACACTTGCCTTGTAAAGGGTGCAACACTTCTTTCCTCTGGCTGCGATCAATGAACCCTTGATGAGCTTCCAGCGCCCACCAACAAATCGGCTTTCATAGCCATCATCATCCAACCTTCCCGTCGACATCAAGTTGAGGCGAAGGTCTGGGATATGCCTCACATCCCTGAGAACTAATGTGCAGCCCACATCGGTCTTCACACAAATATCACCAACCCCTACGATCTTTGATATACCAGAATTACCCATCTTCATGGTCCCATAGTCACCTGACTTATAGCTTGTGAAGAAATCCCTGCGTGGAGTCGCATGAAATGAGGCTCCCGAGTCTATCACCCAGTCGGTGTCCTGACTCGTAGCCGTGAGACAAACATCATGATCTACTGAAAGAATAACTACAACGTCGCCATCTGAAGCGACCGCAGTGGAATCTGATTCATCTTCCTTCTCCTTTCCTTTTCCTTTCTTGTCGTTCTTATTCTTACGACATTCATGCTTATAGTGACCCTTCTTGCCACAATTCTATCATTCAACATCCTTCCTGGTGCTCGACTTGCCTCTTAATTTATCTCGAGCCTTTCCTCCCTTTCTGTTCTTTCCTCTCCCCTATTCTAGTGTCACAAGGGCATCTTGCTGAGTAGACCCTTGAGACTTCCTCCTTATCTCCTCATTGAAAAGACAGTTAGTTACCTGTTCCATGGAACATTTTCGTCTGGCGTAGAGTTACTTAGAGACACCACCAATGTCTCCCAACTATCAGGCGATGGGCTAAGCAATAATAAAGCCTGTAATTCATCATCCAGGACCATCTTCATAGCGGAGAGCTAGTTCAATATATTGTTGACTTTATTCATGTGCTCAGCCACAGAACCACTATCTTTGAACTTGAGATTCACAAGTCGTCTTATCAGAAAAATCTTATTGCCGGCTATCTTCCTCTCATACAGCCCTTGCAATTTCATCCATAGGCTAGCAGTTGAGGGCTCCGTAGACACATAGTAAAATACAGAATCGTCCAACCATTGTCTAATAAACCCCACCACCTTTCGGTCCAATTTCTTCCAATTATCATCTATCATATCCTTTGTTTTTGTTGATATGCGTAAGATTGGAGTATACAAGTCCTTGCAATAAAGCAAGTTCTCCATCTTAGCCTTCCATATGGTCCAGTTAGAACCATTGAGACTGATCATCCTCGATGAGCCACCTTCCATAATTCAAAACCGATCCCACTCCATTCAACCAACCTGGCTTTGATACCACTTTGTTGGGGGCTATTGCACAAAACCTTAGGATCTAGCCTCCCAAAACATCAGAATTATGGGATAATAAAGCAATGCAATAAATCAAAGCACAAACCACACAACACAAGAGATTTTTACGTGGAAAACCCTCAAAGAGATAAAAACCACGGGACCTCATCCAGATCAACAATCCACTATGAAGTAGAATATTACAACCGATCACAAGCACACACCGCTTGGATCAAACCTTCCTTGCTCACACAGGAGTGGATAAACAATAATAGAATAAAAGAAAATTGGAGAGATCTCACCGATTATGAGGACGTAGAAGTGCTCAGATATCGAGTGCACAGTAGATCACCTCTACGAGCAGAACCTCCCTTCCACAAGCTTCCTCTCTCTTTCTCTCACACACACCTTTGATAGCCTTAAACCCTTTAACAAATCCTTATAAAGCTTTAAGAAACCCTCTTGCATTACCTAGAAAAGTCCTAGGAACCCCCATTTATAGTTTAAGCAAATCCCTTCCGCACCATGGTGAAAACCGCCTCAAATTTTCGCAATCCGCACAAAATCGCGGAAGTGAATCTGCGTAACCTCGACTGGTTGAGCGGACCCTTGACCGGTCGAGCCGACCCCTCGAATGGTCAATCAGCGTGGAGAAAATTAAACCCGAAGTCGCTAGAGTTCGAGTCGAGCCAGGCCTCGACTGGTCGAGCCTTAACCTCGACCGGTTGAGCCATGCTCTCGACCGAACGAGCCTAGGAGGAAAAATCCCATCACTTTACAGTGGTATACAATCAATCTAAACATACCCTTAGAGTAATTTACATATCAATGGTTACTCTGATTTAGACTAGGATGGTTGTCTCAAAACTCAATACTCCAATTGCATTTTACATGAGTCATATATAACTCTATCTCTTAGCAAAATAAGAAACAAAGTATTGTCCTTAGATCATGTGTTGAAGCTAAATACTGCTCCATGGCTACTCCAGCATGTGAATTAACTTAGCTGAAAATCTTGTTAAAAGATTTGGAGGTTTATTATAACGAACTAATAAAACTCTATTATGATAATAAAGCCTAAATTCGTATAGCTATTGACCTAATATTTTTTAACAAGCTAATTAAACATATTGAAATTGATCGTCATCTTGTTCAAGAAAATGTCCAATTTAAAATTATGGACCTCCTCAACTAAGCTCTCAAAAAATATCAGCGTCACTTTTTCAAATCTAAATTGCACTTGATTGACATTATGCACCTGCTTAAGGGAGCCATTAAGATGGATTTTTCATATTTTTATTTTAAAGTTTATATTTTTATTGTTTTAACTAATTATGATTACGATTAGATTGAAGTTATCTCATTATTAAAGCAAATATAACTCTATATATATTACAATCAAAAGAGAGAAATTATCAACCTCTAATCATATAAATTTTTACATCCACCTTGAATCATTAAAATGTATTTGGATTATGAATTAAGATCAATCTCAATTAAATGAAGTGACCACACATGAATTTGTTAGCTCTTTTAATAGTAGCATTTGGTTTGCACACGTGTATACATACAAGCAGACATACATACATTATTATAAACGAGAAATTAATTGATATTTTGGTATAGTATGGTGATCTATATTGCAGACATTCATATATGCATGGTGTATGCGTATTTTAGCCAGAATTAATTATTTAATCATCAGCCTACTTTATATGGTCATAACCCAAATGTTGCATCAACGGATGATCCTAACTGTCCAGTAGATCAACAGAAAATGGATGGCTAAGATGAAATTAAGTAAAATATTCAATTTCAATGAACGAATATCCACCAATTAGAGGCCAGGATTATGCAATCAATTTAAGCACTCACCAATGTGTAATTCATGATTGCCGAACCAAGTTGACAATTGGGATTAAGGTACAATATACCACATGTGTATTGGCTATATGCATGTGTTTGGATTGTCCTATTCCCACGTAGTATCAAAATTTTTTATTCAAGTTGGTAATAGATCATGATTAAAGATTACGTAGATTCGTCCCCATCATGAGTAATCTGACCCAAGATAATGTCAAGCATCCACAACCATTTGTTAGGATGTTGTCCATGGAGTATAGATACAAAGGGCTACAGACGCACTCTCTACACGCACACCTTCAAGTGCAACACACGTGTCAATCTTTCGCCTTCAAGTGTCACATCTAAGTTGTGCATGAAGTGTCCTCCTTAACAAAGATAAAGTATGTAAAAATCAAGCGGTTCCCTCATTAAGTGGACCACTCTTACATATAAAGAATGGACGGTTTAAAAAGTACTTGCTAATGGTCCACATTTAACCTATATGACCTGTGTGATGAATAGACTGTTGGGGATCGCGTGGAAGCAAATCCGAATTTAATCAAATAAGGTGAAATAAAATGCAAACAAAAAGTACATAGATTACATGATTTTTACGTATAAAAAGAAACTTACGGGAAAAAACTACAACACAAGGTGATAATCAATCCCCTATGAAATGATATTATAAGATATGGATGAACTTACCGATCCAAATAACCCCAAAATACTTTCTCAAAACCCTATCTTTGCTCTAGAATACCTTAGGAACGTCTAAATATTCACTTAAAATACCATAATCCCAATTCACATGATATATATGCTATCAAACCCAGAATTAGAAATAAATTGCGCACTTATACAATTATGCACTCACCGTCAATGGAACCTTCGATGACATCAACAACCCTTGAGGACCAGTCGATGACCTCGAAGCCATCTTCAATGGCATTGAGTATCAACACTAAACTTGTCCAGCAAGTAACTGAGATTTTTTTGAATGTTCTGGATGGCATCAACAATGTCAGGCCTGTGTCCTAATATATCACCATTCCGTAGGATCCCGCGGTCTACTCAGTCGAATTCTGGTAACCTGCGACCCGTAGATAACATTTGCGCTACCCTAAGTCACATCCTATAAACCTGAGTCGACTAAACCCGAGACCTATGCCATTGCGACTGCATCGTCACCACGGTTCCAACACCGCATCTTGTGCGTCAATTCGACGTTTAGATAGTGAGATCCGGCCCTCACATTATCTTGACCATTAATCATACATTGTGGGACCCATGGTGTCCACGCCTATTTCCCTAGGCTAAGCTTAGGATGACATCATCCTACCCCCATAGACCCCATGCCTCTTACACCCCTATGACTGCTAGCCCATGATTCTCTTACACCCTATCCTACCTAGCTAGGATAGAGAGGCTAGCTACCCTACTCCCTTACCCCACTAACTCTCTCTCTCTCTCTCTCTCTCTCCTTCATCTCTCTCTTTCCCTCTTTCATTCTCCATTGTTGCAAGTGCTTGGACGTCCCAAGCTATCCCAAAAACCGGCCCCTTGCATGCTCTTATACCCCCTCATTCAGCCATCCAAAGACAATCTTAACCCTTGAAACATCTTCCTTGGCCCACTAAGATTCCATTGGTGGAAGAGGGAGCTTGAGATTTGAAGGTGGGTACTCTTTAGAGTTAGATCTTACTCTCTTCCTTAGATCTCTTTCTTTTCTTTGCATGGGAACTTGAAGGACCCACTAATCCCTGGTGGAGATCCTCCATGATCCCCTAGATGTGGCCTTTGGCCTATCTTATTGCATGCATGAGCCATGGTGGGACCATTCTCCATGGACCCCACCATGATGGTTTTTATTTCAATCCATACCTTTTAAGGGTCATCTAGACCCCTGATTTGCATGGTGGGGATGGTATCCCCACCTCAGATTTTTTTCATTATATTGGGCCCATGCATGCATGGGACCCATATGTGATTGTATGGTGTAAATCATGTGAGGGACTCATAGTGGCGGAGTCCCTCCTCTATTGACTGATTCCTTCTCTCTCTCTCTCTCTCTCCCCCTACATCTCCTATTTTTCCTGATGATCATGGCCCATCTGATGTGCCCAGCACATCCAGACTGTCCAACAGGGTGGGACGCCCCTGCTGTCCAATATTCTGGATGCAGGCTGGCCCACCTTGCTGCCCTATCTTACATGCAAAGGTCTGATGCATGTGGGCCTTGGTTTGAGTGTGCGGGGCCCATCTAGGTGGTCCAATCTTGGTGTACATGATGTTATTTATTTTTTCCAGCAAGCTTTTGGCCTGGAATTGGACAGCAACGTGTTGCTATCCAGATTTTTCTCCAGGCCCATTTGATGTTTGTAGAGGGATTTTTCTTTGATTTTACTTGGAATTTATGTGTTGGGATGATGCATGTGGACCCCACCTTGAAGATCATCAGCACCAACCCTCCTGATCTATGTATTTTATATCCTTGTCGTCCATCTGTGGGCCCAAGTATGCTGACCGTCCAACAGGGATATCCCACCTGGACGGTCAATTTTGGGCACGGAAATCACAAATATCAGCTTGAGATCAAGCTGGTGGGCCACACGTAGACCCACCTTGGTGTATGTGGGACGTCCACACCGTCCAGCCATGGGACATGCTGGACGCCCATGGTGTCTGTCTTCCATCCACATCGTCCATCCCCTTGGACGTGAGGCCCACCTTGATGTGTTGTCACTCCGTCCAGCCCCTTGGACGTGAGACCCATTTGATGCATGTTTTATCATCAGTCATCTAGTCCTTGAACGTCCAGATTGATTGGACTGCTGTTGGCCCAAAAGTCCAACAGCAGGCCCACCTCCTTGTATGATATACACTACCATGTTGAACAAAATTTGGACCCCTTTGATGCCTTGTTAGGCCCACCTTTCATTTGATTGTATAATAGCCAAATTGCGCAGATTTTCTGGATGTTTAAGGGGCCAGATGGGCTAAATATACAGCCTTAGAATTCCTATAGTGAGGTGTTATCCATCCATTATGGTGGACTATAAGGGCTGATTTGTAAACCACTATGTTGAGTATATTATACACTTGGCCCAACTATATTTTTGGAGCCTATAGGCTGCCCAAAGAGGCCCAACATGTTGGATGTGTTAGACATAGCCTACCTTAGCATTTTTTTGAGCTTTGGGCTGCCCCATGTGGCCCACCTTGATGTATGTGGTCTATGGGCTGACCCAAGAGGCCGAATATTGATGTATGAGATAATATGAGTGAAGACCATTTATTTTTCAGCCATTATGAGGTCTATGGGTTGTTTCATTAGGCCCTTGGGTGAGGCTCATTGTGAAGTATATTAGGCCCTTGTATGAGACCCATTGTGATGTATATTAGGCCCTTGTGTGAGGCCCATTGTGATGTATATTAGGCCCTTATGTGAGGCCCATTGTGAAGTATATTAGGCCCTTGTATGAGGCCCATTGTGACATATATGAGGCCCTAGTGTGAGGCCATAGGTCCACTATATGTTTGGCTCTATGTGAGCATATCCTTGGGAGCAATGTTGGTTAAATGTCCACATTGTATGGGCAACGATGGTTAAATTTTCATATTGTGACCTTCCCTTAGGCCTATTGATAGGCCCATTCTCATCTTTCTCTAAGTGGGTTGACCTAAATTATTAGGTTCCATTGATATTTGCATGATCCATCTATTCATATTGGGCTAACCCAAAATGTTGGGCCCCCATTAGTTGCTAGTAGGATTACTTTAATCTTGGAGTCAACTGAGGACTTATTTGGGCCCACTAGGGAATCTAACGAGCTATATGATAATATGGAGAAGGAAGCCCGTTTTGGATCCTTAGAAATATAGGCAGGCCACCTAGGCCCAACCTTGATATGAGGAGAGTACAACATCATCGTACGAGTAAGCTTAGTATAACTTCATGATAGATAGTCATACATATCATCTGCATGCTTGGTGATCGCGCTGCCGCCGCGGTTCCAACGCCGTGACTTGCGCACCGAACCGATACCTGTGCCAGAAGATGTGAGTCCACGTATTCCGAAGAAACACCGCGTTGCGGATTTCGAGGGAATCTCTACACAATTAGTCCCACTAATTAACCATAAATGCAACCATACCTCAAAGTACCTCACCCATTCCCTCTTTTTCCAAAAGTCCACCATCTTTCCACCTCACCATTTCTCTTTTCTCATTTTCAACCTCAACCATCCCTCTTCTCCACCAATTTCAAACTAAACCATACCTCTCATCACTCCTTTCTTACAACCACCACTCCACCCATCCCTCCATCCATTATTTCTATCTCTCCCTCTCATTCTCTAGCAAAATTTTCCAAATCCCATGAGAAATTTCACTCATCCAACACTCCCTCTCAACTTCAAGTGTGGCCCACCCTCTCATCTCCAATCTCAACCATTCATCTTTCATCAATCTCCATTAAAAGTGAAGGTAAGGAGCTAAGGAGTCCAAAGGAGCAAGGAGAAGGAAGATAAGGTGGGTGTTTTTCCATTAATTTAAATTTTAGGGCCCACTTGTTGGTGGGACCCATTTGGATGTATGTGATTTAATCAAGAGGGCCCATAGTGGCGGGGTTCCTCTATCTCACCGTGTATCTCTCTCTTTATCTCTCTCATCCTTTCTTTGTAATGGTGTGGATCCCACCGATAGGTGTTACATCTCCTCCGTCCATCTATATCAGACGGTGTGGCCCACTCTATTATAGGTGATGATCCGCACCATCCACTGTTTGGATGGGCCCAATACATCTCTATATATATATATATATATATACACACATATATGTTATATTTTATATAATACATGTATATAATATATAATATAATATGTATTTATATACATATATAATATAAGGTATATATCATATATATATATATATATATATTTATTTATTTATTTATATTGGTGGGCCACGTCCACGTGGGGCCCACCACAATGAAGTGATTGTGAAGTCATCCAGCGTCCAGGGACGCTGGACGTTTTCAACATAAAGTGCTAATGCTTTAAAAGAAAAGGGAAAGAGAAGAAAGGAGTGGTGGGCCACTCATGCAGGCCCCACCTTGATGTATATGTAAGATCCGAGCCGTCCATGTTGTTCCTCAACTCATTTTAGGCGTTGAGCCGAAAAATGAAGTTGATCCCATTTTCTCGCGGCCGTACCATAGAAACAAGATCCCTACCTTTCGATTTGCTCCCTAATGCTCCCGTACATCCGAAAAGGTCAATATTGGACTCTATGGGTTGGTATCAAGCCACAGAGACCAATGGACGAGTGGATCGTACTAAAGCGGGCCCCACCTAGGAAGAATGCAGAAAAACCGTTTTTTTTAAAAAAAAAAAAGAAAGAAGCAAGCAGCTGCCATCGCCAATAAGACGCACAAAGCCACTGCTAGCCACCCACGGGCGGACGGGCTGGGGGTTCACGGCCCAGCTGTGGGCCCCATCTTGATGTGTCTCGACAATCAACACCGTGCGTTTGATGAGTACCCTCAGTCCACGCGTCCACGTCAAAAATCAGCCTTATGCGGAACGCAGGTGGGCCACACCATCTGAAATCATATGAAGACATGTCTAAACATATAGAAGTACTTGGTGGGGCCTACCTGAGTTTTGGATGTCGTTGAAACTTGGTCTATACGGTCATTTAGATGGGACCCACACAATGGATGGGCTGGATTGTGAATCACACCTCGGTGGGCCCCAAAACAAAAAAAAAAAAAAAAAAATTTAAAACAGCAGCAGCAGCGCTGCTGCTGCTGCATTGACGGGCGGCCACAAGGCAGGGACCCACGGCTCCATCCGTGGGCCCCACCATGATGTATATCTTGTATCCACACCGCCCATTTGGTGGGCCACTATCTGATGTGGACCCCCTCTAAAAATCAGGCTTATCCAACGCTCGGGTGGCCCACATAATAAACATCCTGGTGGGCCCCCTGGTCCCGTGACCTTATGAATAAGTTGGATTTCAAATGAACATTTCAGTGGGCCTTACCCAAGGTCCAAGTGACCTTATGAATAGGTTGGATTTCAAATAAATATTATGGTGGGCCCTAGGCCCATGTGGTGGAGCCATATTAATGTATTTCTAGCCGTTGGGGAGGCCCACCTTGATATATATAAGGCCCATGAGGTTAGGCCCATTCGATGTATTGGTGGCCCGATGTCGAGGCCCACTCTGATATCTATAAGGGCCATGTTACGAGACTCATTGTGACGTATTCTAAGGCTCATGGGTTATGGCCCATTGCAATGTACATAAGGCCCACTAACGCGGCCCACTTGACTTATATAAGGCCCATATGAGATGGCCCATTTGATGTATCTGAGCACTATGGGTCGAGGCCCAATGAGATGTATATTAGTCCATTGCAATGTGTGATTTCCTATAGTTTGTGTAATGGTGCTTTATGGCGGGCTAAGCCTTGGGAACAATGTTGGTTTGACGTCCACATTGTAAGGACAATGTTGGTTAAATGTCCGCATTGTCATACTCCTTAAGGCCACTGATAGGTTCATATTTGTACTCTGCAGGCCGTCTAGGCCCATTTATGTGATACGCAGAGCCATCCCTATATGCATGTTTAGTATAGATCCATGGTTCATGATCATTCGCATCATATGTATGCCTGACGTGAGGAGTGACCGATCATAGCATATGCCTTTGGGCAGACTGTTTATGGGCTCCCTGATAGGCGGAGTTGCCCCATATAAGTGCATGGTACATACAGACTGTTGCATGACTGATAATGTGACTCATGCACTTGCATTTGTGTGATTATAGTTACTATATGCCCTAGCGACATCAGGGCCATAGCCTCCACAGATACATCGTGGATGGCAGGATTGGAGACCGGAAATATTTGATTCTAGCATACGGGCACCATAGATGTCCCTGGGTGAAAATCCCTAAACCCGATGGTACCAGAGGATGACTCCAACGTCGAGACCGAGTGGATATACGAACGCATGAGGGCCGAATACCAGGAGGCCGCGTCTCCCACTGTGTCGTGGTCGGTTGGGAAGGAGTGTGGCCTTACTCGCCCGAGGGTAGGGGGCAATACTAGGCTGAGTTTGACCAGCTCGCGAATGGGTCCGCTATCGACGTGCCGGATAGGTATTGGCAGACTATTGGTCAGGCGGATAGTGAGGTTTCTTACGCTCACTTGGACTGTGCGGCTAGGAGAGCGACAGTGCCATTTGGAGTGTATTGAACCCCGGTGATTATCCAGAATGAGAACTATACTGATACATGTTGAGGTTTGGTATGCTTGAGTTGCATCTTGCATCGCATGGCCGTGTATGGCCGATAGCATTCATATCTTGCACCGCATAGCCTTGGTACGGCAATTTGCATTCATGTACTCATCACCATGATTCCGCATCACTCTGACCTTGCATTTTGAGCACGCTTATATTGCGCACACACTCACACCACCCTCTAAGCTTTCTATAAGCTTATGCACGATTGATGCGTGCAGGTGACGCCAGGACGCAGCCATAGTCTCGCCGCAGTTGGAGCGTGCAGCTGTTCTTGTGTTTTCTTCTTTTGTTACTTTGTATTTTTCCCTTTTGTCGCATTGTACTAAAAAGTTTTTGATCATAGTGGATTTTGTGGTGGTGTTCTTGTGGTTATTAGTTGTGGGTTATGCTTGTGTTATGCTCATTATGAATCGACCGATGATTTGAAATCCTCCTTGTAGTATCCCAGATCTAACCTGGTGAATGGGTGCCGGATCCGAAAATGGGGTTCTACGAAGGTCGGCGCCGGATTCGCGATCGGGAATTTTGTGAGCCCGCTTTCCGAGTTCGGTTATGACAAAAGAACATGTGTGTTAGAAATATAAGCAGTGCCACCTAGGCCCAACCTCGATATGAGGAGAGTACAACATCATCGCATTTGAGTAAGCTTAGTATAGCTTCATGATAGATAGTCATACATATCATCTGCATGCTTGTTATAAGTAGTGACTGATCATAGCATTATGCCATTGGGTAGGTTATTTATGGGACTCCTTGATAGGAAGAATTGTCCACATAAGCGTACGGTATGCGTAGGATTGATGCATGATTAGACTACATGACTCATGCATCTTGCATTGTGTGATTGTGATTACTGCACGCCCTCGCGACATCAGGATTGTGACCTCCACAGGTATGTTGTGGATGACCAGATGGGACACTGAAAATGTTTGGGTTTGAGCATCTGAGCACTTTAGATGTCCGTGGATGAAAGTCCCTATACCTCCAAGGCTAGGAGACGCCCCAACGTCGAGACCGAGTGGATGTATGAGCGCATAAGTGCCGAATACTATTAGACCGCGTCTCCCATTGTGTCATGGTTGGTTGGAAGGGGGTGTTACCTTACCCACTTAAGCGTAGGGGACAATGCTAGGCTGAGTCTGACCAGCACGTAAATGGGTCCGCTACCAAAGTGCTAGGTAGATATTGGCAGATTACTAGTCAGGCGGGTAATAAGGTCTCTTCCACTTGCATGCCTGCGCATCCAGTTGAGGCGGCAATCTGATGTAGAATGTATTAGATCCCAGTGATATCCCAGAGATGAGCTATATTGATATGTGGATTCAGACGAGGACTGACATGCTTGAGCTGCATCTCGCATATGTCAGTGGCCATGTAGGCCTTGGCATCGCATGGCCTTGGTGTGGCCGATAGCATTCACGCCTTACATCGCAGAGCCTTGTACGGCAGATAGTATTCATGCCCTGTATCGCATAGCCTTGGTATGGCTATTAGCATTCATGGACTTATCATCATGATTCCGCATTTCTCTGATATTGTATACTTGGTACTTACCTTATACACACACTTACACCACCCTCTAAGCTTTCTATAAGCTTATGCATGACAGTTGTGTGCAGGTGACGCAAGGACGCCGCATTATCATTGAGATTAGAGCACGCAACTATCTTCTGGAGCTTTTGATATTGATATTGTATTTCCCTTATGCATTATACCTAAAGTTTTTTATCATAGTGGATTTTGTGATGGTGTTCTAGTTATTGTTCATGGGTTATGCTTATGGTTATGCTTGTTATGAAACAAATTCATATTAAAAATTCTCATTGTAGGATCCCAGGATCGAAACCTAGTATATGGGTGCCGGGAGTCGAGAATAGGGTACTATGAAGTCTATTGGCGCCGGATTCGGCGATTGAAAATTTTGTGAGCCCAGTTTTTGAGTTATGGCATGACAGGAATTGATGTCAGAGCATAACTTGGGAATAACTCAAGACAACATCACATATCTGATACGAGCTTAGGACAATTAGGTCCCGAGTCCGTAATCTTCTGGTTTGGTTCCCTGACATCTAAGCCTTCAAAGTTCTCAAGGCTGATAGGCGCCTTTGTTCTTTTCTGTATACTATGCCGCCTAGACGAGGCATGTGAGGCACCCGAGGCACTCGAGTGACCCGATCGACCCGAGCAGCCCCCGCTCCGCCACCTGAGGTTCCCATTCCACCGCCTAAGATTCTTATTCCACCACCTGCAGTTCCCATTCCCCCACCTGAGCCTCCTGCTCCCACGCCCGAGACCCCTGCAGATCATGCGCCTTCGTCCGAGACCAGCGCAGCCCCTACCGTGTCAGTTGGTGTCGATCAGTTGCAACAGATGCTCTAGGCTATGACAGTGGTCCTCCAGGGGCAGGATAGGCGCCCCACTAAGACCCCGGAGCAGGCAGAGCAGGAACGTGTGAGCGCCCTATTATGAGACTTCCTTTGGCTCGATCCCCCACGATTCCAGGGAGAGCCCGATCCGAACGCAGCAGAGAGGTGGCGCTCCCAAGTAAAGAAGATGTTTGAGACCATGAGATATATGACCTAGCAGCGAGTCCCATTGGCAGTGTATATACTTGAGGGTGAGGCCGAGCATTGGTGGACCTTTGTTGCCCGTGCTGAAGGAGCTGACTTTGTAAGGACATGGGAGGATTTCATTGACCAATTTGACTGGCAGTATTTCCCCGACCACATTCAATGGCAGCGAGTATTGGAGTTCGAGACCCTGATGTAGGGAAATATGTCGATGGCTTAGTACGCGGCCTGTTTCATGGTGCTATTGAAGTTTGCGCCGTACTTAGTTGATGATGAGGGACGAAAGGCCCGCCGTTTCGAGAACGGCTTGCGTTACGGCCTCCGAGGCTGTGTTGTTAGCCATGAGCTCCTTAACTTTTGAGGAGGTAGTACATAGGGCTCAGATTTATGAGGCTAAGTGGGCTGGCACACAGAGAGATCGTGATCAGAGGAGAGACCGGAAGAGGCAGGCCCCCTCCGGTGGTTCCCAACAGCAGCAGCATCGACAGCAACAGAGGTGCACGACCCGTCGAGCACAACAACACCTCCAACGCCACCCTAGAGGCCGTTCGCAGGGACTTGTTTTGGGTGCGGTGGAGTAGGACACCATAGGCAAGAGTGCCCCCGCCCTCAGTAAAAGCAACAGTCGAAGGCACCTCAGTAGCCTCCACCGGAGCAACAACGACCACAGCCGAGACAGAAGTATAGGTCGTCGCAATGACATCAGTAGCAGCAGGGACCTCAGAGGGGACAAGTACCTCCCCAGCCGGCTTCGGCTAGATTCTACACGGTTCAGCAGGACCCAAAGTCTTCTGAAGGAGTCGTTAAGGGTATTCTTCCTTTCTCTACATGCATCGGCCAAGTTTTTTTTATTCTGGTATTTCGCACTCCTTTATGTCCAAGGGTTTTTGGTGTTGGACTGGATTGGCGATAGAGTCCGTTAGTGAGGGTCTGTCCATATTGACACCCTTGGGGAAGACCTGTCATGACCTAAACTTGGAAACCAGGCTCACAAAATTTTCGATCGTTGAATCCGGTGCCGACAGCCTCCTTAGTACCCCATTTTCGTCTCCCAGCGTCAATACGCCAGATTCCGATCCTGGGATCCTATAAGGAGGATTTTCCATTATACATTTAACCCGTAATAAGCATAACTACAAGTTTACCCAAATCACAAAGGCAACATCATCATCACAAATCCACTAATATAAACATTTGAATACAGTGCTGAAAGGGAAATACATATATCGAAATCAAAGCTCCAAAAGTCAGTTATATGCTCCAAGCTCAATGCTGCTGCAACCTAACATCACTTGCATGCATCTATCATGCATAAGCTTATAGAAAGCTTAAAGGGTGGTGTAAGTGTGTGTACAAGGTAACTGCCAAGTATTCAAAACCATGCCATAATCATATAATATCAGAAATACTAGCAAGATCATGAATCATACGATATTAGAGTAAGCGAAAATACTAACAAGTCCATGAGTCATGCAATATCAGAGTACACAATACAGATCAGCTATGCAAATGAGGAGTCATAAGAGTCAAGTATCAGATGCCAAGGATGCAATGCAATATGCGTTGCGAATGACTATGCAGGAGTTTGAGGTCGGGATAATAGTACGTAGTATTGCAGGCTATAGGGTCCATCACAAGGGACTTCAATCCAAACCAGTCCCATACCTGATTTGGATAGTCAGACTCAATGTGGTAAACTCCTGATCTCAGGTTGGTCATGCGCCCCAACCAAAATCATAGCCATTGAGAAGGTACATATATTAAATTAGTTACGCACCACCAACCCGAGTGGATAGTGAATGAATGAATGAGTATGATGCTGAGTATACAAGTCCTGCTTAATAAGTCTACATATCAGTACTGTACGTCTCTATGATCATCACCGGTGTCTAGTATACTCTACATATAATCGCCGCCCACTAGACGTGTAACCATGCAAGTGGAAGAGACCTCACTATCTGCCTGGCCAGTAGTCAGTCAATATCTACCCGGCACATCGATAACGGACCCAATCACGAGCTGGTCAAACTCAGACTAGCTATGCCCACTACCCTTGGGCGGGTAAAGCCACCACCCCTTCCTAACCGACCACGACATAGTGGGAGACGTGGCCTACTGGTATTCGGCACTCGGGCGCTTATGTATCTACTCGGTCTCGACGTTAGACCGTCTCCTGGCCTCGGAGGTTTAGGGATTTTCACCTAGGGCCATTTATGGCGGCCCTATACTAGTAAAAGATTTTCGGTGTCCCATTTGGCCATTTATAATATGCCTGTAGAGGCTATGGCCCTGATGTCGCTAGGGCGTACAGTAATTACAACACATAATGCAAGATGCATAAGTCATAAATCCAGTCATGCATCAATCTTGGGCATACCGTGCGCTCATGTGAGACAATCTCCACCTATTAGGGAGTATCATAATAGCCTGCCCAATAACATATGCAATGGTCAACCACATCTCATAATAAACATGCAGATGATGCATACGGGCATGTACATGATGTATGTTGTCACATACTCATAATTAGTATCAACAATCAGCACCGATAATCGGCCTCGATAATCGGCCTAAGGAAAAGGTTATAATGTGGACATTTAACCATCATTGTCCATCAATGTGGACATTTAACCATCATCGCTCCCAAGGAGTGGTCAAAATAGAGCCAAACGTATATTGGGCCCATGGCCTCACACAAGGGCCTAATATACATCATAGTGGGTCATAAATACATCACATTGGGCCTCATTAATGGCCACAATTACATTACAACGAGCCCCATACAATCACAATGGGCCACATACAATCACAATGAGCCATATACAAGTCTCAATGGGCCACCTACAATCACAATGGGCTATATACAAGTCTCAATGGGACACCTACCATCACAATGGGCCACATACAATCATAATGGGCCATACAATCGCAATGGGCCTTACACAAGGGTCTTATACATCATTCAGGCCGTATCGCATGGGCCTTATACATCACATTGGGCCTCATCATATGGGCCTCATATACAACACATCGGGCCGCATCACATGGGCCTAAAATACATCAAGTGGGCCGCATCATATGGGCCACATATACATCACAATGGGCCTTGCCCATGGGCCTCGAATACATCACAATGGGCCATGCCCACGGGCCTCAAATACAAGGCAGGTGGGCCCTTTCACATGGGCCTCAAATACAAGGCAGGTGGGCCCCCACCTGTCTAGAAATTAGATGGACAGTGTGGCTGAAAACACGTACATCATGTTGGGATTCACAAGTACCGTCCAAAGGGACGGTGCAGATGAAAATACATCAACATGGATCCCACATGGGACCCACCACATAATAATACATGTATATTATATTATTATTATAATAATAATTTATTTACCCTTTTAAAAGGACAGCAACGTCTAGGCATTGTCCATGTAAATCAGCACCGTCCATACATTATCCATGTAAATCAGCACCGTCCATACATTGTCCTTGTAAATCAGCACCATCCATACATTGTCCATGTAGTCCAAACATTATCCATGTAAATTAGCACTGTCCATACATTGTCCATGTAAATCAGTATCGTCCAAACATTGTCCAGGTAAATCAGCACCGTCCAGACATTGTCCAGCACTGTCCAAACACTCTGAATGGTGTGGATATGAAACATACATTGAGGTGGAGTCCACAACACCGTCTAAAGGTGGTTCAACACCGTCCTAACACTCTAGACGATGTGGATATGAAACATACATCGAGGTGGGTTCCACACGTCCTACGTGTGGACAGCCATAACATCAAGCCCCACCGTCCCTACATAGACGGTGTAGATAGTATAGATGAAACACATACGTCGTGAGGGTCCCACAGACCCTGCTGACTTCAAACGCAGTAGCAGCAATGGCTACTGGTGAGGTACGCTAGCCAATCCACTTCCATTTTTTTATTAAAAAAAGGGGCCCAGTGTGGGATGAATCCCCACCGTCCCAGCCAGTCCAGCACCGTCCAGATGGCCTGGACGGTGTGGATGAAATAAATACATCACGGCGTGGCCCTACAGCACTGTCCAAGCCGATCCAGTAGATGGACGGCTGGATGCACACATAAATCAGGTGGGTCACACAGTCATCACAAAAGGAGAGAGAGAGAGAGAGAGAGAGAGAGAGAGAGAGATCAGAGTAGCGGAGGGGCCCCGCCACTATGGGCCCCTCTTTGATACAAATCATACATCAAGATGGGTCCCACCATATGTGGGCCCTCAATCATCAAATCCAAGCAAAATGATACAAATCTAATCCTAGAAAAGCACCCACCTTTGATCTCCTTTTCCTTCTTCCGCCTATAGCCTCTAGAGCTTCAAGGGAAAGATTTCGACTGTCGAGATGATCTTTGGATAGTGGAGATGGGGGTAGGGAGGGGGGCCACACCAAGCTTCTCCTCTCTTTAGGAAGTTATGGATGATTCTCTCCTTTAGGGTTGCTTGAAAATGGAGAGAGAGAATGAGAGAGAGAGAGAGGTGATGGGAGAGAAGTGATGGGAGAGAGGGATGGTGAGTAATGGATGGGTGTACTTGATGGGTGGAGAGAGAGAGAGAGTTAACTTTAGGGGTTGCTTGAGGATGGGTGTTGTACTTAACATGATGGGATGGAGTACTTGACATTTGATATGATCGATGGGACATTCTCTTAGGATTACAACGCACGGCATTTTCCTCAAACTAAATGCGGGCCTACATCTCCTAGCCCGGGTATCGCCTCAGCACGCGAGACGCGGCGTCGGAACCATGGTAGCAGTGCTGTCGCAAGGATACAAGTCTCGGGCTGAGTCAACTAAGGAATATGGGATACGACTCAAGATCGTGCGCAAACACCGGTTACAGATCGCGGGTCGCCGAAATTCGACCGGGAGGACCGTAGAAGCCTACGAAATGGTACGGGCTAGGATAAAGGTCTCACAGCTCTCCCCTCCTAATAAAAATTTCATCCTCAAAATTTACTATCACACAGGACAAAGCAAGGGAAGAGGAAGCATCGACTTATACATATACTATTCAATACCATACAAGGTATAATCAATCTATAAATAAATAGGGCTCTCTAATCTAGACCTCGCGCCCTCATAATGCCTCATCAACGCAATGATGACCCCACTAATCCTCGAAGTGGAAGATGCTTGAGTATGTGTCAGCGTTCGACTTTGAGATCGGCTTGCAATCTTTTATTGTGCAGTTATCGAGCCTATTGATTCAACCATCTCTTGTCGCAATGGTGATCAAGGCTTAACAGGCAGATGAGTCGTTGTAGAGTTATCGGGCAGAGGCCATATTTGAGAGTCAGTTAGATTAGTAGATTGGTTCTGATGGTAGACTTCCCTTCAGAGGCCAATTATGTGTCCTGGATATTTTAGAGTTACGTAGAGATCTTATGACCAAGGCACATCGATCGTGAATTTCTATCCACCCTGGCTCGACGAAGATGTATCGCGATATGAGGAGGTAGTATTTTTGGGTAGGGATGAAGCATAAGATAGCCAGTTTTGTGGCTTAGCGTGACACATGCTAGCGTGTCAAGGCCAATCATCAAAGACCCTCAGGTCCATTGCAGTCGTTGAGCGTCCCGATGTGGAAGTGGGAGCACATATCCACAGATTTCATTATGAGCTTGCCAAGGACTCAGCGCAGTCATGACGCCATCTGGGTTGTCTTGGATCGTCTGATGAAGTCGGCATATTTTCTTATGATTCGTGCGACTTGGCCTTTAAACCGGCTTGACAGTTTATTTGTTGATGAGATCATGAAACTGCATGGTGTTCTAGTTTCAATCATTTCTGACAAAGACCCGAGGTTCACGCCTTAGTTTTGGAGGAGTTTCCAAAAGGCAATGGGATCTGCCTTGCAGTTCAACACCGCGTATCATCCACAAACCGATGGGCAGACCGAGAGGGTCAACTAGATTCTTGAGAATATGCTTAGAGCTTACGTGATCAACTTCTTGGGTAGCTGGGATGAGCATTTACGTCTGGCTGAGTTCGCATATAATAACAGCTATCAGGTGACTATTAGTATAGATGCCTTCGAGGCCTTATATGACAAGCCAAGTAAATCTTCCAGTTGTTGGCTTGAGGTTGGAGAGCACCGTCTCCTAAACCTCAAGCTTGTGCAGTAGACGTCAGAGGTTATTGACATCATCAAGCAGACGATGCGCATGGCTCAGAGCCGGTAGAAGAGTTTTACCGATCGCCAGCATCATCCCTTGGAGTTCGCTGTTGGGGATAGAGTGTATCTCAAGGTCTTGCCTATGAAGGTCGTGGTTTGATTTGGAGCGAAGGGCAAGCTTGCCCCGATGTTTATTGGACCTTTCAAGATCACTGGGCGCGTTGGCGCCGTGGCCTATAGGCTTGCCTTACATTCTCAGTTGTCTGGCATCCACAACATTTTTCACGTTTCAATGCTGTGGAAGTGTGGGCTAGAAACCATTCCCGTGATTAATGTGCAGTCTCTTGAGGTCTGTGAGGATACTTCCTACATTGATCAGTCAGTTCGCATCCTTGATCGGAAGGTGCAGGCCTCTGGACCAAGGTCATTCCTTTGGTGAAGGTCTGGTGGGATCACTATTCTGCAGATGAGGCATCTTAAGAGTGCGAGGCTAAGACTAAAGAGCATTATCCCCATCTTTTTGTAGATTGATTGTGCTTGTATCATGCTTTGTATTGTATAGATTGATATATCTATATATGTTATTTCATGTTTTCTCTTCCTTCTTATTTTGTTCTCCGAGATAATAAATTTCGAAGATGAAATTTTTATTTGGAAGGGAGAACTGTCAGGCCTCTGTCCTAGCATCTCATTATTCCGTAAAATCCTGCGGTCCTCCCAGTCGAATTCCGTCAACCCGCAACCCATAGATAATATTTGCACGCGACACTTAGTCACATCCTTTAAACCCAAGTCGACTCAACCCTAGACCTGTGTCATTGTGACCGCGTCATCGCTGCAGTTCCAAAGTTGCGTCTTGTGCATCAATCTAATGTTTAGATAGTAAGATCCAGCCCTCGCATTATCCCAACCATTGATCATACATTGTAGGACCCATGGTATCCACGCCCATTTCCGTAGGCAATCATGTGGGTGATGTCACCCTATCTAATCCTAGGATGACATCATCCTACCCTCATAGACCCCATGCCTCTTACACCCCTATGACTGCTAGCCCATGATTCTCTTACACCCTATCCTACCTAGCTGGGAAAGAGAGGCTAGCTACCCTACTCCCCTACCCCACTAACTCTCTCTCTTTCCCTCTTTCATTCTCCATTGTCGCAAGTGCTTGGACATCCCAAGCTATCCCAAAAACTAGCCCCTTGCATGCTCCTATACCCCCTCATCTAACCATCCAAAGACAATCTCAACCATTGAAACATCTTCCTTGGCCCACTAGGATCCCACTAGTAGAAGAAGGAGCTTGAAATTTGAAGGTGGGTGCTCTTTAGAGTTAAATCTTACTCTCTTCCTTAGATCTCTTTCTTTTATTTGCATGGGGACTTGAAGGACCCACCAATCCATGGTGGAGATCCTCCATAATCCCCTAGATGTGGCTGTTGGCCCATCTTGTTGCATGCATGAGCCATGGTGGGACCATTCTCCATGGACCCCGCCATGATGGTTTTTACTTCAATCCATACCTTTTAAGGGTCATCTGACTCCTGATTTGCATGATGGGGATGGTATCCCCACCTCAGAATTTTTTTATGTTACATTAGGCCCATGCATACATGGGACCCATATGTGATTGTATGGTGTAGATTATGTGAGGGACTCATAGTGGTGGAGTCCCTCCTTTATTGGTCGATTCCTTCTCTCTCACTCTCTACATCTCCTATTTTTCCTGATGATCATGGCCCATCTGATGTGCCTAGCACATCCAAACCGTCCAACAGGGTGGGACACCCCTGCTCTCCAATTTTTTGGACGCAGGCCAGCCCACCTTACTGCCCTGTCTTACATGCAAAGGTCTGATGCATGTGGGCCTTGGTCTGAGTGTGTGGGGCCCATCTAGGTGGTCCAATCTTGGTGTACATGGTGCTATTTATCTTTTTCAGCAAGCTTTTGGCCTGGAATTAGACAACAACATGTTGTTGTCCAGATTTTTCTCCAAGCCTATTTGATGTTTGTAGAGAGGTTTTTCTTTGATTTTACCTAGAATTTATGTGTTGGGATGATGCATGTGGACCCCACCTTGATGATCATCAGTACTAGGCCCCCTTGATCTATGTATTTTATATCCTGGTCATCCATCTGTGGGTCCAACCATGCTGACCGTCCAGCAGGGCTGTCCCGCTTAGACGATCATTTTTGGGCAGGGAAATCACAAATATCAGCCTGAGATCAAGCTAGTGGGCCACATGTGGACCCACCTTGATGTATGTGGGACGGCCACACTATTCAGCCTTGGGACGTGCTGGACGCCCATGGTGTATGTGCTCCATCCACGTCGTCCGTCCCCTTGGACGTGAGGCCCACCTTGATGTGTTGTCTACACCGTCCAGCCCCCTGGACATGGGACCCATTTGATGTATATTTTATCCTCAGTTGTCCAGTCCTTGAACGTCCAGATTGACTGGACTGCTGCTGGCCCAAAAGTCCAGCAGCAGGCCCACCTCCTTGTATGATATGCACCACCATGTTGAACAGAATTTGGGCCCCTTTGATGCCTTGTTAGGCTCACCTTTCATCTGATTGTATAAGGGCCAGATTGCCCAGATTTTTCGAATGTTTAAGGGGCCAGATAGGCTGAATATACAACTTTAGAATTCCTATAGTGAGGTGTTATCCATCCATTATGGTGGAGAATATGGGTTGATTTGTAAACCACTATGTTGAGTATATTATACACTTGGCCCAACTATATTTTTGGAGCTTATGGCTTGTCCAAAGAGGCTCAACATGTTAGATATGCTAGACATAGCCTACCTCAGCATTTTTATTTTTTTTTGAGGCTTTGGGCTTCCCCATGTGGCCTACCTTCATGTATGTGGGCTATGGGCTGACCCAAGAGGCCCAATATTGAAGTATGAGATAATATGAGTGAAGCTCATTTATTTTTCAGCCATTATGAGGGTTATGATCTATATTAGGCCCTTGTGTGAGGCCCATTGTGATGTATATTAGGCCCTTGTGTGAGGCCCGTTGTGTTGTATATTAGGCTCTTGTGTGAGGCCCATTGTGATGTATATAAGGCCCTGTGTGAGGTCATGGGCCCCACAATATGTTTGGTTGTATGTGGGCCACTCCTTGGGAGCAATGTTGGTTAAATATCCACATTGTATGAGCAATGATGGTTAAATGTGAACATTATAACTTTCCCTTAGGCCCATTGTTAGGCCTATTCTCATCCTTCTCTAAGTGGGTTGACCCAAATCATTGGACCCCATTGATATTTGCATGATCCATCTATTCATATTAGGCTAACCTAAAATGTTAGACCCCCATTGGTTGATAGTCGGATTATTTTAATCCTGGAGTCCATTTAGGACTTATTTGGGCCCCCTAGGGAATCTAATAGGCTATATGATAGTATGGAGAAGGAAGCTCGTTCTAGATCCTTAGGAATATAGGTAGGCCACCTAAACCCAACCTTGATATGAGGAGAGTACAACATCATCGTACGAGTATGCTTAGTATAGCTTCATGGTACATGCTCATACGCATCATCTACATGCTTGTTACGAGGAGTGACTGATCATAGCATTATGTCATTGGACAAGTTGTTTATAGGACTCCTTGATAGGCGGAGTTGTCCCACATGAGCGCACGGTACACGCAGGATTGATGCATAACTGGATTGTGTGACTCATACATCTTGCATTGCGTTTTATGATTACTATATGCCCTAACAACATCAGGGTTGTAGCTTATGCAGGTATAGTGTGGATAGCAGGATTGGATACCAAAAATACTTGTTAAAGCACAGGGGTACCATAGATGTCCTAGGGTGAAAGTTCCTAAACTCTTATAGTATCATGGAGGATGCTCCAACATCGAGCTAAGTGGATGTATAAGCACACGAGTGCCGAATACCATTAGACCGCGTCTCCCATTGTGTCGTGGTCGGTTGGAAAGGGGTGTGGCCTTACCTGCCTGAGGGTAGGGGGCAATGCTGGGCTAAGTTTGATCAACTCATAAATGGATCTGTTACCGACATGCTTGGTAGATATTGGCAGACTACTAGTTAGGCGGTTAATGAGGTCTCTTCCACTTGCATGGTTGCACGTCCAGTTGGGGCGACGATCTGGTGTAGAGTATATTAGACCCTGGTGATATCTCAGAGATGAGTTGTATTGATATGTGGATTCTGATGAGGACTGGCATGCTTGAGCTGCATCTCGCATATGTCAGTGGCGATATAGGCCTTGCATCGCAAGGCGTTGGCGTGGCTGATAACATTCATGCCTTACATCACAAAGCCTTAGTACGACAGATAGTATTCATGCCTTGCATCGTATAGCCTTGGTACGGCTGTTAGCATTCATGGACTTATCAGAATGATTTCGCATTACTCTGATATTGTATACTTGACACTTATCTTATGCACACACTTACACCACCCTCTAAGCTTTCTATTAGCTTATGCATGACTGTTGCATGCAGGTGACGCTAGGATGCCATAAAAGCATTGAGATTGGAGAGCGTTCCTATCTTCTAGAGCTTTTAATATTGATATTATATTTCCCTTATGCATTGTACCTAAAGTTTTTTTATCATAGTGGATTTTGTGATGGTGTTCTGGTTATTGTGTATGGGTTATGCTTATTATGAAACAAATTCATGTTGAAAATTCTCTTTATAGGATCCCAGGATCAAAACCTAGTATATAGGTACCGGGAGCAGATAATAGGGTACTATGGAGGCTGTCGACGCCAAATTTGGCGATCGAAAATTTTGTAAGCCCGGTTTCCCAGTTTGGGCCTTGACAGGCAAACTCTTGATCTTAGTCAAATTGAAAATATCTGATAACAATCTCCAGCATGAATTCAATCTTCATGCTCCATTGCTCCACCATGTCATCACCATCTTTAATCGTCTTCCATCGTAACTTCATCATCGCTTCCCGTACATACTCCGTCGTTATTAAGCCTTCACAAGCTTAGAGAAGTCTCATAAAACTTGAGATTCTCTATATAAACCACCTTCATAAGTATGTCGGCTGGGTTTATGCTTATATGGATATTCTCTAAAGTCACATTGCCTTCCACAAGCACCTATCGAATAAAATGATGATGAACATTAATATGCTTAGTACGTAAGTGATAAACAGAGTTCTTAGACAAATTAATCATGCTTTTAGTATCACAATTAATTGGTACAACCTCCTGTTGAAGCTGAAACTATTCCTTTCAATCAAACACCTTATTTGAATGCCTTTATTACCACCATATACTTAGTTTTGATTATGAAAATAGCAACCACAAACTGAAGCTTTGACATCCAACTGATCGCCCCACCCAATAACACAAATGAGTAGTCAAAAGTTAATATTCTATTCTCCACATTTTCTCTATAATTGGTATTCACATAGCCTGCCAATTTGTGATATGACTTTTTAAACATCAAGACATAATCTAATGTATATCATATACACTGAAATGACCATTTCACTGCTTTCTAATGTTGCTTGCTGGGGTTAGCCATGTATTTACTCACAACGCCATTGAATGTGAAATATCTGGTCTCATAAAGACAATGGCATATATCAAACTGCCAACGACGTTCGAATATAGTACAGGAGACATTATTTATTTTTCTTCATCTATAGCATGATATAATTCAAAAGAAAGCCTAAAGTGAGTGGCAAGGGGTATACTAATTGGTTTCTCTTGTCTATACCGAAATTTATCAATACATTGTCAAAGTATTATGATGTGATAATTGTATTCTACTCTTTTTTTTTGTCTTTGTGAATATTTATGCCGAGAATTTTCTTTATACTCTTAGATCTTTCATTCCAAATGTCCCTAAAAATTAAGTATTCAACGTATCAATCTCAGACATGCTATGGCTGGAAATAAGCATGTCATCTACATATAATATCAATACGATGAATCATCCATCATTCAATGGCTTGTAATAAATACAGTGATCATATTCACTTCTGGTAAATCGTTGACCCAACATGAAAGTATTAAATATTTTGTACCACTACCCAGGCGACTATTTCAGACCATATAACAACCTTCTCAACCTGTAAATTTTATTCTCAGCCCATTTTACTTCAAAATAATCTGGTTACTTCATGTAAATCTGTTCTTCCAACTCCCTATATTTAAAAGTGGTCTTCACATTCATTTGTTCCAAATCCATGTTGTAGAGGGCAACTAGTACCAACACAAATCTAATAGACACCTACTTGATCACAGGCACAAAATTTTCCTTGAAGTCGACATATTCCTTCTGCACATACCCTTTCTCGACAAATCTCACCTTGTATCTATCATTTTTTTTCTTGTAAATCCATTTATAGCCGATTGATTTACATTCCACTGGAAGCTCCACTAGCCACCATGTCTCATTCTTATACAGAGAGTCCATCTCACTATGCATGATCATCATCCACTTTTTATCATCTAGATCATCTAATGCTTCTTGTAAGATAGGCGGATCTCTTGATCTGTAATGAGGACGAATGTAACATTCGAGTCATCTTTATATCTAAATGGTAATATACAATCTCTCGATAGATTTCTTCTAAGAGATCGTTGCTCCACATGCTCCTGTACCTCTGCCTGCAGCTTGGGATCTGCTTGTGTATCAACTTTTTCAATCTCAACATCAATGACAACTGATTTCTCTGATTCCTTATATTCGTCCTTACGTAATAAGGACTCTTCATTAAACCTGACATCTCGACTAATTATGATTTTATGAGTGACCCAATTATACATCTTGTATCCCTTCACTTCATCAATATAGCCATAAAAGTATACTTCTTCGCCATTTAGACTAACTTATCTCTCTTAACTAATGGTACACGAGAGTAAGCATCGCAACCAAAAACCTGAAATGTGAATAATCAACATTATGACCACTTTATATTTCTTCTGGAATCTTACTGTCATCGGTGTAGATGGGGATCGATTCATCAAGTGACAAGTAGTGTTAATGGCCTCAGTTCATAATGCTTAGTTCAATCCAACATTACTCAACATGCTTTAGGCTCTCTCCAATAGAGTCTGATTTATTCATTCCATTACACTTTTTTGTTTAAGTGTATGTCCCATTGTATTGTGCTTTATAATTTCTTCATTTTTACAAAACTGATTGAATTAATTACTTTGAAGTAGATTCACATCCATTGTTTGTCCTTAAAACATTCAGTTTGTGTCATGTCTACATTTCAACCATCGCCTTTCAGACTTTGAATGTGGTGAATATGTTAGATTTATTTTTGAGAAAATAAACCCACACTTTTCTACAGTAGTCGTCGATAAATGAGACAAAAAATAATTACCCCCATCTAAAACAACGGGTGATGAACATTATAGATCTAAATGCACATAATCTAGTATATACTTATAAACATCTTTCCAGTTTTAAAAGTTAGCTATGATTATTTACCATATATACAGTGCTCAAACAAATGAAAATCAACGCTTTTAAATACGGGAATCAGAGAACGATTAGAAAGTACCTTCATACTGTGCTTGCTTATGTGGCCTAGATGTGCATGTCATAAACGTGCCGACATGGACTCTACTACAGACATTGTAGCTTCAACTAATACAGTATTCCCAATCAACTTGTAAAGGTTGTTATTTTACTACACTTTCACTACTATGAATGCCCCTTTAGAAATTACTTTAAGGACTCAATCAAACCTGTAAACTTACACCCAAGTGCCTTAAATGCCCTTAAGAGATATCAAGTACTTGCCGAGGTCCAGAATGTGTCTCACATCTATTATAATATGTTCAACTCCATCGAACATTTTGATGTGCACTAAACTGATTCCACTCACCTTATAGGCAATGTCATTGTCCATAAAAATTTGTCCATCATCACACTCAATCGATATAAGTGATGAACCAATCCCTGTAATTAAAAGTCATGTGGTAACAGGCCCTTAAATCCAAAAATCCAGTCATTACTGAGGTAACATGATTCGGATGGAGTCAAGACATAACCACCATCAACCTCCTCACTAGATTGCACTGTATTGTCTACCTGCGTTGTATTCTCATATTTCTCTCCTTTTTGTGCCTTAGGATTCTAACAATCCTTTTCATGTGTCCTGTCATCCATCTAACATTTCACCTTGCATTTCCCTTTTGATTTAGATCTAGACAAAGAATTTCTTTTTCTTTTTCTTTTGTTCAGAATTCCTTTCCCTGGCAACAAACTCATTTATAGAGGTATCATCGCCACTATCTTTCATTCTCAACTGCTTCTTACGAAGGGTTGAGATGACAATTTCAATATCGATGGTATCCATATCATGAATCAGAGTGTTCACTAGATTCTCATAAGATGGTGGAAGCAAATTAAACATAATTAAGCCTTAATTTTTTTCTTCGATCTTAATACCCACATTCCTCTATTTATAAAGCAATTCATTGAATGTGCTCACGTGTTCATTAATATCAGACCCCCTTTATCATCTTAAGATTATAAAACTGTTTCTTAATATACAAACGACTGCCAAGGGGATTTCTTCATGTACAAACTATCTAGTTTCGTCCATATCCCTGTGGTGATCTTTTGATCCAGGACATTGTAAAGAACGTTGTCTACTAGATACAATTGGATCAAGATTTGTAGCACTCTCATTAAGTTCATCTCACTCTTTATCACTCATAAATGCAGGAAACTTTGCCTTACCAAAGAGAGCATGTTACAATCTTCGTTAAACTAAAAAGCCTCTCATCTTCACCTTCATAGTTCAAAATTATTTCTATCAGTGAACTTTTTTGTTTCCCACCTCACATTAAAGTCATTCGTCGACATATTTCATATTAGAACTTGAAACCCCAACGTTAGCTTTGCTGCCACTTGTTGGGGATCATGAGGAAGTAAACCTAAATTCAATCACACAAGGAGAAATCAAACACAAAGAAAAGCACATAGAGATCACACAATTTTTATATGAAAAAACTCTCACGAGAAAAAACCAAGACACAAAGCAACAAACAATCCACTATGAAACGATATTACAAAAGATTGATGGACTTATCGATCCAAACAACTCCAAAATCATTTTTCAAAACCCTGACTTTGCTCTGAAATACGTTAAGAACATCTTAACATTCAATTAGAATACCCTAATTCTGATTACACCTAATATATATACTATCACAACAAGAATTAGAAATAAATTGTGCACTAATGCAGTTCTGAGAGCATCACCGATGGGACCTTTGATGACATCGACAACCATCAAAGACCAATCAATGACATCAAATCCACCTTCACTGACATCGAATAGCAACTCCACGACTATCCAATGAGCAATTGAAATTTTTCTGAATTTTGTATATGACATTGACATGCCCTTGGTTTCAATCAAATTAAAGACTTCTACTGCACGGAACATTTTACATGTGTTCTTCGTGCGCACCACTCAGATGTCCCACATGCTTTTTAAGTTGGGCGGTGTGGGGCTCGTTCGTAGGTTCTGCCGGATCTGGTACACAAAGGACAACTCAAGACGCGGAAACACGTATTCCCTCCTTCGTGCGATTCTCAACACATGACCATCTTTATATCACCGGACTGGCATTCACACGATTGGAATCTCATTACACTTCAAGAGATCTGGCATCCACTGTACACGTGGACTGGTTCTACATCAATTCAGGCTGTCCACAAATGTGCCAATTGTAAATCAAGCAAGATCCAAAACTTATGTGGAATGTACCATCCTGACCATTCAATTTTTTTATGCTAATGAATTCACACTATTGACCATTTTTACTTTCCAACCGTCCATTCAATCGAACTGATCAGATGGGCGATCATTAATTTCACTGATGTACCACATCCTTGTGTGGCCAACAATTTGGACCGCCATGATTAACCTCCATAAGCCACATGTACGGTGGGGTGGACTTGTGCGTGAATATGATCATCCATACTCTCTCATACAATGGTATGATTCCTCTTTTAAAAAAGAAAAAAAGAAAAAAATGCATCACAAGTCTATCTAGAGTCTAATAAAACCATAAAAAATAGTGTAAATAACTTAATGATATCTGACATAAAACTAAGGTCTAAAAGATTATTAAAAAAGCAAGCCATCTATAGGGAGAGGAAAAATAAATGGTGTTGCTATAGTTGTATTACTCAAGTCCTGTTCCCACTCTCTTGCATTAAATGCCCTTCACATGGCTCTCTAATCTAATCTTCTATTCCAAGAAAAACAGCACTCAAATCCTAGTTGTCATGAGCTTGCCGAACTGTATTCTATTTCATCCCATTATTTAAAAAGAAAAAAAAAAAATGGTAATGGAATAAGTTGATACTCTGAAAGAGTATGACAATCTATACACATGCATACAGCCTTTGTATACATAGCTTATGAGAATTTCAATCAAAAGTGTCCAAGTGATGGGCCCCAGTCTTGATGATGAATAGCCAGAAATTCACATTTATTGGATGATGCTAAACCTATAAGCAATGGACATTTATACGTTGAATTTTGACTGTAGATTTCTTATTTGTTTGGGTAGGTAGGTAAGACTGACTCGGACCCAAGATCTCAATGTTGAAGCCAGCAGCGCCAACCATCTGCTGGGTATGTTTCATTTTAACCATTGATTTAATTGCTACGAAGTGGATGGTCAGGATCACCCATGGTTTTATGACTCGGATTCTGTACCGCTGGATCCAGTTAGATACATGAGTCACTCTCCCAAGTCACACCCAACCGACTTTGGCGAGTCATGACTCGACTGGAGACCGAACCAGTCAATCTGAGTAGCTGAGTCAAAAAAACCATGGGACCACCCCATTCAAAACGCTTTCTGGGTTCTGTCCATCTCCAACGGGCCAAGTACTTGAACGGTTCGGATTGACTTAAATGCATACCAAATACTGTATTGGCTACGTGCATGTGCACTGACTGGCAACCGTACGAAAGAATCAACTGATTTCTCTAAAAAAATAAATAATAAGGAAGAAGGTCTTAGAGTTGAATTTCTATGGTAGTGTTTTAAACCTCAAAAACGCGTAGGTAGAGCCCTAAGCACAAGGAGAGTTGAATAAAGAAAGGAGGAAAAACAGACATCTTTTGCAATCTCACAAGAAAAACATGAGAGCTTCCAGTGCATGCATTCATTGCTGGCTGTGGGAAGATTCGATTCGGTTGCTTGGTTTTTCTTCCGACTTAGACGGTGGATTAAAATTTCCAATCGGTGGTGATTGTTTTGGTCAGGTCTAATATATGGGGTGGACTTTGTTATTGACCATCCACACCGTCCAATGCATGGTTGAAAGACTTGCCGACTCGGGCCAACTCATCTGGTCTTGAGTTGGGGTGAACCCACCCAACTTAGACAAGTTGAGGTGACTTGTGGTGTCAAACCGGATCAGGTTCTACTGAGTCTGAGTCGATTCGGACGATTTATATGGGACAAGTCTTAAAACGATGGTCCAATGTTTTGAATGTCTTATAGATGGATTTAGTCTAAATTTTCCACCGCTAAGACTTGTCATGAATTGACTTTTCTCTGGCCCATGTTTATTAGACTTGGATTGCCTAGTGTGGAACGCAACGCCATAGTCATTATATCATGTTGATGTGGCAAAGCTCCTTGGGCCCACCATGATGTATTAGTTATACGCACATTGTCCATCCTCGCTAGGTCATTTTAGTGCATGAGCCTAAAAATGAGATGGATTGAAAGCTCAAGCTTGAGTAAGGGTGTACATCGAGTCGAACCGAGTTGAGCTAACCTCGACTTGGTCACCAGGCACACCCAACTTGAACTCATCTCAGCTTGGTGATCGAGCCAACGTCTCCAGCTTGACTCTGCTTAATCAGCAATTAGACCAGTTCGAGCCGAGTTCGAGCTCTGACTTTCGAGCCGAGTTCGAGTTATAGTTTTCAAGTTTTCAAGTTTGAGTTCAAGTTTAGTTTTCGAGTTTTCGAATTTAAGTTCGAGTTTAGTTTTCAAGATGAGATCAAGTATACGACGTCGGAACTCGGAAGTATCGAGTTAAAATTATAATTTTACTGCATACATTTAATAACACAATAAAACATAAAATAAAACATCAAATACAAACTAAAGACTAATTATTACTGTAGAGGAGATTCGTCTGCCGAGCTCGAGCTGCTATCATATTCTTCATATACGTACTCATTCACCTCTCCCAAATCAAAAAGTGGAGATAGCTTTTTATCGTCTTCTTATATAGTTTGAATTAGATTTTTCAAACTTTCTTTGTGAGTAAATTTATATGTAAGTTTCTAACGCCCTGTAAAACGCACCGAAGACTGAAGAGAAACTTAGATGAATTCTTACTCTTCTTCTTTTTAGTTGTGCAACTTGAACCTACTTTGACATTATATTGTCTTAGAGGACATCGTTGATGTGTAAAAGCCTCTTCCATACTACGTTTTACGGCAAGTTAGAATTATTCTTCTTCCAATACTAATAATTTAACTTCCTCCTCTGCCTTAGAAAGTTTGGATACGAGAGTGGAAGGTTTTTTATTCAAATCAATAAGTGCTTGGAAAAGAAGTTGGACTTCTTTTGGGGCTTTATGACACAATTTTGCATCTTCACCCCGACAAGATAAATGTAACCTAAGCTGATTAGTTTTGTTAACAAACTTGGCTCCACATAAATAATACAAAATCTTCAACTTTTCAGACTTTGGAGAATGGACTAAGGAATCATAGTCTCAAACGTTGGTCAATGATTCACTTAAAGACATATCTACATATTGTGATGGAAAAATTAGTATTTTAGCAATAAAGAAATACAACATAAAATCAAAGCAATTTATGAATAGAAAAAAAAAACCATTAATGCATTGCACGTATAACATCCATCAACATAACATAAAAATAATAAAAGAGTACCCATTACATCATTTTCAAGTTTTAATAAATTAACAAAAAATGTTAAAATAACTCCATTCATGTTGCTGTTGTTTCATGTGTTACGGCTTGATTCAAAGAGAGTTTGTTTTGTACACTGACCATCAAGCATTAAAGTTTATTAATAGTCAGACTAACGTGAATCGTGTGCATGCTAAATGGGTTATATTTTTACAGGAATTCACGTTCGTTCTAAAGCACAAGTCAGGTCAGCAGAACAAGGTGGTTGATGCACTTAGCCATCGTGCATCACTACTTGTTACGATGAGTAACGAGGTGGTCAGCTTCGACTGTCTCAAGGAGCTGTATGCCGAGGATGGGGACTTCAAAGATTCTTGGATGAAGTACCAAGAAGGTCACCCCAGTAACCTTCATATACAAGACGATTTTCTCTTCAAAGGGAATCGATTGTGTATCCTCCAAAGTTCTCTGAGGGAGTAGATTATTCAGGAGCTACATGGAGGTGGCCTCGGAGGACACCTGGGGCGAGACAAGACGCGAGCTCTTGTGGAAGAGCAGTATTACTGGCCGTAATTAGTACGTGATGTCGGAAAAGCTATACAACGTTACCATATTTGTCAGACCTCCAAGAGACAATCTCAGAATATGGACCTCTACACCCCGTTACCTGTGTCTAACGGTCCTTAGGAGGATTTATCAATGGACTTCGTGCTTAGTCTCCCACGAACACAACGCGGCATGGATTCGGTGTTCGTAGTGGTAAATCATTTCTCCAAGATGGCGCACTTTATCCTATACAAGAAGACCCTCGATGCAACACATGTGGCGAATCTATTTTTCAGGGAGGTCGTACGGCTACACAAGGTCCCCAAGACCATTACTTCCGATCGTGACACGAAGTTCATTAGCCACTTTTGGCAGACTTTATGGAATCGATTCGATACACCACTTCAATTCAGCAGTGCTTACCACTCACAGACTGATGGGCAGACCGAAGTTATGAATCGCACGTTGGAAAACCTCCTTCGCTGTATTTCAGGAGAAAAACCGAAGCAGTGGGATTTGGCCTTGTCTCAAGCAGAGTTTGTATTCAACAATATGGTGAACCGCTCGACAGAGAGATCACCATTCCAAATTATCTACGGACGAGTGCCTCACCACACACTTAACTTGGTCTCTCTGCCCAAGCACCCAGGCACGAGCATTGCAGCAGAACACATGGCAGACAAGATCATGGGCATCCATGCAGAAGTGCAGACCAAGCTACATGCCTTGAATGAGAAGTATAAGGAACAAGCGGACAAGCATCGACGACAAAAAGTGTTCGAGGTGGGCGACTGCGTTATGGTCCATCTGCGCAAACAGAGATTTCCAACTGGGACATACAACAAGTTGAAAAATAAGAAGATTAGACCGGTACCAATCATCCGAAAGATCAATGACAACACTTATGTTGTTGATCTCCCAAATGACATGGCAATCTCACGGACTTTCAATGTCACGGACCTAACCGAGTATCATGAACCAGAGCATGACAAGAACTCGAGGACGAGTTCTTTTGAAGTGGAGGAGACTGATGTAGAGCGGGTCGCGGACAGTTACATGGCCAAGATGGATCAGAAAAGGCCCGGTCAACGACAGAAGTGATCCAAACCATCGAACCTTAAATCGGGCGTATCTTGCAATCCGGAATGAGTTATCTGACGTAAAATATATGATTTTGGGGTAGAACGAGCTACTGAAGCCAACCAATCCCACTACGTCGGGTTACGCAGCCCGGAATTGCGAAAAACCCCTGGATCGACGGTCGTTTTCCTGTTTTAATTTCGTTTTTACTATAAATAGTAAGTTTTAGTTTGATTATAACTCTTCATCCGTCAGGCTTTAGGAGTTGCGCCCAACGTGAAAAGAGCTTAGAATAATTAGGAGAACGGTTTGGTGAAGCCAAATAGGACACTTACTATTTTTGGCTGAAAACCTTGCGCACTAGTAGACATCACAACCGTCTATAAATAGTAAGTTTACTATTTATAGTAAGTCGCGGATTCTAGGAGTTTGAGTTGTAGTTTGATTTTAATTTCTTTCCCATTGCTTGGTACCTCTATTTAAAGGGTTGTGAACTCATTTTTATTCATGAATTAATCAATTTCGAATTTCTTAAAATTTATTTCTATTTTCTGCTTTCTTTCCTTGTGGATTCGAGAAGTCTTTATGAGGAGTCCAGAGAAGCACCGTGGATTCGGAGTAGTTATCCTCATCACGTTCATCCCTGCGTCAGGATATAAAACGGATATCATGGTGGGCCCACAAAGATTTGACACCAGCTAGCTTGTTGATGTTTGGATCACCAGCCAAAACCTCGTCCCTTATAACAGGTTGGATGACAAGTAAACATCATGGTGGGTCATAGGAAGGTTTCAGCATCATTGTCCCTGCTGCTTTGTGGTGTGGTCTACTCCATTTTTGAGCTCATGCCCTAAAATGATCCGGCAAAATCATGCCCTAAAACGTTTGTGCTGCTTTGTGGTGTGGTCTACTTCATTTTTGAGCTCATGCCCTAAAATGATCATCTGGCAAAATCATGCCTTAAAACGTTTGTGCGGTGTTCTACCCCATACAATCCAAGTCCATATGTTGAATGTACAAAAGCTAGGGCGATTAATTGAACAGTTAAGATAATCCAAACGTTTTGTCTTTTGGGTCATGGTCCATTCAAGATGTGGACAGGCTGGTGTTGAATAGGATGGTCCATATTCGACATGCATATACACTTCCGAGGGACAATCGGATCATATATGTACCCCATCCTACCTAACGATCCACGCATTTGATGATCTGTGACCATCAAATAGATGTCCTACCTCATGGGTGGGCCCATTCCAAACATATATTTTGATGTGCCACACGGCCATATCTCTAGAAAGTTATTGTTAACCGTTAATCACAGCCAAAATGCGAGCAATTCATGGGATGGTTCGGATCTTGGACTTGGTGAGACGCTATAGCCAATCAAAGACGTGTCCCATCTATTGAAAGGTTTCGACGGGCGAGATCTTGCTTAAAGTCATTAAGGAATGGCCCATAAATGAACCCCATCTGACTTACATGCATACCATATTTCATGCAGAAATGATAAGGGAAGTTTCAGGTGATTTGGTGCACAAAATACCTCATTGGCAAATGTGGAAGTATGCATAATTGCTTGGGCATATCAAGCTTGGACCAGCCAACCTTAGTTCTACGGCTGTCAATGGTTCAAACTCAGGCCAGGCAAAATTGAAATTTTGAATAGGCCTAGTGTCAACCGTTCAAAATCTAGGTCGAAGCTAACCCGGGCCTGGCCCGTTGACAATGCTACGCCGGTCACGTGTCGCTTGGAGACTTTTAGTGTGTCCAAGGAACGAATTTCTCAATGATATACATGAGGCCATGAATCAAAGTCAATATCAGCTTACCATCTTTCGAAGAAGAAGAAATACATGTAAATTGATATGATAGCAAACAGTGGATAAGTAGCACTTTAACGGGCCTTTTCGGTGCAACGAAGTTACAAACGGTAGAGCAGTCAATTGTAAGTAGGCAATTCTTGAAATTCATAAATATTTTGTTTGATTGATATCATAGATTGAAAGCCATAAATATTAATGTTTATAAATATCCAGTGTTTGATTGATAGACTAAATTTTAAATTTAAAATAAATAAATAAATAAATAAATAAAGAAGAAGAAGAAGAAGAAGGAAAGAATACTCAAGAGTGGGCCTTGTGTAGCCATTAGGCCCACTTGTGAGACTTCTAATGGGTGGGTCCACAAGATGCATGCACAACAAGATCCCTTTAGGACTTGGACCACTAGGGGTGGCAATGGGTCAGGTCGGCCCATGGGTCAATTGACGTAGTGCATTTCTCAATTGGGTTTTGGGCTCTGGGCATTGTCTTGGAGAGAGGCTCGGTCAAATAGACATGTCTGTGAAGATGCCGATTACCTGCACTTGGACAGAAAGATCCTGTGAAGCTTTACTATTCGCTGGGATTGGCTTTGGGCCTTTCCAGCGCAGCTTAGGTGAAGGGCGAAGAAGGCCTCCTTCGAAAGGGGCCCGAGCCATCAATGAGATATCACTCTAGAAGAGTTAGAATTCTAACCTTGTGTAAGGACTTACATTCCAAAGGACGGTCTCAGGTAGATAGTTTCTACAAGTAGTGAGTCGCCTTGCACAGGGAAATGTGGCCTTTTTAAGCAATGGACAGGTTGAACCTAACCCACCCATATTGGTTAGTAATGGGTTAATGCTAGATCATCCAGCCTGGCTTGAGTGAGAACCCGAGACAAAATAATAGAAGAAAAGTATAGGTACACACATGATGTATGTATGTATTCGCTAATATGTACGTATGTAGAGTATATGCATTTATTTACCCAAAAAAATATCCATGTAATTACACTAATGGGGATGCTTTTAGCCTCATAATTCTGTTATGAAAAATTGAGTTGGACCATCGTGAGTCAGTCTAGCCCGATTCAATTACGATTACATGGGTTGGGTTGGGTTGGTTTAGGCTTTAGGCTCAATGAAGTTTAAGTGGTTGGGTCTGACTATAAGGTAAAATCTTGTGGCTCAGGTAGAGGATGGTGTATCAATGTATATTGAGAGACTTTAACACTTCCCTGGACGTAACTCACACCATAAACGGTTTCTCACAACTACTTGCTCTAAAAGCTCAAGACATTAGAGGATATTCTATCAATGTATATCAAGAGACTTTAAAAATCATCAGATAATCAATCCCTTACATGTTTCATATACTAGCAACCCCTTAAAATCATCATCCTGTTGTTACCTCAATTCCCACTCCTCACATGAGCAAGGCCATCCGCCACTGAGTCCATCTCCCTCTATGTTTGAGCATATGATTTACCAATGCAAGCTCTTTCTTTGTCTCCCCACATACATGCCAAAGCAGCCATAAGATGGCAGAGTTTTACTCAAATCCCATCTTCTCAAATAGTCCTATTGGAATGGTGTACCTAACGAAAGTATTTCCCATGTCCACTTGTCATAAGTAGTTATAGTACGCATAGCCTCATCGTTTGTGCCTTCAGTTGTTTTTTCTACCATGCAAGTTAAAAGACTATGACTGATGACATGCTCAAAGAGTAAGAATCTTGTCTTGCTCTTCCATGTGTCAAAATTTATAATATTTAATTTCTATTTTCTAAAAATCATCGCTTATATGTTTTAAAGTCATCTTCACAAATCCATGATAATGTAGAGGATTTGTACTGTGTACACACAAAAAGAAATCAAGATTGCTTTCAATAACACATGACTGTTGTTAGCAACCTGTGAGCATTCGACCAGATCCATAATTGTAAATTCTTAGAAAAAGGCTCTACATCTCATTCTCAATTATTCCAACCATTGGACCATCGATCTGACCATTGATCTCTTTTAGTGCTTGATATTTCTCAAGATGGCCTATTAGAGGTCCAACGAGATGGGCTCTTAATGAGATCATCGTGACACAATCCTCACGCTTGGTGAAGATTGGGGTCCACACTTATGCAGTTCGTACGGAACTCGTGAGAATTTTTTGAGAACTCATCACGAGTCCAAAATTTGAACAGTCCACGTGATGCATCACCCCATGAAACCCCTGTGGCCCAACTTTTACTTCGATCCAAAACTTTGGTGGGCCATGAAAAAAGAAAACATTTTCCTCCCTTGATTTTCATCTCTCTTTGTTATGGCCCACCAGATTTTTAGATCACGGTGAAAATTTGTCCCTTGAGGTTTCATGGGATGCCACATCACATGGGCTAAGGAGATAGTTTTGTGGGGTCCACTGATCATGATCTTATACCATGCAGCCATTATGGACCACTACACATCATGACCATATAAAGTGTTGTTATTCATGCCTAATCATTTGTGGGCTCATCATGGGGTGATTTTGAGAGTAGTGATTTTTGCTCGTGGGTGGGGCCTATATACACCATCCAACGTACTGAGGTTAGAGTGGGGCCCACTATATTCACTTTTAGTTTGTTGCCTCTACAATAGGCAGCATACGTATGAAAAATCACTGATTGGGTATAGATGGGGCGATCAAGGTCGTACATCTTTGCCAGAGAATGGGACCAATCGTCCAGTGCTCATTCACAACAACAAGCATGCTCCGGCCCCTTGTATCAACCTCAAATGGGCTAAGCTCATTGTCTTTCTGCGATGATGCTGGCCATGAAACTGGACGGCATGATCATCTCCAACAACAATGGATGAGCTGTGGGCGCTACACGCAACGGGCATCCACCGTCCGAAGTAAATATAATCTTCTCTAAAGAACTGAAATCGAACCAAATCTACAACTGAACAAAAATCAATTCATCCTAATTTCTAACCGCTAGTCGTAGACCATTAACTGTATCATACTTAATTGAGCATATTTGATATTATTCCGATCGTGATCCATAATTATCTATTTTTGAGGTTGAAATGATTTTTTCTTAGGGCTTATTTGATTTTTTAGCTCTACCATAGTTACCTACCATGTAAATGGGTAGTAATTATTTACCTAGGTAATTGCCACATCTTTCCCAAAGCATATGTCACAACTTACTTTTTTAACACTTATATCGAGAAATTTACAAAATCAATGTGGGGCCCATTGTGATGTATGTGACTTATCCACACCACTCATTTGTTAAGCCAACTGAATTTAGGGCATGAGCAAAAAAATGACACAGATCCAAAGCTCAAGTGGACCACACCACAGGAAACGATGGGAATTAAATGCCTACCATTGAAGACTTCTTGGGACCCTTAAAAGTTTAGAATCAAGCTGATATTTGTGTTTTCCTCTTATCCCTGTCCGTGTGACCCTATGAATGAATTAAATGATGGAAAAAACTCAATGTGGGCCCAGTGAAGGAAACAACTTTCAACGGTGGATGAATTAAGGCCACTGTTTCCTTTTGTGTGGGCCATTTGAGTGTTGAATCTGCCTCATTTTTCGGCTCATGCCCCAAAATGCTCTAATAAAATAGATGGACGGTGCAGATATACTATATACATTAGGGTAGGGTCCACAGATTAAAGTCAACACTTTTGTATCAATTTTAGAGGTGAAATTACTCACATTTTCAAACAAAGTAAAAAAAGTAATAATTACTTATTTACCAGGATTTACCTGTATCATGGAAAATTAAACAAGCCCTTAAAAAACTGAATTAATTAAAGTTCATTGAAAATATTAACTATAATAATATATAAACATTTTTAGAAAATAGTTCATGATAAAATTTGATCGTTCATTCGATCAGACACCTTAGATAAATCTCATGTGCATTATTACCATTGGGCGATCATTTATGATCTTCCTATTGGAGTATCTGCTTTGGAAAATCAACATGAGCATTAATCCACTAGCCATGTGGATGGGATGGGGTTGATCTCAGTCATAAATCATGATAACCATGGGTCTCATGTGGCTCCATGTGCTTGAGTGTTTAGTGTCACCTTGAACTCATATGGAAATGCGTTAGTTGAAGAGTGACTCATCTACTAATCTTTGAAAACTTATAAGATTGAACATGATAGTCATTGATTAAGGAGAGTTGTGGTCAATGGATTTTTGAACCCTGTTTGGATCATAACCGTTAAGGTACATAAGACGTACCTATGGATATTTTATAAGACGTACGATCATCCTGTGTTAGGGAACTAGTTTAGGTTAGGATGAACAGTCTCCACCATTGGGAGCCAACTTAGTGTCGATACCCACATAAGAGTATGAGTGTACTACGGATATAGGATTCAAACTATGACCTGTGGAAACTTACATTAGTTGGATTGAGATTAAGTCATTGATCTTAGGCCCATTAGCCTAATTAAATAATCACGTGACTAAGACTTAATGTTGCTTGAAAGATGATTAATCCTTAAATCTAAGGACGTGGGGGTCACAATCTTAACTAATTCACTTTAGGGCTTGTTTGATTTTCTAGTACATTGGTAATTACTAAGTAAAAGGGGCAATAATTATTTCCTTATGCATTTACAACATTTTCACCTGTACTTGATTTGACTACCTACCTTTTGGATAGGAAACTAAAAACATTGCAAAATATCTGTGAGTCCCATTGTGAAACATTGCTTATCCACGCCGTTCATCCATTATGTCAGATGAATTTATAACATGAGCTAAAAAATGAGGCATATCCAAAACTCAAGTGGACTACGCCATACGAAAAAGGGAATCAAACACTTATCATTGAAAACTTCTTAGGGCCAATGTTTCTTTTGGTGTGGACAACTTGAGTGTTGGATCTTCTTCATTTTTTTGTCTCATGCTTCAAAATATTGTGATAAAACAGATGGACGGAAAGGATTATATTATATACCTCACTATTGGGTCTAAAAAATTAAACTAGTTCTTTTGAGCTGGTTTCCCATGCAAAAATTCAGATGAATTTTCAAACGGGTGAAACGGTAATAATTATTCATTTACAGGGTATTTACACCCGGTTTGAAAATTCGAACGGGAGACTACAGCATGGGTAGTAAAAGTTGATGTGGCTAGGTATTTCCATAAAGAGCCGTTGATTATTGCACAAGCCAACAAGGGATCTAGTGACTTTTACTTAATGACTTGTATATGACCAAGTCTTATTAGATCAAAGACTCACCAAGTGATTTTTCTGCTAGACACAATACTAAGATGTTTAGTCAGCTTCTTAAATATTTTTAACTGTTGAAGTTTTATTTTAATTGTTAAAACCATTTTAATCGCACTTAATAATGATTTAATGGTCCACTGTGTTTTCAATACAGAATATAGATATTTGGTCAATAGTCATGACAGTGAAAAGATTAGATCATGAGTACATGCATAGATGAGGCAGATTGACAAACTTCTTTCACAGTAGGTTACACTGAAGCATATAACATGTGAAGTATCATACTAAATGCACTTATGAAATTCTAATCCCTCCTTATATGATCATATTCCAAGGGAGAGTTATCACGCCCCAAAATTCGATACCCGAGTTGGCCATACCCAAACCTGAATTCCAAGACAATGAATTGTATTTAAACAAAACACACATCACAACCCACATCGTTTCCATGTATTTTCAAGTCAATCATAACAACTAAAAGGAAAATAATCATTGTCATTAAATAAATTCTCACTAATCAATCCTTAAATATTTCATTATATTGATATTAGAAAATAATTAATAACAAATACAATGAAATTTAACTAGTCGTTAAATAAACAAAAAGGAAAGTCATCAATCTTGCCCAATTTATTCTTCATACACAAACCCTGCAAGACAATTTAAGCATGTGAGCGTGACAACTCGTAGGGTCACATCATTCTTAAAATTAAAAATTCTACACTGAATGGTAGAGTCATAGTGCGTAGTATCATAGGCTGTTAAGAGCCTCGCACCAAGGTTACAACTCATGTTAGTCTCATACCTAATGTACAAAGCGATTATAGGATGATAAACTCTTGATCTTGAATAGTCTCATACCTATCAGGGACCGTGGCCCACAAATGTGTGCACCTAGAATGTATTTACGCATTTACAATCTTGAATATAAAAGAGTAATAAATTAACATCAACGTATCACTTCGAGTAACGAAATAAAATAACTTATCTTAATCCTTTTTGGACTTTACCAGGGCAAAGCACCCATGTGTACATTCACTTAATCTTAAATAAAGAAAATACAGCATCCTAGAACATGAGTCATGGATAGAATATTCAAGTACGACATTCATCCTAGCCCACGAATGTGTACACTTAAAAATTCTTTAGTCCCATATCAGATAAAATGGGAATTGTAGATTAGTATATGAGCATTTACCTTTCATAGACTCTTATGAAATATGTTAATCTATGCCCGAGTTCGTATGCATGTGCAAGCCTAGTCCGGTGTGAGAATCTTGCCCGAAAACCTTTAACCGAGTGTATGCGCATGTGCATACCCTCGTATACGCACGCACAAGGGGGGAATCGAACCACGATTAGCTTAAATATGCCTCATTGAGTTGAATCTTGATGGGCTTGGTTTTGCCTAAATTTACAAATTATTTTTTTTATTCTCTTTTTTTATTGTGACCATTGGATGTGGCCTGCTTGATAAGGCCATTTCCATTATGCGAAACATGCATCCTTAATCGGGCATATCAAAATGTCGTAACGATTTTCTCTTAATGAGTTATTTTCAAAACATTGTAATCGGGTTTTTATAATGGAGGTTAAAGTTAGGGTTTCATTTATTTCAAAAAAATAAAAAAATAAAAAATCCTATTTTCCTACTTTTATAATCAAAATCTATTATTACTTTTTGGGCATTAAAAAGTTGGTGCATGGTGTTGTTGTTGGTGTTAGGATTCTTACAACCAGTGCAAACTGTGAAGAACCATTTGTTGGGTGTTGTATCCTCGAAGATAGCCGCATCGGTGACCTTCCGCACCGGCTCAATACACCAATGGGTGCAAACTATCTCGAATATAGCAAGGCTGCTATTTCAGATCATTGACGATTGTGTTGGTGTTAACATTGCAGATCTCTAGTGTAGGTGTGGAGTTCCTTTATTTTGTTTTATTATAGTCGAATATTTTTCATTTCCATTGTTGTGTTTTCAACATAGGGCATATGAAAGTTGTTTAGTTTTTTTTTTTTTAAGGTAGTTGGCATGTGGATTAAGTGAAAGTATGTTAATATGCCTTCGTACAGTATCCCACATGTATACACATGCACATACATACGACCACTTTTGCTTTATGTTTTGAAAAACTTAAGCTTTAAATTTCAAAGCCTAATCATTTATTAAAAAAATAAAAATAAATAAATAAATAAAAACTTTGCATTATAGCCAAGTTAATATGTGCAAGGAATGAGTCCATGTAGAACTCGGCTTCTTTCATAGGGATCCAGGCCTATAAATGAGAGAAACTTTTTGCCATCTCCATCCAAGCTCAATATTTGTAGGGATACATCTATTGCACACACTTATGGAAGAATTAGGGGGAAGATGAGCCAATGGCGTCAATACGTACAAGGACGTGTAATGATCAGAGCCATTTAGTATGAACTACATTCACATAGATGAGTTTCATGCATCGTTGGTTCATTCAATGGCTCAGAGTATGTGGTCTCTTTTAAAATTTGTAATTTTCTAGTTGATATTATTGTATACATATGCATTTCAAGATATATCTATGAAGCCAATATAGTATATTCAATTAAAAATGGTCCCTACTCATGGTTAGTAGTAGACTTGTGGGTTTCAACACCGAGGTCATGGGTTTGAGTACTCATGGTTCAATGGTAAACTCTATGAGTTTCAATAATGAGGTTGTGGGTTGGAGTATCCATGTGGTGTGTGGTAGGTGGGTATAAAATAAAATAAAAAAATTAACAATAATATTTTTTACTTAATATACAAGAAATGGTATATCATAAGCCCAAGAGAAGTAGAATGCATTAGAGCCATCTCTTCCCAAGACATATGGCAGGGTGACATATCAATTGGTCTAATATGTGATATCAAAATGGACGGGTTAAGTTTAAAAATATGTCTCAAGAGATAATCCTATCCATTACATTTTTTATGGTTTATCGTTTCTACCATTTACACATTGCTAACTCTACATTCGATAGTTTTTTATTTTTTATTTTTCAACAGTAATAAATTTTTGAAGATCATATGAAAAAGATTATCTAATAAGTATGATTTTTTAGATATAAACCATCCATCCTAAGGCACTGCATATGAGCGAACCTAATTTGCAAATCACCCTTCCACATGTAATCTACAAGATGGGTCTACCATATTCCAGTTCCTAAGGATCCATTGTATCATCTCCCTTATAGGTAAAACCAAGGCAGATCATTTGTAGGTTACGAGGTGGTAATTTGTAGTGCAGTTTTTTTACAATATCCTAGAGCAAGACGTGGCTCGAGCTCTGTAAGACCCACCATGATGTATGTGTTTTATCTACTGTGATGTGGTCCACTCAAGCCTTTTATCTACCTCCTTTTTCGGCTCATGCCCTAAAATAATTTGTCAAAATAGATGGACGACATGGATAAACCACAGACATCCAGGTGGGCACCATAGAGCCCCTGTTGGGACCGTCCATCTCCTGCTAGGTCCTATAAGGGGTAGTACCCAATCCGCACCTTTCCACCTCTAATACCAATTGTATGGTGAACTTCCACTGTGGACCTCTATGGTGGCAGGATTCATTAAGGCTCACCATGACGTATGTGTTTTATCCATGCCATCCATCCATTTTTCCAGCTCATTTTAGGACATGAGGCCAAAATCAAAGCATATACAAAGCTCAAGAGGACCAAACCTGTAGACACCCCAACCCGAAAGAAGTAGACCGTCGGTTGTTCACTAAGTGACAGATACTTGGTGCCACAAATCTTCCCTCAGGATTTTTGATAGATTTCTAACATATCTTACATGTTAAAAATCGCCTAGTATCCGTCGGTCGTCCATTAGCAGACCATTTCCAAGCTTATATAAATAGCACCAGCCCCTTGTCCAGAGGAGGAAGAAAAGTGGCAGGGATAATCTTCTAAAGTTTAGAGAGATTTATGTCAGTTCCTTAGCACATGCTTCCCAAATGACGAGGAAGTCTGCCACCTGGGGTGTTCTATAACTCCTACACTCATGCCTAGGTCCTGCTTTAGCCAATCGCAACAATCCAACAACAACAACAACAACAACAACAACAACAACAACAAAAAAAACTATCAACTCAGGAGTAGAGTTGGGAGTAGAGTTAAGAGTAGAATTAGGATTAGGGATGTCCAATTATCCTTTTTCTGATTCAAGAAAAGGGTATTTGACTTTCCTTTTCTCTTTCTCTGTAATGCCCCAAAATCCAAGGGGTCGAGTACATCCATGATCTTCGAATTCTAAGGTATCAATGATACATATAAAAATATAGTTTGATGATTAAATTAATTGGCATCAACTCACTTATTGAAATCTAAATGAAACAATGCATAATAACTCAAATTTGAATGGTAAAATATAATTAAACTAGTGTCCATATCATCATTTATATACAACTAATAACTTCAATTAATGGGAATCTCAAAATTAATGTCTAAAAGTAACTCCATAGCTTAATATTTTTGTATATGACTCCAACAATAAGTCTGAAGTAGAGGCCTGCCAAGTTATTCTTAGTCATCGATCACAATGACCTTGGTAATACCTACATACATGATTTTTGCTTGGTATTTTTAAATACTATCTCAGGTGGGAGTGAGTATTCAACTTAATGCTACCATTCCCTAAGTTACACATAATATCGACACAATTAAGTTCAGGTAATAGAGCATAACATCACAAAAACTTTACTAATCTACTTATTTAATGCATGTGTGCAAATACATGGATAGATGGTCCGGACAATTTTAATGTGGGGCTCTCTTGCCTACAACGAAAATGGGCTCTCTCGCCTACTATGCAATGGAGCCCTCTCGCCTACCACACACAATGTTAGGGGTCGAGTTAACCACTGGGGTTCTCATTGAACAACCCACACTTGATACACCCGTAAGAACTCATTCACATGAATATAAGATTACTTAGCCTTTATTAATATATATTTAAACAACAATATTAGTGAAGCCAAGTTGCCATAATTATAATACCATCCAAATCATCAACTTTATAAGTATTGGCAAATTGGCCATGACATAAAACAATAAAGTGATGGATCGTCACCCAATGTTCAATATCATCATAAATGAAAATAAAGTTGCCAAAGATTTGAGAGAACAACTCCATATAGCATAACTCATGGATTAGAAAATCCATAATTTTACACGTCGACCAAGAGTGCCACTATCGCGAACACCTAATTTTCAAATCAATACTATTTTCGGATCCTCACCCAATCAATGATGGTAAGCTAATCACCTCCATTGGTGCTCAAGACTTACTGTCAGGCTCTCTCGCCTCCGTAAGTCAGAGACAGCACAAACATAGTATCATAATCCACCGTTCCTGGCCCATGAGTTGTAACGAGTAGTTCATCGAATCATAGTTACAATTGGCTATGAATGGTGACCATATATCAATGATAATCATGGTATACTAGATTTGATCAGATGTGTGTCAATGTTCACAGAATAATGATTATCCCTAGATTAGACTAATTCAGTGGATCAATGGAATATATACTAGACTGACCTTGGGTGCAAAGTAGCCCATGAATAGCCCAATTTAGAGTTAGTAAGCCTTGTCCAGACTCCATCGATTGAACCAGTTTGCGGCAGCCAAGCCTAAAGTACGTGATCCATAATTCTAGCAGTTTTTTAAAGACTAATCTCAAACCAAGTAAGTCAATAATATCCTAATCAGGTTCATAGGCATAAATTAATCATATTTCATCAAAATTTTCACTTGGGCATTTAACCAAACACTTAGCATACCGAATGAACAATTTATTATTTCTACAAAATCAAGCCAAGATGAATACTGATTTCATACAATCTAATAAACATATTATTAATTCAACACATATAGTATAAGAATCACAACCATATAATAATTCTAACATTCATATACATATAATTTCAATCAACACATAAAATTCACCAATTTAAACCACCAGGGGCTGATAAAAGCTAACTTAGAAGAATAATCTTTACCGACAAATACGATTCCACATACTAACGATGTTTAGAGTATAAAATTTGAGGAAACCCCTAAAACCCCATATGAATTTCAAACAAAATTTAATTAGAACAAGAAAGACACATTTTCAGTTCCTTAAATCGAGTGTACGAAGTAAACTCACATTTGATTACTAAGAAACTATGATTGGATTGAAGAAACAACAACAGAATAGATGGTTTCCAGCAAAACCTTTAAAAAAACCCTAAAAATTATAATTCTAACCAAAATTCTCAAATAAATTTCATATATATATATATATATATATATATATATATATATATAGGTTTTCTTGAAAAATTGAGACAACTCCCAAAACTCACTCTTGGGTTCTGATCTAAATTATGTGATTCAAGGTACAATCTCAGACATCAGATTAATTTGGAAGGTCAAGCCCAATGAGACGAACGTATTCATATAGTTTTGTGATCATTGGCCCACCAATGAACGGTCTAAATCTCTTTTAGGCATTTCAGTCAGTTTTAAGGTGATTTAGGGAATAATATTTCATAGATTTAGGTAATAGGTTTATAGCGTGCATTATCAGATATAAGATGTAACTTATGAGTTACATTTATTCATGGATTTATGGTCTAAGTGTGTTTAATTGAGATCGCACGGTTCTTATGTTACAAGGGTAATTTAGTCAATTTGGCTTATAAACTTAGGGAAATCAAGATCTAAGCCGCTAGTTAAGTAGGTTCTTTGGTGGATCTCTATTCTGATTCAGTTACTTGGTTCGATTAGCGATGGTTTCCTTAAATCGTGACCTATAATTTATAAATCATAAGATTTAATATAAGATCATGGTGATCATGTGAAATCAATGGCTTTCTAAGGGTATCAAATTAAATTTGTACGGTTAGATTTGTGTATCTAATGATTCTACACAGTTCTAATGGCTTCGGGATTATAGAATCAAAATTTCATATACTAATTCCTAAAGTCTTTGAATCTTAATTTAGACGTGTGTAAATATTTTTGCCTATTAAATTGGAAAAGTTTCTAATATTACCCGAGTATATTTAATACTTGAGTATCAAAAAATTCGTACCATTGCATTCTCACATCTCAATCAATCTCAGAACGCGGTCCATTCCACACGTTCTCTTCTTTTCAAATATTTTTGTTTTACTAGATTAGCTATTATTTATATCTTATTATGCCAGCCTACCCAGGGTCTCTGCTCTGCGAAGCAAAGTTATGACCATTTGTCTTCTCTGTTGCATGTTTATTTTACTTTGATTGCCTGCCCATTGTCTTTCGACTTTGTGAAGCAAGGGTAGGAACTTTATCCTCTTTATTGCATGCATATCTTATTTTGATTGCCTATTCAGTGTTTTTCAACTTTGCCAAGCAAGTCTATGGCTCTTTTGCATTCTTTCTTGCCTATCCAACCCTCTTATATGGTTATATGAAACATGGTGGCACAACTAACCTTTCTTGTGCGCATGTGCACATACATGATTTCCTTAAAAATTGCATATCCCTTAAAGTAGAGTCTGCATGATAGTGTGGACGAGAGAAGGTGCAGAGAAGGTGCATACCATCTTCTTATCTCATAACTGAGACCCTTATCCAGGTTGCATGCCAAGCATCATGAGTCATTTAGGCCGAAGATTTTCACGACTCCTCAGCCCAATGCAAGTCTATGGGCTCTAACCAGCCACGGGCACACGGCAACCTAATCAGTCAGTGGCGACTCTAATTTTTAAATGCAGCATAAGCTAGGACATCCAAACAAATTATAAACATGAGGCCGTTATCATCCTAAAAGGTCAACCGCACACAATAATGAAAACACCGTACGGTGAAAAACAGTCTTCCTCTGCATCACATTCAGCCCAAGTAATTGCGTTGGGCGAGGGTGTTCACAACACCACATGATTCCACGTCCATATATCTCATCCATGTAAACCACATCCACAAAAGCGAGAAGAGTGGCTTTGGACACCAACGGCTAGGATGGCCTTATGGGTGGTGGGATTTCAACCATGAGCCCGTGGTTGACATACTCACCCCTATCAGCACAAGTGTCAACTTGCACGTTACATCGAAGCGATTGAAAAGGTGGACCCCACCATCAAAATCACTGCGACGGGCCAGTCACATCATGTGGGCCACACCAAACAAAGACTATGGACGATTTGCATCAGATCTGCCGATGATTGAATTCTGCCTACAAGCATGACCTGCTTGATGAGTGCTCCCGATGTAATTTTTTCACCAGCTAATCTTTATTACAGGCCCATCATCCATAGTATATGGATGTGCAAGGTAGCCCATATACATGCATGGCGTACGGTTATAAGATCCATGCCTTGACCAAGAAATCAAGCCATTCCACTCATCAGGTCCATGATAATTTATGGAACAAATGGCTGCCTGACAAAAACTTGGTGGATGATCATCATTTTTCAAATATTGTGGTTCGACCAAAGCATGGAACACCCTGGCTTCTGGTCCAGATCATTTATGTGGGTAGATCCATCTGATGGATGGCTTGGATCTTGTTCCAGGCAGAGGTGTAGCCCTGCCCTGTAGATGAGGGCTTGGACATGTGTAATATCTGTCAGTAGACTATTAAACTATTAGGCACATGGCCTACTAATAATATCCCAAAACAATTAGATTACCAATTACATCACTATAATTACTTTAATATGGTGATCAGTGCCGTCCAAACACTATTCATTTAAATCAACGGTTAAAAATCATTGGTTAGTTACTGGACATGATCTTGTGCTTGTGGCCCATCCAAAACTTGGAATTTCATCATTTTCGGGCAAAGTATATATTTCAGTGAGCTTATTACAACCGTTGTGTCAAACATTACATACATTCATTAATTAGAGATATTAAAGTTGATTAAGTAATTAAATTTAAACTCTTATAAATATACTATGCATAGTTACTTTTGGATTAAAGTTGATTCCCAATTCAAAGTGTCAAACACAATAGGAGAATTTCAAATACAGGGGTTCGGAATTCATACTCCCAAATGGGCCCTTAAATACACCTTCAATCCATTCTTCTATATCATTTTAGCAGATGAACTTAAAAATGAAGTAGATCATTTAGGGGTATGTCCATTTGAGCCTTGGATTTGCTTCATTTTTGGGCTCATATCCTTAAAACGATATGGAAAATGGATGGACTAAGTGGATAAAACTCACGCATCATGGGGGGGCCCACGAAGCCTTACCTAGACGGATTATCATCCAGGTGAACGCAGGACTTCTGGTTCAATGGTACTTGCTAACCACTCCCAATCACTTTAGGATTTGTCTTTTCCCTTTCTATTCTTTTTTTATTTTTATTTTTTATTTTTGCGTGCCCCCATGTGGGGGTGAAAAAATATAATATGGGAATAAATGTATGTCCATCCCTCGCCAATAAATGAATACATACAAACATACATGTGTATGGGTCTATGTTTGCGGCCTGTTATTTATTATTATTATTATTATTTTATTATTTTGGATGGTGGCCATGCCGGGTCATATCATATGGCCGAGCCAACAATAAGCCATGTAAGTGCGCCACCGTGGGTAGGATTGAACCGAGCCCAACCCATTTACTTAGCCTAGCCAGCTAGCCCACTACCCATTTAGCTCGGCTCGAACCTCCTACTGCATAAGTGCGTCAAGCCAGTTAACCGACGGCTAATACAACCCATTGCCAACCTAGCCACTAAAGCCGGGTAAATGCCCGGCCCATTAATATTAAATAGATCATCTTGAGCTTGGCTTACCTGTCGAGTAATTAGGCATGCAACCCTAATTAGGTGTGTGCGTGCGTAAAAAAAAAAAAAAAAAAGGCATGCAACCCTAATTAATCAATGGGCGTCATTCAGGCCCATATCAACCCATGGGCTATATATCAAACTCATCTAAATCGGATGGGACCCACACATTGCATTTCTTGATAGAAGTATGGCTGTTTGGCTAGTGTGAAAAGGAAGATTCTTCTCGAGACGACAATCACGTGCCAAACAAAAGATGCTTTCGACTTTTTTTCTGTACAACGGACAAAAACCATTAAAACTATTTCTCTTAAATGAGATAATGACTACTTTGTAGTCCATAGGATCACCCGAAACTATGGTTTCTAAGACCACATCAACTTAAGCCAGCAATCGAGCTGATGGACCTGAACCCATTTTAAGAATTTAAGTTAGGTTCAAGTCTCACCTTTCGGACCAGTTAAAAATCAGGTCAAGATAGCTTTGGGTCCGGTCCACCAACTTAGACACTTTTAAATTAAAATTGGGTTGGCCGAAGTCCCTTTTACAAGTGATGCTTGTGTAATCTAATTCATTCATCGAGTGCATTGAATCGGAGACCACCATGTTAAAACGTGCTTGGTCTTCTCTACCATTGACCTACGAGCTTGTACCCACCTGCACTCAAATAAAACTTACCTTGAAATCTAGGTGGAAGGGTTTGTTTGGGAGCGTGGATTTGGAACACATTGGATTTGAAATCCTCATTTTGTGTTTGGTAACCTGGATTTAGAATCCCTTATAATCAAAAAATAGTTATGCATAATATATTTACAAGAATTTGAATTTAATTATTAAATCAATTTTAATATCTCTACTTAGTATATGTATGTAATGTTTGATTCAATAGTTATAATAAGCTTATTGAAATATATACTTTGCTTGAAAATAAAGAAATTATAAGTCTCAAATGGGCTACAAGCATAGGATTATATGTAAGTGACTAACCAATGATTCTTAACCATTGATTCACATAGATAATATTTGGATGATGCATATCATCATATTAAAGTAATTATAGTGATGCATTTGATAATCTAATTGTTTTGGGGATATCATCAATGGGCTATATGCCTAGTAAATTAACAGTCTAATAAGTGTTACACATGCAACTTTTGAAAGGATTATTTAGATGTAATTCAAGTTTTCACCTTGGATTTGAAACCCCCGTTATTTTGTGGTGTCAAACCCACTAGGGGATTTGAAATCCCCTCAAACCACCCCTATAGACCAGATGGCTATGTGAAACTGACAGGGCCTGGGTCTTAAAAACAAATGGCCGGTTGAAAATTGTGGCCATTTTAGTTTTAACCACCCTCTTTTTAAAGCCATGATGGTTCGCTAATTGTCCCATCTGAGGGCGTTTATGACATGAAGCCAGCCTCTCGGACTACAATTTGGAGTAACGTACAGGCTCCTCGGCTTTTTTGAGTCATCCGATACTCCGGTAGAATATGAAACTTGATACGCATGGACTCGAAAATTATACATATATCACATACATTAACTCAAACCAATCTGGTTAAATTGCAGAACCCATTGGCTCTTAATCCACAGCCCAAAAACCTGATTGGTTGAGCAATCACAACCTTTGATTTGTGAACATTTGATCATTGAGATAGGACCATTGGATATATTTCATTTTAACCATTGACAAGGATAGTCAGATAACCGAACGGGCATAATTAAACTGGGACCCATAATTTAGAAAGTTTAATTTGATTGGATCATGTATCACATATGCAAATTTTAAGAGCATGAGTATCATCAATCACACCCTATCAGAGTATCAAAGTAATTTTCCCTCTCAATTTTAACATCAAATACCAAAAAGAGGCCCAGCAACAATCCTTTTGGGTCAACTTCAGTATGTTCATTCCACGAAGAACACTAGTTTTATATTCTAGAAAAATTAGAAAATCACACCGATTTTTTTTCGATTTAGATTTTAGTCCACCATCTCATTTTTTGTGGTTTGAGTCCAGATCCAATAATTCCAACGAAGAAAAACCACACCGCTTGATTTTATTTTGTTTTATTTATTTATTTTTTTTCATCCTGGGAATATTTGTGTCCGATTATACACCGAAACTCAGTGTATAACCTCCTTTAGGATCCATAATGGCCAATGCAATAACGCATCCAAACCATCCAAAAGATGGTCCGCACCATGATGATCAGATGATCCATTCATCATTTGGGTCAGGCTGGAAAAACAATGGACGGCTAAAATTGAGCCGAAGTAGACGTGTGGAACACCTGATGAGCTGATCCTTTGCATGTGTTCTCTCATCCAGCATTTTCATTTGGGTTAGCATTTGAGTCATTTTCGGTCCCATCTTTTAAAATCTAGGTCGTTCATTAGGTGGCCCACTCTACGAATGTGTGATTCATCGGATCCATCTCACCACTTAATTTTTATTTTTTCTTTCTTTCTTTTATGAGGGTGTACCAAATCAAGTGGTTACGATTGTCAAATGGGGCTTTTGTTGCAGAATTATCAATCACCTACACTGCTTCGGTGGATCTCTGATTGTGGGGCCATCTTGATGTATGTGACTTACATCCGTGCCATCCATCCGTTTTGAAAGCTCATTTTATAACGTGATGCGAAAAATGAAGCAGATCCAAATATCAGTAGACCACACCACAGGAAACAATGGTGACTGACCATTAAAAACTTATGGCAACAAAAGTGTCGGACTAAGCTGATATTTGCGTGGTTCATTCATCCAGGCCTTCGTGACCTTGTCAAATATGTTGAATGGCAAGGAAAAATTCTGATGGCCGACAAGGAATTTTTAACTATGATTATTGATTCACCACTTTTTTCTTTGGTGTGGTCCACTTGAATTTTGAATTTGCTTCATTTTTTGGATCATACCATAAAATGAGCGGTCAGAAAGGATGGACGGTGTGGATGTAAGGCACATATATCCTCACAGTCAGAGATCCACAGAAGCCACTTCCATTGATCACTCCAAGACAGGCCCAACGCGCATAGATCCATGGCCCAAGTGGTGTATATCCTCCTCTCTAATAGCTTCATTGAAGACCTCCTTTGGGTAAGTGAAATATTATTGAAGATTAGTCCATTAGATACCAATTTCAGGTTACATAACATCCGCTAGGTGGCCCACAAACTGGACGGTCCAGATCAATGATCTGAACCATACAACCCCATAACATAGGTAATTATACACAGATTCAGTGTATATGCTTGCATCCAAATGGATTTCTCTACGAATCCCATGACAAGTAGGCGGTTTCCGTGTCATGATGATAACGTACAAGCAAAAAGCCAAAAAACCCTTACTTTTTATGCGTTCTTTCTGGTGACCATATCCAGCGCAAAGTACAAAGGCGATTTGCGCGAGTATAGATTTAGAAGGCTGTTTTTCAAACACTTAGTGATATAGCATGTGTTCGCAAGATCAGAACCATCCAAAAGTGGGCCCATAATAAAAACTTTGTAAATAAATTTATCAATTTAAGTAATCATTAAATATATAAATTATTTATTGAAGGTTACAAATGAAAATCAACTGAAAAATTTTAATAGTAGGATTATGATAATCCAGACGGTTGAAAAAAATTGTTATTAATTTTATAGAATCCAAAATATGGGACTAATACGATGAACGTACCAGATCAGTGTTTAAGAACGGGAGTTGCGAGGATAGTCCTATTCAGTCTCCACTCGCGAGAAACTTCTTACAAAAATTTGGTCAAGATATTTCTCAGGATTTACAGGTAGGCAGGGCATCTTGACAGAGAGCACGAGGCCGCCACGCGCACCCTCCAGCCAAGCAATGCTGACCGTCCACGTGTCAAGAAATCGATGGCCCATCTGTAAAACCTAAGCCACTCATGCCACCCTCTTCGTCCTCTATATCTATCATCTTCCCACCACACCCTTCTTCCTCAAGAATCATCTCTCTCTCTCTCCCTCTCTTCATAGAAGCTATGTTTCTAAGAGCTGCTTCCTCTACCTTCTCTCTCTCTCCAAATGGAGAAACCCACCTTCATTTTCTATCTCCTTCTTCGTCTCCATCTCCTTCCTCTGTTTCCCCTGTTTTGAGCTTTTCGCGGCGAAAGATGGGGGATGGGATTGTATCGATGGCATCAAAGGAGGCGAGCAGCCGCCCTCTGACAGGTGTAATATTCGAGCCCTTCGAAGAGGTCAAGAAAGAGCTGAAGCTGGTGCCATCGGTCCCCCACGATTCGCTCGCTCGACAGAAGTATTCCAATGACTCCGAGGCTGCTATCAATGAACAGATCAAGTGGGTTTTTTTTTTTTTTTTGAAGTTCATTCTGTCTATTTTTTTCAAGAAATTTATTGGGTTTTTTTTTGGTTTTTTATCTCTCTTTTTCTTTCTTTCTTTCTTTCTTTCTTTTTTTAATGTAGGGACTCTGTTTTATTCTTGTTCTTTTGAATGCTTTTGTTTTGGCCACTTGGATTTTGATTTTAAGTTAAGAATTCAAATCCAAGATTTTGGTGGCTTTGGCTTTTCAATCCTGTGGAATCTTGAAATTGTGTTTAGTAACCTGGATTTTCAAAAAGGCCATTTCATAGAGAGGAGGAGAGGGATTATGATAGTTGGAGAGGATTGAAAATCCTTGGATTTTGTAACCCATCTTTGAGAGAAGAACTTGGATGGCAGGATTGAAAATTCACCAAAATCCAGGGTGCCAAACACAACTTGGATTCAAAGTCCAGGTTGAAATTTTAATGGTTACTTTCTGTTTTTCTAGATTTTTTATTTTATTTTATTTTGTATCGGTTATCTTTATTATTCAGACTCTGTTTTCACCTCTATTTCTTTTTCTCTCTGCTTGATTATTTTTCCTCAAACTCTTGTGGATAATCCTGTCTTGTACTTGTTGCTTTGATTGGATGGTTTTCTGGGTCTTTTGATTTCTATTTTTTCTATTTTAATTTTTGTCTGAATTTTTTCTTTCTTTCATTGAAAACCCATTTCTCATCTTACCTCTGTTTTTTGCATGGAGAAATCTTTATCTTTGCCTCTTTTTTTTTTTTTTTTTTCTGTGATGTCTGTAAAACCTTTAATACTTCTTTTATCTAATTCTACTATAATTGCAGTGTTGAATACAACGTTTCGTATGTCTATCATGCCATGTTTGCCTACTTCGACAGAGATAATGTCGCACTCAGAGGCCTTGCAAAGTAAGCATCAGAAAATCCAAAACCCGTTCCTTATATCCTTTCTTGCTGCACTGCTCGTTAAGCTGACATTCGAGCACTATAAATTTCAGGTTCTTCAAAGAGGCGAGCGAGGAGGAACGTGAGCATGCTGAGAAACTAATGGAATACCAGGTTCTTATCAGTCTTTTGTTGTTTTCGATACTCCTGTCTTTGATGTAGAATTTTGGTGATGGTTTTTTTCTTCTTTTTTTTTTTCAATTTTTAATACTCTCTGTCTAATCTTCGAAGAACAAGCGTGGAGGGAGAGTGAAGCTGCTGTCTATAATAATGCCTCTCACTGAGTTTGATGACCCCGAGAAAGGAGATGCCTTGTTTGGTAAGATTCATTTGCCAGCGCTTTCTTTTTTATTGTATTTTTAAAAAAAAATTATTTATTGAAATCCTGTCCACATATGTATGTAATCCATATTAATATACAAGCGCGCAACCTGAGAGTACTCGACTTAACTCGAGCAAGTGCATGGTTGGGTTAAAATAGTATCCTTTTCTTGTAAAATTAGGACAAAATGTAAACAAACATGTGCCTTGATGTATTTATTTATCTGTGTATATGTCCTTGCATTCATGCATATGTTTATATAGTTTGTACTAATACATGTAAGTAGGAATGAATCTACGTGAATACCCAGTTGTCTTTTTATGTATGTATGTATATGTTTTATTTGTGTATGTATGCAACAGAAATTTTTTTCCCCAGTTAATTGGGATAAGGCTTAGATTCATGATAATGAATTTGTATGGGAAGATTCATTTGCCTGCTTTATTTTCTATTGAAAATATAATCCATGCATGTTTGTACGAGTGCTCATATGCTAGGTGTAACTTGAGAGTACTAAAAACAAACTCGTTGAGTCAATATGAGTGCTCATATGCTAACATAGTCGGGTTAAATGGCATCTGTTACTTCTAAAAATCAGAAAAGAAAAACATTAACATACTTGATGTATTTATTATTCGATCTATGTTCTTGAATTTATGCATATGTTTGCATATTTGGTACTAATACATATACATTAGCAATAAATCTACATGAATACCTAGTTGCCTTTGTATGTATATATGTTTCTACTTTTTTATGCTTGTATGCAATGGAAAATTTTCCTGATTAGTTGGGATAAGGCTTAGATGATATTGATGATGATGTATGAAAGTGAAGTACAATGTAAACATGGTTTAGCTGAAAGCTTAACTTATCTTTAGGGGCCATTCGAATGCTCAGCCAAGTTCATCTTTTACCAACCCTTTCCGTAGGTTGCATGAAATGATGTAACCTACAAGAATTGTTTGCCTGAAATGCAAAGAATGGACTGAAGAAGCCCAATTTGCAGAATTTCCATCTGAGGTAGTCAATTTCCCAATTTTGACGGTTCTTTTGTTCAGTACACAAGTGCAACATGGAACACGTGTGTGATGATCCAAACCATTCATCAGGTCGTCATATTATTACGACTTCATAGCCTTAAACTCAGGCTGCTACACTATTTAGGCCATGAGCATTGCTGAATCTGAGCCATCTGCTGTCTTTAGGCCAATAATCATTCCATATGAAGTCACCCCATGCTGATATGTGGAGTGGGTGGGTGAAAACTGAGTTTAGCCTGGCATCCAAATGACTCCTTAGAGTTTGTTCAGTGGTTCAAATCTATGTTCTTCTTCTTCTTCTTCTTCTTCTTTTTTATCAGTCTGGGTTATTGAATCTGCTATGGGAGTAGGCTGTGAATTGATTCTTTCTGTAAAGACCGTAGTTCCACCAATCATATTACTTGTGGAGCCTTTCTTGTGGAAGACAACTGCATGTTTGGAGGATCACACCTCATGGATGGGGTGTGTTCTGAAAATCATGACAATTTTGGACATACTGGTCCAAGAAATCTTCGAGCTGAATGAATGTGAAGTGTCAACTGTTTCACTTTCAACCATCCAGTTGAAGGACACTCTTTGCATGGTCAAGATCGTCAGTTGACATGATTTCATGACCATAGCCTATCCAAAGTAGCCGATGTTGGCTTCACACAGTCACCCATGGTGGTTGGATGTGAGTCATGACTAATGCAATGTGTGCTCTTATGATGGGTGGTGCAAGTTGTGACTCATACGATGTGTGCTCTCATGATGTGTGGGTGTAGAGGTGTACACGAGTCGAGCCGAGCTTTGCCCAGCTCGGCTCGACTCAGCCAACTTGAGTCCTCAGCTCGTGCTCGGCTCGGCCTTCGAGCTTGGAACAACAGCTCGGCTCGGCTCGGCCAGGAGCTCGGTCTAGTTCGAGCTGAGTTTTCGAGTCAAGTTCAAGTTCGAGTCTTCGAGCCAATTTTGAGTTCGAGTTTTCGAGTCTACAGCCCACAGCCATCGGGCCAGTGGTGTCCGACTGTACCAGATCCATTGGGCCAGTGGCGTCCGACTATACCAGAGCCATTGGGCCACTGGCGTCCGACTGTACCAGAGCCACCCGGCTAGTCGTCACTAGTCGGATGGGTTCTGCTACATAGACGGATGCTAGTCGCCGTAAAAATGGAGAGAGAGAGAGAGAGAGAGAGAGAGAGATGGGGGAGGAGAGGACTCACTTTCAGATACCAGTCGTACGGACAAACGCTGGAAGGAGAGTATTCGCCGGGTGGTGGAGAACGACAATGGATTTGGGCGGGATTCTTGGATTTGGGCGAACGAACGATACTATTTGGGCGAACAGGTTAGGGTTGCTGGCCGATTTGGGCGAAAGGGGGAGAGTCGGATAATTTGGGCGTTGGTTGCTAGGTTAGGGTTGGGCGAACGGGTTAGGGTCGGGTGAAGTAAGGGTTTTTTTTTTTTTTTTTTTTAGTTTTATATATATGACTCAAAACTCGATCCGAGTCCGACCCAAGCCGAGTCGAGTTGAGTCAAGCTCAATACCGAGTCGAGCTAGGTCCAGCTCGGACTCAACTCGAAATGTTCCGAGCTCATAAAAAATGGCTCGACTTGGTTCAAACATAGTTTTGATCCGAGTCGAGTCGAGCTTTTCCAAGTTGATCCGAGCAGCTAACAAGCTTAACTCGACTCGTGTACAGCTCTATGTGGGTGTGAGTTCTGACTCATGCGATGAGTGCTCGTGTCTGAGTAGGTTGCTCCTCTTTCATCTTTTTTGTGTGCTTGGTCTGTTATGGTGCACTTCTGGACATCGTATCTTTCTTCTGATGTATTAATTTGCTGTATGGTTTCTTGATTCAGCGATGGAGCTTGCGCTGGCTTTGGAGAAGCTTACTAATGAGAAGCTTCTGAACTTGCACGGCGTAAGATCCTCTCTTAAATTTCTTGGCCTAATTTTCTTGCTTTGCTGTTTACTTTCACCTCCGTTTCATTCTTTCCTTCTTGTTTTTTCCCCTTGGATGTTTGCTCGAATACATCTTGACATATTCCAATAAGGTATTGCAATAGGAGACGTTGGGACTATAGCTGTTGGATTTGGGTTTTTCAATGACTCAAAACTGTTTATTTGATAGGGCTCTTGTTGAATGGAGCATACCCGAAAAGACTCTGATTGAATGATTATACAAAGGTTGCGGCAAATTCCATGTTCAAAGGAAAAGAGCCAAATTATCTTCAAGGGTTGAAATATTCCAATTGAGAACTTTTATTTGTTGTCTGTCCACCACCCAAAGTTATTCCAATTGAGAGCTTTTATTTTTTTATCTTTCCACCACAGAGAGTGAGACTTGGGGTATAAATGACTTGGATCATTGGAACATGACCCAGATTCAAGGGCTAGAATCCCAGCGTTCTGAAATGCATGTGTCGGGATGTATTTGAGCAAACCTCTTTTCCTTATTATTTATTTTGATTTAGCTGTTTGAGTTCTGAATATGGTGATTATTGTCCAATAAAAACAGGTAGCGGTCCGGTGCAATGATCCCCAGATGACAGACTTTGTCGAAAGCGAGTTCTTGGCTGAGCAGGTGAAGTTCGCTTTTCCCTATTTGCTTTGCTTGGAATTGAATTTTTTTTTTTTCCTCCATTGTTGTTAGGTTTTAATGTGGGTTTTCTTTTTAGGTGGAAGCCATAAAGAAGATATCAGAATACGTTGCTCAGTTGAGAAGGGTGGGCAAAGGACATGGTAAGACTCAACTTTGAGAGAATTCCTTTTTCACCGTGACATCACTGGTCATATGGTGATGGATCCAAGCCATTCATCAGGCAGACTGATCTTTCATCAGATGGGCCTCAAACATAAAAAGATGGACTGTTGAATCCACTTGAGAAATCGACTGATGTTCCATCTTTGATGATTCACATGTGGCTCGCCTACCTGATTCTTGGGCCATAGGCCCATGGCACATCCCTATGGGAGGGGACCCACCCGTTGATAACCCTGGATCCCCCCTCATGTATGTGGCAGATTCCAATTGGAGATCCTAATTCTCTTGAGCTGAGCCATGGCCAGGGCCCAATCTGATTCTGAGTGCACCAGACAGCATACTTTTCCAATTAGGTGGTTTTTCTGATGCAATGTTTTGGTTGGTTTTGCAGGAGTTTGGCATTTTGATCAGATGCTTCTGAATGAAGGCAATGCTATCGCATGAGGATATGCTCAAGAAAGGAATAATACAATGGTTTTTCTAGTTTTAGGAAATAGTTTTCTTGTGTTGTTTCTAGTGGAGGTTTTGGGTGTTTATCTACTGATTTAGAAACCTTCATAGATGTTAAAACATATGGGAAGATTTTAAGTAGAAGTGTGATGAAAAGACTGCTATGTTACTGTTGCTCTATATGGTGTGATATGAAAATCTCTGCATTTCTATGGCTTTTCTATGTTTGGATTTTCTTTGCTTACATGGTGTTTCAGTATAGGCTTTAAACTCAAAACTACTTTGATAGCTTTTCAGCAGCTTTTGCTTAAAGGTGTGTTTGGATGCAGTATTCAATTTGGGTTGCAATTGTGAGTTTGGTAATTTGGTGGAAATGACCAAATTCATATTTTCCTTGCCAAGCATCCACATCCAGCTTCTGGAAATTATTATCAGTACTACTATCCCTCCTTTTTGTTTATGTTTTCATCTATGCTGTGTATAATGCGAGTAGCATTTGGACATTTCCACTCTCGCAGTTAGTTTCTCAATATTAGAGAACTTCAAATATTAAAAGGACATTAGGGGACATTTTAGATGAAGTTAGATGTATTTTAGGAACATAAAAATGGGGCTGGTATCTGTTGAATGGTTGAGATTTCATCCAAGATTTTGCTCGCAAAAAGTCAATGACTTAGATTTTATTGCATGAAGCGATAGCTGAGGGTGATTTTACTCTTCCAATTAGCATTAGAAGTAGTTTAGGCTGCAAGATATGAAAAGGGGTTTTATAGAAAGAAGGATAAAAGAGTTTTACCTGAAACCTTTTCCATCACGCAAGTAGCTCGCAGAAACTCTCCATATTGCATGTAGCTGCACAGAGTGAGCTATCATTAATGCCATGTGGGGCCCACCATAATGACCATGTGAATTCTACTTCGTTCATCTGTAGTGCCATATCTTCATAAGACATCAGCCCCAAAATGAGATCATCTAAAACTCAAGTTGGCCACAGAAACAGAAACCGTAGGATTGGTCGCCTTCTCTCTCTCTCTCTCTCTCTCTCTCTCTCTCTCTCTCTCTCGTGTGGATTTCTATGATCTGGTATGGTCGTCACAGGAGCTGCAAATTGTCAATTGGATCTTATCCTAATGTGAATTGCTTTGCATTGTTCTGATATAGTATTATTAGAACAGTCATGGTCGTCCGCTGTGCTGTTCTCAGCTTGATTGCCTTAGACGCAACCTGACTTTTCTTCCTGTTTGTACACTCTTCCACAAAAGGGAATTTCTGGGAAAATGGGGTTGAAGCTTGCTTTTTCAGTCTTCGTTTTTGCCGAGTCTGCATTTTAGCTGTTATTTTGTCAAGCTGGATATGAGTTGGGGTTTTGCAAAGGGCATCCAAACACACAACTTCAACTGGTGTTTGGATCAAAACAGCGTTTAGGCCTTAAACACCCTTTTGAAGGGTGCATCTAAAGAGGCCCTAATCTCTCCCAAAGCTTTGAACGCCCTCTGATTTTCTCATACCGGTGATAATCCGCAGTTCAAACAAAAATCCAAAATGCATTAATATTGGATCTTGGTTGTGTTGTTTCGCTGTCATGGTCCATAGCCTACTCGCTCTCTAATTTGCTACACATCCAACTAGTTGCTAATTCTGCTGTAAAGCAACGTGTGGCATCTCGCTCGTCTCCAAAACCATTGCTAAACTCTTACTATGAAAAAAAAAAAAAACTCATTTAACTACTTCAACCAACATGCAGCATCTTGAAACTCTGAGACTCTATGTACTTCCGAAAGAAAACCATATTACTTCAATCTTCAGAACTCGGTGTTTTATGAAGATAGACAAAAAATTATTATTATTATTATTATTATTATTATTTTGTTAAAAAAGCATTTAAAAAAAAAAAAAAAACCCTTTTAGAGGAAAGATTAAAAAACAAAGATTGGTAATTGCCCTCCATCAATGAAGCTCAACATGAGGTGGAAATTTTAGTAAAGATGGATTGATTTATATAGGGATTGCTTGGAAAAGAAGGATTCTAAGAAAGTAAGAGAGAGGAGAAATCATTGTCTTTTTGTTTTTTTTATCGTACATAGAGAGAGGAGATTATCATCTTTTTCCCTACAATAATTCTTAAATCCACAAAGAAATACATCTCAAAAAACAAAAAATAAAAATAATATTATTGAATGAAAGTGCTGGTGATGATATAGATGTGCTTATATAAAATGCCCTACACCCCTCCCACTAAAATTAAAAAACTTCTTGAAATACTGAAGTTACTCAAAATGGTAAGCTTTGTAAGAATAGTAGAAGTTGTCTAATTTGACAACTTTTAGACACTTCAAACAAATATTTTAGACTACAATCAAATTATTAAAAATAGCAAAATTTAACTTTGGATGCATATTTAACTCATAAAATAATTGAATTTTGCAAAATTCTTCAAAGAGCCCAACGAACTTTAGTTATTGGCTAGGACAGAGATCTTATCGATAACTTTCCAACAATATATCAAACACACGAAATAGATAACCACTTATAAAGCCATTTTACCTAATCAAGGCCCCTCTAGCTTAAATTCGTGCGCTCGTCCTACATCAAAGAATCCAAGAAAGATATTAATCCACTATTCAATTACTTATACATTATTGCTCACTATATAGAAATTCTAATAATTTTAATTGTATTATTTTTACATTCTTTTTCATAGTTTCTTTAATTGAATTTTTGGCTATCTTTTTCATGATCGCGACGTAATTAAATACAAATGCATGCCGTGTCGTTTGCTTTGCCGTGTGGCATTTTGCTAACCATGATCCAAACAGTTGCATACACTTCTTTATTTTAGTCAAGGCTTTCTTCCAAGGATCTCAATCAAGAGTCGGTTCTACTAAGCTAAACAGCTCATGCAAAATGAAACCAAGTCAATCCTAGCTGTCTAATCGGTGCAAATGTTTCGCATTGAAATTTGGCAGTGTTTCTTTCCAATTTTTTCTATGGTTAAAAAGACTCGGCGCGATTCGCATTTCATTCTTACAAGAGTAATCGAGTCGAGACTTAACCTTGTCGGGGTTGAATCAGGCCACCTCACCCAAGTCAGGAGTGACTCATGGTATCGAACTGGATCGGGTGCTACCAAGTCGGGCAAGTCATATCAGACTCATTTAGTATCTTAAAACCATGGTTTTTTTAACTGCCCATTAGCTCTTGTGGTTGGCATTCAGATGTAATCTTCAGTCAGTACCCTTTTAATTGGGCCCACCCAAATTTCATCAGCAGGATCTCTACCGTTGTTCGATGCCAGTCTCTTTTCGTAATTCGAAAACAAGTGAGTAATGTAATGGAAGTTGGCAGCTGAAAACAGCCTAAAACCAACGGTTAAAATTCAGAGGGCAGAGGTTTTCTGTTCAGATTGACCTATAAGCAATTCTTGGTGAGGCTCATTTGATTGAACGGTCTGGATCATGCTGGCGTCATCTACATGGTTAAATAAGAATGGCAGACAACGTGGGTACTAAAAAATACCGATGTGTGGCATGCTTGTGCAAGATCACAACCATTAATCAGTGAGAAGCATCAGGTATCTGCCCCCAAAAACATAGGCAGACTGCCCATTCCATGTGTAAGTCGAATTTTGACCCTTTTTTTCTGACCATCCATTATTTCGGATCTTGTATGACCCGCTTAATGAGTGGTTCTGCCTAGTTTCAGGATCAGGTCGCATACAGGTAGGGCTTGTCTGATTAATGGATCTGATCTTGCAAATGTGCAATATGTTGGAACATGCAGTCATAGTTGTATTATGCAACCTTTTCAAGCCTGCTAGTTTAGCCATCCATTTGCTGGCCAACAATGGGAGGGAGGGGATGGACCAGTGGAGATGTTTCACTACAAAGTGTTGGGACTCGCAGAAGCCCACATGAAGATTCAAACAAGATAACTGCAATGGCATCAATAAATTCAACAAAAAAGCAATTCCAATTTTTGTTAAAAAATTCTTTCGAGGAGGAAAAAAAAAAAACAAACCCACGATACAAAGCGATAATACATGATAAAAATGAAGTTACAAGAGATAAAAATCTTACCAATTAAGTCTTAAAAAGAAAAGTTCAAGCTTTTTCCCTTTAAAATACCTCTTAAATATTTAAGCACATTTGGAGAAACATAATCCTTGTCTTAATCCTGATTACGCCTGATATATATACTACCTAACCGGAATAAGAGACAAATTGCACATTTACGTAATTCTGCATGCGCTTTTAATGGGTCCTTTGATGGCATCGACAGCAATCAAGGACCAGTCAATGACATCAAAGATCATTCAATGCCATCGAGTAGCAACTTTCAAACTGTCTAGCAACCAAGAAGGATTTTTCTGAATTTTCTCGATGGGATCGAGCATCTATCGATGGCATTGACATCTGCTCAATGGAATTAAGTGGTCTATCGATGACATTAACAGACTTTGTTATAGATAGATTTAAGACATTAGAAAACAATCTCCACTATATCTTCGATCTTCACACTCCATTGCTCTCCTGTCATACTTGATCATTCATCTCTACTTCATCTCCACATTTATCACTTCTCATGCACACTCCATCTCCACTCTATCTTTGCCAGACTTAGAGAAATCGCACAGAACTTAAACTTTTCCACACGAACAATCTTTATAAGAATGTCAGCCGAATCTTGCTTATGTGGATCTTTTCTAGAGTCATGCCTCATTCCTTAAGCACATGTTAGATAAAATTATGACGAACACCAATTTGTTTAGTACGTGAGTGATAAATAAAGTTCTTTGCCAAATTGATCATGCTTTCGCTATCACAATTAATAGGCACGACCTTCTGCTGAACCCCCAACTGATTTATCATTCCCCTCAACCAAAAACCTTCTTTGAATGCTTTTGTCACCATCATATACTTAGCTTCAATTGCAGAAAGAGCCACCACAAATTAAAGCTTTGACATTCAACTGATCGCTTCACCTGCTGACAACACCCACCGCATGTGAAATATCTAGTGTTGTATATACCATAGCATATATCAAGCTGTCAATTATACTTGAATAAGGCACACGAGACAAAACCTGTTTTTCTCCACTTGTTGCATGACACTGCTTAGAAGAAAGCCTAAAATGAGTCGTGTGTATAACGCTAATAGGCTTTGCCTTGTCTATCCCATACTTTAACAATACCTTCTTAAGATATTTGGCCTGATATAACCATAGCTTGCTCTTCTTCCTCTCTCTATGTATGTTAATGCCAATTACCCTCTTTGCAACCCCCAGATCTTTCATATTGAATGTCCCTGATAGCTGAGCCTTTAATATGTCGATCTCAAACATGTTATCACTGGCAATGAGCATGTCATCAACATATAATACTAAGATAATGAATTTCTCATTATTCAGTGTAACACTCCAGATCCTATAACCCAAGTATACTATTCATTTTCTGAAAACCCAAGTGTTAACCTTTAAATATAGCCCACATTTTTCGTATATTTTTTTCTTTCTTTTTCAGAGTAAGCGGTTTAACAGAAGATGAACAAATCAAGCTTGAAAGGAAGTCTAAATACACATATCCAATTATTCAAGTGGCTGCTCGAAGGCTTATACAAACCAATACCCTAAGTCCTTACGAATATATTAAATACAAATTAAATATGAACAAATCCATAAACTAGAACCGCAAGATCATCTAGCTCATCATACTCTGCATGAACACCAACATGCACATCAGTTACGTCTCCTACACATTGAATATGGTTTGATAGCGTTAATGGCTATCACAGTGAGGTATAACCCCCAAGATTTATCAAACACCATGACAATTAAGCATAGTTGTCAGGAACAGTCTAAAATGAATATTTTACAATGACCTTCATAGTAATAAAACAGAGTTCATTAGATACACAAACGTTAAATAAAGTTCACAATGTTATTCTTCTTTAAATGTATGAATGGATGCATATGCTTACAAACTCGTGGATGCTCATCCAGCTGGCAAAAGGTCGCCCGATGAGAATTGGCCACCGGAAGGAGTACTCAAAGGTACGTATAAAGAGAACTAGCTATCCGGAAAAGATCATATAACGAGGACACCCAAGGCGAACTAGCCTCCTGGAAGAATATTCTACGATATGCCTAGGGAGAACTAGGCACCCGAAAAAATCTGTGTGAAAAAGGACAACCCATACTAGTTGAATGCATGCGATGATAACTTAGAATCACTTGGTAAAGTACTTTACGGTACAGCCCATAGTGATCCAAGAAAATTTCGCATCTTATATTGACCACCTAGTAAAGTCCATATCCCATGAAATGCGTGATTAGCCCAACCATTATTATTCCAATTGCAAACAGCCATTTTAGGAAAACTAGAAGGTCACTATGGGGAGCTCGTCACCCAGCACAGGCTGATAGCTCGGGCATAGTGTTCCATATCACCATCCCCAGCTCATGAGACTCTAATACTAGAATGTTAAATGATAACATCCTCAATTAGTGGTCAATCATAGTTCATCAAGTGGAACTTACCATCGCAAGGTTATATGAAAATAATCTATCAAAGCTACATAAGGCAATTATTCCATCAAAGCCGCAAGGCGTAAATATTCAATTCAATGATGCAATAGAAATGGATTATACCCAAAGCCACATCGGCACAAATGATTCACAAGATGATAAATTCACGATAGAATTCCATTTAATTCAATACACAAAATGACCACTAGTTCGAAGACTTCTAAATAATACCATCAAGTGATCACAAGTAATAAAACATGCCACGTACAATATCAACAACACTTACACATATAGAATATTCATTTTAAAACCAGAATAAGGATATTTGAGATACATCACATGTACGGATACTTGAATTTAAATCCAACTATCAATCATTTATGAAGAATCATAAAAATGAAACTAACATTTATCATCATCTTCACTAAATATTAAATTAGGAAATCGATAAAATAAATGAACTAAGATAACTATCATGATCGAGAAAAGCTTGAAGGGTGATCCTTGCCTTTTCGAATTTGATCTCTTTATCTTAAATGTAACTTAAGTGAGGGTTTTGGGGCAATCCAATTCCTATATTCATGTTAGGGTTTAATTTAATGATTCTTATATTTATTCTTTCAATTCAATGGTGATTAAAAATCTTGAAAAAATTAATTCATCACAACTAAATAGACTCAAATGGTCTTAAACCCAAATTGAGGTGGATCTAAAGGTGTGCTCGAAAATTCGAGTCTATTTCAATTAAGGCATTTAGAAATTTCCTATACATATAATGTGTTTTCACTAATCTATAATGGAAAGGTAATAGATAAGTCAACTTACCCAATTGTTAAGTCAGCTCAACTTAACCTCAAATCCGAATCGACTCGACTCAAACTCGATTGACTCAATTTGACGATCTCTCAATTCTCATATCCGCAACCGAGTGGCTGATTCAAACACCAACTTAAATCCCTTGAACTAGTTGTTGTTGCTAGACTAAGGAGGTCAAAATCAGATCTCCAGTGACACAGGGCTCGGTACGATCAGCCGAGTCAACTCAATGGTGACTCGCGTCCCAATCTCCCTCTCTCTCTCTCTCTCTCTTTTCCTTTTTCTTCTCATTTCTTTCCCCTTTCTTCGTTTATCTTCCTTCCTTTCTTCCTTCAAAGCATAGCAACCAAAACACAGCCAGCAATGCCCCAAACACAGAACCGAGTTAATAACTCGTTCTCATGGCCGACTCTCTCTCTCTCTCTCTCTCTCTCTCTCTCTCTTGTCACGACTCATAAGGTCTGGACTCAACCCATGACTCGGTGAGTTTTAGTTGAGTCAACTTAGCAGCAACCACTCGACTCAATCTTTCCTTTCCTTCTCTTCTTATTCTCTTCTTTTACCTCTTCTTCTTATTACATTTTCTTTTTCATCTTCTCTACTCAACCAGCAATCGTGGCTGGATAAGACCAGACCCAAGCCCAACTCATCCAGCTGAAACAGAACCATGCTCGACTCGGTCCGTGACTCAGAGTGATTCGCTCTAGCAAACTTGACAGCACGATGGGTGCGGCATGAGGAAACGACTCCCATTCTCTCTATTCCTCCTTTTTTATTTTTTCTTCTATTCTTCTTCCAGCAAGAGCCTCCTAAAAAGTAGACTAATTCTCCTCATCCATGATGGAGGCAAATGCAACATTTGAGTCATCCTTGTATCTCGTCGGTAACTTACGATCCCTTGGCGGATTCCTTCTCACAAGTGTTTGCTCCACCTGCTCTTGTACATCTATCTGTGTATTAGTATTAGTCTGTATCTCATCTATGTCTATCCAAATGTCCACAACCGACTTTTTCACTTCCTTGTGCTCATCCTTATGAAAAAATGATCCTTTATCGAATTTGACGTCACGACTAAGGATGATTTTTTATGTGACCCGGTCATATAACATGTACCCCTTCACACCACCACCATAACTGACAAAAACATACCTTTTAGCCCTTTAGTTCAGCCTATATCTCTTAACTGACGGTACATGAGAGTAAGCATCGTAATCAAATACTCATAACTCCGAGTAGTCTATCTGTTGACCACTTCATACTTCCTCTGGAATTTTACAATTTATGGGAGTAGAAGGGGACCGATTCACTAAGTAACAAGTCGTGTTAACGACCTCAGTCTACATTTTCTTACCCAACCTAACATTATTAATCATGCATCAGGCCCTCTCCAAAAGAGTTCAATTCATCCGCTCAGACACCCTTCTGCTCTAGTGTGTAGCGCAGTATGTTGTGCCTCACGATCCCTTCATTTTTGCAAAACCAATTGAATTTCCTAAAAGTGAATTCCTCATCGTTATATATTCTCAACACTTTCACCTTTTGTCATGTTTGTTTTTTCACTATCACCTTTCACTATTTAAAGTTGGTGAAAATCTTAGATTTATTTTTCATAAAATAAATCCACACCTTTTTGGAATAGTCGTCAATGAACGTAACAAACCATGACAACCTTCCACAAGAAACTATGAGTGATGACACATACATCAGAATACACATAATCTAGAACCCCCTTACATACATGTTTTCCATACTTAAAAGACAACATTGACGGTTTACCAAATATACAATGCTCGCATATATTAAAATTAATGCTTTTAAAAAACTGTAATCAAACAATGGTCAGAATGTACCTCCATGCCTCGCTCGCTCATGTGACTTAGGCGTGCATGCCACATACGTGTAGACGTGGAATCCGCAATAACTGTTGAAGCTCCACCCAATTAAGTGTTTCCGATCAATCTGTAAATGTTATCATTCATCTGTGCTTTCATTACTACGAGTACTCCCTTTAAAACTTTAAGGATACGATCGAACCTAGTGAATTTGCACCCAATTGTCTCGAGTGCACCCAGAGATATCCCCTGTATCCAAAATCTATTCATCCCTAAAATACCCAGATTTTGATGTAGTCAACACGTCACTACCACTCGCCTCCTCACTGGATTCCATAATGTTGGCCTCTTTGGAAGAATTCCTTGATTTCTCCTTCCTAGACTTAGGATTCTGACATCCTTCTTCATGTGTCTTGACTTACCACAATTCCAATACTTCAACTTATGTTTGCCCTCTTAGATTTGGATCTCGATCGTGACGATTTACTATCTAGCTCAAAATTCCTCTCCCTCATAATGAATGCATTTGTAGAAACACCCATGACATCACTTTTCTTTCTCATTGCCTTCTACTGAAAGACTGAGATAACAGTCTCAATGCTAATGGGTGTCCTACTAGTGAGAAAAGAGTCTTTGAATGACTCATATGATTCTGGAAGAGAATTTAACAGAATACATGCTTGATCTTCATCTTTCATCATCTCATCCATATCTAATACTTTGCAAACAAGCCTATTAAATACTAATGTAAGCCTCAACGTTAGCCCTCTCAGTCATCTTCAGATTAAACAATTATATGTTCAGATACAAATGATTTTCAAGATACTTCTTTGTATAGATGTTCTCTAACTTTGCCCACTCTTATTCTTTCATAGTTTCCAGTCTCTTTCTAAGGAGTGCATCTTCCAATCCCTGCTGAACTAGAATGCATTTCATTTTCACCTTTCATAATTCAAAGTTGTTTTTTCTTGAAATACTTCTCTACATCAAACTTCATGTTGGATCCCATAGATACCTTGTATTCAAATTCAATCTGCTTCCCAACGTTAGCTCTGATACCACTTGTTAGGACTCGTGAAAGCACACAGAGAAGAATTAAACAAGATAATCACAATCGCACAAACAAATCCAACAAGAAGGCAATCTGAATTTATGTGGAAAAATCCTTTCGGAAAAAAACCAAGGCACAAAGCGATAATGCACTGTGAAAATGAAGTTACAAGAGATGAAAACATTACTGATCAAAACCCCAAAAAGAAAAGCCCAAGCCTTTTCCCTTCAAAATCTCTCTCAAACCCTTAAGCACATTTGGAGAACCCTAATCCTTTCCCTAGTCCCAATTACACCCGATATATATACTATCCAACTGAAATAGGAAAAAAAATTATGTGCTTACACAATTATGTGCGTGCCTTCGATGGGTCCTTCAATGGCATCGACAACCATCGAGGACTAGTTGATGACATCGAAGATACTTCGATGCCATCAAGTCATGGTAACTTCCAAAATTGTCCAACAAACAATAAGGATTTTTCTGAATTTTCTCGATGGGATTGAGCATCTGTTGATGGCATCAATATTTGCTCGATGGAATTGAGTGGTCTGTTAATGACATTAACATACTCTATTACAAACAGATTTAAGACATTAAATAACACAAAGTTACCTATAGGTGCTAGGGACCCATCAAATGAATTGTCCAGATATTGAAACAACCTCCCTGTTGAATTTTTATGGAAAATACATTGAAAATTAATCATGAAAAGTACATAAGTAATCATTCTGAATGCATCTCCATCCATTATTATGCAATTCTTTGAAAAAAATATAAAATACTATTTATCTAAGGCATACTTATACACAGAAAAACCATCATATTATTGTTATTGCTGACCTCTCAAAATAGGGAGTCTTTTCCCAGTCCATCTCGAGTGTAAGAGGTTGGAAAACCATGTTAGATTCTCTAGTAAGAGCTAAAGGCTGACCAGATTGTCTAAGAGATGGACCTCACCTACGCCATGGGTGTGGGAGATGAAAGGTAGGGACATCCCCCTTTTTCTTACTCTCTTTCCATTCTCTTGGCTCTCTCTAGAGTTGGACATCCAAGATGTCCAAGGCTTTCTCATGTGTTCCCATCTTCATGAGATATGATTTATATACAAGGAGTTAAGGTTTTGGAAGGTACACTATATAAGATGTAAAGATTTAGGGTTTTGGAAGGTGCACCATATATAATATATTGTTCCATGACTTCACAGGCTTCCATGTACCTTACAGTAAAGGCATGTTTACCTTTCTAATATATGTACATTAACCATCTAAATCTTCCACCATTCGTGGTCACCATTCTTTATCGCTCCAAAGAATATATCAACATATTTTAGCCATTGGATGTCCATTAGATCAACAGATCAATCAACCTTGACTCAACACTCCCTACTTCAATACTCCATGGACTACGACCTGCCTTTTCATGCTTTTGTGTATCGCTAGGCTAGTCACTAGGCTCCAGTAACTCACCACCATTTCCAAAATGGTGATGATTCATTTATTGCACAACAATCCCAACCAGTCAAATAGACAATGAGTTATACATTGGGCATCAACATTCAAGATTTGTCCAAGGCTTCCCCAACCTATGCCCAAGCCTGAACTAGGCCATGGTGATGTATCAAATGCATAACATGCTTGGTTTAACATATGATATTATAAGTTGTTCTAAGATGATCCTATTGTATGGTATGTGGAAAAGTTTACTATATTATTAGTTTTAAGAGTTCTCAAGTGAATTATGTTTGTTAGCAATCGGGTTATATATGATATGCTAAGTTATTCTAAGATAATCATAGTGTGAGATATGCAGAAAAGTTTACTCTTTCATTTGTTTAAAGAGTTCTCAAGTGAACTATAATTGTTAGTGATCGGGTTATATTCACATGACAATTGGAAAAATGATTAGCACGCGGTTGAATGTGCTAGATAGTAAGAGTTACCATTAGAGAAATAAAAGATAGATTATGAGAGGATCAGCCTGACTCACTAATCCTCAAAGCTAAGTAGTCCTATTTGACACGTGTTTGATGGATTTGAGAAAAAAAAAATGTTTTTAGAGCAAGTGAGAGATTGTTGCAGTTTGTGCCTTGGAAAATCAATGTGTGCCCTATTCCACGGGCTATGCGGATCTGATAGAGTTGATTTCAGCCATTGATCTTGATGACCATGGCTCCTTTGGGATAATTTTGATGCTTTCGTTGATAACTAGTGTCACCTTAGACTTATATTAATATGGGTTATGTCAGGAGTGATTCCTCTATAGTTTGTGGGACATTGAGAATGGACACATTACTCATTGATTGGGGAGACTTGTAGTCCATGAATCTAATTACCTTAATGTATCATGATCATATACTTAAGACACATTTATGGATAACATACTATGAGATATACATTCATCTTATGTGAGGTGAGTGACTTGAATCAAAATGGAAGGTTTCCACCATCGGGAGCTAACTTGGTGCCTGTTATACCTTTTCCCCTACATAAAATGAAAATGTGAGTATGTCAGAGACATGTGATCCTAGTATTGAGCTTTTGGGCACTTGCATTAGAGAATCAAGTTCAAGTTAATGGTTTGTGATCAATTAACTTAGATTATAATATAAGTGATCAAAGACTTGATATTGCATGAAAAATTATCATTCCTTACACTTGAGGACATGTACGGGTTAATGATCTTGATTGGGTGACTGTGAATCACTTTACGAACCTGTCTAGAGGCTATTAAAAGTGTTGTCTACAGTCCATTGAAAGTACGTAATGTTGGATACGTTCATCAATGTTCATTGATTCTTTCTTAGGCCAATATGGGATCCATTGGGTTTTACTTAAGGAATTGTTTATTATTGGGTCAATCACTTAAAATATTTTAATTAGTTTTATAAAGATTTTTAACTTTAAAGTTTTATTTTATCTATTAAAACTATTTTAATCGCACTTGATAATGTTGGAGTTATGCCCTAGAAAATCAATGTGCGTCATGATCCATTAGCTATATGGATATGATAGGATCAATCTTAGTTATTGATCTTAATGACCATGGGTCTTTTAGGACAATGCAGTATATCTTGTGTAATATCTAGTATTGCCTTAAAGTTATATAATGTGAGTTATGTGATGAGAGAATTCTCTGGTCCTTGGGAACTTGAGATTAAATGTAGTGGTCATTGATCGAGGAGCATTGTGCTCTATTGATCGTAGTACCCTATTGAGTCATGACCAATACAAATTCTTATGACACATATATAAATATTGTATTTTGAGGTATATGGTTATTCTATGTGAGAGCACTTACTTATGTTATAATAGAAAGTCTCTACTATTGGAAACCAACTTGGTGTCAGTTATACTAGTTGTGCCTTTGCCCTTACCCTAGATGAGAGTGTGAGTGTGTCATAGGTATAGGATCTTAATATTAGACTTTTGGACACTTGCATTAAATAGCCAAAATTCAAGTTAATAGTTTGGAGGCCCATTAGTCAAGATTTTGAATATGACATCAAGGACTTGACAGTGCATGAAAGGTGATTAATCCTTGGAGCTAAAGACATATAAGAGTCATAAATCTTGACTGCACTGCTTTAAGTCATTATATGAGGTTTCTTAAATGCAACTGATAGTGGGTGGTGCTAGGTACATTTATCAGAGATCATTATTCTTTCTCGAGCCTACATGGGATTCATTGCGCTTTCCAATGAACATGTTGTATAGCTAGATCTAATTAAATTAGGGAATCATTAAGTGGTTTTTAATTTACCAAGACTCATCAAAGATTTTTAACCATTACAATTTTATTTTAACTGTTAAAATTATTTTGATCACCCTTAATACTGACTTCGTGGCCTAAATCTGATGGTCCACCACTTGATTAGCATAGGGTTCATATCTATGATAGATGGTCATGACAATGAAGGGATTGAATCATGAATATATGCATGTAGAATATAGTTTAATGCACTTTCTTCACAGAAAGTACACCAGAGTCCATTGGATAGTGGAGCACCAGACCAATGTTCATCTCGAAAAATCTTAACCGCTTCTTATACAAAATGCTATCATAAAGAATGCAAAAAAAAAAAAAAGAAGCATTAGATATTCCTATTGGGTTCTCATGGAGATTATAACGGAATAAACTTTTTCTCCACTTTTACTTAACAAAACCTTCATCTAAAACCTCTCATTGATTGTCATATCATATTTCATAAGAGAATCTAAACAACAATGGTTTAAATCATAATTGTGAAGAATAATCGATGACGTAGAATGTTTTGAAGTCGATGTTGATCTTTCAACCTAAGAGATCTCTCTCTGATCTTTCCCAATATGAAGAGTCGAGTGTTACAGTCGGTGTCCAGGAAACCATCCATGCCCTAATCCACTAGTCATGTGGATGCAATTGGGTGGATCTTAGCCATTGATCATGGTGAAAGATGGGTCCTAGATTGGATATGTGATATGCCTTAGATTGATTTATTGCTACCATCATCTTATGTTCATTAGGTTTGTTGATGAGTGATTCTTCTAGTGATCCCTGGGAACTTAAGATTGAATAGCATGGTCATTGACCTGGGAGAGTCGTGGTCCATGGATCTCAGTATCCTGTTAAACTATGGCTATCACAGGTACGTGGGACACACCTGTGAACATCAGTTCATGAGATGGATGATCATTTTATGTAAGAGGACTAACTTGAGTCAGGATGGATAGTCTCTACTATCGGGAGCTGATTTGGTATTGGTTTATGCCTTGCCCGTACCCCATACAAGAGTTTGGGTGTGCCATAAACAAATTATTTAGGTTCAGACCTTTGGTCACTCACGTTGATGTATAGAGATCAAGTTAACAATCTAGGGGCCCATTAACTTGGCATGTGATCATGGGGTTCAGATTTAATAATGATGCATGAAAGATGATTTAATCATTAGACTTGAGGATATGTAAAAGTCACATCTTGAGTAGTCGACTTTGGCACTTCCTGAGACGTCTATGCAGGGGCCAATAAAATGGAGGTAGTTGGTTACTTTCATTAGGAGCAATTGATTCTTATATGGGCCAATAAGGAATCCACTAGTATGCTGATAAACATATTTATGGCTTTGATTCGAGTATATCATATACTCATCAAGTAGTTTTCCACTGAGATCAACATTTGAAATGTTTTAAACAAGTTTTTCAAATATCTGTAACTGTTGAAGTTTTTATTTTAACCATTAAAACTATTTGATCATACTTGATAAGAATTGATGACCCATATATGATGGTTCACTTTTGTTTGAATGTATTATCATGAGTATATACATTTTAACCGTTAAAACTATTTATAGGCATTAATGTTGTCTTTCTTGATTTTGATTTAGGAATTGGCGGTTTTACCCAAATCTCCAAACCATAAGATCTCAAAGAATGAAAATCTCCTCTTAAGGTGCTGACTATTATTCTTAGGTGGCCTAGCACCAATTTTAATATGAATCTAATGCTTTTGCTTGTTGGGTGATGTATTTGAAAAATCTAGAAAAACTTAGACAAGCCATTACACTTTAAATCCTCCCCCAAATCAATATGGAATAATGATGGAATGTTTGATGTTTCTCAACATGATTGGGTATGAAATTGATGATTGCTTGTATAATCCTTGCTCAATTCTTATATGATGATCCCTATAACATGTTTGATGTACTAACCCTTGTGTATATTTTTGGTATTAGGAAATATATGAAATGTTTGGTTTCCTCGCTAACCCACACATCACATATGCACCTTTATTTCACAAAAATGTTAGCATTTACGTCGTAGAAAAATCTCAATTTTATGTTGGGAAATATGAATGCATGATATTTCTTATGTTAGTTGATAACCCTGATTGTTGAAGTGTTATGGATTACCATTAAAACCATTGGGTTGGTCAGGAATCTGAGGAGAGAGATGGTGGTCCCGTTGGTAGGACTATCCTGAGGATAAACCTGTGAATTTGTGTAGGTGCGTATGGGCAACAGTAGTTAGACTACATGGGTCGCTTGTACCCGATGTCGTCTGTCACGTACTCGCTTGAACTCGTGCAGTCTAGTCTACTTACTGACCAACCATGTTTGTTAACCATGTCTGCTCACGCCTGAATGGAACCTGGGATACCCTTCGCCCACTGAAGTTCATTGATAACCGTTGAAAACTGATCCACTGTCTCGAGAGCCGGGCATGGTGGAATGAGACACTATCTCAGAGTTGTCGGCCTACGTTGGGGTGACGAACCTCCTCGTAGTGACCGCGAGCGATCCCTTTCCCAGCACTCCCCATATGCTTGAAATCGATGATGAGAAACCCCATAGGATCAAGGATCGCAGGGTCTTGGCCTCGCTCATTGAGGGCCTTAACCTCGTAACTAGTTAGGGGCATTAATATCGTGGGTGTACCAGATTCCCCAATCTGATGGATGAACGGAATTAATTAAATACTTGGTTAACATTATTCATGCATTGTATTAGCTAGGATTTGGCGACTCGGTAGTTGAGGTCGCAATGAGGGAGTGTTGGTGATGTGCAATCGTTAGACGGAGTCACTCGAGAGAGTGTTGTGGCGAGGTCATGCATCATATCATTTATCATGCATATGCATTAACAAGATTAGTTAAGGATTTATGAATGTCTGTCTTTCATTAAATGCATAATATGATTGATGTCTGATGTAACTTAAGATTAATAGCACCCACTGAGTTGATCACTCACTCCCACTCTGGGACGGTGTTTTAAAACACCAACCAGACCCTTTACTAGATGCAAGTGAAGCGGAGCTCGACGAGCCGAGGAAGGTGAGCATGGATGAGGTTGAGGAGCTTCCCTACTTCCAGACTTTCGGCGAATCCTTTTAGTTTGAGTTCGGGCTACCGCGGGGTATGGGTCAGGGCTCTAGTCGCTTTGGGTCATGTATGGGTGAGACTAGTTCCCTATTTAGATGACTTGAGATTTGTGGTTTAGATATTTTTATATTTAGTGGCACTCGATACTGCTTTATGAATTACTTACGCTGCATGTCTTGCTAAACTCTCCATTGTTTATGAGATCATCTAAATATAATTAAAATTTGAAGCCATTAGGGCACCCATGACACCTGAGAATTCAAGAGCCGAGTTCTTACACGACCCTTAAAAACCCAGGGTGTTACACATGACCACCCAACAAGCCATACAAGTAGGTTATGGCAACCCATTAATTGATCCATTCTAGTAGGTAGTTGCTTGTGATAACAAACAAACATTATTCATGTGTTGGTTGTGATTATATGCTTGTGATGGTGGGACATGTATAATGAGAGTGTATATGATGATGATATAAGGAGGTTGGATAGTACAGTAATACATGTGTAAACCTATGCCTATGTGAGCCTAAGAACTAAGTGGGGCCACCTCATGTGTCACACCCCGAACTCAGGAACCGGGCTCACAAAATTTTCAATCGCCGAATCCGGCGCCGACAGCCTCCGTAGAACCCCATTCTCGGCTCCCGGCACCCATCTCTTTCTCATTTTCTCTGTCATTCTCCAACGACAAGCAACTCCAACGTCCACGGCTTCCATGGAGAACCTTGGTATGGCCCACCTTCCTATCTCTCATCCCCACCCTCCAAAGTCCATCTCAACCGTTAAAATCTAACCTTGGAGCTCTAGATTGCATCAGTGGAAGGACGAGTCCGAGAAGATCAAAGGTGGGTGAATTTTCATTGTTTGTGGGTGTTTTTTTGAAGGTTTGATTTGATTGATTTTGCCAATTTGAGGGCCCACTTGTGGTGGGACTCATCTCGATGTATGCATTGTATGGAGGGGCCCATAGTGGCGGGGTCCCTCCGCTACCCGATCTCCCTCTCTTTCCTTCTCTCTTCTTTCACTCTCTTTTGATATGTGTGGCCCACCCTGATGCACCCCCACCACTAAGTATGTATTATATCTATGCCATCCATATGGGGCCCACCTTGCTGGACCATCCAGCGGCAGGACCGCTGGTCTGTCCAGATGAAGAGGAAACACAAGTATCAATTTGATCCAGTGGTGGGCCACACTGTCATGGACCCACCTTGATGTATTTTTCAGGTAGTCCATCCACGCATGGCCTGGGAATAGGCAAATGCAAGCCTCAGGTGGAGCACACCGTGCTCTATCCAGTTTGTGGGACCACCGTGACGTGTGTGTTTTATCCTAGCAGGTCCACTCCACTGGACGTGGACCCCACTTGATGAATGTATCTGATCCACACCAACCATCCAATTTCCTAGATCATTTCAGGGGTTGAGCCGAAAAATGAAGCTGAACCGAATCTCTGGCAGGCCATACTGTAGAGAATAGTGGTTTGGGCGATGTAAACTATCAGTGCCCGCCGTGATGTTTCTACATACCATTTGTATCAAATATTGGACTTGTTATGCCTGTCATGAGCCCAGGAACCCAACTGGCTGGGTGGATCCTCCTGCTGTGTGCCCCACCTATGAAAATCCTCCAAAAAATAAAATAAAAAATAAATAAATAAAAGAAATGAGGAAGGGCGGCTCTGGACGCTGTTGCTGCTGACGTCCAGAGGACGTTGTAGCAAGCAGCGTCCCACTGCTTGTAACCGCCAGGGAGAATGGCCCCACCTCAGGCCCCATGACGATGTATGTGGACCATCCACACCATGCATTTGATGGGTCCCATCTAGATATTGGGTCGTCTCAAAAATCAGCCGTACATAGAACTCAGGTGGCCCACACCATCTTAAATCACGTGAAGACATGTTTACTATATAGATCAATTGTTGTGAAGGGGATTACTGTGATGTACGTGCCATCCACACGTGGGACGTACCTTGATGGAGGTGCTTTATCTACACCGTCCACACGTGTGGACCCTACACCAAACTGAGGTATTGACGTCAGTAAATCCTTGAGGCCCACCATGTTGTATCTGTTTCACCTGCACTGTCCAGCAAATGACGGTGCTGGATGCACCCACCCACACGTGTGGGATAGGACCCACCTTGATCCATAACTTAGTCCAGCGTCCAGAGGGTCTGGACGCTGGGTTCTTCCTGATGTAAAATAATATTATATTATAGTATTTTATTACATTATTATATTATGTTATTTTATATTTGATGCATTTAGGTGGGCCACACCCACGTGATGACTCCACCGTAATGCATCCAGCGTCCAGCAATTGACGGCTAGATGCTAAGTGGTCATATTATTATAATATATAATGTTAAGATATAAATAGCAATAATATTTATAATATTTTATTTCATGTAGTTTGTGGTGGGCTCCACGTGGGACCCACCTGTGCCGTTTGAGGGTCATACAGCAGCTATATAGCTGCTGTATTGATGTCTGCAGGGTCTGTGGGACCTCCTGCTGAGTGGTTTGGCACCCACTCCGGCTGTCCATGTAGATGGGACCCACCATACATCATAACCGTCCATTCATCTGGCCAACTTGTCTCAAGGCTTGAGACTGACAACAAGACAAATCTAATATCATGTGGACCACACTACAGAAAACAGTGGCGTTGTATGTTTACCTTTGAGACCCCTTTGGGTTACAAAAATTTTGAATCAATATAATATTTGTTTTTCCTCCATCTACAGGTCTTTGTGGCCTTATGCATAGTACTAGATGATAGATAATCGCTATAGGAGGCCTCCTTTAAATTTTAACAGTGTAAATCATTATCATCCACTGCCATTTGTGGTATGGTCCGTATGATCCTTGGGATATGATTCATTTCGTAATAATGCTCTAAGATGATCTCTAGCTATAAATGAATAGTGTGGTTGGTTTGGGCCCATTTGACTCGACCCATTTGATTCGGCCCATTAGTGCGGCCCATTGATGCAACACACTTGATGTGTAGAAGACCCATTAGTGCGGCCCATTGATGCGGTCCATTTGTTCTATATGAGGCCAATGGATGTGGTCCATTTGTTGTATATGAGGTCCATTGGTGCGGCCCATTGATGTGGCCCGCTTGTTGTATTTGAGGTCTATGGGTTGCGGCCCATCATGATGCGTTTCAGGCCCATGTGATGCAACCCATCATGACGTGTATTAGGACCATGAGATGCGGCCCATAGTAATGTGTATGTAGCCCTTGTATGAGGCCCATGCGAAGTGGCCCACTTGATGTGTATATGGCCCTTATGTGAGGCCACGAGCCCACTATACGTTTAGTTCTATGTGGGCCACCCCTTGGGGCAATGATGGTTAAATGTCCACAATGATGGGCAATGGTGGTTGAATGTCCACATTGTGACCTTTCCTTAAGTCTTGTTCAGCTGATTGTCGAGGCTGATTCTGATTTGTCGAGGTCGATTTTTGGCCGATTCCAATTGTCGTGACCAATTTGCCGATTCTGATTATCGATCGATCCCGATTGTCGTGACCGGTTTGTCGATTTTGATTATCGATTGATCCCGATTGTCATGACTGATTTGCTGATTATGATTATCGATCGATTCGATTGTCGTGACCGATTTGTTGATTCTGATTATCGATCGATTCGATTGTCGTAACCGATTTACAGATTCTGATTATCGATCGATCCGATTGTCGTGACCGATTTGCCAATTCTAATTATCAATCCATCCGATTGTCATGATCGATTTGTCGATTCTGATTATCGATTGATCCCGATTGACATGACCTATTTGCCGATTCTGATTATCGATCGATCCCGATTGTCGTGGCCGATTGCCGATTCCGATTGACGTGACCGATTTGCCGATTCTGATTATCGATCGATTCGATTATTGTGACCGATTTACCGATTCTGATTATCGATCGATCCGATTGTCGTGACCGATTTGTCGACTCTGATTATCGATCGATCCGGATTGTCGTGACCGATTTGCTGATTTCGATTATCGATTGATTCTGATTATCGAGGCCAAGTTTCGAGGCCGATTCCGATTGTCGAGGCCGAGTATCGAGGCCTGTGAGATGAGGCGATGGAGCCCATTGTAATGTATGTTAGGCCCATGTGAAAGGCTCATCGTGATGTATATTAAACTCTTGAATGAGGCCCATGGTGTTGTATATTCGACCCTTGTATGAGGTCCTGGGTCCACTATATGTTAGGATCCATGAAGGTCATTCCTTGGGGGTAATGTTGGTTAAATGTCCACATTGTCGAGGTCGATTGTCGATGCCGGTCATTGATACCGATTATGAGTATGTGGCAGCATAGCATCATAATACATGCCCATACGCATCATCTGCATATTTGTTATGAGATGTGGTCGATCATTGTATATGTCATTGAGCATGTTATTATGAGACTCCCTGATAGGCGGAGGTTATCTCACATGAGCGCACGGTATATGTGGGATTGATGCATGGCTGGTTCGTATGGTTCATGCGTCTCGCATTATGATTACTGTACGCCTTAGCGACATCAGGGCCATAGCCTCCACAGGCATATCATGGATGGCCAAATGAGACACTGAAAATGTTTGGTTCTGGCATACGGGCGCCATAAATGTCCCTGGGTGAAAATCTCTAAACCTTCGTGGCCAGGAGACGCCCCAATGTCGAGACCGAATGGATACATGAGTGCCGGAGTGCCGAATACCAGGAGGCCGTGTCTCCCACTGTGTCGTGGTCGGTTGGGAGGGGGTCTGGCCTTACCCGCCCGATGGTAGGGGGTATTGCTAGGCTGAGTTTGACCAGCTCGTGAATGGGTCCGCTATCGACGTGTCGGATAGGTATTGGCAGACTATTAGTCAGGCGGATAGTGAGGTTTCTTATACTCACTTGGACTATGCTGCTGGGAGAGCGGCAGGCCATTTGGAGTGTACTAAACCCCGGTGATGATCCCAGAGATGAACTGTACTGATATGTGGATTTAGTGAGTAGGATTTGTATACTCATTCATACATTCATTCATTCACTATCCACTCGGGTTGGTGGTGCGCACTTATTTGTTACGTGTGCCATTGCAATGACCAGGATTTCGGTTGGGGTGCACGACTAACCTTAGATCAGGAGTTTACCACATTGAGTCTGATTATCCAAATTTAGGTATGGGACTGGTTTGGATAGAAGTCCCTTGTGATGGACCCCATAGCCTGCGATACTACATGCTATCATCCCGACTTCACACTCCAGTATGGTCATTCCATTCGCACCGCATATTGCATGACATTCGCGGCATACATCATTTTAGTTTACTGCGTTTCTGCATTTATATGGTCTAAATATGGCTGACTCTATTCGTGAACTCATCAGGAATTGTATATTACATTGCATCCTCGACATCTGATTTTTTTAGCTTTTTATGACTCTTTATTTGCATAGTTGTTTTATATTGCTTACTCTATTATCTTATGATTCATGATCTTGTCAATCTTTCTGCTTATTCCGATAATGTACGATTTATGGATTACTAGTATTTTCAGTATTGTATGATGATGACATTGTATTGAATACTTGACACTTACCTTGTGCACACACTTACACCACCCTCTAAGCTTTCTATAAGTTTATGCACGATAGATGCGTGCAGATGATGATAGGTTGCAGCAGTGTTGAGCTTAGAGCGTGCAGCGGCCTTCTGGAGCTTGACTTTCAATTTATGTATTTTCCTTTTATACATTGTACTCAAAAGTTTTTTATCATAGTGGATTTTGTGATGGTGTTCTTGTGGTTATTGTTCGTGGGTTATGCTTGTGGTTATGCTCGTTATGAATTAAATTGATATTAGAAATACTCCTTATAGGATCCCAGGATCGGAACCTGGTAAATGGGTGCCGGGAGCTGAGAATGGGGTTCTGCGGAGGCTGTCGGCGCCGGATTAGGCGATCGGGAATTTTGTGAGCCCGGTTCCCGAGTTCGGGGTGTGACATCATGAACCGCCTAGAATTACTAAAAGTGTGCTAAGTGTTGATTGGTGCGTGATACCTGTACATAAACCCATTATGAACCCATTGAGATGGACCACTTAATCCTTACATGCTAATGAATGTGTCGGTGGCGCGACCATTTTGATAAACCATATATGATTCTTGTTTTGTGTTATGATAAGTGATGGCTTGATGATTAGCTATAAAATGGGGTGGATCTGTACACCCTTATGATGCAGAAGATATAAACACGTGCATAATCTTCTTGACCCTGTGTAGGGAGTGCACACGAGACGATTGTTATACTTAGTTGACATTGTGGTAGTTTTCGGCTAGCCAAGCGTGTTGCACATGTTGGATTTATGTACACGCATGCATATATATGCATCATGGACTTGAGGTGCACATTGTATGCGGTGTGATCATGCATAGATGCATGTGCATAATGAGATCACAGGATGATGATGGTACATCTTGTGCGGATATTGCACATATATCCGGTCCAAGATGACCGTGGACCGAGGCTGGATGTGGATGGGAGAAGAGCCCGATTGACCTTAGAGCTACCTTGGGTGCATACATGACGTGAATGCATAAGTGTCTGGTATGCTTGTGTATATCATAGCATATATTATAGCATCCTTGTGTGACAAATGGAACACCACAGCAACATCGTGGTTGTATTGATGAGATCACCACAGCAGCATCATGGTTGATATATATATGGGCACTGAAAATTTGAGTTTCTTTACACTGGGTCCCAGACCCTTGGGTGAAACTCCCTAAACCTAAAGTGGTACCCTCGAGCCTCATCGTTAAGACCGGGCGGATGCCATGGGTCACCTAGTATTGAAAACCATAGTAGGCCTAACTACCGTCGACGTGGTCTGGTGAGAAGAGGTTCGACCATGCCTAGCTGAAGAGTTGGAGCGAATGTGGTTGGGTTTGGCCAACCCGCGAAATGGGACTGCTACCGGCGTGCCGGGTGAGTATTAGCATGGCTATAGGCCCCCCACTGACAGAGAGGGTATGCGAGGCCTCTATTCAACAAGTTTCGGACTTGTTCTAGATATCAGGCCTCGGTGATTCCCAATGATGATAACTATATTGTGATGTGGATTTTTTTTAGAGGAGGACCTGCATGCCTACATATACACAACATACCTTTGCATATTATCACTTGCATTGCATCTTATTCACTTGGCTTTATATAGTATTACATATCACCATGTTTCAATTTGTGTACTCTGATATTTTGATTGCTATTCATACTTGTACACTACGCACATAGAGTGTACTCACTAGGCTTTTTGCCTAAGCTTTCTATTTTTTTTTTCAGGGCAGGAGTAGCTTGGAGGATTTAACTCTTTGGATACATTTTGTCTAAGCTATATTTTGGCGATGCCTTCATTTTGTACAATTTAGAAAAACATTGTACTTGTATTATGACTAAATCTATAACGGAGATTGTTGCTTAGTATTGTGATTACGGATCATCATACTCAGGTATTATTAAAAATCTTCCTTATGGTGTGATGAACTCGGAACTTGGTGTATGAAAGTCGAGTGCTGAATTCAGAGTATCATGAAAGTTGTCCGTCCCCGAATTTGGAACGTGACAAATGGTCCATTTGATAATGGACAAGCTGTTTTTTAGGGCCATTAGAGAGCATCAAGGGAGGTATATAATAGATAGATTGGATGTACCATATACATTAAAGTGGGCCCATATATTATGAGTGTATATTAAGCATTGTATTCTAACACACACACACACACATATATATATATATATATGGGAAAAGGTACTATGCGCTCGACCTCACGATAAGCTCCCGTGAGGTTGAGCTGTGTGGGCCCCACCGTGATGCGTGTCGACCATCAACACCGTGCATTTGATGGGTCCCCTCTAAATTATGGGATATCCCAAAAATCAGCCGTATACGGAACTCAGGTGGGCCATACCATCTAAAATCATGTGAAGACACCGTTAAAACATATAAAAGCACTTGGTGGGGCCCACCTGAGTTTTGAATGCTGCTGAAACTTGGTCTAAACCCTCATCCAAGTGGGACACACATAATGGATGGGCTGGATTTGCAAACCACATCTCGGTGGGCCCAAAAAATGATTATGAATGTTTTAATGGTGCACGGCCCCTCTCCACTTCTGTATGTGGTGTGGCCCACACAAGTCACAGATTGACTTGATTTTTGAGACCTAGGCCCACGATGGAATGGTGCATATGAGTGATGGGGTAGATTTTCGAAACACATCACGGTGGGGCCCACACAACTCGACCTCATGGGACGGTCTCGTGAGGTCGAGCGCATAGTCCCTTTTCCCATATATATATATATATATATATATATATATATATATATATATATATATATATATATATATATAATGTTTCTAGTTGTAAATACTTTACCAGTAATCATATTTGGGAGCGTTAATCTGATTACAGCCGGTAAAGCCTTTACAGGCAAATACATGCATGTAACACCACTTAGAGGGACTTTGCAGGCATCCAAACGACTCATTGGTATCAGTGACAGGTCTAACAGGTCATAGTGCAATAACACTTTTTATGATTCTCTCCCTCCAAAACAATCAGAAAGATGAAGCTTACGCAAGAAAATTCTTCTGCCGCCCTTAGCCACCCGTACTTGTAGAGGAAACGGCCTCTTCCTTCTTATCTTCTAACGCTCAGCTCGCTCTCTCTCTCTCTCTCTCTCTCTCTCTCTCTCATTTCAAAGAAACAAAAAAGCAAAGAAAATGGCGACAGCAAAAATATTCTCTCTATTCCCACTCCTGCTATTCGCCGTCTCCTTCTTATCTTCTAACGCTCAATCCTTCGACGTTCGCAAACATCTTGCCACCGTTACCAGGTATACTCTCCTTCTCTCTCCCACCGTACACCTGGCATGCATTTTCGTCAATCCAGACCGTTCAATCGTTGTCCCTCTTGTGGATGGGAGCGTATCCTGAATTCACACTGATTTGCTGGTCCTGACCTTGCGATTGGTGGCGTCCAAATTCGACGGGGAAAAAATCGGACAGTTAATATTGTCTAGTCAGTGTGGGGTTTCGGTCTACACTTCATTCCCTACAGAACCATGAGTTTGACGGTTTGGATGGACTTTCATGCATCACGTGTTGGTGGATGGGTTGCAACTGTTCGATGAAATGCTGCAATTACACACTAGATGGTGCTTATTCTTCACTTTTTCGTACATTTCTGCCATAATTTATCGTTTGGGTTTTGAAAATTTTCTGAGAATTTGATCTGTCGTGGATTCGACCCATATGAGTAAATACTTGAAAATGTTTGCTTTGGGAGATTGAGCACTTTCAGATTAAAACAAATTCCGTGGTCATGCATAATTTTCTAGCATATTTAACGAAATTGCATCAATCTGTCAAGATCCACAAATGGATTTGATCGAATTATTGCAATTCGAAGTAATTTCTATGAAGGATATGAAAAAAATGAGTTGAGATGCATTAGTCATTCAGATAATGCAAACTTATGGGTTGTTTGGATGTCTTTAAAATTTCAGTTGTAAATACTTAACACCTAAAAAGATTTTTTTTTTTTTTTTTTTTTTTTAACGCACACTGCATGGCCACTCGATCTCATGATCTCAGTGTTGAAAAGAGTCTGTCTACCATTGAGCCATGGAGATGGGCCCACCTAAAAAGAGTTTCGTTGGTAAACTGCTTACATTATGCCATGTTTGGCTTTTAAGTGGTTTACCATGCAGAAGTGGGTATTCAGATCACTTAGGCTTGGAGTGGAAGATCTTGCCAAAATCCTCGAATCACATAAAAAAGGGCTTGATTTTTGTAGGGCCCTAAGAGAGTGTCAAGAAGCGCACATGATGAATGGATTGGATGTTCTACACCCATAACAGTGGGCCCCATACACAATCCTATTCATTTTATGTATGAATGTTTTAGGAGTATTTGGATAGGAGCTGTTCTTCTTAGATTGTGAAACCTTATTGATCTCTTCTTGGGGACTGAGTTGTTCCCTTTTCTTCCACTGTTTGAGTGTCTAAATTTGCCAATTTGATGGTGCTTTTCCATCTATAAATAAACAAACATTTAAATAGAAATCATCATTGTCACCATCATAGCCCTATTTCGCTATTTGGCGTCGGCTCTCTGAATCTTGAGGTGCCAATTGCAAGATTTGAAATAGAAATTCTCATGATTGATTGGCAAAAGTTTGGTGACTGGCTACCCACCTTACATTGACATTCCTTAGCCGGGCTTGGGACTGGCTAGCCTGTTGCTACTAGGTGGAGATAAAAAATCATCATTATCATTGTCGTCGTAGTCATCATCTAGCCTTATCCCAACTAATTGAGGTCAGCTACATGAATCCTGTTTTGCCATTCCACTCCATCATATACCATATCTTCAGTTAAATGGTGGGGTTATATAAACTAAGTAAAATAAAAATGAAGTAAATAAAAGCACTGTATCTAGCTTGATACTTTCTGCACTATTCTATTTAACAATTCTTGTCTCCATTTATCTGCAGATATGATTTTGTGAGAGATGTCAACGACAATGCCTATGTGGCTTCTAACATTCCAGATGGATGTAGTGTAATCCACTTAAATCTCGTGGTAATTTGTATTTATAACTTCTCACCAGGCTATGGTGGTTCAGCTTAGCCATTTGATTTTTCCTCCACAATATCATTGAAGGATTTTGGTCATTATTGCATGCTAACTTGCGTTTATCTTCAATGTTTTGTACCTAAAGTTCTGAATCCAAAAAATGTCAGAAGTAGTATGTTTTGGATAGGCATGAACTGTTAGGTAGTTTCCCTTATCAATTGGACACAATCATCATGATCATGATCATTTTGGTCTTCTCCCTACAATTAAGGTTTGGCTTTTGAGTGGTAAATTGACAAAAAGTTTTACAATTGACTGCTACTAAACATCAACTTTCCCCTTTTACCCGGGCTTCTAGAACCAACAATGGCAGGGCTCACAGTGACACCACTCAAATGCCAACGTGGTCCCAACTCGTTTCAATTCCAGTACATGATGCCCCAAAGGATGAGCAAGCAATGTAGGGTCAAGGAGCAGTAGTTGCTAGGCAGACTGAAGTACAAAGCACCCACCCACTTGAATAGCCAAGTTCAAGTTCTCTCAATATTGCAGGGACCCAACCAATACATGATTATCATTGAACAAGCTATAACTAATTTAATGCGCCACTGGTAGTTTCATAGTCTGAGTTACTTCATAGTTCATACTTGCACATGCATGACTTGATTGATTGGATCCAATAAGCCCCTAAAATGTCGGGGTCGTATGTTATTGCATAATTTGATGGGGACATCACGCGCACACGTGCACTCACGCTGCCCCCCCTACGCACGTATGCCAGAAGAAGGAGGGCTCCACCGTCTATCTGGATCGATGACCATGTCCAGGGAGGGCCTCCTAGTTAGAAGACGGAGTTTTGGTTCAAGAGAGTGGGCCTGATAGCCAAAAAAAGCCCATCATGGGATCTCATGATCGTGGCCCACTAGTCGGATTGATTTCATATTTTAGGTTTTGCTTATTTATGTTATTTAGAATATCGTGAACGCTTTAGATTTCTTTGATTGGTTTTTATTTTAGTTTACTTCATCGCCAAGTAATAGGTTGCGCACATGGCGCGAGTTTTGGGGTATAGGGTTTTCCCTATAAATAGGCACCCCTTGTAGTTCTTTTGATTCATTGAAGATTAATAAAAATTCTGCGTTTTCTTACTCTCTGAGTTGTGAAGCCTAATTAGGTGTGAAGCCCTTCCTTCACTGAAGGGTTAACTACCATGGTGCGAAGCCACATCTATCCCGATTCGCCCCCATCCATTGCCATCTCTACTACCTATCTTCTATTATCCCTTCTTCTCATCTCACCCCATCATCTACACTTCGAATCAATTATTTATTGCAGTAATTCTCCTCCCAACAACAGAATTTCAGAATTTGGCCCTACAGGAGGGCTGAAACTTCGGCGAAGCACCATGCACAAACCGTATATCGGATCGAGCTGAGATTTGGGGGTTTTGGAGTCCATCCTTGGCCGACCAGGGCCAAGGTGGCCTTTTTCTGAATAGTGGGCCCCACACACGTGCGGCCGGGATCACACGCATGTGCGTCTGGGCCATTGTTGTTGTCCACGCGTGCGGTACTTCTCTGGTTCATCTCTCTCCTCTCTTTCACTCCGCTTTCACCCAAAATCCCTAAACCTAACCCTAAATTAGTCAAATCTCCAATTTTATGCCCCTTTTCTTACCCTAGGGTTCCCCGAATTGAAATTTCTGAATCCCTTGGATTAGGGACTGATTACTATGTATGTGTGGATGATTATTTCTTATCTTTGAGTATCGTTTGGTTCATAATTTTTATTGATCCAGCCCTATCATGTGTAGGCCTGGACCCACATAGATTCCCCTTAATTGAATGTTTGGACTTTCATGTGGGATATGGAATTTGTGTAATTGTCTCTGAACTAACGTGATCTTAAGCTTGAAATCTCGCATATCATATTTAATTTTCATGTCTTGCATCATAATTGAATTAGATTTTGATAATTAGTCCAATTTAGTGGAAATGGCTAAACTTTAATTATGTTTATTAGTATTAATATCTAGGGTTAAGGATTCCACTTTGTAACTATGTCAATTTCAAGTTGAAGCTTCAATTTTAGGGTGGGTCCTTCCTCATTATGAATACTATGGAAGGAAATTATTGGTGATTCTCCAGTTACTAGTTATTGTGATGCAGTTCAATATTGCGTCCAAAATAATCCAAGAACGATATGAACTCTGGGATGCTCTCCTTATTGGTCCTAGTATTGACATACAGTTTTTTCACATTATCAAATATACCTTCACTCCTTTGTTAAATACTAAATTTATGTGCAATTATATATGTTCTGTTTTGCATAGGCTAACATTAATGAAGACCTTACATGCAAATGTTGATTGTAGTTCCCAAATTTCTAATTTTCTTAATGATTTGTGTTCATTTATTTTGTCTAACTTCTGGAAACTTTAAAGCAATGGATAAAGCAGATTGATTAAGTTCCCTTTAATAAATGGGCCATGTTGTGAGGCCGTGTGACCCTTCCAATCATTCAGAATGTAAATTGAATGGTCTTGGAAGTGGGATTTTTCTTCGTAATATTTGGTTGGTAAGCTGGATCGAATCCAAATCGTGAATGTTGAAGCAATGAACACGTACGATTGAGCTATAGGTTCAAATCAATGTGAGACTTCATTACTTCTCCCATAAAAAAACTATGGTGAACGTTTCTGCTGGAACAGTGACAAAAAGTCACTTTGGGATGAAATATATACTTGACAACAACACAAGTCACAAGTACTCAAAAGTATTCTCCACTAGGATTTGTCACCAACAAAGCCCACCGTCTTGAAGTGATGTAGGACATGAAATTAACCATGGAGTGCAAGAAATCAAGTTTGTGATTATGCCAATATTAAACAGTCACAAAATCCAACATCCTACATACTATTAAACATTCAAGAAGGGCAATCTATGGGGGTCCAAGCCTACACAACCATTAAGGCTGGATCAAATAAAATTATAAGCCAAACAATCCCAAAGGAGTGTAAGAATTACCCATTCTTGCATAGGATTGTTCTCGACTCAAGAGATTCACTAAGTTTCAATTTGGGGGAAAATCTAGGGTTTGAAAATTGGGGAAAATTGAGATTTGGGACCCTTTTGGATTATGGATTTCGGATTATGCAGTTTTCTAGATGACGGTTAGGGATCGGTTAAGGTATTTGAGGGTACAGGGACTAATTTAGCAATTTTCAGATTTAACAATTCCGTTATACCACATGATAATGTTTAGGAGTGAATATTAGGGGTGGATCTAAGGGGGTTTAGATAGAGTATTAATGGGGGATCCTACGGGGAGGTTTTAAGCCAAAAAAAAGGGAAAGAAATAGAGGGGAAAAGAGGACCTGGGATGGGCCACGCACGCTGGACAACAAGTTGGCCTGGATGCACGTGTGACTAGACGTTCGTATGTGTGAGGCCCACAAAATCGGGAAAGGACTCATAGGCTAGGATCGGCTAGGGGTGGGTTGTTTCCATATAAAAAATCACTTCAATCTGGCACGTGGTTTGTACGTAGTACTCCGCCGAAGTTTCAGCCCCGTAGATGCGCTAGAATCTGAAAACCTTCTTGTGCACCGTTGTAGGAGAGGATTTTGATGAGAAAATTGGTGAATCTAATGGTGGATGGGGTGTTGAGGATGATGGATGAGATGCGGAAGAAGATGGTGATGATTCGGAGCTGGTATGGCTTCGCACCATGGTAGTTAACCCTTCGAGGAAGGGAGGGCTTCCCACCTAATTTGATCCTTTAACTCAATGTGAGAGAGAGGAATAAACGTAGGATTTTTTTTTTATTCGTGATATCATGAGAGTCCATACATGGGATTGCTTTATTTATAAGAAAACCCTAAATCCAAAAAGACAAAACTACCCTTGCGCCATGTGCGCGCACTAATACTAAAACTAAAATAAATAAAATAACTAATCTAAGCAATCAAAGCCGTTCATGATGTTTGTAATAATAAAAATAATCAAAACTCAAAATCCTAAATCATCTAAAGTAGTGGGCCACGATCATGAGATCCGATGGTAGGATTTATGTAATGATCGGGTCCACTCCAATGCTCCATAATGCAGCCCCCTAATTATGGGGTCCTCCAAAGATGTCGTCGTTGATCCAAATCGAAAGTGGGGCCCGCTTCCTCCTCGAATACGTGTATAGAGGGGGCGTGTGCATGATGTCCCCATCATAAAGCCTTATTTGTTCACATCATACAACATAAACTGCATGTTACTTCTAGTTCTTGGTGACGGAATTTCTTGGAGGTCTATATTTTCTTCACTTGTTCTTTGATTGCTGCTGTCTGTTGATTATCATGTTTTTCTTGCCTATTGCAGAACATGCTCTGTAAAAATAAATTGACGGTTGTCTGACCAAGATACATTTCCTTCGAACATGCATGGCGAAAATGGGAATTTTGAAATGGAGATACATATGCTTCTTTCATACACATGCATTAAATGGCTAAATGTTCTTCCATTAACTTATGACCCCAAAACAAACAATAAAAGCTCCAATAACTCGATGGGCTAAAGCACAATGAATCAAACTTGGTTTTTGACCAAATGGTACCACTTGTGCCTACCCTGGTTTTGTAAATCGGTTATAATATGGCTGATCAGCCATATCGTAACCATATCGGCCACCCCCATTACCCAATACAGGTGGTGAATTAGTCTGTTTAAGCCAACAATTTGACTGCGATCGACCTTATGGGATGCTACAGTAAGGTCGAGCATATAGTACCTTTTCTCTCTCTCTCTCTCTCTCTCTCTCTCTCTCTCTCCATATATATATATATATATATATATATATATTTTTTTTTTTTTCTGACTTGTTTCTTCATTTCAACCATGGTATTAAAAAACGGCTATAACACGGGCCCTGTTGCCTTGTGCTGCTATGTGCCCATAATGGGGTGGTAGTGGTCCGATATGGGGCCAGTGCATTTTCTTCCTTTGAAATAAATTTTGACTGTTATGGGGCTGTAACAGGTGTTACAGCCCATATGTAACAGAGATAATTCTGGCTGTTATAGCCATTGTTATCGTTATTGAATACCTTGATTTCAGCCATTGAGGAAGCTTAAAAACTCATTTTGTACAGATTTAGGCTTATTTTGGGATCAAAACACAAGATTTGATTGATATTTGATGATTTGAAGTGTAATGAATTATTTGGGAAAAACTAAAAGAGTGGGAAAGCTATTATTTTTCATCTTCTTATTGTTGTATTTCAATATAAGGGACTCTAATCATAATCATCATCATTAGCTAAGAATAGTCCGATAACCATTGATTACAAATGATAGATTCCGGTGTATTAAATTATATTTTTTTTTCTATTTCGTGATACTTTGTCAAAATTTTTTGGTCAAAGAAAAAATTTATGCCTACGGGCTTGTATCATCCAATACAGGCCTGTTACGGTCCTATATGCTCCGTATCCTCCGTATCATATCATTTTGGGCCCAGCTGATACGGTGATCAATACACTTATTTAAAACCTGGGTTCTTACTCAACAAATATACATGTTTTGGAGAGACTCACTTTGTTCTCCACTGAATCCCAGTTAACTTGTTTGACGAGTCAGTATCAGATGATTTTTTGGAACATCACTGAAGAAAATTGAAATGTGACTTTTGTATTCATGTTATACTAATACTGGATAGTAAGCGTGCCCAACAAGTTAGTGAAGTTAGATATCCATCATATGTAGGATTGTGGCCACAAAATTCTGTGGAATTGACTCACTAGATCATGACAAATATATAAGCAAATACAGTTCTCCAGTCTTCTGTATGATGCCACATTGTGGTTCTGTGGATTGGGTAATGTGTTCTTCTCTTTGGGTTGAGGATGCCTTCCCCTCATTGTATTGTTTGTTTCATTGTTTTGTTCTTTTTCGTTTCTTTCCTTATGACCTAAAAGATGTCTCGTTATACATGAAAGCAAAAAACCAATGCAACAGTGTCCTGTCATTTTGTAATTGTTTGATAGCTTAGGGCCTGATTAGACAGCACATTCTCCCAGATGCATTAGTAGGTACTCTGTGCCAGTGCAATTTATAATGGGATGATTTTAGTTCCTTGTTAAAATTATTCTATTTATGAATTTGGCAGAAATTGCTGGCAGAGCCACTAAGCAGACTGTTTGCTCTATGTTTATGTCTGGCCAAACAGTCTCATCCTGTCATATATGGACTATTTACCTTTGGAGTGATTCATGGATGAGGGTGACATCCAACCAGGCTATTATAGTTCAGTTCAAGTGGAGTTCTTAATTACATACTCTTTTTATTCTAACTCTAGAAAAGATGAGCTAAATCCAACTTTTTGCAGAAGCCAAAACCCCTTTTTTTGGTGTTAGTATTTCACGAAATGTAATCAATTTGCTGCATTTTGTTCATGTTTATGGAGAGGATCCTTTTCTTTTATCCAAATGCAGTGATTGAAAGCCTTCTGTATTTTATTCCTTTTACTTTCGAGGGGCATCAGAGGTCATTGGCAAAATCATGTTGACTTCTACAACATCACATCAGAAGCTAGTTGTGAGATTGAAATGATATTTCTAGTACTATAGGTGAACAAAAGTAGCTATTAAAGGCTTGTAATTTGGGACTTGCAGGCAAGGCATGGAACTCGTGCTCCTACGAAGAAACGCATCAAAGAATTAGACAGATTGGCAATTCATTTGGAAACTCTTCTTGGTGATGCAAAACATGAGGCACAGGGAGACGGTATCTCTTTGCAGAAAATCCCCAACTGGTTTTGGGGATGGCAGTCTCCTTGGAAAGGGAAACAAATAGGCGGGGAACTTGTCAGCAAGGGAGAGGAGGAACTGTATCATCTTGGAATTAGAATCCGGGAGAGATTTCCAGAGTTGTTTAGTGAGGAATATCACCCAGACATCTTCTCAATCAGAGCAACCCAGGTTAGTTTTCTCTTATTTTGTTCTTTGTTGAATATTCATTTGCATTCTGGAAGTCGATTGCACAGAGTAGAACTGTAGAATCATATTCTTGTTTTCTCTTTCGCCATCTTAATTTCCACAAATTCTCACTACTTATAGTGAAATGATAGTTTACACTTGTCTCACTATACCATCATGGCCTTTTTTTTTTTTTTCCTTCTTTTTCTTTCTTTTCATTTTGAGTTCATAGATTATTTTATTCAGTAATGCTAATATGGGGAGCAGATTAAGTGAGATCTTGGATCCACCGAGGCGGTTGGGACCCCTGTTTGTGGGGCCCACAGTGATGTATGTGACTACATCCACTCCGTCCATCCATATTGAAAGCTCATTTTAGAGCATGATCCAAAAAATGAAACAGATCCAGATCTCAGGTGGACCATAATACAGGAAACAGTGGTAATTGATCATTAAAAACTTCTCATGGGCCACAAAAGTTTTGGATCAAGCTGATATTTGTGTGGTCTCTTCATCCAGATCTTTGTGACCTTATCAACAGGTTGGATGGAAAATAAACATTCTGGTGGCCCCCATGAAGTTTTTTATGTGGGGGATTCAATCACTATTGTTTACTGTGGTATGGTCCAAATAAGACTAGGATCTGCTTCATTTTTGGGATCATGCCCTAAAATGAGCTTTCAAAACGGTTGGACAGTGTGGATTTAAGGCACATACATCACCATGAGCCCCACAGTCAGGGATCCAACCCATGTCGGTGGATCCAGGGTCTCACCTAATCCGCTCCCACATATATGCAGCAACCTCCTCATGGTCCATGGGGCCAATGCATGAGGTGATTGGGACTGTTGATCTGGTGGGCCACGGTGTGGATGGGCAGTAGGCCCATAACAATGGTGATTGTTCAACTCTCACCACGCAGTTGATAGTTTGCTTGGTGAATGTTGATTGTTCCTCTAACCATTCCTTTTTCAGGCCACTAGTCAACTAGCTACCGCAGGCATATGCCTCTCCTTTTGGTATATGGCCTAGCTACATGGTGCGTACCAGATCAATAGACCTACCACTACAGTTGTTTGCCATCTTTACCACAATGGAGCTGCAAAGAACTTCCTAGGCAAGATCTCCATATGAGCATCCCTCATTTTCTTTCGTCTAAAGACACTTTGTTTTTAGATTCTTTATTTTATAGGTTTTAGTTATTTGTGGCAGCATCCATTTATGATATGGTCATTAGGAACTTGTTTTTGCTAATTTCACTGTAATTCTTAGAATTAAATTAGACAGTCCTTGGATACTAATAAAACGATGAAAATCTGCATATAAATATATCCTCTTAATGTGGTACCTGGATCCTTCAAATTCCTTAAGATATCTCTGTTGGATATGTCATGACATGGTATAGGTATGTGTCCCGAGTTAGATTCGGCTCGCAGACACGACCATTTTATATTTAAAATAGTTAAACATAGAAAATATATTAAATTAATAAAAATATGTTAAATATCCAAAACGGTAATTTTCTACCTTCACGATGTTAGCAACATCCCCAGATTTTTTTAGAGTCATGTGTGGCACATCCAATCATTGATCTGGGCCATCCATTCATTCATACCAATGGGGGCAAGACATGGTGAAAAAATCACACCAATTGGATTATCCTAACCATTCGATCACTAGCATAAAAGTTGATAGTCAAGATCAAGTGGAGAAACAAAATAGATCCAATCATCTTCTTAGAAGGCTTCAATATGATTACTTATGATACCAAAGATGCACTTTGGTCTGATGATTCTATCGTTCTAATCTATAGTTTGAAAAAAAAAGAAGGCGGTAAAAATATGGTCCACATTCAAAAGGCTAGGGTTATCTGATGAGCATGATTTTTTCAGCGTGGCTTTCCATCAATGTTATGAATGAATGGACAGTTTGGATTGGTGATTGGACATGCTGTATGTCATGCAAAAAGATTGGGGATGTTGTTAATGTCCCATGAAGATGGGGATATTAGCTTTTATCTTTAAATATTTAATAATAGGTAAATATGACTTACAATAGAGTCACATCCCTTTACCCAGAGATCTCAGGATCATGCGAGTGAGTCTGAAAGACTCTGAAACTTCAGGAGGAATGGTGGCATGCAGCTTGCATTGTAAAAGTTCTGTGAAGATAACCTCCAAAAGGCACCTGTATGGCGGTTGGGACTATTGATCTGGTGAACCACTATGTTGATCAGCTATAGTTCGAAAAGTCACACCTGTAAATGTATGCTTTTGTGAACCTTGCTGGTTGAATGTGGACTGTTGCTTTTGGATATAGCCTATCCACGTGGTGGCCCATCAGAACAATAGTCTGCCATACATACCATTGGGGGGACCTTAATAGAACTTCTGTGATGTGCTTTCACTAACGAGACTATATCGGAGAAGCCAACACAACTTTTCCTCTTGATTTGCATCTTTCATTCTATGAAATGGCTTGATTGGTGAGAAAGTCATCCATCATGTGACATTTACTTTGTATAGGTATGAGTAGAAAAAAAGGAATAACTCTGTTTGGAGGAAAAGAAAAAAGCTTCCTGCGTTTCAGCCCCATTTTCTATTTATATAAAAGGAATTTCAAAAAATTACAAATAGGCCCTTGTTCTATCCCATATTACACAAAGGCCTTTTTTAAACACATCTCAACACTACTAGTGACCTTCATCTAAAAACCGACAAATATAGATGAAAACAAGAGCTAGAACGATGACGATGACGACGTGATGCCGCCGCCGCCGCCGCCGACGATGACCATGCTACGAGGAGAAACGACGAATAGAGGCGAATCGTCGCGAGAAGATTCGACAAAAAACGCGAGAGGAAAAGATAGTTCTACAATAGCTGAGGACCCAGATGACCGGAATGAGAATTTAGAGGAGGAAGTAGGTAACAATGGGTGGAAGGTTGTTTCAGGCAGGAAACACAATCAGAAGGCTTCGACTCTAGCTGGGAGAAGGAGAAACTCCTATCCTACCCTTTTCGTTAAAGGCTACCCACCCGATGGTTACTGATCAACATCTCTAGGATTTTCGGCTGCGCAGGGGCAGTAATAGATGTCGTGATGCCAAGAGACCGGGAGTACGACTCATATAGAGGCTTTGTCCTTGTCCATATGAGCTCTGAAGCAGAGCTTGCTAGGGCGGTGGAGATGCTACATGGCGTGAAATTTGCGGGGGTTCTATTGTTAGTCCAGCGAGCCAGATTTGGGCCCAACTACAGAGATCAAATCTGAAAGTCCTCTACATATGAACATCCTAAAGCGCAGGCTAACATCCCCGCCACCTCCGATACCGTGAAGTCGGGCGATCACTCATTCAGAGATGTCCTCCTCCACGGCAACCCAACCTCTAGAGAACCACCCAAATACCCCCCTGGAGCTGAGCCGGAGGTCACTATGCCGAATTATCCTGTTCGTGAGGAGGCCATAGAGGGCCAGAAGGAGGGCATGCTTTCAGTAAACTAGGAATGTTTTAACTAAGCTAGGGTAGAGCTCGCAAATATAGTAGTCATAAGAACCAAAGAAGGAGCTTCGATCTCGCAAGTGAAGGAATGGATCAGGGATTGCACAAGATTTCACCCTGGCAATTACGTTCTCAAACCTCTAGGTTACAATGATCTATGGGTGAAGGTATGTCCTGGCCTTAATCACGAGATGCTAATAATGGCATCTTGATTTGCATCTTTCATTTTATGAAATGGCTTGATTGGTGAGAAAGTCATCCATCATGTGACATTTACTTTGTATAGGTATGAGTAGAAAAAAAGGAATAACTCTGTTTGGAGGAAAAGAAAAAAGCTTCCTGCGTTTCAGCCCCATTTTCTATTTATATAAAAGGAATTTCAAAAAATTACAAATAGGCCCTTGTTCTATCCCATATTACACAAAGGCCTTTTTAAAACACATCTCAACACTACTAGTGACCTTCATCTAAAAACCGACAAATAGAGATGAAAACAAGAGCTAGAACGATGACGATGACGACGTGATGCCGCCGCCGCCGCCGACGATGACCATGCTACGAGGAGAAACGACGAATAGAGGCGAATCGTCGCGAGAAGATTCGACAAAAAACACGAGAGGAAAAGATAGTTCTACAACAGCTGAGGACCCGGATGACCGGAATGAGAATTTAGAGGAGGAAGCAGGTAACACTGGGTGGAAGGTTGTTTCAGGCAGGAAACACAATCAGAAGGCTTCGACTCTAGCTGGGAGAAGGAGAAACTCCTATCCTACCCTTTTCGTTAAAGGCTACCCACTCGGATGGTTACTGATCAACATCTCTAGGATTTTCAGCCGCGAAGGGGCGGTAATAGATGTCGTGATGCCAAGAGACCGGGAGTACGGCTCATATAGAGGCTTTGTCCTCGTCCGTATGAGCTCTGAAGCAGAGCTTGCTAGGGTGGTGGAGATGCTACATGGCGTGAAATTTGCGGGGGTTCCATTGTTAGTCCAGCGAGCCAGATTTGGGTCCAACTACAGAGATCAAATCTGAAAGTCCTCTACATATGAACATCCTAAAGCGCAGGCTAACATCCCCGCCACCTCCGATACCGTGAAGTCGGATGATCACTCATTCGGAGACGTCCTCCTCCACGGCAACCCAACCTCTAGAGAACCACCCAAATACCCCCCTGAAGCTGAGCCGGAGGTCACTATGCCGAATTATCCTGTTCGTGAGGAGGCCATAGAGGGCCAGAAGGAGGGCATGCTTTCAGTAAACTAGGAATGTTTTAACTAAGCTAGGGTAGAGCTCGCAAATATAGTAGTCATAAGAACCAAAGAAGGAGCTTCGATCTCGCAAGTGAAGGAATGGATCAGGGATTGCACAATATTTCACCCTGGCAATTACGTTATCAAACCTCTGGGTTACAATGATCTATGGGTGAAGGTATGTCCTGGTCTTAATCACGAGCACCTTCATGCTTATGATCCAGTTATTAAAGTTATGGAGTGGGATGAGTTCTCCATGTTCGGGATGGAGAACGTTTGGATCCTGATATGGGATGTTCCTCTAGAATGTTGGTTCGATGAATTCCTCATTTCCGCTGCTTCAGCTTGGGATCCTTGCTAGAGGTAGATTCCAAATCTAAGTTAGGAGTGGAACTGGGGGTTATATGAGCTCGGGTGAGGAGGAAGAAGGATTCTCCCTTGCCTTCCCACCTGTCTGTCAAGATAGGAAATAGACCGCTGTCACTGCCAGTGCAAAAGGAGGAGCCAGGAATCATATACCCAAGATGGGGCGATTTTTGGAGAGCAAAGGAACCTGTTCCATAGCCGTTGGAATCGGTACCGGAGAAGACAGTCTCCGAGGGAGTTCGTCCCGCAAGCTCCAGCGGACCACCGAGCGTGACCCCTGTCAGTTCTGCTACGATCATTAACCTGGCATGCATCCCAAGAGAAGGGGGGACGCATGGTAGGAGCTCTGTGGGCCCTGCGTCGCGTCTTCCTGAAGCAACCGTAATTTCCAGAGATAAGTCGCTGTGGGTGCTAGAGAATATGCCAGGTGGCACTGTCGCACTTATGGCGCCTCTACAGATGGGCCTTCGACGCGACGGTTTGAACGCTTTTAAAGCAAGGGATGATCAGATGTTGCCACATCTCCCTTCAACGTCTCACTCATCGAGACGCCCGGACATCGCTGTAGAAGAATCGTCGGGGTTTAGACACGTGGAGGCGATGGACATCGACCCGGATTCTGATCACAGACACGTGGCTGCTCCTACGTCTAACCCGAGTTTGTTGTCCCTTGTTGAGATTGGGCCCAGGGTCTCGGGTCCGATCCTAACCCGACCTCGTTGCTCCCTTAACTACATCTCTTCCTTCACCCATGTACAAACCCGATACTTCTTTCACTACCTCCTCTGTCACCTTCCCTGCCCCCTACCTCTCCCACCTCCCATTGCCCTTATCTATAAGCTTGATTTCCGTCCAAATCCGTTCTAGTCCCTCCTCCCTAGACCTCAATCCCCTACAGCCATGGGTGGCGATTTCTCCAGAGAAGATGAATCAGACAGTCGTTTCTCAGAATCCCAACCTTTCTCATCTCTCCCCACCTCTCCAGTCACATCCCTCCCCCAATCCCGAGATTGGGCTAATCTGGGTCCCATTACCCTTTTTCTGGAAGCCATTCCTGACGAGGTGATTGTTGCGGAGCTACTGTGCGTCGATTACCCTCAACAGCAGCATAATCCTATTGATCTTGCTCCCACTGTTGATATAAGTAGAGACAAATTATTTGATTCTCTCCAAAACAAGAAATGGATCAGGGACGCGGTTGGACATGCTGGAAGGTCACTCGGATTATGTTTTGGAGACAGAGACAAAGACTACACTGCCCTATTCCAATGTATTCAAAACAGAGGTAGACCTCTCTCAACCCCCATAACTCTCAGTAAACAAGTCCACAGATCCATCAGTAACAGAGAACTTCAAAGCCTTCAACCGAGTCCGAGTCTGCTAGCTGCCTCTAGCATGAGGCAAGGGCGTAAGGGAAATCGGGGAAGTTCGGTGACCCAATGAGAATCATTTCTTGGAACGTGAGAGGGGTGGGTTCGAGGTAGAAAAGGTGCCTGATTAAGGAATCTATCAGCAGAAAAGATTCGGATGTTATTTGTCTCCAGGAAACGAAAGTCCCCACTTTCAAAGATGGCCTTCTGGCTACTCTATGGAATGCTAAGGACGCTAAGTGGATGGCTTTGGATGCTTCTAGTTCGTCGGGAGGCATTTTACTTTCTTGGAAAATCTTCCAAATGGGAAGTCCAGACAGTTTCCAAAGGGGCCTTGTCGGCGTCTATCATCATCCATGATAAGTCCTCTAATTTCTGCGGTCTCATTGTGTCAGTTTATGGCCCTAATGATGACTTCCTTAGATCTGAAGGCTTTGCTAGCTACAGACTGCTATGTAAGCTCAGAATGCTCAAGGAGAAGATCAAAGATTGGAAGGAAGTCGAATTTCGCAAACGGGAAGTTGATACGGAAGCCTTATTTGTCGAGTTGTAGCGCATCGACTCTGAGGCAGAAGGTGGTCCCTTGACCGTAGATGTTCTGTCTAGGTGTATTCAAATCATCCAATCCATCTCTGCCAGGGCCCGCGAGGATGAAATCTCCTGGAAACTCAAGTCTAGGACCAGATGGATATCTGAAGGGGATAGAAATACTAGGTATTTTCATACCATTGCTAACATGCGGTCCCGAGCCAAAGCCATTTTATCCATCTCTATGGACGGAATCCATATTGAAGATAGACAGGAGATTACGGAGCACGCGGTTCGGCATTTCAAATCCCTCCTCTCTGTGGAAGATTGGATCAGACCCATTTTAGATGGCCTTGCTTTTAACTCCCTTGAAGATTCAGACGCGTCACTCCTCGAAGCCCAATTTTCTGAAGAAGTCAAAATGGCCATTGGTTCGATGGAGGGAGTTAAGTCCCTTGGCTCTAACTGTTTTCCTATGGCATTTTTCCAATCTTTCTGGGACCTCATCCGTCAGGACGTTATGGATTTCCTTCACGAATTCTATCTCAGGGGCAGACTTTCAAAAGGCCTAGGCGCATCCTTCATTGCGTTGATCCCCAAGATAGCAGGCGCGAGCTCCTTTTCCGATTTTAGGCCTATCAGCTTGATCGGGGGCCCCTACAAAATCCTGGCTAAAATTCTGTCTATCAGACTCTCGAAAGTTATAGGAAAGCTTATCTCCAAGTATCAGCATGCATTCATCAGGGGCAGACAAATTATTAATTGCGCCCTGATCGCAAATGAGTGCTTGCATTCATGCCACAAACCCGGTTTGAAAAGCATTTTCTGTAAGCTGGATATCGAAAAGGCTTACGATCATGTGGAGTGGGCCTTCCTTCAGTGCATGATGGGTTGTGTGGGATTTGGAGAGAGATGGAGAGGCTGGATCAAGGCGTGCATAGGATCAACCCACTTTTCTATTCTCATTAATGGCTCCCCGCATGGTTTCTTTAAAAGCTCGAGAGGAATTCGACAAGGCGACCCATTATCCCCTCTCCTCTTTCTTTTGGTGGGTGAGGCCCTATCGCAGATGCTATCTCGGGGTCAAGAGGTTGGGATCCTTAAAAGGGATTTCTATGCGGGGTGTCCCAGCTCCTTTTTCCCACATTCAGTTTGTAGACGACACACTCATCTTCTCTGAAGCGGTCCCATCCTACATCGACAACTTGCGCACAACCCTTATCTGTTTTGAGGCTGTCTCAGGGCTGAGAGTTAACCTCTCTAAATCAAAAATTTATGGTGTCAACCTCCCAGATTCAAAGCTGTCCTCCTTTGCCAATATCCTTGGGTGTTCAGCAGCCCTCTTCCCCTCCACGTTTGTGGGCCTCCCCCTTTCCATTGGTCCTCCGCCGAAGAAAATGTGGGAAAGAATTGTCAACAAATTCCAGCAATACTTAGCCAAGTGGAAATGTCAATACTTATCTATGGGGGGTCGCCTCACGCTCATCAAGTTGGCCCTCTCTAATCTGCCAGTTTATTTCATGTCCTTATTTTCTTGCCCTTCATCAGTTCTGCTTTAGATAGACAGGCTTCGTCGTGACTTTCTTTGGTGCGGAGAAGACTCGCAGAAGAAATTACTTCTTTTGGACTGGCATGAAGTTTGCAAACATTTTCAGGAGGGGGGTGCTAGTATCAGAAATTTGAAGATCATGAATCTTGCCCTGCTTGGTAAGTGGACATGGAGACTGGCCATTGATAATAATGCCCTTTGGAATTCCATTATCAAAGGCAAGTACGGTACATCCCCCGGTGGTTGGTGGACCAAGGATTCCACGTCATATAGGGTCTTATTCATTTGGAAAGGGATCTTGAGATCCAAGAAGGTGGTGATTGATAACATCAGATTTGATCTTGGCAACGGCGCTGATATAAGATTCTGGGAGGATATTTGGGTGGGCGAGGAGCCCCTCAAAAACAGATTTCCGAAATCTACAATTTGAGTCCAAAGAAGAACATCCCGATTGCTAGCTGCTATGAATCCTCTAATTCTAGTTTCGTTTGGATTGTGAAGTGCATCAGGAATCTCCATGACCGGGAAGTGGAAGAATTTGTGGGGCTGCTCGATCTAATCTCACAGGTGATCCCTGATCCCACTGCTCCCAACAGACCGATCTGGGCCAAGGACAAAACTAGTATGTTTTCGGTGAAATCTCTCTATTCTCTCCTTACCCCTTTGTCTGTCACAGCAGGCCCCACGGCCCCTTTTATCTGGAAGTACCCAGCCCCCCCTAAATTCATTTGTTTCGCCTGGTTGGTTAGTAGAAAGTGGATCCTCATAGTTGATAATCTAAGGAAAAGAGGCATGCAAATAGTGAACATTTGCCTCTGCTGCATGCAAGATGAAGAATCCGTTGAACACCTCCTGATTCATTGCCGGTTCATCTCTCAGATTTGGGCGGAATTATTCAGAAGATTTAACATCAGCGGCTGTCTCCTGAACTCCTCCCTCAATATGTTGGCATCGTGGCACGGTTTTAAGTTGGGTAAATACAGAACTCGGGTTTGGAGAATGGTGCCTCTTGCAATCTGGTGGTCAGTTTGGGAGGAAAGAAACAACAGATGTTTTAATGATAAGCTCTCCTTGGTTCAAGTTGTTTGGGATCAAGGTGTTCTGTAATGGTAACGGTGGCCGTAACGGCCACCATCGTTACCTTTACGATATGGGTCATAACGGCTGTTACGGCCCCTGTAACGGCCGTTACGGTCTTTTTTTTTTAATTATTTTTTTATTGAAAAAAAAATCCTGAAAACCATGTATTTGCCCCGTAATGTTGATTAAAAAATATGGAAAACATGTATTTGCCCCATAATAGACAATTATGGGGCTGTTATGGCCTTTATAGGGGGACGTAACATGCCGTTAACAGTAATTACGACTCATTTTTTTCCATCATGGTTGTTACGGCTGTTACGACCCCGTAACGTGTAACGGTTGCCACCGTTACCTTTACGTAATGGCCTTTACGGCACACCATGTTTGGTATAGGGCCAAAAGGCTGGTTGTTGAATGGGCTGTCTTAGTTAATTGTCTCAAGGATTATGACCTTTTGTTTCTAGATTTCTAGCTTTGCTGCTATCTCAGCAATCTCTCGTTGTATTTCCTTTTTTCCTTTAATATAATCCTGTTATCTTTGGAAAAAAAAAAAAAACCCACATCTCAACACTCCCCCTCAAGCTTCGCATAGATATTTATCATGCCCAGCTTACTAAGAAGAGATTCTAATTTTTGACTTAATCACTTCCTTAGTGAAAATGTTAGCAAGTTGATCTCAGTTGTTACTAATGGCAAACAAAGGTCTTGAGAGATAACTTGGTCACAAATGAAGTGCCTGTCAACTTCAATGTGCTTGGAACTGTCATGCTGAATTGGATTTTGTGTTATGCCAATGGCTACCTTGTTATTGTAATACAACCTCATAGGAGCATTCACCTTTAGTCCCAAATCATGTAGTAAAAATTTCAGCTGCAGTAACTCCGCTACACCATGTGCCAGACTTGTACACTGCTTCAGCACTAGAGTTAGCCACTATATTTTGTTTTGTTTTGTTTTTCTTTTCTTTTCTTTTTTTTATACTTATTTAGATGACCAAATTTCCTCCCACAAAAGTACAATATCTTGTAATTGATTTTCTGTTATCTATACTACCAGCCCAATTTACATCAGTGTAGGCCTTTATGTCCAAATGGCCATGATCTGCAAACAAAAAACCCTTCCTAAGTGATGTCTTCAAATATATCATGATTCTTTCAACATCGTCCAAGTGAGAAACCTGAGGAACTTGCATAAACTAATTCACTACACTTACTGCAAATGCTATGTCAGGTCAGGTGAGAGAGAGTAGTCGACCAACCAATCTTTGATACATCTCTTTATTTAGCAACCCCCTCCACTATAAGATTTTTTTATTTTTATTTTTACTTCATCAGATGATCAAATTTCCTCCCGCAAAAGTACAATATCTTGTAATCGACTTTATGTTGTTTACACTACCAGCCCAATCTACATCGGTGTAGGCTTCTATGCACAAATGGCCATGATCTGCAAACAAAAAGCCCTTCCCAGGTGATGTCTTCAAATATCTCAAGATTCTTTCAACCGCCTCCAAGTGAGAAACTCGAGGAGCTTGCATAATCTGACTCACCACACACACTTACTGCAAATTCTATGTTAGGTCAGCTGAGAAGAGTAGTCGGCCAACCAATCTTTGATACATCTCTTTATTTAGCAGTCGGCATATGATTAGGATCAATAGGAGCGTTTGCTGGTCGGGAACCTCGCTTACCATTCTCCTTCGGAAGGTCTAAGGTATACTTTCTCTGAGAAATAAAGATGTATTTCTTTGATCGAGCAACCTCTATACCTAGACAATATTTCAAATTTCCTAGACCCTTAAATTCAAATTCTTTTACTAAAAATTCCTTAAAGTTTTGAATATCCCGGGAATCATTTCCTGACACTATAATATCATCCATATAAACAATCAAAGCTGTAATCAACTGTCCCCGTTGCCTCACAAAGAGAGTATGGTCAGCGTGACTCTGGGAATAACTAATCCTCTTCACTGCTTAACTGAACGTCTCGAGCCAAGACCAGGGAGATTGTTTCAGCCCATAAATAGATTTCAACCTGTAAACCTTTCCTTTACTATTGGGAACTTGAAATCAGGTGAAGAAATACGCTTCTTACTTCAAGTTTTCATAGAGAAATGCATTTTTCACATCTAGCTGATGCAATGGCTAAGAAAAGTTGCCTGCAAGCGACAATAGAACCTGTATGGAGTTTATCTTGGCTATTGATGCAAATGTTTCCTTATGGTTAATCTCATATGTCTGAGTGTACCCCTTGACAATAAGCTTGGTTTTATACTTTTCAATAGAACCACCTGCCTTATGTTTTACTGTAAAGACCCATTTGCAACCCACTAGTTTCTTTCCTTTCAGTAAATCTCAATTCCCTCATTCCATTCTTTATTAATGCATTCATCTCTTCCATCATATCCTCAAACCACTTTGGATTGGAGATTGCCTATTGGAATCTGGAAGGTAAAGAAACAGAAGAAACCGAAGACAGAATAATAAGAAGTAGACAAGGCTGCATATGAGACAAACTTAGACATAGGATGCAAAGTGCACTGATGCTTCCCTTTGCGTTAGGCAATAGGAGTACTATCCTTAGAGGAAGAAGGAACAAATAAAGGAGGGATTACATAGTTTTAAGAATTCACAATTAGTGAGTGGGCATGTCACAGTGATCACCCACATTTCTGGTGTCTTCTGTATACTTGCAATTCCTTTTGCCTGTAGTTCTTTATCGTGTGAGTGTTGGGCAGCATCAGTAGTAGTATTAGTAGGCTGCCTTGGATCTACTGAGATAACAACTGATGGATTGTAAGGAATAGGAATAGAAAGGGGATTAACTGGCGATGGATGCCTCTCTTCAAGGGGATTAGCCCAAAAGTGCTTTGGAATGTGCATCCCTATCAAGAGACTCCAAGTAACTTCAACTAGATGACAATTTGCCACTCCATTCCGTTGAGGAGTACATGCAAGAGCTTTGATGAATCATCTCGTACTGTTTTAAATAATGCTATAATTCACCTTCATAGTATTCCCAAGCATTGTATGAGCAAAATATTTTAATTTTCTCATCAAACTGGGTGAGAACTATGTTGTAATTTTTTATTTTTTATTTTTTAATTTTAATAATGTGGTACTTCATCACGCGTCTTTCATGAGATACAACTAGGTGTAGCAACTAGCAAGAGAAATAATCCACAAGAAATATCGATAGCCATCCATGGATACAATGGGAGCAGGTCCCCCCACATAAAATGAACAATATGAAACTGAAACAAACTTTTCTTCAAACCTGAGGAAAAGTTTATCTACAATGCTTGGGCAACGTTCAAACTTCACACTATAAATTATGACTAAAACCGACTTAAGTAAGTATGGAACTAACAACTTCAATGACTGAAAAGATAAATGTCCTAAACAACTATGCCGCAGTCTAACTTGGGCATTATTATAATCCTTACTAAAACTACTAAGTTGCAAGGCTGAAGGGGAACCAACAATATCCAGAAGGTAGAGATCATCCGCTTCACGACCACTTTCAGTCATTTTCTTTGTCATCAAATCCTGGAAAACACAATGGGTAAGAAAGAAAGTTACATAACAGTTGGTTCCTTCATGCTATAATAATGCCCAACTAGGCAATAAACTTGGTATAATGTCGGAAGCTCATCTCTCGCTAAAATCTACCCAGGAGTCAACTCATACTCAGAGTTCAAACTAGCTAAGAAATCGATGTCTCTCCCTGGCATTAGTATCCCATTGTAATAAATGATAATGATCCAGCTCTTCCCATAGGCCCTGAAGTGTGGAATAATAGGTAACCAAACTCTTCTCCTTCGGATGAGGAATAAAAATCTCCCAGTGTAGCCGATAGACACAAGCAAATATTCTGCCTCTGGGAATAAGTTTTGGTAATTTTATCCCAGATTTCATTAGTTGCCTGTAGGAACAAGAATCCTCTACCGATATGAGGTTGCATGGAGTTGAGTGGTGAAGACATCACCATAAAGTTCTCTTGCTCCTACTTATCATATGGAGAATCATCAATAGTTGGTTCCTTTACCTGACCATTCACATACCCTAGTTTTCCTTGCCTACCAACATACATTTAATGGATTGAGACCATTCAAGGAAATTAGTGTCGTTCAACTTCACAAATTTGATTTGCACACTAGGTTGTCACCATAAACACTAATGGTTGGTATGAAACTTGAGGCCTCGGAAACATCGAAAGTAGCCTCTGAACCACTTGTAGATGGCATCTTCGCACATAAACAATTCTTGATATTCTCTAAAGAATATGCCATAAGAAGGGCATGATGATGACGATCATTGTCTTCCTCGAACAATAAACACCTTGAATCCACAAGAGACGTCTCAAATCCATGAGAGAAATAAGAAAGTTTTGAGAATTTTTATTGATAGCTCCCTAAAATAAACGAGTTTTCATCCTTAAATAACCTTAAACTATCTCTAAGACGCAATTAGAAGAGACCTAAACAAACAGGAAATAAAATTTGAAAAACATGCAAGTTTTTGCCATCCGTCGATTGGATCGTTAGTCGACCGATCGGAATGGCGCAAAAACATCCAAGGACTACAACTAAAAAAATCATATTTGTTCCGATCAATTGATCGACTCGATCAGTTTGCTTGATCGACCTCGATCGATCGAACTATGCTGAATTTTTATTGATTTCCCTTTGGACTTCTTCCGGTCCAATTTTGTTTGAAACGTGCTTGATCAACGTCCTGCATCAGATCCCCTCCACTTGAAAAATAACTCGTCCCAGAGTTATCCTCCGGTTCCGGTTCACGATACTCGTACAGGTCCACTACATTGAACGTGTGTGAGATCTCCATGTCTTCAGGAAGATCAATGACATAGTTGTTGTCATTGATCTTACGGAGTATAGGTACCGACCCAATCTTCTTATTCTTCATCTTGTACATCCCAGTTGGAAATCTCTCCATGCGCAGGTGAACCATGATGTTGTTGCCCACGTTAAACACCTTCAAGTGCTGATGTGTGTTAGCCATTTCCTTGTATTTGTCGTTGGATGCTTGCAAGTTGGCCTGAACATCAGCGTGTACACTTAAGATTCGGTCCGCCATATGTTTTGCAGCAACGCTCATGCTTTGAAGCTTGGGCAATGGAACCAAATCAAGATATGCTGAAGTACTCGTTCGTACACAACTTCAAACGGGGACTTGCCAGCTGTCGATCTGAGTTGCTGAAGGAAGACGGACGTTTTGGTACCTACAATAGATGCTGCTAATAAACTATAGTAACACAAATGCCACAATAAGGGCCATGTATATGTAATTTCCACGGTTATTGTATGTAGCATGTGTTTGTAGCCATCTTATGTAGAGTAGTTTAACCACTCATCCTGGATAGGTCATAGCCAAAAAATTACACATCCAACAATCCTAACCATCTGATTTGTTCCTTCAAATGGACCGTTGAAAGGAATCATCTTGCGTGCGACTTCTGACTGTTCAATTGGTATGTAACCCCTTGGATGTTGCTTCCCCTGGATTTTTTGAATTTGGATGTCGATAGTAGGTCCATTGATCCAACTGTTAACATCATTTATTCAATTTGGGTTTCGGTTATGGTCCATCCAAGAAGCGGTTAATTAATTGGATGGTCTGAATCAGGTGCATTAGCTAGACTAGTAAGTATTGAATTTCCCGAGTGTACGATTCACCACTTTGGTTTGCCCATCTGTCCGCGGATGATATGCACTACTGAACTGTATCTTGGTGTCAAATCACCTCCACAAAGTCCTCCAAAAGTGACTGAGGAACTTAGTGTTACGATTTGAGGTGATAGATTTTGGGACACCATGTAGTCGTACAACTTCTTGGAAGAATAAACTTGTGACATGTGTAGCGTTGGTATGAAATGAGCCATCGTAGAGAATCTGTCGACCACAACAAACACTGAGTCCATTCGATGCTGGGTCCATGGAAGACTTAACACAAAGTCCATGGACAAATCCTCCCAAGGGCCGTCAGGTACCGACAATGGAGTGTATAGGCCCATGTTTTGTGAGCATCCCTTAGAGGCCTGACACGTATGGCATCGCTGCATCGCTTTTCCAACATCCTGTTTCAGCTGTGGCCAATAGTAACGCTCCTCCAAGAGAGCTATTGTCTTGTCTCGCCCTAGGTGACCACCAGGGCCACCTCCATGTAGCTCTTGGATGACACACTCTCGCAACGAACTCTATGGAATGCACAACCAATTTTTGTTGAAAAAGGAAACCGTCCTGAATATGGAGGTCACTGGACTGACCCTTCTGGCATCTAATCCACACGTCTTTGAAGTAGTCGTCATTGACATATAGGTCCTTGAGGTATTCGAACCCAACAACCTCATTGCTCATGGTGACGAACAAGGTCGCACGTCGGCTACTCATCAACCACCTTGTTTTGCTGCTTGGCCTTATGCTTCAACATGAATGTGAATTCTTGCAAAAATGAAATCCACCTAGCATGCACATAGTTACATTAGCCTGGTTGTTAATAAACTTGAGGGCTTGGTGGTCTGTATAGAGTATAAATTCCCACTGAATCAAATAATGTCTCCAATGCTGCAAAGCCTGAACTTTTGCTTACAATTTTAGCTTATACGTCAACCATTTCTTATGAGTATCACTAAGTTTCTCACTGTAGAAGGTTATCGGCCTGCCCTTTTGAGACAACATATAACATCCCGAATTTTCGTGATGCCCGAGAATTCCAGGTGTTAATAATGTAAAAATTAGATGCTTTAAAATCGCACCTTGTTTTTTTTCTTTTTCTTTTTTGGTTAGATAAATTACATCCAATTACATTCACGAAGGTAACCATTCATGAGAATAAAATCGACTATATTTATTATTCCATTAGAATAAAAAACGTACAAATAATTCTTTAATGCCCTCTCAATGGGAGCTTATTAAATTATCAAAGTTTGCAGTGGAAAATAAATAAAACAATTAGTGGTGTTATCTTTCTTCTTTTCTTTTCGAAAGAATCTTCCATAGAATGATTATCGGCCGTATCATCAACCTGTAATTCACCTGCAATATCTGTATGGTTGGAGAGGGTTAATGCCCTACTCATAGTGATGGTTATTCTTTAAAATTAACAATAATTCAAGAGATTCATAGGAATAATGTGAGAGTTCTGATATGCCTCGTACTTTACCACTACGAGTGGTATCAATGTGCGCAACCAATATATCTATATGTGTGTGTGTGTATATGAATGCATGCCTAGCAAAGTGTGTGCGGTCCATTGTATGTAGTGATTATCGCAATGTGAAATATAATTCATGGAAAACTTGTCTTGCCCCGCATCCCATACTACGGAGATTCGTCGGTGTGTCCAATGTTAACGTGGATTTATGCGAACATCTTAAGGCGACACAACAATGCAATTGAGGGGTTTACGTGACACAATGTGTTTATGGAGTGACTATTTGCGACATCCAATCCCAAGAAGTGATGTAACATGCATGACGATTTACTTACATCGATTGTGCACCACTCACCAACCCATGGGATTACATGCCGACCAAGAGGGTCGTTACCCAAAATGCAATACGTCCACGATAATATATATGAACCACTATATATGAGGCCTATAACACATCACTTGCATCAATAGAGAAAGAAGTCGAACCATGAGGGTTTTGAAATTCCAAGTCACATGCCCAAGCCATAAAGGGAGGTAGCACAAGGCTAACCTAATAAAGGAGAAAAGTAACATTAAGCTATCTCAATAAAAGAGAAGAGTAACAAATAGGCTAACTCAACAAAAATAAGGGGAGATGAGCAGAAGGCCAACTCAATATAGAGTGGAAGCACATGTCGCTCTCCCCACATAAATTCATAAAAATCATGCATAATTAAAATCATACCTTAACCATAATTCCCAAAAGGATAAATAATTGATAAGGATAAAATAATCAATTGTATGGAAAAACACAGTAATATGAAAGTATGCAAAAACAAGATAAATTATATCAACTCAAATTAGTGTAAGCTTTAAAGGAATCCCTCACCTTAGCCTTAGATCTAAACCCTAGGTAGATCTCGATGTAGGAAAGTTTCTACATGAATCATGACATCGCTTGAACAAGAGGGAGACACCACACATGTGGAGGAAGAGGATGATGGGCGACTAGGCTTTCTCTTTCTCTTTCTCTTGCCCTTTTCCTTTCTCTCTCTTTCTTGGACGTGCGATCATGGGTGTGTGAGAGGAGAAGGGGACACACTCCTTTTATAATGGAGTGGGCGTGTGAGAGGGGGTGTGTTTCACATCTCACTTGTATTGGGTTTCTCCAATTTGACATTTTCTAGCGATTTTTCTTTAAATCTAATTCGTTCAGTGTGTCGGGGTCGTTGAATAGAGCCGAGGTATATGATTTTCTTTGCGATCCGAAATTTAGATTGGCATTTCTTGAAAATTCTCCTAACGGGTGCCAAAACGAAGTTGTTCTCAATTGACGGTCCACACTTAATGATTAGGGCCCAATTTTGGGAGAAATGTGTAGTTAGGATAGGCAAACGGTTGGACAAAATTTTGTGGTTGATCAATGGTAGAAAAAGCCTAAATCTAAAATTTCACCTTTTGTACCAAAAGGAAGGAACTGGCTTCAACATTCAACGGTGTAGGATCATAGATCGGGGTCTAAATTTTGTATAACCTCGTAGTCATATGAGACCAAAGTGTGATCTAAATTTGAGTTGCGATGGACGGCAGGAAGTGGTTAAATCAGAAGATCCAGATTTATAAGGAGTTGGTAAGCCTCGAAAGTGTTCAAGTATCCTTACTCTTGCTCCGGTGGTAGACTCTTGGGAGTTTCAACACCCGGTCCAGGTTTTGAGTATCCATAGGTGGTGAAACTCCACTACGGCGTGAGTGTGTAAAAAAAAAAAGAAAAAAAAGAAAGAAAAAAAAAGAGATAACTTCTTGCCTAAGGAAAAGCCTATCAAAGTGGAGTCTTCATATTTCAGTTCATATTATGGGCAATCCAAGTCGTTCATATGAAGGGAAATATCCTACTACGACTACCCATGAGGTTTCCTCACTTGATGGACACCAAAATCAATGGTCAAGGGGCTGATTTGTCAATTGGGTCATTTTTACAATGATTTAAGGGCTGAAATTTGACATGTATGGTTAATTTATGATACATAGGCAAGGTATAAAATTTCACATCAAACAGATTGTGGGAACCATGTGATCTAGAATTCAAGGATCTAGGTTAACAACATTTTCGTAATTATTGCTGATATGAGAGTTTTGAGAAATCTAACGGTTACATGGTTATAGGTACGTTTCTAAGTAATTCTTACAAAAGAACTTATATCTAAATCACTATGAATAAAGAATAATTCACCAAATTAATTAAGGGAATGTACATATATCAAGCAACATAATGGATGGTCAAATGACATGTTAAAAAAAGAAAAACTTGATGGTTAGTACTCTGATCATGTACGTAAGTGGGTGTATGGTCAGTTTTGTAACCGGATTATCACAAGTGGGTTTTTGAAGTGATCAAGAGGCAGAAGATTGTAGTTTCTCAGATTGCAATTTTGAGGATGGGTTAAGCATATTCATAGGTGGTGAACAAGATGAACGGATCAAAATCTCAATTCGATATGTGTATGAGTCAAGGTGTTAAAAAACGGTTACGTTTCGGCAGTAACGTTCGATACGTAATGGTAATGGCCGTGACCGTTACGCGTTACGGGGTTGTAAAGGCCACCCCCCTTTTTTTGTGCCCGTAATGGCCGTTATGGGGCCGTACCACCTTCTCTCTCTCTCTCTCTCTCTCTCTCTCTCTCTCTCTCTCCTTTCCCTCTTTTCTTTTCGGTTTCCCTCTCTCTATTCTTTTCATTTCGTTCTTGAAAAACAAATGAACTGTGTGGCTGTTTCACTTCAAATTTCATTTTAAAAATGTCCGGCGGACCTGCGGTGCACGCTGCACAGTGCACTTGCAGAAATTAGATTGCGCCCACAGTGAATGCATGTGGTTTATCCACACCGTCCATCGGCTTTTTCAGCTTATTCTAGGGGTTGAGCCCAAAATTGAAGCTTATCCAAAGCTCAAGTGGACCATACCACATGAAACAGTGGAAATAACGATTTCCACCATTGAAACCTTGTTAGGCCCCACAGTGATGTTTATTTGTCATCCAACCTTCTCATAAGATCATACAAACATGGATGAATGGAAAATACAAATATAAGCTTGATCCAAAACTTCTATGGCCCCTAAGAAATTTTCAACGGTAGACATTCAATTCACACTGTTTCTTGTGGTGTGGTCCATTTTAGTTTTTTATATGCTTCGTTTTTGAGATAGGGCCCTAAAATCATCTTGTAAAATGTATGGACGGATTGGATAAAATACATAAATTATAGTGGACCCCACAGAGTTTACTCATTACGCTTAGCGTACTGAGTTACTTAGTACGCAATCCGCCTCCGCACTTGCATTGTTTTGTTAAGTGGGCCCCACCTTGATTTATGTGTAGTATATCCATGCTGTCCACTATAATGTTTATTTTCCATCGAACCTGTTCATAAGGTCACATAGACATTGACCTTGATGAAGGGAGAACACAAATAATAGCTTGATCCAAAAAAAATAAAAAATGTCTTAACAAATTTTTAATGGTGGGAATTAAATCCTTATTTTGTGGTTCACCTAAGTTTGGATCAGCCTCATTTTTTGGACCATGCCCTAAAATAAGTTGGCAAAAAGGATGGACCACATGGATAGACAACAAATGCATTGAGGTGGGCCCCATTTTTAAAGGGATACTCACTAGTGGTCTAACAAAGATTTAGATTTACCTGAATTTTTGGACCATGCCTTAAAATAAGTAGGCAAAACATATTGATGGCATTGATATACAAATACATCGAGGTGGCCCGCCTGGCCCACTAGTGGTCCACCTGAGATCTGAATTTACCTTATTTTTTTCCAATGCCCTTAAATGAGTTGCCAAAACGGATGGATGACATGGATATATAATACATAATCGAGCGGACCCCAGTACATGGCCCTAAAAATTTATAGATGATGTATATATCAACTCAAAATTAACCAATTAAAATTTGGGACCATTATTGCTAAGTCACAATCCCAAAATTAAATAACTCCTACAATTTTTACCATTAGTTTGCATACACTTGTTTTTTGAAATAGGACCATTTGATATTTTTCATTTTTCACTGTCCAATAAATGTCCACCAATCCATTAGTGGAATAAGTGCCAATAGATTGCATTAATTTGAGGCTAGTATGGGGCATCAAATGGTCACCAAACCAGCCTCGAATCGATAACACAATTTACCTCAATTTAATTTTAATTTTTTTAAAGATTTATGGGGGAAAATGATATCAAATTATTAGGTATATGAATTACATAATAGGATGCAAAAGTCCCTAAACTCTATATATTGAAATAAAATGCATGTGAGTCACGAAGTATGCAATGCGCTAGCACTATAAATAAAAGGAAAACTTGAAAATATAAGATGTTTTGGTATTACATTCATTATAGTAAATTTATATAGATATTATATAGTTAGAAAACTAAATATAAAAGGTTTGTAATTAATTCCAGGTTGTTGGGTTCATAAATCCATAAGACAACCCGATATAGCATTCTCACCAAAGAGTGGACTGTTAAACAACCATAAACATGTTCCAAATTATAAATGAATGCATATTTGGAATATTTAGAATATTCCGGATTTAATGGATATTTTTCCATAAATTTTTTACCAAAAAATAAAATAAAATCGCACCATTATCTCAGATTGTAGTTTTGATGGTGGGTTAAATATATTTATAGGTGGTGAACAAGATGAACGGTTTAGAATGTCAATTTGATATGTGTATGATCGGATGCAGATATCAAGTAGTTAGTTTACTATGATCGGGTGGTACAAACTCAAAGTGGACGGTTAAATATCTTTACCTATTGGTGGATAGTTGGCTAAATGGTTGGTTATGATGGATAAGTGGGAATACTTGGACATATGATGATCTTGTCTTAAAATCAACGGTCGGATGGCTTGATCTATGGATGAATATCATTCTCAACGGTCAGATTCATGTTGGAGAATAGATGTAAGGTTAGGATAGGCTAAATTGTTGACATACATATGTATATACTAAATTAAATTTCATGGTAACACTCGAGAATTTTCAATACTCGGGTATTGAAAAGTTCGGGTTGTTACACAACACACCCCCAATGCTAACATACGAAGCATGACATTCAACTTTAAACAATTTATCAAAGCTGGGAAGTACGAGGATCGGAGTAGTGGAAAACCTCTGCTTAATTATAGCAAAACTTCTGTCGGCCTTGTCAGTCCACTGCAAATGTTCATTCTTCATGCAGTCGGTGATCAATGCCAAAATGGTACTGAAATTCCTCACGAACCGACGATAAAAGGTCACCAACCCATGAAAACTTCACACCTCATGAATGTTCGTCGGAACCGGCCATTCTCTAATGGCTTTCACATTTTCTGCGTCCACACAAATGCCCGTGGACATCATGACAAAGCCCAAAAATAAGTGGCTTTCCATCAAGAAGCTGCAGTTTTTTAGATTAATGTACAACTTGTTCTCTGCGAGCACTTGAAACACCTGTTTGAGATAACCCACATGGTTTGCCTCACTCTGACTATATATCAAGATATCATCAAAATAAATTACCATGAATCGCCCAATGAATGGTTTTAGAACCTGGTTCATCACCCTCATAAACGTACTAGGCACATTCGAGAGTCCGAAGGGGATGACCAACCATTCATCCTTCTTAGATGTTAATAGAGCTGAACGACACATGGACTCATACTTTCTCGCACTAGACCCTTAAGGATCAATTACTCCACTTTCCCCGCCTCTAGCATGTCCAACATATCGTCCAACTGTGGTATATGAAATATGTACATTCCAGTTATTTTGTTTATTGCTCATCTGTCAATACACATGCGCCAACTCCCATCCTTCTTAGATGTTAATAGAGCTGAACGACACATGGACTCATACTTTCTCGCACTAGACCCTTACGGATCAATTACTCCACTTGTCTTTGCAAAATATCGCACTCTTTCGGACTCATCCGATAATGAGGGCGAATGGGTAAGCTAGCCCTGGGGACAAGGTTGATATGGTGCTGTATGTCCTGCATGGGAGGCAACCCATCGGGAAGTTCATCGGGCCAAATTGCCTTAAATTCTCGTAACAACGGTTTCAATTTCTTGAGAATAATCGTGAGCTTTACCTCTTCACTCTTCACAACCAATGCATATACTTTTCTCGTCTCCTTGGACTCCTCCACAAAGTCCCATATGGCTAGGGGAGAATGCTCCTCCACTTTATAAGCTTCGGGTTGCTCATTTGGGTCCATAAGGGCAAGTATGGTTTTTTGGCCATCCTTAAGGAAAATATATACATTATCTTGTCCTCTATGAATGGTGTCATGATTTGATTGCCACAGCCGACCGAGTAATATATGACAAGCTTCCATGTCAACTATATCACATACTACTTAGTCCTTATAATGTTTACCAATTGAGAAAGAGATAGTGCATTGTTTAATTACCTTCGTCTCATTGACTTTCTTAATCCAGCTAATTGTGTATGGGGACGGATGTTTTTCCATTTTCAGCTGCAATTTCTCCACCATGACTTTGGAGACGATATTCTCGTTGCTCTCGCTGTCTATGATTACATCACAGACTTTCCAATTCACTGTACGACTTGTTCGAAAGATGTTATGTCACTGTGGGTGTACTTTTTTGGCGTATTCAATAGCCTTCTCACTACTAGGGATTCACCGTGATCTTGCGGAACCCAATCTGTTTCATCTACTTCATCATTCCCGACGTGTTCTACCTTATCAATCTCCGAATCTTCCTCTATTTTTTTAGTGCTTCCATCATTAATAGCTAGGTTAGCCACTTGCTGCTGAGGACACGCATTTGATAGGTGACCCGGTTATCCGCATTGATAACAATGGTTTGGCCTTCACCGACTGTAGGGGTTCGGGATCCTGCTTGGACCGGTAGCAGTGGTCGCTGCTCTTTGGGGTCTCGCTTGTCCACTCCCTGATTCTTGGTTCGGAGGTGTAAGAGGTTGAGCACGTTCCCCTACAGGTTCTTTCCCCTTGGCATATGGTACTTCCTGCGAAGGACCCATAGTGGCTACCCTATTAGAAGGATAGGTCCATGTGTTAGATCGTTCAAGCTGTGCTTCCGCTTGGGTGGCTCGCTTGATCGCTTTGTTCATTGTCTAAATGGGTTGCATCTGAACCCGATCCTGGATCACAACACACAAACCACAATTGAATCGGGCGACTTGCTGTGATTCAATCTCAACTAAATCGTTTCGTGCCGCCAAACGGTAAAATTCTTCTCCGTAATATCTCACCGATTGACTACACTGCTGACAATTTTGGTATTGTTGGAACAATATCTGATCGTAATCGCTGGGGAGGAATCATACAGGCATCAATTGTTTCATTTGCTGCCACATGTGGATTGATGCCTTTATCTGTCTCGTTCGTGCGAGCTGAAGCTGTTCCCATAAGCTGAAGCTTCGCCCTTCAACTTGTAAGCCACAAGTATAACTTTCTTCTCTTCAGTGATGTCCATGTAGTCAAAGAAGCTTTCGACTTCAAGCAACCAATCGAGGAAGTCCTCGATGTGAAGTTGGCCGTTGAAGCCAGGAAGATCAACTTTTATCCTAAATTCTCAATCCGCCCGATCTACCCGATCGCCACCTTATCCGAGGTGTTAGAGGATCATGTCATCGATCTCCTCGTCGTTGGATCTCACATCCTCAGGTGTGATTCTGTGATTCACTGCCGACATCGTCCCGCAATAAACATGATTGCGAATTCCAATGCTACCGGAGGCAGATCATTGCCATGAACACAGAGTTGCCCTAAGGCCTTCGTCATGCGGTGGAGAGCTGTCTGAAACCTTTGCATGACTTGCTAATTCTGCTGCTGCGCGGTCTCGAAAGCCGCCGCTGTTAAAGGATAATTCCGTAGAGTACCATCCATGAGTCCACGTCCTACATCAGAATAGGAAAAAAATATCGTCTTGAATTTTAAAGAGGCTCAACAAAAAATTGATAAAAAGAGAAGAAGACAAAAGGTGGGCTCAAACAAAGATTATGGAACCACCCTTCACAAATCTCATTATAAAACTCTACGAAAGAAGATGCTTAAAATAAATAAATAATAAAAATAAAATCTAGAGGTGGCAAATGGTCAATTGCATCAACGTGGAAAAGTTCTATAAAAAAGCTTCAGAAAAATGGCACGCACAAAAACCGAATTAGATCCCTCTTCCGAGACTTCTTTATTTCAAGAAAAAAACCACTAAACCATAGAGGTGTACTCAAGGTATTCTGTATCGGTGTCGGTATCGGTTAGCGTTAACTGTGCCCACCGATACCGATACGGATACTTTTTTTTTTTTGCCAAAAAAAATGAAAAAATATGGATTAAATCCGGAATATTCTAAGTATTCCAAATATGCATTCATTTATAAATTAGAACATGTTTATGGTGGTGTAACGGTCCACTCTTTGGTGAGAAGTTGTATCGGACTGTCTGATGAATTTATGAACCAGACAACCTGGATTTGACTACAAAACTCATATATTTAATTTTCTAACTATCTACTATCAATGATAGATATATTAGAATGAATGTAATATGAAAATATCTTACATGTGTAGGTGTTTGCAATTATTTTTCATAATTTATTCTATATCAAGTTATTAACAATTTAACATACCTCTGTAGCTGTGACTGTGATTCCTATCCTATGACCTGTCATCCTCAAGTCAAGAATATTAAAATAAAATAAAATTAGTAGTGTCTGATATACTCCCCTGCAACTTGATTAAGGATTATTTGATTGGTTGTTAGGAGAGCTATTTTAAATACAAGTTCGGCAGTGTCAAGTGTGTGCTTGGCTGCTTGCAATAATACTGCTGTGAGCTGTCTGCTGCAAATACTTACCTTAATACAAATATATACTTACAATCACAAGTCACCACCAAAATGAAAATCTGCCTTTTTGTAGTTGCTCGACCTCCACATTATCGTTATCGTCATCATCAAGCTGAAGTTGTCCAATGGGTGGAGGTGTTGCACTTGCATATCCATAATATCCAGTGCCAAAAGGAAATACTAGATCAACGAAACCAGATGATGATTAATCCTGACTAGGCAACGACTCCGACCGCGAGTAAGGATATCCACCAGTGCCAGTCGAATAGCTATACTGGTGCCCGTACTCAAGCTGTTGAGAATCTTGAGATTGAGAGTGTGTCTGTGACGCTTGGATTTGGATCAGGATATGGATCGGGAGGACTACTCCAACATGAATGTGATGGAATAGGCTCAGTATAACTATAATGGTAATCCAATTGGCTATAAGAATATTCATCATAATAACCAGGACCATGAGCCTGCTGATGTTCCGGACCTCCTGGACCCGGTGCACCACTAGACCTATCCTCCTCTTGCTGGTTGTATCGTGACTCAGTACACTCATAAGTCCGATCTCGTGTACTACCTTGCCGATGTTCATCGACATTACGATCTGTAGACGGCTATATGGTGTGCTGAGCAACACCAGAAGTGTCAGCACCAGGGGTAGGGGCGTCATCATCACCATCATCCGATACTCTTTTGTTGATCTTGAGCCGTACTTGGCATAAAAGCTACCCCTCTTACTGGGTCCAACACATCTGCACAACTCGCTTGTTGCGTTATGCGTATTAGTGGGTCATCAATTTCTATTTCTTCACTATCCTCTTCAATTTGCTATTCCCTTGTTTCCAGCCAAGGTAGAAGCGGGTCATCCTCATCATAAATATTGTCCAAGTTTATTGGACAGTAGTCTGTGTCATCGGTGACTGTAATACTCCTATGATGTCATCGCATTCTTAGCTTTATATTTTATTGCATGAAGACAAGTCTATCCAATGCCATAGTTTGCAATCTGTTCCTATTCTTTGAATGAATAAGAGCAAAACAACTCCAATTCCTTTCGCAGCTAGAAGATGTTGTCTGGCTCAAAATTTTACTGCAATTTTTTGGAGAGCCTTCGTACTCTCTCCGAAATTCATCCACCATTTGGCCGGTTGCAACCTAGATACTGCATGCTGTGCAAGAGCATCTCCAAAGCTACCCTGACGATTTCCAAATGTATCTAATTCATTCAATGCTTTTATTTGTATATCTAAATCAGGCTTTAATCTCTTTAGCCCGACACGAACTTCATTATCCTCAACAAATGATTGGGCATATCTGTATCTAGGATTTAGGTAGTAACCTGCTACATGAAGATCGTGATGGAGTTGTTTTGTCTATCTCTTGTCGATCATCTTCCAATAAGACTCCCAGCTTCTACAATTACATTGAATTGCCAACTTTACCTTATCCATGACATCGTATAGGAAGCCCATGGTAGGTGCTTTGTCGGTTTCAACAAGACGGAGTACCCTCATTAGTGGCTCCATCACCTTTAGGATCGACTTGACTCTCTTCCAATATTTATTGTCCCGTATGGTGTTTGCAACTTCAACTGATGTCCCTGATGTCTTCTGCCCATGTTTTGTGTTGAGCCAATCTCGGGAAGCGAACATGTCACTCAACTCTCCCCTATGTTGATATAAACTCTCTAATGCTATAAAGTTTGTTACGAATCTAGTCGCTGCAGGCCTTAACAACTCTCGTCCTTTCGTGAACTTCCTTATTATTGCGACTACTTGATTATGATTGTAAATAAACATCGTCACTTCTCTTGCCCTTTCGACCATTTCCTTAACATTCTTCTTCTTCTCAATATCTTCCAAACTAAAAAATATGTGGTCTCTTTTTCATCAACTTATGTCCTGCAAGCTTATATGATGCTTCATTATCTGTTACAATCTGCACTACATTCTCCTCTCTAATCTCATCCACAACTTTATCCATTAGTCCATTAATACAATTAGAATCTTTTGTTACTTCTGAGGCATCAATTAGCTTGTGGTATATAGTTCCTAAGTGGCAGTACACCATGAAGTTGATCATGCTGCGTCTGGTTGGGCCAGTCCAACCATCACACATGATTGTGCATCCTCTGACCTGCCATACAGGTTTAAAGGTAGCCGCATATGCTTTCATATCCGTATACTCTGCATCTGTCCATTTCCCCCTAATATTCCTAACCGTGGGAGCTTTAATTCATTCACCTACTTTTGCTGCTACATCAATTACCACCTACCAATATGGAGAATTGACCGCGTTAGGAGGTATGTTGGCATGTATAAATAACTTTGCTACTACCCTACCTAGCTTCTCAACGGAAGTTCTACTCTACTTTTGTTTTATCTTCTTTTGTTTAGTTGATTCTTTCCTAAACAGGATTGGATCAATAGAGGGTCTCTTAGGCTCATTTACTTCTTCATCCAAATGTATAGGGGCATCACGTGAAGATGTCTCTCGTCGGCTCCCAAACATAAGTCGTAACCCACCAAACTTACCCTCCCACCCCCACCTGAAGTGGTCGCTCTCCAAGTTGCACTCCCAATCCTAGTCCGACTCCCACTCTCACTGGCCCCCTTGTATCACGTATTGACCTACTCGCGCCAAACATGTGGCGACGTTCTTCCTCTTCACGAGCTAGACGCGAGCTCTCTCTCCTACATATAGTTAATTCCCGATCTGAATCTTCGTCAGAATCAATAATATGTTCATCACGAACGCCCATATATTTAGGACCAAACACTTCCTGTCGAGCCGCATTCAAAATCTCATCTTTCTTCTTTTGTCCAACAGCACGTTTGAAACGTGTAATTCCACCAGTTACTAGTCTATCACAATAGTTGCATTTCATTTGGTGCCTAGTACCACCAACCCTCTAACGATATTACCATCTAATATCCTCACTTGTTGGCTAGACCCAGATATTTTAGGTAGATATTAGATATAGATTAGATATGACCTATGTCTATGTGAGATTGTGAGTCTACTCGCTATTCTTAATTTATATACAGTTTTTAAAATCTAATCAATAAAGATGATTTTATGTTCTAAACCCTAAGAAGCTCCAAAACCTGTCCAATATAAGAAAATATAAAATCACAATAAGAATCTTAAAATGGACATTAATATGTTCTATTATGATTAACATATCATATTCTACCATTAAAACAACAACAGATTAAATAAAAAATGATTTTTCGAATTAAAAAAGGGCAAAAAATAGTGCGTAAATAGAAAAAAATTATAAAAAAATATAAAATCACAATAAGAATCTGTAAAATGGACATTTATATGTTCTATTATGATTAACACATCATATTCTATCATTAAAACAACAACACATTAAATAAAAAATGATTTTTCGAATTAAAAAAAGGGCAAAAAATAGTGCATAAATAGAAAAAAAATATAAAAAAACATAAAATCACAATAAGAATCGGCAAAGTGGACATTAATATGTTCTATTATCATTAATACATCATATTCTATCATTAAAACAACAACACATTAAATAAAAAATGATTTTTCGAATTAAAAAAGAAAAGGACCGAAAATAGTGCATAAATAGAAAAAAATTATAAAAATAAAATCATATCCAAAATCTATAAAATGGAAATTAATATGTTCTACTATGATTAGCACATCATATTCTACCATTAAAACAGTAACTCATTAAATAAAAAATGATTTTTCGAATTAAAAAAAAGGCCGAAAATAGTGCGTAAATAAAAAATAATTATAAAAAAATATAAAATCATATCCAAAATCTGTAAAATGGACATTAATATGTTCTACTATGATTAACACATCATATTCTACCATTAAAACAACAACACATTAAATAAAAAATGATTTTTTGAATTAAAAAAGCAGGGCCGAAAATATTGCGTAAATAGAAAAAAATTATAAAAAAATATAAAATCACAATAAGAATCTGTAAAATGGACATTAATATGTTTTATTATGATTAACACATCATATTCTACCATTAAAACAGCAACATATTAAATAAAAAATGATTTTTTTGAATTTTTTTTAAAAAAGGGCTAAAAATAGTGCGTAAATAGAAAAAAATTATTAAAAAAATATAAAATCACAATAAAAATCTGTAAAATGGACATTAATATGTTCTATTATGATTAACACATCATATTCTACCATTAAAACAGCAACACATTAAATAAAAAATGATTTTTCGAATTTAAAAAAAAGGGCCGAAAATAGTGCGTAAATAGAAAATAATTATAAAAAAAATATAAAATCACATCCAAAATCTGTAAAATGGACATTAATATGTTCTAATATGATTAAAACATCATATTCTACTATTAAAACAGCAACACATTAAATAAAAAATGATTTTTCGAATTAAAAAAAAAGGGGCCGAAAATAGTGCGTAAATAGAAAATAATTATAAAAAAATATAAAATCACATCCAAAATCTGTAAAATGGACATTAATATGTTCTACTATGATTAACACATCATATTCTACCATTAAAACAGCAACACATTAAATAAAAAATGATTTTTCCAATTTAACAAAAAAGGGCCGAAAAGAGTGCGTAAATAGAAAAAAATATATATATATATATCTAATCAGAATAAGAATCTGTAAAATGGACATTAATATGTTCTATTATGATTAACACATCATATTCTACCATTAAAACAACAACACATTAAATAAAAAATGATTTTTCGATTTTTTTTAAAAAAGGGCCGAAAATATTGCGTAAATAGAAAAAAATTATAAAAAAATAGAAAATCACAATAAGAATCTGTAAAATGGACATTAATACGTTCTATTATGATTAACACATCATATTCTACCATTAAAACAGCAACACATTAAATAAAAAATGATTTTTCGAATTTAAAACGAAGGGCCGAAAATAGTGTGTAAATAGAAAAAATTATAAAAAAATATAAAATCACATCCAAAATCTATAAAATGGACATTAATATGTTCTACTATGATTAACACATCATATTCTACCATTAAAACAACAATACATTGAATAAAAAGTATAAATACCTATTTTTGAGGAATTTCTAAAAAATGGCCCTCGGAGCTTCGAATTAAGAAAATCCTTAATATAAGTTGTTTTTATCCTTAATTTCAAGCCAAGGGTGGTCGAAAATTGCAATAGAATGATTTAGGAAGAGTTTGGAAAAAAGAAGTATAAAAAAAAGTGAAAAAAATTGGTGCTTGAAAAGAGAATAAAAAAAGTTGCTGTTTTTTGACCATTATGCCCTGACCGTTACTAGGCAGTAACGGCCGTTATGCCCCGTAACGGTCATTATGGCTACAAAATCGGAGGGGTGCCCATTTTAACCCCGTATCGCGTAACGGTATCGGCCATTATCGTTACGTATCGGCCGATACGGCCGACACCGAACACCCCGGGTGTACATGAGTCGAACCGAGTCGAGCTGGGCACAGCTCGACTCGGCTCGGCCACTTGTTGACCCCAGCTCGAACTTGGCTCAGCTCGGTCCTTGAGCTTGACTGGCCATTTCAGCTCGGCTCGGTTCGGTCAGCAGCTCGAGCCAGTTCGAGCCAAGTTTGCCTATGCAGCATTTTCACAAACACATGGACTGCACCTTCAAAATCTTACTGTATGTAAAACATCAACAGTGGTTTTACAGGTATTTCACACTGTATGTAAAACGACAGTAGTGGTTTTATGGGTATTTCATCAAACACCTTCTAAGGAACATAAAAATCAAGAAAAAAAGGGTATTTGTTTCATATACATACCTTCCTTGCCACTAGCCACACTTCGTTGAGTCATTTCATCAAACACTTGGTGAGCAACGTCAATATCAAAGTAACCGAGTCACCGAACTGGTTCAATCCGAGTTCGATTCTAGTTGGGTTCAATTTGAGTTGATTCATGCTTGGGCAAGCTCGAACTCGGTTCAAAATTTTTTCGAGCTCAAAAAATCAGCTCAACTCGGCTCGAACTCAGTTTCGAACCGAGTTGAATCGAGCTTTTTCGAATCGAGTCGAGTTGAGTGAGCTAACCGAGTTAACTCGGTTCGTGTACATCCCTACTAAACCCTTATCCAAAAATCATTAAAAATCATCACAATTCTTCTAAAATCATTCTCTTCTAGTTTTCGTACTTCTTCAAGAGATCATCCAATAGTACATGTTGACATCACCCGTACAACATGATGATGTCAGCATTGGGCCCCTCTAATGAAACATCCAATCAATGGAGGGACGTATACTTTGAAACCAAGCACAAAAGATGAGTAAAGCTTTGAGAGAGGTAGAAAGAAAAGAAGAAGAACAAGAGAAAGGAGAATGTTTGGAGGAAATGGTAAAAAGCATCTTACGTTCCAGCCCCTTTTTCTATTTATATAAAAGGAACTTCAGAAAATTACAAATCCCTTATTCTATGCTATATTACAAAAAGGCCCTTTCTAAACACATGTATAACAATATGCTTGACATTTCTCAATTTTGTTTATGGCTGTTTTGATAATAAGCCTTGTGAACTAGTGGGACCCAAGGTCAATGCCCGAGAGAGAGAGGGAGGTGCTAGTCATCCGAACCTACCATACATATTGTCCAAAGATTAACTTATTAAATATTCAAGCATTTAATGAACAACTAATCATCGGAATTCCCTATACATCGGTCATCAAGCAAAAGAAGAGAGCTAAAAAATAGTCTATAAATTATAACTTGTTGTGACTAGAAACTTGAAAAACAACAAAGAATGCTTAATTTTATTCTATTTAAGATAAATAAATAATATTAATTTTTTTTTTTATGAAATTAAAAATAAAAAAAATAAAAAAAATAAAAAAAAAACTACTTAGAAGAAGATATAATGGCATAGGGATTCTAATGGCATAGGGATTCCCTTATCATCTTCAACATCTTCATCGCTGCCCTAGATTCTTATATTTAGGTTGTGGTCTTTGATTATTTAGATTTAAGATATCAACTTTTTTAGATAGGTACCCAATTACAGTAATTGTGGAAGAAGAGGGAGGTGGCACATGATGTTGAGGTAGTGGGTTGTTATATAACTTCTTAATGCTTGTGCGTTTGAGAGGGAGGGGGAGAGGAAATAACAAACATAGAAAAAAATGAAAAAGAAAACGCGGTGTGCAGGCCACCATAACATTTGGACAATATCCAAACCATCCATCATGTGTGCTTGCTCATGTTCTCCTTAAAGGCAAAGTTTAGGCCGATCTAAAACTTAGGTGGGCCATAACACGTAAAATGATGCCTAAAACCTCTAAAAATACATGGCGTGGCCCATGTGAGATTTGGAATGGCCTTATTTTTGGGGTGCCCATTCATCCCGGTGGGGTGCATCTTCTGAATGGATTAAATGGCATATAAAAAAATCTTGCAGTCCCACGCTTGGGTTGAAAGGTTTTAATGGTGGGCATCCTCATCCCCATTATTTGTTGTGGTGTGGTGCACTTGTCTTTTTAATTGGCCGGAACTTTTGGACATGGGGTAAAGTTGAAGGGTCATAGCTTATAGATAGATTGGATGTGGGCCCTACGTCACAGCAGGCCCCACACAATGAATTGTAGAATAAGCCTATTCTATAAACATTTTAGGGGAACTGACAGTGTTCGTAATATCGATGCTATCAGCCGATATTATCGTTATCGTTGGCCAAGGATATGAAACCCCTTAGAACTTGCTAAAGAAAAGGAATTCTATGTATCGTGCGATACATCACAAGATATTGCAAAATATCGTGCGATATCACCAATATATCGCAATTTATCGTGATTTTTTATTGATTTTATACACATCATCGTCGATATCTGTCGCCCTTGGTATTGATAAAGCAGGCATCATTTTTAGTGACATGAGGAAAAATCCTCTCTACCACCCCACAAATTCCTATATATATATATATATCAAAAAATCTCTCTTACCTCAAGACCTGCATGAGGAAGTGGCCTTTGACTGGATTTGGTGGGCCAATCGTCGAGTGCGTCGGATTAGGTAAGAAAAGCTTAACACCCTTTGTTTTTTCTTTCAGAGGGAATTGCTTTGAAAAAACGAGATTTCCGCTGAGGTTTTGGGGATTTGGGTAGGGATTTGCAAAAAAAAAAAGGATGAAATTTGGGCGAGATTTTTGGGCTTTCAAACGGATTCAAAATCGCAGGGACTTGCGGAGCCTATGGCTTTAACAGAGAAGAAGACGAGGTCCCTAGTGTTTTGTCGACTCTCTCACTTAATTTAAGGAGTGTATTTGGTGTGACTCCGGTTGCATTTAAGATGGTGCGACCCTTACTATGGGACCCACCCTGATGTATATATTTTATATCCATTCTGTCCATACGTTTGGAGATATCAATTTAGGTCATGATACAAAGAATGAGGCAGATCCAAAGCTCAAGTGGACCCCATCACAGAAAACGGTGGGGATTGAATGCCTCCCATTAAAAACTTCTTGAGGGCCACAGGAGTTTTTGATCACATTGATATTTGTGTTTTCCCTTTGTCCATATCTGCCTGCACTTATGAACATGTTGGATCACAAATAAACATCATGATGGGGCCTAGGAAGGTTTCAAGTTTCAACGGTGGTCGTCACTATCCCCGTTGTTTTCTGTGGTGGGGTCCACTTGAGCTTTGGATCGGCCTCATTCTTTGGCTCATGCCCTATACGGAGCCTATGTGGAGCCCATCGTGATTTTTGTGATGAATCCACCCCGTCCATCCATTTTGCATGATCATTTTAGGACATGTGGCCAAAACTGATACGGATCTAAGAGTCAGGTGGGTCATACGAGAGGGAAACTGGGGAAAGAAATTCCTACCGTTGAAACCTTTTTGGGCTCCAACTTAATGTTTTTATGACATCCAAACCGTTTATAAGGTCATTCCAACTGGGATGAACTAAAAACACTAAAAGCTTGGCCTGATACAAAACTTTTGTGGCCATACGAATGTTTCAACAGTGGTTGCTCAATCCCCACTATTTCCTCTCATGTGGCCCACTTGGCTCTTAGATCCGGCTCAGGTTTGGTCGCATGTCCTAAAATGGTCATACCAAACGTATGAATGGGGTGGATTCATAAAAAACATCACAGTGTGCCCCATCTGGCTTCCCTGCGCATGAACTCCCTAGGAAAGGATTTCACAGTATATTCGAGTCCACTTCGGGCGCGGTTTTGGTGGATTGCTGGATCCTTGATTGTGGGGCCCAATGTAATGTTTATGCCTTACATCCACACTATCCATCTATTTTGAAAGCTCATTTTCAGGCATGATCTAAAAAATGAAGTAGATCCAAGTCTCAAGTGGACCATAACACAGTTAACAATAGTGATTGAATTCCCACCATTAAAGCTTCATGGGGTCCGCTGAAATGTTTATTCGCCATCCAACCTGTTGGTAAGGTCACAAAGACCTAGATGAAGAGACCACACAAATATTAGCTTGATCTAAAGGTTTTGTGGCTGATGAAAGTTTTTAATGGTCGATTACCACCGTTTCTTGTATTATGGTCCACCTTAGATTTGGATATGCTTTAGTTTTGGGACCATGCCCTAAAATAGTTTTGGCTTGGATATAATTAAAATAAATCACAATGGGCCCCCACGGTCAGGGATCCCACCCACCTTGATGGATCTAGGATCCACTAAAGTCGCCCCCAAGTCTGTAGGAAGCGGATTGTGCATTGAGTAATTCAAACCACAGTAACCTTTGTGGGGACCATTGTGATTTATGTATTTTATCCACTCTACCCATCTATTTTATCAGATAATTTTAGGGCTTGAGCCCAAAAAAGAAGCATATCCAAAGATCTAGTGGAACACACAATAGGAAACAATGTGAATTGAAGGTCTACTATTGAATGTGGTGTGGTCCACATGAGATTTGAATTTGCCTAATTTTTAGGATTATGCTCTAAAATTATCTGGGAAAATGGATGTATGGAGTGGATAAAAACATACATTATGGTGGGTCCCATAGAGCACCATCCAGTACATACTGGCTACTAACAATGTTCGTTGGCAATCCATGTCTCGCTAGTCACATCATTGATAGGTTTGTTTCTAAATTTTTAGTTCTACTATATCTTTCGCTTTTGAATGAATTAGTTATATTTTCATACATGTCTTGATACATTTATAAATGTTATGCATTATATTTGAATATAGTTGCCTTAGTTTAGTTAGACAACGCATAGCTTAGGACTCTATACAAAGGAAACCTATTATGTGCATTTTTTTTGAGATGTTATGTTTTAAAAGTGTGTATTAAGGTATTTTTTAACAATCCCTGGAGTTTCATTGAAAAATTCAACCACTTTCCTAATGTTTCCCCATGTTTCCCAAAAGTGTGATAAATTACCCAATACAAACGATACATCCCTTGCGATAACTGATATGTATCTGTATCCCAAGGGTGCAATACATTGCTCGATACTAATATTTCGAACATTGGGAATAGGCCTCTTCATTTAATGTATTTTATAGGGAAGAAACTTTGGAGTAATGTGTATGTGAAAGAAGATGCTTGGGAGAAACTTGCATAACAACCACCCCATCCGTTAGATTTTCCTGCATAACATACACCCTGTCCATTTTTTACACTTCATTTTAACTCTATATCACAAAAATCAGTCAAGTCAAAGCCACGTGGGCCACATCATTGGGAACACTGTAAAATCATACCTAAAAATCTAAATTCATGTAGTATGGCCCACCTCCCACTTAGGTTTCAAAATGGCCATATTATTTGAGCGTCACTTCATCTTATTGGGTGACGTAAGAACAATGGATTGGATGGCATACGAAGACAATGATGGGCCCCACACAGAATGTGAGGGTTCAGTGCATGTCATGCCCTCTATCCCTACTGGATCATGCTACGGTTTAGGATGAGGTTTCTTATGTAGGTGAGAGGGAATTAGATAGGTTGATGAAGAGTTTGTTTTGTGTTTCTTGCTGGCTGCTGGACCACATGCTGAGATGGTCTTATGATTTTTGAACTGTCTGTATTATTCATACTACCATGATATGGGCATTTGTACGAATATCATATCTATCAGAGGACTTGTGATAAGAGAGAAACATTTCTGGTTAGACCCATTTGTGAAAGAGCAAAGTGAATGAGAAACATAATTAATTTTGAACCACTGACAAAAAAAAGAGAATAAATGTATTGACATGTAGACTGCAACTCTTTATCTAAATGTATTGGGGATAGAGGGACTTGAACCCTCGCGATTTCTAAAGTCGACAGATTTTCCTCTTGCTAGAAATTTCATTGTGGTCTGTATTGACATGTAGAATGGGACTCTTTTATCTTTATTCTCGTCCAATTAATCAGTTGTTCAAAAGATCTATCAGACTCGGGAGTAAATGATTTGATCACTAAATATTCGATTCTTCCTTCAGCTTGGAATTGATTCACCAGAATTCTGAAAATTTTCATATACAAAAATACGGATTGGAGTCGTGATTAATCGTTTGATATTTCAGTATGTATATGTACGTATACAGGGTCATCCTTTCAGTACTTTTTGATAGAAGGATTCGATTCCTCTACCATTGTAGTCAACTCCATTTGTTAGAATAGCTTCCATTGAGTCTCTGCACCTATCCTTTAAAAATAAAATAAAATCTTGTAATAGAATGTCATCTGTTGATTTTTAGAGTTGAATGTGAGCCATTGAGAATCTTCTTTTCTTTTCGTTTCTTCTTCTTAGATTGCTTGTTTGCTAGTGATGGTGATAAACATCTGTTTCACATAACATTCTTAAAGTATCCCATATGGCATAAGAGTTCACAACATGAATAATTCTGATAAGTGGGTCACATAGCGTACGCGGATTTCCTGTGAAAAGCCTTTCGCAGGAAGTTCCTGCACTGGGATGCTTGGTGGGGTCCACCGTGATGTTTTTGACAAATCCACACCGTCCATCCATTTTGAGAGCTCATTTTAGGACACGACACAAAAAATCAGGTAGATCCAAAACTCAAGGCAGCCATACCAGAGGGAAAACTGGGTAAAGAGTTTCCTACCATTGAAACCTGGGATCTACCTTGATGTTTATATGACATCCAAACTGTTTATAAGGTCATTCCCACTGGGATGAAGTGAAAACACTAAAAACTTAGCCTGATATGAAAGTTTTATGTCCATACAAAATTTTCAAATGGTGATCATTGAATCCCCACTGCTTCCTCTCGTGCAGCCCACTTGAGTTTTGGATCCACCTTATTTTTGGTCGAATGTCCTAAAATGAGCTCTCAAACGGATGGACGGTATGTATTTCTCACAAACATCACGGTGGGCCCCACCTAGCATCCTAGCATAGGAACTTCCTGCAAAAGGCTTTCGCAGGATCTTCTCGTTGTAGGAATGGGAAAGAGAGGAGAGGTTATGTCGGGACCCAAAACCTACAGGGTGACCATGTGTTTGTTTGTGGTGCTCAACATGGTGTTTATGTTCCATCCAACCCATTCATTTGGTTAGATTTATCAAGATAAACACACACACACACACACACACACACACAAAAGGTCTGCATGATCCAATGGTCAAAGCTGGCTCAAAACCCGGAGATTTTAGTGCTGATTTCATGTTATTCCTGTGGTGTAGCTCTCATGAGTTTTTGATTGGGTTGATATTTGTGCTATAAGGTGAACATGAGAGGGCTCACCTAATGGGCGGCGTGGATGTCATGCTGACAACATGGTTAGCCACACACATCTATGGTGTTTTACCTTTGCTTAAGTAATCCACTGGATCACACGTCCAGGCAAAATGTAACTCAATATAGTCTTTCTACATTAAAGGTTAAATGAAGATCTGAGGAAAAAAAAAATGGTAAGAAGGGTGGAGGAGGCTGCCATGTATGCAGCCTTGTCTGAAAAAAAAAAACCTATTTTCCTTCTAGTATTTAGATCTTACGTGCTGTATTCTACAGGTTCCCCGAGCATCAGCCAGTGCGATTGCATTTGGCATGGGCCTATTTTCTGGTAAGGGAGGTCTTGGACCAGGGAAGCATCGTGCTTTTGCTGTGACCAGTGAGAGCCGTGCAAGTGATATACATCTGAGATTTTACGACACTTGCATTATGTACAAGGTATGAATGCAGTCCTCAGCTTTTTGCCTGTATGATTTTAATGAGACACAACTGTTTAAATTACATGCTCTTCGAGTTTTGTAATACTTTGAATGCCAACATCATCGAGTTCTGTTTCTGATAAATGACAAGTCTTGTAGATAATTGGAACTATATACATAAAGCTGATGTAGACAGTCTGTAGTTGATATGTTGGTATTTTATTAGATATTTAGATTCACATACCATATGATAAAATGTCATTCAGCTGTTGATAGTTAAGTGTGTGTTTGGATGTGGATTGAACTGCAATTGTCAGTCTAAGAAAGTGGAAATAGCCAATTGCAATTTCCTGAACATATTAAGGGTCCAGGGTCCAAATTTGCTATTATGTCACTTTCAAGTTGGAATTGAAAGACATGTCATTGCAATTTGAGGGTGCTTCATTACGAAACATCATTGATTTTGGTCATTTTCTCTTCATAAACCTTCTCAATTGAACTCACTTTCATCCAAATGACACCGAAAAGGTTGAAAACAATTGTAGATGGTTAGAAAGCTGACTTTTGATTCATTTTACTTGGATCACTACAGTGTTCAGTCATTTGGGAGGATTTGGACCTTGACTGTAAATCTCTACAAAATGAGGCTATGCTTAGCTTCTGCTCTACTCCTTAACTGGCATGGTTCCTTAGGGCTGGCAATGACTCACACTGACATGCAGGCCAACGAATCCAATCCTCTTAAAAACCATGCTCAGACTGAGCTTTTCAAGTTTTAATTCAGCCTTGGATCAGAAAAGGTAGCCGATTTAAATAAATGGGTCAGGCTTGGGTCGACCTTACACCAACCTAACCCGCCCTAATAGACAATTTATGAACTAGTGTAGAGTAACTGCATGCTTGCTTGGGCTTAAGAGTCTGGTCATGGGTCAGGCCTGGCTATCTCATTTAGGGTCATTTTTGGGCTAGGGTCTGGATTCTGGTCCTGTTTAGTAAATAGGTCAGGGTTGGTCTTGCACTGACCCATACCTGACCCATTGCGACCCCTAGTTCTGGTGTGCCATCCTGCTTCTTTGAATCTCTCCAGTAATTTTTTTTGAAGGTTCTATCCAATAATCTTGATGGTTATTGTTTCTTCTCTAAACTTTATAACCCTAGATTCCATATTTTTATTTATTACAGAAGCATAAAGGGAATGCTATGAACCATTCAAAACAACAACAGCAGCTGCAGCAATAATAATTTCCGAAGAAGACAAAAGGGTTCAGGAAGCCACTTCAAATGGCGTCATTTTGGTTTGGTCATTCTTTGAGGTGATTGGGGGAGATCCTTAAGTAAAATCCTCTCCAGCCTCTAGAGTTTGGTTTGCTCATGTTCCACTAAGGGCCTGTTTGAATGATGAGAAAAGAAAACAAAAAAGAAAATGGATGACTTTTCTTATGATGGGACATTTTACCATGTTTGGAGATCCTCTGATCAAATCTTCTCTGATGTCTCTAGAGTTTGTTTTGCTCGTGCTTGTTCGGATGGTGAGAAAAGAAAAGAAAATGAAATGGATGGCTTTTCTCTTGATAGGACATTCGTCATGTTTAGATAGCAAAGGAAACTGGCTGGGAAAATGAATTCATTACCCAAACATTATAGTCAAAATCTCATGCACGAAATACGAGGTGGCTTTTGTGAGAGCTTTATTTGGATTTTCGCTTGTTATCCAAACAAAGACTTATAAAATGGCATTCATGGGAATCCATGCTCATGGGAAAACTTTGGAAATCATCATTAGATAATCATTACAGTTTTCTTTTCTTTTCCTACAATCCAAACAGGTCCTAAAAGTCAATGCCTTTTGCTGGAAGACAACACTCCACAAGATTCTCTCTTTCAATCATTTAAAGAACAGAGACGTAACTCTCCCTAACCTGTGTCCTATGCTACAAGCAATAACAAATAGTTCCCCATCTTTTGATGCACTGCAAGTTCGCATGGAAGGTCTTGCTGTGACGCTTAACCGCTTTGGGATTCTTTGGGTAATGCCAAGTTTAGTTAAAGGGCTGGTTGTGGGCTGACGTAATTGTTGGACATGAAGGATCGAGTGGTCAAGTAGCCCTTGACCATCAAATCACAACCATGGGTAATGGTTAAATAACATCAAACCATAGGATAAAAGCATATTAATGGGCTGCACATGAAACAATGAACCGAGGATTGAGATGCTACTAATCAGAGTGAATGGATCCCTTGATTTGGGCACACATAGAACTATGGAGTAAACAGCCATGTAGTAACCAGAATCCTAATTAGCTGCTCTCATTTGATCAAGCTGAGGGAGGATGAGTTATGGGTGACACATGGTCCTATCATATTGGTTATTGTAAAACTGTGCAACTGATTAGAGAATATGGGGGGCACAATTAATGTTATGGGCTGTGCCAACAAAGCTTAAATAAGCCTCAACCAATTGTGAAAAAAGCCCTATGCTTGGAAAATCCTAAGAAAAACAATACCCTTGATTCGTGCCTCTTTTGTACTCCCCCTAGTTGCTACTATTGTAGGACATTGCTACTGAATGCGGGATTCATCTTGAACATCATCAGCAACCATGGGTATATAATGATACCATTGTCTACCTGGAGCCATAAACGGTGTTGAAAATGATTTCCCGTCTGACAACAATGTCTTGCAAGAGGAAAGAGTTAGGTTTTTGCTCTCATGGAGTTGTCCAACCATAGGTTACTTTTTCTGTTGGATGTGTCTTATTTAACCCTTCGTTGGCAATACCAAATACCTGGTAGTGTCCAGGGTTCAATCCCTGGTAGTGTTACCTTTCAAAAGAAGAAGAAGAAGAAGAAAGCAATACCAAATAACAGAAAATTCACAGCCCCATATCCCACTAATTAGTTGTATATATTGCAATTCAATACAATGGACCCAAGTCTCACCCATGACTCAAAACTCCCTTAACTTGGTTAAACTAATTAGAATTTCACAGATCACAATGGTTGTGTTTATCCTTGTATTCTTTTCTGCTTGACCTTTTGTCTTGCAGCCTTTCAATAAAATTATCATATTATCCTTCAAAAACGGTTGTCTTTATCCATAAATATTGATACACCCAAATAAAGGGCATATACAGCCTGATATGGTAGCATATCAATCATTGATTACTTGTATTATTTGCATTTCATTAATATCTTTTTACCCTATGTTATGATATTATTTTACCCATCACCCATGGTTGTGATTTGATGATCAAGCTATTTGCCTAATTGATCCATCATGTCCAACATTCCCTACCTGGCCAATTAGCCCGATATATGGTCAAACATTTCTTAGACCCATAGAGAATACATGTCTCCTAATATCTTCAATAATTGCTACCTTATTTAAAGGGTTTGTAAAGTCTCACATACATAAATGTAGTGTAGCTCAATGTGTTTTTCATTTAAGCCTACGATACCATTCTTAATACTAGTTGTAATGCAGGGTCATTTTCACACCGAGCTCGAGTGGGGTGGCTTGTGTGAGGTAGGGGCACACTTAGGGTGGGAGGCCCGTATGAGGCGAGACCCATGTGATGTGAGCCCATGTGAAGTGAGGCTCACGAGGGGGTTCGGTCGAGGACCTAACCCATGGGATGTGGGGCCTGGGCTATGAGATAAAGGGATTGATTCGCCACGCTCTATTAGTTCGAGCTTTTAGAGCAAGTGGTTAGTTGTCCTGCGTCAAATGGTATCAAAGCAGGAGGTCTCGTGTTCGAGACTCCTTAACATGAGTGATTAATGCAGGAGCATTTTCACACCGGGCTCGATTGGGGTGGCCTGTGTGAGGCAGGGACACACTCGGGGTGGGCGGCTCGTGTGAGGTGAGACCCATGTGATGTGGGCCCATGTGAAGTGGGGCCCACGAGGGGGGTTCGGCTGATGACCTAACCCATGGGCTGTGGGGCCTGGGTTATGAGATAAAGGGATTGATTTGCCATTCTCTATCAGTTTGAGCTTTTAGAGCAAGTTGTTAGTTGTCATGCATCAAGTTGTTGCAGCTTCGTTGTTGTAAAAAATATGTATTGCGGGATCAGGGATTATCTCTAGTTTCAAATCTGCTAGAAAACCTCTGATCTAAATGGCTTTAGTGGCCTCTATACTACAATTGATGTATTCTGCCTCCATTGTATAGATATGGCTTCTCCACCTAGAATGAATCTTGTTATGGATTTTCTATCATCTATATCTCTTGAAAGTCAGCCTCATAATATCGTGTGATTGATAAATATTGCTTTGATAACAAGAACTTGCGAATTCAAAAAAGCGGTTTATCTCGCCCTAAAACTTTTTAAAAGTGCAAAACAACAATTAGTTTCAACATTTGTTCTCTTATTGAAAACCAAAGTCATGGATATTTCTATAACTGATTCATTATCACAAGACATATCCATTGGAAGCTGAGCATCCATGCTAAATCCAGTAAAGAAGGTTCAGAATCAAATTTTTTGTGAGGTATAATGATGGAGGTAACTGGCACCGCTGTTATTGTTACGATAGGGGCCGTAACGGTCATCACGACCTTTTTTTTTTCTGAAAAATTATGTATCGGCCCCATTACAACCCGTTACAGGCCTTTTTTCTGTAATGGCTGTTATGGCCGTTCGGCCTTGTATAGCCTAATGGTTACCACTGTCACCATTACGTAATTGCCATTACGTAACTGTTTTGGCATACCTGGATTATTTCAGTCTGCATGAGCAGCCTTCTTTTTTCCCTTTTTTCCCCTTTTTTTTTCCCCCCTCTTTTTTTTTTTTTCTTTTTCCTTCCTGAAAGATAATGTAACTTTTATAAGAGAACACCAACAGGTGACAAAGTTACAACAACCCAGCATCTTCTAGCCACTCCCTATCGCTAGAGGCGAAAATACAACCAACCCACTCTTTCACAAGAAATTTGGCTATCTGAAAGACCTCCACCACTAACACGTGGATATCCCAAAAGATCCCACTGTTCCTCTCTCCCCCACAAAGACCACAAAAATGCTAGCAACACTAGTGTCCAAACCACCTTGCCTTTGCTACCACCCCATGCTTGAAGAAGAGCATCGATGGATTCGGGTGTAACCGTATTTACCCAGCCCTGCCACAAATCTCACTTCTTACCTTTCTTGGTAACCAAATTCCGCACAAAAGGGATGCTTAGCCTTGTGGTTATGTACATCTATGCATACATAGGTTTCCTAATTGGAAACAAGAAGTTGCATAGTATCTTGGATAAGCTAGGCATGATTGGCATTTATGCCAGAATTTGAGGGTGGCTGTCTGATGTCATGCACTTGCTGTATTATTCAGTGTCCTGCACGAGTATTCTATAAATTTTCTAATAAACACTTTTGATACACTAAATACAGTTTCAAATGCAATAGCATGTCCCCTTTATTTATCAGGACCTGAAACTCAGGCTTGGTGATTTGTTTATTTATTGAAGCCTTATATTCAAGCCCATGCCCAGGCATTGGACCAGGCCTGGGTGTAAATGATTATGGAGCTTGCTCGGGCCTGGCCTCAAAAAAAAAAAAAAGTTTACAAACCTGGGTTCAGTCTCGACCCATTAATCTTTTGGGCCTAAGATTTAGGCCGCTCCTGCATGTTAATCTTTTGGGCCTAAGATTTAGGCCGTGCCTGAGGTTCAGGCCTAAAATATAGGTCTGATCCCAGGCCATAATGAGCCAGGCATAGAAGCCAAATGCTGTGGTCTGGTCCATTCTCAGTCCCATTGATAGAAACAGAGTGCTGTTAGTCCCTGCACAATTCAAAATCAGTTCATACCTACATCTGAGACATTGATATTTAGCATGAAAGCTGTGTCTAGAATTGCCTGCATGGATTTGGGTAGGATAGAAAAGAAACGTGGAAGTTTCACATCCCATACACTAATATGCTCTACCCAGAAATGTCCTACACGAACAAATATTTAAAAAATATTTACAAATGTACTACATGAACAAATACTTAAAATGTCCATAATCTTAGTATGTTGACTGTGGGCCCATTTGGATTGGGATGGCTTATATTGATTCGGATAGGATTTCTCTATTCATATCATAATTGAAAATGGTTGCCCTTTCAACATTGTCTCTGACTCTCTGTTCCCACTTGGGACGTGTTGGAGAAGCCAAATGATCTATTTTTTTGGATTACAAGTCCTTTCAGATAAAAATAATAATTGAAAGATCAGTATTCACCCTGAATCCCTGATAGAAAGAGCCTGAAAGGGCAACCTTGTTACTCGTATAACATATCATCATAGCTTGCAATTTCATGGAGTATGTAGTTATGGAACTCTGGTTTTGCTAAGGCCTTGGTCCTGATCAAATTCTGCAGAGGATTTATTTTTATTTTTATATTTAATTCTTGTTGCTCCTGTTGCAGGAATTTAGGGAAAGTCAGGAACCTGCTGTTGACAAGCTTAAAGAACCTACTTTGGATGAGATTTCCTCTGCATTGGCCACACGCTACCATCTGAACTTCACAAGACAAGATGTTGCTTCCCTTTGGTTTCTATGTAAGCAGGTAAGTCTCCACCCTGATTCTTGTGGAATTATAGGGTCCTGCTCATCAGTGAATCTATAGTTTGCTGCTGACCACGGAACTCCCTACATGTGGAGCCCATGGTCCACTAATCCAAACCATTCATTCAGTGATGTCCTGTATCGGGGATAAGGGATGCCTAGGAAGTACCCTATATACTGGATTGGACAATCCCAAGCCTTCTACAGTATTTGGTATCTTTTCCATGGAGTGTGGACCATTTCTGTACCTTTTCTTTTGACTATCTATTTGTCTGCCTCCTATGTGAAGCTTGTAATCTTCCAATTTGTTGGATTCTCAGGGCATCCCTTATCCACATTGAAATTGATCAGATCGACAGTTTTTTGGATCACTTAGCCATGGGTTCCAAATTTAGGGTGTCCTGTGCATCAGAAAGATGTATGTTTGCTGAGGAGAAACACCCTATAATTCCTCTCCTCTTCATATTCCGTGCTTGTTTACAAAAAGGAATTCTTGGGTCCCGTGCAACAGGATGTTAGTAGAGTATTGACACATCCATTCTTGCAATTGGGGGCATGATTTTTCACCCTTCAAAAAACATAAAAGTAAAAATAAAAAATAAAAATAGATTAAAATTAAAAGGTGAGGCCCAGGATCTGGTGATGCAGACTGTTAATCTGGTATTTCCCACATAGATGGGGAGGGTGCCCCAAAACATGTTTTAGACTAGAGGACTCAAGCTATCCACTCTTTCGCCTTTTTCCAACTATTTCTGTATTTTTTTTCTTAACAATCTATTTGTAGACTACTGACTGAGCAATTAGGATCTTTCAATTTGGGAGATTTTTGTGGTATCACCCATACAGCAGTGCACGCATGATCGACAGTCCTGATCACTGAACCAGGGGCCTACTAGAAAGAGATGGGCACATCAGAGCCTTTGCATGTCCTGATATATCAGGAACTGAAAATTTCCTTTGTGAATGAATCACTTACTCTGTACCCCGAGCTGCCTTTTTTTGATACTCTTTATTTCCAAGTTACTCATGCTCTTTTTGTTTTCCCTGTGTTTACCAGTCTTTTGCTCCAAGTCATTTGCTCTTTTATTCCACAGGAAGTGTCTTTACTGGACATAACCGACAGAGCTTGTGCCCTTTTCACTCGTTTTGAGGTATGCACATTTTATAGTTCTTGATTTGAAGATGCTCTCTCTCTCTCTCTCTCTCTCTCTCTCTCTCTCTCTCTCTCTCTCTCTCTGTTTTCACTGGAACTTCAGGGGATGTAAAAGACACAAGTTTACACATGTAGGAACCAAAATATTGTAAAACCAACTATACATAATAAGTTCCCATTTTATAGAGGCCTAAACATGTGTTGTCGAAAAAATCAATATAAAATAAATATACAAAATTTGTAGCCACTTAATTAATTGACCAACGCTCATGAATTTATAAAAATTTCACATTAATTAATAGTGAAGAATATATTTTCCAATATAAAAATGGAAAAATTAAGATTTTAGATTTTCTCATTTTCCCCCATTTTTTACTTGAATGCTATTTTTTGGCAGAAATCAATGTCAGTGCATGAGAATCAATAGACGTGGTTTTCCATTAAAATCCATGCTGGCATTTGAAAAAGATGACGCTTCAATAGGCTTTTTTTGTCACCTTTGAGTTCCAACCTGTCTTAGTTTCAACTTTCAAGTTGAGATTTCTCCCAAAAATCAAAAATTTTATTCAATAAAAACCAATAGTGATCGAAATCATCTAAGGAATAAAATTCTTTTTTAAAAAAAGCAAAAAATGGAGATTTTTTTTTTTTTTTTGGTTTTTGAAAAATTCCCCAACTTTCTATCAATTTTTGCCTATTTATGGATGTTTAACTGGTATCAAGGATATTATCACTCGTATTGCTGATACCAGGGAACTTTTATAAGGGATTCTTCCAAAATATGTTTGGAAATTTTTATACTTCCAAGTTCCAGCAGTTTCGATATTGCCGACCTAGGGATACTGATAATATCAACGATATTAGTAACCATGCAATGATATTAACAACCATTCATTTGAAGAACATGAAAAACCATAAAACAAAAATTTGAATAGCACTTAAAATTTTAAATACCCCTTTTCGTATGCATATCTTGGGGGATTTGTGTGTCCCTTTCCCATATGAGTGACTATATACGCACATCATGTCTATCTCTACTCTATGCCAACTGATTAGTTAACTGGATTTGGTTCTTTGACTGGGCTTGAACACTTGAAAATTGATGAGGGTTTAAATTTCAATTCATGATTGAGAAGCCAATTAGATGATTTGATTGGTCCATCCACATACAACCATCAATTGAGGGAAGGAGGAATCCTTCAATACCAACTTAATGAAATATCCTACACCTTTACCGACATCTTCTGCAATTTTGACAGTATAGATGCCTTACACGAACAATAAAAAATAGAGTTGCTTTTAAGGCAGGACAACTAACCACTTGCTCTAAAAGCTCAAACCGATAGAGTGTGGTGAATCAATTCCTTTATCTCAAGCCCTGGTTAGACCCTAGGTCGAACCCTCCTCGTGGGCCCTATTCACATGGGCCCACTTCACATGAGTCTCACCTCACACAGGCCACCCGCCTCACACAAGCCGCCCACCCCGAGTGTGCCCCCGCTTCACATAGGCCACCTCACTTGAGCCGGGTGTGAAAATGCCCTCGCATTAATTACCCCTGACGAGGAGTCTTGAACACGATACCTCCCGCTCAAATACCACTTTTGACGCAAGACAACTAACCACTTGCTCTAAAAGCTCAAACTAATAGAGCATGGAAAATCAATCCCTTTATCTTACGCCCTGGTCAGGTCCTTGGCCAAACCCCTCTCGCGGGCCCCACTTCATGGGTCTTGCCTCACATGGGCCGCCCACCCCCAGTGTGCCCCCACTGTACACAGGCCACCCCACTCGAGCCTGGTGTGAAAATGCCCCTGCATTAGCTTCTCTCACATTCCCTTTATTGTTGCCATGAAAACTACCCCCAAGGAAATTTGCGACAATTGCCTAGTGATTGTTCCACTAACATGCATGATATTAGATCTTTGATATCTATCATAAATTTCTAAGATATGTTAGTGAAATTCTATTCCTTCCAAATTCATCACATGGTGGAAAAGAAGCCACACCCGAGTTTGTCTTTGTATCTTTACACTTGCCCGTGTTTGGATGCACCACTGAATTTAATTACAATAATCAGTTCAATAAAGTGGAAATGGCCAAATTGTAATTACCTTGCTTCAGAATGCGTAGCGCACAAATTGCGGTTGCATTTCTTTCAAGTCCCTCTTGAAAGTAATACAATTGCAATTTGGAGCTAGCCCCTCAACGTGAATGGTAAGGAAAACAACTGTAGTGTGGTCATTTCCAGCATGACAAATATTGCTGAAATTTTGAAAATCTCGTGATGATATCGTGAGAAATACACTATAGCAAGATTTTCAAAATCTCAGCAGATTCTAAAATTTCACATTTTTATCACAACATTATTTCAATATTAACTGAAAAACTAGTAAAACATTAAGGAATTTATTATATAAACGTATATTTAAAAATTTAAACTTATTTAATAATTTACAATAAACATGTTTTAAATATTTCTATTTTGGGCGAGATTTTCCATAATGTCCTGGGAAAAACCTCAAAAGTTTAAAAATATACCGAGAAATTTCCAAGCTGAGAACAAGATTTGTTGCTATAGTCATTTCTGCTTCATCAAACTATTGCAAATTTGCAATTCAATTCTTTGCACACCCAAATGCAGCCTAAATAGTCTCCTGCTCATTAGATGAGCTGGTAGAGACAGTGTAGTTGTGTGTGAGTGATCAGGGTTCAATCCTTGTTAGTGTAACCTTTCCAAAAAAAAAAGGGCCTAAATATTCATGTATTCCTAATCACTGCATAGGATCCATCATTTTAAATATTTAACTTTGGGTTGAGTTTGTGTTTCTTCTTACAATAATGCTGGTTCAGTAACTAATGCAGAATTGAAGAGAAGTCATCATGATTTATTATTTGCATGTTGAAATGATTTTTTAACTTGTTGAATGCGTTTGCACGTTTAGGTTGAGTTGCTTGAGTGGACAGATGATTTGGAGGGGTTCATATTAAAGGGATATGGTAAATCAATAAATTATCTGATGGGAATACCGTTGCTCAAAGATGTAGTTCAGTCCATGGAGCAGGCTATTGTGGCTAAAGAAGGTAACATGAATTATCAGTTTACATTGTCGAGGTTTGTTGATCCTACAGGTGTATACCCATGCACATCCACAAGCCATGTGTGCAAAGATGGCACACATGTTCCAAATCTAATCTGTCATCTAGTGGCTTCACCATGCAGATTCCCTGGCCCAAAAATTTGGCTGGTCCACTCATCAGGTCAGTCACAGTGTATAAAACAAAGGAACGGCTAAATGAAGTTTCTTTTAGCAGTGCATTTGTTTCTATGGTTATAGTTGCCCATTGTATTTGAAAAAAAAAAGCTATAAATTTCTATCTGTTAAATACTCTGTAGCCCACATGATGAGTGTGCCATCCTGATTTTTGGCCCAGGGCATCTCCATGGTGGGAGCCACCTGATGGACAGCTCGGATTTTGCACATGTGGCATCAGGGCATGTCTACTGCTGTGTAGTTGTACTGGGTTACACGTGTGTGGGATTTGCAAACCTCTACTGTATTAAGTCTCATTCTCAACCCCATGCCCCGTTGCTTCTAGCCTCACATCCTTTGCTTTTTAAACTTCAAATTTGATGTTTGATGATTAAGAACATTGTCATGCTTTTCGTCATCCAATAGAAGTTACTAGAGAATTAATTAATTGTCTTGTCCTCAAATTGATGAATTTATGTGTGCGAAAGGGCTTTGATAAAGTTGCAATTCCTTGAATGGATAGGGAACAATCACATCTTGAAGATAGACATTGATATTCCATAAATCCCAATGGATTTTTTCCCCTTCCCTAAATGGTTGAAATATATGGTCTTTAGATGTGGCATTGTGACCATCTGCTGTGATTAGGTGTCGATATGGAACTACTGCAACATGCCTGATGGTGACCACGTGATTTAAACAGTTGAGCAATCACCAAGCAATGGGTCCAGGGATGCATATGGAAATCATGAGGCTACATTGAAGCTTATAAAGCACAATCACCTCTCCGCAAGGCTCATCTGGGCAAGATGGCTCACAGACAGTCAACCCACTCTAGAAATGAACAGACCAAGCAAGTCATTTGGGAAGCAATATTTCATCATCTTGCAAATGTCACTCGTGGCACACAAAATAAAAGACCTAAGAAAAATTAGTCAAGATGACTTGTTGGATATATATTCATCATTAAGGTTATACAAGTGTAGCAATGTATTGTGTCAAGGGCACCTTTCATAAAAAAAGAAGTCTCGTGTCAATGGCGTCTCAAATTTTACTGTGAAGTTCGCACTCTTGATTTTTTCATGTATCCTTTCAGAACAACATAACCCTGGCACTTCCGAAAAGGCGAGGCTTCGATTTGCACATGCGGAGACTGTTGTACCATTCACTTGTCTGCTTGGTCTCTTTCTCGACAGATCCGGTGAGTTCTCTATGTTCGATATTCTTCTCTCATGTTATCATTACTCACATGGAGATGTGTGAATGGAATTTGCATTTGTTCTTGCCCCAACACATGCCAATTTTGTGCTGGATCTGTTCATTAGGCCATCCCACTTCCTGTTAGCTGTGGCCCAAAAATCAAAGCCATCAAGCTGATCACACTTCAATGTTACACATCTAACTATTGGCTATTTTCTTTTCTTTTCTTTTTTCTTTTTTCTTTTCTTTTTTTGCTGTCCATTTTCTGTACACGTGCTGCCTACCAAACATGCCTCATTTTTGGGCCAATGGACATGCTATTGGCCTGCCTGTTGAACAGCCTGAATTTTGCACATGTTTAGTTGGCACATGTGGGCAACATGGAGCGAGTCCAAATGAACGAGTCTGATTACAAGTCTTCAGTACATTTATCTTTGATCTTCTAATTCCGTGATGAAAAAAACCCTTTCATGTTATTACTTTCTGTACTCTTTCATCCTCTTTAAGTGCCACTGAACGAATGTTTCAGAGTTCGAACAAATACGAAGAGACCAACCCTTGGAGCTGCCTCCAAAGCCTCCTAAGGAAAGAAACTGGAGGGGAAACATACTTGCACCATTTGCTGGGAATAACATGCTAGTGTTGTACAACTGTCCTGGCAACAATTCTAAAAGTGTCTCATCAGGAGCTGATAGAAGCAAGTATTTTGTTCAAGTTCTGCACAATGAAGCTCCTGTTCCCATTCCAGTAAGCTTTGTCCTTAGCCTCGCTTTATTATAGGGCTACCTTTGAATATTTCTTCTATGTTTCAAGTACACTGCTCTAACCATACAGCACAATCTCCAAGTATTGGGATCTTGGCCTACGGCAACTCCAATCCAACTCTCTAATTCTTGGATAGGGCTGGTGAAGGGTAGGGTTTAAGATGGTTCAGGGTTCACATGGGCTCAATCTGTTTACTAAACAGTACAAATATTTGAACACCCAGCCTGTTCAAAAGATGGGCCAAGATTTCAAACTCAAGCCAGACATATTTACTAAACTGGTTTTGATTTTAAGCTTCTGACCTGGTCCAAAAGAATTTATTTGGCAAGAGTTCCACTTGATTCATCTTGCCTACTTAACAGGCCTCACTTCATTCCCATTGGTACTGTTTCAGATATGTGGGGTTATCATCTTACCATTCAAAAAATTTGGGACTGTCTTTTAAGTGGTGGATTGGGAGCAAGGTATCCCGTATCGGTATCAGTTGGTGTAACGGTGCCCTCCGATACCGATACGGATACAAGGGTGTAACGGCGATACGGGGGCATAACGGCCCGTAACGGTGCTTTTTTTTTTTGCCAAAAAAATATGAAAAAATATGGATTAAATCCAGAATATTCTAAGCATTCTGAATATGCATTCATTTATAAATTGGAACATGTTTATGGTGGTGTAAATGTCCACTCTTTAGTGAGAAGTTGGATCGGACTGTCTGATGAATTTATGAATCAGACAACCTAGATTTGACTGCAAAACTCATATATATAATTTTCTAACTATCCACTATCAATGATAGATATATTAGAATGAATGTAATATGAAAATATCTTTCATGTGTAGCTGTTTGCAATTATTTTTGAGGAATTTCTCGAACATACCTGTGCACGTGACTGTGATAGTGTGATTCCTGTCCTGTGACCTGTCATCCTCAAGTAAAGAATATTAAAAAAAAAAAAAAAAAAAAAAAAAGTAGTGTCTGATATACTACCCTGTAACTTGATTAAGGATTACTTGATTGGTTGTCAGCGGAAGTGTCAAGTGTGTGCTTGGCTACTTGCAATAATACTGTTGTGAGCTGTTTGCTACAAATACTTACCTTAATACAAATATATACTTACAATCACAAGTCACCACCAAAATGAAAATATGTTTTTTTGTGGTTGCTCGACGTCCACATCATCGTCATCGTCATCGTCATCATCAGGCTGAGGCTGTCCAATAGGTGAAGGTGCTCCATATCCATAATATCCAGTGCCAGAAGGAAATACTAGATCAACGAAACCAGAGGATGACTGATCCTAACTAGGCAACGACTCCGACCCGAGTAAGGATATCCACCAGTGCCCGTCGAATAGCCATACTGGTGCCCGTACTCAGGCTGTTGAAAATCTTGAGATTGAGAGTGCGTCTGCTGTGACGAGTAACTTGGATTTGGATCTGGATATCTATAATCATATGGATATGGATCGGGAGGAATGTGATGGAACAGGATTAGTATAACTATAATCATAATCCAATTGGTCATAAGAATATCCATCATAATGACTAGGACTATGAGCCTGCTGATGTTCCGGACCTCCCGGACCCGGTGCACCACTAGACCTACCTCCTCATACTGGCTGTATCATGACTTCGTACACTCATAAGTCTGACCTCGTGTACTACCTTATCGATGTTCATCGGCATCACGATCTGTAAACGGCTGTATAGTGTGCTAAACAACACCAGAAGTGGCAGCACCAGGGGCAGGGGGGTCATCATCACCATCATCCGACACGGTCACGCTACCACTGCTCGTACTCTTTTGTTGATCTTGAGCCGTACTTGGCATAAAAGCTACCCCTCTTACTGGGTCATCAATTTCTAATTCTTCACTATCCTCTTCAGTGTTTTCTCCTTGTTTCCAACCAAGGTAGAAGCGGGTCATCCTCATCATAAATATTGTCCAAGTTTATTGGACAGTAGTCTGTGTCATTGGCGGCTGTAATGCTCCTATAATGTCGTCGCATTCTTAGCTTTATATTGTAGTGCATGGAGACAAGTCTATCCAATGTCCTAGTCTGCAATCTATTCCTATTCTTTGAATGAATAAGCGCAAAACAACTCGAATTCCTTTCGTAGCTAAAAGAAGTTGTCTGGCTCAAAACTTTTGCTGTAATTTTTTGGAGAGCCTTCGTACTCTCTCCGAAATTAATCCACCATTCGGCCAGTTGCAACCTAGATACTGCATGCTGTGCAAGAGCATCTTCAAAGCTACCCAGACGATTTCCAAATGTATCTAATTCATTCAACGTCTTTATTTGCATATCTAAGTCAGGCTCTAATCTCTTTATCACATTCTTTAGCCCGACACGAACTTCATCATCCACAACAAATGATTGGGCATATCTGTACCTAGGATTTAGGTAGTAACCTGCTGCATGAAGATCGTGATGGAGTTGTCTTGTCCATCTCTTGTCGATCATCCTCCAATAAGAATCTCAGCTTATACAATCACGTTAAATTGCCAGCTTTGCTTTATTCATGGCATCGTATAGGAAGCCTATGGGAGGTCCTTCGTCGGTTTTAACAAGACGGAGTACCTTCATTAGTGGTTCTGTCACCTTTAGGATCGACTTGACCCTCTTCTAATATTTATTGTCCCATATGGTGTTCGCAACTTCAACCGGTGTCCCTGATGTCTTCTGCCCATGTTTTGTGTTGAGCCAATCTCGGGAAGCGAACATCTCACTCAACTCTCCCCTATGCTGGTATAAACTCTCTAATGCTATAAAGTTTGTTGCGAATCTAGTCGCCGCAGGCGTCAACAACTCTCGTCCTTTCGTGAACTTCTTCATTGTTGACTACTTGATTATGGTTGTTTATAAACGTCGTCACTTCTCTTGCCCTTTCGACCATTTCCTTAACATTTTTCTGCTTCCCAATATCTTCCAATATAAGATCAATACAATGGGCAGCACATGGTGACCAAAAAAGATGTGGTCTCTTTTTCATCAACTTATGTCCTACAAGCTTATATGATGCTTCATTATCTGTCATAATCTGCATTACATTCTCCTCTCCAATCTCTTCCACAACTTTATCCATTAGTCCAGTAATATAATTAGAATATTTTGTTACCTCAGAGGCATCAATTGACTTGTGGTATATAGTTCTTAAGTGGCAATACACTATGAAGTTGATCATGCTGCTTCTAGTTGGGCCAGTCCAACCATCACACATGATCATGCATCCTCGGGCTTGCCATACAGGTTTAAAGGTAGCCACGTATTCTTTCACATCCGCATATTGTGCATCTGTCCATTTCCCCCTAATCTCCTTAGCCGTGGGAGCTTTAATTCCTTCACCTGCTTCTGCTGTTACATCAATTACCACCTGCCAATGTGGAGAATTGGCCACGTTAAAAGGTACGTTGGCGTGTATAAATAACTTTACTACTGCCCTACCTAGCTTTTCAACAGAAGTTCTACTCCACATTTGTTTTATCTTCTTTTGTTTAGTTGATTCTTTCCAAAACAGGATTGGATCAACAGAGGGTCTCCTAGGCTCATTTACTTCTTCATCCAAATGTATAGGGGCATCACGTGAAGATGTCTGTCGTCGGCTCTCAAACACACGTCGTAATCCATTAAACCTATCCCCTCCCCCCCGTAGAAGTAGTTGCACTCCCAGCTGTACTCCCACTCCCACTCCCACTGCCCCCCTTGTATCACGTATTGACCCACTCGCACCAACCATGCGGCGACGTTCTTCCTCTTCACGAGCTAGACATAAGTTCTCTCTCCTAACTATAGTTAATTCCCGATCTGAATCTTCATTAGAATTAATAATATCTTCATCACGAACGCCCATATATTCAGGACCAAACACCTGTCGAGCTACATCCAAAATCTCATCTTTCTTCTTTTGTCTAGCAGCATGTTTACCATTCGACTCATCCAGATTGACTTGCATTAAAATCATTATCTCTTTCGGTACTCTAGTACATCCTGCAACTTAACCCTTTCGATGTGTCAAATATTGTTTGAGACGAGTAATTCTACCAGTTACTAGTCTATCACAATAGTTGCACTTCATTTGGTGCCTAGTACCACCAACCCTCTGACAATGTTGCCATCCAATATCCTCACTTGTTGGCCAGACCCCGACATTTCCATAGATAGATACTAGATATAGATTAGATATGACCTATGTTTATGTGAGATTGTGAGTCTACTCGTTTTTCTAAATTTATATATAGTTTTCAAAATCTAATCAATAGAGATGATTTTATGTTCTAAATCCTAAGAAGCTCTAAAAGCTGTCCAATATAAGAAAATATAAACATAAATATAAAATCACAATAAGAATAAAAATTATAAAAAATATAAAATTACAACAACAATATGTAAAGTGGCCATTAACATTTTATACTATGATTAACACATCATATTCTACTATTAAAACAACAAAACATTCAATAAAAAATGACTTTTCGAATTTTTTTTAAAAAAAAGGGTCGAAAATAGTGCATAAATAGAAAAAAATATAAAATGACAACAATAATCTGTAAGATGGACATTAACATGTTCTATTATGATTAACACATCATATTCTATAATTAAAACAGTAAAACATTCAATAAAAAATGATTTTTCGAATTTTAAAAAAAAAAAAAAAAAAAGAGGCCGAAAATAGTGCGCAAATAGAAAAAATTATAAAAAAAATATAGAATGACAACAAAAATCTGTAAAATGGACATTAACATCTTCTATTATGATTAACACATCATATTCTACCATTAAAACAACAAAACATTGAATAAAAAATGATTTTCGATTTTTTTTTTTAAAAGGGCCAAAAATAGTGCATAAATAGAAAAAATTATAAAAAAATATAAAATGACAACAAAAATCTATAAAATGCACATTAATATATTCTACTATGATTAACACATCATATTCTACCATTATAACAACAAAACATTGAATAAAAAATGATTTTTCGAATTTTGAAAAAAAAAGGGCCGAAAATAGTGCGTAAATAGAAAAAAATTATAAAAAAATATAACATGACAACAAAAATTTGTAAAATGGACATTAACATGTTCTACTATGATTAACACATCATATTCTACCATTAAAACAACAAAACATTCAATAAAAAATGATTTTTCGAATTAAAAACAAAAGGCAAAAAATAGTGTGTAAATAGAAAAAATTATAAAAAAATATAAAATGAAAACAAAAATCTGTAAAATGCACATTAACATGTTCTACTATGATTAACACATCATATTCTACCATTAAAACAACAAAACATTGAATAAAAAATGATTTTTTGATTTTTTTTTTTTAAAAGGCCAAAAATAGTGCGTAAATAGAAAAAAATATAAAATGACAACAACAATTTGTAAAATGGACATAACATGTTCTACTATGATTAACACATCATATTCTACTATTAAAACAACAAAACATTCAATAAAAAATGATTTTTCGAATTTTTAAAAAAAAAAGGGCAAAAAATAGTGCTTAAATAGAAAAAAATTATAAAAAAATATAAAATAACAACAACAATCTGTAAAATGGATATTAATATCTTTTATTATGATTAACACATCATATTTTCCCATTCAAACAACAAAATATTAAATAAAAAATATAAATACCTATTTTTGAGGAATATCTGGAAAATGGCCCATGGAGCTTCGAATCAAGAAAATCCTTAATATAAGTTGTTTTTATCTGTAATATCAAGCTAAGAGTGGTCAAAAATAGCAATAAAATGATTTAGGAAGAGTTTGGAAGAAAGAATTTTTTTTATTTTTTTAAAGTGAAAAAACAGACCGTTTTTTCACTTTAAAAAAGAAAAAAAGAAAAAGAAAAAAAAAAGGCCGTTTTTTTTACCGTTACAGGGCAATAACGGCCGTTATGCCCCGTAACGGCCGTTACAGCTACAAAATTGGGGGGTGCCCCATTATAGCCCCGCATCGCGTAACAGCCATTGCCATTACCGTTACGTATCGGCCGATACGGGATACCTTAATTGAGAGAAGTTTTATGATTAGTCGCTTGACTTTATCTTATCAATTGGTTTGATGGACATTTCAAGTCATACATTGGGAATTATAATCTGTTTCATTGATTTTTTGTTTGTGTGTCAGTGTGCATATGTGGGGTTTCACTAACATCCCCAAACTTTTTAAATGTCACAATTATCTCATGAATTATCAACCCAAGTTATTAAAAGTGATAATTTTGGGAAACTTCTTAGTTAGAAATCTTTGCTAATTCTTCATTCCCACTCCTATTGTTACTAAAAGCTCTCCATATACTTTGTTTTAGTCTGACTAATTTTAAATCCTATGAATTCTAAATCACCTCTCCATAAATCTAGTTTCCTGTTTACACCCTCCCATGTCCTGTTAATCAAAACTATATCATTTGCAGACAACATACATTGGGGATCTCTTCTTGCAAATGCCTCGTTAACTCGTCCATAACTAATGTGAAAAGGTTTGGGTTCAATGTTGACCCCCTAGTGCAAGGCTACAATAATTAGGTACTCACTTGTCTCTCCACTAGTGGTCTGGACATTTGTTACTACTCCCTCATTCATATCCTTAATCATGTCCATATATCCTCTTGCAACTCATTTCTCTCCTAGCACTCATCAAATTAACTCTCTAGGGACACTATCGTAAGCTTTCTACCTTTCTCTAAGTCAATAAAGACCATGTGGAGATCTTTCCTCCTCTCCCGATATTTCTCCATCAACTATTTAAGTAGGAAAATAACCTTAGATGTGGACCTCTCTGGAATGAAAACAAACTGATTTTCTGATACATTCGACTCATGCCTTAGTCTTTACTCAATAACTCTTTAGTACAATCTCTCTCTCTCTCTCTCTCTCTCTATACACACACACACACACACACACACACACACACACACACACTGTGTGTGTGAGTTGCTCACACGCAACTAGTTGACATGTGGGGCCCACCATGGTGCTTGTATAACATCTTGTCGGTCTAGCATGGTTGTCCCACCATGAAAACAGGATGCCCTAAACATTAGATCGATCCAACCATTAGATGTATCCCCCATGAATATAGATTTTTTGAGTGGTTGTTCATAGTTTTCTATGATGTGCCCCACCTAATAGATGGAACGACCTGATTTTTGGAGCATCCCATTTTCATGGTGGGACAACCATGCTAAACACCATGGTGGGCCCCACACACCAAGTAATTGGACGTCCAGCTAGTTGTGTATATGCATTACTCTCTCTCTCTCTCTCTCTCTCTCTCTCTCTCTCTCTCTATATATATATATATATATATATATATAAAAGGTACTATGAGGTAGACCTCATGAGGTGAAAGGAGCTCTGTGGGCCCCACTGTGATGTGTGACGGACATTCATCCCGTTAATTAGATGCACCCTTCCATGGTGAGGCATGGGCCTAAAAATTAGGCCAATCCATGAGTTAGGTGGGCCACACCACAAACAACAGTTGAGTGGATGCCTGCCCATTGAAACCTTCCTAATTGTATATAGGGCCTAGTGAGATGTGGTTTAGACATCCAACCCATCCGTTGAGTGTGTCCCACTTGGATGAGGGCCTAGTGAGTGTGTCACACCAAATTTCAGGCCACTCCAAAACTTAGGTGGGCCCCACCAGGTGTTTTTAGATGTTTTGGTCATGATTTCCCATGGATATAGGTGGTGTGGACCCACCAAATGTATTGTGTGGATGTCCAACATAGATCACGACGGGCCCCATAGAGCTCGATCTCGTGGGAAGGTACCATGAGGTCAACCTCATGGAAAGCTTACCATGAGGTTAATCTCTGCGGACCCCACTGTGATCTATGTTAGACATCCGCTCCATCAATCAAATGCACTCTTCCATGGTGGGCCACAGGCATAAAAATCAGACCAATCCATGACTTAGGTGGGCCTCAGCATAGACAATAGTTGAGAGTGGATATCTAACCATTGAAAACCTCGTGATCGTTTATAGGGCGCACTGAGATGTGATTCAGTCATCCAAACCATCTATTGTGTGTGTCCCACTTGGATGAGGAGTCACACCAAGTTTCAGCCATATCCAAAACTCAGGTGGTTCCCAACAAGTGCTATTAGAGGCTTTAGGCATGACTTCACACAATTTTAGATGATGTGGCCCACTTGAGTTTTGGATACATCTGATTTTTGGCATATGCCATAACCTAGAGGGGACCCACCAAATGCACGGTGCGGATGTTCGATACACATTACGGTGGGGCCCACACAGCTTAACCTCATAGTACCATTTCCCATTATATATATATATATATATAGTCATCTTAGCCTTACTCCTAGATTGGCAAAAGTTCTGCAATCAATTGCACGTCAGACATCAACCTTCTTCTTTTACCTAGGCTCTTGGAACCAGACACAACATAGGCTCACTTTCACACCACTTCCATGCTAACATGGCCCCATCCAATATTGTCCCCTGTCCCAAGTATTACATGCATGCCCCAAAGGGTGAATAAGTGAAATATGATCATGGAAGGGTAGTTAACAGGTAAACTGCTAAGCATGGAAGCATCCACAAATGAAAGGTGATGCTCGAGTAGTGGACATAGAAAATAGCATAGAACCCATGGATATATGATTACTAACATGACTTGAATACCAACACCGTTAAGCCCCACATTGCACCTTAGCACAATGATTGCATGCTACCAATTATGGAGAATTTATGAACAGTTTATCCTAGAATGGGCAATGCCAGACAAGCCCGCTGATAGGGCGGTACATCGAATCTAGTCAAGTCGAGGTGGGCCAAGCTTGGCTTGACTCATCCATGCTCTCATCAAGCACGAGCTTGACATTAGAACTTGGCTTGTTTGCCAAACCTTTCGAGGCGAGCTAGTGGATCGAGTTGAGGTGAGCTTACCTCGAGTCGAGTCGAGCCTGCTCCCACCTTAACCTAGCCACCCGACCCAATTGACCAAACCTGCACCCGACCCAACCCCTAAATCAAATATTCAAAATATATATAATAATAATAATAATAATATTAGATAGTCTCATATAGGTACCTTGTTGTGGGTGTTGAGAGAGAGAGAGAGAGAGAGAGAGAGAGGAGCTTGGGCATGGTGGGTTGGGTAAGGGAGAGAGAAAGGGTAAGAAAGGGACAGACGGTTGGGTAGGGTAGGTTTTTTTTTTAATTTTAGATTTTAGTTTTTAGTTTTATATATATATATATATATATATATATATATATATATATATATATATATAGAGAGAGAGAGAGAGAGAGAGAGAGAGAGAGAGAGAGTAATGCTCCCCTAGGAATCGTAGCGTAGGGGACGTACATACGCACATGCCCACCTTTGGTGGGTTGACGTCACCAAGTTACGTGGGTCCCACCATGATGTATGTGTTATATCCAAACCGTCCATTTGGAGAGATCATTTTAGGGCATGAGCCAAAAAAGGAGGCCAATCCAAAGCTCAAGTGGACAACACCACAGAAGGCAGTGTGGATTGAACGCCTACGATTGAAATCTTCTTGGAGGCATGAAAGCTTTGGATCAAAGTGATATTTTTTCCCCCTTAATCAAGGTCCCTGTGACCTTTTGAATAAGTTGGATTGCAAATAAACAGGGCCCTAGGATGGTTTCAATGGTGATCACCATTATCCCCGTGCTTTATGTGGTATGATCTTTATCCCTCAACTTTATGTGGTATGGTCCACTTGAGCTTTGGATCTACCAAATTTTTGGGCTCATGCCCTAAAATGATCTCGCCAAATGGATGAATGGCTTGGATATAACACACATCATGGTGGGCCCACAAAACTTGACGACGTCAACACACCACCGAAGTCGGTGGTGTGGCACACCATGCAATCCGGCGCGTATTGGGTATTATCCCTATTGGGACCTAGCTAGACACGGACGGTCCCTTCAGGGGCTTCGTGGGGCCCACCATGATGATAGGTTTTATCCACACCGTCCATCCATTTGAGACATCATTTTAGGCATGATCTAAAAGATAAGACTAATTGAATGATCCAATGAACCACATCACGGGAACAGTGGGGATTGAATGCCTACCACTGAAAACCTCTTTGAGGCCACAAAAGTTTTGGATCAAGCTGATATTTGTGTTTTCCTTTCATCCAGTTTCATGTGACCTTTTGAACAGGTTGGATGTCAAATAAACATCATAGTGGACCTTGTGAAGGTTTCAACGGTGGGGGGTTCATTGTCACCACTGTTTCCTATGCTGTGGTCCAGTCAAACCTTCTACCCATCTCTTTTTTGGGTTCAAGCCCAAAAATGGTCTTTCGAAATGGATGGATGGATGGATTGGATTAAACACTTATATCATGGTGGGAGCCATAAAGCCCCAAACAGGACTGCCCGTCTCTAGCTAGTCTTGGTTGGGGTAGTACCCAATTTGTGCAATCCGCTTCCATCTAAACCAGATTTCCTACAAAAGGCTTGCGTTACAAAGGGAAGTTAGGTGGATCCCACAGTGATATTTGTGATAAATCCACTCCGTCTACCCATTTTGCGAGCTCATTTTAGGACGTGGCCAAAACTAAGGTGGATCCAAAATTGAGGTGGGCTACATGAGAGGAAACAATGGGGATTGAATGACCTCTGTTGAAACATTCATATGGCCACAAAAGTTTTGTACCAGGCTAAGTTTTTTGTGTTTTCAATTCATCCAGTTGGAATGACCTTATAAACAGTTTGGATGGCATATAAACATCAAGGTGTAGCTCAGGAAGGTTTCAACGGTAGGCATTTCTTTCCCCACTCTTTCCTCAAGTGTGGCCTATTTAAGTTTTGGGTCCTCCTCACTTTTGGTCGCATGTCGTAAAATGAGCTTGAAAAATGGATGGATGGGGTAGATTTCTCACAAACATCATGGCGGGCTCCACTTAGCTTCCCTGCGCACAAATACCTTTGGTAGGAAATCTGCGGCAAGTTGGAAAGGACTGCTTGGGGTGCAGATTGGGAGTTAAACACTTTTTCCTGCCGTGCACATATAGCTCCCCTACGCAACGGTTCGTAGGGGAGCATTACTCTCTCTCTATCATACACACACACACACACACACACACAAAATAAGTTCTCAATATAGAAGACGATAGTGTTGTAGTGCATGGGTTGTTTCACCCTACAGATGCCCATGTGAGACTTGGTTGTGATGAGTTATTATGGGTACTTTGACCAAACGCTATCCTCAATATTTTCAGGTTGGTTTTTTGTACAAAGTGGTGTAGTTAAGTAATCCAAACACCGTTGGTCTGTTGTGTCCTACCGTGGATGTACCATGCCCCAAAAGTTGCCATATAGGACAATCATAGTCTTTTGATTTTTTGCCTGTAAATGATAATGAAGAAGAGAAATACAACGATCTTCCATAGACAACTAAAAGAAGTCCAACTATTAGTGGCAAGGATCTTCCAGTCTGGGAGATTTTTCGCATATTATCCACCCAGCATACCAATCATGTGGATTGCCAAACCTTTGGCCCCACTTGTCTCAATTGGAACCTTAGTATAATGTGCAAAACTTCAGGTTGAAGATCTTATGGTTCCTCTGGATATGCTAGTTGAACAGCAACTAGCGAAATTGCTTTTCATGCAAATTTTGTGAACTTCGTATTTATAGACTTCTATTCACAGCTTAGATTTTGATGTTGTGAATCTATTCTGTGGCCAGGGTTGCGGTAATACCGACTTCTGCCCATTTGACGTTTTCAAGGTACGATTCCTGTTACTGGTTAATGACTTTTTATGTAGGAGGAATTGTATGATCCTCAGCTCATGGAAATGCAGGGTCCTTCGGCTGGGATTATGTGCAAGTGGCCCATGAGTTTGTGATCCAGGCCATGATCATCGGCCCACTGTCGATAGGGGGATTCCCCAAAAAGATCCAAGATTGCACAATCATTACCTTTCAAATGGTGGCCCACAAATTCATGTGTCCTGCAAATATACAGCTAGGGTATTCCAATATGAGAATTTTCAGTGCATTCTCTCATCCCTGGTTGACAGTCTGGAAACTTGGACCCACTTGTACGGACCTTCAGTCTGAGGAGATTGTACATACCATTAGCTGAGGATCATATGATTCCTCGAGCCCTTGATAGAGTGGAATGGAAGAACAGGATTCATGTTGCTGACCCCAATTAATTGGTTAAGACTTAGATGATGATGTTGATTCCTTGTGAGTGACAGACATTGCTTATCCTGTCTTTTCATCTGCTATAGGAAAAAATCGTTAATCCTCATTTGGAGCAAGACTACAAGTTGCTCTGCAACTCGAAGACTGAACCACCCAAGTCAGAATCACCAAATCCCCGTTCTGTTGCCTGTAAGTTGTCTGAGTTCTTCCGTTGGCTGTTCTCAAAGAAGGATGATGAATCACTTTCTGCCACATGAAACGGAACTATAATCTGCACAGAAATAATCAGTGTAATTCATTCCATTTTCTCGAAAGAAGGAAATCAATCGTACATTCTTGTTGTTAGGAAAGGTAAAAACACCATCAGCAAATACCACAGATAAATATCAAAGATCATAGCTAACAGAAGTGGGCTGCTTCTTGTGGGTTGGCCTAGTGTCTGAAATGGGAAGCAAACACAGTACAGTATCAGTTAAAATACATATCATTCATCAAGCATGCCATACAATGATTCTAAACTGTGTAGTTTGATCTTTGGATCTTTCCAGATTGCTTTCTCAATAACCCAATTCAGATTTTTCATGCTGTCAATGTCTTTGAATTTGTTCTTTACTTTGGGTGTGTTGATTTCTTTGGTTTCTTCCTAGCTTTTTTGGACGTTTTTGGGTTGCCATTTAGGGTTGACCAAAAGTGCCATTGTGACACATTCATATGAGATTTAAGCTGTTCATCATGCAGCCCGTGTTTCATCTATGACCCTAAACCCAGGTCATGTTGCCATCAGATGAGCAACATATACATGTCAAAATTGGACTCTGGTCAATTCCCTTTAACCGTCCACTGATGAGTGGACTGGCATTGCTTTTGGGCGATGGTACATGCACAGTGGGGAACCCCTGATAAATAGCCAAGATCTTGCACACTCGCGACATTGCAAATGTTGTGAGAGTAGAACTCAGAATCATACACCAGCAAGCAGCCTTCTCATCTCTTCTAGGTTTTGTAAGCAACTATTTAAGCAAAGACTGAGATAAGCTACAATCCATGTAAATAATTTGTACATGTACATGTACGGGGGTATTAGACATGGGGATCGTGCATATCAAGGAAGCTGTTGTTGGTATTTGGTAGACAGACGTACATATATACATTGAAAATAAGGGCCTGTTTGATTTTTCGGCTCAACTGTAATTACCATGTAAATGGGTAATAATTATTTACCTATGTAATTACCACATCTTTTCCAATGTAGATGTGACAACTTGTTTTTTTAACACTTAAATCGAGAAATTTACAAAATCAATGTGGGGCCCATCATGATGTATATGACTTATCCGCACCACTCATTTGTTATGCCAGCTGATTTTGGAGCATGAACACAAAAATGAGGCAGATCCAAAGTTCAAGTGGACCACACCACAGGAAACAACAGGAATCAGACGCCTACCATTAAAAACTTCTTGGGACCATTAAAAGTTTAGAATCAAGCTGATATTTGTGTTTTCCCCTTATCCATGTCTGTGTGACCCTATGAACGGGTTAGATGATGAAAAAACCTCAACGTGGGCCCATTGAAGGAAACAAATTTCAACGGTGGACAAATTAAGGTCACCGTTTCCTTTTATGTGGGCCATTTGAGTGTTGGATCTGCCTCATTTTTCGGCTCATGCGCCAAAATATTCTAATAAAATAGATGGACGGTGTGGATATATCATATACATTACGATGGGGTCCACAGATTTAAGTCAACACTTTTGTATCGATTTTCGAGGTGGAATTACTCTCACATTTTCAAACCAGGTAAAAATGTAATAATTACTTATTTACCAAGATTTACCTGTATCATGGAAAATCAAACAGGCCCTAATAGTAGTAGGAGTAATGGTAATGACAATGAGAATGATAATATTATTATTATATATTTTTTTAAGGGCAATTAATGTCGTCGTCGTCATCATTGTTGTTATCTACACTCACTATTGACACTTGATATTTACTAGCCTAAAGCTGTACTCTTGTCTTTCCGCAAGTAGATTTCGAAACTTGTTATTTGCTAGTTTATAAATACATGGCGAATAAAATGATTTATCTTCATAACTACAATACATGGTAACTAAATTAATATTACTAATATATAAGAATAAAAGCGAAATTAAGATGTTTCTCTTCATAGTTGTGTTGAACATGCCATCTTCCTTTTTTATTTTTAAAGCATTCTGTTCATGTCTATATTATATATCAAAAACTCGACTCAAATTGATGTCTAGCCAGGCAGGTCACCTCGAAGACTCGACTGAGTCTATACTTGACACATATTTTAATAATCAAATATAAAGTATTTGATGCTGAGGTGAAAAGTTAAAATTGTTGGAAGTTGGTAAAATAAATTAAAAAACAAAACACTTACTGCAGTTATGGCACACTGGTAGCACTAGCAGGTTCTTGCTTTCACTGCTGAGGTCCCCTGTTTGAATCTTGTTGCCCTTGTTTATTTTGAATAAGGACAAGTGTTTTTGTCCAAGCCACGCCAAGTTTTATCAAGTCGACTGATTTTTCAAGTCCACTCAATAAGTCTTGTCAAGTCCTGATCCAGTCACGCCCGTCAGCGAGTTTCCAAGACAACTCGAAATATTGTCAAGTCAAGTCGACTCAGCTGAGTTTCCAGTCGACTCACCAAGATTTAGAACCATGGCCTATATAATTTATAATTTGTGAGATGGGTCCTTTTATTCATGTGCTACGGATCTATGTAACTTGGATGTAAACAAGTATGTTGCTGGACAAAATGGGTTTTGAGAGTTGGGAGTCAGATTTGCCTACAGTTCCATACAAGTACTTAAAATGATAAAATGTACTATTTCAATAATATATCGTAATTATTTATTTGTAAAAAATCCCAAAAATAAATAGGTTGTAACTGATAATTCAGACATCTGCAATTCTAACAGGGTCTTCTGAGAACTTGTTGCTGTTAGTGCTGATCCAACCTCTCCTGCTTGGGATCTTTGTTCTTCTGTTTTGCAGCCGCATGGCGTTAAGATGTATTGATCGGTGTAGGAGATATCATAATTATTCTCGACATGTATGCTAACGTACATGGGATTCACATGTTGCCCATGCCATCACCAGAGTGCGCCATACGCTATTTGTTTTATATTGTCTTATTTCTCTATGAAAGTAAATACTGGAAACCAGGTGATACATGGAAAACTAAGTCTGCAGATATCTCAGCATATCATTTTGACATGTGGCAGTCATCATTTTGGTTAAAATGGCATCCTGCTTAGATGATGTGGTGTCCACAACTCTATGGTTTCATACCTTTTTTTTTTTTGGAAAAGAAAAGGGCAAATGATAAGAGTACTGTGGGCTGTATTGAAATTCCTATACAATCTAACTTAAGTGCTTGTGAAAACTGGAAATGCTTTCTAGGCTTTAGCTGGTATTAGCATAAACTTGTTATTTAGATATAGAGGATGCTGAAATCTGTACGCCTTAAAAGTCCATTGCCTCTCTTCATATTGCTTCTTGTTTGTAGTTTTCTATTTTCTCCAACCCCTGTGAAAATTCATAAATGCACTTCTAGAATAAACATGTAGAGAGCTTTTAAGTCATTTTAGTTGCTTGCTTCCCCATTGTTTTCCTCCTTTTAATCACGTTCGTGTGAAAATTCGAAATTTCCGTAAAAAGGTGTCTTTTATTAAGACTATTGTATTTTAGTAACTTGTACACTCATGGAAGATCATAAATAGACTATTGCTGAACACAAGATTGGATTTTCAAAAAGAAAATTGTAAATAGTATTGTAACATCCATGTGAGTGAAAACAGACTGTCCATGTTACAGTTGGGCCCACCTTTTGGTATCGAAGATGGGATCTTTTGACAATATGTACCAACTCATAATCCTAGCCATCCAATTTGTTGCTTCCAAACGGGCAATTATAGTCAATGGCCCAGATTTAACAAGGGTCAAATCGGATGGACGGCGCCCTCAAATGGGGGAGATTTTTGAGTTATCTTCCATGCAAGACTGCACATCACATGTATGGTTTGGATCATCTAAAGATCCACAACACTGGACACTTTGCTTGATTAGGTGATCAATACTGCATGTTAAATGAAGAAAGTTGTGTTATTATTTTTCCAACAACCTATTTCTTTGTGCATGTGTGGTCCACCTGATAAATTTACCAGACGGAGTTCTGGGATTGGGAAAAGTCATTGTAGGCTCCACCTTATGAATGTCCTAGATATTCCACATGTGTGCTAAGTTGGGACCGTATGTTGCACATGTTGTAGGCATACGAAGTTGGGTGTCTGTAATTAGCATTCCTCGTTGGCTTTTTATTGTTGGGTATGTGTTGTTTCCAAAAGCATGTGCATCTAAGAAGTGCTCTCAAAAGCTTTCGTGTAAACAAAATGTAGAACACATGCATGACTAGGTTGTAAATAATAGCAATTACTTCGATTTCATTTTATTATTATTATTATTTTTTTATTATTTTTATTTTTTTGTGGGGGGTCCATTGAAGTTGGATGGCATGCTCATATGGAATACATGTGTGTTCCGTCTGTTATGATGCATCGATGGAAATTCAATTTCTTCATTGTGGTATTGTGGTTTGGTTTGTTATGTTTCTCATAAAGGTTATGTTCTATGATTCTGTCGTAGAGTTGCAATCTTTCATGATTTTTCCAGTATGAACACTGTTGGTTATTCATATTTTCCAGCCTGAAGTCACCATGATCACTAAAAATCTAATCCTTGTATCTTCTGCTCAATGGAAAATTCATTTTCTTGACCGGAATTTGATGAATTGAGTTGGTATATCTGTCATTATAGGTTTAGTTTCTTTGATTCTGTTGTAAAGATGCAATGTTTTCACAGGGAGGGTTTCTCCCTACAGGATTGGGTTCAACTCCCCTCCTCAACATTACCCGAAACACATGGTTGTGGGTGATTGCGTGTATCTGTAGGGAATAGTCCCGCCTCAAAGGGGTGGGGACACCCTATGTCTTCAAAAAACAAAAAAGATGCAATGTTTTCATGATTGTTTCTTTGATTGGAGACTAGCATAATGATTTCCTCATCGGGATACCATTGATTATTCACAACTTTTGAGCCAAAACTCACAATGAGTGCTAAGAATCTAATCATTTATATTCTGATATATTGAAAATTCATATCCTTCCCCGGAATTTGTTGTTTGTTATATCAGTGGTTACATGGTTATGTATCTTTTGATCTTTTTACCAATTTTCTTCAATTGAGTGTAAAGTCTGATGATTTTCCCATCTGCGACTGGCTTATACTTGGTTATTTGCATCTTCAAGGTAGAGGCCGCTGAGAGCGCTACAACCTTGTTGATGGACATTTGCTGAACTTTAGGACTACAGATATTTCCTTCTTTCATTTTGACCATCCACTAAATGCCCATTAATGGCCTACGTTGTTAATCAAATCAATACAAGTTTTGGTTTATGATCAGTGGAATGTTTGATTTGTTCTTTACATCTATGCTACATGTACACAGTTTCGTACTAGCTGTAGTATCAATCATCATTCTCTGCCAAAGTATTAAATATTTTCTTTAAAATTTAAATTTACTTCCTTCTGATATCTTGCTGAGATGGTGATAAGAACATATGGTAAACCCACGGGCACCATCACATGGATGAACGGCCCGGATCTTACTGTTATGCTTGCATTTGCACGTCTCATGACTTGCCCCTTTAATCTTGATCCTTGCAATTGTCTTGACACTTTCTTGGTTCACACGTGCCAGTATGGACCACATCTCCCGTGTGGCTCCCTCTTTTACGAAATTCTTTTTTTTTTTTTTTAATGGTAAAAAAAAAAAAAAAAAAAACGAGTTGCTTATAAAATGATAAAAAGGGATATTTCTCAACCGAGGATATTGAGTAGGGGAGTTACTTGATACTCTAGCTGGCTATGACACTTGAGATGCAGGTACTTAGAAATTGTAAGATTAGCATGCATTAACTCAAATAAAACCGAGTACACGGCAGAACCCACTATTGCTAAGTTAGTACTACAAAACAGATAGGAAGACCGTGGACACCTTTTTTTCTGAAATGAAGACATTAGATATCTTTCATTTTAAAAAGTCAAATTAATGTCCAGTGATCTAATTGTTAGATAACCAAATTAAAAAAAATTTGGGACATGACACATCTAAATTGATACCTATAATTTGGACGGTTTAGTTTAAATGAATTGTATGCAAGGTATGTGACTTCTCAAAGGGATTTTGACTGTACTAGCATTGTGGTATGGTTGAATTTTCGAAATTGAAGGGAAGTTTTGACAGGCCTTGAAAAGTTTTTCAGACCAAGTTGCCATTGCACGCTAGAAAAGATAATGATGAATGAAGAGAGGATGGCGATTGTAAATCTTGTGCTCGTGGTAATGTACTTGGTTGTGGGCCTATTGTGATATAAGTTTTCAATCTACACAGTTCATCAGTTGTACGAGTTCATCATAATATATAACCTAAAAATTAAAGTTTACTTGTAGATGAAGTGGATTACACCATAATAAATAGTATGAGTTGCACGCAACCATTGAAAACTACTATGTGGGCCATAGATCTTTTCAATAAATATGATATTTGTGATTTCCCTTCATTCATGTATCTATGATATTATGAATAGGTTAGATGACATATAAACATTACTGTGGGCCCCACAGAGCTGACTTTGTACCATTCCACATATAGGTACAACAAAAACTTGCATGAGTGAGAAACTTCGACTATTACAATTCCCGATGCCCATAAAAAAAGGTTGATCCAATCCGTTTGATCATGGGGTCTATCAAAAGGTAGATCTAATCCATTGATAATATTCATGGCTTATGATTTTCATAAAAATGTGTGAACTTCACACTATTTCGAGCTATTAGTGGCGTATAGTGAGAAAAAAAAGAAGAGATTAACGGTTTGCTGGAACAATACCTACTATCTTGTTGTGTTGTGGGTCATCAGATCTAAAGATTTGGTTATTCTTTGGACATTTACCTTCTTCAAATTTTCGAAGAGAATGAACAGAGCGAATTTGACCAAAAGCCGATGATGGGACAAAGACGTTGTACGGAAAAGAGTTCACAACACTAAAAATGACCGCAGAGCCCCATTTCGAATCCCAACCTCAACCCTACTACTCCCTTTCGAAGTTTATTCTCTGGGAACCACCTCTGCCCCTTTTGGCTCTATTATTTCACCATGATTATCTCTGTCATTATCTTTCCAGCTTCGGCTTCTTCTACTTTCCATAAAACGCCTTCTTTTGCAATCAAAAAATTGTTGAAATGACAAATGAAGGTATGTGGACAATATTTGATCCTTTTTTTTTCTATTGTGGATTATCAATAGTTGGCACGATCGATGTTGACATATAACAACGTTCAAGGTTGTCAACATTTTCTTCAGATCGAGGTTGGCATACAATAACAGTTGAAGTTGTCGATATTTAGCACGGTTGAGGTTATCAATAGTCGAGGTTGTCAATATTTGACACGATCGAAGTTGTCAATATTTAATATGGTCGAGGTTGACGATATTTGGCACAGTCGATGTTGACATACAATAATGGTCATGTTATCAATATTTGTCACGACCGAAGTTGGTATACAATAATGGTCAAGGTTAGCATCTAGTAATGGTCGATTATTAGTGTGTAGGGCTGTACACGAGCAGAGTTAGCTCGGTTAGCTTTCTTGACTCAACTCGAAAAAGCTCAATTCAACTTGACTCGAAAAAGCTTGATTCAACTCAACTCGACTCGGATCGGATCGAACCCAACTCGAATCGAACTCGGATTGGACCGGTTCAATGACTCGGTTACTTTAATATTGTTGTTGCTCTCTAAGTGTTTGATGAAATGACTCATTGAAGTGTGGCTGGTGGCAAGGAAGGTAAGTATATGAAACAAATACCCCTTTTTTTCTTGATTTTTATGTTCGTTACAAGGTGTTTAATGAAATACCTGTAAAACCACTACTTTGTTTTACATGCAGTGAGATTTTGAAAGTGCAGCCTATGTGTTTGTGAAAATGCTGCATAGGCGAACTCGGATCGAACTGGCCCGAGCTACTGAACGAACCAAGCCGAGCTAGCCAGTCAGGCTCGAGGATTGAGCAGAGCCGAGTTCGAGCTGGGGTCAGCAAGTGGCCAAGCTGAGTCGAGTTATGCCAACCTCGACTCAGTTCGACTCATGTACACCTCTATCGGTGTGACAATCCCGACCCTTATTGGATGATAGCCACAACCTTAATGTCCACTGTCAACCTCGACCTCGACCCTTAGTGAACAACAACCTCAACCCTCAGTGGATGACAGCCTCGACCTTACTGGATGACAACCTCAACTCTCAGTGGATGACAACCTCGACCCTTAACCAAGTGGATGTCAACCTCAACCTTCAGTGGATGACAACCTCGACCCTTAATGGATGATAAGCTCAACCCTTATTGTCCCACTGTCAACCTCGACTATTATTGGATGGCAACCTCTACCCTTATTGGATAATAATCTCAACCCATATTGGAATACATGTCAAAACCAACAAAGAAGGACCACATACTTGGATTACGAGAAGGTTGCAGTCTATCTGAAGTGTTCCATTTAATTTTTGAAGGAATACATGTTAGAAGATTTTGACAACAATTCTACTAGAAAAGAAATGTTTAGGAAGAGTTGTTTTGGACATCTATTGGATTTTCCAATGGCTGGGTGGATGGCCCATTATCAAGTAATGCACTGTTTAATGCAAAGGCATATTGGTGACTTGACTTCTGATGTTTAGGGCACCATCATGAAATTTACAGAGCTTGACTTTGCCCTCATTAGAGGTCTTAGGTTTGGACCTGTTAGATCAAATGAAAATGGAAAGGGTTAAACAAAAGGGGGGTGGGGGTGGGAAGAAGAAGAAGAAATTAGAGAGACATACTTGAAAGAAGGAAGTGTGATGATGTGCGACGAATGACGATTTATATGACTTTTATTTTATGCGCAGTCCCCCCTCAAGATTAGGTCCAATATAAAATAAAATAAAATAACAAAATACCAGGCTTGGTATTAGGCCTTCTATGTGCAGCCCATGTCATGAAAACAAAATAAAATCAGGCTTTGTTTTAGGCCTTATGTGAAGCCCATGCCATGTCACCTTGGGCCTCTTATAATGCTGGTCAGACCTTGGACCTACTATAATGTGGGTGAGGCCGGACCTGCTCTAGCTCGGCCCAAAACAGGCCTATTCCACCCTGAGTCGTGGGACCTAAGGTGTGTAGAGAACACAGAAATAAATCTCGTTCCAGGGATGGCGTCGGAAATATCTTGTCAAAAATAAAAATATTTAAAAATAGTTCGGATTGACCCTGATTCGACCCGACCCGACCCGAAAACTGATCCATTCACATCAATTTTGGGTTCAACCATTAAAATGATCTACAAAAATGAATGAACGGCGTGGATAAATCAAATGCATTCAAGGTGGGCCCCAATAGAGTTACTGTGTACATTAGTAAAAGGATTTGCGGGTGTACCACACACACAGTAGCTATGTAGCTGCCTTACGCACTAGCATAGGCACGTGTCGTGCTAAGAGGATGCTCCTCGAGCTGCGAGTTGCACAAACGGTTCAAAGGAGATCAAAGTTATATGGCCCATGGTGATGTATTTATTATATCTACACCGTTCATACATATTTACATATCAATTTACAGCATTATCCAAAAAAATGGATCATATCCAAAGATCACCTGGACCACACCACAAATAGCGACTGAGAATGATTTTCACCTCTAAACAATTTGTAGGGCCCATCATAACGTTTATTTTCCATCCAATCTGTTCATGAGATCACAAAGACCTCAATTAAGAGGAAAAATAAATTTGAAATCATTCAGAACTTCCGTCAGACCGTGACCCCAAAAAGGGTTTCAATGATAAACGTTCATTCTTCACTTCTTTTTTCAGTGTGGCCCACCTAATAGTTAGATCTATTTTATTTTTCGTCCCAAGCCTTAAAACATGCTCGCCAAATGGATGGACAGTTTTGATATAACACATGCACCATGATATAACACATGCATCGTGATCAAACCCACCTTAAAACGTGCTCGCCACTAACGCCGTTCACAATCACAGCTGTTTTACAGCTGTAGCTTTTAAAAGCCTCACCCGAGCTATGAGTTGTGCGAACGACTCAAATGAGTTTAAGATGGGCTCACAATAATGTATTTATTATATCTATACCATTTATCTATTTTTCATAATCATTTTAGGGCATTTGGTAAAAAAATGAATCATATCTGAAGCTCAAATGAACCACACCGAAAATAGCAACGAGGATAATGATTTTCACCGTTAAAAAATTTGATCAAGATTGACTCGGTTCGGCGGTTCGGGTCAGACCAACCATGCATCTGATCGGTTCGACTCCGATGGCCTATACTCGGTGCCGGATCTGATCGGATTCGGATCAGGACCTACTATAATGTGGCTCAGGCCGGACCTACTCTAGCTCGGCCCAAAACGGGCCTATTCCACCCTGAGTCGTGGGACCTAAGGTGTGTAGAGAACACAGAAATAAATCTCGTTCCAGGGATGGTGTCGGAAATATCTTGTCAAAAATAAAAATATTTAAAAATATTTATACTCAATTAATAAATAAATTTAAAACTTAAATAAATAATTAGATACCAAAATTTCGAGTGTTTTTTTTTTTCTTTTTTTTTTTTTTTTAAAGTTTTCTGAGTCGTGATAATTTCAGAATAATATCACGATAAAACTGTGATATTTTGAAAATCTAGTGTTTTAAAATCTCTCTAGATTTTCAAAATATCACAATAATATTATTTAGTGTATTTCTTGATGTATATTGTCATGAGATTTTCACAATCCCAACTATATTTGCTACACTGGTAGAGAGGAAGTGAGAGAGACTATTGTTCAAATAAAATGAGAGTGAAGCAATGAACGGTTATAAAAAGAAGTGGTTCCTTAGCAACTTATATAAATGGAAGACAAGAGAGACGCATCCATTAATTACTTTGAATACTTCTTAGCTTATTAAATCTTGAGTTGATTGGAGTCTTCAAGTCAACCCAACCTAGTTAGATATTGAGTCAAGTAGGGATTTTGTGTTTTTGAACTATGGTTCACATGAGCATATAACATTGGCACATGAGCCCATATGTTAATAAAATAATTACTTTTGAGTATTCTACTATAAACTATATGCGGAATTGCAAAGGATCATGCTATGCATCGAGTATCGAGATCAAATAAGCTAGATACATAGCGTACCTGATTAGGACATCATCATTGTAAGCTTGATGCCGTAGTCTTCCGTACCTTACACTCTTGGAAAGAACTGGGATGGGAATATAAAAGCTTCTGTCGTATATAGGCTTGGGGACCCAACTCCGTTTATATAGCTTAGAGGGTTGAGGAGTATGGAACCCATCGAAACTCCTCTCCCTAAGGCTCAACATGAATTTGGTAATCCTATTCTAACTAGAACACCGTGTGTGTGACATGGTTGTAGTGCACCACACCTTACACCATTTTAGATGAATAACAACTAAGTGGGGTCCACTGGCACCCCTAATCACACTATCCAACCCTTAGGGCAATCCAAACCATTGATCAATAAGGCACACCTTATAGAATTCTTACATCCACAAGATCAACGCAACAATATTCTATATATGCATCTAAAGTTGCCGATGTGAGGATATTCCCTCAATCACTAACATGGTAAAAGTTCAAGAAAAATCAAATATTTTCCTCCCTACATCTTGCAATTGAAGGCTAATCTCGCACCCTATTCATCATTAGCATGGCAAGTAATTAGTATTCTATCCATTACAAACTGAGCGAAAATCCAAGAAAATCAAATACACAGGAAAAGAAAAGGACATCCATGCGACTTTCATGTCTGACCACAAGCATAGATGTCTCTCCAACCCCTAATGTTAGTCATGGATGATAGAGATGAGAAGTGATGCCTCATCGGTGGCTGGCGCTGCATCATCTGCATCCAAATGCAAATGCAATCCATCAGGGCAATTAGTCAACACAGTATTAAAAACAGTAAATAGCCAATGTCATGACTTGGTATATTAGTATGGCCCACCAAATGAGCCTCCTGGCCTGATTTTCATATAGGTGACCATGAAATGGTTTGGCTACTCTTTGCATGGATTGAAATTCTACATGTCTTGGAACAAAAATAATCGATGTACAAGTACTTCTAACACAACCATAGTTTATCTTTCTAAAATAACTATATCATTCTCATTTAGAAATTACCCACTTCTATTTTTTGTTTTTTACACAGGCACTCACACCCTACACGCACTCATGCACTCACACTATAGTAGTTATCGACCACAACAGGTACTTGAACATATGATCTCGTGTTGAAACTCTTGTGAGTCTACCGCTGATGCATGATTAAAGACCCATTACCCACATTTACGTAATCTTTCTCAATCAACATGGTCTCAAGGCTCATAAATGAATTTGCCTTGTGTTAATAAAAATATTTACGATGCTTGGAAAGTATATTACACACCCAGGCACCGTTCGCCACCAATGGGAACTCGAACTCAAACCCAAGACATCATGTTGAAACTCTTCAGAGTCTACCACCAAGGCATGGACTCGAACACAGGACCTCATGTTATTAGGCGAACAAAAAAATTGGAGATCCAATTATAAAGTGAGCCAATACATAAAAGATAATGAACACTATTCAAAACATCTAAATTCAATTGTAGCTCATGTGATTATTTGACTTGCCTATTTTTGGTTCGTATGATCATCACGGTGGGGTGCATATGTTGGATGGCTTGGACATTATACACATGCCACATGGGCCTCACAAGTCTCCACTTCCACTATTTAAAAAAAAAATAAATAAATAAATAATCCTAAACTTGGGGAGGGAATTTTTGTAATTTCCCTCCTCAAAAAGCACATCCCTGCAATTTTTACCCTGGAGGCATTATTCGTTAAAATGTTGATTCTTGAGGAATTTTGCAGTTAAAGCCCCCCTTAAAATAAAAATAATTAATTAATTAAAATTTCATTTAAAAAAAAAAAAAAAAAAACATCTAATACACGGAATCACAACCATTTTATGAAATAGCTGATATTACAGTCTACAACAGACCGTTGTTATTTAAAATATATATATATATATATATTTTAAAATCCTGTAAATAACAGCCATTATTGAGTGTTTTTTTTTTTTTTTTTTTTATAAATATTTTTAAAGACAAAAAATCATGTGTTGTTCCATAAGTTATTTTCTGGTACATGACACAGAGTAAAATGATCATCAACAGATGCTATGACATTTTTTCTTTATATGATCAGGTCAGCAGCGAACCCAATTGAATGACATCCATGTAAAAGATCCAGGCCATTTATCGATTAGTGCACACCGTTAAAAACTCCTTGCATCAAGAACTAATATTGGTCCACTAGACCAGGCAGATTACACTTATACAAGAAAACTAGGTGGTTACATAAAATGTCCAGCAGTCCGATCTAAAAATATATCTGAGCATCAAGAACACCCAATCTCTATGGGACCCACAGTGAAGTATTTGTAATTAACATCTCTACTCTGTCCATCTACTAATACACATCATTAATTTTCATCGTACATAACAAAAAATCATATGGATCAAAATCTTAGGTGAGTCCCAGCTTAGGACTGATGTAAAATCAGGACTAAAATTTATAAATTCACTTCATGTGGCCCACCTGAGTTTTTTATCAGGCTGATTTTCGATATGTCCCTTTATCATTGTGGGGATCACTCGTCGAAAGAGTTAAATGACCTATAAAAAACCTGGAAAGTTTCTATGCCTCCCATTCCCACTATTCCATGTGGTGTGGCTCACCTGAGTTTTGAACCGGGCTGATTTTTAACTCGAGTACTCCTTGTGGCAATTGTTTGATGGAATGGATGTTGCTGGCTTGAGTTATCAAATCAATCAATGAGTTGTCAATTAAGAGAAAGTCAGAAAGATTATATTCGTGATTGTACAACTCATTGATTGATTGTACAATATCTATGTATAGCCAAGAATAGGGTTGCTAATCTCCTTATATATTTGTACAATATCTTTGTAAAGAAAGTATGAAAGAAATACGATAATAGAAAATTTGACATGGTATCAAAGCCAGCTGATTTCTGGCTTTTCGTTTACGTCTAACCCTTGTTCATAGTCTTCTTTTGCTACCACCTTCAAATATGGGAGACACTGAAACCCCGACGAAGTTCGATGACTCCTCCATCGACCATAATACACTCCTCTCTGAAATATTCACCACAAAAATGGCTGAAGCTCTGTCCAAAGCTCAAGCTCCGACCGTGCTTTCTGAACCTACAGCTGTCCTGATCGGCATCAAGTTGGATGGTTCAAATTATAATTTATAGTCCCAAGTTGTCAATATGTATATCTCCGGCAAAAACAAGTTGGGCTACATCAATAGCAAGTTACCTCCGCCATCTCCAACCGATTTGTCCTTCCGCAAATGGCGTACTGACAACGCCATTGTCAAAGGATGGCTGATTAACTCCATGGATCCGGCGTTAATCGGCAATTTCATTTGATTTCCAACGGCCAAAATGGTTTGGGATTCAGTTGCTACCATCTATTTTAATGGTGGCGATACCTCTCAAGTCTATGATCTCCAGCAGCGCGTCTCACGTTTCCGCCAAGCGAGTGGCTCCCTAAAAAAATACTACACCGATTTGCAAGGCCTCTGGCGTGAGATTGATTTTCGACGTCCCAATCCAATGGAGTGTCATGCCGATATTGAACGTTATAATAATCTTCTCCAAGGAGATTGAGTCTATATATTCTTAGATGGTCTTGAAGACAAGTTGGACAATATTCACAGCCATGTGTTGCAGATGCACCCGTTTTCCACCGTGGAGCAAGCATATGCACATGTCCGCAGGGAGGCTCTTCGCCAGGTGGTGATGAATGCTGGCAACCACGAACCACCTCCAAGGACGATGCTTGCTTCGAAAGGCCTAAAGCTTGGACTGTCTGGATCGACTTCTCGGCATACTGGGAAATCTTCCTCTAAAGCTCGTACCTCATCCGATGGTCTCAAATGCTCTTATTGTGGCAATATAAAGCATACACGTGAAAACTGCTTCCAGTTGCATGGGTACCCCGATTGGTTGCACGAGCTTCAAGCCAAAAAAAATGAGACGGTACAGCTGAAGGTGCGGGAAAGGCTTCTATGGCAACAGCCGAACCTTATCTCTCTCTCATCTCGCCCACTGCCTCACCTAAATCGAACTTCTCTCCTGCGGATCTAGGTAACATCTGTCATGCATTGCTTAGTCATCGTCATGATGTGGACAGTAGTGATTGACTCCTCGACTCTGGGGCCACGGATCATATGAAGTTTAATCCCACAGATTTCTCCCATCACTCACCTCTAAGGCGCACCAGCATTGCGAATGCTAATGGAGTGACCTCACCTGTCATAGGAGCCGGATCTGTAACCCTATCACCTTCTCTTCATTTACCAAACACTCTGTTTGTTCCCTCTTTATCTCACAAACTATTATCTGTTAATCAAGTTACTACAGATTTAAATTGTGTGGTGCTAATGTTTTCCGATTTTTGTCTTATTCAGGATATTCTCACCAAGGAGATAATTGGGTGTGGTACTAAAAGGGGGGATTATACTACATGGAAGACTTCAGTTTAGGTCGTGCGCATCACATGTCTTCTATACTTGGTTCTAAGGCTCGACAGATTTGATTGTGGCATCATCGTTTGGGACATCTGTTATTTGGGTGTTTACAGCATTTATTTCCTGATTTATTCTCTAATGTGGAGACTTCTGAATTTCACTGTGATATTTGTATTTTAGCCAAAAGTCATCGTGCTATTTATCCATTAAGTATGAATAAAAGTGATACACCTTTTGCTTTAATTCATTCTGATGTATGGGGACCCTTTCCTTTATCTACTATATTTGGCGTACGGTGGTTTGTGATATTTGTTGATGCTTGCACCCGGATGACCTGGCTATATTTGATAAAACATAAGGATGAAGTATTTCGTATCTTTCAATCATTTCATGTCATCATTCAGACCCAGTTTTCCACTCATATTCGGATTCTCCACTCTGACAATGGAGGTGAATATGTTAATGACCACTTTCATTCCTATTTTCAACAACATGATCTTATTCATGAGACCTCATGTCCTCAGACTTCTCAGCAAAATGAAGTCACTGAACGGAAGAATCAACATATTCTTCAGACTGCCCAGGCTCCCCTTCTAGGTGCTCATGTTCCCACACGACATTGGCCCGATGCTATTACCACTGCCGTACATTTAATCAATCGTCTTCCTTCCAAAATATTAAATTTTAAGACCCCATTACAGTCTCTGTCAGCCTTGGTCTCTCTACCTACGGCCCAAATGCTCCCTCCTCACATATTTGGGTGTACGGCATATGTGCACCTCCCTAAGAACCAGCGCACCAAACTTGACCCATGTGCCATTCGGTGCCTCTTCTTGGGCTATGCTATGCATTAAAAAGGCTTACCGCTACTATGATCCTGCTACCAAGCGTACCTATGTGACTATGGATGTCACCTTTCTGGAATTCGAACCGTTCTATCCTTCTTCGGCATCCACTTCTTCTCTTCAGGGGGAGACACTAGATGAAGAATTGAATTGGCTGAGTTTTGATTGGCTTGAAGATCAAAATGACACACCAATGATTGGCGAGGAATCGACAAATACATCTTCAAGGCCTAACATATCCTCTGAATTTAGAGGGCCTTCGGCAACTGATCTCATATCATCAGGAGAAGAACCCGAATCCCCCCATCTCTCGGTGCCTGCAAACCCATCTCCTGAGAATATTCCTGAGGTAAGCAATTTCACTACACTCTCATTTATGAATAACATATATACGTCTGATGAGTATACCTTACCTTTCAGGCATAACCGTGGCAAGCCACCAAACAGAGACTCTCTAGACATTGAAAAAATAAAGTCAAGGTATCTAATTGCTAACTATATTTCCACCGAAAAGCTACCTGAACCTCTCAAGACATTCTCACACGAGCTATCCGTATGTCATATTCCCACTACAGTTTAGGAAGCTTTAGTTGATCCCAAGTGGACAGAGGCAATAGAGGAAGAAAGGGGAGCACTACTAAAGAATCAAACATGGACCCTGGTTCCATTGCCCAAAAGAAAAAAAACAGTTAGGTGCAAATGGGTCTTCTCTGTTAAACACAAGTCAGATGGATCTATAGAACGATACAAGGCAAGGCTAGTCGCAAAGGGATATACTCAGACATATGGCGTAGATTATCAAGAAATTTTTTCGCCGGTAGCCAAGTTAAATACAGTAAGGGTCCTGTTATCTCTCGCAGTCATCTTGGACTGGCCATTACACTAGTTTGATGTAAAGACACATTTCTCCATAGTGATCTTGAAGAGGAAGTCTATATGGATACTCCTCCAGGCTACACAGCATCTTCAAAAGCTGAAGTTGTATGTAAATTGCAGCGATCACTATATGGATTAAAACAATCTTCTTGAGCATGGTTTGGGAGGTTCAGTCTAGCAATAAAGAAATATGGCTTCCACCAAAGTAATTCAGATCATATATTATTTCTGAAGCACCAACGGGGCAAGGTAACAACTTTAATTGTATATGTCGATGATATGATCATCACAGGGGATGATAAAGAGGAAATCACTAAGCTTCAGAAACAATTGGCGGCCGAGTTCGAGATGAAAAATCTAAGAGGACTCAAATATTTCCTGGGAATAGAGGTTGCTAGATCAAGGCGAGATATATTTCTTTCTCAGCGAAAATATATATTAGACTCACTATGTGAGGTTGAAATGTTGGGTTAACAGACACTCCAATCATTAAGAACCACAAGCTCGGAAAATATCCAAACCAAATACCAACGGACAAAGGAAGGTACTAGAGATTAGTCGGTAAACTTATTTACCTCTCCCATACTCGTCCAGATATTGCCTATACAGTGAGTGTAGTAAGTCAATTCATGCATCAACCTAGTAAGGATCATATGGAGGCGGTGATCCAGATTTTACGATACTTAAAATCCTCTCTGGAAAAAGGGCTTATATTTTCAAAAAATAATCATTTTAGAATTAATAGTTATACAGACGCAAATTGGACGGGGAATACCATAGACAGAAGATCCACCTCAGGATACTTCATGTTTGTTGGAGGGAATCTTGTTACATGGAGAAGTAAGAAGCAAAAAGTGGTGGCATTATCAAGTTCTAAAGCAGAGTTCCGTGGAATGGCTAAAGGACTTTGTGAACTCCTGTGGCTCAAAAGACTTCTAACTGAAATTAGGTTTGCTCCTACATCCGAGATGGACCTTTTTTGTGATAACAAGGCAACTATCGTCATTGCTCACAATCCGATCTAGCATGATTGTACCAAACACGTGAAGGTTGATAGACACTTTATCAAAGAGAATCTCGAAGTTAAAATAATTCGGTTTCCATTTGTGAAGTCCGAAAACAAACTGGCAGATATTCTTACAAAAGCCGTATCAAGCAAGGATTTCTACAACTCACTAAACAAGTTGCGCATTGAAGATTTGGATGCTTTCACTTGAGGGGGAGTGTTGGAGTGAGTTTTCAAATCAATCAATGGGTTGTCGTCAAATCAATCAATGAGTCGTCAATTAAGAGAAAATCAGAAAGATTATATTCATGATTGTACAACTCATTGATTGATTGTACAATATCTATGTATAGCCAAGAATATGGTTGCTACTCTCTCTATATATTTGTACAATATCTCTATAAAGAAAGTATGAAAGAAATACGATAATAGACAATTTGACAGATGTCACACACCCTACTAGACCCACGCTCTTCCTACATCAGGTAATAGAGGGATATATGGACATCTCCCTATTGCACGTTGCTTTATAGGTCCCACCATAATGTATGTTTTCTCCTCAGGCCGTCCATCCATTTGCCAGCTTATTTTAGGGCATGAACCCAAAAATGATGCAGATCAAAATATCTGGTGGACCACACCAGAGGAAACAGTGGTGATTGAACACCCACCATTATTATTTTTTTTTCTTTTTTTCTTTTTTTTTAAAAAAAAAAAGAAGGAAAAAACCTTTTTTGGGGCCACAATAGTTTTGGATCAAACCATTAAAAAAACTTCTTAAGGCCACAAAAGTTTAGGATTTAGCTTATATTTGTGTTTTCCCTTTATCCAGGTCTTTGTGACCTAATTAACTGGTTGGAGACAAATAAAAACTTCAGTGGGCCTTAGGAAGCTTTTAATGGTGGGCATTCAATCATAACTGTTTTCCTATGGTCCACCTGAGGTTTGGATCTCCCTCATTTTAGGGGCCGCCTTATTTTTTGGCTCATGCCCTAAAATAATCATCCAAAATAGATGGAAGGCTTGGATAAAAGGCAAACATCATTGTGGTGCCCACATAGTACCATTGCTACTGGCGGAGTCCATATGCAATCCCCATAAAGCACATATGTGACTATATTTAGACTATGCTAGGATACATTTGGGGATACAGGCCACCTTAGCTTTTAGAAATTAGGTCATCTTTCAACTACCCAAACTATTATAAGACGGACCTTACCTAGCACAAGGATGGATGAAAAAATAAAATCACTTTAAATTGAAATATTTTAACCCTCCAATCATTTGACTCTTTTATCTTTAATCTTCTATAACCTTTAAATAATCAAATTTTAAAATCTTTCATATTCCAAATCTCCATATATAAGGATCAAGCCCATTGTATTGACATGCAGCTCTCATTAAAAGGAACTCTAAACCAATTGTTAAAATCGTGAGGTATTATGATAAATACATGTATCATGGAAATGTATTCTAACAAAACCCCTACATAAACATTGCTTGTGTTGCCACCTTTTATTACAGGAGAAAAACTTTGATACTTTGGCCGAGTTTGATGAATGATAGGCAGGCACATTACTTGGAAATTGCTCACGAAGTGGCATATGAGAAGTCAAAATAAATGGATTCAGATTCGGCAGTGACTCCTCTGAAAAGGCTCCGTGGGGCCCACCACCATGTATGTATTTTATCCACCTTGTTCATCCATTTGGATCATTGTTATAGGGCATGAACGCAAAAATGAAGCAGATCCAAATCTCAGGTAGACTACACCACAAGAAAACAACATTTATTGAATGCTTACTATTAAAAAGTTCCTAGAGCCTACTATAATGTTTATTTGCCATCGAACTTGTTGATCAGGTCACAAAGATCGGGACAAAGGGAAAACACAAATATCAGCTTGATACAAAACTTTAGTGCCCCCAAGAAATTTTGAATGATGAGCATTTAATCACCAATGTTTCTTGCGGTGTGGTCCACCTGAGATTTGGATATCTGCCTCTTTTTTGGGGATAATGCCCATAAAATGAACTAGCAAAATGGATGGATGGCATGGATATAACACATACATCATCATGGGGCCCACAACATCAAAAGTAGTCACTAGGGAATCCTGAGTCCAAAATAAACCGTCCAAATTATAGTGCTAAGCGTAGATTTATCATGTTCCGTACATTAACCTTATTAGACCATCTCACTATCAAATTAGTGGACATTTATTGGATGGTTTAAAATGAAAAAAGAAAATCCAATAATCCAATTTCCACAAGGAATTGGCCACGATTATCTAAGGTTAGGATTGTGCAAATGGTCTGACCTCAGGGATTGTGACTTGAAGACTGTGTGCTACACACCCTAGTCAGTTTTATTTGAGTTAACATATGCGTGTATATTTTCAAAATGCCACGCTATCCAATATCAAATGAGTAGGAGTTGTTTTTTGTCCAATGCTAATGACCCGTAACACCAATTAAAAAGTGCCATATATAATTTTAAATGAATATATATATATATAAAGAAGTAAAAATATATCTACATTTTTATATTCATGCTATATTTGATACACGCATATGTAGACTAGATGGAGTTTCAACAAAAGGTCACAGGTTTGAGCACCCATTGTAGTGTGAGTGTGTGAGTGTGGGGTTGCAGTCCCTCGGTAGTAGACTCTGTAATTCCAACACGAGGTCAAGGGTTCGAGCACTCGTTGTGGTGGGGATGCACGAGAGTATGTTAATATGCCCAAGTGGACCATCTACTTTATTCAACAAAATCCATGGTTCGGTCTTTCATTAGATCCACCCGTTTATCAATCACGCTTCCTCTCCCTCGCGCTGGAACCCATCTATCATATGGTCGAAAACTCAGGTAGGACACACCATATAAAACCATTGATTTTGTGTAAGCTCACAAGGCTGTCTATATTTCATACATTCTATCCATCTAACAATTGCCTCGTCAGGAGGGAAAAATGATCCAAAAACCACTCTATTTCAACTCTCAGATGGGCCATATGTGAATTTAGATGTTTAGGTATAATTTCCTATGGGGTGGCCCTGAGTATTGAATCAGCTTGATTTTTGGGATCAAGGGTAAAAATGGAGTATTCTGCCTGATGGACGGGGTGGATCTCAATCAAGTGAAGTGCTTTCCCTCATAGAAGCGTTAGGCACTCTCACACAAGAATTTCCCTCTTAGATACAGTTCAAGCCCGCCCAGACAATAAACGGGCCTTATTGTAGATCCGAGGCCCGGCCCAAAACGGGCCAGAACGACCCATTGACATCCTTACGTGTACATTGCCGGTATTGCCACAAGAGAGAGAGAGAGAGAGAGAGAGAGAGAGAGAACCCGGTAGGGAGACAGGTAAGAGAGAGAGAGAGAGAGAACCTGGTAGGGAGACAGGCAAGTCAGGTAAGTTGGAGATGAGATTATTGAGAATCCCCCCTTCAGACTCTCCTTTCTCTCCTTTCTCTCTTTCTTCTGTTGCATCTACACCAGCTTCTTCTTTCTCTTCTATACCATCTCTCTTTTCTCTCTCTTCATCACCCTTCTCTTTCTCTTCTTCTTCTTCTTCTCCTTTTTCTTCTTCTTCTTCTTCTTCTTCTCTCTTTTGACTCATATTCGAAGGAGATGTCAAACTCTCACTCTCATCTACACAGTCTTCCATCTCTCTCTCTCTCTCTCTCTCTCTGGCTTTGATTAGAGTTGCAAAGTGGGGGTCCAAAGTAACGTATATGATTATATATGTACAGAAAATCATGGATACTCTAGCAGGAGCATGAGCATCCATATGCATGTTCACCTGCCAAATTACACGTGCCATGCATGTACCTCCATCTAAACGTAGATTACATGGACTAAACAATACACGTGGCACATTACCCGACTCAGATTTATTTCCCAATTCAAACCTCCAATTAATATGCTTTTTTTATAACTCAAACAGTTTTTTATTTCTTTATCTGTCCATTTTACATCCTACAATAGAAAGATAATATAATCTTAATATATCTGTTTTATCCATGACGTTTCAAAGATATTGAACGGTTTGGATTAAAATAAAAGAAATGTATGCCACCCATTTTTATCTGCATGCTAATGAATAGTCATGCTCCGCCAGTGTATCAAATGATTCCATTGCTTGTGTAGGCAAAAAGACAAAGAACCGCCAGATGTCCTCGTTTGTATACATTTATGAGTATTTATCTATCGGTTTTCTACATACATGTCTCTTTCTGGTTTGTTATCCATTTCTTAGTGTTATTAATCCTACACTCGCGTCCTCTTATATCTACACGCAGCAGCCCATGCCATCTTAAAAAATTTCATCAATATCCAAACCATGTATCAGGTGGACCACATATTTTTTGTGATGTTCCCTGAAAATAAGACCGTCCAACTTAAAAATACAGTATAAAATGGACACTAATTGGTTAATATTGTAACCATATAGAAATTTTCAATTGCTTGTGTTGTCTACAGAATGAGGTGACAAAATAACTTCAGGACAAATGATCTGAACTCGGGGCCCACATAATGTACGACTCGGATGTGGAATTGGTAGTCCAGTTGTCACGTGTAGATGCATGTAGAGGTAAGTTAGAAGTTGCGTGTAGGCTATTTATATAAGGACTCTGGTTGCGTCTTACCCCGCCCGTCTCCAGCTGGAAACGGGCAGGAGCTTAGAGTGGCCACCCCGGTTTTATGGATCTTAACCACACCGTACATACATTTTTTTTCGTATCATTTTAGAATATAGGCCCAAAAAGAGGCAGATCGAAGACTCAAGTTTTAGATGGAGCTGATATTTGTTGTTTCTCGATATATGTAACTTTATGAATAGTTTGGATGGAAAATGAAATTCACGGTGGGCCTTAAAAAAGTTTCAACGGTGAGAATCATTATCACTGCTGCTTCTTTGTAGTGTGGTTCACTTGAGCCTTAGATATGTCTCATTTTTTAACTTCTATCCTATAATAATACTAAAAAATAAATGATAGGTGTGGATAAGACCCATACGACACGGTGGCCCCTCAAAGATCCCGCCCGTTCCCAACTGGAGATGAGCGGGGGCAGGAGTCGGACGCAATCCGCGTCCTTTCACTATTGGGAAGCGGACTTCGTACTGAGTAACTCTGTGGGGCCCACCGTCATTCATGCGTTGTATCAATTCCGTCCATCCGTTTTATCATAAAATTTTAGAGTGTCAACCAAAAATTAATTATCTCCATTTCTCCAGTGGACCACACCACCTGAAACAGCGTGAATTGAAGTCTACCGTTGAAAAGTTATTGGGAGCCCACATAAGTTTTAGATCAAGATGAAATTTTTGTTTTCCCTTCATCCATGTATGTGTGATATGAGAAAACGGATGGACGGCGTGGATAAACCATATGACTTCACAGTAGGCCCAACAGAGTTTACTCAGTTCGATAAGAGCGTACTGAGTAACTCAGTACGAAGAGGAAATTTTCTGTCCATATCTCGACGAAATCGGATTGCGTACCGAGTTACTCAGTATCCTTTTATCGTACTGAGTAAACTCAGTTGGGCCCATTGTGAATGTAGGTGGTTCATCCACACCGTCCATCAATTTTTACTGCTAATATTAGGAGTTGATCCCAAAATTGAACTAAATCCAAAGCTCAAGTGGACCATTAGACAGGAAACAGTATGGAATAATGATTTCCACCGTTAAAACCTTCCTAGGGTCCAAAGTAATTTTTATTTGTCATCCAACCTGTTCATAAGATCAAAATGACATCGATGAAGATAAAGCACAAACATCAGCTTGATTCAAAACTTCTTTGGCCTCCAAAAAATTTTCCATGGTAGAGGCTCAGTCAAATTGTTTCCTGTGGTGTGGTCCACTTGAGATTTTAATTTGCTTCATTTTTGAGATCAAGACCTAAAATTATCTTTTAATATGGATTAACCGAGTGGATAAAATAAATAAATAACAGTAGACCCACACAGTTTACACAGTACGCTAAGGGTACTGAGTTACTCAGTACGCAATCTGCTTCCTATCGCAAGTTACACTCGTCGTTCCGGACGTCGAACGCGTGTACGCTCTTTTAGGAGGGAGAACTTTGGGACTGTACACCCCACCTTTTATTCAGAAGATTTTACGAAGCAATACAAACTTCCTTTGGGAACTTACACCTGCTCGTACGGACAGCGAATTTGAGGACGAAAATACTCCTTTCACGGAATCGGACTGGGTACTCCCCTGCCACCAGCCAATGCCCGATGGTTAGTGGTCTGTGGACCCCACCATGATGTATGCTTTTCATCCATGCCATTCATATATTTTTCTACATCATTTTATGGTATGAGGCTAAAAATGAGGTATATCCAAATCTTAAGTGTACCACATTACAGGAAACAGTGTTGAATGGGTGTCGACCATTAAAAAATTTTTGGGGGCCTACTGTGATATTTGTGAGAAATCCTCCCTGTCTAAGTTCATTCATAGGGTCACAAAGACCTACATGAAGAGGAAAAAAAAATTTCATAATGACCCAAAACTTCTAGAACCCCTAAAAGGGTTTCAATAGTAGACGTTCAATTCCCCATTGTCTTTTACAGTGTGGTCTACTTGATAGTTAGATCTATCTTATTTTTCGTCACAAGCCTTAATATGAGCTCGCCAAATAGATGGACAGTTTGGATATAAAACAGACCTCATGATGAGACCCATAAAAGAAATGTGATTTTGGAAAGCTAGGTTTCCCTATTGATACGGATTATAAATTTATTTTTTATTTATTACATAGAGAACTTTATTCGACCTACAATTTTCTCTAATACATATTTATATAAATATGTATATATAAGCATATAAAAAAAATTTCTCTTTTTTTTTTTTTCATTTCTTTCTTTATTCATTTAATAAGAATATCTTCTAAATCAAAATTAGTTACTTGACGTACCCATATGATTTTGGGGTAGGAGAAGCTACTTTATCCAACCAACCTGGTTATTTTTCAAGATTCCATTAGGTCGATGGTCGAAAATCAACAAGGCAAACTAGAAATTGAGCAGGGCAAACATAAAATTGAGTGGGGCTAATGAGAAATTGAGCGGGGCAAATTAAAAATTAAGTGGGACAAACATGAAATTGAGCGAGGCAAACTACAAATTCAGCGAGGCAAACATGAAATTGAGCGGGGCGAACGAGAAATTGAGCGGGGCAAGCATGAAATTGAGCGGGGCAAACTAGAAAATTAGCGGGGCAAACTAAAAATTGAGCGGGGCAAACTAGAAATTCAGCGGGGCAAACTAGAAATTGAGTGGGCAAACATGAAATTGATCGGGGCAAACTAGAAATTCAACGGGGCAAACATGAAATTGAGTGGGGCCAATGAGAAATTTAAGGGGGCAAACATGAAATTGAGCGAGGCAAACTAGAAATTCAACGAGGCAAACATGAAATTGAGCGGGGCAAACACGAAATTGAGCGGGACAAACTAGAAATTAAGCGGGTCAAATATAAAATTGAGCGGGGCAAACAGGAAATTGAGCGGGGCAAACATAAAGTCTGTGTTAGGGACCGAATGCATTTTATATAGGGGAGTGGCTATGGGAGAGAGTTCTGTGGGTCTTATCACTGGGTATGTGTTAGATCCAGATCGTACATCCATTTGGGGAGCTTACCTTAAGGCTTGAGATGAAAAATAAGATAGATCTAACTATCAAGTGGACCACACTGCAAAAACCAGTAGAGGATTGAACGTCTACCATTGAAACCCTTTTTGGGGTCATAGAAGTTTTAGATCAATATGAAATTTATTTTTTTCTCTTCATTCAAGTGTTTGTGACCTTATGAAAAGATTGGATGTAAAATAAACATTATGGTGGGCCCTACAAATTTTTTTACGGTGAAAATCATTATTGCTACTACTAGTTATGGTGTGGTCCAGATGATCTTTGGATATGATTCAGTTTTTGGATAATGCTCTAAAATAATCTAGATATAATAAATACATCACTGTGTGGCTATGTAACTTTGATCTCCTTTGAACAGTTCTTACAACTTGGAGATCGAGGAGCGTCAGTGCTCCTCTTCTAACGACACGTACATACAACAGCTGTACACCAGCCAATCAGCTTCCCTCTCCGGCACAACACGCGATCATTTGAGGCGACCTGGATTCTCATGCCGACAACCCGAGTCGATTCAACTCAGGACTTATACCTTAGCGACCGCATCGTCGCCGCGGTTCCGATGCCGCGACTCGCGCGCTGATGCGATGCTCTGGTCGGGAGTTGTGGGCCAGCGTTCGGTGCGAGGAAACGCCGCGCGTGCGAATCCCGAGAGAATCTCTACGAGGTGTCACATCAATCCCATCAATCCCATCATGTCAAGTACACATCACCTTTCACCCTTTCCCAAGCAACCCCCAAAGTCAATAAAGCTCTTACACAACCATAACTCCTCTCTTACAACTTTTGCCAAAAAAGTCAAAAATCTCTTACACCCCCATCCCTCTCTCCCATCCATCACTCCATCACCCATCATTCTCTCTCTCTCTCTCTCCCTTACAAGTCTCTCTCATTTTCAAACCCTCCCTTAAGCAAAAATCCATACGTATGAGACCCTCTCCCATTTCTCTCAAGCTTCATGTGTGGCCCACCTCCCCATCCTTAGATCTCTCATCTCAACCATCCATTTTTCATCTTCCTCCATCAAAGAGAAGCACAAGGAGCTAAGGAAGCCAAGGGAGCTAGAAGATCAAGTGGTGGGTGCCTTGATAGGGTAGATTTTCATATTTTTAAGATGGGCCAAGTGAGGCCAACCGATCAATGGTTTGGATCTCACTTTGGACCCTAAGGTGTGGCCGATGGCCCACTTGGATCATCATGATCATTTCATGATGGGGCCATTCTCCATGGACCCCATCATGATGTTTATTTCCTTGCATGCTTAGGGTCATCTAGACCGTCTATCTTAGTGGAGAAGGGATCTCCACCGTTGGATTTCGATTTCATGGATCCACATGTAATGGGACCCACTTGATGTATGATTTAGTGCAAGGGAGGGCCCATAGTGTCGGGGTCCCTCCATCACGCGGGTCCCACTCTATCTCTCTCTATCTCTCTCCTTTTTATATTTTATTTTATTTTATTTTTTTTGTGATGATAATGAGATTGTATGGCCCACTTGAATGGACCCCACCACAGGGTATGTATTTCATCCAAATCACCTACAAGTGGGGCCCACGTTGTGTGTAGTATCCACACCATTCTCCATGAGGTGGCCCACCTAAGCAGGGCCCACCTCTAATATATTTGCAAGGGTCCAGCGTCCAGAGACGCTGGACGTTTTAAAAAAAAAAATGCAAATTTTAGCTTTGCAAGGGGGGGTGGTCCACTTGTGTAGGCTCCATCTTGATGCATGTCTTCAATCCATGCCGCCCATTCCGTTCCCATCCTTCTTTTAGGCGTTGAACCAAAGGATGGTGTCAACCCGAGGTCTTGGCGGGCCATACCATAGTAAATGGTGGTTTTCACCATTGGAATCTTCCTTGATTGTGTGTATGCTGAAATATGCCCGATATTGGGCTTGTTTTGCCTGTCGTGAGGCATGGGGAGCTATTTGACGGAGTAGATCTGCAAGAGGTGGACCCCACCTGCAAAATCCATGGGAAATCAAAAAAAAATATATATATATATAGCCAGCAGCCAAGCACGGCCCTAGCCGTGGGCCCCACCTTGATGTTTATATGCTATCTAAACCGTTCATCGGGTGGGCCACTACCTGACGTGGGCCCACCCCAAAAATCAACTTAATCCAAGACTCAGGTGGCCCACACCGTAGGAAACAGTGGGAATGAGCCCCTACCTTTGAAACCCTTTTCGGGCCCACAGAAGTTTTGGATCAGGGTGAAATTTGTTTTCACCCTTCATCTGGGCCCATGGGACCTCATCAACGGGTTGGATGAAATATAAACATTATGGTGGGCCCCACATGGAGCCCACAGTGATGTAAGTGTTTTATCTCCACCGTCCGCCTGGACGGTGGAGCCCACTGTGTGCGTGTGTGCGTGTGTTGCTGTGTGCGTGTTGCTGTGTGCGTGTGTGTGTATATATACATATATATATATATACAATATTATATTATATATAATATAACATGTATAATATATATATATATATATATATATATATATATATATATATTATAGATATTATATCATATTTAATATAATGATGATGGGAGGCCCATCTCAATTATTTTGGCCCGTTATTGAGGCCCACTTTGATTACATGTAAGGCTCATGGGTCGAGGCCCATTTGATGTGTTTTGGGCTCATGGGTCGAGGCCCATTTGATGTGTTAGGGGCCCATGGGTTAAGGCCCGTCAAGATGTACTAGGACCTATAAGTTGAGGCCCATTTGATGTGCATATGGGGCCCAATTGTCGAGGCCCATTTGATAAATATAAGGCCCATGTGAGTAGGCCCATTTGATACACGTATGGGGCCCAATTGGCGAGGCCCATTTGATACATACAAGGCCCATGTGAGCAGGCCCATTTGATGCACTCTAAGGCCCACGGGTTATAGCCCATTGCAATGAACATAAGGCCCATTGATGCGGCCCATTGATGTGGCCCACTTAATGAATATAAGGCCCATGAGATACGGCCCATTTGATGTATTGAAGGCCCAATGAGATATACCTAAGGTTCATTGCAATGTGCAGTCCCAACATGATTTATATATGATATTTATGACAGTCATGCCTTGGGAGCAATGGTGGTTTGACGTCCACATTGCAAGTATAGTGTGGTTAAATGTCCGCATTATGACTTTCCCTAGGGCCCATTGTTAGGCTCGTACGCCTGATGTGTAGGCCGTCTAGGCCCATCCTTGTTATGATTATCATCCATCCCATATAACATGTTTAATTCCATGATTCATAATCATATGCATCATACGTATGCTTGATATGAGAAATGCCTGATCATAGCATATGCCTTCGGGCAGATGGTTTAGGGGCTCCCGTACAGGGGTGTTGCCCTACATGAGCGCACGATACACGCAGGATTGCTGCATGACTGGATAGTGTGATTCATGCATTCGCATTGTGTGATATGGTTACTGTATGCCCTAGCGACATCAGGGCCGTAGCCTCCACAGACGTATCGTGGTTGGCTGGATTGGATACCGGAAATACTGTTCTACATGGGGTGCGATAGATATCCCTGGGTGAAAGTCCCTAAACCCTTATGGTACCAGGAGGTTGCTCCAACGTCTAGACCGAGTGGATGCATGAGCGCTGAGTGCCGATTACCAGACGGTTGCGCTTTCCACTGTGTCGTGGTCGGTTGGAAGGGGGTGCGGCCTTACCCGCCCGAGAGTAGGGGGCAATGCTAGGCTGAGTCTTAGTACTCGAGGAATGGGTCCGCTATCGACGAGCCGAGCCCGATATTGGCGGCGGATAGTGAGGTCTTTTCCAATCACCTTATTGCGCGCGATGGGGCGGCAATCGGCTTGGAGTGTACTAGACCCTGGTGATATTCCGATTTGAGCCTTATTGACATGTGGACTTAGATGAGGATTTGTATGCTTGACTTGCATTTCGCATTGCATGGCCTTGGTATGGCCGACATCATTCTTTGCACCGCATGGCCTTGGTACGGCTAATGGTATTCTTGGCATTCATCAGCATGATCCGCATTACTCTGATACTGCATAGCTACATTACCACCTTGAGCATACACTTTCACCACCCTCTAAGCTTTCTATAAGCTTATGCACGACCGTTGCGTGCAGGTGACGTTGGACCGCAGCAGCGCTGAGGCTTGGGCGCGTAGCTGATCTCTTTTTGGAGCTTTTGGTCTATCATCATTGTATTTCCCTTATGCTCATTGTACTTGTAAAGTTTTTGATTATAGTGGAAATGTGATGGAGTTTTTGGTTGTTGTTTGTGGGTTATGCCTTTGTTATGCTTCTTATGAATCAAATTGATGTTGAAAATCCTCCTTGTAGCATCCCAGGATCGGAACCTGGCGAATGGGCGCTGGAAGCCGAGAATGGGGTTCTACGGAGGCTGTCGGCGTCGGATTCGGCGATCGGGAATTTTGTGAGCCCGGTCTCCGAGTTTGGGGCGTGACATCGATCCCATCAACAGACCCTCAATGGTTGTCGATCCTATAGAAGGTCCTATTAACAAAGGCACATGCGATTTTGTGAAAGTGCATATTTTGTTTCCTAATTCAGTTGTAACTATATATAAGGGGTTGTAAAGGGGAGAATTAGAGTGAATCATGCTCAACGGACTTCTAAGATCTCTTAGACATTAATGAAGGGAAAACACAAATATATTTTGTTTCCCACCGTTTGCCCGCTCAATTTCATGTTTGCCCCGCTAAATTTCATGTTTGCCATGCTCAATTTCGTATTTGTCCCGCTCAATTTCATATTTACCTCGCTAAATTTCTCGTTGGCCCCGCTCAATTTCATATTTGCCCCACTCAATTTCATGCTTGCCCCGCTGAATTTCTTGTTGGCCCCGCTCAATTTCATATTTGCCACGCTCAATTTCATGTTTGCCCTGCTGAATTTCTAGTTTGCCCCGCTCAATTTCATGTTTGCCCTGCTGAATTTCGAGTTTCCCCCACTCAATTTCATATTTACTCCGCTCAATTTCATGTTTGCCCAGCTTAATTTCTAGTTTGCCTTACTCAATTTCTAGTTTGCCTTACTCAATATCTAGTTTGCCCCGCTCAATTTCTAGTTTGCCCTGCTAAATTTCGTGTTTGCCCCGCTCAATTTCATGTTTGCCCCACTGAAATTCATGTTTGCCCAGCTCAATTTCTAGTTTACCCTACTCAATTTCATGTTTGCCCCGCTTAATTTCTCGTGGCCTCGCTCAATTTCTAGTTTGCCCCGCTTAATTTCTAGTTTGCCCTGCTGAATTTCTTATTGGCCCCGCTCAATTTAATGTTTGCCCCGCTCAATTTAATGTTTGCCCTACTCAATTTCAATTTTGTCCTGTTGAATTTCCAGTTTGATCGCGAAGTAATTGAAATTGACCACAAAGTGAATGAAATGGATTTTCGACCATCAACCCGATGGAATCTTGGAAAATAACTAGGCTTGTTGGCTAAATTAGCTTCTTCTACCCCAAAATCATATGTGGTATGTTAAGTAAATCATTCTAGTCTAGGAGATATGCTTGTTGAATAAATAGACAAATAAATGAATTAGAGGAGAGGAAAAAAAATTTATATGCTTACATATACATATTTATATAAATATGTGTTAGAGAAAAATGTAAGTAGAATAAAATTCTCCATGTAAAAAAAAAATTAAAAAAAATTAAAAAAATTAAAAAATTAAAAATTTTTAAAGAAAAAAGTGCACAGGATACGGATATAGCTACGGTTATAATCCGTAGCCATAGGCCTTTTGTTTGAATCAGCGATGAATCGCGGATTTCGCGATCCATCCCCAAATCCCACAGCAAGGTGCGGTGGAATCGCAGAATCCGCGATTCATCGCCAATTCAAACAAAAGGCTACGGTTATCTATAGCTACGGATTATAACGGTAACTATAGTCGTATCCCAGCCGTAGCAATCTTCTTTTTTTTTTGCTGTGGAATTTTCGTTGCTTTTGTGGGTCCCATCATGAGGTCTGTGTTATATCCAAACCGTCCATCTATTTGGCGAGCTCATATTAAGGATTGAGATGAAAAATAAGACAGATCTAACTATCAAGTGGACCACACTATAAAAGGGAGTGGGGAATTGAACGTCTACCATTGAAACCCTTTTAGGGGTTACAGAAGTTTTGGATCCTGATGAATTTTTTTTTCCCTCTTCATCCAGGCCTTTGTGACCTTATGAATAGATTGGATGGAAAATAAATGTTATGGTGGGCCCTACAAAATTTTTAACGGTGAAAATCAGTTTTCCCACTGCTTTTTGTGGTGTGGTCCAGTTGATCTTAGGATATGATATATATATATTTTTTTGATAATGCTCCAAAATGATCTTGAAATAAGGATGAACGTTGTGGATATAATAAATACATAGCTCTGGGGCCATGTAACTTTGGTCTCTTTTGAGCCGTTCGTACAGGTCTGGGTTGGAGGAACGTAAGCGTCTTCGAGAGGAAAAGAGGGGTAATTCGTACTCAAATTCGTTGTCCGTACGAGCAGGTCTAAGTTCCAAAACTAAGTTTTTATTGTTTCATAAAAACAGCTAGAGAAAAGGTGGGGTCCACAGTCCCGAATTTCTCTTTAGGAGGGCACACATCTACACTGGGAAATTATACGGTAGAGCTTGGGAGAACTGGAATCTGGTAGTGTCATCTCTTTATGCCAACGTAGCATGATTAAGTATCAATCAGGACCGTTCATCTACTGTTTCCTATCATCGATTGCCTATTACCCAAAAATCATACCCATTGAATGTCAAAATGTTAAAGATCTTTATATTCTACCTTCTCTTTGAAGGACACGGATCAGATTGCTAGGATCATCCAATGTAAGTTAATTTTAAACCTTCTCCCCTACAGGTTAGGGTAAACTAGACGGACGTTCTCCATTAATCCCTAATCCGTCCAGATAATAAAACTAATGCTGACCGTCCAAATTCCTAATCCAACAGGATGAAGCTAACCAAAAAATTGCACTGAGATTATTATTAGCTACCCGATTTTTAACTTCAAATTTGGACCACGTACTGTTTTACACTGGGCCATCCCCTTTGATTAATGTGTGGGCAACGGGATCCTTACTCTTGCTCGGGTGGTAGACTCTCATGAGTTTCAACACCCGGTAAAGGGTTCGAGTATCCATAGGTGGTGAAATCCCACTACTGCGTGAGTGTGTGGTGGTGTGTATGCGTGTGTTCAAAAAAATAAAAAAAAAAGTGTGGGCAACGAGTCATGGCCGTCTTTTGAATGGTATGAAAAGCACACAGAAGTCTAGGCCCCATTCCCCACCAATCCCAATTAGGATAACTTATCAACACTTTCAAAATGGTGGTGAATCTGCACCGTACAATACTTATATGTGGGAAAGGATTTCCTACTAACACTGGTGGTCGGTGCTACGTGGCCTAACATGATATATGTGGCTCATACACGCCGTACATTCATTTTTTCATATAATTTTATGATATGAACCTAAAATTGATGTAGATCAAAATCTAAAGCGAGCCACATTGTTGACTAAAGTCTCACCATTAAAAACTTACTAGGGCTATAAAAGTTTTGAATCAAGCTAATATTTGTTTCTTACCTTGATCTAGGTATGTATGACCTAATCTACATGTTGGATGCCATATAAATATTATATTGGCCCCATGAGGTTTTTAATGGTAGACATTTAATGACTACTATTTTCCTTGGCATTGTCCACCTAAGATTTTCATCTACCTCAATCATGAGACCAAGTATTAAAATGATGTTTAAAAATGAATGGATAATATGAATAAAACACATATACCATGGTAGGGCCCGCAAAGCACCGACTACAAGCCATCGGGCTAGGGGCAGCGTCACTAGCCAAACCGCGTCCATGTATCATGTGCATCATCGGCTCTATTTTGGATGACAAATTTCAGTAATCACCCGGATTGTAATTTATTTGCTCCATCAATTTAACAGCCAAAAATTGGATGGTTTTGTCATTTTATAACTGTTTTTCTTTTATTTAATCTCAGTTTAAAATGAGGCCACACATTTGTACGGCTTAGGTTGATGTACATTTTTAATGAACCACTATTCGAGTAATATCTATGCCTAGAATTAAAAATACTAATTTGTATCGATGACAACGATATTATGACACTAATAGCGGAGAACACTCGCCTTTGCCCCTACAATTAACCCCAAGGATGAATGATTTGTATACTTAAATAATATACAAAAACATTTTAAATAAAAGCATATCCATTTTAATAATTTAAAGATGGGCACATTTATCAATGTGCAGTTAAGGTTTCATCTATAAATATCACTTGACAATTTAAAGTTTTTGAAAAATAAAAATACTGAAACTCTTGCTCTCTCTCTCTCTCCACCCAATTTTCCCAAGGGTTATTTCCGCACATATGAAGCATGTGGGTGGGCTTTTCATGAGATCCAATCAACCAAGAAATTATGATCATCCAAAACTTAGGTAGGCCACACTGTAGGAAACATTTGGGAAAGATCATTAGTAGGCATTAGTCTAACATGAGATCCAATCAGCCAAGAAATTATGATCATTAGTACGCATTAGTCTAACATGCCTTATTATCATAATCAACGCATGTTTGGATTAGCAGTTACAACAATAATGTGGTGTGAATAAGTAATGAATATTATTACCATGGTAGTTGCAAGTAAATTGAGATTCACCTTATGATCCACTACTGGCAAGATAAACTTTCGACATGCATTTAAACTGCAGAATTGTGGTTGGACACCACGTGTATATAAATAATTCTTTAAAATATATTATATCCACACTGTCTCCCTATTTCGCAGTATCTTTTAGGCCATGACTCCTAAAATGAGGCAGCTCCAAAGTAGACCGCACCACATAAAGTAACGGGGACGATAATATTAAAGATTACCATGATTTGATGGCTGCTCTATTGGAGCAATGTATATAATAATGTGAGTTTTTTACCACATTGTTGTGGAAGTCTATATAAACAAGCCCTTAAAAACTTATCAAAAAACGCTTCAAATTAGTAAAATAAACTCCTTAGTTACCGAGGGCAGCACCCAAGGGTTTTGCTTAAAAATAAAAATAAAAATAATTCCTCCTTTCTTTCAATGCGTCCCACGTGCAATACAGATCAGTTTATATCACATCATCGTCTTTGGAGAATTTAAACCTTACAACTTTGAAATCACATGAGAGGAATTTTTAAAATAGAATGAGATATACAAGGCATTTAAAGCTATGCGTGAGCGTTTTTATGAAAGTGAATTGCGTCGTGCCCCTCTTGGACAATGATCCGTCCAAGCAGAGCTCCGTGTGATCCATCCTAGTGTATGGTTTTTACCTACACCACTCATCCATTTTTCATGATTATTTTAAAATATGAACCCAAAATGAGGCATATCAAAGGCTCAAGTGAACCACACAGTGGGGATTGAACTCCCACCATTAAAAACTTGTTGTGAGAGTTAGAATATTTGGATCAATCTAATATTTGTGTTTTCCTTTCATCTAGCTCTATATGACATTATGTACAGGTTGGATGGAAAATATAAATATCACCATGTCCCCCAAGGAAGGTTTCAATGGTGAGTTTCATTATCGATCACCACTACTTCCTATGGTGTGGTCCACTTGAGCATTGTACTTGCCTAATTTTTAGACCCAAAACTAAAATAATCCGAAAAAAATAATGGATCATGTAGATAAAACCCATACATCATAGTAGGCCTCACAAAGCCCCTACATTTAATGCGTCCAAGTAGGTAGGGCACAATCCACTTCCCATTTTTGGGATTTTGAAACGCCTTTCTAATTAATTTATCTACAATCTCTTTTCTTTCCCTCCATCTGCCTGCAACGTATGATAGCTGTTTAATGCATTGATTTGAATAATATGGTTGGTTCTACACAATGCCATAGGAAAGGCTTATTCTACAAACCTATGTATTGTCATACAAGCTATCACTGGTTGGTAAAAGTTATTCCAGATTTATGTGGGACATTCTTGTTATTTGCATGCACCTAACCCATGCATACAACAAGCGTCACCACTAGCAGTGGCAATGGGTCAGGTCCAATAGCCTAGCCATTGTGGCCCAACCCCATAGCCGCAGGGTTCGGGCTTAAACTTGGGATCAGGATGGCACCCAGGCTTGAAATCTAGGCTTAGTGTTTAGGGTAGGTTGGGTTAAGGCTAATGATGAATGACACAACCTGCCTGTTGATATAGACCTCTGAACCAGTGAGATCACTATCATATCTAAGAAAGGGCGAATAGAAGATTCTTGTAATGTCTCATTGATTTCCTTTTGTAGTTTAAAGGCATTTATTGATTCTAAGGACATACTTTCATTGTCATAACCATTTACATGAAGGGGGCTCATCTTTTAGGGAGGGTATTGATGATGATGATAATAATAATAATAAAGCTTAAATTTAGACTACTTAAACCTTTGATCATATGATTCTTTTCCTTTCTAGTTTGGGATTTGTTGAGAGCTAAATTTTGCATATTTATCCCCTACTTTGCAATACTTTTTATGCAAATTCGAGATAAAATGGTATAATTAGATGATTTGTTTTAATGTATAGGAAAGATTAGAAGGTTCGAGATTATCTAATGTAACGGTAGAGATTTAAATTACAAAGATGATCAGGAGTAGAGCGTTTGAAGATTTGAGGCTCAATAAATGATTATCAAAGTTTGTGGAGTGGAAAATCAATTGAAGATTTGAGGCTCAAGAAATGATGATCAAAGTTTGTGGAGTGGAAAATCAAAGGAAGAATCAAAGATTGTTGAACGATGCTTGAAAACATGTGAAAAAATCAAGAAAAAGAATTCCTTAAAATTCAGGGCCAAGAAAATGAAATCTTGGAATTGCATGGTTAAAAAAAAAAAAATCTTAAAATTCCAGGGTCAACCCTGACTTGCTGTAAATTGTTGAATAGACTTTCACGGTCGACCATGACTCACTAGACAATCCACGGTCAACCGTGAGCTATGTTAACTGGTTACGTAGGCTTGAATCTTCTGAAGTTGATGGCAAAATCTATTTAAAGAGTGGTCTTTTGATGTCTAAAACACATCCTAAGGTGGGAGGAAGATTGATAGCAAGGGTGAAGCTTCGTCGACACATCCTTTCCCCAATCTCTTCTCAATTTTAGTTTGTTTTTCTTGTTTTTCTGTTAAGAGATTGTTTTTTGTTGGCTAATCTCTTACCTAAGGCTAATGGATAAACCTTTTAATGAATTGTTATTGTTAATTCAATTTTATAAGTTTTGAATGTTAAATTTTGATTGATGTGATTGAATTCCTAGTTTGGTGAAGGAATTGATCTGTGAAATCCATTGATCTATTGTTAACTCCAGGTACAATAGATGCTTTGGATTCCCTGCAATCGATTACTGAGATCTTCGTGAGAGATCAATCAATTTCAATTCACATACCTTGTTAGAAGTTCTATATTGTTTTAATAGCTATATTTTATAACTAGATCGAATCTTTATTTGATCCTAGTTGAATTATCAAGTTGAATTAGATGAATTACATTAAGAGTTTATTAATTAGGGATTCATGGATCCTTAGTTATGTTTTAATATTATTTTTACTCATCTTAAATTGCTGGAAACCTTAATTTTTGAATTAGAATAGTTTTAATTGTATTCTTAACCACACAAGTCCCTGTGGAACGGTCTTGGTCTCATTAAGTTTATACTACTGTGAATCCCTACACTTGGGGTGATCAAGCAAGTTTTTTTGCGCCCTTATCGGGGATTAACTGCGTTGAGAACACCTTAAGATAGGTTTTAATTAGGTTTTATCCTAATTACTTTGATATCTAGTCTAGGGTTTTCAGATTTTTTGTTTCTAAGATAGTTTATTTTTGTCTAATTTGATTGATCACTAACGTGTGTTGTTTATTTTATAGGATTAAGTTGAGTCGTGTCTTCTCTATCGGTAACATCCTTCCTCACTTCTCTTAATTACTTTTTATTTGTTGTAGGATTCTGTTTCATTGTAGGATCTAGGTTAGGTTTTAAATTAGAGTATTTGTGTGTGTTCATGCCCAAGTGGCTCCATGATCACACACTGAGGCTTCTAAATAAAGGAGGATTGGTTGAAGGACTTTCTATCCAATACTGAGTTAGAAAACATCTGAGTTCCTGTGAATCAATTGAAATCATGACTGTCAATGCATTCAATCAACCTAAAAATAAATAGGTAAAAACAAAACACAAAGGAGATTAATTTTAGGACGTTTTGGAAACTTTACCGAAAATCAGTGGTTTTAGGCAGCTAGTACTTCCAAAATTTTTAAAATTTTTCTAGAACTCAAAATGAAATTAAATTTGGTGAACCTAAAGTAAACTTAATGATGAACTATCATAAAATATATAAAATAATCTAATAACTAAAAGTACCAAAAATATTACAAGCAATAGACTTATTGAAATTGAAATTTTCTACGACTGTGTGTTATCGATTGACTGCACATATCTTTTTCATCTTAGAGTTTTTGTATTTGGTGTCTTTTTAGGAATTACTTCTAATTATACTAGGAATCATCCTATATAATTAAATTAGAATTTTCTATTTTTAGTATATTTTACCAGTGTTCAAAATATCGGTATCGTGTTATGTATCGCACTATAGGGATACAGATACATATCAGTTATCGCATGAGATATATCGTTTGTATCGGATAATTTATCGCACTTTTTGGGAAACATGGAAAAAGTTAGAAAAATGGTTGAATTTTTCAATGAAAGTTTAGGGATTGTTAAAAAAAAAAAGGCCTTAATACACAATTTTAAATCATAACATCTCAAAAAAGAAGTGCACATAATAAGTTTCCTTTGTATAGAGTCCTAAGTTATGTATTGTCTAACTAAACTATGCAATTATATTCAAATTGAATGTATAACATTTTTAAATGTATCTAATTCTTTCAAAATAAAAAAAGAAGTAGAAATTGAAAAACAAACCTATCAATGATATGATTGGCATAGGCATGGACCCACATAGAGTTGCGCGGTGGCAATGGTGCTCTGTGGGCCCCACAATAATGTATGTTTTTTTATCCACTCAGTTTATCCATTTTTTCAGATTATTTTAGATCATAATCCCAAAAATTAGGCAGATTCAAATCTCATGTGGACCACACCACAGTAAAATAGTGATAATTGAACACCCACCATTTTTTTGTATCATGCCCTAAAATAATATTAAAAAATAGATTAATGGTATGAATATAATGCATACATCATGGTGGGGCCCCTAGAGCACTGTATAGTAGCGAGGTGTTGCTGGTAGCATCAATAGGCAATCCACATCTGTCATGGGGAGCAAATTAGATAGATATACAATACATACCAAGGTGGGCCCCACTGTAAGGGGCGCACAGTATTTGGTGCAACCGAGTCATATGAAATCTGCTCTCCCTTTAAGTTAAAGGGTGTGGAATAGGTGTTACCCGAGTAACAACTAAGTGGGTGTTACCCTTACTTTAGGGCCCACCTTAATGATATGTTTTACATCCACTCCGTCCATTCATTTTTTTAGTCCATTTTAGGATGTGGTCCTAAACATTAAGCACATCCAAATCTCACGTGGACCACACCACTTGAATAGTTATGATTTAACACTCACCATTAAAAAAATCTAAAGACCTACTGTATGCAGATCCATAATATTTATTTGTTATCCAACCCATTAATAAGGTCAACCATAACCGGTGTTTCGACAAGAAACAAATGCATTTTGTTTGGGAGATTGTCTTATTTAATCATAATAGAGAAATTGTGTAGAGAAAAATCATCATATTTATTCATTTCGAGTTCGTTTACATCCTTTGATTTCTTTTGATTCTAAGATAAATCATCCAAAATACAAGAATTGAGAGAGTTTGAAATGTCAAATCTGGATGTCAAATCCGATAGCATTTCGACTTGTGATTTGATCATCTCATTAAGAGAAATGTTGTGCGGATCTGATCATCAGATCTCTCTTTCTTAAGCTCATGCTCCTCCTGTACCAAAGGAGGATCGAAGATCGTATTTCATTTAGCCGTTCTGACAACATTTCGACTCTTGAATCATCTATTCCCGCGCAATACCAAGGTATTGCGAAGCCTCTCTCCTCTTCTTCCTCTCTTCTCCTCCCGATACCTTCGGACTTCTCTTCTCCTATGGAGCTCTGATCTTCTTCAAAATCTGTAGTGTGTCCAAATGAGAGGGGGAGTGGGGTATTTATAGGCTTTCACACGTGCGAACCCTCGATCTCTATGTCATGGGCCCACCTTTCATCAAATCTCAACCATCCAGCTTAATCTGCCAAAAACACTGCCGCGTAGGTACGTGCAATCAACATGGTCCTTTGCGCGATCCCGCGCAACCAGCATGGTTTGCGCGGGTTAGCGCAAATACTATGAATTTCCTCACTTTTTTTATTTTTTTCTCATACTTCTCCTTCTAATTCCTCTTTCTAATTTATTCTTGATCCTTCATTTTTATGCCTCAACAGATGCTCCCTTGATCCTTTTTATTTATCCCTTCTTTGATAAAGAAACAAGATCAACACTTTGCAAAAATCATTGTGCGAGTCCGCGCAAAGGGCTAAACCAATTGCATCCCACTTATTAGGTTCGGCTTATCGGGTCTGGCTTCCCTATAAATATCAGAGTCGATTTCTTCATTTTTATCTTCCAATTTCCTGCAGAAGCCCTGTCACTCCGCCTTCCACCCACTCAACACATTGTTTTTGCACGTGCCCGCACAACACATCCTCCTCCCTTCAACAAACTCTACCTTTGTGCGCCTCTGCGTAACAACTTATATGTTACGCGCCTTTGCACAATCATCTTTATCCCATTCAAGGCTTCCCTTCAAAATCTTTTCAAGTCTTGAGTCTCCCCCCTGCTTGCGCATCTGCGCGTAAACAATCACAGAAAATTCTTTCCAAGTCTGAAGATTTTCCAATCTTCGAAATCCCTCTTCAGCCCTTAGATCCTTACTCTTCAACATTTCATATTTGAACCAATAACTCTTGGCCCACTAACATGCATCATTCAAAGGCTTCTTCTTCAAGAAGAAAGAATCATCCATCTTCTTTAAGATCTAACTAGTTTCCTCTGCATTCTTGGAATTATGTAGAGATAAATGAAGAAACTTTGGAGCTTCATAACTCTTCTACCAATGAACCAACCGTTATTCCCATCAATCTACAATGACACTGGTCAATTTTACACAGTGAACCATTTAATTGATGAAATATCCTTGTTTCCGTAGACAATTGGTTCATGAAGGAACCAAGAATTTTGACAGGATATCTGGAAGAGAATGGACCCCACCAAAGAGCTGGTAGGATTCATAAAATGAGATTTTTGCGCCCATGTCATGATCCTCAGCAACCTTTTCCTACCCATTATTTCAAAACTGCCCAGTAACTCTTCTTTTCCAAAAGATTACCTTGGAATATGAAAAAATTCTCAGCAATAGGTCTCCTATCTCTTCGCAATTTCTATAGTGTTTGGGCTCGAGTCGTCGCTTGAAAACACTCCATCATTCTGGAGCAAATTAACCTTTCTGATGCGGTTATAGCTACGTTCGAACATTTTCATGTAGATGTAGCTATCTTCAGAGGCTTCATCAATCATTGGTCCCCAATTACCAACTCATTCCATCTTCCCTCAGGCGAAATAAGCATTACCTTATGGGATCTTCTTTGCATAGCGGGTCTTCCCACATGGGTAATATTTTTTATGAGAATGTACCCTCTAATGGAGAACATGCTCTAGCTTCCGAGGAAAACAATAAATCTGAGATTTCAAAGACCATTCTTGAACTTTTCAGTGCACTGGCTAATTTCCCTTAGCCCGATCACATTACTTCTCTTAAATAGCTAACTCATTTTTCTCAAAAGCTGCGGTATACTTTCCTCTTCCTGCCCTCTATTTTCAAAAATTTCAATCTTGCATAGTCTGGCTTTAATAACTATATCTTTGCCTTAACAGCTTTGCTGGTCACAACCATCAAGAACTCAAGACCATTTGCAAAGACACTAAGAATACCACTTAATACAGTTCTTCCTGCGAATTAGCCGCTTTTCTAGCTTACTGGTTGAGCTTGGTAATATTTTTGAATTTTGAACAAATGGATATCATCAGGTCATCATTCTTCATGGTCGCGGGTGCAATGGCGGAAGGCCAAAAATATTCGCTAGCTCCTCCAGTTCTATGTTCTCTGTATCGCACTTTTGGGGACGTTGTTTCTGGCTTTAAAGATCCTACCACCGAATCTTTTCCTGTTTGCATTCTATGATATTTCTTATAGGCTGGTTAGGAGTGTATTTTCCTTGGACATTTGCTGACTCTGAAAGAGCATACTTAAACCCTGATCGCCTTCCTATTCAATATTATCAACTAAGGAAGATGATTAAGAAATCAAATGGTTGGGTCACCAGAAAGATAGAGAGCAATGATCCTATCGATTTTCATCAATTTCCATTTACTAGTTCTCCTAAATATGTAGCAGTTATTGATGATGATTCCATATCATTTGGTGAGCATTCATTTCTTGTGTCCATCAGATCCAGTACTCTTCCTTTGAGAGAAGGTAGTATATTCTGGCGTGAACCATACTATCCAAGTAGGTTTGCTCGTCAATTTGGAGTCGATCAAACTATACCAGAAAATTGTGATATTATCACTAGGGCAATGAGAAGCTACGGTGTTGGGTCATATAATTGGGCTCTAATATGGAAGTAGCTCTTGAACGTTCATACCGGATCGCATTTCATAATTCCCGGCTATAATTACCCGGTTAATGCTTCTTACTATTGGATGCGCTGGTGGGTTCATTAGTATTACTTGGTGGATAATTATTTCCCAGTAGATCATGTCATATGGATTCTTCCTCCTCGCCTAAAAGATTATTAAAAAGACCAAGGCATCAGCTACTTTAAAGAAACAAATCGTGCCCCCTCTCCAGGCCAATTCTGCATAAATATTTCTTCAGAAGATAATATTACTAAAGTGAAACCCACTGATACTCTTGAAGGATGGATAGCCTTTGGCACTCTTTTGAAGAATAGACCTGAATCTTCGAATTTTTCAGAAGAAAATGATAGTTCGTTGCAATTCTATCATCCTCCGCCTTCGCAAATTGTACGAGATAACTCTCCCTTATCATCAGAAAGGTGAGAGACAGAGAGGCATCGTCGTCCTTTTCAAAAAGATAAATATATCATAATTGAAGACTCATCTTCTTCGGAAAGATAAGTATGTCGTCAGTGAAGATTAAACTTGAAAGTATATATCTGATCTTGAAGTATTTTTAGCTTTAGAATAGAAAGTAGAACACATTTTGATCAAACTTGATATTGTTGTAATCTAAACTTATTTCAAAGGAAATGCATTTTATATGTTTGTTTAGTCTAAGCATGAGATATTCATGATTTATGAGATCATGTCAAACAATTTGCACTTTGAGTATATCTTATCTTCGAGTATATTTTAAGCAAAGCAGGCGAATCATCAGGCGAACATATGCATTCGCAATATCATCAATGTATATGTAGCATTTTAATGTTATGTGTAGTTTAAGCTTTTAAAGAACAGAGCTAGTATGCTTTAACTGAGCATACCTTGACTAGACATGACTTGACTCAACTGGACTTGACATGACTAAACTCGACTTAACTGGACTGAACTGGACTTGACTTAACTTGACTTAACTAGACTTAACTTGACTTGACTGGATACTTTCGCATACAGTTTAAGCTCTTGAGTAGTGGAGTAATCATAGTTTTTTAGACTCGTAAGTAATTGGAGTCAGGTCTTACACGAATGGTCTCTGTAACTCTTATGAGTTCGCTGAACTTCTCACGGCTGAAGAGTTCACAAACCGCGATTCATCAGAGGGGCCTAGTGAAGCTATCAAGGCCGTGAACTCGGTGGGATTTACGCACAGGGTTGGCTACAGTAACTCTCTAGATTTCATGGGGCACACAAGGCTACCTTTGGGTACGAAATCCAAGGCCGCTAGTCCATGAATGAGAGGGAGAGACTCTGTCCTCATGAGTTACTACTAAAATTAAGCCAAGGATCTGGGGGATCTTATGCATGGTTAGTCTATCTATGGATGAGCTAAAGAGCACACACTGCAGCCCACTTTTTCTTCTCCTACAAGGTCTGACCCATTCATGGGAGGGCATTTTCTTCCTTCCCCATGGCGCTGTTAGAAGCTATATAGATGGCATTGGTCTCACGGGTGACTAGCCGTTGTGGACTTTTTGGTTGCTTAGGACTTTTAGTCGTTGGCTCCATCCACTGGCCACATAGCTATACATGTGATGGCCTATATAGACTTTTTAGGTTCAATGGCTTCTCACTGCTGCTCGAATAATATACAGGCTTATGTGTAGTTGGTCGTATAGGCTTGGCTATGCTGCCATAAATGATAAGCTGTCATCGTTGTCGTAAAATTTATATGTGGTTGGCCGTATAGGTATAAGCTTATTCTACTGTCATGAATGGTGAATCAATAATTAATACATTACCACCGCCGATAATTTTTTGACAACATTCATGTTATGTTTAGAATAATGTATTGACTTAGAGATGATAACAATTTTAATAAAGTAACTTTTGTATAAGCGATTAATGACGACAGTGATAGTTGCTAATTTCGGCAATAATCATCGACACTTAGCAATGGTTGACTATAGTATTATTGAAGATAATCATCGACGCCTGGTAATAGTTGACGATAGTATTATTTGACAATAATCATTGACACTTAGCAATAGTTAACGATGGTATTACTTGATGATAATCATCGACACCTAGCAATAGTTGATGATAATATTACTTGATGATAATCATCGGCACTTAGTCTTAATATGCTTGAGAATTTGCCCTTTATTCATTCATATGGAGAAGAATACATGGCTCTGCCTTCTGAGACTATTTCATCATTCTACCTATCTTGCCCCCTTTTGATTATGAAGTATTGTACTAAAAATTTCATAATCAAAATCATGATAATCTTCAGAGACAATATATCCTAATGCAGCAAATTTTAACAAATAAACTGATGCCTCATCATCGTATACAGATTATCTGAGATTAAAATTGCCCCCAGTTTCGAATCAATTAGACCTGTGTATTCTTATCGCTTTTCGTATATCATATGCTTTCCTTATGACCATTTTGCCATTATCAATCATCTTTTGTAATATACTCTTTTGCTTGAAGCAATTCTCAGTTCGATGTCCAAGGAAACAATGATAATAACAATAGTTGATTTCACTTACTTTCTTCATCTCCTTTGGATGTTTTGGTCACGGTCATTTGATCTTCTTCGTTGCCAACAATTTGTTAAGTATAGGAAGTACATCATCTTATTCAAATGAATACTTTCCGCAACTCTTGAACTGTACAAAATCTTTCTTCATTCTCTTGTTTGTATGTTTATTCATATCTCTTCTATCAAATTTCCTTTGTTCAATTTGTTGATTCTTCGCCTCTCTTTCTTTTTCCGTGATACTGATTGAAGTTCTTTTAAGATTTCAAAACATTCCATTTTTGCAAAACTCTACTTTTGCAATGATCTTCTCTATATGGCCAGCCTTTTCAATTAAATCTTGAAAGGTGCGTATATCTAAACTAATAAGACTTAATGCAATATCTGGTCTTATGCACCCTATGCATAGCTTGATTCATTCTCTTTATGCATGATTCATTCTCTTTTTTTCTTCACCAATCGTAAACTTGATGCCCCCAGGATTCTCCATCGACTAATGAATTCTTTGACCGGTTCATCTTCCCTTTGTCGAATAAAAGTTAAGTCATTACAGACTTCTTCAAAAGATGATTCAACAAACTGCAAATAATAACGAGAGTTTCTGATGAAATCTATCACAGCTAGCCATTCTCTTATTGCAACAATCTTCCCTTTATCTTTCCAGATTTTCAAAGAATCTCTTGTAAATGTCACGTTCACAGTCACTTTCTTGTCTCACTTCTCATTTTTCTTCATCACTATCTCACCTTGTTTTATCATCCTTTGCAACATGTCCTTTAATGTAAAATAATTCTTTGTTGGATGTCCGATATAATGATGATAGCGGCAATACTTCTTGTTCTTAATCATCTCAACTTCTTCTGGACGTCTGGGTTAAGGTAGTTAGATGGTTCCGGCAGCCAACAACTGTTCCATAATTAGTATAACATCTTTTTTTTTGAAATCATATTCTTTATGATAATCATACAATCGAGGTCGCTTATCATTCACACCTTCCTTATAACGACCTGAATCTTCTCTTTTTCTTATTTCTTGTTTATTATAAGAGGTACTTCTTTTCTTTTCACAATCAACAGCATTTACCCTTGATCTATTTGATCCCCTTCTTTCCGTTTTGATCTAAAATACTGGCATTTTCATGGCCATTAGCTCTAATGCATGCGCTTTTGTTATGAGATCTTGAAAGGTCCTGATGTTAGCACTTGTAAGCCTAAAGGCAATTCCTGGTTTCATATAATTTAGACACATATTCTCTTGTTCTTTTTCTCCAGATAACTATCTACATGAAGCCCCCAAAGTCTTCCACCTATCGATAAACTTTTCCACAGGTTCATTTTCTCTTTATCTTATTTAGGCCAATTCAGCAATGCTAACGTCATGATCTGATGAGAAGAAATTGGATATAAATGCATCTTGCATTTGTTCCCAAGTCTTATAGATTCCGGTGCTAAATTAGAATACCGTCGGAATGCTTTACCTGTCAGGGAAGAACCAAATAGTCACAAGCAGTATTGTGAGACAGTGGAGAAGTTACCCATTGTTGTGATGAAATGTACCAAATGTTCTTCTGGAGATCCATCTCCATTAAATTTTTAGAAATTCGGATGCTTAAAATTGGCCAGGAATGGTACATCTTCCACTTCCTTGGGATACGGCGTCCTATAGCGGAACTCTCAGTATGTGCACGTTCACCGACAACCTCTGCAACCATCTGTCGGATTTCTTCTTACGTTATGATTCTTATTGCGGGAGCAGATCCGTGCGACCTTGCTCTATGTGACAATGAACCCTCAGGTTGTTGCTCCTGTTCATTCATAGCAACCATTACTGGTGGAGCTTTTACTTGGGCCACGTTATGAGCGAAAGTAGCCAAAGCTTCTTGGAGACTTCGATACTCTTCCATTAGAGTTTTTTAGGCTTCGGCCATTTCAATCATACGCTCATCAACGTTTGGTGGAAGGCCCTTGCTAGTCTCTGCCAAGCATACGGCGGCTTCTGTATTATCTGAAGAGGTAGTCTTGGGAGTAGAGTATCCAGGTATAATATGGCTTATGGTGAGAGAGGTCTCATTCAGATCTTTCGTGTTCTCAAGGAATTCAGCCAACTGCGATATTTCTTGCTGATGCGTATCTTGGGGTGAAACAAAAACTGTCTTATTCATCGGTGATTTGCCCTTCTCTTTTCTCGTCCACCAAGCCTTCACAATAGGCAGTGTTGAGAAATCTTATGATGTTAGAGAGGGGAGAGATTTCCTCGGGTAGAGAGAGCCGGAGGAGCGAGTCCAAGATTATGTTTAGACGTATTTCGTGTTATCAGTCCCCTGATTCTATGTGGAGATGAATTTATCCTGGTAACTGCTGTATTTCGGACCCTTGTTCTTTGGGATGTTACAACAACCCAATCGTTATCATTCTCTTGAGCCAATGGTGAAGCGGATATGACTCCAGCCATAGCCCAAGGCTCGTCATTCTTGCTTACAGTACATTGGGCTTTATGATCTATAAACTGATTCGTTGCATATTTTATTATAAACCTGGTCGCTGTGAAGTAGAAATTTGTCTTCTTTGTTAAGTTTACCATTGATCAGGACTTTTTATTTTCTTACCTTCAGACTAAAATACAAAATTGCAATTAGTATTTAAATGATAAAATATTCTATCTTAGAGATGAAGGGGAGGATGTTCCCGTTGAGAGTCGTCATTTTGGCGTTGGTAAGACGCCAAACTACGATAAAGTTCTTAAAACTTTTCTCTATGTTAATCTTAAATAAGACGATAGATCCCCAACGGAGTCGTCATTTTATTTCGACAAGAAACAAATGCATTTCGTTTAGGAGATTGTCTTATTTAATCATAATAGAGAAAATGTGTAAAGAACAATCATCATATTTATTCATTCTGAGTTCGTTTAGATCCTTTGATTTTTCTTGATTCTAAGATAAATCATCTAAAATACAAGAATTGAGAGAGTTTGAAATGTCAAATCCAACAACATTTCTGCTTGTGATTTGATCATCTCATTGAGAGGAATGTTGTGTGGATCGGATCATCGGATCTCTCTTTCTTAAGCCCATGCTCTTGTATCAAAGGAGGATCGAAGATCGTATTTCATTTAGCTGTTCCGACAACATTTTGACTCTTGAACCTACACAAAGCCTCTCTCCTCTTCTTCATGTCTTCTCCTCCTGATACCTTTGGACTTCTCTTCTCCTCTAAAGCTCTGATCTTCTTCAAAATCTTAAGTGTGTCCAAATGAGAGGGGGAGTGGGGTATTTATAGGCTTCCACATGTGCGAACCCTCAATCTCTATGCCATGGGGCCATCTTGTAAGACCCGTATCCTAACCTGTACCGTTCCATAGGCCTCCTCAGTCCTCTCAGTCGAATTTCGACGACCCGTGATCTGTTGTCGACGGTTGTGCGTGATCCTGAGTCGCGTCCCATATATCAAAGTCGACTCGACTCAAGACTTGTACCCTAGCGACCGCGCCGTCGCCGCGGTTCCGACGCCGCATATTACGCGCTTAAGCGATGCCCAAGCCAGGAGATGTGGGCCCGCGTTCAGTTTGAGAAAAACACCGCGCGTTACAATTTTTAAGAGAATCTTTACCCTAAACATCACATCAATCCATCAATCAAAGTCTAAGTACATAACCTTACTTACCCATCCCTTTTTCACCAACAAGGCATGACACCCATTCCTCTTTCACCCAAAAGTCAACAAGTACCATGCTCCCTCATCCCATCACCCCATCCATCACCACTCATCTCTCTCATTTTTTTCTCACTCCATCCCAAGTAACCCCCATGAGAGGTGGACGTCCATGGCTTTCATGAGAGAAACTAGGTGTGGCCCACTCCCTATCACCCTATCCCACCCTCCAAAATTGATCCCAACCGTTGAAATTGTACCTTTGGAGCTCCAACATGCATTGACGGAAGAAGAAAAGGGAAGATCAAAGGTGAGTGTTCATTTCATTTGATTTTGATGTTGGGTCCACATGTTTTGGGACCCACTTGATGTATGCATCGTATTAGGAGGGCCCATAGTGGCGGGGTCCCTCTCTCTATCTCTCCGATCTCTACATCTCTCTCTCTCTCTCTCTCTCTTCCTTGTGTGATGGTCCACCTTGATGGACGGTGTTGATTTTCATGGCCAATGTTTGGATGGTGCTGGACGTGGGATGTGGACCCACCTTTACTTTGTGTTTCATCCAGACCGTCCAGACGGCCCACTCAACTGTCCATTTAGATAGGTCTGGCATGTTTTGGATGCACCGTGGGACCCACATTGGTGTACTTGTTGTGTCCCCACCACCATCTAGTAGGTGGGATGGTGGGGCACACCTTAATGTATACATTAATATCCACACCGTCCAGCGTTTAGGGTCTGGGCACTGGATCCCTAGACGTTGGCTTTATTTGTTTAAAATAATAGTAATAGTAATAATAATAATAATAATAATAATAATGATATAAATAATATAATTTATATTATATATATATATATATATATGATATGTATATGGTGGGCCCTATGTGGGACCCACTGCTGTCAGATTGGTTGGGGTCTGATGATCCAGACTGTCTGTTTGTTTGAGGACGTGGGACCCCAGTAGCATATCTACCATTTGACGTCAGCAGGGTCTGTGGGTCATCATGTGGTATGCAGTGTATCTGAACCGTCCGTCATTGGATGTCCAGAGGCTGGACGTTTGATGCATATAATATATTAATATAATATTATATTAATATATGGTGACACCACATGGGACCCACCTCACGCATGTATTGTATACACGCCACCCATCCGTTGTACGGTGTGGCCCACCTCACACGTATGACACGTGTGGGACACACCTTATGTATATGTTATAACCACACCGTCCCTACACTTAGGGCCCGTTTGGACGGGAGTATTAGGGTGGAGTATGTTGCAGTGGGTTAGAGTGCACATAAAATGAAGCTCTTTATTGAAAATCAGCGGATTGTCTCCTATCCAATTGGAGTGACGATCCAGCGCCCGTATGGTGTGTACGTTTGGGCAGTCCAACGATTCCAAACATTGTAGATGCGGAGGCGTGCTTGGCCGGGCATGGGACTCCAGTCATTTCAAACGTTAGTATATTTGATGTTTCTTAAGGATATTCTGGTCATTTCACTTGGTGGATCGTGTGGTGGACTAGATAGAGACAATCAACGGTTGTGATTATGGGCTTTTGTGCACCATATCTTGCGATGATGATCGATTGATACGCTGTATGGTAATGAGCGGACCGCATGAGCCATCCATCGTATAGGCTTTGGTGCACATCCTCACTAAAAGCCTTTTTAAATAGAATTATAGGGTGGTATGAGGTCCACCAAAGCCTATTACATAGAAATACAATCACAACCATCAATCGGCTCATCTAGTCCACTCATCGTGGTCTGGATCCGATTTTCTGAAGCAACGGGATTTATGCAGGCCCACACATCACAAATCTTACATTATGATGGACACAAGATGAACTGAGCAGTAGCAAATCTAGGCCGTTAAATGGATTTCATTGTTTTTAGAACTTTGATTTGTCTGTGTATTTTATGGTGGGCACAAAGCGACAGATGTCAGTCATCCGGAGTATGAGGGTGTACAGGTGGGCCACGAGCAAGAGAAGAGGGTATTTTGGGTGGGCACAAGGCGACAGGTGTCAGTCATCCAGGGTCTGAGGGTATACAAGTGGGCCACGAGCTAGAGAATAGGGGTATCCAACACCAGATGACCAGGCGACCAGGCGCTGTGCCAAATCTAGCAGGAGAAATCCAATCCAGCTGCCGATTCCAACTGGATCGCTGGTGAATCCCATCGGCCTTCAATCCCTTGCCGTCCAAACACCTGTGCGACTGTACTCAGCTTCGTTTTCTGTGCACTCCAACCCACTGCAACGTACTCCACCCTAATACTCCCGTCCAAACGGGCCCTTAGTTGGGACGGGTAGGAGTTTTGCATAGCTACTTTGATGCTTGGTTTAATCCAAGTCGTCCATCCAGTGACGCGTGCACCTCCAGCAGTGTTAGCGGGTCTGCGAGTCCACCTTGATGAATGTTTACATCCCCACCGTCCACGTGGACAGTGGGGCCAGTTGTGATGAATGTGTTTTATACACTTCGTCCCTCTGTGGAGCCCCACACATGATGTAAGTGCTTCATCCATACCGTCCACACATGGACGTGGGGCCCACACATGATTCATGTACTTTATATCCAAGCCATCCACTGTTTGGGCGGTGGAAACCCACTGCTGGCGTGTCTAATCTAGACCGTCCAGATAATGTGGGGCCTACAATGACGTGTGTGTTGTATCTACACTGTCCATCCAGGCCACCCAGGCCTGGAGAATGATGCAGATTTAAATCTCAGGTGGAGCATGCCATGTGGGACGTGGACCCCCCCCACAATAATGAATATGTTGTAAATCCACTCTGTTCGGACCAACTGGGCCGAGGCCCACCATGATATGTATGTTTTATCCTTACCGTTCATCAGTTTGCAGGCCCGCCAGAGGTATGTGTTTTGATCAGGCCCATTTGCTGTGTATAAGGGCCCGCCTATTGTATATTAGGCCCATGTGATAGGACCCACCTCGAGGACATGGGTCTGATCTTGAGGTTGTGTTATATACAATCGTCCAACTGTTGAGGACATGGACCCCACCACCATGATGCATATGGTTTATATCCGCGCCGTCCATCTATTTTGGCAGTAGATGGGGCCCGCCATGTTGTACGTATTTCATCTATGCCATCCACTTATGCTGCCCACCTCGATGTGTGTATAGCAGGCACATTGTCCATCTATTGGGGCCCATTTAATATGTGCAGGGCCCACCTCGATGTGATGTATGTGAGGTCCAATGTGATGTAGGTGCGGCCCATGTCATGCGGCCCATTAAGATGTGTATTAGGCCTATGCCATGCGGTCCATTGTGATGCATATACAGCCCATTAGTGCGGCCCATTGATGCAGGCCACTTGATGTATATTTGAGGCCCATGTGCAGGGCCCACTTATGATGTATATATACCCATGTGTAGGGCCCACTATATGTTCGGCCCCATGTGGACCACTTATTAGGAGTAATGTTGGTTAAATGTCTACATTGATGGACAATGATGGTTTAATGTCCACATTGTGACATTTCCTTAGGCCATTTATCGATTACCGATTTCGATTATCGAGGCCAAGTCAGATTATCGAGGCCGATTGTCAAGGCCGATTTCGATCGTCGATTCCGATTGCCGAGGCTGAGTCCGATTAACGAAGCCGATTCCGTATGTCAAGGCCGATTGTTGAGGTCGATTCTGATTTCGATTACCAATTTTGATTGACGTGACTGATTTGCAGATTTTGATTGACGTAACAAATTTGTCGATTCTGATTATTATGACCAATTGCCGATTAGCGATCGAGGCCGATCATCATGACTTATTACCGATTAGCGATCGAAGCCGATCATCATGACCGATTGTCAATTCTGATTGATGCGACCGATTTACTAATTCTGATTATCGATCGATTCTGATTGTCGTGACCGATTGCTAATTTCGATTGACATGACCGATTTACCGATTCAAATTATCGATCGATTCTGATTGTCGTGACCGATTGCCGATTCTGATTGACGTGACCGATTTGCCAATTCTGATTATCGATCGATTCTGATTGTCGTGACCGATTGCTAATTTTGATTGATGTGACTGATTTGCCAATTCTGATTATAGATTGATTCCAATTATCGTGACCGATTGCTAATTTTGATTGACATGACCAATTTGTCGATTCTGATTATCGATCGATTTTGATTGTCGTGACCGATTGCCGATTCCGATTGACGTGACCAATTTACCGATTCTGATTATCAATTGATCCTGATTGTCATGGCCGATTGCTGATTCCGATTGACGTGACCAATTTGTTGATTCTGATTATCGATCGATTCTGATTGTCGTGACCGATTGTCAAGGTCGATTCTGATTCTGATTTGCCGAGGCCGATTGTATGGGCCGATTTCGATTGTCGAGGCTGAGTATCGAGGCCGATTCCGAGTGTCAATTTTGATTGTTGAGGCCGATTTCGATTGTCGAGACCGATTTCGATTACCAAGGCTGATTGTCGAGACCTATATGATGTATATGCGACCTGTAGTTGAGACCTATTGTGATATGTATTAGGCCCATGATGCATGGCCCATTTGATGTATTTAAGACCCATGTGTAGGGCCCACATGTCATGTATTTGAGGCACATGAGTAGGGCCCACATGTTGTGTATATGTGGCCCTTGAGTAAGGCTCATTGTGTTGTATATTAGGCCTTTGTGTGAGGCCGTGAGCCCATTATATGTTTGGCTCTATGTGGGCCATTCCTTGGAGGCAATATTGGTTAAATGTCCACATTGTCGAGGCTGATTGTTGATGCCAATTATTGATACCGATTATGAGTATGTGATAATATAGCATCATGATACATGCCCATACGCATCATCTGCATGTTTGTTATGAGATGTGGTTGACTATTGTGTTGAGGGTCAAATATTGCACATTAGACCCCAGTTATTTCTTGGATTTATGAACATGATACCGTTTAACGACCCGCTTTAATCATGTTTGTGATGCAGAGTGTATTTACAAGTGTGGACTGAAAAGAGAGCTTAAAGCATGGATTTAATGCTCCAATGACACTAAAGGCAAGGGACGGACTTCAGAGGACCAAGATCGACGGAATTACACGCCAGGGATCTGCGGAAATCAAGAAACTGAAGCTCAAGCGGCCTGAAAGTCAGCCAGAATGCAAGATCACTGGGTTTCCATCATCTGTTCGGCTCAAAACTTTATTCATGGCTCGAGGACCCAAAAATAACCGTACACGTCAAATTTCAGCCATTGAATCCCTTTGGAAGTGGCCCAACGCTCAAATCAGCCCATAAACCATTAATTTTGGGCCCACCTGAGATCTGGATATGCTTAAAATTTGGTCTCAACCCATTATCTGAGGAGACAAGACGGATGAACGGAGCGGATTTCCTGGATCCATCATCATGGACCCCACATGAGTTGGATGTGCATATAGTGCACACGCATGTGAGCTGCACCGGACCAGCCGGTCTGGTCAACCCGACGCTGACCCGTCTCCTTCTTCCGCAGTAACAGCGGATGGACGCGGTCAGTCCATTTTTCAACAGTGGGCCCCACTCGCTCTTCAGATGATAAATTCGGACCGTTCATTCGCTCCAGAGTATAGGCGTAACCATCGCCTAAGAGGCAGAACTCCAGAAGACAATGGAGAGATGATTTCAGCTGTCCAAACGTAAGATGAACGGTGGAAGAAAAACATCTGTGGACCACGCCAAAACTCGACAAAAACCAGCCCATTCTGACCGAAAAATCGAGAGGATTCAAGGCAGGGACGTGAGGGAAGGAGGAGTTTTGAGATTCAAGGTGGAGGCCGTGGGAGGCGCCAAGGAGGGCTGAACGTGGAGCATTGAAGGAAGGCCGTGGCTGGAAAGGAAGGAAATTTGGCTTGGAGAACGAGAAGACAGGAAGAGGAAAGGGGATTCTTTCCTTATTTTCTTTTTTTCTTTCCTTATTATTCTTTGTTGTTATTTTTCTTTTCCTTATGACTCCTAAGGATTTTAGCCTAAACATGTGTAGCTAAACTTCTTAGCTAGGGCTAAGAGGTGAAGCCTGTAGCGAGATGGGAGATACTATTTCATGCTTTTAAATATTCTGAACTGAATTTGATTTTAGTTGATTATGGAAGGAATGTTTTTTAGTCTTTAATGGTCTGTTGTGACTGAAATTACAATGGATCTGCAATGGCCTTGAATATCTCCTTTTCCCTTTTGATGTATATGACGTCAGGAAGCCCTGTTGTTCACCATCGTCTCCTGGGCATGGCAGGATGATGGTACCCTTTCTAACTTGCATGCACTGTGATTGGTTGGTAATTAGTTTAATCCTATTGTTTGCTTTGTCTCCTGGGCATGGTTAGATGATGGAATCCATTCTAATTCATATACCTTTCATCTTATGAAGACTAGATCAAATAAGTTCAGTTTGATTTCCGTGATTCTTGATGCAGGCATAAGATCTCCCTGATCCCTACAAGTGGATCCTCTGAATCCCTAGTTTCCTTCCTCTGAATTCCTTAAGTTTTACATTAATCTCTCACCATTATTCATCAATTTACATTGGATTTAGATTGCATCTTAGGCTAGTTCCATATCTAGTTAGTTTCAGATCACGTACAAGTTTCAGTCCCTGTGGATTCGACCTCGGTCTTACCGAGTTTATTACTACATCACAACCCTATACTTGGGGAGTGAACACCAACTTCCATATAGATGATGCGTCCTTGATGTATTCAATCACGTGTAGACCACCTGGATAGATTCGGCCTGATTTTCTGGATCGTATGACTCATGCATCTTGCATTGTGTATTGTAATTACTGTACGCCCTAGCGACATTAGGGCCGTAGGCTCCATATGCATATCGTGGATGGCCAGATGGGATACCGAAAATGTTTGGATCAAGCATCGAGCTGCATAGATGGCCCTAGGTGAAAATTCCTAAACCCTCTTAGTATCAGAGGACGCCCCAACGTCGAGACGGAGTGGATACATGAGCGCCCGAGTGCCGAATACCAGGAGGCTGCATTTCTCACTGTGTCGTGGTCGGTTGGGAGGGGGTGTGGCCTTACCCGCTTGAGGGAGTAGGCATAGCTAGGCTGAGTCTGACCAGCTCTTAAATGGGTCCGCTATCGACAAATCGGGTAGGCATTGGTATACTGTTAGCAGGCTGGTAGTGAGGTCTTTTTCACTCGCTGGGCTATGCGGCCTGCATGAGCGGTAGACAGTTTGGAGTGTACTAGACCCTGGTGATGATCCCAAAGATATATAGTACTGATTGAGCAGGAGTTGCATACTCATTCATTCATTCATTCACTATCTACTCAGGCTGGTGGTGCGCAACTATTTGTTACGTGTGTCTTCGCAATGGCCAGGATTTCGGTTAGGGCACGCGACTAACCTGAGATCAGGAGTTTACCACATTGAGTCTGACTATCCAAATTTAGGTGTGAGACTGGTTGGGATAGAAGTCCCTTGTGATAGACCTCATAGCTTGCAATACTATGTACTATTATCCCGACTTCACACTCCAGCATGGTCATTCCATTCGCACCACATATCATATTGCATCCGCAACATATAACATTTTGGGTTACTATGTTTCTGCATTTATATGGCCTAGATACGACTGACGGTATTCATGGACTCATTAGGATTTGCATATTGTATTGCATAATCGGCATCTGATATTTGGCTTGTTGCCTCCGCATTGCATAGCTGATCTACATTGCTTCATTAGTATATGATATTATTTTTATTATATTTCTGCATCACATAGGTTAGATAAGGCTGATGGTATTTATGGGCCTATCAGTATGTTTTCGTATTACTCTGATATCGTATGATTTATGAACTTGCTAGTATTTCTGATATTGTATGATTTATAAGCTTATCAGTATTTCCGCTTACTCTGATTTCTCTAATATTGCTTACTTAGCACTTATCTTGTGCACAAACTTTCACCACCCACTGAGCTTTCTATAAGCATATGCACGATAGATGCGTGCAGGTGGCGTTAGGTTGCAGCAGCGTTAAGCATGGATCATGTAGTTGTCTTTTGGAGCTTTGATTTTTAATATATGTATTTTCATTTCAGCATTGTATTCAAATATTTATATTAGTAGATATGTGATGATGATGTTGCCTTTGTGATTTGGGTAAACTTGTAGTTATGCTTCTTACTAGATAAATGTATATTAGAAAATCCTCCTTATAGGATCCCAGGATCGAAATCTGGTGTATGGGTGCTGGGATCCGAGAATGGGGTACTACGGAGGCTGTCGGCACCAGATTCGGCGATCGGAATTCCTGTGAGTCCGATCTCCCGGTTCGGGGCATGATACATCTTTCATCAGATCTCAACCATCCAACTTAATCTGCTGAAAACAGTGCCACGCAGGTGCGCACAATCAACATGGTCCTTTGCGCGATCCCACGCAACCAACATGGTTTGTGCGGGTTCACACAAATACTATGAATTTCCTCACTTTCTTCATTTTCTTCTCATACTTCTCCTTCTAATTCCTCTTTCTGATTTATTCTTGATCCTTCATTTTTATGCCTTAACAACCGGATGAAGGAAAAATACAAAGATTAGTTTGACCCAAAACTTTTATGGCATACAAAATACTTTTAATGGTCATTCACCTATTTTTCCAGTGGTGTGGTCCACTCGAGATTTGGATATACTTAAGTTTTAACATACTATCCTTAAATGATCTGAAAAAATGGATGGGCAACGTGGATATGGACCACATTCATCAAGATGGGCCCCACACAGTAAGGGTAACACCCACTAAGCTGTTACCTGCATAACAGCTAATCCGTTGCCTAACTTAAGGCAGAGAAAGAAAGAGAGTCAAAAGACTCTCTTCTCCATTAAAGACGGCCCCGCAACAGCGAACCCAACCCTAATCTTCACTGAAAATCCAACAAATTAACAAAAATCTCTCCTAAAATTCCTTTTTTTTTAATAAAATCCCAAACAAAATCCCCATAATCCTCAACGAATATTTCAAATCCTTCCAAAACAATTATCATCGAAAAAAGGGGTTTAGGGTTTTTTTTTACATCATCTGGTGATGTCGAGCACGACCCACTAAATCCAGTTGAAAGTAACTCCCTTAGAAAGATCACAAAGGTAAGAGAATTTTTCTATATATTTTTTGAATTTCTGGAAAGAGTGGTTAGATGATTTTACTGCGCACCAATTTTATTAACATTAACGATATCAATATCAAATTAAGTGAAAACCTACAATATTAGGCATTATCGGTCAATATATTGTCTAATATCGCAACATCTCACGATATCTTCCGTTATATCACACGATACACAGGAATCTGTCAATTTTTCAATATTTTTTTGTACTTCCGAGAGGTTTTGTATTACTGATTGCCAATAACGATAATATTGGCCAATAATATTGATATTGCAAGCACTGTATTTTACTAATTCTGGTAGTTTCTAGCATAGTTAAATTAGGGTTCTTAGTTAGGGTGATTAGAGCCAAATCATTATTTCTTCTAATTACAAATAGGTTGGGTTATGAACTTAGTTAATCTAAACTCTAGTTGTCATGCACAAGAAATATTACCACCCAGTTCATTCCAGAAATGCCCTGATTAACCAAACTATATAGTGAGTCGATAGACTTAAGGAAGATGTTCATCTTAATGGGCTTGGCGTCCATTGCAGAAAATCGAGCAGGGATCACATCTCGAATTGCTTAACTTAGGCTTGCAATACAAGTGCATGAGATGTGCAAATACCTTTAGAGTTTGTTAGGAACTTAAATTAAATGTCCATTTTTAATCTTGGGCTAAGTTATGGGTTTTGGACCGTTAGATCACAATCAAACATAAGACACTAACTTACGACAATACCTTGCACACATTTGTATAGTTATACTCCCGATCGATGATTAGTGACCGTTCAACTGACTTCTAATTATACCCATCGATCGACGCATCCAAATGGCAAATTGTAACGCCCTGAAAATCGGGAGTCGAGCAGGAGCCTAACTCCGAGTTCCAACACATCACTTATGCAACATAGATGATGACGATTAAATGTTATCCGTATTAGTGCATTAAACATGAGTGAAATTATACCAAATCAACATATTATACTCCAGAGACAGTTAAATTACGCAAGAGAAAGACTGTGATAAGTACATATAAGCATATAAGTGATTGTAAGTCCCCAGAGTATGAACGTCATCAGGTCAAATAGTTACATGTACTATACCAAAATTTACAAAATGATCAAGTGTAATGTCATCTAACTCATATCCCTGTAGCCCCGATGGCGCAACTCCAAGTCTACATAGACCCGCCTGAGAGTTGCATATAGGAGAACTCCTCATCATCATAAAAGGCTCCACATCGTCAGCATCACCATAATCTGCAACTATAATAGAGTTTGGTTGGTGTTTTAAAACACCATCCTAGAGTGGGAGTGAGTGATCAACTCAGTGGAGCTATAAGGCAAAGGTTAACTTATTATCAATTCAGTCAAGCAGTAATGATAAAACAATACAACAAGCATTCCTAGGTACTCTGGTTAATGTAAGGATGATATGTGTTAATGATGCATACCCTCGCCTACACTCTCTCTACGACATCATCTCACGATCACAGCAAACATCCCTTCCACTGTGCTCAACTCCTATGCCAAAGGCACATGTAATGCGGTGCATGATCGTGATTAGCCAAGTTCTTAAGTACACTACCAAAAAATCGAGCAAAGGCTATAGAGGGTAGAAGCTTTTAGCTACGGATTTAATCTGTAGTAATATAGCTACGGATTTAATCCATAGCTATAGCCTAAGTTTTCTGTCGCTAAAGCTACCCCCACCTAAAATATATTAAATATATATTAAGTATAAATGGTGCTCTAGGGGATCCATGAGGTCCACTGGAATATATGCGTTTGATCTAAGCCGTCTAAAAATTCTGATATATAATTTTAGTGTATGAGCCCAAAAATTATATAGTTTAAATCTCTAAGTGGACCACACCATAAGAAATAATATAAATTAAATTTATACTGTTAATATATTGTGTGGTCTCCTTATAGATTCGATCTAACTCGTTTTTTTATCAACACTTATAATAAAAATTTAAAATTAATGGACGGAGTGGATATATGAAATACATCACAGTGGGCCCCACGGTCCTTAAAACATAAAACGTCCAGGGAGCCGTCCGTCACGCGCCCCTCCAAAACCTCAAAATTTCTTCAAAACCCAAAACACCCGTCCACCATTTTCTCCCGCTCGCTCGACGAACCCATCTCTCTCTCTCTCGCACTCAATCTCTCTCTCTTTCCCATGCCCTCTCTTGATCTCCCGATCTCCCTCATCCTCTCTCCCTGTCTCAAGGCCGCATGCCCCTCTCTATTTTCAAAAACCCATTTCGCTGCAAGAAGGAGAAGAAGACGGAGCACGGTTAGTTTCTTTCTTTCTCTCTCTTTATCTCTTTCTCAAATCTTTTAATCCTTCAATCCACATTCCCCTCTCCCTGTTTCTGAAATCTAAGGGCCCGTTTGGCCAGTCGAATTGGAAGGGATTGGATGTTGTTGGAAGGGATTGGAAGTTAAATCCTGGGATTGGCCGGGTGTGCCAAACAGAGTCAACCACCCATATTGGCCATTTTGGGCATTTCAGATACAGGCCAACCTCGAATGGAACGCCCACCATTAGGGCCTATGGTGATTGAATGCCCACCATTAGGGCCTGTTTGGCTGGGCAGATTGGATGGAATTGGATGGTATTATAGTGGATTACACAGATTTCTAGGTAATGATAGCTGCGTAGTGGATTAGTGCAAGATCTATGGGATTGCTATATCCCGGGATTGCTATTTCCGGTCTATTTGGGACGCCGACCAATACCGGGATTAAACCTTCAAATCCCTTTTAATCCCTTGAACCAAACACGTCCCAAGCAATTTTGAAGGGATTAGGGTGGATTGGATGGGATTTAAAGGTAATGATGGTGATGTCAGTGGATTGTTTTAAGATCCTGAAAGGAATTCCAGAATATTTTTTTTGGGTTTGTCAGATTGTGACATCAATTTGAATTTCTATGTTTTTTTTCAATGTCTTTAATGTTACTAGCATAGGCATTCATATACATTGAAAAATATGATTGAAGTGCTAGACTAGCATGTGCATTTACACCATTTTTTAAATGTTGGTGACTCATCCACCACATGTGTCATAAAACATGTTAATCCACTGCATTGCATTCATCAGGAATCAAGCAGTGGTATGGAGCTACTGAGATGCATCTGACTTTATTGCACACTACTGCAATGGTTGGTCATAGTGTTTGCAAACATCAACTAACTTTCATTTAGCATATATATATAATCTTGAAGGGAATTTCAGAAAATTTGTTGGTTTGTCAGTTTACGAGATCAATTTGAATGTCTTTTAATTTGGTATAATGTCTGTTATGTTACTGGAACGAGCATTCATATACATTCAGAAATGTGATTGAATGGCTAGACTAAGTCACTAAGATGTGCATTTCCACCATTTCTTAAATGGTGGTGTCTCATCCACCACACATGTGCCATAACACATGTTAATTCACCTCACTGCATTTGCCATGTATCAAGTAGTGGCATGAAGCTACCAAAATGTGCATTGCCATAACACATGTTAATTCCGTAGCCTTTGCTCGATTTTTTGGTAGTGTAAATTTTCATGAAGTTCTCAAGACCATTCCTTGAGAACAATATTGCATTGTGATATATGTGGCTTTATTATTAGCTTATGATTCAGAATATTTCAGGTACCTGGATTGTAATATGAGGCATTTTTTTGGCAGCCATTGGATTTAGGCCTCACAAACTGTAAATAAATACTGGGAGTTCCATGAAATTTGCGAAGTGTTTGAATCAAATTAACTGTGGGTACAAAACAAAAACTTTGGCTGCAACTATACTTTCTAGCTCATTTGACAGGTTTAGGGCCTGTTGGATGTCCCATGTAACCATTATGGGATTGAAGGATATCTAAAAAAGCAATGGCGAAAGATTTGTTTCCCCACTTCTATCAGTTTGGAGCAAAGAACTATTGGAAATGTTACTTATTTAGATTCAGAATTTGGCAAATGCTTGTATGACAGATGAGCATCTATTCTACCTTAGGTGGATGTTGCATGTGGGAGGGTTGGAGCTGCATATTTCAGATTCAAGCATCTGGTACGTCTCTTGTAAAGAATGCACATGTGTAGTTCATCAAATAATACATTATGTGATATCGTGTGCTTGATATCTATGTTGTAATTTCCCTCATGTATTTTGCTTAAAATCCATGTTTATGCATGATTCTCATGCATTGACATGGATTGGGCCAAAAAAGATCGAAATGGAAAATTTGAGAAAACAGGAGAAATTTTCTTTTATAAAGTAAGTATTTGGGCCAAAGTGATTATGTATTTGCTCCATTAAATTTGCTCGAAATTAATGAAGCAGACCCGGATGTGCGTCGGAGCTATCCGAATGAGCAGGGGTCCCTGGAAGGTGGGAATTGCTGTTATGACTATGATGAAGTTGTCCATTTCCTATGGACAACATTGAAAGGGCCTGACCATTTGGACAGGCCGTATTTATGTATTTGTTCGAAATTAATGGAGCAGACCCGGATGTGCGTCGGAGCTATTTGGATGAGCGGGGGTCCCTAGAAGGAGGGAACCGCTGTTATGACCATGATGAAGCTGTCCATTTTTTTATGGACAGCATTGGAAGGGTCTAGCCATTTGCGTCGGATAGCCGTGTTTATATCTGTATTTGCAGGGACTATACCCTTAACCTAAACCAAAACCTATGACCTAAAACCTTAACCTATAATCTAAACCTCAACCTTAACCTAAACCTAAACCTTAACCTAAAACCTAAAACCTAAACCTAAACCTAAAACCTAAATATATTCTCAAATCCCTAAACCTAAACCTACACCTAATCCTAATCTCAACTCCCTAACCTAAACCTATACCTAAACTTGAAAACCCAAACATAAACCCGATCCCGAACCTGAACCCGATTTCCTAAACCTAAACCTTAACCTATTCTCAATTCCCTAAACCTATATCTTATAACCTAAAACAAAACCTTAACCTAAACCTAAACCTAAACCTTAACCTATACCTATAACCTTAACCTAAACCAAAACCTATGACCTAAAACCTTAACCTATAACCTAAACCTAAACCTAAACCTAAACCTAAAACCTATAACCTAAACCAAAACCTATAACCTAAACCAAAGCCAAAACATATAGCCTAAACCCGAACCCATTCTCAAATCCAAAAACCTATAACCTAAACCTAAGCCTTAACCTAAACCATTAACCTATAATATAAATCAAAACCTCTAACCTAAACCAAAACCAAAACTTATAACTTAAACCCGAACCCATTATCAAATCCTAAAACCTATAACCTAAACCAAAAACCAAAACCTATAACCTAAACTCGAACCCATTCTCAAATCCCAAAACCCAAACCTAAACCTAAACCTATAACCTAAACTCAAATCCCTAAACCTAAACCTAAACCTAATCCTATAACCTAAACTCAAATCCCTAAACCTTAACTTATAACCTAACCTAAACCCATACTTATAACCTAACCAATCCCGAACCTGAACCTGATTTCCTAAACCTAAACCATAACTCATTCTCAAATCCAAAAACCTATAACCTAAACCTATACCAAAACCAAAACTTATAACCTAAACCCAAACCCATTCTCAAATCCCAAAACCTATAACCTAAACCAAAACAAAAACCTATAACCTAAACCCGAACCCATTCTCAAATCCCAAAACCAATAACCTAAACCTAAACCTATAATATAACCTAAACCCGAACCCATTCTCAAATCCCAAAACCTATAACCTAAACCTAAACCTAAACTTAAACCTAAACCTATAACCTAAATCAAAACCAAAACATAAACCTATAACTTATAACCTAAATCAAAACCTATTACCTTTCTCTAAACTTTAACCTAAACCTATAACCTAAATCAAAACCTATTACTTTTCTCTAAACTTTAACCTAAACCTATAACCTATAACCTAAATCATAACCAAAACCGAAACCTAAAACTTAGACCTATAACCTATAACCTAAATTAAAACATATAACCTAAACCAAAACCAAAACCTATATCCTAAACCCGAACCCATTCTCAAATCCTATAACCTAAACCTAAACCTAAACCTAAATCGAAACGTAAACCTAAAACCTAAAACCTAAACCTAAACCTATAACCTAAACCAAAGCCAAAACCTATAGCCTAAACCCGAACCCATTCTCAAATCCAAAAGCCTACAACCTAAACCTAAACCTGAACATAAACCGTTAACCTATAACCTAAATCAAAACCTATAACCTAAACCAAAACCAAAACCTATAACCTAAATCCGAACCCATTATCAAATCCCAAAACCTATAACCTAAACCAAAACCAAAACCTATAACCTAAACCCGAACTCATTCTCAAATCCCAGAACTCAAACCTAAACCTAAACTTAACCCTAAAACCTAAACCTAAACCTATAACCTAAACTCAAATCCCTAAACCTAAACCTATACCTAATCCTATATCCTAAACTCAAATCCCTAAACCTTAACTTATAACCTAACCTAAACCTATACTTATAACCTAAAACTATTCTCAAATCCCAAAACCTATAACCTAAACCTAACCTTTCCCTAAACCTATAACCTAAACTCAATTCCCTAAACCTAAACCTAGACCTCAACCTAAACCTATAGCCTAAACTTAAATCCCTAAACCTTAACCTATAACCTAACCTAAACTTATACTTATAACCTAAAACTATTCCGAAATCCCAAAACCTATAACCTAAACCTAACCTTTCCTTAAACCTATAACCTAAACTCAATTCCCTAAAGCAAAACCTACATCTAATCCTAATCTCAACTCCCTAACCTAAACCTAAACCTAAACTTGAAAACCCAAACTTAAACCCAATCCCGAACCTGAACCCGATTTCCTAAACCTAAACCATAACCCATTCTCGAATCCAAAAACCTATAACCTAAACCCAAACCAAAACCAAAACTTATAACTTAAACCCGAACCCATTCTCAAATCCTAAAACCTATAACCTAAACCAAAACCAAAACCTATAACCTAAACCCGAACCCATTCTCAAATCCCAAAACCCAAACCTAAACCTAAACTTAAACCTAAAACCTAAACCTAAACCTATAACCTAAACTCAAATCCCAAAACCTAAACCTAAACCTAATCCTATAACCTAAACTCAAATCCCTAAACCTTAACTTATAACCTAACCTAAACCTATACTTATAACCTAAAACTATTCTCAAATCCCAAAACCTATAACCTAAACCTAACCTTTCCCTAAACCTATAACCTAAACTTAATTCCCTAAACCTAAACCTAGACCTAAACCTAAACCTATAGCCTAAACTCAAATCCCTAAACCTTAACCTATAACCTAACCTAAACTTATACTTATAACCTAAAACTATTCCGAAATCCCAAAACCTATAACCTTAACCTAACCTTTCCCTAAACCTATAACCTAAACTCAATTCCCTAAAGCTAAACCTACATCTAATCCTAATCTCAACTCCCTAACCTAAACCTAAACCTAAACTTGAAAATCCAAACTTAAACCCAATCCCGAACCTGAACCCGATTTCCTAAACCTAAACCATAACCCATTCTCAAATCCAAAAACCTATAACCTAAACCCAAACCAAAACCAAAACTTATAACCTAAACCCGAGCCCATTCTCAAATCCCAAAACCTATAACCTAAACCAAAACCAAAACCTATAACCTAAACCCGAACCCATTCTCAAATCCCAAAACTTATAACCTAAACCTAAACCTTAACCTAAACCTATAACCTATAACCAAAACCTATAACCTAAACCCGAACCCATTCTCAAATCCCAAAACCTATAACCTAAACCTAAACCTAAACCTAAACCTTAACCTAAACCTATAACCTATAACCTAAATCAAAACCAAAACCTAAACCTAAAACCTAAACCTATAACCTATAACCTAAATCAAAACCTATTACCTTTCTCTAAACCTTAACCTAAACCTATAGCCTATAACCTAAATCAAAACTAAAACCAAAACCTAAAACCTAAACCTATAACTTATAACCTAAATCAAAACATATAAAATAAACCAAAAACCAAAACCTATATCCTAAACCCGAACCCATTCTCAAATCCTATAACCTAAACCTAAACCTAAACCTAAACCTAAACCTAAAACCTATAACCTAAACCAAAACCTATAACCTAAACCAAAGCCAAAACCTATAGCTTAAACCCGAACCCATTCTCAAATCCAAAAACCTATAACCTAAACCGAAACCTTAACCTAAACCGTTAACCTATAACCTAAATCAAAACCTATAACCTAAACTAAAACCAAAACCTATAACCTAAACCTGAACCCATTATCAAATCCCAAAACCAATAACCTAAACCCGAACCCATTCTCAAATTCCAAAACCCAAACCTAAACCTAACCTTAAACCTAAACCTATAACCTAAATTCAAATCCCTAAACCTAAACCTATACCTAATCTTATAACCTAAACTCAAATTCCTAAACCTTAACTTATAACCTAACTTAAACTTATACTTATAGCCTAAAACTATTCTCAAATCCCAAAACCTATAACCTAAACCTAACCTTTCCCTAAACCTATAACCTAAACTCAATTCCCAAAACCAAAACCTAGACTTAAACTTAAACCTATAGCCTAAACTCAAATCCCTAAACCTTAACCTATAACCTAACCTAAACTTATACTTATAACCTTAAACAATTCCCAAATCTTAAAACCTATAACCTAAACCTAAGCTTTCCCTAAACCTATAAGCTAAACTCAATTCCCTAAAGCTAAACCTACACCTAATCCTAATCTCAACTCCCTAACCTAAACCTAAACATAAACTTGAAAACTCAAACTTAAACCCAATCTTGAACCTGAACCCGATTTCCTAAACCTAAACCATAACCCATTCTCAAATCCAAAAACCTATAACCTAAACCTAAACCAAAACCAAAACTTATAACCTAAACCTGAACCCATTCTCAAATCCCAAAACCTATAACCTAAATAAAAATCAAAACCTATAACTTAAACCTGAACCCATTCTCAAATCCCAAAACCTATAACCTAAACCTAAACCTTAACCTAAACCTATAACCTATAATCAAAACCTATAACCTAAACCTGAACCCATTCTCAAATCCCAAAACCTAGAACCTAAACTCGAACCCATTCTCAAATCCCAAAACCTATAACCTAAACCTAAACCTAAACCTAAACCTTAACCTAAACCTATAACATATAACATAAATCAAAACCTAAACCTAAACCTATAATGTATAACCTAAATCAAAACCTATTACCTTTTCCTAAACCTTAACCTAAACCTATATCCTATAACCTAAATCAAAACCAAAATCAAAACCTAAAACCTAAACCTATAACCTATAACCTAAATCAAAACATATAATCAAAACAAAAACCAAAACCTATAACCTAAACCAAAACCAAAACTTATAACCTATAACCTAAACCCGAACCCATTATCAAATCCCAAAACCTATAACCTAAACCGAAACCAAAACCTATAACATAAACCTGAACCCATTCTCAAATCCCAAAACCCAAACCTAAACCTAAACCTAAACCTAAAACCTAAACCTAAACCTATAACCTAAACTCAAATCCCTAAACCTAAACTTAAACCTAATCCAATAACCAAAACTCAAATCCCTAAACCTTAACTTATAACCTAACCCAAACCTATACTTATAACCTAAAACTATTCTCAAATCCCAAAACCTATACCTAAACCTAACCTTTCCCTAAACCTATAACCTAAACTCAATTTCCTAAACCTAGACCTAAACCTAAACCTATAGCCTAAACTCAAATCCCTAAACCTTAACCTATAACCTAACCTAAACCTATACTTATAACCTAAAACTATTCCCAAATCCCAAAACCTATAACCTAAACCTAACCTCTCCCTAAACGTATAACCTAAACTCAATTCCCTAAACCTAAACCTACACCTAATCCTAATCTCAACTCTCTAACCTAAACCTAAACCCAAACTTGAAACCCAAACTTAAACCCAATCCCGAACATGAACTCGATTTCCTAAACCTAAACCATAACGCATTCTCAATTCCCTAAAGCTATAACCTATAACTTAAACCTAAACCTAAACCTATAATCTAAACCTATAACCTATAACCTAAATCAAAACCTATTACCTTTCCCTAAACCTTAACATAAACCTATAACCTATAACCTAAATCAAAACCAAAATCAAAACCCAAAACATAAACCTATAACCTATAACCTAAATCAAAACAAAAACCAAAACCTATAACCTAAATCAAAACCAAAACCTATAGCCTAAACCCGAACCCATTCTCAAATCCAAAAAACCTATAACCTAAACCTAAACCTTAAGCTAAACCGTTAACCTATAACCTAAATCAAAACCTATAATCTAAACCAAAACCAAAACCTATAACCTATAACCTAAACCCGAACCCATTATCAAATCCCAAAACCTATAACCTAAATTGAAACCAAAACCTATAACCTAAACCCGAACACATTCTCAAATCCCAAAACCCAAACCTAAACTTAAACCTAAACCTATAACATAAACCTAAACCTATAACCTAAACTCAAATCCCTAAAACTAAACCTAAACCTAATCCTATAACCTAAACTCAAATCCCTAAACCTTAACTTATAACCTAACCTAAACCTATAATTATAACCTAAAACTATTCTCAAATCCCAAAACCTATAACCTAAACCTAACATTTCCCTAAACCTATAACCTAAACTCAATTCCCTAAACCTAAACCTAAACCTAAACCTATAGCCTAAACTCAAATCCCTAAACCTTAACCTATAACCTAACCTAAACCTATACTTATAACCTAAAACTATTCCCAAATCCCAAAACCTATAACCTAAACCTAACCTCTCCCTAAACCTATAACCTAAACTCAATTCCCTAAACCTAAACCTACACCTAATCCTAATCTCAACTCTCTAACCTAAACCTAAACCTAAACTTGAAAACTCAAACTTAAACCCAATCCCGAACGTAAACCGGATTTCCTAAACCTAAACCATAACCCATTCTCAATTCCCTAAAGCTATAACCTATAACCTAAACCTAAACCTAAACCTAAAACCTAAACCTATAACCTATAACCTAAATCAAAACCTATTACCTTTCCCTAAACCTTAACCTAAACCTATAACCTATAACCTAAATCAAAACCAAAACCAAAACCTAAAACCTAAACCTATAACCTATAACCTAAATCAAAACATATAATCAAAATAAAAATCAAAACCTAAAACCTAAACCTAAACCAAAACCTATAGCCTAAACCCGAACCCATTCTCAAATCCAAAAAACATATAACCTAAATCTAAACCTTAACCTAAATCGTTAACCTATAACCTAAATCAAAACCTATAACCTAAACCAAAACCAAAACCTATAACCTATAACCTAAACCCGAACCCATTATCAAATCCCAAAACCTATAACCTAAACCGAAACCAAAACCTATAACCTCAACCCGAACCCATTCTCAAATCCCAAAACCCAAACCTAAACCTAAACCTAAACCTAAAACCTAAACCTATAGCCTCAACCCGAACCCATTCTCAAATCCCAAAACCCAAACCTAAACCTAAACCTAAACCTAAAACCTAAACCTAAACCTATAACCTAAACTCAAATCCCTAAACCTAAACCTAAACCTAATCCAATAACCTAAAATTAAATCCCTAAACATTAACTTATAACCTAACCTAAACCTATACTTATAACATAAAACTATTCTCAAATCCCAAAACCTATAACCTAAACCTAACATTCGCCTAAACATATAACCTAAACTCAATTCCCTAAACCTAAACCTAGACCTAAACCTAAACCTATAGCCTAAACTCAAATCCCTAAACCTTAACCTATAACCTAACCTAAACCTATACTTCTAACCTAAAACTATTCCCAAATCCAAAAACCTATAACCTAAACCTAACCTCTCCCTAAACCTATAACCTAAACTCAATTCCCTAAACCTAAACCTACACGTAATCCTAATCTCAACTCCCTAATCTAAACCTAAACCTAAACTTGAAAACCCAAACTTAAACCCAATCCCGAACCTGAACCCGATTTCCTAAACCTAAACCATAACCCATTCTCAATTCCTTAAAGGTATAACCTATAACCTAAACCTAAACCTAAACCTAAAACCTAAACCTATAACCTATAACCTAAATCAAAACCAAAACCAAAACCTAAAACCTAAACCTAAACTTATAACCTATAACCTAAATCAAAACATATAATCAAAATCAAAACCAAAACCTATAACCTAAACCTAAACCAAAACCTATAGCCTAAACCCGAACCCATTCTCAAATCCAAAAAACCTATAATCTAAACCTAGACCTTAACCTAAACCGTTAACCTAAAACCTAAATCAAAACCTATAACTTAAACCAAAACCAAAACCTATAACCTATAACCTAAACTCAAATCCCTAAACCTAAACCTAAACCTAATCTTATAACCTAAACTCAAATCCCTAAACCTTAACTTATAACCTAACCTAAACCTATACTTATAACCTAAAACTATTCCCAAATCCCAAAACCAATAACATAAACCTAACCTTTGCCTAAACCTCTAACTTAAACTCAATTCCCTAAACCTAAACCTAGACCTAAACCTAAACCTATAGCCTAAACTCAAATCCCTAAACCTTAACCTATAACCTAACCTAAACCTATACTTCTAACCTAAAACTATTCCCAAATCCCAAAACCTATAACCTAAACCTAACCTCTCCCTAAACCTATAACCTAAACTCAATTCCCTAAACCTAAACCTACACCTAATCCTAATCTCAACTCCCTAACCTAAACCTAAACCTAAACTTGAAAACCCAAACTTAAACCCAATCCCGAACCGGAACCCGATTTCCTAAACCTAAACCATAACCCATTCTCAATTCCCTAAAGCTATAACCTAAACCTAAACCTAAACCTAAACCTATAACCTAAACCTATAACCTATAACCTAAATCAAAACCTATTACCTTTCCCTAAACCTTAACCTAAACCTATAACCTATAACCTAAATCAAAACCAAAACCAAAACCTAAAACCTAAACCTATAACCTAAAACCTAAATCAAAACATATAATCAAAATCAAAACCAAAATCTATAACCAAAACCAAAACCAAAACCTATAGCCTAAACCCGAACCCATTCTCAAATCCAAAAAACCTATAACCTAAACCTAAACCTTAACCTAAACCGTTAACCTATAACCTAAATCAAAACATATAACTTAAACCAAAACTAAAACTTATAACCTATAATCTAAACCCGAACCCATTATCAAATCCTAAAACCTATAACCTAAACTGAAACCAAAACCTATAACCTAAACCTGAACCCATTCTCAAATCCCAAAACCCAAACCTAAACCTAAAACCTAAACCTAAACCTATAACGTAAACTCAAATCCCTAAATCTAAACCTAAACCTAATCCTATAACCTAAACTCAAATCCCTAAACCTTATCTTATAACCTAACCTAAACCTATACTTATAACCTAAAACTATTCTCAAATCCCAAAACCTATAACCTAAACCTAACCTTTCCCTAAACCTATAACCTAAACTCAATTCGCTAAACCTAAACCTAGACCTAAACCTAAACCTATAGCCTAAACTCAAATCCCTAAACCTTAACCTATAACCTAACCTAAACCTATACTTCTAACCTAAAACTATTCCCAAATCCCAAAACCTATTACCTAAACCTAACATTTCCCTAAACCTATAACCTAAACTCAATTCCCTAAAGATAAACCTACACTTAATCCTAATCTCAACTCCCTAACTTAAACCTAAACCTAAACTTGAAAACCCAAACTTAAACCCAATCCCGAACCTGAACCTAATTTCCTAAACGTAAACCATAACCCATTCTCGAATCCAAAAACCTATAACCTAAACTTAAACCAAAACCAAAACTTATAACCTAAACCCGAACCCATTCTCAAATCCCAAAACCTATAACCTAAACCAAAACCAAAACGTATAACCTAATCCCGAACCCATTCTCAAATCCCAAAACCTATAACCTAAACCTAAACCTTAACTTAAACCTATAACCTATAACCTAAATCAAAACCTATAACCTAAACCAAAACCAAAACCTATAACCTAAGCCCGAACCCATTCTCAAATCCCAAAACCTATAACCTAAACCTAAACTTATAACCGAAACCAAAACCTATAACCTAAACCTAAACCAAAACCAAAACCTATAACCTAAACTTGAACTCATTCTCAAATCCCAAAACTTTTAACCTAAACCTAAACCTCAACATAAACCTATAACCTATAACCTAAATCAAAACCTATAACCTAAACGAAAACCAAAACTTATAACCTAAACCCGAACCCATTCTCAAATCCAAAAACCTATAACCTAAACTAAAACCTATAGCCAAAACCCGAACCCATTCTCAAATCCCAAAACCTATAACCTAAACCTAAACCGTAACCTAATCCTATAACCTAAACTCAAATCCCTAAACCTTAACCTATAACCTAACCTAAACCTATACTTATAACCTAAAACTATTCCCAAATCCTAAAACCTATAACCTAAACCTAACCTCTCCCTAAACCTATAACCTAAACTCAATTCCCTAAACCTAAACCTACACCTAATCCTAATCTCAACTCCCTAACCTAAACCTAAACCTAAACTTGAAAACCCAAACTTAAATCCAATCCCAAACCTGAACCCGATTTCCTGAACCTAAACCATAACCCATTCTCAATTCCCTAAAGCTATAACCTATAACCTAAACCTAAACCTAAACCTATAACCTATAACCTAAATCAAAACCTATTACCTTTCCCTAAACCTATATCCTATAACCTAAATCAAAACCAAAACCAAAACCTAAAACCTAAACCTATAACCTATAACCTAAATCAAAACATATAATCAAAACAAAAACCTATAACCTAAACCCGAACCCATTCTCAAATCTAAAAAACCTATAACCTAAACCTAAACCTTAACCTAAACCGTTAACCTATAACCTAAATCAAAACCTATAACCTAAACAAAAACCAAAACCTATAACCTATAACCTAAACCCGAACCCATTATCAAATCCCAAAACCTATAACCTAAACCGAAACCAAAACCTATAACCTAAACCCGAACCCATTCTCAAATCCCAAAACCCAAACCTAAACCTAAACCTAAACCTATAACCTAAACTCAAATCCCTAAACCTTAACTTATAACCTAACTTAAACCTATACTTATAACCTAAAACTATTCTCAAATCCCAAAACCTATAACCTAAACCTAACCTTTCCATAAACCTATAACCTAAACTCAATTCCCTAAACCTAAACCTATAGCCTAAACTCAAATCCTTAAACCTTAACCTATAACCTAACCTAAACCTATACTTATAACCTAAAACTATTCCCAAATTCCAAAACCTATTACCTAAACCTGACCTTTCCCTAAATCTATAACCTGAACTCAATTCCCTAAAGCTAAACCTACACTTAATCCTAATCTCAACTCCCTAACCTAAACCTAAACCTAAACTTGAAAACCCAAACTTAAACCTAATTCCGAACCTGAACCCAATTTCCTAAACCTAAACCATAACCCATTCTCAAATCCAAAAACCTATAACCTAAACCTAAACCAAAACCAAAACTTATAACATAAACCTGAACCCAATCCCGAACCTAAACCCGATTTCCTAAACCTAAACCATAACCCATTCTCAATTCCCTAAAGCTATAACCTATAACCTAAACCTAAACCTAACCTAAACTTATAACCTTTCCTTAAACCTTTAACTTAAACCTAAACTTAAAACCTAAATGTATTCTCAAATCCTTAAACCCAAACCTACACCTAATCCTAATCTCAACTCCCTAACCTAAACCTAAACTTGAAAACCCAAACCTAAACCCAATCCCAATCCCGAACCCGATTTCCTAAACCTAAACCTTAACCTATAATCAAGTTCCCAAAAGCTATAACCTATAACCTAAACCTAAACCTTAACTAAACCTAAACCAAAACCTATAACCTAAACCTTAACCTATAACCTAAACTTAATTATAACCTATAGCCTAACCTTAACCTAAACCTATAACCTAAACCTAAACCAAAACCTAAACCTATAATCATATGGTGAGACCATTTCTTTTGTGTCAATTTCATTCCTCTTTGAGTTTTTTTTAAAATTCATTAAGAAAAAAAAATGGTTATACGTGATGTACTTCTTTCACTGTCTTTCTTTTCCCCAATGGGCATTCTAATTTATGAATGACATGACTGTTTGTAGGATGATGGAATATACAAAGCTGTTGAAATTTCAGGGTGAAGTCGAGCACATTTCTCTAATGAAGCCAAAGATTTGTATTTTCAGCATTATTGTAATTGTAACTGTAATTGATTGAATGAAGGATTGTAATTGTAATTGATTGAATGAAAGATTGTAATTGAATGAATGAATGATGTAATTGAATGAATGAAGGATTGTAATTGAATGAATGAATGATTGTACAGGTGGTAATTGAATGAACAGGTGGTAATTGAATGAACAAATGATTTAATTTTTTAATGTACAAAATAGCTACGGATATTGACCGTAGCCACTAGTCGAATAGGTGTAGCCTTTTTAATTTTGGCATATTGCTACGGACTTTCAGTTACAAATAATATCCGTAGCTGTTTGAAGTTTTTGCTACAGATATAATTGCTACGGATTATATCTGTAACTATTTAACATATAGCTACGGATTAAATCCGTAGCCACTAATCAGACAGGTGTAGCCTTTTAAATTTTGGCCTATTGCTACGGACTTTCAGCTACAAATAATATCCGTAGCTATTTTAAGTTTTTGCTACAGATATAATTGCTACGGATTATATCTGTAACTATTGAACCTATAGTTACGGATTAAATCCGTAGCCATAGGTTCCAGACCTATTGTTATGGCACCTACGACGACGGTCGTGTTACGGACTATCTACGGACTAAATCCGTAGCCATAGGTCTATTGCTATGGATTTTATCCGTAGCTTTTGTCCCTTTTTTTGGTAGTGGTAATCTTATTCATACAGCAGTTTGGGAAGCTAAGGCACCTCCCTTTATATCATTTACCCAAACAATGATCCATCTAGGGTTGTTAATCCTAGTTACTCACATACGATGGCAGTTTCAGGTCGCTATGAAGAGGTTCGTCACCTCAGCGCAGGCTTGGTTTATACTTGAAGTTACTACAAAAAGGCTTTTCACCTTAACGTAGTCCTAGTATACACTCGAGGTTACTACGAGAGACTCGTCACCTGATCGTAGGCCGACAGCTCGAATACAGTGTCTCATACCACCATATTCGGCTCATGAGTTTGGTTTGCTCACTGGACACTACAGGGAGGCTTGTCACCCCAGCGTAGGTCGACAGCTCGAACACTGTGTCCCATACCACCATGCCCGGCTTATGAGTCTTAGTGGATCGTGGTACCAAGGTTAAATGGGCTTTTCATTGGTAATGTGGTACCTTAGATTCAAGCAGTAACGACCATACATGGTGAACATACATTAGGCCAATTGGGTTGCTTGACAAGCTCGACTAATACGAGCGTATATTGAATTAATCAAGATGGAGTGCGTAAGCATTCCGCGTGGCCTAACCACCGTCGACAACCAGCGTACGACTCGAATTCCTCGAACATATCTTATGTGGCGAAACAACCTCAATCACTAACTCGTAGAACATTACGATTGCCTGGATTATACAGTAGTCCCAATCATACTCAAACGCAATAGGCATTCATGTGTGATAATTTAAAACAGCATTTGACAAATAATTCAAATATAAATCTTATTTGAGCATTTTAACAAACACATAACATATATATTGTCATACATAGGCATTCATCCATATATCACGTAATAGTAAGATAAGTTACATGAAGGAAACTGTAACTATAGATAAGGTGATTGAGAATCATATCTCAACACTCTAATTAAATACATTTCAATGAGCATTATCTCATTCAGGCATTTTATCAAACACTTAGACTACACATATCAACAAATAGGTAATAAATTAGTTATAACGTATATTAAAGCAAATCCTTTCACAAGGGAGTTGTCACACGTACAACGATCATGTATTCATAAACAATAATCATGGCAAGCACAAATCATAATTCCATACTCATACAAACTTTTAAACAAACACATGGAATGCATTATTTTTCACATAGTTCATATATATGTGTAATATATGGAAGACATTGTATCTTAGCACATATGATAGCAATCAAGTCAGTCATAAATCATTAATTGACATTGAAAGCCTTGAAAACCATAACCTAAATGTTTATATTCTGCACCTTTTGTTGGTAAACTAGAATCGAACTCAGTTTGAACACTATGCCTTCGTCTACGACATAACGGCTACCTGAATCACGAAATAGGTTAGCTATTTCGTCGATTTTACTACTTGGATACCTAAAACAGATTAGGGTTAGGATTTTTTACCCAAAAATGGAATCAAAATCACCGGTATAGCGATATGGGTAGGCTAATTCGACACATGGAATGGTGGGAATGAATCCCAGCAACTCTCTCTCACTTTCTCTCACTTCTCCTCACTTTTTCATTCTCCTTTCTCTCTTCTCTCTCCTAGGGTCTAGGGAATTCATATGGAATGAGAGAGGGGTGAGTTAAGGCCCTTATATAGGCCCAAAACTGATGTAAATAGCCCCAGGGCCATGGTATACTTAGGTTATTGCTAAAGAGTGGTTGTTTCGGTCCAACGGGGCTCATCTGGAGGCCCATTTCTTGCATACGGTCTGGAGAAAGTTCCCTGACAATAGATTTATGTCAGGCTAAAGTTTTGGTCCGATCGGATTTGTGGATCGACTGTGGAGGACCAGTTTCAGTTCAACGGGCATCACCACTTGATCAGGGCCACAAATACATCAACCTGTGTTGGAAAATTTTCCTGATTCGAGGGTATAGTTGGGTCAGGATCTGACAGTCCGAAACCTTAAATTTAGCCTACAAGCGAACGACCCAATTCACTTAAGTTTGAGTCTATTTTCTAAAGATATTCGTGTTTCTCACACACTTCGCTCCAGGCTCAAGTTGTACGTTTCTGGATACTATTTGGACTTGATTTCCGAGATGGTTGTCAAGCCCAGTAAGACGGTCATAACCTTATAGTTTCGCGGTAATCGAACTTTTGACGTGTAATCCAGGTCCGATACGGAGTTTAAAGATGCTCCTGAGAGCAACTGGGTTTTGAGATTAATCTTAGGTTTTCAAGTAATGTAGAGTTAGTGATTCTACTGGTTTTGAGTCTTGCAATTTATATATCAAGTGATTCGAGCTAATCTACTAATTAATTTAGTTTAGTACTTAATTACTCTTTGTCTAATTTCTAAAGGATTCAGTCCTTAGTGATTTCTGCCTGAGATGGTACTCGGGTCTTGTACAAATTTTTCCGTGACGTTACATAAACCGATCGTATCCTTGCATAGATCATCACTTAGGGCAACTATTTTATGCCATGGATCAACCCGTACACCTCCAAGTGGACCCCAATAGTAAAAAACAACCTCTTATAGGGCTAATATATCAAATGTTGGCCAAATGCACCACTTCTAACATTATAAAAGGTCCTCATTTGCGCACTCCAATTCCCCATACGAATTTTATGCCATAGCTTAGGTGAGAGAGAAGAGACAGAGAGAGAGAGAGAAGAGAGAGTGAGTGAGTATGATCTTGGTGTTTGTAGGGTTACTATTCATTCAATCAAACCCTTGGCTACTATTAAACCTCCATTGAATCCACCCTTACTGAGAATCGAAGGTAAGAATTATACCTTACCCTTCAATTAAGCAATCTATTAATGATGTTTTATTAATCTTAGTTTAGGATTTAGAGTTTTTCCCTAATAACCTTAGTCCTAAGTGCGATTAAATCACATAACCCCCTCTAAGGTGTAGACCATCCTTCTACGTTTCATTTTATCAACCCTTGATAGTACTAGATAATAATTTTTTTTGTTGATTATAAGATGTCATATGCTATTTATGTTTGAATTATTTTATTATTGTAATTATAATTCCACTTATTGATGGTAGCTAACATGTTTAATGAAATTCTTCAACAAGATGAAACTCTTACTGTTAGAACTCTCTCTATTGTAATTATAATTCTACATATTAATTGTATGTAAATTGATATGTGATATTGATATACGTTAGATTGTATAGATATACATTGAATTGTACTGATTCATACATATGTTTGGTTAATGCACCTTATTGTAATATTAAGTTATTTCATGATTATGTTTATGTAATTGATAATTTGCTTTTGTAGTTATATGAATTGAACCATGCAAAATGTTCAGTAAGTGGATGGCCCACTTTGGGTTGCTTATCCGGACTTATATAGTCGACTGAGGTTGAACACGGACAACCGACAGTAGTTATAAGGGATTTTTCACACCCAATACCAGTTTTTTCTGGGGTCCCCCGTTGTCAATCAGATCAGTCCAATGCATGGTCCGATCATTCTTATGTTTGGTGGTTGTATAATATTCAAATGAATCTAGGATACCACTATTACTATTGAATTAAGTCTATTCATAACCATTTGTTCGTTACGATCCGACAAAGACTCATGAGCCAAACATGATATTATGGGACACCGTGTCCAAATTGTTGGCCTACGCTGAGGTGACATGCCTGCCACATAGGTAAAACATTGGGTGACAAGACTCCCCGTAGTGACACCAATGAATGTCGCTATCTCACCATGTTGTTAATGGTTTGGGTGGTGTGTCTTCTCCATATTTAGGATTTAGGTGACAACCTTCACCCTAGTTGTGGTTGTCCTTGGGCGACAAGCCCTAATATTAGCTCGATTGAGTTGTATAAACTATTGGGTGATGAACCCAAATTTGGATAAGGGGACAATGGTGAGGGGTCACTATGTACAACCACGAGTTACGTGAATCCGTTTATTGACTATTGATAGAATTGGGATATCCTAACTTCACCAACCTGTTGTTTAAATTGAAAATAATAACTATTTGGCTAATCATGCATATCATTACATTATTGGGTTGTGTTATGGGCTAACCATTGCGCATATGTTGACGTCCTCGCTAGTAATAGCATTTATGTGGAAAGTTTACAACTATTGTGTTCCCGAGCATTCGTCATACGAAACATTGTTCGGTTGTGTTATGGGCCAACCATTGTACATATCATCATGTCATTCATACATTTAACTAATTAACTTAGGAATTGTTTGCTTTGTAATGCTATCATTGCCTATACTTGATTGTGTTGATAACATGTGTAACTTAGAAAATAGAACCACTGAGTTGGCTACTCACTCCCACATGGGAGGGTGTCTTAAAACACCAACCAAACAATACTATTGATGTAGGTACCATTAAGATTGACACATTAGACGAGACATAGTGGACCATTTTGATGGTGCACCGGACTTCTAGTTATCGGATGGGCAAGCTTAAGTAGAGTGCCTCACTTCTATCCTTTTTGTACATTTTAAGGATCTATATTTTGGAGTCCCCGACTGGATGGATTCCATTAGTTGTTTTGTAGAATGTATAATGTGGCTTGTATAATCCCTATTTGGGCAGACACCACTTTTAAAATTGTACATTTTGAATATTAGCCATGTATTTTTTGTCTTAGTTATCTCTACTTAACTTTTAATTACGCTAATTTAAAGCTACTTTAATTGCTGATCATGGGTGAATGTTAATAGGACCACGCGAGCTCGTAGGAACTCACCCACATGTATTTTTGCTAGGTTCACACTCGGAAACTCGGGATCAGAGTCTCCATACTCACGTGTCGACTTTCAGGGCATGACATCTTTGAAGGAGAGGGACAAATCGTGGCTTCACTCCTTAAGGCTGAAATCCATTGGGACATGGGCTGAGATGACCTGGGAATTCCTTGAGAAGTTTTTCCCGATTCACAAAACCAACACATTGATGTGAAAATATCATGAACTTCTCCCAAAAGAAGAATGAAACATTTTCAGTATTTAAAGAGAGTCAATAAGCTTTTACTTACCTGTCCACATAATTACTACGAAAAATGGTAGGTCATTAGATTTTTATTTGTTGGATTAAGCTCTAACATGTGCCATTTTGTAGAGATGATGTGCAACAACACGCTCATGAGGAAGGATCCTGAAGATGCTTGGGATTACTTTGATCAACTAGCTAAGAATACTCAATCATGGGATATATCTAATAAAGCTAGTAATACCAAGCCTACACCCCAAAGAGAAATCGAGAATTTATGTCTTAAAAGAAGAAGACAATGTAAATGCAAGGATTGTAGGTCTTACAAGGAAAGTTGAGGCCATGGAGTTATGGAAAGTAGAGGGGGTCCAAACCAATGAGACCGTTGAATGTGCTTATGGTATTTGTGAAAGCAATGCATACTTAACTAAGGATTGTCCTACAATACCAGCATTTCAAGAGGTGTTGCAAGCTTAAGCTTTTGCCATGAATGCTTATTAATGCCCATTCAGTGTCCCAAATTCAGATATGTATAATTCAAATTGGCAAATTCACCCCAACTTTAGTTAGAGAATCGGACCAACCGCTAATGCAAGCACTCCTCCTCAAGGGCCTCCAACCCCTCAAAGTACACCTTATATGCCCTTACAAAAGATGACCCTTGAGGACACTTAATAAGCATTTATGCAAGGACAGACATAAATTAATCAAACAACCATGCAAACCCTGTAAGAGCTCAAACCTCAGTTAAGAGAATTGAATCGTGCCTCGATGTGAGGGAGAATGAGATTTTCCATGCCTAACCACAACTGAACCCCAATGGTCAATATCAGGTGGTCGATTCTAATTCGTCCAACCTGCATGTTGAACATGATAATTCCATCACCACTCTTAGAAGTGATAAAGTGATTGAAAAGGAGATTCCGATAAAGATTGAGAAACCTAAGGAACCCAAAAAATCTAAAAGAAATGATGAACCTAGCAATGCTCAATAAGAGAAATAACCTGAGCTTGGTCACAAAGTAGTGGCCCCGTTTCCCCAAAGCCTACTCTCATCAAAACGACTGGTTGATAGCCAAGATATCTTGGAGGTTTTCCAACAAGTCAAAATCAACATTTCCCTATTGGATGACATAAAAAAAAAATTTCGTCGTATGCCAAAATTTTAAAGGATCTTTGTACAATAAAGTGAAAGTTGAATATATAAAAGAAAGCCTTCTTGACAGAACATGTGAGTACAATCATCAAACGAAACACTCCCCCAAAAATACAAGGGATCTTAGAAGTCCTACCATCTCCTGCATAATAGATAACTTTCAAATTGAATAAGCACTTCTCGAAATAGGGGTGAGTGTCAATCTTACTCATAATCTAATCCCTTCACTTCCATGGTCATCAACTAATTGATTATATCCCATGCCAATCAGAAGTTGGCCATTAGATCTAGACCATCAAGTTATCATCAAGTGTAATCGAAGTAGTTTTAACAGCTAAAACAGTACTTCAACAATTAAACACTTTTAAAAAGATGATTAAAACAATTGGAGTGTTGGATCCAGCGAAAAAATTATTTGATGAGTCCTTAATCTATCTAGATAAAATCTATAAACATGTTTCTAAGCAAACCAATGGATTCCTTACTAGACCATTCAAGAACTAATATCTTCTAATGGAAGTACCCAGCTAAGTCCATTTTATTGGCCTCCTTCATGGACCTTGTAGGAAGAGAAAAAGCTGATTAATCAAGATCATAACCCTTACACGTCCTCAAGTTTAAGGATTAAAAAAGTTTCATGCACTGCTAAGTCATTATCTCACGATCATAGTCTAGGCTAATGAGCCCCTAGACTATTGACTTGGTCTTAATCCATTAATGTGAGTGACCAAAGGTCCAAACCTGGATCCTCTGTTCATGACACACTCACACTCCTATACAGGATAGGGGCAAGGTATAAACTGACACCAAGTCATCTCCTGATGATGGAGACTGTCCATCCTGACCCAAGTCGGTCCCGCAACATAAGCTGACCATATATTTCATGAACCGATGTCCACAGGTATGTTTCATGCACCTGTGGCGATCATGGTCTAATAGAGTGCTAAGATCCATGGACCATAACTCTCCTAGGGTAATAACCGTCACGCCAATCTCATGTTCTCAAGGACTACCAAAGGAATCACTCCTCAACAAACCTATAATATAGATTCAAAGTAACAATATACACTGATGATCAATAGGCTATCCACCAAGGACTCATGGTCATCATGATTTATAGTTAAAATCACCCTAATCACATCCACACAGTTAATGGATTAGAGCTCACATTGGTTTTCCAAGGCATTAGCTCCAACATATAAGCGTATTATTTTGCCCACAAAACCCTTTTGTCGGAAGTTCTTACACTCAGAAACTAGGTGGGGAGCCCATCATGATGTTTTCAGAAACCCACCCCGTCTATCCAATTTTCATATCATATTAGGACATTAGCTTAAAAATGAGACAGATCCAAAAGTCTAGCAGGTTGTATGATAGGAAAAAGTGGGTAAGGAAATGCCTATAGTTGAAACCTCCATGGGGTCAACCAAGGTGTCTATATGTCATCCAAATTGTTCATAAGATCATTCCTATTTAGATGAATTGAAAAAAATAAAATAAAAATTCTCATTATTTCTTGTTGTGTGGCAAACTTTGATTTTAGATTTACCTCATTTTTAGGCTCATGTCCTAACATGATCTGGCAAAACGGATGGACATAAAGGATTTCTCACAAACATCATTGTGGCCCCACCTAGCTTCTTAGTGCAGGAACTTCCTATGAAAGTGCTTCTCGGGCAATACGTGTCACAACACGAAGGAGGTACTAGGGAAGCGAATTGCATATTGAGTTAATACATTACGAGTAATCTTCATGGGGCCCATCATGATGTATGTGTCTTATCCACATGATCCATTCATTTTACCAGCTCAATTTAAGTGATTAGCCCAATTGAAGTATATCTAAAGTTCAGGTAGACACACTATAGGAAACATTGTGAATTGATCACCTACATTTGAAAACTTTTTGAGGGCCACATAAGTTTTGAATCAAGCTGATATTTTTGTTTTCCCTTCATCCATGTCTATGTGATCTTAAGAATAGGTTGGATGACAAATGAACATTAATATGGACCCTAAGAAGGTTTCAGTCGTGGACATCATTATCCTCATTATTTCCTTGTGATGTGGTCCACTTGAGCTTTGGATATGCTTCAATTTTGGGCTCATGTCCTAAAATGAGCTAATAAAATGGATAGATGGCGTGGATAAGACACATGCATGACTGTGGGCCTGCACAAAGTTTACTTATAGGGCATGTTTGGAACATGGGATTAGGTGGTATGGAATTGCATTTGGTCTGATGTAAATTCCATCCAACATTTGGAAATGACGGAAAGGATTGGATCATCTAAGTATCATATCACCGGGTCCCCACAAGAGATACAACATGGATGAAGGGAAAAAATATAATCTTGATCTAAAACTTCAATGGCCTCGAGAATTTTTCAATGGTAGACATTCAATTCACACCATTTCCTGTGGTGTAGTCCATTTGAGCTTTGAATATACTTCATTTTTGGGCTCAAGCCCTAAACTTATCTTATAAAATGGATGGATTGAGTGGATAAAATACATAAATCATGGTGAACCTCACAAAGTTTACTCAGTACGCAATCCACTTCCATCCAAAATCAATCCTGAAGTCCAAGCCCAGGCCCATTAACCATTAGGGCCATAATAAAGCAGAAGTAAGTGGACCAAAGGGGAAATATCACCCCACACGGGGGCCTGCAAAAATGGGATCCATCCATGTGGCCGTCGGTGCATGGATTCTTGTGATTTTTTATTGTAAGTTAGGTGAGGGGATGTCAAAGCAAGCCCCACCTTGGGAACACCACTCAGGGTGAAATGACCACTCTACCCCCACTTTTGGCCAAAAATACATCCTTCGCCACCTGATCCAACATCCACATTGCACCACTTGGCATATCTATTCCAACATCTAATTCTAGCCTTTAAAATCCTCTTTAACCCCTAAACTTTCCAGAAATCACCAAATATCATCATTAGCACCTATGAATACCCTATTTATTGTAACGTGCTGGAAAAATCCGTACAAAGACCCGAGTACCACCTTAGGCAGAAATCACTAAGTACCGAATCCTTTAAAAATTAAACAAAAATTAATTAAGTATTAAACTGAATTGATCAGCAAATTAGCTCGAATCACTTTCTATACGAACTGCAAGACCCGAAACCGGTAAAATCGCTAGTTCTACATTACCTAAAAATGTAGGATCAATCTCAAAACCCAGTTGCTCTCGGGAGCATATTGAAACTCCGTATCAGACCTGGACTGTGCGTCGAAAGTCCGTTTGACGCGAAACTATACGGTTATGACCGCCTTACTGGGTTTGACAACCATCTCAGGAATCAAGTCCAAATGGTAACAAAAAATGCACAACTTGAGTCCGGAGTGAAGTGTGTGAGAAACGCAAATATCTTTAGGAAATAGACTCAAACTTAAGTGAATTGGGCCGTTTGCTTGCAGGCCAAATTTAAGGTTTCGGACCATCAGATTCTGACCCAACTACACCCTTGGATCAAGAAAATTTCTCTACACATGTTAGTGTACTTGTGGCCCTGATCGAGTGGTGATGACCGTTGAACTGAAACTGGTCCTTTGCAGTCGATCTATAAACTCGATTGAACCGAAACTTTAGCTTGGCGTAGATCCATTACTAGGGAACTTTCTCCGAATTATATGTAGGAAATGAAGCTTTAAATGAGCTCCATTGGCCCGAAACACCCACTCCTTGGCTATACCCTAAGTATACCATGGCCCTGAGGCCATTGACATCAGTTATGCACCTATATAAGGGCCTTAACCTACCCCTCTCTCATCCCATACGAATTTCCAAAACCCTAAGAGAGAGAGAAGAGAGAAAAGAGAAGGAGAAGTGAGGAGAAGTGATAGAGAGTTGTGGTATATTGCTGCGATTCAATCCCGCCACTTCACGTGCCGAATTATCCTACCTGTATCGCTATACCGGCGATTTCGACTCCATTTTTAGGTAAAAAATCCTAACCCTAATCTGTTTTAGGTATCCAAATAGGTTAATCGGTGAAATAGTTAATATGTTTCATGATTTAGGTAGCCGTTGTGCCGTATACGAAGGCGTAATGTTCGAACTGAGTTCGATACGAGTTTACCGACGGAAGGTGCGGACTATAAACGTTTAGGTTATGGTTTTCAAGGCTTTCAATATCAGTTAATGATTTATGACTGACTTGATTGCTATCACATATGCTTAGATGTGATGTTTTTCGGGTATTACATATATATATATATATGAACTATGTTGAAATTAATGCATTCCATGTGTTTATTGAAATGTTTATATGAATATGGAATTATGATTTGTGTTTGGCATGATTGTTGTTTGAGAATACATGACTGTTGTACATGTGGCAACTCCCTTGTGAAAGAATTTGCTATAATATACGTTATAACTAATTTATTACATGTATGTATTATGTGTAGTCTAAGTGTTTGATAAAATGCCTGAATGAGAAAATGCTTGTTGAAATGTATTTAATGAGGGTGGTGAGATAAGATTCTCAATTACCTTATCTATAGCTACAGTTTCCTTTATGTAATCTCTGTTATTACCATGTGATTTATGGATGAAATGCCTATGTATATTAATATGTGCACTATGTGTTTGTTGAAAGGCTCAAATGAGATTTATGTTTAAATTAGTTGTCACATGTTGTTTGGACTATCACATATGAATGCCTATTATGTTTGAATACGATTGGGACTAATACGTAGTCCGGGCAATCTGTAATGGTTTACGATCGGTGGCTGAACTAGTTTCGCCATGACGAATACGTTCGATGAATCCGAGCTGTACGGTGATTATCGACAGTGGTTAGGCCACGTGGAGTGCTTACGCGCTCTATGTGGATTAATTCAACTTACGCTCGTACCAGTCGAGCTTGTCAAGTAACCCAATTGGCCTAATGTATGTTCACCATGTATGGATGCTATTGTTTGAATCTAAGGCACCGCTTACCATTGCAAAACCCGTTTAACCTTGGTACCATGATCCGCTAAGACTCATGAGCCGAGCATGATGGTATGAGACATTGTGGTCGAGCTGTCGGCCTACGCTGGGGTGACGAGCCTCCCCGTAGTGTCCAGTGAGCAAACTAAACTCGTGAGCCAAATACGGTGGTATGAGACACTGTATTCGAGCTGTCGGCCTACGCTAAGGTGACAAGCCTTTTTCGTAGTGACCTCGAGTATAAAATAGGCCTACGACCATGTGACGAGCCCCTCGTAGTGACCTCGAGTGTGAATTAAGCCTATGCTGAGGTGACGAGCCTCCCATAGCTACCTATAGTATAAACTCGCGAACTTGCATATCATATGTGATTAACTAGGATTGACGACCCTAGATGAATCATTGTTTGGGTAAATGATATAAAGGGAGGTACCTTAGCTTCCTGAATCTGTTGTATGAATAGGTCTAATTAAGAACTTGGCTAACATGACCATGCACCGCATTGCATGTGCCTTTGGCGTGGGTGTTGAGCATAGTGGGAGTTTAGCATGCGCGACCGTGAGATGATGTCGAAGAAGGAGTGCAGGCGAGGGCATGCATCATTAATACATATTACCCTTGCATTAATCAGAGTACTTGGGAATGCTTGTTGTATTGCTTTATCATTACTGCTTGACTTAATTGATAACATGTTAACCTTTGCGTTATAGCTCCACTGAGTTGATCACTCACTCCCACTCTGGGACAGTGTTTTAAAACACCAACCAGACTTTGTTGTAGTTTCAGATGATAGCGAGGCTTACGAGTTGGAGCCGGCCTTCTTCGACGACGAGGAGTTCTCCTACATGTAACTCCATGGTGGGTCTATGTAGACTTGGAGTTTCGTCACCGGGGTTACAGGGATATGGATTAGATGATATTATACTTCATCATTTTGTATATTTTAGAATCAGACATGTAATTATTTAACCTAGTAACATGTTCACACTCTGGAGACTTACAACAACTTATATGTTTTATATACGTATCACAGTCTTCCACTTGCGTAATCTAATTGTCTCTAAAGTATGATATGCTGATTTAGTATAATCTCATTCATGTTTAATGTACTAATATGGACAGTATTTAATCATCATTATCTATGTTACATAAGTGATGCATTGGAACTCGGGAGTTGAGCATCTGCTCGACCCCTGATTTTCAGGGCGTTACATTTATCTCGCATCTCTCATCACTCACCATCATCAAGAGAGGCTTAAGGAAGAAAAGAGTGAGATGAGGAGAGTGGGATCTAGCCCATCCATTCACCAATGAGAGAAATGAGTGTAAGGAGAGGGGTTTTTAACCCAAGTCACCCTGACTAAGCCTATCCCTTAGTTGCCTAAGTCATCCGAAAGACTCATCCAGCCCACTCAAATCAACCCTTGTAGTAACCCATCCACCCACTCTCCCAACTCTGATCAACTTCATCCACATTAGTATTAGTATCGTGCATCATCATCTCTACCTCAACCTACCTGCTTGTCTAGTCGGTTTAAGTATATGCTCTGTGGCTTGCCAGTATACCGGATCTTGCCCATCAAAAACTCAGATAAATTAGGTTTTTGATCGCTTCTCCAAGTGGGTGAGTTCAAGTAGAGAAGCTTGAACCGGTCCATTAATTGAAGTAGGCATTGCATTGCCACATTGTATTCCACACACATGCATCATTTATGTGTAAGAACTAACTCAATCCCTGATATTTTATCTTTTCCTGTGAAGTAGAGACTGTATGCTTATATAGGCAGAGAGGGTGCCTAACACCTTCTCTCTTTGTCACCGTGGTCTTTTACCTAGAATTTTCGATTATAGATCAGGAGTTATTTTAATAAAGGGAATCCTCCAATTCCATCTTAAGGTTTTTACAAGGTTTAACTAATTATAGAAATGTGTAATTAACTAGTAGCGACTCCACGTCAAATATATGATATCCCAAGCCACAAATATACTCAGGAAAGTCCGAAAAGGCACCACAAATATACTCACAAAAGCCCGAAAAGACCTTCATGGTGGCCCCAGGAAGGTTTAATTTCATTGGTGGGCCTTCCCATCTCCATTGTTTCTAAGGTATGGCTCACCTGTGTTCTGGATCTGCCTAAGCTTCCGATTATAGGGACCTAGATTGGGTACTACTCCCAGTCTTTAGCTAGGAATGGATAGGGCCTCTCAGGGTCACCATGATGTATGGGTTTGATCCACACCATCCGTCCATTTTCCATCATTTTAGGGTATAAGCCTAAAATGGGGCAAATCTAAGACTCAAGTGGACCACACCATAGGACGTAGGTGTGATAGTGACACCTACGGTTGAAATCTTCCAAAGGCCCACCAAGATGCTTAATTGCCATCCAACCTATCGATAAGGTCACATAGACTTGGAAGAAGGGAAAACACAAATATTAGCTTGGTCCATGACTTCTGTGACCCCCAAGAAGTTTTCAATGGTATGTGTTTAATCTCCACTGTGTGGTCCACCTGAGCCTTGGATCTACCTCATTTTTGGGATCAGACTCTAAAATAATATGGAAAAATGGATGAACGGAGTGGATAAAACAACGCATCACGGTGGCTCCTCACAGACCTTGTCCTTTCCTAGTTAGGGAAGGCCTGGGTAGTACCTAATCCGCGTCCATCTAGAACTCCCTTTCATCCCCTTCTTGGATGGGCACGGATTGGATACTAACAAGGTTAGTAGCCAAATCACTACTGAAGTGACGTCACCAAGCTCTGTGGACCCCACCATAATGCATGTGTTGTATCCATACCGTCCAACCATTTGTAAAGATTGTTTTATGGCATTACAAAGAGAATGAGATTGATCTAAATTTCAAGTGAACCCACCACAGAAAACTATGGGAGCCGTCACACTAACTGTTGAAACATTTATAGGGCCCACAGTGATGTATTTTTGATATCCATACTATTCATAAGTTAACATCGAGATAGATGAAGTGAAATCAAAAATATCAACTTCATCAGAAACTACTATGGCCCCTAAGAAGTTTTGAATGGTGGATGTCACTGTCCCCACTATTTTCTATGGTGGGGTCCACTTGAACTTTAGATCTATCTTGTTCTCTTTGTAATGCCATAAAACGATTTCTAAAAATGGTTGGACGGTATGGATACAACACATGCATCATGGTGGGGTCCACAAAGCTTGGTGACGTCACTTGTGATTTAGCTACTGACCTTATCAGTATCCAACTCGCGCCCTTCTTCGACAAGAAAGTCACTCCTTTACTTCGGAAGTGGATTGGCTAGTGTACCCTACACCAACTGTCTAGCTGCTGGATTTATGTCAACAAGCTCTCTGGGTCAAATTATGAGATATGTGTTAAATCCAAACCGTCCATCAATTTGGTGAGCTTGTCTTAAGGATTGAACTGAAAAATAAGACATATCTAAAGATCAATTGGACCACACTACCAAAAACAGTGGGGGATTGAACGTCTACCATTAAAACCCTTTTGGGGGTCACAGAAGTTTCGAATGATCAATACGAAATTTGTTTTTCCTCTTCATCCATGTATTTTTAACCTTATTAACAAATTGGATGGAAAATAAATGATATGGTGGGCCTTACAAAATTTTTAACGGTGAAAATCATTATCCTCGCTGCTATTTTTGGTGTGGTCCTGTAACGCCCTGAAATTCGGGGGTCGAGCATAACTCAGCTCCCGAGTTCCAAAACATCACTTATGCAACATATTTAATGATGAATGTATGTTGACTGTATTAGTGCATAAAACATGGAATAGATTAAGCCAAAACACAGATATGATTCAGGGACAAGTGAATAAAGCAAGCGGAAGACTTATAGTAAAATGTGTACAAGTGTAAATCCCTGAATTACATATACAACCAGATCGTGTAAAAGTGTTATTTAACAAAATTATAAGTATCAAATTACATCATTTCAGTTCCCAAAATATAATCCCAGAGATCCCGCACAACAGACCAAGGCTCGCTAGAACCCGTCTGAAAACTGCATATAGGAGAAGGCAGCCTCGTTGTCATCTAGCTCCCGCTCTGCCTCAGACGTCGCATCCACATCTGCAACATCAGGGCCTAAGAAAGAGTCTGGTGGGTGTGTAACACCGCCTCAGAAACGTGGGAGTGAGTGATCAACTCAGTGGAACAATAAGGCACTAGTTAACATGTTATCAGTTCAATCAAACAGTAATGATAAAGCAGGATAAGTAATTAAATCCTAAGTACTCTTGTTAATGCAAGTATGAATGCAATATGATGCGTGCCCTCACGCGTACACCCTCAGTGTCTTCATCTTACGTTATGCATGACATCGCCTCAAAGTGCGCCACATCTACAAAGCACATGCAAATGCGGTGCATGGATATGATTACCAAGTTGTTATTAGTCCATTTCACACAACAGGATTGGGAAGTTAAGATACCTTCCTCATATCACCATCCAAACAGTGATCCATACTAGGGTCGTCAATCCTAGATATCTCATACGATCATATAGTTGAGGTCGTAGCAAAGGGCCCGTCACCAATCAATGCACGCCTTTCATGCCCTTACTACCACAGATCGGCTCGTCACCTCCTTGCGGTATCCAGGTATGCTCGAGGTCACTACAAAGGGCTCGTCACTAATCAATGTAGGCCGACAGCACGAATATAGTGTCCCATACCACCATAATCGGCTCACGAGTTTAGTTGCTCACTGGTCACTACGGGGAGGCTCGTCACCCCAGCGTAGGCCGACAGCTCGACCACGGTGTCCCATACCACCATGTCCGGCTCATGAGTCTTAGCGGATCAGGTACCATGGTTATTAGGATTTCACTGGTAAGTTCGGTACCCTAGATTCAAGCAGTAGCGTCCATACATGGTTAACATACATCGGACAATCGGGTTACTTGACGAACTCGACTAGCACGAGCGCACGTCGAATTGAGCGACATAGAGTGTGCAAACACTCCGCGTGGCCAAACCACTGCCGACAACTCTAATACGACTCAGGTTCGTCTAATACGTCTTACGTGGCGAAAGCAATCTCAACCACGATTCATAGGGTCAATTACCGATTTCCTGGACTAAGGCATAGTCCCAAACACCTTATACTACTACAGATATTCATATGGAATGTAAAACAGTAATGGATCAATAACTCAAATCATGGTACATACCCATCTGAAGAATATCAACTTAACATAAATGTAAGCATAGGAGATGCTTGAATTTAAATAACTTGGAATGTAACTGCATAAAGGAAAACATGCGCATCCATAGGAGTATTGAGAATCACTTCTCAACGCCCGCAACAAGTGTAATAAGTTACACTAGATCATTCATGCATTTCTACAAACACTTAGCATACATGGAACAACATACATGACGCATGTTGAAATACATGCACTTAGACAATTTCTTTTATCAAGGAGTTGTCATACATGCATCTAGCATACATACATGACAATTAATCATGGCAAACACAAGTGCGTATTTTATACGTATACGGTACTTTATAAATACACATAAAATACACAAATCTCAATATAGCACATGCATATCAGGAAAGCAATGTAAACACAACATTTGGCATGTGAAATCTCATCCATAGCAAGAATAAATCACTAACTGGGATTGAAAGCCTTGAAAACCATAACCTATACACTTAAAGTCCGCACCTTAAGCGAAGAAAGAACCGCCGAGCTGATTTAGACGAGTTGTCTTCGTCAACGGCGCTAGAATACCCTAAAATAAGGATAGAAATGAGATACAACAACACCAAGACTAGTCTAAGCTCTAACACAGGTTAGGGTTAGGTTAACTTACCCCAAAAGAACTCAGAATCGTCAGAAGAAAGATTCAAAGTGAAGGTTCGAAGATGAAGAAGAACAAGGAAGAAATCAAGATGATTCACCAACTTATCTCTCTCACTTTCTCTCTCTTTTCCACTCTCTTTCCAAGCTAGGGTTAGAGAAAATTCGTATGGAAATGAGAGCTAGGGTTTAAGGACTATATATAGGCCTTAAAATGATGGAAATAACCCCAGGGTCAAGGTATACTTAGGTTATAACCAAAGTAAGCCTTTCTCGATCCAACGAAGTACTTCTGGTGGGCCTATAACCACGAAAGGTCGGACTTAAGCTCCTTGACCATGGATCTGGGTCAGGCTGAGTTTTCATACCGACCGGCTCTTCAGATCAGCCGTGGCGGACCACACTCAATTCAACGGTCACGGAATCTCGATCAAGTCCATAAGCACTAGGATATGCCTGGGCCAACTATCCTGATCAAAGGGTGAAATTGGGTCAGAATCCAACGGTCAGAATGCTTAAAATCGTCGCGCAAGCGACACGACTCAGATTTCATAAAAAGCTTATTAAATTCCAACCGTTCTCACACTCTTCACTCCGAGCTCAATCATATCGACCCAGAACATCGGATCAACTTGATTTTCGAGGTGAAGATCAAGCCCAACTCGGTGACCGCAACAGCCTAAGATCATCGCCATCGGACTTTCGACGCGCGGTCCAAGTCCGATCCAGATCTTCCAAAAATTTCCCAGAACAACTGGATTTAGCGATGGATCCCAGATTTCAGAGTAACGTAGCGCTCACTAATCTACACGTTTAGAGCCATGCAGATATAATTTAAAGTGATTGATGCGGATTTCACAAGCAATCGAGTAAAGCGCTAATTACCCCAAAACAACTACTTAAGGAAAGATTAGCACAGAAATTCCAAGGTCGTTACAGGTCCATTTGAACTTTAGATATGATTCATTTTTTTTCTAATGCTTTAAAATCATCCTGAAAAAGAATGAATAGTATGAATATAATAAACACATCATTGAGGAGCCCAGGTAACTTTGATCTCATTTGAACCGTTCGTACAACTCAGAGTTCGAGGCGAGTATGCGCTCATCTTCGCACTACATGCATCCACAACAACTATATAGCTAGTGTGTGGTACACCAGCCAATCCGCTTCCGTCGTGCGAAGACGAGCGCAGATGCGCCTAGAACGCCGAATTGTACAAACAGTTCAAATGAGATCAAAGTTACATAAGGCCCTCAATGATATATTCATTATATCCACACTGTTCATCCATTTTTCAAGATGATTTTAGAGCATTAGAAAAAAATAAATGAATCATATCTAAAGCTCAAATGGACCACACCAAAAATAGCAACGAGGCTAATGATTTCACCGTTAAAAATTTCGTGGGGCCCACCATAACGTTAATTTTCCATCCAATCTCTTTATAAGGTTAAAAATACATCGATGAAGAAAACCAAAATTCATATTAAACAGAAACTTCCGTGACCCCCAAAAGGGTTTCAATGGTAGACGTTTAATCGCTCATTGCTTTTAATAGTGTGGTCCAATTGATCTTTAGATATGTCTTATTTTTCGGCTCAATCCTTAAGATGAGCTTGCCAAATTGATGGACGGTTTGGATTTAACACATCTCATGATTTGACTCACATAGCTTGTTGACGTAGATAGAGTAGTTATGTAGCTGGTGTTGGGTACGCCAGCCAATCGGACGCCGATTGCGTACTACCCAGCCGGTCGCTAGCTTCGAACATGCAGGACGCGGACTTCCTGCGAAAGCCTTTCGCAGGAAGTTCCTGCGTAAGGGTTCTGGGTGGGGCCTACTGTGACGTTTGTGAGAAATCAAATCCGTCCATCTATTTTTTGACCTCATTTTAAGACATGCTACCAAGGAGGATCCAAAACTCAAGTGGGCAATAGGAGATGAAACAGTGGGAAAAGGAATGCCCACCGTTGAAACCTTCCTAGGCTCCACCTTGCTGTTTATATGCCATCTAAACCGTTTATAAGGTCATTTTCACTCAGATAAAGTGAAAACACTGTAAACTTATACCGTTACAAAACTTTTATGTCCATATAAATGTTTCAACGGTGGCCACTAAATCTTCACTATATCCTCTCGTGTGGCTCACTTGAGTTTTGGATCCTCCTCATTTTTGGCCTAACGCCATGAAATGAACTTCGAAAATGGATAGAGGGATTGGATTTCTCACAAATATCTAAGTAGGCCCCACACAGAAACCTTGTGCAGGAACTTCACGCGCCTTTCGCATGAAATCCGCGTCCGAACGTGCAGGTCTGTGGGTGAGCCCACCGTGACGTATCTACATCCAAGCCGGCTAACCCTTTTCTCGTCTTATTTCACGGATGACTCTTGTATTTAATGCAATTGACATTTATTGCTTTATTGATTTTAACGCAGCCAAGCTATTATCTTTGGATCTATCTCATTTTTGTTGAAACACCTTAAAATGACATGAGAAAAGGGATTGACAGTTGCGTCCGCATATTGCGTACTACTCCCACCCGTCCCGAGCTCCGAACGGGCAGTTCTGCGGGCAGGCCTAGGTGATGTATATGTACATCTAAACCGTCTATGTTTTTTCCCGTAATGTTTTAAGGCATTATAAAAAAAATAGGCAGATCCAACGATAAAATGAACCACACTGCAGATGACTATCGCATTTAATGCAACTGGCATTTGATGCTTTGTGCATTTGAATGCAACCAAGCTTATTATTTGACGTGGTCCACTTGAGCGTTAAATATGCCTCACTTTTGTGTTTTTGCTTAAAATATTATGAGAAAAGGGATCGACGGTTTGGATGTACAGATGCATCACGGTGGGCCCACCTACAGACCTGCCCGAGCTAGGGACGGGCGGGGTAGTACGCAATCCGCGTCCGCTGTATAGCTGGTGTGTGGTAGCCAATCAACTTCCTTTTACTTCGCCGGAGGGAAAGGCATATCTGCACAAAAGTACTGGGGATCCAGTGTACACGGAGGCATGGAGTTTTATCTGCCTCGTACGTACATAATACTTGTATATGATCATCTGAACCATCCATTTTCGATCTCCACCGTTTATTGATAACAAATTATAAGTTTCTTCATTGCAATGAAAATTTTCTCTAGCCGTGGCTAACTTTGATTTTTTAAGCGTGGCCCATCACTGCTGGATAGAGGCACGGTGGAAACTACATCAGCTCGCCACAAGTACTAGATCCGGACTGTTCAGCAAGAAAACCCGTTTGCCTGGGTTAAAAGAAGTGATTTTAGGATGCTAAAAATCAACCATGGAGCCAATCAAATTATTAATGGATGGTGAAGATTTTCAGACTCAAGGACACCATTTTTGGGTGCTCACCGACTACACCGATTTAGATACTTCTTTAAGAAAAGAAACAGAAGATAAAAGCAAAAGGCAGAAGCCAGGTTAATGGGCCCGACTGTAATGTGCTTTGCAGCTCGATTATAGGTCCGGATGCAAAGAACATAAAGTCCTGATTCGTAAGTTTCAACATGTGGGGCCCTTGGTTAGCCGATCTCCACCGTCGATCTGAAGGAGACTATAATGGATAGGTGGTTACTTAAAATACTCACTTATTGGAAGATTCTAATCCACCGATTAGTCGTTGCAGATAAATGATCGGGAGAAAGAGCAATGGTCCGAAAGAGTACTCATGTATGCGATGTACAAAGTCATTCTTTCTTGTAAATGCTTTGACCTAATATCCATCGATGGCAATGACCATTGTATCAACGGAATGGATCAGGATGCCTTAAATTCCGTCAATCTTTCAGCGAAGAGAAGTCCTATATTAGCCCTACCGGTGTCTTTTTCAGTCCAACCGAAAATAAGACCTATCTTGGATCCACCGGTGTCATTTTCAGTCCAACCGAAAATAAGTCCTATCTTAGTTCTACAAGTATCTTTTTCAGTCCAACCGAAAGTAAGGGTGGATTCTTAATTTACACGCTGTAAAGATTTGCATGTTTATTATTTTGTCAAAAAGTGCAAGCCGATTTGTTTTGGCAGGATAGAATGGGTTACACAAATTACCACAAATCATGGTATTTAAGTTTAGTTTTGATTAGGGATTGGTTAATACGGATGTTTTCTTTCTAAGGGCAAGGGTTTGCAATGAGAAGGGGTACAAACACTTATAAGGGCCTGCAAAGGAATTTTCTCAAGCTAAAGTTTTTCCAATATGCACATCAAAGAGAGAAATTGGTTTTGTCTGTAATTGAAGAAAGTGAGTGGTATAAACTCTAAGGTTTTAATTTTATTGGATTTTTGTCGCTTTGCTTGTTGTGCCTCGAGATTATATCCTAGTGGTATGAGATAAGAGTTAAAACTCTAACAAAGAGTATCAAAGCATCGGACTTAAGGACTTTGAAAATTCAACGAAGATGTCAAAGTCGAAATTCGATGGGAATAATAATTTATGTTTCTAGCAGCGAAAGGTTAAGTATATTCTAGTATCACAAAGGGTTGAGTAAGGTGTTGTTGGAGACTAAACCGGAGAATATGTTGAATGATAAGTAGAGTGAACTTGGGGAGAAAGCTATAAGCACCATCCGTTTATGTCTATCAGATGAAGTCGTGTACAATATTCTGGATAAGGAATCTTCCCTAAAGATGTGAAAGAAATTAGAAGATTTATACATGGTGAAGTCCCTTACTAATAAGTTGTTTGGAAAGAAATAACTTTTTAGGTTACAGATGAAGGAATGATCCAATCTCTTAGAGCACATGAACCCGTTTACGAAGGTATGTAGCGAGTTGATAAGGCTTGGAGTGATGATTGATGAAGAAGACAAAGCGATGATACTTCTAACATCGCTTCCGACATCATACGACCATCTCATCACTACTCTACTGTATCGGAAGAATATAGTGAAACCGGAAGACATCACCGCGACTCTCATTTCCAATGAGATGAGGAAGAAGTCAAGCGATGACGACTCTCAAGAGAAAAGATTAGATGCTAAAGGGTGTTAGGGACATGGGAGATCCATGGAACGATATCGGTCTGACAGGAAAAAAAAAAGTCTAAATTAAAATCGAAGGCTAAGGACGAATATCTCTATTGTGCATAAAAGGGCACTTCATGAGAGACTGCTAGAAATGATAGGATGACCTAAAAAGTAAGGGTAAAAGTAACACAGGTGAATCGGCTAACGTAGTGGAAGAGAGCTCAAAAGGATACCTCCCCTCTGTCTCTTTAGGTACGAGTCATCTCTCAAATGCATAGATACTTAATTCAAGATGTTCGTATCATATGTGCCCTGATAGGACTTGGTTCGATTCCTACAAGTCATATGATGGCAGAAGTGCTTTAATGGGGAATAAAGCAGCATACAAGGCCATCAGAATAGGGATCATCAAGGTAATGATGTTTGATGGAGTCATATAGATTCCAGGTGATGTTAGGCATGTCCCAGATTTAAAGAAAATTTTGATATCCTTGAAGGTTTTAGATACAAATGGATACACTTTCATCGCATCTGGTAATATAATTAATGTCACCAGAGATGCAATGGTATAAATGAAGTAATATAAGATGGGAAATCTGTAAAGTTGATTAGGAGTACGATTATAGGTGAGGCCGCTACCACTTCACATGTAAAATCCGGTACAGATAACACTAATCTATGGCATATGTGGTTAGGGTATACGAGCAAGAGGGGCATGATGAAACTCCATAAGTGGAAACCATTGATGGGAGTTAAGGCGTGTAGGGTGGATTTCTATGAGCATTGCATCTATGGGAAGCAGTATAAGATAAGGTTAAAAAATGCTACATATATTAACAATGGGGTGCTTAATTATATTCATTCTAATGTCTGAGGGCATGTGGCAGTATTGTCTAAGAGAGGAGCATGATACTTCGTGAGCTTCATAGATGATTACTCGAGGAAGGTTTGAGTCTACTTCTTAAAATACAAGTCTGAGGTATTCACCAAGTTCAAAGAATAAAATATGAAAGTAAGAAGAAAACTAGGAGATAGGTTAAGTATCTCGGGTCAGATAATAGTACGGAACACGGAAAGGCGGGATTCATGAAATTCTGTCACAAGGCATGTATCAACTCCAAGGACCCCATAGCAGAACGGTATGACAAAGAGGATAAACAAAACTCTATTAGAGAGGGCAAGAAGTATACGGTCGCATGTGGGGATGACTAAAAGCTTATGGGCAAAAGTTGTTAACATGGCATGTTATATTGTAAATGGGACACAATTTACAACACTAAACTAAAAGGGCGTAGAGGAAGTTTGGACAAGCAATGATGTTAATTACTCAGGGATAAAGATATTTGGGTGTCCAACATATGTCCACATGCAGAGTGGACAAAGGATGAAGTTGGATCCAAAATTTAGGATGTACATTTTTATTAGGTGTGAGAAAGGTCTTAAAGGCTTGTAACATCCAAGATTATCGCTATTTTGGATTTTTCAAGAACCCTTAAAAATTTTCAATATAATTAACTTATGTTGTCACTTACGAGCCATTAATAGTCGATGTTACCCTATACATGGGTAGTACCAGTAAAAAACTACACAAATTCTATTAATCAATCATAGAAAGTTGACGAATCCGACTAATCACTTAAGCATCGAGTTTAGCCTCATGATTTCTTCACATAAGGCCCAAATCTAACCGACCTATCACTGACTAATCAAGATGACCACAACTAAATTAAAGATCTACCCAAAGCCGAGACAACTAGGAGTCAAATCGTAATTAACAAACTAAAGCGACCCAATTATCTATTTAGCCTACGAACCAACGGTTTAGAATGATTATGACTGAATCACCATTTTTGTTAATTATAAATAGGTCACACTATGAACACAGTTAATCTAAACCCTAATCATTGCGCATAATAAATCTTGATATTTAATTCATTCTATAAATGCCTTGATTACCCAAACGAGCTCTAGATTGCTTGTTAGTTGGTTCCAAAACTATAGAATAATATCTGTCTCACTGGATTTAACGTCCATTGTGGGTGGCGAATAAAGAAAGTGCCTAAAATTGCTCAACTTAGGTCGTAAGCTAAGTGCTTGCAATGCGCGAATCTCCTAGGTTGAAATCTGAAACTTAAGTGAAATAGACCCCCACTCTTTCGCGAAGTTGTGACTTTTCGACCATTAAATCGCAACTAAAATCAAGATACGAGTTAAAGCCTTCTCGTATCCGTATAGTCACAGCTCCGATCGAGCACTGACGACAATTAATCGTGAGTGGGGTCCCCACGGTTGATCAACATATCCGATTACCACTCGATTCTGACAAACTATAAATCCTATAGTAGGGCACCTTTCCTCTAACATAGATAAGGTAGTGGGCTCCCAAAAAGATCCTGTAAATCGAAATCAACCTCCCTCAGGGCAAGTTTAATAGGAAAAGGAGAACCATGGCTATTGTGCACACTTCTGTCACTATAAATAACCACATTTATCACCGTCCTCATTACCACGTGAATTTCAATGTAAGAAAGGGGGAGAGAGAGTGGAGAAGAGAGGGGAAAGTGAGGGCGAGGAGCTAGTGTGGAAGATCCACCCTACGGCCACTAGTCTGCCATGCATCCGCATCATGCTGCATTGCCGGAATCTCGTCAACAACGATTTGAGGATGTCGGTGAGCTAACCCGCGGGACCCTAGCACTAGGAGCAAGCCCAAACCCAATATACCGACCTAAGGTGTAGACCATTACCCCTAGGTTGTCGTTTATTGAATCTCGTGTCATGATTAATTGTGGTCATAAATGGATGAATGCATGCTAACATGTGTATACTCGTATAGCCTATTTACTTTCCATGAATTGTTATCCATGTGTCATGAAGCCTGTATATTTGATTGGTTGCTAGAATAGGTTGAATTTATAAATTTGTTTCTCATGCTTTCTATTACTCACTTGCCTATGCACTCAATTTGCCTTACCTCCCATGAATTGCTATGTTAGAAGTAACACGGCATACATGTTCGATAAAATGCCCAATATAGTATAATTCATGATTTATTGTTTGTATCCTTCCCTGTAGCTGCGTAATTGATTTATTAGTGTCACTGATTGACTAGGACTACTTGGGTAGTTGGGTTGTTTGAAAAATCGCAAACCCACGAGGGCAGTCCTTACCAGGTCAGCCGCCCCAGACTAGACCGATTGACCCAGGGCGAATGTAGACAACTGACAGTAGTCGAACTACACGAGATGCTTGCACCCAATGCCAGTTACTCCGAGGTTCACTCGAGTTAATCGAACTAGCCTACTTGCTAACTAACCATATGTGTCCACAATGTACGATCACGCCTACTTGAATCTGGAGCACCCCATGCCCATGAGAGGCCTACTAATAATTATTAGCAATACAATCCTCAAGTCTCATAAGCCGGGCATGGTGGTATGGGACAGCGTGTCTATGCTATCAGCCTACGCTAGGGTGACAAGCCTCCCCATAGTGACCAATGAGCAATTTAGGAGCTATGAGCCTAGTACATCAAACTGTAATGATGCCTCAACGGCTCCACAATTATTTTTGGGTGACGACCCTTACATCATCTGTGGGCGCCCTCCACCCGTCGATGGGCGGCCTAACCCTATGTATCCGGGCTAAGTCATCCAAGTCTTGAGTGATCAATCGGGCCAGTTAGTTAGGCCAGTGTTAGCCTCACATTGATTGGGGAGTTGTCATCTTAGTGTTAAACCCTAATACAGATAAAGGATCGCAGGCGCAGAGTTTCTAGAGCCACCTTAGGCCTAGCAATTTGGATAAGGCCATTAACTAAATGGAGGTGTTCCATCTTCCCAATTTTTCTAGATGAACAGACTTAATTAATTACTTGGCTAACATGAACATTCATCGAATTAGTTTAGGTTATGGCGACTTAGGAGTTGTGGTCACCTGATGAGGGAGTGTTGGCATCTGTGAATGAGGCATCAGAGTCACTTATGAGGGAGTATTGGATTGTGAGGGCATGCATCATCTCATGATAACGTGCACGTGCATTATTTAGAGTAGTTAGGAACTGGATGTTTTAAGTTGCCTTATCATTACTTGTGATAGTATAATCAATAACATGTGTACCTTAGAGTTAATGGAACCACTAAGTTGATCACTCACTCCCACTTTGGGACGATATTTTAAAACACCAACCGGACACTGTTATAGATGCATGTACCATGAAGTCCGATGCGATGGAGGAGGCGCACACAGACTCGAAGGAGTCCTCGTACTTCCAGTTGCTATAGGACGTCGATGAGATTTTAAAGTCAACACATTTTACATTTTTAGAACTGTAAATTTTTCTTAGTTGTAGTCTCATGCTCTAGATAAATATATTTTACTTGTTAACTGACTTACTTGCATTAAAATTTACGTTTATTCTAGAGTACATCGCATAGTCTATTTTAATTATATAAACTACTCAAATGCCAAGTGAAACGAACTTTAGAATCCTACTTCCACAAAGCATAAGTGGCACCCATGATATCAGGAGTCAAGTATTTACTCGGCCCCCAAAATCCAGAGCATTACAAGGTTATAAGGTTTGGGATGCAAATTCATAAAAGATGATCATTAGTAGAGATGTCATCTTTAATGAGGCATCAATGTTGAAGACTAACAAGGGCATTGCAGGAAAGTCAGAAACACATGGTGAGACAAAAAAATTATCAGTGCATGTAGAGCTAGTTGAGCAGGTTACTAAAGGTGAAATTCAACAAGAACAAGAAACTGACCAAAACAATTACTAGAATACATAGGAGAGTATAACCACGAATATGGAAAAAATGACCATTAGAGTCTCGGTTCGATATGGGTTTGAGGACATGGTTTATTTTGCATATTTCACAAGGAGTGGAGATCCCTCCAACTTTCAAGAGGTTGAGCCTAAAAAAGGATGACGACAAGTAGATATCGGCCATGGCATAGGAGATAAAATCTATATACAACAATCAGACATGAGAGTTGGTGGAACTTCCAAAAGGATGGAGGGCTATAGGGTGTAAGTGGGTGTTCAGGAAAAAGGAAGCATTAATAGAAAAGAATGGTAAAAAATTCAAGGCATGGCTTGTAGTAAAGGGGTACTCACAGAGGGAACGAGTAGATTACAATGAAGATTTCTCTTCAGTACTTCAATTAGGGTGTTACTAGCTATGGTAGTAGAATCCAATTTAGAATTAAAGTAGCTCAATGTGAAGACGACATTCCTTTATGGAAACTTGGAGGAAGTCATTTACATTAGGGAACCTAAAGGATTCTAGGAGCTTTTTAAGGAAGGCCACATATGTAGGGTAAAGAAGTCATTATATGGGTTGAAGTAGCCTCCAAGGTAGTGGTACAAGCAGTTCGATTCCTACATGATGAAAATTAGGTATATCATATGTGAGTATGATTGATGCGTATATTACAGGGTGCTCGCGGACGGGTTTTACATTCTAGTGATGCATTATGTTGATGATATGTTGATTGCTTCAAAGGACAAGAAAGAAATACTTTACTTAAGGCTCTATTACGCAAGAAGTTTAACATGAAGGATCTGGGCTTTACGAATAAAATCTTAGGCATGGAGATTCACAGAGATAGAGTGATTGAAAAGTTGTGGCTGTCTCAAAGGGGATACGTGCAAAAGGTGTTAAAGAGGTTCCACATGTAAGGTCCTAAGCTAGTTAGCACACATCTAGCTGGTCACTTTAAATTGTAAGCTAGGTTGTGTCCAAGTACAAAAGAGGAGATTTTATATATGTCACAGGTGTCATATGCAAGTGCATTGGGGAGTCTCATATATCCAATGGTTTGCACGAGGTCGAATATCTCATAAGTAGTTAGTGTGGTCAACAAATATATGACTAATCCAGAAAAAGAGTATTTGAATGTTGTTAAGTGCATTTAAGGTATCTCAAGGGAATAATCGATACTGGAATCATGTTCAGAGGATATGGAGCTTCAAGTGGAGTTGTAGGCTATGTGGATTCAGATTATGTAGGTAATCTAGACAATATGAGGTCTGTTACGAAATATGTTTTCATATTAGTATGCGGAATGATATGTTAGAGATCTATGCTACAGCCTACGATAACTTTGTCTATAACCGGAGTGGAATACATGGCTGTAATAGAGGCATCAAATGAAGTATTATGGTTTAAAGGTCTAATGGGAAAACTCAGGTTGAAGCAGGAGGCGATTCGGTTGCATCGCGATAGTCAGAGTGTTATACATCTAGCGATGAATCAAGTGTATTATACGATAATCACACACATCAACGTGAGATTCCACAAGATACAAGAACTCATTACTTCAGGAGAAATTTTATTTCATAAGATTGACATGAACGAGAATGCCATGGAGATGTTAATAAAGCTGGTGATGTTCACACCCCAAGTATAGGGTTGTGATGTAGTAATAATCTCGGTAAGACCGAGGTCGAATCCACAAGGACTAAACCTTGTACATAATCTGAAAATAACTCAAACTAGAGATAGGATAAGATGAAATCTAAATCAGGTAAAAGGAAGGGAATAATTGTGAATTTATTTAACTAAAACTTGTGAAATTTGAAGGTAGGAAACTAGGGTGCCAATGATCCACTTGTAAACTCAATTGGACTTGAGTCCCATCTTCATCCAGTTAGAAGATATCACATTAAAAACTAAATCTGAACTTCCTTTGATCCAGTTTTCAATAGCAGATAGGTATGAGAATTAGAATTGATTCAATCACAAAACCATGCCCATGAGACAAAGTAAACAACAGAATTTAGCCAATCCACATCCAATGTAAGGGATATATGAATGTTAGGAAGGATTCCGTCATCCAACCATGCTCAGGAGACAATGGTGACCAACAAGGTTCCCAAATTCACAAACTGTATAATGCTAAGAACATGCTCAAAGCTACCGCAGATCCATTGTAATTTAAGTCACAACAAACCATTAAAAACTGAAAGCATTCCTTAATATTAAACTATAATTAAAGACAATTCAACTTAAACATGAATCAAAGCATAGAAGTCAGCCCATCACACTATAGGCTTCACCTCTTAGCCCTAGCTAAGAGGTTTAGCCAGACATGATCTAACTAAAATCTCTTAAAAACATAAAAGGAAAAGGAAAAAGACTAGAAGAAAGAGGGAGAAAACTCCCTAGCCGGCCATCTCTCTCTTCTCTCCTTTTATAATATTAGGAAGGTTGGTCGGTGCATGGAGAGCTGGAGTTTATGCACAAGTTACGCAGCCAGCTGCGTGCGTAATGACAGATGCAAGAACCTTGCGTTGGCCTATTCTTTTGGAATGGTGGATGCACAATTGCGGGATCTGATCAGTTCCGCGCTCTTGGCTCTGGTTGGTGGTCCCATGAGAGGAGTTTGGATGGCTCGGCTTGTCAGTCCGAACCTAGCCATGGTTGCAGAATGGCCCGGATCATACAGGTTTCTCCGGATGCGCGTGGTGCGTAAAGGGTGCGAATTCTTAATTTTTCAACGTCAGTGGGACCCATTATTGTTCTTATAAGAGAAATCTGACCCGTTCATTGGATTCCTAGCGAAAAACCAGTCGGAAAGGAGTAGTTTTTATCGAGTTTTAGTGTAGTCCACTGTATCAAATCAACTCACTGTCTATCTTGAGTTTTCTGGCGATCCACATGTGTACGTTTGCAAGGGGCCAAAGGGACACCTAGGCGAGGGTCATGCCCCCCCTTTGGACACAATGGATGGTCCAGATCATCCAATGGAATGATAGATGAGGCCCACTATCAAAACCCAATCGGCTCGGGTGCGTCCGGTGGGCGTTTTGCCCGAGAAAGGCACTGTTCAGATGTTTTGTTCAAAAAATAGGTGGGGCCCACTTCTGATGATATTCTCGAAGATCTACTCCGCTCATCATCTTCTTAGTAACTTGTAAGCTCATGAGTCAAAGTATGAAGTGGATTCGAGCTCTAGGTGGGCCACACCATCCACCTGTGATGAAGCAATACCCACCATTGAAGCAAACCTCTCTTCTCACTTATATGCATGCATATGGAGTTCCTTAAATTACAGAATTGCCATCATTCTAGCCACCATCTTTCGAAGTACATTATGTTTGAATGCACCATCCGATTTCCTTGAAATTAAGCAGGTATTCCTCATTTTTCGTGCTCTTTTTATCGGTCAAGTTTGGGCTCTAATCTCTCAAGGATGACTAAGATGCTTTCTTAATAGTTATTGTCTGATCTTACCCATCAGGTCACTTATACACTGATCCAAGGGCTGAATTTTGACCTATACGGTTAATTTATGGTCCTCAGGCCAGATATAAAGTTTCGAGCCGAACGGATGGTGGGAACCCTGTGATCTTGTATTCTGGATGACTTTCAGGCCCGTTTAAACCCAGTCACTTGATCTTCTCAGATCTTTAGGGTGAGAATTCCTCGATCTTGGTCCCCTGGGGTCCGTCTCTTGCCTTGGTGATTTTAGACCGTCAAATCCATGCTTTTAATACCCTTTTCAGTTCAAGCTCTTTAAATTCACCTTGCAACAAAATAAACGACTAAAATAGGACGTTAAACATTATCATGTTCGTAAAATTAGATAATAATTGGGGTCGAATATGCAATATTTCACCCTGAACAGGTGACCACAAAGAAGTTTATGCATTGCTTGGGCTTGATCAATGTCTCCAACCATTGATGATATTGGGCACCCTTACACAAGGGTATAAATGAAGCCACATTCTAGATGGAGAATATAGGAAGTGGTCTACGCTCAAGGTGGAGGTTGCATGAGAGATTTTCAGGATCACTTGGTAAAATGAAAGTTAAGGTGGAAATTATTGTGCAAGATGCCTTGGATTCTGCCAATCTGCTTGTGTAGAGAAGCCCTATATCGATTCGACTAGTGACTTTTTTTGTCCAACCAAAAATAGGAGTGGATTCTCAATTTGCATGCTGTGAAGATTTGCACTTTTTGTTTGACAAAAAAAGTGTGAGTTAGTTTGTTTCGGTTTGACCGAACGACTTATGCAGATTAGCACAAATTATGGTATTTAAATCTATTTTTTATTAGGGCTTGGTTAATGCAAGTGTTTTCTCTCTAAGGACAAGGGTTTGCGAGGTGAGAGAGTTCTAAACACTTGTAAGGGCTTGGAAAATAATTTTTTCAAGAGGCCAGGTATAAGACCCGTATCCTAGCTTGTACCGTTCCGTAGGCCTCCGCGTTCCTTCCGGTAGAATTCCAGCGACCCGTGATATGTTATCGACGTTTGCACGCGATCCTGAGTCGTGTCCCGTATATCAAAGTTGGCTGGACTTGAAACTAGTATCCTTGCGACTGTGTCGTCGCCGCGGTTCTGACGCCCCGTCTCACGCGTCAAGGTGATACCGGGGCCAGAAGATGTGGGACCACGTTCATTCCGAAGAAACACCGCCCGTTGCGAATTTCAAAAGAATCTCTACAACATGTCCCATTAATCAATCAATCAAGTACACACTCTATCTCAAGTACATCACCCATACCCCATGCCACCTCACCCCCCTCACAAGTCAACTCTCTCTCTCCCCACCCATACCTCCTTTACACAAAATTTAACCCAACCCATGCCTTCCTATTCCCATCCCTTACAACAACCATTCCATCCATCCCTTTTCTCTATCATTTCTCTCTCTCTCATTTTTCTCCAAAGCTCCATGAGAGCAATCCAACACCCACCTCCATGAGAGAAAGCTTGGTATGGCCCACCTTCCTACCTCTTATCCACACCATTCAAAGTCCATCTCGACCGTTGAAATGCACCCCTTGGAGCTTTAAATCGCATTGGCAGAAGAAGGAAGAGGATATTAAAGGTGGGTGTTTTCTAGTGTTAATTTGTGTAGCTTTGATGATTTGAGGACCCACATATGGTGGGAGTCATCTTAATGTATGATTAGTATCAAAGAGGGACCCATAGTGGCGGGGTCCCTCCGCTACTCCGATATCTCTCTCTCTCTCTCTCTCTCTCTCTCTCTCTCTCTCTCTCTCCCTCTCTTTCATTTTTCCTTGGTGATGATGATGAGTGGCCCACCTATGACATATGTATTATATCCATACCGTCCGTTTTGGGAAGTATGGACCCCACCTTGATGAATGGATCAGATCCACACCGTCCATAAGTGGGCCACATGAACGTGGGACCATCTCAATGTGGGTGGCTGGTGAGTCACAAGCACATGGGACCCATCATGATATATGTTTTTCATCTGTCCTGGCCAGACAACGCCCGATGGCTTAGACGTTATACCCTGTAATAATATATGTATATATGTATATATATCATATATATTACTTTATAATATAATATAATATTATGTGGTTCCCACATGGGACCCACCATGATGTATGCCTCCATCCACACCGTCCACTGTGTGGGACGGTGTGACCCACTGTGATACGTGTCTTACTGGACGGTGGACACCACCATGATTTATGGGTCTATACACTGTCCAGACAGTGTACGATGGCAACCACCTTGATGTATCTATATCCGCACCGTCCAGCATTTCTGGATGGTGGAGCTGGGCCGTACATGTGGTATCCACACCATTCAGGCCCTGTATGGTGGTACCCACCTGATGCAGTGCTGCATCCAGCACGTGGACCCCACCTACACGTATGTATTACATCTACACCGTCCATTTATCTTTCCAGATCATTTTATGGCCAGCGGCCGTGGGGTCCACATGCCACGTACATGATATCAAGACTGTTTGTCCTACCTGGACGCTAGATGGAAAACATAAATACCAACTTTATTTAGCAGGTGGCCACACGCGTGGACCCACCTGATGAATGTGTTTCGTCCAGCTATCCAGTTGGGACAATGGACCCACCGTGATGTATTATTTTCATCCACACCATCCAGATCATCTGGATGGTGCTAGACCTGTTTAGACGGTGCAGGGCGCTCCACCGTGATGTACGTGTTATATCTACACCGTCCATCTTGATGGACGTCAGCTGTTCTGGGGTCCTGATGTATATGTTGTATACCCACGTAGCTACAGCTGCTGTTTTGACATTAGCAAGGTCTGTGGGGCCCACCACCTATATAGCTGCTGACTGACGCTAGTAAACTCTGTGGGTCTGTACACGGGGTATGTATTTCATCCACCGTCCATTTGGATGGTAGGAACCCCCTTGTTGTATGATCCACGTGGTCCAGCAGGTGGGACCCACGTGATTTATGTATTGTATCCTCACTGTCCAATCCAATAAAGGACAATGGGACACCATCTGATGTATGTGTTTTATCCCAGTCATGATGGACGGTGGACACCACGTGATGTACGGTGGGGCTCACCTTGGTATATGTGTTTTATCTCAGCTGTTCATCATGTGGACTCCATGATGTATGTGTTGTATCCACCGTCCATCTATATGGACCACACCTGATGTGTGAGTTTTATTTGTACCGTCCATTTGCTAGGGACCCCATCTATATTGTTGCTACTTTAATGTCAACAAGTTCCGTGGGTCCCGCATAGTGTATGTGCTTTATTCACACAGTTTATCAAGTGGACCACACCGCAAAAATCAGTGAAGATTGAACATCCACCATTGAAATTCTTTTGGGAGTATAGAAGTTCTGGATCAATATGATATTTGCTTCTTTTTTTTCTTCTTGACTCAGGTCTTTGTGACCTTATGATCTGATAGGATAGAAAATAAATGTGATGGTGGGCCCTGTGAAGTTTTAACCGTAAAAAAAAAAATCATTATCTCCACTGCTAGTTGTGGTATGGTCCAGATGATCCTTCAATATGATGTATATGAGGCCCATGGGCAAGGCCCATTGTGATGTATTCGAGGCCTATGGGCAAGGCCCATCATGATGTATTTTTGGCCCGTGTTCGGGGCCAACCTATTTGTATTTTTGGCCCATGTGATGGGGCCCACCTATTTGTATTTGAAGCCCATATATGAGGTCCGACTTGATGTGCCAAGGCCCGCTATGATTCATTGAGGCCCTCTATTACGGCCCATGTAATGAGGCCCATTATGATGTATAAGAGGCCCATGAGATGCAGTCCATTGCGATGTGAAAGGCCCATGTGATACGGCCCATCTTGATGTATATAAGGCTTATTAGTGCAACCTATGGATGCAGCCCACCTGTTGTGTATACGAGGCCCATTGGTGTGGCCCACTTGATATATGTTGAGGCCCATGGGTCGTAGCCCATTATAATGTATTTGAGGACCATGGGTCATGACCTATGGTGATGTATATTAGGCCCTTGTATTCAGCCCATCGTGATGTGTATTATGCCCACGAGTGAGGCTCATTGTGAAGTATATTTGGCCCTTGTGTGAGGCCATGGGCCCACTATACGCTTGGCTCTATGTGGGCCACTTCTTAGGAGCAATGTTGGTTGAATGTCCACAATGATGGGCGATAATGGTTAAATGTCTACATTGTGACCTTCTCTTAGGCCCTTTATTAGGACAATTACCGATTTCAATTATTGAGGCCGATTATCAAGGCCAATTCCGATTATCGAGGCCGATTGTTGAGGCCAATTCCGATTCCAATTATCGAGGCCGATTTCGATTGTCGATATTATTTTGATTGTCGAGGCCGATTCTGATTCCGATTGTCGAAGCCAATTGTCGAGGCCAATTCCAATTTCAATTGTCGAGGCCAATTCCAATTGTCGAGGCCTATTATGATTATTAAGGCCGATTCCGATTGTCGATACAGATTCCGATTGTTGAGGCTGATTCTGATTTCGATTCCGATTGTTGAGGCCGATTATTGAGGCCGATTCTGATTCCGATTGTCAAGGCCGATTCCGATTATCAATACCGATTCTGATTGTCGAGGCCGATTCCGATTGTTGAGGCCGATTGTATAAGTCGATTGTCGAGGTCAATTATCGAGGCTAATTTCGATTGTTGAGGCCGATTGTCGGGGCCGGATATCGAGGCCGATTCCATGGGCAAGGCCCAATGCGATGTATATGCGGCCTGTATCTAAGGCCCATTATGATGTGCATTTGGCCCATGTTTGAGGCCCAATGTGATGTATATACAGCCCGTATTTGAGGCCCATTGTGATGTGTATTCAGCCCATGGTTAAGGCCTATGTGATGAGGCCCATTGTAATGCATTTGAGGGTCAGGCGATGGAGCCCATTGTGATGTATGTTAGGCCCATGTGAAAGGCCCATCGTGATGTGTATTAAGCTCTTGAGTAGGCCTATGGCGTTGTATATTTGGCTCTTGTATGAGGTCATAGGTCCACTATATGTTAGGCTCTATGTAGGCTATTCCTTGGGGGCAATGTTGGTTAAATGTCCACATTGTTGAGGTCGATTGTCGATGCCGGTTATTGATACCGATTGTTAGTATGTGACAGCATAGCATCATGATACATGCACATATGCATCATCTGCATATTGTTATGATATGTGGTTGACCATTGCATATGTCATTGGGCAGGTTGTTATGAGATTCTCTGATAGGCGGAGGTTATCTCACATAAGCACATGGTATGCACAAGATTAATGCATGACTGGATTGTATGACTTATATATCTTGCATTGTGTTTTGTGATTACTATACGCCTTAGCGACATCAGGGTCATAGCCTCCACAAGCATATCGTGGATGGCTAGATAGGACCCCGAAAATTTGTTATTAGCATCGGGCTGCCATAGATGTCCATGAGTGAAAATCATTAAACCTTCTTGGTACCAGAGGACGCCGCAACGTCGAGACCGAGTTGATATATATGAGAGCACGAGGGCCGTATATCAGTAGGCTGCATCTCTCACTATCTCATAGTCGATTGGGAGGAGGTGTGGCCTTACCCTCCTTAGGGAGTAGGCATAGCTAGGCTGAGTCTGACGAGCTTGAGGAATGGGTCGGCTATCGATGAGTCGGGCCCGATATTGACAGGTAGATAGTAAGGTCTCTTCTACTTACCCAGTTGTACTCTTGATGGGCAGCAAGCTAGTGTAGAGTGTACTAGACCCCGCTGATGATCTCAGAGATGTACAGTACTAATTTGTAGAGTAGGAATTGTATATTCAGCATTATATTCATTTATTTACTATCCACTCGGGCTGGTGGTATGCAACTAATTGTTATGTGAACTTTCGCAATGACCAGGATTTAAGTTGGGGCACGCGACTAGCCTGAGATCAGGAGCTTACCACATTAAGTCTATCTATTTAAATTTAGGTATGGGACTGGTTTGGATATAAGTCCTTCGTGATAGGCCCCATAGCCTGCGATACCACGTACTATCATCCTGACTTCACACTCCAGCTTGGTCATTTCATTCGCATCACATATTGCATTATATCCACAGGCATAGGATATTTTGGGTTGCTGCGTTTCTGCACTTATATGGCCTAGACGAACTTAGCAGGATTTACATATTACATTATATCATCGGCATCTGATATTTGGCTCTCTACGACTCCTCCTTTGCATAGTTGATCTGTATTACATACTCTGATATTGTATGACTCATGGACTTGTCAGTATTTTCGCTTATTCTGATATCATATGATTCATGATCTTGCTAGTATTTTCCACATTGTATGATTACGGTATTATATTGAACACTTGGGACTTACCTTGTGCACACACTTACACCACCCTTTAAGCTTTCTATAAGCTTATGCACGATAGATGCGTGCAGGTGATGTTAGGTCGCAACAGAGTTGAGTTTGGAGCGTGGAGCTGTCTTTTAGAGCTTTGATTTTTGATATATGTATTTCCCTTTCAGCACTATATTCAAATGATTGTATTAGTGGATATGTGATGACGATGTTGCCTTTGTGATTTGGATATACTTGTGGTTATGCTTCTTATAAGACAAATTGATGTTAAAAAATCTCATTATAGGATCCCAAGATCGGAACCTGGTGTATGCACACTAGGAGCTGAGAATGGGGTACTATGGAGGCTGTCGACACTGGATTCAGCGATCGAGAATTTTGTGAGCCCGGTTTCCAAGTTTGGGGTTTGACAACAGGGTTTTTCCTAGGTGCACATCATAAGGAGAAATCAGCTTCATCTATAATTGAAGAAGGTGAGTGGTGTAAATCTAATGTTTTAAATATAGTGGATTTTTGTCACTTTGTATTGTGGTTATTTCCCACAATGATTTTTAAAGTTAAATATCTTGTGTTTGGTGTGATTGCTTTATTAGTTATTGTTTATTTGATTGTTTTATCTTCATTGAATGTGCTTCCACAAAGCGCATGGATTGACGTTGGTGTTAGATTCAAAATTCTAATACCTATGGTTGATTTGGATTTGTTGTAGCTCGGGATTACATCATAGTGGTGTGAGATAAAAGTCGGAACTCCAACACATAAAAATGGTTCCACTTGAAAAAACTATGAATCGATCACTATTCATGATCTGATGCATGAGGGCCTTTTTATAATTCCTCTTCATAGATATGCACTGGTTGTTTGTTTCACTTCCCCCATTGACTAATTGGTTGCTTGCATTGACCTTTTCTTTTGCTCATCCATCTGTTGATCAGAGAGTGAACGATTAGGATCCTCTACTTGGTGGGACACGAGGTACGCTCCTATTGGAAAAAATTTTGAATTAAGAATTTTGGGTACCAAAAAATAAATAAATAATATTTTAATCATGTTGAAGCACGTATTAGATATGTTGTCCTTAAAGTTTGATTCACCCCCTCTCCTCTCAGATCTGAGATCCCTGGCAGGTTATTGGCGAATTGCTTCCAGGATATGGCAAGCCTTATTTGGTCTTGTGTGCAACAATCATGAAGGGACCAACATTAGAAATTGGCTAACGTAGTGATAGTCTCTGGTAGACTCAGTGAGTAATTTGACTCAGAACTCAATGAGTTTGAATACTCAGTCTGTTCCTAACTTGTAAAAAAGGAAGGAGAGCCTTTATTTTTCTTATAGAGGAGATCAATTGGATTTCTAATGTTAGATATGGATATGGGGTCTGATATATATAAATGGGACGAATGGACTATTGCACCTAAGGCTATTAATGTTCAGAACGCTGTAAAATATTTCTAACCATTGGCTTATTAATCCAAATATTTCAGATAGTTAGATCATCGATCTAGATGTTTTAGATCGTTGGATTAATAATCTAACTATTTGGATTACTAAATGGCTTATTCATTTTTGGACCATTGGCATTAACCAGTGTCAATTTCTAGCCATTCTCTACAACGAATGAATCTAACCATTTCATAGAAACAATATAAGCCGGCCCTTTTCTCACACCATGATCGCACCATCTCACAACAATTCGCATTAGGTCATGAGGGAGAGATTATTTAAGACATGATGCACAAGTGCAAAGTGCGCCACTAGCGGGAAACGGATTGGCTACTCCCCCTGGCACTAGCCAATGGCTGGTGGTCGATGCTCTATGGGCACCACCATGATGTATGTGTTTCATCCATGCTGTCCATATATTTTTCTAAATAATTTTATGGTATGAGCCCAAAAATGAGGTATATCCCAATCTCAAGTGGACCACATTATAAGAAACAGTGTTGAATGAACATCAACCATTAAAAACTTTTTGGGGGCCATAAGAGTTTTAAATCAAGCTGATCTTTGTTTTTTCCCTTCATCTAGGTCTTTATGACCTAATCAATAGATTAGATGTCAAATAAATAGTACAATGGGTCTTAGGAGTATTTTAATGGTGGATATCTAATCACTATTGTTTTCCTGTGGTGTGGTCCACCTAAAATTTATATCCCTCTCATTTTTTATATCAAGCCCTAAAATGATATGTAAAAATGGATGAATGGCATGGATGAAACAAATGCATCATGGTGGGGCCCACAGAGCACCGACCATCATCCAACAGGCTGGTGACAGGGGGAGTAGCTAATGTGTTTCCCACACTAGCGCCTCTACAACCTCATAGCCACTCAACCACAATGTCCCACTGCCCACACCCTTGCCAACACCAACGAGCGCACGTGTGTGTGCGTTCCACTGCTTCACAATGGAACATGAAACCTCAAGCTCTCTCCCCCTTTTCCAAGTAAGTAAACAATCTAGAAGAAGGTTTATAAACCATAAAAATATCTCATCTCTAAGCGATGTGGGACAAATGAAAATCTGCATTTTTGCACTTTCAAATTGTTTCGAAGGGAAACAAAATTTTCATTTTGAACTTTGATTTTAAAAAAATCAAAAGCAATTATTTATTTAACCCAATAAGGAAATCTTAAGAATCTCCCACTTGATTAAATCAAAAAATAGAAAATTTTGCCAAATATCATACATAGTTCTTATGTATAAATAAAGATATCCTTTGATTTGAATATACCCTTAGTGTAAGTATTTCAAAGTTCTATTGAAAGTTCTGGTAGCCATCGCCTTGAACCAGTTATCCTTTAATGATAAAATCGGACGTACCACACACATAATTATATTCGTGTTATATGATTTCCTTTATATTACTTGTTCAACACCTTTAATGGTCATATGCTTATGTTATTTCATGAATGATCCAGAGAGAAACTTTAACTCTTATAAGAGGCGACAACATCTCTACCTTCACGTAGATGAAATCCTTCCAATGTCCTCGTTACTATTAAACACTTATCCTTTAAATTAAATTTCATCAAGAGTTTTAAGACTTGGGCATCTATTTCTAATGGCCAACACTTTCATCCTGGATGAGGTTCTAAATAGTTTTTAGTACTGAAACTTTTCACTTATCAGTGACTTGTTCTTAACCATTAAACCCGAACTTAAAGATTTGCTAATATTGGGTTGGATTTTCATTACTGGTGGAACCTTGAGTGAAGATTTTTAACCCCATCCCTCTATATAATGTCCTTGTTACCTCCCTTATTAGAAGTTTAGTAAAAGGATGTAATGCCCCAGATTTCAGGGGCCGAGTAGATGCTCGACTCTCGAATTCCCGAGTGTCACTTATGCCTTGCAAAAACGAATGATTCAGGTTTGTTTGCTTGGTGTATGAGCACTCGAGAAATTAAATGGATCATGCAATGTATACTAAAGTAAACATAACTTAAATTTAAGGTACGACTAATAAAATGCTGCGTATACGTTCGATGTACGGGACCGCGTCTCAGCAAAATACATACAGTCTAAAAAAATACAAGTGTCCCTGCCCTAAGGCCCCATCACTGGCCCTAAGGCAGCCTATAGCAACCCACCCAACAGCTGGAAATACGAGAGCTCCTCCTCTGAGTCTATGGATGCCTTGTCCAGCGCGTCGGACTCTATGATACCTGCATTTAAGATAAAGTCTGGTTGGTGTTTTAAAACATCATCCCAGAGTGGGAGTGAGTGATCAACTCAGTGGTTCCATTAACATCAAGTTACACAAGCTATCAAATCCAAATGCACAATTAATGAAAAGTAATTTAAGCGTATAGTCCCTAATACTTTTGTTAATGCACATGGATGGTATTATGATATAATGCATGCCATCACCATCCAACACTCCCTCAAGCGACTCCATCTATATCTTCGCATATTACCAACACTCCCTCAATGTGACCTCGACTGCCGAGTCTCGGACCTAACTAATGTAATATGATAATGATCATGTTAGTCGAGTGTTTAGTTGTGTCTGTTTGTCCAGTAAAATTGGGAAAACTGAGGTACTCCCACAAAATCAATGCCCTAATCCGATCGTGAGGCCCAGGGCAGCCGTAGCGGCCTCGAGCCTACGATCCTTGATTTGTCTGGGTTCGTCACTCCCAGCTGAACTCATAAGAAAGGCGAGTTTGTAAACTGGGTTGCTCACGGTCACTACAGGGAGGCTCGTCACCCCAGCGTAGGCCGACAGCTCGAGTATAGTGTCCTATACCACCATGCCTAGTTCACGAGACTTCTGGATCGTATCATAGCGGTTGTAAGTGGGTGTTCCATGGGCATGAGGTGTCTCAGGTTCAAACAAGTGTGATCATAAATGGTGGACACACATGGTTGGCCAACTAGTGGACTAATTCGGCTAACTCATGCGAACTACGGCGCAATCAGCACTAGGTGCAAGCATCCCGTGTAGTCCAACCACTGTCAATTCCGTCTTCAGCCTGAATCAGTCGAATTAGCTTAGGGTAGCAGATCCAACGGGGCTGCCCTTATGAATTTTTCTAATTTGTTGGCCAACCCAATTACCAATAAACTAAAATTCTATAGCATGGCATAACCAATTTTATTCAGGAATAGGCAACCAAACTTATCTGTAATTCAGGATATTCTATCTAATATGGGCAAATAATTAGGCATGTGGTGGATTATTCAATCATCGCACAATTTACAACAGCCAGATAATTACGCACATGTATCAAGGGAAAATGTGGAGCATATAAGCATGAAAATTTCAGTAAAAAAATAGTCTATTCTAGCATGCAATCAATGATCAACTATTCTAGAAAAAATTCACAATTCATGGAGGATATTACACCTAAGAATTACTCATTGTTTAGCATACAATTCCAAATTTCACTGCGCAATCATTATTTACGACACAAGTTCGATAGTTGGCATCCTAAAGGTAATGGTCCGCACCTAGGGAAAATCTGATGATTCTCTTGTGCCGCACCTAGGATACCGACTGAGCAGTTGGTGGATTGACGCCCTATGTCAAATAGGTTAGCTCGTAGGGGAGCATGTGACAGCCTGCAAAGCTCAAATTCAAAAGGGGGTTAGAGAATTACATCTCTATCATCGTTGGGCCGCTCTCTACGGTGGGGCGTGGTTGCGGGCTCCGACGGGGGTAGCGATAATAGGGAAATCCCCCAAATCAGCTCCCCAAAGAGCTTTCACCTTCTCTTCTCCCCTCTCCCTCACTCCTTTGCATTTAAAAATTCAGATGGGAGTGAGAGAGAGAAATTTTAGGCCTTAAATAATTTGGATTTTATGTCTAAATGGCCCTTAGGGCCCTTTTCCTAACATGCATGCCCCTAGTAGGCTGGATTTTGGCCCACAGAGCTCCTTTAGGGGGCCCATTGGCTCATCCATGCCATGGGGCAGGCGACCCATCATAGGATGAGCGATCAGTCCAATTTTGGTGGAGATCGGATACCTTGATCGACCACGGGGACCTTACTTGCGATCGATGGCTATCAATGTTCGATCAAGGCCACAGTTATACGGATATGAGCAGAGAAATATCTTTAACTCATATCTTGAGTTTGGTCACGATCTAACGGTCGGACAGCCACAACTTTACAAAAGAGTGGGGGGTTCATTTTACTTAAGTTTCAAGTTTCAGCCTTGGGTATTTGCGCATTTCAAGTACTCGGCATCTGGCCCAAGTTACGCAGTTTAGGTACTATCTTGATTCACCACCCACGATGGACGTTAAGCCTAGTGAGACAGACATTATTTTATAGTTTTGGAACTAGTGGCCCACTAACAAACGGTTTAGAGCTCGTTTGGATAATCAAAGTATTTATGGAATGAATTAGGTATCAAGATTTCTTGTGTGCAATGATTAGGGTTTGGATTAACTATGTTTATAGTGTGGCCCATTCATAATTAGCGAAAATGACAATTCTGTCATGATCACTCTAGACCGTTGGTTCTTAAGCTAAATGAGTAATTGAGTTGATTTGGTTTATTAATTAAGATCCGACCCATAGTTGTCTCAGCTTTAGGTATGTCTTTAATTTAGTTATGGTCATCTTGATTATTCAATGATAGGTCGGCTAGATTTGGGTCCTATGTGAACAAATTATGAGGCTAAACTCGATGCTTAAGTGATTGAGCGGATTTGTTGGCTTCCTATAGTTGATTAATCGAATTTGTACTGTTCTTTATTGGCATCACCTACATATAGGCTCACCTCAAGCATTAAGGGTCAGTAAGTGACGACATAGGCTGGGTATACAAAAAAAGAAATTTAAGGATTTTTGGCAATCTAAAATAGCGAAAATTTAGGACATTACAAAGGAAATCCAAGTTATTACTTGACTTCACATATAAGATCGCAATGATTCCATTTCAAATCAAATGCCTTACATAGTTATGTATCATACTTATGTTCTTGGACTTTCCATTATATGTGTCATTTTAGGCTCTCCCTAAATGCCTTCATTGTCACAATGAAGTAAAATAGTCGGTATAGGCTTCGTACAGAATGCGATTTCTAGTAGAAGATCCCTTAGAAATTCAGTCTCTTTGCTTATCGCAGCTAGGGTTATGAACTCAGATTCCATCATTGAGTGCATTATGTATGTATGTTTCTTAGATCCCCAAGAGAGCCCCAAAAGACAGTTACGGCCCCCAAGTGTAGGGTCATAATGTTGTAATAACTTAGTGAGACCGAGGTCAATCCACATGGACTTGTGGTTAAGAACACAATTACAACCAAACGAAAGGTCTGAGTTTTTAATCCAGCGAATATAAAGGGTTTTAAAACAATAATTAAAAAAGCACTAAGGATCCAGGGATCCACTTATAACAATATCAATGTCTAGTTCATCGATTCACTTCAATAACTCAACTAGAATCGAATTCCAATTCAATCTAATCAGAAGATAATTTTGTTAAACCAATCACAAGCATTCAACAAAATATGAACTTAATTAAACGATTCTCTCATAAAGCACTCAAAAATGAATTGTAGGGAATTCCATTGTCTATTGTGCTTGGAGTCTACAATAAATCATAGGATTTTATAAATTGATTCCTTCTCTAATTTGCCAAACCATTGCAAATTCAAAGCATCCGATGTAACCGGAGTTCAAAATGGATCGAGAAATAAATCATTCAAAGGTTTATAAAGTATAATTCAAATATAATTCAATTAAATAATCATCATGAAATTCAATATATGAATTAACAACTAGAACATGGATATTAACTACAACCTTCCCCCCTTAGGCTTAGCTAAGAGATTAGCTAGACATAGCTAAAATCTCTAAATAAAAATAAGGTAAAACAAACCAGTACCGAGAGATTGAGGAAGAAGATCAACATTGGAGAAGCTCTGTCTTCACTTGCCCTCTCTCTAAAACCCTAGATTTGTGCCTAGGAACATCTAAAACAACCCTTTAAATAGATAAGAGATCCGCACTTCGCACCAACTTAAGAAAATCACGAACTTTCACAGCGACCACTGATTACTTGCCTCTAAGTGCAGAGGTTCATAAGTAATATCCTGTGAATACAGGGTCGATCCCACAGGGAGATGAATTGTAAGAAGGGAAAAAATCAAATGCAAAACAAACTAAGTAATAAAAACTAAACTGATGATTTGATTTTTGAATTTTTGAATGGATGTAATTCAATTGAATAAAAAACACCCGAGCTTCAAAGTTCCACACATAGGTTAATGTTCCAAAATCATGATGACTTGGATAACACAATTAGGATCTGAGCACTATGGTCAGCCTAATCGGAAAATAAAACACTTTAAATATTTTAATAAATGATATAAAAGATTTGAAAATAATGGATTTGCACCATTGACATATATTCTCAAGCGCCAGTGATTTTAAGTATTTAATATCTATAGGATAATGAATATCAAAGAAATATAACAGGTTGAGAACATCTCCTATCTAGGAAATCTGATTAATTTAGGGTAAGCCTATCCATCAATGTGGATCTCATATGATGGAAACATATGGATCTTACAAAAGGATAAAAAAATAAAACCTAAATAACAGATAACATGCATACACCATTCTTCTCATCATTAAAACAATTAATCATCATAACTTAAAGAAATATTAAACCCATGTGCTTCCCTTCTAGCTTAGGCTAGAGGGAACTTAGAAAAACATAATTAAATTACAAAAATAAAAAGCAACAAGAAAGAAAGAAGAAAAATTGCAAATAGAAAAGATCTAAAAGGAAAGAAACAACTTATAAAGCTTTAATAAAACTAAAAACTCTTAAAAAAAAACCCTAAATATTGCTCTTGAATGCTTTGAATGATGCTTTAGAATGCCTGAGGAGGCCCTATTTATAAGTAGGGAACTCCAATTTTCGTACAAAGTTGAAAACCCTAGAAAACGCCTCAAATATACGTATTTTTCCAAAATATACTTCTCGATGCATAGTTCGTTTAAAATAGACTTCCTGCTGCGCAGTTTTCCAAAATAAACTTCACAGCTTCAGAATATACTTTTTTAGGACGATTTCAGTATTCTTCACTTCAAATCTTCGATTTTCTTCATTCCTCGCTTGGTTTTCTTGGATCTTTGGCATGTGAATTCTTCAATCTTGATCTCCTAAGATCCATCCCTTGCCTTGGTGAATTTGAGCATCAAATTCTTACTTTTTAACACCTTTTTCAATCCAAGCTCTTAAATTCACCTTGCAACACATACATGAGTAAAATAGAATATTAAGATGATTTATGTTCATAAAACTAAGATATAAATGGAAAAAATTATGCAATATTTGAGTCTCAACACACCCCCCAACTAGCATTTTGCTAGTCCCGAGCACAATAAGCGAAGAAAAATAAAAATAAGAATAAAAAATAATTCTAGAAACAAAATTAAAATGAAAATAAAATTCTAACTACACCACTTTCGTAAGTAATCTCGATTGCATTTAGCATATGCAACAAGCCTTTAAACCCCTAGGTTTCCCCTAGTGGACGAGTTATAGTCTTGTGAGGGTTTCCAGAAATGTTACCTACAAACATTGAAAATAAGAAAAATATTTCAACACTATAAAATTTATACAATTATGCCTCCATTCATCATATGAATTCCAAAACAAAACAATACTTACCCTAGATATGAAGTTAGCTAGAATCTTAATTTTTTAATCCATTACATCCTTGAGTTCAGAGACCTAATCAAAATTTAGAATAGTTATAACCCAATATCCTTAGGTGCTTCGTGACACTAGTCTAACTTTGAGAAATATGCATGTTCCCTATCCTAACTCCTTTCAATCATCCCAAGAATATGAAATCTCTAGTTATCTCATTTTTTTATGACATTTCTTCTTTTATCATCATATCCTCATTATTATAGACCACCCTTAGATGAAGATTCCCATCGAGTTTGCTTCATATCCTAAGGTATCGTACTTGTAATGGTAACAGTAATGGATACTTAGGTATTCTTACTCTGGATTACTGACACGATTGTTATGGTCATTGCATTCATGCTCTATAATAAAAATTTCTTTTTTCCATCTCTTTTTTTTAATATTCTCTCTTTTAAACATATATCAATGGCACTAGTTCATTCAACCTTGTTTGAATCAAAAGTTGTTATTCTAGTTCACATATCATATTCCTCACTTAGTTAGCTAGGGTGTATTGTGAATTCAGTACATCAAATTACAACTCACTGTAAACTAGTTATTAGATAATTGAACTCAAGTTTATAATTTTCAGTTGTCAGAATTCGGACTACTATCAATCTAGACTAAATATTAACTTTGCCTTTGGAATTCGCATAATATCATGTTCACATTCTTGTATAAAAATATTATTTTGAAAATGTTGAATTTTTTTTTTCATAAACCTAAAAAAAATAAACTTAAACCTAACTGAAACCTAAAAATAATAAAAATAATAATAAAATAAACTGAAACCCCCCTAAAAAAAAACTTTCACATGGATGACTATCCACACCCCCCAACCTAAAATCTACATTGTCCCCAATGTAATGATAATATAATGTAGATAATAATAAAAATAAAAGAAAGGATGGATAATACCTACTATGAAAAACTCACCTGCTATGTGACACTAAAAAAATTGAATATGATACAAATCCTACACAAATGCTCCGTCAGACCAGGAGCATCATTCTGAAGATTCTGGCTCATGAAGAGGGACGGACTCCTCTCCTAAATGAAAATTTTCCACATAAGGCTTCAATCTCTGACCATTAACCTTATACACATTGCCATTACGTGGATTCTCAATTTTAACAGCCCCATGAATATAAACATTCTTCACAATGAAGGGGCCTGTCCATCTTGATCTTAACTTTCCCGGAAAGAACTGGAGACGGGAATTGTACAATAGGACCTTTTGTTGAGGTTCAAAATTCTTCCTTAAGATATTTTTGTCATGAAAAGCTTTGGTCCTCTCTTTGTAGATTTTAGAATTTTCATAGGAGTCTCTCCTCAACTCCTCTAATTCATTTAACTCTAATTTTCTTTGTCTACTTGCTTGATCCATATCAAAGTTTAATTTCTTTATTGCCCAGTAGGCTCTATGTTCCAATTCCACAGGTAAGTGGCAAGCCTTCCCATACACCAATCTGTATGGAGACATTCCAATCGGGGTCTTATAAGCAGTCCTATAAGCCCATAAAGCGTCGGATAGTTTGAGGGACCAATCCTTCCTATCTGGCCTTATAGTTTTTTCTAAAATGTGTTTGATTTTCCGATTAGAAATCTCAGCTTGCCCACTCGTTTGTGGGTGGTATGGGGTGCTCACTTTATACTTGATGCCATATTTCTTCATCAAAGCCTCAAATGTTCTATTGCAAAAGTGAGACCCGCCATCACTAATGATAGCCTTTGGAGTTCCAAATCTAGTAAAAATATTTTCTTTGAGGAATCGTATGACCACTTTGTTGTCATTGATCCTACTTGGAACTGCCTCAATCCACTTTGAAACATAGTCCACACTAACCAATATATAAAAAAATCCAAAAGAAGATGGAAATGGACCCATAAAATCAATACCCCAACAATAAAAAATCTCCAATGGTAAAATTGGGGATAAAGGCATCATGTTGCGCCGGGACACTCTTCCCAACCTTTGACATCTATCACAAGCAACACAGAAAGTATGTGTGTCTTTAAACATGGTGGGCCAATAAAAACCACATTGCAGGATTTTTGCAGTAGTTTTCTTAGCAGGCAGTAGTTTTCTTAGCAGAAAAATGGCCACCACATGCTTCCATGCTCTGGGACACAACGTCTAAAAATTTGATCAGTTCCATATTTATATAAATACGGGTCATCCCAGAAGAAGTTCCTAACCTCGGTTTCAAAACGCTTCCTATCTTGTAACTTCCAATGATATGGCATTTTTCCCATTACAAGATAGTTCACTATATCCGTATACCAAGGTAATTTAGAGATCGCAAATAATTGTTCATCAGGGAAAGTGTCCTGGATATGTATCTCCTCAGTGGAATCATCTAACATCAATCTAGAAAGGTGATCGGCCACTACGTTTTCTACTCCTTTCTTATCTTTTATCTCTAAGTCAAATTCTTGGAGTAGGAGGATCCATCTCAAAAGTCTCGGCTTTGCATCCTTCTTAGATAACAAATATTTCAAAGCCGAGTGATCCGTGAAAATGACCACTTTCGATCCCAGCAAGTAGGACCTAAACTTATCCAAAGCAAAAACTACTGCAAGTAACTCTTTTTCAGTTGTTGAGTAGTTCACTTGGGCCGAGTTTAGAGTTCTACTCGCATAGTGAATAACGTAGGGCCATTTATCTTTCCTTTGGCCCAAAACAGCCCCTATGGCATAATCACTTGCATCGCACATTAGTTCAAAAGGAAGTGTCCAATCTGGTGGACGCATGATAGGTGCAGTGGTAAGGGATGATTTAATTTTATTAAAGGCACTTGCACACTCATCTGTCCACTTAAATGGAACATCCTTTTGAAGAAGATTAGTCAAGGGTCTAGTAATGGCACTAAAGTCCTTGATGAATCTTCTATAAAAACCAGCATGCCCTATAAGTGATCTAATATCTCTAACAGTTTGGGGGACAGGTAGATTAGCTATAATGTTGAGTTTTGAGCGATCTACCTCGATTCCATTTTTAGAGATAACATGGCCCAAAACAATTCCCTTTTGAACCATGAAATGACATTTCTCCCAATTTAAGACAAGGTGTTTCTCTTCACACCTAGATAAGACAAGAGATAAATTGTTGAGGCATTCCTCAAAACTACTCCCAAATACAGAGAAGTCGTCCATGAAAACCTCAAGAAACTTCCCAACCATATTTGAAAAAATACTTAACATACATCGTTGGAAAGTTGCTAGGGCATTACATAATCCACATGGCATCCGTTTGAAAGCAAACGTGCCAAATGGACAAGTGAACGTGGTTTTCTCCTGGTCTTCAAGGGCTATCTCTATTTGGTTATATCCAGAATATCCATCAAGAAAACTATAAAAGGAGTGACCTGCTACCCTCTCTAAAACTTGATCAATGAATGGTAGAGGGAAATGGTCCTTCTTTGTGACTTGGTTCAATTTTCTATAGTCAATGCAAACACGCCAACCAGTGGTGACACGTGTTGGTATGAGTTCATTATTAGAATTCTGCACAATAGTTATTCCAGATTTCTTTGGGACTACTTGAGTTGGACTCACCCAAACACTATCGGATATTGGGTAGATGATTCCCACATCCAATAATTTGATCACCTCATTTTTTACAACTTCCATCATGTTTGGATTGAGACGCCTTTGAGGTTGTCTAATTGGTTTGGCGTCATCATCGAGGTGGATCCGATGGGTGCAAATGGAAGGGCTTATACCCTTGATGTCAGAAATGGTCCAGCCCAAGGCTCCTTTGTGGTCCCTTAGAACTTTCAACAATTTAATCTCTTGATCCTTCTCTAAAAATGAAGAGATCACCACAGGATAAGTTTTATTTTCACCTAAGTATACATACTTAAGCTCATTTGGCAGTGGTTTTAAATCAAGCTTTGGAACATTGGTTGGTGATGGTAGAGGTCGCAAGTTCCCGATAGATAGGATTTGAGTGCACGGTCTCCATTGGCACATACCAATGTCCTGGGTGGTAGTGCTCTCATTATCATCACAAATTTCAGCAAGCACTTTTTCTAAATAAAAAATTTTTAAGTCCTCAATGACTTGAATCAATTCCTTAGTCAGACTAGGTTCCAATTCCTCTTCTTCTATCAAGTAGCCATGAAATTCAGCTCATGAATTTCATTATTACCAAAGGGTTGCTTACATAGATTGAAAATATTTAGCTCTAGAGTCATGTTACCAAAAGACAAGTTCATCATTCCATTCCTGCAATTTATGATTGCATTTGAAGTTGCTAGGAATGGGCGGCTTAAAATGATGGGAACCTGAGCGCTAGCATTTACACATGGTTCAGTGTCTAGTACAATAAAATCTACGGGGAAGTAGAATTTCTCCACTTGGACTAGCACGTCCTCTAAAATTCCCTTTGGTACCTTAATAGAGCGGTCAGCGAGTTGGAGTGTAATCGTGGTTGGTTTAAGCTCGCCTAACCCCATTTGTTTGTAAACCGAATAAGGTACTAAGTTGACACTTGCACCCAAATCTAACAAAGCATGTTCAATTTGAAAATTTCCAATAATACAAGGAATAGTGGGACTTCCCGGGTCTTTGTATTTGGGTACAACCCTTTGTTGAATGATAGCGCTCACTTTCTCAGTAAGGAAGGCCTTTTTGTGCACATTTAATTTCCTCTTTACAGTGCACAAGTCCTTGAGATATTTAGCATATGATGGAATTTGTCTAATGGCATCAAGCAGGGGAATATTGACAGTAACCTTTTGGAGCACATCCAACACCTCTTGATATTTCTTAGGGACAGTTGGATTTTAAAGTCTAGATGGGAACAGAACTGGAGGCTCATATGACTTATTCTCTTTATCCTTTTGTTGTTGCGGCTTTTGAACCATAGCCGGTTCATCATTTTCTTGAGACAGTGGCTCATCCTCCGGTATTTCTACCGGTTGCATTATCTTGTTATCGATCTTTTTTCCACTTCTCAAGGTAATGATAGCCTTAGCTTGTTCATGATGTAGCTCACTTGGATTTGAGTCTCCAATGAAATGTGTATTTCTAGGGTTTGACACAGGTCAAGAAGGAAGAGTGCCTTTTTCCCTAGCATTTAGTTGAGTCTCAATCCTAGCCATAGCTGTCTTTAATTCTTGATTTTATTGGATTAGCGACTAATTCATTTGAGCTTGAGAGTTCATGAATGTGGTCAATGCATCCTCCACAGATGATCGCTTTGGCGGGGGCACATATGGTGCATTGTTAGGAGCCCCAAAGAAGTTATTTTGTGGAGGTATTTGAGGTGCATTGGGCACATTAATTTGTGGTCCATTCCTCCAACTAAGATTAGGATGGTTACGCCAATTTGGATTGTACGTGTTTCCCAATGGTTGCATAACTGACCTTTGGTAATTATTTATAGCATTTGCTTGATCATGCTCATGCGTGATATTTTGTACAACTGAAATTATTGGACAATCCTTTGTGTCATGGTCTGTACCACCACAAATGCTACAAAAATTACCTAAGGAAGTGTTTGCTTTAACCATATCAACCTTCTTAATTTCCAAAGCCTCGACCTTTCTAGCCAATGCAGCGAATTTTGCATTAAGGTCGTCTTCCTCTCTTAGGACATATATTCCCGCTTTCTCTCTAAGAATGGGTCTAGTTTGGTCTGATTTAGCAGAGACATCCCATGTCTGAGTATTCTCTGCTAACATATCTAGAAAATCCCAAGCCTCATTATGATCTTTATCAAGAAAGGTTCCACCACACATCATCTCTATGAACTGACGGGTATCCATGGTGAACCCCTTTCGGAAAGCATCAATCATGTGCCATGGTTCATAACCATGATGTGGACAAGTAATTAGAATATCTTTGACGCGCTCCCAAGCTTGAAAAAATAGTTCATTCCCCTTTTGGGAGAATGACATGATTTCTTGTTTTAGTGCATTTGTTTTGTGCTCGGGAAAGAACTTTTTCAAAAACTCTCTACTTAAGGCTTGCCATGAAGTGATGGTATTAGGTCTTAGAGAGTTGAGCCATGCTTTGGCCCGATCCTTTAGAGAAAATGAGAATAACCTAAGCTTAAGTACATCCCTATTGCCATTGTTTACTTGTAACGTTGCAATTACTTCCTCAAAGTCCTTGAGGTGCAAGTAGGGGCTTTCAGAATCTAAGCCATGAAATTTATGAATTAATTGAATCACACCTGGTTTAAAATCAATGTTCCCTGTGTGAGCAGGGAACACTATACAAGATGGTAAAGTTGATCTCTCAGGGTGTAAATGTTCACGTAAAGTCCGTGGTTGATTTAACACATTCCTATGAACTTCATTTTCATCCTCAAGAGGAGAATTATTTTGATTTATAGTTGGATCTGGCAGATTTGGATTTGGATTATCAACTGGGTCTGCCATGGAATCCAAGTGATGTTGAGTGCCTCTTTTAAGTGAATGATCAAAGCCTGGAACTAGTCCCCCTTCAGAGGAGAGTCGATTGTTTTAATCTCTACTCCAACGGGACATAAACCATCCACACCACACAACAAATACCACTAATTAAAATCGCAAGTATGATACTTAAAATAAAAATAAAAACTTAAATCAAAAACCCAGGTGGCAGGGCCAACCATGAGGGTTCAATCCACAAAGCAAAATAAATCAACAACCCAGGTGGCAGAGCCGACCATGAGGGTTCAGTCCACAAAGCAAAATAAATCAACAACCCAAGTGGCAGAGCCGACCATGAGGGTTCAGTCCACAAAGCAAAATAAATCAACAACCCAGGTGGCAGAGCCGACCATGAGGGTTCAATCCACAAAGCAAAAAAAATCAACAACCCAGGTGGCAGAGCCGACCATGAGGGTTCAGTCCACAAAAAAAAATAAAAAAATAAATAAATAAATAAATGAAAGTAAAACTAATGCAGAAATTAAACTATGCTAATATGGAAAATAGATTCAGCGGATGATCTTTGTGATCAAACAGCAACTATAGGACAACCATAGCACTTGGGTGATAAAATCCCAAGCAGGGCAACCTTATGTCATAGTTAGTGCTTGAAAGACCCAACTGAATTTATTTTCAAAGAAAAAGAAAAGAAGAAAAAAAATAAAAAAATAAAAAATCTATAGAAAATCTAGAGGGTTTAGAAGAAAACTTACCTTAGCTATCTTGCACAGATCTGATCTATCTCAGTCTCTCCTCGGCAACGGCGCCAAAAACTTGATTACTTGCCTCCAAGTGCAGAGATTCATAAGTAATATCCTGTGAATACAGGGTCGATCCCACAGGGAGATGAATTGCGAGAAGGGAAAAAATCAAATGCAAAACAAACTAAGTAATAAAAACTAAACTGATGATTTGATTTTTGGATTTTTGAATGGATGTAATTCAATTGAATAAAAACACCCAAGCTTCAAAGTTCCACACATAGGTTAATGTTCCAAAATCATGATGACTTGGATAACACAACTAGGATCTGAGCACTATGGTCAGCCTAATCGAAAAATAAAACACTTTAAATATTTTAATAAATGATATAAAAGATTAGAAAATAATGGATTTGCACCATTGACATATATTCTCAAGCGCCAGTGATTTTAAGTATTCAATATCTATAGGATAATGAATATCAAAGAAATATAACAGGTTGAGAACATCTCCTATCTAGGAAATCTGATTAATTTAGGGTAAGCCTATCCATCAATGTGGATCTCATATGATGGAAACATATGGATCTTACAAAAGGATAAAAAACAAAACCTAAATAATAGATAACATGCATACACCATTCTTCTCATCATTAAAACAATTAATCATCATAACTTAAAGAAATATTAAACCCATGTGCTTCCCTTCTAGCTTGGGCTAGAGGGAACTTAGAAAAACATAATTAAATTGCAGAAATAAAAAGCAACAAGAAAGAAAGAAGAAAAATTGCAAATAGAAAAGATCTAAAAGGAAAGAAACAACTTATAAAGCTTTAATAAAACTAAAAACTCTTAAAAAAAACCCTAAATATTGCTCTTGAATACTTTGAATGATGCTTTAGAATGCCCTAGGAGGCCCTATTTATAAGTAGGGAACTCCAATTTTCATACAAAGTTGAAAACCCTAGAAAACGCCTCAAATATACGTATTTTCCCAAAATAGACTTCTCGCTGCATAGTTCGTTTAAAATAGACTTCCTGCTGCGCAGTTTTTCAAAATAAACTTCACAACTTCAGAATACACTTTTTTAGGACAATTTCAGGATTCTTCACTTCAAATCTTCGATTCTCTTCATTCCTCGCTTGGTTTTCTTGGATCTTTGGCATGTGAATTCTTCAATCTTGATATCCTAAGATCCATCCCTTGCCTTGGTGAATTTGAGCATCAAATTCTTACTTTTTAACACCTTTTTCAATCCAAGCTCTTAAATTCACCTTGCAACACATACATGAGTAAAATAGAATATTAAGATGATTTATGTTCATAAAACCAAGATATAAATGGAAAAAATTATGCAATATTTGAGTCTCAACAACCACCATCGTAGATCAATGTCCTCGATCGATCGAGAGCGATCAAAGATTCTTCAGTCAATCAAACTTCCATTCTCAATCAATAAAATATGCTTTAAAAAAATGTCCAGCAAGCAAATTCAAAATTCTGTTACATTGTTAATTAATCGAACTTTGCACTCTCGATCGATTGAAATTGTCCAAATATGTCCAACAAGCTTTTTCAAAAATTTAACATTTTCTCGGTACTTAACTCGATCCATCGAGATCGCTCAAAGGTTGATCAGTCGATAGAAGGCTCTGGTCAATCAATCGAAGTCTGCTTTTTTTCTTCAATTAATGTGCATTTGATCTTCGATGTTCATTTTCACCTTAATATGTTGTTTCCTTACATCTTTAGCACTTCAGATCTTCACTTTAGCACTTGCATTCTTTAATTCCTCAATTTCAAGTCCATTGGGCTTTAATTTATCATTTTATGTACGTATTCGACTTAGACTTTGAAATCTCTCTGCAAGTTGAAAACCTATTCAATTAAGCCACTTTAACACTGATATGTATGGGAAAGTAAAGCATAATTGAGGATAAATATGAAATATTTAGCTCTTTACACAACTCATATATATCAGTATATTCCTCAATACAGTTGAAAATTTTGAGTAGAATAACCCTAGTTCTTTAATTACTTTGACGTAAGGAAGAACTTTACTAATTGCCTTCCAATATTTCACACTAAGATTACTAATAAACCTGCTTAATTTACTCATAACATATGCTATATTTGGTCTTGTGCACTGCATAACATACATAAAAATACATATGGCACTAGCAGTATCAAGCTGTGCAACTGCTCTTCCATCATATCCTTTTACCTTCATACTTAGATTAAATGAGGTATTTGCTTCTTTAATTTTTAAGTGGTTAAACTTGCTCAGTATTTTCTCAATGTAATGAGATTGACACAACGCATAAACCCGACTATGTTTTTTTTTAACTTTAATACCTAGTATAATATTCACTGGTACAAGATCATTCATTTTCAAAACGGATGAGAAAAATTCTTCATTTCAATTGCACCTTTCATTATTTATTTTTTTCAAAATCGAAGCTTTTATTTTTCAAAATCACATTTTTTAACGAAAATTTTTAATTTTTTTCAAAATACGAAATCTTAATTTATTTTAAAAAATCTCAAAATTTTTCAATATCTAATTAATTTTCAAACTTATCAATTTTTTTCCAAGTGGCACTTTTTTTTATTGTCATTTTTATGCAACATTTCATTTTGTTTAAATATCATTTCTTTTCAAATTCTCAATTTTGCTCAACGATCGTTATTTTTTTTTACAAACTTTTGAACCTTCTTTTTCAAAATTTCCAAAAAATTTTAACTTCTTAATTTTCTTTTTCAAAATATGTTTTTTTTAAATCTAATTTTTTTTTTCATAATTATCAACTTTAGTCAAACTTCCTAAATTTTTTCAAAATCTAGATTTTTATTAAATTACAGTTTTTTTTTTTTTAAATTACAAATTTTCTCAAACATTGTTAGTTGTTTTTTTAAACTTCTCAATTTTCTTTTTCAAAATGTCATTTTTTAAATTAAAATTTTGATTTTTTTTATTTTAAATCTCAATTGTTTTTCCAACTTCGTTTTTTAAAATATCTTTTTTTTTTTTTTCAAAATCTACAACTAGGGGAAGCCTTGATGTAGAGTGGGATTTTTCATGTGATATTGCAAAGCATTTAAAAATCAGTTTTCATGCAAAAACATAATAATAATAAATTCCACTCAATTGATACAAAAACAAGAAAAAAAAAATCAATGCATTCAATTAATTGATATTAAAAATAAATCTTAGATATACAAAATACAATTGAATCACTGAAATTTTATTATAAATCACTTCTTGGACTGCGCTTTAGTACAATTTTCAATCAAATTCTACAAAAAAAATATGAATGTTTAGGGCAAAATTGAATTTACGACGGACCACAATAGGTCGCAAAAGCAAATAAAATCCGTTGATAATTCTTGGCTTTTGGGCGGAATTTTGTGACGTACTAAAATCCATTGCAAAATCTTACTTTGCGACAGATCTAATCAGTCGCCAATTTCCAACAACCAAATCCGTCACAAATGTTACTTTAGCAATGGACCAAATCTGTCGCTAAATCCCACCCCCCCAAAAAGCCAATCCTATTGAAGGATGCGCGACGAATATTTTCTATTTGTAACGGACAAATTCCATCATTAAACCAAGCTTTTTTGGCAACGAACAATGTCCATCGCAAAATCCATCGTAAATTTGCAATTTTGACATATTGCTCTTAAAGAGATGCATCTCCCCTTATGGTTCACGAGACTGAGTGTTGTGCTATTGTGTTAGATTCAATGATTTAGGAGTTGCTTGAATCGACACTTCATCGATCGTAAGTAGTGCAGTTGGTGTCGAGGGTTCGACTCTAGTAATTCGATTGCTTCTTCTGTCATATTCTCAATTGATTGATTGGTGATGTCGCATCGATAAGAACTAAGACGAGTGTCCCATCGAGCATGCAAACTTTCATTGTGTTCAATTTCAAATTTGATCATATGATTAGTGCGGGCATGCTAGAATTGAAAGTGCATCTCAATTTAAACTGAACAACTATGACCCTAAGCTCCAAGATAGGTAGATATGTTGGAAATCAATCGTATATGACCAAGTTCTAATAAGATCGTTCGCTTATTTAGCCACTTGCACATTATTACTTTAGGTGATCGGGTGATAGTCAAAGGGTGGGGGTCATCTTCTAAAAATGAGTCACACCTCTGCCTTTTATATGAAAGGAATTTCTTCAATACAAATAAAACAAAAAAGAAATTTTTATAGTCGGTCACAAAAAACAACTGCAAAATGCCTCTCTGAATGGAGAACTTTACTTGATATTTGAATTGAATTCAGCGTATTAATATAAACTCGAATTACAACTAAAGTTAATGACTATTTAATTAATGCTAGGATTACACTAAAGAATGTAAATAATAGGTAAATGTAAAAATTACGCTAAAGAATGTAAATGACTAATAATTAAAAGATAGCTTTGGTTTGATTGGTATGAGATGATTTTTCTTGTTGAAACCCCTTTCTATTTATAACTAGCCTTAACATGACCGTCTGGATGCTTCCCACGTTTTAACTTCAACACTACTTGCTTTTCTTGCTTCTAAACCTATCATCTATTCCAATAACTGCTTGGGCGTGACCACTTTTCGCATGACCATGTCTTTAATAACTACTTCAGCATGATCAGTTTTCGTCCGACCACTTTCTTTTAATGGATGACATGACACATGTGGATAAGCACCAATTGTATTGCCTTAAAATCTTCATTACGTGCCTTTAAAGATTTTCAAATACACCTTGCAACTTTTGATGGTCACTAGTAATCTTCCTTGATTGGCTTTGGTGCGAGTGATTATAAATTGGAACAAAAACTGTTCATAAGGAAGGCTATATCATTCAAATAAATTTACAATGGATGATCTGACTCAAAATGTGATCGTGGCCCACCTGACGAGTGGTCTCCAATTGTTTATATTTATATTATATTCGTGGTATGTTCCAACCTTTTGACGGCTCCAATGATCAATTGAGTGACACGAAACGAAGAATTAAGTTGCATGTGAAGTTAACGTACAACAACGTTTGTGATCATTCCCTGTGCGAAACGGACAAAGATATCTCCTCTTTGATGAGGGAAGGGGGAGATTTGATGCTCTTGCTGCGTTTGATACTTGATACGCAAGCACTTAGACATGGTACACGTGGCATAAATAACTCAAAATAAAACGGGCTAAATTGTGGAAACCACCATCCTTAACTTACAGTCCAAACTCAGATTGGTTGACTGAATCCTAACCTCTGATTCGTGGACACTTGTTTGTTGAAATAAGACCAATGGATATTTTGCATTATCCGTCCAATAAATAATCCAACAATCTAATAGTGTAAAAAGGTAAATATACCTAAATTTTAGTTTGTGATACATTCAAATAGTGAACATAATTTGGACGGTTCAATTTAATTTTACTTATACGACACGTATTAAGGTTTTAAGTTGTTTTCAAGTGCATGTGTATCGTCCATCACACTGCCCGAGTATCAAAGTTACGCGTGTGGAAAATGGCGTTTCTCACCACAAATAGGGGTTCTCTTACCCCCAAAATCCCAAATCTCTCTCTCTCTCTCTCTCATGGCTTTCCGTCGGAGCCTCTTCTTCTCTCTCATCCTCCTCTTTTCTCTGTCTTTCTCGTGCGTTCCTGCTGCTGCGAGTCCACCGAAGAAAGTGGCCCTCTCTCTATACTACGAGACCTTGTGCCCTTACTGCTCGAATTTCATCGTGAATTACCTGGCGAAGATCTTCAAAAACGGACTCATCGACATCGTCGACCTCAAACTCGTCCCGTACGGAAACGCACGTGTCGGATCCAACAAAACCATCGCTTGCCAGGTCTTCTCTCTCTTTCCTTGCCTTGTAGAGTCGTAAGGGCATATCTGTCATTTCTCTTACTTTCGTCTGCTCATTCCTTACTGCTCGAGCGCCAGCTGAAATGGGATCCTGCCACGTGTACATGATCGAAACCATTTAACAGGTGGGACCCACCATAGATGCACAAAATACCTGTCCCGATAAACGTCCTCCATTTCAATTCAATTTAAAACGTTGCCGTTTTATTTGGACCGTTAATTGAAGGAAACGGATTGGCTACTGACCCTGCCACTAGCCAATGACTAGTTGTCGGTGCTCTGTGGGCCCCACCATGATGTACGTATTCCATCCATGCCGTCCACCCATTCTTCCATATCATTTTATGGTATGAGCCCAAAAATGAGGTTGATCCAAACCTCAAGTGGACCGCACAGTGTTAATTGAACGCTCACCATTAAAAACTTCCTGGGCCCACAAAACTTTTTGGATAAGCTGATATATTTTTGGCTTCATCCAAGTCTGTATGACCTAATCATACAGGTTAGATGTCAAATAACCATTACAGTGGGTCCGAGGAGGTTTTTAATGGTGCATATTCAATCACTATTTTTTTTCCCATGGTGTGGTCCACCTGAGATTTATATCTACTTCATTTTTGGGTTCAAGGGCTAAAATTACCTTTCAAAATGGATGGACGGCGTGGATAAAACATATACATTATGGTGGGGTCCACATAGCACCCAGCACTAGCCACCTGGCTGGTGGCAGCGTCACTAGCCAGACCAGAAGTGGTGACTCACCAGGGATATGCCTGGAGACGTGTGTGGTAATCTGAACCATTCATTTTCAATCTACACCATTTATTAATCACAAACTAAAAGTTACTTAATTGCAATGAAAAATTTCTCACTAGATATGAGCCATGTGGGCCCATCACTGTTGGATAGATGCACGGTGGACACTACATCAGCTCCCGACAAGTACTAGATCCTGACCGTTCACCAGGGAAAACCCGTTTTCCTGGTTTAAAAGCATTGATTTTAGGGTCCTAAAACTCAACCATGGAGCCAATCGAATTATCGAATGGATGGTGGAGATTTTGAGAGTGAAGGACACCATATTGGGGTGCTCATCGAGTACACGGATTTAGATGTTCATAAAAAGACATAGGAGAAAAGCAAAAGCCCAAAGAGATGGGACGGATTCCGTGTGACCCCTCCTGTACGGATGTCGGTGCTGAAAAAAGTTCTCTGAGCCATTCCATGATGTGTGTTGTATCAACACTGTCCATCTATATTTCCAAATCATTTAAAGATATCTTTTTAAAAAATAATAAGAAGATCTAAATCTCAAGTATTCTACGTCACGGAAAAAATATTAGTAATTGAATGGACACCATTAAAACCTTACTAATGTTTATTTCTCATCCAACCTGTTGATTTGGTTACACAGACGTGGATGAATGGAAAACATAAACATCAGTTTGATCCAAAATTTTTGTGGCCTGCAGAAGTTTTTAACGGTTGGCATTCAATCGCTACTATTTCCTATGGTGTGGTCCACGTGAGATTGGGTTCCGTCGAATTTTAGATCGCGACCTAAAATGAGGTGGGAAAATGGATGGAAGGCGTGGATAAAACACATACATCATGCTCGGCCCTTAGAGCTTTTCCAGCACCGACCTCGGTACTCGTCGAGGGGTTAACCGAATCCGATTCCGGCATGGCCAGTGTGTAATGTGCTTTGCAACTTAATTATACGTCATTTCGACGTAGGGCCCTTGGTGAGCCGATCCCAACCGTCGATCTGATGGAGACCATAATGGATGGGTGATTATTTAAAGCACTCACATGTTGGAAGATTCTAATCCATCGATCAGTCGCTTGCAGGTAAATGATCGGGCAGAAAGGTCAGTGGTCCGAAAGAGTACTCATGTACGCGATGTATAGGGTCATTCTCTATTTTAGATTTTTGGGGTTTATCTATCCATGGCAATGCCCATCACATCAACGGACTGGATCGCATTAAAATGGGTCCGCTTGTACAAAATAGATAGTTGCTTCGGTTACTATTCACGTTGTGATGCATGAGGAACTTATAATTTCCTCTCCATAGATATGCACAGGTGGTTTGTCTGACTTCACCCATTGGCTAACTAGTTGCTCGCATTGACCATTTTCCATTTCCACACCCATGATGGCCAGCGAGTGGACGGTTGGGATCCTCTGCTTGGTGGGGGGCCAAGGTATTCTCCATCCGATGGGGTACACTTGTTCACAGAGGCCATCTTTTCCGGAAACGGATTGGCTACTCCCCCTGCCACCAGCCAATGGCAGCTGGTCGGTGCTTTGTGGGCCCACCATGATGTACTCGTTTCATCCATGCCGTCCATCTATTTTTCCAATCATTTTATTGTATTAGACCAAAAATGAGAGGTATATCACAATCTCAAGTGGACCACGTTATAGGAAACTGTGCTGAATCAGCGTCGACCATTAAAAACATTTTGGGGCATAAAAGTTTTGGATCAAGCTGCTCTCTGTTTTTTCCCTTCATCTGCCCCTGTATGACCTAATCAACAGATTGGATGTCAAATAAACAGTGCGGTGAGCCTTAGGAGGATTTTAATGGTGGATATCCAATCACTATTGTTTTCCTGTGGTGTGGGCCATTGAGATATACATCCCTATCATTTTTCAAAACAAGCCTTAAAATGATCTTTTAAAATGGATGAAGGGAATGGATGAAACACATACATCATACTGGGGCCTACAAAGCACCGACCATCAGCCACCGGGCTGTTGGCAGGGGAGTAGCCAATCCGTTCCCATCTTTTCCTTTCAGAGTTTTCATTCCGGTCTTTCAGTGATTGTTTTTTTTTTTTGGTTGCTAGAGTCCCGTCTTCGGTGGGCGATCAAGGAAAGATTTTCTTCATGGAAGAATCTCAACCGTTGATTGGTGGACATTCTTTAGTTACACCCAAACTGTTGGGTATGTGTCTTTTTAGCGGGCTCGAGGGAGATGTAGCGTATGACTAGGATCATCCAACGGGTGACATACACGGGCGCGGATTGAACCCTACTATGATGTATGTGTTGTATCCACACTGTCCAACCATCCTGTAGAGATCGTCTCGTGGCATTACAAAGAGAATGAGATAAATCTAAAGCTCAAGGGACCCACCGCAGAAAATGGTGGGGACAGTGAAATCCACTGTTCAAAACTACTTATGGGCCACAGTAGTTTCCGCTGAAGCTGATATTTTTGTTTCCACTTCATTTATCTCGCTGTTAACTCATGAATAGGATCTCAAAAATACATTACTGTGGCCCTTATAAATGTTTCAACGGTGCTACTGTGGGCCTTATAAACGTTTCAACTGTGCTCCCAAGGTTTTTTGTGGTGGGTCCACTTGAAGTTTAGATCTATCTCGTTCTCTTTGTAATACCGTAAAACGATCTCTATAAATGGTTGGACGGTACGGATACAACACATGATGCGCATCATGGTGGGGTCCACAGAGCTTGGTGACGTCACTTGAGTAGCGATTTGGCTACTGACCTTGTCAGTATTCAATCCGCGCTCGACATTCACCTCGCATCGCCGATCTATAGTGGGGGCCACTGGGGAATGACTTGGTCATTTGAAGGTGGCCCACCGTAATGTTTATTTTCCATCTAACTTTTTGATAAGATTACAAATACCTAGGTTGGTGAAGGCAAAATACAAATATCAGATTTATCCAAAACTTTCACAGCTCGCGAGAAGATTTTAATCGTTAATAACCACTGGTTTTTTTTTTTTGGTGTGGTCCACTTGAGATTTGTGTCTCCTTAATTTTTGTGATATTATCCTAAAATAATATGGAAAAACTGATGGACGGAGTGGATATAAGATAAATCATCAAGGTGTGGCCCACGTTAAGGCAACCACTCGCTGAGCTGTTACCCGAGACTCGCCAAATCAAGCGAAAGAGAATTTATCATATACAACGAGAAATGTCATCTTACCATATAACATTTTTTATATTTGTTGCAATAATTTTGAAATCCGACCTGTTTAAAGTTGGGCCACATCATATAGATCACCTGATATGAAAATTAGAAATTTCCCCTAATAAAGAAGGTTACACCGTTCAAATCAATTTCCAGCCGATGATCTGACTCAAAATGCGATCGTTGCCCACTTGATTATTGGATTGTAAATTTTTATCTTCATATTATATTCATTGTATGGTCCACCCTTTTGACAGCTCCAATGATCAATGGAGTGACACGAAACGAAGAATTAAGAGGTTGTATGTGAAGTTACCGTACAACGGCGTTTGTGATCATTCTCCCTGTGAAAAGGACAGAATAACATCTCCTTCGGTGCGGAAAGCGGTGTTATTCAATACTCTGGCTCTGTATGACTCTTGATACGCACGCACTTAGAAATGGTACATGTGGCATATATAACTCAAATTAAACGGACTAAATTGTGGAAACCACCATAATTAAGTTAAAATCCAACATTCAGAATGGTTGACGAACCCTAACTTCTGATTTGTGAACACTTAGTTTGTTAAAATAAAACCACCGGTTATTTTGCGTTATTCGTCCAATAAATAATCCAACAATCTGATAGTCTAAAATTTTTAGATATAAGTAATTTTTGGTCTATGATATATCTAAACTGGTGGACGTAATTTGGACGGTTTAATTTTATTTTACTTCTATTACACGTGTAGAACTTGTAAGTTATTTTTAAATGCATGCGTACCATCAGTCACACTGCCAGAGTATCAAAGTTTAACCGTGCGGAAATTGTCGTTTCTCACCGGGAGCAGATCAGGTGTTACCCGGGCAACACCGTAGTGGGTGTTTGCTTGAACGTGGGCCCACCTTGATGTATGTATTGTATATCCACACCATCCATCGATTTTTCGAGTGTACTTTAAGTCGTGCAAGAAATGAATGAAAGTAAAACACAAAGATCAGCATGATCAAGACTTTTAATGGTCAATCATCACTCTTGTCTATTGTTTGGTCCAACCGAGATTTTGATCTACTTAATTTTTCGGATTATGACCTAAAATGATCTGGAAAAACTGATGGACGGTGTGGATATACAAAAAATACATCAAGATGGGCCCCACGACCAGGGAAACACGCACTACAGTGGAACCCGGGTAACACCTGATCCGCTCCATTTCCCACGAATATCCGTTCTCTGACCCCAAAAATCCGAACGCTCTCTCTCTCGCTCTCTCTCTCATGGCTTTAGGACGGAACCTCTTCTTCTCTCTCATCGTCCTCTTTTCTCTGTCCTTCTCGTGCGTTCCTGCTGCTGCGAGTCCACCGAAGAAAGTGGCCCTCGCTCTATACTACGAGACCTTGTGCCCTTACTCCGCCAATTTCATCGTGAATTACCTGGCGAAGATCTTCTCTAACGGGCTCATCGACATCGTCGATCTCAATCTCGTCCCGTACGGAAACGCACGTCTCAAGTCCAACCACACCATCACTTGTCAGGTCTTCTTTCTCTCTCTCCTTGGCTTGTAGCGTCGCAAGTGTATATTTGTCATTTCTGTTACTTTCCGTATTTCTTACTGCTCGAGCGCTAGCTGAAATGGTGGTCCCGTGACCTGCACAGTGATCGAAACCACCCAACAGGTGGACCCCGCCATTGGGTTGGACATGTACAAAATACTTGCCCCGATAGACGACCCTATCCATTTTTAATTGAATGTAAACGGTTGCATTTTTTGTTTTTTGTTTTTGACATATGACCGTTAGTTGAATGATTAGGATCATCTGTATAGTGAGGGACTGTGCTGATGTTCTATCTATGGTGGGTCCTACTTCCAGAACGGTTTAGATCACTCATACATTACCCCTGCTGCATCCATTCCTTCTGGTTAAGTTCCAACAGAAGTCAAGGGGGGGAAAGGGTAGAATAGTAATTTCAGTCGAGATGAAGGGGTTATTTCTTTGGTGGGTGCGCTCCGGTGGTATCGGTACCACTGTAGCTTACGGTGGTACAGGGCATAAGTGGGGCCCACATGATGTATCATGACATCCGATCCATCCACCAGATGAGTACCATCATTTTATTTTTAGGGCCCAAAAATCAGACTAAAGGAACACACATGTTGGCCACCACCGCACAGCGTACATGTTGAGAGGGGATGGCCACCGATGATTTACTTGGAGGCGCACCATGTCGTGTAAATGGAATCCATGCCATCCAGACCGTTTATCTTCCCTGGATGAAGGGTCAGGACAAAAATCAGCATGTTCGGCAACTCAGGTGGCTCTAGATTCTCATCTAGGGTGGGCATCCCTTTTGCTGTGGCCCACCAGAATTTTGGATCGAACTGATTTTCAGGATCTGGAGGTAACGGGTTGGATGTTATACACACACCATGTGGGCCCACATCTGCCCAGTCCCAGTGTAAGCTTCCTGTACCCCTGTAGCGCACCTCTTTGTTGAAGGGGTATACAAACAGTCATTTCAGACGAAATTTGGGTTATTTCTCTCATGCTAGAAGCTGTGAATCCACTCGCAGGTTCATGTGCTAATATGGAACAAGTGCATCATATCTTAGCTTTCCATCTAGTTGAAAATAATGTGTAAATCTTCTCTCTGAAAAAGTTGGCAGTTTCACTTGTCAGGTGGGCCACAATGTACAGAGCAAAACTGATGGCAAAAAGAATTTTTGTAGCTGTATGTGTACATTTTGTAATGTGGTCCGCTTGAGGTGTGAAATCGTCTGATTTTCAGTTCAGAAGTTCTAAACTCTAAATAGTGTAGACCACATGATTGAAAGCTTATATTTCGCACTTATGTTCATATTGGCACATGGATGGTAGGGCACATATGCTTGTGGAATGTATATCGCAGCTTATGTGTCAGTCACATGGCCAGCAAAATGGCAGCCACATCTATGGGGCAATCAAGTTGTTGGGACTCGCCTTCTTTCATTCTGGCACGGGGTTAGATGTGGGAAACATAGGACTCCTCTTTGGAGGATGGCGCTCCTAGCGGTTTGGTGAGTTGTTTGGACCGAAAGAAACGATCGGTGCTTTATAGACAAAGCTAATGCTGCGGACACCATTGCGTGTAGGGCTATCCATTTGGTGGTTGAATGGGCTTCCTTCTCGTCCAAGCCCATGGATTGTAATTTTGACTTTCTCGCTGTGTAGCCGGTCTGCTATCTCAGCAGAGCCGTGCTCTCTCTGTTTTGTTGCTTTTCCTTTTCTCTTTTAATAAATTCTTCTGCGTTATCTCTAAAAAAAAAAAAGTTGTTGGGACTCGGATTCGGTAGTCACCGCTGGTTGGTGCATAGGTTTGTGTGCGCTAATCAACAAGTTGGATAGCAAATAAGCATTATAGTGTGTTGCCTCTCGATTTCAAATTCGGCCACGTGGTTTGTGCGGGCGTGCCAAAATTGAATGTGCGATTCAATTCAAACTGAACAAGTACGACCCCAAGTGCCAAGATAGGTAGATACAACAGAATAAACTGTATATAACCGAGATCGAATAAGATTGGTCGCTTATTTAGCCACTTGCACAACATTGTTTAAGATAATCAGGCGATTATCAGAGGGTGGGGTTTGTCCTCTGAAGATGTGTTGTGCATTTGCCTTATGTACAAAATGATTTTTTCAATACATTTAAAACAAAAAGGAAATTCTTACGATTGGCAATACAAATAAAACAAAAAGAAACTTCTTACAATTGGCCGTGAAGAACAATTGCAGAGTGCCTTTTTGTACAGAGAATGTGATATTCAAACTAAATCCAGCGTATGAGAGTAGACCCGAATTACAACTAAAGTTGACAACTACTTGATTACTACTACTGATTACACTAAGGAATGTAAACAACTGATAATGCTAAGGAGCATAAAGTAATTGAAAGATAGATTTGATTTGATTTGGTTGGTATGTGACCCCTTCTTCTACTGAATTTCCTTGCTATTTATAGCTTTAAATCGATCATCTGGAGGCTTCCCAAGTTCTGACGGTTATTATAACCGCTCAGCACTACTGATATTCCGAAGCCTTTTTTTCAAACTCATCACCTGTCTTGTAACCGCTCCAGGCTTCCTTATTAACTTGACCACGTTCCACTCCGCCACTTTTGCTTTGTGGATGACATGACACCGCTCAATAGACGCCAACTGTAATATCGTAAAATGTTCTTCAGGTATCTCCCCAAATCTCAAATACACCACGCAACTCTTGTAACATTACACATGTCCCTTTCTAATTGGCTCTCGTAAGAACGTACAAAAATGGGGTATAACATAGTGGGCCTAGGAACTTTTTAATGGTGGGTATTCAATCACTACCATTTTCCTGTGGTGTGGTCCACCTAAGGTTTGGATCTGCCTCACTTTTGGGTTCATGCCCTAAAATAATGATCCAAAATGGATGAACGACTTAGATAAAACACATATTCATGGTGGGGCCCACACAACTATTTAAGCACCTACCAATACTGAGATCTCTGTATTGGCGGGGTCTCTACTAAATTCGAATTCAAGCTGCTGATGGGTAAATGAGTGCTTACTGACCGGAAGTGGTGACTCACCAGGATATCCCTAGTGGCCCGAAGTGGTGGGATTTGATTGGGCCACTTGTTGTTGTCAGAGATGGGCCTTTGCAATGCATGTTTAAAAGTTGTTCAGTTGAATACATACTCAACCGGGCCCCATTTTGACAGCTCAGGTGGTCCAATCAAATCCCGCCACATCGGGTCACCAAGGATATTCGTGGTGATTCGGTCACCAGGCAATCTGCTGCCAGTTCTTCTCCTCCCTCCAACGTAATATCTTCCTCTTCTCGCACTTTATATGGAAAATGCTGAATAATATGTTGTGCATGTTGTTTCGTCGCATGTATGCATGGTATAGATTGAAAATAATGTATTTCCTTATGACACTTCGAAAATATATGGGGCATGGCTTTAGCACACATTGGGCATGTCGTCTAAAGTTGGTTGGCACGAGTCTAGAAGCATTTCAAAATTTGAATTTTAAATAGTCCATTTCAAAATCCGTGTTAAAATTCCCATCCCCCAGTTATGGATGGTGTGACATGTGACTTCACTGTTTCTTGGGGAACACTAGGCACAAGCAGTCTTTTCTCACATTTACATCGAGCTATGGCTGGTTACCAACTTGTTACTTGTTTACCATGTAAGCTGTGGGGTCCATGTGGGCTCACCTCTAGTCACATGGACCGTTGGTTTGGAGGGGTCCATTGTGGATTGCCCATGGTTCCGATATCACCCTGATAGGATGATTGTGGCCATTTGAAACACCAATTTTACTATTCTGTCCATTTTTCATGCCCTTATGCACATATGATTGCTGTCCAAAACTGTACGAAGAATTCATACTGGATATGGGCTCATATCATAGTTGCACTTGCATTTCAGATAAATGAAGAATCCTGGTTCATGGTATAGTACTTCTGCAAATCGTAACCCTCAAGTACTACCGCCTCATGTTGGTTGCTGAAATAGGGGCTCGCAGATTTTTCAATTTCCTGATTTGGAGCCAATATTTCAGCCAATAGGGGCCCTTAGTTCTTGCAGGATGACGATTGGGGAAGAGTGCTGACAGTTTTTTCTATATAGAATGTCATTTACTGGGATGTGAGGGATAATCTGGTGTGGTGGCGTAACATATTTGTGGTGTAAGCAGCTCTTTAACACCAATCAATCGTCAATGTGGGGACCACCAACTCAAAACCAAGAATTTGTGGGAGCCACCAACTTATTTTGTGGTTGTCTTTACTTTCTAATGGTTCAATTGAGATTGGATTTATTAAGCTTATTCACCCAAAGATCTGGACGGTTGTTTGATTGTTGAATGGGGAACCAATGAGTAGTTGGACCGACCAACTTAGCTGTAGATGGTCCTTACACTTGCTACCAGTTCAATCAAATACCAGATTGTTCTTAAGCTTGGCCCAAAGATTCAGTGTGACTACACTGGACCTTCTGGATCATTCTTCTTTTCTTTTATTGAATGACTCTTTTCCAAAGAACTTATTCTCGTTGGTTTTTCTTTGCAGCATGGACCGAATGAATGTTTGCTGAATACAATTGAAGCTTGTGCTATCTATGCCTGGCCTGATTTGGTAAGATGAATTTTATTTTATTTTTCTCCATGATCTAATAAAAGGGGTTTGCTGATCCAATGCACATGTATAAGGCATCCTGTCTACAGGCCAATGCATGTACTAATGTGGCACATGCACATGACATACAAGCCATTTGTAGATTCAGTATGCTGAAAATCAGGCTGATCCACTCATCACTGGCCACAATGGTAGAAACAAATGGAGGGCTTAGAAAAATGCGGAAAGGTTTTCTCTAGCTGTCTGTTGGTTTCATAAAATGTGCCAACTTGAAGTGGACCAGCCTGAAAGTTTTGGCAAGGGTTTCTATTTGGTGGGAACTACCTGATGGAAGGCTGGAATTTCGTGCCTGCGTGCCACATTTGCGCATGTGACGATGTATGGATGGGCTGTCTTGTACATGTGTTTGATATCATCAAAGCCCTGAACAGAGTACGTATGCATGCTTACATGTTTATTCATTGATTTGGGTGCTTGGTCATCCACTGCATTCACGGATCCCTTTGTGCAGCCAATCTACCATTTGCATAATGAGCACACTTTTTTATTTTTTTATTTTTATTTTTGGTATATTCAGACTTCTTGTTGAGGCAAGCTGAACTACACTTTTATGCTAATTACTATTTTCATGTTCTTGGTTTTTTTTTCTTGTCTTCTTCTTATTCTTCTTCTTCTTGTTGTTACAAGATTCCTTGACCATCAATTCAGTATAAAATTTCAAGCATTCATGCACATTGACGTGCATGTATTCGGTGGCTCCTCCTGACTGAGTATCTAAGTACAAATGCCTCACGCTCAAAGTTGAGCTCGACGAGAAGGTCAAAGATATGTTGCCCTTCAATCTCAACCCTATGCTCCTGAGCACAACACGAACTGATTGGTCTATGGTGTTCAAGCTTAAGTCACATCTCTCTCAAGGTGTTCCATAATGGTAACGGTGGCCATAGCAGCCACTACTGTTACTGTTACAATATGGGCAATAATGACCCTTCTTTTGTGAAAAAAAATTCTATTTCGGGACCGTTATGGGGCCGTTGCATGTTATTTTTTCTGTAACGGCTGTTTCGGCCCTGTCACGCGCCTTTACTGTTACATAACGGTTGTTGCTTAACTGTTTTGGCATAGTATGATCTCTTTAAGAATCATATAGTGGTCTCCCAAAGGCATCTCCCCCTGAGGAAAGGTTGCAATTTTTCATATCAACTGAAAAAGCATGTTGTTTGTAAGCAACCTATACAATAGACTATTAGATAGCGCTTGATTGTAATCAACCTATGTAATAATCTATTACATTATGCCTGTGGGAGTTTTATTCTCTCATTGCCTGTCTTCAACCTGGATAAATGAGGGTGGTTACGTCAGGTTGGCATATGGCGCCAAACTTATGGCAAAACTTCTGGAACGAATCCAAACAATATGACATTCCAAACTCATGCTAGGGCGTTCCCTATAAGCAACGTGCTGCATAGGATGTTATGGCCCTGATAGAATGGAATGGCGGAAAAGGATTCATGTTGCTGACACCAATTAGTTGGGATAAGGCTTAAATGTTGATGATGAACTGAAAAACATGACCTATATTCTTTAAGAAGAAAAAAAAAAAAGGCAGCTGCAATGCCCGCAACAGATCCAATATCTCGTACCTGTCACACAGTACATGAACATCTCATGTTAGTCTTGGTTGAGTGAACCAGCCATTACCATCATGCTATCCAATTCCCAATCTGCATAAGTAGGATAAGATTTTTCTGGCTCCGAAATCGTTCCATTGAGAGATCCTAACTTCTTGTTACCTCCAGTAAACATAAAGGCAAACTTGTTCCAGGCTCTATAGCTTTCGCCACCAAATCTGGTGGTAGTAATCTAACTTGGATTATCAGTAATGGCAAGTACATTGACTACCATCGGCATCATTGAAGAGCTTGAAATATTAATCGAATGTGAAGAAGTATCCTCCATGTTAATTGTAGAAACACTTCTACTACCTAAATTTACCCAAACACATACTCAAAAGGACCCAAAACTACTCGCAAATGGGGGCAAACATCAACCCAAATGCTCCATTATGTCTCTGGATGAATAAAAATAAAGATTGAATGGGTTGAATAATCCTATGACCATCTAGGTGGCCCAGTACACGCGCACACGCACACACACAAAAGAAGTTTTGAGTCTGTGCAACGTGAATCTAATCCCAATTAAATGATTCAGACCATATTCTGACTTTGGTTTAGTCATACTCGTGCTAAAGGTGGGTCTCAAATGGCCTTGATAAGAGGAATTGCCCCGCTTTTCGTCGCCTTGGAACTATGGGTAGAGGGTAACCAATGTTTTAAATATCGACGATATCGGCCGATGTGATACACACTAGTGCCATTATATCCCACATGTTCGATTCGGTGAGCATTTTCAATTTCCGATCCCCTTTTTTTTGTTGAAATTATGTTAAAATAAATGTCAAATGGTTACAAATCTATTGGTTCTTCATGTTTTCCATGAAAAATCATGGAGTTGGAGCTTTGATTTTGATATCCATTGGTTCTTCATGTTCTCCATTTTTTTTTTTCTTCGAAAATTTCCTCCAACCAGCTATCAATTGAGACCAATTTCGAAGTATTTAGGAGTATTTGATGAAACGATCATATTTGAGGAAAATTAGGGAAATTTCAAAATTTTCCCAATTTCTCCCGAATTGCTTGCAATGTTGCACTCCAAGCATAAAATCAAGCATTTATGAGGGCTGACTGATTTGTTAAGTCCTTGTCAAATTTTGAAAAATAAAAATTATTTTTAATTAATAAAAAAATATTAAAATATTAAATTTTTTTTTTCCAAAATTTCCTTCAACTACCTGTCAATTAAGACTAATTTCGAAGTATTTAGGAGTGTTTGATGAAATGATAATCACATACACTCTAAATGTTATGCCTTCAATTTGAATATAGTTGCATTAGTTCAGTTAGACAATGCATAGCTTAAGACTCTATATAAAGGAAACCTATTACGTCCACTTCTTTTTTGAGATGTTATGAATTAAAAATGTGTATTGAGTTTTTTTTTATTTTTATTTTTTAATAATCCCTAAAGTTTCATTGAAAAATTCAACCATTTCCCCAATATTTCCCCATGTTTCCCAAAATGCCTGATAAATTATCTGATACAAACAATATTATCCCATGCGATAACCAATACGTATCTGTATCTCAAGGATGCGATACATAGCGCGATATTGATATATCGAACATTGTGCATAACAAGAGGAGGCAAGGGGAGAGAATCACTAACCTGGCATGAATGTAGCAGCTTGTCAAGCATTTGACAAACTCACACCATCCATTTCAAATTGGCTTTGTTCTGTGTACACACGAGCAATCCTATACATGTACGTATACATACATGTATATATGTATATATATCTCTGTGTGTGTGTGTGTCCAAATTGACACCTCTTAAATCCAAAATAAGGAATTTAAAAGTAGATTTAGATGTATGAGGATTCTGTTATAATATGCTACATAACTCATGAAAATAGCTCATGTCACATTAGCATATGTTGCACGCTACTTAGCCCATATTACATGTTATGTAGCTCAAACTATGAGTTATTTTTCACTAAACACTAAAATTAATTACTGTTTGAATGACTTGTTTCATTTTTTTCTATTTTCAATCAAAGTTAGTTGATGTTTTCAATTATTTTAGTAAAATAATACTATTCACATTATTAGTTGAATGGTGGAACAAGATTCATGTAGCCGAACCCAATTAATTGGATAAGGCTTAGGTGATGATGATAAATACCAGTCATAGTGTTAAATCAGTTCCTTTGCTATTTCCTTTTGTACTCAATATATTCCCTACTTCTATATTTTTGTAAGTGTTTCCCCAGGTAGTTGGGGTAAGGCTTAGATGATGAATTTGACGTATCGGCCGATACGTAACGGTAACGGTGGGAACCGTTACGCGTTTCGGGGTCGTATCGGCCGATAACCGATTTTGTACCCGTATCGGCCGATACGGGCCCGTTACGGAGTGTAACGGCCGTTACGGGTCCGTAATGGTAACTTTTTTTTTTCATTTTTAGATCTGTTTTTGCTGTTTTTTTGAAACTTCTTGCTTCCAAACTGTTTCTCACTCCTTCTACTACTAATTTCGACCAACCTCGGCTAGGTATTTGAGATAAAAATACATTATATTACAGATTTTTTTGAATCAAAGCTCGGTGGGCCATTTTTCAGAAATTCGTCAAAAATAGGTATTTATACTTTTTTTAAAAATGTTTTGCTGTTTTAATCATGTCATATGATGTGTTAATCATAGTAGAACATGTTAATGTGCATTTTACAGATTGGGGTGCTATTTAATAATTTTTTAATATTTTTTTCAATTTACGCATGAATTTTGGCCCCTTTTTTTAAAATTCGAAAAATCAATTTTTAATGGTTGTTTTGCTGTTTTAATCATGCCATTTGATGTGTTAATCATAGTAGAACATGTTAATGTGCATTTTACAGATTTGGGGTGCCATTTTATATTTTTTCTATTTACGCATTTATTTTGGCCCTTTTTTTGAAAATTCGAAAAATCATTTTTAATGATTCTTTTGCTGTTTTAATGATGTCATATGATGTGTTAATCATAGTAGAACATGTTAATGTGCATTTTACAGATTTGGGGTTCCATTTTATATTATTTTTATTTTTTTTTCTATTTACGCATGAATTTTGGCCCTTTTTTTAAAAAATTCGAAAAATCAATTTTTAATGGTTGTTTTGTTGTTTTAATCATGCCATATGATGTGTTAATCATAGTAGAGCATGTTAATATGCATTTTACAGATTTGGGGTGCCATTTTATATTTTTTTCTATTTACGCATTAATTTTGGTCATTTTTTTTTTAAAAATTCGAAAAATCATTTTTTAATGATTCTTTTGCTATTTTAATGATGTCATATGATGTATTAATCATAGTAGAACATGTTAATGTGCATTTTACATATTTGGGGTGCCATTTTATATTTTTTTTATATTTTTTTCTATTTACGCATTTATTTCGACCCTTTTTTTGAAAATTCGAAAAATCATTTTTTAATGATTCTTTTGCTGTTTTAATGATGCCATATGATGTGTTAATCATAGTAGAACATGTTAATATGCATTTTACATATTTGGGGTGCCATTTTATATTTTTTTTATATATATATTTTTTTCTATTTACGCATGAATTTTGGCCCTCAAAAATAATTGCAAACACTTAAATGTAAGATATTTTCATATTACATTCATTCTAATATATCTATCATTGATAGTAGATAGTTAGAAAATTAAATATATGAATTTTGTAGTCAAATTCAGGTTATCTGGTTCATAAATTCATCAGACAGTCCGATACAACTTCTCACCAAAGAGTGGACCGTTACACCACCATAAACATGTTCCAATTTATAAATGAATGCATATTTGGAATGCTTAGAATATTTTGGATTTAATCCATATTTTTTCATATTTTTTTGGCAAAAAAATAATTTGCGCCCATATTTTTTTGGCAAAAAAAAAATGCACCGCCCGTATCCGTATCGGTTTTGGAGGGCACCGTTACGCCAACTGATACCGATACGGGACACCTTGGATGAATTTGATTGAGAAATTTCACAATATTTGCTGCAACCAAGCGCAACCTTAGTACTACACAACACACTTTGTAACTTTCATCTCACACTTCAGAGGGATGAACACTACACTACAATCTATTCACTATTTAAGACACTAGTTCTTGGTAACAGTGGATCTCCATCAAGGGTCTGCATTAAGCCTTTAACTTTTTCCAGCCTTTCTAGATGAATTAATTGAAGTATCCAAATGAGGTCCATTGGTGTATGTTGTTGGGTAAATGATGTTTTGTTGGTCAATGAGACTGGAAAAGGTGTTTCTGCTATATTGGAGGTTTGGAAGAAGGCTTTAGAGCTTGTGTGGATTCATGGAAAAAAAAGCGAAGAAACAACTATTTGTTGGAAATGTTATTTCTAAGAAAATAGGTGGAAACAAAATGAGATTCTGCTGTTTGATTCTACAGGAAAAAAAAAATCCAAGAAAATGGTCATTATTTCTATTTCTCCTGTTTGACCAACATATTTTTCATGAAAAATTAAACGACTTGGTAGATGTTTGCCTAAATAACATTTGCAATCCATCGCCCATTTTGGTCATTTTACACTGCTATATTGGCCTATCTTGATACATGACCCATTTCACGTGTTGCTTAGCATGCAACCAATGTTTGGGAGTTCCCTTCAAGTGCACGCAAGCCTGAAGTGGGCAGATGTGATCACACGAGTGAAATGATTGGCACATACTCCAGGTGGGCATGTTCTCAAACCTGACCCAAAAACCTTGTGGCCTATGAACGGATCACACAAGTGAAATAATCAGCATATACTCCAGATGGGCAAGTGCTCAAACCTGGCCCAAAAACCTTGTGGCCTATGGATGGCACTCATTTTGCGTTGTCCATAGGATGCTGGGTATGGTCCTGGTCCTCCAACAATCTAGACGTGGAAAATAAAAATGAAAATTGGGCACACACTCTAGCCTGTATCCTACAAGGCCTCACCTCAGAAGCATCGTCCATAGGTTCACTGGATATTGACAAAGCCACTCATTAGAATCCGAGCATTATTGCCGGATTCTGGCAACCCCATTTTATTGGCAATGGCTGATTCTATCTCTAAAGGGGGGGTTTTTTACAGCAAGAAGGGAGATGGAGATGGAGATGGAGATGGAGATGGAAGAAAGTAGAAACTCGATGGAAGAAAGGAGAAACCCTAGTTCATTGGAGATGTAGAAGGTCTTGTTTCCACTCTTTTTTCTTTCAGGAAGCCATTTTCTTCTGTATGAGAAGGAAACAAAAAGGGGGAATTTCTCAGAAATTTTCGGAAAATGGAATGGCATTTCTGGGAAAATGACAAAGTAGACAATGGAAATGGGGTTTTTGCGGAAATGATGTTTCCTAATAATTATTTCAACAAATTCAAACAGGGCCATATAGAGGTTTAAAAATTGTTAGAACCAACACAGTATCTGGAATGCAACTTTAGTGGAGTCATAGTTGCAAGGCTTCAGCTAAATTAATCTAGAAGAGATTCCTCAAACATTCTGTTTTCTTGGCCAAGTTTACTTGGATTGTTGGTTACTCTGGTACGTGAAACAGGAATGGCTATGGGTACAGTACTTCCTCCAATGTGTGGTATGCTGGGGGAGTAGGATCATGTGGGTTGCTCCAATACATACACTAGCCATATACAATATAGTCTTTAAAAAATAAAAATAAAAAATTGATATTGTAATTTATATATGAAATGACGAATATTATTATTATAGGCCCCGAATGCATAATATAATATATATGCATTCTTTTGCATAAATCTCTTTGTTATGACCTCTCAAATATATATATATATATATATATATATATCTCTTTGTTATGAATATAGCTTGACATTACAAGTTAATCTACACTAGGAGCATAGACTTATATTTTTGGATCAGTGAAAATAGCGATCCAGGTTACAAATGACCCATGATTTGGATCGTGAGATTTGGAACACGAAACATAAGGGTGGGTTGGCAATTTAGGTAACATTATCTTTGCTCTATTATTCAAAATGAATGGAAAGTTGGAGGACTAATCCAATAGAATTAGAGACAGGTGAATGAGGTGGAGATGTGCCTTTGGAGTGCTGTGTGATTGCCATATGGCAATGAAAGTTGAGAACTATTAGACTGACTATGCTATATGGGGATTGGGCAATTAAGAGGCAACAGCAGCAAAGAATGAATGTCCAAGAGATGAAGATATTAAGATGGACGTGTGTGGGGAGATTGGAAGGATAGAATTAAGAATGAGGTAATGAGGTGTAGTCCTAGTAAGATATAAAAAAAATGATGGAGAACTTATTGAGACTGTTTTATCATGTGCAAATAAGTTAGGAGACTGCTCCTGTAAGGAAGGATCATTCATCAGGGTGGAAGGGCCTAAAGAGTGGATGAGAAGAAGGGCTAGAAGAATTTGCATCACGGTGGCAAGAGGGGATATGAAGGCTTGTTCACTTACTGGGGATAAGGCTTAGATAGGAAGGATTGGCAAAACACGACTAGCAAAGCTGATGCCAAATAGCTAGGACAAAACTATGATGATGGTAGTGATGAGACCCACTATGAAGGATTGACAAAACACAATTAGTAAAGCAGATGCCATTAGTACTAAGCATGGCCTACACTGCCATAATGGGTGGATAACTCAAGGTACATATACATGGAGATATGGTGATTTTGTGCATGTGTGTGTTTTTTGTTTCAATCATTTGGTGACATAAATGCCCACACCTATTTATACTTGCACATGCTCACAAGTGCTATCAAGGGGCTGGGCAATCAGGGGTTGGCTTTGGCCCAGATTTTGAACCGTTCGGGTTGGACCTATTAAAAAATTTTGTTTTTCTCGACCCAGGCCCATCCCATTGACAGCCCTAATTTCGTAAACCATTTCATTCAATTCATTTAGTGATTCTGAAAGAAAATGTTAACCATTAGCTATTTGTACAATTTTCCATTTCCTTTCTTACAACAGAAATTTGTTGGATCGCATTGTATCTTATTTGTCATTCCTTGCTTGAGTGCCAATTATTACTTCATGCAATTTGCACTGGTTTGAGATCTTAGACCCTGACGTCCTTCGTTTAGTTTCCCTTCCCTCCCCAGTACCAAGAAATTTACTTGCTATTGTTTATGGATTTTTATTGAATATCATAAATTTGATCGTGTTTCATCTACTGATGATGTGACATCTGCTTTATGCTAATAGATATGTTTATGCCTTCTGGATTTTCAAAGGAAAAATGCATTAGGGATGAAATAGATAATATATACTTTAATAATTTAATCTCTGTAAGAGCTGTTGAGCATAAAACATATTACCATCTGTATTAGCTAGAAAGATTATAGCTGCTTGTCATGCTTCGGCCTAAACTTTGTTATAACTCGTGACATTGTGATGCAGAATAAGCATTTTGCTTTCATTTATTGTGTTGAGAGTTTAGTCGTGGAGCATAAGTACTCGAAGTGGGAATCTTGTTTCGAAAAAACTGGTTTGGACTCACAATCTGTTGCCGATTGCTTCAATAGCGGATATGGAGAGAAGGTAGACATCATACTCTTATTGCTATGCATGTGTTTTTGTTTATCATTACAAGGAATCTTGCATTGCAATGGTAATTATAACATTTTATGTTTTTGTTTCTAGAAATTAAAAGACATCATTGGTTATCATCTTCTCTGAATATGCACCATCCTGTACCATTGATGTTGATGTATCAACCCTTAATTTGTCTTCAAATAAAGATAGGGAAATATGGTATGAAATATTATGTTTTGCAGTTTATGATGCAGAAAGGTTCATTGTTATCTATGTTCTGGTTTTTTTTTTTTTTATTATTTAAATTATTATAAAGAATTTAGTATTTATATAATGCATTGTAGACACCCCACCCCACATTAGAAGTTCCTAAGAACCATTTGACAGGATCAGATTAGGACCTACTTGTCAACCCTTACTTCACAAGGGATCACAACTGTTAGGACCGATTCAGACCACTTGAAGAAGAGGGGGACCCAATTGTAAGGCAATCTACCATGTAAGTTTTTAATTTTAAACTTCTCTTTGAAAATAACATGGGTGTGGAAATCAAAATTCTGAATCCATTTGTCAATTCTTGAACGCAATACATGGAAGGTGACACCAAAATGGCATAATTTCTTCCCATTATCTTGGCTGTCTTAACTACCTTACCACCCCTTTTTATTTTCACATTTATTGAGAAAATGCATGTGTAATTATCTATATGATTGTACCTTTACGCATAAAAGCCTTCAAAATGATCAAGAAAGCCTATCCCTAGGCCACATAGGATTGTGCCATGTGTCGAGGTGCACCCAAGCCTATGAGATTGTGCCATGCGTCTCTTGCCCTCAAGCTACCCCAAATTAAAAAAACCCACCCCTATGTCTATAAATAAGCTTCCTTGCTTCATTGTGAATGACATTTGGACTCTCGTTTCTCTCTACACGACATTCCAAACTCATGCTAGGGCATTCCCTATAAGAAATGCATTGCATCGGAACATGGGTGTAGTGAGAGTTGGCAAGGGTTTACTAGGGCATCCCCTAGAAATGATGCATTGCAACAATGCCCGGTTGCTGTGAGAAGTAGGCAAGGGTTCCCGCGCCATTCTAAATGCGTGCAGAGAAAGAACTAATCCATGAGAATAGTATTCATCCTGCCACATGAAATATAGGAATATTGACAGGTAAGAGTATGGAGTTGGAAGATACTGATGAAACGAAGGAGAGTTAACATAGCTTGTGTTCATGTCTTTAGGAGATCAAATGGAAAGGGGCCAAAACTAGAGAAGTTGATGGATATATAACTTTATACCATAGGAAAGGACAATAGTAGAAATAGTGTAGGGAGGGGTAGATAAATATTTAAAGGATAAAAGTTGTGGACGCTAGGAACTTAGAAGAGCAAGTTATAGGATTTTATTAATAAAACTTGTGTTAGGAGAGAGATCATCAATGCTATTAGTGCATTTTCACCCTAGGTAGAGGATAGAATCAAAAGAACTCTAGCAGGATATGGATGGACTAATGCAAGGAATTCCAACTAGAGAGAGAATAGTTGTAGAATGAGACTTAAATGGCCCGATGGATAAGATCAGACAATAATCATTAAGAAAGCATCTTGGACTTCCTTGGGAGATCAGGACCCAAACTGAACCGATGGAAAGAGCATGAAAAAATGTGGATACCAGTCAAATTTCACTTATTTTGGATGGTACAGTAGGGAGAAACGAACGATAGACGTTTCTAAAAGGGAGTAACAAATTTGTAAATATAATGAACTCCATATCCTTGCACGTAACTAAGAATTGGCTTGCTTCAACGATGGATAGTGACTCATCACATGTGGATGGTGTGGCCCATCTAGTGTTCAAATCTACTTCATACTTTAACTCATGGGCTTACACGTTACTAAGAAGAGGATGAACGGAGTAGATCTCCGATAATGCCATCAGAAGTGGGCCCCACCTATTTTTTGTACAAAACATCCAAATAGTGCCAAAAACGTCCAGTGACGGACGTGCTTGCGATTGGGTTTTGACAGTGGGCCCCATCCATCATCCTTTTTCATAATCTGGACCGTCCAATGTGTCCTAGAGGGGGGGCTTGACCCTCTCCTAGCTGGAGGAATTATAGAAGATAGCGTGAATCAGATTTCAACCATTCAAACGGAGGACGGACAGTAAAATAGAAAATCAAGTAGGCCACGTCAGAAGAAATTCAAAACTAGCCATCTCTGATTGATTTTTTCTTGTGATTCTAATGGACGACATGGATTTTCCATTAGAATTCGATCATGGGTCCCACTGACACCACCGACTCCAGCAGCGTATTTCATACGCAGGACGTGCGTCCGGAAGTTACCGGTTTTCACGGCTGCTTATGCGTCCATGGCGGTGATCGGACTAGTGATCTGAACCGTCCATCATGTAGGGTGCTCAAAAATGTCCCACGGGACGATCATTGTGCACCGCACGACACCTGTTTTGCACAATGGAATCGAGTGCACAACGACTTCTTTGCATAGTCAACATTCAGCATATGATAAGCAGCGCACAACAGCCTTGCGCATAGTCTTTTCTGCACTTAGTCAAAATGGAGAGAGTGGAGAGCAGCGGGGAGATATCGGCTTAGGGATCCAAATCCCTTGGACGTGCACAAGAGGGAGAGTAGAGTTTGTAGGGTTTTTATTTTTATTTTTATTTTTTATTTTTCCTTTCTTTTAAGGTGTAGCCTAATCATTTTGCTAGGCAAAACCTCTTAGCTAGGGCTAAGAGGTAAAGCTTGTAGTGTGATTGGGTTGTTAGCTTTGCTTTGATTCATCGTTATTGAATTCTTGTGGATTTTAGTATGATTATTAAGGAATACTTTTAGTTTTTAATAGTTTATTGTGACTCAAATTACAGTAGATCTGCAATAGCTTTGAGTATGTTCTTTCCATTATTGAGATTGTGAACTTAGGAGGCCTTGTTGTTCACTATTGTCTCCTTGGCATGGTTGGGTGACGGAACATCTTCCTAACTTTCACAATTCTCTTGTGATTGGCTGTGGTATTGGTAAATTGCTGTTGTTTGCCATAGTCTCCTGGGCATGATTAGGTGATAGAATCACTTCCAAATCTACACCAATCGTATCTGTTGATGATTAGATCCATGAGATATTTAGAGATCTTACAAATCTCTTCTTACCAACTGGATAGGATGGGACTCTGATTCCAGTTGTGTTCTTGAATCAATACAGGGTAACTTCCGAATTACTACAAGTGGATCCTTGGCACCCTAGTTCCCACCTTTATTTTTATTAGTTTTTAATTAACCTATTCACAATTTTTGCTCAAGACCAAGAAAACACTGATTAGGAAACCTAATCTCCCACCCCCAACCTAAAATCTACATTGTCCTCAATGTAAAAGAAATAAGCATGCAATGCACATGGGACAACGAAAGTACAAAAGGAGTGATGGAAAGATAGTACCTGGACGAAAGAATCAAGAGGCTTTCCAAAGATATCTACGTAAGAGCGGGTCAGCATAAGAGAGAAACCAACAGAAGTAAAATAAAAATAACAAAAATAAAATCCTACCTACACCACTTTCGCAGGTGCTCTCGATTGCATTTAACGTATGCAACAAGCCTTTAAATCCCTAGGTTGCCCCTAGTAGACGATTTGTAGTCTCGTGAGGGTTTGCAGCAATGTTACCCACAAACATTGAATTAACTAACTAGGAAAATGAAATGGAATGAAAAGTTGGATTGGCTCCCATGAGCGCTAAGTTTACCGTCTATCCTAAAGTAGCATAAAGGAAACTACCCTAGTCCTAAGAAAGCAAGGAAAAACTACTGAGTCAAGCCGCAAGGTTCCTCTTCCGGCCAATATCTTGATAAGTTTCTCAGTAAGTTCCTCAACAGGATCATCCAAAAGCCCTTTTTGCAATAGGCTTGGACGCCTTGGAGCATGACCTTCCAGAGAAACTTATGTACCTCATAAGAAATTTTCCGTTGAAGTGCTTGAGGTATCCATAGTATATACGATTCACCTGTGACAGAAGAAGTTTCATCGTTAGTATCCCATAGTGAATCAGAAACTACAGGTAGATAAAGTTTAGAAAACTTCGCAAGAAGTAATGTAGTCTCAACACATTCCGAAGTGTCAGACTTCGGTTCAATTTTCAGTTCCTCCTCCCTTAATGGTAAACATTCAGGATCTGTGGAAGAAGGGGCTTCAGAGTAAGGGTTCGCTTGGTCCGTGACAACCACCGAGATAGTGTCATGCAAGGAGTCCACCTTTTCTTGTATCATGAGGTCGTTGGAATCCACAAGGTGTGCCAAGCATGAGTTCAAAGATGTGGGAAAGTCAGCTGGGAGTGACTCGTCTCCTGCATCGAAATCTGTGATGATGAGCCCAAGGATTCCATCGTCTTTTGAAGTGGATGGACGCATGCTCTCTTGCTCCAGCCCTACACAGACAGATAGAGGGTCAGTAGACGAAGTATTGATGTGCGAACTCTGTTCATTGATACTATTCAGAAGAGACAGTGAATCGTCAAAATTCAATAGTTCAGATGGTGGCCTCAACTGGGTGGTTTTAAATTCCAGAGTCGTATCGAGTGACTCGTCCATCTCCCGAATCATATCATCATGTAATTCAGGGGAGTGGTCCAAACATGTCTCACAAGAGATAGAAGGGTTGGTTGTAATGAGCTCATCCACTTTTAAATCAGATATGTCAGGTGAGTGGAGTAGCTCATTATGACCGCTCACTTCGTGCACTTCTTGATCATTGACCTGGACCAAACTTGAGATTAATTCCAGGGGAACTGGGGCTGCACATTCATGATCGTCATCCCAATACTCATCATATTCTAGTTCAGTGCAGTGCACATTTGGGATGGGATCACTTTCCTCGCATTCTATTCCCAGATTGGGTTGAGGTTCACATAAACCAACCTCTCCCTCATCATTGAAATCTAGTGTATCCTGTGAGTAAAGTATATCATCATCATTATATTTGAAAGACACCCATGTATCTCCACCATTCTTTTGAACAGTCATTGAGATCGACTCATCGAGGAATTGAACCGTATGCTCATTAATGGAATCCAACTCCTCATTCCAAATTTCAGATTTCTTCAAAAGCAAGTGAGGATCACTTTCCTCGCATTGTATTTCTGGATTGGATTGTAGTTGGGATGAGCGAGCTTCCTCTATCTTATCGAGGCGCAAATTGAGTGCTTCCATTGCTTTTCTAATTTTAGTAAGACACTCCATGTTATGCTGAAATGAATTCTCTTGGATCGTTTTTGGTTGGTTCTCAAAGGTAGGGTATCTAAGAGAATAATTATTACAACATGTTGTTGGTTCATCTTCCCAGTTTTGATGGTTCCACTGGTTATAGTCATACTGATCATACATGGGAGAACATGATGGTTGATAATAATCCTCATTCCCAAATTATGATCGTATACAGACCTATTAGCCGATGGAGCATAACGTTCTAGTCGGTTCTCAATGTTGGTTCTTGATGGAGAAAAATCTTAATGTATACGTTGAATTCCAAAACCCTCAGGCATTCTCCAAAACTGCTTATCCATCTCAGCATAGACACGTACCCAAGCTTCCATGGTGAACCTTAATTCTGATTCTAATCCGAGAAGAAAATAAAAAATTTCAATAGCAGTACAGAAAGTAAGAGGAGAAATTAGAAGGATGTTACCAAATGAGAAGTTCTTATGTTAAGATCCTGCAAAAGAAAACAAAAGAGATTAGTTTCTAAAATAGAAAGTCTAAAGTTAGAAAGTTCGTACAATTGAAATAGAAAGTTAGTTTTTAAAAAGGAAAGTACCCTAAACCTAGAAGTTAAGTTAGTTTCTAAAAAGAAGACCCAGAATTAGAAAGTTTCTAAAATAGAAAATCTGAACCCAAAATTAAAAAGTTTCTAAAAATAAACTAATTCTTAAAAAGGAAAGTTTCCAAAAATAAAGGAAAGATGTGTTAGTTTCTAAAATTAGAAAGAATTTCTAAAAAGGGAAATAACTAACCTAGTTTTTAAAAACAAAAGATGAAAGTTTCTAAAAATAAACTAGTTCCTAAAAATAGAAAATAACTAGAACTAGAACTAGAAAAAGATGAAATCTAAATCAAGTGGATTTGAGGAAATAATTGTGAATAGGTTAATTAAAAACTAATAAAAATAAAGGTGGGAACTAGGGTGCCAAGGATCCACTTGTAGTAATTCGGAAGTTACCCTGTATTGATTCAAGAACACAACTGGAATCAGAGTTCCATCCTATCCAGTTGGTAAGAAGAGATTTGTCAAATCTCTGAATGTCTCATGGATCTAATCATCAACAGATACGATTGGTGTAGATTTGGAAGTAATTCCATCACCTAACCATGCCCAGGAGACTGTGGAAAACAACAACAATTTACCAATACCACAACCAATCACAAGAGAATTGTAAAAGTTAGGAAGGGGTTCTGTCACCCAACTATGCCAAGGAGACAATGGTGAACAACAGGGCCTCCTAAGTTCACAATCTCGATAATGGAAAGAACATACTCAAAGCTATTGCAGATCTACTGTAATTTGAGTCACAATAAACCATTAAAAACTAAAAGTATTCCTTAATAATCAAACTAAAATCCACAAGAGTTCAATAACCATGAATCAAAGCAAAGCTAACAACCCAATCACACTACAAGCTTCACCTCTTAGCCCTAGCTAAGAGGTTTAGCCTAGCAACATGATTAGGCTACACCTTAAAAGAAAGGAAAAATAAAACAGAAAAATAAAAATAAAAACCCTACAAACTCTACTCTCCCTCTTGTGCACGTCCAAGGGATTCGGATTCCCCTAGCCGATATATCCCCGCTGCTCTCCACTCTCTCCCTTTATAGACATTTGTAATGAGGTCGGTTGCTGCTTGAGTCAGTGGATAGGATATTTTTAGAAGCTGCCTCCACAAATATTTACGCAGCCAGCAAGTCGTTGCGCAGCCGGACGCGCATACGGTTTTCGCACCGAAAACACAGGCAAATACCCCCATCTTCCCTCGCTTTCTGTTGAAAAGGGGAACGTCCCGTGGGACGTTTTTGAGCACCCTACATGATGGACGGTTCAGATCGCTGGTCCGATCACCGCCATGGACGCATAAGCAGCCGTGAAAACCGGTGACTTCCGGACGCACGTCCTGCGTATGAGATACACTGTTGGAGTCGGTGGTGTCAGTGGGACCCATGATCGAATTCTAATGGGAAATCCACGCTGTCCATTAGAATCACAAGAAAAAACCAGTCAGAGATGGCTAGTTTTGAATTTCTTCTGACGTGGCCCACTTGATTTTCTATTTTACCGTCCATCCTCCATTTGAATGGTTGAAATCTGATTCACGTCATCTTCTATAATTCCTCCACTTAGGAGAGGGTCAAGCCCCCCCTTTAGGACACATTGGATGGTCCAGATCATGAAAAAGGATGATGGATGGGGCCCACTGTCAAAACCCAATCGCAAGCACGTCGGTCACTGGACGTTTTTGGCACTATTTGGATGTTTTGTGCAAAAAATAGGTGGGGCCCACTTCTGATGGCATTCTCAGGGATCTACTCCGTTCATCCTCTTCTTAGTAACGTGTAAGCCCATGAGTCAAAGTACGAAGTAGATCTAAACACTAGGTGGGCCACACCATCCACATGTGATGAGTCACTACCCATCGTTGAAGCAAGCCAATTCTCAGTTACGTGCATGGATATGGAGTTCATTATATTTACAAATTTGCCACTCTTCCTTTTAGAAACGTCTATCATTCATTTCTCTCTACTGTACCATCCAAAAGAAGTGAAATTTGACGGGTATCCACCGTTTTTCATGCTCTTTCCATCGGTTCAGTTTGGGTCCTGATCTCCCAAGGATGTCCAAGATGCTTTCTTAATGGTTATTATCTGATCTTATCCATCGGGTCACTTACACACTGATCCAAGGGCTGAATTTTGACGTGTACGGTTAATTTGTGGTCCCTTAGCCATGTATGAAGTTTCGAGCCGAACGGATGGTGGGAACCCCATGATCTTGCATTCTGGACAAATTTTGGGCTACTTGAGCTTCAGTTTCCTGATTTTCTCGGATCTCTGGCGTGTAAATCTGTCGATCTCAGTCCCCTGTAGTCCTGTCCATTGCCTTGGTAATTCCTGAGCGTTAAATCCATGCTTTTAACATCCTTTTCGGTCCACATGAAATATAGGAATATTGACAGGTAAGAGTATGGAGTTGGAAGATACTGATGAAACGAAGGAGAGTTAACATAGCTTGTGTTCATGTCTTTAGGAGATCAAATGGAAAGGGGCCAAAACTAGAGAAGTTGATGGATATATAACTTTATACCATAGGAAAGGACAATAGTAGAAATAGTGTAGGGAGGGGTAGATAAATATTTAAAGGATAAAAGTTGTGGACGCTAGGAACTTAGAAGAGCAAGTTATAGGATTTTATTAATAAAACTTGTGTTAGGAGAGAGATCATCAATGCTATTAGTGCATTTTCACCCTAGGTAGAGGATAGAATCAAAAGAACTCTAGCAGGATATGGATGGACTAATGCAAGGAATTCCAACTAGAGAGAGAATAGTTGTAGAATGAGACTTCAATGGTCATGCAGGAAAAAGTAGAGGATATGAAAGTGTACATGGAGGATATGGTTTTGGGAGAAGAAATGAATTGGGAGAAGCTATCTTTGATTTATCTATGGCGTATAATTTAGCTCTAGCAAACATATGCCTTAAAAAGAGAGGAACATTTAATAACCTTCAAAAGTGGATCACATATAAACCAATTAGGTTTCTTTCTACTTAGGAAAACATAACGGTCAATATGTAAGGATTGCAAGGTTATATTAGGAGAGAGTTTGACTGTAATGCTTATAGATGTTTACATTAAGAGATGGAAGAAAGTCAAATTAATAGGTATAACTAGGTGGTGGAATTTAAAAGGAGAGAAAATATTGTTATTAAGAATAAATTGATGAAGAAGGTGAGTGGAATGTCAAGGAAAAAGTAAATGTTATGAGGAATGAGATGGTTGGGTGGATTAGGAAAGTGGCAAAAAATGTTTTAGGAATACATAGAGGTAAAAAGCAATCATATAAGGAAACGTGGTGGTGGAATGGCAATGTACAAAGGTTATGCATGAGAAACGTTATGTTTCAAAGCCTGCCAAGGGACTGGAAATGATGAAGGTACAACATAGAAATGTCAAAAAAAAATTGCTAAGAGAGTAACAAGTGAGGCTAAACTAAGACTTATGATGATGTTTACAAGAGATTAGGCACAAGAGAAGGTGAGAAAGATGTGTGTAGATCATGTTAAATGCATTAAGAGTGATAACTAGAGGGAACTAGTAAAAGAATGGGATCTATGAAATGTGGAAAAGTTATTTTCCAAAACTTGTTAGATAACAACAACTCTGAGAGCATAGGGATAGAAGGAACCATAAACTTAGATGTTGTATGTGACATGGATACTTTTGAAGGATTAGGATATCCGAAGTGAAAGAAGCTTTGAGAAAGATGAAATAAGAAAGGCCCTTGGACCGATGGTGTGCCAGTAGAGGTTTTTAAGTGTATGGGAGATGCTAGGTTATTTTGGTTGGCAGAGTTGTTTCAACAAGATTTTAAGACTAAAGAAAATGCCAGATGAATGGAGGAAAAGTACCATAGTACCTATCTATAATAATAAAAGAAACATACAAAACTGCACAAACTATCATGGGATTTAATTTATGAGTCATACTACGAAACTTTGGGAGAGAGTGATTCAGCAAAGACTAAGGCATGGGATGGATTTATCAGAAAATCAGCTTGGTTTCACGCCTAGGGAATCTACCATTGAAGCTATTTTACTACTATGACGATTGATGGAGAGATACAAGTAGAGGAAGGATCTCCAAATGGCCTTTATTGACTTAGAGAAAGCATAAGATTTGTCGAGAGAGAGTTAATTTGGTGGTGCTGGGAAAGAAAGGAGTTTTAAGGGGACATATTGAAATGATTAGGATATGTATGAGGGACTGTTAATAAATGTGAAGACCACAAGTGCCTAGTGGAAAGACATGCGAGTTCCCAATTATTGTAGCCTTGTACCAAGGGGTGGCATTGAACCCGGACCTTTTCGCATTGGTTATGGATGAGTTAAGGGGGTATTTGTAGGAAGAGATCCTATGGTGTATGTTGTTTGCAAATGACATAGTTTTGATTGACAAGATGAGAGAGGGCCTAACACAAAGCTAGATGTATAGAGGGATGCTTTAGTTAAAGCATTTAAAATTAGTTGGATCAATAATTCATGAGAATTTAACTTGGGTGGAAGAAATACAGATGTGCCGCTAGAGTTTTATATGATCGTCATGTACCCACTCAAATGGAAAAAGGGAAATTATAGGATGCCATAACACTATCCATGCTTTATGGGTCAAAATGTTGGGCGGTTAAGGAACGACATGTTCATGGGATGGGGGTAGCCGAAATGAGGATGTTTTAGATGGATGAGTGACAAGACAAGGAAGGAAAGAATTAGAAATGAATGCATTTGAGGGAATTTTAGGAGTTGCACCAATAGATAACAAGATGAGGGAAAGTAGACTTGGAGGGTTGGTCATGTGCAATGGATAAGAACTATGCCGGTTAGGAGTGAGTTCGTATGAGTTGAAGGTTCTAAAAGGGCAAGGGCAAGGTCCAAAAGGACATGGGTGGAGGTGTTAAGGAAAGACAGCTATGGTCTAAATAAAGTTATGGCCCTTGAAAGAGTGGAATGACGGAAAAGGATTCATGTAGCTTACCCAATTAATTCGGATAAAGCTTAGATGATGATGATGATGATTATTTCTCTCTCCACTCTCCCTACTCCCTTGCTACTAGAGAAAAAACTAGGAAATCTCCAGCCCCTTTGGGTCCTACCTTGTGAAGGAGGAGAAAAAGACAATAGTAAAACATCATGAGGAGAGAGTAAAAGATCTAAAACCTGTGAAAGCTTCCTAGCACTATTGGCAAGGATGCAAACCTCAATCTTGTGGTTTAGAAATGGCTTCAAAACCTATTGCTAGGAGGAGGATTTGAGAGTTCCTCCTTCCTACTCAAATCTCTAAAACCAAGGCCCTACATAGAGAACTATGAACCATTTTTAGAAAATTTTCCTATTGCATTGCAACATTCCCACTCTCTTATACCCCTATTCCCCTAAGAATTGCCATCTTGGGAAGAAAAAGGGAGAAGCACCCAAGTATCGAGGAAAGACAATCGAGTCAAGGATCTATTATCCCTTTAGTCTTTCTAGTGCTTCATAGTGCAAGGGAGGATTAGAGAGTTCTTTTTTCCTACTAGAATCTATAGAACCAAGGCCTTCCACAGAGAACACAATGGTTCATGACGGGATTTTTGGACATTTACTTTGCTATTTTTCCTCCTCTTTACACCTGCTTGCTTCTTAGCTATGCTTTGTTTATTTTATTGTTTGAAGTGAGGATTTTTGCCTAGAGCTCTAATTTTGAGAATGTTGAAGCCCATTAAGTAGACCAATACATATGTAGGGGCAGAAAAGGTGATACCTTCCTTCTCTATAACCGAGGTCCTTGCTTAGATCTTTGGAAGCCAGACCAATATTGGAGTTATTCAATCAAATTATCCAGTCTTAAGTCTTAACCTTCAGGTTATTTGTTCTACAGATTCGAGCCTTCTGTAGGTTCGGGATCTTAGGGCTAGTGGTGACTCTAAGTGTATGTATAAATTTAATAAAATTTTGCATTTTTAATATTATCAAGTGAGTTCTCGCCACTGTCCTTGTTGTTTCCAATTTATACTATTATGGCATCTTCTATTTTTTAAAGCTTAGAACTTCCCAATGGGTCTAAACATCTGCCACAAGCTATGGTTACTAAATTCTCTATTCTAGCCAATATATCTCTTTCCTTTCCTACATTTTGCTTGGTTTGAAGTTGAAATTAGACTTACAAAACTTTGGACTTCCATATTATTACAAATGATTGTTATTTGTCATTTCTTACGTCTTTCTTGGTTTGACGTCAACATTATAAACTTTTATGCAGCTTGAACTCCAATATGCAGAGGAAACCAATGCTCTTGAGCCCCCTCATACATATGTGCCCTGGGTGGTAGTTGACGGGCAACCACTTTATGAGGTTAGTTATCAATCTGTATTGAATTAAAATTTGTCTGCATTTCTACGGGTGGCAATGGGCTGAGTAGCCCAACCGGTGCCAAAGCCCATCTCACAATGGGCCAGGTATGGGCGTAGCTAAATGGTTGTGGGCGCAGGTTTGGGTATTAATTTGAGCTTGGTTAATAATTGGGCCTAGTGTTATACCCTTGGCCATACCAGAACCCCACCCAAACGCCTTTATATTACAAAGGGAAATTTATAAAATACTACCTAAACTTTATGGAATTTGCATTTCAGTACCTTTTTCAATCACGTTTTTGTCAAACTACCTCATTAAATTAAAAATAAAATAAAATTCACTAAGTTAGCTTCTGTTAGATTTTTCTAACAATAGTTAGATTAAGTAGTTAATATTTTGTAAATGACGAAACTGTCCCTCCAACAGTAGTGCCCTTTTAAAAATAAGGTTCACAAATAGAGATTAGAACTATTTTGGAATTTTGGCTTAAGTACACTTGAGTTCCACAATTTATTGGTTCAAATTTGAGTTGGTATATGCCAAGTACAATTTGATAGTGCTTGTGTATCAACTGTTAATAATCGAATAAATTCTCAAAAAATTCCCTTCTCTTGTTTTTTTTTTTTTGCCGAAAAAAGGAAAACCTTTCTCTCTCACACATGCTCTCTAAAGATTCATGTCTCTGCGGACCACATATTCCACGTAGATACAGGTGGGATACTGCTAACCGAGTGTGGTGTCAACAAACCTTTCAGGAGATTCACCCCGTCAACCAGTAACTTGCCTCAAGTTCACCCTTGCCGCACTATAGGAAACAATTGGAATTGGCATGCCTGCCATTAGTTTTATCTACGGTCCACCGTGGTTTTTTCATGCCATGCATCCATCCATCTGACATTACTCATCAGGAGGAAAGAATTTCCCAAATATTATGCTGTTCTAAAACTCAGGTGGTCCATACCATGTAAGTTTAGAGGTTTTACGTATAATTTTATATTGTTCCATCGGGTAGCCCACCTGGGTGTTAAATCAGCGTGAGTTTTGTGACAAAAGAGAAACGAGGGATGGGGTACCTGATGGACGGGTGGATCTCACAAAATGATACCCGGTCAGTAATAGGCACGCCCTGCATACCCATGCGAGCTATACCAATGTTTTTGTATCAAAAACTCTTGAGTGTCTTGTGTAGGTATGTTGGTAACTTGGGAGAGTGCCTACCACTTCTGTGACACCAAGGTGAGCCCTATGTGCATGAGATCCAACCTGTCCATTAGGTACAACAATTCTTTGGCCTTGATCCCAAACATCAGGCTGATTAAACGCTGGTGGGCCACCCATACGGAATTATACCTAAAAGCTCTAAATTCACTTGTTATGGGCTGCCTGAGTTTTGGAATAGCATGATTTTTGAGGAATGATTTTATCCTGGTGATGCAAGTTAGATGACGGACTAGATGAAATATAACACTATCGTGAGCCCTACACAAAACTAATGGTGGGTGTTCCATGCCATCTGTTTCCTTATGGTGTCACCTACTTGAGTTTTGGATCATGATTTGTGGGTTCTAGAGTGAATGAGCGGCAGCTTACCTGATGATTGGGTTGGATCTCCTGAAAGTTCCACCAATCAGTTGCTATTGCCTGTGGATCCTGAATACAGAGCATCATACCCCTGTATGCGTGAACATAAAAGAGACGAGAAGCCACAGGTTTCTTTTCTTTTTTCTTTTTTTTTTAAAAAAGAAAAAAAAAGAAAAAAAAAAAGAAGAAGAACAGTAGTTTATGAGGGAAGGGCTACGTTTCTTCATTTACGGAAAATACCCCACTTAATTCCACTACCATCAGAAAAATCTAACGGAAAGTAAGTTAATGAAACTTAATTTAATGAGGCAGTTTAGTGAAAACATTTTAGAAAAAGGTACTGAAATGTGAATTCCATGAAAAATTAGGTAGTATTTTATAAAATTCCCTATTATAATTACATACATACCAATACAACAATTAATTTGTAATCACTAATGACTAATTAGTAATAATAATTAGTGCTGTTTAATCCATAAAACCATGAAAAAAGAGGTCACTTCATCTACAATGTTGTTAGGATAATCTTATTTTACAACACTTCATGTGTGGGGTCCACTGTGGTGTCTGCAATTTGTATGCATCCAACCCATCTAATAGGTTTGCCCCATCATGAAAGCGGAAAGGCCCAAGGTTTAGGCTGATCCAACCATAATGTGGACCACCACGTGAATTTGGCTGCTTTTGGTGGTTGTTCGTTGTTTCCTATCATGTGACCCACCTGATTCTGCATAGCCCTGATTTTTAGTGCTTCTCATACAGCTGTTGCTGCTTTGTTTTCTAAACAATATCCATCTGTCAAGAGAAGTTGTAAGGTGATTCTTAGTAGGGATTGAAGAAGCAATTCATGGAACACATGTCAATGTGGCACACTTGTGTGACATAAAAGGCACTCTTCATGTGGGGAGAGTCTAGGGACCACAGTGAACATTCAGCCATAAACATCAGGCAACTCCATTCATCAGATGCATGACGTGTGCACAAGGAAGAAAGGAAAAATATGACCCATGGTTCATATTCCACCTACACGGTCGCACCTGATCAGTGGACCATCTTAATAACCATGAACATCTGTAATATAAAGCTGTCGAAATAAGCATTATAAATGCCACTCTACTTGCTCATGCTGTGGTGTAACCATTTTGTTGGTGTGGCATGTGTCAAGCTTGGGTTCATGGCATGTTTCACCGCCTTGCGAACTTCATTCATTTGTTTGTATCAGTCCAGCTATAGTGGCCTCATGCTACGAAGCCCTGCTTACAGTGCATTCCTGATTCTATGGAAAGTTATGGAATTGGGCTTTGCGATTTCCTAAATTATAAAGGGTGAAAAAAACTTGATTTTTCATGATATGAGAAATGGCCTAGGGTTCTAATGGAAGTGCATGCATGTATGTTTTGCTCCGATGGTGTTTTCTCAGCTTGTCTTTCTAAAACTCTGTTGTGATAAACCAGGCTCAACTATGATACAACTTTGTTGTAATCTCAAAATCCAACAAAACCCTAGGTATTAGAAATTTGGATCTAACACCAACGTCGATCCTGCGCTTTGCGGAAGCACGCTCAACGAAGATAAAACAATCAAAATAACCAAACAAGCGAACAAACACAGAACACATTTTACGTGTAAAACCCTTGTGGGAAAAAACCATGGCACAAAGCAACGGAGATCTCCACTATAATCAAAAGCTTTAGAGTCTACACCTCTCACCTTCTCCGATTATAGAATCGCCCGATCTCCCTTTGCAATCCACACCTAGGAAAATCTTAACCCCTTGAGAAAATCCCTTCCCAAGCTCTTACAAGTATAGAGAGCCCTCTCACCTCGCAAAGCTCTTGCCCTTAGGAAGAAAACACTCGTAATACCAAGCTCGAATCAAGATTAGAACTTATATACCCCGATTTCCCCAAAACCGCGTAAGTGCGTATGTCCATCGGTCGGACCAACAATGTCCTGCTATGCTCCTGACTGAGAACTCCCCGCACACGATCGGTTAGACCAAAAAACCTTCAGTCGGACCAACAAACCTTTAGTCAGACTAATAGTGTTCTTCTATGACTCCCAGACTATGCAGAATTCAAGGCATCCGCACAATAATCTCCACCTTGACTTGTATTCTGCCAAGTCACCTTAAAGATCTCCCATACTTGCCTCCACCTTGTGCGCATTCTCCACCTGGAATACAACTCCAACCGCACCCATGTGCAAAGGTGCCCAATTTCATCAGTGGCTAGTGAAATTGATCAAGCCCAAGCAATGCTTGAACTTGTCTGTGGTCGCCGGCTTTGTCAACATGTCCGCAACATTCTCATCCATATGAATCTTCTGAAATTGAATCCCTCCTAAAGTAATGAGTTCCCGTATTTTATGGAACCTCATGTCAATGTACTTGGTTCTCACATGATACACCTGATTCAACTTTAGATGGATAGCACTCCGGCTATCACAATGCAACCGAATCGCCTCATGCTTCAACCCGAGTTCTCCTATCAGACCCTTCAACCATAATACCTCCTTTGACGCCTCCTTCGCAGCTATGTATTCTGCATCGGTTGTAGACAACACTATAGTTGACTGTAGCGTAGATCTCCAACATATCAGTCTGCTTGCTAATGTGAAAACATATCCCGTAGTGGATCTCCTGCATAATCAGAATCCATGTATCTTATAACTCCACCTGAAGCTCCATGTCCCTCAAACATGATCTCAGTGTCGACTGTGCCCCTGAGATACTTGAGAATCCACTTAACTGCATTGCAATACTCTTTTCCTGGATTCACCATATATCTGTTGACCACGTTAATTGCTTGTGAGATTCCGTCCTTGTGCAAACCATCGCATACATAAGACCAATGTTATCAAAAGCGATCGCATAATCGATTATACGATCACATAATCACATAATGCCATCCATATGGTTCGCAAATGCCATATGGATAGTACGCGATCACATATCACATAAAGCGATCGCATACTCTCCATTTTTTCAATTTTTTTCTTTAAAAAAAAAAAAAGTTGTGTGGTCATATAAGCGATTAGGCATAAGCAATTACACAGGATCGCTCATGCCATTTGACAACATTGCATGAGACTCCCTACTGCACTCGCGTACGGCAACAGTGACATGTCTGAAATCTTGTCTTCTATGCTTGGACACGACTTAGCTGACAACTTAAAGTGACTTGCTAAAGGCGTGCTAACTAGCTTAACACTTTCCATGTGGAACCTCTCTAGCACTTCCTGCACATATTTCCTACTAGATAGCCATAGTGATGCAGGACAATTAACCACTTGCTCTAAAAGCTCGAACTGTTAGAGTATGGCGAATTAATCCCTTTATCTCATAGCCCGACCTCGGCCGAACCCCCTTCGTGGGCCCCAAATCACATGGGCCGCCCACCCTGAGTGTGTCCCCGCATCCCACGAGCTACCCCACTTGAGCACAGTGCGAAATGCACATTAATCACCCCTGGTAGGGAGTCTCGAACACGAGACCTCCCCCGTAGGTCCTACTTGCTGGGATTCAAAGTAATCATTTTCACGGACCAATCGGCTTTGAAATATTTACTATCTAAGAAGGATGTAAAGCTGAGACTTTTAAGATGGATCCTCATTGATGCAGGACATGAAAATTAAATATGATATGCGAGATTTCAGGCTTAAGATCACATTAGTTCAGAAACAATTACACAAATTCCATATCCCACATGAAAGTCCAAACATTCAATTAAGGGGAATCTATGCGGGTCCAAGCCTACACATGATAGGGCTGGATCAATAAAAATTATGAACCAAACGATACTTAAAGATAAGAAATAATCATCTACACATGCATATTAATCAGTCCCTAATCCAAGGAATTCACCAATTTCAAATTGAGGAACCTTAGGGTAAGAAAATGGGCATAAAATTGGAGATTTGAGTAATTTAGGGTTAGGTTTAGGGATTTTGGGTGAAAGCGAAGTGAAAGAGAGGAGAGAGACGAACCAGAGAAGTACCGCACGCGTGGACAACAACAATGGCTCAGACGCACATGCGTGTGATCTCGGCCGCACGTGTGTGGGGCCCAATATTAAGAAAAAGGCTACTTTGGCCATGGTCAGCCGGGGATGGACTCCAAACCTCCCAAATCTCAGCTCGATCCGATGTACGATTTGTGCGTGGTGCTCCGTCGAAGTTTTAGCCCTCCTGTAGGGCCAGATTCTAAAATTCTGCTGTGGGGAGGGGAATTGCTGCAATAGATAATTGATTCGAAGTGTAGATGATGGGGTGAGATGAGAAAAATGGATGATAAAAGATGGGTAGTAGAGATGGCAATCGATGGGGCTGAATCGGGATAGATGTGGCTTCGCACCACGGTAGTTAAACCTTCGATGAAGGGAAGACTTCGCACCCAATTAGGCTTCACAACTCAGAGAGTAGGAAAACGCAGAATATTTATTAATCTTCAATCAATCAAAAGAACTACAAGGGGTGGATATTTATAGGAAAACCTTATACCCCAAAACTCGCTCCATGTGCGCAACCTATTACTTGGCGATGAAGTAAATTAAAATAAAAACCAAACAAAGAAATCTAAAGCGTTCATGATGTTCTAAATAATAACATTAAGCAAAACATAAAATATGAAATCAATTCGACTAGTGGGCCACGATCATGAGATCCCATGGTAGGCTTTTCTTGATTGTCGAGCCCACTCTTTCGTATCAAAACTTCGTTTCCTAACTAGGAGGCCCTTACTGGACATTGTCATCAATCCAAATCGACGGTGGGGTCCTTCTGGCGTACGTGCGTAGGGGGCGACGTGTGTGGGCGTGTGCGCGGTGATGTCCTCACCACACAGCTTCCTTGACTCTCTGTCTTTGTGAATCTCCATGCATAGGATCTTCTTCAGAACCGCTCTAGGATGTCAGGATCAAGTCTTTCTTAACAGAGACTTAAGCAAGAGTATCTCCTTGTCCTCTGCAGCGCACTTGCACCCTATAGCTTTCTGACCTTTTGGAAGTTCCACCAACTCCTATATTTGATTTCTATGTAGAAATTTCATCTCCTCCGCCATGGCTGACATCCACTTGTCGCCATCCTTTCCAAACCCAGCCTCTTAAAAGGTGGAGGGATTTCCACTCCTTGTGAACGATGTGAAAGAAACCATGTTCTCAAACCCATATTGAACTGGGGCTCTAATAGTTCCTCTCCCTGTTCCTGGGTATTTTGCGGATTGTTTCGGTCAGTTTCTTGCTCTTGCTAAATTTCACCTTCAGTAATTGGTTCAACTCACTCCACCTGCACCGACAATATCTCTGCGTCATCATGTGTTTTCGACTTCTCTGCAGCATCCATGTTGATCATCAACATCGATGCCTCATCTAAGATGACATCTCTGCTAATGACTACCTTATGAGAAATTGTGTCCCAAAGCTTATAACTCTTGACACCTTTCTCATACTCAAGAAAGATATACTTTATAGATTTGGGATCCAACTTTGTCCTTTGTCCACTCTGCACATGGACGTATGCTGGACACCCGAAGATCTTCAATCCTAATTGACGTCCTTGCCTGTCCATACTTCCTCTGCAACCTTGGAGTCTACCACTATAGATGGTGACCGATTTATAATACAACATGACATGTTAATTGCTTTTGTCCAGAAGCTTTTTGGCAGCCTTGCATGCAACCACATACTTCTCGCCCTCTCTAATAGAGTTTTGTTCATCATCTCTGCCACCTCATTCTATTGTGGAGTCCCTGGAGTTGAGAAGTGCCTTGTGATATGTTGTTTCTTAGAGAATTGCGTGAATTCCACATCTTTGTACTATGTACTGTTATCTGACCCAAGACACTTATCTCTTGGTTTGCTTCTTTACTTCCGCCTTTCATTCCTTGAACTTGACGAACACCTCAGACTTGTGCTTTAAGAAGTAGACCCATACCTTCGTCAAGTAATCGTTTATGAAGCTCACGAAGTGTTGTGCTCATCCCTTATTAGACGGTACTGTCACTGGCATATGCCATAAATTAATGTCATCTGTGCCGGATTCTGCATGTGAGGTGATAGCAACCCCTAGACATTGGAATGTATGTAATCGAGCACTCCACTACTAGTATATGTAGCAGACTTGAACCTTGCCCTGCATTGCTTCCCATAGATGCAATGCTTGCAGAAATCCACCTTACACACTTTAACTCTCTTCAATAGCTTCTGTTTATGGAGTTTCATCATGCTCCTCTCGTTCATATGTCCTAGCCGCATATGTCGTAGATTAATGTCATCTGTGGCAGATTCTGCATGTGAGGTGGTAGTAGCCCCACCTATAACTGTGCTTCCAACCAACTTGTATAGATTTTCCATCTTATGTCCCTTCATTAACACCATTGGACCGCTGGTGACCTTGATTACATCGCCAGATGTGGTGAATGTGCACCTGCTCGTATCTAGAACTCCCAAGGATATCAAGTTCTTCTTTAGATCCAGGACATGCCTAACATCACCTAGAATTCGTACGACTCTATAAAAAATCCTTACCTTGATGGTCCCTATTCCGATGGCCTTGCATGTTGCATCATTTCCCATCAGAACACTCCTACCATCATAGGACTTGTAGGAATCAAACCAAGTCCTATCTAGGCATATATGATACGAATATCCTGAATCGAGTATCCAAGTATCCGAACATTTTGAATCGAGTATCCAAGTATCTGAACATCCTGAATCAAGTATCTAAGTATCTGAAAGATGGCTCGTACTTAGAGTTGTACACAAGTCGAGTTAGCTCGGTCAACTCGCTCGACTCAACTCAGAAAAGCTCAATTCATCTTGGCTCAAAATTGGGTTCGAGCTGAGTCAAGGTGGTTTTTGGGACTCGAAAAAATTTTGAGCCAAGTCCGAGCTTGTCCAAGCTTGACTCGACTTGGCTCGAACCTCGACTCAAATCAACTCAGATCGAATTAGCTTGGTGACTCCGTTATTTTGATCTCAATGTTGCTCGTCGAGTGTTTGATGAAATGCTTCAACGAAGTGTTGTTTCTTGGACTGCCCTCATGTCAGGGTGTTTTCAAAATTTGTATTCGAGGGAAGCTTTGGAGCTTTTCTTGGTGATGCGTCGATCAGGTTTTAAGGCTAATCAGTTTAGTTATGGGAATGTTTTGTGGGCATGTATGGGTTTACTATGTATTAAAAGTGGGAAACAAATTCAATGGTGTATTGAAAAGAGTCAATTTTGTGAGAATTTGTTTGTGCAAAGCGCTCTTGTTGATTTGCATTCAAAGTGTGGGAAGATTGAAGATGCAATCTGTGTTTGAGAAAATCTCACATAGGCTCGAACTCAACTCAAGCTGGCTAATCAAGCTCGAGGACTGAGTCAAGCCGAGTTCTAGCTGGGGTTGGCTGCTAGCCGAGCCGAGTCGAGCCGTGCCAAGCTCAATTCGGTTCAACTCATGTACAACTCTACTCATACCTAAGGAGATCGAGAGGAGATCTTCTTCTGAGTTTTCTTCCACTACGCTAGTCGGTTCACTTGTGTTCATTTTACCTTTTTTTGTCTATGTCATCCTTCCTTTTCTGGCACTCTCTCTTGTGCCCCTTCATGCCATAATAGAAGCATCCGTTCTTAGCCTTTGATTTCGATGTAGACTTTTTCTTCTTGTCAGACTGAGATCACTCAATAGATCTTTCACATCCCTGACCCCCTTTCCCAACCAACCCTTCTGCCTGAGAGTACTTATCACTTGACTTTTCACTCATCTCATTAGAAACAAAAACCGTTGTGATTTCTTCCAGCTTCACCATATTCTCCCATATAGCGGAGTAGTGACAAGATGGTCATATGATATGGGAAGCGATGTAATGCAGGACATAAAAATTAAAAATACGATATGTAAGATTTCAGGCTTTAGATCATACTAATTTAGAAACAATCACAAAAATTTCACATCCCACATAAAGTCAAGCATTCAACAAGGGGGATATACAAGGGTCCAAGCCTACACATGCTAGGGCTAGATCAATTAAAATTATAGACCAAACAATTATCAAAGGAGAGTAGATTCATCCACATATGCAAAGGATTATTTCCTCAATCCAAGGGATTCACATGTTTCAATTCGGGAAACCCTAGGGTTGTAAAAGTGGAATAGAACTCGGGATGTAGGATAATCTAGGGTTAGGGTTAGGGAAATAGGGTGAGAAAGGAGTGAAATAGAGGAAATAGACGAACCCGAGGTGATCCACACATGTGGACAACGGCTGGGCCCAGACGCACGTGCATGGGATCCTGGCCGCACGTGTGTGGGGCCCACAAATATGAAATCGGCCAACTTGGGTCTGATCAGCCAGGGGACATCCACCTTCATGCCAAATTTCGGGACGATCGGATGTCCTGTTTGTGCATGGTGCTCCACCAAAGTTTCAGCCCTCTTGTAGGGCCTGATTCTGCAAATCCGCTGTAGAAGAAGGATTAGCTGCAAAAGGGGATAGATTTGGAGATGGAATGGTTGTGGGAGATGGTGAATATTGAGGGTAGGAGGTGGAGGCGATTTGAGATGGATGTGGCTTCGCACCATGGTAGTTAGCCCTTTGAAGAAGGGAGGGTTTCGCACCTAATTGAATTTCCACAACTCAAAGAATTAGAGAAGTAGGAAAACACGGAATTTTATTCATAATCTTCAATGAGGAAAAACCTACAAGGGGTTGTTTATTTAAAAGAAAACCCTATACCCCAAAAGCCACGCCATGTGCGCACTCTATCACTTAGAGATGAAGTAACAAAAATAACAACTAATTAAGGCTATTCAAACCGTCCATGATATTCCTAATAACAATAATAAGCATAACTCAAAGTACTAGATCATCTAGAGTAGTGGGCCACGATCATGAGATCCAATGGTAGTATCCACATGACGATCGGGTCCACTCCAAGGAACCAAAACAAAGTCCTCTAACTAGGAGGCCCTCCCTGGATGTCGTCATCGATCCAGATCGATGGTGGGGCCCTCCTCCTTGCGTAAGTGCATAGGGGGGCATGCGTGTGCGCGAGATGTCCCCATCAACTCTCCTCTGCTGCGAAGATTTCACAATTGGGGAAACAAAACTCCTGAACTGCTTCAAGATGTCAAGATCAACTCGTTGAAGCTCCTCCTCAGTGAGCCACGTACTATCTGAAGCTGGGCGTGACTTCCACTTAACTAGGTACTTTTGAAACCCGCCGTCCGACGTTGATACTATCTGATGGTCCAGAATATCCTCTATCTCCTCTCTGGGTGTGGGAAGGGAAGGTATGAGATGTAGAGGCTGGGAAGAAGGGTCGGGAAGAGGTTATGGATCAATGGGTAAATCTAGGGAATCAGGATGGGTGGGTGAAGGGCTGGACAAAGTATCAGTGGGTCCCTGAAAAGCAATTAGATCCTCCACATTGAATGTGGAACTAATTCCCATGAAAAGTGGAAGATCTATCACATACGCATCGAGACTGTTTCGTTTTATAATTTTGAATGGTCCAGTACTACGCGTGTGTAATTTACAAACGGCTCCCTGAGGGTACCACTCTAGCCTGATGCGGACCATCACAGAGTCCCCTACATTGAATTCCTTGAAACGTTTATCTTTGGTTTGTAGAAAGTTTGTAATGTTCATTACTAGTAGTGATCTTTCGCTTGATTTCTTGATGCAAATGAATAAATGTGATGCGCAAAAGACTCTGCAGACTCGATGGGGACTGACATAGGGACAAGATCAATAGGCTTCCTAAGTTTATATGTCCCAAACTTGAATAGGAACAACGTCACACCAAAGTGTCTTTATATGATCCAAACCGAATAGGAATAAGACAACGGTGCGAGACTGGAATGGAAGTTTTATCAACCCAAGACACTTTATAGGGTTGAGGATGGGCTTCATGCTTCAAGTCCAAATTGGCTCACAGTGCCAGTTGATGCCACGTTGGCACAACTATCGCTATCCACGATCATCTTGCAGCTCTTATCACCACATTGTGTAAGTATCGGAGATCGTGTTGCTACGCCAATCGTCGGTATTCTTTACTTGTGCAAAGGCGCAACTCACAACTGCGAGGGTCGCAGACTCTTGCGCTCCATCTTCCTCATCACTAGGGGTTTCTGCTGGCTCATATTCTTCCTCCTCACCGTCACTTTCTGGAGGCACTACTTCTACTTGCTCCTTAATAAGGAACCCCTCGGTGCCCTCTTTTGTGCCACACTGGTGAGCAAAGTGACCAAACCCCTGACATCTAAAACACCTAGTCCCATCGCTTCTGTGCGAGCTAGATCCGACAACTTCTTTACCCTTATCATCCTCGGGCCTAGACTGATATCCAGTGCCAGGTTTATCTCCAGAAGGGCTGGCCTTAGCGCCGAAATCACGAAACTCAAACCACATTCCCACAGATGCTTTGAGGTGTTGTTCGACCTCCAACACTACTTGATACATCTGTTAAAGAGTGTCCGTGTCCTTGGCGAGCAATTCTCTCTTAATGTCAGAACGGAGGCCCGTCTTAAATCAAGCAAGAGTGAGTATGGGATCCTCATTAACTTCGCATCGGGTCAAGTACTCTTCGAACTTCTCATTGTATTCAGCAACACTCATGGAACCTTGTCGAAGAGACCGTCATTCTTCAACCAACCTCAAGTAATAAGAGAAAGGGAGGTACTTTTTCTTAAGAGTTTATTTCATTTCTCCTCAATGGACTATTGAGGGCTCCCTCGACCTTTCTTTCTTTCACTCCACAGTAGCCCAAAACCTCTTTGCTTGGCCCACAAGCTTCATCTTGGTGAATCGAACTCGATGAGCATCCGACATGTCATACCACTCAAAATAGTGGTCCATATCCGCCAACCAATCTAGAAAAGCCTTAGGGTCCAAGTGGCCATCAAACGTAGGGGCCTCTACTTTAACTTCCTTAAGAGTTGCGCATTTGGGTCATAATGATCATAATGCCCCTCGCCGTGTGGGAGCACAGGTATGCGCTCATGACCAATTCTTTGGCCACCTCCATTCCTTGGTCTATTCGCCTGACCACCTGCCTGAGATTGGGCATCTTCCCCAATGGTGGGGTTTGCCCGGGCGGTGGTCTCTAATTGGGTAACGCACACATTAAGCTGTTCAAAGCGTTAGTCCATACTTTGTTCCAAGCGCCTACCCAAAGACTCAAACTGTCGGGTTATATTGTTCATTGATTCTTGCAATTGCTCCGTGTTTACTATAAGGTGCAAGCCAAAATCACGACCAGTGTGTGGGCATACAACTACTCACTCAACTCAAAGACCCTCTAACACAACTATATGTACCTAAATGGGACTAAATGATCCTATTGGACTCTATATGAGGGAAGCTACACAATGCTACTAAAATTCCAGCAACCTAACTGCCCAAAGAGTCTGTCAATAGAAAATTCAGCAAAGAAATTTGGGGATTTTTTTACAACAGAAAATTCAGCAGCCCCTAATGTGAATGATGGGTCTTAAACAACCCTATATGATGAGAGTTAATGCAAATTAAATGTGAGTAGACTAAACCCTAAACATGCAATACCATCCCCCTATGAAAAACCTAAGCTTTGATACCAAATTTGATGCAGGACATGAAAATTAAATATGATATGCAAGATTTCAGGCTCTAGATTATACTAATTTAGAAACAATTACAAAAATTTCACATCCCACATAAAGTCAAGCATTCAACAAGGGGAATCTACGAGGGTCCAAGCCTACACATGTTAGGGCTGAATCAATTAAAATTATAGACCAAACAATTATCAAAGGAGAGTAGATTCATCCACATATGCAAAGGATTATTTCCTCAATCCAAGGGATTCACATGTTTCAATTCGGGAAACCCTAGGGTTGTAAAAGTGGAATAGAACTCGGGATGTAGGATAATCTAGGGTTAGGGTTAGGGAAATAGGGTGAGAAAGGAGTGAAATAGAGGAAATAGACGAACCCGAGGTGATCCACACATGTGGACAACGGCTGGGCCCAGACGCACGTGCATGGGATCCTGGCCGCACGTGTGTGGGGCCCACAAATATGAAATCGGCTAACTTGGGTCTGATCGGCCAGGGGACATCCACCTTCATGCCAAATTTCGGGACGATCGGATGTTCGGTTTGTGCATGATGCTCCGCCGAAGTTTCAGCCCTCATGTAGGGCCTGATTTTGCAAATCTGTTGTAGATGAAGGATTAGCTACAAATGGGGATGGATTTGAAGATGGGATGGCTATGAGAGATGATGAATATTGAGGGTAGGAGGTGGGGGCGATTTGAGATGGATGTGGCTTCGCACCATGGTAGTTAGCCCTTTGAAAAAGGGGAATGTTTTGCACCCAATTGGATTTCCACAACTCAGAGAATTAGAAAAGCCGGAAAACGCAGAATTTTATTCATAATCTTCAATAATAAAAAACCTATAAGGGGTTGCCTATTTGTATGAAAAACTTATACCCCAAAAGCCGCACCATATGCGCACCCTATTACTTAGAGACGAAGTAACAAAAATAACAACTAATCAAAGCAATTTAAATCTTCCATGATATTCCTAATAACAATAATAAGCAAAACTCAAAGTATGAGATCATCTAGAGTAGTGGGCCACAATCATGAGATCCAATGGTGGGATCCACATGACGATCGGGTCCAGTCCAAGGAACCAAAACACAATCCTCTAAATAGGAGGCCCTCCCTAGACGTTGTCATCGATCCAAATCGATGATGGGGCCTTCCTTCTTGTGTATGTGCGTAGAGGGGGAGTGCGTGTGCGCGAGATGTCCCCATCACGATGCTAAAAGTAGCACCGATTTATCTCCATCCTCGATCGTCACTCTGAGTATTAACAACTTACTACATACCTTCGTAAATGAGTTCATATGATTTAGGAGATCGGATCATTCATTCATCCATAGCTCGAAAAGTTGTTTCTTCACAAACAACTTGTTAGTGAGGGACTTTGCCATGTATAGGTCTTCTAGTGTCTTTCACATCTCCAAGGGTGATTCATCATCCAAAACGTTATATATGACTTCATCTAATAGACACGGACGAATAATGCTCATAGCCTTCTCCCTGAGTTTGCTTCAGTCATCATCCGACATTTTCTTTGGTTTAGTCTCCAACAGCGCCTTGCTTAAACCTTGTGATACTAGAATATCCTTAACCTTGCACTGCCACAAACTAAAATTCTTCTTCCTATCGAATTTCTGGATATCAAATTTTGATCTTGACATCTTCGTTGAATTCCTAAACGTCCTTAAACCTAATGCTTTGATACCACTCTATCGTGATAAATTGGGCTCGGTTCCGATACTACTTTGTTGTAATCCCGAGACCCAATAAACCCGGATCAACCCTAGGTATTAGAAATTTGGATCTAACACCAACGTCAATCCTGCACTTTACGGAAGCATGCTCAATGAAGATAGAACAATCAAAATAACCAAAATAACCAAACAAGCAAACAAACATTGAACACAGATTTTACGTGGAAAAAAAAAAAAAAACAACGGGACAAAGCGACAAAGATCTCCCCTATAATCAAAAGCCTTAGAGTTTACACCACTCACCTTCTCCAATTACAAAATCACTCGATATCCCCTTGCGATGCCCACCTAGGAAAACCCTAGCCTATTGAGTAAATCCCTTCCCAAGCCCTTGCAAGTACAAAGAACCCTCTCACCTTGCAAAACCCTTGCCTTAGAGAGAAAACACTCGTAATACCAAGCCCTAATTGAGATTAAGATTTATATACCCTGGCTTCCACAAAACTGTGTAAGTGCGTATGTCCGGCGGTCGGACCGACAGCGTCTTGCTCTACTCCTGACTACTCCTGACTAAGAACTCCCCACACACTGTTGGTCGGACTGACAAACCTTCGTTTGGACCGATAGTGTTCTACTACGACCCCCAGACTATGCAGAATCCAAGGCATCTGCACAACAAACTCATTGACTCAACTCGACTTGGTGAGATTTCCAGTCTACTCACTTAGAAATTTGGTCCTGATCCAAACTTGATCGAGATTCAGGAGGACTTGTTGAGTTGACTTCGCCACCCAATTGACTCAAACCGAGTCACTTGGTGAGTCACATACCACACCATTAATAATAATATTTGAGTAGAAAAGGTGGAATTGAACCCAAAACCTCGGGCAGAAGGAGACATACTTAACCAGCACATTAACCAGGGGCTTGATGACAATGATCCAATTTTATACTAATACTGATTCCACCTATATTAGATATATGTATTTCCAATACCTTTAATATTTAAATTATTGAATATCATGTTGAGTTGAGTCGAGTCAACCCACTTGGCTGAACATATCAAGTTGAGTCGAATTTTCTGGTTTTTGAACTATGGGTGATATAAGATGTTTGGTTGAACAAAAAGATGTTTTTGTGTTTGGCAAAGCAATCCAGACAAATAATCTGGCTAGCCTTTGTGGATGGGCTTGTTTATTAAACATTGACTGATAAATGATAGGTCCCACCTGACAGTCTGGATCACAAAAAAAAAAGAAGGTGTCACCCTCCTCTACGGTTTCTGGCTGACAAAATTACTGTTTTGCTTGGCTGAGCATTGAATATTCCTTCTATTCACATTAGTATAAATGATAGCAGTTATTGGTGGATTGTTCTGAACTGATTGGTAGTGATATTTCTAAGCAGTACTAAAATGATCAAATAATCTACTCTTATTTGCATGTCGCTTTCATGAAAGACATCGATTATGAGCTGGTATTTCGATGTGTAATTACATTCAAATGATGGTCTACTGAGATGGAACTGCCGCTGCTCTTGTTTTAGGACTATGAAAACTTCGAGACCTACATCTGCAAAGCTTACAAAGGCAATCTGCCCAAGGCTTGTAGCGAGCTGCCGCTTGCAATCATCCAAGAAAAGAAAGCAGTGCTGTTCAACCGTGTGTGTCATGCTAAGAGAAGGATGCATTTGATTAGACATCACACGGGAATGAAAAGGTTGGTATAGAACTTTGTTCGATCACATTGTGTTGGGACCGTTGTAGTGGTATATAACAGTCTTTGGTAGGTGTGTTCTCAACCGACAGATATCTCTGACAGTTGTTTCTTCTATAATATAACTGGTTTGGTCAGGTGTGTTTGGAAATACCCCAGAATGGCATGATTTACTGGCTCCAAAATGCAAAGTGAGATGTGTTTGGCATGGTTTGAAAACCTCGCTTGACTCAATATCTAGCCAGGTCTGGACTGAGTCTGTAATTGGATCAGTTTGATGTTTTTATAATAGAAGTTTTACTATTTAATGAATTGAAAATTGTTGGAAACAAATAAAGTAATTAAAAGACCCAAACAGAGCACAATTGTGCATTGCAGTGTGGTGGTTGCACCTAATTGTGTTGATGAATGAGGTCACCTCTTCAACTCTCGCATCAAGAACTTCTTACCTTACAACAATAATCCAGCCAACCGGGCGAGCGACTGGGTCAAGTCAATTTGAATTTTCAAGTCAATTCGACGAGTCTTGTTGAGATCCAATCAAGTCATGCTAGTCAGCTAATTTCCACGGGACTCTGGCTTCGAAATCCTGTTGAGTCGAGTTGACTTGGTGGACTTTCGAGTCAATCCTCAAGGTCCTATACATATTTTACTAGTGAGATGGGATGGAAAGGTGAGGAAATGGAACCCGCTAAGGCTAGCTGGACTGTCCAATTCACATGATTTCAGAAAAGTAACCACTATCCATTTATGGATCATGGTCTAATGGAGCAGTTAGGATCATTAACATAGTGAATGTGCGGAGGAAAGAGGAGATTCTTCTTGAGCGTAGCCCTTAAATCAAGAAAGAAAGAGAAAACCTCTAAAAATGAGAAATATAGTTGATTAATTGAAAGAAATGCTGCTCTGGGTGCGTGGTGGAAAGAGAAGATACCGTCTTCTTCTCAACCGTAGCCCTTAAATCAAGAAATAAAGAGAAAACCTTCAAAAGGGAGAAATTATATTTGATTAATTGAATGAGAAAACCTCTAAGAAGGAGAAGCATAATTGATTGATTGAATGAAATGCTAATTGCAACTTATTTAATGGTCTTAAATAAGCAAAAGAAACTCTAGGCCTTAATTTATTTGAAATAGGATACTTTTTCAAAATAGTAAAAAATTACAAAAAGTAATAAAAAGAACTACCAAAACTTGTAAGGACTCGTAGATAATTAAAACAAGGACTCTATACCATAATCAGTCTCTTAAAACTCTAAAAATAGAAATGGAACTTAGTAAATATGGTAAGTTTTAACTTACGCTCTAATTTAATCTTGAAATGATTGAATTTTGTGAAGCCATTTGGTACTCAACTAACCTTGGGTGGTTAGCTAGGGTGTAGAGTTCGTTGGTAGCTTTGGTATATAGTATGCGCGAAATGGATAATCGATCACAAAGTTATGGTCATTGGAAGCTATAGTACGTGTCTAGGTCATTTTTGCCTAATTGGGCCCCCCTCCATTGGCTTGTCCTAACCCGTCCTACATTAGTCCCCTCCACTTGAAGTGAACTCTTCCTCGAGTTAATTAGTGGTTGTGTATGATTTGTTGGTGCAGAACAAGTTTACAGCAAGGAACATCTGCGAAATCACCATGCACTCAAGAAGATCAACAACATATGCATGGTCACTGATCTTCAAAAGTATCTTATATGGTTCAATCTCCTAGACATTCTACTTGTTGTATGCTCCTACTGGAAATTGCTAATTTCTTAGGTGAACTATCACTAGATCATGTTCTTGAAACACTTTCAAATGCTTAAAATGCTTGCGATTGTCAATTTTTAATCCATCTAGAGGATCTTCTTAATAATCTTCTTGATTTTTCTCTTTAACAACGTTAATTTTTTGGAATAATCTTAGTTTCTACCAATCCACCAATAGTAAAGATTGCCCCCTCCACCTAAGAAGTTTCAGGTTGATTTTCCTCACTCATAAGGGCAAGGGTAATCTCTTTCCCATCTTTGAAGAAGATATAAATCTTGTCTATACCTTTATGGGTTGAGTTAACATCATCCTGCCATGGTTGTCCAAATATCATATGGCATGCCTCTGTAGCAATCGCATTATATGCAATTTCATATTTATAATATTTACCGATCGAAAACAAAACTTGCATCACTCAATTACCTTGGTTTCACTGACCTTTTTAATATAACTAATTATGCGTAGAGATGGGTGTTTTTTCATCTTCAATTGCAGCTTGTCTTCCATCGCCTTGGATGTTATGTTCTTGTTGTCTTCATTTTTTTTTACCACATCACAGATTTCTAGTTGATCGTACATGTGGTCTTGGAGATATCATGTTGGTGGGAGTCCTTGTCTTGCTTTGGAGTGTCTTTTTCTTCCTCCTTTTCTTCATCTAGGGAATTTTTGTCCCACTCTTTTCAAGAATCTCTGATTGATCCTCGGCTGCCTCCCCTGAATCTGTGGCTAGGTTAGCTATCTATCTTTGAGGGCATTAGTGGGATTGATGCCTGGGTTGACCATAGTTGTGACATTTGGTCGGTTGTGGTGGAGCATAAGAGTTTCAGAACTTACTTATATTGGTTGCTCATCCCCGTTGCTTGGCTTGTCCACTTTTTGAATCTCAGCCTATGGTGGCGGGAGGTTGAAAACATCTCCTGACTCGACTTTTCTCTCGAGCCTGCATCATAGCTCATAATAGTTTGATAGTGATGATTTACCCTATTACTTGGATTCTTGAGACATGCTTTTCTAGTAAATCTCCACTCTAGTCATCTATTTAACAACTTACTAACGGTTCAAATGGGTTGCATCATCACCCAATCCTGCATCACCATATGCAGTCCACCCGTGAACTTAACTAGTTGCAACTTGGACTCTGCCAAATCATTATGTGGAGATAAGCGATAGAATTATTCTATATAAGCCTTTATCTTATGACTTCCTTGGTGGCAATTTTGATATTATTGGAACAACAGTTGATCATAGTCTACTGGTAGAAATCGCACTTGCATCAACTTCCTTATCTGCAGCCAAGTTCTTATTAGTGCCTTCAATGAGATTCGACCAAGGAGATGAATTCTCGTCAGGGATCTCCATGTAACCACATAATCATTCTCCTCCCCCAAGCTAGCAAAGTTCTCAATGTGAAGATGTCCGTTGAAGCAAGGGAGATCTAGCTTAAGTCGTTAGTTCTAATATTGTCCAATGGCTTCTTGCCTTCCTTGTTGGATGATGATATCGTCGAACTCCTCATTACTAGACTCATCGCCATCATGTGAGCGTGTACGATATGACATGTGTCAAACCTGTTGGACCATGAATTCGCAGACCTCAAACCTCTTCAATGGTTGTGGGCCATTCGTTGCCTTGGCTCTGAAGGAACTTTTTGGACTTAGCTAACTGAGAAATCATTGCATACTTTGCTGATTTTCCTTTTGAAAGGCCTCAAACTTCATCTTAAATAATGATTAGTTTCCTAAAATATCACCACAATGTCGCAGCTCAATATGCTATTAGACGTCATGATTCGAAGAAAAACCTCGCTCTGATACCAAATAACATAACAGGTACACGATGGAAAGAGAAAAGAGGTCACCTTCTCAAGCGTAGCCCTTGATTTCACGAGGAAAGAGAAAAATCTCTAAAACTGAAAAATATAGTTGATATTATTAAATGAAGTACTACATATAACATATCTAATGGTATCAAAATAAACAAAGAAAACATAACCCTAATTTAACTCCAAATACGACACTTTCCTAAAATGGTAAACATTATTAAAATAGTAAAAAGATGTTTAATCCTACCAAAACTCATAAACACCCTTATATGACTAAAACAAGGACTCTAGACCAGAATCAAACTCTTAAAACCTAAAAATAGAATTAAAAAAGATAGAATTTACTAAAAATAATAAGTTTGGGGGCCAACTAACCTTCAGTGGTCGGCCAAGGCATAAAGCTTTTCAATAGTTTTACAACAGTATATTAGGCATACGAAACGGATAATCCGTCACAAAGTTATTTCCGTTAGAAGCTACAGTGCAGATTAGGTTTTGCCCAATTGGGGGCCCTCCCTCCCAAATTTGTGCAATCATGGCCTTCCATTGACTTGTCCTTTTACCTGTCCTACATTATTACTAGAGAAGCAAGGGAAAGAAATTGTGGATGGATCTTAATATTCAACTGTTCATATACCAAAGATAATAAGATTGACTATCAAATGCAATGTCATCTCAATCTGAATGAAAATAGTGAATGGTCCATCTGTACGGTCATCCAAACCCTAAGTCAATGATGAGATTGGGGAGACCACATGCATGATCATAAAACAATTTGGAACTAATGGATCATGACTCTCAGCACTATAAGCACATGATCAAGTGCAAGTGAGCAATCATGATAAGGTGTCCCACCTTATCAGACTCAAATTCAATCTAGTTTAATACCCCCCTAATCGCCCACTCACCACCGACTCAGTTACTTACTCCCCTAGTTACCCACTCACCATCAACTTAAGACAAAGTCGGGCCAATATAGCCTTCACTTGGGTAAGTCTCGACTTGACCTACGACTGAACAACTTAGTCCATCAAACGACTTGGTCCAAGTTATTGCATCTTTTAACCATGGTGGGTTATAGCTATGCCAAACAAAAGTGGACAATTAAAAAAGAATTTAATAGTTGTTGTCGTCGGATTTTGGCCACCAGATGCAATCGATCGTGGAGGTATGCCCAGTGATGGACCTGCAAAGGACAAGGGAGAAACGAACAACAGGGGCACCGATGACGATTTTGGACCCTTTGATGCTTAAGCTGGTAGATTTGGATCAAAGATTAGAATGTGGGTTTTGAGCTTACATCATTTCGTTTAGGGTAGTTGTATTTATAGGGTCCTTGGGCAGTTCTGAAATTGTTGTGCCTTAATGGGATACGCTGGAGAGTCACTGCTTAGATGGGAGACTGCTCCCGAAATGTCACGGAGCCCGCCTTAGTCGGTGTAATTTTCAACTGAGATCAGGTCAGGCCCTCCTTATCCGGATCCGGGGCATAATCCCCTCCCCTCCAGGTTACTCGTATTTTCTTAGTGGTGGTCGGTTGGGTTAGCTTGGAACGCGGGAAAGCTCAAATCTTGAGCTCCTTACCTTACAGGTCCTTTGCCTGTGTTGTAAATGCTTTTGGTGTGATGACCCTTCCCTCACCAAACTCTGGCCTCAGACAGCTCAGCTCGAGGGCTCATTTCTGCGTCAGGGAGACTACTCATTCTGTCTCCAAGCCCTGTGCTCTAATAGCTTGGCTCAATATTACCTCAGTTCGGAGGCACCTCTCTCTCGTAGTTGGTTGGTCTTTCTTCTCGTGTGAGTAATTGGTTCGGTTTTCCCCACAACAATAGTAGTCAACATTCTATATGCTAGACTAAATTGCAGAATACAAGTTCACGTATGTATCAATTATAAAGATATCATAAACTTAATCTGAATCACATACATGAATGGGAAGCCGTTTCCTTGATTGTTGATGTTGATGGACAATATAGAATCTTTGATTAGGACGAGGATATATATTTGATTTTCCCACCTTTCACCCTTATGAAAACCCCTCAATAGGACTCAGGTTCTCTGTATGTGTAGATGAAGAGACCGAAATTTGTATTATAATGAATGAAGGTTGAGTATTTCAACCCATCACAACTACTCATCATCTAAGAATCTCCACACTAGATAGAGTTCACGTCATATTTTATTGAAATACTCTAGAATCCATGTCTGAAACACTACATATGCGTGGGACAGTCCAAGCGCACCACCTCACTACGTATCCGAGTCAATTGCAACTTATGTGGGGCCACTAGTATGCTCAACCCAATTAATCTAATAGTTAGATCCAAAGCAATAATCATGTGAAGTCCACCTAATAAAAATTTTACATTCTCCCATTTGGTCAATCAAAATAAAAGTAATGTTTTTTTTTTAAAAAAAAATAAAAAATAAAAATTGTAAAATCATCTTTCAAAAAACATTTATTTGAAACTTCCTAATAAATACCTGTTAGATTTTAAAATCACTATCATTAAGTAACTCTTGTCAAATATAGTTCATCAAAATCACTAATATTGGATCATGGTAGTTACGACAACATTTAATCTTTTTAAAGTGAAAAGAATTATGGTCACAGATAATAGAAATCCTAACGACATAGATCCGAGACATAGAGGTGTGGTATGAATATTATACATTTAGCATGATCGCACATGCCTATCTATAAGAGGTCAAACTGTCTCCATTATGAGTTGTATATGTCTCCAATAAGACCTAAAGATCCACTTACTAAGAAATAATGTGCACACTAAGGAGAAGCAGAAAAATAAACTGTATAAGAAAATCATTAAAATAAATGAGATCTCGAAATGTCTATACATGAATTGGATCAAACTAAAACTTTCACTAATCCTATATTTTCTTGGGGTCAACAACTCCTATAAAAGACATGCCTCATAAATAGGGTGATAGAACAACTTTTAAAGAGTGAATCCACCGTCATCTGCTTCATACGGATGAGTTATACAAACACTTGACAATTCTGTACAGAGGACTTGAAGTCATATTACCCATTGTGTTGCCTCAAAACAAGCTACATATTCAGCTTCCATAGTAGATAAGCCCCTACTATTTCATGCTTTTCATAATACAATTCCATTATAATAATGTAGCTAAAGGTGGACTTCTTATTTTTGAGGCAACCATTTGCTTCTATTTTTCCAATTTATTCAAAATGATCGGATCTCCGATATGCGTGAGTGAAATCTTTTATACTTTTGTAAATGGCATAATATTTTTCTCTTATTGAAGAGAGTATTTTTAAAATTAATGCATCCACTTAATAAAATCCCTTAGAAACTATTCTGATCTTATATCCTTTTATATTATTCAGTCTCATTTAATTTTTAAAACTCATTTTCTACTAATAGCTCCCTTTGATCCATTCAACAATATTTTAGATTTTGTTGTTCATCATGGGTTTTAGTTCATTCTTCATAGCATTGATTTATTGAGGAGAGTTAGCACTTTCACTAATTTTAGTATCCTTAATTAACTTAGAGTTTCTTGTATCCATAATTCTAATGGGGTATGAAGGACAATAGAATATGAAACCTTTTAATCTTTCTGGGTCTCCAACAATTAATTGTCCTGGGGTTGGATTTTTTTTATTTTTTATTTTTGAGTTAAAAACTCGACTTTTATAAAACAATCCCATACATGAAAGTGTTGCGTACTGAGATTTTCGATATAACCTTGGTCGAGACTTAATTAAGGATGTGCAAAGTGAATTATGTGAAGATGTCACAATCTTATGGGTATTCTAAAAACTGATGTGTCTAGGCAAGTAATTCATCATATAAAAGGTATGCATACTCATAAAGAGAATTTTCATCTAAAGGTGATAAAACACTTATACTCATTCTAAAATATAGTAGAGAACGGTTCATAGATCTCTGTATATATCAACTCTCAAGGTTCTACTCTCTTAGTATCACCCTTCTAGTGTCATAGTCTGCTTGCCCTTAACGTTGTTAGTACAAATCCCAGCCCATAAAGATTAGAAACTGAAGAATTCCATCTTGCACATGCATTTTCATCCTCTCATGAGAAGTATAGCTTAATCACATGTGCCACAACGTGGAGAAATATTTATTCTCTAGCTTTACTAAATATTATTTCTATTTCTATGTAAAGAATTAATGTTGTAGACATTTGATTCAGTCCAAGCACATTTGAATAATATAAAATATTGAGTTTTTCCAATTCTAAATTAAAAACTACATAACTATGTTTGTTTTAAATAAGAAATATACATTAAATTGCGCCTTATAGAAGGTACATAAACAAAATTTTGCCTAACTTTATCCTGTATATAAGCTTCAATTAGTTCGATGTTTGTGCTTTTGCCACTGTTCATACTTCAATTGGTCTTTGGCTTTGCAACATGTCTTGCATGGATTTACACATGTGAATAGATGTATCATAATTTGTCCACTAAGAATCTAGTGACACATTATGTTGAGTTTTTTCAAAATAAGAAGGAAATGATTTTTAATTTATAAAAGAAAATTTGGGAAAAGAATTGTGGCTTTTGGTAATTGTTGGTGACCATTCATTTGTGAATGGTGGTGCCACTTGATAAATGAAACATAATTTAAATTTGAAATGGAGGGATGCCATTATTGAAAAGACACCATGGAAGAAGATGTCTTTTCATGAGAAGGGTCTTAAAGCATCTCTTGTGATTCTATATAAACTCATCTTTGGGATAATCCAAAAACACAATTCCAACAATCTCTTCTCATTTTTCTTCTTCTTTTCCATTTTTTGTTTTAAATGGTTTTGAAAAGTTATAGTTTTCAGGCGCTAAACTGCAAACAGTTTTTCAGACAGTAGATTGCAAACAGTTTTCAGAGGGTAAATTGTAATAGCACAAAAGTTAGGGGTGTATGCTGTAAAAGTGTATTCGAGGTACGGTTTTTCAATTTTATAGGTCAAAACCCACATTTCTCTGTTCTTGGAGAAGAGGCTTATTGCATCCTGGAGGCGGATTTGCTGTAACCCTCTTGCATATTGGTTTAATCACCAGTAGGGTGCGAATATCGCCTTAAAGATAGCGACATCGTAACGCGCTTTAAGCCTATCTTTAACTGATTCTTTTTCTAATTTTCTGCCTCAATCATAACAATTTCAAGGCGATATTATGTCATCTTCTATGGGTCATCCTGACTTTGTTCAAATTACACCGTTCGATGGCTCAAATTTTCTTTAATGGCAATCGAAGGTATATCTCATCCTCACATCACTCAAGTTAGATCACGTTCTCACTTAAGATCCTCCTTCACCACCATCTGACAATGATACATTAAAACAAATTCAGAAGAGACAAAATTGGGAGCGTAATGAGTATCTATGCAAAGGTCATATCTTCAATGCTCTTTCTGACTCGTTATATGTTGTTTACCGTCAAAAGAAGACTGGTAAGGATTTGTGGCAGGCACTACTCACCGAATACACATTAGAAGGCGAAGGCAACAAAAAATTCCTTGTAAGTCAGTTTTTAGAATTCAAAATGTTAGATGAAAAACCTGTCTTTGATCAAGTATGTATGTTACAGGTCATCATCCAACAAATTATTGCTGATGACATTAATCTCGACAAAGCCTTCTAAGTATCCACCATTATTGCTAAACTTCCACCTAAATGAAAGGATACTAAAAAATCATTAAAAAAGAAAAAAAGAAAAAAAGAGAAAATGTCCTTAGAAGATCTCCTAATATTTCTTCGAATAGAAGAAGAATCTAGGCTCTGTGATAAAAAGGAAGAACAACAAGAGGCTCTAAGTAACGCTAATGTAGTCGAGAATAGTGTGAATCAGGAATTAGAGAAGCCATATTTCAAGAAAGATGATAGGCTCAAACCTAATAACCAAGGGTTCAAAAAGAACACATCCAAGAAGGTTCCATGTTTCTTTTGCAAAATTCCTGGTCACTTTAAGAAAGATTGCTGAAAATACATAAAGAAAATGCAAGAAAAGAAACGACATTTCAATATGACGAAAGACATGAATTTGGCCGTTGTTATCTCTGAAGTTAATATGGTGAATGAGGATGTTGAATGGTGGGTAGATTCTGGCGCTACCAGACATGTTTGTAGAAATTATAACATGTTTAATTCCTACAAAATAGTGGAGGATAATCAAGAACTATATATGGGGAATGCCTCCACATCCAAGGTTGTGGGAAAAGGGAAGGTGCGTCTTAATCTAACTTTCGAAAAAGTCCTTACTTTGAAGGATGTGTTGCATATATCGGATATTAGGAGGAATCTTATATCAACTAGTCTACTGACTAAGTTTGGTTTCAAACTCCTATTTGAATTCGATAAATTGATTATGTCTAAAAATGGGGTATATGTAGGGAAGGGTTATGCATTCAATGGAATGTTCAAATTGAACTTTATAAATGAAAATTCTTTTTTCATTTATATGCTCGATTTACATGATGTTTGGTATGCTAAATTAGGACATTAATTATCGTAATATAGATAATATGTCTAATCTTCATCCAATTCCCAATGATACAAAACTTAATGATAATGTAGTATTTATGTACAATTCAAAATAATTAGAAAACCATTTCCAATGGTGAAAAAATAATCACAGCTCCTATACCTAGTTCATAGTGACATATGTGAGATGAGTGGTTTAATAACAAGTGCGGGAAAGAGGTACTTCATAACTTTTATAAATGATTTCTCCCATTATACCCTAGTATACCTATTGAAGAATAAAGATGAGACATTACAGAAATTCGAGATATATAAAACAGCAGTAGAGAACCAGTTAGATCGAAAGATTAAAATCATAAGGCCGGACAGGGGAAAAGAATATCTATCCTTAGAATTCTTAGAGTTTTGCAAAACTCAGGGTATAATTCGCCAAATTAGAGCTCCTTATTCACCTCTTCTCTTTCTCTACCCGCTGCCAACCGCACGCCCACCCAGACCACCACTACCAGTTTTCATTTCAGCTCCAAAATAGTATGATTTCAATATCTTGAAATCTGCTTCTTGGGTGAGAAACCCATGAAATCCAAGATGAGTTCTTCTCAGATTTGTTAAAGCTTCAAGGAAATCCAATGATCTAATTGGTTAGAGCTCTTTACTTGGATTTCTGATCTGTGTTTTGCTCTGTTTTTTTTTTAGTACTTGGATTTCTGTTGGTGGAAGAAGATCGAGAATAGATTGGTTCTTACAGGTTTCCTCATCCGATTTGAAGCTTTGTTTGATTTTTTCATCGGGTTTTGCTTTGATTCTCTTAAGATTTTTGAATTTTTCATCAATGGAGGAGGATCAAGAATAGAATCCATTACTCTCTCACCCAACAAGCTCGAGCTCGACTCGAGGTAAACTCGACTCGACTCGAACCACTAGCTCGACTCGAACTCGACTCGACAGCTTTGGCAAACAAGCCAAGCTTCAATGTTGAGCTCGAGGCCGAGCTCGAGCTCGAGCTCAAACTCGAGTACATCATGGACAAGCCGAGCCGAGCTTGGCCCACCTCGACTCGACTCAGCTCGATGCCCACCTCTAATGTACGTGTATGGTGAAGCCTAGTTTTTCTAATATGTTGACAATGATCTTTCTAGTAGTCTAGTTTATATAGAGGGAACATGGGTAGCGAGTATAAAATAATAAGATTCGTAACATCTCAAACTTCAAGGTATAGGGTTGTAGAGCCTTAGTTAGGCTTACTGATCATAAAAAGCCCAAGATAGGGTTGAGATCTCTTAAGTGTATTTTCATAGGATATGCATAAAATAGTAAGGCTTATAGGTTTTTATTTGTAGAATCTAATCATGCGATCCCAGTAAATACTATAATAGAATTTAAAGATGCCGAGTTTTATATAAACTCATTCTCTTCTATAACTAGAAAAGAGAAGAGATCTCAAGATCTCAATATAAGCAGTAGTTATCATATACCTGACCAAGATTATCAGAACAGGTACATCTTTCGGACCCGATTTTTACCTTCTGCTAATAGAAGGATATAAAGATAACATAACAAAGGAAACCATATTGGTATGTAACATAGAAAATGATCCACTAATAATAGATGTACATATTCAGGAATGAAAATTTTGCAAAAAGAATGCATTAAATTAGAAATTTTCATTTAATGGGGGCCAAAAAGTATGCGTTGTCATAAGAAATCACTTAAATAGTAACCAAAATTAGTTTATATAATACAAATGCAGCTAAATCATTTCAAGGGTTAAGATGTTAGATCAAATCAAAATTTCATATAAATTACAATTGAGGAAAGAGTTTGCAGATTACATACTAAGTAAACTTTATGGGGCCTATTGTGATTTATACATACAACATGATGAGTATTGGAAAAAAAAAATGAAACAGATATAGTCTTAGGTGGACAATGCAAAAGGAAACGGTTGTGATTGTACGGTCCACCATTAAACACTTATTAGGACCCACCATAATGTGTCCATAATGTTTATTTTCCATCCAACCCGTTGAAAAAGGTTACATAAATCTAGATGAAGTGAAAAAAATAAAATATCAGCTTTATACAAAACTTTTGTGGCCCATAATAAAATTCAAGTGGACCCCACCATAGAAAATAGGGACAAGTGATTGCATATCCACCATTAAAATCCTCCTAAGGATGGCTGTAGTTTACTTGACATCCAATTTGTTGATTAGGTCATACAGATCCAGATTAATGGAAAAAAAAAACATCTCGATCTAAAACTTTTATGGCCCTCAAAAAGTTTTTAATGGTTGAAGTTTATTCAACGTTGTTTCCAATAATGTGGTCTCCTTGAGACCGTTATATACCTAAGTTTTGGTCTCATTCTATCAAATGATGTAGGAAAATAGTTGGACGGCATAGATGAAACATATTCATCATGGTGGGGCGCACGAGCACCGACCACCATCCATGGCTGGTGGTAGGGGCGTAGCCAATCTGTTTCCTTTGGCTACAGCTTTTATCTGACCCACAGCGAAATCGGATTGCTTATTGAGTTAACTCTTATTGCCGAGTAAACTCGGTTGAGCCCACCGTGAATATATGTGGTTTATCTACACCTTCCATACGTTTTTTCATCTCATTTTAGGCGTTGAGCCCAAAATTGAACCATACATAAATCTCAAGTGGACCATACCACAGAAAGCGATGGAAATAATGATTTCCACCGTTGAAACCTTTCTATGCCCCACGGTGATGTTTATTTTTCATCCAAACTGCTCATAAGATCAAACAAACATGGATGAGCGGAAAAAACAAATATAATCTTGTTCCAAAACTTCGTGGCCCTCAAGAATTTTTCAATGGTATAACTTCAATTCACACTGCTTTCTATGGTGTGGTCCATTTTAACCTTGTATATGCTTCTGTTTTGATATAAGGCCCTAAAATTATCTTGTAAAATGGATGGATAAACTGGATAAAATACATAAATCACGGTGGACCCCACGGCATTTACTCAGTGCGCTTAGCGTACTGAGTAGTACGCAAACCGCCATCCATGCCCCTTTCAACAACAGTGCAGGACTCAGATTTTCCTTCCTGCGCTGCAAGCTTAGGTGGGGCCCATTGTGATATTTGTGAAAAATCCTCCCGTCCATCCGTTTTGTGAGTTCATTTTAGGACATGATGCAAAAACGAATCGTATCTAAAGCTCAAGTAAGCCTAAAACGTGATAATTAAGCATCCACGGTTGAAATATTCATGGGGCCACGAAGTTTTGAATCTTTCATATTTTTATTTTGAGTTCATCCCAATAGTAATGACATTATTAACGGTATCGATGGCATCTAAACATCACGGTTGAACCCCGGGAAGGTTTCAACGGTAGGAATTTTCCTAGCCACATTTTTCCTATAGTACGGCTCACTTGAGCTTTGGAAACAGATTGGCTACTCCCTTGCCGTGCTCTGTGGGCCCCACCACAAGGTATATGTTTCATCCATGTCGTCCATCTATTTTTATAGATAATTTTATTGTATGGAAAAAAAAACAGGTATATCCCAATGTCAATTGGACCACATTACAAGAAATAGTGTTGAATGAACTTTGACCATTCAAAACTTTTTGAGGGCCATGAAGGTTTTGGAACAACCTGATCTTTGTTTTTTCCCTTAATTTGGGTCTCTATGACCTAATTAACAGATTGGATGTCAAATAAACAGTACCGTGGGCCTTAGGAGGATTTAAGTGATGGATATCCAATTACTATTATTTTCCTGTGGTGTGGTCCACCTGATATTTTTATCCATCTTGTTTTTAGGATAAAGCCCTAAAATGATCTTTAAAAAAATGGATGAACGGAGTGGATAATACACATACATCATGGTGAGGCCCACATACATCACGGCTGGACCACACCGCAGGAAATAGTTGAATTGCACGTCTACCGTTGCAAAATTCTTGGGGCCACGAAAGTTTTGGATATGCTTAAATTTTTGGGCTCAACCCCTTGAATTGGATGGAAAAATGGATGGACGGCTTAGATAAACCACACATGCATTCAAAGTGGGCCCAACTGAGTTTAGTCAATACGATAGGAGCGTACTCGCACAGCATCTGTCGGATTTACCTCCCAGGCGGAGAGGTATTTCATTTTCATCTTCGCAGGGCGCGAACTCCTCACCGCGAGAGGGATTTTTGCTCAGCGAAATCCGATTTGCCGTGTGTGAGAGCGATTTTCGCTCGGTGTGAAATCCGATTTCAGGAATTTTCGCTCGAAGGAAGAAATTCAAAAAGCGAGAAGCTCTGTCGAGAAAAGAGGGATTTTACATACACATATCGGCTTTGTCGATCGAGAAGCTCCTCTTCCAGCTCCGGTTCCGACTTCCGATTAACCAGGTACGAAAATCACTTTGAAATTTTTTTTCCCCGATATCCCCGATATTTATCGCTGAAAAGAGGGGTAGGTGGCTACAGTTTTCTCGTGGGGTTGGTGGCTACAGTCAAGATTTCGAAAATATCGGACGGACGCCGATAATATCTCCCGATATTTCGTCGATAATGGAGTACGAATTGCATATTCCAATAATATCGCGCATCTTGAAAAAATCGCCGATATTTCGCCGACAACTGGCAGAGAAACAAATTTAGGGGGTTTCGGTGTCACAGAGCTGGCGACACCGATATTATTGTCGATATTATCGACAGTTCACCGATAACTCGAACACTGTATACCTGACCAAGATTATCAGAACAGGTACATCTTTCGGACCCGATTTTTACCTTCTGCTAATAGAAGGATATAAAGATAACATAACAAAGGAAACCATATTGGTATGTAACATAGAAAATGATCCACTAATAATAGATGATGCCCTTAGATCTCAGGACGCTACTTTTTGGAAAGAAACTATAAATGATGAGATGGATTTTATATTGTAAAATGGAACATGGAAACTTGTTGATTTGCCCCTAGGATCAAAACCAATAAGCTGTAAATGAATTTTCAAAAGAAAACTAAGACCAAATGGAACCACATAAATGTTTAAGGCCAGATTACTGGTTAGAGGATTTACACAAAAAGAATGCATTGATTTTTTCAATACCTATACTCCAGTAACAAGGATATCAATTATCCGAGTTTTAGTTGCTCTAGCATCCATCTAAAAGTTAGATATCCACAAGATGAATGTAAAGGCAGCTTTTCTAAATGATAACCTCGATGAAGAGGTTTTTATGAAGTAATTAGAATGTTTTATAGTTATAGGACAGGAAAATAAAGTGTGTAAATTGATCAAGTCGCCATATGGACTTAAACAAGCACCTAAGCAATGACATGAAAAATTCGATAAAGTAGTCACCTCATATGACTTTAAGATTAATAAACCTGATAAATGTGTATATTCAAAATTCTCTGATAAGAAAGTAGTAATTATATGTCTTTACGTAGATGATATGTTAATTTTTTGTACATGTTTTAAAGTTATAAATAACACGAAAAGATTCTTATTATCTAGTTTTGACATGAAGGATATAGGTGAAGCTAATGTGATTTTAGGTATCAAGTTATTAAGAAAAAATGATAGTACCTGTCACGCCCCGAACTCGGAAACCGGGCTCACAAAATTCCCGATCGCCGAATCTGGCGCCGACAGCCTCCGTAGAACCCCATTCTCGGATCCCGACACCCATTTACCAGGTTCCGATCCTGGGATACTACAAGGAGGGTTTCAAATCATTAGTCTGATTCATAATGAGCATAACAAAAGCATAACCCACAAACAATAAGCACAAGAACACCACTACAAAATCCACTATGATCAAAAACTTTTTAGTACAATGCGAAAGAAAGGGGAAATACAATGTAACAAAAGAAGCAAAACTCCAGAAGCTCAGCTGCACGCTCCAACTACAGCGAGACTATGGCTGCGACTGCGTCCTGGCGTCACCTGCACGCATCAATCGTGCATAAGCTTATGGAAAGCTTAGAGGGTGATGTAAGTGTGTGCGCAATATAAACGTGCTCAAAATGCAAGGTCAGAGTGATGCGGAAACATGGTAATGAGCACATGAATGCAATCAGTCGTACCAAGGCTATGCGGTGCAAGATATGAATGCTATCGGCCATAACACGGCCATGCGATGCAAGATGCAACTCAAGCATGCCAATCCTCATCATGTATCGGTACTCATTCTGGATAATCACCGGGTTCAATACACTCCAAATGGCACTGTCGCTCTCCTAGCCGCATACCCAAGTGAACGTAAGAAACCTCACTATCCGCCCGGCCAATAGTCGCCAATACCTATCCGGAGCACGTCGATAGCGAACCCATTCGTGAGCTGGTCAACTCAGACTAGTATTGCCCCTACCCTCGGGCGAGTAAGGCCACACTCCTTTCCAACCGACCACGACACGGTGGGAGACGCGGCCTCTGGTATTCGGCCCTCATGCGCTCGTACATCCACTCGGTCTCGACGTTGGAGTCATCCTCCGGTACCATCGGGTTTAGGGATTTTCACCCAGAGATATCTATGGCGCCCGTATGCTAAAACTAAATATTTTCAGTATCCAATCCTGTCATCCACGATGTGTGTGTGGAGGCTATGGCCCTGATGTCGCTAGGGCATACAGAGGAACTACAATCACACAAATGCAAATGCATGAGTCACACTATCATTCATGCAACAGTCCTGTATATACCATGCACTTATACGAGGCAACTCCGCCTATCAGGGAGCCAATAGATAGTCTATCAAAATATATATTCTATGAACGGTCACCCTCACATCATGCAAACAAATGGTGCGAATGATCATGAATCATGGATCTATACTAAAAATTTATAAAGGGATGGGCTCTAGATATAGTGGAGATGGGCCTCGACGGCCTACTTACCACAAGTTTAGGCCTATCCGTGGGCCTTAGGGAGAGTTATAATGCGGACATTTAACCAACATTATCCGTTCAATGTGGACATCAAACCAACATTGCTCCCAAGGCACTATCGCTATAGGGGTCAACACATAAATCAAGAAATGGGCCTCATGTACATCCCATTGGGCCTCTAATACATCGAATGGACCCCATGCATGGGTCTCGTATGCATATATCAAGGTAGGCCTCAATGACGGGCCACAAATGCATCCACGTGGGCCTAGTCACATGGGCCTGCATACATCACAATGGGCCTCATAAAATGGGCCTTAAATTATCTCCAAAAATGGATGGACAGTTGGATGAAACACATGCATCATGATGGAGCCCATCTAATGGAGGGTATGGTTTACAACACATACATCAGTGGGTCCCATGAGGGGCCTACCATAATGTTTATTTCCCATCCAACCCATTGTTAAGGTCATTCAGACACGGGGCCCACAGAAATGTTTATTTTTCCAAGCAACCTAGGGCCCAACGTAATGTTTATTTTCCAACCAACTGTTCATATGGTCATGTGGACCCGGGTAGGGCCCACTACAATTTTTATTTATCACCCAATCTATTCATAAGGTCACGTGGGCCTGGATCATTTGACATCCAAACTATTCATGAGGTGATATGGGCCTGGATAGGGCCCACTGAAATATTTATTTTCCATACAACGTGTTGAGGGGTTGTGTGGGCCAAGGGCCCACTGAAATACTTATTTTCCATACAACCTGTTGAGGGGTTCACGTGGGCAGCGAGCCCACTGCAATATTTATTTCACGTCCAACCTGTTGAAGAGGTCATTGGACCTTGGGGCAGATGTGGGGCCCACCGAAATGTGGTTCACAAATCCAACCCATCCATTATGTGAGTCCCACCTAACTGACGGTCCATGCCAAGTTTCAGCGACATCCAAAACTCAGGTAGGCCCCACCAAGCGATTTTATATGTTTAGACATGTCTTCACATGATTCTAGATGGTATGGCCCGCCTGAGTTCTGTTTACGGCTGATTTTTGAGATGGATGGGTGGTACGTGGGGACCCACCGAATGCATGGCCTTGATGTTCGAAACACATCACGTGGGGCCCACAGCTGGAGCCGTGAGGCCCCAGCGTCCGCCCGCTCGTCGCTGCTGCAGCAGCAGCACTGCTGCTTTGAAAAAAAATTTTATTACTATATTTTTTTTTGTTTTGAGGCCCACCGAGATGTGATTCACAATCCAGCCCACCCATCATGGGTATCCCACTGTTCTACCCGTCCAGAACTAGTTTCACCTGCATCAAAACTTCAGGTGAGTCCCACCGAGTATTTTTTTATGATCTGGCATGTCTTTACATAGTTTTAGATGCTATGGCCCACCTGATGATCAGATCGCATTAAAATTTTGGTTCAACGCCTAAAGAAGACTGGATAATAGATTGGACGGTGTGGATCACATACATACATCAAGGTGGGGCCTGCATGAGCAGTCCACTAAAAAGTAACCTTTTCTTCCTTTGCTCTTTTTTTTTGTTTTTTTTTTCTTTGCTAGCCATGCCTACGTCCAGCGTCTCTGGACGCTGGACGGTTTGGGTAAACACTGCCTCATGGTGGGTCCCACGCGTGAGTGGCCCATGTTCATCAAGGTAGGTCCCACATGATCATGGCCTACCATATATATAAATATTAATAAAATATTATAATATATCATTTACTCTAAATAGGGGGGGTGGATCTTTCCTAAAATGAGGTGGGCCACCTTATTTGATGGATGGAGTAGATTTAATATATTGGTGGGGCCCACTTCATTCTAAGGAAGAGAGAAAGAGAGGGAAAGAGAGAGAAATAGAGAGAGCTACATGGTGAGATAGAGGAGGGACCCCGCCACTATGGGCCCTCCATTTCATACATGCATACATCAAACGGGTCCCACCACATGTGGCCCAAAAATATAGGAGAAATGACGGTGGATCACCCACCTTTAACCCTCCTCCTTGCTCCCTTGGCTTCAAATGCACCTTTCCTATACCTTGGATGGTGGATGATGGGGGATTAATGGTGTGGATGAGAGATGGGAGGGTGTAGATGGATGATGGAAGGTGGACCACACTTGTGGTTTGGGAGAGGAGTGTTGGACGTGAGAGGCTTGGTTGCTTGGAGAGATTTGAGAAAATGAGAGAGAAAATGAGAGGATGGGAGTGATATGAGGTGATGGAGTGATGGGTGTAATTAATGAAGCATGGGTTTGTTTGAAAAGTGTGTAAAAGAGGGATGGGTGAAGAGAGAGAGAGAGTTGACTTTGGAGAAAGAGGGATGGGTTGTTGTACTTGAGATAAGGTTGTATTTAATGGTTGATTGATGGGACTTATTGCGTAGAGATTCCCTCGAAATCCGCAATGCGCGGTGTTTCTTCGGAATAAACGCTGATCGGCATCTTCTTGCCTGGGTATCGGTTCGGTGCGCAAGTCACGGCGTTGAAACCGCGGCGATGACGCGATCGCCAAGACATAAGTTTCGGATTGAGCCGACGTCGGTGTGCGGGACTCAGCTTAGGATCGTGCACAAACACCGGATATGGTGCGAAGGTTGCCGGAATTTGACCGGAAGGACCGCGGAAGCCAACGGAACAGTACGGATTAGGACACGGGTCTTACAGCTCTCCCCTCCAAATAAAAATTTCGTCCTCGAAATTTAAACAATCATCACAAGAAAACATAAATCATAATAGAAGAGGAAGCAAGGCATCGCCATATAAATATCAGAGACAGCATACAACATACAACATACAATCAATCATCAAAGAGATGAGGATAGCGCTCTTGAATCTCAGCCTCGCGCTCCCAAGATGCCTCCTCAATAATGGTGACCCCACTGAACCTTCACCAACGGAATGACCTTGGTCCGGAGGACCTGCTCCCTCCGATCAAGGATACGGACTGACTGCTCGATGTAAGAAGCGTCCTCACGAACCTCTAACGGCTGCCAATCGAAACAGGAACGGTGTCTGACCCACACTTCCTCAACATAGAGACATACAAAATATTGTGGACGCCAGACAACTGAGATGGCAAGGCAAGTCAATAGGTCACGGTGCCAACGCGCCCAGTGATCTCAAAAGGTCCTATGAATCTCGGGGCAAGCTTGCCCTTCGCTCCAAATCTCACTATGCCCTTCATGGGCGAGACCTTGAGATACACATGGTCCCCTACATCAAACTCCAAGGGACGACGCCGAGGATCAGCAAAACTCTTCTGCTGGCTTTGAGCTGTGCGCATCCTCTGCCTAATGATATCAATAACCTCCGATGTCTCCTGCACAAGCTCGGGACCTAGGAGACGCCGCTCTCCAACCTCGGTCCAACAACTCGGAGATCTGCACGGTCTGCCATATAATGCCTCAAAAGGAGCCATGCCAATGGTCGCCCAAAAATTGTTGTTGTATGCGAACTCAGCCAATCGCAAATGCTCATCCCAGCTACCACCGAAGTCAATCACGCAGGCCCGAAGCATATCCTCAAGGATCTGGTTGACCCTTTCGGTCTGGCCATCGGTCTGCGGATGATACGCGGTACTAAGCTGCAAATTAGTGCCCATAGCTCTCTGAAAGCTCCTCCAAAACTGAGACGTGAATCTCGGATCTCGGTCAGAAACGATCGAGACCGGTACGCCGTGCAGTCTCACAATCTCCTCAATGAACAACCTTGCAAGCCGGTCCAAGGGCCAAGTCGCACGAATCGCAAGAAAATGTGCCGACTTCGTCAGACGGTCCACGACAACCCAGATAGCGTCATGACCGCGCTGAGTCCTCGGCAAACCCATAATAAAATCTGTAGATACGTGCTCCCACTTCCACGTCGGGACGCTCAACGGCTGCAATAGACCAGGGGGTCTCTGATGATCGGCCTTGACACGCTGGCATGTGTCACACTCGGCCACAAAACTGGCAATCTGGCGCTTCATCCCTGCCCAGAAATACTGTCGCCTCATATCACGGTACATTTTCGTCGAGCCAGGATGGATAGAAAACCGCGATCGATGCGCCTCGGTCATAAGATCTCTGCGCAACTCAGGAATATCCGGGACACACAATCGGCCTCTAAAGCGAAGTCCACCATCAGCACCAATCTGCCAATCTGTCTGACTCTCAGATGCCGCCTCTGCTCGGTAATCCTGTAACGACTCATCTGTCTGCTGAGCCTCGATCACCCTTGCGACAAGAGAGGGTTGAATCGACAGGCTCGATAACTATCATTTAAGGGGCTGAGACCAAAATCAAAGTCGTACTCTGCTATCTCCTCGAGCTCTCCTCTGAATCATCATATGTGCCACTAGGCCTCGTGGTGACGGCTAAGGGCATCCGCTACCACATTCGCCTTGCACAGGTGGTACTGGAGGTCAAAATCATAATCCTTGAAGCTCCATCCAGCGTCTCTATCTCATGTTCAGCTGGAGTGAGAGAATAGATACTTCAAGCTCTTGTGGTCGAGAAGAGCTCGAACCTAACCCCATAGAGATAGTGTCTCCACACCTTTAGTGCGAAGACGACTGCTGCCAACTCCAAATCGTGCGTGGGGTAGTTCGGCTCATGAACCTTGAGTCTGACGAGACGCAAATGCTACAGGTCTACCGTCTGCATCAGGACGGCACCCAATCCAATACGCGAAGCATCGGTAAATACCACGAATCCATCACTCCCGGAGGGAAGAGTGAGGACAGAGCGAATGTGACGGTCCTTTGACTCCATAAATGCTCGCTCACGGGCGTCACTCCAAATAAACTCTGCGCCCTTCCGAGTCAACTGGTCAACGGGGCCCATACGGGAGAAGCCCTCAATGAAACGCCGATAATATCCCGCTAAACCAAGGAAAGCTGCGGATCTCGGACGCGATCGTGGATTGGCCCACTGACGCCTTGCCTCAACCTTCGAGGGGTCCGCTGCGACACCCTCCTCGTCACCACGTGGCCGAGGAATCTCACCTCCTCCCGCCAAAACTCACACTTCTCCGGCTTCGCATACAGCTGGTGGGCACGGAGAGTCTGCAAAGCGATCTCCAGATTCTGCATATGGTCCTCACGGGTCCTCGAATATATCGAGAATGTCGTCGATGAAGACCACAACAAAGTGATCGAGATATGGACGAAAGACCTCGTTCATCAATCGCATGAAGACCGCGGGTGCATTGGTCAATCCAAAGGACATGACACGAAACTCAAAATGACCATAGCGCGTCTGGAAGGTGTCTTTGGGATGTCCTCCTCTCGGACACGAATCGATGATAACCAGGAACGCAGTCAATCTTCGAAAAGAACTGTGCACCTGCGGTGATCAAATAAATCGTCTATCCTTGGGAGCGGGTACTTGTTCTTAATCGTGACCCGGTTGAGCTCGCGGTAATCTACGCAGAGCCTCGGCGAGCCATCCTTCTTCTGACGAAGAGTACGGCGCTCCCAAGGCGAAGCTGCTCGGACGGATGAATCCCGACTCACGCAACTCGTCCAATCGTCGCCGTAGCTCACGCAACTCCATCGGTGCCATACGGTGTAGGGGACCTTCGAGATAGGCGCGATACCGGGCACAAGATCGATCTGGAACTCGATATGACGGCGGGGAGGTAATCACGGAATCTCCTGAAACACGTCGGGAAGTCGCAGACAACTAGCAACCGATCAATACACAAGGCAATAGGCTCCTCACTGCGCAGGACATCAAGCGAGACAACGGCTCTCCTGCAGGCTCGGCGATGAAGCTGGGCTGCAGCAAGCTGGTATGCGAGAATGTGACATCCTCGTAGAAACGATCCAAGATAGCGTGGTACTCGGCAAGCCAATCCATGCCCAAGATAATGTCAAAATCTGTCATCGGCAGCACAAACAAGTCAGCGGGCAAAAAGATATCACCGACAAGAACCGGGCAAAATGGACAGAAACGGCCCAATACTGCGGTCCTCCCCAAGGGCGTCGATACGGTCAATCCCTCACTAGTAGACTCTGTCTGCAATCCAGTCGATCGGCAGAAACCCTCGGACATGAATGAGTGAGAAGCGCCAGAATCAAATAATACTCGAGCGATGGATGAAGAGACGGGAAGTGTACCCTCGACAACTCCTCCGGATGACTGCGGGTCCTGCTGAGCCGCGTAGAATCTAACTGGTGGCCGGGAAGGTGCTGTCCCCTCGAGGTCCACAGTGCTGCTGCCTCTGCGGCGGCCTATACTGCTGCCTCTGCTGCTGCTGGGGTCTCGGCGGCTGAGGTGGCTGTGGTCGCTGCTGGTGGGGTCGCTGCTGTGCTGGAGGATGCTGCTGAGGTCGCTGCTGTGCTGGAGGCTGCTGTGGTGCTCTCGGCAGATGTAGGTGAGGCTGCTGTGATCCTCTCGACTGCTGAAGATGAGGGCGAGGGCACTCAGATAGGCGATGCCCTATCCCACCACATCCAAAACAAGTCCCCGCAAATGGCTGCTGGGGTGGCGCTGGAGGTGTTGTTGGGGCTGCCGGTGCTCTAGCAGGTGGGTGGCTCCTGTACCTCTGTGGTCGTCGCTGCTGTTGGGAACTACTGGAGGGGGTCTGCCTCTTCTGACCCCTCCTCTGATCTCTGTAGGCCTGCGCGCCGGCCCACTCAGTCTCGTAAATCTGAGCCCTCGGCACTACTGCCTGAAAGGTCGGGAGCTCGTGCCCAATCACACGGCCTCGAAGACCGTAACTCAAGCCGCTCTCGAAACGGCGGGCCTTCCGCCCCTCATCATCAACCATATAAGGCGCAAACCTCGATAGCGCCACGAAACGAGCCGCGTACTGTGCCACGGTCATGTCTCCCTGCACCAGAGTCTCGAACTCTAGTGCCCTCTGACGTCGAATATGGTCAGGGAAGTACTGCTCCTCGAATCGATCTACAAAATCATCCCACGTCCAGACGTAGTCAGGTCCTGCGACGCGGGTAACCGAGGTCCACCAGTGCTCGGCCTCGCCCTGAAAAAGAAACACTGCTAACCGAACTCGCTGCTCGGTCGTGCATGACATGGTATCAAAAATCTTCTCCACATCAGAGCGCCACCTCTCAGCTGCTGTCGGATCTGGCTCGCCCTGGAATCGTGGAGGATCAAACTGTCGGAACTCTCGAAGTAGGGCACTCGCGCGCTCCTGCTCTGCCTGGGCCGGTGAAACAACCGGGTGCCTGCTCTGCCCCTGAAGTGCGGCCGTCACAGCCTGCAGCATCTGCTGTAACTGGGAAGCACTCACGGATACGGTCGGATCCGCACCGGTCTCTGGTGGAGGTGTAGCATCCTCAGGATGGGCGGTATGAATCTCTGGTAGAGGAGCGACATCCTCAGGCTGAGCGGTAGGAATCTCTGGTGGCGGAGCAGGTGTCGTAGGTGGTAATGCGGGAGCCGCAGGTGGTGGAGCTGAAGTATCCGATGGTGGTGCGGGAGTCGATCGGGTCACTCTCCTGCGCGCCATGTCCTACAGAAAAGAGCGAAGGCGCCTATCAACTTTGAAAACTCTCGAAGGCACGCTCGTTAAGGGTCGGTAATAAAAGATCGCTAGGCTATCCGAACTTAGGACTTAATCATTCATAGCAGACATGTAATGTTGTTCTTGGTTATTCCCGAGTTATGCTCTGATACCAACTTCTGTCACGCCCCGAACTCGGAAACCGGGCTCACAAAATTCCCGATCGCCGAATCCGGCGCCGACAGCCTCCGTAGAACCCCATTCTCGGATCCCGACACCCATTTACCAGGTTCCGATCCTGGGATACTACAAGGAGGGTTTCAAATCATTAGTCTGATTCATAATGAGCATAACAAAAGCATAACCCACAAACAATAAGCACAAGAACACCACTACAAAATCCACTATGATCAAAAACTTTTTAGTACAATGCGACAGAAAGGGGAAATACAATGTAACAAAAGAAGCAAAACTCCAGAAGCTCAGCTGCACGCTCCAACTACAGCGAGACTATGGCTGCGGCTGCGTCCTGGCGTCACCTGCACGCATCAATCGTGCATAAGCTTATGGAAAGCTTAGAGGGTGATGTAAGTGTGTGCGCAATATAAACGTGCTCAAAATGCAAGGTCAGAGTGATGCGGAAACATGGTAATGAGCACATGAATGCAATCAGTCGTACCAAGGCTATGCGGTGCAAGATATGAATGCTATCGGCCATAACACGGCCATGCGATGCAAGATGCAACTCAAGCATGCCAATCCTCATCATGTATCAGTACAGTTCTCATTCTGGATAATCACCGGGGTTCAATACACTCCAAATGGCACTGTCGCTCTCCTAGCCGCACAGTCCAAGTGAGCGTAAGAAACCTCACTATCCGCCTGACCAATAGTCTGCCAATACCTATCCGGCACGTCGATAGCGGACCCATTCGCGAGCTGGTCAAACTCAGCCTAGTATTGCCCCCTACCCTCGGGCGAGTAAGGCCACACTCCTTTCCAACCGACCACGACACAGTGGGAGACGCGGCCTCCTGTATTCGGCCCTCATGCGCTCATATATCCACTCGGTCTCGGCGTTGGAGTCATCCTCCGGTACCATCGGGTTTAGGGATTTTCACCGAGGGGACGTCCATGACGCCCGTATGCTAGAACCAAATATTTCGGTATCCTCCACCCATCCACGATGTGTCTATGGAGGCTATGGCCCCGATGTCGTTAGGGCATACGAACTACAATCACACAAATGCAAATGCATGAGTCACACTATCATTCATGCAATAGTCCTGTATATACCATGCACTTATACGAGGCAACTCCGCCTATCGGGAGCCCATAAATAGTCTATCCAAAGATATATGCTATGATCGGTCACCCTCACATCATGCATACATATGGTGCGAATGATCATGAATCATGGATCTATACTAAACATGTATAAAGGGATGGGCTCTAGATATAGTGGAGATGGGCCTAGACGGCCTACTTACCACAAGTTTGGGCCTATCGGTGGGCCTTAGGGAGAGTTATAATGCGGACATTTAACCAACATTATCCGTTCAATGTGGACATCAAACCAACATTGCTCCCAAGGCACTATCGCTATAGGGGTCAACACATAAATCAAGAAATGGGCCTCATGTACATCCCATTGGGCCTCTAATACATCGAATGGACCCCATGCATGGGTCTCGTATGCATATATCAAGGTAGGCCTCAATGACGGGCCACAAATGCATCCACGTGGGCCTAGTCACATGGGCCTGCATACATCACAATGGGCCTCATAAAATGGGCCTTAAATTATCTCCAAAATGGATGGACAGTTGGATGAAACACATGCATCATGATGGAGCCCACTCTAATGGAGGGTATGGTTTACAACACATACATCAGTGGGTCCCATGAGGGGCCTACCATAATGTTTATTTCCCATCCAACCCATTGTTAAGGTCATTCAGACCAGGGCCCACAGAAATGTTTATTTTTCCAAGCAACCTAGGGCCCAACGTAATGTTTATTTTCCAACCAACTGTTCATATGGTCATGTGGACCCGGGTAGGGCCCACTACAATTTTTATTTATCACCCAATCTATTCATAAGGTCACGTGGGCCTGGATCATTTGACATCCAAACTATTCATGAGGTGATATGGGCCTGGATAGGGCCCACTGAAATATTTATTTTCCATACAACGTGTTGAGGGGTTGTGTGGGCCAAGGGCCCACTGAAATACTTATTTTCCATACAACCTGTTGAGGGGTTCACGTGGGCAGCGAGCCCACTGCAATAATTATTTCACGTCCAACCTGTTGAAGAGGTCATTGGACCTTGGGGCAGATGTGGGGCCCACCGAAATGTGGTTCACAAATCCAGCCCATCCATTATGTGAGTCCCACCTAACTGACGGTCCATGCCAAGTTTCAGAGACATCCAAAACTCAGGTAGGCCCCACCAAGCGATTTTATATGTTTAGACATGTCTTCACATGATTTTAGATGGTATGGCCCGCCTGAGTTCTATTTACGGCTGATTTTTGAGATGGATGGGTGGTACGTGGGGACCCACCGAATGCATGGCCTTGATGTTCGAAACACATCACGTGGGGCCTGGAGCCGTGAGGCCCCAGCGTCCGCCCGCTCGTCGCTGCTGCAGCAGCAGCACTGCTGCTTTGAAAAAAAATTTTATTACTATATTTTTTTTTGTTTTGAGGCCCACCGAGATGTGATTCACAATCCAGCCCACCCATCATGTGTATCCCACTGTTCTACCCGTCCAGAACTAGTTTCACCTGCATCCGAACTTCAAGTGAGTCCCACCGAGTATTTTTTTATGATCTGGCATGTCTTTACATAGTTTTAGATGCTATGGCCCACCTGATGATCAGATCGCATTAAAATTTTGGTTCAACGCCTAAAGAAGACTGGAGAATAGATTGGACGGTGTGGATCACATACATACATCAAGGTGGGGCCTGCATGAGCAGTCCACTAAAAAGTAACCTTTTCTTCCTTTGCTTTTTTTTTTGTTTTTTTTTTTTTTTTGCTAGCCATGCCTACGTCCAGCGTCTCTGGACGCTGGACGGTTTGGGTAAACACTGCCTCATGGTGGGTCCCACGCGTGAGTGGCCCATGTTCATCAAGGTAGGTCCCACATGATCATGGCCTACCATATATATAAATATTAATTAAAAATTAGAATATATCATTTAATCTATATAGTGGGTGTATCTTTCCTAAAATGAGGTGGGCCACCCTATTTGATGGATGGAGTAGATTTAATATATTGGTGGGGCCCACTTCATTCTAAGGAAGAGAGAAAGAGAGGGAAAGAGAGAGAAATAGAGAGAGCTACACGGTGAGATAGAGGAGGGACCCCGCCACTATGGGCCCTCCATTTCATACATGCATACATCAAACGGGTCCCACCACATGTGGCCCAAAAATATAGGAGAAATGACGGTGGATCACCCACCTTTAACCCTCCTCCTTGCTCCCTTGGCTTCAAATGCACCTTTCCTATACCTTGGATGGTGGATGATGGGGATTAATGGTGTGGATGAGAGATGGGAGGGTGTAGATGGATGATGGAAGGTGGACCACACTTGTGGTTTGGGAGAGGAGTGTTGGACGTGAGAGGCTTGGTTGCTTGGAGAGATTTGAGAAAATGAGAGAGAAAATGAGAGGATGGGAGTGATATGAGGTGATGGAGTGATGGGTGTAATTAATGAAGCATGGGTTTGTTTGAAAAGTGTGTAAAAGAGGGATGGGTGAAGAGAGAGAGAGAGTTGACTTTGGAGAAAGAGGGATGGGTTGTTGTACTTAAGATAAGGTTGTATTTAATGGTTGATTGATGGGACTTATTGCGTAGAGATTCCCTCGAAATCCGCAATGCGCGGTGTTTCTTCGGAATAAACGCTGAATCTTCTTGCCTGGGTATCGGTTCGGTGCGCAAGTCACGGCATTGAAACCGCGGCGATGACGCGATCGCCAAGACATAAGTTTCGGATTGAGCCGACGTCGGTGTGCGGGACTCAGCTTAGGATCGTGCACAAACACCGGATATGGTGCGAAGGTTGCCGGAATTTGACATGAAGGATATAGGTGAAGCTAATGTGATTTTAGGTATCAAGTTATTAAGAAAAAATGATAGTATAACCTTATTTCAATAACATTATATTGAAAAGATACTTAAAAAGTTTGATCACTACGATAAGAACCCAATTTCTACTCCTTTTGATTCTAATATCAAGTTAATTAAAGATGAAGGCAGTAGTGTATCTTAGTTAGAGTATTCCAAAGTGATTGGCAGTCTTATGTATATTATTATTTCTACTCGACCTGATATTGATTGTACAGTAGGTAAATTGAGTAGGTTTACAAGTAATCTAAATTTAAATCATTGGAATGTTGTATCTAGAGTACTCAAATACTTAAGAAAAATAATTAACTATGGTTTACACTTTTCTGATTACCCTAGTGTGCTTAAAGGGTATAGTGATATGCAAGTTGGGTCACTGATTCTAATGAATCCAAGTCTACCAGTGGATGGATTTTTACACTTGGAAGAGCTGTTATTTCTTGGGGATCCAAGAAGCAAACTTGCATATCTCACTCTACCATGGAATCTAAATTAATAGCTTTGGCGGCTAATAGTAAAGTGGCAGAATGATTTAAAAAACCTATTATTAAAAATACCATTATTGATAAGGCATTTACCATCGGTTTCTATCTACTGTGATACTGAAGCGACACTATCAAAGTCATATAATAAGACTTATAATGGAAAATCTGGACATATCAGTCTAAGGCATAGTTTTGTGTGGCATGTACTTGGTGACAGTGTTATAATAATACAGTATGTACGATCTATCTAGAATTGAGCAAACCTGTTCACCAAAGGACTGGCAAGGGATGTTGTCAGTAGAATATCAAGAGGAATGAGACTTAAGCCAATTTCACAGACCCCGGATGAGGGAAACCCAACCTAAGTTAATAGGTTCAATGGGCAAAGTACATTATACGAAGTGTATGAAGCAGAACTGTACGTTTTCTATCTGTCTCATTCCTAGATGTATGTATAGTGTCAGGTACCTGTAATGATAAAAAGGAAGATGAGTCATTGCTCTTAATGAGTCCTTTCAAGGGTGCAATTGTTACAAGGATATTCATAAGGACTCACTTATATGAGTATTGGAAGTGGGGCTGCTTCCTGATATTCGAGAGTTTTGCTTACGCTCATGAACTCATGAATTCAGGACAGAGCACAAGGCCATAAATGTTCTCTAATTTTAGAACACATGGCAATTAAAATATATGTGTGTGTAACATGTCCTGTTGTGTCATATAGAAAGCTTATTTCAAAACCATAGTCACTAAGGATTCTAATTCAACTTTGATTTGTTTACACTAAGCAAAGATTCAAGTTCATAACACCTTCTCCTATGCACATATTTTTCTTACATACCTTGACCTCTGTATTTTGAAAAATAGTAGGAGATTATTAGGTTTTTTCAAAATAAGAAGGAAATTATTTTTAATTTATAAAAGAAAATTTGGAAAAAGGGTTGTGGCTTTTGGTGATTATTGGTAACCATTCATTTGTGAATGGTGGTGCCTTTTGATAAAGGGAACATCATTTGAATTTGAAATAGAGGGATGCCATTGTTGAAAAAACCCAACAATAGACATGTTACACACACATATATTTCAATTGTCATTTTTCTAAAATTATAGCACATTTATGGCATTGTGCTGTGTCCTAGATTCAGGAATTCATGAGAGTAGCCAAAACTTTCGAATATCAGGAAGCGGCCCCACTTTCAATACTTACATAGGTGAGTCCTTATGAATGCCCCTGTAATTATAATACTCTTGAAAAGACTCATTAAGAGAAATGGTTCATCCTCCTTTTTATCATTAAGGTACCCAGCACTATACATACATCAAGGAATGAGACAGATAGAAAACGTACGGTGCTGCTTCAGACACTTCGTGTAAGGTACTTTGCCTATTGAACCTATTAACTTAGGTTGGGTCTCCCTTATCTAGTATCTATGAAATTGGCTTAAGTCTCATTCCTCTTGACATTCTATTAACAACATCTCTTGTCAATCCCTTGGTGAACGGGTCCACTAAATTCTGGATAGATCGTACATACTGTATTATTATAACACCGTCACCAAGTAGTTGCCACATAAAATTATGCCTTAGACTAATGTCTAGATTTTCCATTATAAGTCTTGTTATATGCCTTTGATAGTGTCGCTTCGCTATCATAGTAGATAGAGACCGGTGGTAAAGGCCTTACCAATAACGGTATTTCTAATAAAAGGTTTCTTAACCATTTTGCCTCTTTACTATTAGTTGCTAAAGCTATGAACTCAGATTCTATGGTAAAGTGAGATATGCAAGTTTGCTTCTTGGATCCTCAAGAAATGACAGATCCTCCAAGTGTAAAAATCCATCTATTGGTAGACTTGGATCCATTAGAATCACTGACCCAATTTGCATCACTATACACTTCAAGCACACTAGGGTAACCAGAAAAATGTAGACCATAGTTAATTGTTTTCTTCAAGTATCTGAGTACTTTTGAGACAACATTCCAATGATCTAAACTTGGATTACTTGTAAACCTACTCAATTTACCTACTGTAAAAGTAATATCGATCGAGTAGAAATCATAGCATACATAAAACTGTCAATCACCTTGGAATACTCTAACTAAGATACAATACGACATTCATTTTTAATTAACTTGATATTATAATCAGAAGGAGTAGAAACTGAGTTCTGATATAGTGATTAATCTTTTTAAATATAATGTGATTAAGATAAGATTATACCATCATTTTTTCTGGATAACTTGATACCTAAAATCACATTAGCTTCACTCATATCCTTTATGTCAAAATTAGAAGATAAAAATCTTTTAGTGTTATTTATAACTTCTAAACATGTACCAAATATTAACATATCATCTACGTAAAGACATATAATTACTCCTTTATTATCACAGAATTTTGACTATACACATTTATCATATTCATTAATCTTAAAGTCATATGAGGTGACTACTTTATCAAATTTCCATGCCATTGCATAGGTGCTTGTTTAAGTCCATATAGTGACTTAATCAATTTACACACTTTATTTTCCTGTCCTAGAACTATAAAACCTTCTGATTGCTCCATATAAACGTCTTCATCAAGGTCAGCATTTAGAAAAATTAGTTTTACATTCATCTGGTGGATTTCTAACTTATAGACTAATGCTAGAGCAACTAAAACTCGGATAGTTGATGTCACACTCCAGACTCAGAAATCGGGCTTACAAAATTCTCGATCGCCAAATTTGGCACCGACAGCCTCTGTAGTACCCCATTCTCAGCTCCGAGCACCCATATGTCAGGTTCCGATACTAGGATCATATAAGGAAGATTTTTTATGTATATTTATCTCGTAAGAAGCATAACCCACAACAGCAACAACCAAAAACATCACCACATATCCACTATAATTAAACAAAACTTTAAATACAATACATAAGAGAAATACAATATCAATATCAAAAGCTCCAGAAAATAGGTGCACGCTCCAATCTCAATGTTGCTGCGGCGTCCTAGCGTGACCTGCACGCAACGATTGTGCATAAGCTTATAGAAAGCTTAGAGGGTGGTGTAAGTGTGTGCGCATGGTAAGTGTCAAGTATGCAGTATCAGAGCAATGTGGAAACATGTTAATAAGTCCATGAATGCTATCAGTCGTACCAAGACTATGCGATGCAAGGCATGAATGCTATCGGCCATTCCAAGGCCATGCGATGCGAGGCGTACGTAGTCAAATGTCATATGCGAGATGCAATGCAAGCATTTCAGTCCTTATCTGAATCCACATAACAATACAACTCATCTCTATAATATTACCAGGGTCTAGTACACTCTAAACCAGATTGCCGCCCCATCGCGCATAACAAGGTGAGTAAAAGAGACCTCACTATCCACCTGCCAATGTCGGGCACGGCTCGTCGACAGCAGACCCATTCCTCGAGCCAATCAAACCCAGCCTAGCTTTGTCCCCTCCTCTCGGGCAGGTAAGGTCATACCCCCTTCCAATTGACCATGACACAGTGGGAAGCACAGCCTCCTGGTATTTGGCACTTGGCGCTCATGCATCCACTTGGTCCAGGCATTGGAGCAATCTCCTGTTACCATAAGAGTTTAGAAAATTTCACCTAGGGACATCTATTACGCCCTATGTAGAGAAAAGATTTCCAATGTCCAATCCTGTCATCCACAATATGCCTGTGGATGCTACAACTCTGGTGTCGCTAGGGCATACAGTAGTCACGTTACACAATGCAAGATGCATAAATCACACTATCCAGTCATGCAGCAATCTTGTGCGTACTGCGCGCTCATGTGGAGCAACTCCGCTAATCAGGGAGTCCCATAAACAATCTGCCCAATGGCATATGCTATGATCAGTCACTTCTCGTATCAAGCATACATATGATGTGTATGGGCATGTATCATGAAGTCATACTAAGCATGTTATATGATGATGAAATCTCCTTATAATAAGGATGAGCCGAGACGACCTACTCATATCAAGAATGGGGCTAGCAATTATGAGGGCCCAATGATTTAGGTTAGCCCACTAAGGGAAGATGAGAATGGGCCTAATAACAGGCCTTAAGGAGAGTTATAATGTGTGCATTTAACCACCATTTGCCCTTACAATGTGGACTTTTAACCATCATTGCTTCCAAGGTATGACCCATTATAATACTAACTAGGAAGATGAATGGGCATCATAAACATCATGGTGGAATCACATATCACAATTAGGCCTCATATACATCACATTGGGCCATATCTCATGGGCCTCAAATATATCACAATGGGTCACATCCCATGGGCTTCAAATACATCACAATGGCCACATCCATGGGCCTCAAATACATCACAATGGGCCACATCCATGGGCCTCAAATACATCACAATGGGCCACATATATAACATGTTGGGCCTTACATAGGAGCCACAAATACATCATATTAGGCCTCACACAAGGGCCCATGGGCTAGGTACAAGGGATGGATAGTGAGTGCATCACATACATCATAGTGGGCCTAATGGGGTAGCCCATATAGTCTAGAAAAATAAATGGACAGGGAGCTTATAATACATACATCAAGGTGGGCCTGTTGCAACATAAAATGGGCCCCACCAACTGGATATACAACGCATACATCATTGTGGGGTCCACGGGCTGGATGGTACCGATAAAACATGTACATCATAGTGGGTCGCACCGTCCTGCCCATCTGGATGGTGCAAATATACCACACATACCTCAAGGTGGGCCCCACCCTCCACACATGCAGCACGTGTAGGGTGGGCCCATGTCCAGAAAATGGACGGACGAAGTAAATATATAGCAAATACATTGTTGTGGGTCCCACCGTCCAGAGCACTGGACGGTGTGGATAAGACCCATGCATCACGATTGGCCCCACATGGCACATCCAGGAATGGACGGTGTTGATATAGAATACATACATCAATGTGGGTCCCACCTTCACACGTGCAACACATGTGGGGTGGCTCCCACGTCTAGGAAAAAGGGAAGGGCAGCTTGGATACACATTCATCATGGTGGAGTCCCATCAATGGATGGTTTGGATATACACATGCCTCATGATCAGACTCTCAGAACTTGCTGACATCCCCACCATCCAGATGGACGGTGGGATAAAATACATAAATCACGGTCGTCCCCACAGATAGACGGTGTTGATAAAACACATACATGGAGGTGGTCAAGGTGGGTCCACGTGGTGGCCCACCAAAGTTTTGGATCAGCTGATATTTGTATTTTCCTTCATCCAGGCAACAAGGTGGGCCTTATGAATGGACGGTTTGGATCAGGGGGCCACACGCCATCACAAAGAGAGAGAGAGAGAGAGAGAGGTAGGGGAGCTCCGCCATTATGAGCTCCCCTAAGTGCTACAATACATACATCAAGATGGGTCCCACCGAATGTGGGCCCTCAAATCCTAAAAACGGTGGAAATCCCTTTCCACCAAGAGATGCAAGGTCTAGATGACCTTTCCATAAATGGGAAAATAAATATCATGATGGGGTCCATGGAGAATGGCCCCATCATGGGACGAACATATGAATCATGGTGGGCCATCGGCTACACCTAGGGTCCATAGTGAAATCCGTACCATCAATCGATAAGCCCCACTTGGCCCATCATCAAAATACAATCTAATCCTACAAAAAAAAACCCACCAATGGTCTTATTCTTTAGCTAATTGGACTCCTTAGCTCCTATGCTTTCTCTTTAAGGGCAAATGATGAAATTTGACGGGTTTGATGGTGAGATTGGGTGGTAGGGAGGTGGGCCTTCTTTTTTCTCTCCTTAGGATTTTCTCTCTTGTTGCTTGGGATTTTTGGGTGGAAAATGAGATAGAGAATGGAGTGAATGATGGGTGGAGTGGTGTTGTGTAAGAGATGGCATGTAAAGCATGGGTTGTGTAAGAGGATATGGGATGAGAGGCATGGGTGTTGTTGAATTTTAGGTGAGAGAGGGATGAGTGTCATGCCTTGTTGGTAAGAGAGGGATGGGCTAGGTATGGGTTGTACTTGATTGATTGATGTGATGTTTGGGTAGAGATTCTCTCGAGATTTGTAATGCGCGACATTGGAACGACAGCGATAACAACTCCTAGCCTGGGTATCGCATCGGTGAGTAAGACACAGCGTTGGAATCGCGGTGATGACATGGTCATAATGGTACAAGTCTGGGGTTGACTATGGTGCGATCTATTTAATTATCGGATATACTTAAAATTTAATATCAACCCCTAAAATGATCTGAAAAAACTGATGGACGGTGTGGATAAACCAAAAAATTTAAGACTACCCCACATAGTTTGCTCAGTAGAAGGAAAGCATAATGCTTTTTTAAAGCCCACACCAGCTCACGAGATTCTGTGACTTCATTCGCAAGGCAAAGAAAATAACGGGAAATGATATACGGTGGAACCGCCTCTATCCTAATGATAGAGCTACTTTCCACCATTCACATTGAATAGAGACGTATATAGAGCCATCAAAACCATCCAACTAGTAGGACCAACATCCTATATCGTGTGGTTCATAAACTACAATAATAGGATACTTTTCCCACCTTTTTTATAATCGTGCTCTCCAAATTTCAAGCACTAAAAATCTTTATTTTTCTTTGTGCCTAGTAATTAACGGTCATAAATGAATATTTATGATAGTACATGGTTGGGTCCATTATAATTATAGTTCAGATTCAACTTTATCCAGATAAATGGATGATGAAAGGATGGAGTCTATCTTATTACCATAGATGCGTTTCTATCATATTATGTTGATGTGAATGATAGGCAGCTTATAGCTTCCTGAAGAAGCTTCAAGTACTACTGCTATTGCTCTCTATAGCTTAGCTGACACTGACTATATAGCAGCCCTAGGTACGTGTCATGCGAAGACGAGCACTGACGCCACTCGAGCTCCGAGTTGTACAAACGGTTCAAAGGAGATTAGATGGGACGCGGATTAGGCTACTGAAGTGACGTCACCAAGTTCTGTGGGCCCCACTATGATGTATGTGTTGTATCCACACCGTCCATCCATTTTGAGATATCATTTTAGAGTATGAACCAAAGAATGAAGCAGATAAAAATCTGTAGTGGACCCCACCACAGAAAACAGTGGGGAGAGTGATTCCCACCGTTAAAACTATCCTAAGGTCCACCATAATGTTTATTTGAAATCCAACCTGTTCAAAAGTTAAAAAGACATGAAAGAAGGGAAAACACAAATATCAGGTTGATCTAAAACTCTTGTGGCTTTTAGAAGTTTCTAATGGTGGGCGTCACTGCCCCACTGTTTTCTCTGCTGGGGTCCACTGGAGCTTTGGATTTAACTCATTCTTTGGATCTTGCCCTAAAATGATCTCTTCAAATGGATGGATGGCATGGATATAAAACATACATCATGGTGGGGCCCACGAAACTTAGTGATGTCACTTCAGTAATGACTCTCGCTACTCAACCTATCAGTAGCTAATCCGTGCCCGATTAGAGAGAGAGAAAGAGTTGCAGAGAATGATAAAGAGCGAGAGAAAGAGAGAGATACAGAGAGAGAGAGAGAAGAGAGATTTACCCGGTCGGGTAGAGATCGGGATCGAGATGATTTGGGGATTCCGGATCGGGCGCGGCGAGTGTTCTTCAGGTGCGGGTAGGGACTAGGTAGGGTAAAAAATAGGTTGCAAAGGAGGGTTCGAGATCTGCGGGTGCGGGTAGGGTAGGGTAGAGAAGGAAGGATTTGGGGATTTAGGGTTCATAGCGGCGGCGAGCGTTCTTCGAGTGCGGCAAGGGTAGGGTAAAAAAAGGGGTCAGGTAAAACTTAAAAGTAAAAAAATAAAAATATATATATAACCTAATAAATACGGTCCAGATCAGATCGGTCCAAATCGGATCCAATTAGATCGGATTACGGATCGGGTTGGTTTGGAACAGACGTTATCCGTACCCGACCCGAAAATGTTTCAGATCTTAATAGGGCTACCCAATCTTGACCAATCCAGACCATCGGTTCTGTTCGAATCCGGTCGAATTGGGTCGGATCGAGTTTGATCGGGTTGGATCCACCGGATCGGATCTAAAATGCCCAGCTCCATGAGTGTCATGCCTTGTTGGTGAGAAAGGGATGGACCAGGTATGGGTTGTGTACTTGACTAGTACTTGATTGATTGATGTGATGTTTTGGTAGAGATTCTCTTAGAATTCGCAATGCGCGACTTTTCTTCAAAATAAATGCGAGCCCACAACTTCTAGCATGGGTATCGCATTGGTGCGTAAGTCACGGTGTTAGAACCGCGGCGATGGCACGGTCGCTAGGGTATAAGTTTCTAGTTGTTCCATATAAACATCTTCATCGAGGTCACCATTTGAAAAAGCTATCTTCACATCCATCTGATGGATTTATAACTTATGAATGAATGCTAGAGCAACTAAAACTCGGATAGTTGATATCGTTGCTACTAGAGTATAGGTATCGAAAAAATCAATACCTTCTTTTTGTGTAAATCTTCTAGCCACTAATCTGGCTTTAAACATTTCTGTGATTCGATTTGGTCTTAGTTTTCTTTTGAAAATCCATTTACAGCTTATTGGTTTTGATTTTGAGGGCAGATCAACAAGTTTTCATGTTTTGTTTTGCAATATAGAATCCATCTCATCGTTTATAGCTTCCTTCCAAAAAGAAGCATCCTGAGATCTAAGGGCATCATCTTTTGTTGCCGGATCATTTTCTATGTTATATATCAGCATGGTTTCCTCTGTTATGTTATCTTTATCTCCTTCTATTAGTAGAAAGTAGAAGTCAGGTCCAAAAGATGTACCTGTTCTGATCCTCTTGGTCCTTCTAGGTTCTATGTCCTCTTTATCGAGACTACTGGCATCTTGATCAGGTATCTAAGAAATAATATTTGTATTAGAATCTTGAGATCTTATCTCTTTTCTAGTTATAGAAGAGAATAAATTTTCATAAAACTCGACATCGCTAGATTCTATTATAGTGTTTACCGGGATCGCATGATTAGATTCTATAACTAGAAACCTATAAGCCTTATTATTTTGTGCATATCGTATGAAAATACACTCAAGAGATCTCAACCCTATCTTGAATTTTTTAGGCTCAGTAAGCCAAACTAAGGCTCTACAACCCCATACTTTGAAGTATGGGATGTTAAGAATCATATTCTTCCATAGTTTATATGGAGTCTTATGAGTCTTAGAGTGAGGTATTCCATTAAAGATATGACAGACAATCAATAGGGCTTCTCCCCAAAATACTGAACTTAAACCTGCATTATTTAGCATAGAGTTTACCATGGCTATGAGAGACCTGTTTTTTCGTTCTGCAATCCCATTTTGTTGGGGTGAATAGGGAGCTGTAATTTGTTGAATTATACTGTAGGTTTTGCAAAACTTTGAGAATTCTAAAGATAGATATTCTCCTCCCATATCCGACCTTAGAATTTTAATTTTTCGGTCTAACTGGTTCTCAACTTCTACCTTATATATCTTGATTTTTTGTAGTGCTTCATCTTTATTATTTAATAGGCATACTAGGGTATAACGGGAGAAATCATTTATATAGGTTATGAAGTACCTTTTTCCCTCTCTTGTTATTAAACCGCTCATTTCACATACGTCACTATTAACTAGGTCTAGGAGTTGTGATTCTCTTTCCACCCTTGAAAATGGTTTTCTAATTATTTTGGATTGTGCACATACTACATTTGTCATTAGGTTTTGTATACTTAGGAATTAGATTTAGATTAGACATATTATCCATACTATGATAACTAATATGTCCTAATCTATCATGCCAAACATAATGTAAATCAAGCATATAAAGGGAAGAAGAATTTTCATTTATAAGGTTTAACTTGAACATTCCATTGAATACATAACCCTTCCCTACATATACCTCATTTGTAAACACAATCAATTTATCGGATTCAAATAGGAGTCTGAATCCAAACTAAGTCAGTAGACTAGTTGATATAAGATTCCTCGTAATATCCGATACATGCAACACATTGTTCAGAGTGTGGACTTTTCTAGAAGTTTGATTAAGACGTACTTTCCCTTTTCCTACAACCTTAGATATGGAGGCATTCCCCATATATAGTTCTTGATTATCCCCAACTATTTCGTAGAAATTGAACATGTTGTAATTTCTATAAATATGTCTGGTAGCGCCAGAATCTACCCACCATTCAACATCCTCATTCACCATATTAACTTCAGAGACGACATCTATCAGATTCACCGTCCTATTGACTTGCCGTTTCCTTTTTTGTATTTTCGACAGTCTTTCTTAAAGTGACCAGGGTTACGTAGCTGGTGTGCGGACTGCGTAAATTTGAGGCGGTTTTCGGACTATTCCAGGTCAGTACATGTAACACCCTGGATTTTCAGGGGCCGTGTAGGAACTCAGCCTCCAAATTTTCGAGTGTCGCTTATATCCAAATTATGGTAATTTATACATAATTCAGTTTAAATGAGCAATAAAGGAATTAGCTGGAACATAAACCACAACCACAACTAATCTATTGAAATAAATGTGACTAAGAAATACAAATCTATAAGAATATCAAACGGGTCGCACAAGGCGTCGCCCGATAAAAATTTTATAAAATAATGTCCAAAAGAAATGGTGTGCTAGATCCACAACTCAATAACCTATAATTAACCTGCACAGTCTAAGGTGACCTGCCCACAAGCTAGAAGTAGGAAGCTCCTCTTCCTCATCTATGCTCACCTTGCTCGACCCGTCGAGCTCTGCCTCACCTGCATCTAGTAAAGGGTCTGGTTGGTGTTTTAAAACACCGTTCCAGAGTGAGAGTTAGTAGCTAACTTAGTAGTTACTATTGGCCTCAAGTTACAACAAGTATCAATTATATGATGAATTTAATAAAAGGCATACATTCACAGATCTCTAACTAGTCTTGTTAATGCATATGCATGTGTTATGATATGATGTATACCCTCGCAACAACACTCCCTCGAGCGACTTCGTCTAACGATCGCGCATGACCAACACTCCCTTATTGCGAGCTTAACTACCGATTCGCCAACCTAACTAGTGCGATGCAATCGTGAACGCTGAGCTTTTAATTAATTCCGTTCATCCAGTAGATTAGGGAAACTGGTACACCCCACGTATCATTGCCCTCAACTGGTTGCGAGGCCAAAGCCCTTCAACGTGCGAGGCCAGGACCCCGTGATCCTTGATCCCATCGGGTTCCCCATCTCCGATTTCAAGCACATAGGGAATGCTGAGAAGAGGAATCACTCGCGGTCACTACGGGGAGGCTCATCACCCCAGCGTAGGCTGATAGCTGTGACACAGTGTCTCATTCCACCATCCTCGGCTCTCGAGTCAGTGGATTGGTTTCAGATGGTTACAATAGGCTTCAGTGGTTGAAGGGTGTTCCAGGTTCCATACAGGCGTGAGCAGACATGGTTAACGAAAATGGTTGGTCAGTTAGCAAACTAGACCGTATAAGTTCAAGCGAGTACCTGACGGACGATATCGAGTGCAAGCGACCCATGTAGTCCAACTCTGTCACCCATTTGCATCCGCCTAAACCCACTGGTTTAGCCGCAAGATGGTCCTACCAACGAGATCACCTTCTCCCACTTCAATTCCCTGACCAACCCAAGAGTTTATGACATTCAATAACACTTCAACGAATCAAAATTCATCATCTAACACAAGTGATGTCATGCACTCATACATTAAACATATAAATTCAGATTATTTTATATATATATATATATATATATATATAATTGCAACTACTAACAATAATATGAAATAAATGTGTGTGTGTGTTGTGTGGGGTTAACGAAGAGAACAAGAGCTACACATCATCCATAGGATAAACATACAACAAGGATTAATGCAATCATGCATACCATAAGAAGGGTTATACTAGGATCGCATACGAGATGAATATACTATACCAAATCAAGCTTAATCATGTTGAAGAGCAAATACACAACATTCAATCATGTCATAGAATTTAGTAAAATCATATATGAGATGAATTTGCCACACCAAAATCAAACCTAATCATATTGAAGAACAAATAGACAACACTTATTCATTTCATGAAATTTAGGGGGACTTATCATGTAGAGTCTTGGCTAGGCTCTCTCTAGATTATTCAAGCACCTCATCCTAACATTCATAATCATTAAGCTCATAGTAAAATTGGTGCTAGGCCACCTAAGGATAATAGTCCGCTCCTTATGATGAACCGCTCGATTCACGGCGCCCATAGGGTTATGGTGTTAGGAAATCATCATTGAAATGCCTAAATAAGCATACAAGCTTGTAAGAATTTGAAAGGAATTAAATACAAGACCTAACCCTACAAACACAACTCAATACTTGCCTTTAATCGTCGCCGAATCGACACCATTGAAGGACAATATTGCTATAGAGGGGATGAGAGGGTGAAGGTGCACAAACCCTCATGCTTCCAAGCTCTCCCTCTCTCTTTCTTCCCTTTTCTCCTCTTTATCTTCTCCCTTTCTTTCTTCTAGGGTAAATTCGTATGGGGAGAGGGATCCCAAATGGAACTTTTATATAGTGCCAGATTTGGTGTAAATGGTCCCAAGGGCTAGGTTTTTATTATACTAGACCTATAGGAGGGTCTTTATAACCTCTAGTGCTCACTATGGAGCGTACATATTGATATACACCATAGGATACTTAGCCCTAATAATGATCTACTTATAGATATGATCGGCCCACCATTTGGATGCGTCGATCGACAGATGTGATTAGAAGTCTGTTCAATGGTCACCGATAATCGATCAAGGCCGTGGCTATACGGATATGAGCAAGAAAATATCCTTACTCCACGTGTGAAGTTTGGCCATAAACTAACGGTCCGGAATCCTCAACTTTGCATAAGAATGGACGACCCATTTCATTTAAGTTTCAGCTTCTTCCTTTAGGGTATTTGCACTTCTCATGCACTCGTTCTTTGGCTCAAGTTGAGCGGTTCTGGACAATACCCATATCCGACTCCCGCGATGGACGTAGAGCCTAATAAGACGGATATTATTCCATAGTTTTGGAACTAGTGGCCCACCAATGAGCGGTCTAGAGCTTGTTTGAAAAATCAGGGCATTTCTGGAATGAGGGTATTGAGATTTCTTATAGGCAATGATTAGGGTTTGGATTAACTATGTTCATAGTGTAGCCTATTTATAGCTAGTGAAAGTGGAGATTTGGTCATGATTACTCTAAATCGTCAATTTTATGTTAAAAGAGTAACGGAGTTGATTTGGTCTATTAGTTAAGATCTAGTCTTTATCCGACTCAGCTTCAGTTAGATCTTTAATTTAGTTATGATTGTCTTGATTATTTAGTGATGGGTCGATTAGATTTAGGTTTTATGTAAGTAAATCATGGGGTTAAACTTGATGTTCAAGTGATCGAGCGGATTAGTTGGCTTCCCACGGTTGATTAATCGAACTTGTGCAGTTCTTTACTAGTACCACCCATGTATAAACTAACATTAAGTGTTAATGGTTAGTAAGTGATAATATAAGTTAATTACATTTTAAAAAAATTTAAGAATTTTTAGAAATTCGAAACAGTGAAAATCCAGGACGTTTCAATCATCTTTCTTGAAATGTGGCTTCTCTAATTCCCGATTCACACTATTCTCGACTACATTAGCGTTACCTAGAGCATCCTGTTGTTCTTCCTTTTTGTGACGGAACCTATATTCTTTTTCTATTCAAAGAAACATTAGGAGATCCTCTAAGGACATTTTCTCTTTTTTCTGTTTCAATAATTTTTTTAGTATCCTTCTATTTAAGTGGAAATTTAGTAATAATGGTGGATACTTGGAAGGATTCGTCAAGATTAGTATCATTGGTAATAATCTATTGGATGATGACCTGTAACTTATGTACTTAATCAAGGACAGGTTTTTCATCCAACATTTTGAATTTTAAAAACTGACTTAAAAGATTTTTTTTTTTGGCCTTCATCTTCTGATGTGTATTTGGTGAGCAATGCCTGCCACAAATCCTTAACAGTATTCTTTTGACAGTAAACAGCATATAACGAATCGGAAAGAGCGTTGAAGATACAGCATTTGCATAGGTAGTCGTTACACGCCCAATTTTTACTCTTCTAAATTTGTTCTAACATATCATTGTCAGATGGAATTTGTTCTAACATATATTGTCAGATGATAATGAAAGAGGATCTTGAGTGAGCACGTGATCCAACCTGAGTGATGTGAGGAAGAGATGGACCCTTGATTGTCATCGAAAAAAATTTGAGCCGTCGAACGGTGTAATTCGAATAAAGTTAGGATGACCCATAAAAGAAGTCATAATATCACCTTAAAATTGTTAGGGTTGAGGCAGAAAGATAGAAAAATATCACTTAAAGATAGGCTTGAGGCGCGTTACAATGTCGCTATCTTTAAGGCAATATTTGCACCCTACTGGTGATTAAACTAATTTGCAAGAGGGTTATAGTAAATCCACCTCCAGGATACAATAAGCCTCTTCTCCAAGACCAGAGAAATATGGGTTTCGTCCTGCAAAAATGAAAAACCGTACCCCGAACACACTTTTACAGCGTACACCCCTGACTTCTGTGTTGTTACAATTTACCCCCTAAAAACTGTTTGCAATTTACTGGTTGCAAATCTGTTTGCAGTTTAATGCCTGAAAACTGTATCTTTCCAAAAACCATTCAAAAACTAAAATTAAGAAGAAGAAGAAAATGGAGAGGAAATTATTGGAATTGTATTTCGGATTGACCCAAAGATGGGTTTATATAGAATCACAAGAGATGTTTTATGACCCTTTTCAAGAAAATACATCTTCTTCCATAGTGTCTTTTCAACAATGGCATCCCTCAATTTCAAATTTAAATGATGTTCCCTTTATCAAGAGGCACCACCATTCATAAATGAATGGTCACTAACGATCACCAAAATTTGCAACCCTTTCTCCACATTTTCTTTTATAAAGTAAAAATCATTTCATTCTTTTATAACGACATCGTAATGCACCTTAAGCCTATTTTTAAGTGATTCATTTTCTAAATTTTCGCCTCAATCATAACACATTAGTTAAATTAAATTCAAAATATAGACTACGATAAAATTTCTTATCCTTCTTTACATATCATTCTTTAGATGACCTGGCTTCTTATAGAAAAAGTTACATCATTCTAAGCTCTTTTTTCTTTGACTGTTCTTTAGGTTGAGGCTGTCTACTAGTCGTAGGGCGTGAAACTTGTCTCCCAGTATTTGCTTTGCTTTTCTTATTTTCATTTTGTCCTTATATAACGGTTAGAAGATGTGCATTATGAGTCGTTCCTTGCTTACTGAGTCTATCTTCCTCTTGAACCCAATGAGCAATCACCTTGTTCAATGTCCATTTTTCCTTTCGAGTGTTATAGTTAATTTAAAATAAATCAAATTAAGGATGGAGAGAGTTCAAAATCAAGAAGAGCAGGAGTTCATCTTTATGTTTAAGCCTGATGTCCAAATTTTCGATATCACATCGGACAGCTCTAAGATGTACTATCGAATATTTTTGTGGCTGTTGTAAGATGCACTAATTAGCTTGTGTAAAAGAGAACTCATTTCAGTTTAATTCAATTTTTGAAATCGATTTTCAATTTCTGTTAAGAATTCCTCAACATTTTCGATGCCAGGCATGACACGCTTCACCGTCTCAAAATTGGAATGTTTCATTATTTTGAGACATAACTTATTGGACTCGAGTCACTTGACTCAAGCCTTCTACCCCGAAAAACAAGCGATTTCCAAATTAGTAACACAATGTTTCATAGCCGAAACTCCATGAGCCGCACCATGATGTATGTGTTATATCCATGTACTTTTTCATATCATTTTAGGGCATAAGCCTTGCGACTGTACATGTCAGCCTCTTGCATCTGAATTTTCAAATTGTAATTAATAAATACCTTATTGAATAAAATTACAAGTAATTACATCAAATCAAACAGGCTCTTAACGAGTTGGCGACCATTGTATAATATATATTCAAAGACATTTGTGGCAATCCCCTGTCCAACATGTCTGTGTCGTTGAAAAGAACTTTTTAGACATGAGTTGGCGACCATCGTGCAAAGAAGGAATAGATGTTTCAAAGACATTTGTGGCAATCAACCATCTAAACGCACATAGGTAGTTTAGAAGCATTTTTAAATTTAAAGTCATGTTTTCATGATGAAAATCAATTTTCCTGCAGACCCATCATAGAAGGAAGGCATGCTGAGAGTTTTTATGAGATAGCACAATTTTCAACTGTTGATCATGTCAATACCTTTACTAAGCCAGCCTATATGGCTCAAGGCAGGATAGTGCCCTTCGTAGCTTTATTAGGGCTTCGACCAGGGCTTGGGGCCCGTCCATAGCCGGCCCATTGCTACCCCTAAGTTGTGGGGGTACAGTGGCACACGTGCACATCAATCCTAACAGTTAATCCTGTATGGTTAAGAGAGTATCCCGTAAACCACGGTCATTAAACAAAGGCAGCGAAATATTGAATGGCTAGGATCGTTTAATCAGGCTGACAAGGCTATGGTGATGATGATCAAATTCATTGAGGGGAATCTAGATGGACAATAGTGACAGAGAAGTGCGAAATTCAGGATGCCTCTCTAGAGAGTGGGGCCCACTATCACAACGGTTCGGATAGCTGTATACTTATGTCACGTGTACGTTAGATCGGACACCGACACTTAAAAATGGTGGTGAACTATCACCGCAGTCCCGCGCGACCGGAAGGAGATTGCCTGCGTCACCGGCCACAGGGATATTCCTTTGGCACGACGTGGCGCAAGCTCTGTCGAATCGGATTGGCTAATCCCCTGCCACCAGCCAGTGCTGGTGGTCGGTGCTCTGTGGCCCCACCATGATGTATATATTTCATCCATGTTGTACATCTATTTTTCTAGATCATTTTATGGTATGAGACCAAAAATGAGATATATCCCGATCTCAACCCAACCACACTACAGGAAAAATTAGAAATGATAATTTCCACCGTTGAAACATTTCTAGGGAAGCGGATTGGCTGGTGTACCACACCCCAGTTATATAACTGACGTATTGACTTTAAGCTCCGTGGGTCTCATTATCAGGTATGTGTTATATCCGTCTATCCATTTGGCGAGCTTGTCTTGGGGCTTGAGCTAAAAAGTAAGACAGATATAAAGATCAAGTGAACCACAGTGAAAAAAGCAGTGGGGAATTAAACGTCCACCGTTGGAATCCTTTTGAGAGTCACAAAAGTTTTGGATCAATATGATATTTGTTTTTACTCTTCATCCAAATCTTTGTGACATTATGAACAGATTGGATGGAAAATAAATGTTATGGTGGGCCCCATGAATGTTTTAACGGTGAAAATCATTATCTTAGCTGTTATATATGGTGTGGTCCATTTGAGGTTTGGATATGATTCATTTTTTAGATCATCCTCTAAAGTGATCTTGCCAAATGGATGAAAGGTGTGGATATAATAAATACATCATTGTGGAGCCCATGTAATTTTGATCTCATTTGAGCCGGTCATATAAATCGAGCTCTAGGAGCACCAGCGATCGTCTTCGTCGCACCACACGTATCCACATCAGCTATATAGCTCGTGTATGGTACACCAGCCATTCCCTTGCCAAAAGTGGATTGCGTAGTAATGATTAACTCAGTATTCTTAGCATACTGGGTAAACTCTGTGAGGTCCACCATGATTTATGTATTTTATCTGCTCGATCCATCCATTTTAATAGATAATTTTAGGGATTGAGAACAAAAATGAATCATATACAATGTTCAAATGGACTACACCACAGGAAATAGTTAAATTGAATGTATACTATTGAAAAATTCTTGGAGGCCACGGAAGTTTCGAATCAAGCTTATATTTGTTTTTTCCCCTTCATCCATGTCTGTATGATCGTATGAACAGTTTGGATGACAAATAAACATCACTGTGGGGCCTAGTAAGGTTTCAATGGTGGAAATCATTATCGCCATTATTATCTATGGTAAGATCAAGTATACTTCAATTTTAGGCTCAACCCCTTAAATTAGTTGGAAAAACGAATGGACGACATGGATAAATTACATACATTCAAGGTGGGCCCAACTGAGTTTACTTAGTATGATAAGAGCGTACCGAGTAACTTAGTAGGATGAGTATAACGTCCTAGATTTTCACTATTTTGGATTTCCAAAAATCTTTTTTTTTTTTTTTTTTGCAATTAACTTATATTATCACTTAATGACCATTAGCACTCAATGTTAGTTTATACACGAGTGGTACCAGTAAAGAACTGCACAAGTCCGATTAATCAACCGTTAGGAAGCCAACGAATTCACCTGATCACTTGAACATCAAGTTCAGCCCCATGATTTACTCACATAGGGCCCAAATCTAATCGACCCATCACTAACTAATTAATACAATCATAACTAAATTAAAGATCTAACCGAAGCCGAGTCAGATAAAGCCCGGATCATTACTAATAGACCAAATCAACCCTGTTACTATTTTATCCTAAAACCGACGATTTAGAGTAATCATGACCAAATCTCCACTTCCACTAGTTATAAATAGGTCACACTATGAAGATAGTTAATCCAAATCCTAATCATTGCCCACAAGAACTCTCAATACCTAATTTATTCCAGAAATACCCCAATTTTCCGAACAAGCTCTAGACCGCTCGTTGGTGGGCCACTAGTTCCAAAACTATAGAATAATGTCTGTCTTACTGGGCTCGACGTCCATCGCGGGAGTCAGACCTGGGAACTGTCTAGAACCACTCAACTTGAGCCAAAGGACGAGTACATGAGAAGTACAAATGCCCTAAAGGAAGAAGCTGAAACTTAAGTGAATTGGGTCGTCCACTCTTATGCTAAGTTGAGGATTTCGGACCATTGGTTTACAATTAAACTTCACATGTGGAGTAAGAATATTTTTCTGCTCATATCCGTATAGCCGCAGCCCCGATCGACCATCGGTGACCGTTGAACAGACTTTTAATCATATCTGTCGATCGGTACATCCAAATGGCGGGCCAAACATGTCCATACGTAGATCATTATTAGGGCTAGCTATCCTACGGTGTATATCAATATGTACAACTCATAGTGGGCCCTAGAGACTAGAAAAATCCTCCCATAGGGCTAATATAGTAAAAATCCAACCTTTGTGGCCATTTGCACCAAATCTGGCAATATAAAAGGGCCTCACTCGGGCACCCCCTCTCCCCATACGAATTTGCCCTAGAGCAAGAGAAAAAAAAATGGAGAAAGGGAGAAGAAAAAGAGAAAAAAGAGAAGAGAGAGACCTTGGGTGTGGGTGTTGGTGCACATCCGCCCTCTCATCCCCTCTTTAGCCACCTCGCCATAGTCGAAGTCATCGTTGGAGCTTTCCCGACAATGGTTGGAGGTAAGTGTTAAATCTCAAATATAATTTAAGGTTTCAATAGTTGTTTATCCCAAATCTTATAAGCTAGTATGCTTATTTAAGCATTTCAACAATGATTTCCTAACACCATAACCCTACGGGCGTCGTGGATTGAGCAGTTCGTCACAATGTGCGGACTATTATCTTTAGGTGGCCTAGCACCAATTTTACTATGAGTTTAATAATTATGAATGTTAGGATGATGTGCTTGAGAAATCTATAGAGAGAACCTAACCAAAACCCTACATGATAGGTCCCTCTAAATTCCATGAAATGATTAAATGTTATTTATTTATTCTTCAACATGATTAGGCTTAATTTTCGTGTGGCATGTTCATCCCATATATGATTTTAGTATAACCTTCCTTGTGGCATATTTGATTACATAAAATCCTTGTTATATGTTGGTGCTTGCATTAATCCTTGTTGTATGTTTGTGCTATGAATGATGTAAACTCTTAATCTTTTCAGTAACCTATCACAACATATATGCACATTAATTTCATATTTTGTTAGTAGTTACATTGTAGAAAAATCTGAAATTTATGTTTAATGCATGAGAGCATGACTTCACTCGTGTAGAAGATAAATCCTGAATTGTTGAAATATTATTGAATGTCATAAACCCCTGCGTTGGTCAGGGAACTGAAGTGGGAGAAGGTGGTCTTGTTGGTAGGACCATCTTGCGGCTAAACCAGTGGATTTGGGCTGATGTGAATGGGCGGCAGTAATTGGACTACATGGGTCGCTTGTACTTGATGTCATCCAGCACGTACTCGCCCGAACTCAAACGGTTTAGTTTGCTTACTGACCAACCATATTTGTTAATCCTTTCTGCTCACGCGTATATGGAACCTGAAACACCCTTCAAATATTAAAGCCCATTGATAACCATTTGAAACCGATCCACTGACTTGAGAGCCGAGCATGGTGGAATGAGACACTGTGTCCGAGCTGTCGGCCTAAGCTGGGGTGACGAGCCTCCCCATAGTGACCGCGAGCGATCCTCTTCTTAGCACTCCCCATGTACTCGAAATCGGGGATGGGGAACCTGATGGGATCAAGGATCGCGGGGTCTTGGCCTCGCACGTTGAGGGGCCTTGGCCTCGCAACCAGTTGAAAGCAATGATACGTGGGGTGTACCAATTTTTTCAATCTGCTCGATGAACAGAATTAACTAAATACTCGGCTAACATTATCCATGCATCGCATTAGTTACGATTTGGCGACTCGGCAGTTGAGGTCGCAATGAGGGTGGTTGGTCATGCGCAATCGTTAGACAAAGTCACTCGAGGGAGTGTTGTTGTGAGGGAATACATCATATCATAATACATGCATATACATTAACAAGATTATTTAGGGATCTGTGAATGTATGTCTTTCATTAAATTCATTGTATAATTGATATTTGTTGTAACTTAAGGCTAATAGTAACCACTTAGTTAGTTACTCACTCCCACTCTGGGACGGTGTTTTAAAACACCAACCAGCCCCTTTACTAGATGCAGGTGAGGCGGAGCTCGACGAGCCGAGCGAGGTGAGCATGGATAGGGAGGAGGAGCTTCCCTGCTTCCAGACTTTCAGCAGATCCTTTTAGTTTGACTTCGGGCTACCGCGGGGTATGGACCAAGGCCCTAGTCGCTTTGGGTCATATATAGGTGGGACTGGTTCCCTATTTAGATGATTTTGGATTCGTAGTTTGGATATTTTTATATTTAGTGGAAATTGATACTGCTTTATGACGTACTTATGCTTCATGCCTTGCTAAATCTCTCATTGTTTATGAGATCATCTAATTGTAATTAAAATATGAAGCCCATTAGGGCACCCATGGCACCTGGAAATTCTGGAGCCAAGTTCCTACACGGCCCCTGAAAACCCAGGGTGTTATAATGAGAGCGTACCAAGTAACTCAATATGCAATCCGATTTCTCCATTTCCCACCCTAATAATGCTTATTTGTCATCGAACCTATTAATAAGGTCCCACGGACATAAGGAAAAACACAAATATCAGCTTGATGTAAAACTTCTATGGCTCCAAAAAGTGTTTCAAAAGGCAGTGGTTTAATTTATACTTTTTCATGTAAATATTTCATTTTTGGATTCGAATACTAAAATTATCAGTAAAAATGGATGGACAGAAGGGATAAATGTGTATAATGTGTTGGAAGCGAATTGCTTAGTGAGTAACTCACCACGGTTAGTGTATTGAGTAAACTCTGTGAGGTCCACTATCATTTATGCATTTTATCCGCTCCGCCCATCCATTTTCCCAAATAAATTTAGGGATTAAGCCCAAAAATGAAGTATATACAATGTTCAACTGGGCCACACCACAAGAAGCAGTTGAATTGAACTTCTATTGTTGAAGTTTTTTTAGGAGCCACACAAGTTTTGGATCAAGCTTATATTTTTGTTTTCCTTTCATCCATGTCTGTGTGATCTTATGAACATATTAGATGACAAATAAATATCACTATGAGGCCTAACAAGGTTTCAACAGTGGAAATCATTATCCCCACTGTTTCTTGTGGCATGATCCACTTGATCTTTGGATATGCTTCAGTTTTGGGCTCAACCCCTTAAATTAGATGTAAAAAGGGATGGACGGTGTGGATAGACCACATACATTCAAGGTGGGCCAAATACAATTTACTCAGTACAATAAGAGTTACTGAGTAACTTAGTACGTAATTCGATTTCTACTGAGTTACTCAGTACGCAATCTGCTTCCAAACCGCAAGCGGATTGCTTGTGACCCTCCCATGGAAGCGGATTAGTTGTTGCACCACACGCAACCGCCCTGGCTGTGTGTTGACGTCACTAAGTTATGTGGGTCCCATTATAAGGTATGCGTTATACCCAAACCATCCATCCATTTGGCGAGCTCATAGTAAGGCTTGAGCCGGAAAATAAGACATATTCAAAGATCAAGTGGACCACGATGCAAAAAGCAATGAGGGATTGAACATCTACTGTTGAAATCCTTTTGGGGTCACAAAAGTTTTGGATCAATATGATATTTGTTTTTCCTCTTCATCCAGGTCTGTGTGACCTTATGAATAGAAAACAAACATTATGGTAGGCCCTACAAATGTTTTAATGGTGAGAATCATTGTCCCCACTGCTATTTATTGTGTGGTCCACTTGAGCTTTGGATATGACTTATTTTTAGGATCTTGGTCTAAAATGATATCGCCAAATGAATGAACACTGTGGATATAATAAATACATCATTGTGGGGCCCATGTAACTTTGACTTTCTTTCAACAGTTCGTACAACTCAGCTGAGGAGCATTAGCGTCCATCTTTGCACAACAGGTACCCACATCAGCCGGTCGGTGGTGTGTGGTACACAAGCCAATCTGCTTCCCCCCTCCCAACCAATGCGGTGGCGAAAGGACTTTGTGAGGCTAACCATGGAGTATGGAGTATGAATGGGGCTGTTCACAAGTCAAGCTAGCTTGAATAACTTGCTCGACTCGGCACGAGTCAGCTCGGATTGACTCAGCTTGAATGGCTAAGTTGGGCCAAGTCAAGCTTAATTCTTGTAGCTTGAGTTGAGTTCGAGCCGAGTTTGACCATGGGCCATTTTAACTCAACTCGACTCGAAACTCGAACTTGAGCTCGACTCGGCTCGATTAGAAATAGGAATTTATAATTTATATATATATATATCATAAGAAGTTAAAAAATTAAAAACCCTACCCGCACCCGCACGCCTTTTCCTTTCTCCCTTTCCCTTTCTTATCTTTCTCTACCCCACCCAGCCCGCTACCCACCGCACGCTCGCCCGACAAGCAATATCAATCCACCGGACCACCACCACCTACGGGCTACGACTACCCGCAAGTCTCCACTGGACCACCACCACCCAATCTCACCGAACGAACCAGAACGGCCCAATCCCGACAAGGTGAGTACCCAGATCTGTTTCTTCTTCTTAATCTTCTTAATCTTCTTCTTCTTCTTAGATGTTGAATCCTTTGGAGATCCAGTCATCCAGATGATGATTTGAATGGACGGCTATGATCATTTACCCTTTTTATGTGGGCGAATATTGATATAGGAGGATCGGGTTCCGTGATAGCCTGATGTGTTGGGCCAGGTGCTAGAGAATGGGGTCCACCTGATGAGTGGCTTAGATCTCAAATCGGGTTCCGTGATGGCCTGATGCATGTTTTCCATTTGTTTGGACAATAGGCCCACTTGATGTATGCGTTGTATCCATGCTATCCATCTATTTGGATAGTGGGCCCACCTAATGTATGGGTTATATCCACACTGTCCATCTATTTGGACAGTGGCTCCCTGAATCCTGATTTTTTAGAGAAAGCATCTGCTTGGATAATAAAAAATAATTCTAGCATTGGATTATTTCAACCGTTTGATCATTTAATCATTTAACTATTTTTGTTTGAGTATGAACCACTTCCTTGAATATCCTATGGGCCCATTGGTCGATAGGTTAGGATCTTCTCAGCTTGAAGACTTCAGAGGCAGCCCCCATGGGCTGTATATCATATCCGATCAACGGCTTGGATCACCGATCACATGCCCCAAAAATGTTCAATTATTGGAGTCTGCAAACCGTGCATTGCTAATGAGCTGAACACCTAATTCCTCTTACGACTAACCAAAAGGGTCTGTTGCGCTAGGCCACCATTGGTCCTGAAATTTTAGGCCCACCTAATGGTATGGGCTTAAAGTTTAGATCCAACTGATATACGGGCTGTGTTCCAATGATCTGAACCGTTTATATGATTAGTCTCTCCTTGAATGGTAGATAGGCAACAAATAAAATCTGTCAAAATTGGATTATTTCATCCATTTGGAATGTGGCTCTTTTGCTTTAAAAATGGACGGTTACTCTACCTTTGCATAATCAGTTGGTTAAAACATCCAATCTAAGAGATTTTTTCGGGCATCCTTCATCCAAGAGAATCCCAATCACATGAACGGTTTGGGCCATCTAAAAGAACCAAATTCCAATGGCTAAAGACTAAAGTCCACAACATATCATATTATAATACATCAGGATGTATGTGAGCAAACCTCTTGTTGGAGGGTCATATCTGCAAGATATTGTTATCGATGAACAAGCTCGAGCTCAACTCGAGGTGAACTCGACTTGACTCGAACCACTAGCTCAACTCGAACTCGACTCGACAGCTTTGGCAACAAGCCAACCTTCAATGTTGAGCATGAGGCCGAGCTCGAGCTCAAGCTCGAACTCGAGTACTGCACGGACAAGCTGAGCCGAGCTTGGCCCACCTCGACTCGACTTGGCTTGATGCCCACCCCTAAGTATGAGTTTCATATATGTCGTCCAGCCATTTTTTTTCAACTGATTTTAGGCCATGAGCCTAAAATTTAGGAAGCCGATGGCTTGCCGAGTAATTAAGTATGCTAAACATAATGAGTAAACTCTGTCGGGTCCACTATGATTTATGTATTTTATTCAATCTGTCCATCTATTTTACCATATAATTTTAGGTTCTTAGACCAAAAATGAGAAATGTGAAAAGTAAAAATGGACCACACCATAGGAAACCATGTACATTGAATGTCTATTGTTGAAAATTTTTTAGCGGCCACAGAAGTTTTGGATTAAGTTTATATTTGTCTTATTCCCTTCATCCATATTTTTGTGATCTCAAGAACAGGTTGGATGACAAATAAACATCACTGTGCAGCCTAGAATGTTTTCAAAGGTGGAAATTATTATTTCCATTGTTTACTGTGGTATGGTTCCCTTGAGCTTTGGATATGCTTCAATTTTCGGCTCAACCCCGAAACATATGGACAATGTGTATAAACCACATACAATAACAGTGGGCCCAATAGAGTTTACAAAGTACATAAGAGCATACTAAGTAACTTAGTCTGCAATCCGAATTCCAAAATTGAAGCATATCTAAAGCTCAAGTGGATCACACTATAGGGTAGAGCGAGTATAACACGCTTTTTATAGAAGCTGATGGTTAGAATTATCCTTGCACTATTTTCTTTAGGTAGCTCTTGTATCGTAGAATTCAGAACATGGACGGCTCCAACCATAAAAAGTCTCAACATGTGGGCCCCAATGGGGCAATACATGATGGGTTCCCAAGTGGCAACTGAGGAAAACGATCTCTCAAAATGAGAACTGATCACCTGTAAAAGGAATAGTACCATCTTTCTCGCTAAAATACTGATTATTTAGGAAATTAGTACCATTAAAATGACAGGTCCTACACTAAAGATCACCATACTCTAAAATCAGGCCGATAAAATGACCTGGTTGGTGTTGTACCATTTTTTTTATTGTTCCTAAAATAGCCAATTAGAATCAGAAACGTGTCATTACAAGGAAAGAAATAGTATGCAAAAGATTTTCAGAAATATTTGGAGTGCTTTTCACGAAAGTATAGTTGGCGCTGAGTTGGATGATGCGCACCATCTGATGATGAGGCACGACCGAGAAGTTCAAGGGATAGAAAGCAGTCAAGAGAAGAACAATTAAAAGAATACAGAAAGGCAGAAGAATCTAAAAGACTACTGTGGCAACGATTCAGTTGCCATAACAGCTGAAGTAAAGAACAAAAATTGATGCAGAGTATCATAACAAAAAAGCTTATAAATAAAAGAAAAAAAAAATCAGTAGAACAGGTCGTCTTACACCAACCAAACAAACCAAATCAATTTATATGTACTTATCATTGCTTTAGCTCTATCTTACGAGTAGCGATAATCTTTAACAGTAATTCGAGTCTACGCTCTTACGTTGGACTATTTAAGTCTCAATACAAACAATTCTTCATTAAGAATGGATCCTTACAATCTCACTCTACGGTCGATTATGAGTATTCCATTTTTGTGTGACTGTGTTCTAATTGTTGATATACCAAAAGTCTTTTCATATGGAAGGCAAAGAGCAACACATCTTCAGAAGAAGAACCCCACCCTCCGACAGTCACCTGATCGTCTCATAACAATCTTGTGTAAGTGGTTGAATAGGCGATCGATCTTTTCAGGTCTCGGTCATATATGATCGCATTCGACATATCTGCGTATCTCGGGGTGCTTGGGGTCAAAGTTATTCTGTTTGAATTGAGCTGCACAATTAGTTTTAGCATGCCCATTTTAGACACCCCGCCTTAAACAAGCAAAAATATTGCACGTCGACTTCATTTTGTCACCAACTGAGACACATGTACGGTTAAAATCACACCTCAAATGTAGTCATCGGGTTGGATTGACCAACATTGGGGTTATACAGGTGGTAGGACATAGAGGTAGTATAGGCCCAAGGTCATCACAAAGTACCCTTGAATTACACAAAAGTTGGCTGGGTCTCTTTATGGTGCAGGAAAATCTATAAGCATAGAAATGGATTTCCCAAGACCGTATCTACACATAGAGCTGTACACTAACTGAGTCAGCTCGAGTGATTCGCTCGACTCTCTTGGTTAAAGCTCAACTCGACATAAATTGAAACTGGGTTCAGCCCAAGTCTGAGTTTATTTTTTTATGGTTGAAAAAATTTGAGTCGAGTCCAAGCTGGTCCGAGTTCAACTCGATCTTGGGCTCGAACCCAACTCGGTCCAGCTCGATTCGGCCTCAATTTGACTAATTTGACCGAGTATATAAATACTGGGTCATCCAAAAACCCTAAATCCCTTAACTTTTGAGCACCCGTCCGTCCAGACCCCACCCGAGCACCACCCTTTCTCATATCCTCTCCCTCCAATGTTCGACTGGCCACGCTCCAATTCTGCAAGCACCGAACAGTACGCCAGCACCCCACCCATTTCCAGTTGGCTTTGATCCGGCGAGCAACGAGCACTGAGCAAGTACTCTCCTCCTCTCTCTCTCTAACTCCCTCTATGAGCCCTCCCTTGCTCAAATGTCAATGGTTAACAGTGTGTGTGTATGAGTAATGCTCTCACACACAACTAGCTGGACATTACATTTTCGTCCAACTAGCCATGCATTTAATGAAACTTTCTTCTTAATTAATGTAATTAAATGCTTTCACCGCACACTAATTTGATTTTAGCATGGAAAAGTGACCACGGCTTGGGATGGCCCCACCAGGGTGGTCATGTAAAATCCACCTCAGCCATTACCTAAGTTACCCAATGATACACCCAAGACCCTTAAATCAGCCTCATCGGTGGTTCAGATAGACCACACAATTAACAACAATCTACATGAAATGCTTACACCGGAGACTGTTTCCCTTGGTATGGTCCCACTTAAATGATTTATGAGCCTTCATTTTAGCCATCATGTCAAATGATTTATGAGCCTTCATTTTAGCTATCATGTCTAGAATCTGGTGTGGAATCCAGTGGTTGGAATGGATTTCACATGCTCATCACGGTGAGACTGATAACAATTAAGGGTGGATGTCTCTCCCAACTGTTTCTATTAGTATGGCCCACTTGAATAACATATCAGTCCGATATTTTTTGGCTCTGGACCCTGCACAGGATTACACATCCAATGATCGGAGTAGATCTCGTGGTACACATCACGGTAGTCCTTGTGCAAACATAAAAGTGGACCCCTTGGACGTTTGGTTTGCAGAAATGTCGGACGCTCCCGATTACTTAGTAACAAAGCAGCAGGGTGATTACCTGACCGTGTGGCCCACCTTCATGTATACTCTTTATATCCATGCCATCCATCGGTTTTTATACATCATTCCAGTATTTCATTCCAAAAATAAAGTAAATCCAAATTTTAAGTGAACCACACCACAGAAAAAAAGTAGACATTTAATACCCACCATTAAAAACTGCTCAGGACCTATTGTAATATTTTTTAGCCATCCAACCTGTTGATAAGGTCACGCTGTAATGGATAAAGTGAAAACACAAATATCAGCTTCATCTAAAACTTTTACGGCCCCTAAGAAGTTTATAATGGTCAATCACCACTATCTACAGTGGTGTGGTCCACAACATTTTATGTGTATAATGCCAGCATTACTAGGATTAATTACGCTACCCCGCTAGCATTGGACGCAGATTACTACTGAAGTGATGTCACTACGTTCTGTGAGCCCAATCATGATATGTGTGTTTTATCCACACCGTCCATCCATTTGGAGAGATCATTTTATCACACGAGACAAAGAATGAGGCAGATCCAAAGATCAAGTGGACCCCACCATAGAAAAAAGTAGGGATTGAACGCCTACCCGTAAAAACATCTTGAGGCCATGGAAGTTTTCGATCAAGCTGATATTTGTGTTTTCCCTTATTGCATGTTTTTGTTAACTTATAAACAGGTTGGATCTCAAATAGACATCATGGTGGGCCCCATAAAGGTTTCAACAGTGGGCGCCATTGTCCCCCACTGTTTTCTGTGGTGGGGTTCACTTGAGCTTTGGATCTACCTCATCGTTCAGCTCATGCCCTAAAATGACCTCTCCAAGTGAATGAACAGTATAGATACAACACATATATCAGGCTGGGGCCCACAGAACGGTGATATCACTTCATTAGCTTCAGTAGCTAATCCACGACCGCCAGCATTATGAGCACTAACCACGACTGCCAGCATTATGAGCATTAACCACCACCTTAAATTACGCCTGATGTTAGTGTTTCGGGTGTTTTGGAAACAGGTATCACATGGGCTCCCACTCCTGATTTTTTTTTTTTTTTTTGCCTACTTTGATATTTGTGTGAAATCCACCCTGACCATTAGATGTGTAATCAAGTAATAAACTTGCAGCCAATAAATTAGGCTAACCCCTGATTCAGATGGGCGGCAACAATGAGAATAATTAGGAGAGAGATATCCACCCTTAACTTTTACGGGGGCCATCATGATGAAACTATGAAATCTATTCCAACCATTAGATGTCACATCAAAAGTAAGCCTATGACGCAAAAATCAAGTTCATATATGATTCATATAAGCCACACTATGGGAAACTGTTTGGAGGGTGAACCTTTCCTTGTATACTAATTTCGATGGTGTGGTCCTCTTGAACTACGGATGGAGATAAATTTTAAGACCTTAATTTAAGGTGGAGTGACTTACGTGATGGTTGGGGTTGATTTTACATTAACACCATGATAGCACCCACCCAAGTCGTGGTCACTTTTCTAATGCTAAAATCAAATTAGTGTGCGGTGAAAGCATTTAATTACATTAATTAAGAAGAAAGTTTTCATTAAATGCATAGCTAGTTGGACGAAAATGTAACGTGTGTGTGTGTATATATATATATATATTGTATTCTATATTGATACATTATATATGTAATGTATATATATTATATACATCCCTTTTAATATATTATATATAATGTATTTATAAATTTATAATAAATTTTATATTTTATTACAATATAATATATTAAATATTATAATATATAATACATTATATATTATAATATTATAAACACTAAAATCCCTAAATAATTTCAAGTATATTATATATTTATATATATTATTATTGTATAATATATATAATTATAAATTATACAATCTAAAATAAATGGATGGATGGTTAAATGGATGCATGGATGGATCATAGTTGGGTCAGGATGGATGGATGGGAGGCGGGGATGGTTGGATGGAATGGTTGGGTGGATGGATGGATGGATGTATCATGTATGGATGATTGGGTGGTTAGATGGTTCAATAGATGTATCTGTTGGTTTGTTAAACTATTTTTAATTTGTTAGATTGTTTTTTTTTTTTTTTATTGTTGAGTTATTTTTTATCTGTTATTGTTAGATTGTGATTTGTGAGATTGTTTTTAATTTATTGGATTTTTTAAAATAGATTGTAAGATAGATTATTAGTTATCCGTTTGAGAATTTTTATATTACCAGATATAGAGATAATGTGTTCTTTGAGGCATAGAAATGCTCAAATTGTCCCATTTTTAGAGTTGTACATGAACTGATTTAGCTCAGTTAACTCGCTCGACTCAACTCGAAAAAGCTCGATTTGACTCGGTTCAAAACTGAGTTCGAGCCGAGTCGAGCTGATTTTTGGAGCTTGAAAAAATTTCAAGCCAAGTTTGAGCTTGTCCGAGCTCGAGTCGACTTGGATCGAACCTTAACTCAAATCGAACTCAGATAGAATCAATTCAGTGACTCAGTTATTTTGATATTGACGTTGCTCACCAAGTGTTTGATGAAATGACTAAACAAAGTGTTGTTTCGGGTGCAAACATTCTTCGAGGGATCAGCCGGTGGTGAGGAAGGTATAGATATGAAACAAATCACTACAAAAAAAAACTTTACATGATAAAACTGCCTTCGTATTTTGATTTTAATGCTACTTATCGAGTGCTTGATGAAATACCTGTAAACTCCTGCTGTTGTTTTGCATATTATGAGAAATTGAAGGTGCACTCTATGTATTTGAGAAAATGTCACATAGGCTCGAACTCGACTCGAACTAGCTCGAGTTATTAACTGAAGTGAGTCGGATTGGCCAGTCAGGTTCGAGGACCGAGTCGAGCTGAGTTCGAGCTAAGGTCAGCTACTAGCCGAGTCAAGTCAAGCTGTGCCAAGCTCGACTCGGTTAGACTCATATACAACTCTACCCATTCTGGACAGTTTATGGTTAGATAGATTGTAATGTCTTCATTTATTTTAATTTGAATGCAAATGCATGTTCTGGTTTGTCTCTTCTTTTTTCTCTCTGAATATATTTCCTGTATTTATTTCCGTCATCAAATGCCCACACTTTATATTGATGCTTGACATGAGAATCAAATACATGATGAATATATCTAGATAGATAAGAGGAGATACTATCAGAATTTTGGCATAGCATTTGAATTAAAAAATGAAGACATTACAATACATCTAACCTTGCATGAGTGACTGATTTAAACAGTTAGGTAAGTATAACCATCTAAGTAAACATTACATCATGCAATTCTATAGAGTGGTGTGGTAAAGATTATAACCTATCAAAACTTTGTCTTATAGATGACTAGTGAGGAAGCCCCAAATTCCCCCGGCATAGGTGCGTCAGGCATATCTCCTCTTATTGTGAAGAGAGATGTGTCTTCAATTGCAGTCAGAGGAAAGAAAAGATCGATAGTGTGAGATGACTTTGAAAAAATTATAATTAATGGTGTATTGAAGATCAAATATATTTACTGTGAGTCATTATACAGTTAGAATCCTTGGGGGGTTAATAACATATTTAAACAAACACAAGCAAAATTGTTCAAAGAGACCAAAACTTCCAATGAATAGTTTCCACTCATAAATTTAATAAAGAGAATTTGAAAGAGTGAGATGCTAGATTAGTGATCGTTGAAGAAAAGCCTTTAAGAATGATAAAAAGCAAAATATTTGTCTTTCTATCAATTCCTTAACCATCGAGCTGAGAAGGTCCCTTGCGTCATTGTGCAAAAAGAGTATATGAATATGGACACAAATGAAAAAATAAAAATGACAGAAGGTTTGGCATTAGTCTCCATAATAAATTTGACATCTGATTTATGGACGACGTCCAATCAAATAAAATGATACATTTCATTAAATGCACACTACATAGATGAAGATTGAAAACTCTGTAAGAGAATTTTGAACTTTTACCACCTTCCTCCTCTTCATACTGGTTTGCTTATTTCAAATTGTATCTACAGTTATTTACAAGATTGGGGCATTAAGAAGAAAATTTCTGCAATAACTTTAAATAATGCTTCAGCAAATGATGGTGTAATTTCATGTCTACATAACCAGTTTAAGGCAATTAAAATTTTATTTTTTGATGGAAAAATATTCCAAGTCAAGTATTGTGCCTATATTCTAAACTTGATTATACAAGAAATGCTTAAAATAATTGACCACACTATAGAGAACATAAGAGAAAGTGTGAAATATATAAGAGGATCATCTTTGAGATTGAGTATATGGATTGACATAATCCAACGTCTGAATGTTTCATCTCAAAAAACGTTGAAGTTAGATGTATGTACACGTTGGAACTCGACTTATAAAATGTTAGATATGGCGATAAAATTGGAGTTTGCATTTTTTTTGAATATGCGGCGTGTGATAGAACATATTCTTATTTGTCAAGTGCAGATGAATAAAGCAAAGCAAAAGAAGTTTACAAGTTTTTCAAAGTTTTTTATCACTACACGAAGAGATTTTCTGAAATTAAGTATCCAACTGTGAATCTGTTTCTTCCACCTCTTTGAAAGATTAAAGATGCCATATAAAAAAATACCGATGTGGGTCCAGATTTTATACAACAGATGACAATTGGTATGCAAATAAAGTTTGAAAAATACTGGGACGAATGTCATTTGTTGATGGCCTTAACAGTTGTTCTTGATCCTTATTGTAATATAGGCTTAGTCAAGTTTACTTTTACGAAGACTTATTCTGTTGAAAGGGTAGTAATGGAGACCTCCAAGGTTTGTCATGCACTTGAAAAATTATACAATTCATATACTATTAGTTTACCGCAGCATATGTTAAAAAAGATAGAGGTACGAATGTTTCTATAAGCGATGATGATGTGCTTAATAAATACATGTCTTACTTAGCACAAAAAGTAATAAAAGTTCAAACAAATAAATTACAATTATAATTGTATATGAAAGAGCTAATTGTAAAGCGCTCGGACTTTTATGTTTTGGAATGGTGGAAGACGAGTCAGTTAATTAAAATACTGTAACGCCCTGAAAATCGGGGGTCGAGCAAGTACCCAACTCTCGAGTTCCAATGCATCACTTATGCAACAAATATAATGATGATTTGATGTTATCCATGTTAGTGTATAAAACATGAATGAGATTAAGCTAGAACAGCGAATCATACTCCATGGACAGTTGAGTTCACGCAAGAGGAAAACTGTGATAAGTAGATACAATATATATATACCATTGTAGGTCCCCAAAGTATGAACACATTGCCAGGTTAAATAGTTACAAGTAATGATTTAAAATACAAAATGTCAAAAGAGTGGTAGTCCTCTACAAAGTATTAGCCCTAAAGCCCCGTTGATTCAGAACGGTCTACGTAAATCTGCCTGAATACTGCATATGAGAATGCCTCCTCGCCATCCTCAAAGTCTGGCTCCACCTCACAGGTTACGCCATCATCTGAACCTACAACAGGGTTTGATTGGTGTGTACAACACCGTCCCGTAACGTGGGAGTGAGTGTTCAACTCAGTGGAACAATAAAGCAAAGGTTAACATGTTATCAATTCAGTCAAGCAGTAATGATAACGCAATACAAACAAACATCCCTAAGTACTGTGATCAATGCAAGAATGATATAAAATAATGATGCATGCTCTCACCTGCACTCCCTCAGCGATCTTCATCTAACGGTCGCGCATGTCAGTCACTTCCTCGTGCTCTCTACACATCGCCAAACGGCACATGCAATGTGGTGCATGAGCGTGATTACCAAGTTCTTATTAGTCCTTTTCATACAGCAGGATTGGGAAGCTAATGTACCTCCCTTATATCAATTCCCAAACGATGATCCAATATAGGGTCGTCAATCCTAGTAAATCTCATACGATGTTATAGTTCTAGGTCGCTGCAAAGGGCTCGTCACCTTATCAGTGCAGGCCTAGTGTACTCTTATTGCTACGTAAGGGCTCGTCGCCTCTACACAGTCTTAGCGTACGCTCGAGGTCACTACAAAGGGCTCGTCACCTTATCAGTGTAGGCCGACAGCTCGAATACAGTGTCCCATACCACCGTATTCGACTCACGAGTCTGGGTTGCTCACTAGTCACTACGAGGAGGCTCGTCACCCCAGTATAGGTCGACAGCTCGACCACGGTGTCCCATACCACAATGCCCGGCTCATGAGTCTTAGCGGATCGAGGTACTAAGGTTTTAGAGGATTTTCACTGGTGAGTTTGGTACCTTAGATTTAAGCAGTAGCGTCCATACATGGTGAACATACATCGGGTCAATTGGGTTACTTGACGAGCTCGACTAGCACGAGCTCACGTTGAATTGAACGACATGAAGTGCGTAAGCACTCCATGTGGCCTAACCACTGCCGACAACCAAGGTATGACTTGGATTCATCGAACACATCCTATGTGGCGAGACAACCTCAGCTACCTATTCAGTGCCTGTTACCGATTGCCTGAACTATTCTGTAGTCCCAGACACATTCAATTATAACAGATAATCATACAAGCTAATCAAAACAGTAATGGATCAACAATTCCAATCATACAAGCATGTGAGCATTTGATGAATTTCAACTAAAACATGAATTCACACATATGCAATGTCTAAGTAAAGCACACAAAGAATAAACTTACATGGAGAAAATCATACACATCGTTAAGGTAGTTGAGATTCTTATCTCAACACCCATGTAAAGTAGAAATACTACATGCCTGATCATTAAGACATTTCTATAAACACTTAAACTACATATTCCAACATACATAAATTTATTTACTTAAAACGCATATTATAGCAAATCCCTTCGCATGGGAGTTGCGACACATACAACAATCATGTATTAACAAACATCTATCATAACAAGTATTAATCATGATTCCATGTTCACTCAGACATTTCGACAAACACTTAGTCTACACACTTCAACATACATGATGTACATCGGTCGTAACATGTATTTAGGTGGATCCTTTCGCCAAGGAGTTGTTACAAATGCAACTATCCCCTATCCATGACAGATAATCATGGCAAACGCGAATTCCAATTCTACATGCATTCAATCATTCAACAAATACCTAAAATACACTATAGTCCATATAGTTTATATATATATGAAACATGAAACAAAAGATGCATTTGGCATGTGAAATAGCACCCACATCAGTAATAACCATTAACCGACAGTGAAAGCCTTGAAAACCATAACCTATACGTTTATAGTCCGCACCTTTCGCCGGTAGACTCGTAACGAACTCAGTTTTAAAGCTAAGTCTTTGTCTACGACAGATTGGCAACCTATAGCATAAATTAGGTTAGCTATTTCATAACTTACACTATCTAAAACCCTAAAACAGATTAGGGTTAGGTTTTCTTATCCAAGTACATTGTCAAAAACACCGGATTTATGATACAGAAGGGGTGGCTAAGTGCGTGGAGTAACGGGATCGAATCCCAGGAAGAACTTCCAACTCTCTCTCTCTCTCTCAGTTTCTCTCTTTTTCCTTTCCTTTTCCTCTTCTCTCTCTCCTAGGGTTTTTAGAATTCGTATAGGGTGAGAGGGAGAGGGTTTAAGGTCCTTATATAGGCCCAGGTTTAATGGGAATGGCCCCAGGGCCAAGGTATACTTAGGTTATATCCAAATATGGACTGTTCCGGTCCAACGGAGCACTTTTGGTGGCCCCTTTTCCACGTGCGGTCGGACTTAAGCTCCTTGACCATGGATCTAGGTCAGGTTGAGTTGTCACGGTCACTCGATTAGGGTCACAAGTACACCGACATGTGTGAGACATTACTCCTGATCTGAGGGTGTATTTAGGTCGAATTCTGACGGCCTGAATCCTTATATTTGGCTCGTAAGCGACACGACTCAGATTACTTAAATTCGGATTTTATTTCTAAATATTTTCACGTTTCTCATACTCTTCGCTCCGGGTTTAAGTTGTGCATTTCTAGACACAATTAAGACTTGATTTCCAAGGGGGTTGTCAAGTCCAGTCATGTGGTCATAATTGTATAGTTTTGCGGTTATCGGACTTTCGACGTGCGGTCCAGGTCCGATATGAAGTTTCAAAATGCTCCCGATAGCAACTGGGTTTAAGGACGGATTCTAGATTTTAGGGTAATGTAGCGTCAATGATACTGTGTAGTTTGGGTCTTGCAGGTCGTATTTAAAGTGATTAGTGCTAATTTCATAAGCACTCTAGTTTAGCACTTGATAATCTTAACCTAATTTCTAAAGGATTTGGTCCTGGGTGATTTCTACCTGAGGTGGTACCTGGGCTTTTGTAGTTTGTATGGAAAGTGATCCAAGCTATTAATATTTAACTAAATTATGCCCTAATTACAACAGAATAAGGTCCTAGGGCAGTTCTACGTCCAAGGACGTCCATTGCCAAGTTGGAAAAAATTTAGGATGTTACAAATACCCTACATTGTTTGTGATTCTATGTGACATATTATCAATACCAATTTCAATAGTGTCATTAGAATCTACTTATAGCACAAGAAGTAGGGTTGTGAGCAAGCATCAAAGTTCACTTTCACCAAAAAATAGTCGAAGCATTAATATGTATACATGATTGGTTGCGTCCAATATATGGAGGTAATATTCATGATAAGGATGATGAAGAAATCGAGAGTCAAGACAAGACTGTACTTGTAACAACAACTATATGAAGGCGGTTATAAATTATTTTTATTTTGTTGAAACTTGAATGGGATGTAATGTTACTTAAGTTGAAAGTGGAGAAATGTGACTTTTACTGATTATTGCTTATATTATTTTGTTTATCATATTGATTCTATTTAGCTTTTATATCAAGTTATTCGCTTTTAATTTCTATTTATTTTTATAAATCATTAACATACTAATAAAAAATTAAGTGTAAATATGTCGTCATCTGACCCATCAACCAACATTTGGGACTACGGTTCCCTAGTCGAATCACCAAGGTCTCGAACTAATCATCTAATCAAAGAAAATGATGCATGCCAAGTGTGGGGAAAAGTTTGTTAACAAAACTAATCGGCTTCGGTTACACTTAGCATGTCGAGGTGGTGATACAAAATCATGCCCTAATGCTCCCAAATGATGTCCAAATTCTTTTTCAGACCCTTCTAAATTCAAAGAAGAAACCTTTTACTCCCTCTAAACATTCTGATATATGAAGAACCACTACAGAAGAGGCATAAGAGAAAGCCAGATTAAAAGTTTTGGAAAGAGATTAACTCCAACTCCCCTTAAAATGTAATATGGAAGAGGCTTCTAAACATCAATGATGTCCTCTAAGACAACATAATGTTGAAGCAGGATCGAACACGAGCAACAAAAAGAAGAAGAGTAACAAATTCAAGTTTATCGCCTGTCTCGGTAAATTTTATAAGGCGTTGGGTACTGCGTCCAAATCTTCACATAAAGAAAGTTTAAAAATCAAGTTCAAACTATAAACGTGCACGAAGGAAACCTCTCTTCATTATCTGATTTAGAAGACGTGAACCAATATGTATATAAAAAATTAAATAGCAGTTCGAATGCATCAAACGACGATGCAAGAGCCTATAATTATATGCCATGAACAGGAACTCCTCCTGTGTAAGGTATTAGTTGTGAACAATGTAATTATAATGAATGAAATTATAATGGATTATAATTGTATTTTATGTATTTTATATATTTTAGTGTTATGTTCAACTTCGAACTTGAATTTGAAATCTAATTCAAACTCAACTCAAACTCAATATATCGAACTTGAACTCTGCTGGAAAGTACGAACTCAGATCAAAGTGACAAACTTAAACTCGGGTTGAAAGCTCGAGCTCGAACTTAGCTCAAACTGGTCTGAGCTGCTGACCAAATCAGGCCAAGTTGGACAGCTAGGCTCGGTAACCGAGTTGAGCCAAGTCCGAGTAAGGGTTGGTTGTTGGTTGAGCTGAGTCAAGCTTGGTCCATCTCGACTTAGTTCAACTCATGTACAACTCTATCTGCACAGATACGGTCCTCGCAAGACCATTTTTGTTAGGCCTGAAAGTTGGGCGGGTTCAACTTGACTGACCCGTGACCGACCTAACATTGGGTTGGGCAGGATATATTGGGTTTGGTCTCAAGCTTGGGTCATACAAACACCAACTCGATAAAACTTGGGTTGGACTCGGGTTGAGGTCTTGGGTTACCTAACCCAACTCGAACCTGATCCATATATAAGTTCCTTATAAATTAATTATAATTTAGTGTGGATCATATGTGTTGAAGACACAAGAAATTCTAATGCTATCGGATTTCGTTGGTCCACGTCATTTTTTATGATTCAAGCTAACAAGATACGTTGGATTTCTCTCTCCCAAATCGATTGTGTGATACACATTACGACTTTAAAGGAGTAGTTGCCCTATATTTTAACTTGTTTGTTTAAAAAAATGAACTTCTTTACGATAAATAACTACATATATAATTAATAAAATCATAGGTACAAAAAATAATACGTGTATTGAAAATATAATAGACTAATGTAATAACAAAAATATTAGCATATATCTACTTGACTAACCTGGCCAACCTGACCGAGTCTGCTTGGGTTAGGCTTGGGTTGAGAATTCCCAACCCGAGGTTGGGTTGGGTTGGGTTGGGTTGGGTTAGGGTTAAGGTATAGTAACCTTGGGTTGGGTTAGGGTTGAGCACCAACCCAGCCCAACCCGCCTGACTTTCCGCCCTAATTTCTGTGCATAATTGCCCTAGCCACCAATTCGAAGTAAACCCCCAAGCTTATGAAGCCTGCGGTCAATCCTTATGCTTCCATGGACCGGTTTGGTGAAATCTAATCCATGTTGTAATATTATGTGTCATCGTTCCTTTGCCTATTTAAGGGAGCAGACGAAGTTTAGGATGGAGAGAGATAGAGAGGAGGAAGGCCAGAGAGAGAGAAAGAGAGTAGTGCTAGGATAAAACTAGACATCACTAGAGAGGTTTATCGGGGAAAGTCGGCCCTGTCTGAATAGCTTCGATAACAATTAACTCACATTACCGTTGAAGCACTTACCTAACTCTCTGTTCTCTGAAATACTCTCCCTGTAAGATTTCCCTACCATTCAAAGTCAAAAGCCGAAGAAGATACTGAAGTTAACAATTAGGGTTGGGATTCAGGATATCCGACTATCCCTTTTGACCGAAAAGGGTGTCTGATTTCCTCATTTCCTTCTCATATATCATAATCAAGACGTATTCCACTTCACACATTTCTATTACGGTTGTAACATGTACACCCACTCAAGCTTTTATTATACTTTCATTTAGTTAATATTTCATCAACCCAGGCCCTAGAAAGCCTGTAAAGTATGGTCTAACCCTGCTTGATTTTTTTGTTTTTTACTTCACCACTGGCTTAATTGCTCTTTTATTTCACCTACCCTGTAATGTCTGGAATCTTAGGGGCTGAGCAAGAACTCGATCCTCGATATTTTGGGTATCACTTATGCTTTGCGGAAGTATGAATTTAAGATACGTTTAACCTGATATCTGAGCAATCATAAAACCAAGTTAAATAGTGTAATATATTCTGAAATAAATGCACATGAAGCAAGTAATGAATTAAAATATACAATGCGCATCTATCTAGAGTATGTGGTCCACATTTGGGGCCCAATATGCAGTTCAAAAAATAAAATAGAAAATGTGCTAGTGTAAGGTTCGCTTGACACCAAAAACATCCGCCACATCTATCCAAGCAACGTGCCGACTACAACGGTCCGTCAACCACTAGAAAGTACGAGAGCTCCGCTCGGTCCATATAGTCATCCTCTAACATGTCTGCCTCGATAACACCTGTATCTATAACTAGGTCTGGTTGGTATTTTAAAACATCGTTCCAGAATGGGAGTGAGTGATCAACTCAATGGTTCCATTAGTTATAAGTTACACGTGTTATTAACTCAATCAGCACGAGTAATGGTAAAGTAGGTAAACAACCACTTTCTAACTATTCTGATTAAATATACGAATGCCATTATGAAATGATGCATGAGCCTTAGAATCCAACATTTCTTTACAAGCGACTTCAACGCCTATTTCACAAATGCAACACTCCCTTATCACGTGGCTCCAACACCAAATCGCAACATCATATTCTACTATAATGCGATTGATATGTCCGATTAACACTACGCCAAAACAGTGAAAAGAAGATAGTTGAAAGCTGTCTCAAATCTCAATTAACGACGGTTTTGAACCGTCGCATGGGCCGTCATATTTTACTGTGTCAAATTAGTTAATGGACACTTATGGACCGTCTTTGATTTTAAATAGTTATAGCCGTCTAAAAAACTGACGATCCGTGACCGTTATTAGTATACATTTAATGTCTCACCAAAACATTTAGAGACGGTTATTGACCATCTATAATTTCTATATTTTAGAAAAATATAGATGGCCTAAAGCCCTCAGAAAATTTCTTGCATTAAAAAAAAATAAACAGTAATTTAGTAAGTCCCATTTATTTAGCATATTGTGGAAACTAGAGTGCACATTGGATCACTAGGCTCGAAACAACCTTAGTGACTATTCGCCTGTGTCACTTGATCCTTTTTTAGTTCATCCCTTATAATCAATCACATACGATAGGCAAGTTGTGCTCAATGAACACTACGGGGAAGCTCGTCACCCTAGCGTAAGCCGACAACATAAATATAGTGTCTCATACCACCATGCCTGGCTTATGAGTTTTATAGGATCGTATCTCTAACAGTTATAAATAGACTTATTCAATGAGAACAGAGCTGGTATCTTAGATTTAATTGGTCGTTGTCATACATTATGAATATAACATGATAAGCTAGCTATTAGACTAATCTGATTGACCTGGGAGAACCTCGACGCAACTGGCATTGGGTGAAAGCATCCTACATAGTCCAATTATTATCGGTCGTCCATGTTCGACCTCGGTCAATCAAACAAGTCTAGGGTAACTGACCTAATACGGATCACCCCTCAATTCGAGCGATTTGTGAATTGACCCAATATCACAAGAAGTTCTAATAATCAACTAGGGACTATATAATCGTTAAATAATCATAACAAGATTATGAATAAACTCTAAATTTACTAAACTTATTCATTCAGGCATTTCATCAAGCATGTGAACAATTATAAGCAAGTAATAGCAAGATTTGCAAATATAATTGAAATATAGCCATATTATCCCGCATCAAGTTATTCAAGACAAACAACCATTAACTGAGACCCTCAAGGGTCAATAAATGGCAACTTAAGAGTAATTATCCTCACCTTGTGATGGTTCATCTAACTTTTAGGGTTAGGGTTTAGGGAAAGATCATTGAAACCTAAATAATCATACAATCCTTTTGTAATGTTTGGGAAACTTAACCTAAAAGATCCAGATTGTGGAATATGACTTGAAACTTACGTTCAATCACTGATGAAGGAGATCCGACGAAGGATCCAGTAAAGGTTAGAACATCGATCCAAGGGGAGGAAGGCGATCCTCATAATTGGTCTCTCTCTCTCTCTCTCTCTCTCTCTCTCTCTCTCTCTCTCTCACACACACACACACACACACACACTTCATCTTCTTCTTATCTTTCTCTTTCTCTCTTCTAAGACTAAGGCATATAATTCATGTGGAGAGAGGGGGTGTGAAATAAAATCCTATTTATAATGCCAGAATGTGTGCAAATGGCCATAAAGGCCAAGTATTCATTATACTAACTCTATTAGAGGTTGTTTCCAACTATCAGGGGCCCCCACAGAGGTGTACGGGTCCATCCAAGTCATCGAATAGGTGTCTCACTATGAGATCTATGTTTGGATATAACCATCCAATGATCGAACATGTTGATCAACGGAGAAAGTCCTAATTCAGATCGATGGTCACTGAGTGTCAATCGGGTCTACAACTACACGTATGTAAGTAGGGTAATAATCTAAATCAATGTCCTAATTTGGTTACTATCTAATAGTCTGAAAGCAACAACTTCGACAAAGAGTGAAGAGTGATCATTTTACTTAAATTCATGTTATCACCTATGGCACTCGCATATTCCATGCACTCGGCTTACGAGGCAAGGTTGAACGATCATAGACGTTATCTCAGCTCAATATCCACAATAAACATTAAACCCAGGCCTGTGATTGTATGGTCCTAAAAGTAAGGTCGAAGGCGACGATATGACATGACCAAAGTTAGGGCAAGCTTCTCGATGTTTAGGTACCTGGTCTCGATGGGGACCAAGGCCTTGCTGACATAGTACACTATGAGTTGCTTCCCCCCTTGCTTCCGAATAAGGCCGAGTTAACCGATGCGGCCGAAACTGCTAGGTAGAGTAGTAGTAGCTCTCCTTGCTCAGAGTAGCGGAAGTGATCCTAAGTATTGTTTGAGCTATTGAAAGGCCAGCTCACAGTCCTCAGTCCATTCTTCTTTCTGTTTTCCTTTCAACTATTAGAAGAAATGGAGGCACTTATCAGTGGCTCGGAAGACGAAGCGATTGAGGGTAGCAACCCTTCCAGTGAGGCACCAAATTTCTTTCGTCGTCCTGGGCGAGCTCATACCTAGCAGACCTCAAATCTTGTAGGGATTTGCCTCAATCCCTCTTTGGCTGACCAAAAAGCCAATGAATTTTCTCGAGTCGATGCCAAAGGCACACTTGCTTAGGTTCAGCTTCATCTGATATTTTTGCAGGATTGCAAACATCTCCTCGAGGTCAGCAGTATGATTTATAGCTTTGATGCTCTTGACGAGCATGTAGTCGGTGTAAACCTCCATAGAGTTTTTGATCTGTTGAGCAAACATTTGTTGACCAGTTGCTAAAACGTGGCTTCAGCGTTCTTCAGCCCAAAGGGCATGACTTTGTAGCAGTAGAGCCCCTTGTCGGTGATGAAGGTCGTCTTCTGCATGTCATATGGGTGCATGGTGATCTAATTATAGCTTGAGTACGCATCCATAAAACTAAAGAGCTCGTGCCCTGTAGTACTATTGACCAGCTGGTCGATCCTCAGAAGGGGGAAACTATCCTTAGGACAAGTCTTGTTCAGGTCTGTGTAGTCAACACATACCCGCCATTTTCCATTAGACTTCTTCACCAAGATGATGTTGGTGACCCGGTCGGGATAATAGACCTCCTCAATGAATTCGACTTTTAGGAGCTTACCGATCTCCTCCTCAATAATGGCATATCGTTCTGGTTCAAATCTTTGTCTCTCCTAGCTCACTGGTCGGTGGTCGGGATCAACATTTAGCTTGTGGACTATCACTTCTAGGCTGATGTCAGGCATGCATTAGTGGGACCCAGCGAAAGTGTTGACATGTCATTGTCGGAGGTCCATGATCTCGTCTCGCAAACCTGGAGCTAGGGATGAGCCGACATGTACAGTGTTGGTTGGGTCGGAATTACTGAGGGGGATGGCTATGAGGTCTTCAACTAGAGACCCTCTCTTAAGTGACTCTTCCTGATGATTAAAAGAAGTGATGGTCATCGTGCAGTGCTGCATCCTTAAAACCATGGAGAACACTGGCTGGCAAGCTTCCTGCTGATCTCCTCTGATCTGCCCCACATCGTGCTTGGTTGGAAACTTCATTGTGAGATGGTATGTTGATATTACCGCTTACATGACGTTGAGGGATAGTCGTCTGAGGATGACATTGTAGACGGAAGGACAGTCGACCACAAGGAAGTCGATCATCGTCGTCCTCTAGTTTTGTCCCTCTCACAGTGACCAGAAGTTGTATAGATCCCTCAAAGGTGACTTTCTCCCCCGCGAATTTGAGCAGAAGAATTTTGACAAGTAAGAGTCGGGACCTTTTGACCCCCATTTTATTGAAGGCGTCGACGAAGAGGATGTTAGCCGAGCTGCTGATGTCCACCAAAGTCCAAACCACTTTGCGGTTGGATATAGTCACAGGTACTACTAAGGCATCGTCATGGGGATGGTGGACTCCTCAGTCATCCTCCTTAGTGAAGGTCAGTTCACAGAAGATTACCTTATGCTCCTTTAGAGGTTTGTAGGTGAGGTGGACCTGATATTTCCAACTACTATGGCTGATGCTCCAAGCATGAGCTTTGTGTTCACTCCCCAAGTATAGGGTTGTGATGTAGTAATAAACTCGGTAAGACCGAGGTCGAATCCACAGGGACTAAAACTTGTACGTTTCCTGAAACTAGAGAGAAATAGAACTAGCCTAAGATGTGATATAAATCAAATAGAATTTCAGAAATAATTGTGGAATAATTATCTAAAACTTTAAGGAATTCAGCGGAAGGAAACTAGGGATTCAGAGGATCCACTTGTAGGGATCAGGGAGATCTTTTGCCTGCATCAAGAATCATGGAAATCAAACTGAACCTACTTGATCTAGTCTTCACAAGATGAAAGGTATATGAATTAGAATGGATTCCATCATCTAACCATGCTCAGGAGACAAAGCAAACAACAGGATTAAACTAATTACCAACCAATCAATAATGTATGAAGATTAGGAAGGGTATCGCCATCCGACCATGCCCATGAGACGATGGTGAACAACAGGGCTTCCTGACGTCATAAACATTAAAAGGGGAAAAGAAATATTCAAAGCCATTGCAGACCCATTGTTAGTCACTACAGACCATTAAAGACTAAGAAAAATATTCCTTTAATAATCAACTAAAATCAACATCGATTCGATCTAAACAAAAGGCACAAGCAAAGGTTCACCCATCACGCCGCAAGCTTCACCTCTTAGCCCTAGCTAAGAGGTTCATTAACATGAATGGGCTGGATCCAAAATAAATACAATAGAAAGAAAAGAATAGAAAAAGAAAAAAACAAAAATTACTTTCCTAGCTCCCTGTCGAACATCCCTCGTTGAAGCCTTCCAAAACGAGCCCTCCTGTTGCCTCTCTCTCTCTATCTGACGTCCCCTATTCAAGCATGACTTCTTCTCCACATTTGGAACTCTTTTTATAGCTTTTGGAGTGGTGGAAATCGGATTTGGGAAGCTATCGCACGCGCAAAAAGCCTTTTCGCAGCCAAGTTCGGGCTTCATAACTCTCGCGTTCCTTGCATTATTTCGTAAAATCAACATCTCTTGGAAGTGTTTTGGTGGCCTACACGATGGACGATTCCAGATCTACCATATGATCAAAGATGGTGGGCCACAATCGCCTGGAAAGTCCGATTTCGTGGACGTGCGTAGCCTTTCGCACGTCCGGCGCGACGTGATCGGTGGGCCCCACCGAGGTATTTTTGGAAAATCACCCCGTCCATTGGATTCGAGCGAAATTTCGGCCAAGAATGGGTGGTTTTGAGCGTCCATCGACGCGGCTAGAAAAGAAATCTCCCCAAACATCGTCTTAAACGTCGCAGGACCGCCTGTTTGTGGCCTTTGTATCGCGCACATGTGCATGCATGGGTGTAAAATCTCAGCAAGGTTTTGTAGTAGTCGAGGCCCTCTACACGATGGACGGTTTGGATTTCCTACTGGGACAATGTGTGGGGCCCACTAGCGTCCGCAAAAACGGACAACGTCCGTCCGTCTCGCCGCGTGAAACGGCTACTGCCGTGTTTGGGAAGGAGACGCGGGTCAGCGCTGCTGACCCGCGTTTGTTGGCCCGGTGCGGCTCGGGTCTACGTGTGCTATGCACACACACATCACATACGAGCCCCACCGTGATGTGTTTCAACAATCTGATCCATCCATTCATTTTCCCATCTTATTTAAACCGTCGGGACCAAAGTTGGATAGTTCCAGATATCAGGTGGGCCCAGAATCAATGGTTTATGGGCTGATCTATCAGTTGGGGCACTTCCATAGTGATCCGAGGGCTGAAATTTGATATGTACGGTTAATTTATGGCCCTCAGGCCATGTATGAAGTTTTGAGCCAATCAAATGGCGGGAACTATGTGATCTTGAATTCTTCACCAATTTCGGGCCTCTTTAACGTGAATGGCCTGATTTCCTCGGATCTCTGGTGTGTAATTCCATCGATCTTGGTCCCTTGGAGTCCGTCTCTTGCCTTGGGTGTCATCAGAGCGTTAAATCCATGGTTTAAGCACCCTTTTTCAGTTCATGCTTGTAAATACACTCTGCATCACAAATACAATTAGATCAGGCCATTAAACGGTATCATGCTTGTAAATTCATGCAATAACTGGGTCTGATATGCAATATTTGACCCTCAACACAACCCCCAACCAGCATTTTGCTAGTCCCGAGCAAAATATGCGAAAAGTAAGTTGAGAATTACAGAACAATTTCTATAAACTCGCGTGATTTTTGTAGAATAATCCAGATATGAGAATTCCCAGATTCATGAATGTTGGATATTACGTCCTCCTAGACTCAAGTGCACGGTAAACTTCATAGTCAAGTTTAAATATTAATCCATTAATTAGAACAATTCTACACATCGAGTTCCATGGGTGTATAGTGTAATCACGGCTTATCATCATTAAGAGATTCAATTGTCAAATTTCTATGATACATTGATGTTCGAATGAGCATTCAAGACAACCAAAACCTAAACCAGAAATTGCCTTACAATTCTCTCTCTCTTTTTTTTTTTTTTTTCATTTGTCCAGCTTTTGATTTTTCCATCAAGGGGAAAGGGAATCACATCCACACCTATAAGGATCAAACCTATGATGAAGATCGTACACCTAACCCTTTCCTGATGACAACTGTTTTTTTCTCTTTTTTTTTTTTAGCTGGGTATTCTTTTTCTTTCTTTCATTCATTCATTCTTCTTTTTTTTTTTGTATTGAACAAGATGAACAATTCCCCAGGTTGGTTCCTTCCATGCTTAATGATCACCAAGTCACAATTCAATATCGAACTGAAACCTTAATGTGCAAGCGAGATGTGACCTGTGAATCCATGACTCAATCAATGTTTACAACTTTTAATAATGGATTAACAATTCAAACTTAGCTATGAAATTCAATAGATAACTGAATCCAAGAGTCATAAAGTACTAACATCACGCATCTTAAAATTCTAAGTGCCCTAGATGGCCGTCAAAATCCCTTCGAATTCACAAGAAAATCCAGACAAATTAAAAAAATTTCACAATTTTTGCTCAAGACCAAGAAAACACTGATTAGGAACCCTAATCTCCCACCCCCAACCTAAAATCTACATTGTCCTTAATGTAAAAGAAATAAGCATGCAATGCACATGAGACAACAAAAATATAAGAGGAGTGATGGAAAGTAGTACCTGAACGAAAGAATCAAAAGGCTTTCCAAAGATATCTACGTAAGATCGGGTCAGCACAAGAGAGAAACCAACAGAAGTAAAATAAAAATAACAAAAATGAAACCCTACCTGTACCACTTTCGCAGGTGCTCTCGATTGCATTTAGCATATGCAACAAGCCTTTAAACCCCTAGGTTACCCCTAGTGGACGAGTTGTAGTCTCGTGAGGGTTTGCAGTAATGTTACCCACAAACATTGAACTAACTAATGATAAAAACGAAATGAAATGAAGAGCTGGGTTGCCTCCCAGGAGCGCTAAGTTTACCGTCTTCAGCCAGACAAATAAAGCAACTACCCTAGTCCTATGAAAGCAGGAAAAACTACTCGATCATGTCGCAAGGTTCTTCTTCCGGCCAGTATCGTGATAAGTTTCTCAGTAAGTTTCTCAACAGGATCATCCAAAAGCCCTTTTTGCAATAGGCTTGGATGCCCTGGAGCTTGACTTTCCAGAGAAACTTATGTACCTCATTAAAATTTTGCTGTTGATTCGCTTGAGATATCCAAAGTATATATGATTCACCTGTGTCAGAAAAAGTTGCAAAGTTAGTATCCCATCGTGAATCAGAGACTACAGGTAGATCAAATTGAGAAAAATTTTCAGGAAGTGGTATAGTCTCAACACATTCCGAAGTAGCAAACTTCAGTTCAATTTTCAGCTCCTCCTCCCCTAATGGTAAACATTCAGGGTCTGTGGAAGAAGGGGCTTCAGAGTAAGGGTTCACTCGGTCAGTGATGACTACCGAGATGTCGTCTTGCAAGGCATTCACTATGTCTCTTATCATGGGATCATTTGAATCTGCAAAGTGTGCTAAACAATCATCAAAAGAGTTGGGACATTCAGCTGAGGGTGACTCATTTTCCACATTAAAGCTTGTGATGATCTGCCCAAGGAATCCATTGTCTTTAAAGGTAAACGGAGGTGTGCTCTCTTGCTCCAGCCCTACACAGATAGATTGAAAATCAATAGGGGAAGCATCGATGTGATCTCTTTGTTCATTGAAACTACTCAATCGAGGTGTTGAATTGTCAAATGTGTACAGCTCAGATGGTGGCCTCAACTTAGTGGTTTCTATTTCCAAGGTCGTAGCGAGCAACTCGTCCTTCTCCCGAATCACATCATCATTTAATTCAGAGGAGTGGTCTAAACATGTTTCACAAGAGTTAGAAGGGTCGATTGTAAGGGGCTCATCCTTTACCTTAAAATCAGACATGTCAGGTGAGGGGAGTGGCTCATTATGACCGACCACTTCATGTACATCTTGATCATTGACCTAGACCAAACTTGAGATTGATTCTAGGGGACTTTGGGCTGTATATTCATGATCACCATCACTGTATTTGAAAGATACCCACGCATCTTGACCATTCTTTTGAACAGTCATCGAGATCAACTCATCGGGAAATTGAACCATATGCTCATTGATAGAATCCAACTCCTCATTTGTAATTCCAGAGTTCTTCCAAAGCGAGTTAGGATCACTTTTCTCGCATTGTATTTCTGGAATGAATTATGGTTGAGATAACCGAGCCTCCTCTATCTTATCAAGGCGCGAATTAAGCGCTTCCAACGATTTTCTCATTTCCGTGAGATAGGCCAGGCTACGTTGAGCTAAATCCTCTTGGATTGTTTCTGGTTGAATATCAATGGTAGGGTATCCAAGAGGGTAATCATTATAACATATAGTTGGTTCATCTTCCAAATTTTGATGTTTCCCCTGGTAATAGTCATACTGATCATACATGGGAGAATATGATGGTTGATAATAATCCTCGTTTCCATAATTACGATCATATACGGCTCTATTAACAGATGGAACATAACGTTTTAGTCGGTTCTTAATGTCTGTTCTTGATGGAGAAAAATCTTGAGGTATACGTTGAATTCCACAACCCTCAGGCATTCCTCAATATCTCTTATCCATCTCGGCATATGCACGTACCCACGCTTCCATGGTAGAACCCTAACTCTGAGTCTAATCCTAGAAAAAAGAAGAATCCTACAGCAATACATAAAGTAAGAGGAGAAGTTAGAAAGAAGGTACCAAATGAGAAGTTCCTATGTTAAGATCCTGTAAAAGAAAACAATAGAAAGTTAGTTTCTAAAAAGGAGACCTAGAATTAGAAAGTTTCTAAAATAGAAAATCGAAGCCTAAAAATAAAATAAATGAAATATGAGTTAGTTTCTAAAATTAGAAAGAATTTCTAAAAAGGGCAATAATTAACCTAGTTTCTAAAAACAAAAGATGAAAGTTTAAAAATAAACTAGTTCCTAAAAATAAAAAAATACTAGAAAATAGAAAATTTTCAAAACTCAAATCCTAATTCTAAAAATAGAAAAGTACAGGAATTAGAAAGGGATTACCAGTTTAGAAGTTATTTCAGGATCCTACAAAATAGGAAAACAGGTTAGTTTCTAAAAATAAAATAATAGTTTCTAAAAATAAAATAAAATAAAAACTTTTATCCTAAAGTTAGTAAAATCTTAATCCTAACCTAATTCTAAAACTAATTAATCTCAGAAAAACGTAACCGTCAATCCCCGGCAACGGCGCCAAAAACTTGTTCACTCCCCAAGTATAGGGTTGTGATGTAGTAATAAACTCGGTAAGACCGAGGTCGAATCCACAGGGACTGAAACTTGTACGTTTCCTGAAACTAGAGAGAAATAGAACTAGCCTAAGATGTGATCTAAATCAAATAGAATTTCAGAAATAATTGTGGAATAATTATCTAAAACTTTAAGGAATTCAGAGGAAGGAAACTAGGGATTCAGAGGATCCACTTGTAGGGATCAGGGAGATCTTTTGCCTGCATCAAGAATCATGGAAATCAAACTGAACCTACTTGATCTAGTCTTCACAAGATGAAAGGTATATGAATTAGAATAGATTCCATCATCTAACCATGCCCAGGAGACAAAGCAAACAACAAGATTAAACTAATTACCAACCAATCAATAATGTATGAAGATTAGGAAGGGTATCGCCATCCGACCATGCCCATGAGACGATGGTGAACAACAGGGCTTCCTAACGTCATAAACATTAAAAGGGGAAAAGAAATATTCAAAGCCATTGCAGACCCATTGTAATTTCAGTCACAACAGACCATTAAAGACTAAGAAAAATATTCCTTTAATAATCAACTAAAATCAACATCAGTTCAGTCTAAACAAAAGGCACAAGCAAAAAGGTCCCCCATCACGCTGCAAGCTTCACCTCTTAGCCCTAGCTAAGAGGTTCAGCCCAACATGAATGGGCTGGATCCAAAACAAATACAATAGAAAGAAAAGAATAGAAAAAAGAAAAAAAAACAAAAATTACTTTCCTAGCTCCCTGTCGAACATCCCTCGTTGAAGCCTTCCAAAACGAGCCCTCCTGTTGCCTCTCTCTCTCTATCTGACGTCCCCTATTCAAGCATGACTTCTTCTCCACATTTGGAACTCTTTTTATAGCTTTTGGAGTGGTGGAAATCGGATTTGGGAAGCTATCGCACGCGCAGCGAAAGCCTTTTCGCAGCCAAGTTCAGGGCTTCATAACTCTCGCGTTCCTTGCATTATTTCTGTAAAATCAGCGTCTCTTGGAAGTGTTTTGGCTGGCCTACACGATGGACGGTTCAGATCTACCATATGATCAAAGATAGTCGGCCACAACTGCCTGGAAAGTCCGATTTCGTGGACGTGCGTAGCCTTTCGCACGTCTGGCGCTGACGTGATCGGTGGGCCCCACAGAGGTATTTTCTGGAAAATCCACCCCGTCCATTGGATTCAGAACGAAATTTCGGTCAAGAATGGGTGATTTTGAACGTCCATTGACGCGGCCCAGAGAAGAAATCACCCCAAAAATCGTTTTGAACGTCGCAGGACCGCCTGTTTGTGGCCTTTGTATCGCGCACATGTGCATGCATGGGTGTAAAATCTCAGCAAGGTTTTGTAGTAGTCGAGGCCCTCTACACGATGGACGGTTTGGATTTCCTACTGGGACAATGTGTGGGGCCCACTAGCGTCCACAAAAACGGACACCGTCCGTCCGTCTCGCCGCGTGAAACGGCTACTGCCGTGTTTGGGAAGGAGACGCGGGTCAGCGCTGCTGACCCGCGTTTGTTGGCTCGGTGCGGCTCGGGTCTACGTGTGCTGTGCACACACACATCACATACGAGCCCCACCGTGATGTGTTTCAACAATCTGATCCATCCATTCATTTTCCCATCTTATTTAAACCGTCGGGACCAAAGTTGGATAGTTCCAGATATCAGGTGGGCCCAGAATCAACGGTTTATGGGCTGATCTATCAGTTGGGGCACTTCCATAGTGATCCGAGGGCTGAAATTTGATATGTACGGTTAATTTATGGCCCTCAGGCCATGTATGAAGTTTTGAGCCAATCAGATGGCGGGAACTATGTGATCTTGAATTCTTCACCAATTTCGGGCCTCTTTAACGTGAATGGCCTGATTTCCTCGGATCCCTGGTGTGTAATTCCATCGATCTTGGTCCCCTGGAGTCCGTCCCTTGCCTTGGGTGTCATCAGAGCGTTAAATCCATGGTTTAAGCACCCTTTTTCAGTTCATGCTTGTAAATACACTCTGCATCACAAATACAATTAGATCAGGCCATTAAACTGTATCATGCTTGTAAATTCATGCAATAACTGGGTCTGATATGCAATATTTGACCCTCAACACTTTGCGTGCTCGGTTTGAGTCTCCTCCTCTCGCAGATCCACCGAAGATGGTGTGGATTTCTCTTGCAGTCTCATTGTTGTTGCCATTACTAGGTTTCTTGTTCTTCCGATCCGACCTTTTTTCCTTACTACTGACACACTCCTATGAGTCTCTGTTGTGGATGAGGGCTTCGATCTCTTCTTTAAGGTCGAAGCAATCGATGGTGGAGTGGCCGTGATCGCGGTGGAAGTGGTAGTACTTTCGTTTATCTCGCTTGTCGTCATTAGTTCTCATCCGGTTCGGCCATTTAAGGAATCATTTGTCCCGAACTTCCATGAGAACTTGCTCAGGTGTAGCGTTGAGGGGAGTATATGAGTGAAATCTGTTCTTAGGTCATTTGTTTGGACGTTGACCCTTAGTCGGGTCATCATCCTTTCTATGCTTGTTGCTTGGAGCCGATGCTTGCTATTCCTTAAGCCGTTTCTCCTTGGTCGAGCTTCCTCCACTCCTAGTGGCTTTTCGCGAGCTAAAAAACTCTTTGCCATTGGATACTTCTAAGCTCATTTAAGGAGATCGGCCAATGTCGTCGGGGGATTCTTGCCAAGTGAGAAGAGGAACCTCCCCTCCTTCATGATGGCCATCATAGCGACTAGGGCGATCTGATCTGAGTAGCCCTCCACTTGCATTGCTTCCAAGTTGAAGCGTTTGATGTAATCCTTCAATAACTCATCTTCCTTCTAAAGGATGGTGAAGAGGTGAGTTGTTAGCTTTCACATTTCTTTTCCTTCGATGAAGTTAGTAATGAAGGCCTTACTAAGCTGTGCAAATGAGCTAACAGACTTTAGTTTTAATTGCCTGAACCATTTCCAAGCTGCTCTTAACAGAGTTAAGGAGAAAGCTCGGCTCATCACCGCGGTCGAGGAACCATGAAGCTCCATCCACAGCCTGAAAGATTCTAGATGCTAGGCTGGGTCGGTGGATTCGGAGTAAGAAGTAATTTGCAGCATCCTGAATCTGGGCAGGAGTGTAGCTTACATAATATCATCGGTGAATGGTGGCTCAGTTTCCTCCAACATAGCTTCTATTGAGGTTGGAGCATGGGCGCGATAGGTTTGTCGTATGTCACCGATCTAACCTCATAACTCATTGAGTTCTGCTTCCTAGAGGTCCTTGTTCTCAGCCACTGCTTTGAGAGCCTCACCACACCTCTTCTTCTCCAACGTATGACATAGGTCGGAGGCAGCCATCGTGGCAGTTCTCGAGGCATGGGAGGGTGCATAGTTTGGTACATCATGAGTCTGTTTGTCCATCTGGGAGCTGGTGGGTACTTGAGACAATGTAGCGACTTTAGGAGTTGTCTGAGCTAGGGGTGCACATGGAACTGGTAAATCGGAGTGGAACCGACGAAACGGTACGGTTTGGTCTGGTTCTAAAGTGCACCGGTTTCGGTTCCGAAAATCAAAGAACCAATTAGTTTGGTTCAGTTCTCGGTTTGGGGTATGTAGAACTGAATCGAACTGAATCGTGAACTGAACTGTAGATCCAAACCATGGAACTGAACCGTGGATCCGAACAGTAGAACTGCTACCTGGAACCGGACCATACATTTCAAAAAATAAAAAAACCCTAAACTATTTATTCTCCCTTCAGTCCTCACACGCTGCCCCCTGCTGCAATGATGCAGCTAGCCCCATCCATTCTTCTCTCTTTCTCTCTCTCTCTCTCTCTCTCTCTCTCTCTCTCTCTCTCACCCACCAAACAACCACCTTCCTCCCTCTAGCCAGGTAGCCACTGCTCAACGCTCCTCTCTCTCGGTCATTGTGAGCTTGTGTCCTGTGACGCTACCTCTCTCTCTCTCTCACACCTATTAGAAAGCCACCTTCCTTCCTCTGGCCAAGCGGCCACCGCCCGACGCTCCTCTCTCTCGGTCACTGTGAGCCTGTGTCCTGCATCATGGGTTGGATTATAAAAAAACATGCAATTGGACTGGGTTATAAAAAGCTCATAACCACAAAACTGATCCGTTTTTAACGGTCCGATTCTGGTTCGATTCTAGGTTTTAATGGTCCGATTCCAGTTTTGATATTCCTGAAACTATTAGGAAAAGTTTTGGTCTTGGTTTCACCCTAGAACTGAACCAAACTGACTTGTGTGCACCCCTAGTCCAAGCACCCACCTCCTCAGCCCCCTGGTCGGGAGGAGGATTCTGTCATTCCAACATCTACCTTATCTTATTAATGTTACTGGTTAGTGCTTGAACTTGATGCTTCAGAGAGACAAGTCAACCTCCTAGCTCTAGGACCACTACACTGGACCTACGGGTGTAGAATCAGTCTGAAGTTTGGAGGTTGAGTCCTGATGGTCCACAGACTATTCTGCCAACGCAGGATTGGGCACAATAATAGTGGTCTAGGCTTTCTTTCTCCCTTTCACCATTGTTGGATCACTGTAGATGATGCGAATGGCTTTCAATATCGTTTTCCACAGACGACGCCAGCTGTTGATGCAAAAATCTGGTTAACCCTTGCTGGACTTTCGAGTACCTACACACGAAGAAGACAAAGGAGACCTTAGCTATAACAAGGGGACCCTCCGATGCCTAAGTCAGAATCAGGCAAGCTAGGTCTAGTAGAACTTAGGGTTTTTAGGTGTGATTTGTACGTACCTTTGAATGTAGATGGCCTTCTATTTATAGGGGATAGATGCGATAACGTAGATGGCAATCTCCCTGTTTAGTAGGTGTGTATTGTAGATGGAATCGTATCTCCAATGTGTCGTAGTTATCTTCCGAGATCTTCGGCTAAGATATTGGACAAATCTCTTCAATAAGATTTGAATAGCTGGAATCAAAGGAAACATGTTGTAGGAGGCTGAGGTCGAGCATTCGAGGTGGCCTACATAGCCATCCCGAGGAGAAGTTATGTCATATTTAATGCTAGGAAAGTAATGTGTACGGAACCTTTTTTTGCATGCGGGCAAGGACCAAGCTCGTGGTGCCCACATTGATGTATGTGTATAATCCATGACGCCCATCCTTTTTGCCGTGTCATTTTAGGGCTAAAGCCCAAATATCAGCCTGATCCAGAGCTAGTGTGGGCCACATAATAGAAAACGATGGTGACAATGGAACCCACTGTTGAAACTTTTCAGGCTCACTGTGATGTTTGTTAGAAGTGGATACTGCCCAAGTCAGGACTTTTTTGGGCCCACGCGGAGTAGGGCGACAAGGTGGACGGAATGGATCACCCCATTGTGGGCCTTAAGCTATGGTACCAATGGTTTGGTAGAAAAGGATGTGAACACGTTCAAAACCACAATCCATACAACATGACAACCATGACCCATATAACATAGCAACTACGACCTATGCAAACCACGACCCAAATGGGCCCACACTGATGTATGTGTATAATCCATTCTGCCCATCCTTTTTGTCATGTTATTTTAGGGATAGGGCCCAAATATCAGCCCGATCCAGTGCTTTTATGGCCCACAAAATAGAAAATAATGGTGACTATTGAAAGTTTCCAGGCTCACTAGGATATTTGTTAGAAGTGGACATTGCCCAAGTTAGGACTTTTTGGGCCCACACCGAACTGACCGACAAGGTGGATGGATCGGATCACCCCATTGTGGGCCTTAAGCTATGGTACCAATGGTTTGGTAGAAAAGGAATTCAACACATTGAAAACCATGATCCATACAACATGACAACCACGACCCATATAACATGGCAACTACGACCAAATGGGCCAAAGTTGTATGGATCGTAGTTGTCATGTTATATGGGTCTTAGTTATCTTATTATATGGGTCTTAGTTGTATAGATCACAGTCGTCTTTTTATATGGGTCGTAGTTATCCTGTTATATGAGTTGCGGTCGTAGTTGTCCTGTTATTTGGGTCTTAGTTGTCCTGTTATATGGGTCGTAGTTATCCTATTATATGGGTCACGGTCACAGTTGTCATATTATATGGGTCTTATTTGTCCTGTTATATGGGTCTCAGTTGTATGGATCGCAGTTGTCCTGTTATATAGGTCGTAGTTATCCTATTATATGGGTTGCGGTCACAGTTGTCCTATTATTTCAGTCTTAGTTGTCTTGTTATATGGGTCTCAGTTGTATGTGTAAGTGCTATTATTGTCAAATTTTGTAGTGCCAAAACCTCTTGGAATCTGTGTCTTGTGTAACTCATCTACAAGTTCAAGACATTGCATCTCATGTACAAGATCAAAAAGTCTTTACCTCAAGAACTTCAAATGCAAGATCAAGAGATATACAAGTTCAAGTTCATAGTTAACTCCTTCAAACTTCAAAGTTCAAGGTTTTAAAGCTTTATCTAAAGCAAGACAATAGTCTTCACTTTGGTACTCAAAACGCAAGTTGGAATACAAGACAAGTCTTCAATTTCAAGCTTCAAAAGGTCTCAAGATCAAGCTTCATTGTATGTCAAGATCTCAAGCTTCATGAACTTCAAAGAATGACTATCAACTGAAGCAAAAGAAGATTCAATGTTCATACATTTCTTACAAGGTATGAATGACCCTAGATTGATCATATGATAGGTCATTTCGAATACATAATTTAATTGGGTCATTTTATAAGTGCATATTCTCTTTTTCGATAAGTCTTAGACTAAGTTCGACTAGTCCTAACACTGGATCGACCAGTCCAAGAAATCCTCGACCAGTCTTAAGGTTGTTACTTATTTTCAGGATTTTTTGTTAAAGCCTCGACCAGTCCTGAAGACTGCTCAACCGGTCGTGTGAACAGTGCTCGACCGGTCCTATAGGCTCGACTCAAAGTCCAGCAACTAATTTGAGTTCCACACGACCAGTCGTGAACAGGACTTGACCGGTCGTGAAGGCTACTTGACCGGTCGAGCAGGTCCTTCGATTAGTCGTGGAATGGTCTGATCTGATCGCGCCCAAATTTTCAAAAGTTTGTTGGTCTTTTGACCAGTCAAACCGACCTCAGGACCAGTCGAATATGTGATCTCTACACTTATAAATATAGCACGAAATTCGGAGTTTGATATCCAATTCAAGCAAAATCAATATGTCGCTCTGAGAGATAAGTTAGTGATATTATTAAGCTATTTAGTTCTTATTTCATATTCTCTTTAATTAGCTTTCTTTGTATTTGATTTTGAGTTTCTACATTCTAATCTTATTTAAAAGAGGGATTGAAGTTTTCCCATTTCTTAGAATCAAAATCAAATCAAGCTAACCCAAGGTGATTTAATATAAAATCAATTTAGAACTTAGAACCATTTCATAAGTGAGTGTGAATATTGAACTTCTACGTTGAACTTCTACTCTTAATTGGTTCTTCTGGGCTACATCAAAAGGAGAATATCCAGATAAATATTTTACTGTTTTGTAAATTCATTCTTTTAGTTTCATTGAGATTATGCTAGAAAAATCTCTTTATTTTGGTTTGTCTGAGGTGATCCAGAAAACTCAGAGTGTGGGGTTTTTGAATTGTGTAAGCCCACTTGAAAGACACAATTGTGAGGGTTTTAGGTGAACCTTGAAATACCTATTTCATAATGAACGCTAATATTCATTGTGTGAGGATATTAAGAGTGGAGTAGTTATGTAGCTATTTTTCTAAATAGTTAGTGTATACAGAAGCAAACTACTATAATTTTTGGTCTTGTGGTGATTGATTAAATATTTCATTTTGTGGATGTTGTAATTTCCCTTTATGCATTTGTAGATAATGTTGTAATTTCTTTTATGCAAGTGTGAGAATGTTATAATAGCTTAGTTATTTCCTTTACTATTTATTTCTTTATTCTTCTGTATCAGTTTGAGTTTTTGATACACAGACCGTTCTAGGTATCAGGTTATCCTACCATAAACCTTTGGTTTTTTGTGTAAGGTTGTCCTTAAAACAACATCTGTATCAACCTCTCAATACTTGTACACTTGAGGTTGTTTTATATTTCTGCATTGTAGATTGTTTAATTGCTATATTTATTTATATTTGTTTAAATACCACAATTTATTTTTAATTTGGCAGAGTCCTATCCCCCCCCCCCCAAGACTCTTAGCTTGACCTTTTCAGTATGGATCACAGTTATCCTGTTATATGGGTCGCAGTTATCTTGTTATATGGGTCGCGGTCGTAGTTGTCTTGTTATTTGGGTCGCAGTTATAATGTTATATGGGTCGTGGTTGTCATAGGTCGTGGTTATCATGTTATATATGGCCCACAATGGGGTGATCTGATCCATCCACCTTGTTGGCCAGCTTGTTGTGGGCCCAAAAAGTCCTGACTTGGGCCCACATTAATGTTTGTTAGAAGTGGACAATGCCTAAGTCACCATTATTGATGTTTCAATAGTTACCATTGTTTTCAAAAAGTCTTGACTTGGGCCTACATTTGATCCATTGATGTTTTAACAGTTACCATTATTTTCTATTATGTGGGCCACATGAGCACTAGATCAAGCTGATATTTAACCCATAGCCCTAAAATGACATGGTAAGAAGGATGGGCGCGCGCGGCATGGATTATACCCATACATCAATGTGGGGCCAAGTCAGGACTTTTTGGGCCCACGGCAAGCTGGCCGACAATGTGGATGGATCAGATCACCCCATTGTGGGCCATATATAACATGATAACCACAACCAATGACAACCACGACCCATATAACAGGACAACTGCGACCGCGACCCATATAACAGGATAACTGCGACCCATAGAATAGGACAACTGCGATCCATACAACTGAGACCCATATAACATGACAACTGCGACCCAAATAACAGGACAACTGCGATCGTGACCCATATAATAGGATAACTGCGACCCATATAATAGGACAGTTGCGATCTATACAACTAAGTCCCATATAACAGGACAATTAAGACTCAAATAACAGGACAACTGCGACTACGACCTATATAACCCTATAATTGCGACCCATATAACAGGACAACTGCAATCCATACAACTGAGACCCATATAATAGGACAACTAAGACCCATATAACATGACAACTGCGACTGTAACCCATATAACAGGATAACTGTGACCCATATAACAAGACAATTGAGACCCATATAGCAGGACAACTGTGACCGCGACCCATATAACAGGATAATTGCGACCCATATAACAGGACAACTGCGATCCATACAACTGAGACCCATATAACAGGACAATTAAGACCCCTATAACAAAATAGTTGCGACCGCGTCCCATATAACAAGATAACTACGACCCACATAAAAGGACAACTGTGATCCATATGATTGAGACCCATATAACAGGACAACTAAGACCTATATAATATGACAACTACGATCCATACAATTACGGCCCATTTTGGTCGTGGTTTGCATTGGTTGTAGTTGCCATGTTATATGGGTCGTGGTTGTTATGTTGTATGGATCATAGTTTTTAACGTGTTCAATTCATTTTCTACCAAACCATTGGTACCATAGCTTAAAGTCCATAATGGGGTGATCCAATCCATCCACCTTGTCGGGCAGCTCGGCGTGGGTCCAAAAAGTCCTAACTTGGGCAATGTCTACTTCTAACAAATTTCCCAGTGAGCCTGGAAACTTTCAATAATTACCATTATTTTCTATTTTACGGGCCATAAAAGCACTGAATCGGGCTGATATTTGGGCCCTAGCCTAAAATAACATGACAAAAAGGATGGGTGGAATGGATTATACACATACATCAGTGTGAGCCCATTTGGGTTGTGGTTTGCATAGGTTGTAGTTGCTATGTTATATAGGTTGTGGTTGTCATGTTGTATGGATCATGGTTTTAAACGTGTTCACGTCCTTTTCTATCAAACCATTGGTATCATAGCTTATGACTTACAATGGGGTGATCCATTTCGTCCACCTTGTCGGCCTGCTCCACATGGACCTAAAAAAGTCCCGAGTTGGGTAGTGTCCACTTCTAACAAACATTACAGTGAGCCTGAAAAGTTTCAACAACGAGTTCCATTGTCCCCATTGTTTTCTATTATGTGGCCCACACGAGCTCTGGATAAGGCTGATATTTGAGTCCGAGTCGTTAAAATGACACGGCAAAAATGATGGGTGACATGAATTATACATATACATCAGTGTGGGCCCCACGAACTTGGTCCTTGCTCATGCGCAGAAAAAAGGACTATGTATGTATCACCTTTTTGGCATTAAATAGGATGTAACTTCTTCTTCCTTGGGAAACGTATAACTACTGAAACAAAGGCAAGGGTATTTTAGTCCAAGTAATTTTTAAAAGCATGTCAAAGACCCTTTTTATAATATATGGTTCTTATAATACATGGAATGACCAAGCTTTCCTGGGTAATTTGCCCAAACTTGAGGCGCGTGCGGTCAATTCCCCGATGCAAAATGCTTCGTTTTTGACATCGTCGCCACTCTGGATGTGAGCGAATTCGTTTTTGACTTCGTCGCCACTCTGGATGTGAGCGAATTCGTTACGTGAGCTTGTGTTGCTGCTGTGTGGCCCATGTGCAGCGATGGTTGAATAATCAGAACCATCCATTCAGTGGAAGACAGAACGGAGATGATGCAATAATCACGCAGAAAGGATGGTTATGGCCATTGATTTGTGAAATTCAATGTGAGGCATTGGAACTTTTCCTTTTTAACGATCCAGATTTTTCTGTCCATATTATTCTTCACACGTTTATAATAAATTTACTAATGTTTCTGGTTTCCGTTTGCTTTGCCTCTGTCGCGACACAGACAACAGCGTGTATCGCTGCCTACTAAACAGCCCACATGCTTAGTGTTTCTATGATCCGAACCGTCAATGCTGTGGAATCTATTCTATAAAGGCTATATTTAGAAAATTAACCTGAACATCGATAAATATATAATGAAAATTTTTTTCTAACGGCTCCGCATTCAATTCTAAAAATCAAAGGTAAAGATTATAGTCATTATGAGATAATAGATTATCTACAGTAGTAAAGACAATATGGACGGTCCAAATCATCGCAACATCCTATCATGTGGGCTCCAGTGGGTGTCGATAACGCTGGATCATGCGTCGCGACAGAGGAAAAGCGAACTCCCCCACTCTTCGTCTTCCTCCAATGTACACTGCAACTCTCCTTCCTTCCCTCTCTCTCTCTCTCTCTCTCTCTCTCTCTCTCAGCCTCAGGGTGCGCATTTCGCACCCCCTCCATCTTCCTCCACCGACTCGTTGCGCATTGCGCGCCGCCCCATCCCTATAAATAGCCATCCTCATGGCATCGCCACCATCTCTCAAAACCATACTAACAGAGAAAAAATACCCATTCATCTTCGCTCTCTTCGTCCTCCTCCTCTGCGTCAGCTTCTTTCTCCTCACCAGCAGCCGTTTCTCCTTCCTCTCTCCCTCCGATCTCGAAGATTCCCAGAAATTCTCCCAAATCCTAGAATCCTCACCATTATCATCTCCCATTGCAACCCCTAGCAGCACCACCAATCAAGATCAGGAACCTCCGATCTCGGCCGTCACCGTCAGTGGTGTTGGAGATGTCGATTCCAAGGTCCCTGATCAGACGGAACTGCTTGACTGGAAGATCTGTAACTTCACGGCGGCCATTGATTACATACCTTGCCTGGACAATTGGAGGGCGATCAAGGAGCTACAGTCGCGGCGTCACATGGAGCACCGTGAACGGCATTGCCCGACCCCGACCCGGAGGTGCCTGGTTCCGCTCCCGAAGGGGTATAAGTTTCCAGTTGCGTGGCCGAGGAGCAGGGACATGGTGAGATTGATACTTTGGTAAGCGTCTATAGTGTCGGTTTTTCGCTCATTTTCGTTTCTTCTTCTGGTTGCTGAATCGTTGAGACATGAGTTCTCCTGTTCTTGTTTCGATAAATGACTGAATTCGGAAATTTTGTGGTTGTTGAAATTCGAGAAGTTGGAGCCATCTCATGTTTTCGTAGCCATTTGATTGAATTCGGAATTTTTGGTGTTTTTGTTTTCAATTCTGATAAGTGGGGCCTATGCTTCGGGAATCCAGAACATTGGTATGTTGCTTTCCACTGTTGATGGACCATACCCAAAAGATCTCCTCAATTGGCACGATCATAACCTTTTGATCTGTGGCCTTCAAATAGATGGTTCAGATGAAAAGCAACAGCCCTCATTCAATTGGAGAAAGTTCAAAGATTGGTATTTAGGATGTTCGGATGATCCATCCATGGAGGGAAAGCAACTAAACAACTGTCTAGATTACTGAAGCATGGTCCTACATTCAGAATAAAAAACTTGCATATACCATGGAAAGCTTCGGTTGGGTATCCTATCACCATGCCTGTTTTAGCAGTTTTTTAATTTTTTAATAATTATCTTACAGTATCTGTTAACACATTACCTGAAAGCCTTTTATTTTCATTAACCATGCCATATGTTGTTTTGTTTACCTACATGCTACGAATGTTCATGTTGTTAGTTTTTAACGCTGCTAACAGGTGTGAATAAATATCTAGAAATATAATCTAAGGCCCTGCTTGGTAGACACCTAAAAATGAGTTCGTCTCATTTTAGTTAACGGTGTTTGGGTATTGGAGATCTTAATTTCTAATACATAATGAGTTCATCTCGTTTTACTTTACAGATTTTTAGTACATAATCACTGTTAATTAAAACGAGTTGAACTCGTTTTGAGGAGTCTACCAAAGAGGGCCTAACTATTTTGAGATATATGCTTCTCTAGAGCTAAATTATTTGAACCCTGCTAACAGAATTAATCGATTGCAGTTTGCAAAAGATTCATCTCCGCAGAAGTTAAAAGTCTGCAGTTATTCCTTTTCTTAGTCCTTTAGCACATGAAGCAAATATGGATGACACAGTGTCAACTTCTGTTTTCCAGATTTGGTTTGACAATGTCCCTCACTCTAAGCTTGTTGAATACAAGAAGGATCAAAACTGGGTGCGGAGTTCTGGTGACTTTCTTGTTTTTCCTGGAGGTGGAACTCAATTTAAGCAAGGAGTAACAAGCTACATCCAGTTTATAGAGAAGGTACCATAACATTATCTACTTGAGGACCTGTTGTGATTCCTCAGCTAGAAGAATCATTTTATATGTACAATTGGATCCTTAAACATGTATTGATTTGGCTATTTTCTGTGTATCATGCCAATTGTAAAAACGCTTCAAGAAGAGGTTTGAATTCCATTATGCTTTTATATGTGAATGAGCTTAAAAAATTGAAAAGGAAGAGACAATTGGGGGAATACAAGTCTCTTTGTGATCTATGAACATGAGGAGTACCCAGCCAAAAATGCTGCATATGAATGTGAGATCACTGAAGATATATGAAGAAGAGAAAGTGTCTCTAGCTATTTGGGGAATATTAATCCATCTCATTGAAGATATACGAAGAAGAGAGAGAGCCTAGCTACATAGGGTTGGCTTTGCGAATCGTGTCTCGCCAATGATTCCTTTCTATGGCCCCATCCTAAGTTAGCCTTCCTCAACACTTTGATCTAAGCAAGGTATTCAATAATGGTAACAGTGGCCGCCACTGCCATTACTGTTACAATATGGGCTGTAATGGCCATTACAGCCTCCTTTTTTTTTTTTTTTTTGTGTAAAAAAACAAAGCCTTGTTTGAGTGTTTCAGCCATGTAGTGGACTTACAGAATATTTTTTCTGTAATGACCGTTATGCCCCTTAACGCTCAACGGTCCCCACCGTTATTGTTACATTACGGCTGTCATGTACCTAGTTTTGAATGCCTTGGATCCTAGTCATTTTACTTCTTCCTTTAGTCCTCTTTTAATGTCAATCCTAATTATTGTTTCCCTCCTAATTGCATCCTTCTCTGGTCTTTGTTGCTGATGACCAAACCATCTCAATTGCTCTCATATTTCATCTGTCATTGTGAGTCTGTGACTACTCATAGGCTGCTTTAGATTACCTGATTCATGAAATAACATCATCATCATCATCGTCATAGCCTTTATCCCATCAATTTGGCATAGGCTTCTATATGGTAATTAGCAGAAATTTTATGATCGGCTGCCCCACTACACATCAACCTCCCACATTTTACCCATGGCTTTGGAGCTGGTCGTGGTAGATGACACATTCATTAGATAGCAACAATGGGAAAAAAGTGCACCCTCCTTACTAAGAGGGTTTAAAAGGATCAAACGAGAAACCAAAAGCTAGTAGTAGGTCCCTTTAACAAGTACATGATAATGTGCTACATCTCTCCTATATGTAATATGAGCAGTAGGGGCAATTTTTTATTTTTTTATTACCACAATTACTTTTTTGGCTTGCCTATCTTGATTTTATTGAAGGTCATGGGTTGGGTTTGTATGAAGAACATGTTATTTCAGTCATTTCTGATGAGTCCGATCATGTGCTTCAATAGCTTATTGTTGAAATTTTGCGTGCTCCTTAAGAAATGAGATATGATCTAGATTTTGCCCACATGCCTTAAAAAACCAAAGTAGAATACTCTATTACATAACAAGGGTTTGTAGATAGTGGGTACAACATTTAGATTTTGTGGGGTGTGCCACAAGGTGTCCCGTATTGATATCGGTTGGCGTAACGGTGCCCTCCGAAACCGATACGGATACGGGGGCGTAACGGCGATACCGGGGCGTAACGGCCCGTAACGGTGCAAATTTTTTTTTTGCCAAAAAAATATGAAAAAATATGGATTAAATCCGGAATATTCTAAGCATTCCAAATATGCATTCATTTATAAATTGGAACATGTTTATGGTGGTGTAACGGTCCACTCTTTGGTGAGAAGTTGTATCAGACTGTTTGATGAATTTATGAACCAGATAACCTGAATTTACTACAAAATTCATATATTTAATTTCTAAATATCTAATTTATATACTTAACAATTTGATATCATTTCTCCCAATAGTTCTTTTAAAAAATGAAATTAAATTCAGGTAGATCGTGTTGCCAATTTGGGGCTGACTTGGAGGACCAATCCATGCCCCAAATTAGCCTCAAATTCATGCAATTTATTGGCATTATCCCACTTGTGAATTGGTGGACATTTATTGGATAGTGAATCATGAAAAAAAAAACCAAAAGGCCCTATTTTAAAAAATAAGCGTCCACAAATTAACAATTAAAACTATTCAAACAATTTGATTTTGGCATTTTGAGTTAGCAATTACAGTCCATAATTTAATTAGTAAATTTTAAGTTAATACATGTCTCGTGTACAATTTTTTAAGGGCCCGAATTAGGGAGGACTCAGATTGTGAAGTGTAGCACACGAGTGTCAAAGTTTTTTGGACCCCACTCGTGATGAATGTGTTATATCCACATCGTCCATCCATTTTGCCAAACAATTTTAGGGCATGAGCCCAAAAATGAGGCAGATCCAAAGCTCAGGTGGACCGCACCATAAGAAACAATAATAATTAAACGACTATCATTAAAAATTTATCGGGGCTACAAAAGTTTTAGATCAAGCTGACATGTGTGTTTTCCCTTCATCCACGTTAGTGTGACCCTATTAACAGGTTAGGTGGAAAATAAACATTACAGTGGACCCTACGAAAATTTTAATGGTGAGCATTCTATAACCACTATTTCCTATGCTGTGGTCCACCTGAGATTTGGATCTTACTAATTTTTTGAATCATAATCTAAAATGATGTGGCAAAATGGATGGACAGCATGGATAAAATACGTATAGCATGGTGGGGCCCATGTGGCACGTATACAATTTTATTAAATTGTGCAACGTGCTGCGTAACGTGTACCAGTCCATTCATTTGATGCAAGTCCCGTGGGTTTGATCATGAGGTATATGTTATATCTAAACCGTCCATTCATTTGACGAGCTCGTCTTAAGGTTTGACACGAAAAATAATACATATCTAATTATCAAGTGGACCACACTGCAAAAAGCAGTGGGGCATTGAACATCTACCATTGAAACCCTTTTTGGGATCACAGAACTTTTGGATCAATATGAAATTTGTTTTTCCTCTTCATTCAGGTCCTTTTGACCTTTTGAACAGATTGGATGGAAAATAAACGTTACGGTGGGCCTACGAATTTTTCAATGGTGAAAATCATCATCTCGCTGCTATTTTTGGTGTGGTCCAGACGATCTTTGGATACGATTCATTTTTTGGCTAATGCTCTAAAATGATATTTAAAAGTAGATGAACGGTGTAGATATAATAAATACATCGTTGTGGAGCCCATGTAACTTTGATCTCCTTTGAACCGTTCGTACTACTCGGAGCTCGAGGACTGTCAGTGCTCGTCTTAGCGTGACACGTACCTATTACAGCAGCTAAGCTATGTGGTACACCTGTGAAAAAAGAAAAGAGGAGAGGGAAATCGAAAAGAAAAAAGAGGGAACGAAGAGAGAAGAAAAAGAGGGAAAGAAGAGAGAAGAAAAAAGAGGGAAAGAGGGAAAGAATAGAGAGAGAGAGAGAGAGAGAGAGAGAGAGAGAGAAGAAGAAGAAGAAGAAGAAGAAGAAGAAGAAGAAGAAGGAAAAGAGCCGTAGCTGTCCGAGAAGAGGAAGAAGAAGAAGAAGACAAAAAAGAAGAAGAAAGAGAAGAAGAAGAAGAAAAGAAACAAAAAAGGTTAGTTTTTTTCTTCTTCTTTTTTTTTTTCAAGGCCCGTAATAGCCGTTACGGGTCCGTAACGGCTGTTATGGCCCGTAATGGCCGTTACGGTCACGGAATTCTGTAATGGATACGGGACACCTTAGTGTGCCATGTTGTGAGCTTGACATCTACTCCATCCATTAGATGCAGCCCCCCTAATTTTCACTATATACCCAGACCTCAGGCTGATGGGAAAGATCCACCCTAACGTAGGCACCTCCAAACTAAGCACACGAAGCATAAAAAAGTAGAAACAATATTTAGAATTTTAATTCATTTTCAAATTGCCTTGATACTACTCATGCTGGTCCTTAAATAAGCTTTCAGGAAGGTTCTTAATGTCATTGACAACCAATGACTTGTTGTAAAATGGATAAGTAACTAAATAAAATGCTTAATGAATAAAAGATATTTAATGAGATTTTATTGCATGGCTAGCTGCTTGGTTTTGCATAGCTAGTTGCTTAATTAGGAGGCTTGGGGGCCTCCTTATTGACATGCCAATTGTGGGGCTTGGGCCTGATGGACCTGGGCCTAACCCATGGATGTTGGGCCCGGTTTAGCTTGCATTAGTCCTCCTCGGCTTGAAAGAGCTCGATTTCGGTGAGTTAATGGCTTGATATTGCTTATAGGGGTCAGGATTTAGGTGTTGGAAGTAGAGGTGGGCATCGAGTCGAGTCGGACTGGATTGGGTCCAACTCGACTCGATCTGATTTTTCCAAGAACTTGACCCAAACTCGATCTGATCCGGGATCGAGTCTAGCAGGGCTGACTCGATCCGATCTGATCCGAATCCTTGCTGGCCTGATCCGAACCAAGTCCGACTCGGTTAGGGAAACCAAGTCGGATTGAGTCGAGTTTGTCTGGTCGATTTAGACTGGGCTGAGTTAAGCCGAGCCGGAGACTCGTTCTAGGAAGGAAACAGGGGGGAAATTGGGAGAGAGAGGGAGAGAAAGGAGGAGAGAAAGAAGGAGAGGAGGGAAATCGGGAGAGAAAGAAGGAGAGAAAGGAGGAGAGAAAGAAGGACCTCGTGCGGCGCCGCTCGGGTAGGGATGGGTTAGGGTTCGCCGTTTGGGTAAAAGAGGGGTAAAAGTAAAAGTTAATTTTTATTTATTTATTTATTTATACTAGCCAACCGGATTGGATCGGATTCTGGATCGGATCGGCTACTGACCCGAACTCGACTCGATGTGCGGTCAGATTTGAGTGGGTCTACTCGATTCGACCCGTTCTTGACTTTCGGTTCAGGTCGGATCGGATCCGACCGGTTTGAATGAGTCAGATCTGTCGGTTCAGGTTGGATCTTGCCCAACTCTAGTTAGAAGTTAGTATTTGTGATCCACGTGGCGTTGGAGAGAGGTCGTCCTTGCCAACGGACGAGAAACTTCTAATAACTACCTTGGCATGTGGATACGATTTGGTCATCGAGAACATTAATAATTGTGTTCGTAGGTGGCAAAATGGTCAGAAGTGTAATAGCTTGTTCCTCGATACCATTATCAGTGTGGTGCCTATAATAGATGAAAAGATCTTTCACATTGAAAGTAGGATTGATAGGTAAATCTGGTGAGAGATCTAAAACATAAGCATTGGCATCAATCTTCTTTATGCTTTTGAACGGTCTCGCATTGTGAGGATGAAACTTCTTTGAGAATTCAAGGGTTAACCGTTTAGGATGAATACATGCCATAACCATGTCACCTTGCTCAATTTTGACAAAATGATGTCTTGCATCTACATGTTGCTTTAATTTTCATTACTTGTGGTCTTACTTCGTCATGCACCTATTGCATATGTTGGATGAAGTCATCAACTTATGCGCTTGGTCTTGACTATGTGGGCAGAGAAACCAAATCAATTGGAAGATGTGAACGTATATAAGTTAATTGCTTCGAAAGGTGACGTTCCTGTGGACCTGTTGACCGAGTTAATATAGACATTTTGCCATAGGTAAGGTATTACTAGGTCTGACGTAGCTATATGATCGTGGAAAAAAACCATAATAACTTGCCCAAATTACGGTTGACGACTTACATTTGACCATCATTCTAAAGGTGGTGGGTGCTGGAGAATTGAAGCTTGGTCTTTGTTGCTGCCCAAAGATTTTTTTTTCAAAAGTTGCTCATGAACTTGGTCTTATCATCTGACACAACTGTATTTAGAAGCCCATGAAGATGAACAACCTCTCGAAAAAATAATTGAAATCTTTAGAGCGTCTACTGTTTTCAAACATGGTATGAAATAAGTCATCTTTGGACATCGGTCAACCATCAACTACTGAATAACTTTCCGGATGGTCTTTGGCAAACGAATAACGAAGTCCATGCCGAGATCTTCTCGTGGAGCATGAGGGATCGGTAGTGGTTGATACAATTTATTGTTTTTCTTTTGACCCTTAGTGAGTTGGCAAACCTTGCATAATTGGGCAGATCCTCGCGACGTCCAATTTAAAATGAGGCCAAAAGTATCCATCTCCAACGAGGACTAGGGTCTTATCACGGCCTAAGTCACCACTCCATCCACTGGCATGTAATTCACTAGCAATATACTCACAGATGGGCGTGGCGGGTAAGCAAAGTTGCGTCCCCTGGAATAAGTAGCCATCATGAATGCTGAAGTTGTCTCGCATGCTTTGCACTTTATCTTTGTAAATACGTCCAAAATCCTTATCTTTCGAATACTCATGCTGTATCTCTTCAAATTCTGCAATAGTGACAGATCGGCCATGGCCCAAATGAAAATATGGAAGAAGAATACTACAATGACTTGGATCGAGTCATGGTACACCATGCACCATCATGCACGCGCCTTGCCTAGAAATAGGCCGTTATGGGAGAATGCACTAATTGTTGGGAGAATGCACTAATTGTCCACCTTCACTAGAAGATAGTCCAAATATTGAACGGTTGGGATCTTCCAATGTGGGAGATTTTTGTAGTACCGCTCATCCTTAGTGGGACTCATCAGGTAAATGGTCTGGATCATTGAACGACATTTTCCACACGTATTAACAACAACAAAATGAATTACGAGTTTGTGCATGTACCCTAGCCAAACACAAGTGCCTTACATAGCCATGTTGCAAATGTGTGCAAGATTCGCGCCCTTTATTTGGAAACCACAAACTGAATGCTTTTTAGCCAAACAAAATCTAGCTAAGGTGAACCACTTACATACAAGAGAAGGATAGCCAATGATTTAGATCAACGAACATGTGCTGCACATTAGAGCTGCTAATAGGCCTTACTCAGCTAGGCTGTAGCATGCGGGTTCAGCCCATGAGCTACGCGTCTTATTCGTAGCCCAGCTCAAAAATATGAATTCGAAAAAGCCAAGTATCCATTAACTGTTACTCTATCTCGTTTGGAAACATTGTGTGGGACATCAGGACCTACCGAAATCTAACGGATAGCGAGGCTTCGGAGTTTGCAGCTCTCATGGACTGCCTAATTCGTTTGGTTCCCCTCAGTAATCAGAACGATAGCCTTCTCTGGCAGCTGGACAAGTCGGGTCAATTTTCAGTCAAATCGTTGTACGCTGCCTCCAGCCCGATGAACCATCACATTCAAGAATCGTCCCCTTTCATCTGGAAGTATCCGGCCCCTTCCAAGTTTATCCGTTTTGCTTGGCTAGCTGGTCGTAACAGAATTCTCACTGTTGATGATCTCCTCAAGAGAGGAATGCAGATAGTTAACATCTGCCTCTGCTGTATGCGTCACGCAGAATCGGTCGATCACCTGCTTCTCCATTGCCCCTTCATCTCTACTATTCTGACCGATTTCTGTCAGCATTTTTCTGTTTCCTGGTGTATTCCTGATTCGGTGGGAGGCTTGCTTTCAGCTTGGAATGGTCAGAAGTTGGGAAGGTTAAATCCATCATTTGGCATTTGTCAATTATCGCTATTTGGTGGGCTGTTTGGGAGGAAAGAAATAATCGCTGTTTCAACGATGTCTCTTCCTCCGTTTCGGTGGTTGGAACGAGGGCGAAAAAGTTGGTGATCGAATGGGCTTGTAATGTTAAAGACTTAAGGGATTTCGATCTGTCGTTCTTAGGCTGTTAGGGGCGGTCTGCTACCTCGGCAGTGGTTCCCCTCTCTCTGTTTGTTCTTTTTCTCTTTTCCCCTTGTTTTCCCTTCCCTCTTTTAATGAAAGTTGCCGTTGCTTTTTTTTTTTAAAAGCCAAGTATCCACCCATTGGGTACGCACCATACTCAAGTTTCTATTTGTACAAGTTGTGCCATGGTCCATAGCCCTAGATTATTACTCCAGTGGGCCCAAGCTGGGTGGACCATGCCTTAAGAATTTCAATAGTGGAAGGTTCTAGCCAGCAACTTTGGCCTTTCCTGTTTTCAATTGAATGTGGACCATTGTTTCATCTCTTTAACTGTCAGTTTGTAGGTGATGAACAAATAATTTAGGATTGCCGTTTGAGGATATCTTTTGGGCATGCTCAATCCACGACAAAGGCTAACTAACCAATTGTCCACCATCATGTGTATGTGAAATCCACCCCGACCACCACATGTGTCATCCCATATTAGGCCTAGGGCACAAATTTCTGTCCCATCCGTGATTCAAGTGGATTACATGATTTAAAATAGTGTACATGGCCATGCTCACCCTTGAAATTGATTCCATTCGTGTGGCCCACTTGAAGCATGGTTGGGCTTGATTTTTAGTTTCCAAGCATAATTTTTAGTGGGCCATGTAATGGTTGGATTGGATTTTGTATAATCATCACGGTGGGTTTTGAAATCTAGTTCATTCAGTACGTGGGCAAAAGTGTTGCTTGACGACAGAGGTCATTAGCGTATGGGTCATGCCCTAAAATTAGGTAGCTCATCGTCATGTGTATGTGAAATCCACCTCAGCCACCATGTGTGTCACCGCATGTTAGGCCGAGGGCTCAAATTTTTATCCCATCCGTGATTCAAGTGGACCACACGATTGAAAATAGTGTAGAGGTCAATGCTCACCCTCAAAACTGTTTCCATTCGCGTGACCCACCTGAATCACAGTTGGGCCTAATTTTGTCACTTGGAATAAATTTTAGTGGGCAATGTAATGGTTGGATTAGATTTCCTATAATCATCACAATGGGCAATGTAAGAATAAAGGGTGGATGTCACTCTCCCAACTATTTCATTTGGGGTGTCACCTAGTCAAGCCTGAATTTTTGGTCCTAGACGTAACTTGGGATGACCCATCTTATGGTTGGAGTGGATTTCACTTAAATATAACAGTGGGCAGTGTAAAAATCAAGGGTGGGCGTCTCTCTCCCAATTATTTCCCTTTGTATGGTCCACCTTAATAAAGGATGAGGTTATTTTTGTGCCATGGGCTTAATTAGGGATGACGTGCCTGGTGGTCGGGGTGGATTTCACATACGCATTAAGGTGTGACTCACTCGAGCCTGACCCACTTTTGTTCGCACTTGGTTTAAAAAAACTTTTAAAAAATGGAGCGACCAACACTGTTGGTTCACCACCACTTTGAGGAGCCTACCTCCAATAGTAGAGATAGATAAAGGTGGGACGATAGTGGCAGAGAGAGGTGCGAGGCAGCAGTTTCAAAACCTCGACTGCGTGATGGTTGTGAGAAAGAAGGGGGAAGGAGCTTAGAGAGAGAGAGAGAGAGAGAGAGAGAGAGAGAGAGAGAGAGGAGCCGTGTTGAAGCTGATTTAAAGAAAAACCTCCAACGGTCAGATTTTCGATCGTTGGTGGAATCCATGGTAATCGGTATTGAATTTATGCCTCAGCGCATTTATTTCAAAACAGCTGTATTGGTGGTAAATGGAATTCATTTACCACCATTGTACAGGTTGCCAAATGCAAAATCATTTTGTGATTCACACTGATTACCATTGATTACCACCAAATCCATGCTACCAAATGATCCCTTATAAAAGCTTGAGTACTGTATAGGATACACTACATGCGTTATACGCTACGTAGCTTGTGGTGTATTCTGTGGCTCTTGTAGCATATGCTACAAGGAAAAAGGCTACGTTATGCTATGTAGCATACATGCTATGTAATGATGCTATTTAAAACACTTAGTGAAACTTCAAGAGATGTTAAAAGACACATGCTAATACAGGTAGGAATCAAAATATTGCAAAAAACAATTATATATAAGAAGTTTCCATTTTATAGGGGCCTAACCATGTGTTGTAAAAAAAAAACCCACTATAAAATAAAAATATAAAGTTTGTAGCCAACAATAGATTGGCCAATGCTCGTTAACATATAAAATTTCCACATTAATTTAGAGTGAAGAATATTTCAATATAATAATGAAAAATTGAGATTTTTTCCAAAATTTCCCCTTTTCACTTGAATGTTAATTTTTTCACCAGAAAGCCATGTCAATGCGTGAGAATCATGCATAGACATGAATTTCCATCGCAATCCATGCTAACATTTGAAAAAAGAAAAAGAAGCTTCTATGAATTTTTTGTCACCTTTGAGTTATTGCCTGTCTTCATTTCAAGTTGAGATTTCTCTCCAAATCTGAACTTTGTTTCAATAAAAACCGAGAGTGATCCGAATCACCTAAGGAACAATTTCGAAAAAAATCTCCAAAAAAAGGGACTTTTTTTTTTTGGGTTTTGGAAAATTTCTCAATATTTTGTCAAATTTCTCCTATTTACCAATGTTTCCCTGGTATTGGGGATATTATCTTTGGTATCGGGGATATCATTGATGGTATCACTGATACTAGGAAACTTTCATAGGGGATTCTTCTCAAAGTGTCATTGATATCGATAATAATATTGCCGATTATCGCCAATGTTATCGAAAATATTGGCGATATTTGGAAATTTTTACATTTCCAGCAAATTTGGTATCGTTGACCGAGTGATACTGATCATATCGGTGATATTATCGTTCATATCGTTTGTATTTGGAACACTGCATACATGTACGACAAGTAGGCCCCATAGCTCGGGTGTTGTTCCCACTACGTATGGCATGGAGGATTTCCATGTTTTGATATCCGTCTTCTCCCTTTCCTCGTTGGCATGTTTCCGTACAGGAGATGATGCGGTGAAACTGGAAGAACTAGAATGTGCCGTAAAGGCCGCCGTTACGTAGAGGTAACGGCAGCAACGGTTACACGTTACCGGTTCGTAAAGGCCGTAACGGAAAAAAATGACTCGTAAAGGCCGTTTCAGCCTCCGCAACAGCCCGTTACGCCCCCTGTAAAGGCTGTATCGCCTCTTAATGGTCCATTATAGGTTTTTATGAATTTATTTTTTTTCAATAAAAAATGGGGACTGTAACGACCGTTACGCCCCGTATCATTAAGGTAACAGTGGTGGCCGTTACGGCCATCGTTACTTTTACGGAATACCCAAACTGGAATACAATAGAGTCATCTCATCTCACCATATGACAGGTGGTATGGTGATATATTGATTGGATTTGCCCACTGGAAACCTAATTGATGACTTGCATTTTAAAAATTCAACCCATCAGATGACTCTCTGCATTACTTTTTCTATGGTTTGTCCCACTGCATATTGGACCATTAAATTGTTTTCAATCTCCACCATCACTTTAATAGCCACAGATCAAATGCATAGGATTGTCTAATAGGTGTGATTTTTGTGACATGAACCATTCATGATAGGACCTTGCATAAGGTTGAGTTGATTTTCAAATCGCTCTACCATGTGTCCTAAGGGCCCATACACGTGCATTGCACATGCCATACTACTAAATCTATAACATCTTTATCTAAAACTAGATCTTTGGTTGGTTTGTGTAATGGCGTCCGACGCCTACAGGTGGAGAGTTCGAGGAGTTGGTTACATCAGTAAGGTTACATTATATTTGTCATTTGATTAAACACCTTTGTCATTTAGTTACACCAGTAAGGTGCATTACTCTCTCTCTCTCTCTCTCTCTCTCTCTCTCTCCCTCTCTCCCTCTCTCCTTAATCACATGATATCTTTTTTAATTGGTTGTCTACACTCAAACTCTTTGGCCTTGAAATGATATTTGTGAATATCAAGCACATGGATTTTGTCGTCAGGACATTGGGTTTTATGAAGCTTGTATGTTTGTTATGTTGATTGCAATGAGCTACACAGTAACGTTTGCTCTCACTTCTTTGATTCTCACCAGATTTTGCCGAGTATTCAATGGGGGAAGCGGACTAGAGTTATTCTTGATGTTGGTTGTGGTGTAGCTAGCTTTGGTGGCAACTTGCTGGATAAAGGCGTACTTACAATGTCACTTGCTCCAAAGGATGAACATGAAGCTCAGATACAGTTTGCTCTTGAGCGAGGGATTCCTGCTATTCTCTCCGTTATTGGAACACAGAGGCTCACTTTCCCTGATAATGTGTATGATGTAGTGCACTGTGCACGATGTCGGGTTCATTGGGATGCAGATGGTAGTTTCAACCTTTTGATCACGTGTATTTTGTGAATCCATTACTTTTAGGAACTAGGATATGAAATATCTCTTACTCTGTCATTTCATGCAATTTTGTTTATCTGTCTCATAATGTTCCAATCTCTGTGCATTTTCAAGGGTGCCAAATTCTTATGGTCAAACTGCAGGTGGAAAGCCATTGTTGGAGCTTAACAGGATTCTTAGGCCTGGAGGATTTTTCGTATGGTCTGCAACACCAGTTTATCGTGATGATGAGAGAGACCAGAGTGTTTGGAATGGTTTGTAAGATTGCTTGCTTATGTTATAAGAACAATCAATTTATACATATTTTCTGATCTCTTCTTGTTGATTTTATTACCAATCTGTACATATTCTCTGATCTCCTCTTCTTGATTTTTTTTTTTTTTTTCAGTACCATAGTTGCCTTTTGGGATTAGTGATAAGACCATTTGTCTGTTGAGTAGAGAAGCTGGAAGTTTCCCTTCGAATGCTTGAACCAAGGGAATCCCTTGTTTCTGAAATGAGAATGTGGGTACAAGAATGATAAAATTCTAAAGAAGGAAGTTGCACAGCACTGAGTAGGATGACACTCTTTTTTTTTTTTTTTTAAAGTCTGTGTGAATTTTCAAGTCGTAAAACTAGGAGTATGCAGCATGCCTCGTAAATGGTCTCCTGGATAATTGAGGCCTATGGATTCATTGTCTAGCAGCTCACAGTCGCATTATTACTGTACATTTCTCTGGTTGCATTCTACAATCTCCCAACTGAAGAAAGAGTTTCCATTTCCACAGCTTTCCATGAAAATTAATGTTCATGGAAATGTACGATTTCCCCATATTGGTGTCTACACTCCCCAACAGGCCCTAGAAAAATTGTTGCCCGTTTAGACTCCCATATTCCTTTCCTTCAAATTGTTCCATAGCATTCCTCTAATATGGTCATGATACAGGTCCTAATTAAACACAGAAGCCGAGGCTAAAAGCTCATTGGTCCACACACAAACCCTCATAAAATATCTTATCTGACCAAAGGAAATTTAAACAAAAATCCAAATGTTCCTTATACACCAACTGTATGGGCTTATGCAACCATATGGCATCACTTTGTTGTTTATGTGTCTCTGAGTTGTTATAACGTTATCAACGCAATTGACATAAAGGAAAACTAATCATTTGATAAAGAATAATTTCTTTCTAGTCATTACCGACTAAACTGGAAATCCAAACTTTGATGCCTTCTGCAGCTATGGTAGCCTTGACAGAATCTATTTGTTGGAAGATGGTGGTGAAGACTGTAGATTCAGTTGGAATTGGAATTGTAATGTATCAGAAGCCTGTCTCAAATGCTTGCTATGAAGGGCGAAAAGTAAATGCGCCTCCTTTATGTGATCAAAAGGATTCACGCAAAACGTCATGGTACTTTCTGTCATATCACTTGACATTACATTACCACTTGAATAATTGTTTAAATCAATTTCTTTTGTTTGGTTGCAAAATGCAGGTATGTACCCCTTGATGGATGTCTTCCCAAAATTCCAGTTGCTTATTCCGGAACTGGAAACAACTGGCCCAAGCCCTGGCCCAAAAGGCTTAGTAGTAAACCTTCAAGCCTATCAGCGGATCCAAGCAGTGAGCATGCTGAAGAAAACTTTTATGAAGACACGAAGAACTGGGCAACACTTGTATCGAACACTTACTTTCATGACCTTGCTATCAACTGGTCTAGCGTTCGGAATGTAATGGATATGAATGCTGTTTATGGAGGGTAAGGTACTTGAACTGAATGCAGTGGGCCCACATTGACTTTGTTTTCTTAGCTGATTAAATAAAAGGGAACGTTGCTATCTTGTGTTATTTGGTTTTGTGTATATCCTCTTTCTATTTGTAAATTCTGATGAACTTTTTCTGCTTTAGATCTGAAATTAACTTCAATTTAAGTCTAAGTTCTTCAAGCTCTTTCATGATGGATGATTTGTAAGTCATTATCATGGTGTGCCGTAATGGGGCTGTAAAGGCCATTACGTAAAGGTAACAGTACACGTTATGGGTTGGTAATGGCCATAATGGCCGTAACGGAAAAAATTACCCGTAACAGCCTTTACAGCCCCGGCAACATCCTGTTATGCTCCCCGTAATGGCCCCGTAACGGTCCATTATGGGGCTGATACATTTTTGGATTTTTTCTCAATAAAAAAAAGAGAGGCCTTATCGGCCATTATAGGCCATATTGTAAAGGTAGCGATGGTGGCCGTTGCAGCCACTGTTACTGTTACGGAATACCTTGGTCATTATGTATTTGCAAAAGCTACCATCTTTACGTGATACATGTAAGAAATCCTATTGATGCAGGACATGAAATTTTAAACATGATATGTGAGATTCCAGGCTTTACTCATATCAGTTCAGAACAATCACACAAAATTCCACATCCCACATAAAGTCAAGCACTCAATCAAGGGGAATCTATGCGGGTCCAGGCCTACATATGCTGGGGTTGGATCAATTAAAATTATAGACCAAACAATACTCAAAGGAGAGTAGATTCAACCATACATACACATGAATAATTTCCTCAATCCAAGGGATTCACAAGTTTCAATTTAGGAAACCCTAGGGTTGGAAAAAGGGCAAAGAAATTGGGAGTTTAAGACAATCTAGGGTTAGGGTTAGGGAAATCAGGTAAGAGAGGAGAGAGTGAACCTGAAGACCGCCCGTGTGTGTGGACAGCAGGCCACACCTGACGCACGTGCGCTAAAGGTAGTCCGCATGTGCATGGGGCCCACGAACCCAAAAACCCCCTCCTTAGGGCTGGTCAGCTAGGGTTGGATTACAAACCCCCCAAATTTCGGTCCGATTCGACGTACGGTTCGTGCGTGGTGCTCTACCAGAGTTTCAGCCCTCCTGCAAGGCTAGATTCCAGAAATATGTTGTAGAGAAGGAACGACTGCAAAATAACGATGGATTTGCAGGTGGAATGACTGTAGGAGAAGAAGAATATGGATGGTAGAAGGTGGGGGGGAATCGAGATATGTGTGGCTTCGCACCACGGTAGTTAGCCCTTCGAAGAAGAGAGGGTTTCACACCCAATTGGATTTTCACAACTCGGAGAGGAGCAAGAAAACGCAGAAATTTTATTCAATCATCAATGAGAAAAAAGACTACAAGGGGTGCCTATTTATAATAAAATCTTATACCCCAAAACTTGTGCCTATTACTCTGAGACGAAGTAATAAAAAATAACAACTAATCAAAGCAATCTAAACCGTCCATGATATTCCTAATAACAATAATAAACAAAACTTAAAAGTACTAGATCATCTCGAATAGTGGGCCATGATTATGAGATCTCATGTTGGGATTCACATGACGATCGGGTCCACTCCAAGGAACCAAAACACAGTCCTCTAGCTAGGGGGTCCCTCTTGGATATCGTCATCGATCCAGATTGATGGCGGGGCCCTCTTCCTTGCGCATGTGTGTAGGGGGCGTGCGTGTGATGTTCCCATCAACTCTTCCTGGCTGCAAAGATTTCGCCACTGGCGAAACAAAACTCCTGAATCGCTCCAAGATGTCAGGATCAAGTCTTTGAAGCTCCTCATTGAGCTACGTACGTTCTGAAGCTGAGCGTGACTTTCACTTAACCATGTACTTCTGAAACCTGCCGTCCGACGTTGATATTATCTGATGGTCCAGAATATCCTCTATCTCTTCTCTGGGTGTGGGAAGGGTAGGATGGGAGGTATAGGCTAGGAAGAAGGGTCGGTAAGAGGCCGTGGATCAAGGGACAGGTCTGGAAAATTAGGATGGTTGGGCAAAAGGCTGGACAATGTATCAGTGGTCCCCTGAAAAGCAAGTAGATCCTCCACATTGAATATGAAACTAATTCCCATGGAAGGTGGAAGATCTACCATATACGCATTGAGACCGTTTCGTTTTATAATTTTGAATGGTCCAGTGTTACACGTGTATAATTTACGAATGGCTCCTTGAGGCTACCCCTCGGGCCTAATGCGGACCATCACAGAGTCCTCTACATTGAATTCCTTGAAACGTTGATGCCGGTCTACAGAAAATTTGTAATGTTCATTACTAGTAGTGATCTTTCGCCTGATTTCTTGATGCAATGAATGAATGTGATGCGCAAATGACTCTGCAAACTCTAATGGCATATGGGACAGTGACATAGGGGCAAGGTCAATAGGCTTCCTAGGTTTATACGTCCCAAATTGAATAGGAAGAACATCACACCAAACGTGTCTTTATATGATCTAAATTGAATAGGAACAAGACAATGGTGCAAGATTAGAATGAAAGTTTCATCAACCCAAGACACTCTATAGGGTCGAGGATGGGCTTCAAGTTTCAAGCCCAGACGGCTCACAGTGCCAGTTGATGTCACGTTGGCACAACTGTCGCTATCCATGATTATCTCGCAGCTCTTATCACCATATTTTGTGTTAGTATAGGAGATCGTGTTGCAGCGCCAATCGTTGGTATTATTTGCTTGTGCAAAGGCGCGCAAAGGCGCAACGCATAATTGCAAGGGACACAGACTCTTGCGCTCCCTTAGGGCTTTTGCTGGCTCATATTCTTCCTCCTCACCGTTACTTTCTGGGGGCACTACTTCTACTTGCCCCTCAATAAGGAACACCTTCGTGCCCTCTTTCATGTCACACTGGTGGGCAAAGTGACCAAACTCTTGATACATAAAACACCTAGTCGCCTTGCTTCTGCGCGAGCCAGATCCGACTTCTCTACCCTTGTCATCGTTGGTCCTAGACTGAGAGCTACTGGAAGGCTTATACTGATATCCAGTGCCAGTTTTATCCCCAGAAGGGTTGCCTTAGCGCTAGAATCACGAGACTCCAACCGCCTTCTCACAAATGATTTGAGGTATTGCTCGACCTCCAACACTATTTGATACATCTATTCAAGAGTGTCCATGTCCTTGGCGAGCAATTCTCTCCTAATGTTAGAACGGAGACCCGTCTTAAATCGAGCAAGGGTGAGTACGAGGTCCTCATCAACTTCACAACGGGTCAAGTACTCTTCGAACTTCTCAATGTATTCAACAACACTCATGGAAACCTGTTGAATAGACTCCCATTCCTCAACCAACCTCAAGTGTTAAGAAAAAGGGAGGTATTTTTCCTTAAAAAGTTTTTTTTTTAATCTCCCTAATAGACTATTGGGAGCTCCCTCACCCTTTCTTTCTTTCGCTCTATAGTAGCCCAAAACCTCTTTGCTTGGCCCATAAGCTTTATCTTGGCGAACGGACTCGACGAGCATCCGACATGTCATACCACTTAAAATAGTAGTCCATATCCGCCAACCAATCTAGAAATGCTTTAGGGTCCAAGTGGCCATCAAACGTGGGGGCATCTATTCTAACTCCTTTGAGGAGTTGCGCATCGGGGTTATAGTGGTCTTGATGTCCCTCACGGGGTGGGTGCATGGGTGCGCGCACATAACCGATTCCTTGGCCACCTTCATTCCTTGGTCTATCCTCCTGACCATCTGCTTGAGATTGGGCATCTTCTCCAATGGTGGGGTTTGCCTGTGCGGAGGTCTCTAATTGGGTAACGCGCACATTAATTTGTTCAAGGCGATGGTCAATACTTTGTTCTAAGCGCTTACCCAAAAACTCAAACTGCCGAGTTAGGTTGTCCATTGATTCTTACAATTGCTCCATATTTAGCATAGGGTGCAAACGAAAACTGTGATCAGTATGTGTGGGCATACAACTACTCCTCAACTTGAAGACCCTCTAACACAACTATATACGTCTAAATGAGACTAAATGATCCTACAAGACTCTATGATAAGAGTTAATGCAAACTAAACATGAATAGACCAAACCCTAAATATGCAATGCATCCCCCTATAACAACCCTAAGCTCTGATACCAAATTTGATGCAGGACATGAAATTTTAAACATGATATGCGAGATTCCAGGCTTTAGATCATACCAGTTCAAAACAATCACACAAAATTCCACATCCCACATAAAGTCAAGCACTCAATCAAGGGGAATATATACGGGTCCAGGCCTACACATGCTATGGCTTTATCAATTAAAATTATAGACTAAACAATACTCAAAGGAGAGTAGATTCAGCCACACATGCACAAGAATAATTTCCCCAATCCAACGGATTCACAAGTTTCAATTCAGGAAATCCTAGGGTTGGAAAAAGGGCAAAGAAATTGGGAGTTTAAGACAATCTAGGGTTAGGGTTAGGGAAATCAGGTAAGAGAGGAGTGAAAGAGAGGAGAGAGTAAACCTGAAGACCAATTGCACGTGCGGTAGCAGGCCATGCTTGACGCATGTGCGCTGAGGGTAGTCCGCACGTGCATGGGGCTTATGAACTCAAGAACCCCCTCCTTGGGGCTGGTCAGTTAGGGTTGGACTACAAACCCCCCAAGTTTCGGTCCGATCCGATGTACGGTTTGTGCATGGTGCTCCGCCGAAGTTTAAGCCCTCCTGCAGGGCCAGATTCCAGAAATCTCCTGTAGAGAAGGAACGACTACAAAATAACGATGGATTTGCAGGTGAAATGACTGTAGGAGAAGAGGAATATGGATGGTAGAAGGTGGGGGCGAATCGGGATGGGTGTGGCTTCGCACCACGGTAGTTAGCCCTTCGAAGAAGGGATGGTTTCACACTCAATTAGATTCTCACAACTCGGAGAGGAGCAGGAAAATGCAGAAATTTTATTCAATCATCAATGAGAAAAAAGACTACAAGAGGTGCCTATTTATAATAAAATCGTATACCCCAAAACTCGCGCTATGTGCGCACCCTATTACTTAGAGACGAAGTAATAAAAAATAACAACTAATCAAAACAATCTAAACCGTCCATGATATTCCTAATAACAATAATAAACAAAACCCAAAGTACTAGATCATCTCGAATAGTGCGCCACAATCATGAGATCCCATGGTGGGATTCACATGACGATCGGGTCCACTCCAAGGAACCAAAACACAGTCCCCTAGCTAGGGGGTCCCCCTTGGACATCGTCATCGATGCAGATCGACGGTGGGGCCCTCCTTGCGTACATGCGTAGGGGGGCGTGCGTGTGCACGTGATGTCCCCATCACCTATCTTGCTTAAGACAATTTATGTTATGCAAGAAATTTTGTCTTTTTGTGATGCATATAAGAAACGATGTACTTTATATTTGAACTTTCTTCCCAAATTGGTAAAATCAGCATGGCCTTGTTTGTTGCTTCTAAGCGTTTTAGGACTCCAGAAGTTTTTGCATCTTCTAACTAGGCTCTGCTGGCGGCGACATTGTTTGTTGGGTTTTATCTTGAAGATCTGAAGTCCGAGTTTCACTCTCAATTTGGGAAGTTCAAAGAAGTGGTGGAAGTTGTCTCTTTGCTAGATAGCAGGTGGGGTCACCATTAAGGCTTAGCCATCATAAGAAATATGCCGAGGTTGTCATTAAGGGCCTGTTTGGCCAGTGGTATTAAGTTGTATTAAATGGGATTGCATTGCTAATCCCACTTTGAAATTGGGAATCGCATGTTTGGAAGGAGTGTGAGATGGGATTAAAATTAACTTTATAGGCTTTGGAAAATGAGCCTTGTGTTGGAAAGTGTGAGATGGGATTACAAATCCCATGGATGATGAATTTTTGCTTTATCCAAGTTCAATCCAAGTGTAATTTGAAAGTAAATCCCGGGATTTATTTTTTAATGCATACATTCCAAACATGGTATTAGAAAACATGGGATACACCCAATCCAGGGACAATACCTTACACATGCATTTATTGTAACTTTTACAATTCCATCCACCTTAATCCCACCTAATGCAGTTGGCCAAACAGGCCCTAATGGCCTGGATAGGTACATCGTAGGGGGAATAAGATTTAAGGCAAAAAAAGGTTGCTAAATACGGGCCAAAGTTTCTCGAGAAGTCTTTATGGACAAGTTCATATTTGACTTGAAAGAACATACCTGGGGAGAAAGGGAAAAGGCTTGTTAAAGATTTTTGGAGTAATCATTATAATCTGTAGTATTGTAGTGTAATCTTGTCTATCTGCTAGATAGATAAGAATATGTGTAGATATGCATACAACTGTGATGCAACTACGCATCGGTATCCTCCTTTGTGTATAAATAGTTAAATACAGTTCCACATCTCAATATATAATACACACAACATTTTCCACAATGTAGTCTCTAATTCTAACATGGTATCAAAACCCTGATCTGGGCTGTTGATCCTCCAGTCATTGCTGATTATTGTCTCCACCAATCTCAGCTATTGACCAACCTTTGTCTGTTCACATCCCTGACCACTAGATTTGTTGCATTAGTCAGATATGATTGTAGCCCAGATTTGTTGTTGCACTGATTTGCTGCAACATAATCCTGACCCGTCGTCATCATCTCAATTCAACCTTCATCAACATCGTTGTCATTGCCATAGATCTTACCTGTTTTCAACTGCTCGCTGCTGCAGGAGTCTAGAACGGCCCTTTGCTTGATCAAATTTTGGCAATCGGCACCATCGAGATCTTTGAACTAATGCTAGAGTTGTATGGCACCATGATGAGTACATTTGACTATTTGGAGTGTATTAGAGGAGTAGATCTAATGCAAGGGCATTTTCACACTGGGCTCAAGTGGGGTGGCCCATGTGAAGCGAGGGCACACTTGGGGTGGGCGGCCTATATGAGGCGAGACACATGTGAAGTGGAGCCCATGAGGGGGGTTCGGCTGAAGGCCTGACCCATGTGAAGTGGGGCCTGGGTTATGAGATAAATGGATTGATTCGCCACGCTTTATCACTTCGAGCTTTTAGAGCAAGTAGTTAGTTGTCATGCATCAAAAGTGGTCTCAGAGCGGGAGATCTCGTGTTCTAGACTCCTCACCAATGATGATTAATGCAGGGGCATTTTCACACTGGACTCGAATGTAAAGCGGAGGCACACTCGAGGTGGGCAGCCCATGTAAGGTGAGAACCATGTAGAAGTGGGCCCATGTGAAGTGGGGTTTGGTCAAGGGTCTGACCCATGTGAAGCGGGGCCTGGGCTATGAGATAAATGGATTGATTTGCCACGCTCTATCAGTTCGAGCTTTTATAGCAAGTGGTTAGGTGTCCCACGTTAAGATCGGCTCAGCCTTCACTTTGGCTCGATGACTTGTACAAGGGTCTGGGTGGGCCACATTGAGGCCTTGAAGACCCCATATGCATGATTGTGCATCTTCGAAGATCCTACGCTAGGAAGATGCACATGGGCTGCTTAGTTGAGGAGTCTTGACTGTTGGATCGTGAGGACAAGACATTCGTACCGGTGGATCATGTGGATCCTTTGATTGGACGGTTGGATCATTATTATCCTTGATCATTTTGATCATAAGTGTTTGGATTAGCATATCTTATGTTTTTGTTGATTATTCATAGCTTTGGATTAGCAGATTTATGTTTTATGGTGTCATAGGACATGTGGGACATTTTTATTTGAGGGGCATTATTGTAAAAATGTATTATTGAGACTATAGAGGGCGGGACGTCCAGCCCTAGCCCTTAGATTTTGGAATGAAAAACTCTCTTTATGCTTAGAAAAAGCATAAGTAAGAATCTCTTGTAAAAAGAGACTATTTTGGTGTGAATCCAAGGGTGTGAAGCTCATTATCATATTCTTCTCTCTCATTCTCTACAATTGATGTATTTTTTTCTACTTTCTCCTCTTTCTCATCCTTCTCAATCCCTCTTTATTTCTCTCTCTCTTCCCTTTTCCTTTTGTTCTCAATCAAAATCCATCCCAATCACATTCAAAACCACCTAAACCGGCTACATTCAAGCCGTACGACCATATAGACCAAACCCCTAGACCGTCCATCTGTACAGGTGTGACCATACGGCCAACCCTCTCTCTCTCTCTCTCTCTCTCTCTCTCTCTCCCTCTCCCTCTCTCTCTCTCTTTTCCTATTTATCATTGCTCCTTTTTCCCTTTTAAGAGCCCTAAGCCTAAAACCCTAACCTAATACCCTATTTCTCCACAAATCCTAATTCTCCCTAACCCTAATTCCAAACTCTAATTCCCAAATCCTCAAATTTCCTACTCCTAAAATTGCGCCAAATCTGCCCATTTAATGAGAACCATGCCTATGCTAATGCGAGAGTTCCAATCTCTCATTGGGCTTTAGGTTTTCATGCTTACATGATTCATGCTTGTGTGGGATTGTGAATTTGACATAAATCTGAATTTTATTGTGTCTTTTGTACTCTTTTAATCATGATAGGATGGTATGTTATCATATTTGATTTACTTTGATTAATTTGTTAATAATCTCCCGCATTCAATTGCATCAAATTTTGGTATCAGATCTTAGGATTTTAGCATAGGTTTACATAGGGTTAGCAATTCATCACATCTAGGGCCTTGTTAGTGCATTCATTGCATATAAATTCTAGGTTTACATAACGTGGCATGTAGGTTTGCAACTTTTTCTTTGTCATAACATTGTACTCGGAGTCTTGAGTCTTAGGCCTCTTTGTTTATCCCTTGTTTATGCCCACGCGTTTTCGGCGAGGTGTTGATCTTCACCCTACCACCATGAGCCAAGATCAGTTTCTCGAAACTCTTAATGCCATAGCAAGACGATTGGAGGTCCTTAAGGCTCAAAGCAGAACCACCAACAACTAACTGACAGCGTGATAGGGACATCAGAGGACCTACTTAGGTGTACCAGAGACAGAGATGGCCACCCACATTAATGCAACTTTCTTAGTGGATGGGAGATGAGTTCCAGATGGGGCCCGTTGGGCCATCTTAAAGATCCCACATGCATTGGATGTGCATCAGGAAGACCCCACCTTGGAATAAGGTATGTGGGCTGCTTAGGAGATCATTTTAGTCATAGGATTGCTATTTCATGTCAATCCGATTGTTGGATCTTGTCGATCAGGCCATCGGGCCACCAAATCTTTTATATCTGGGTCCCTTGGACTCTGATCTTGCTTACTTTATGTTTTTTTTTTTTTTTTTTTTTGTCATTTTTAGGATTTATTTGATAGTTGAGATTAATAATAAATGTTTTAGTTTTCTTATTTTGGACGATGGGTCACTTCACTTTAGTGAGTAGCATAGTTGTAATTATGCTGAATTTTTAATAATAAAAGCACAAGGGGTTGGAGATCCAACCCCATTGGATATTGTGATAAAAAAAAGAAAAACTCTTGTTTTCTCCCATCTTTATGCGATTTGGAAGGAAGATTGGTACGAGACTAATCTTCATCAACGGAGGTGTAAGGTCTCCATCTATCCCCACACCATCTTCTCTTTTCTCCCCCATTCAAGTATTATCTTCAGGTTATTCATTCTCTCAATCTCAGATATTCATCTTCTCTTAAACTCTACTTTCCCATTCCCATCCACAATCCAAACCCTAACTGACCTAAACCCATCCTCTCACGCCACACGTGTGACCGTACGGCCACGCATGTGAATCCCACCTACCCCTTTTGGTTTCTCACCATCATTATATCAAAACTCTTTTCTTCCATCCCCGAAATCCTAACCCTAAAACTAAAATCCCTAGCTTTTCTAGATTTTTCCCATTTTCTAAAAAAAAGAACCCTAATTTCAAAATTCTCAATTCCCATGAACCATAATTCTTCAAATTTTAGATTTTCCCCATCCTAACCCTAATCATAAAACCTACGAATCTGTCCCTTGAGTGTGGAATGTGTTTATGCTAAATTGGAAGTTCTATCCTTCCATCGGTCTAGTTTTAATTGATTTATGTGATTTCTTAGTATACGGGCATGTGATTTGGGTTAAATAAGATTTTATTTCCTATTGTTTACTCTTAATTACTTGGTAGGTTAGCATCTTTTGTTAATTGAATTACTTTATGGACTCTTTCATAATCTCCACGTTGTATGCTAGCATTAAATCATGTGTCCTGCGTCACAACGACTAATAATCGTATATCTTAATTGGAGACTTTCCTTTACGCAAACCCCGATAATGGGGAAGATGGTCAGTCTCAAGTGGAAGGTGTAGAGGAAGTTCACATGGGAGGATGTGGAAGAGGCCATGAGCAAGGTGTTGGCCATAATGTGGTGCGTACCCAGTCACCCCTTGGAGTGTGTCACGATTGTTATAATCTAGATGGACGCATTTTGAAAAGCATCAAGATCAAAGCCCCTAGCTTTGATGGTTGTTTAGACCCAAAGACTTTTCTCGGCTGGCTCGTGGACATGGACCACTATTTTGAGTCATATGAGATGTTTGATCACCATCGTGTGAGGTTCGCCATGATGAAGTTGGTGAGCCATGCTAAATTGTTTTGTACCAATCTTGAGCGCAAGCTAGAAAGGTTTGGACAAGACCCGATCTCAAATTACGTCGAGATGAAAGAAGCACTAAAGGAAAAATATCTTCCACTCTCATAGTGCTAGAAATTATTGGATCAATGGCAATCCCTTTGCCAGGGAATGCCCATGATGGATTACATCCCTAAATTTGAAGAATACATGATGTGATGTAACATTGAGGACCCACTAGTGACTCTTTCTCGTTTTAGGATGGGTCTTCGATCCGATATTCAACGCGAGCTGCTCTCTCATGATGTTGCATCCTTGAGCATGCCTATCAGTTGGTGCAAGAACTTGAGCAGTACTTAAAATCGCAATTTGGGAAATTGTTTGACTCCTGTGATTCCAATGTTAAGACTACTCCCCAGGGAACTAAGTCTAACTTTGGGAGCCAACCCAAACCCTTTGCTAGCACTCAAAGTAACCAAAATGGCCTTACAGGTAAAGGAGTCGCCAATACTAGTTCGCGAGGAGGCAAACCCACACAATGTTATAACCGTGAAGGATATGACCATTTCACTTAAGAGCATAGTGTGCCGTAAAGGCCATTACGGGACTATTAAAGGCCGTTATGTAAAGGTAACGATGGCAACCATTACACGTTATAGGGTCGTAACGGCCGTAACTGCCGTTATGGAAAAAAAAAACCCGTAATTGCTGTTAACGACACGTTACATCCCCCATAAAGGCCATAATAGCCCCGTAATGGTCTATTACGAGACATATACATGTTTTTCATTCTTTTTAATCAACATTACGGGGTAGATATAGGTTTTTCGGGGGGTTTTTTCAATAAATAAAAAAAATAAAAAAGAGAGACCATAACAGCCGTTATGCCCCGTATGGTAAAGGTAACGGTGGTGGCCGTTATGGCCACTGTTACTGTTATGGAACACCTTGCTTACGAGTGTCCCATAAAAGATCGAACTGAGGCCCTCATGATTGGAGAGCATGGTGTAGATGAAGATGACTATGGTGATTGTGAAGAAGAAGAATATCACCCTGTCATTGGTGCTAGTGATGAAGAAGACGAGGAGACCGTACCATTTGCACTTGTTAGGTGCGACTTAGCTCAGGCTAAGGAAATTTATGATTGGCGCAGGAATACCATTTTCTATACTTTAAATGTAGAGAGAAAAACTGCACAGTGATCGTCAATAGTGACAATTGTACAAATGTGGTCACTGGAAGCACCATTTCTTGTTTGGCATGAAGCCTAGTCCTCACCCTCAGCCCTATAGAGTTTCATGGGTTGATGCATCTTTAATGCAAATCTCCCAGTGTTGTCTTACTATCGTCTAGTTCGTATCTTATAAAGACTCGCTGTGGCGTGATGTTTTGCCTATAGATGTAGGCTACATCTTGGACATGCCTTGGCTCTTTGATGGTGATGTAACAATATTCGGTCATTTGAATGTTTGTTCCTTGGCGCATGTGCGTAGATAGTCGGGCCATCAACAAAAATCATGGTCAAGTATCGGTTTCCCATACCGTGACTTGATGCTATGCTAGACATAATAGCGGGTGTTACGATTTTCTCAAAAATAGACCTCAAGAGTGGGTATCACCATATACGTGTTTGCCTAGGGGATGAATGGAAAATGGCTTTCAAAATGAAGGATGGGCTCTACGAATGGTTGGTCATGCCTTTTGGTTTGACTAATGCTTCAAGTACGTTCATGCATGTGATGACACAGGTGTTGAGGCCCTTTATATGAAAGTTCTTGGTGGTATACTTTGATGATATTCACATTTATAGTACCTTTAGAGAACTACACCTCCACCATTTGAGGCAAGTTTGTGGGATCTTGAGGGAAGAGAAGTTATATGCAAACCTCAAGAAGTGTTCGTACATGTCAGATAGAGTTTTCTTAGGTTTCATAGTTTCATTAGAAGGCATGTTTGTGGATCCCAAGAAAATCAAGGCCATTGTGAGTTGGCGTGAACCGCGGAACATTCATGAGGTATGTAGCTTTCACGGTTTAACTACCTTTTGTTGGCAGTTCATCAGATGCTTTAATTCCATTATGACCCGCATCATAGATTGCATAGAGAAAGGAGAGTTAAAATGGACTAAAGTCGCGTCAAAAGCGTTTAAGGAGATCAAGGGCAAGATGATAGAATCATGCGCCTTCCTGACTTTTCTAAAGTCTTCGAGGTTACTTATGACGACTCTGGGGTAGGTATAGGTGGAGTACTTAGCCAGGAGTGACACGCTATTGCTTTTTTTAGTGAGAAGTTGAATGAAGCAAAGCAACGATATTCTACTTATGATAAGGAATTCTACGCGGTAGTTCAGTCCTTACGTCATTGGCGACATTATTTACTACAACAAGAGTTTTTCTTGTTCTTAGACCACGAGGTCGTACGTCATCTTAACTCCTAAAAGAAATTAAACCCAAGGCATGCCAAGTGAGTTGAGTTTCTTCAAGAGCATTCGTTTGTACTGAAACATGAGGCTGGGGTCAAGAACAAACCTATTGATGTCCTTAGCTATAGAGTGACAGTACTTTAAGAGTTTGAAGTAACGAATATCCCATGTGTCCAGACTTTGAGAAAGTATATATGTCATTTTTGGATGGTTAGAGGAATGATAGTGGGTTGTCCTGATTAATAGCTTTCTATTCAAAGGAGTCTGACTCTGCGTTTCCCGTACATCCCTACGGGATTTCCTTGTTTGGGAGCTTTACATCGATGGAGTAGCCGATCATTTTGGTTCTAATAAGACTATTGCCCTTGTAGATGATATGTTTTATTAGCCAAGTCTCAAGCGAGATGTAGCTAAAATTATAGGGCAATATCGAACATGTCAGCTGGCAAAGCAGAAGAAGCAAAACACAGGTTTATATACACCTTTGCTAGTGCTACACACTTCGTGGCAAGATCTTAATATGGACTTTGTACTTATGCTTCTGAAGACAATCAAGAAGCACGATTCCATTTTCGTGGTAGTGGACCGTTTTTATAAAATGGCCAATTTCCTACCATGCTCTAAGTCGTCCGTTGCCTCTAACATCGCGAAGCAATTCTTTGCAGGGGTGGTTCGTTTACATGGTTTGTTGAAAACTATCATGTCCGACAGGGATATTAGGTTTATGAGTTAGTTTTGGAAGACACTTTGGCACATGATGGGCACAAGATTACAATTTTCATCGGCATGCCATCCTCAGACTGAAGGTTAGATAGAAGTGGTTAATATGAGTTTAGGGGAACCTGTTATGGTGTCTTATGGGTGACCATACCAGGACTTGGGATGTAGGCTTACTCATAGCCGAGTTTGCATATAACAATTTAGTCAATAGGTCAATATACATGAGTCCCTTTGAAGTTGTTTGGTTATAAGTGTAAAAAACCCATAGACCTTATTTCCATGTTAGTCTCCCATAGGCCATCAGAGTTTGTAGAAGCATTTGCACGCCACTTTTATGACTTGCATACGAAGATCAGACAACAGATTAATGTAAGTAATGAAAAATATAAGAAACTTGCCGACTCTCACCATAGGTTCAAAGAATATCAGATAGGTGATAAAGTGATGATAAGAGTAAGGCCTTAACAGTTTCCACAGTGGACCTATAAAAAATTACAAGCCCGCAGTGCTGGACCATACAAGATTTTGAAACAATTCGGTTTCAATGCGTACTTGGTAGATCTTCCACCTAATATGGGTATTAGTGCTACATACAATGTGGAAGATCTTGTGCCTTTCCAGAACCCCTCTTTGGACCCAGATGATGACACACCCGACTTGTCCCATCATCCATGGACCATACCTAACCCCTCTTTCTAGCCTCCACCACCTTTACCATCCATACCTACGAGCAAAGAGGAGATAGATGATATTTTGGACGAGCAGGTGGTTTCCAATCAACATGGGGGCTTTTTGAAATATTTAGTCAAGTGGAAACATCGACCAGTCTCAAATTGGACGTGGATCATAGATGCAGATATTCAACGACTTGACCCAAATCTTCTAGAGCAGCATCACAACTTTATTTTGCTAGAGGCGAAATCTTCTCAGTCGGGGAGAGTTGATGAGAACATCCGGCCATTTAGAGTATACTAGAGGAGGAGGAGGAGATCGACCCAACCTTCACTTTTTTATTTTTATTTATTTATTTATTTTTTTACACACGCTCACACACACTCACGCTGTGGTGGGATTTCACCACCTATGGATACTCGAACCTTTGACCAGGTGTTGAAACTCCTAAGAGTCTACCACCGGAGCAAGAGTAAGGATCCACCCAGCCTTCACTTTGGCTCGATGACTTGTACATAGGCTCGGGTGGGCTGCACTGAGGCGTTAAAGACCCCACATGCATGATCTTGCATCTTTGAAGACCCTGCACTAGGAAGATGCATGTTTGCTGCTTAGTTGAAGAGTCTTGACTATTGGATCGTGAGGACACGATGATTAGACCGTTGGATCGTGTGGATCGTTCGATTGGATGGTTAAATCATTGTGATACTTGATTATTTTGATCATGAGTGTTTGGATTAGCATATCTTATGTTTTTGTTGATTATTCATAGCTTAGGATTAACATATTTATGTTTTATGGCATCATAGGACATGTGGGACGTTTTTATTTGAGGGGCATTATTGTAAAAATGCATTATTGAGATGATAAATAGTGGGGGACGTCTAGCCCTAGCCCTTAGATTTTGGAATGAAAAGCTCTCTTTTGTTTAGAAAAAGCATCCTTTCTCATGTGAAGTGAGAATCTCTTGTGAAATGAGGCTATTTTGGTGTGAAGCCTATTATCTTATTCCTCTACATTCTCGACAATCGAGGTATTTTCTTCTACTTTCTCCTTCTCCTTCTATCTCTTCCCTTTTCCTTTTGTTCTCAATCAAAACTCATCTCCATCGCATCCAAAACCACCTAAACCTAGCCCATTCAAGCCATACAACTGTATGGACCAATCCCCTAGACCGTACGTCCGTACGAGTGTGACAATACGGCCAACCCTTCCTCTCTCTCTCTCTCTCTCTCTCTCTCTCTCTCTCTCTCTCTCTCTCCCCCTCCCTCCCTACCTCTTAATCCTTGCTCATTTTTCCCCTTTAAGATCCCTAGTCCTAAGCCTATAACCCCAACCCAATACCCTAGCTCTCAAAACTCTATTTCTCCACAAACCCTAATTTCCAAATCCCCAAATTTTCTAACCCTAGAATTGTGTCAAATCTGCCAATTGAATGAGAACCATGCCTATGCTAATGTGAGAGTTCCAATCTCTCATTGGGCCTTAGGTTTTTCATGCTTGTGTGAGATTGTGAATTTAACGTAAATCTGAATTTTATTGCCTCTTTGGTACTCTTTTAATCATGGTAGGATAGCATGTTATTATATTTAATTTACTTTGATTAATCTGTTAAAAATCTCCCGCATCCAAATAGTTAGATCACACGTCCTGCATCACACCACTACCTACCGTGTTTTGCGTAATCACTGCCTTCCAGCAATAGTTGCGGCCCGCCGGACATCAGCTGATGCATTCGACGCATCCTTCTTCCCCATTGATGGTCTGATTTAGACAGAATGCACTGCCATCCGATCATCTTGTCCACTGCCGGCTCTATCAAGTATCCACTCTGTTTGACCATTCGATCATCTCCATGTTTCACGATCTCTAGCACCCATCTCGGTCAGATATGTCGCTGCCCATCCACCCTTTCCACTCGATGGGTGTTCCAAACAGACCCAATAACTGACCATCAGCTTTCATCTCTGACTGGCACCATATCTGACCAGCTTCATTTACGCCGTACCTAAACGACCACCGCACCACCTACCAGCCTTGCCTCCAAACCACCATCATCGTTCCTGTCAGCATCAGAAATCTCCACTAATCCCAAATCCACCCGCATTTGCTCCACCACCATCTTATGCAACGGTTCATGCAACCCTGCTTTTAGCAACAAGGAGCTTGAGTACCCCCTTATCTATTTTAGTGTTCCAATGCTCCATGAGTGTCCGAATTTAGTGCATCATTTGTATGGTCTGTTTGGTGTGTCATTTGCAATACCTCTATTTGTATTTTGTGTGGTACTGGTGCTCCGAGGGTGCACCAACTACATGCACAGTGTCTAGGTTCTACCACTGTCTATCCCATCTGACCGAGATGTTCCCTTGTATCCTATGGATCACCGGGCCTCTGAATGGCAACACTAATGTCATCACCTATCATGTGCCAATGATTGGATCCATATTTGTTGTGCTAGCATGCCATTTCTGTGCCCGCCAAGGACTGCTAACCCATTGTTTATGCTGATATTTCTAACTCGAAATTTGGAAAACTTGGTTGAAGCTTCAAACTTGAAAAAGTTGGGAAAATATGCCATTTGCATATGGAGTATGCTATCGCATACTTGCATAGTGGATCACATACACATGTCATACAAATGTATGCCATTGCTACACATCAGGGTTGCATATGCCATTATGGCATATGGGATCCAGCTTGACAAAATTGCATATGTGATTGCACATTCGCTTTCAACAGAGCTCAAGCTATTTGCAATCCCGAGAATTGAGTGGGGGAGAGGGGAGGGGAGTCGGACAAGATCTCCGCTAAGGAACTTACTGTGAAAGCACCATTTGCTCGAGGAACCCATATAGGCTTATCTCGGCCATTGCTAGGTAAGTCTATGTGATGCAGGGTGACTAACCTCTTGCTCTAAAAGCTCGAACCGATAGAGTGTGGCGAATCAATCCCCTTATCTCATAGCCCAAGCCTCACTTCACGTGGGTTAGGCCCTTGGCCGAACCCCTTTGTGGGCCCCACTTCACATGGGTCCACTTTACATGGGTCTCACCTAACACGAGCCACTCGCCTCACACAGGCTGCCTATCCCGAGTGTGCCCCTGAGCCACGGTGCTATCAATCTGTAAGTCTCCGAGATTATGCTTGAACTTGGGCACTAGACAATCAAATCACCAAACTTTTGAAACACCTGAGCCACGGTGCTATCCTTGTAGACCGCAATTTCAAACTGATCCCTGAAGTCTTTGTAATTTCTGGTAAAAGAGAGAAGGCAAGAAAAGAGAGAGAAGAAAGAAAAAGAATGGAAAAGGGAAAATAGAGGTTTGAGTTGGACCTTCTCATCCCCTTTCTTTTATTCACATAAGTCATAAAACCAAAATACTAAAAATACTCCCTACTTGATGCAGTTTACCACATAAACCCCTGAGAATGTAAAACATACGTAAGGGGAGGAACTAAAGAATAGAAAAGGAGGATTAGGTCGGCCACGTGTTCATACCATTCATATTAATCATCTTTAATAATCTTCATACAGCAGATTCTCAAGAAGCCACACATCCTTCTAGAAATGAACCTTGTAGAAATCTACTACTTTGAAATGGAAAATACTTGCACAGATTGCATGGTCCCAGGAGATGGCCACTAATGAGATCCTTCTCCAGGATACAGAATTTATTTTCCAATCATTGCTGTCATAGCCATACCTCGCTGCTAGGAGATATCGAACCTCCTCAGCCAAACCAAATTCTCCACCACCATTTACATAGGAAAGCTATGTTGCCAGATCCAATCTTCTTAATGCCTAGGTCTCCTGATCGGTGAGGCTTGCAGATAGGCATCATCATTCTATAGAAGAATTTTTTACATAGACAACATTCTCTACACCACCTTGATGGGGCACGCATCAACTATAGAATACATATTGGAATGCTACTCAACACTGCTTCAATTAGCACATTTCTCCCAATTTTAAACCACAATGTTCCAATTTCCCTGAATCTTAACCCTAAACTTTCTAATATCCGTGACTCCCCCGAATTCCCTAACTACAAATCATAGTTTTACTAAAATTCCTAAAATTTCCAAACCTAAAAATTCAAAATTTCAATACGCAAGTCTTGTAATCTAATCGTTCTCCCCTAAAATCCCCAATTTGTCATCTATCTCTTGTATGGCACAGATGGAAACTCAAATTGCTTTTAAGAAGCCCAATGATAGAAGAAATAAAGCAAGAAGATCTCATGAATTTATAAAAAATCTAAGAAATTTCAGAGAGGGGGTAAATATGCTCCAAGGGGTTTATAAGACGTCATTAAACTCTCAAATGGATGTTGACATATCAAAAGTAACATTCTTTGAGGTATCCAAAATAGTATGTAACAGTATTATGCAGGTGGTAGCCTGGGAACACCTATGTGTTGGACGCTAGGTGCATGCCTAGCACCAGGCAAGCACAGGTAGCGCAGTACGCTTAGGCATGCACACAGGTGCACGCCCAAAATGTCTTTGATTACACTGGTTCAAAATTGACATGGAAAAGGTTCATGTGACTGTGTAAATTAGAATTTTCTATACCATCTCATGGGGCATATGGGGTTTGTTAATAGATGGAGATAAGGATCAAAGCATGCTTCTCTTCTGTATGGCTTTCTTTTTAGTCAATGGAAGCCCTAAAAGGTTCTTCAAAAGAAACCATGAGATCCATTAGGGGGCCTGCTTATCTCCCCTCCTGTTCTCCTTTGTTGCTGAATGTCTAAGTAGCATGCTGAAGAAAGCCTTGGATATTGGTCTGATTCTGGGGGTGCATATTTCAAATGATAGTACTAGAGTTTCTAACTCCCACTTCGCTGGCGGTGCCCCCTTTTTTTTGGTGCTGGTTTTTTGGTAGAAGCTTAAAACATTTAGGAAAAATTCTTCAATGCTGTGAAATTGTTTCTAGGTTAAGGGTTAATTTCTTCAAAAGCAGCATATCTGGTTTCAATATTCACAGCTCGGAAGTTGATCTTATGGCTCAAAAAGCTGTCTGTGGTATTGTGGCCTTTGGTATAAAGCATTTAGAGGTTCCTTTCTGTGTGGTCAGACCATATATTGAAGTTTGGGATTCGGATATAGAAAAGTGCAACTGAAATTTGGCAAGAAACATAAATTTCTATAATCGGGGAGTAGAATAATTCTGATCAAATGCTTTTTGCTAGTGTGCCACCGCATCTGCTGTCTCTTCTGAAGCGCCCTTCAAAGATAGTTGTGAATATTGAATCTACTATGAAGAATTTCCTGTGGAACAAGAGCAATGATCACAAATTCTGTTCGTTTGCTTAGAAGTATGTAAGCCTATGAGTGATGGGGGTCTTGGGATAAGAGGCATCAATCAGTCGAATGATGCTCAAGTATTGTTAGAGAATCGGTGCTGGGGAGGATTCTGACCTCCTCAGGAGTATCCTCATTTCAAAGCATGGTTTATCGATTAATGGGTGGGATCTGAATTGTGCAGGGAGTAACAGATCAACAGTTGGGAGTGCCATTTCTGCAGTGTAAGTGTATAACTGATGCAAGACGCATGCATGTGGCTAAATAAATGAGTGAGATTAATCAGTGATTTAATGTATATAATTAAAATTCACAAACTACACTAAATCATAGTACATATCAAGAGTCGAGCATTTAACTATGAGCAGTTCAAGCCACATGTAATAACTACGCAATGCATGACAATTAAACACTAATCAATAGGATCTTATGGATGTAGAAACATCCAATTAGCATAGGAACTAATTTTAAATTCAAAACGGAAGCTAATACTACCTAGGGTTTAGGTTTATCTAGGGTTCATGGGATTTAGGGAAAACTGAAATTAAGGTTTAATTTGATTGATTGGTTAAGGATTTGGGGTTTTTTTTTTTTTTTCGAGTCCTAATTCATGGGGATTGTAGGATTGGAGGGTTAGGTATTTGGGGATTTTAGGCCAATTAGGGTAATTAGGGACCCAGGGTTTAGGGGATTTGGGAAATTTGGGGATCTAGGTTTTGGATTAGGGTTAGGGTTAGGGATTTGAGCGGGTTTTGATGGGGAAACAAAGGCGAACAAGGAGGGGTGTAGGGCTGACTGTATAACCTGCTACGTTGTCTCACACGTGTGGTTGTACGGTCACACGTGGAGGGTTTTAGCTAGGATTTGATGATTTTAAAGGTTTGGGTTAACATGGATGATGAAAGGAAGAAGATAGAAAGGGTTTCGAATGGGTATAGATCAAAGGAAAGAAGAAAGAGATGAAAGTTTGAGAAGAATACCTTTTGAGCAATGGGAAAAGAGAAGATGGGACGATAAAAGGAAGCTTCACACCTCCGTTGAAGAGGAATGGCTTCACACCAAACCTACTAGCATTAGAGAGCAAATCACTCCCTAAACTGAAAAAATGTAACATAAATGGTCCATAATGTAAAATAAACTATGAAATAAACTCTAAAACAAATTTACGCTCTCAAATGGCGTATGTATCATCCATCGGGCCCCATGGGTGGTCGCGATATTGATCCGACGGTGATGATGGTCCCCGATCGCCATCCAACAGTCAAAATGATGTATCGATGAAGAACAATAGCCCAATACTCCTCGGGATGTAGCTCATGATGATTAATTCTAGTGGGCTCTTGTATGGGTCGTCTAGCCATAAAGATACCGGTGCTCTCCACCTCATGCACACTCAGATGGATGGTGTGCAGATGTCCTCATCAATAACCCCAAATTTTTGAACCATATCAGATTCAGGGTTGTCATGGGCAACATGATTTGGTTATGGATAGACCAGTGGTGCTGCGAGGAGCTGCTTTGTTGGATATTTGACAGGTTGTGTGCTGTGATTTTTAGCAGGGGAGCAATGGTTAATAATTTCTATCAGCCATCTAGGGGAAAATTAATTTAGGGTCAATCTTTGGATGTGATCTCAGACACAAGGTGATTCCTTCACTTGGTTAGTTATTGCTTGAGGAGGGGTGTTGATAGACGAATTTGGGATCTTGAAGTTGATGGATGTTTTTCAGTTTGTTCTTTCTTTTTGGTGCTTGTCTCTGAGCATTGTCAATTGTTATCTTTTTACTGAAAGCTTTTGGTTTACAGCTACGATTGAAAATTAGCGCCTTCTAGACAGGATGCCCGCCTTCATAAATTTTTTATCCTGGACCATCTAAAGAATAGGGAAATCTCGTTGAATGGGTGCATCATGTGCTGTTGTTAGGACAAATTGGTGCAACGTTTTTTAATGTGCAGCCCTTTTGCATGGCTTGGATGGATGACCATATTTGCGTAGTTTGGAGTGGTTTGGGTTGTTCTGAGATCTGTTGGAACACTTTTTGAGGGCTAGTGGATCATCGCCTTGGGACCTGTTGGTCCGCATTCTCTGGAACCTAGCCATTCATGCTTCTCTTTGGGCATTGTGGCTGGAAAGAAACTGCAGAACTTTTAAGTTGCAATCAAGCTCACAACTCAAAAGTTGTAAGGAAGTTTTTTGGGATGATTGTGGATAGGGATAGGCAGACAAAAGAATGAAAACTCTTCCAAGAATCTGGCTTAGCTAATTGCAATGCAATTTTATTGTGCGGATGGAAGGATTTGAAGGTGGTGGAGAGCTGAAGTCCCCCTGTTGGTTTCTTTAAACTGAACTTTGACAGGTGCTCCATGGGGAATCTTTGACCTGCTGGAATTGGCACCATTATTCATAAGGATCAGGGTGCTTCGCTCGATGAATTCCCTGGGCCGGTAGGGTGCTAGATTCAAATTATGCTGAAGCTGCTGACCAAGGTGAAATTAACTATACTGCTGATCTCTCTCCAATTATTACTGAGGACGATTTGATGAAGGCGATCAGGTGGGCCACCAAGGGACAGCCTGTGGAAGATTGCCAATTTGATAGAACATCTGGTGGATTTGTGTGCCTCAATTTGGGTCTCCTTTTCCCATGTGCACTGCAAAGCAAATTTAGAGGTTGACCGTCAGATAGTTGCTCAAAGCATGAAGTGAAGCAGCAATAGATTGGTACAGGGATCTTAAAAGCATCTGTTTCAAAATGTTAGCAAGTATAAATATCTAGGAAGTGGGAGCAGGAGTGGCACTTGACTAGAAGTATCATACAACAATGGACTGTTTGCAAAAGAGATAGCATGGGACACATGTTGTATGGTGGTTCTTTGAGTGTTTGGCTTAGGGCGGCAATGGGTCGTGTCGGCCCACAGGTCAATGGCCTGACCTGCTTCTAAGTTGGGTTTGGGCCCACTTGTGGGTTAAGCTTGGGCCAAAATGGTAGCCTATTTAGATTAATGGGTTAGGCTCGGGTTTAGGCCAACCCGAACTGACCCACCCATATATTGAATCAATGGGCTGGGCCAAATGACCTGATCCAACTCAACCCGAAACAAAAATATCTTTGGTATAATTTTGATCCCTAGACCTCGTAGACTTTTTAGCAATTTGTTTACCATTTGTACCACAACAATTGTTGTTGTTTTTGTGTTTATTTTGTTTCTTTTATTAAAAATTTAGAGAACTAATGAATTCTTCGGAATTCAAGTGGGCCCATGATTTTGGAATCCAGACCATTGGTTTGTTAGATCCACCGTGGATGGGCTATGCGCGTGTAATAGTGACTTCCATACACTAAAACTCCAAGAAGAGCTAAAAAACCTAAATGAGGGATTGCAATTAGTATATGGGTCAATTGAGCCTGACCCAACTGCAATTAAATGGGTAGGGTCAGATCGGGTTCAGGCTCTAGAAATTTTAAGCAGGTCGGGTTGAGTCACTAGGTAATGGGTAGCGGGTTGGGTTGGGTTAGGGCCAAATTTAATAATAATACTAATAATTACTACTACTAATGCTAATACTACTACTACTACTACTACTAATAATAATGATAATTATATAAAAAAACCTCCCGTCGAATAAAAAAAAACCCTCATGCTTAAAGAGTTATGATGTGTTGGAATTCCTTTGAGCCACACACCTTTAAAATGAATGCCCATTGTCAAGGTGTTCCGTATCCATTGCGATACAGTTGCAAAGACTAATATGTATAGACAATGTTTTAAATATCGTTATCGCGTAATGTATCACACCCTTGGGATATGGAAACATATCGGTTATCACATGGGATATATCGGTTGTATTGCGTAATGTATCGCTGTTGTTGGGAAACATGGGAACATTGGGAAATTGGTCGATTTTTTCAATGAAACATCAAATATTGTTGAAAAAGACATCAATACACTTAAAAATCAAACATTACAAAAAAGTGCACATAAGAGGGGTTTCCTTTGTATGAGGTCCTAATATATGCGCTTTTCAATTAACTTGATGCAAGTATATTCAAAGTCTATTCATATAATTTATAAACGTAAGAAGACATGTATGGAAACACAAGCAATATATTCAAAAGCAAAAGAAGAATCACTAGATCAGGTTACATACATGTTTAATTTTGTGGTTGGATACAAAGATTGCAACTGATTTGTGAGAAATTGAGAAATTTCGATTTTTCTCAATTTTCCGCAACTTGACCCATCTTCCCCAAATCTCAAAATCGAAGTTCCAAATCTATAATTTTTCATGGAAAACATGAAGAATAATAGATTTGTAACCAATTGACACTGGTTTAACGTGATTTACAACAAAAACATGGATTGAAAATCGAAAATGCTCACTAGATTGAATAGGTGGGATATATCGGCACTATCTGTGCATTTCATATCGCACAGGTGGGATACAGGATATATCGTGGGATGTATTGGCTGATATCGTCAATATTTAAGACACTGTGTATAGGTAATAGCTATGACTAACGCTATACGGGGGCGAAATAGGGCAGCTGGTTTTTTGAGACCGTATAGGCCATTACGAGGGCCGCAACGGTGGTTACGGGGTGTAACGACCGTTACCCACATAATGGTTGAAAAACAACTAGTTTTAAAAAAATTTTAATCCATTTTTTTCTTCAATTTTCACTTTTCTCATTCGAAAAACCTTTCTAAATTATTGTGTAGCAGATTTCGACCACTCTTACTATTGTTTTTAGGATTAAAACCATAGATTGAAGCGATTTGAGCGAATAAAAGCTTTGAAGACCTTTGTCAAAAAATCGAAAAAAATGGTATTTATGCATTTTTCCGATTTTTAGTTCTAATGCTTGATTGTGATGTATAAATATTAGAGACATAACTATGTTCATAAATTCACTAAACAACCAGATACAACACTCTCACCAAAGAGTGGACCGTTTGCTCTCATAAACATGTTAAAAAAAAAGAACACATGTTTGGAATATTTCTATTATTCTGGATTTTCTAAATATTTTTCTAGAATTTTTTGGGCAAAAAAGAAATTTCAACCGGTAATGGTCACTACGCCCCTGTATTAGTAATGGTAGTGACCGTTATGGCCACCGTTATCGATACGGAATACCTTGCCCATTGTTTAAAAGTAAAAGCTCTAGTGATGTGCCCACAGTTGCTAACACATACTGATAACTTTTAATAGTTATATTTTGTTGTGAACTAGAATTCCTTCGACTGAAATGCCTCTAACATGAATCCTCATTGTTTAGAAGTAAAAGCCATGATTACATGCCCTCGCACATATTGATGGTTTATTTTCTGCTCTCATCAGATTTGCTGCAGCACTTGTTAGCCAACCTCTTTGGGTCATGAACACTGTACCCGCTGACGGGCCAGATACTCTACCCATTATTTTTGATAGAGGATTGATTGGTGTTTATCATGATTGGTGCGAGTCTTTTAACACGTACCCTCGAACTTACGATCTCCTCCACTCCAGTTATCTCTTTGGGAATCTTACACAGAGGTAAAAAATAAAAAATGCAGCTGCCACATTTTAGGCTCCATGTGGATGCATTATTGAATTGGATTGCAATAATTAGTCCAATAGAGTGGAAATGATCAAATTGTATTCACCTTTTGTTAGCATTCAAGATGAGGACTTACCCTCAAAATGCGGCTGAATTAATTTCAAGGTGATTGCAGTTTGTAGTCCAATCCCTCGATATTAATACCAAGGTATTGCAATTCGATCACGTTTACTAAGTTGAACTATCATTGCAGTTCAGCTTAGTGGTTCATCGAAACATGGCCTTAATCCTAGTGCTTGAAAGCTATATGGTATGAAGAGATTTTGCTTCTTGCAGGTGCGACATTATAGATGTAGTCGTTGAAATGGATCGGATTTTGAGACCTGGTGGTTGGGTTTTGGTCCAAGACACCATGGCAACGATTGAAAGGCTACATCCCATCATGCACTCACTGCACTGGGATGCCACTATTCATCAGCAGCAGTTTCTTGTCTCTAGAAAAGGTTTCTGGCGTCCTGCTGGTGGAGGATCTCAAACTTGAAGGTGCCTCTCTCCAACTGTGTTATCCCACGTAAAGTCGATTCTTTCATCATCATCATGCTTGTAAAAGAAATTCTTTTTCTAGCCTACCATTACTCTAGGGTTCTTTTGCATGGCGACAAGTCCATGTTTGATTGTTTTAGTAACATTTGATTCTCTTTGCATTCTTGGGTTAATACTGCAAATCTGTCTTTAATGAGTCGGTTTGTCATAACAGTTTGCCCCCTCTATAGTATAATGCTTGGTCTGCTACTTGCAGTTGATTGTTATAGAAAAAAAGAAAAAATAAAGAAGAAAGAAAAAGAAAACCACTCTGATTTCAAGATGATATTTGATGACCAGATGCATTTTAAACCACAAATCCAAAGCCTTGTTGTTAGAACTTATGACTTACCTCTTGAATCTTACATTTCAATTCAAATCTTATGGAAAAAGATTTGAACTTTTATGTTCAATGCCGTTCTCTGAAAAACCTAATTGAAACCTACGATCTATTGGTACACCTTATGACTCGTAACTTGAGTTCAATCTTTTGATTCAATAAAAAAAACAAGGATCATGATGGTTGTGTGCAAAACTATGGCCTATAAAATAGCTGTTTGGTTTCCTTATTTTTAGTTCAACAAGTTATTTGGGGCCTTCTAAAGCCTAAGGGCCTGTTTGGTTACACAAAAAGTTTGGTTACACAAAACGTTCAATTCAGGAACTTTATTAATGCTTTACCATAGTTTGTCATCCGCCATTGGGCACTGTTTCCAATAAAATTGGAGTTAGGGCTATCCAAAAAAGTGTCCGTTAGCTTGTATAAGCCAGTCTGGATAACTTGTTAGCCTGCTATCCATAAAGTACACGAAGGGGCAGTTACTCTGTATGCATGCATGTCATGTGTTACATGCACCACTGTACCACCTCAAGCACCCCTCATGTACCACCCTGCTCTTCAAACAACCCACATGTTCCACATGTGCTAATATCAATCTACATATGCCCTACATGTCCATATATATGCCAATAGGTCAAATGCGTATGCAGTGTTCGAATTATCTCCGATATTATCGAAATATCTCCGATATTATCTTTATCTCCAGCTTGGCGATACCGATAACACTAGTAGTGATATCGATAACGCTGGCAATATAAAAAATTCTAGGTATCAGCAATGTATCGCTAAGTATCGCCAACGTATCAATATCGCTATTGTAATCACCAATATTTTCAATTACGTAAATTCTAGGCGTCACTTGTATTACCAGTGCATCAATATCGCCAATGTATCACTAATATTTTCGACTATGTAAATTCTAGGTAATGCTTGTATCACAAGTGTATCGACGATATTTCAATAATATCGCCAACGAATTGATATCATTTAAATTTTGTTTATTAGAAAACTTTTTATTTCAATTTTTTTTTTTCATGGGCACATGGTTGTATGTAGTGTTCAATTTCTCATTGATAATATTGATAATATCTCGATATTATCGATATCGTAACACGTGCAATATTGAGACCACAATCTTCCATTTCCTTTGCAATTGTTGATGATTTCTTGGTGAAATATCATGTGTTGTTGATATTTTGCAACATCGATGGATGTTTGGATGGACGGTTGGATGGTTAAATATGCAGGATGGGATGGTTGGACTGATTTCCTAGAACAACGCATATGCTTTTAAGGCCCCATTAAATGGAAACATATTATGTATGCATTCTTTTTACAATATTTTTATTCCTAAATATGCAAATATGTACATTTTAACATCTCCTGAAGTTTCGCTAAAAATTCTACCATTTTCCTATGTTTCCCCGCTTCTCCGGTTATCAGCAATATCAATATTGTTTCCATATCCCTGGCCAACGAAACTTGTAGCGATACCGATACTTCGAACACTGTGTATGACAGCCACTCGTGCTTATCCGTCCATCCCTTACAACAGAATAGCCTATCCAGACAAGCCTCGACTGATGTGTCTACAATAGCCTATTGGACAGAACTTTGATTGTAATCAGATGAGTCTAAAATAACCTCTCTCGGGCTTCCATTAAGAATTTGTGAGGCAGTTGAGCTTTGTATCTTTTCGAAATACACCATACATGGATAACTCCGAAATACACCCTACATGGATAATTCCAAGGATGGTGCTTATATTGGGGATGAAGATGTTGACACAACTGAAGTTGATTGTCTGGCATAGATTTATATTTAAATGTTTACCTTTCATTCATTTGAGGCTTTTAGTTTTGGAAGTTGGAAGTTCCAAAACATGTATATTATTTAAGGGTGCATTTGGTTGCACCAAATATCGTGATATTTCAAGATCAGTAATTCTAAATTTGGTGCAAAGTTTCATGATATTTCATGAAATTTGGTGCAACCAAACACACCCTAAACAACAACATGTAATTTATTGTTCTATGTGTTGATGTTTCAGATATGCCTTGATGTGGTTATGATGGAAGATAGAAGATCCAATCGTATCCCATTTCCTTATATTATTATTTCATTTTTTTCTACATTTTTATAAACCAATCATAAAAGCTCATGATCTTGGTGTTTACAGTGTATGATCTATGATCTCAGCTCGCATACAATTCTTAGGATCTGATATGACTTTCAAAATAGTCCGAAGCTAACTGCCATACATGTGCAACCAAACACACCCCAAACAACAACATATAATTCATTGTTCTATGTGTTGATGTTTCAGATATGCCTTGATGTGGTTATGATGGAAGATAGAAGATCCAATTGTATCCCATTTCCTTATATTATTATTTCATATTTTTCTACATTTTTATAAAACAATCATAAAAGCTCATGATCTTGGTGTTTACCATGTATGATCTATGATCTCAGCTCGCATACAATTCTTAGGATCTGATATGACTTTTGAAATAGTCCGAAGCTAACTGCCATACATGTGCAACCAAACACACCCCAAACAACAACATATAATTTATTGTTCTATGTGTTGATGTTTCAGATATGCCTTGATGTGGTTATGATGGAAGATAGAAGATCCAATTGTATCCCATTTCCTTATATTATTATTTCATATTTTTCTACATTTTTATAAAACAATCATAAAAGCTCATGATCTTGGTGTTTACCATGTATGATCTATGATCTCAGCTCGCATACAATTCTTAGGATCTGATATGACTTTTGAAATAGTCCGAAGCTAACTGCCATACATGTGCAACCAAACACACCCCAAACAACAACATATAATTTATTGTTCTATGTGTTGATGTTTCAGATATGCCTTGATGTGGTTATGATGGAAGATAGAAGATCCAATTGTATCCCATTTCCTTATATTATTATTTCATTTTTTTCTACATTTTTATAAAACAATCATAAAAGCTCATGATCTTGGTGTTTACCATGTATGATCTATGATCTCAGCTCGCATACAATTCTTAGGATCTGATATGACTTTTGAAATAGTCCGAAGCTAACTGCCATACATGTGCAGCTAACTGCCATACATGTGCAACCAAACACACCCCAAACAACAACATATAATTCATTGTTCTATGTGTTGATGTTTCAGATATGCCTTGATGTGGTTATGATGGAAGATAGAAGATCCAATTGTATCCCATTTCCTTATATTATTATTTCATATTTTTCTACATTTTTATAAAACAATCATAAAAGCTCATGATCTTGGTGTTTACCATGTATGATCTATGATCTCAGCTCGCATACAATTCTTAGGATCTGATATGACTTTTGAAATAGTCCGAAGCTAACTGCCATACATGTGCAGTAAACTCCATATCCTTTATTTTATTTTTTTAATCTCTTGGTCTTATTTTTACAGTATTGGTAGCTGTCACAAGTAAGAGGTATTACTGTACAATGCTCAGGCTGAGGGTTTCTACGTCATGCTTGACTTTTCATTTTGTACAATTGATGGGTCAATGGTTCAATGATCTGAACCATTTAACCCACTGTGGATGGACCACGTGTCGAAGCACAGGTGGGAACATCCTAATCCTTCAATTGGTGGCTGGAAAACGGACAGTAAAGATATAGAATAGAGCCACAGTCCACATTCAAAGTAGAAATGGCCAATGATTTGATGGCATCTCTCAATCTGGATGGTTTTGTTTCATGACCTATCCATGTTGGGGCCATCATATCAATGTCCTGGATTAGTGAACCCGGTGTGCCAATTGCACAAGCCAAGAACCCAAAACTCTCCATCTCATCATTGTATACTATTATGGCAAGTAAATTCAGGCTGACTGTTTTGGAAGAGTTCCATGCAGGACCAAAACACATGGTGCTACGTTGTCCTCTGAACATAGGTTACCTCACATGCATGATCAAGATCCTTTTGGACCCTGCGCATGCTTGATTGGTCATGTGGGGTAGCAAAAGGACATCATGCATTGTTGGTACATTGTCAGCCCGCACATGTGATGGGTATTCGTGTTTGATTCTGTTTCCTGCCCATTACAATGTTTTTACCATGATTATATATGTGGCCCAGTGTATCAAATCACCTGCAACTAAGATGGGATATTGGACCCCAAATCAGGGAGAAGTCGGCAATCTATAAGGTTAGAGGAAATCTGGAAATCTGAAAAATCTTGAAAAAAGAACCTTCTTTTTTAAATTCGAAATCATTTTAACTTCTTGATTAGTAGTTTTGGAACTATCTTTCTCCATTATATTTGTTGGAAAAGGAATGGACTATAATTTTGTGGTATTCTGTTTTACAAATAACTAGCTCTATAGTGGCAATTTGCTATGGTAGTTATCACTACGCCTTTCTTGAAAATTAGTTGTTTTGGTGGTAGGTTGCTTTCTCTAAACTATCATTAGCCATTTTGGTGGGCCATTGAAAGAAGATAAAAAACACCTACGTTTGATGATTGATGTCTACTGATTTGTCATCGTGCATGTGACACACTTGATAACACTACTGAAAGGAAATGTGAAGGACAATGATCCGACCAAAGTAAAAGAGAACGACAATGACATTTGGAAGAGAGTGTGACGAGCATGAGAGATGGTATTTTTTTTTTTTAATAGCGTTTTGGATTTTACACTCCTTTTTAGGTTGGGATTCTATTTGGATAAATTATGGTTGGTTAAGTTGTCCTTATTCTTTTTGGTATCCTTCAATGTGCTTATTATTATTATTATTATTATTTATGTTACCAGCAAGGGTTAAAATCATATTTTACCCATGCCCGATACCTAAAATGTATCGGATGACATCCTTTTTTTTTTTTTTTTTTGGTTTTATTTTTAATAAAAAAGCAGTCTCAAAGTCCATAAGATGTTTTAAAATGTGTAAATAGACATTTTAAAACACCTCTCCCTCAAATATTGGAATATAATATGTGAATCGGGAGGTCATTAGTGCGACCATCTGTATTGTGGGGCACTGAAACAGATACACATTGAGTGATTGGTATCGCTTTCAGATGATGCTTTAAACCTTGGTCAGTGGCTGTTTTAGGTATGTTATAAGTTTGCAGCTTGTTCAGAGGAGTATAAATTGCAGTGTTCTATGATCGTACCTGATTTCCTTTCCATGCTTTATTATTTTTATTGATCCACACACACTTCTCAATAGCTTTAGAGAGGAATTTCACTAACACTCGAGGATAAACACCATGTGGTAATTGAATGTCGTAATGCATGGCCTAACAAGCTACAATGCCTAAAAATATAACTAAAAATTAACCCAATCAGTTCGATGAGAACTTCTGCAAAATGGTCGATAAGATGATGCATTGAAGGTGGACCCATCACACGCCTCTCCATTATATGACATTATCCCATACAATACCCAACTCATGTTTGGGAATATGGGTTAAAACTAATAAATGAGAATTAAAACTAAAACTTATGAATTTAAGTTTATTAGTGTGAAATGATGGTATCCAAACCAAAGTCATTTTCAACAAGTATGGACTCTCTTGTATGGACCGGACCATGTGATGGATTCCAACTCCTTTGGTTGAACTAATTGGATGGAGTCGTCAATCAAACGCCCTGTTTTCATCGACTGAACGACATTTACCACTTTGTTCAAACGAATTTGATTAAAGCCATCAACTAAATCAAAATAAGATGTAATCTTTATGCCTGTTTTCATCGACTGAACAACATTTAGGGGCTGTTTGATTTTTCATTCCATCTGTAAATACAGGAAATAACTAATTATTACTCTTTTCCCTTGTTCGAAAGCAAGGGGATATTTCTGTCTCCCAAACTGGTCCGAAAAGAGCTGATTAAATGTGGGCCCCATCACGATATATACATGCCGTCCATCCTTTTTATTGGGACATTTTAGGGCATGAGTAAAAATGAGGCAGATCCAAAACTCAAGTGGCCCACATCACAGGAAACAGTGGTCTTAAAAGGTTCATCTTGGAGAGCTGTTTCCTTCCGAAGGCCCACATTGATGTTTATTTGTCATCTAACGTGTTCATAAGGTCACATAGACATAGATAAGGAGAACACAAAAATATCAGCTTGATCCAAAACTTCTGGGGCCCTAATAAGTTTTTAACGGCAGGCATTCAATTCCCACCGTTTCTCATGGTGTGGTCGACTTGAACTTGGATCTGGCTCATTTTTAGGCTCATGCCCTAAAATCAGTTGGTGTAACGGATGGACCGTTGATAAGCCACATACCAGTGGCTTGCTTTTTGGGATTGGGCTTATTCTCTTTGTGGCCCAAGAACTAATGAAAATGGGCTCGACTGTGCTGGGAGCCCAACAAGCGCATGACATCCCACCCTGGCTGTTGCAAGCTTAGATGCTTATCTAGTGGGCTGGCCCTTAAGTCTATCCCACCGTTGATATCCTGGCCAAAATCGATCAGGCTGATTTGCTCATTACGTGGGGGACACTCATATGAGAAATCGATGGTTAAACTGACCAACTGTCCACATTCAATGTTTCAGATTCACACACGTGCCACGATGGTACATCTCGTGTTAGCTAAAGTAGAATTGGCATTCCTTTGGCTGGAATTCGGTACATACGCATGCACATAGCCACTTTACATTTCCCACTCTGTGATCATTCCTAAATCCTAACCGTCAAAATCGTTCTCCAGCCCACGTGGAACACCCAAAATCAGAGTGGTTGAACAATTATAAACTACGGTTTATAGACTTCTCTTGTTGAATTTGAACACTAATCTTTGCTTCATTTGAACCGTCCATTCATCGTCACTAAACCAGGAGTTAGGATAGTTCATTTAGTGTGAAATTTCTATCATGAAGGATACAGAGTTTAGATTGAGATGTATGAATGTATCACGTGGTCAGTTATCTGTTGTCAAACTCTGCTACGTATACAACATAGCCCGACGAAGAGACCTCGGGTTCATGCGTTGACACTACAGCGCAGCTGTGAGTGCCTCGATAGACATGAGGCCATACTGTACAGTTGGCATGCAGCTGAACTCCAAACCGTCCAAATGGTGGGACCCACTCTAGATTGATTAGAAATTGCTGAAATCTGATTGGTAGACATTTCTTTTGTCACTTTTGGAACGTTTACCAGTAATCCTTCTCAAAAGGGTCCCACGATTTGTGGTTTGAGGTTTTTGGACTCTGGACTTCAGATGCATGCGACGTGTGGGGTAGGAAGCCTCACCTGTAGTACTTCTCATGGGCTGCGCTGTCTCCCACCCTCTGTTACTTGTCTGCTACTTAGATTTTTTTTGCTATGCCTACAATCTTGCATATTCCTGCACATCCACACGTAAGAGAAAGTGCCAAATATGACATGTGTGCAAGATCTGGCTTTTCATTAGGTGGGTCACGCAATAATAAGTGGTCCGGAAGAATAGTTGGGGTCAGATCCTCTAGAGCGGTGGTAGTAGATGAGAATTTTTACTAATTAGTTGCGTATGGCCCACCTTGGTCCATGTATTGTGTCCATCCAATCTCCCAAAGTTGCCCTAACGTTGAAAATGGGACCATCGAAGAGAAGGTACGAGAAAAACTGAGATATCCTTTAGTTAAAAACGCTTTCACACACGAATGCGGATTGCCTACTGACTGCCTACCCACGCTGTCATTATCTACTGGACGGTCATGCATGTGTTTTATCCATGCCGTCCATCCATTTTTTTTTCCAGATCATTTGATGGTGTGAGCCCAAAAATGAGGCGGATCAAAATTTCATACGGACCACACCACTCACCAAAGTTTTGGATGAAGTGATATTTGTGTTTTCTCTTTTGTTCAAGTCCGTGTGACCTAATCAACAGGATGAATGGCAAATAAACATTACGGTAGACTTTGGATCAATGTCAAATAAACATTGCGGTAGACCTTAGTTTTTAATGGCGATTGTTCAATCATCACTGTTTTCTTGTAGGGTGGTTCATTTGAGATTTGGATCTGTTTCATTTTTGGGCTCGTGCTTAAAATAATATGAAAAACTAGATGGTTGGTGTGGATAATATATATATATATATATATATATATATATATGTATATATATATATATATATATATATATATATATATATATATATATATAGAGTCATGCTCCCCTGCACATCTATGCACGTGCGCACCTTTGCACACGTGCCATAGTTGTCTAATCTGAACGGTCCATGTGATGCGGAATCCCGTGAAACCCCATATGAATAATTTTCACCCCGATCTAAAATTCTGTTGAGCCATAGCAAAGAGAAATGCAAATCATGGGAGGAAACTGTTTTCATCATTCATGGCACATCAAAGTTTTAGATCAAAGTAAAACTTGGGCCCGGGGGGTTTCACGAGGTCTTGCTTCACATGAACGGTTCAGATTTTGGATCCACATCACGTATGATGGGTTCTCAAAAAAGTTCGTACCTAGTACGTACGAATTGGTTCGTAGGTGAGCGTTTCCGTGTGTGTGTGTGTGTGTGTGTGTGTGTGTGTGTGTGTGTGTGTGTGTGTGTGTGTGTATATATATATATATATATATATATATATATATATATATATATATATCGGAACGCTCACTTACGAACCAGACTATATACGAACTTTTTTGAGAACTCATCATATCTGATAAATCTTGAAAATTTGAACTGTCCACATGAAGCAGAACCTCATTAAACCCCTAGTACCAATTTTTACTTTGAACCAAAACTTTGGTGGGCCATGAAAAATGCAAACAATTTCTTTCCTTGATTTGAATTTCTCTTTGCTATGGCCGACCAGAATCTTAGATCAGGGTAAAAATTCACCTTAGGGTTTCATGAGATTCCGCATCTTATGGACCGTTCGGATTCGACACCCATGACACGTGTACAAAGGTGCACACGTGCATAGGTGCAGAGGTAAGCATGCCTATATATATATATGGGAAGAGTTACTATGCGCTCCACCACATGAGTCCGTCCCGTGAGGTCGAGCAGTGTGGGCCCCACCGTGATGTGTTTCGAACATTTACCCCATCAGTCAGATGCACCATTCCATCGTGGGCCTAGGTCTCAAAAATCAAGTCAATCTGTGACTTGTGTGGGCCACACTACATACAGAAGTGGAGAGGGGCCATGCACCATTAAAACATTCATAATAATTTTTTGGGCCCACCGAGATGTGGTTTGCAAATCCAACCCATCCATTATGTGTGTCCCACTTGGATGAGGGTTCAGACCAAGTTTCAGACACATGTAAATTTCAGGTGGGCCCCACTAAGTGCTTTTATATGTTTTAACGGTGTCTTCACATGATTTTAGATGGTATGGCCCATCTGAGTTCTGTATACGGCTGATTTTTGGGATGTCCTATAATTTAAAGGGGACCCATCAAATGCACGGTGTTGATGGTCGACACGCATCATGGTGGGGCCCACACAGCTCGACCTCACCGGAGCTTATCGTGCGGTCGAGCGCATGGTACCTTTTCCCTATATATATATATATATATATATCGTGATGGCCCACAGAGCATAGCACCGTACGCTAGCCACCTCGCTACTGGCAGTGTCAGTAGGCAGTCATCGTTCCACATACACCTATTCCATTTCTCTGGATACCGATCGCATCCCAATAATTAGGCCAATCAAATCCGGTAGCGGATTGCGTCCTGCCTCTACCTCCAAGATATTCCGTTTAGGCAGGGCTTTGTGGGGCCTACCGTGATGTATGTGTTTTATCTATACCATCCATTCATTTTTTTCAAGATTATTTTAAGATATGAACTAAAAAATGAAGCAGATCCAAAATTCAAGTGGACCACACAGTGGTGATTGAACTCCCACCATTAAAAACTTAATGTGAGTGGCGGAACTTTTGGATTGATCTGGTATTTGTGTTTTCTATTCATCCTGATCTGTATGACTTTATGAACAGGTTAGATAGCAAATAAACATCATGGTGGTCTTAAGGTTTCAAAGTTTTATTATCACCTCTGCTAGCTGTGGTGCGGTCCACTCGAGCATTGGACCTGTCTTAAATTTTAGATTCAATAACTTAAGATGTTCTGAAAAAATGGATGGATGGAGTGGGTAAAACCCATCCATCATGCTCGGCCCTACGGAGCCTCTGCTGCGACGTGTTAAGCATTTAATGCTTCCAGGCACTGGCCAGGACGCAATGGGCTTTATCAAATCGTCGGTGTATAGAAGACAATGAGCCACCACCTAAAATATATATCTCAAACATTGCAGGCGACAATTTTTAGCTGCTAAACTAATTTTCTGAATGCTCCCAAATTTTAGTATTTAAAAAAAAATATAGGAAGGCATTTGAACTAATGATAGGGATATTTTGGTAATTTAAGGGGTTACTTGATAATCCTTCACTAAGATTTTTCAAGCAATAAGCCTTCAGACATCCCAAATTTCACTAGTTCCATGTCACTCTATGTTAATATATAGATCTAACTTGTGACTATATATATATATATAGATCTAACTTGTGACTATATATATATATATATATATATATATATATATATATATATATATATATATATATATATATATGGACAGCATCTCTCTGCAGGCTCCGCACTCCTTTTTTAACTTCCAATTTCTCAAGTCTAATCTCTCCTTGGCGTTCCCTATGCATGCTCATGAAGGAGAAATAAAGAGAAGAGGAAAAGAAGATGAGGAGAGAGAAAAAATGAGAGTGGGACAAATGAGCGGAATCCTCTGCAACACTTGTCATAGCACCACCTTAGACACCCATGCCGATCTGTGCGGGGGTCTACCATGTTGTCAAAGTGAGATCCACTGCATCCTTCAGTTCTAAAGTTAAGCTAGATCCACAATTCAAATGGGCTACATACCACATGGACTAGTGGAAATGAGATGCCGACCATAGGTTGTATGGGGCCACCATACGGTGTATCTTTCATCAAACTTATTAATCAGTTCCGAATCACTTAGACAAAGAGAAGATACAAAATTTAACTCATAAAAATCTCAGATGGGCACCACCATGTGAACTTGCCGGATCTAGCTATAATTTTACATTGTTCCTGTTGGTGTGGCCCACGTGAGTTTTTAATCAGTTAATATCTCGTATGGTTCAAACAATGGTTCTCCCCTGATGGATAATGGATGGAGTGAAATTTACATATACAACATGGTGGACTTGGGTGTTTTACATGTACATGCATAGAAATAAGAGAATTCTATAATGTCTGCCTATTAAAATTAGAAGTGAGGGAAAGCGGATTTAACCTAAGCCATCCCTTGTGTGGGAAAATCTCAACCATTCCCTGCAAAGCAGTTACATTTTTGTGATGAATTTATCCTCTCTTAACTAATGTTATGAAGAACCCAAAAAAAAAAAAAAAAAAACTAATGTTGTGAAGACCAGTCATAAGGGCGAAAATATCTAAAGCTATTTAGGTTTCAATCCATGGCTTAGGGGTAGACAGATTAAATTTTAGCTGTGCGTACGATGCATGCATATCTACAAGTTTTACAGTTTAAGCGTAATCTACAACTGTTGTAGCGGATTGGCCTTAAAGTGTGTTTTAGCCATCTAATTTGTTCTATATACGCCCTAAGTTTTAGTTCCGTTGGGCCTGCCTTGATGTAAGTATTCTATATCCATGCTGTCTCTCAGCTTTGCCGGATCATTTAATGGAGAATCCGAAATACAGTAGATCAAAATCTCAGGTGGACCATACTCTAGGAAAGAGTGGTGATTGAACTCTCCACCACTAATTCCTAAGATCCATCGTAGTGTTTTTGGTAACGTTTATTTGCCATCCAACCTGATCATAACGTCACACAAATCTGAATGAAGGCAAAAAACAAACAAACATCAACTTGATCCAAAGTAATGTTTATTTGCCATCCAACCTGATCATAATGTCACACAAACCTGAATGAAAGTGAAAAACAAACGAAAACATCAACTTGATCCAAAATTGTTGAGGCCCACAATTAGCTTTTAGTGGTTAGTAACCACAGTTTTCCATGGTATGGTCCACATGAGATTTGGACCAATTTCATTTTTGGGGTTATACCCTAAAATGATATGGAAAAACGGATGTACAGTGTAAATATAGAATACATACATCAGGGTGGGCAACACAGTAAGGGCTTACACTGTCTTGGGTTGGCTAGGCCACACGTAATCCACTCCTGATTATCAAAGCATTGGGTGGACCAAATCATGTTGTACATGAATACAACTGTTATAATGCCCATTATATATATATATATATATATATATGAAATTTGAGTGAGAGAGAGATCCGCCGATCTCATCTCATATCTCATTATCCCAACTCTCCCTCGTATCTTATAATCTCTCAACAAACCCTCTCTTAACGAGAGAGGGTGCGAGAGCGAAAATCCTATTAAAACTCAAACAACCAAAAAAAGAAAATCGTAGAAAAAAATGTGAGAGAAGGTGGGAGAGAAGCTTTTGGAATTTGCCTTTTTAGGTTAGTATAATGATCTTCTCTTTGTTTTCTTTATGCAGTAGTTTAATTCGGTATTGATATATACATTGGACGGATTGGATCAATCAAGCATCCATTATGTACGTCTAACTCATATATGTGCAAAGGTACATTGATGCGCATGACTTTAGGGGTGATGTTCAGAAGGTGGGATTTTTCCATAATGGATAACGATCGATATGACCTGTATAATTTACGGGTTTTCTAAGACTCAATTACATAATGATTTTAAGAATTAGACCTATTTGACATCTCAATGAACTGTATCGATCATAGATTTGCCGAGGTTCTTCTTTAATTTAGGAAATTGAATTAATACTAGAAGAGTAATTCTCTACACAAGCTACAACTTAACATAGAGAATTATATAACCTAATATGAAACATGTGATTAAAACCTCACATTTCATCAGATTTCTAAGAAGCAATTTAATTAAAATCCAAAATTTCAAACTGATCGGACCATTATGTGGGCTACATCGATCCGAGGTAATAATAAACAATGAATCATGTGTTGATTTATTGTGTGGAACTATTAGATGGTTGAGATTTAACTCGATCTAAACCGACTATCAAAATCCAAACATCAGATGATGACTACATTCAGATTGATCATTTTGACCATCTAGTAAGCCGCATTGATCAATCAATATGATCATTAGGAATTGTAATAAATTAATATATGGATAGTCGGATTAAAATGATCATCAGCTGTCCTTTGAAATCAATCAAGTGACGATAAATGATTGTCATTGATCCATTTATTAAATGTGATTTGAACTTTAAATTATCAAACTAGATGAATCCCTAAAATTTCGTATAAATCATCATAAACTGTGTAAAACTTCAGAATTTTAGGGTTAAAATAAAATTTTTCGCAAAGTCAAGGGGGTTCCGGCATAAAATTTCAGAATATTATAGAATGTCACACAAACCTTTAGAAAAATCAATTTTTTCTAAAGGTTTGTGTGACATTCTATAATATTATAGTACTGCTACTGAAAACAACTTGAATTTGCAGAAATTCAAAATGCCAAATTTTAACAAACCTTAATTTTTACAATATTGTTTCAAAAGTTATGAATTCATTTAAATGAGATGTTTTGTTATTTAAATGGATTTAGATTGATCAAAGGTAGTCCTCACTATGTAAATTAGTGAGATTAAAAAATAATTTCATTTATATGATTTTAGGAAATTCCAGTTAAAGTCAAATAATTTATTTACGGAATTATCTCTATCACATCAAAGTAAGTGATCCCGATGTGTTTACCCTTCATTAGGTTAAAATAGATTCATTGATGATGTGTTGTACGTATGCTATAAGCTTGTTATTATGATCTCTTATTGGATTTGTTTGAACGTATAATTTTAATGCTGTATTATTAAATATGCTAGTATAGCCAATGATATGATTTACTGTGTTGGTGAATTTATGATCTGATTATTTATTTATTTATTTATTTTGTATAATTGCAACTAATGATCTGATTTGCTGAATAGATATAATTATAAATTGATGGTTGTGATAATGTTATCAGTTAGCATGAAAACTATAATGATTCAAATATGAAATGTCATTCACAACTAATTGATATGCTTGTGTATCCATCATTTGCATGCATGATACGTGCTGAATTTTTTGGGAACCTCCCTGGATACTATATCTGGTAGAACTATTATTAAAAGCCCCACTATACTAGTGGAAGCCTACTTAAGGAGTGGATGTGGGCCTTGCCTATGCTTAACATATGGTAGAATCCTGCCAAGGGGCAGATGCAGATTGATGGGTTTCCAACTCAAGCAAGTGGACGGATTTCCACTTAATGCATTCATGTATTCACGCATTACATAACATTTACATTTTTTTTTTTTTGAACTTCTATTGTATATGATTGTTGTTATTCTATTTTAATTTGATGTGAAGATCCATTTCGAGACTTCTCACTAGGCATGACCATCTTACCCTTTATTGATGTAAAATTGTATAGATATGATTGAGGGTGAGTTAGTAGCTTAAGAACATAAGTACATAGTCTAGTAAGAAAATGACCCAAGGGACATTTGACCCTACTTGACAGAGGAAGAAGTTACTGCCTTATACTAACCATGATTATCATTTTAATTACATTTTGTTGCTTTTAGATTATTATTTATTTATTTCGAGTTTATTGTACAATATTTATTTTATTGCATAAGACCCCAAATGGGAGGGTCCTTACCTATGTTAATTATTAATGATTGAAATTGATGGTCGATTTCTTATTCATGAGATGTGGCTGAGTATGAATGGAAATTAGATCTATGGTAGTACTATTAGCTAAGTGAATTTTATGTAAGTATGTCAAATAATTTAAGTACACTTAGTATATAAGTCATGGCGTGGATCTCGGATCCAAAGTACACGGCCAGTACCCAAAATTTGAGTCGGAGTAGTTTCGTATTAGAGAAAAATTTCTAATTGAATGACATGTGGGTTATGGTTGGAGAATAATTGGTAGGTTTTCAAAAATTAGAGATCCAAATTTAGGCCTCCATTATTTGGTTAAAAAAAATGGAGAATTAAATCTCAAACTCCTAGTTTTTTTTTTTTTTTTTTTTCCAGGTTTAGAACAACGTTTTCCCCAAATATCAGTTGGTAATGAGGTCTGGGGAAGGTGTTTATAATTTTTCGACAAATTTCCACCCCATAGGTTAAAAATCTAAACCAGTGTAGTGTCCTTGATCAAACCTAATCAAATTGGTATTCACAAAATTTTAAAATTTTTCTGGGAGTCATGTACATGCCCCTAGGAAATCCCATAAAATTTTACAATAATTCAAGTTGTAGAGAAATTATGAAAATACAAATACTAGATGTAAACGATAGAAATGGCTGCCGGATAGTAGGATTTTTCTTCCTTAATAGTGAAGAAAACCCAAATAAATGTAATGATTTGATTGATTTTTTGTGACAACCCACCAGATAGTCAATGACTTATGTTTCAAAATTTTAGTCTCTAACTTCTAGTTTGATGGTTAAAATTCTTCAAATGATAACGTGTGTGTCAGTTTGAATTTGAAAATTTCCTTTGGTCATGTCGAGGGATGCAACACATAAGATCCTTGATTGTTGTGATGTGTGAAACTTTAAAATCCAACTTAGGATCCCTGATTGATGATTTTAACATGGACACTAATTTTACTTAGAGTATACATAATTTCAAAACATGAATATGGACTTCGTTGAATTTTTAAGGAAATTTAAGTCATAACATCCTGTTGGACAACAAAAATCACTCAACTTAAAAATTCATAACTATTAAAATACAAGTCCAATTCAAGTAATTCAAAACCCAGATCATAATTAGGTAAGTATAGTTTTAAGAAAAAATAAGTAAAAATAAAAAAATAAAAAAAATTAAAACATAGAAGTTTATATTTTCAGTGAATTAGTATAAACAGGTGGAGTTACACTTGTTTCTGGATAGGCTGGACTCCAAGAAGTTTAGGAATTTCTATAGTTCTCACAATGAGTTGAAATTTTACAGAGACCTAGTAGAGTGATGGATAGATCTGTAACAAAAATATTAAGAGGAATTTGAGTTGATTAAAGTTGTGAAACAATGATTGGATCAACAGGTAAACAATATGTTCAGATTTGCACAATGTCAATCTAATCGGCAAAATTTTCCAAAAAAACCTTCTTACCCTAGAATAGTGATTCAGTAAAATGAATAACCTATGCATAAAAATATAAATTTTAAAATTTTATCCCCTTACTAAATTAATTTTCCTTCTTATAGGATTAAATGGCCCAAAAGAAGACTTGTAGTATTCGATATTTGTTTCCCTCTATTAAAAGCACCTCTCCCTGAAACTCATGTAGCAAATCTGACTAATCTTGAAGAATCATGAATAGCTCCTGAAGAGCAGGATGAGAATAGGGTAAATGAGGATGAAGTGAGAGATGTAGGGCAAGTTCCTCCACCACCTTCTCATCCGGTTAATATGGGTGGTGTAAGACCAATGACTCATTTGCCGCTATCTCCAACTACGATGTGTGCTAACTTCATTGGATCCAACATTTAGCCTTGTGATGCAGCTTTTGGGTTTGTGACTCAAATGAAAGCCATGATGAAACAACAAAAAGAACAATTTGCGGCTTGATAGGATATGTTGACGAATTTGAGCCAGGCACCTCAAAATTGTTAGAATTCTTCACCATATGGAATAGAACAACCTTGAGAAGAAAATATGCTCGAAAAATTTACCAAGCTCCGTCCGCCATTTTTTAAATGAGCTTATAATCCATTGATTGTAAAAGATTGGCTGAAATAAGTTGAGAAGACTTTAAAAGCTATGGACTGCCTTGATAACTAGGAGGTCTGATTCGCGACATTCATCATACAGGGCAAAACAGATGTATGGTGGAGAGCAGCCAAGAGTGTCACGCCCAAAACTTGGAAACCGGGCTCACAAAATTCCTGATCACCGAATCCGGTGCTGACAGCCTCCGCAATACCCCATTCTCGGCTCCTTGCGTTCATACGCTAGATTCCGATCCTAGGATGCTACAAGGAGGATTTTTTTTTTGTACATTTAACTCGTAATAAGCATAACCACAAGCAAACCCAAATCACAAAGGCAACATCATCATCACATATCTACTAATATAAACATTTGAATACAATGCTGAAAGGAAAATACATAAATCGAAAATCAAGCTCTAGAAGACCGCTGCACGCTCCAAGCTCAACACTGCTGCAACTTAACATCACTTGCACGCATCTACGTGCATAAGCTTATAGAAAGCTTAGAGGGTGGTGTAAGTGTGTTCACAAGGTAAGTGCCAAGTATTCAATGCAATGCCATAGTCATACAATACCGAAAATACTGGTAATTCATAAATCGTACCATATCGGAATAAGAAAAAATGTTGACAAGATCATGAATTATCAGGGTAAACAGAAATACTGATAAGATCATGACAAGATCATAAATCATATGATAACAAAGTAAGCGGAAATACGGATAATTCCATGAGTTAATCAATATCAGAATACGCAATATAGAACAGCTATGCAAATGAGGAGTCGTAAAGAGCCAGGTATCAGATGCCGAGGATGCGATGCAATATACAATTCTTGATGAGTCCATGAATAGCATCAGTCGTATCTAGACCATATAATGCAGAAACACAGTAACCCAAAATGTCATATGCCATGAATGTAATGCAATATGCGGTGCAAATGGAACGACCATGCTGGAGTGTGAAGTCGGGATGATAGTACGTAGTATCGCAGGCTATGGGGTCCATCACAAGGAACTTCTATCCAAACCAGTCCCATAACTAAATTTGGATAGTCAGACCCAATGTGGTAAATTTCTGATCTCAGGTTAGTCGCGCGCCCAATCGAAATCCTGGCCATGCGAAGGTATGCAACAATTAGTTGTGCACCACCAGTGTAAGCCCCGTATCCTAGACCGTATCGTTCCATAGGCTTCCGCGGTCTTTCCAGTCTAATTCCGGCAACCTTCGACCCTTAACCGGTATTTACACGTGACCTGGATTCTCGTGCCGTCAACCTGAGTCGACTCAACCCAGGGCTTGTACCCTAGTGACGGCGTCGTCGCCGCGGTTCCGATGCCGCGACTCGCGCGCTGATGCGATGCTCTGGTTGGGAGATGTGGGCCAGCGTTCGGTGCGAGGAAACGTCGCACGTGCAAATTCCGAGGGAATCTCTACGAGGTGTCACATCAATCAATCAATCCCATCAATCCCATCATGTCAAGTACACATTACCTTTCACCCTTTCCCAAGCAAGCCCCAAAAGTCAAAAAGTTTCTTACAACTCATAACTCCTCTTACAACTTTTGCCAAAAAAGTCAAAAAGTTCTTACACACCCATCCCTCTCTCTCCCATCCATCACTCCATCACCCATCTCTCTCTCTCTCTCTCTCTCTCTCTCTCTCTCTCTCCCTTACAAGTCTCTCTCATTTTCAACTCTCCCATAAGCAAGAAATCCCATACGTATGAGTCCTCCCATGGTGAGAAAATTTCATTTGTGAGGCCCACCTTTCCTACCCCTTCATCTCTCATCTCAACCATCCATTTCTCATCTTCCTCCATCAAAGAGAAGCACAAGGAGCTAAGGAAGCCAAGGGAGCAAGAGGATCAAGTGGGTGGGTGTTTTGATAGGGTAGATTTTAATATTTTTATGATGGGCCAAGTGAGACCAACCGATCAATGGTTTGGATCTCAATTTGGACCCTAAGATGTGGCCGATGACCCACTTGGATCATCATGATCATTCTATGATGGGGCCATTCTCCATGGACCCCATCATGATGTTTATTTCCTTGCATGCTTAGGGTCATCTAGACCGTCTATTTTAGTGGAGAAGGGATCTCCACCGTTGGATTTCGATTTCATGGATCCACATGTAATGGGACCCACTTGATGTATGATTTAGTGCAAGGGAGGGCCCATAGTGCCGGGGTCCCTCCATCACGCGGGTCCCACCACTCTCTCTCTCTATCTCTCTCTCTCCCTCTCTATTTCTTTTTTTTATGTGTGATTATATCATGCTTGTATGGCCCACTTGGATGGATCCCACCCTGAAGCATACATCCTACTCAAGCCATCTACAAGTGGGGCCCACTTTGTGCTTAGTATCCACACCATCCTCAATGAGGTGGCCCACCTAAGCAGGGCCCACCTCTAATGTATTTACAAAGTCCAGCGTCCACGGACGCTGGATGTTTCTGTTGGAAAATGTAAAAAAATTAGCTTGGTTTCAAGCCAATGAGGTGGTCCACTTGTGTAGGCTCCATCTTGATGCATGTATTCAATCCACGCCGTCCATTCCTTTCTTGACCCCATTTCAGGCGTTGAACCAAGATATGGTGCCAACTCGAGGTCCTGGTGGGCCATACCGTAGCAAATGGTGGTTTGCACCATTGAAACCTTCCCTAAATCTTTTATACGTTGAAATATGCCCAATATTGGGCTTGGTTTGCTTGTCTTGAGCCATAGAGGGCTACTGGACGGAGTGGATTCACTGGATATGGACCCCACCTGTAAAATCCATGGAAATTCCAGAAAAAAAAAAAAATATATATATATATATAACACAGCAGCTGCTGCTGCTGTGTCAGACACAGCAGCGCTGCCTGCGCACGCCAGCGCCCGGACGGACGCACGTACAGCCAAGCACGGCTATAGCCGTGGGCCCCACCTTGATGCTTATCTGACATCTGACCCGTCCATCGGGTGGGCCACTCCCTGACGTGGGCCCACCCCAAAAATCAGCTTGATCCAAGACTCAGGTGGCCCACACCGTAGGAAATAGTGGGATTAGATTTCTACCTTTGAAATCCTTTTGGGGTCCACATAAGTTTTGGATCAGGGTGAAATTTATTTTCACCCTTCATCTAGGCCCATGTGGCCTTGTCAACGGGTTGGATGGCATAGAAACATTGTGGTGGGCCCCACATGGAGCCCACAGTGATGTAAGTATTTTATTCCACCGTCCGCCTGGACGGTGGAGGCCACTGTGACGTTTGTGTTTTATCCCCTCCGTCCAGGGACGGCGGGCCTCTTGTGTGCGTGCGTGTGTGGTGTGTGCGTGTGTGTATATATATATATATATATAATATTATATTATATATAATATCATATGTATTATATATATATATATATTATATTATATCATATATAATATTGGTGGGAGGCCCATCTCAGTTATTGTTGGCCCATGATTGAGGCCCACTTTGATGTGTTATGGGCCCATGGGTCGAGGCCCATTTAATGTGTTAGGGGCCCATGGATTAAGGCCCGTTAAGATGTATTAGGACCTACGAGTTAAGGCCCATTTGATGTGCATATGGGGCCCAATTGGCGAGGCCCATTTGATACACATAAGGCCCATGTGAGTAGGCCCATTTGACGCACTCTAAGGCCCACGGGTTATAGCCCATTGCAATGTACATAAGGCCCATTGGTGCGGCCCATTGATGTGGCCCACTTAATGAATATAAGGCCCATGTGATTTGGCCCATTTGATGTATTTACGGCCCAATGGGATGTACCTAAGGTCCATTGCAATGTGTGATCCCAACATGGGTTATGTAATGATGTTTACGTCGGGCCACACCTTGGGAGCAATGGTGGTTTGACGTCCCCATTGCAAGTATAGTGTTGGTTAAATGTCCGCATTATGACTTTCCCTTGGGCCCATGCGTGTAATGTGTAGGCCGTCTAGGCCCATCTTCATTATGAATATCATCTATCCCATATAACATGTTTAATTCCATGATTCATGATCATATGCATCATACGTATGCTTGATATGAGAAATGACTGATCATAGCATATGCCTTCGGGCAGATGGTTTAGGGGCTCCCGTACAGGGGGTGTTGCCCTACATGAGCGCACGATACGCGCAGGATTGCTGCATGACTGGATAGTGTGATTCATGCATTCGCATTGTGTGATATGGTTACTATACGCCCTAGCGACATCAGGGCCGTAGCCTCCACAGACGTATCGTGGTTGGCAGGATTGGATACCGAAAATACTATTCTACATGGGGTGCGATAGATATCCCTGGGTGAAAGTTCCTAAACCCTTATGGTACCAGGAGGTTGCTCCAACGTCTAGACCGAGTGGGTGCATGAGCGCTGAGTGCCGATTACCAGACGGTTGCGCTTTCCACTGTGTCGTGGTCGGTTGGAAGGGGGTGCGGCCTTACCCGCCCGAGAGTAGGGGGCAATGCTAGGCTGAGTCTGACCAGCTCGAGGAATGGGTCCGCTATTGACGAGCCGAGCCCGATATTGGCAGGCGGATAGTGAGGTCTTTTCCACTCACCTTATTGCGTGCGATGGGGCGGCAATCTGGCTTGGAGTGTACTAGACCCCGGTGATATTCCAGATTTTGAGCTGTATTGACATGTGGACTTAGATGAGGATTTGTATGCTTGAGTTGCATTTCGCATTGCATGGCCTTGGTATGGCCTACATCATTCTTTGCACCGCATGGCCTTGGTACGGCTAATGGTATTCTTGGCATTCATCAGCATGTTCCGCCTTACTCTGATACTGCATAACTGTATTATCACCTTAAGCATACACTTTCACCACCCTCTAAGCTTTCTATAAGCTTATGCACGACTGTTGCGTGCAGGTGACGTTGGATCGCAGCAGCGCTGAGGCTTAGGCACGTGGCAGATCATTTTTGGAGTTTTGTTCATCTTCATTGTATTTTCCTTATGCTCATTGTACTTGTAAAGTTTTTGATTATAGTGGAAATGTGATGGAGTTTTTGGTTGTTGTTGTGGGTTATGCCTTTGGTTATGCTTATTACGAATCAAACTGATGTTGAAAATCCTCCTTGTAGCATCCCAGGATCGGAACCTGGCGAATGGGCGCTGGGAGCCGAGAATGGGGTTCTACGGAGGCTGTCGGCGCCGGATTCGGCGATCGAAAATTTTGTGAGCCTGGTTTCCGAGTTTGGGGCGTGACAACCAGCCCGAGTGGATAGTGAATGAAATGAATGCATGAGTATGCAACTCCTACTCAATAAGTCTACAAATTAGTACGGTTCCTCTCTGGGATCATCACTGGAGTTTAGTACACTCCAAATGGCACTGTCTCTCTCCCAGTAGCACAATCCAAGTGAGCGTAAGAAACCTCACTATCCGCCTGGCTAATAGTCTGCCAATACCTATCCGGCACATCGATAGCGGACCCATTCATGAGCTGGTCAAACTCAGCCTAGTAATGCCCCCTACCCTCGGGCGGGTAAGGCCACACCCCCTCCCAACCGACCACGACACAGTGGGAGACGTGGCCTCCTGGTATTCGGCATTCAGGCGTTCATGTATCCACTCGGTTTCGACATTGGGGCGTCTCCTGGCCTCGGAGGTTTAGAGATTTTCATCCAGGGACATCTATGGCGCCCGTTTGCTAGAACCAAACATTTTTGGTGTCCCATCTGGCCATCCACGATATGCCTGTGAAGGCTACGGCCCTGATGTCACTAGGGCACACAGTAATCATAATACAAGATGCATGAGTCATACAATCCAGTCATGCATCAATCCTGCGCATACCGTGCGCTCATGTGAGATAACTTTCGCCTATCAGGGAGTCTCATAACAACACGCTCAATGATATATGCAATGATCAACCACATCTCATAACAAACACGCAGATGATGCGTATGGGCATGTATTATGATGCTATGCTGTCACATACTCATAATCGGTATCAATAACCGGCATCGACAATCGACCTCGACAATGTGGACATTTAACCAACATTGCCCTAAGGAATAGCCTACATAGAGCCAAACATATAACGGGCCCACAACCTTACACAAAGGCCTAATATACAACACAGTGGGCCTTACTCAAGGGACACATATACACAACAGGCGGGCCCTGCTCATGGGCCTCAAATACATGACATGTGGGCCCTACACATGGGTCTCGAATACATCGAATGGGCCATGCATCATGGGCCATGAATACATCACAATGGGCCTTTCTCATGGGCCTAACAAACATCATAATGAGCTCCATAGCTTGGTCCTCAAATACATCCCAATGGGCCTCATCGTATAGGCCTCGTATACATCATACTAGGCCTTAAACATGAGCTGAATGCACATCACAATGGTCCTCAAATATAGGCCGCATATACATCACATTGGGCCTCAACAATCGGCCTCAATATTCAGCCTCAATACTCGGAATCGACACTCGGGATCGGCCTTGATAATCAGTACCAATAATCATGTATAAATAAGGCAGGGTTCATAGATGGACAACTAATCAACAACAATGAAAAGATCGGCTCTCGGCCATGGTTATATCAATCCGATAGCACGGAGCCATCTGTCTATGGCGAATGGGGCCTACTTATTTGGGTTAACCCACGAAGAGAATGGTCCTAACAAGGCCTAAGGGAAGGTTAGTATGAGGACATCTAACCGTCATTGCCCATCAATGTGGATATTCAACCAACATTGCTCCCAAGTAGTGGCCCATGTAGAGTCAAACATAAGGTGGGCCCAAATATCCAACAGGTGGCCTCAAATAGTCATCACATGTGGGCCTTACACATGCAGCACGTGGGCCTACACATCACGGTGGGTCGATACATTGGGCCTCACCATTAGCTTAATATGCACATCACGGTGGGTCGCACCATTGGGCTGCATCAATGGGCGTCAATCCAACAAGTGGGCCGCATCAATGAGCCGCACCAATGGGATTTATACACATCAAGTCAGGCCTCGATAACTGGGCTGAAAACATGTCATAATGGGACACAACATACGGGCCAGAAATACGTCGCAATGGGCCTCGACCCATGGGATGAAAATACATCTCTATGGGCCTTACCAAATGGGCCATAAACACATCCTAATGGGCCTCAACCATGGGCCTCTAACATATCATAACGGGCCTTGCATCAATGAGCCGCACTAATGGGGCTCATGCACATCAAGTGGGTTGTATCAATGGGCCGCACAAATGCACAATAGGTAGGCCCTGCACATGCAGCAGATGGGCCCCACCAGATGGTTAGTGTGGATATAGAATGCATACATCTAGTGGGTCACACATCCCACGGACGGTGTGAGTAAAACATACATCGAGGCTGGCCCTATATGACCTGGACGGTTAGGGTGGAACATATAAGGTGGGCTGTACTCATGGGTTCCAAATACATTACAATGGGCCTTATACATAGCACAATGGGCCTTGCCCATAGGCCTAATACGTATCATAATGGGCCTTGCCCATTGTAAGACCTGTGTCCTAGTCCGTACCGTTCCATTAGCTTTCGCGGTCCTTCCGGTCGAATTTCGGCAACCTTCGCACCGTATCTGATGTTTGTGCGTGATCCTAAATCGGGTCCCGCATACCTAAGTCGGTTCGAATTGAAACCTGTATCTTAGCGACCGCGTTGTCATCGAGGTTTTAACGCCGTGACTCGCGCGCCGAACCGATACCTAGGCCAGGAGATGTAGGCCAGCGTTTGTTTGGAAAAAACGCCGCGCGTTGCGAATATCGAGGGAATCTCTACGATATGTCCCATCAATCAATGTCAAGTAAAAGCCTTACCTCAAGTATAATAACCCATCCCTACTTTTTTCAAAAGTCCACTCTCTTTCCACCTCACCATTCCTCTTTTTCCAAATTTCAACCACAACCATACATCTTTTACAAAATTTTTAACCCAACGCATCACCCATCACACCTCATCACTCCCATCATCTCACACTCTCTCTCATTTCTCAAATCTCCCAAGCAACTCAAAGCCTCACACGTCCAAGCCTCTCTAACTCTTTCCAAAAGCCAAGTGTGGCCCACCCTCTCATCTCTCATCTCTCATCCCCACCATCAAAGTTCCATCATCCACCATTAAACATTGAGCATTGGAGCTAAGGAGGCTAAGTGACCAAGAAAGAGGCTAGTAAGGTCGGTGATTTACCGTTATTTTCAATTTTAGGGCCCACTTGTTGGTGGGACCCATTTTGATGTATGTGATTTAATCAAGAGAGGCCCATAGTGGCGGGGTACCTCTATCTCATCGTATCTCTCTCTCTCTCTCTCTCTCTCTCTCTCTCTCTCTTTCTTTGTGATGGTGTGGATCCCACCAATATGTGTTATATCTACCCTGTCCATCTACATCAGATGGTGTGGCCCACCCTATTGCGGGTGATGATCTACACCATCCACTGTTTGGATGGACCCAATACATCATTCTTTCTATATATTATATATTATATAATATATATAATATAATATGTATTGTATATATATAATATAAGATATATATTATATGTATATATATATGTAGGTGGGCCATGTGCATGTGGGACCCACCATGATACATATTTATCTATGCCGTCCAGCGTCCCTGGACGCTGGACAGGCGAGGCTAGTGTGGAGTATGTGCACTGGCAGGGTGTGTACTTCAAGCTACCAAAAAAAAGAAGGAAAAGTTGCTTTTAGGGTGGGCCACTCATGTAGGCCCCACCTTGATGTAAGTATACAATCCAAGCCGTCCATCCTTCTCCTTAGATCATTTTAGACGTTGAGCCAAATTTTGGGACCAATCCGATTCTCGAGCGGGCCATACCATAGGAAATAGTAGTGTTTACCGTTGAAAACCACCTGGATCTTTTTTCTCGCTAAAAATAGGCCGCATATTAGACTCTTTTGGTCGGTCTTGAGTCGTACGATCCAATGGTTGGAGCAGATTCATCTGATGTGGGCCCCACCTGTGAAAAACCACAGGAAAACAAAATAAAAAAAATAAGGTGCAGCAGCTTACACTGTGGCTGTCAGAACGCCGCAGGCAGCGCCTGCGCGCTGGCGAACGAGCGGTTTGGGCTGGCCCTCACGGCCCAGCCGTGGGCCCCACCATGATGTATGTCTATGATCTACACCGTCCATTTTGTGGGTCCCTTAGGGCCGAGGGCCATCCTCAAAAATCAACTGTATACGACACTCAGGTGGGCCACACCATTTAAAATCACGTGAAGACATGCCAAAATATATAAAATCACTTGGTGGGGCCTACCTGAAATTTGGATGCTGCTGAAACTTGGTCTGAACCCTCAGCCAAGTGGGACACACATAATGGGTGGGCTGGATTTGGGAACTACATTCGGTGGGCCCCAGTTTTCCCAGGTCCACGTGACCTTTTAATAGGTTGGATGTCAAATAAAACAGTCGGTGGGCCCCAGGTCTCCATGACCCTATCAACAGGTTGGATGCAAATAAACATCACCGTGGGACCCCCTGACCATGTGACCTTATAAACAGTTGGGTGGCAAATGAACATTCCAGTGGGCCCCGGTCCAGTGGGCCCTACCCTGGTCCACGTGACCCTATCAACAGGTTGGATGGAAAATAAATAGTATGGTGGGCCCCCTGGTCCATGTGACCCTATCAACAGGTTGGATGGAAACTAAATAGTATGGTGGGCCCCCTGGTCCACGCGACCCTATCAATAGGTTGTGTGGAAAATAAACATTACAGTGGGCCCAAGTTGGGTGGAAAATAAACATTACAATGGGCCCAGGTTGGGTGAAAAATAAACATTACTGTGGGCCCCAGGTCTAAGTGATCTTGTTAATGGGATGGATGGAAAATAAACATTATGGTAGGCCCACTTGGGACCCACTTAAGTATATATTGTAATCCACACCCTCCATTAGTGTGGGCCCCACCATGATGCATGTTTTCATCCAAACCGTCCAATCGTTTTGGAAAATATTTTAATGCCATGTGATAAGGCCCATCTTGGTATGTTTGTGGGCCGTCCGTTGAGGCCCACCTTGATACATACAAGGCCCACCTTGATTTGTATAAGGCTCATATTATGAGGCCCATTGTGATGTATGCAAGGCCCATGTGACTAGGCCCATCTTGATGCATTGTGGCCCGTCGTTGAGGCCCACCTTAATATATATATATATATATATATATATACACACACACGAGACCCATGTGTAAGGCTCATCTGATGTATTGGAGGCCCATGGGTCAAGGCCTAATAGGACGTACATAAGGCCCATTGTAGTGTGATTCCACCATGGTATATGTGTTGATTTTGTAGTGGGCTATACCTTGGGAGCAATGATGGTTAGATGCCCACATTGTAAGGATGATGTCGGTTAAATGTTCGCATTGTCACTCTCCCTAGGGCCCATTGGCAGGCCCATACCTGTAGCATATAGGTCGTCTAGGCCTATCTTCGTTTTGATCAGAGCCCATCACCACATAACATGTATAGTATAGATCCATGATTCATGATCATACGCATCATATGTATGCCTGATATGAGAAGTGACTGATCATAGAATATGCCTTCGGGCAGATCGTTTATGGACTCCCTGATAGGCAGAGTCGCCCCACATGAGCGCTCGGTATGCGTAGGATTGTTGCATGTCTGATGGTATGATACATGCACTTGCATTTGTGTGATTGTGATCATTGTATGCCCTAGCAACATCAGGGCCAAAGCCTCCACAGACACATCGTGGGTGGCTAGATTGGATACCGAAAATATTATTACTAAGCATCGGGGCGCCATAGATGTCCCTGGGTGAAAATCTCTAAACCCGATAGTACCAGAGGATGACTCCAACGTCGAGACCGAGTGGATATATGAGCGCACGAGGGCCGAATACCAGGAGGCCGTGTCTCCCACTGTGTCGTGGTCGGTTGGAAAGGGGTGTGGCCTTACTCGCCCGAGGGTAGGGGGCAATACTAGGCTGAGTTTGACCAGCTCGTGAATGGGTCCGCTATCGACGTGCCGGATAGGTATTGGTAGATTATTGGTTAGGAGGATAGTGAGGTTTCTTACGCTCACTTGGACTGTGCGGCTAAGAGAGCGACAGTGCCATTTGGAGTGTATTGAACCCCGATGATTTTTTAGAATGAGAACTGTACTGATACATGATGAGGATTGGCATGTTTGAGTTGCATCTCACATCGCATAGCCGTGTTATGGCCGATAACATTCATATCTTGCACCGCGTAGCCTTGGTACAGCTGATTGCATTCATGTACTCATCACCATGATTCCTTATTACTCTGACCTTGCATTCTGAGCACGCTTATATTGCGCACACACTTACACCATCCTCTAAGCATTCTATAAGCTTATGCATGATCGATGCGTGTAGGTGACACTAGGACGCAGTCGCAGCCATAGTCTCGCCGCAGTTGGAGCGTGCAGCGAGCTTTTGGAGTTTTGTTACTTTCACTATATTGTATTTCTCTTTCATACGCATTATACTCAAAAGTTTTGATCATAGTGGATTTTGTGATGGTGTTCTTGTGGTTATTGTTCATGGGTTATGCTTTTGGTTATGCTCATTACGAATTAAATTGATATTAGAAATAGGATCTCAGGATCGGAACCTGGTAAATGGGTGTCGGGAGCCGAGAATGGGTTCTATGGAGGCTGTCGGCGCCGGATTCGGTGATCGGGAATTTTGTAAGCCCGATTTCCGAGTTCGGGGCGTGACACCCATGGGCCTCAGATTCAAGTAGGTGGGCCCCATCATATGGGCCTCAAATATACATTACCGGTGGGCCTAAAATATAAATTACAGGTGGGCCTCCAATCGGCTGAAAATATATCACAATGGGTCTTATCAAATGGGTCACAACTACATAACAAGTGGGCCCTGCACATGACCCTCAAAATATCAAGTCGACAGATCATCTGTACCATACCACAACGAAATTACACAGTGTGCCCACCGTGATGGTACCAGAGGATGACTCCAACGTCTAGACCAAGTGGATATATGAGCGCACGAGGGCCGAATACCAGGAGGCCGTGTCTCCCACTTTGTCGTGGTCTGTTGGAAAGGGGTGTGGCCTTACTCACCCGAGGGTAGGGGGCAATACTAGGCTGAGTTTGACCAGCTCGTGAATGGGTCTGCTATCGACGTGCCGGATAGGTATTGGCAGACTATTGGCTAGGCAGATAGTGAGGTTTCTTACGTTCACTTGGACTGTGCGGCTAGGAGAGCGACAGTGCCATTTGGAGTGTATTGAACCCCGGTGATTTTTCAGAATGAGAACTATACTGATACATGATGAGGATTGGCATGCTTGAGTTGCATCTCGATCGCATGGCCGTGTTATGGCCGATAACATTCATATCTTGCACCGCATGGCCTTGGTACAGCTGATTGCATTCATGTACTCATCACCATGATTCCTCATTACTCTGACCTTGCATTCTGAGCACGCTTATATTGTACACACACTTACACCATCCTCTAAGCATTCTATAAGCTTATGCACGATCGATGCGTGCAGGTGATGCCAGGACGCAGTCGCAGCCATAGTCTCACCGCAGTTAGAGCGTGCAGCCGAGCTTTTGGAGTTTTGTTACTTTCACTATATTGTATTTCCCTTTCATACGCATTATACTCAAAAGTTTTGATCATAGTGGATTTTGTGATGGTGTTCTTGTGGTTATTGTTCGTGGGTTATGCTTTTGGTTATGCTCATTACGAATTAAATTGATATTTGAAATAGGATCCCAGGATCGGAACCTGGTAAATGGGTGTCGGGAGCCGAGAATGGGTTCTATGGAGGCTGTCGGTGCCGGATTCGGTGATCGGAAATTTTGTGAGCCCGATTTCCGAGTTCGGGGCGTGACACCCATGGGCCTTAGATTCAAGCAAGTGGGCCCCATCATATGGGCCTCAAATATACATTACCGGTGGGCCCAAAATATAAATTACAGGTGGGCCTCCAATCGGCTAAAAATATATCACAATGGGTCTTATCAAATGGGTCACAACTACATAACAAGTGGGCCCTGCACATGACCCTCAAAATATCAAGTCGACAGATCATCTGTACCATACCATAGCGAAATTGCATGGTGTGGCCCAACGTGATGTATTTTGAGATCCAACCCATTCATAAATTAACGTATGGATAGATGAAGTGAAAACAAATATCAACTTAATTGGAAACTACTGTGGCCCTTAGGAATTTTGAACGGTGGATGACGCTGTCCACTATTTAAATGGTGGAGTCCACTTGAACTTTGGGATCTGACTCACTCATTTTCCCATGCCATAAAATGATCTCATAGGTGGTTGGATGGTATGGATACAACGTGTGCATTATGGTGGGCCCCACCGTCCAAACAGTGGACGGTGTAGAAATACATACATCAATGTGGGGCCTGCGGCCTACTGCCGTCAAGAGGAGCAACAATATAGCTGATGTTCATGCAGCTTGCTGCATTAAAAAAGGCAGAGGTGGGTCCAACGTAGGGCCTACCATCACGTATATATTATATAATATAATATAGAATATATATAATATAATATAACACACACACACACACATATACATCAACGTGTATTCCACACGTGGGGTGGTTTAAAACCCACATATCATGGTGCGCTTTGCACCAGCATATAGACGGTCTGAAGCAATTCAAGGTGGGTCCCACAGAATTTGGTGATGTCAACTGCTGGTGGGACCCACCCTAATGTTAATTTGCACCCAACCTGTTAGCAAGGTCACATGGACCTAGGGCCTACCGCAATGTTTGTATGCCAACCAGATTGTTCATAAGGTCACGTGGACCAGGGGGCCCACTGTAATATTTATTTGCCATCCAAACTGACCAGGGGCCCATGGTTAGGGGCCCACTGTAATGTGGTTCGCAAATCCAGCCCACCCATTATGTGTGTCCCACTTGACTGAGGGTTTAGACCAAGTTTCAGCCGCATCCAAATTTCAGGTTGGCCCCATCGAGTGTTTTTATATATTTAGGCATGTCTTCACATGATTTTAAATGGTGTGGCCCACCTGAGTTCCGTATATAGCTGATTTTTAGGGCGGCCTCCTGGTTCGAGGGGACCCATCAAATGCATGGTGTTGATGTTCGAAGCACATCACGGTGGGGCCCACAGCTGGAGCCATGAGGGCCAGCCCACCGTTCGTCTGCCAGCCGCAGGTAGCGCTTGTGCGTCTTTGAAGTGTCAACGGCAGCAGCGCTGCCTGTTTGTTTGTTTTTTTTTTCAAAATGAGAAATCCTATGGTTTTTCCCCTTCAGGGCCCACATTAGATGAATCCACTCCAACCATTGGATTCCACGATCCAAGACCGACCAAATGAGTCCAATATGCGGCCCATTTTTGGTGAATAGAAGGATCAAGGTGGGTTTTAACGGCAATACCACTATTTCCTATGGTATGGCCCGCTTGATTATCAGATCGGTTTCAAATTTCAGCTCAACGCCTAAAATAGGCTAAGGAATGGGATGGATAGTGTAGATTAATTTTATACATCAAGGTGGGGTCTGTATGAGTGACCCACCCTAAACTTTAAAAAGCAATGCACACACACACACACACACATATATAGCTGTCAGTACACGCCCATGCCATTACACACACTTCACGTTGGCCGCCCTCACGTCTAGCGTCCCTGGACGCTGGACAGCATGAATAAACACAGTGGTGGGTCCCACGAGGACGTGGCCCACATTTCATCAAGGTGGGTCCTCACATGAATGTGGCCCACCTGATTTAAATTAATCTGATACTTATGTGTTTCCACCGCCATAAGGTAAGGTCCACATGACTTGGACGGTTTGGATAAAACATACATCATGGTGGTGTTCATCCAAGTGGGCCACACATCACACAAAAAAATGAGAAGGAGAGGGAGAGAGAAGCACTCACCTTAGATCTTGGACTTCTTCTTCCACCAATGTGATCTAGAGCTCCAAGCGAACAAGATTCAATGGTTGGGATTGATTTTGAAGGGTTGGATTTAGGGGTGGAGAGCTTGCAAAAGGGTTAGAAATGGAGAGCTCTCATGGACGTGGGGATCTTCCTATTGTTAGGAAATAAGAAAGACAGAGGGAGGGAGAAAGATGTGATGGCAATTAATGAGTTTGACTTATGGGAAAAAGGGGAGGGGTGGTTGCTTGTAAGGGGTTAAGGCTAGGGGTAGGGTAGGGTGATGTTACCCCTAGGGTGACATCATAGTAATTATGTTTCTAGGGAAGTACAACAACAGGGATAGGTGGGTCCCACGATCAAACGATCAACGGCCTAGATAATGCACGGGTCGGATCTCATAATCTGAGCGTCGCATTGACGCACAAGACGCCTCGTCGGAACTGCGGCGACGGCGCGGTCGCAATGACATATGTCTCGTTTTGAGTTGGCTCAAGTTTACAGCATGTGACTCAAGAGCGTGCGCCAATGTTATCTACGCGTTGCGGGTCATCGAAGTTCGACTGGGAGGACCGCGAAAGTTTATGGAATGGTACGGGCTAGGATACGGGTCTTACAAAGAGGATGATACCAATTAGACATTTGTGGACTTGAAAAGAATTCTAAGATAAATTTCATAAGACATATTTTTCCAAGGATTATCGAACCAGAAGATGACAGATTTTGCAAACCTACAATAAGGAGCGACCGTGGCTCAATATAAGGCCAAGTTCATTGAGTTGTCAAGATATGTTTCAAAACTAGATGAGGATTATAAAATAACAAGATTTAAAGGTCTTTGGCAGAATATCTGAATAAGATTCTGTTGTGCTAATATTCAAAAGTACTCCCTTCGATCCGAGAGGGATTATGAACGTTTTCTTAAGTAGAAGGTAAGAAACCAAGGTAGAACCATGCCAAATCAACAACAACCTCTAGAGAAGAGACAATGAACACATGTTTAGGCAGCACCATCAGGAAATCAAGAGTAGCATTTCCTTGAAAATTGTTCATATTGTGAAAAATATGGACATAAAGCTCAGGTGTGTATGTCTAGACTTAAAGACACAGGAGTGATGCCTCTTCAACAAACACCTCTTATACTGCAACTTCTAGCACCTACTTAACAGTTGGGTCAAGTGCCATGTGCATTACCTTTTAGGCCTTTGCAGAATCAATAGAATAGGTCTTAACTTCCTACATCTCAAAACCAGGGAAATCAACAAACCCAAACATGAGTTTATTTTGTTCATTCTATCTCATCGGCAGAGAAGCCTAAAGATAACCACAATGTCATGGAAGGTACAATTGATATAAATGGCATTTTGATTTCTATGTTGTTTGATTCTGTATCTACATTATTTTTTGTTGTGTCATTCATGATAACTCCATTAGGGTTAAAAACAAAAGGTTTTGTAAAGAAGGTTTCTTTAAAGTCTCCCATAGGAAAGCCTATTACTTTAGATAAGATTTGGAAGTCTGTTCCTATCATATTAGGAGGGATTCCAATGATAGCTATCTTGGTTGTCATGACTATGTCAGGATATTATACTATTTTCGATATGGATTGGCTTACCCCTAATCATGCCAAGTTAGATTGTTATGAAAAGATGATTAATTTTTCTTCACCTAAAAGAGAGCCATTTACAATCCGAGGGAACCGGAGGAATGAAAAGATCATGCATATTATGGTACTAATGAATTGGAAAGACACCAAAATTGTTTGTGGACCAAATTTCGATAATGAGGGAATATCTTGAAGTCTTTCAAGATATACTAGGTTTATCACCTTGCTGATAAGTAGATTTCAGTATTAATCTTCAGCTAGGATCAACATTGATATTTATGTCTCCATATCGAATGGCGCCTGTCGAGATTGAGGAATTGAATGAAGAACTAGAAGAACTAAAGACTTATGGATTTATAGGACCAAGCACGTCATCGTGTGCTGCGCCAATACTCTTTGTAAAGAAAAATGATAATACTTGATGCTTATGTATTAATTATCACCAATTGAATGAGGTAATGATAAAGAACAAATATCCCCTATTATGCATTAATAATCTGTTTGATCAGTTGAAGGAAGGTCGATATTTCTTCAAGATTGACTTAAGATCTGGATACCATCAGCCGCGAATTAAGGAGGAAGACATTTATAAAACGACCTTTCGAATGTGCTATAAATACTATGAATTTCTAGTTATGCCCTTCAGACTAACCAATGCCCCAACAATGTTCATAGACCTAATGAATAGAATATTCCAGCCTTATCTAGATAACTTTTTCATTGTATTCATCGATGATATCTTAATTTACTCTAAGACCAATGAAGAACATGAGTACAATTTGAGGACAACATTACAAACTCTGAAGGATAATTAATTATATAGGAAATTCTCAAAATGTGAATTCTAGAAGGAGAGTGTCGATTTCCTTGGGCATATCATCTTAGAAAATGGAATTGCAGTAGATCCAACAAGTATTAAAGTTTTGGTGAAATGGGAACGACCCAAAAATGTCTTAGAAGTTAGAAGTTTTCTTGGACTGGCTAGGTATTATAGAAGATTCATCAAAGATTTTTTGAAGATTTTCGAACCATTGACAAGTTTAACTTGAAAGGGAGTATAATTCAAATGGATTAATAAGTGTGAAAGAGATTTCGCCAAGTTAAAGTGACTTCTAACCTCTACTCCCATCCTTACTCTTCCGAAAGATGGACTGATGGTTAAAGTATATGCAGATGCATAAACAAAAGGTTTGGGTTGTGTATTGATATAATTGGGTAAGGTTATTGCATATGCATCAAGGCAACTTAAGCCCCATCAACGTAATTACCTAACTCATGACCTAAAATTAGCTGCCATTGTGTTCGCATTAAAAATTTGGCAACATTATCTGTATAGTGAACGGTTCAATTTTTTTTTTTTTTTACAGATCATAAGATTATTTGGTATTTATTCTCATAGAAGGACTTAAATATGAGGTAGAGAAGATGGGAGGAATTTCTAAAAAAATACGATTTTAAATTGCTTTCTTATCAAGGTAAATAAAATTTAGTAGCAGATGCTCTAAATAGAAAATTGTATAAGCAGAAGACTATAACTAATCTGATGGTTCATGAATGGGAGATGCTAAGTTTTATAAGAGAATTCAATTTCAAATTGAATTTTTAGAAGAAGAAGGTTGAGATATGCAATATTAAGGTGAAATCGACTCTTAGGGATCGAATTCTCAAAGCGCAAGCAAATAATGAATGGTTGTTGAAAATGGTAGCCAAACATTATGATGATGAGGAGTCCGAATGGACTAATAGGGTAGATAGAAGAGTTCAATACCAAGGACATCTCTATATACCTAATGTCCTAGAGTTGAAGGATGAGATTTTGATAGAAGTACATCGAACTAAGTTTACTATTCACCCTAGAAGCATGAAGATGTATTAGGATGTAAAAAAATTGTTTTGATGGTCGAACATGAAGAGGGAGATTGCAGATTGTGTTTCATGATGTTTTATTTGCCAGTAGGTAAAGTCAGATCATAAAAATCCATCATATTTGCTGCAGCCACTGAAAATACTTGAGTGGAAGTGAGATCGTATTTCTATGGATTTCATAGTTGGTCTTCCCAAGACTCAGAAAAAGCACGATCTGATATGGGTGATTGTCGACCAACTGACAAAGTCAACACATTTTCTTTCCATCCATATCAACTACTTGGTGGATGAGCTTGCTAAGTTATATATTAAGGAAGTGGTAAGATTCTATGACATCCTTAGTTCTATCGTGTCGAATCGTGATCCTTATTTCACTTCACGATTTTGGACCAACTTACAGGAAGCTATGAGAACTATTACAAATTATAGTACAACATATCATTCATAATCTAATGGTCAGACTGAATGTGTGAACCAGATATTGGAAGATCTATTATGCACTTGTGCTCTCGATTTCAAAGGAAGTTGGGATGACAGTTTATATTTTGCCGAGTTTTCCTATAACAATAGTTATAAGGCAAGCATAAGAATGGCCCCGTACAAAGCTTTATATGGGCGCCCTATCATGTGCCTAACTATTGGACTGAAGTGGGTGAAAAGGGTTTGATCAAGTCAGATATTATTCAGGAAGCTACTGAAAATGTTGAGATTATTTATAAGCGTTTGTAAGCTGCGCAAAACCGTCATAAAAGTTATGCCGATAATAGGAGACGTGATCTGAAGTTTACAGTGTGAGATAATGTGTTTCTGAATGTCTCTTTGATGAAGGGACTCATGCGGTTTAGTACAAAAGGAAAAATTGCACCTTGATTTATTGGACAATTAGATATTCTTGAACATGTTGGAACAGTGGCATACCAACTCGGTTTACCTCATTAATTGGCAAGTGTTCATAATATTTTCCATGTATCGATGTTGTGGAAGTATGAACGGGATGCTTCTCACATTATTGAGTGGCAAGACCTCGAGCTATAAGAAGACACTTCCTGTATAGAGAAGCTAGTTCGAATTTTAGACCGTAAGGAGTATGTTTTATGGATAAAGACTATACCGTTAGCCAAAATCTTATGATTATATCATGGAATAGATGAAGCATCTTAGAAATTAGAAGGAGAAATTCACAAGAAGTATCTTTATATTTTTGAGGAATGAACTTAGGTAAATTTTGAGAACAAAATTTTCTTTATGGGGGTAGAATGTAACGCCATTTAAAAAAATAATTTTTTGTTTTGAAATTTGGGTGAGAGAGAGAGAGAGAGAGAGAGAGAGAGAGAGAGAGAGAGAGAGATCTTCCAATCTCATCTCATCTCTCCTCTTATCTTAACTCTCCCTCGTAGCTTGTAGTCTCCCAACAAACCCTCTCTTAAGGAGGGAGTGTATGAGAGCGAGAGTTTTATTAAGACTTAAAGAACCAAAGAAAGAAAATTGTATAAAAAAAATGAGAGAGAAAGTGGGAGAGAGGCTTTTGAAATTCTCCTATTCAGGTTAGTAGAATGATCTTCTCTTTGTTTTCTTTCTATTGTAGTTTAATTTAATATTGATATACACTTTGGATGGATTGGATCAATTAAGCATCTATTGTTTATGTCTAACTCATCCATGTGAAAAGGTACACTGATGTACATAGCTTTAGGGTTGATGTGTGGAATGTGAAATTTTTCATGATGAACAATTATCGATATGATCTATACAGATTATGAGTTTTAGTTTTCTAAGACTCAATCGCATAATGATTTTAGGAATCAAATCTATTTGACACCTTAATGGATCGTACCAATCATAAATTTACCAAGATTCTTCCTTAATTTAAGGAAATTGAATTAATACCAGAAGAGTAATTCTCTACACAAGCTACAACTTGGCACAACGAATTATATGACTTAACCTAAAACGTGTGATTAAAACCTCATCGTTCATTCAATTCCTAGGAATAAAATTAATTAAAATATTAAATTTCAGATCGATCGGACCATTGGGTGAGCCACATCGATATGAGGTAATGACAGACAATGAATCATGTGTTGATTTATTACATGGAACCATTTTATAGTTGAGATCTAACTTGATTTGGATTAACTATTAAAATCTAGAATTAGATGATGACAACATCCAAATTTGATAATCGAATTGACCATCTAGTAGGCCACATTGATCAATCAATGTGATCATTAGCGATTGTAATAAGATAATATATGAATGGTCGGATTAAGATGATCGTCAGTTGCCCTTTGAAATGATCAAGTGATGATCAATTGTTGGCCTTGATCCATCTATTAAATGTGATTTGAATCTTAAATTATCAAAGTAAATAAATCTCCAAAATTTTATGTAAATCATCATAAACTGCGTAAAAATTTAAAATTTTAGGCCTAAAATAAATTTTTTGTGAAGTCAAGAGGTTCTGGTGTAAAATATAAAGTTTTAACATACTGCCTGGACCTTAAGAAAAATTAACTTTTAAGTACTATTAATGAAAACAACTTGAATATGAAGAAATTCCATGGGCCTGGGCCCCAATGAGATGGGATGTTTTGCCAGTAGTACAGCAAGTGATCAAACGAGAGCTTAGCCCTGTTGTCATGTGGGAAATCAGTCCTAATAGATATGATGTTGAAAGCTACGTTGTCAGGCAGTCAAAGGTAGTGGTACCCACACTCGCCCGTACCCCACTCTCCCTATATTCCCGGCCTTTGTTCCCCTCTCTTTGTCACACGATCTGCCGACGGGTTGATATCCACACTCCTGTCCTACCATTTCCTTTTCACAGTTTCTTAACTGGCAGGTGCTCCTCCACCGTTCACTTGGCATGCATGGATATTGATCCAACCTTTTCAGAAGAGAAATTACATTACTGACTTCCTCTATTTTCTCATCACAACAAAGTGGAAAATTCAAATTATGGGGTCCACGTGGCATGTGTCTCCCGGATGCAGATTGCTTATTAACTCAATAATTCTATGAGACCCACCATGGTATACGCGTGTGCTGAAGATTGAAGCATATCCAGAGCTCAAGTGGATCACACCATAAGAAATAGTGGGAATTGAACTCTTACAGTTGACAACTCCTTCGGGCAGAAGTTTTGGGTCAAGCTGATAATTGTATTTGACCATTGTCTATGTCTATGCGACTTTATAAACAAGTTGGATGACAAATAAACATCTATGAATGGTTTCAATGGTGGAAGCCATTATCTCCCTGGTTTCATGGGTCATTATTATCCCCACTGTTTCTTATAGTGTGGTCTACTTGAGTCTTGTACATGCTTTTGGGCCCATAACCTAAAAATGGGCTCTTAAAAATGATGGATGGTGTGGATAAGAGACATGCATCATGGTGGGCCCTTGTTTACTCAGTATCCAATCCATGGTATCTCACATCTAACCAGTCCATCGATGCAGGCACCATTATCTTTAGATGGCTTGAAAATATTGAGCATTCAATCATAAGGTGGGCCAATCCATAAAAGATAATATGCACCATTCAAACTATCCTAATTTCAAGTGTTTCCCATATGATGATGTAATTGACCTAATGTTTTGATTGTGTTACAACACAGTGGTGGGTTGCATACGTTGGGGTTGGATTTCATATACACCATGTGGGCACCACACAAGTCTTCACTTCCACTATGTTTAAAGAAAAAATAAAATAGAATGAAGGCATTTTTATAATTTCACCTCTAAAAGGCACCTACATGGTATTACCAATTGCACAGTGATTACATAATAAAAAATAGATTCCTCAGGAATTTTGAGGTAAGAAGCCCTTTTCTCAGGATAGGGATTGTGTCCTGCCCCGCCAGCAAAATAATTCATCTACGCAGGGCTATGTGGGGCCCACCATGATGTATGGGTTTTATCCACCCTGTCCATTCATTTTTGGTATGAACCCAAAAATGAGGTAGATTCAGGTCTCAAGTGGAGTTTGCAGTGGGGAATGAATGCCCACCATTAAAATTTTCTTTGGAGCCGCAGAAGTTTTGGATCAAGTTGTGTTTTCCTTTAATTCAAGTTTATATGACCTTATCAAGAGGTTTAGATGGAAAATAAACATCATGGTGGCCCTTAGGAAGGTTTTACTATGTGGGTCATTATCACTGTTGCTTCCTATGGTGTGGTCCACTTGAGCTTTGGATGTACCTCATTTTTTGGTTCATACGCCAAAAAATGATCCGGCAAAGATGGATAGATAGGGTGGATAAAACCCATACGTCACGGTGGACCTTATAGAGCCTTGCCTGGACGGATTATTGTCTAGGCAGGAGCAGACTCAATCTGCTTCCCTTTTCTCAATCTCTCTATGTATGGACAGAAATACCAATATAAATGGCCATGATACCCTCTTAGGCAGGTTTCTCAACCAAGTGGACCATAAGTTATGTTCCACCAGCGGATAACTTCCAATCTGTTAATTGCACGTGACATCCAACCCTTCGATTATGTTGCCCACCATTATAAGGATCACCTTGTTCAAAAATCAGTGCTATCAATTTAGCAAGTGGACCGTTTTGTTGTTATCAGTTGTTATTTGTCAATGGCCAAGACATTGTGTTCTATGGTATGATATTTATCAGGTGGGCCGTAACATAGAAAGCTATGTCCTAGTCATTGATAAATAGCAAAATACAAGTGTGGTCCACTTAATAAGTGGACATGGCTGATTTTTTCATACCACGAGTCTCATTGTGGGGCCAACCCATTAGAGGGTTGCATGTGGCACGAACATGAAAGGTTAGAAAGAAGTGGACCCTAACTAAGACTTCAGTCCTATTTGTGTCATTTTAATATTTTAAGTCTTTTTCCTTAGTTGGATGATGAATAGTGGAAACGGATTGCCTGCAGAAGCCTTTTGCAGGAGTTTAATTCCTGCGACTCTGAAGCTAGGTGGGGACAAGGTGATGTTGGTGAGAAATCCACCACATCCATAGTAGGACATGGGCCTAAAAATGAGTTTAGATTCAAAACTCAAGTGGGCTGCACAACAGGGAACGGTGAGGATTGAACGTCAACCATGTAAACATTTATAGGCTACCGAAGTTTTGGACCAGGCCAATATTTTTAAGCTTTCAGTTCATCCTAGTAGGAATGACCTTATGAACGGTGTGGATGGCATACTAACATCACAGTATACCTCGGGGAGGTTTCAAAGGTAGGCATTTCCCTATCCACTTTTTCCCATTGTGCTGCCCATTTAAGTTTTGGATCTGCCCCAGTTTGGGGTCCATACTAGAGGTGGACATCAAGTCGAGTCGGACCAGATTGGGTCCAACTCGACTCGATCAGATTTTTCAAGAACATGACCCGAACTCGATCCGATCCGGGATCGAGTCTAGCAAGGATGACTCGATCTGATCCGAATCCTTGCTGGCCTGACCCGAACCGAGTCCGACTCGGTCTGGGAAACCGAATCGAGTTGGATCGAGTTGAGTCTGTCTAGTCGATTCGGATTGGGTTGAATCAAGATCAGGAGAGAGAGGGAGAGAAAGGAGGAGAGAAAGAAGGAGATGTGAGAAACCAGGAGAGAAAGGAGGAGAGAAAGAAGGAGAGAAGGTAAATTGGGAGAGAAAGAGGGAGAGAAAGAAGGAGAGATGGGTGGGTGCGGTGCCTCCTTCGGGTCAAGAAAGAGGGGTTAGGGTTCATTGGTTCGGGATGGGTAGAGAGATGGGTAGTAAAAAGTAAAAAGTAAAAAAAATATATGTAAAAAACTTATATGTAGGACCCGACCGAATCAGGTCGGATCGGTTCAGATTGGATCCATTAGCATCGGATCGGTCCAGATTGACCACAATCCAAACTCGATTCGATGTACGATTAATCTGAGTGGTCCTACTCGATCCGCACCGATCCAGGCCTCCGGTTTGGTTCGGATTGGGTTAGATCTATTGGATCGGGTCAGATTCTGCCCAGCTCTAGTCCATACCTTAATATGATATGGAAAAAGGGATGGACGGGTAAATTTCTATCAGACATCAGGTGCCCATGAAGTTCCTACCAATGGCTTTTGCAGGGATTCTGGGACCATGAATATCGCCTAATGATAGCTGGCAGCTTTTCACAATGTACTATGTTACAAGGATTCCACGTGACCCAGGCCATTTGGGGCTACCCTGATGTATGTGTTATACCCACTCCGTCTATCCACGGGGTGGCCTGACCCATGTTAGGCCTTCATTTAAAAAATCAAGCATATGCAAAACTCAAGTGTGCCACACCCTAATAAAAGAGGATGGAAAGGAATGCATTTGAAATATTCTTAGGGAGGCAAGTTGTTTTTATGCCATCTAACCCATTAATAAGGTGGTTTTAATGCAGGGATGAACGTGATGAGGTTGATCACCGTCTTTCTTAAGGATAATTACTCCGAATCCATGGAACTTGTCTCGACTCCTCACAGAGACTTCTTGAATCCATGAGAAAAAAGTAAGAAAAATAGAAATAATTCTATAAAATTCATAATTTGATTGATGATTGAAATAAACAAGTTCGCAACCCTTTAAATAGGGATATTAAGCAATGGAAGAAATTTCAGAATCAAACTACAACTAAAACTCCTAGAATTCGCAACTTACTATAAATAGTAAACTTACTATTTATAGACGGTCATGATGTCTACTAGTGCGCAAAGTTTTCAGCCAAAAATAGTGTCTTATTTGGCTTCACCACATTGTTCTCCTAATTATTCTAAGCACTTTTCACGTTGGGTGGTTAAAGTAGCTCATCCTACCCTAAAATCATATATTTCATGTCTAATAACTCAGTCCGGATTGTGAGATATGCTTGATTTAAGGTCTGACGGTCCGATCACTTCTGTCGTCGACTAGGCCTTTTCTGATCCATCTTGGCCATGAAACTGTCCGTGACCTGCTCTACATCAGGTTCCCACAAGGCTGAAGTTATAGTACATCTTGAAATAACATAAAGTTTGAATTTTTCCTCGGTTGAGGATTGACTGGTATTGTATTGTATTCATAGAGAATAGTTTACATCAATCAAGGAAGAGATAAATACATAAAAAGATAGATATATATTCTATCTTTAATTACAACGAATTCTATCTATATGGAAACATCATATTGATCCCACAAATCTAGCGTTTGTGATGTGTCTGGCCAACTAATTTTCCTAATACTCTCCCTCAAGGTGGAGCGTTTACGTGAGTAACGCCCAACTTGCTTATTAGGCGATGGAATGCATCCTTGCCCAGGGTTTGGTGAAGATGACCGCAGTCTGGTCAGGAGAGTGAACATAACGAGGAACAAGAAGGTTGGATTGGATCTTTTCATGAACAAAGTGACAGTCAAGATGCATCTGCTGCCCCACTCCCCTTCAACCCGATGTGGAATCGATTGACCATCTCTTCTCCGATGGTTTTGCAGCTAGGCAGGTTTGGTGCCATTTCCAGCCTTTCTTTAGGGTCGCAGGCACTACTTAACGCTTAACTATGGGGAGGGCTACCTTGTGGTGGGCCCCCATCACCTCGTCTGATCGCCTAGTTCTCTTGCGCATCCTCCTACTGTCCATTTTCTGGGAGATTTGGCTGGAAAGGAATAGGGAGAGGTTTGACAACTCCTTGTTCTCTTGTTCCACGGTAATTACCTAGGTGTTGAGATGTGGAGCCACATCAACAGGTCGCACGACCGGTCGTAGACCTTACTCGCTGGTCGTGGAGCCCACACGACCGGTCGTGAGCAGTCGTAGAATAGCTTGACTCAAAGTCCAGCGAGCATCAATTTTTAGCTTCAGTCGTAGTTACACAGATTCGTTTCCAGATTTGATGCGAACTGTGGAAATTTGAGTCGGTTTTCGCAAGGGTGCGAAAGGAAGTTGCCTAAACTATAAATAGGGGTCCTTAGAGCTTTTCTAGGTATGATGGGAAATTATTCTAAGGTGTGGGCAAAGGGTTTTCTATGTTCTTCCAAGGGAAAGGTTAGTATATTGCATTGTAATCTTCGTTCTTCTTCATAGTGGAAGTTTGCATCTGTAGTTTTTTACCCTAGTTTGAGGTTTTTCCATGTATATCTTGTCTTGTGGTTTGTTTGGATTGCTTTGATTTATTTCTAGTCTATTTTGCTTATTGTTTATCGTTTGTGGGTGAGACTGGAGGTTGGATCTCGATTTACTGCGTTGTTGGCGTGCTGTGCAACAACTGGTATCAAAGCTATTGGTTTAATTCTATTGGGAGCGATGACAGAAGAAGGGAAGACTAGAATTGAAAAGTTTGATGGTTCAAACTTTGCCTTTTGGAAGATGCAGATGGAGGATTATCTGTATTAGAAGGACCTCTATATTCCTCTAGGAGGAAAAAAGAAGAAACCAGAGAAGATAACAGATGATGAATGGTTTTTATTGTATCGAAAAGCTTTAGGAACGATCCGACTCTCTTTGTCTAAGAGCGTCACCTTCAATATATCCAAGATGAAAACCACAAAAGAATTAATGGAAGCCCTAACCACCATGTATGAAAAACCTTCAGCGTCCAACAAGGTTCATCTTATGAAACAGCTATTCAACATGAAGATGTCAGATGGTGGGAGAGTGGTTGAACATCTAAATGAGTTCAATACAGTCACAAGCCAGTTGAAATCTGTTAGCATTGTTTTTAAGGATGAGGTCAGGGCATTATTGATCTTGTCCAGTTTGCTAGACAGTTGAGATGGTTTGGTGATTGCTGTGAGCAATTCCTCAGGGTCGACAAAGCTGAAATTTGATGATGTGGCTGGTCTAATTCTCAGCGAAGAATCTAGAAGAAAGGCATCGGGAGTTTTAGGGGATTTAGGGAATGCTCTAAATGTTGAAGGAAGAGGAAGATCGCTGAATAAAAGAGGTAATAAACACGGGCGTTCTAAGTCGAGGAAGAAGTCCAAGAGACCGAAAGACAAAGACGGGTGTTGGCATCGCGGCAAGAAGGGGCACATGAAACATGATTGCAGGGCACTCAAGAAATAAGAAGGAAGCTCTCAAGGTGGTAAGGATTCAGTGAATCTATCTGAGGAGAGTGACACAAAGGCGTTGATCTTGTCTCTTGATGTGAGGAATGAGTCTTGGGTTATAGACTCGGGTGCTTCATTTTATGCCACTTCATGTAAGGAAGTTTTGCGTAATTATGTATCTGGTGACTTCGGAAGAGTCTACCTGGGTGATGATGAGCCGTGCAGTATTGTTGGAAAGGGGGACGTTCATGTAAATCAGAAAGATAGAACGACTTTAAAATTGAAGGTTGTCAGACATGTATGGAGTTTGAAACGTATTTGATCTTAGTGGGACAGTTGACCGATACCGGTTATGTGACGACATTCACCAGTAATTTCTGGAAGATCACAAAAGGTGCCTTGGTGATATCTCGAGGCAAGAAGGAAGGAACTTTGTACATGACTTTAGGATCGTATAGTTCACTCGTAGTTACATCAACTAGAGTTAATGAGCATTTATGACATCAGAGGTTCGGATATATGAGTGAGAAAGGGATGAAAGTGCTATTGTTAAAAGGAAAGTTACCAGGGCTGAAGTCTATTGACTTGGAATTCTACGAGGACTACGTGTATGGCAAGCAGAAGATGGTAAGCTTCAAGAAGACGGGACGCGCTCCAAAGACGCATCTGTTGGAGCTTGTACACATTGATGTGTGGGGACCGGCACAGGTATTATCTCTTGGTGGCTCACGTTATTTTGTTCCCTTTATTGATGATGCTAGTAGAAAATTGTGGGTTCATTTCTTAAAACATAAATCTAATGTATTTGATGTATTTAAGAAGTGAAAAGTTATGGTAGAAAATGAGATAGGTAAAACAGTAAAATGTCTCAGATTTGATAATGAGGGAGAGTACCGTGATAAGAGATTTGAGGAGTATTGTGCAGTAAATGGAATCAAACATCAGAAAATGATTTCAGGAACACCGCAACAGAATGGTGTGGCTGAGCCCATTAACAGAACCATCTTTGAGTGCGCCAGGAGCATGAGGTTACATATAGGGTTGCCCAAGATTTTTTGAGCAGATGCTGTGAATACTACCGCATATCTCATCAATAGAAGTCCCTCAGCACCATTGGATGGTGGGCTACCAGAAGAAATGTGGACTGAAAAAGAAGTGAACCTTGCACATATTAGAGTATTTGGTTGCACTTCATATGTTCACATTGATTCAGAGCACAAAAACAAGCTGGATGTGAAGTCCAAGAGGTGCACGTTTATAGGCTATGGGCAGCATGATTTTAGCAACAGGTTTTGTGATGCAGAAAATAGAAAAATCATCAGAAGCAAGGACGTAGTCTTCAATGAAAAAGTGATGCAAAAGGACATTGTGCAGGAAAATAAGGCCGAGAGAAAGGAATTCGTAGAGATGAAAGAGTTACCGGACACGGGTGTTACAACGCCACAGGATGATCATGCACAGGAGCATTATGAGGCGGAGCTGCATACACCGGTTGTAAGGAGGTCTACTTGGGAGAGGAGACCCACGGTCTAATACTCACCCTCCTTACATTATCTACTGTTGACGGATAATGGTGAACCAGAGTATTTTGAAGAGGCATTACAGTCGGATATATGGGTTAAGTGGGAGCAGGCCATGGATGATGAGATGGACTCTCTTGAGTCTAATCTTACATGGGGGCTAGTCGCTCTACCTAAGGGTAAGAAAGCTCTTCATAATAAGTGAGTTTACAGATTGAAGGAGGAGCACGATGGTTCGAAACGGTACAAGGCTAGATTGGTTATGAAAGGGTTTTAACAAAAAACAGGTATCAATTTCACTAAAATATTTTCACCTGTAGTGAAAATGTCTATGATTCATATGGTCTTGAGTATAGTGGCTACAGAGGACTTACATCTAGAGCAGCTAGATGTTAAGATAGCTTTTCTTCATGGGGACCTTAAAGAAGAGATATATATGCATCAACCGATAGGATACGTGACACCAGGAAAGGAGAACAAGGTGTGTAGACTAAAAAAGAGTCTATATGGCCTGAAGCAGGCCTGAGGTAGTGGTATAAGAAGTTCGACAATTTCATGTCGGGAAACGGTTTTAGGAGATGTCATGAAAACCACTGTTGTTATATGAAGAAGTTTGATATGTCATACATCATCCTTCTTTTGTACGTTGATGATATGCTTGTGGCTGGTTCAAGCATGAAGGACATCTCAGATCTCAAAAGATAATTGTTTAGAGAATTTGCCATGAAGGATTTAGGAGCTACAAAACAAATCCTAGGCATGAGGATAAAGCGTGACAGGAAAAATAAGAAATGGTTTTATCACAGGTAGAGTACATAGCCAAGGTACTCGATCGATTTAATATGGGAGGTGCTAAGCCGGTTAGCATTCTATTAGCCAACCACTTCAAGCTATCTAAGGAGCAAGGGGTAAAGACGCAGGAGGAACAGGACTACATGGCTAAAGTCCCATGCATGTCAGCTATTAGGAGTCTCATGTATGCTATGGTGAGCACGAGACCAGACATTGCTCAAGTAGTGGGAGTTGTTAGTAGGTTCATGAACAACCCCGGGAAGGAACATTGGGAAGCTGTGAAGTGGATCCTTAGATACATGATAGGTAATAAGGATGTAGGGCTATGCTATGGTGGATCAAAAATCAAGCTACAAGGCTATGTGGATTCAGATTTGGCAGCAGATATCAACAGCAGAAGAAGCACCACAGGTTATGTCTTTACTCTGGGTAGTGCTGCAGTCAGTTGAGTCTCTTAGTAACAGAAGATAGTATCTATCAGTACGATAGAAGCAGAATATGTTGCGGCTATAGAAGCGTGCAAGGAGATGGTGTAAATGCAAGGTTTCATGAAAGAGTTGAGTAAGAAGGAAGCAGATTGTAAGCTGTACAGTGACAGTCAGAGTGCAATACACTTGGCTAAGAATTCAGCCTTTCATTTAAGGACCAAGCATATTACCATCAGATATCACTTCATACGTTCGTTACTGGACGATGGATTGATTGCTCTGGAGAAGATTCATAAAAGTGAGAATCTTACGGATATGTTGACCAAGGTGGTCACACGGGAGAAGCTGAAGATCTGTTCAGCTTTGATTGGTCTTCAGGCTTGAAGACGGAGAGGTGGTGCACTCCGGATGTAGAAGACGAAGGTTTATGGTGATGTGTCTCCAAGTGAAAGATTGTTGAGATGTGGAGCCACATCAAGGGGTCGCACGATCGATCGTGGCCCCTGCTCGACTGGTCATGGAGCCCACATGACTAGTCGTGAGCAGTCGTAAACTAGCTCGACTCAAAGTCCAACGAGCATCAATTTTTAGGTTCGAGGTGCTCGACCAGTCGAGGGGTCCGCTCGACCGGTCGTGCAGTCTGCTCGACAAGTCGTAGTTACGTAGATTCATTTCTGGAATTGATGTGGACTGCAAAAATTTGAGTCAATTTTCGCAAGGGTGCGAAAGGAAGTTGCCTAAACTATAAATAGGGCTCCCTAGGGCTTTTCTAGGTATGATGGGAAAATATTCTAAGGTGTGGGCAAAGAGTTTTCTACGTTCTTCCAAGGGAGAGGTTAGTATATTGCCTTGTAATCTTCGTTCTTCTTCATAGTGGAAGTTTGCATCTGTGGTTTTTTACCCTAATTTGGGGTTTTTCTATGTATATCTTGTCTTATGGTTTGTTTGGATTGCTTTGATCTATTTCTAGTCTATATTGCTTATTGTTTATTGTTTGTGGGTGAGACTGGAGATTGGATCTCGGTTCACTGCGTTGTTGGCGTGCTGCGCAACACTAGGTTCACCGTTGGATTGAGATGACCGGTCCATCCCTTCCCCTCCTGAGATCCCTCAATAGGCTATTGAGCTTGCTCCTCGTGTAGCTGCGAATTGTTATTCCATCAACCAAGCAAATTTCCTCTCATGTGATTAAATGGCTGAGGCCCAGAAGGGACTAGATCAAGATCAATGTCGACGGGTCTACTTTGAGGAACCCAGGGCCATCGGGCGGAGGAGGCCTTGGTAGAGATTGGGATGAAAATTTTATTTTTGCATTCTTGTCTAGTTATGCCATAGGCTCGACCTCTCGAACTAAGTTTCGTGCTATCTGGGAGGGTCTTATGAGATGTGATGATTTGGGTTTTTCTAAAGTTGAGGTGGTGAGCGACTCCAAATCCATTGTGGGGATCCTTTCGAATAACTCAAATCCAACATGATCCTTGTGTTATTGGTGTTCGAGGGTTAGGGCATTGCGGGATAGGTTAGACATTTCCTTTGCCCACACTCCCAGGGAAGCTAATGCAGTAGCCGATAATCTGGCTAGGAGAGGTAGTGCTTCTCAAGCTAGTTCAATTTTCAAATCCTAGGTCGAACTCCCTGAAATTGCTAAGGGCCTTCTGTTTTTGGATAAAGTAGGCTTAGGTTACTTAAGGGAGGTTTAGCTCTCCTGGTTTTCTATACGATAGGTGAGGCATCGACCATTTTGTGATGCCCACCTAAAGGCTATGTAAATCCCCTTCTTTTTTTTTTGTGAAATATATAGTGAAGCTTTCAGTTTACAAAAAAAAAGAAAAAAAATTCAATGTGCTTTATTTGTTAATGAAACATAAGATTTTCTAGAATGTAAATGACTGCTAGATTATCAGAATAAAGTGTGATAGGTGCGGAATGAGGGATGCCAAGATCGACAAAGAGATATTTTAGCCATTGAAGGTGATAGTTGCCATGGCATGATATTCGACTTTAGTAGAGGAGCGAGCAATGGTGGGCTGCTTCTTGCTCTTCCAAGATATGGGATTAGAACCAAGTATAGTACAATAGCCTGTAGTAGCAAGCCGAGTTGTAGGACAACCAACTCAATTAAAATCACAAAAACCACTTGAATGAAGAGAGCTGGAAGAAGAGAGAAGAATCCCGTTTCTAGGTGATCCTTTTTAAATACCATAGGGCTCGCGTAGTGGCATCCGTGTGACTAGTGGCCGGAGCTTGCATAAATTGACCCAAAATGTGTACCGAATAGGCAATATGTTAGGTCGAGTGACTGTGAAATAGATGAGATGCCCCACAAGACGTCGGTAAGTTGATGGGTTAGTTAATAAAGAACCATCAGTCGGAGTCAGGCAGAGATTTTGCTCCATAGGAAAATCAGACACTCTAGCACTAAGAAAGCCAACATTTGTAAAAATATCCGACGTATAATTTCTTTGATTCAAGAAGATATCTTGGAGAGAACGAGCAACTTCTATGCTAAGAAAATATTTTAAGTGACTAAGGTCCCTAATGAAGAATTTGTGAGCTAAAAATCATTTGAGATTGTTAATGGCAAAGGCATCGTTACTAGTAACAAGAATGTCATCAACACATACCAATATACAAACGTGGAGGTAGCACCATGCACCTGAGTGAAAAAGGGAATAGTTAGCTCGAGATTGCAAGAAACTTGTTACTTGTAAAGTGTGAGAGAACTTGGCAAACCATTGGTGAGAAGCTGTTTGAGACTATATTTACATACACGATTCTCCCCCTTATGAGTGAAACTAGGGGAAGAGTTGATCAAACCCAAGTGTTGACAACCTCAAGTGCAGGGTTGCGATGTAGTCTTAACTCAATGAGACTGAGATCGATCCACAGGAAAATTGGTGAGAACACATTTAGAACAAATTAGGTTGACAAACCCTAGATGTACTATTCATTTTAGACAAATTAGATCCTACTTATTAGGATACAAGATCATTATCTTTACTGGCCATGGCATTGAAGTATCTTCTTTCTAAGAAGGAAGCTAAGCTCCATTTTGTGAGATTGATCATTTTACTCTTAGAGTTTGACCTGAGTAGAAAATGTAGTGGCTAACCATCTTTGTCGATATGTTATATTTGATTCCATGGAGACGACACTTATCAATGACATGTTACATGATGAATAACATTTTAAAGTCTCTTAATTACCTTGGTACACTGATATTGCCAATTATCTTGCCACAAGTACATTCCTACTAATTAGAATGCACAAGATAAGAGGAAATTCTTTGTTAAGGTATGCAAGTTCTTCTGGGATGATCCATATCTTTTTAACTATTGCCTAGACCAAATCATTAGGAGATGTGTGCCTGACAATGAATAACGAAGTGTCATCTCCTTTTTACATTCTTATGTGTGTGGTGGCCACTTTTCAAATAAGAAGATGATATCAAAAATTTTACAGTGTGGCTTTTATTGGACCACTATGTTCAAAGATATAAACGAACTCTGCAAAGTATGTGAGAGATACAACAAATTAGGAGGATTATCTTATCAAAATATGATGCTGTAAACCCTATTCTCATCATAAAAGCATTCAATTGCTAGTGCATCAATTTCATGGGACCATTTTCCCCATCCTTTGAAAATCTTTATATTCTACTAGTTATTGATTATGTCTCCAAATTAGTTAAGGTAATTTCATTCTGGAATAATGACCAATGCATGCTTATTAAGTTTTTAAAGGAAAATATTTTATCTCAGCTTAGAACACCTCGAGTCATCATAAGTGATGGAGGATCTCACTTTTGTAATATACCATTTAAAACATTAATAAAGAAATACAGTAAGCATCCCCTAGCATCCTTAGACAAGCGACCAAGCTGAAATATCAAATAGGGAGATTAAACAAATTTTTGAGAAAATGATCAACTCGAATCACAAGGATTGGTCACTTTGACTGCCTGGTGCACTATAGGTATACCGTACAATATGCAAAACCCCTATCAGTATGTCATCCTATAGACTTGTCTACGGGAAGGCTTGCCACTTGCCTATAAAGTTGGAACATAAAGCATTTTGGGTGGTGAAGAATTTCAACTTCAATCTCAACAAAGCCAGCTCGCTGCGCATGTTACAACTGAATGAACTTCAAGAAATCTGGAATAATACTTATGAGAACTCTCAGATATACAAGGACATGATACAAGTGTTCTATTCTTTGAAAATTTTTTGAATCAAACTAGAAAGTCCTCCTGCATAACTTGAGAATTCATCTTTTTTTTTTTCCTCGGTAAATTGATATTTTGTTGAATTGGCCCCTTTAAAGTCAAAACGATTAATCCTTATGGGATTGTCAAGATAGAAAATCCAATAAATGGTAACATTTTCAAGGTGAATGGTTATCGCCTTAAACCATTTGTTGAGAGATTTGATTCAGAGGATATGTCCATCCCTCTAATTGATCCTGTCTACCAGGAATGACCTTCTAGTCTGATGGAAGTATATCTATCTATTTACTACTCTCTTAGGATTATGATAGAATAGATTACTTTTGTTTTTGTTTTTAGTGCTAACTCCTTTAGATGGAGGAGAATCCATGCCATTATATTGATCTTCTTCAGGTACTCTCTCTTACTCATTTGTCTTTTCCTTTTGTTGTCACATATTATGATGTGTTACGTATCTTTTTACATTGAGGATAATGCCAATTTTATATTGGGGGTGAGATTAGATGGAACTAATCAGTATTTTCTTAGTTTTTGATTTATTATTATTTTTTTTTGAATTTTCAGATTTCAATTTTTTTTTGAAGAGTGATATTTTGTATATGTGAATATATATTGAGTGTATGATAAGATATAAAATAAATTTTGAAAGTCTAGAGTCTAGTTGATTAGTAATTTTTTTAACAAAGTTCTTTTTAATGAATTGATTGATAGAAAATTTAAATATCAATTGAGCCTAGTTCACAACTTACGTCTGACTCTTATTATTTTAAAAGTTAACTTGAATTCTTAATTTTTAACTCGTTAATTACCTAAACGTGTTAGAAACTAATTAAGTCTAGAGATTCTTATCTACCCTGATATAAAAAGAAGAACAGAACTAGTAAAAAAATAGTAGAAATTAAAAATTGCTACCTATTGTATGTACTCAAATGAGAAAACAATAATGAAAACAAATAAAGAAAGAATGGATGATAGTGTGAAAGACACCAACAAAAAATTAAAAATGTAGAAAAATAAGTAAAAAGGAGATGAGTTCAGAATCCATAACTTGTGTTGATCTGTCCACTTTGAGGTAATTATCATGGTTAATATTATGGAGAAAGGTTTAACTATTAGGGCTTATTTGGATTCGCATATAAGGGTGTATTGTATTGTATCCAACTATTGTTCACGTATACGTTCGATCAATTTCAGAATACATCCAAATCAACATGCCATAGATCAATGTTTGGATAGGAGGTATTGTTTAGGCAAGTATACAAATTCTTTCTCCGATCAATGTTTGGATATGACGTATTAGGGCTGCGTATTGTATATACATATAATATTGATAACACCTATACGACAGTGGAGAAGATTACATGTCTCTTGTTCTTTCTTAGGATTAAAAAAAACAAGGTGTAGAAGATTACATATACCTCTTTCACGATAATGGATGGTGGAGATGCGAGACTCAGCATCATGGCAGTGGCGGAAATGGCCACCGAGATCTTTTCTGGAAATCCCTCCATAGCTAGAGAAAGGGTAACACTATCGAAGGTGTGGCCCACTAGGATCACCCTTTTGTGGGGTGGAAGAGAAGCCATCAAATCCATCAACGGTTGAGTATAGTTGTGGAATGAGCCAATCTCGTTAATTTGCTTCGGGTGGACCCCACAAGCGGCAAGATCAATGGCCGTGACTTGGTGGCCGGATGATGTGAGCAACATCGAGAGTTTGTACCAACTCCAAGCTCCATGGCAGCCTCCATGCATTAGTACGAAATGCTCATTGCTTTCTACCGTCATCTTTGCTGTTGTGTTTTGCCTTGTTTCAGATCATATGCCTAATCAAATGTATAGGTTAGCTTTAGGTGATGCAGACCATTGATGTAATGGCCCAACTATGATAGGGACGTGATCGCCTGTGGCTGTGGGCCACGAGAAGTTCCTTTGGTCAGAAGCTATTTGGGGTTCGCAGTGAGAAATCCACTCCATGCATTGGTTTCTCAAACTCAAGATAGGATAGGAATAAAAATATTAGGCAGATCCAAAACTCAAGTGGGCTACATGATAAGAAATGGAGGGGATAGAGAGAAATCAAGTCGTTTCTCCTGGGAATACTGAGCATTGAAGAGACTGCATTGCACGATGCAGTGCCGTTTGAAATCACATTACTGCCCTTTGAAAATTTTGAGTCAGTGATGTATTCATGCACATGGTAAACGCTAGATGAGAACTCCCATTCAAACATAGTATAATGGAAAAAACCACCTTTAATACGATACAATACACCCTTATACACAAATCCAAACAGGCCCTTAATAAATTATAAGTTAGAAATTCTTTGACCACACTAGGAACTTGATGTTTAGATGCATTCTATTAATTAATTAACGAAAGGAAACTTAGTTTAATGGTTTACTAGTGGTATTAGGTTCTAGACCGATATATTTCATCCTTTTATCTTTAAATTATACGTACATATGTATAGGGTTGCACAAAATGTTGTTTCTCTGAGAAAGGTTTGAAATTTGTAGTTATGGAGATTAATTTTTCACATGTTTTGCTTGGGACTAGAAAAACTACTGGTTGGGAGGTGTGTTGAGTGTGAAATATTGTATATTTTCTAAGCATTGGTTTATAAGCATAGATACGCTTAATCGATCTAATTACGTAATTATGTATGTTTTCCTATGCGAGGTGATTTAGAAAGCTAAGATGAAAAGATTGATTAATGAAAAGATTTAATGCTCAAAGAATGATTAAAAGATGATTTGGAAATTTGTAGGTGTTTAATGAAGATTTCAAGTGCTAATGATCCAAAAAAAACCAAGTGCAAATGAGGGAGAAAGACTAGCTGAATCACAAAGTGCAATAACAGAAATAACAGACCTTTCAGTCTGACATAACATGCACAAAATAGTCTAGGAAGAAATTATAATTTTCAGAAATAATTCGGCTTGACATTCGGTCTGACCGAATCCATGTTTGGTGCCACTGAAGATAGGTTAGGTGCGACCTATTATGAAGATAGAGACTTCAGATGGATTTTTGAAATAATTCAGTTGCAACTAAAAGGTTAATTCGATGCGATCAAAGAGTACATTTGGTAAGATCGAAGGCCACAGTCCGCTGCAGCCGAAGCGTAACAAAAGTGTGGAAATTGAAGTCGATTTTAAGTCAGTGCGAACTTTTTTTTTTTTTTTAAATGGATGATTCTAGCTTTCTTGGGTATGATTTAGGGTAGAAGAGATATAACAAGGAGTTGTGGAGCTTCTTCGGAGTCATTCCTTCGTTTATATTCGATTTTTACGTTTTTCTTTTTGAGTTTTAATTCAATCATGTCTTTGATTGGCTAATTTCTTAGCTAGGGTTAAGAGGTGAAGTTTGTAGTGGTTTTTAATGTCTTAGTTACTTCGATTTGAATATTAAACAATGCATTGATATTTGGTTTGAATGAAGATTTATTTCTAATTGACTTTGATCCATTATCGACTCCGGGCACATTGTATGCTTAGGAAAGCTAAGAATATTTTCATATCTATTTTGCAAGGGAATGATATGTAAAATTCATTGATCTATCATAGACTATAGGCATGATAGATGCTTTGAATTCCTTGCAATCAATACTGTGGTGCATGATGTGGGAACCAATTCAATTGAAGTTCAAATTTACTTTGGGTTTATGAATTATGATTTAACTGCTCTATTATTGGGTTGGATAGGATAGGACTTTGATTCCAGTTGAGATATATGATCGAATCAAGTAAATTAAACATTAATGATGGATATAAGTGGATCCTTGGTGCTTTAGTATTCTAATTATATTAAATTCCTTCTCAATTATAACCATTGATGCTGAGATCTAGTTGTCCCTACTATACCGTCATGTACCTACAAAACCAAGTGATAATGGGGGCCCTGGTTGTAGCCGGGGACCCTCCGATGCGTAAGTTAGAATACACACACAATAGGTTCTAGTCGAATTAGGGTAATAGTGCATACCCGTTTCCGTAAGTAGGATCTTTATTTATAATCCTTTGGTACCTCTTATGTATATGGCAATGCTTCTATTAAGCAGATGCGTATCCTAAAAGGGATCTTCTCCTAGATATGTCATGCTAATCATGACGAGGTTTTTGGCGAAGATCTCGGGGAGGTAATTTGTAAGACCCGTGTCTTAGTCCGTACTGTTCTGTAGGCTTTCGCAGTCCTTTCGGTCGAATTTTGACAATCCTTGACCCATATTCGACGTTTGCACGCAATCCCAAACCGGGTCCCACATACCAACGTCGGCTCGATTCGAAACTTATACCTTAGCGACTGCGCTGTCACCGCGGTTCTAACGCCACGACTTTCACATCGAACCGATACCCAGGTCAGAAGATGTGGGCCCACGTTTAATTCAAAAAAACATCGTGTGTTGTGAATTTTGAGGGAATTTCTACAACATGTCCCATCAATCAATCAATCACTCATATCAAGTACAAGTCAAGTCACTCCATACCCCTAAGTACAACAACCCATCCCTCCTTTCCCATAAGTAAACCCTCTCTCTTCCCTCACCACTCCCCTTTACAAAAGTTCAACCACAACCATACCTCTTTTACAAATTTAAAAAAAAACCCATACCCTTCCTTACATCATCCCATCCCTTTAATCCATTACTTCCTTCTCTCTCTCTCTCTCTCTCTCTCTCTCTCTCTCTTATTTCTCAAATCTCCCAAGCAACCCCAAAACTTCATACGTCCAAACATTCTCTCCCAAGCCAAGTGTGGCCCACCCTCTCATCCCTCATCCCCACCATCAAAACCCCATCAACCTCCATCAAAAGAGAAGGTAAGGAGCTAAGGAGGTTAAGGGAGCAAGGAGAAGGCCGATAAGTGGGTGATCCACTATTAAACTCTTATTTTTAGGGCCCACTTATTGGTGGGACCCATTTTGATGTATGAATTGTATCATGTGGGGCCCATAGTGGCGGGGCCCCTCCATAACCGTCTCTCTCTCTCTCTCTCACTCTTCATTGTTGATGGTCTATCCGATGATATATATATATATATATATATATATATATATATATATATTGTATCCATGCTGTCCATTTAGTGGACCACACTACAACCCACTGGTGGAGCCCACCTTGCTGTCCAAGCATGCATGAAGGAAAATAAAAACATCAGCTGATCTAAACCTTGGTGGGCCACCATGTGGACCCCACCATGGCAGTGTGTGGAGCCCACCATGATGCTTATTGTATATCCATGCAGTCTAGCGTCTCTAGACGCTGGACGGGCGTGGTTAACATGGAGTATGTATACTGATAGGGGTGTGCACTTACAAGCTAACAAAAAAAAGGAGCTTTTTGGGGTGGGCTGTTCATGCAGTCCCCACCTTGGTGTATGAAGTTAATCCACGCCGTCCATTCCATTCTCCATCTCATTTTAGGCATTGAGCCGAAAAATGAAGCTGATCCCATTTTTTGGCGAGCCATATCATAGGAAATAGTGGTGTTTACGTTGAAACCCACCTTGATCTTCTTACTTGCCAAAACATGCCACATATTGGACTTATTTGGATGGTCTTGAGCTATGGAGTCCAATGGCTGGAGTGAATTGTTCTGATGCGGGTCCCATCTACCAAAAACCACAAAAAATGTTTTTCAAAAAAAAAAAGTAGCAGCGCCTGCTGCTGCGTGCGTGCAGACGAACTGGCAGGGACCCACAGTCCCAGCTGTGGGCCCTACCATGGTGTGTGTGGAACATCCATTCCGTGCATTGGGTGGGCCCCTAGGGCAGTGGCCCCCTCCCAAAAATTGGCCATATGTGGTGCTCAGGTGGCCCAAATCACAGGGAACAGTTGGATTGGACCCCTACCATTGAACCCTTTTTGGGTTGTAGCAGTTTCGGATTAAATATAAAATTTATTTTTCCTATTCATTCAGGTCCACATGACCTTATCAACAGTTTGGATGGCAAAACAAACATTATGGTGGGCCCCAGGTCCACGTGACCTTATCAACAGTTTGGGTGGAAAATAGACATTACGGTGGGCCTCAGGTCTGAGTGACCTTAACAACTGGTTGGGTGCAAATAAACATTATAGTGGGCCCCATGTCTGTGTGACCCTGTCAATAGATTGGGTGGAAAATAAGCATTATGGTGGGCCCCACGTGGGACCTATTGATGTATGTGTGCCACACCTTCTATCAGTGTGGCTCCCATTATGAGGTATGTGCTTTACCTATGCTGTACATCCATATGGGACCCACCATGATGTATGAGTTTCATCTAAACCGTCCAACCATTTTTTTAAAAAATAAAAAAAATATAATAATAATAATAATTTTAAGGCTTGAGACAAAAATAAGATAAAAAATTTATCAATTAAGACGACACTGTATGGTGAGGATTGAACGATTACCATTGACATCCTTTGGGACCTTATGATTAGATTGGATGGGAAATAAATGTTATGGCAGGCCTTGGGAATTTTAATAGTGGAAATTATTATCACCACTTATATTTGAGTGTGGCCCATTTGATATACGTGTGGCCCATGTGGTGTGGCCCACTTGCCATATGAGGGTCCATTGTGACGTATTTAAGGCCCACTGGTGCGGCCCACTTGACAAATATAAGGCTCCCGTGATTAGGCCCATCTTGATATATACAAGACCCATGTACATGAGGCCCATTTGATGTATTTGAGGCCCATAGGTTGAGGCCTAATGGGATGTACATGAGGCCCATTATAACGTGATTCCACCATGGTTTATGTGTTGCCTTTATAGTGGGCTATGCCTTGGGAGCAATGATGGTTTGACGTTCACATTGTAAGGATAATGTTGGTTAAATGTTCGCATTATCACTCTTCCTAAGGCCCATTGATAGGCCCATACTTGTAGTGTGTAGGCCGTCTAGGCCCATTTTCGCTATGCATAGAGCCCATCACTATATAACATGCTTAGTATAGATCCATGATTCATGATCATATGCATCATATGTATGCTTGATATGAGGAGTGACTGATCATAGCATATGCCCTCGGGCAGATTGTTTATGGGCTCCCTCATATGCGGAGTTTTCCTTCATAAGCGCACGGTATGCGCGGGGTTTGTTGAATGTTTGGTAGAGTGACTCATGTACTTATATTTGTGTGATTATGATTATTGTATGCCCTAGTGACATCAAGGTCATAGCCTTCGCAGAGACATCGTGGATGGCTAGATTGGATACTAGAAATATTGTTTCTAGTATCGGGGCACCATAGATGTCCTTGGGTGAAAATCCTTAAACCTGATGGTACCAGAGGATGACTCTAACATCGAGACCGAGTGGATGCATGAGCATGCGAGGGCCGTATACTAGCAGGGTGCGTCTCCTACTGTATCATGGTCGGTTGAAAAGGGGTGTGACCTTACTTGCATGAGTGAGGGGGTAATTTCTAGGTTGAGTTTGAGCAGCTTCAGGAATCGGTCCGCTATCGACGAGCCAGGCCCGATATTGGTAGGCGGATAGTGAGGTCTCTTCCACTCTCCTAGTTGTGCATCCGGATAGGGGCGACAAGCTGGCGTAGAGTGTACTAGACCCCGGTGATTATCCAGAATGAGAACTGTACTGATATTTGATATTGTGGATGAGGATTGGCATGCTTGAGTTGCATCTCACATTACACAGTCTTGATATGGCCAATAACATTCATATCTTGCACCATATAGCCTTTGTATGGCTGATTGCATTCATGTACTCTTCAGCATGATTCCATATTACTCCGACCTTATATTCTAAACACGCTCATATTGCGCACACACTTACACCACCCTCTAAGCTTTCTATAAGCTTATGCATGATCAATGCGTACAGGTGATGCCAAGATGCAGCCGTAGCATAGGAGCAGTAGGAGCATGCAGTCGAGCTTTTGGAGTTTTCGCTATTTGCATTATCTTGTATTTCCCTTCAGACGCATTGTACTTAAAAGTTTTTGATCATAGTGGATTTTGTGATGGTGTTCTTGTGGTTATTGTTTGTAGGTTATGCTTATGGTTATACCTATACTGAATCAAAATCATATTTGAAATCCTCCTTGTAGGATCTCAGGATCGGAACCTGGTGTATTCATGTCGGGAACCGAGAATGGCGTGACTATAGAGGCTGTCGGCGCCGGATTCAGCAATCGAAAATTTTGTGAGCCCGGTTTCCGAGTTCGGGGTGTGACTTAATCCTTCTACATATGAACGGATATCTCCTAGTGTTCGGCATCTGAAGATGTTGAGGTTGATAGCCGAGGCTGACCTCTAAGTCGTTGGCCGAGACTGATGACTGAAGTCGATGATCGAGGTTGATAATTGAAGTCGATGACCAAGGTCAGAGTTGAGTCCAGAGGTTTAGACCCTCGGTGGTCGTCTCTCGAGGCTGACTTCAGTAGCTACCCTTTGGTTGAGACTGTGTGATGGCAACTAGATAACCGAGGTTACCACCCATGGTTAATGCTTAGATTGGTCATAGGGGTTGTGCTCGACATTTGAGGTCGAGCTCGTTCACGACTTCTCATCTAAGCTATTGGCCTTATGTTGCTTTAATCTTATTTTAGTTAATTGGTCGGTCTAGTTTTACCCATAACAGTAGCCCCTTACTTCTGAATGGTTTCCAATGGTTTCCAAGAGCTTTGAAAGTAAATGGACTTAAACTGATGCATGAGCATGAGGCCTCACATGGAGGAGATCGGGAGGTCGGGTCGAGTGAGGCTGTTTGTCATTATAATGGGAGAGAGAAAGGCTACATGCACTGAAATTGAGGAGGGTTTAGTAATGATAGCAATTAGTCGTACGAGGTAGTGTGCGTGGAGCGGCGCCTCTTCATCTCTAGCTGAATAGCAGGAGGATACCTGTCTCTACCTCTATAGTGGAGTTTGTCCACGAATAAGCAGTGGCCTCACGGTCGAAGGCATGTGCTGAGGTGCCTCTTCGGATTGTAGCATTAAATGCTGCAACTCAAGGCAACTATAAATAGGGGCGAGGGAGGGTGCCATAAACGTTGAATTGGATGATGTAATACTTTAGTAGCTCGTCCTCCCTTTGGGTAACAGTGAGGAGGTGGGTCACTGGCTTCCTTCTATCTTTTCCTCCGATGAACTGCGGAATGAAAGTCTTGCTGAGCTGGGTGAAGGAGCTAATGGACTTTGTTTTTAGCTGCCTGTACCATTTATGTGCCGCCCCTGATAGGGTCAGGGAGAATGCTTGGTACGTTACTGAACTTAAAGCACCGTGTAACTCCATCCATCTTTTTAAGGATTCCAGATGCTCAGCCGGATCTCTGGCTCCAGAGTAGGTAGTAATTTGAGGCATCAGAAATCTTTGCGAAAGTTGAGATCTCATGATGTCATTGGTAAACGGTGGTTCTGTTTCCTCCAACATGGCCTCAATTGAGGTCAGAACTCAAGCGTGATATGCTTGTTGAATGTCACCTAGTTGTCCTCAGATCTCCCTAAGCTCAGCCTCCCATGGGATCTCATTTTCTGCTATCACCTCGGGGCCTTTCTTACGCCTCCTTTTCTTCGATGTATGGCGTAGGTCGGAATCAGCAAGCGCAGTGGTTCCCTTTGTGTGTGTGGGTGCACGACTATATTGCCCTAGCCACTGCTGAACTATGCGGGAGTCGTTAGACGCTTGAGGGGGTCGAGATTGCTTGGTTGCCGTGCCTACTTCCACTCCATGGTCGGGGGTGGATTATGCCTTTATAGTATTTGCATTATGTGTTGAGTATGAAATATTACATATTTCTCCTTATTTATACCTTGGTTTTATAAACATGATAGTGCTTAATTAATTTAATTATGCATGTTTTTATGTGCGAGGTGATTTCGAGAGCTTAAGGTGAAATTAATGCTAAAAGGAAGATTTATGGTCAAAGATTACTAAATGAAGATTTAGAGGTTATTAATGAAGAATTCACATGCCAAAGATCTAAGAAAACCAAGTGGGAATGAAGAAAATCAAAGATTTGAAGTGAAGAAAAGTAATCCTGAAATTGTCCTGAAAATAAACATATTTCTGAAATTATTCTAAAAAAGCATATTTTAAAACTCTAAGTCTATTTTAGAAAAATGCCCAGAGTGTGTAAATTTGAGGCAGTTTTTAGATTTTTTCAACTCAATGCGAAAGTTGGATTCCACAACTATAAATAGGATTTCCTAGGATGCTTCATAGCATCTTATAGGGTTTGAAAAGGTATCAAGGAGCATACACAAGGGTGCAGCAGCTGCCAAAGAGTTTCTCTTCTTCTCCTAGTTTATTTTTCATACTTTGTTTAAGAGCTTTAGTTTCAATCATGTCTATGGTTGGATAAACCTCTTAGCTAGGACTAAGAGGTGAAGCTTGTAGCATGTTCAGATGTTTATTTTTCTTTAATTCTTATTCTTATTGAACTTAATTGATTTCTAGTTTGATATTAATGGAATATTTTCAGTTTTCTATGATTTATTGTGACTCAAATTACAATAGATATTGTGATAGCTTTGGATATCTTCTTTTACTGTTTTGAGATAGTGAGATTGGTAAATCCCGTTGTTCACCATCGTTTCCTGGGTAAGATAGGGTGATGGAATCCATTCCAATCATCACAATTCTTCTCTATTGAGAATTAGGTTAATGAAAATTTTAAATTTGATTTAAATTGCTTTATCTTCCATTTGGATAGGATAGGAGTCCAATTCCAATTGTCTTCCTTAAATCAAGTAAGCTAGCATCTTGATAGCTACAAGTGGATCCTTGACACCCTAGTTCTCACCTTTAAATTCATAGGTTTTAATCAACATTATTCACCATTACTCTCATTTATTTAGATTTCAATTTAGATCTTTTTCTAGTTCTAGTTCTAGTTATTTTCAGAATACGTACAAGTTAGTCCTTGTGGATTTGACCTTGGTCTTACTGAGTTATCACTACATCACGACCCTACACTTGGGTTGTGAACATGTTTTTGGCACCGTTATCGGGGACTATGGCTACATTTTTCTGGAATTAATTGGTATTAGAATTAGGTTGAGGTCAGGGTTTATTTTTCTGCTATGCTTTTAGGTTAGAATTTTTTATAAAACTATTTTTAGAAACTAACATTGTTTTCTATTTTATAGGATCCTAATATAGCAACTCTTATTTAGTAATTTTATTCCAACCCTCTCTCTTATCTTTTCTAGATCTCTTATTTGTTTTAGTTTTTCTACTTTTCTTTTTAGGTTTAATTATTTAGTTACTTAAGGACTGAGAGTGTTTCATGCCCAAGTAGGTTCGTGACAACACTTGACGTCTCTTAAGTGAAGGAGGATTAGTTGAAGGGTTGACTATCCATCACCAAATTACACATCACTTGAGATCTTCTGAGTCAGTAGAAGTTATGGCTGCACATCAACCTCAACACCTAGTTGAGAAAGCCCAAGATGAAAATGAGGTGCATAATGCACCCCTGCCTCGTACTCTACGAGATTATTTACAATCGGTGGGGGCGAGCACACCTTCTTGCATGATATTTTCATTGAATGTATAAATTGTGGATATTAAACAGGGGTAAATTCAACTCCTCCCTAAGTTTCATGGACTGGAATCTAAAAGTCCATACTTGCATATAAAAGAGTTTGATGAAATAATATGTACATTACTCTTCCCAAACGTGTCCGAGGACATAGTTAGGTTGAAATTGTTTCCTTTCTCTTTGAAAGAAAAGGCTAAGTTGTAGTTACATTCCTTAAGACCAAGGTCCATTGGCACATGAGATGAGATGACGAGGGAGTTCCTTAAAAAGTTCTTCTCATATCATAAAATGAATTCCTTAAGGAAAGCAATCATGAATTTTGTGTAAAAAGAGGACGAGACCTTCTTCTAATGTTGGGAGCGATTTAAGGATCTCATAAATTCATGTCTACAACATGGCTACGAAACATGGTGTATAACAAGCTTTTTCTATAAGGATTGACCTCACCCATGCACCAATTTGTGGAGATGATGTGTAATGAGGAATTCATGAATAAGGAAGCCGATGATGCATGGGATTATTTTGATAAACTTGTTGAAAACGCATAATCATGAGATAACTCTTCAAGAATTACCACTCCCAAGCCTACTCAATCTAAGGAAAGTGGAGGAATTTATGTTCTAAAAGAGGAAGATGATATAAATGCAAGAGTGGCCAAACTCGTAAGAAAAGTCAAGGCCATGAAACTTAAGAAGGTAGAACCTGAACAGACTATGGAAATTGTTTGTGGTATTTGTGTTTGTAACATACATACAACTGAGAATTGCCCAACAATTCTTACTTTTCAAGAGATATTGAATGAGCAATCAAATGCCGTAAACAACTACTAAAAACCTTTTACTGGACCCACCTCAAATAAATATAACTCAAGCTGGAGGCATCATCCAAACTTCAGTTGGAGGAACAGATAAACGGCTACTGCTCAAGGGATCCTTAACCAATTTCTAAATCAAAGGAAACCTCAAGAGGATCCGGTCTTAAAACATATACAAAACCAAGATCTTTTTAATCAGGGTATGCTGTAAGCCTTTCAAGACCTAACAAAAGCCATATAAGGGCTTGAAACAAAAAGTTCAATTGGGGAGAAAGGGATCCTTCCGGTTCAGCCTCTCCCCAACCCAAAACAACAATATGAAATTAGTGACCCAAGTTCTTCAAAACAGATGGAGCAAACTAAGTCTATCACTACTCTTAGGAGTGGGAAGACAATTGACAAATCTACTTTACTGAGGGTTGAAAAGCCTAAGGACCCGTAAATAGATGAGAATGATAGATCTAACAATGCTCCACATGGGTTAGATCTGGAACCTCAAAGTAAGCCGATTACGTCATTCCCTCAACGGTTGATTGCACCAAAACCTCTCTTTAACTCTTAGGATATTCTGGAGATGCTTAAACAAGTAAAGGTCAACATCCCTCTGCTGATGCCATTAAACAAATCCCTTCATATGCCAAATTTCTGAAAGATTTATGTATGACCAAAAGATGTCAAAACATACAAAAGACCTAAACCTATAACCTATAACCTAAACCTAAACCTATAACCTATAACCTAAACCTATAACCTATAACCTATAACCTATAACCTAAACCTAAACCTAAACCTATAACCTAAACCTAAACCTATAACCTAAAACCTTAACCTAAACCTAGAACTTAAACCTATAACCTATATCCTATAACCTAGACCTATAACCTATAACCTAACCTAAACCTAAACCTAAACCTATAACCTAAACTTATAACCTATAACCTTAACCTAAACCTAAACTTATAACCTATAACATTAACCTAAACCTAAACCTATACCCTAAGCCTATAACCTTAGCCTAAACCTCTAACCTATAACATTAACCTAAACCTAAACCTATAACCTTAACCTAAACCTAAACCTATAACCTAAACCTAAACCTATAACCTATATCTGATAACCTAAACCAATAACCTATAACCTAAGCTAAACCAAAACCTAAACCTATAACCTACATCCTATAACCTAAACTTATAACCTATAACCTATAACCTAACCTAAACCTAAACCTAAACCTATAACCTATAACCTAATCCTATAACCCATAACATTAACTAAACCTAAACCTGTAACCTAAACCTGTAACCTAAACCTATAACCTGAACCTAAACCTATAACCTATAACATTAACCTAAACCTAAACCTATAACCTTAACCTAAACCTAAACATTTAACCTATATAACCTAAACCTCAACCTAAACCTATAACTTATAACCTTAACCTAAACCTAAACCTATAACCTTAACCTTAACCTAAACCTAAACCTATAACCTAAACCTAAACCTATAACCTATAACATTAACCTAAACCTAAACCTAAACCTATAACCTTAACCTAAACCTATAACCTAACCTAAACCTAAACCTAAACCTATAACCTAAACCTATAACCTAAAACCTAAACCTAAACCAAAAACCTAAACGTATTCTTAAATCCCTAAACCTAAACCTACACCTAATCCTAAACCTATAAACCTAACCTAATCTTAAACCTATTTCCGTAAACTGACTCTAGTCTTTTCATTGTAGAGATGGATAAAAGTTGGATGTGAGCTAAGAACAGGTTTGACCCAAAGTATAAACAAGAGGTTTAAGAGTTCATGGAATTTGTACGAAATCAGGTAGATTCAGGCAATAGGATTAGGTGTCCATGTCAAAAATGCAAGAACATGGTTCATAAGACTTTAGATAAAGTAGAAGACGATTTGTTCATGGTTGGGATTGACTAGGGTTATACTTGGTGGATCAATCATGGTGAAGATATCCACCAAAGAGTTGAGGCCACTGGAGTCCTTGCTGACCCAATTGTGCCGGATGATGATGATGAAGACGTTGACAAAATATAAGATATCATAGGGGATGTGTTCAGGGGAATAATTATAGATACTGATTTTGTAGCGACAAGTAGTAGCCAAGATATTCCCCCTATCGGTGATGTCGAATCAGAAAAGTTTAATAGGTTGTTGAGGTATGGGCAACGTCCACTTTATCCGGGGTATGAGAACTTCTCCAAGTTGAATTTTCTTACAAGGTTACTTTATTTGAAGATAATAAATCATTGGAGTAACAAATCATTTGGCATGTTGCTTGACTTATTGAAAGAAGCATTACCAGATGGTGAGACATTTCCTAAGTCTCATTACGAGGCAAAATCTTTGATGCGAGACTTGGGCCTTAGTTACATCCCCATACATACATGTATAAATGATTGTGTATTGTATTAGAAAGAGCATGAAAATGTTAAAGAGCCAGAATGTGGAGAGTGTAGGTGGAAGTATGCGAAACCAAGCGTAAGAAAATCCAACAAAAAGCGTTAAGATACTTCCCATTAAAATCCAGATTGCAAAGATTGTTCACGTCTCGCATGACGACTGAAGATATGAGGTGGCATAAGGAACAACGCATTCATGATGATAGTACATTGAGGCACCCTGCGGACTCTGAAGCTTGATAAAATTTTGACAAGCAAATTCGACTAGGTCTTGCAAGTAATGGTTTTAATCCATTTGGTAATATGAGTAGCTCGTACAGTATGTGAGCAGTGGTACTTATGCTCTATAATTTACATCCTTAGTTGTGTATGAAGGAGTTATTTTTCATGATGTCATTTCTTATTCCTGAACCCAGGTCACCCGGGAATGACATTGATGTGCATTTGCGACCGTTAGTAGATGAGTTAAACGAGTTGTGGAGTCAAGGTGTACAGATGTATGACACATTTGCAGGACAGACATTTTGATTGCACGCAGTAGTCTTGTGGACAATAAATGACTTTCTTGCGTATGAGAATTTATCTGGGTGGAGTACAAAGGGAAAGTTGAGTTGTCTAACATGTAGTATTGAGACTTATTCATTGTCATTGAAGCATGATTAAAAAAATATATTATATGGGCTATCGTCGCTTCCTTCTGAGCGATCATAGTTGGCGTAAGAAGACGATGATCTTTGATGGAAAACAAGATCATAGGCCAACCCCGAAAGAGTTATATAGAGAAGATGTGATACAATAACTGAATAACATTGGAGAAGTTAGATTTGGATAGGTATCGCACTTGAAGAAGAGGAAACATACAATATTGGACTATTACTGGAGGAAGAAGAGCATTTTTTTTGAGTTGCCTTATTGGAGTGATATGAAATTGCGACACAACTTAGATGTCATGCATATTGAGAAGAATATATGTGACAATGTCTTCGGAACATTAAAGAACATAGAAAAGAAAACAAAAGATAGTTTCAAGGCTCCATTGGATCTATAAGCAATGGGTTTAAGGAAAGAGTTGTACTTGTAACCACATAGAAATTCATATACTATACCAGCAGCCTGTTATACATTAACAAAACTAGAGAAAAAATGTTTATGTGAATGGTTGAGATTGGTGAAGTTTTTCGATGGGCATGTGTCAAATATATCTCGGCGCGTAAACATTACGGACTGTAAGGTAACAGGAATGAAAAGTCATGATTGTCATATCCTTTTGTAACGTCTACTACCGGTTGTGATTCGTGGATTCCTGAGTAAGGATATTAGTGCGGCGCTAATTGAGTTGGGGATATTCTTAAAGGATTTGTGTTCTTATCAAAGGATTGCGAGGGAACGCATGAGGAGGTATAAATTGACTTTTATGGCATTTTGATGGATATTATTGAGCCGAGTTATTGTATGAGAAAGCGGGTGTACTTATTTAAATGTGATTGGTGGGACATTGAAAATAAGAAGTTAGGAATACAGACTGACGACTACTTTATGAGCGTAAATTTATCTCAGAAGTGGTTTAACGATGACCTATTTGTCCTTCTAGCCAAGGTGAACAAGTATTTTACCTCGCTGATACTAAGTTAGGCGGCTCTTAGCATGTAATGCAGAAAATAAAGCTCAAGAACATATTTGACATTCTCGTACCAGAAGTTAAAGATAGCGAGGATGGGGGAAATGAAAAGTCTGAAAGTGCCCTGGTTTGTCAATTAGAGTGTAAGTTGAGTTAGCTAGGCAGAAGGGCCCTATAGGAAGATTGATCAAGCAACTACCTCAATTGGATGTGTGCCCGAACTCGTCACAGGTAAATCTTGAGCCTCACATCCCATGTCCCAAAACACCAGGTAATTAAAACCCTTAAAATTGGTTAGAACACCCCAATGATTATGATTAGAAAACTTTTTTCAAACTTAGAAAAATCTCTAAGTTTTTTGCCTTTGTCGATTTATTGACAAGTGGTTTGATGAAATCGAACCTTGTTGTCAATGTCCTCGAAGCTCACTCGATATTATTGAAATGAGGACATAAGATGTCTAGCAACCACAAAGATATCTGGATGAAATTATTGATGTATCGATAGAGGGTTCGATATCATTGATATTTGAATCTCCAGTCCATCGAGTGGACTTAATAAAATTGACATTAGGTTTGTTGTGTCCAAAGTTCTGCTAAGGCAAACCATGTAATATTTGATATATCGAAGACCTTCTCGATATCCTTGGAGTTCAAATCTTGATGATATCAGAATTCCTTCGATGATATCGGATTAGGACACATTTGCATCCAGCAAGTTTTTCAGGATATTTTTCTCGGATCGAGGGTCACTCAATAAAATCGATATTCAAATATCGATCTTACTGAGGCATGGTCGATATCATCGAAATTGGACAGAAACTGTCCAGCAAACTTATAGGAAAATTCCTTGGAATTATTGATGAATCGACACCGCCCTCGATATCATCGATATTCAAATTCCAATGATATCGAGTGAAGCTAGATCATATCTGTTCCTAAAAAGCCTTCAAAGTCAAGTTTCTGACATTTTCAAATGTCGAGGAATCGAACCTCGTGTCGATGAAATCAGAGTTCGAAATCCAATGACATCGACGTATGTTCGATTTCCTCGACCATCTAGCAAAAGGTTTCAAAAGCGTTTGACATTTGAGTTCGTGTCATCGAGCGGCCAGTTGATGCTATCGAGAGTATACGCTCGATGATATCGAACTCTATAAAAAATGTGACCGTTTTATATCCGTTGGAACCTTTTGCTTATTTAGTGAGAGCTTGACCTTGGTTGTTTGATAGAGAAAATAGAGAATTCTTTTGTGTATTTAATCTTAAATCATATACCTTAAGTCTTTTTCTCTCATGGAAGTTCATCCTTCAATCCACCTCATCATTGACATTCAATAGAGTGGATTGGGGAATGAACTTTTGCATTCAAGGATCCTGCAGCTACCACCTTAATGGCAAATCATTAAGCTGGAATGCCTTGAATGCATAGATGATTGGAATCGCTTTATCTCCTTTATAGGAAAATATTTAATAGAGTTGGATTCCATTATAACCTTGACCCAACCTGTCGCATGTATTGGTACATCTTCTGAGTTGCGGTTCAAAGAAGCAGAAGATTCTTCGTCATCAAAGGAGGAGATATTCATCAACGCGCTAAATGAGGCTCATCTACTTATTTGTAAGTCATTAGAGTCCAGAGGACCCTAGTGATCATTCTTTCTTAGGATTGGGTTAAAGGTGTTTCTCACCCCTTGTAAGTCCTTATAGGAGGCCTCCGGCAGGAGTGTACATGGGGGTGCTTTGTGTTGACCCTTGCTCTATGGAGAGCATAAACCTTTAGGTCCTTGTGAAGGTCCTTGGCCTGTGTGGTCTAAAAATCGGGTGCTATGTGTTAACCCTTGCTCATGGGAGCGTAAATAGTGTCATGTAGACATATTGTGTCAGCCTAAGTGTAGGTTGTATTGGTTAGAGGTGAGCCTGATTTAAAACCTCCGGTTTGAGGTGAACCTGTTGTGAAACCTCCTTAGTGATATCCGGTACACTCAAGGGTTGAGTGCATTTGCCGGAAGTGGAGTAGATAAGTAGTCGAATCACTATAAAAATGACTATGTTTGATATTGCTATTGTCTTCCATTACTTATGTAATTTACTTAAATACTTTCATACTTGATTGTCTGAGATCATGCCTCACAAACACAGTCATATCCATTATAAACTAACTTGCATATTGTTTATCTCTCAAATAGTTTTATAATTGGATCCTCTACCGGGCTTGGAAGCCAATAGAGTTACTCTGTAGTAATCCTAATGTATGCTTGTTTTTAAGATTAGAGTAATAAGATTTTAAAATTGTCATATTCACCCCCCTCTAGGACATATTGACATATTCCTACTTCAACTAAAGCGGTCATTACCGTAATTTCAATGTCTAGAGTTAAACAAGCATATCAAGAAGACATGCCATCTAGGGATAGAGGGACTGATCCAAATGTTGATATTGATGTGGTACAATTGGATAAAGATGATGTGCCACCTGATCATATTGATGCCTCAATAATACATGACATTGTTAGAGATGATAGCGGTTTCATTGATGACGACGTTGCAGACGATGAAGAGGAAATACTGATCAGCGATAGTGATGGTGAAGAAGAAATAGTCCTAAGCAATAGTGATACAGATGACGATTATTAAATGTACACACGATTTACATGTCAATTTTCAATTCGAATAATTTATGTATTACATGTATACGTGAAAATTGCAAGTCATGATTTATTCATTTAATTGACTTGTTTATAATCTATATTTACAGTTGAGTCAATTTTTGATCATGTCCTCATCAAACCGGAGCGTAGAGGAAGCACGTAGCATACTTCATCAGCTGTTGCAGATGGACTTTCTAGCCTTATCTTCTTTTACTGGGGCCAAAGAGATACTCGATCTAGTCGATGAGTAGAGGGAGGAATATATCGACGATGACTCAGCTGAAAGATATACAATCTCGAAGAAATTTCGGAGCTAATGGAGAAATATAACTGGGAGAAACTTCATATGAAATATGTAGTTTTGTCACTTGCACATCTGAATGGAGTCCCGAGAGACCAAATTTCTCTTATTGTGACTGGCATATTGGTTGTAACAATGTCAAGTGCTTCACACAACTTGACATATACTTCTGCAATGTACGATAACTTACGCAGGGATTACTTTGGATAGTTCACCTCAAAGTTGTTTCATATTACAACAAAATACGTATATTTAATATAGAATGACAATGTGTGCAAGGTCCATATCCAAATCCGTACCATTCCATAGACTCCCGCTATCCTCCTCGTCGAATTCCTGTAATCCACGACATATAATCGATGTTCACGTATGACCTTAAGTCGTATCCCGTAGATTTGAGTCGGCTAAATTCAAGACTTGTAACATTATGACCACACCATTGCCGCGGTTCCAACGCCGCGTCATGCACACCGTTTCGATACCTTGGCTAGGAGATGTGGGCCCATGTTTATTTCGAAGAAATATTTCTCATTTCAAACCCAAGAGAATCTCTACAACCCATCCCATCAATCCATCAATCAATTAATCAATCAAAGTACATAACCCATGCTTTCTTTCTCCCCAATTCAAGCAACCTACCTTAGTCAACTCTCAAGTCAAGTATATCTATCAACTCACATCCATCACTCACAACCATCACCTCTCTCTTATAACCACCATTTCTATCTCTCTTTCTCTACATATTTTCCAAGCAACAAAGAAGAAAAAAGTGCACGTCCAAGCACTTCCAAGGAGAGAAAAAGAGTGTGTTGTGCGTGGCCCACTTCCTATCCTAAGATCCATCATCCTAGCCCTTCATTTCTCATAATTTTCCATCAAAGTGAGGCATAAGGAGTTCGGCGTTCCATCGGACCAAGAAGATCAAACGGTGAGTGTTTTATAGGCCTATATTTCATGTTTTGATGATGGGACAAGTGGGGCCTACCGATTGATGGTATGGATTTCACTTTGCACCCTAGATGTGGCCAATGGCCCACCATGATTCACATGATCATTTCATGATGGGGCCATTCTCCATGGAACCTATCATGATGTTTACTTTTCTAAGTTTGAAAGAGGTCATCTAGACCTTCCATTTTGATGGAGAAGGAATCTCCACCATTGATTTTGATTTGGTGGGCCCGCATGTATTGGGACCCACTTGATGTATGATTGAATACATGGAAAAGGAGGGCTCATAGTGGCGGAGCCCTCCATTACACGTCTCTCTCTCTCTCTATCTCTCTCCTTCCTTTATTTTATGGCCCACATGATGAGTGTATGTGATATCTAGACTGTGCATCCAATGGACCACATGGCTGTCCAAACATGGGGACCAACCCACCTTACTACCCTTTTTGTTTGAAAGGTCCAGATGATGGAAAAATACAAATATAGGTGGACCCTAACATGGCCAGATGGGCCAGCCCAGAACTTGCTAGACATCTGCTGTCCAGGCTGTCCAGTAAGGTCTGGACGTTGCTGTGTAAAGAAAAAAAATATTAGCTTGGTTCAAAAGCTTTGGGTGGGCCGCTCATGCAGGCCCCACCTTGATGTATAAATCTAATCCACGCCGTCCATAATATTTCTCAGCCCATTTTAGGCGTTGAGCCAAAAAATGAAGCCAATACAATTATCTGGTGGGCCATAGTATAGAAAATAGTGATTTTTACCATTAAAATCGACTGGGACCCACCTTGATGTTTCTACACGCCAAAACATACTGAATATTAGGCTTGTTTGGACTGTCTTGAGCCACAGAATCCAATGGGTGGAGCGGATCCACCTGATGCGGACCCTGCCTAGGAAAAATTGTAGAAAAATAAAAAAAATAAAAATAAAAAAAGGTGCAGCAGGCACTACTGCTGCTCGTCCAGAGGACGCTGCGGCAACATCCTGCTACTGCGCTGCTCCAATGGGCAGGGACGTGGGTCCCAACCGTAGGCCCCACCATGATGTGTGTGGAACGTCAACACCGTGCATTTAATGGGGCCCCTTCTAGCTATGGGCCATCCCAAAAATCAGCCGAGCAAGGAACTTAGGTGGACCACACTACATGGAATAGTGGGATTAAATGGCTAACATTGAAACCCTGTTTGGGTCACAGAAGTTTTGGATCGTTATGAAATTTGTTTTTCCTCTTTATTCTGGTCTTTATGACCTTATTAACAGATTGGATGGAAGATAAATGTTATGGTAGCCCCACGTGGGACCCACCTGCACGAGGATTAGCTGGTGTACACATACAGCAACATAATAGCTGCCGTATTGATGTCCCAAGCCATGTGGGCCCCACGCATGAGGTATGTGCTATACCTATGCTGTCCATCTGTTCTTCTAGTTGGACTGTCCACCCATGTGGACCTTACCATGATGTATGCTTTGTGTAGCTACACCGTCCAGACCTTGGATGGCGGGACCTACCATGATGCATGTGTTGGATCCAAACTGCCCATCAATTTGGTGGACTCGTCTTAAGGCTTGAGACTAAAAATGAGACAGATCCAGTTATCAGGTGGACCACATTTCAGAAAAATAATGGGTCTGAACGTCCACCATTGAAACCTTTGGGCTACCAAGTTTGGACCAATATGATATTTGTTTTTCCTCTAAATCCAAGTCTTTGTGACCTTATGAATAGGCTGGATGGGAAATAAACCCTATGGTGAGGCCCATTTGAATTGGCCCAGTTGATCTATTGATATGATTCATTTTTATATAATACTCTATATTGATCTCTAAAAATAGATGAATTGTGTTCGGCCTATTTGAATTGGCCCATTCAACTCAGCCCATTCGACTTGGGCTATTCGACTTGACCCATTTGATTCGGCCCATTTGATAAGGCTCGTCGTTGAGGCCCACCTTGATATATATGAGGCTCATTGATGCAGCCCACTTGATATATATGAGGCCCATGTGATGCGGCCCATTTGATGTATTTGAGGCCCATGGGTTGAGGCCCAATGGGCTATATATATATAAAGTCCATTGCGATGTGTAATGATGGTTCGACGCCCACATTGTAAGAATAATGTTGGTTAAATGTCCCCATTGTAACTCTAAATAGGGCCCATTAATAGGCCCATACTTGTTGTGTGTAGGCCGTCTAGGCCCATCTTCGTTGTAAGGATAGTTCATCACCATATAACATGCGTAGTATAACTCCATGACTCATGCCCATACGCATCATATGTATGCTTGATATGAGTAGTGACTGATCATAGCATATGCCATTGGGCATATTATTTATGGGACTCACCGATAGGAGTTACCGACATGATCGTCCAGTACGCGCATGATTGTTATCTATATGACTAGATGGTGTGACTCATGCATCTCACATATGTGTGACATGATCATTGTATGCCCTAGTGACATCAGGGTCATGGCCTCCACAGGCACATCGTGGATGGCTGGATTGGATACTGAAAATATTGGCTCTAGCACTGTGGGCCCATAGGATGTCCTTGGGTGAAAATTTTAAGACCTTTTTGGTACCAAGAGATGCTTCAACGTTTAGATCGAGTGGATACATGAGTGCACGAGTGCCGAATACCAGCAGGCTGTGTCTCCCATTGTGTCGTGGTCGGTTGGAAGGGGGTGTGGCCTTATCCCCCCGAGTGAGGGGGTTGTAAGCTAAGTCGAGTTTGATTAGCTCACAAATGGGTCCGCTATCGATGAGCTGGGTAGGTATTGGCAGATTACTGGTCAGGCGGATAGTGTGGTCTCTTCCACTCACTGGGCTGTGTGGCTAGGGAGGCGGCGGTCAGTGTGGAGTGTACTAGACCCTGGTGATATCTGAGAGGGGAACTATACTAATATATGTACTTGATAAGGACTGACATGCTTATATTGCATCTCACATATGACATTCGGCTACGTAGGCCTCACATCGCATGGCCTTGGTATGGCCAATAACATTCATGCCTTGCATCACATAGCCTTGGTACGGCTGATAGTATTCATGGACTTACTAGTATATTTTTGTATTACTCTGATATTGCATACTTGGCAGTTGCCTTGTGCACACACTTACACCACCCTTTAAGCTTTTGTAAGCTTATGCATGACTGTTGCGTGCAGGTAGCGTTGGATCGCAGCAGCGCTGAGGCAGGAGCGCGCATTGGATTATTTTAAAGCCCTTTGATCACCTTATATTTTCCTCTCCGCATTGTACTTAAAGTTTTTGATATAGTGGATATGTGGTGATGTTGTTTTGTGACTTGGTTATGCTTGTGGTTATGTTCCATTACCAAAAAAATTCATATTGAAAATCCTCCTTGTAGGATCCCAGGATCAGAATTTGGCACATGAGTGCCAAGAGCCGAGAATGGGGCACTACAGAGGCTGTCGGTGCTGAATTCTGCGATTGGGAATTTTGTGAGCTTGTTTTTCGAGTTTGTGGCGTGATAGAAGTTGGTATCAAATCATAACTTAGGAATACCCGAGGATCACATCACATATCTGCTATGAATTTAGAATAAATAGGTCCCGAGTTCGAATAACTTAGCGATTTTTTGACATAGACCCTTAACGTTTATGCCTTCGAGAATTCTCAAGGCTGATAGGCCCTTGTTCCTTCATGAAGGACATGTCGCCTAGGAGAGCGACCCGAGCGATTCCCGCTCCTCCGTATGAGCCTAGCGTAGCCTCGACAGCACCTGTGACTGCAGAACAGCTTCAACAGATGCTGCAGACGATGACTGCTATCTTTCAGGGGTAGGGCCGGCAACCCATTATTACGCCACCCAGGCAGAGCAGGAACACACGAGCACCCTTCTCAGTGACTTCCGACGGTACGATCCCCCAAGCTTCCAGGGCATCTCAAACCCTACTGTAATAGAGATATGACGCTCCGAGTTGGAGAAGATTTTTGACACTATGAGATGTACGACCTAGCAGCGGGTCCCGTTAGCTATATTTTTTCTCCAGGGTGAGGCTCAGCACTGGTGGGCATCAGTCACCCGAGCGGCAGCGACCGATTTCAAGTGGACCTGGGAGCACTTTGTACACCGGTTGGACTGAAAGTTCTTTCCTGAGCACGTTCGACAGCAGCGCGCATTAGAGTTTGAGACTCTAGTCCAGGGAGACATGTCCGTGTCGCAGTATGAGGTACATTTTGTCGAGTTGTCAAGGTTTGCTACGTATCTTATCGATGATGAGGGGGTTAAAGGCCCACCGTTTTGAGAACAGTTTGTGTCCTACTCTTAGGAGTCGTATGATCGGACACATGCTTTCGACGTTTGAGCACATTGTGCAGACGACCTAGGTCGACGAGGCAGATTGGGCCAGTTTGCACAGGGCCCGCGACCAGAGAGGAGACCGAAAGAGGAAGGCACCCTCCGGTAGCTCCCAGCAGCAACAACATCATTCACAGCAGCGACGGATGGCCCGCCCAGCATTCTGAGCACCAGTGGCACCCCCAGCACTAACTTTAAGACCATTCCCAGGTACTTGCTTTGGATGCGGCAGGACAGGACATCGTAGGCACTAGTGTCCCCATCTGTAGAAGTAGTAGCCGCGGGTACCGTATCAACCACCACGACATCCCCCACAACAGCAGCAATGACCATAGCACCAGCCTCCTGGACCTCCCCCGCAGTAGCAAATTAAGCCGCCACAGCAGCAGCAGCAACAGAGACCTCAGAGGGGACATGCACCTCCCCAGCAGGCCCAAGGCAGATTTTATGCCGCCCAGCAGGACCTTTAATCATCAGGAGGGGTCGTCGAGGGCACTCTCCCTGTTTCTTTATGCATTGTACATGTATTGTTTGATTCTGGTGTATCACATTCCTTTGTGGCAGATGATTTTTACTGATCGACCGATTTATCGATGGAGTCTGCTCGTGATTGTCGGTGTCGATGCCTTTGGGGAAGACTACAGTGATAGACCGATTTTTCTCGTCTTGCCCTGTTTTGATTGGAGATATCTTTTTACTTGCTGATTTGTTCGTATTGCCAATGTCTGAGTTTAATGTCATCCTAGGCATGGATTGGCTCACCGAGTACCACACCATATTGGACTACTTCGTGAGGATAGTCACGTTCTGTATACCCGATCTGCCAAAGTTTCAGTTTGTTGCTGAGCCCAGAGGAGAGCAGCTTTCTTGCCTATTGTCGTGTGCTATTGAGTATTCAGTTGCTTTGAGTATCGATTAGCTGCTGGTCGTTTGTGATTTTCCTGATGTGTTCTAGGAGATTTCGGGGTTACCATCTCATCAATACACCGAGTTCCAGATTGATCTCGTGCCTGGTACCGCGCTTATTTCGAAGGCCCTGTATCGTATGACACCATTGGAGTTGTGGGAACTGCAGAAGCAGTTGGATGAGTTATGCGATCTAGGCTTTATCCGTTCAAGCAGTTCGCCATGGGGAGCGCCGGTACTCTTCATGAAGAAGGATGGCTCATTGAGGCTTTGCATAGATTATCGCGAGCTCGACAAGGTCACGATCATGAAAAAATACCCGCTCTTATGGATCGATGATTTGTTTGATCAGTTCCAGGAGGTGTAATTCTTTCGAAGATAGACTTGTGGTCCGGTTATCATCAGGCTCGGGTCTGAGATGAGAATATCCTGAAGACAGCTTTTAGGACGCACTATGATCATTTTGAGTTCCAGGTCATGTCCTTCGGACTAACCAATGCATCCGCAGTATTCATGCAGTTGATGGACGAGGTCTTCTGTCCGTATCTCGACCAGTTTTTTGTGGTGTTCATCGATAACATTTTGATATATTCGAGGACTCATGAGGAGCATGAGCGGCATTTGGAGATTACCTTATAGACCCTCCCTGCACACCAGCTTTACGCAAAGCTGGAGAAGTGTGAGTTCTGGCAGGAGGAGGTGAAGTTCCTCGGTCATGTGGTGATGAGGCAGGGCATCGTAGTGGACCACTCGAAGATTGATGCCGTGCGTCAGTGGGGCTAGCCCACGAACGTGTCCGGGATCGGCAGTTTCCTTAGTTTAGTGGGCTACTACAGATATTTTATTGAAGGATTCTCTCGTATTGTAGCCCCGTTGACCAGGTTGACCCGGAAGGGTGTCGAGTTCATTTGGAGTGACACTTGTGAGCAGGCATTTGGGGAGTTCGCTTGGGTGCTATCCTAATACAACATGGGAAGCCGGTGGCCTATGCGTTTCGCTAGCTCAAGGTCCATGAACTGAACTACCTCACACTTGATTTGGAGCTGGCAGCAGTTGTCTTCGCACTGAAGGTGTGGAGGCACTATTTTTATGGAGTGAGGTTTGAGCTCTTCTCCAACCATAAGAGCTTGAAGTATTTGTTCTCTTAGTCCGAGCTGAACATGAGGCAGAGGCGTTGGATGGAGCTCCTGAAGGACTATAATTTTGATCTTCAATACCATTCGGGCAAGACGAACATGGTGGCGGATGCTCTCAGCTGTCAGCCATGAGGCCTGGTGGCGTACATGATGATTCAGGTGTGGAAGATGCTTGAGGATGTGTCTGCATTTGACTTTAAGATTTGCTTGCAGTCTTCTATTGTGTAGTTATCGAGCCTGTCAATTCCACCTTCTCTTGTCGCAAGGGTGATCGAGGCTCAGCAGGTAGATGAGTCAGTGCAGAGTTATCAAGCAGATGTAGCATTTGAGAGTCAGTTAGATTGGTAGATTGGTTCTGATGGTGGACTTCGCTTTAAAGGCCGATTATATGTCTCAGATATTCCTGAGTTGCGTAGAGATCTTATGACCGAGGCACATCGATCACGGTTCTCTATCCACCCTGGCTCGACGAAGATTTATTGTGATATGAGGCGTCAATATTTTTAGGTGGGGATGAAATTCCAGATAGCCAGTTTTGTGGTCGAGTGTGACAAGTGCCAGCGTGCAAGGCCGATCATTAGAGACCCCCGGGTCCCTTGCAGCCGTTGAGTGTCCCGTTGTGGAAGTGGGAGCACGTATCCACTGATTTTATCATGGGTTTGCCGAGGACTCAGCGCAGTTACGATGCCACTTGGGTTGTCGTCGATCGTTTGACGAAGTCGGTGCATATTCTTGCGATTTGTGCGACCTGAACTTTGGACCAGCTTGCGAGGTTATTCATCGAGGAGATTGTGAGACTACACGTTGTTCCAGTTTTAATCATTTCTGACCAAGACCTGAGATTTACATCTTCATTTTAGAGGAGCTTCCGGACAGCGATGGGGTCTGTTTTGCAGCTCAGCACCACGTATCATCCATAGATCGATAGGTAGACCGACAAGGTCAATCAGACCCTTTAGGATTTGCTTTGGGCTTGTGTGATTGATTTCTCGGGTAGTTGGGACGAGCACCTGCGATTGGCTGAGTTCACGTACAACAATAGCTATCAGGCGACCATTGACATGGCTCCTTTTGAGGCATTATATGGCAGACCATGCAGATCTTTGAGTTGTTAGACCGAGGTTGGAGAGCAGAGTCTCTTATGTCCTGAGCTTGTGTAGTAGACATTAGAGGTCATCGACATCATTAGACAGAGGATGCGCACAGCTCAGAACCGGCAGAAGAATTTTACTGATCATCGGCGTCGTCCCTTGGAGTTTGCCGTTGGGGACCATGTATATCTCAAGGTCTCACCCATGAAGGGTGTGGTTTGTTTTGGAGTGAAGGGTAAGCTTGCCCCAAGATTCATAAGACCTTTTGAGATCACCGGGTGTGTTAGCGCCATGGCTTATCGGCTTGCCTTGCCATCTCAGTTGTCTGACATCCACAACATTTTCCACAACTCTATGTTGAGGAAGTGTGGGTCAGACATCGTTCCTGTTATTGATTGATAGCCATTGGAGGTTCGTGAGGATGCTTCTTACATTGAGCAGCCCATTCGTATCCTCGATCGGAAGGAGCAGGTCCTCCGGACCAAGGTTATTTCCTTGGTGAAGGTGCAATAGGGCCATCATAATGTGGATGAGGTGTCTTAAGAGTGCAAGGCGGAGATTCAAGAGTGCTATCCCCATCTTTTCGATGTTTGATGGTATGTTGCATTGTGTTTTGATTATATATAATGTTATGATTTCGATTCCCTTATGAGTTATGTTTAGTTGGGATGGTAGTATAAATTTTGAGGATAAAATTTTTATTAGGTGAGAAGAGCTGTAAGGCCTATATCCTAATCCTTACCGTTCCTTAGACTCCCGCGATCCTCCCCATCAAATTCCGACAATCCGCGACTTATAATCGACGTTTGCACGTGACCCTAAGTCGTATACCGTAGATTTGAGTTGGCTCAATTCGAGACTTGTACCATTGCGACTGCACCATCGCCACGGTTCCAATGCTACGTCTTGCACACTGATTTGATACCCTGGCCAGGAGATGTAGGCCCACGTTTATCTTGAAGAAACGCCGCACATTTTCGAATACAAGAGAATCTTTACAACCCATCCCATCAATCCATCCATCAATCAATCAATCAATCAAAGTACACAACCCATGCTTTCTTTCTCCCCAAGTCAAGCAACCTACCCTAAGTCAACTCTCAAGTCAAGTACATCTATCAACTAACATCCATCACTCACAACCATCACCTCTCTCGTACAACCACCATTTCTATCTCTCTTTCTCTACACATTTTCCAAGCAACAAAGAAGAAAAAAAGTGCACGTCCAAGCACTTTCAAGGAGTGAAAAAGAGTATGTTGTGTGTGGCTCACTTCCTATCCCAAGATCCATCATCCTAGCCCTTCATTTCTCATCATCTTCCATCAAAGTGAGGCACAAGGAGTTTGGTGTTCCATCAGACCAAGAAGATCGAACGGTGGGTGTTTATAGGCTTAAATTTCATGTTTTGATGATGGGCCAAGTGTAGCCTACTGATTGATAGTATGGATCTCACTTTGGACCCTAAATGTGGCCGATGGCCCACCATGATTCACATGATCATTGCATGATGGGGCCATTCTCCATGGACCCCATCATGATGTTTACTTTTCTAGGTTTGAAAGAGGTCATATAGACCTTCCATTTTGATGGAGAAGGAATCTCCATCATTGATTTTGATTTGGTGTGCCCACATGTATTGGGACCCACTTGATGTATGATTGAACGCATAGAAAGGGAGGGTTCATAGTGGCGGAGCCTTCCATCACACGTATCTCTCTCTCTCTCTCTCTCTCTCTCTCCTTCCTTTATTTTGTGGCCCACATGATGAGTGTATGTGATATCAAGACCGTCCATCCAATAGACCACATGGCTGTCCAAACATGGGGACCAACCCACATTGCTACCCTTTTTATTTGAAGGGTCCAGATGATGGGAAAATACAAATATAGGTGGACCCCAACATGGCCAGATGGGCTAGCCCAGAACTTGCTGGATGTGTTGTCCAGACTGTTCAGCAAGGTTTGGACGTTATAGTGTACAGAAAAAAAAATTATTAGCTTGGTTCAAAAGCTTTGGGTGGGCCGCTCATGCAGGCCTCACCTTGATGTATAAATCTAATCCACGCCGTCTATCCTATTTCTCAGCCCATTTTAGGCATTCAGCCGAAAAATGAAGCCAATCCGATTATTTGGCGGGCCATAGCCTAGAAAATAGTGATTTTTACCATTAAAATCGACTAGGACCCACCTTGATGTTTCTACACGCCAAAACATGCTGAATATTAGGCTCGTTTAGATTGTCTTGAGCCATAGAATCCAATGGGTGGAGCGGATCCACCTGATGCGGGCCCCACCTAGGAAAAACCATAGAAAACAAAAAAAATAAAAATAAAAAAGGTGAAGCAGGCGCTGTTGCTGCTCGTCCAGAGGACGCTGCAGCAGTGTCCTGCTGCTGGGCTGCTCCAATGGGTAGGGACGTGGGTCCCAACTATAGGCCCCACCTGATGTGTGTGGAATGTCAACACTGTGCATTTGATGGGGCTCCTTCTAGATGTGGGCCACCCCAAAAATTAGCCGTGCAAGGAACTTAGGTGGACCACACTACAAGGAACAGTGGGATTGAATGGCTACCATTGAAGCCCTGTTTGGGTCACAGAAGTTTTGGATCGTTATGAAATTTGTTTTTCCTATTTATTCTGGTCTTTGTGAGCTTATTAACAGATTGGATGGAAGATAAACGTGGCCCACCTGCAAGAGGATTGGCTGGTGTACGCATACAGCAGCATAATAGTCGCTGTATTGACGTCCCAAGCCATGTGGGCCCCACACACGAGGTATGTACTATATCTATGCCGTCCATCTGTTCTTCCAACTGGACCGTCCACCCATGTGGACCCTACCGTGATGTATGCTTTGTGTAGCCACAACGTCCAGACCTTGGACAACGGGACCCACTATGATGCATGTGTTGCATTCAAACCACCCATCCATTTGGTGGACTTGTCTTAAGGCTTGAGATTAAAAATGAGACAGATCCAGTTATCAGGTGGACCACATTTCAGAAAAATAGTGGGTCTGAACATCCACTATTAAAACCCTTGGGCTACCAAGTTTGGACCAATATGATATTTGTTTTTCCTCTAAATCCAGGTCTTTGTAACCTTATGAATAGGCTGGATGGGAAATAAACCCTATGGTGGGGCCCACTGGAATTTAACCGTAAAAATCATTATCACCACTGTTAGATATGGTATGGTCCAGTTGATCTTTAGATATGATTCATTTTTATATAATACTCTATATTGATTTCTAAAAATAGATGAATTGTGTTTAGCCTATTTGTATTGGCCCATTCAACTTGGCCCATTCGACTTGGCCCATTAGATAAGGCCCGATGTGATATATGAGGCCCGTTGTTGAGGCCCACCTTGATATATATGAGGCCCATTGATGCGGCCCACTTGATATATATGAGGTCCATGCGATGTGGCCCATTTGATGTATTTGAGGCCCATAGGTTGAGGCCCAATGGGATATATATAAGGTCCATTGCAATGTGTGATTCCCCATGGTTTATGTAATGATATTTATGGCGGGCCATGCCTTGGGAGCAATGATGGTTCGACACCCACATTGTAAGAAAAATGTTGGTTAAATGTCCGCATTGTAACTCTCCCCAGGGCCCATTGATAGGCCCATACTTGTTGTGTGTGTTGAGGGTCAATTATTGCATATTTGACCCTAGTTATTGCATGGATTTACAAACATAATATTGTTTAATGGCTTGATTTAATCATGTTTGTGATGTAGGGTGAAGTTGCGAACTTGGACCGAAACAGGGTGCTAAAAGTTAGTATTTAATGCTTAAATTCACCAAGGGAAGGGACGGACCCCAGGGGACTGAGATCGAAGAATTTACACACCAAAGATCCGAGAAAATCAGGAAACTGAAGCTCAAGTGGCCCAAAAATCGTCCAGAATGGAAGATCACAGGGTTCCCACCATGCGTTCAGCTCGAAACTCCATACATGGCCTGAGGACCATAAATTAACTGTACACGTCAAATTTCAGCCATTGGATCCCAGTAGAAGTGGCCCAACGGATAGATCAGCCCATAAACTGTCGATTTTGGGCCCACATGACATCTGGATATGCCTCAATTCTTGACTCAACGCCTTAAATGATATGGCAGAATGGATGGACGGAGTATATTTCTCACAAACATCTCTGCGGGACCCATACATGTAGTGCGTGTGCAAGTTATGGAGGTGCACCGGGTGTACACCAAATATCCAAAAGTCGGTCAGCAAGCGCTGACCGACTCTTCTTCTCAAAATCGGATTGTACTCCCAGCGGCGGACGTGGGTCTGCCGGTTTCACTCAGTAGGGCCCACCCCTTGCTCCTTTGAGTGATCTGAGCCGTCCATCTACTCCAGAGGGAGTCGTGACCATCTCCAAGCTTTCTCTTCGGACTCATGCAAATGTAAGCATGTGAGAGCACTGTCAATTGCAGAATGGACGGCGGAATAGAAAACGACGTGGGCCACACCGATTCTAATAAAAAACTAGCCAATTCCAAATGGTTTTTTGAGTAAAGTTCAATGATCGGTGTAGATTGTTTAATTGACATCAATCCTGGGGCCCACCGAGCATCAGAACGGCGGTCCGGAAGCTCTGTTTCGCAACAGAGCTTGCGGAGGAATGTTGTGGGCCACCCTTTGAAGTGATCAGTCCGATCTGGACCGTCTAGTGGACTCCAAAGGGCCCTGTAACTATCGCCTAGGTGGAGAAATTTCACAATACAATTTGAGATCAGTTTCGATCGTTTAAACATCGGATGAACGGCGGCGAGAAAGATCAGGTGGACCGCATCAAATGCAATCCAATAGCAGTCAATTCCAACTGAAAATTCGAGTAGACTCTAATGGACGGGTTGAATTTATTAAAATAGCAAAGAAGTGGGCCCCACCAACGTCACAGCGCAATCAATGCAAATTCCTATTTTGCGCCTGGACGCAGCCGACTTTTATGGACTGTGGTGTGGTCTCGGTGATGATCAGACAGTTGATCTGATCCGTCCATCGTGTAGGCCACTCAAAAACGTCCTAAGGGACGTTGATCTTCTGGAGGAACTACAAGGAAGAGTGGAATCATAGGATCAGATTTTTACTGTGTAAGGGATGGATACGCACCGATCTTGCTGCGTAAAGAAAGCTTCCGCAGCCTACTTCGTTTCGGACGCTATCACAGTAGCTCCCAAACATAGCCTTTTTCTATAAAAGGAAGAGATTTGGAATGTGAAATGGGGGCAACAGGGGGCGGAACCAGGAAGACATGGAGTGCTAGACGTGAGCAGAGAGAGAGAGATATCTAGTTTTTGTCTTTTTCTTTTCTTTTTCTTTTTATTTTGAATCTAGCCTAATCATGTCTGTGATCGGCTAAACCTCTTAGCTAGGGCTAAGAGGTGAAGCCTGTAGCGTGATGGGAGACTTTTGCTATGCCTTTTGTTTAGATTGAATTGATTTTTGATTTAATTTTATTATGGGAATATTTGTAGTTTTTAATGGCCTATTGTGACTGACATTACAATGGGTTTGCAATGGCTTTGAGTATTTCTTTTTCCTTACTTTGATTATGACGTCAAGAAGCCCTGTTGTTCGCCATCGTCTCTTGGGCATGGTTGGATGGCGGTACCCTTCCTAACCTTCATAATCATCTGATTAGTTGGTAATTAGTTTAATTCTGTTGTTGACTTTGTCTCCTGGGCATGGTTTGGTGATGGAATCCATTCTAATTCATATACCTCTCATCTCTTAAAAAATTATATCAAAGGAAGTTCAGTTTAAGTTCCATGATTTTTGAAGCAGGCATAAAGTTCTCCCTGATCTCTACAAGTGGATCCTCTGAATCCCTAGTTTCTTATCTCTGATTTCTCTCAAGTTTTAGATTAATATTTCACCATTATTCATCAATTTATATTTGATTTAGATTTCATCTTAGGTTAGTTCTATTGCTACCTAGTTTCAGATAACATACAGGTTTCAGTCCCTTGGGATTCGACCTCGGTCTCATCGAGTTTATTACTACATCACAACCCTATACTTGGGGAGTGAACAGTGTGTAGGCCGTCTAGGCCCATCTTCGTTGTAAGGATAGTTCATCACCATATAACATGCATAGTATAACTCCATGACTCATGACCATACGCATCATATGTATGCTTGATATGAGTAGTGAGTGATCATAGCATATGCCATTGGGCAGATTGTTTTTGGGACTCACTGATAGGAGTTACCCACATGATCACGCGGTACACACAGGATTGCTACATGACTGAACGGTGTGACTCATGCATCTCGCATATGTGTGATATGATCATTGTACGCCCTAGCGACATTAGGACCGTGGCCTCTATAGGTGCATCGTGGATGACCGGATTGGGTGTTGAAAATATTGGCTCTAGCACCGTGGGCATATAAGCTGTCCTTGGGAGAAAATTTCAGAACTTTTTTCGTACCAAGAGATGCTCCAACTTCTAGACCGAGTGGATACATGAGCGCACGAGTGTCGAATACCAGTAGGCCGTGTCTCCTACTATGTCGTGGTCGGTTGGAAGGGGGTGTGGCCTTATCTGCCCGAGTGAGGGGGTTGTAAGCTAGGCTGAGTTTGACCAGCTCGCAAATGGGTCCACTATCGACGAGCCGGGTAGATATTGGCAGACTACTGGTCAGGAGGATAGTGTGATCTCTTCCACTTGCTGGGCTGTGCGGCTAGGGAGGCGGCGGTCAGTGTAGAGTCTACTAGACCCCGGTGATATTCCAGAGGGGAACTATACTAATATATGTACTTGATGAGGACTGACATGCTTATATTGCATCTCGTATATGACATTTGGCTACGTAGGCCTCGCATCACATGGCCTTGGTATGACCGATAGCATTCATGTCTTGCATCGCAAAGCCTTGGTACGACTGATAGTATTCATGGACTTACCAGCATATTTCTATATTACTCTAATATTGCATACTTGGCAGTTGCCTTGCGCACACACTCACACCACCCTCTAAGCTTTTGTAAGCTTATGCACGAGCGTTGTGTGTAGATGGCGTTGGATCACAGCTGTGCTGAGGCAGGAACACGCATCGAATTATTTTGGAGTCTTTTGATCACCTTGTATTTTCCTTTCCGTATTGTACTTAAAGTTTTTAGTATAGTGGATTTGTAGTGATGTTGTTTTGTGACTTGGTTATGCTTGTGGTTATGCTCCATTACAAAAAAAATTCATATGAAAAATCCTCCTTATAGGATCCCAAGATCAGAATCTGGCACATGAGTGCCAGGAGTCGAGAATAGGGCACTACGGAGGCTGTCGACACCAGATTCGGCGATCAAAAATTTTGTGAGCCCATTTTCTGAGTTTGGGGTGTGACAATGTGTAATGGAATTTTCAAATTTTACTGTAATGTTTACAGTTTTATTATATTCTACTTGCATTATAGTGTAATGGTCTAATCATATTTTAATCATCTCTCTAAGCATAAGCACAAATGCATTCTACCATCAACATTACTTGTATAATGTTTTAGTATATTCCACTTGTACTGACATTGTTTAAATTTATAAGTTTGTAGCTCGCACATATTCTGTGATGGTACCAGGTGGGAGATCATGTCATTCACGCACTGGATCTACCCTTTCCACCCGTGATGCGACGGAGACAGCATCACCGTCACATGTTGTATCACAGGCGTCTGATCCCTCAGTCGCGTATACACTAGACACTGAATGTAAGTCTAGACATATATTTCTTTTAATGACTTCTATTTATGTTTACACTTACATATTTCTTTTGTGACAGCATCATCGACCAGTTGACGAGGACATGAACCCACACGTGGGTTAGTTGTAGAGCGACTTACCCGTGAGGGTAGGGTGACGGTAGAGTTCCCACAGGACTGCCTTAGACCTGTTAGAGACAATGCCATGTTGTTTACGTTGGAGGTCGGTATCTTATGCCGATCTCTGATCCCCGCCACCATTCCCCGTTAGGAAGACATGAAAGATGATGTGCAGTAGCTCATCCGTCAACGTCTTATAGTAAATTTTAGTAAATTAATTTTTTTTGTAAAAGTTCATTTACGGTTAAGTTATTTTCTTAATAAGTTTATTACCTTAATTTATTATTTACGAAATTGCAGGATAAATTTGTCTTGGATTTGAATGCTCTGTACATTTCCTAGTCAAGGAGCGGTTCAAGGAGTACCATGGTGATTTGTACCAGCGGTACAAGCAGTGCAGGAGCAACAAGGAGGCCGTACTGTCCGCACCACCTCACGTGACCCTTGATGACTGGCGGATACTCTGTGAGAGATTTTCGTCTGAGTCTTTTAAGGTAATATTTACATATTTATGATATCTTAAGGTAACAATTAAATTCGTAATTAATAATAATGTATTATGAATAATGTGTTTAGAAGAGGAACAAAATAAATTTTGCGAACAGGGGAAAGTTAGAAGTGAACTAAGTAGCTAGTTCAAAGTCATTCGTATGACTTCGTCACGACATAGTAAGAAATTACTTGTGATTATTAAGTTGATATATTCTTTCCATGCATTTATATTAACTCTATTGTCCTTTCGATTGTGCAGCGAGATTCCATCAGTGGCCAAAAGCCCAGACTAGTAGATCTCTACAGAGGGACTCACTGTCGGCATGCGATGGGATCTCGGTTACATCCTAAAGCCAGCAAGAATTGGGTAAAAATCTTTACATTGTAAAATTTAATTGCATTGAATTATAATAATGCCATTCATTATAAAAATTCATATGTTTTTATTATAGGCAGCGATGGACACCGTACGTAGTCAGCCCACTCCTGATGGTACTCAGTGGAGTGAGCCAAAGATCCTGAGGAAGGTGCTTGACACCCATTCTAGATATATGCGTGGGCTTGGCCATGATGCCAAGCTCATGGCACCCGCTAGAGCTGCCTCCAACCGATCCATCGTTGGCGAGAGCGCCCTACGCTGAGCTTATATCGCAGAGAGAGTGGTTCAGCAGCTGCGAGTTGTCGTCAAGGAGATCAAAGACTAGCTGGAAAGGCAGAGGGAGGAGCATGAGAGGCAGAGGGAGGAGCAGGAGATGTGGGTGGAGTATGAGCGACGGATGGAGGAGATTTTCAGGCTATCGCTGCACGCTTACCCACCGATGCCCCACCACCTCTGCCTTCATCTGATGCCCCACTACCTCCGCCTTCATCTTTTTGATTTTTTATATTTTAGTTATGATTTATTTTATATATGAACGTGAAACTTACATGTGTTTGTGCATAGATGAATGTGATGTGGATAAGATTGTTTGTGTATGTATGGATGTGGTTTGTGTTTGGATGGATGTGAATGTGAATGTGAATATGATGAAATATATTGTAATAGGTATATATTAGGAAATTTTGCCTGAATTTTGAAAAAAATAGAGACTTTTATCGACAAAATATTTCGTAGGTAAAAGTTCCATCCACATTTTTTACCTACGAAATATTTCGTAGATAAAAGGTACGAAATATTTCATAGCTAAAAGTTTTATCCATATTTTAAGTAAAAATTTCATCCACATTTTTTATCTACGAAAAATTCGTCGGTAAAAGTCTTACCATTGCCGATGAAAAATCGGTAAAAGCCTTTATCCACGGACGTCTACCGACGATTTTGCCGATGACATATTTCGCCGGTAATACCCTTTACCGACGGTAAATCATCTTTTACCAATAAATTTTTCCATTAGTAAAAGAGCAATTTCCTATAATGTATATTTTTAAAAGCCATTCAGGGCTAATGGCTTTTAACATTAGCTAGCTTGTACAGTTATTCGATAGGTTTTCAATGATAGATTATATGTGTGAAATCGAAAATTAGTCGTAAAGTTATTGTCACTGACAGTAATAACGTGTAATAACGTACGCTAAGTCCTTGGATTGAACTTCCTAGTCTAATTTCTTTTAATCTCGATCATTCATGCATTTTTCCTTGACTTGTCCTACATCACACAAGCCAACTTCTTATGTACACTTGGATAGATCAATCCAGAACACTCTCATTCAAAAAATCACATGGATCAAGCGACCTAACCCATCAATGATTTACGCTTAGATTTTGTACCTACCCTACCATGGATAGGATAATTGCGATTGCCAACCAAGTTGATTTTGTACCTGCCCTAACACGTGCATTGGACCTAGAAAACAGCCTAGTTTAATACTAGTATATGTTTATACGTGAACATAGACAGTCCTGAGAGAGTTCTGCAACCAATAAAACCCTAAGTTACTGTTCACCCGCTGGATAAATTCCAACCTATCATATGCATGTGACATCTGACCTGTCAATTAGTTGGCCCTACCATGAAAATCACCTTGTGAAAAATCAGCACGATCCACTCACTGGTGGACCACACTTGTATTTGTCATTTATCAGCTGTTTTACATTTTTCTTTGGTGGGGCCGAATGTACTATAATGATTTTGACCACTAGACCATGGACGCCACTTACAATGATACAAATGGCTAACCTTTTTAATGTGAATACCCGATAACCACGATGCAACACATGCAAGTGGTTTGTTGTTTTATACAATAAAATGATGTGGGTTTGAGGTACTCTTATTGGTGTTGGATGCCACTCAAGTAATGAATGGTGGGCCACGTACCTTTCAAGGTGTGGTCAACCTCGTAGGAGTTTTATTCAAATGATTAGACGCTTGTGCATCGCACTTGGATGCTTTTGCCCGATTTATTAAGGTCTAAGGTGGTGAATTATTTGATAATCTGTCAGAGTACCATACTTGATACTCAGGCACTTAGGAAAATACATTAACTCAAATTGATAGAATAAATTGTAGAGCACACTGTCATAGTCGCAGTTGGATAATCAGATCGGTTCAACAATCCTGACCTCTGATTTGTGTACACTTGTTTGTTGAAATAAGACCATTGGTTACTTTTCATTTTCAACCGTCCAATAAAACGTCCACCCATCTGATGGTCAGATAATCAATTAAGCGTAATCATTACTGATAGGCCTGTTTTCCATATCATGCTATCACCTTCGTAGGCCCAATCTTTTTAATGGATTGGATATTCTTTACATGTGGCATATTGGTGTAAGAAAATGCGTGTACCATTACTTCTACACAACCGTTGTATCCGATTATTTCTCATTTGAATGAACGTTTGAACCCTTGTCATTTCTCGTGATCTTTACCATATTCATGAAGATGATGATGGCACTTGGTTCTTTTGAGCATCTCATGATAAAAAGTCTATGATACTATGAAAACTAGGGTCTATATAGCCACTAATTCATGTATCTGATTTGACATGAAAAGGTCCATTGATTGGATGGTTAGGATCTTCAGATCTTAGTGATTCCCGGTGCATGACAATCCGGAGGTGGGCCCCAATGTGTCGAGCATATTCGTACACGAGACTAATATACGTATAATTAATCTCAATTATGTTCTATTAACAAGTAGACGTTTACTAATCCCCCACGCGCATGCTATTAAAAGGTTCTCACATGCACTTTGCTGGGCTTACGTAGACAGTGGGACCCACACATCTGCCTATGTCACCCTCTTTTTCTTCTTCCGTCGACCGTCCTTGGGATATTTAATCAAAGTGGGTATGGACACCTTTTCTTAAGACTAAAGGGTGATGATAAATAAGCGATGTATGTTCATTCATGCTAATATAGAACATTTGTGCGTGATCTGATCCTTCCATCTGATTTGAAACAATGCTTGGATCTTCTGCCTAAAAACTCATAACGTTTGACAGCTCGAGTGGGCCAATACTTACAATGCTAAAACATTTTTTTTTCTAACCATCCATTTGTTTTTTATTTGTGTTGTGGTCCACTAGAGGTGGGAAATGTCCCTAGTGTTTAGGGCATAAGACCTAAACAGTGTAGCTCACGTGAGGGAAAATCTCAGGTCACGCCCATGCTTTCCCGCGTCTTAAGGGCATGTCACATGTCTATGTAAATTAGCAAACTTCAAAATGAGGATATCGTTCATTAATCTGTGAACCATCATCACGAGATTATTAAAATCTCGAAAGTTTATAATTTTTCAGCATTTTATCGGAAAATTATTGTGTTATTAAGGCTGTGTTTAGTTGCCAAAAATATCATGAATTTTTAGGATATTTTGCAGTAAGTTAGATTGATTAGCCATGAAATATCATGAAATGACTTTGATGGCATTTGTTGCAGCTAAAGACAGCCTAATTTAAAATTTATACGCTTGAAAGTGAATATAATTGATTCATTATATATATATATATATATATGGGAAAAGGTACTATGCGCTCGACCTCACCAGTCCGTCCCATGAGGTCGAGCTATGTGTGCCCCACCATGATGTATACATCTACCCCATCAGTCAGTTGCACCATTCCATCGTGGGCCTAGGTCTCAAAAAGCAAGTCAATCCGTAACTTGTGTGGGCCACACCACATACAAAAGTGGGGAGGGGCCGTGCACCATTAAAACATTCATAATCAATTTTTTAGGCCCACCGAGATGTGGTTTGCAAATCCAGCCCATCCATTATGTGTGTCCCACTTGGATGAGGGTTCAGACTAAGTTTTAGCAACATTAAAAACTCAGGTGGGCCCCACCAAGTGCTTTTATATGTTTTAACGGTGTCTTCACTTGATTTTAGATGGTATGGCCTACCTGAGTTCCATATACGGCTGATTTTTGACATATTCCATAATTTAGAGGGGACCCATCAAATGCATGGTGTTGATGGTCGACACGCATCACGGTGGGGTTCACACAGCTCAACCTCACGGGAGCTTATCGTGAGGTCGAGCGCATAGTACCTTTTCCCTCTATATATATATATATATATATATATATATATATATATATATTAAAAAACAGTTTTTAATGTTTTTTTTTTTTTTTTTTCCAGTGATTTTTCCAACAATCTCAGGAGAAAAACATCAAAATATGAAAATCTCCTAAGAAATTTCCACGCCAAGATATTGACAGGATGAAAACTTGTCACCATCGCCATTAAATGTTAGTTCAAGTTTTGATAGTGAACTAAAATTCATCCTGACATTGAAGTTGAATGATAATTCACACTGGTTCTACAAGCACTTCTATAGCTAGCAGTATGTGGGGGCCACCATGATATGTGTATGTCATTCAACCTTGACCTGAAAAGGTTGCCCCAAAGCAAAAAAATAAAATATAAAAATGCAACGCTAGATATTAAAATAGGCTAATCCAGTCATTGGTTGAGCTACACCATTCATAACAATGGACAACCAACCAACCACCAAGTGAACTTGGATGGTTTTAGTTGGTTGTTCATTGTTTTGGTTTGGCCCACCGGATGATTGAATCGGCATAATTTTTTAAGTGTCCCATTTTCATGATAGGAAGATCTTTCTGAAAGATCAGATGCCATAAATACACTACAATATTGAGAGAGGAACTGATACCCTTGAAAAGTTAGCAATGATTGATGCTGTTTATCATCTTTTTTTGAGCTTGACATTCCATGCCCTAGCAAACAAGTATAATGGGAAGGAACATCTACCACAGTTTTAAAACTTGAGTTGACACGAAGGTATGTCGAGTCAACTAACTCTGGCGAGCTTTTTCACAAGTTTTCAATAACATTTAATATTGAAAATACAATAAATATGTAAATATTGCTGCATAATCGAGTTGAATTTTGTCAAGTTTTTTCTGAGTTCTATGAAGTCAAGTGAATTCTTTCCTAGTCTTGAGTTAAGCTACGATGGAATCCCTTTCTCTTGAATCTTGGTGAAATTTATTTGTCTCAAGTCAACTTGAACATAGTTCTAAAAGCTTACCGGCTTAACTTGAAACTATGAGTCGACTTGACTCGCCCATTTCTATCCATGTTTTTGAGAACTCATTTTTGGATTGACCCGCTACGGAAATCGACTCGTCCTGACCTAGACCGAACCACTCAACATGACTCAGTATGACTCACACAGAATCAAGATAAGAGAGAGTACAAACGTTAACCACACACCTCACATGACTAATCTGCTCTTAAACCTTATTTTATATTATGCGTACAATTTTTATATTACAAATATACTCTCATTTAATTACTAGATATTGAGTCAAGTTAATTAAGACTTGTTCACATCCTGAGTTGATCCAACTAGTTGGACTTCCAGTCCAGTCGAGTTTTTGAATTATGAACTACTTGATTGAGTTGGATCAAGTTTTTCTTCTTCTTGTTTGTTTGTTTGTTTTGTTTTGTTTTGTTTTTGTTTTTGTTTTTGTTGTTATTTTTATTTATTTATTTATTTTTTTTTCTTTTTCACACACACTAAAAAACTATAAAAAAAACTATTCCTGCCTTGTTTGATAGACCACTCTATGTTTCTAGTTTTAATAATTGTTTTTTTTTTATTTAAAAAAAAAACACACACACACACACACACTCACACACACTAAAAAACTATAAAAAAAACTATTCCTGCCTTGTTTGATAGACCACTCTATGTTTCTAGTTTTAATAATTGTTTTAAAAAAAAAAGAAAAGAAAAAAGAACACACACACACACACACACACACACACACACACACTAAAAAACTAAAAAAAAAAAACTATTCCTGCCTTGTTTGATAGATCCACTCTATGCTTCTAGTTTTAATAATACATTAGTATAAAGTTACACCTACCCTATTTGATGGATACATCCCTCTTTTCTACTTATAAAATGATGCTGGAGTTATTCTTCTGAGCTTGATTCGTACAACTTCTTTTTTTTTTTTTTTTTCTTTTTTTTTTTTTAAATTTTTAATTCAATACCTAAAGGTTGTACATACCATCTTCTTATTGAAAAAAAAAAAGGTTGTACATACCAACTTGGATTGCAATTCTAATGGAAAATTCTTGGGTTTCTGCTGCTACCTACTGGGGTTACTTTTACTAACAGGCGCATAAAATCTACGCCATCTATCACATACAACACCCGTGTTTTACTCTTGATTCCAAAAATCCTGATGATTCAATACTTAGGTGGGCCACGCCCAAACATTTATATCTAAAACCTCCAAATTCACGTTACATGTCTCACGTGACTTTTAGAATACTGTATTTTTTGGGCAATGCTTCATCCTAATGAGGCACATCTGATGAATGGATTTGATAGCACATAAACACCATGGTGGGTCCTACACAAAACTAATGGTGGGTGTTTCATCCTGACTATTTTGTAGTGTGACCTACTTGAGGCTTGGATGATAATGATTCCTGAGTTCAATAATGAAAGTAAGGCAGAATACCTGATGGACCCATCAGGTGGTTCTAATGCAAGTTCCATAAAGGTGGCTCTCAACTGGCGAAAGTAACCCAGGTATGTATGATATATAGTGCCAGCAGCTCTTTTCTTATAGACAAAAGCTTTGATCCTCTTGAAGAGTGTGATGGATGACACATCCTAAGAAATTGCTTAAAGCTTAAACCGTACAAGTTATGTATTCCCATATAGACATAACGTGAACTAAAATTTAATCTTATTTGATTATCTAACTATTGGATTGGTGAACATTTGTTTGATGGTTGAAATGAAAAGCATCTAATGGTCTATTTCCATAAACAAGTGTCCACAAATTAGAGGTTTGGATTCTTCAACCAATCTAATATTAGGATTGTGACTTTCAGGTAGTCAACCAAAAAAAAAAAAAAAAAAGGATTGTGACTTTCAGAAAGTGTATAGTCAGTCCGTTTGAGTAACTATATGTATTTCAAGCATTACATAACCAGAATATTGTACCCTTACAGCTTTGTATCACTAAAATTATAGCACTGCTAACTTGTACTCCATGTCAATAAAACCCTGCCAATGGCAAAAAAGTATTTAAATAAAAGAAGAAAAAAAAAATAATAAATAAATAAATTTAAAGAGAGAGAGAGAGAGAGAGAGAGAGAGGGCATCACATGACAAAGTAGCTTAGAAATAAGAAATAATTAATTGAGAGGTGATCTAATGGAGTAAGTTCTACCATTGTGACAAATATCGGCAATTGGCGATGTTATTGCAGAATTTTGATTAAATGGTATTACCATGATAATGTTCCAAGATTTTTAAAATCTTGGCAATTTTTAAAATTTCATTATTTTATCATGAAATTATTGCGATCTTAATGGAAAATTATCTAGAAGTTAAAATAAGTTAGTCTACAATTTATATTTAAAATTTAAAAATGATTTAGTAATTTTTAATAATTTATTTCAAAAAGATTTTTCCATTAATATCACAAGAAAAACAGCAAAATTTAAAAATCTTGGTAGAAATTCCCAAGCCAAGAAATTGCCAAGAATGAGATTTGTCACTATAAGTGCTACAATTCACGTAGTAGGATGGCGTTGGACAAAATCCAATGGTTGCTAGTAAGAAGTGCTCATTTATATTTTATAACCAGTTTTCAAAATTTATTTATTTTTTTTCTTTAATATTTTCAATTTAATTCTCCATCTCTGATGTCTTTCCTGAGTAACTCAGTACCCAATCCGAGTTCCCATGTTTGTATGCGCTTGTCTGACATTACTCGACAGTACAAGGGCGCGGATTAGATACTGACATGGTCAGTATCCAAATCGCTACTGAAGTGACGTCACAAGCTTTGTGGGCCCACCATGATGCATGTGTTATATCCGTACCATCCATCCATTTAGAGAGATCGTTTTATGGCATGATAAAAATAATGAGATAGATCTAACGTACAACTGGAGCCCACCATAGAAAACAGTGGGGACAGTGACATCCACCGTTCAAAATTTCTTGGGGGCCACGGAAGTTTCCAAGGCAAGCCTATATTTTGGTTTTCACTTCATCTATCTCAATGTTAATTTATGAATAGATTGGATCTAAAAAAATACATGATGGTGGGCCATACAAATGTTTCAACGGTGGGTGTGATTGGTCCCACGGTTTTCTGTGGTAGGTCCACTTGAACTTTAGATCTATATCATTCTTTTTCTAATGCCATAAAACGATCTCTACAAATGGTTGGACGGTATTGATACAACATACGCATCATGGTGGGGTCCACAGAGCTTGGTGACGTCACTTAGTAGCAATTTTGCTTCTGACCTTGTCAGTATCTAATCTGCGCCATAGTACAACTGCCTTTGGCCCACCGTGACTGTACGTCGTTCGTCCACATAATCCATCCGTTTTTCCAGCTTGATTTAAGGGATGAGGATTTCCTGCTAAAAGTCTTTTGCAAGGAAGTTCCTACGCTGGGATGCTAGGTGGGGCCACCATTACGTGGCCACCATTACGTTTGTAAAAAATCCACTCTGTCAATCCATTTTTCCGGATCATTAGAATATGACATAAAAAAATTAGGTCGATCCAAAACTCAAGGCAGCCATACAAGAGGAAAAGTTGGAGAGAGTTTCCTAATGTTGAAACCATCATGAGCTTTACCTTGATGTTTATATGCCATCCAAATATTTTATAAGGTTATTAACAATGGTATGAAGTGAAAACACAAAAATCAACGTCCCAATTTAAGGGTTGAGCCCAAATTGAAGTACATCTAAAGATTAAGTAGACTGCACCACAGGTAGAGCTGGGCATGGGACCAAGTTGAATCGGATTGGGTCCAAGTCGACTTGGTCTGTGTTCTGCATGGACTAACCTGAACTCGGGCTGATCCGGGACCGAGCCCGGGCCATCTGACCCGATCCGATCTTAACACATGTTCCCTGGACCGATTCAAGTCCGACTTGGTCAGGAAAACCAAGTCGGATCGGATTGGGCAAGGTTCGGATCGTTCATTTCCTTCAACGGCGTAGAAATCATTATTATCAGTGTTTCGTATGGTGAGATCTACTTGATTAATGAATTTACTTAAAATTTAGTATCAACCCCTAAAATGATCTGAAAAAATTGATGGACGGTGCGGATAAACCAAAAAAATTCAAGATGGCCCCCACATAATTTACTTATCAAAACGTAAAGGTATATGGCTTCTTAAAGAAGTTTTACATCAAATATATAGCTTCTTGAAGAAGCTTTATATGTCTGTAGCTAGCACCAGCTAACTTATATAGCTACTCTTAGCACGTGTCGTGCGAAGACAGCACTGACGCTCCTCGATCTCCGAGTTGTGAGAACGGTTCAATGGAGATCAAAGTTACATCTTACATGGGCCCCACAGTAATGTATTTATTATATCTACACCGTTCATCTAATTTTAGAGATCATTTTAGAGCATTATCCAAAAAAATGAATCTTATCCAAAGATCATCTGGACCACACCATAATAGCAGTAGAGATAATGATTTTCACCTTTAAAAAATTTGTAGAGCCTACTATAACGTTTATTTTACATCCAATCTATTTATAAGGTCACAAGTAACTGAATGAATAAGAAAAATAAATTTCATAAGGTCATTAAGTACCTGAATGAAGAGGAAAAACAAATTTCATATTGATTCAAAACTTCTGTGACCCTAAAAAGAGTTTCAATGGTAGACGTTCAATCTCCTATTAGTTTTTGAAGTGTGGTCCAGTTGATGGTTAGATCTGTCTCTCTTTTTCTCCTTTTTTTTTTGTCTCAAGCTTAAAATGAGCTCGCCAAATGGATGGACGGTTTGGATATAACACATACCTCGTGATCAGACCCGTTACACCAGCAGATCCGCTTCGTACACTGGTCAATCTGCTTCCGTCAACTTCGGTGTGACCGTCAAGACAACAGCCTATAAACGGCTATACGCCGACCATTCTTTAGCCGCGACTCTCTTTCTTTCCCTCTCTCTTTCGTACACAACTATACACTATTTCTCAGTATATATTTCTCTCCAACAGACATCTCCAGAGTGATCGTGTCCTCATGACTCCGTTCGTTTCGAGGCCATGAACAAGTGATCAAAACCATCTCCAGAGTGATCAGAGCTGTTGTACAGATGGCTGTAGTCCATTAATGATGGGCACTCATAAATATTCCAGGATCCGTGGCATCCAATCTGGATCGTTGCTGTATTCAGGACTCACCATGGTTGTAGACTACGTATCAAAAGGGTTACAATAATCTTCTGTCTGGAGAAAATTTTTAGAGTATTCCCCAACCGCGAGGTTACCATCGAATCAACGATCTAGATCATCTAAGTCCATATAAATACCGCTGATGGATATATCATAGTACATTTAGCTAGCCTTCTTCTTGCCTTCAAAGGAAATGCAAATACCGAAACAGGATATATATATATATATATATATATATAGAGAGAGAGAGAGAGAGAGAGAGAGACAGATATAGAGAGAGAGAGAGAAGATATAAGGGAGAGATAGAGAGAAATAGAGATATAGAGTTGGGCGGGATTTTTTGGCGCCGAACGAAAATCCTGGGCGGCGAAACTTTTAGTTAGAGATATATTTACATCCCGGGTCGGGTCGGGTCGAGTCAGGTCGGGTCTGTTCGGACCATTTCGGTTCGAGTTTTCGGATCGGTTTTGTCCGGATACACCTCTATCCAAACCCGACCCGAAAGACGATCGGATCTGGAAGGACAAACTTGATCAGGCCCGATTCAGGCCATCGGTTCTGTTTGGAACGAGTCGAATCGAGTCGGATCCGCCGGATCGGGTCAGATCTGCCCTCCTCTAACCACAGGAAATGGTGGGAATAATGATTTCCAACATTGAAACCTTCCTAGGGCCCACAAGACATGGATGAAGGGAAAACACAGATATCAGCTTGATTCAAAACTTATGTGGATCCTATGAAATTTTCAATGATAGATATTCAAACGATGCTGTTTCTTGTGGTGTGGTCCACTTGAGCTTTGAATATACTTAATTTTTTGGCTCAAACCCTAAAATTATTGATAAAATAGATGGACAGAGTGGATAAAATACGTAAATCACGATGGCCCCACAGAGATTACTACGTACGCAGTCCACTTCCCAAACATGCACACATCTCTCCGAGACACATGTGCAGGCATTTACTTGGACACATGCGCATGCGTGCATAGGTGTCAGATCATTTCGCTAATTATAATGCCGAACTGTAGAAAAATGATAGCTTCCGCCAGTATTGATTTAGTGGAGGTCAATTCAATCAAATGTTTTCTGGAACTTTGAACACTTAATTCTCTGTCTGCCTATCTTTCCTTTTCTTTTCTTTTTTAATTAGGAATTATAATTTGAGACGAGTGAGGTTTTACAACACGACAGATAATGGCCCACTTATATATATAAAGAACTATGGAAATCAACGTACGATTGATCTTAATCATTCACCATAGAGTTTGAAACTTTTAGGACAAGCTATGAACAATGTAGGTCCCATCCAATGCTTTTGAGGCAGCTGGGATCTCGACCTATAATCTGCTGAGGAATATGCGACCTTTGTTGGCACATGATGGCACATTGAGGTGGGCCGACCTCAAACTTCTGTCCATCTCTTTCGGTGAAGGAATCATTATTATTATTTAAAATGATTACATGAATTTTGTTCTTCAAGGATGTAAAGACCATAGTATCTAAGCATACGTGATATATGTAGATATGTGCTTCTCATAGCATCCTTGTTAGTAATCAGGAGTGTAGGCTCCAAGCTATATATGTTGCTTTCAAGTAGGATTGCAGAGGAGCGGGACTCAATCGAATGGCTACTTCCTTAATTGTGAATGTTCAAAAGCATCTTAATGTAGGACAACCTCATGGACAACCATATGGATGTCTAGGATTATTATTATTATTATTATTATTTAATGGGACTAGAAAGTTTAATCCAAAGGTCTAGTATATATTATAGCTTCCGGTGGTTATAATGTTATGATTAATTATCTATTTCACATACATAATATGTCATTAGAAATTTATTAATGAACTTTATATGCTAGCTAATGTCAAATGCTATTAACTGTTGGACAGTTTTCAAAAGTAGCTATTTTAAGAGTTTGTTTTGAGTTTTCAGTTAATTTTTACTATTTTAGTAAGTTATAATTTTTACTATTTTTAAGGTCTTCAAGGGTTTCAAGAGTAAAATTAACTTAAGAGTCTTATAAGTCATGAGCAAGAGTTTCAGTCAATTTAGAAATCATTAACTAACTTTAAAAAAGTTTTACTATTTTAGAAATCGACAAATTTAGAGTTTATGACTTATATGAGTGACTTTGTAGACAGACTTTATTCAAATTTTTGTTTCTTGTTTATAGATGTTCGTTTCTCCTTGTGAATTTAATTATGACTATTTTTTAGAAGAAGAAATTAATATCTTCTTTTTTATTCACACACATGTTATGTCATTTGGTATCAAAGTGAGATCTTTCTATTCATGGCTTCTTATAGCGAATCTTCTGATGAATAATACCAAAATCTCACAAATATGCCTTGAACAATAAAAAGATACCTCCCTTCCGAATCGAAGTGAAGAACTTGAATCCTATCCTCGAATTGTGTGGCCACCATAGCTTGGAATTGTTGAAAAAATGTAAACACCTATGACTTAAGAGTGTATGAAATATATCCATATATATAAGAAAAAATCATCTATAAATATCACATATTACCACATACCAAAAAGAGATAAAAAAGGCAATGATCCCTAAACATTAGTATGCAATCTCAAATGAAGTAATAGATTGAGAACTACTTAAAGAGAAAGACAATACATTTACTCTTAGATAAAAAAGATGAAGAGTAAGAAATTTCAAGAGATTATTTATTAACTTTCAATTTGTCATAATACCATAAGAAAACAAATGAGAAAGCTTATCAAAGTGTGGATAACCAAGGCGACAATGCCAAAATTTCTATACTTTATTTACATAAATAATATCATTACAATAAGGAGAAACTAAACAAGAAGTTGAAATAATAGAGCTTTCAAAATCCAAAAAGAAGAGTGGTCTTTTCCTCCTACCCCTCTCAATTACTTTTCATGTTGCCAAATCTTGCACAACACAATAATCTGAAAATAAGAGGCAATACCTATCATATAGTTCGATTCACCAGAATTAAAATACCCAGGAAACCCGAGGGAGGTAATTGATAGTCTAGCAATGGATATGGACTGGACGATCTTCTGAAACATCTTAAGAGTAAGAGGACCGCTAGCAGTAGAATAGTGGTGGACAAGTCATCGATCATGGTCATGTATACTTTTCCTCTGACCTTTTTCTTCTTCTTTCTACAATAATGGATGTTATGGCCATGGATTTCGCAAAATTCGCAAACAGTATTGTCTTTAAGTTGTAGTAAGATGGTCAATCTTCTTACACTAATGACACAAGATGTGGGACGTATCATGTCTTCTTGGTGTAGAGGAAGAGGCCAAAAGAATCGTATCTGTTGTGGTGGAAAGTTTGGTTGTACCAGAGAGCTTTGAGATATTATTTTTCAACCAACAAGTCAGACATCACAATACTCATAGTAGGAAGTAGACTACGATTAAATCAAGATGCCAGACAATGTTCAAATTCATGATGCAATTTCATAAGGAGTTGCATAACATGGGTTCTATCTGATATACTCTGAAAATGAAGATAGTATCTTTTGAAAACTCAAGGTCCCTCGTCGACATTTTAATCCAAATAGCTGCTTGTTAATTCATTTTTGGTATCAAGGACTAAATATGGTGGGGACATTCACATTCATATTCATAGGCATTCATAAAATATTGTAAGATCTACATAAAAGAGAGAAGAGCATATAGTTGGAAAGCTTTTACTATTATCTTGGGTTCTTACTATATTCCAAGTTGTGACATACCATAAGTCCGTAATTGTAATATATAGAGTTACCCTTGATTATAAGATAATAATAGATGAAAAAAAATAGTTTATTGAGAATTGAGAAGTTAAAATTATTATTGATGTATATGTAATACAAACAAAGCATAGCTCTGCTTTCAGTGGTTGCGAGCTCCACATCCCATCACTAATAAAGGTAATAGGCTCCACATCCTACTCACATAGTGAGATGGGGAATGTTCTGGGCACCGTACAAGCTATTAGTGTACTGATTTATGCATCTTGTTTGTCAATCACGTGAGTTCTTGTGTCATGTGCTCGGTTGAACCTTTAAAAGCTAAAGACTGGAGACACACGAGTACAAAAGCATCAAGGAGTAAAGAACAGGTAAATGAGGTGCCTTAGTGACCTTAACCCTGGACCCAAAACAACCATTGAACCTTTAGATAATCTTATTTTAAGAGGTAAACCTTGTTCATCATCCTTTAGCCTTAGAAACAAAATTAGAACATGATAAGTAAGGTTAGAAGAGGTGCAAAGCTGCTGTGAAAATATACGCCTAAAATAGTAGTTTTTAAGTGCTTCTCGATCCCATCGAGTAGACCTTGAGGGGTCTTCGATGACATCAACAATCCCCTCGATGCAATTGAATAGGAAGTTAGATACGAACATAAATAATTGATCATTTTATGTAATTTTCTCAATGGAATCGAGGTCTCCTTTGATGGCATCGAACATGTAACTCAGATATGTCCAGAAAGAACAAATTATATTATGTAATTTTCTCGATTGCATCGAAGGTCACCTTAATGCCATCTATAGAGCCATTATCTACCCATTTTCTGACGATTGGAACTCGAACTTCTTATAAAGTGCATTCGATTCTTGGGCATTCGTATGAGTTTTTGGTGCAATAAAAGTTTGGGTGAATCCATAATCATATCCTCATCTCATACCTCTAAACCAATGATTTCTAATTCATCTTCCTTGAGATTAACACTCTAATGAAAATTCCAACCTTTACTTTGAAGATGTGCTTGAAGTCCTCTATTTTTTAGAGAATAGATTAACCTCTATAAGCATACCATTGTCTAAATCATCTAGAAGACCCTTCTAGGTGAATCCCGTAGAAAATACAACATTTCATTAGTTGTAGGATATTCAACCAACCTCCCATCACCTTGGTCATCTTAAAAATGCACTATATGCAAAGTGTTTAATCTTATTGATGGAGCGTTGGCAAAGTATCGGCATCATGATCGGAGGCACAAAGGGGAGCTGATTGAAGCACATGGCATCGATTAAGTAACCTAAGGAAACGCTACAAAAGGAGCTCAATTCGAGAAGTAAGTTGTCAAGTGTAAGAGTTTATATACTCTTTTTTCCTTGTGTAGAATTGAGGATAAGAATTTGTTAACCAAAATCAACTAGGTTTTCGTGTAGGACTTTGGTTCTTTTGTAGGGCCTAAATCCTAGGTTCTCATGTAGAACATTGGCTCTTATGTAAGGCCTAAATCAAGTCCTCGTGTAGGCCACCAGATACAGTTGGATAATTGTTAGTCTCCATGGGAGCCTTCGGTGGAAGTAAACATAGGTTTTTGGAGTAGGACTGTTAGTTGTTGGTTAGCCTAAGGAAAACCAACTAAAGTCCCTTAAGGGGGCCTTTAACGGGAGCGTACGTTAGTAGGTTCTTGTGTAGGACCGAAGTTTGTGGTGGGCCTATAAAAAATCACATAAAGTTTCTTGCAGGAGCCCTTCCTTGTGTAGAATTGTAAAGGTTAGAGGTTAACCTGATTTAAAACATCTGATAGTAAAATTTGGTACACTTATGCATTGAGTGCGTCCGCTGGTAGTGGAGTAGGGAAACCAAACCATTATATATGTTTGTGTTTAGAATTATATTTACGCACTTGTTTAATTATGCTTTTGTGATTGAATGTTTAATTTTATGTATGCATGATTATATGAATGCTAAGATTTGATAGTTAGAACATCTCACACATACATGTACACTATCATGGTTATAGACTAGTTGCTTAAATGACATATCATTTGTAGTTTAGGTGATTAAACCCTCTATTAGCTTTGAAGCCTTAAAGTTAATTGCCTTTCTTAACTTAATTTGCTTATTACCTTAAATAGGTAATTGTCTTTTAATAAATGAAACTTTTAATTTGTCCTAATCACCTCTCCTTATGATATAGCCTTCATTCCTTAGCTCCACCAAGCTTCTACATGCGCAACTGTGGTAATCTCATTACACTATAGGTGAATTTTCAATTAGTATTAGAGTGAGTAAATCTTGAAGGGCTTAACCACTTTGAATTGATCCAATGGGCTTAAGAATGACATCTACCTAAGAGGGGTGTGCCATCACGACCACCATATTTTGATGGGTCTAATTATGCCTATTGGAAGGATAGGATAAGGGTTTATATAAGATCCATTAACCCTATAGTTTGGACTATTATCGAACAAGGATGGACGATGCCTGTGAGGGTTGTGTCGTCACCTAAGATGCCAAAGCTCCTAATAATATTTACTGTGCAGTTTCTCCCATTGAATTTAAACGCATTTACACATGTGAAACCGGGAATGAAGCAGGAGACATAGAATTCTTCCATGAGAGAACTAATGTAGTAAAAAGATCGAAACTTTAGCTTTTAATGACCCATTTCAAAAACATTAAGATGGAATAGTCTGAAAATTTCATGGAATTCTACTCTAAACCGAATGATATTTGCAATTCCATGTAGGTTTTAGGAGAGAGGATTCCAGAAGGACGTAAATGTAGGAAAATACTTAGATTCCTACCGAATATGTTTACTCCCAAGATAACTTCGATAAAAGAGTGGAGGAACATAGATAAGATGAAAGTAAAAGAACTCTTAGGTTCTCTACAAACATTCAAACTACACTTTAAGACCCCCCCTTTAGAGCAAAAAAATTATCTATCCTCAAAACATCTCATAGGTATTCATATAAAAATAAAGAGATTAACTATGAAAGTGATAGTGATGATGATGAGGAAGAAGAATTGTCTAAAAATTTTAAGAAATTCCTCAAGTTTAGCAGAGGAAAGAGTTGTGATAAGAAAGACAAGATTATTGACAAGCATAAAGGTAAATTTGTCAAACCACCTAAACAAGTCTAATATTATAATTGTGAAGGTTATGGATATCTTGCTTCCAATTGTCCTAGCAAAACAAGATATAAAGACAAGGCAATGGCGACAACATGGAATGATACAAAGGAGTCTAAATCCGCTTCAAAAGACTCCTTTAGTATGGAAGACCTTAGTCACTTACATGTCTTATCGGCTCACATTACAACATCCCTCCGTAGAGATTTAGGAGACCATAACACCTCAAGAAAGTAACCTTAGAAAGTTCCTTTGAGTTAAATAGTTAAATAAGATGATCAAGCCTCATCTTTAAGCTCAATTGATAAACTTAGAGATTTTAGGCTTATTTATGAAACTAATTAAAAATTAGAGGATTCAGCCTCATATTGAGCACATTAGTAAATCTGAGGATTAAGCATCATATACATTGATAGTTTAAGCCTTAAATTTGCTAAAATTTTAAGTATTATATGTTTTAGCTTAGACTTTCATTATTCATTCTCATTCTTATTGGTATATCTTTTGAATGACCGTAATTAACATACTGCATGTTTTTAATGATAATATGCACCTTTTAACCCTTGTTAGTATGTTCCACGTAACTAGTAAATCTATGACTTATAGAGTTGTTTCTTATATGTTTTTATTGATATATTTATTGAAATTAACTCATTGTTAAATACTAACAAGAATGAGGAAAAAGATCAAGTCTAAAATAATGAATTCTATCTTAAAAGGTTTGTCTGTTGTTACAGGGATTGATGAGATAGGGGGAACAATTATGGGCGAGCAATGCGAGTGTTACATGTCTTAGAGTATTGAGTTATAAATCATTTATATTTAACATATAATATTTTTAGTTGTTTTGGTATGTTATTGGTATTGACCATAACATGGTCTAGTTTAGGTTTTTATTGCATAATTGACAACGGGAAAGATTGTAAGTGCACTAATTTATGCATCTTTTTTGTCAATCATGTGACTTATTGTGTCATGCAGTCGATTGAGCCTTTAGAAGTTGAAGACCGAAGACACAAGAATACATGAGCATAAATGAGCAAAGAACATGTAAATGATGTGCCTTGGTGACCTTAAACCTTGACCCAAGACAACCCTTGAACCTCTAGATGATCTTGGCTTAATAGGTAAACTACGTTGATCATCCCTTACCATTAGAAACCTAATTGGAAACAGATAAGTAAAGCTAGATGAGGTGTGAAGCTGCTGTGTAAACATATGCCAAAACAACAGTTTTTGAGTGCTACTCAATGTTGAGGGTTAAATATTGCATATTATCCCCCATTTATATCTTGGTTTTATGAACATGATACTGCTTAATGTCCTATTTTACTCATGTTTGTGTTACAAGGTGAATTTAAGAGCTTGGATTGGAAAAGGTGCTAAAAGCATAGATTTGTCACTCAAAGATCACCAAGGCAAAGAATGGATCTTAGGAGACAAAGATTAAAGATTTTAAGGTCCAAGAAAACCAAGTAGAGAAGGAGTGTAGTTGAAAGAACAAGTGCATAATTCATATTAACTTTGTCATCGATCACTGTTCGATGATATCAAGGACACATTCGATGACATCGAATTTATGAGAGAAAATTGAGTTAGTTGCTAGATAAATTGAAGACATTTTTTGATGATTCGAAGCCTTTCTCGATGACATCGAAGCTAATTCGATGATATTGAATTTTCTATGGATTTTTGACAAAACTCGCTGGACTATTTTGGATGCATTATCGATTCCTCGAACAATGCTCATTAACTTCGAAGACACCTTCGATGACATCGAAGGAAGGTTCAAAGACATAAAGGCTACGCCATTCGGATGAAGTTTCGCAGGGTGAAAAATGCACGGGTTTAAGGCACCTTCAATTTCATTGAAGGCAGTTCGATGTCATTGAATGACTTACGTAGAGTTGCACAGAATTACGTGGAGTGCGTAAATTTGAGGCAGTTTTCAAATTTTTCCAAGGAGGTGCGAAAGGAGGTGTTGTATAACTATAAATAGGAGTCCTCAGGGCATCCCTGGGCATTTATCTATTGTTTAAAGGAGTGAAGCATACGGGTGGAGAGCCATTGCCAAGTGCTTTTCTTCTCTCTTCCTTAGTTTTTCATGCTTTCTTCTAGGGTTTTGGATCCAATCATGTTTATGGTTGGCTAAACCTCTTAGCTAGGGCTAAAAGGTGAAGCATGTGCCGTAATGGGATGTTTCTATTGTCTTTATTCATGTTTATGTTGAACTTACTTTGATTCTAGTTTGATCTTTAAGGAATACTTTCAGTTTTTTTTTTTATGGTTTGTTGTGACTTATATTACAATAGATCTGCAATCGCTTTGAGTATCTTCTTTCTATGCTTTGAAATTGTGAAATTAGAAAATCCTGTTGCTCATCATTGTCCCTTGGGCATGATTGGATGATGGAATCCCTTTTAACCTTCACAATTCTCCTATGTTTGATTGTGGAATTAGTATATCCTGTTGTTTGCTATAGTCTATTGGGCATGGCTAGGTGATGGAATCACTTCCATTTCTCACAACCGTCATTCATTGAGATATAGATCAATGGAAGTTCAAATTTGATCTTAATTGCTATATCTTCCAACTGGATAAGATAGGACTCTATTCTAGTTATGTCCTTGAATCAAGCATAGTATCACTCTAATTGCTACAAGTGGATCCTTGGAATGTAGTTCTCACCTTTGAATTTCTTAAAATTTTAATTAAATCTTTCACAACTACTCCATTTAATTCCATATTTAGATTTACATCTTCTTCTAGTTCTACTTCTAATTGCTTTCAGAATACACACGAGATTAGTCCCTGTGGATTTAACCTCGGTCTCACCGAGATTATCACTACATCGCGACCTTGGGGTTTTAAACAAGTTTTTGGCACTGTTGTCGGGGATTAATAGTTGCGTTTGTAAGGCCTATATCCTAGTCCATACCATTCCTTAGACTCCCACGGTCCTCTCAGTCAAATTCCGGTGACCCGTGATGCATAGATAACATTTGTACACAAGCTTAAGTCACACCTTGTCAACCCAAATTAGCTCGACTCGAAACTCATACCCTAGTGATCGCGCCGTCGCCACGGTTCCAACGCCGTGTCTTGTGCGCCAATTCGATACCCAGGCCAGGAGTAGTGGGCCTGTGTATGTTTCGAGGAAATACCACACGTTGCGAATTCTGAGAGAATCTCTACCCAAACATCACATCACATCAATCAAGTACATTCCATCACAACCTATCACTCTATCCCATCCCCAAGTACACAAGCCTTACCCAAAGTCAACTCTCTCTCTCTTTACACCCATCCCTTTCTTACTCTCACCCATCACACACACCATCCCATTCATCCCATCACATCCTCTCCTCTCTCATTTCTCTCTTCACTCCCAAGCAACCCTAGGAGAGGAAAACGTCCAAACATTTCAAGGGAGAAAGAGAACCTAGGTGTGGCCCACTCCCTACCACCCAATCTCTCATCTCAACCCTTTAACTTTCATCATCTTCGATCAAAGAAGCCAAGGTGTTAAGGATTCCAAGGAGCCAAGGAGGAGCGAAATCGGTGGGTGTTCATAACCTTAGATCTTGATTTTGATGTAAGGCCCATTTGTGATGGGACCCATTTTCATATATGTGTTGTAAGCAAAGAGGGGCCCATAGTGGCAGGGCCCCTCCATCTCACCGATCTCTCTCTCTCTCTCTCCATGAATGATGGCCCACCTTGATGGATGATCCACGCTGTCCAGTGGGACCACTTGCTGTCTAAACAGTGAGGTTCCCACTATCCAGCAACTAGATTGCCTTGTTGCCCAGGCGAAAGGAAAACATAAATATCAGCTTGATCCTGGGCGTATGAACCATTGGACGTGGAACCACTTGATGTGAGTGTTTTACCCATCGTCCACACATGTGGACCACCATGATTTATGTATTGTAACTGCACCGTCCAGCAGTAGGCGCTTCTAGAGATGTAAGACACCTGAGATCGGGTGGGCCACGTATACGTGGACCCCACCTCAATGTATATGTTCTATCCTCACCGTCCAATAGCTAGACGGTGGGTCCCATCTGATTCATAAGCTATCCCAACTATCCATTTGTTGCATTGACGTCAGTACAGGGACTGATCATGAGGCATGTATTTTATCCAACACCATCCATCCACAGCTATGCAGTTGTTGTACTGAAGTCAGCAAGCTTTGTGGGTCCCTGCATGAAATATGTGTTATATCCCATCTGTCCTGGGGCGTAGGACCCACCATATATATGTGTTGCATCCACCGTCCAACCCATGGATGGTGGGTCCCATCTTAATATGTTATATATCCAAACCGTCCAAGCGTGGGACAGTGTGGTCTGCCATGATACACGTGTTTTACATCCGTCTACACTGTCCAGTGGTTTGGACGGTGGGGGACCACCCAGATGTATGTATTTTCATCCACACCGTCCATCTGATGGTGGAGTCCACCCTAATGCTGGTGTTTCATCCTCACCGTCCACATGGATGGTGGGAATCCCACCTGAGATATGTGTTATATCCACCGTCTAGCAGTTGAATGGTGGTACACACCGTGATGTAAGTGTTCCATCCACATCGTCCAGTCCATTGCTGGACGTGGACCCCACAACACGAGGTATGTATATCCACACCGTCCAGATTGTTGGACGGTGGGACCCACCATTGATGTATTTGTTTTATATCCAAATCGTCCCTTTTTAGACATGTGGCCCATCTTGATATATGTGTTTAGCCATGCCGTCCAGTCCGCTGGACGTTCGGCCCATCATGATGTACATGTTTGATCCAAGCCGTCCATGTAGGATGTAGGACCACCATGATATATGTGTTGTACATTCACACTGTCTAGGGCAGCGGCCCACCCTGACTAATGTGTTGTACATCTAGGCTGCCCATCCATTTTTCCTGGATTATGGGCTACCCATTAGGCCCATTTTATGGTGTATTAGGCCCACCTATATGTATGTAATGTAGGCCCATGGGATGTGGCCCATTGTGATGTATTTGTGGCTCATTTGGCGAGGCCCATTGTGATATATTTGTGGCCCATTTGGAATGTGCAGGGCCCACCTTAATGTAATGTATTTATGGTCCATTATGATGTATATGTGGCCCATGAGTGAAGCCCAATGTGTTGTAAGTGAGGCCCGAATGTTGTATATGAAGCGCATGTGATGCGGTCCATTATGATGTATATATGGCCCATGAGTGAGGCCCGACATATTGTATACGAAGCCCATGTGATGTGGCCCATTATGATGTATATGTGGCCCATAACTGAGGCTCAAACGTTTGTAGCAAACCAACCAGTTCCTCTACCTTCATTTCATCAATATTTTTACACTCTTTAATGGTGGTGACATTGGAGTTAAACTGTTCCGATAGCAATCTTAAGATTTTCCTACATATTTTAGGTACAGGAACTGTCTCTCCAAGTCCACCTATGGAGTTGCATATAATATTTAATTTTATGAAGAACTCCATAAATGTCTTATCTTCCTCCATTTTCAAATGTTCAAACTAAGTAGTTAAGAACTGCAACCTTGATCTTTTTACTGTGTTGGTTCCTTCATGGGTGGTTTCTGAATGGAGAGTCGGCTCGGACGAAGGTTTACGATACCGAGACTGCTTATGCGTCCCGAATCTCCACGACTTGAGAAGGGAAGTCCTAGAAGCTGCTCACAATTCAAAGATGGTAATGCATTCTGGAAATATGAAGATGTATCGAGACATGAAGCGTTCGTACTAGTGGGATAACATGAAGGCCCAGATAGCAGACTTTGTGTCCCGTTGTCTCACGTGCCAGTAGGTTAAAGCCGAACATTGCCGACCTCCTGGTTTACTCCAGCCCATGCCCATAGTTGAATTGAAATGGAATTTCATATCTATGGATTTCATTTCAGGTTATCGAAGACGAGAAAGAGGCACGACTTCATTTGGGTGATTGTGGAACGATTGACGAAATTGGCTCATTTCCTCCCGATTAGAGTTTTAAACTCAGCAGATGATTTGGCCAAGCTGTACATTAAGGAGATTGTATGGTTGCATGGAGTTCCTATGGAGATTGTGTTGGATCGAGATACGCGATTCACGTCTATATTCTGGACTCGAATCCAAGAAGTAATGAGAGTACAACTGAAGTTCAGTACCGTGTTCCACTCACAGACCGATGGGCAGACAGAACAAGTGAATCAGATATTAGAAGATATGTTGCAAGCATGTGTGCTTGATTTCAAGGACAGTTGGGATGACTGCCTTTCCTATGCTGAGTTCGCTTATAACAACAGCTTCCAAGTGAGCATTGACATGGCTCCCTATGAAGCACTATATGGGCACCCATGTCGAGTACCACATTGTTGGGTAGAAGTTGGCGAGAAGAGTTTGGTTGGCCCAGATTTAGTACAGGCAACCTCAGAGAAGATCGACATTATTAGGGCTCGACTTCTTATAGCCTAGAGCAGACAGAAGAGTTACGTCGATACCCAATGGCGACAGTTGAAATTTGAAGTTGGGGACCAAGTATTCCTGAAAGTTTCTCCAATTAAGGGAGTCCTCTGGTTTGGCAAGAAAGGGAAGCTTACACTGAGATTCATTGACCCATTTCAAATTCTAGACTGAGTGTGGTGGCATACCACCTCGCTTTGCCCACACCACTTGTAGGCATGCACAATGTATTTCACGTATCGATGCTGAAGAAGTACGTTCCTGATCTTACTCATATTATCAAGTGGGAGCAGGTGCAGCTAAGTGAAGATGCTACCTATGTACTTCGACCAACAAGGGTCCTGGATAGGAAGGAACAAGTGCTACGCAGTAGAGTTATCTCACTTGTGAAAGTATTATGGACACACCATACTAAGGAAGAGGCTACTTGGGAAATAGAAACCGAAGTCCGTATGAACTACCCTCATGTCTTCGAGGAGTACGAAAATGTACTAATTTCGGGGATGAAATTTTTCTTTAAGGGGGATAGATTGTAACGTCTCAGAAAAATCTCTACAAAGGCCTGAGTACCTCCTCAGGTAGAAATCCTTAAGGATCGTATCTTGTAGAAATTTAGGCGAATTTAGTTAAATACTAAACTAAATAGGCAGTGGATTTAGCTTGAACCACTATCTATACAAATGGAAAGACCTAAAACTATCAAAAGCAATGACTTTACACTACTTAGTAACCTAGAAGAAATCCCAAAAGTCAGTTACTCTCAGGAGCACATTGAAACTTCGAATTAGACCTGGACTGCACGTTGAAAGTCTGATGACCGTGAAACTATAGGAATATGTCAGTCCTACTGGGCTTGATGAACATCATGGGAATCGATCTTAAATAGTGTCACGCCCCGAACTCGGAAACCGGGCTCACAAAATTCCCGATCGCCGAATCCAGCGCCGACAGCCTCCGTAGAACCCCATTCTCGGCTCTCGGCACCTATTCACCAGGTTTCGATCCTGGGATACTACAAGGAGGATTTATAATCATCAGTCTGATTCATAATGAGCATAAGAAAAGCATAACCCATGAATAATAAACATAAGAACACCATCACAAAATTCACTATGATCAAAAGCTTTAAGTACAATACGACTGAAGGGAAATACAAGATAGTGCAAAAGAGAGAAACTCCAAAGCTCGTCTGCACGCTCCTGCTGCTACTATGCTATGGCTGCGTCCTGACGTCACCTGCATGCATCAATCGTGCTTAAGCTTATAGGAAGCTTAGAGGGTGGTGAAAGTGTATGCGCAATGTAAGCGTGCTCAGAATGCAAGGACAGAGTAATGCGGAATCATGGTGATGAGCACATGAATGCAATCAGCCGTACCAAGGCTACGCGGTGCAAGATATGAATGCTATCGGCCATAACACAACCATGCAATGTGAGATGCAACTCAAGCATGCCAAACCTCATCATATATCAGTACAGTTCTCATTCTGGATAATCACCGGGGTTCAATACACTCCAAATGGCACTGTCGCTCTCTTAGCCGCACAGTCCAAGTGAGCGTAAGAAACCTCACTATCCGCCTGGCTAATAGTCTACCAATACCTATCCGCCACGTCGATAGCGGACCTATTCGAGAGCTGGTCAAACTCAGCCTAGTATTACCCCCTACCCTCGGGCGAGTAAGGCCACACTCCTTTCCAACCGACCACGACACAGTGGGAGATGCGGCCTCCTGGTATTTGGCCCTTGTGCGCTCATATATCCACTTGGTCTTGACGTTGGAGTCATCCTCTGATACCATCGGGTTTAGAAATTTTCACCTAGGGACATCTATGGCGCCCGTATGCTAGAACTAAACATTTTCGGTATCCAACCCAGCCACCCACGATGAGTCTATGGAGGCTATGGCCTTGATGTTGCTAGGACATATAATAATTATGATCATACAAATGCAAGTGCATGAATCACTCTACCAAATATGCAACAATCCTGCGCGTACCGAGCGCTCATGTGGGGCGTCTCCGCCTATTCGGGAGCCCATAAATGGTTTGTCCGAAGGCATATGTTATGATCAATCACTTCTCATATTAGGCATACATATGATGCGTATGATCATGAATCATGAATCTATACTAAGCATGTTATGTGGTGATGGGCTCTGATCAAAATGAAGATGGGCCTAGACGGGCTATATACTACAGGTATGGGCCTATTAATGGGCCTTAGGGAGAGAGTGACAATGCGGACATTTAACCAACATCATCCTCACAATGTGGACATCAAACCATCATTGCTCCCAAGGTATAGCCCATTATAAAATCAATATATATATCATGGTGGAATCACACTACAATGGGTCATATGTACATCCTATTGGGCCTTGACCCATGGGCCTCCAGTACATCAAATGGGCCTCATAATATGGCCCTAATACAAATCAAGGTGGGCCTCAACAAGGACCACCAGCACATGAAGATGGGCCTCAACAATGGGCCTTAAATTATCTCCAAAACGGTTGGACAGTTGGATGAAACACATGCATCATGATGGAGCCCACACTAATGGAGGGTGTGGATTACAATACATACATAGGTGGGTTTTAAGTAGGACTCACCATAATGCTTATTCTCCACCCAGCCTAGGGCCCAATATAATATTTATTTTCCACCCAACTTAGGGCCCAACATAATGTTTATTTTCCACCCAACTGTTCATAAAACCACGTGGACCAAGGTAGGGCCCACTGTAATAATCATTTGCAATCCAATCTATTCATAAGGTCATGTGGACCTTGGGAAACTGGGGCCCACCTTAATGTTTATTTGCCATGCAACCCATTAACAGGGTCACACGGTCAGGGAGGGGGTCCCACTGTAATGTTTACTTTTCACCCAACCTATTGATAGGGCCACATGGACCAGGGGGGGCCACCATACTATTTATTTTCCATCCAACCTGTTGATAGGGTCGCGTGGACCAGGGGGCCCACCATACTATTTATTTTCCATCTAACCTGTTGACAGGGTTGCGTGGACCAGGGGCCCACTGTGATGTGGTCCACGATCCAACCCACCCATTATGTGTGTTCCACTGGACTAACGGTCCAGACCAAATTTCAGTAACATCCGAAACTCAAGTAGGCCCCACCAAATAATTTTATATGTTTTAGGCATGTCTTCACATGATTTTAGATGGTATGGCCCGCCTGAGTTCCGTTTACGGCTGATTTTTGGGATGGACGGATGGTCCGTGGGGACCCATCAAATGCACGGTGCTGATGGGCGAAAGGCATCAAGGTGGGGCCCACAGCTGGGGCCGTGAGCCCCAGCCCGTCCGTCCGTCAGCGGCCAGCGCAGGCGCTGCCAGCGCCTGCTATCAGTAGCAGCACTGCTGTGAGTTTTTTTTTTTTATTTAAAAAAATATTTTTCTGCGATTTTTCACAGTCGAGGCTCGCATCAGCAAGATCCACACCAGCCATTGGATTCCTTGGTCCAAGACCGACCAAAAGAGTCCAATATGCACCCCGTTTCTGGCGAATAAAAAGATCCAGGTGGTTTTCAACGGTAAACACTACTGTTTCCTATGGTATGGCCCACCAAGAAAAGGGATCGGTTTCATTTTTCGACTCAACGCCTAAAATGATCTGGGGAATGAAATGGACGGCTTGGATTATGTATGTACATCAAGGTGGGGCCTGCATGAGTGGCCCACCTCTCCCTTCTCTTTGGCTAACTTGGTAGTACCCTCCCATGTCAGTTAACACTTCACTGTTTGCCAATGTCCAGCGTCCAGGGATGCTGGACGGCATACATAAACACAGTATTGTGGTGGGTCCCACGTAGATGTGGCCCACCAACATATATACATATAATATATATATATTATATTAAATATATAATACATATTATATTGTATAAAATATAACATATATATATGTATATATATATAAAGCATTGGGCCTATCCAAACAGTGGATGGTGTGTATCATCACCTGCAATAGAGTGGGCCACGCCGTCTGATGTAGATGGACGGGGTAGATATAACACATTGGTGGGATCCACACCATCACAACGAAAGAGAGAGAGAAATATACGGTGAGATAGAGAGGAGGGACCCCGCCACTATGGGTCCTCCATTGATACAACACATACATCAAAATGGGTCCCACAACAAGTGGGCCCTAAATATCAAGATTTCAATGGTGGATCACCCACCTTTAAGCCTCCTCCTTGCTCCCTTAGCCTCAAATGCTCCTTACCTTTGCCTTAGACAGTGGATGATGGGAGATTAATGGTGTGGATGAAAGATGAGAGGGTGTAGATGGAAGATGAGAAGGTGGACCACACTTGGGAGGGAGAGGAAAGCTTGGACGTTTGATTTTTTTTTTTTTTTGCTTGGAAGAAATGAGGGAGAGAGAGAGAAGAGATATGATATGGATGGGTGAGGTATGATGGGTGATGGGTTGGGTTGAAAATTTTGAAAAAGGGGTATGGTTGTTGTTGAAAATGGGAAAAAGAGGAATAGTGAGGTGAAAAGAGAGTGGACTTTTGGAAAAAGAGGGAATGGGTTGTTGTACTTGGGGTAAGGGATGCATTTATGGTTGATTGATGAGACTAATTGTAGAGATTCCCTCGAAATCCGCAACGTATGGTGTTTCTTTGGAATAAATGCAGATCGACATCTTCTTGCCTGGGTATCGGTTCGGTGCGCGAGTCGCGGCGATGGCGCGGTCGCCAAGATATTGGTTTTGGTTCGAGCAGACGTCAGTGTGCGAAATCTGGCTTAGGATCACGTGCAAACGTCGGATACGGTGAGAAGGTTGCCGGAATTTGACCGGAAGGACCGCGGAAGCTAACGGAACCGTACGGACTAAGATACGGGTCTTACGAATAGTGTCCAGAAATGCACAACTTGAGCCCTGAGCGAAGTGTGTGAGAAACGCGAATATCTTTAGAAAATGAAAGAAAACTTAAGTGAATTGGGACATTCGCTTGCGGGCGAAATTGAAGCCTTCAGACCATCAAATTCTGACCGAACTTCACCCATCGATCAGGGAAATTCTATACATATTTGTATACTTGTGGCCCTGATCGAGTAAGAACGACCGTTGATCTGATACTGGTTCTTCACAGTCGATCCACTAATCAATCATACCAAAATCATAACCTAGATTAGATCCATAGTCAGGGAACTTGCTCTATGACGTAAGTGAGAAATGGACCTTTCCAATGGCCTTGTTTGTAAAAAATAGACACCCTTTGCCTATAACCTAAGTATACCATGGCCCTGGGGCCATTGATATCACTTCTGGGCCTATATATAGCCCTTAAAGCACCCTCTCTCTCTCCCATACGAATTTCTCCAAACCCTAGGAGAGAGAAGAGAGAAAAAGAGAGAAAAGGGAAAGAAAAGAAGAAGGATTCTTGAAATTTGCTGCAGCGATTCCTTCTTACTACTCTACGCACTGAATCTCCTTTACATCAAGCTAACCGATTAGTTCCAACTATGATTTGGGTAAGAAATCCTAACCCTAATCTTGATTTAGGGATCCAGATAGCATAAACAATGAAATAGCTAACCTATTTCAATGTTTAGGTAACCGTTGTTCTGTATACGGGAGCGTAGGATTCGAACCACTTTCGAATTGAGTATTCCAATGAAAGGTGTAAACTATAGATGTTTAGGTTATGGTTTTCAATGCTCTCAATGTCAGCAATGATTTATGTTTGACTTGATTGCTGCCTTATGATCTTAGTTATGACGTTTTCAATAAATTACACATGTGTGAACTATATTGAATATAAGATGCATTCCATGCGTTTGTTAAAATGTTTGAATGAACGTGAAATCCTGATTTGTGTTTGACATGATTTCTAATTTAAGATCCATGTATGCTACTTGCTTTATGACCAATGTTGTGTAATGAATTGCTATGGTACATGTTATAACTAATTTAGTCTATGTATTTACTAAGGTGTAGTCTTAAGTGTTTGATAAAATGCCTGAATGAGAATTTGTGGATGGATTGTATTTATTAAGGGTATTGAGATAGGATTCTCAATTATCTTATCTATATGTATAGTTCTGTCATGTAATCGTAATTTCGATTACACAATTTATGGATGAAATATAAATATTGGGTAACATGTGCAATGTGATTGACAAAATGCTCAAATGAGAATTGCATTTGAATTGTTTATTAATTGCTGTTATGAATATTACATGTGTTCTGTCTACTGCACTTGAGTAGGATTGGGGCCACACCCATGCCCAGGTAATCGGTAACAATTCCCGTTGAGTGGCAGAATTAGTCTCGCCACATTTGATACGTTCGGTGAATTCGGGTCGTATGATGATTGTCGATAGTGGTTAGGCAACGTGGAGTGCTTATGCGCTCCATGTCGATTAATTCAGCTTGGACTCATACCAATCGCACTTATCCAACAAAACCCATTGACCTTTTATGTGTTCACCATGTATGGATGCCACTGCTTGAATCTAAGATACCCCAGCTAGTGTAAAAGCCCATTTTAACTATGGTACCATGATTCGCTAAGACTCATGAGTTGGGGTGGTGGTATGGGACACTGTGGTCGAGCTGTCAGCCTATGCTGGGGTGACGAGCCTCCCTATAGTGACCAGTGAGCAACCCAAACTCGTGAGCTGAATACGGTGGTATGGGACACTGTATTCAAGCTATCGGCCTGTGCTGAGGTGACGAGCCTCCCCGTAGTGACCTCAAGTATAAACACTTAAATTTGGCCATCCACTATTTTCATTAGGGTGATGCCCTACAACTTGCCTATCGTATGTGATTAACTAAGATGGACGACCCTAAATGGATCCTTTATTTGGGTACATGATTTAAAGGGAGGTACCTTAGCTTCCCAAATTTACTGTATGAATAAGCCTAATTAAGAACCTGGCTAACACAACCATGCACCGCATTGCATGTACCTTTGTAGATGAAGGGCATGATGATGGAGTTTTTCATGCACAAATGGCTGATGTTGTCGCTTGTGAGGGAGCTTTGTACGAGTGGATGCATCATTATTGCACTCCATTCTTGCACTAACTAGAGTATTTAGGAAGTGATTGTCGTATTACTTTTATCATTACTGCTTGATTAAATTGATAACATGTTAACCTTTGCCTTATTGTACCACTGAGTTGATCACTCACTCCCACTCTAGGACGGTGCTTTAAAACACCAACCAGACTCTGTTATAGATGCAGGTGATGAGGATGTATATGCAGCGGAGTTGGACTTCGTAGATAAGGAGGAAGAGTTCTCCTATGTTCAGCTCTCTGGTAGGTCTATGTAGACCTCGTGTTGCTTCGATGGAATTATAGGGATACATGGACTTGTTGGACATTTACATTTTGATATTTTGTATATTTTGAAATAATACTTATATATATTTAGCCTAGTACATATGCATACTCCTATTTGTGAAATACTTTCATGTGTAAATACATGTACTTAAGTCTTTCACTTGCTTAATTTAATTGTATCTGGAGTATGATATGCTGATTTAGTATAATCCCTCTCATGTTTAATGCACTAATATGGACAACATTTAAACATCATTATCTATGTTGCATAGGTGATGCGTTGGGTCTCGTGAGTTGAGCTTTGCTCGACCCTCGAAATCCGGGGCATTAGACAATATGAGACAATGTCCTAAATGGGGGTGAATAGGACTTTTCAAATATTATGCCTATTTAAAAACTCCTAATTGCCTAACTTAAATCTTTAGTTTAAATCAAGTAAGGCAATATAACTCTAAAGGCTTCCAAGACAATAGAGGTTCCAATCACATAGGCTACTCAAGATATGTAAAGTAAGAGACTAGCTTCTAGCATAGTGAGCATGTGTGTGTGGAATGTGTTACCTATCAATCTTAGGCATTCATTTAAACATGCATATATAATTTAAGCATTCAAATCATATTCATAAACAGATGCATAAATGACAATTCCAAACACAAGTATGTATAATGGCTCGGCTACTTGCCTTCTCCACTCCCGACAACCGCACTCGAATTTCACTATGAATGGTTTTAAATCAGGTTCACCATTAACCTTTATAGCCCAACACAAAGGACTCGACAATTTATGCTCTTCACACAAGCAAAGGTCCCACACTAGGTACTTACGTTTAGGCCCACCGGCCAAGGTCCTACATAAGACACCTATGTTTAGGCCCACCGACCAAGGTCCCACACAAGACACCTACACGAGTTTGTTGATAGCAAACTCTTAGCCTCAATCCTACACGAGGATAGAGACTAAACTTTGGACTCTTAATAATGACACTTATAAGAATGAGTCCTCTCTTGTAGTTTGTCTTGGATTGTTTGGTCTTCGCTCTTCTATGCTTGAATCAACTCCCCGATGCTCCTCCGATTGCTATGCTATAGTTTACATGTTGTTTCAGCTTCACGATCAAGAACCTTGCATAAGATGTTCCTATTAAAGTAACCAAGGTAATGGGAGTTGGTTGAATCTCTAACAAAGGTTATGAGTGAATTTCCTAAGAGGTTCAACTGATGGATGCACTAGAGTATGGTTGAGACTAAAGATATACCTATAGGTTTGGTCTTAATACTCTAGTGAAGGCTTGAGATCATTTTCTTCATTAAAGTGAGCTTTGAATGCTCATTGAGATGATGAATCATAATAAAAAGAACATGAATCTCATTTAGATAGAGTTTAGGATGAGTGATTAGAGCTTGGGACAACCAAGGGACTCTAAAATGCCTAAATTCACACTTTTCACAAAGTTTGAGGTCTTATATTTATAGAGAAAATGGCCCAACGATTTATAATGGATAGTTTTTGATGCTACCGAGTGAACATTCGGTAGTGCTGAAATATAGTCGGTGGTATCGAAATATCACTTGGTGGTACCGATCCTGAAGTTGCTCGATGATTTTTGTCACTTTCGATAGTACCGAAAGTTGTTTGTCGATAGGAGTCGGTGGTACTGAAATTTCAATCGGTGGTACCGAATTAGCTTCGAAAGTTGCTGGACTATTTTGGGTACTTTCGATAATACCGAAGGTATCTTCGGTGCTACCGAAGGTGCCATTCGGTGGCATCTTTTCCTATCGAATGTAGATAAATTTTTCTGTTTTAACTTCTTGTCCATTAAATCATTCAACAACTTAGAATTTCCTAAAGCCAAATTTAGAAGGGTAAACAATATGAATTTAGAATGGCTTAAAATAGATGATCTAAGTATGTTTTCCTATTTGGGTTAGAATCATCTATAGGCAAGATTAAGATCATAGAAGCTTCTTCGTATTATGACTTGTAACTTGGGCTTCTACTCTAGTTGCGTCGTCGGTCTTCATTTGCCAAGGACTCTTTCGACTCCTTGACACAACTAGTCACATGATTGTTAAACATATGTGCAAGATGAGTGTACTAACGATGAGACTGCCATATTGGTATAAAATTGGATGACAAGTCTCCCTGTAGTAACCATTAAGCATTAGTGAAGGACATGAGCCTACCATATTATTAATGGAATCGATGTCGTGACTTCGGCACTTTTGTATTTGGATGGTGACCCTTACATTATTTATGGCTGTCTTTGGTGATAAATCCTAAAATGGATCAATAGACATAGGTGAGGAGTCACTATGGCCACATTAAGTCTCGTGAACTGGGTAAAGACTCATGATACAATGACGATATCCTGGCTTTACCAAATTGCTGCTTGAATAGGGATTAATAATTATTAGGTCATGTATACCATGACACTTGCTAAGATAGATAGTCTATGAAACATGTTGGAGTCGCTAATGAGGAAGTGCTGGAATTTTGCGAAATAGGTATTGAAGTCACTTGTTGAGGGAGTATTGGATTGTGAGGATTATGGATCATCATATCATAACATTCATGCACCTAAAAGGACTAAATAGCAATTGTTTGTTTTCTTATGCTATCATTACCTCTCTTGGTTGTGTTGAAAACTGTGTAACTTAGATAATGGTAACACTGAGTTAGCTACTCACTACCTTATAGAATGATATTTTAAAATATTAATCAGACATTATTATTGATGCAGGTATTATCGAGATCTCAGATAGATAGCTTAGACTGGCTTGCACCATCATCGTGATGTTTTGTAGCATTGGGAAAAAATAGAATACTTCACATTTTTTCATTTTGGATATATGTATTATGACTTGTATAGTCTCCATTTGGGCAAACACCACTTTTGAAATTTTACATTTTGAATAGTAGTCATATATTTCTGAGTTTAGTTATTTATGCTTAACTTTTAATGATGCTGATTTAAGACTATTCTGATAATTCATCATGGGTGAATGTTAACTGAACTGCGCGGGCACGTGGGAACTTGCCCATATGCATTTTTGCTAGTTTCACACCTGAGAACTCAAGATCGGAGTCTCTGTACTCGGGAACTGAATTTCAGGGCATGACATACACACACACACACACACACACACACACATATATATATATATATATTATCCAATACCATTTATATGAAATATCTTCTCTAGATTGATGAACACAAAAATTAGACAATTTGGAAACTAAGGTGGGATTTGACACAATTAAGGGTTTGTATCCCCTCCCCATATTCCTAATTATGTAGCCCACTTGAATCATTGACTGGATTGATCTTTGGGTCCTTAACTAAATAAAAGGAAGCTTAATGAACACAAACCATTTATATGGAATATCTTCTCTAGATTGATGAACACAAAAATCAAACAATTTGGAAACTAAGGTGGGATTCGACACAATTAAGGGTTTGTATCCCCTCCCCATATTCCTAATTATGTAGCCCACTTGAACCATACATTGGATTGATCTTTGGGTCCTTTACCAAATAGAAGGAAGCTTGCACGACATTTAGATATGATCATATTATGATGGGGTCGATGAAGGCCGTAATGTTTTTACATAATCACTATCTAGTATATGTGTGTGAGTGAGAGTGCACACATACAAATTTATATAGTTTGTAGCTTTATCTTGTCCTTGAAAAAGAGAACAACCTCTCTTTGTACTTATAATATAAGAAAAAATATAAAAAAAATGAAAAACAAGAGAGAGATTTTAATATTTTATGGTCTAATAATATATGCCATTCACCTACTATTTATGTCATTATCTTGGAGTGGTAAACATCAACATTCCTTACTATGGTAGTTGAATTACAAATTACCTAATCTCTTCACCGCTTTGAATTTATTTAATTATTTAATTTTTATAACATTGTTATAATTGTGTATATATTGAAATGCTTTTAACTTTATAATTTGGAGCACAACTAATAACTTAAAAGTAAATTATCTTTGCCGAATTGCTTATTAGTGGATGTCTAAATTACAAGTTGTTATGTAAATGCTTAAAGACATGTTAATTATGATTAGTTGAGTGTACTTTAAACCTCATAACCAAGCGTTGGTACGTAGCTATACATGTAAATGTTCAATGCTAGTAGTACAAAACTGCAAAACTGCAAAACAAAAGGCTAAACTAAGAGGCATGGGGATTCATGTGGTTCGACAATATGCTTACATTCATGGACAATAACATAGAACTTTCTTCTTCATTAAAATAAGAACATCAAAATTACAAGGCTTATGTCTCACTCATACTCTTTTACTGCAAGAAATCTCTTACTTAGAAATCCTAAAAAAATTCCCTCACCCTTTACACATGTTCTCCTTATATAATTAACATTACAAGAGAGACTACTTGAAAAAAGCATAAAGAAACTAGGCTTCATCATATAAGAGAATAAGAGAGAGAGAGAGACAGAGAGAGGATGTCTCATGGTAGGAGACATGTAAATGTATCTTACTAGGAGACATGACTAACATAACATTCTCTCACTTGAATAATAGTTTTTATAATATTGTGAAAAATAAAAACGCTTTGAATAATAAATGTCCAAACTTTACTAATCACTATGTAACACCATCCGCAGGAGAAGTCTGCACTAAACAAACTTTCTTATAAAAGGCTTTGTCAACATACCTTTTATGTCGTTCTTTGTGTGATTTTTTTGCAATGACATTGCACCTTCAAAAATAACCTCTTAAATACAATAAATACCAAACATCTGTGTTTGGATCATGCATAGTAGATTTAATTCTTATCCAAATGCAAGAACTTTGGCAATCATAATAAACACATATCTTCTCCTATAATAGAAAAATCTTCTCCTTTTTTAATCTTTTTAACCATAAAGTTCCTTTCATAGATTTTATAGTAAGCATATGTTCTTCATCATTAGTAGATGATGCAATCATCAATTGTAATATTAATTTCTAACTAATTGGACCACCAATAAGAGTGAAAACAACTTATAGTAGACATTTTCTTATCCATGTTACCTGTAAAATCAACATTAACATATCTAATAACATTATATTCTTTTTATCACTTTTCTTGGCATACACTAACCTAACATCTTGTGGGTTCTTCAAGTAACCTAGAACCCCATTTCATAGTATATTAGTGCATCTTTTCTAGATTTGCCATATAACTGCTCACCACACTAAGTACATGTGAAATATCTGACCCTCTATACACCATGGCATAAATTATGCTATTAACTACACTTGAGTTAGGAACTAGTGACACATAATACCTCTCATCATCTATACTTGGTGATTGAGCTATCGTAGGCTTAAAATAAGTAACAAGAGAAACAACAACTAATTTAGAATTTTGCATGCCAAAGTTAGCCAAAATTCTCTCAATGTATTTGCATTGTGATGAATACAACCTGTCAACCTTTCTATATATGTGTTTCTATGCTATAAAATTTCTTCATAGCGGTCAAATCATTTATCTTAAATTCTTTACTGAATTAAGACTTCCATATACTAATTTCAAAAATATCCTTTGTTACTACCAACATGTTATCAACATATATCACCAAGTATATGAAATAATCATTAGGAACTTTTTTAAAATTAAAACACTAATCATACCTACTTCTAGTGTAGTTTTGTTTACACATAAATATGTCAAAATGTTTGAATCATTTTCTTGAAGTTGCTTCAAACCATACAAAAACTTTATTAACTAGCATGTATAATATTCCTTGTCTTTCCGCATTTCACTTGAAATCTTTCTAATTAATGCATATAAATATGTTCTTCTAATTCACCATGTAAGAATGATGTTTTAACATTAATTTGCTCTATATCAAGGTAAAATAATGCAATAATGTTTATTAAGATCTAAGTAGAAAAGTGTTTTACAGCTAGTGAAAATATCTCATTGAAGTCAATACCTTCTTATGCATGACCATTCATCATAAATCTTGCTTTGTACACCACATCTCTAGAACTAAGAGAACTTTCTTTCTTTTTTGGAGGCCTTCTTCTAATCTATAGTTTTCATCTCCATAGTCAACTCAACCAGATCCCAAGTCTGATTTTTATAAAGAGATTCTATCTCTTCATCCATAACAACTTTCTACTTAATAGAAGCTTTATCATCTTACTATTTTTAAAACATAGACGAATCTCCATATTCTGTCAATGAAGCATATACAACCATATCTGTTTTCACATTAGGCTTTCGATGTCTTTCATATTTTTAATTCTTATATATTTGGAACTACTCCTTTCGTGTTTAGCTTATGCTTCTTATTCATTTGTTAATTTTTTTTATAGCATATATCAAAGTTTCATTATATGATTAATCATTAACATTAAACTTTAACTGAATGTTGTGTTGTCCATCCAGTTTAGTTGCTTTTATTATAAAATAATCGTTAAATCAAACATCGTTTTTGATTATGAATTTAGGCTTTTTAGGACCAAAATTCGTAACCTGTAAACTTTAATACCTGCCACATAAAGATACACTTCCTTACTTTTAGTTTTTACTTATTAGTATTTATATGAACATATACAACACAATCAAATAATGCTAATAAAATAATTTGGACAGTAACCAAACTATATATCTTTTAGAGTTTAACTATATTGGTGTGTTACATAAACTGTTGATAAGAAAACATATTTTATTCACTATTTTTAGTCAAAAGTTCATCAACAAATCAGTGTTGCTCAGGATATGCGTGCTTTATTTAATAGTGTTATATTCATACGTTTTGCAACACCATTATATTATGGTATATTTGGTGCAGTGAAGTGATGAGCAATATCCTCATCATTTTAAAATATTGTGAACTAAACTGACTCGAATTCTCCATCATTATCTGTTCTCAAGTACTTTACTTTCATACTTGTTTATTTTTCAACTAAGGCTTTTCACTACTTAAAAGTGACAAATCTCAAACTTGTGCTTCAAAGTATAGACTTACATTTTCATAGTCTAATCATCAATGAATAAAACAAAATAATTTGATATTCCTTTTAAATGGACTTTAAGAAGACTCTTAACATATGAATTTGAAATTACAATTTATACTGCTGTTACTGAAAAAAGAATCTGAGTTAACATCCTAGATGGGGGTGAATAGATGTAACATCCTTAATTTTCATGGCCAGAGTTTATATGCGTGCCCAAGAAAACTGGGTATTAATAATCTATAAACTTGGATGCTTTTTAGAAAATCGCAGCTCATTTTTTCCATTTAAATTACATCCAGGTACATTCATAAAGGTCACATTCACGAGAATAAAATCAAATATATTGATTATTTCATCAGAGTAAAAGAATAATCAAATGGCCTCTCAATAAGAGCTTATTACATTTATCGAGTTCGAAGCGGAAATATAAAACTAATTCATGAAACTATCTTTTTATTCTTTCAGTATAATCTTCCATAGGGAGATGGTCCTTTAGGTCTTCACTCTGTACATCACTTGCATCATCTGTACGGTTGGAGAGGGTCAACGCCCCACTCATAATGATGGTTATCTTTTAAGATTAACAATAATTCAAGAGATTCATAAAGAATGTAAGGGTTCTGATACATCCCATACTCCACTAATATGAGGGTATCAGCATGCGCAAACAACCTACATGAGATGCATGCCTAGCAAAGTGTGTGTGGCTCATCATACGTAGTGAACATTACAATGTGGAATACAATTCATAAAACAATCTGACTTGACCCGTATCCCATAACTATGGATATTAACTGGCATGGCTAATGCTACCGTGGATTTACATGAACACCTCAAAGGTGCACAACAAATGAGCCAGGTGAATTCCATAACACAATTTGTTCATGAAGCGACTATTTGCGACATCCAATTCCAGAAGTGATGTGACATTGCATTTACAAATTACACATATCAATTTGTGCACCACTACCCAAAAAACCCATAGAATTACGTGACGACTAAGAGAGTCTCTACCCAGCGCGTATTACGCCCATGATAGTTTATTTGAATCACTAGTTGTGATACATCTTAACACATCACTTGCACTTATAGAGAATATAAACTAAATCATGGAGGTTCTGGAATATCAAGATATATGCCCAAGCCTTAAGGATAAATAGCACAAGGCCAATATAATAAAGAGAAGAGTGGCAATGGTCAACTTAACAAAGATAAAAGTAGCAATGACCAACATAATAAAGAGGAGAGTGACAATGGTTAACTCAATAAAAGAATAGTAGCACTGGCTAACTCAACAAATAGATGAGTAGCAATGGCCAACTCAATAATAAGGAGAGTGGTAATGACCAACTTAATAAAGAGGAGAGTGGTAAGGGCCAACCCAATAAATTGATAAAGGCAAGGGCATGGCTTGTATCCATGACCCCACATAAATTCATAAAGATCACTTGTAATCAACATTATACTATAACCTAAAAGGGCAGATAATTGATGGTAAACCATATAATTGCAGGGAGAATTCACAGTAACACGAAGGCATGTAAAAGGTAAGATAAATATAACAACTTAAATTAATGTAAGCTTAAAGGATAAACTATATCCTTATAGAGGTGAGCGTCTTACCTTGTTCAGCTCTTGAGCATGGAAGCCTAATTGTTAGAGCTATTACCTGAGAATTTTTGACTAGTACTCGCCTTTTCGACAGTTAGACCTGACTCGATCTCAGACCCGAATCAGGGACTCAGTGAGTCACCATCTCATGCACAATACCCAATTCCTCTCTCTTTCTTTTCTTCTTTTCTTTTCTTTTTCTTTCTTTTCTTCCTCTTTCTCCTTCTTTGTTGTGGTTGGGGTGCTACTGATGGTTGGCTGAGCTCCCTCAACTACTCTTCCTCTCTTTCCTTTTCTTTCTCTTTTTCCTTTTCCTTCTTTCTCTCTCTCTCTCTCTCTCCCTCTCTCTCTCTCTCTCTCTCTCTCTCTCTCTTTTCTTCCCACATTTCTCTCTCTCCCTCTCTCTCCTTTCTCCTTCTCGTTTTTCCACCATCAGACGGGTGCACACTTTATAAGAGGAGAGAGTCTCCAGACTCTTCTAGGTGTCCCCGGCATAAACCTATTTACGCAGTAAGCGTACGGAACGTCCTCTCTACGTAGCTCCTATCGCATAAGGTTGTGCGCTACTGCATGATGTCATTTATTTCTCTCCCTTGATTTTCCTTTATTGTGATCCTCGAGTGACCATCAGACAGCAGTTCTTCCTCGTTGAAACTGCTCATCCAGATCATAGCCAGCCCTCTAGTGTCAGTTGATGGATATCTCTGTTTTGATGGCAAGTTTAGCCATGATTGTGTTTAACCCAATCAGATCCCCTTAGATAGCGTTGATTTGTTGTCTGACGCTCTCCAGCCCCTAGGATTGGTGGGTCCTATGATGGTGCACTTCGTCATTTTCTCCATGGCTTACGGAAGGATTCTTTGCTCCTAAATTTACGACATTCTTTCCAAAAGTGCCGCCTACATAAGAGAAAATGGTGAAGTGTCATTTCCTTTCCTTCTTTACGCTCCTTTTGGACGACGTGGAGGGGGTTAGAAAGACCTCTCCTTTGTTATGGATGGTCCTGATTTCCCAGATGGTCAATTAGGGTGGGCTATAGAGATCGCAATTGAATGCTATCCATTCGAGTTCTTGCAGGTGGAAAATTAGGGAACAGAGAGAGTTCTCTCTTTCTCTTAGAAGGCATGGATCATGATCTGCATGGGATTTTATCGGAGGTGGCCGTTGAGTTTAATGGACATTCTAGATCAATCTGTTACTGTCATGCTAGTGGGTCCCGCCACGTCCGAGGTCACCTCCTGTTTGAATTTCTTAAACGAAAAAGGAGGGAAGGAAGAGAGGTTCCCCTTTTTTGGGATTTCATAAGGTCAAACCTAGTTTGACTCAATTTTTTTGGTGTTGTGTACAGTGGGTGTGCGCCCATCGACTGTACTTGGCAGATGTGGGCCCCACATGGATATCTTTAACAAATCCAGTCCATTAGTTCATTTGTAAGATTATATTAGGGTCGAGGATTGAAGATGGGGCAAATCTAAAGCTTAGGTGGACCATATTGGTCGTAATATGGCCATTAAGTGCCAATTATTCTTGATCTAATGGTTGGATCGATTCTAGTTTGTATATTAAGGGTATTAGTAGTCCACTTTTAGTACATTTTAATTTACCTACAATTGTCTTTGAGTTTATTCTTATATTAGAGTGTTTTGATGATGATTGGTTGTATTCTAAACCGTCGATTCAGGATAAGTCATAAATCAATGATCAACAGGTTCCTTAGGATTTCAAGGCATAGGTGTACCGTTAGATTGTTTATGAATCATTGATGTATCATCTTAGGATCTCTTAGAATTATTTAGGTAAATTGAATGATTGATTTAGTAGTCTTATGGTTGGTTTGTATGGCTTTAAGTGGATTATCAATGGTCATGATGAAAGTCAACTAAAGAGTTGATCTTGTGGCTCAAGGATGGGTAGCTTAGTCTATCTAACAAGCATGGTTTGGACTTTCATTGCCATTGGAGTCCTAACAATGGTTTTCTAAAGTTCTATGTTGGTTTAGGATGATGTGCTTGCCTATTTTAAACATCGATAGTAGAATGGCTCAGTCTACAGATGGGAATTTCCTCTTGTGAGGTCCGTATCATAGTCCGTACAGTTTCGTAGGGCTTCCACGGTCCTCCCGGTCAAATTTTGGTAACCCTTGACCTATATCCGACATTTGCACATGATCCTAAGCCGAGTCCTGCATACCAAAGTCGGCTTGACTCGAAACTTGTACCCTAGCGACCACGCTATCGCCACGGTTCCAACGTCGCGACTCACACATCGATCTGATACCCGGGCTAGGAGTTATGGGCCTACGTTCATTTCAAAGAAAACACCACACGTTGTGAATTTTGAGAGAATCTCTACGACCCGTCACATCAAATTAAGTCAAGTACACCACCCATACCCTATTCACCTCACCCTATCCCAAGTATAAGAACCCATTCTCTCTCTTCCCCAAGTCAACTCTCTCTCTCTCTCTCCCTACCCATTCCTCTTTTACACAATTTTCAACTAAACCCATACCTTCCCATCCCCATTCCTTACAACACCCATTCCACCATTCTTTATCAATCAATCAATCCTCTCTCTCTCTCTCTCTCTCTCTCTCTCTCATTCTTTAAGCAATCTCCTAAATCCCAGGAGAGCTTCTAACGTCCAAACTCCCCAAGCTTCCCAAAGCCTAGTGTGGCCCACCCTCTCATCTCCCATCTCAACCATTCATTCTTCATCAACCTCCATTAAAATTGAAGGCACGGAGCATATGAGTCCAAGGAACTAAAGAAGAAGGCCGATAGGTGGGTGATCCACCGTTAATTTCAAATTTTAGGGCCCACTTGATGTGGGACCCATTGATGCATGCATTTATTGAGAGGGCTCAATGGTGGCGGGGTCCCACTCCTTCACATCTCTTTCTCTCTCTCTATTATATGTTGTAGAGGTGTGTGGCCCACCTGGTGTGTGTGTGCGTGTGTGTGTGCGGCCCACCATGAAGTATGTGGTATATCCATGTCGTCCATGCGTCGGATCTACCTTATTGGACTGTCCAGTGGGCTGGATTGTTACTCGTCCGTCTGGACAGACTTGGTTGAAGGAAAAACACAAATATCAATTGGATCTAGAGTAGGTGGGCCACACCACGTGGACCCACCTTGATGCTATGGCCCCATACCGTCCAGATCACCATCCAGATCCCTGGATGGTGGCCTGTTTAGATGCAAGCATCAGCCCAGCGTCCAGCAATCTGGATGTTGAACTATTTTGTTTTAAAAAATAAAATAATAATAATAATGATAATGATAATAATAATAATAATATATGCATGCATATATATATGTATGTATGTATGTATGTATATATAATATAAAATATAAAGTATATATATACATATAATAGTTATATATTATATTATATTGGGTGACGGTGGGGTGGCCCATCTACATGGGACCCACCCTGACATATGTATTATATATCCACCCGTCCTGCCCATCCATCCAGACCGTCCAGCGGTCTGGACATGGGACCACGGTGATGTAAAGGTCTCATCCACACCATCCAGCACGCTCGACGGGTGGGACCCACCTTCTATCAGAAGCAGGTTGACTGGCTTACCACATAACAACCATATAGCTGCTGTCTTGACGACACCTGTTGAGGTGGGCCCCACATGCGGTATGTGTTTCATCCAATCGTCCATCCATCTGATGTGATGGGACACATATGTGGACCGCACTGACGTATGTGTTACATCTGAACCGTCCATCCTTTTGGCTAACATGCCTCGAGGCTTGAGAGTAAAAATAAGACAGATCCAGTTCTCTGGTGGACCACACTACAGAAAACAGTGGATTGAACACCCACCATTGAAACCCCTTTTGAGATTACAGAAGTTTTGAACCAACATGATATTTGTTTTTCCTCTAAATCTAGGTTTTTGTGACCTTATGAACAGCTTGGATGGGAAATAAATGCTATGGTGGGCCCTCTAAATTTTTAACAGTGTGAATCATTATCACCACTGCGATTCGTGGTATAGTCCAGATGATCCTTTGGATATGATTCTTTTTTTTATATGCTCTATAATGATCTCTAACAATGGATGAATGGTGTATTGGAATCGGCCCATTTGACCGGCCCATTCGACTTGGCCCATTCGATTTGGCCCATTGATTCGGTCCATTTGAATCAGCCCATTTGATTCGACCCATTTGATTCGGCCTGATGCTATATATATTGGCCCATAAGTGAGGCCCAATGTGACGCGTATATGCCCCATAAGCGAGGCCTATGATGATGTCTATTAGACCCTCGTATGAGGCTGTGGGCCCATTATATGATTGGCCTTATGAGCGTCATTTCTTGGGAGCAAGGTTGGTTAAAAGTCCACATTGATGGGCAATGATGGTTGGACGTCCACATTATGACCATCCCTTAGGCCTTGTTAGGCCCTTTCTCATCATTCTCTAGTGGGTTAACCCAAACGCTTGGGCCCCATTGATTTTAATTGATCCATCATTGGCCATCCATTTATGGACCCTACCTTGTGTCGAGGTTGATTATCGATTGCTGATACCGGTTACCATTACCAATTATAAGTTTATGCCAGCATAGCATCTTGATACATACCCATACACATCATCTGTATGTTTGTTATGAGATGTGATTGGCCATTGCATATGCCATAGTGAAGGTGATTTATGGGACTCCCTGATAGGCGGAGTTATCTCACATGAGCACACGGTATGTGCAGAATTGATGCATGATTGGACTAAGTGACTCATGCACTTTACATTTGTGCGATTGTGATTATTGTACACCCTAGTGACATCAGGGTTGTGGCCTCCACAGGCACATCGTGGATGGCAGGATCGGACACCAGAAATATTGTTACTAGCATTGGGGCACTATAAATGTCTTTGGGTGAAAATCCCTAAACCTGATGGTACCAGAGGATGACTCCAACGTCGAGACAGAGTGGATACATGAGTGCATGAAGGTCAAATACCTGGAGGTCGTGTCTCCCACTATATCGTGGTCGGTTGGAAAGGGGTGTGGCCTTACCCACTCGAGGGCAGGGGGCATTGTTAGGCTGAGTTTGACCAGCTCATGAATGAGTCCGCTATCGATGTGTCAGATAGGTATTGGTAGACTATTGGCCAGGCGGATAGTGAGGTTTCTTATTTGGAGTGTATTAAACCCCAGTGGTTATCCAAAGTGAGAACTGTACTGATATTTGATGCTCTAGTGATGAGTTGCATTGATATGTGGACTCAGATGAGGATTGGTATGCTTGAGTTGTATCTCGCACCACATGGTCTTGATATAGCTGATAACATTCATATCTTACATCGCATAGCTTTGGAATGGCTAATTGCATTCATGTACTTATCAGCATGATTCCACATTATTCTGACATTGCAGTCTGAGCACGCTCGTATTGCACACACACTTACACTGCTCTCTAAGCTTTTTATAAGCTTATAACCGATTGATGCGTGCAGGTGACGTCAGGATGCAGCCGTAGCTTCACCACAGTAGGAGCATGTAGTCGAGCTTCAGGAGTTTTCATTATTATTATCTTGTATTTCTCTTAATATGCATTATACTTTAAAAGCTTTTGATCATAGTGAATTTTGTGATGGTGTTCTTGTGGTTATTGTTCAAGGGTTATGCTTATGGTTATGCTTATTACAAATTAAAATTGATGTTAAAAATCCTCCTTGTAGCATCCTAGAATCGGAACCTTGTGTATGGGTGCCAGGCTTCGAGAATGGAGTACTATGGAGGCTATTGGCACCGGATTCAGCAATCACAAATTTTCTGAGCCCAATTTTTGAGTTTAGGGCGTGACACCTCAGCAGTTAGAATTCGGCTAGAATGGTTGTGAGTGTTCAATTAAGTTAGGTCAATATTCATACTAGTTAGTTTACATGGTAACACTCGAGAACTTTCAATACTCGAGTATTAAAATGTCTGGGGTGTTACAATCTACCCCACTTAAACATAATTTCGATCTCAAAATTTAGTATTTCTATTATACAAGCCATTTTCGATCCTCTAAGGATTCCCTACGTCCTGTGTTCGAGGTAATATGAATAGATGGTTGTAGTGGGTTTGTGCCCAATACACAGATCCTTTGCTTGCTCAATATTGAGATTTGCTGGTGTCAACTCATAATCCCGTTAAATCTTGATCATTTTCTTGATCAAGGCATTGGGATCATTTGAGATTTTCTAGGACTTAGAATTTGAGTTAAACTGTGCAACTTTGCGTAAACATGGTTCCATCAGTCCATAACCTTGATTTTTCTAAACTCATGGGGGACATCACAAAATCTTATATTCTCGTAAGGGATAAGTCTACATGACCCATGAAGCTTTCACTGTAAACTTTCATTATCTAATTCACTACCCGAATTTACCTTCATCATCCTCACTGATTCATTATGTTTAAATTTTCAATGTATTACTCATGAGGTAGGTCTGTATATGTCTAGGTGTATATAATTGAATATATGAATTGGGACACTACAATTAGACTTTTCAATTATTTTTGCCTATTTAAAGTCCTAATTACCTAACTTAAATAATCATTCAATTTAAATCAAGTTAGGCAATATAACTCTAATGACTTCCAAGCCAGTTAGAGGTTCCATCACAAAGGCTATTAAAGATATGCAGAATATAGCAACTAGCCTAGTGTTGTGATCTTGTGTGTGAAATGTGCTTCCTATCAATTCATGGCATTCATTCAATCATGTATGAGAAGTTAAAACATTTAAGCATATATAAGCATGATTAAACAGATGCATAAATAACAATTCCAAACACAAGCATTTATAGTGGTTCGACTACGTGCCTACTCCACTTCTGGCATCCACACTCAATCACAGAGTGCACCGGATTTCACTATCAATGGTTTTAAAACAGGTTCACTAATAACCTTTATAGTCCTACACTAAGGACACCAATTTATGCTCTCTGCAAGAGCAAAGGTCCTACACTAAGAACCCACATTTAGGCCCACCACACTAGGCACATACCGTTTACGCCCACCGGCCAAGGTCCCGCACAAGGCACCTACATTTAGGCCCATTGGCCAAGGTTCCACACAAGGTACCTACGTTTAGGCCCACCAGCCAAGGTCCCACACAAGGCACCTACGTTTAGGCTCACCAGTCAAGGTCCCACACAAGGCACCTACGTTTAGGCCCACCGGCCAAGGTCCCACACAAAGAACATAAATGAGTTTGTTGATAGCAAACTCTTAGCCTTAATTCTACTCGAGAAAAGAGACTAAACTTTGAACCCTTAACTATAACAATTACTTGTTAGATAGAGTTCTCTTTTATAGCTCATTTTGGGATGCTTGATCTTCACGCTCTCATGCTTAAATCAGCTTCCCGGTGCTCCGCTGATCGCGTAGCTTGGATTTACTTGTTTGGTTTGGCTTCATGATCAAGAACCTTGGATAAAATGTACCTATAAAGGTGACAAAGGTAATGGGAGTTGGTTGAATCTCCTATATAGGATAATGAGTGGATTTCCTAAGGGATTCAACCTATGGATGCTCTAGAGTATCAAAATGCAAAGAGTTTTCCTATTGGTTTATTTTTTGTACTCTAGAGAAGGCACGAGTTCATGTTCTTTATTAATAGGAGCTTTGAATGCACATAGGAGTAAATGATCACAATGAAGAGAACATGAAACTCATATGGATAGAGTCTAAATGGGCTAGGATAAGCTTGGGATATACTAGAGCTCTATGATGCCTTTTTCCACTGATTTTGTAAGTTTTTACAAGCTGCTTTTATAGATAAAAAGTTCCAATAGATAGAAAACGGCTAGTTTACGATGCTACCAAAGCCAACTTCGGTATCACCAAACTTGCTTCGGTGGTAGCAAAATATCTTTCGGTAATATCGAATTAATTCTCCAAGTTGTTGATTGAAAACAGTCTCTTTCGGTGCCACCAAACTTTGTTCATCGGTGGCAGTCGGTGACATTGAATTAACATTGTACTCTTGCTTGATTGTTTTGAGCCCCTTCGGTAATACCGAAGGTATCTTTAGTGGTATCGAAGGTGCTATTCGGTGGCACCTTTGTCGTACCGACAGTGGACAGATTTTCCTGTTTTGTCCAATAAATCATTTACCAACTTGGGACTTGCTAAAGCCAAGACTAAAAGATAAAAAATATAAACTTGTAATTGGATTTGAATAGATGAACTAAGTAGGTTTTCCTATATAGGTTGGGATCATCTATTTGCAAGGTTTAAGATCATAGAAGTAGTCATTTCGCTTCAATATGGCTTCGAAGCTTCTGATCCAATTGTGTCATCACTCTTCATTTGCCAAAAACTCATCCGACTATAAGGCACAACTAGTCACATGATTGACAAACAAGTGTGCAAAGTTTGGTGCACTTACAATCTTCTACTTTATCAATTATGTGACAAAAACAACCTAACCTACGACCGTATCATGGTCCATATCAATGACATACCAAAACAATAAGAATTACATATCAAACATAGAAATTTACAACTCAAGACTTGACATGTAATACAAATCCTTGTTGTTCCCCCTTAGTATCTACCAAGGATAACCTATAACAAGGGAAAAAGCAATTTCTGCAAAAAACAAACATTGTTTTTGTGGGTAGGTTTCTTCTCCCCCTTTTTGTCAGTTATTGGCAAAGGATTTACCAGGAAATAAACTAATAACATAAAGATAATAATCTAGAGGGTAAACAAGATAGATCATATAATGATATAAGCATAGGGATCATCATCCAAATAAAATATATATACATAAATACATACATACATATATATATATATATATATATATATATATATATATATATATATCATCACAAGCAGTCAAATCATATGTTAGAAAGAAAAGATGACCATAAAGAGAGTATCTAACATGAGCACAAAAAATACTATCATAAATTCATCAAAATTACTACCTCAAGATTAGATAGAATAAACCATCATCCAAAAACCAACAAGCCCTTAAGGGCATAATTATCTAAAAAGAAATATATTATGATTCAACAATAACACAGTAACGATCATCGGGACGATCCACCCTCATACGGAGGGACATAAGAATGGCGAGTTAAAAGCAATTCAGTGATGTGCTCCCCAGTATGTTGAAGAGTGTCAAGACACAATTCAATCCCGGAGAGTCAATTTTCGCACTGCCGGAGGCGAGCTTCTATATTTGACTGTCCTTCAAGAAGTTGATGAGCTGGATTGTTTTGGTGAAGGAGGCACCCAGTGTTGACAGATAGTGGACTTTGTGTAGGTACTGGGGTGCGACAAGAGTCCCAGCTAGTGGCTATGGGAGTGTCTCGAGCTTCTTCACCGCTCCTGCATTCCTGATTCTCCTCAAATGTAGTTGCAAACACATTTAGTTGAATTAGAGTTTCCTTGGTAAAGCACGCGACAGGATATACCATATCATGCATAGATGGTAGACTAAGGAATTTTGAGAGTTTGCAGATGACACTTGGAAATGGAAGGCTAGTACAATGAACACCCTTGACAACTATGATCAATTGTTTTAAGATAAGGGTCGGTAGGCATATTTCAATCCCCTGAAAGATGTCATACAAAATGTTTAGAACAAATGAAGAGATTATATCTCCAGAGACTTCAGATGGGTACACATTTGTACTCAAAATGTTACACAATACTTTGGTGGTTAAGTCCAAATGCGATGATGAGAGGAAGTTTCTTTTATTCTAGGGTATTGTGGCACCATTACACAGTACTCGAGTTATTTTATCCCAAACTCCAAGACGATTGAGAGAACAATCAGTTGGGGAAGTTTGTGTTACTTTGAGGTGCAATAGTTGACTTAGCACCAAAGGAGTGACCTCCTTGGTTTAGTTCATGAAGTTGATATTGATGGATGGAGGATCATTATGAGTGTGAAGACAAGAATTTAAAAATTGATGAATCACATCGTATTAAACCTCTCCTCCAAAGTACAGTAAATTGTCTCATCCAATTGATCCTAAGTAGAGATCAATCTCATATGGTTCGATGAGTAGGGATCTAATTAGGTTGTCAAAGATTGTTTTGTTTGACATAGCCATTTCAGTGGGGTTGGAATAAAGAGAATGACAAATGTTAGTTTGTCTACTGGAGTGTTCTCCTTTTGCAGGAGCCTTGCCTTTTTCTTTAACCGTTGTTGTGCTGTAATAATATATTGGAAATATTAATGGAAGGATTAACAAATCTTAACATTATGCATATGAAGTTTCATATTTTTAGATATACCAAGAGAAGTAAATGAAATATTAGAGCAAGAATTAGGTCATGCATATGTAGCTTCAATAGACTAAGATTCCAACTATATAGCAAAAGGCTGGAGTCCTCTAATTTTCTTGAAAATTCAGTTATCAAGGAAATGGATGATTGATGCATCAATATGCCCAAAAACAAGTTCAGTTGTAAAGTATAGTACATAGAAAGAAATCTTAAAACAAAATGATCTTAATACACAGTTAATCTAGGAAAGTCCTTCAATAGTTATTTCTTGGGGGCATGACAGATGTGCCACAATCTATTCCATGAACTGTTGGAGTGAGTGGAGCTTTTCTTCCATTAACTTCATCATCTCACCAAGTCTTGATTGTTCCTCCATAATTTGTACGAGAGTATTATTTTGAGAGGTAGAAATTGTAGGAGTAGAGGTTCGTAGATGAGTATCTAGGCCTTCCTGTATTGTCTCATCCTCCTTGTTTAGAAAGTCTTCTTCTATTGGATTAATAGTTTCATGGATAAAAGAGAGATTCATTTTCCTGATACTCTACAAATTGATTTCTGGCGTTGATATTAGATCATTTTCAGGCACCCTAAACCCATATTGATGGGCCAACTTACACAGCAAATGTCCGCAAGGTATTGCTATGGAGTTAGACTCAAATCCTGACACTATTTCATCGTATATTAAAATAGGCAGGCATAATGGTTCCCCTTTACCAATGTGATATAGGGTCTCCACCATGAATGGTGTAAGCTCAGTATGATTTTCGTATCTAGGATAGATGCTGGAAATACAAATCAAATGGAGTATACGATAATTATGGAACATGTTTGTGGTCCGCACTGTGTTCCCATGATGCCAAGGGACATTCTTCCCATTGCACAAAAATTTAGTCCAAACAGTACTTTTTTGCTTCAGTGGGTAGGTTTAATTTAGTGGGTTATTTGGAGCTCAATGGTATTCCTATAAGGGTTGAAATGCAATATGGGGTGATTTTGACTATTCGACCATTACAATTAACTTAAAAAACCCTTAGAGTGCAATGAGACAAGAATGAAAGTACTAAGGTTTCGTTAACGGGCCCTCCAAACGATAGAACTTGCAGCCATCTTTGTCATGAAAGAATTTCTTGAACTTCAAAATTTTCAAGACATTTCACATTTACTCTTCTTTCACATACAATCCTTCTCTTCAAAAATCTAGTAGCAATGGGACTGGTAGAATCAGGGTTTGAAGAGGACAAGGGTCTAGAAGATTGGTTAGAAGATCGTCCATGCTTTGAAATGCAGAGTTTTTGCATAGTTCTAGTTAAATCTTCTCTGTCATGCTTCCTCTTAGATCTGTTTTCTCTAGACGGTGATGACTCCATTTGGGGAAATGAAGTAGAATGACAAAGACCTATCAAGAGAGGACAAACCTAAGATAAATGATCCTATTTTTGAGATGTATAAAGAAAGCACTAGGAAATACCTTGGTTTTTGCTGATTTTGGTTGTACAACACTTCAACCGAACTTGGGAAGAAATAAGAGTGACAGTCTAAACAAAACTGGGCAATGAGAGATTTTAAGTAGTTTGATGCGACCCGATTTCGGTAGTACCGAAGGTAAGTTCAATGGTACCAAAATAATCTTTGAACTTAGAAGTTGCTATAATAGACTTACCTAATATGCATTATATTCATGATATGATCAGGATGAAAAAAAAAATTAGAGACTGAAGTTCCTCAGATATATCGATTTAGCTCAAGTGGACCACTGAGGTTGCTTTTCAGTATTCTTTAGAGGATGCTATAATGTGAGCCAGCAAACTACACATCTGTCTCTCTTCTTTCATATTTATTTGTTTTTCTTCTATTTTGTTCTTCAGTTTGGGAATGGGAGTAATTGTAGATGCCATAAGTATTTTTAGTGACTTTTGGTCATCTTCACTTTCAGATTCATCTGTGTCATCCTATGTGGTTGTCATAGCTTTGCCTTTTGATTTCTTAGGCACTCAGTGGATATATGTCCATACTTCTGGTAATTATAGCATTGGAGTTCTTTGGACTTCCTAAAGGTTTTACCTATTTGCCATCTGTGGTCCAGTTAAACTCCTTTATATTGTATGGTCTCCCACAGTTCTTGTTGAAGACTTTTTTGAACCATTGAGCCAACAGAGATACCTCTTTATCAACATCTTCCTCTTCATTTTCATCTTCCTCTATTGTATTCATGTTGTTAGAGGTTTTGAGAACAATATTTTTAGATTTTGTGGGTGGTTTGAAGTGTAGTTTAAAAGTCTATAGGGAACCTAATAGTTCTTCTACTTTCATTTCTTCAATATTCCTACACTCTTCGATGGTGGTGACCTTAGAGTTAAAATGTTCCAGTAGGGATCTCAGAATTTTTCTACATATTTTGGGTATCGGAATTCTTTCTCCAAGTCCTCCCATGGAGTTATATATACCATTCAGTCTTATGAAAAACTCCATGAACGTCTCATCTTCTTCCATCTTTATGTGTTCAAACGGAGATGTTAGAAGTTGAAGTCTTGACATTTTCACCATGTTTGTCCCTTCATGGGTAGTTTTCAATAACTCTCATGTTGCCTTAGAGTTTGCATACATGCTTATTTGATGAAATACTACTTATGAAACTCCACAGCAAATTGCATTCATGGCTTTGGCTTCACACATCCTTATCTCTTTGTCATACTGGGTCCACTTGACCTTTGGTTTTGGTTTGGTGATTGTTGTACCATCCTCAAGAATAATTTGTTCTATAGGTGCACTGTATCCATTTTCAACAATCTCCCATACATCATCATCTAAGGCCTAGAGAAAAAATATCATTCTGACCTTCTAGTATGCATAGTTTGTACCATTAAAGATGGGTGATCATGAGACGGATGGTCCCTCTCCTTTCCCCATAATTCTTTCTTTAATCAAGATCTTCCTCTAGGTTGTTAAACCTTTTTCAGAGGAACCTTGCTTTGATGCCAATTAAAATTGTTATTTATACCACTGATACTAAAGAAAGAATCTGAGTTAAGCTCCTAGAGGGGGTGAATAGGACTTTTTAATTATTTTTACCTATTTAAAGTCCTGATCGCCTAACTTAAATAATCATTCAATTTAAATCAAGTTAGGCAATATAACTCTAACGACTTCCAAGCTGGTTAGAGGTTCCAATCACTTAACCTAGTATTGTAAACTTGCGTGTGGAATGTGCTTCCTATCAATTCATAGCATTCATTCAATCATGTATGGGAAGCTAAAACATTCAAGCATATATAAGCATGATTAAACAGATGCACAAATAACAATTCTGAACATAAGCATTTATAGTGGTTCGGCTACGTGCCTACTCTACTCCCGACATTCACACTCAATGCCACAGTGCACTAGATTTCACTATCCATGGTTTTAAAATAGGTTCACCAATAACTTTTATAGTCCCACACTAAGAACACCAATTTATGCTCTCCGCAAGAGAAAATGTCTTACACTAAGAACCCACGTTTAGGCCCACCGACTAAGGTCCCACACTAGGCACTTACCATTTAGGTCCACTGGCCAAGGTCCCACACAAGGCACCTACGTTTAGGCCCATCGGCCAAGGTCTCACACAAGGCACCTACGTTTAGGCCCACTAGCCAAAGTCCCACACAAGACACATACGTTTAGGCCCACCAGCCAAGGTCCCCCACAAGGAACCTAAATGAGTTTGTTGATAGTAAACTCTTAGCCTCAATCCTACTCGAGGAAAGAGACTAAGCTTTAAACTCTTAAGTATGACACTTACTTATCGAATAGAGTTCTCTTTTGTAGTTCATCTTGGGATGCTTAATCTTCACGCTTTTGTGCTTGAATCAGCTTCTTGGTGCTCCCTTAATCACGTAGCTTGGATTTACCTATTTGGTTTGGCTTCACGACCAAGAACCTTGCATAAGATATACCTATAAAGGTGACCAAGGTAATGAGAGTTGGTTGAATCTCCTATCTAGGATAATGAGTGGATTTCCTAAGAGATTCAACCTATGGATGCCCTAGAGTATCAAAAGGCAAAGGGTTTTCCTATTGGTTTGGCTTTTGTACTCTGAAGAAGGCACGAGTTTATGTTCTTCATTAATGCTTTGAATGCTCATAAGAGTGAACGATCACAATGAAGAGAATATGAAACTCATATGGATAGAGTCTAAATGGGCTAGGATAAGCTTAGGAGACACTAGAGACTCTATGATGCATTTTTCCACTGATTTTGCAAGTTGCGAGTTTCTATAAGTTTCTTTTATAGATAAAAAGTTTCAACGGACAGAAAATATCTAGTTTGTGAAGCTGCCGAAGCCAACTTTGGTATAACCCAACTTGCATCGGTGGTATCGAAATATCTTTTAGTAGTACCAAATTAATTCCCCAAGTTATTGATTGAAAACAGTCTCTTTCAGTGGCACCGAACTTTGTTTGTCAGTGGCAGTCAGTGTCGCCAAAATATTCAGTTGATGACACCGAATTAATGTTGTAAGCTCGTTGGATTGTTTTGGGCCCCTTCGGTAACATTAAAGGTATCTTTGGTGGTACCGAAGGTGCTATTCGGTGGCACCTTTGTCCTACCGATAATGGATAGATTTTCCCGTTTTGTCTAATAAATCATTCACCAACTTGGGACTTGCTAAAGCCAAGACTAAAGGATAAAAACTATAAACTTGGAATTGACTTTAAATAGATGACCTAAGTAGGTTTTTCTATTTGGGTTGGGATAATCTATTTGTAAGGTTTAAGATCGTAGAAGCAGTCCTTTGTCTTCAATATGGCTTCGATACTTCTGATCCAGTTGCGTCGCCGGTTTCATTTGCCAAGAATTCATCCGACTACAAGATACAACTCGTCACATAATTGACAAACAAGTGTGACGTTAGATGCACTTACAAAGTTGACATAATCCAAAATATCCCTAGTATGATAAACATAGCATTGAAACTCACTTTACACTACTTTCAAAAACACAATGCTCATAAAAGTCCAACTCGCAAGACTTTTATTCCTTTCTAACTCTACCGAACCGCACTCACTCATGTGATCTAAATACGTACCATAAAGTGTCTGGTCTGCATTACTTGTCATGGCCTCTGTTGCTCCATCTGAAATTATATTCCCTAGAAATTCATACAATCTACCCACTTTTTTTTTTCTTTCATCACAATAAACACCCCTTTTATAATTTTCTTAGCATCACATTCTGTTATTATTTATAATTTTTGGAGTGACGTGCACAGCTACACTTATAAATGTTCGATGCCATCATCACAAAATGAAATATCCAAAATAAAATATCAAAAGGTTAAATAAAAAGAAAGAGACAAGATGCATATAAATTTATGCAGTTAGGTAATATATCTACATCCACAAGACAATAACATAGATTTTTCTTCTTCACTAATATAAGAGAAACTAAATTATAAAGTTTACCTCTTACTCCCACTCTTCACTACATAAAAATTTTCTCACTCGTAAAACCTTTAAAAATACCCTTTCCATCTAGCCATGTTCCCCTCATACAGAAAACACCACAAGAGAGAGCACTTGAAAAACCCGGGAAAGTTCATGGTAGGCGACGTGTAGATATATTACACCATGAGGCATGTAGACATCTCTCACTAAGAGACGTTGCTACCACAATAAAATCCATTTGATGTGCGTTCGTGTTCTTCAAATAGTAAATCTATGAAACCTATCTTATTTGATCATCGGGTGGGCTACACATATACATACTAAATTAACATGAACATGATAGGACACAAGGAATTCTATGCAAAGTAATGCAAAAGAAAAATGATTCACACTACAAGAAATATGGTTTTTATCGACGAAAATAATTTTCGTAGGTAAAGATGACTTTTACCGTAAGTAAGTGTTTTGAATTTTTCAAAATATAAAAATCGAAAACTTTAGATTTCATAGGCAAAAGCCATCTTTACCTACGAAAATTTTCGTAGCTAAAGGGTGTTTTGAATTTTTCTAAAAACAAAGAATCGAAAAGTTTACTTTTACCTAAAAGCCATCTTTACCTATGAAACCTTTCGTAGGGAAAGGGCATTTTGAATTTTTGAAAAAGCAAAAAATCGAAAAGTTTACTTTTACCTAAGCCATCTTTAACTACGAAAAGTTTCGTAGCTAAATGGTGTTTTGAATTTTTCAAATAACAAAAAATTGAAGTTTTCTATCTTTACCTACGAAAATTTTCGTAGGGAAAGGGTGTTTTCAATTTTTGAAAAACCAAAAAATCAAAAAGTTTACTTTTAAAAAGCCATCTTTAATTTTCGTAGGTAAAGGGTGTTTTGAGATTTTCCAAAAGCAAATTATCGAAAAGTTTACTTTTACTTACGAAATCTAATTTCATTGGTAAAAGCCATCTTTACTGACGAAAGTGTTCGTAGGTAAAGGTTGTTTTGAGTTTTTGAAAAAACAAAAAATCCTAAAGTTTACTTTTACCTGCGAAATTTAATTTTGTACGTAAAAGCCATCTTTACCTACGAACATTTTCGTAGGTAAAGGATGTTTTGAATTTTAAGTTACTTTTACCTACAAAATCTAATTTCATCGGTAAAAGCCATATTTACCGACGAAAGTTTTTGTAGGTAAGGGGTGTTCTGAGTTTTTCAAAAAATAAAAAATCCTAAAGTTTACTTTTACCTACGAAATTTACGAAAGTGTTTGTAGGTAAAAGGTGTTTTGAATTTTCAAAAAAATAGAAAATCGGTAAGTGTTAGTAAACTACTTTTACCAACGAAAATATTCGTCGGTAAAAGTATTGTATTTTTTTCCAGAGTATTTCACAATACTTTTTTTGTAGGAAAAAAATTGGATGAGACTTTTACCTACGAAATATTTCGTAGGTAAAAGTCTCTATTTTTTTATTATTACTTTTTTTGTTTAAAATCCCCTAGCACAAAATTCTTGATATACACCTGTTACAATATATTCTTCCTGATATACACCTGTTATATAATATATTTCATCATATTCACATTCATATCCATCTAAACCCAAACTAGGTAAATCCATCCAAACAAAAAATACATTCATCCAAACAATCCTATGGAAATAAAACAAATGAAAAGAGAGACAACATATGAGAGGTGATCCTTATCTCCTTTAATGGATTCAAGCTGCATGTGCCCTACCCAACTTCCTATAAGGAGAAGTTATATGGGTCTTGGAATAATGTTGGTGACAAATCCACCTTGTCTATTAATATTATCATATTGTGTTAGGACATGACTCTAAAAAAAAGATAAATCCAAATCTCAAATAATTTATGCTATAAGAGATAGTGGAGATGGAAATAGATGCATTGTGATGCTTGAGTTCGAGTATGCTTGCCAACAAAGCAAGATTTTCTTGTTTGTTGCCATGTCATTGGGCTACATTATTACATCAATTGGGTTCAGGTTCGAGATCGAGTTTAGGTTTGGGTTTTTAAGTTTAGGTTTAGGTTTAGGTTAGGGAGTTGAGATTAGGATTAAGTGTAGGTTTAAGTTTAGGGATTTGAGAATACATTTAGGTTATAGGTTATAGGTTTAGGTTTAGGTTAAAGTTAGGTTATAGGTTATAAGTTTAGGTTAGGTTATGGGTTATAGGTTATAGGTTAATGTTTAGGTTATAGGTTTAGGTTATAGGTTTAGGTTTAGGTTTAGGTTATAGGTTATAGGTTATAGCTTTAGGGAATTGAGAATAGGTTATGGTTTAAGTTTAGGAAATCGGGTTCGGGTTCGGGTTCGGTATCGGGTTTAGGTTTAGGTTAAGGAGTTGAGATTAAGATTAGGTGTAGGTTTAGGTTTAGGGATTTGAGAATACATTTAGGTTACAGGTTTAGGTTTAGGTTATAAGTCTAGGTTATAAGTTTATGTTTAAGTTAGGTTATAGGTTAAGGTTTAAGGTTTAAGGAATTGAGAATAGGTTAAGGTTTAGGTTTAGGAAATCGGGTTGGGTTTAGGTTTAGGCTAAGGAGTTGAGATTGGGAATAGGTGTAGGTTTAGGTTTAGGGATTTGAGAATACATTTAGGTTTTAGGTTTAGGTTTAGGTTTTAGTTTATAGGTTTAGGTTATAGGTTTAGGTTTAGGTTAAGGTTAGGTTATAGGTTATAAGTTTAGGTTATAGGTTATAGGTTATAGGTTAAGGTTTAGGTTATAGGTTTTGGTTTAGGTTAAGGTTATAGGTTTTGGTTTAGGTTTAGGTTTAGGTTTTAGGTTTAGGTTAAGGTTATAGGTTTAGGTTATAGGTTTAAGTTAGGTTTAAGTTTAGGTTATAGGTTATAGGTTATAGCTTTAGGGAATTGAGAATAGGTTAAGGTTAAGGTTTAGGAAATCGAGTTCGGATTTGGGATCGGGTTTAAGTTTCGGTTTTCAAGTTTAGGTTTAGGTTTAGGTTAGGGAGTTGAGATTAGGATTATGTGTAGGTTTAAGTTTAGGGATTTGAGAATACATTTAGGTTTTAGGTTTAACTTTAGGTTTTAGTTTATAGGTTTAGGTTATATGTTTAGGTTTAGGTTTTAGTTTTAAGTTAAAGTTAGGTTATAGGTTATAAGTTTAGGTTATAGGTTATAGGTTAAGGTTTAAGTTATAGGTTTAGGTTAAGGTTTAGGTTATAGGTTATAGGTTATAGCTTTAGAGAATTGAGAATAGGTTAAGGTTTAGGTTTAGGAAATCGGGTTCGGGTTCGGGTTCTGTATCGGGTTTAGGTTTTGGTTTTCAAGTTTAGGTTTATGTTTAGGTTAGGGAGTTGAGATTACACTTAGGTGTAGGTTTAGATTTAGGGATTTGAGAATACATTTAGGTTATAGGTTTAGGTTTAGGTTTAGGTTATAAGTGTAGGTTATAGGTTTAGGTTTAAGTTAGGTTATAAGTTAAGATTTAGGGAATTGAGAATAGGTTAAGGTTTAGGTTTAGGAAATCGGGTTCGGGTTTGGGTTTAGGTTTGGGTTTTCAAGTTTAGGTTTAGGCTAAGGAGTTGAGATTAGGATTAGGTGTAGGTTTAGGTTTAGGGATTTGAAAATACATTTAGGTTTTAGGTTTAGGTTTAGGTTTTAGTTTATAGGTTTAGGTTATAAGCTTACGTTTAGGTTTTAGGATTAGGTTAAGGTTAGGTTATAGGTTATAAGTTTAGGTTATAGGTTATAGGTTAAGGTTTAGGTTATAGGTTTTGGTTAAGGTTTAGGTTTAGCTTATAGGTTATAGGTTATAGCTTTAGGGAATTAAGAATAGGTTAATGTTTAGGTTTAGGAAATCGAGTTCGGGTTCAGGATCGGGTTTAGGTTTGGGTTTTCAAGTTTAGGTTTAGGTTAAGTAGTTGAGATTAGGATTAGGTGTAGGTTTAGGTTTAAGGATTTGAGATTATATTTAGGTTTTAGGTTTTAGGATTAGGTTAAGGTTATGGGTTTAAGTTAGGTTTAGGTTTGGGTTATAGGTTATAGGTTATAGCTTTAGGGAATTGAAAATAGGTTAAGGTTTAGGTTTGGGTTTTCAAATTTAAGTTTAGGTCTAGGTTATAGGTTTAGGTTTAGGTTTTAGGTTATAGGTTATAAGTTTAGGTTATAGGTTATAGGTTAATGTTTAGGTTATAGGTTTTGATTTTGGTTATAGGTTAAAGGTTTTGGTTATAGGTTATAGCTTTTGGGAATTGAGAATAGGTTAAGGTTTAGGTTTAGGAAATTTGGTTTGAGTTTGGGTTCGGTATTGGGTTTAGGTTTCAGTTTTCAAGTTTAGGCTTTGGTTTAGGTTAGGGAGTTGAGATTAGGATTAGGTGTAGGTTTAGGTTTAGGGATTTGAGAATAGGTTAAGGTCTAGGTTTAGAAAATCGGGTTCGGGTTATAGGTTTAGGTTAGGTTTAGGTTTAGGTTTAGGTTATAGGTTATAGCTTTAGGGAATTGAGAATAGGTTAAGGTTTAGGTTTAGGAAATCGGGTTCGGGTTATTAGTTTAGGTTAGGTTTAGGTTTAGGTTATAGGTTATAGGTTATAGCTTTAGGGAATTGAGAATAGGTTAAGGTTTAGGTTTAGGAAATCGGGTTCGGGTTCGGGATCGGGTTTAAGCTTGGGTTTTTAAGTTTTTGGTTAGGTTTAGGCTTTGGAGTTGAGATTAGGATTAGGTGTGGGTTTAGGTTTAGGGATTTGAGAATACATTTAGGTTTTAGGTTTAGGTTTAGGTTTTAGGCTATAGGTTTAGGTTTAGGTTTTAGGTTTAGGTTAAGGTTAGGTTATAGGTTATAAGTTTAGGTTATAGGTTATAGGTTATAGGTTGAGGTATAGGTTTTAGGTTAAGGTTATAGGTTTTGGTTTATGTTTTAGGTTTAGGTTAAGGATATAGGTTTAAGTTATAGGTTTAGGTTAGGTTTAGGTTTAGGTTATAGGTTAAAGATTATAGGTTTAGGGAATTTAGAATAGGCTATGGTTTAGGTTTAGGTTATAGGTTATAGGTTTAGGGATTTGAGAATACATTTAGGTTATAGGTTCAAGTTTAGGTTTTAAGTTTAGGTGAAGGTTAGGTTATAGGTTATAAGTTTACGTTATAGGTTATCTGTTATAGGTTATAGGTTTTGGTTAAGGTTATAGGTTTAAGGTATAGGTTTAGGTTAGGTTTAGGTTTAGGTTATAGGTTATAGGTTATAGGTTATAGCTTTAGGGAATTGAGAATAGATTAAGGTTTAGGTTTCAGAAATCGGGTTCGGGTTCGGGATCGGGTTTAGGTTTGGGTTTTCAAGTTTAGGTTTTGGTTTAGGTTAGGGAGTTGAGATTAGGATTGGTGTAGGTTTAGGTTTAGGGATTTGAGAATACATTTAGGTTTTAGGTTTCGGTTTAGGTTATAGGTTTAGGTTTAGGTTATAAGTGTAGGTTATAGGTTTAAGTTTAAGTTAAGTTATAGGTTAAGGTTTAGGGAATTGAGAATAGGTTAAGGTTTAGGTTTAGGAAATCGAGTTTAGGTTTAGGATCGGGTTTAGGTTTGTGTTTTCAAGTTTAGGTTTAGGCTAAGGAGTTGAGATTAGGATTAGGTGTAGGTTTAGGTTTAGGGATTTGAGAATATGTTTAGGTTTTAGGTTTAGGTTTAGGTTTTAGTTTATCGGTTTAGGTTATAGGTTTAGGTTTAGGTTTTAGGTTTAGGTTAAGGTTAGGTTATAGGTTATAAGTTTAGGTTATAGGTTATAGGTTTTAGTTTAGGGTTAGGTTTAGGTTTAGTTTATAGGTTATAGGTTATAGCTTTAGGGAATTGAGAATAGGTTTAGGTTATAGGTTTAGGGTGTGGTTTAGGTTAAGGGTGTGGTCCCTGCAAATACATATATAAACATGGCCTGTCCAAATGGCTAGGCTACTCTAATACTATCCATTGGAAATGGACAGCTTCATCATGTTCATAATAACAGTTCCCACCTTTCAGGGACCCCCGCTCAACATCCGGATAGATCTGACGCACATCCGCATCTACTTCATCAATTTCGAGCTAATACATAAACACGGCCTGTCCAAATGGCTAGGCCACTCCGATGTTGTCCATAAGAAATGGATAGCTTCATCATGGTCATAACAATGGTTCCCACCTTCCAAGGACCCCCTATCTAATCCGGATAGCTCCGACGCACATCCGGGTCTGCTCCATCAATTTCAAGCTAATGCATTTAAAAACAATCTAGGCATCTATTTTTTTGTGAATGAGAACCAATCTTGCAGACTATTCATCAGGTAGTCCCTGCAATGGAATATTCCATCTATACAGATGAGGTTGAAAAATGTATAGTAGTTAGACATTGAATGATTAAAAGCATTAACCACTTCTGTTGCTTTTCTGCATATACACAAGATTCATAGGCTGAAAAATTGCCATTGAGTTCGTGTTTTATGTTCGGTTAGTAGAGAAGGACAAGCTCTTTATACCAGATGACTTACAGCTAATGAAAATTTCTGAGTAAATTGTACGAGGTTTATAGTAATTTTAAAGTGCAGAAAATTTCCAAGTATGTGCATTTCAGTCTGAGTTATTTCTCTAATAACAATAGCCTTGGGAGGGTTGATCCGAGGGATGGGTTAATTGCAAAAGGGCTGATTAAAACTACATTGGGTTATCTTGCCGAACATAATGATTTTAAGACCAGCAAGATAACCCAATATAGTTTTAATCGGCCCTTTCGTAGTCAACCCATCCCTCTGATCAACCCTCCCAAGGCTATCGTGATTAGAGAAGGAACTCGGACTGAAATGCATATACTTGGAAATTTTCTGCACTCCAAGATTACTGTAAACCTCATACAATGTATATTTAATGATGTATATAATACAATGTATATAACATGAAATGGTACATGAGTGAGACAAGACAACGTTACCTTTTATATACAAGTTAGAAATTGATAGGTTAAGATTGTCTTATCGAGGAGATTCTTAGGCGTAGTCCATCTGCTGTTGGGACAAACAGGCATGGGTTTGGATTATTAGACCATGGACCCCACTTGTCATTAAAAACTAAGGATTAAAATCAGTGTATTGGGTATCATATCATTCACCACCGATAAGGCGGCCAATACTTCAAACCTTATTCAAAACTATTTTATTCTGTGTAAAGATGTAAACATTTCTACACGATACTTGTGATTGTGGTTTAAATCCAATGTTTGTTGCTACGAAGTGCTAAATTGTGCAGCACATCCATGTACATAGACACCATCTCATAGAAGTTCACCCTTAACCCTCAATGATTGATCATAGCTAATAAAAGAAACAATTTATATGTAGTAAGATATATATAAATCCCTTGTGTAGTATTTGTGGATAATGTGTAGTTGTGTACTATCATTTATACAAGGACATTGCCTGACATAAAAACAAAGAAAATGGAAAATGACCTTTTTGATGAAACATTCACATGTTTCCATACAAATTTATGCCAATGTCAGAATCAAACATATCGAGATGAAGAGGTTTGCTGGAATACATCCCAACTCATTGCAATGTGATGCATCAGGATTTTATCCTTTGAAACTGGATTGTCTTTAAATGGTCCAAACCATTCATACAATCAGCCTCAAATTGTATGGTGGATAGACAACAAATAAAATCTCCTATATTAGATTATTTCAACCATTTGAAATTTGAGTCTTTTACTTTAAAAATGGACAATCACCAAAACCTTTGTGTAATCGAAGAGTTAAATATTCAATCTGATAAACTTTTCAAGCATTCCTCATCCAAGGGGAGCCTAATCACACAAATGGTTTGGGTCATTAAAAAACCTAATTTCAATGGATAAAATCTCGACATATCATTTTGCAATATGCAGGATGCATTCAAGCCAACCTCTAAGACAAAAATATGAAAATGAATCCATTTCTAGAATTTTACATGCTTGAGAAGTTACTGGATCATTTTATAAAAAGTAACAAGGGTAAAAGATGGTAATCTGAAGTCAAAGTGGGATCCACATGAGAAAGATGATAGCTATTTACCATAAAGACAGTATAGTTAAAAAAACAAAGGGAAAATATAAGATGGCTTGAGATGCCTGACTTTATGCATAGCACAAGTTGGAGGCATCTAAATATGCTAAGTTCAACAAAATGAAAGTTAGAAAAAAAAAAGTCTTCTCATAGAAGTCAAAGAAGAAACTAGAAAGGCCAGGCAATTAGACCTCCACTACCACATCATTACTATGGGATTGGGGTCCCTCACTAGTCGCTACTGCATATCAGCATATTATTAACCAATAAACATGATTGTCAATTCCCGATTTCCTAAACCTAAACCTTAAACTATTCTCAATTCCCTAAAGCTATAACCTATAACCTATAACCTAAAACTAAACCTAACCAAAACCTATAACCTAAGCCTATAACCTTAACCTAAACCTAAAACCTAAACCTAAACCTAAACCAAAACCTATAACCTTAACCTAAACCAAAACCTATAACCTATAACCTAAACTTATAACCCATAACCTAACCTTAACCTAAACCTAAACCTAAATCTATAACCTAAACGCATAAACTAAAACTTAAACCTAAACCAAAACCTAAAACCTAAATGTATTCTCAAATCCCTAACCTAAACCTAAACCTAAACATGAAAACCCAAACCTAAACCCGAACCCGATTTCCTAAACCTAAACCTTAAACTATTCTCAATACCCTAAATCTATAACCTATAACCTATAACCTATAACCTAAACCTAAACCTTAACCAAAACCTATAACCTTAACCTAAACCTTAACCTAAACCTAAACCTTAACCTTAACCTTAACCTAAACCTAAACCTATACTTATAAATCCTAATTTATTATATAAAAGTTCATTTACGGTTAAGTTATTTTCTTAATAAGTTTAATGCCTTAATCTATTATTTACGAAACTGCAGGATAAATTTGACTTAGATTTGAGTGTTCCGCACATTTCCTATACTGTCGATGACATGATTAAGGAACAGTTCAAGGAGTACCGCTCCTTATTACATAAGCGGTATAAGCGGTGCATGAGCCAGGAGGAGGGCACACTGTCCGCATGTGACTCGTGATGACTGGCAAATACTCTGCAATAGATTTTCATCTGATTCTTTTCATATAATATTTACATATTTATGATATCTTAAGGTAATAATTAAATTCGTAATTAATAACAATGTATTATGAATAATGTGTTCAGAAGAGGAACAAAATAAATTCTGACAACAGGGGAAAGTTAAAAGTGAACCACGTAGCTGGTTCAAAGTCATTTGTACAAATTCATCACGAGAAATTACTGGTAATTATTAAGTTGATATATTCTTTCCATGCATTTATATTAACTCTATTGTCCTTTCGATTGCGCAGCGAGATTCCGTCACTGGCCAGGAGCCCAAACCAGTAGACCTCTACAGAGGGACTCACTGTCAGCAGGCGACGGGATCTTGGGTAAATCCTAGAGTTGACGAGATTTGGGTAAAAATCCTTACATTGTAAAATTTAATTGCATTAAATTATAACAATGTCATTATTTAGAGAAAATTCATATGTTTTCATTATAGGCGGCGATGGACACCTTACGCAGTTAGCCCACTTCCGATGGTACTCAGCGGAGTGAGCTAGAGATCTTGAGTGAGGTGCTTGACACCCGTTCTGGATATCTGCATGGGCTTGACCATGGTGCCAAGCTTAAGGCACCCGCTAGAGCTGCCTCCAGCTGATCCATCGTTGTTGGTGAGAGCGCCACCTGCCGAGTTGATGTCGCAGAGAGGGAGGTTCAGTAGCTATGGGTCGTCGTCCATGATATCAGAGAGCAGCTAGAGAGGAAGAGTGAGTAGCTGGAGAGGTAGATGGAGGAGTAAGAGAGGAGGATGGAGGAGCTGACGAGGCAGAGGGAGGAGCAGGAGAGGAGGAAAACCTAAACCGAAACCTATAACTTATAACCTAAACCTATAACCTATAACCTTAACCTATAACGAAATATTTGAAATGTTTCAAGCTCTCGCTGCACGCTTACCCATCGATGCCCCACCAACTTCGCCTTCATCTTTGTGATTTTTTGTATTTTATTTATGATGTTAAACTTATATGTATTTATGCGTGATGTAGTTTATGTTTGGATGGATTTACTTATGTACTTTGGGTTTAAATGGATGTGAATGTGAATATGATGAAATATATTACATAACAGGTGTATATTAGGAAGAATATGATGAAATATATTGGAACAGGTGTATATCAGGAAGAATATGATGAAATATATTATAACAGGTGTATACCAGGTGTATATCAGGAATTTTGTGTTGGAATATTAAAAAAAAGACTTTTACCTACGAAAATTTTCGTAGGTAAAAGTCTCAACCACGTTTTTTACCTACGAATATTTTCATAGGTAAAAGTCTCATCGATGTTTTTACCTACGAAAATATTCGTAGGTAAAAGTTCTGTAAATATTTTTAGCTATGGAAATATTCGTAGGTATATGTTTTGTAAATATTTTTACCTATAAAAATATTCATAGGTATATGTTTTGTAAATATTTTTACCTACGAAATAATTCATAGGTAAAAGTTTTGTAAATAGTTTTAGCTACGAAAATATTCGCAGGTATATGTTTTGTAAATATTTTATCCTACGAAAATATTCGTAGGTAAAAGTTTTGTAAATTTTTTAGATACGAAAATATTCGTAGGTAAAAGTTTTGTAATACTTTTTAGCTACGCAAATATTCATAGGTAAAAGTTTTCTAAATATTTTTATCTATGAAAATAATCGTATGTAAAAGTTTTGTAATAATTTTTACCTATGAAAAAATTCGTACGTAAAAGTTTTGTAAATATTTTTAGCTATGAAAATATTTGTAGGTATAAGTTTTGTAAATATTTTTACCTACGAAAATAGTCATAGGTAAAATTTTTGTAAATATGTTTACCTACGAAAAAATTCGTAGGTAAAAGTTTCGTAAATATATTTAGCTATGAAAATATTTGCAGGTACATGTTTTGTAAATACTTTCAACATTCGTAGGTAAAAGTTTTGTAAATATTTTTAGCTACGAAAATATTCGTACGTAGAAGTCTTGTAAATATTTTTACCTACGAAAATATTCATAGGTAAAAAGTTTTCTCAATACTGTTAGCTACGAAAAAATTCATAAGTAAAAGGTTTTGCCAACGAAGTAATTCGTTGGCAAAAGTCTTACTTTTGCAGACGAAATTTTTTTTTGTTGGTAAAATTTTTTCCCCTCGGTCTTTTAGCGACAAATTTACCGATGAAAATTTTCGTCGGTAAAAAGTCTTTGCCTACGAAAAAAAGGCTTTTAGCGATGAAAATTTTCGTAGGTAAAGGTGGCTTTTCTTGTAGTGGCTCAACTGGCAGACTAAGTGGAGATACCTCGTTTCAACACTTAAGGTCTTGGTATCGATCCCTAGCGGGGGTGGCTAGCATGGAGTGTGTGTACTGACATGGGTGTGTACTAACAAGCTAACCCATATATATATATATGTGTGTGTGTGTGTGTGTGTGTGTGTGTGTGTGTGTGTGTGTGAAAGCATGTAAGAGATCCAGGCCATCCATTATATTGTGCCCATTGTGAATAGGGAAATTGACCGTACTCGCCTCGAAGTTTGGCCAAATTACCTCGAATGCTACGACACTATATATTCCCTAAAGGGCCTTCTGACATCTTTTGGACTTTGTTTCAGACGAAAATGCCCCTGACCTTGGTTCAGGACTTGTACGGTCTTGGTGTGAAGCAGAAGTCACCCGCTATTACAACCCCCAAGAAATGGATGGATCGACTACTCCCTGGGACACCGGCCAATAGCTAGTGCTTGGCGCTCTGTGGGCCCCACCACCACGTACGTGTTTCATCCATGCTGTCCATATATTTCTCCAAATCATTTTATGGTAGGAGACGAAAAATGAGCATAATTTGAAAAATGAGCATAATTTAATCACGGTGGGCTCTAGGAGGATTTTAATGGTGGATATCCAATAATTATTATTTCCCCGCAGTGTGGTCCAGCGGAGAGTTATATCACTCTCATTTTTCGGTTCAAGCCATAAAATGATATTTTAAACTAGATGAATGGCCTAGACGAAGCACATACATCATGGTGCAGCCCATAGACCACCGATCACCTGCACCACGAGATTCGGAAGGGGCAAATGTTGCACTTATGTACATTTAAAAGACCCTCTCCTTCCTCTTCTTTTATTTTCCTACAGAAGCTAAGATCCAGGGACTAATAGCGAGAGAGTGACGTTGTTTCTCCTTGTCATTTCACTCGTCTGAAAGCCTCTTCCACTATGAGGTTTGTATTTTATTTTGTTTCCACTATAGGTAGGCATTTACCAAGGTAAAGGAAGGACAGAGTCGAGAAGCCGAGGGCTCCAGTTGTCACGTGAAACCAGTCAATCCGCATTCATGCATTATTTGCTCTTTCATTCAAAATAATGGAGTAGATATTTGAAGAAACCATAGAGCCCCTATCGTGTTCTTCCTTTATTCGTGATCTATTTTGTTTCCTCAGTAACGTTCACGATCTTCCTGAAGCTCAACGGCCTCCATAAGAAGTTCTGAAGACAATTTCCGAAGTTCGCCGAATCGACAATTTCAATGGGCACCCAGCCAGTAGAAAAACATTAGCTACTTTCATTTCCTTCTGCCCTGTCCTTCGCAACTCTTGCGTTTCTTCGAAATCATCACCGTTGAGCTAAAATACTTCTCATACAACATGACAACCGCGACCGCTGTAATAGGACATCCAAGACCATAATCACAATACAATAGGAAGAACATTCTCTTCAACCATCGCTGGTTGCCAGCTGAAGGGAGATCTTCTTCCCACTGTAAATGTCATTATGGTCGTAGTTGTCATGTTAAATCAGTTGTGCCTGTCTTGCTGGAAAGGATGCCAAGATGCATTTATGGTGTTTATCATGTTAAATGGGTCATGGCTTGTATGCTACATGTGACGCTTATTCCGGACGGTCTCTCTGAATCCAAATGAAAGGGTCGTAGTTTTTAACCACCGAAGATGAGAGTGAGGAGGATGATAATATCATCATTTGCAAACTTAGGTGGAAGAAACTTGCAGAGTCTTCGCTTGCATGCCGAGCTTCTCTTTTGAAAGTCACTGTATTATATGGGTCGTGGTTGTCATATTGTATGGATTGCAATTTGTCATGGATCATTTGTTTAACTTTACAATGGATCGTAATGTTTAGGTTATATGGGTCAAGCGTAGCTTGCCCCAGTTTAGCCGCGTGCGTATTGTCCTCATCCACCTGTTCAACATGAGCCTTTATCGTTGTCAGTTTGGACTTAGCCGAGTCCAAACGAGACTGAATTGGCCTTCTCCTGGAGCATCATGTCCCTTAGTTGGCCTTCTCCTACCAGGCCCTTAAGCTTCTCCAGTTCCTTGGCAGAAGTCTTCAGGAGCTCTTCTAGCCTGGCCTTCTCCTTTCAATCTTAGTCATCGCCTTTAGCTTCTCCCGAATTAACAGAAACATCGGCTGCGCCTGAAAAAGAAAAGAGTTGAAAATTATAAATCTACAATCAGAGCCAACAAATTGAGTAAGCTTGAGAGCTTACCGTATAACAGACCGAGGCGTAGTCGTTGATGTAATGACCCTGAAAATTTTGTGCCAAGACCCGAGTACTACCTCTATTTTCCTTAGAAGTTGTTTTGGGGTAATTAGCGCTTAACTCGATTGTTTGTGAAATTTGCATCAATCACTTTAATCTGGATCTGCATGACTCAAAATCTGTAGAACGGTTAGCGCTATGTTACTCTGAGATCTAGGATTCATCGCTAAATCCGTTTGCTCTTGAAAATTTTTGGAAGCTTTGGATCAGACTTGGACCGCGTGTCAAAAGTCCAATAGCGATGATCTTAGGCAGTTTTGGTCACCAGGTTGGACTTGGCCATCACCTCAAAAATCAAGTCCAGATGTTGTTCTGGGTCGATTTGATTGAGTCCGGAGTGAAGAGTGTGAGAACGGTGAGAAATTAAATAAGCTTTTACGAAATCTGAGTCGCGTCGCTTACGCGACGAATTTAAGAAATCTGACCGTTGGATTCTGACCCAATTTTACCCTCGGATCAGGGAATGTGGTCCAGGCATGTCCTTGTGCTTGTGGACCTGATCGAGTTTCGGTGACCATTGAATTGAGTGTGGTTCGCCATGGCTGATCTGAAGATCTGATCGGTACGAAAACTCAGCTTGACCTAGATCCATGGTTAGTGAGCTTAAGTCCGACCTTTCGTGGTTATAGGCCCACCGGAAGTGCTCCGTTGGATCGAGAGAAGCCTGTTTTGGTTATACCCTAAGTATACCTTGGCCCTGGGGTTATTTTCATCAATGTTAGGCCTATATATAGACCTTAAAACCCTAACTCTCTTTTCCATACGAATTTCCTAACCCTAGCTAAGAAAGAGAGAAGAAAAGAGAGAAAAAGTGAGAGAGAAGTTGGTGAATCATCTTAAATTCTTTCCTGTTCTTCTTCATCCTTAAACATTCACTTTTGAATTGTTATTCCGGCGATTCTGAGTTCATCTTTGGGTAAGTTAATCTAACCCTAATCTGTTTTATAGCTTAGAATAATTTGTGTGTTGTTGTAGCTCATTTCTATTCTTGCCTTAGGTTATCCTATCACCGTTGACGAAGACATATCGTCTGAATCAGTTCGGTGTTCTATTTCTGGTTTAAGGCGCGGACTTTAATCGTATAGGTTATGGTTTTCAAGGCTTTCAATACCAGTGAATGGTTTATTCTTGTTATGGATGAGATTTCACATGCCAAATGTTATGTTTATTTTGCATTCCTGATATGCTTGTGTTATATTGAAATTTGTGTATTCTATGTATATGTAGAAAGTACTGTATACGTATAAAATATGAACATATGTTTGCCATGATTATTTGTCGTGTACTTATGCTAATTGTATGTGCGACAACTCCTTGGTAAAAGCAGTTGTCCAAATGTGTGTATTTCAACATACATCATGTATGTTGAACTATGTATTTTAAGTGTTTGTAGAAATGCCTGAATGAACTAAAGTGTAATATATTATCCTAATTGTGAGCATTGAGAAGCGATTCTCAACACTCCTATTGATGTGTATGATTTCCTACATGCAAGTCATATTCCTTGTTGTTTAACTTCCAGCATTACTTGTGTGTAAATCCAAGTTAAGTTCATATTCTTCAAATACTCATATGCTACATGGTTGAAATTGTTGTTCCATTACTATTCTAAATTTACTGATATCAATATCTATTGTAGTGGAATGTGTTTGGGACTATGAATAGTCCAGGAAATCGGTAATCGGCCTTGAGATCGTGGCTAAGGTTGCTTTCGCCACGAAGGACGTGACTAGACGAACCCGAGTCGTATTAGGGTTGTTGACAGTGGTTTGGCCACGCGGAGTGTTTGCGCACTCTATGTCATTCAACCCAACGTGTGCTCGTGCTAGTCGAGTTTGTCAAGTAACCTGATTGTCCGATGTATGTTCACCATGTATGAACGCTATTGTTTGAATCTAGGGTACCAAACTTACCGATGAAATCCTATTAACCATTGTACCTTGATCCGCTAAGACTCATGAGCTGGACATGGTGGTATGGGATACCATGGTCGAGCTGTTGGCCTACGCTAGGATGACGAGCCTCTCCGTAGTGACCAGTGAGCAACCAAACTCGTGAGCCAATTATGGTGGTATGGGACACTATATTCGTGCTGTCGGCCTACATTGATTGGTGATGAGCCCTTTGTAGTGACCTCGAGCATGCCTGGATACCACATTGAGGTGACGAGCCTTATTGGGGTAACGAAGGTATAATAGGTGTGCATTGATTGGTGACGAGCCTTTTACAACAACCTAAAACCATATGATCGTATGAGATGCCTAGGACTGACGACCCTAGAATAGATCACTGTTAAGATGGTGATATGAGGGAGGTACCTTAGCTTCCCAATCCTGCTGTATGAAAAGGACTAACAACTTGGTAATCATGTTCATGCACCGCATTTGCATGTGCTTGGAAGATGTGGCGCACTTTGAGGCGATGTCATGCGTAACGTAAGATGAAGACGCTGAGGGTGTACGCACGAGGGCACGTATCATTCTTCATACATCCTTGCATTAATAAGAGTACTTAGGACATGTTTAATTGTTTAGCTTTATCATTACTGCTTGATTGAATTGATAACATGTTAACCTTTACTTTATTGTTCCACTGAGTTGATCACTCACTCCCACGTTCTGGGCGGTGTTAAACACCCACCAGACTCTGTCTTAGTTACAGATGTTGATGAGACCTCTGAGGCAAAGCAGGAGATTGAGGATGATGAGGCTGCATTTTCCTTCATGCAGTTTTCAGGCGGGTTCTAGTGAGCCTTATTTTGATGCGCGGGATTCTGGGATTACTTTTGGGTTTAAATGATGTAATTTGATACTTATAATTTTGATAGCAACACTTGTAATATGACCTGGTATGTATATGTATTTCAGGGATTTACACATGTACACATATATTTCTTTAAGTCTTCCGCTTGCTTTCTTCACTTATCCCTGGATTATATCTGCAATTTGGCTTAATCTATTCCATGTTCTATGTACTAATACAGACAACATACATCCATCATTAAATATGTTGCATAAGTGATGTTTTGGAACTCGGGAGCTGAGTTATGCTCGACCCCCGAATTTCAGGGCGTTACAGTTGATGAATGACGCAGGAAGGCAAGTAAGAGTATTGGCAATTGATTTGCCACCCAGTTGACTAGGAGAGACATTTGATAGCCAGGTGAGTGTATCTCCGATCCCAATGGGGGTCGTGGTTTGTAATGTAATATGGGATGTATTTGTCATGTCATATGAATAATAACAATATTTTCGAACAGGCCCCAATGAGGTTTGGTCGTGGTTTGCATGGCAAGTTGGTCGTGAAGATGACATGGGTCATGGTTCATATGAACAATGAGTCGTGTTTGTCACTGCATATAGGTCGTGGTTGTAATTTAATATCAATGATCCACTATTCATAATAACCACGACATAACGCAATGCATAATCACGACCCATTATTGATCAACGTTTCATGGGTCGTTATATCCTTTGATATGGGTCGTGGTTGTAATGTTGTATAGGTCTTGGCTGTGATGAAATTTGGATCCTTCCTGTAATTATTAAAGGGTCATGGTTGTTCTGTTATATGGACTGTGATTTTTGTGTAACATGGTTCGTAGTTAATGTGAAGCATTGATCGTAGTTGTCATTTTGAAATGGATTTGTGTTAATCGTTTTGCATTGTCGTTGTTGCCTTATTTCATGTGTCGTTGTTGACAACCACGACACTATTTTTTTACACTACCCATTTACATGACAACTGGCTTAGATGCATAAAGGCTCATTATTATCATCCACCTTGGGTCGTGGTTGTCATGAAACATGGGTCGTGACTGACATTAAATAGGTATTGGTTGTCATGATATATGGAACCGACAATGGATTGATATGTAGGTTGTTGTTGTCATTTTAAAATATACGTGAAGCATTGGTCCTAGTTGATCTGGGTCGTGTTTGTCATGTTAAAATGGTTGTGTTTCACAGTTGTAATGGTTCGTGGTTGTAGCAAACACGACGATCTTACGAGAAACACGACCCGGGCAATATGAGATCACGATCCACCTGTCATAGGTGCCATGACCAGTCACTAAGCTCACCATTTCCTTTATGGGTCGTGGTTCAAATGCACAAGAATTCATGGTTATCATCCACATTACATCGTTGTAAACAGGCACCAAGGTTCATGAATCAATAAGAATATATATTACAGTTTAAATTACGTCATCTCAAACATTACAAAAATAAATCATGACCCAATCATCACGACAACCATGACTCGTATAACATGACAACCACGAACCCATATCGAAAGACAACTACGACCAATGCTTCACGTCAACCACAAACCATATAAGACATCAACTACGAATTTTATTAGACGACAACCCCGACCCATATATCATTACATTCAGCATCCATATTTCACGACAAACATGACCCATACAACATTTCAACCATGACCCATATACAATGACAGTCATGACCCATGTATCGCCTCTCAAGCGCGATCATAGGGCTTGTCTCTATCTGAGCACGACCTTATAATCTGAATCCTTCCGTCCCAGCTTTTCCGAGCTCCATGCTGATTTAAAGGCCCTACAAAAGAACTTGATATTTTGTTGATGAGCACTTACTCAGAGTTGGTGGACCTAGTGTGTAATGGCTTGTTCAAGATTTTAGGTTGATGTAATCTGTCTTCTTCTGGGTTCCAGCCTGAAGTGAAAGCTCTACAAAAGAACTTGTTATTTTGTAGCGTGACAACAACGATCTGTATAATATTAGAACAACTATCCATAAAACATGAAAACCACGACCCATAGCAACCGACACCACGATCTATGTAACGTTTACAACCACAATCCATATATCATAACAACCACAATCCATTTTACATGAAAAATATGATAAAAAACAGAGAGTAAACAACGATCTGGTGCCTGGGTCGTTTCTTGCCCACGTGAAGGATCGTGGTTGTCATCTACCAAGGGTCGTGTTTGTCATTGTACAAGGTAGAGATGACTTTAAGCAAGTTGTGACAACCAAAGCCCTCACCATATCTTGTTTAAAGCCCAAGTCCTTGGCCCACATCTCTGTATCGTGGTTATTATGTTATACGGGTCGTTGTATTAATGTTCGATGTGTTGTAGTTGACATGACGATATATATCATGGTTTTCATTGTATATGGATCGCGGCAGTTATGGATCGTTGTATTCAAATTTTACGGACCAGTATGCCCTCGACACATAAACAGAGGTAACGATGAAAGGTGAGGTCGACACCGTATTTGTGTTGTGCTTGTATGTCTCATAAGATTTTGGTTATCTCTCAGCTGTGGGACAGATCTTATGTAAATTTTCAATCTACGCTGATTGTTAGTTATTAGAGTATGTACTAATCTTTATCCAAAAATTTGAACCTTACAGGTGTAGTTGATCACACTGAAATAAACGGTTATAAGGCGTTGAGAACTATGTGGGTCATACATTCGCCTAATCAAACTTATTTTCATGCTATGCCTTTATATACATTCATTACATACGATGGTCAGTTTAAATGACATATATATCATTATGGACCCCATATATTTTGGTTCGTATCGAATGTGTCGCAAGTACATACATTATGCGTGCTAAAGGCGGGAAGTTCGCTTACGGTTCCAAACGTAGAAGAACAATCATCGATCATCTGGTTCAAATCTATGGGCCCATCATAAATCAAATCTAATCTGTTGGAATTGTTCATGGATGATGGATTCCCTAAAAAAAAAAATTTAGTGACACGTATCGAGCCATCAATGGCCCACACTACATAAAGATGACAAATTATGGGCTTTTACGGAAACTATTGGTTGAACTGTTATGGTCCATTGGATTCGAATATTTTGTCCATTGTTTGGGTTTCAAGATGTTACAAATTAAATGGATGGTGAGGATTAGAGAATATCTATAGTTCGATGTGACTTACGGAACACCGACTATATCTTGGACGCTTACGGATGCTTTTACGGACGCTTACGTTTCCAAACGTAGAACATCAACAAGATGTCCCCATACAGATCACTGACTATATCTTGGAGCTTCTTCTCTGGGACCCCTTCACTTTACCCCTTCACTTTATCCCTAATCCTTATTTTCTATTTTTACTAGTTTTGAATCTTCTTCGTTAGGCCCCTCCATCGCCACTCAGCGAGCACATCTACAAGTGTAGTGTATCTTAGTGTAAAGCAAGGTAATGGTTGACGGAGTTGGTGTATGGTAGTTATTATGTTATGTGGGTCGTGGGTGTGAACCACGACCCAATGCATATGACTATAACGAAATGTATAGCATGACAATCAACACTGAATGGATCATGGTTGACATGGTCACTGGTCAGTGTATCGTGGCCCACATGTTATGTGGATCGTGGCTGTGAATCACGCCTCAATGTAGATGATGTCAATGATATGTATGGTATGACAACCACGATCATGGTCGTGATCGTGGTTTGTTGCATAATAGATCGTGGTTGACATAAGAGGCGTCGGGTACACCCACGAAGAGAGTCAAACACTAATTTGATGTTGACTGATGAATGGATTGGTGCATTCAATGTTTCTTCTGCTTATTATCATCTATAATGGGTTGGTGAATGAGATGGGTCGTAATTGTTCATGAACAATTCGAAGTTGTATTACACTTAGGGTCGTAATTGTTCGTGAACAATTCGAAGTTGGTTGACATGCACAATGGATCGTTGTTGTATAGGGGTGGTTGAATGTGGATGCCAAACAAGATCCATATATCATGACAACCACAACCCCTGTAATATCAGAACCACGACACATATCATCTTACAACCACGATCCGTCTAACATCATAACACAACCCATCTAAAATGAAAACCACGGTCTATAACAACAATGACACAGTCTGTATGACAACCACAAAACTGTCACGTGATCTGATCCCTTTGTTCACATGCATGTTAAATCATGGTTATTGTCCACATTGGATCATGGTTATTGTCCACGTTGGTTCTTGGTTCACAACCACGGCCCTAGTTCAATCCCCTGAAAAGCATGCATGATGTGTATACGACATGGCTCATGGATAGCTTGGTGCTTATCTGTTTTGCCCATGACATACATAATTGATGCCCTGCCATACACGTTGAAATAAAAATAGCGATCCAGGCAACATGACAAACACGATTCATATAACATGGCTAATACAACCCATATAACATTACAATCACGACCCACATAATATGACAAACACGTTCCATGCAATATGGGACTACGACCCAAGCAATCCACGACCCATATAACATGAAAAATCATGAGGCTTATAACATAAAACCCACGACCCAAGCAATCCACCACTCATTGACATTCAAGTTAAACGTCTCCATTCCATCCCTCATTATCTTCTGCTTAATTCCAGGTGTCCTTCTTACAATCACGATCCATGTAACACAATGATGACCCAATGTTCAAGCGAACCACAATAACAAGAAACGATCCTTGTTGTCATACACATTGGGTTGTGATTCCCATACACGATCCATTGTGGAAGACAACCACGACCCTTTGTTCATCCCATCCACGACCATTCCCTTGGAATTCAGCGTGACCCTCCGGAAACAGCGCCACACTCTTCTAGTTCATAAAACCACTTTAAACTCGCTACTTCCTTGTAATTCATTGGGCACCGAGCGTGACCCTTCGTTATCCATGTGACCGTACCAAATCTACATGACCCTTCGGAATCGGTGCCTTATTCATTGAATGGCCAGCCTATGAGAGCGGTACTTTGGTGATACTTTCTGCCTAGTTGCGTTGATTGTGTAAATTTCGAGGACGAAATTTGGAGAGGAGAGCTGTAAGCCCCGTATCCTAGACCGTACCGTTCCATAGGCTTCCGCGGTCTTCCCAGCCGAATTTCGGTAACCTTCGACCCTTAACCGATATTTACGCGCGACCTGGATTCTCGTGCCATCAACCCGAGTCGACTCAACCCAGGGCTTGTACCTTAGCGACCGCGTCGTCACCGCGGTTCCGATGCCGCGACTCACGTGTCGAGGCGATACCCTGGTCGGGAGATGTGGGCTAGCGTTCGGTGCGAGGAAAACACGGCGCGTGTGAATTTCGAGAGAATCTTTATAAGGTATCACATTAATCAAACAACCCATCAATCCCATCATGTCAAGTACACATCACCTTTCACCCTTTCCCAAGCAAGCCCCAAAAGTCAAAAAGTTTCTTACAACCCATACCTCTCTTACAACTTTTGCCAAAAAAGTCAAAAAGATCCTCTTACACCCATCACCACCACATCCATCACTCCATCACCCATCACTCCCTCTCTCTCTCTCCCTTTACAAGTCTCTCTCATTTTCAAACTCTCGCATAAGTAAGAAAAATCCATACGTATGAGCCTCTCCCCTTATCTCCCAAGCTTCAAGTGTGGCCCACCTTTCCTACCCCTTCATCTCTCATCTCAACCATCCATTTCTCATCTTCCTCCATCAAAGAGAAGCACAAGGAGCTAAGGAAGCCAAGGGAGCAAGAAGATCAAGCGGTGGGTGCCTTGATAGGGTAGTTTTTGATGTTTTTAAGATGGGCCAAGTGAGGCCAACCGATCAATGGTTTGGATCTCACTTTGGACCCTAAGATGTGGCCAATGGCCCACTTGGATCATCATGATCATTCCATGATGGGGCCATTCTCCATGGACCCCATCATGATGTTTATTTTCCTTACATTCTTAGGGTCATGTAGACCGTCTATTTTAGTGGAGAAGGGATCTCCACCGTTGGATTTCGATTTCATGGACCCACTTGATGTATGATTTAGTGCAAGGGAGGGCCCATAGTGTCGGGGTCCCTCCATCACGCGGGTCTCACTCTCTATCTCTCTCCCTTTTATTTACTTATTTTTTTTTTTGTTATGATAATGGGGTTGTGTGGCCCACTTGAATGGACCCCACCACAAGGTATGTATCCCATCCAAATCACCTACAAGTGGGGCCTACTTTACGTGTCTTGTACCCACACCATCCATCAGTGGTGGCCCACATGAGCAGGCCCACCTTGCACGGCCAACAGTCTAGCGTCCACGGACGCTGGACGTTTTGTAGAAAAAAAACACAAATTTTGGCTTGGTTCCAAGCCAATGGAGGAGGCCCACTCATTTTGGCCCCACCTTGATGTATGTCTTCAATCCACGCCGTCCATTCCCCTCTCAATCTCATTTTAGGCGTTGAACCAAAAAATGGTATCAACCCGAGGTCCTGACGGGCCATACCGTAGCAAATGGTGGTCTTCACCATTAAAACCTTCCCTATTGCTTTTATACGGCGAAACATGCCCAATATTGGGCTTGTTTTGCTTGTCTGGAGCCATGGAGGGCCGTTGGACGGAGTAGATTGTTTAGATGTAGATCCCACCTGTAAAAACCACAGCAAAACTGAAATCAGAAAAAAAAAATACCAACACAGCAGCTGCTGCTGCAGGCGTTGCCTGCGCACCAGTGCCCGGACGGGCGGTCGGGCAGCCACCCACGGCTGTAGCCGTGGGCCCCACCTTGATGTTTATCTACCATCTAATCCGTTCATAGGGTGGGCCACTACCTGACGTGGGCCCACCCCAAAAATCAGCTTGATCCAAGACTCAGGTGGCCCACACCGTAGGAAACAGTGGGATTGAACCTCTACCTTTGAAATCCTTTTAGGGTCCACAGAAGTTTTGGATCAGGGTGAAATTTATTTTCACCCTTCATCTAGGCCCACGTGGCCTTACCAACGGGTTGGATGGAAAGCAAACATTACGGTGGGCCCCACATGGAGCCCACAAGGATGTATGTGTTTCATTTCCAACGTCCGCCTGGACGGTAGAGCCCACTGTGATGCTTGTAATTCATCCCCACCGTCCAGGGACGGTGGGTGGGTTCTTATGCGTGCGTGTGTGGCTGTGTGCGTGTGTGTATATATATATATATGTACATATATATAATATTATATAATATTGTATGTATTGTATATATATATATATATTATATATATTATATTATATATAACTTATTGATGGTTGAGGCCCACTTTGATATATATATGTAAGGCCCACTTCAGTTTACTTGTGGCCCATAGTTGAGGCCCAATTTGATATATATGTAAGGCCCACCTCAGTTTACTTGTGGCCCATAGTTGAGGCTCACTTTGATATATATGTAAGGCCCACCTCAGTTACTTGTGGCCCATGATTGAGGCCCACTTTGATATGTATATAAGGCCCATGGGTCGAGGCCCATTGATGTATTAGGGGCCCATGGGTTACGCCCCATTAAAAATGTTTTGGGGCCTATGGGTTGAGGCCCATTTGATGTACATTTGGGGCCCCATTGGGGTGGCCCATTTGTTACACATGAGGCCCATAAGATTAGGCCCATTTAATGCATTCTACGGCCCACGGGTCATGGTCCATTGCAATGCACATAAGGCCCATTAGTGCGGCCCATTGATGTGGCCTACTTGATGAATATAAGGCCCATCTGATATGGCCATTTGATGTATTTAAGGCCCAATGGGATGTACCTAAGGTCCATTGCAATGTACAATCCCAACATGGGTTATGTAATGATGTTTACGTCGGGCTATGCCTTGGGAACAATGGTGGTTTGACGTCCACATTGCAAGTATAGTGTGGTTAAATGTCCGCATTATGACTTTTCCTAGGGCCCATTGTTAGGCTTGTACGTGTTATGTGTAGGCCGTCTAGGCCCATCTTCATTATGAACATCATCCATCCCATATAACATGTTTAGTTCCATGATTCATGATCATATGTATCATACATATGCTTGATATGAGAAATGACTGATCATAGCATATGCCTTTGGGCAGATTGTTTAGGGGCTCCCGTACAGAGGGTGTTGCCCAACATGAGCGCACGATACGTGCAGGATTGTTGTATGACTGGATAGTGTGATTCATGCATTCGCATTATGTGTTATGATTACTGTACACCCTAGCGACATTAGGGCCATAGCCTCCACAGACGTATCATGGTTGGCAGGATTGGATACCGAAAATACTGTTTTACATGGGGTGCGATAGATATCCCTGGGTGAAAGTCCCTAAACTCTTATGGTACCAAGAGGTTGCTCCAACGTCTAGACCAAGTAGGTGCATGAGCGCTGAGTGCCGATTACTAGACGGTTGCGCTTTCCACTGTGTCATGGTCGGTTGGAAGGGGGTGCGGCCTTACTCGCCCGAGAGTAGGGGGCAATGCTAGGCTGAGTCTGACCAGCTCGAGGAATGGGTCCGCTATTGACAAGCCGAGCTCAATATTGGCAGGCGGATAGTGAGGTCTTTTCCACTCATCTTATTGGGCGCGATGGGGTGACAATCTGGCTTGGAGTGTACTAGACCCCGGTGATATTCCAGATTTGAGCCGTATTTACATGTGGACTTAGATGAGGATTTGTATGCTTGAGTTACATTTCACATTTGCATGGCCTTGGTATGGCCAGCATCATTCTTTGCACCGCATGGCCTTGGTACGGCTAATGGTATTCTTGGCATTCATCAGCATGTTCCGTATTACTCTGATACTGCATAGCTGTATTACCACCGTGAGCATACACTTTCACCACCCTCTAAACTTTCTATAAGCTTATGCACGACCGTTGCATGCAGGTGACGTTGGATCGCAGCAGCGCTGAGGCTTGGACGCGTGGTAGATCATTTTGGAGCTTTTGGTCTATCATCATTATATTTCCCTTTATACTCATTGTACTTGTAAAGTTTTTTATCTTAGTGGAAATGTGATGGAGTTTTTGGTTGTTGTTTGTGGGTTATACCTTTGGTTATGCTTATTATGAATCAAACTGATGTTGAAAATCCTCCTTGTAGCATACCAGGATCGGAACCTGGCGAATGGGCATTGGGAGCCAAGAATGGGGTTCTACGGAGGCTGTCGGCGCTGGATTCGGCGATCGAGAATTTTATGAGCCCAGTTTCTGAGTTTGGGGCGTGACAGAAGTTGGTATCAAAGCATAACTAGGGAATAACTAAAAACAACATTACATGTCTGTTATGAATGATTTAAGTCCTTAGTTCGGATAGCCTAACGATCTTCTATTACCGACCCTTAATGAGCGTGCCTTCGAGAGTTTTCAAAGTTGATAGGCACCTTCACTCTTTCCTGTAGGACATGCCGCCGCGTAGGAGAGTGACTCGATCGACTCTGACTCCACCACCTGCGGCCCCCGCACTACCACCTACGATTCCTGCTCCACCACCCGAGATTCCTGCTGCCCAGCCTGAGGATGCCGCTCCTTTACCAGGGATTCATGCTGCCCAGCCTATGGATGCAGCTCCTCCACCAGAGACCGGTGCGGAGCCGACCATATCCGTGAGTACTTCTCAGTTACAGCAGATAATATAGGCTGTGACGGCCGCACATCAGGGGCAGGGCAGACACCCTATCGTTTCACCAGCCCAAGCAGACTAGGAGCGCGCGAGTGCCCTCCTTCGAGAGTTCCGACGACTCGATCCCCCGCATTTCCAGGGTGAGCCAGACCCGACCGTAGCTGAGAGATGGCGCGCCGATGTAGAGAAGATATTTGAGACGATGGGATGCGCGACTGAGCGGCGAGTCCGATTAGCCGTATTTCTTCTTCATGGTGAGGCTGAGCACTGGTGGGCGTCAGTCTCCCGAGCAGCAGGCACTGACTTTGTATAGACCTGGGAGGTTTTTGTGGATCGGTTTGACCGACAGTATTTTTTTGATCACATCCGGCGACAGCGAGCGTTGGAGTTTGAGGCCTTGATGCAGGGCGATATAACAGTGGCTCAGTATGCCGCTCGTTTTGTAGCACTGTCCAGATTTGCACCATACTTAGTGGATGATGAGAAGCGGAGAGCCCGCTGATTTGAGGGCGGCTGACGTTACGGTCTTCGAGGCCGTGTTATTGGGCTTGAGCTCCCGACCTTCAAGGAAGTGGTGCGGAAGGCCCAGATTTTTGAGGCTAAGTGGGACGGTTCTCAGTCTGATCGTGGTCAGAGGAGAGACAGGAAGAGGCAGGCTCCTTCCAGTGATACCCAGCAGGGTCGACCATAGCAGAGGTGCACAGGTCGCCCAGCCTTCCGAGCGCCAACAGCACCTCCAGCACCACCACCAAGACAGTTCACCGGCACTTGTTTTAGGTGCGGTGCGGCAGGACACCATATGTGGGAGTGTCCTCGCCCCCACCAGCAGCAGCAGAGAGGTCCATAGCGGCCTCCACCACCGCAGCAGTAGCAGAGACCCCCACAGCAGCAGCGACAGCAGCCCCCATCACCGAGACCACCTCAGCAGTAGCATCAGCACTAGCCTCCGAGGTCGCAACAGCAGAGGCAGCAGTTTCGACCGCCTCAGCGACCCCAACAGCAGCAGCACGCTCAGAGGGGACAAGCACCTCCTTAGCCAGCTCAGGCTCAATTCTATGCGGCCGAGCAGGATCCTCAGTCATCTGGAGGAGTCGTTGAGTGTATACTTTCAGCATCTGCATGCATTGCATGTGTGTTGTTTGATTCTGGTGCATCTCATTCTTTTGTGGCCGAGAGTTTTTACCGATCGACTGGTTTACCATTGGAGTCTGCTCGTGAGGGGTTGACAGTATCGACTCCCTTGGGGAAGACTGCAGTGATGGGCCGATTTTGCTCGTCTTGCCCCATTCTGATTAGAGATATCTTTTTGCCCGCTGATCTGTTTGCTTTGCCGATGTTTGAGTTCGACGTCATCCTGGGCATGGATTGGCTTGCCAAGTACCACGCCATATTGGATTGCTCTGCGAGGACAGTCACATTTTGTATACCTGGCTTGCCGCAGTTCCAGTTCATTGCTGAGCCTAGAGGAGAGCCGTTATCTTGTTTGATGTCGTGTGCCATAGAGGAGCCCATAGCGGTGAGCATCGACCAGTTGCCTGTGGTTTGCGATTTTCCAGATGTGTTTCAGGAGATTTTGGGATTACCGCCTCGTCGACTCACCGAGTTTCAGATTGATCTCGTGCCCGGTACTGTGCCTATTTCAAAGGCCCCATATCGTATGACACCATTGGAGTTACGAGAACTGTAGAAGCAGTTGGACGAGTTGCGTGAGTTGGGCTTTATCCGTCCGAGCAGTTCGTCGTGGGGAGCGCTGGTACTCTTTGTGAAGAAGGATGGCTCGTTGAGGCTCTGCGTAGATTACCGCGAGCTCAACAAGGTCACGATCAAGAACAAGTACCCGCTCCCGAGGATTGATGATTTGTTTGATCAGCTGCAGGGTGCACAGTTCTTTTCGAAGATTGACTTGCGTTCCGGTTATCATCAGATTCGGGTCCGAGAGGAGGACATTCCGAAGACAGCATTCAGGATGCGTTATGGTCATTTCGAGTTTCAGGTCATGTCCTTTAGACTGACCAATGTGCCAGCAGTGTTCATGCAGTTGATGAATGAGGTCTTCCGTCCGTATCTCGATCAGTTTGTTGTAGTCTTCATCGACAACATTCTGATTTATTCACGAATCCGTGAGGAGCACGAGCAGCATTTAGTGGTTACATTGCAGACCCTCCACGCACACCAGTTGTATGCGAAGCTGGAGAAGTGCGAGTTTTGGCAGGAGAAGGTGAAGTTCTTCGGTCACGTGGTGACGAGGGAGGGTGTTGCAGTGGACCCCTCGAAGGTTGAGGCAGTGCGTCAGTGGGGCCAGCTCACGACTGCGTCCGAGATCAGTAGTTTCCTTGGTTTAGCGGGCTACTACCGGTGTTTCATTGAGGGCTTCTCTCGTATTGCAGCCCCGTTGACCAGGTTGACTCGGAAGGGCCCAGAGTTTATTTGGAGTGACGCCTGTGAGCGAGCATTTTCGGAGTTAAAGGACCGTCTAACGTCTGCTCCTGTCCTCACTCTTCCCTCTGGGAGTGACGGATTTATTGTATTTACTGATGCCTCGCATATTGGTTTGGGTGCTGTCCTGATGTAGCACGGTAGGCGTGTAGCCTTCGCGTCTCGCCAGCTCAAGGTCCATGAGCTGAACTACCCCACGCATGATTTAGAGTTGGCTGTAGTTGTCTTCGCACTGAAAGTGTGGAGACACTATCTCTATGGGGTTAGGTTCGAGCTCTTTTTTGACCACAAGAGCTTGAAGTACCTCTTCTCGCAGTCTGAGTTAAATATGAGGAAGAGACGCTGGATGGAGCTCCTCAAGGACTATGATTTCGATCTCCAGTACCACCCAGGTAAGGCGAACGTGGTGGCGGATGCCCTCAGCCGTCAGCCACGAGGCCTGATGGTGCATATGATGATTCAGGAGTGGCGGATGCTCGAGGATATAGCAGAGTACGACTTTGAGTTTGGCTTGCAGTCTTCTATTGTGCAGTTATCAAGCCTATCGATTCAACCCTCTCTTGTCGCAAGGGTGATCGAAGCTCAGCAGGCAGACGAGTCGTTACAGGATTACCGAGCAGAGGCAGTATCTGAGAGTCAGACAGATTGGCAGATTGGTTCTGATGGTGGACTTCGCTTCAGAGGCCGATTATGTGTCCCGGATATTCCTGAGTTACGTAGAGATCTTATGACCGAGGAACATTGATCGCGGTTTTCTATCCATCCTGGCTCGATGAAGATGTACCGCGATATAAGGCGACAGTATTTTTGGGCGGGGATGAAGTGCCAGATCGCCAGTTTTGTGGTCAAGTGTGACACATGCCAGCGTGTCAAGGCTGATCATCAGAGACCCCCTGGTCTATTGCAGCCGTTGAGTGTCCCAATGTGGAAGTGGGAGCACGTATCTACAGATTTTATTATGGGCTTGCCAAGGACTTAGCGCGGTCATGACGCCATCTGGGTTGTTATGGATCGTCTGACGAAGTTGGCACATTTTATTGCGATATGTGCGACTTGGCCTTTGGACCGGCTTGCTAGATTATTCATCGAGGATATTGTGAGACTACATGGCGTTCCAGTCTAGATTGTTTCTGACCAAGACCCGAGGTTCACATCTCAGTTTTGGAGGAGCTTCCAGAGAGCGATGGGTTCTGATTTGCAGCTCAGCACCGCGTACCATCCGTAGACCGATGGCCAGACCGAGAGGGTCAACCAGATCCTTAAGGATATGCTTCGGGCCTACCCGATTGATTTCGGGGGTAGCTGGGATGAGCATATGCAATTGGCTGAGTTCGCATATAATAACAGCTATCAGGCGACCATCGGCATGGCCCCTTTTGAGGCACTATATGGCAGACCATGCAGATCACCGAGTTGTTGGACCGAGGTTGGAGAGCGTTGTCTCCTAGATCCCGAGCTTGTGCAAGAGATGTCAGAGGCTATTGATATCATCAGGCAGAGGATGTGCACAGCTCAGAGCCGGCAGAAGAGTTTTGCTAATCGTCGGCGTTGTCCCTTGGAGTTTGATGTAGGGGACCATGTGTATCTCAAGGTCTCGCCCATGAAGGGCGTAGTTCGATTTGGAGTGAAGGGTAAGCTTGACCCGAGATTCATAGGACCTTTTGAGATCACTGGGCGCGTTGGCGCCGTGGCCTATCGGCTTGCCTTGTCATCTCAGTTATCTGGCATCCACAACATTTTTCATTTCTCTATGTTGAGGAAGTATGGGTCAGCCATCGTTCCTGTTATCGATTGGCAGCCATTAGAGGTTCGTGAGGACGCTTCTTACATCGAGCAGCCAGTCCATATCCTTGATCGGAAGGAGCAGGTCTTCCGGACCAAGGTCATTCTGTTGGTGAAGGTTCAGTGGGGTCACCATTCTGTTGAGGAGGCTTCTTGGGAGTGCGAGGCTGAGGTTCGAGAGTGTTATCCTCATTTTTTTGATGATTGATCATGTGTTGTATGTTGTATGTTATCTCTGATTTTATATAGTGATGTTATGTTTCTTCTCCCTCTTGAGTTCTGCCTAGTTGCGATGATTGTGTAAATTTCGAGGATGAAATTTCTATTAGGGGGGAGAGCTGTAAGCCCCGTATCCTAGACCGTACCATTTCATAGGCTTCCGCGGTCTTTCCGGTCGAATTCCGGCAACCTTCGACCCTTAACCGGTATTTGCGGCGACCCTGATCCTCATGCCGTCAACCCTAGTCGACTCAATCCAGGACTTGTACCTTAGCGACCGCGTTGTCGCCGCAGTTTCGATGCCGCGACTCGTGCGTCGAGGCGATTCCCTGGTCGAGAGATGTGGGCCAGAGTTCGGTCCGAGGAAAACGCCGCGCGTGCGAATTCCGAGAAAATCTCTACAAGGTGTCACATCAATCAATCAACTCATCAATCCCATCATGTCAAGTAGACATCACCTTTCACCCTTTCCCAAGCAAGCCCCAAAAGTCAAAAAGTTTCTTACAACCCATACCTCTCTTACAACTTTTGCCAAAAAAGTCAAAAAGAGCCTCTTACACCCATCACCACCACATCCATCACTCCATCACCCATCACTCCCTCTCTCTCTTTCTCTCCCTTTACAAGTCTCTCTCATTTTCAAACTCTCCTATAAGCAAGAAAAATCCATACATATGAGCCTCTCCCCTTATCTCCCAAGCTTCAAGTGTGGCCCACCTTTCCTACCCCTTCATTTCTCATCTCAACCATCCATTTCTCATCTTCCTCCACCAAAGAGAAGCACAAGGAGCTAAGGAAGCCAAGGGAGCAAGAAGATCAAGCGGTGGGTGCCTTGATAGGGTAGTTTTTGATGTTTTTAAGATGGGCCAAGTGAGGCCAACCGATCAATGGTTTGGATCTCACTTTGGACCCTAAGATGTGGCCAATGGCCCACTTGGATCATCATGATCATTCCATGATGGGGCCATTCTCCATGGACCCCATCAGGATGTTTATTTTCCTTGCATTCTTAGGGTCATGTAGACCGTCTATTTTAGTGGAGAAGGGATCTCCACCGTTGGATTTTGATTTCATGGACCCACGTGTAATGTATGACTTAGTGCAAGGGAGGGCCCATAGTGCGGGGTCCCTCCATCACGCGGGTCTCACTCTCTATCTCTCTCCCTTTTATTTTATTTTTATTTAGTTTTTGATCATAGTGAAAATGTGATGGAGTTTTTGGTTGTTGTTTGTGGGTTATACCTTTGGTTATGCTTATTACGAATCAAACCGATGTTGAAAATCCTCCTTGTAGCATCCCAGGATCGGAACCTGGCGAATGGGCGCTGGGAGCCGAGAATGGGGTTCTGTGGAGCGCTGGATTCGGCGATCGAAAATTTTATGAGCTCGGTTTCTGAGTTTGGGGCATGACAAGATATGTAAAGAAACAATAGAGCACCTATCGCGTTCTTCTTTTATTCATAATCCATTCTCCTTCGTCAGGGATGTTCACGATCTTCCTGAATCTCAACGACCTCCACTGGGAGTTCTGAAGACAGCTTTTGAACTCCGCCAACTCAATAATTTCAACAGGCACCCAGCCAGTGAAAAAATGTTAACTACTCCATTTCCTTCTGCCTCCTCTCTGGCAGCTCTTGTGTTTCTTCTGGATCATCGCGCGTATAATAAATACTCCCCATACAACATGACAACCAGGACCCCTGTGACATGACAGCTAGATCATGATCAGTCTCTTCATCGGGACTCGAGGAGATCCGCTTAAAAACATTTGCGAGTATGTCTTGTTTAAGCCTAACCTTCTCAATAGAGTTTTTTGTTCGGCCTAAAACAAGTCATCCTCTACAGAGTTTTCTGCATCACTGGTTGCCGGCTGAAGATAGATCTTCTTCCCAATGTAAATGTGATTATGGTCGTATTGGTCAAGTTAAATCTGTCGTGGGTGTTTTACAATGGATTGTGATTTTTAGGTTATATGGGTCCTAGTTTGTAAGGTAATATGGGTTGTATTTGTCATGTTAGATCGTTCGTGGCTGTCTTACCATTTACAATTGTCTTCAACGTGCACCCAACGAGGTTTGGTCGTGATTTACATGGCAAATTGGTCGTGAAGATGACATGGGTCGTGTTTCACATGAATAGTTGGTCGTGACTATCAGGGCATATGGGTTGTCATTCTTCTTTGACAATAGCGATCCACTATTCATCATAACCACGACACAATGCAAGGGACAATCACGACCTACTATTGATCAAAGTTTCATGGATCTTGGTAACATTTGATTTGGGTCGTTGCTGTAACGTTGTATATGTCTTGGTTGTGATGAAATTTAGATCCTGAATGTAAGTATCAGATGGTTGTGGTTGTCTTCTTATACCGAACATGGTTATCATGTAATATGGTTTATAGTTGATGTGAAACATTGATCGTAGTTGTCATTTGATATGATAAGATCTTAGTCTCTTACACTGATTTTTTTTTGCACTATTCATTTACAACCATGGTCATTATATCATGAAAGGCCCATGATTATCATCCATGTTGGGTTATGTTTGACATGAAACATAGGTCGTCACTGTCATTGGATAGGTCATGGTTGTCATGATACATGGATCCTGAAATGGACTGATACATAGGTCGTTGTTATCGTTTTATTTTAGTTGTGTTATATGTGAAGCAATGGTAGTAGTTGATCTGGGTTGTCGTTGTCATGTTAAATTGGTCATGGTTGGCAATTGTAATTGTTTGTAGTTGTCGTCCATGATGTTTCGTCATAAACAACAACGATCTTATGAGAACACGGCCCATATAACATGACAATCATAGTCCACCTATCATAAGTGACACGACCCGTTGTTAAGCTCACCATTTCCTCTATGGGTTGTGGTTCAATATATATATTACAGTTTAAATGACATTATCACAAACAATGTAAAATATAAATCAACATATTAAGTCATCATCAGCCTCGGCCTCAGCCAGCAGGGATGAAATATCATTGACGCCAGTTGTGACCTATTCATTTGCATCTAGAACATTTAGGTGTTATCCTATCTTCTGTGGACCGTGGCTGTGAATCATGGTAGTAGTGCTATATGGGTCGTAGTTATGCCAACATAGATCACAATAACAACCACAATATCGTTATTGTAATTATTTATCAATATTCTGATTTTTTGTATTGTTAAAAACTGAGTGTAGATATGTCGTCATCTTACCCATCATCAGACATTTAAGACTACGCTTCCCTTGTTGAATCACCACCAAGGTCTGAAAAAATAAAGATTAAGTGTGGTTTTTGTGGTGCAAAGTTTGTGAACAATACTAATCGATTTCGGTTACACTTATCATGTTGAGTTGGTGATGAAAACCATACCCCAATGCCCCCAATGATTTCTGAATTCTTTTTCAAGTCCTGTTAGATTCGAATAGAAAAACTTCCACTTCATCCAAACAATGTGCTTCTGGATCTAGTACATGAATGACATCCACAAAAAATGCAAAGGAGGATGCCAAATTAAAATCTTTGGAGGAAGAACAATTCCAACTCTCCTTAAAACGCAGTATGGAAGAAGTTTCTAGACCTCAGCGATATTCAAGTCAAAGACAACACGATGTTGAAGCTAGATCGAGTGTGACAAACAAGAAGAAGAAAAGGAGTAACAAATTCAAATTCCTGACCCATCTCGGTGAATTTTATAGGGCATTGGGTACTAAATACAATTCTTCACATAAAAAAAAAGTTTAAAAAATCTAGCTCAAAGTGTAAAAGAGCATGAAGGAAATATCTCTTCGCCTTCCGACTTGAAGGAAGTGAACCAATATGTATATGAAACATAGGTAGTAGTTCTGATGGATCAGATGACAATATAGGAAGGCACTCCTCCTATGGAGGTTATTAGTTGTAAATTGTCATTTTGAACAATGTAAATATGTAATTATGGAAGTTTATTAATCATAAATTATGCATTATATATATATTTATATATTATCGCTTTTTTTAACTTCAAATTTGACAATCGAGTGGTTAATGTCAGTAGGATGTTGTGCGACTATTGGTTTTTCGATGTTAGAAATACCATTTTTAAAATTGTAACTACAAACCACATAGTATTACAATCGCGATCCATATAACATGAAAACCACGACCCTTATGGATCCTGGTTGTCCATACATGACATTCTACTGCACCCAAAAATCACATCATTCGTGAACTCTGCAAGATGACTATAAATTCAACCAGTGAACTTTTGTTTAATTATAAGAATAATAGGACAATGAAGAAGAATAATGACTGGATGGGAGCTACAGGTGGGCCAATTTGAGCTCTTCAAATCTTTTAACAGCCCTAGCTTTTACTTTCATTGTCGCATCGTACCTCTCAATCCAATGCAACCTTTTCTTGTTAAAGTCCTGATCGCGAGACCAGGCGGAATGACACCGCTCAATTTCTATGTCCGCCATAGAAAAATTCTCTACAAGTTATCGAAGTTCTGAAATTGTCTTTAGAATTTCCTGTGGAGGCCATTGATCTTCAGGACGATCGTGAACGTCCTTGAGGAAATGGAAGGAATCTCTCATAAAGGATGAACGCGAGGACTTGATGCCTTCTTCGAATATCTCCTCCACTATTTTGATTGAAAGAGCAACGAAATCCATAAATGCTTAAGGTGTTGCAATAAGGATTTTGGTTCGAATTGTCTTATGAAAATTTTAAACCCAAGTACCACTTTTATAGGCTGGTTAAACATTCCGAAGGGTCGTGTTGATTCCAAAGGGATTAAGGGGGAAGTAATGACATTAAAGAAAGTAATTAAACCCAAGTACCACTTTTATAGGCTTGTGAATGAGTGGTTAATGTGAGTACAATATCGTGCGACTATTGGTTTTCCAAGGCTTGTGGTTGTCAGCCACGTTTGTTGACAGGCACAATGGATCGTTGTTGTATATGTGTAGTTAAACGTGGATGGCAAACATGATCGATATATCGTGATAACCACGACCCCTGTAGCACTATAACAACAATACATATCATCTTACAACCATGATCTGTTGAACATCATAACTACAACCCGGCTGAGACGAAAACCATAGTCCATAACAACAATGCCACTGTCTGTATGACAACCACGAAATTGTCATGTGATTTGATCCCGTGGTTCACGTGCATGTTAGATCGTGGTTATTGTCCACGTAGGTTCTTGGTTCACAACAACGACCCTAATCCAGTCCCCTGAAAAGCCTGCATGATATGTGTACACCACATGGCTCATCTGCATTGTGCTTATGTGTTTCATCCATGACGTACATAATCTATAGAACATTACAATCACGACCCATATAACATGACAAACATGTTCCATGCAACATGGGACTACGACCCAAGCAACCCACGACCCATATAACATAGAAAATCACGAGGCACATAACATAAAAAATCATGAGGCATATAACATAAAACCCACGACCCACCACTTAGTGACAAGTGTTCTTCTTACAATCATGATCCATGTAACACAATCACGATCACACGGAACAATTGTTGTTGTCATACACATTGGGTTGTGATTCCCAACCACTATCGATGTGGAAGATAACCACGACTCTTTGTTCGTCCCGTCCACGACCATTCCCTTGAAATTTAGCGTGACCCTCCGAAAACAGCGCCACATTTTTATTCTTCACAAAATCACACTAAAGTCGCTACTTCCCTGTAATCCATTGGGCACCGAGCGCAACCCTTCGTTATCCGTGCGACCGTACCGAATCTTAGGGACCCTTCAAAATCGACGCCTTGACCATTGAATGGCCAGCCTATAAGAGTGATACTTTGGTGATACTTCCACAAGCCAATTCATGCATTTCTTTGCCCTCTCATTCAAAAAAATGGAGCAGATATTCAAAGAAACAATAGAGCCCCTATCATGTTCTTCCTTTATTCATGATCCATTCTCCTTCCTCAGGGATGTTCACAATCTTCTTGAAGCTCAACAGCCTCCACAGAAAGTTTTGAAGACAATTTCAGAACTCCGCCAACTCAACAATTTCAACGAGCACCCAACCAGCGGAAAAATGTTAACTAGTTCATGGCTTTTGTTCATGTAACAGAAATTAGAACAGTGGCGTTATGTTCCCCATTGTATGTTAAATGGTTCGTGGCTTGCATGCTACATGTGGCGCTTACTCTGGATGCTCGCTCTGAATTTGAATGAAAGGGTCATAGTTTTTAACCACCGAAGATGAGAGTGATTATTAGTGAAATTGGTTGTGGTTGTCTTACAATATTCGTAGTTTATTTGTTAAATTGGTCATGACTGTCTTACAATGGATCATGATTTTCAGTTTATATGGTTCGTGGTTTGTAATATAATATGGGATATATTTGTCATGTTAGATCGGTCGTGGTTGTCTTACTATAAACAATTCTCTTCAACGTGCACCCAGCGAGGTTTGGTCATGGTTTGCATGGCAGATTGGTCGTGAAGATGACATGGGTCGTGTTTCACATGAATAGTTGGTCATGACTATCAGCGCATATGGGTCGTCATTCTCATTTGCAACAGTGATCCATTATTCATCATAACCATGGCACAACGCAAGGGACAATCATGACCCACTATTAATCAAAGTTTCATGGGTCGTGGTATCATTTGTATGGGTCGTTGTTGTAACATTGTATATGTCTTGGTTCTGATGAAATTTGGATCCTGAATGTAAGTACGAGAGGGTCGTGGTTGTCTTCTTATACCGATCGTGGTTTTCGTGTAATATGTTTTGTAATTGATGTGAAGCATTGATCGTAGTTGTCATTTGATATGGTAAGATCTTAGTTTCTTGTAATGATTTTTTGCACCACCCATTTGCAACCACAATCATTATATCATGAAAACCATGACCTATTATTGTGTACACTATTTTCACCGTTCTGTTTATGGCTCAGATGCATAAAGGCCCGTGACTATCATCCACGTTGGGTCATGGTTGACATGAAACATGGGTTGTGACTGTCATTAAATAGGACTTGGTTTTCATGATACATGGATCCTAAAATGGATTGATACATAGGTCATTGTTATCGTTTTATTTTGGTCGTGCTATACGTGAAGCAATGGTCGTAGTTGATCTAGATCGTAGTTGTCATATTAAATTGGTCATGGTTTGCAGTTGTGATTGTTCATGGTTGCCGTCCATGTTGGATCGTCGTAAACAACTATGATCTTATGAGAAACACAATCCATAGAAAATGACAACCACGGTCCACCTGTCATGAGCGTTATGACCCGTTGTTAAGCTCACTATTTTCTCTATTAGTCATGGTTCAAATGCACAAGAGTTCGTGGATCGTGGTTAACATGCAGCAAGGTTCGTGAATCAATAAGTATATATATTACAGTTCAAATTACATTATTGCAAACAATAAAAATATAAACCAGATTATTAAGTCATGATCATGGTAGTTATGCAAATATGGTTCATAGTAGTTATGCAAATATGGTTCGTGGTTCACATGCACGGTATATTGTTGCTCACATTTCACGTGGGTCGTGGCTGTGAATCATGGTAGTAATGTTATATGAGTCATGGTTATGCAAACATATATCACAATAACGAACCATATAGCATGACAACCACGATAGTGGTTGCTTCTCTTAAGGTCGTGGTTGTCAACAACGACCCAACATGGATGACAACCACAATCCATTACAACTGTGAACCACGACAATTTTACCATGACAACCAAGACCCATATCGACCACGACCAATGCTTCATGTATACTCCCCCCCTCCCCCGAACCATACTACATAAATCAGCAAATGTAATGTGCACATACATATGACAATAACGGAGGTAAATTTAGTATATATTACACTACTCATTCATAGGACAGTAACGTAGGAAATCAGGTGAGAACCACAACCCCTGTAACATGATAACCACGATACATGAGAACTACAACACATACAACATGAAACCATGACCTGTTCATTCTAGGTTGCCTCGCTCACTTTCTAAATCCAATGTTTGTTTCTAGTACAATTTCCTCCCCCGACATCGCATTTACAGAAAACTTGGTTGAGAAATTATCTTATGAGCAACAAGTGTATGGAAGCTCCACTTGTAGTTGCTTACTTTCTAAATCCAATGAAGAATTTTATACAGTGAAGCTTCCATTTCCCTATCTGCATATCTCCAAAGGAAATGGTTTCTTTTCTGCTGGCTGGGTGCCCGTTGATATTGTCGAAATGTTGGAGTTCGGAAGATGTCTTTAGAACTTTCTGTGGAGGCCGTCGAGCATCAGGAAGATCGTAAACATCCCTGAGGAAAGGGAAGGGATTACACGTAAATGAAGAACACCAGAAATACTGGATGCCTTCTTTGAATATCTCCTTCATGGTTTTTTTAAAGATTCTTGAAACCCAAGTACCACTTTTATAGGCTGGTCAAATAGATGGATCAACATGCCAATTCCAAAGGGTTGCGCATTTTCTGAATGGTAGCAGGTATTCCGAAGGGTTGCGCTCGATTCCCAATGGATTGGTTGGAGGAAGCGACATTAATACGACTTCCTGAAATGACCGTGGTGGTTGTGGCTACTTTGTTACAAGGTCGTTGTTGTTATGTTATATGGATCATGGTTGTTACGTTATATGAGTCATAGATGTCATAACATAAAACACAATACATATAAAGTAACAACTATGATCCATAAAACATGGTTCGTGGTTCTCATGTTATATTGGTCATTGTTATAATGTTATATGGGTAGTGGTTGACATTCTTTTTTCAACAATCCATGATCAAGCGTTGGAAGACAACGACAATGCAACGTGGATAAAAACCACGATCCAGTGCGCATGAGAACCTCGATTGGTTCTGTTTCTAGTCCGAATTGGCTCAAAACCTAATTACCACATCTATGTCTTGTCATTCAATGGTCAAGGCTCTGATTTCGAAGGGTCACGCATGATTCTGAATGGTCACTGGTTCCCAACGGATTGCGTGGAGGAAGCGACATTAACTTGATTTCCTAAAAAGACTGTGGCGGTTTTGGTTGTTACATTGTAGGGGTCATGGTTGTTATGTTATATGAATCGCGGTTATTACACTATATGGGTCGATTGTGTCATAACATAAAACCACGACACATATAAAATAACAACCACGACCTATATAACATGACAACCACGACCATTATTACAATACAATATGAATAATGGGTCGCTTCAATGGGAACGTAATGAGCTTACAAACACTGTTGAGAAGGTCCATATAACAAGGGTCATGGTTCTCGTGTTATATTGGTCATTGTTAGAATGCTATATGGGTCATGGTTGCCACATCTTCTCCCAACGGTCCATGATCTTGTGTTGGATCATAACAACGATGTAACGTGGATAAAAATCACGATCTAGTGTACATGTGAACCATGCTCCACTATGTAGATAACCACGACAAATTCTCATTCATATCCATGATCCGTCCCTTAAGATTAAGCACGATCCTCTGGAAATAGCGCCAAACACTCTACTTTATTAGGAGAGGACATTAAAACTCGCTACTTTTCGTAATCCCTTGGGCATCGATGCAACGTGGATAAAAAACACGATCCAATGTGTATGTGAACCACGATCGGTATGGTTTTCGGTTCGAAATGACTCAAAACCTAATTACCACATCTATGTCTTGTCATTCAATGGTCTAAGGGTCATGCATGATTCTTAATGGTCGCTGGTTCCCAACGGATTGCGTGGAAGAAGCAACATTAATGCAATTTCCTGAGAAAACTGTGGCGGTTGTGGCTGTCAGGTTACATGGGTCGTGATTTGTTTGTTATATGGATCACGGTTCTTACACCATATGGGTCGATAGTGTCATAACATAAACCCACGACACACATGAAGTAAGAATCACGCCCCATATAACATGACGACCATGACCATTATTAGAATACATATGAATAATGGGTCACTTCAACGAGAACCCCACTTCAACGAGAACCCAGGGAGCTGACAAACACTATTGAGAAGGTCCATATAACATGGTTTGTGGTTATCATGTTATATTAATCACTGTTAGAATGTTATATGGGTCATGGTTGCCGGTCCTCTTTCCAATGGTCCATGATCTAGCGTTGGATGACAACTACGACGCAAAGCGGATAAACACTGCGTTCCATTGTGCATGTGAAACATGATCCAATGTGTAGATTGAGCGTGAACACGACATTAAAAATCACAAGGTGGATGAATCAGTACGAATGGTTTGATAGAAAAAGGAAGAGAACACGTTAAAAACCACAACCACGATCAAGAAAACATGACAACCACGATCCATATAACATGACAACTACAAACCATACAGTATTACAATCACGACCCATATAACATGAAACCACAACCCTTACAGAATTGCAACCACAACCTATTTAACACAGTAACTGCCAGAAGTGAAGCTCAGTGATGCGCAAGACTCTGCAAGTTTCTTCTACTTAAGTTTGCAAATGAGGATATTATCATATTTTATTCCTTCCACTTCGGATTCAGTGCGACCCTTCAGAATCAGTGCCACATTCAGCATACAAAAGACGACCCTCTCGATGTTCAGGGCACCATGATAAAATTTATCATGTAGCGCACTGATTCTAAAGTGTAGCGCTGCTGTCACGCTGAAGGTAATTAGTTCTATGTCATTGTAGAGAACTATTCTTCAAAAATGTTTTCCTCTAACTGGGTGCCTGTTGAAATTGTCGAGTAGCCAGAGTTCTGAAATTGTCTTCGAAACTATTTGTGAAGGCCGTTGAGCTTCTAAAAGATCATTAACATCCCTGAGGAAAGAGAAAGGATCACTAATAAAGGAAGAATGAGAGAGGGACTCAATGGCTTCTTCGAATATCTCCTCCATTATTTTAATGAAAGAGCAAAGAAATCCATGAATGCATAAGGTGATGCAATAAATAAGGATTCTGGTTCGAATTAGCTTGTGGAAGTAATATAAAGCCCAAGTACCACTTTTATAGGTTGGTCATTCAATGATCCTCCTCCATTATTTTGAATGAAAGAGCTACAAAATCCATGAACGCATAAGGTGATGCAATAAATAAGGATTCTAGTTCAGATTGGCTTGTGGAAGTAATATGAAGCCTAAGTACCACTTTTATAGGGTGGTCATTCAATGGTCAAGGTGCTGATTCCGAAGGATCACGCTAAATCTGAACGGTCGCACCATTCTGAAGGGTCACGCTGTGTTACCAACGGATTGCGTGGGGATGTCATAATATAAAACTACGACACATATAAAGTAACAACCACGACCCATATAACATGGTTCGTGGTTCTCGTATTATATTGGTCATTGTTATAATGTTATTTGGGTCATGGTTGCCATTCCTTTTTCGAATGATCCACGATCCAATGTTAGATGACAGCCACGATTCAACGTGAATAAAAACATGATCCAGTGTGCATGTGAATCACGATCCATCATGGAAGATAATCACCACCAATTATTGGTCACATCCATGACCATTCCCTTCAAATTGAGCGCGATCCTTCGGAAAAAGCGTCACATTCTACCTTTTTAGGAGAGGACATTAACTCACTACTTCCTCGTAATCCGTTGGGCAACAAGCACGATCCTTCCGAATCTGCGTGACCGTTCAAAATCAGTGCGACCCTTCAGAATCGGCGCCTTGACCATTGAATGACTCACTACTTCCCTGCAATTTGTTAGGCACCAAGAGTGATCCTTCAGAATCCATGTGACTGTTCAGAATCAGTGTGACCCTCCGGCATCGGTGCCTTCACCATTGAATTGACTTGCTACTTCTCCGCAATCCTTTGGGCACCAAGCGCAATCCTTTAGAATCCGCGCAACCATTGAGAATCAACGTGGCCCTTCGAAATCGGTGCCTTGACCATTGAATGACCACCCTATAAGAGCGGTACTTCATCCACAAACCAATCCAGACCTTATTGCAACACCCTTCTCATTAATGTATTTTCTTCGCTCTTTCATTCAAAATAATGGAGGAGAAAGTCGAAGAAGCCATCAATTTCCTATCGCCTCCTTCCTTTAATGGTGATTTCATCTCTTTCCACAGGAATTTGACGATTTTCCTACAGCTCAACCACCTCCGCAGGAAGTTCTAAAGATGATCTTCGCAGCTCTTTTAACCCTTAGTAATCAGCGCACCCCATGATAATAACTGCTTCTCATACAACATGACAACCACGATCGCTATAACATGACAATCAGGACCATAATCACAACACAATAGGAAGGATAATCTCTTCAACGAGACCCAGCGAGCTGAAAAACACTGGTGATAATGTCTTGTTTAAGACTGACCTTCTCAATAGAGTTTTAGATCAGGCTAAAACAAGACATTCTTGACAGAGTTCTTTCCACTATCTGAGTACCCGTTGAAGAGATCCGCTCTTCGGATTGTCACTGTGGTTATCGTCTTGGTTGTCATGTTAAATCAGTCGTGGTTGCTATACTTGAAAGGGCGTAGTCTGATGATTCATTTATCATGGTTGTCATGTTAAATGGGTCGTGGCTTGCATGTTGCATGTGACGTTTATTGCGAAGGGTCGTGGTGAATACAAAGGGAGTGGTTGTGCTGAATTCGAAGAGAAGGTCGTAGTTATTAACTAGTGATGATGAGAGTGATGAGGATGATAATATATCCATTTGTAAGGTTAAGTGGAAGATTCTTGTGCATCACTGAGCTCCTTTTCTAGTAGTAACTGTGTTATATGGATTGTACTTGTCATGGATTGTTGTTTTAATGCTATACTGGTCATGATTTTCATGTTATATTGGTCCTTGTTTGTAATTTTACATGGTAGTATATACTAACAATGTTATGAAATTATAAGGATTGTGGTTGTCGGCCGCTATTGGTCATGGTTTGAATGGCAGAAGTGTCATGAAGATGACATGGCTCGTGGTTGTCTACTTATTTCGTGTGGTGCGACCAGCCTATATGGGTCATGGTTGATGTATTATATTGGTCATGCTTTTCATGTTATATGGGTCGGGTTTGTTACCCTACATGGGTCGTCGCTGTCTGCTGATTTCATGTGGTGTGTTACACCTTATATGCTGGTCAAACCATAGGAAATCTGCCGACAACTAAGGAAATATAACGTAACAACCACCACCCACATAGCATGACAACATCTACCATATAACACTAGAAAATGACCCATATAACTTAACAAATACGACCCATTTAAATGGGTCATGGTTCTTGTCTTATATGCGTCGTGGTTGCCTTTCCTCTTTACTCAGATCCACGATCCTGTGTTGGATGACAACCATGATCCAACTGGATAAAACCACGATTCACTATGTATAAAACCACTATCAAAACTTTATCTTATTACAACACCTAACATAATTTTTTCAAACTGCTTTGCTCGATATTCAAAGAAGGCAACGAGTCCATCTCGCTTTCTTCCTTCACGAGTGATCCCTTCCCTTTCGTTAACGATATCCAAGAGGATCAACTACCTCCACAGGAAGTTCTGAAGACAAATTCTGAGCTCCGGCAACACGACAATCTCAACTGGCACCCAGCCAGCAGAAAAATGTTGCTAAAGAACAGGACTAACTAACTACCTTCTATTTGGCAGCTCACAATGTGATAATAACTACTTCCCATATATATTCACAACAACGATCCATTATGCTTGTTAACCACGAGATCCAATTACATGGTCGTAGTTGTTCTTGTGTACCACGCGATCCAACGATAGGGTCATGGTTGACATACACAATGGATTGTGTATTCCAACAACTATCCATCATGCATTACATCACCATCCAATATTCGTCACATCCACGAACGTTCGAGTTTGTCGAGGTTGGTATGGGTCGTGGTTCTAATGTTACGTGGGTCGTGGCTAACACGATATATGGATCATGCTTGCATCCACGTTCAACCACCCATATACAACAATGATCCATTGTGGATGTCAACCAACCTGGCTGACAAGCATGATTCATTGTGCATCTGAGTCACGATCACAGAACGGGGTCATTGTTGTCATATAAACTTGGTAATGGTTTCCAATCACGATCCATTGTGAATGTTAATCACGATACATTGGTCGTCATATCTATGACCCATCTCATTCACTAAACCATAATAGAAAATATGTAGAATAAACATCAAATACATCAATCCATTTAACATTTAATTACTAATCAATATTTGACCCTCTTCGGTGGTCTACACATCATTTCATCCTATTTTTTTGGGTTAGTAGCCTCATCTTCTAACTTCTTGAGCTTCAGACAGTCGTATGCAATTGTCTTTCGAAATTTAGTAATGTCCTCCTACAAAAAAAGAATGAAGTAATATTAAATCAAAGGATAGACCAATCAAGATTTAACGTAGATGAATATATAAATATACACTGACCTTCGTCAAGTCAATTTTGCGCATGCTGCTCAAGAAGTTTATATTTTTCAACATGAATATGCCACAATCATCTGAGTTGTCTTGCCCAAGTCTGTCACTGATTATTTTCAAACTCCATGGCTTCTCCCAGTTCTTAGATCCATTATCAAGAATATGGAATAGTCATCTCAGTCTGTCCATTACCCATGCGACAATTAACTCATTGTTCTCTTTCAACTCGGTACTCGGGCTGTCATACAAAGTGACATCTCTCTTCTTCGGATTAACAACAGCCAAGAACCAATGCTGGCCCCTCGCGTTGGGTGGGATGTATAACTGTCAAGTACAAGAAATATGACAATAGTTAAAAGACTTGCCTTTCCAAAATGAATAATATCATTTAAGTTCATGTATATGTGCAAGTAAATAAGCTCTTACCACTTCATACTTCCATAGAGGCTTCGATCTACCTCGATCGTCGACTATTTCTATAAGCATTTCATTTAATTTGCCACTCTTGATGATGGCCTGTCGATCCTTATGGTTGTCAACTCCATAAGTTTGCAAATCGCTAAGTTGGACTTCCATGATTTGCTATTGATATATTGGAAAGGGTCAGATACATAAATAATTAATGATGTTTTAAAGATAACTATGGTCCTCAAATTCACATTACCGTAAATATCAACGGGACGAATGCGCAATCCTGTCTACCTCATGGTCTCTTTTCCTGACACACTAATAGGTAGTGTAGGTAATTATCGATGGCCTACACAACGAGGAAGTCATGTGATATAATTTTCGTACATCAATATTAAATAAAAAAAGAAAGAAAGTCAATATTTAGAAACTTAACTCAGAGTCGACCCATGATTTTAGGTCATAGATGCTCTTCAGTCAGATAGGTGAATCTGATGATACCCTGACAAATATCAACTCGTTGTCTTCGGCTTCAGTTAGAGCTTGGAGCGGATCCACATACCCCTGATGACTCTCCTTTACAGGTAGAGCTTGGTGGTGTTCTGCTGCATCGCGGTGTGGTCTCCCTTCCTCACACACTTGCGAAGTACCGATGTTGAGTTGTAATAAAATGATATATCATCTATGCAATTCACAACATAATGTCCATTAAAAACCATGATCCAAATGCAATTTCACATACAATTGTCATATTAGCTTCATCCTTTAGTGGATTCATATCCTGGATCAACGCAGCATGGAGCTCCTTCAAATTCAAATTTTCTTCTTCATTGCTTTGCACCGAAGTGATTTTGTCCTGTAACACATGAATATTATTTGATTTTTACATATTTCAACACGTCACATAGTGAAGTCATGCTGTCATCCATGCAGTGACGTGGATCGTGGTTGTTGTCCACATAAGGTTGAGCTTCACATTTGAACTGGTTCGTGAATCGTGTCTGTCATCCATACTGTGTCACTGTTCATACATGATCTACACTGGGCGATATCCATGAACAATTATTGCACGATAACTATGACCAATAGACGATAACAACGACCTGAAATGTGGCCATAACAAAATAGTCATCATTGGATCGTGTTTGTCATCCAAATTGGGTCGTGCACCAACCATCCACGACCCACTGTGGCTGAAAACCACGATCCACTAGTGAGCTGGCTCATCCCAGCCTCAATGGTGGAGCTATTGACCTGTTATAAACCTGTATAGCATATGACATTAGACTCAATCTGACCTGTTAAATATTAATAATCCAAAGGCAAACCATGTACATATTATCCTACATCGTCAACATTGGGTCGTAACGTCAACCACAACCCATATGGATGATAAACACGACCAATCACGGATGGTAACAACAATCTAACCTTCATAATGACCACAATCAAACGTGGAACATAACTACGACCCAAATTCAATTTCATATACCTTTATTGCTTGTATCTCCTCTTCAATATGCTTCATCTGCTCATTCATATACATATTCTCTTCCCTGATATCGCCCACTGAATGGACATGAGACTGTCACAACGACCTGCACTGTATCATAACCATGACCTAAAGAGGGACACAACAACGACCACTAAGATTCAGGAAAAATTCAACTTCATATACCTTCATCCCCTATATCTCCTTTTCAAATTGCTTCATCTGCTCCAGCAGCGAAGCATTTTCCACGATCGAAGGATTGGTCAGAGGGACATTGTCTTATAATAAAATCATACACTAGAAATAAGCCAAAACGGGACATAACAATGACCAAATAAGATTTAGGATAAATTGATAAATTTAATTTCATGTACCCTCATTGCCTGGATCTCCTTTCTAAGTTGCTTCACCTGCTCATGCAATGAAGCATTCTCTCCTACGAGAGGGCAGATCGAAGTAACGAATTCCTATAATGGAGTACTATATTATTGTGTATTTCCCATGTATAATAATCACGACCCATAGTTTATAGAAACCACGACCCATTTTACACGAAACCACGACTCTCGGCTGAATTGTGGTTGCCACCAATGTTGGGTCGTGTATCAACCATGACCCGATGTGCATGGCAGCCACGACCTTTACTAGATGGTAACAACAATCATATGTGGATGATAACCACGATCCATTTTTCATTTACCTTCATTGACTGAAACTCAACTATAAGCTGATTCATCTGTCCCCGCAGTGAAGAAATGTCATCTTTGAGATGACTCATCCCATCTTCAAAACATTTGAGATGGTACATCCCATCATCAACAGTTATTATTGTTGTTGTTGTTGTGTTGTTGACCTGTATTAAAATCATTATATAAGACAATACATTCACAGAGACCTATTAACGAATAGTAAAATAAGGCAATTTCACGTGCATATTTTATATTAATATCATCTCTCAATGACTTCACTTCTTCGCGTAAAGAAGCATTATCCGCCTTGAGGTTCTTTATTTCTCCACTAAACTCTTCCTCTATTCCTTTCACTTCGGTGATAAGGAACTTAATCCGCTTATTAAATTTCTTTATTGCGGATCTTGATTTGTTATTATCTCTTAATACGTTGCTAATATCTTCCTGGATGGAGGTTCTAACCTCAGCCCCAAATTCATTTCTCATTTCTAACAAGGAGGCTTTAAGATCAACCTCCACTTTATTTCTTATTTCATCCTCCTCCACCACCGTTGTCTCTGGCATGTGTGCTGCCCATCAAGCCTTGTCATTCGTATAAGTCTCATCGGTTATACTCCTGACAACCTCGGTCTTTGCTTCTTCGACCGTCAGTTGAAGCTCTGAAGCTAGCATCACCTACATGGGTAAAATTGATTTATTTATTAATTATCAACACATTACATAATTAAAATACACTACTATTTAAATAACTCTTACCGGTACAGCTGTGAAGATGGGGGATATGGGGCAGTATTTGCCTGATTTCTTCAGATTCCAGTTTAGGATTTGAGGAATCATTGTAGGCAATCTTCTATCTGCCCACCCACTGTCACCAATGAGTTTTGGGAATCGTTCGTAAGCCTAGATCTGCTTAAGATCAATTATCATGCATTACATATTGATTAATATGTATGGAGTAAAAAATCAAACTTAAATTATGAACTAGGATAAGAATAACGTACTTGCAGGGCAAACGCGCATCCGCATATGTTATATGATTTGGGGTACCAGCCAGTCGCCCGAATAATGCCAGACGCAGTGTTAACCCCTTTCCTCAAATAATCATACCCCACACTGCCCTATTGGTAGTTATTAAAATAATCTAAGTCATCGACCATATCAATAAACGTATCAACATAGTTATTCTTTTGTGGAAATCCAACTAATAGATTCTCAACGCAAATTATTAGAGCCAACTTCACCGCGTCCATATGTAGTCTTTATCGGTGAGTGACAAATAGGCTTGTCTCAGTCCTTTTTTACTAAGACTACCTGCTTTCAGGTAGGTCTCCCTAATACCTCTTCATCCCTCTACTCTTTCGGCCTTGGCACGACCGTCACCATCTATCCTAACTGGTCCAAACTTAAAACCCATTATTAAAGCAAAGTCGAGCTCAGTAAATTTTATGTTAGTGCCCTAAACATCGAATTTTAGATCACCAACATGCCTTTGCATTAGGCAATGCAAGATTTGGAAGTGTGCCCTAAATCCAGTCAATGGAAAGTGAAGAAGAAATCCAAAATAGTTGTCCCTAAATATGTTTTGTCTATCAAGATTCTTCTCCATATCTATAATCATATGCTCCAAAAAACTGATGAAGCAGTTGGGAGAGACTCGTGCCTCTTTGAAGTCTAAGCACGTGGTCATCATTGGCTTCCCTCAACCTGCATTCCAATATGGTCATTGACTGTTAATCAATCAATAATAAGGTCTTGCAAAATCTAACCCAATCGTAAATGAACTACATAGTTGATCGCTGATGTAACCAACAAATGGTCGTGGTTATCACGTATTCTAAAGGATCGGGGTTGTCATGCAACACGGTTCATTATTGTCATCTACTCTGGGTCAAGGTCAACGGTCAAGACTACCCACCCACAATGTGATCCACGATCCATCGTGCTATCAACCACAATCCAATAGGCAAACTAACCACCCACCCACGATCATGTCAACATGATCCATTGGGCATATTAACCATGATCACAACTCACCACGATCGTGATTGTCATGCTATACATATTGTTGTAGTCATATACAATAGGTCGTGGTTCACATCCACTTCAGACATAAATTGTCCCTGCAAACCATGATCCATTGAGTTGTGGTTCACATCTACGACCCACATAACATGTGAGCCATGATCCATTGGGCACATTCACAACAATCACAACCACGATCGTGATTGTCATGTTATACATATCGATGTTTTCATTTATAGTGAATCGCAACCATAATCGTTGCTGTCATGCTATACGGTTCGTTGTTGTCATCTATGTGGGCATAACCACTAGCCATATAGCGTGACTACCATGACTCACAACCCCGACCCAAATAACATGTGAGCAACGATCTATTGTACTTATCAACCACGATCCATTGAGTTGTGGTTCACATCTACGACTTACATAACATGTGAGTCACAATCCACTAGGCACATCAACAACGATCACAACCAAGATCATACTTGTCATGCTATACAGATCGTTGTTGTCATTTACAATGAATCGCAACCACGATCGTGGTTGTCATGCTATATAGTTCCTTGTTGTCATCTAAGTGGGCATAACCACTACCCATATAGCATGACTACCATGACTCATAGCCCCGACCCAAATAACATGTGAGCAATGATCCACTATGCTTGTCAACCACGATCCATTCGGTATATCAACCACGATCACAACCACAATCATTGTTGTCATGCTATACAAATCATTGCATCATATACACTATGTTGTGGCTGACAGCACTACGCAAGTAACATATGAACAACAACATACTGTCCATGTCAACCATTACCTTGCTTTGCCATTTATAAGAACTGAGCTGCACTCAAATTATATAGATGTACTCACTGAATGGCGATGGAGGGGCCTAGTGAAGAAGATTCAAAACCAGTAAAAACATAAAAGAGTAGGGATAAGAAGTGAAGGGGTCCCAGAGAAGAAGCTCTAAATATATAATTATATAAAATATATAAAATCGGTGTTCCATATGGGGAGAAGCAGTTGCTTTACACTATACACATTCCAAGCTCGGTCGTTTTTAAGTCACACCAAACTGCCTTTTCTCTTATCTGCATCGACAATTCTATTTATAACGACAAGAAACAGAATTACCCAATGAATGATCAGAATATTTAAATCCAATGGACCACAATAGTTCAAACCAACAGGTTCTGTAAAATCCCATAATTTGTCATCTTTACGCAGTGTGGGCCACTAATGGCTCGATAGGTGTCACTATTAAACTTATCGAAGGAATCCATCAGCCATGAACTATTCCAATTGATTAGATCCGATTTATGATGAGCCCATGGATTTGACAAAGATGATCGACGATTGATGTTATGCGTTAGGAATCGTCAGCGAACCTGGTGCCTTTTACACACCATTTTAATGTAATGTATGTACATGCGACATGCTTTTTCAGTACAAAGTAAGTTTGTGGGTTGTGGCCCACCGTGATGTTTGTGAGAAATCAACTTCATCCATCCGTTTCTTGAGCTCAGTTTAGGGCTTTGAACCATAAATGAACCAGATCTGAGGCTCAAATGTGCTGAAAACATGAGGATTGAACTTCCACAGTTGAAATATTTATGGGGCAACCAAAGTGTTGAGTCAGGACAATATTTGTGTTTTCAGTTCATCCCATTAGGAAATACATTATGAACGGTATGGATGGCATGTAAACATAACTGTCTACCCCAGGGAAGTTTCAATGGTTGGAATTTCCCTACCCACAGTTTCCTTTAATGTTCTCCACCTGAGTCATGGATCCTACTCACTTTCTGTCTCAGGCCCTAAATTGATCTCAAAAAATGGATGAACGGGATAGATTTCTCACAAACAACAGGGTGGGGCCCACTCGGGATTCTAGCGAAGGAACTTCCTGTTAAAAGCACTCACAAGAAAGCACACCCGCGCCGACCTTACATTTTCATCATTACATCTTTTTGCATGTCGACGATGTATTGGTCCATAAAATTCGAATACACGATCCATATATCATGACTACAATGAGCCATATACAATGAAAACATGATATAAATCGTCATGTCAACTACGACCCATTGAAAATTAACACCACGACTATATAACATAGTTACAAAGTTATGGGCCAAAGAATTGGGCTTCAACATGCCCCCCTGAACATGGGTCGTGGTTGTGTCGGAATATGGTTCGTGGGTTCTAGTAGATATGGTTCATTCATATCATGTTATATGAGTTGTGGTTAGCATGTTGGAACGGTTGTGATTGTAAGATGACAACCATGACCCATTATCAAGACAACCACGAACCCATTAACATGACAACCATGAATCCATTCACATGACAACCACGAATCCATTCACATGACAACCACGACTCAAACTCCATCATACAACGACTGTTTCCCCATACCTGGAATGTTCTGGGAAAAGGAAAACTACTGTCCCCCATACAGGGAATGTAATGCAGTGGATTTACCAGTGGAAAAGGATCGTTTCCCTATATGGGGGTGTATTTATTTATCAGACCTTCTTGTAGATACTTGCTACGGATCGCGAAGATCAAACATGGTATGGTGAGGGCTTTAGTGGTCAAAGTTATCTCAACCTTCCATGCTGATAAACATGACCCTTCGTATATGACAACCACGATCCTTCACTTTGGCAAAACACGACCCAGACAAAGGTAAAGGATCATTGTGTACAGTTTTTATTTATCGTGCTTTTCATGTAAATTTAATGGTGGTTGTTATGATATATGGATCATGGTTTTCAAAATAACATGGGTAGTGGAGTCGGTTGCTAAGGGTCATGGTTTTCATGTTTTATGGATCATTGTTGCTGTATTGTACGGATCATTTTTTTCATGCTACAAAATAAGGAGTTCTTTTGTAGAGCTTTGACGTCAACTTGGAACCCGGAAGAAGCCAGGTTACATCAGCCTAGAATCCCGAAGAAGCCCTTACACACTGGGTCCCCCAATTGCGATTAGGTGCTCATTGATAAAATTTCAACATCTTTTATAGGGCTTTTACATCAACCTAGAACACAGAAAAGTGAAAGAGGGAACAATTCAGATTATAAGGTCGGGCTCGGACAGAGACAAGCCCTATGATCACACTCGAAACACGTATATGGGTTGTGACTCTCATTGAATATGGGTCGTGGTAATAATTTTGTATAGGTCATGGTTGTTATGAATTATGGATCATGAATGTAATGAGAAATAGGTCGTGGTTGTCATGTAATAAAAATCGTAGTTGTCATGTTATATGGTTTGTGGTTGACGTGAAGCATTGATCGCAGATGTCATTTAATATGGTTGTCATGTTATACGAATCGTGGTTGTTGTGTTGCATGGGTCGTAGTTGACATTTGGAATGCATCTTCGTTGTCATTGTTTGGGTCATGTTTTTCATAAGATCGTGCTTGTTAGCAATGATCCATGCAACAGGACAACCACGACCATGCAAACAATTGTCATTGACATAAAAGAGGTCCATTTACATCAAAAATAAAAAATAAATTTAAAAATTTAAAATTAAAAGAATAACGTAAACTTGTTATCCCCTTTGAGCAGAGGGAGGGCTGAGCATCGACGACAACCTCAGTGACAGGGGCATCTTGAGCAATCTCCACAGCAGGAAGGGCGCTCTTGGGTACGTCTGCCAAGACATGCTCGGTGTCACCGGCGGTGTCTGCCATGAGGGCGTCAAAGTTAAGGGTTGGGTAAAGCTTCCTAACTTCGACCAGGCAAGCATCAAAGCCAGTGTCATAGCTAAAATAGTATAATTTATCCAGCTCCTTAGCCCTCTCAGCAATGTCCTTTTATTCCACCACTGTGCGTCCGCCTGTGAGACCGCTTAAGCCTCGAGCTCTGTTCATAAGGAAGCCTTCTTCGCAGACGTAATAGACTCAAGGATCTTCCGTTGCTGGACTAGATGGTTTGTCATCGTCAGTCTCTCTGAATCGAGCTCCTCTTTCGCCACTTCAATCTCTGACTTGACTTCCAAGGCCATGAACTCTAGGTCCTCGTTAGCCCGGCGCAAACTCCTGACTTTAGGCTCAGCAACATCCAAGCAAGCTTGAAGTTGGTTGACTTCACCTTGGAGCAAAAGCTCTCTCACCCAGCCTTCCACAACAGCCTTCCTCAACTCCTCCAGCCTCTTCTCGATCTCTCTTCGTTGAGCATCTTGCTTGGCCTTCTCCACCACAAACTTGGCCCGCTCAGCTTCGAGCTAATCCATCTCCTTCAGCCTCTCCTTCACCTTCAACATCTTCAACAGCGAATTATAACATACAGCTGTAAAATAATCCATGAAGCTGACGTGGCGACGGGAAAGGGTGTTGGCAATCTGCACCTCTGGTGCATGCTTAGTTGCCCAAGGATTCAGCTGAGCCATGTGAAAATCAGGCAGCAAGACCCTTGAAGAGGGTGAGGAAGCTCCTCCCTTTGGAGAGGATGCAGAAGCTTCCCCCCTTGGAGAGGATGCGGAAGCTCCTCTGATCCCGCTAGCCACAAAAGCATGGACAACTACCTCAGGTGCATCTACGTGGCCGACTATGGGATCAGCATCAGCATGAGGACTCGCAGATCGCAAAGAGGCTACTGCGCCGAGGGTCTCCCCAACTACCTCCCTCTTCGACCTAGAAGGACCCGCCTTGGGGGCTTATTCATCCGCAGAATGCAACGAAATGGTGATGGCCTCGACTCAAGCAGGAACTCCAACCTCCTTGACTCGGGTAGGAGCTCCAACCTCCGAAGCCTCAGGAAAGGGGGTCAGAGCAGTAGCAGGTGCAGCCTCCGAAAGGACTGCAATAGGCATGGTCCTAGCCGAGTCTACAATTGGAGTGGCCTCAGCCTCATCCTCAGGAGCCTTCCTCTTCTTTGAGTCGCTGCCATCCTTGGCTCAGAGGAGAGGACGACGTCCATCAGAGGGTGCAGAGCCCGCCTCCTCTTTGAGGCACATACCACCATCCCTGCAAAAAAGAAGCATCGGTGCCACGGGACACGTGGAATGGTGAATATACCCGAGCTCTGACGCGGATTTCCTGCGAAAGCCTTTCGCAGGAAGTTCATGCGCTGGGAAATTAGGCATGGCGCCATTCCTTCACCTCACTGTCTGTAAAGCGTAACTGTCACCACATGTCCTTTCCTGAGAGGACAGAATCGAGGGGATTCAGACGTTGCACCGCACGCGAGGTCAGAGAAGCGAATCGCATTAATTACACCCCGATCATCCCGGATGCGGATTGGGCCCTACCCTCGCCCAGACGGTAATCCGTCCGGGCAGGGATCTATGGGGCCCACCCTAATGTGAGTGTTTTATCCACTCTGTTAATCATTTTTTCAGATTATTATAATGTGAGATACAAAAAATGAGGTAGGTCCACAAAGTGGGGATTTAACGTTCACCATTAAAAGCTTCTTGGGATTTGGAGAAGTTTCGGATCAAGTTGATATTTGTGTTTTCACTTCATCCACGTCTGCATGACCTTATTAATATGTTTGATGGTAAAAAAAAAAATCACAATGGCCCTTAGAAAGGTTTCAACGATGAGTGTCATTATCACTGTAGATTCCTTTGATGTGGTCCATTGGAGCTGTGTATGTGCTTCAATTTATGTCTTATATCTTAAAATGATCCTATAAAAGTGATGAATAGCATATATAAAACACTTACATCATGGTGGACCCCACAGATCCCTACCCGGATGGATTACCGTCCGGGCAGGGGTAGGACTTAATCCACATCCGATCATCCCAATCGATAACAGGGACACGAAGAGGTCGTCTTATTTCCCCAGGCATTTACTCTCTAAGTCCAAGCTCGGACTAGAAGAGTAGGGGGCTTCTCTTATGGGGTAATTGAACTCAACGAACCATAAAACATATGAGCCACGATCCACTGCGCACATCAACAACGATCACAACCACAAAACATAAGAGTCATGTTATATGAGTCATGGTTTGCATGTTGGGTCGTGGTAATAATTTCGTATAGGTCGTGGTTGTTATGAATTATGGATCATGAATGTAATGAGAAATGGGTCGTGGTTGTCGCCTAATAAAAATCGTAGTTGTCGTGTTATATGGTTCGTGGTTGACATGAAGCATTGATCACAATTGTCATTCGATAAGGTTGTCATGTTATATGGATCGTGGTTGTCATGATACATGGACCCTGAATGATATGATATATGGGTTGGTGTTGCCGTGTTATATGGGTCGTGATATACGTGACGAATTGGTCATAGTTGATATGGGTCATGTTCTCATGTTAAATTGGTCATCATTCACAGCTGTAACGGATCGTGGTCCTCGTCCATGTTGAATCGTATTCGACAACAACGACCGTATGAGGAACATAGCCCATACAACATGGAAACCATGATCCATATATACCGAGAACCACGATCCATTGTCAAGTCCTTAATCCATTGTTAATGACAACCATGACTAATTCAACTTGCAAAACCTTGCGCCCACAACAACGATCCAGTCATTATGACAACCACGATCCGTATAACATGGCAATTACAACCCATATAATATTATAATCACGAAAATCTAGCATGAAAACATCGACCCTTATAACATTGCAACCACGACTCATATAACACAGTAACTGCCAGAAGAGAAGCTCATTGATGCACAAGACTCTGCAAGTTTCTTCCTATGAAGTTTACAATATAACAAGAAGATGCAGCCCTTATAACCACTTTAACCAGTCATGGTTGCCGTGACATGGGGATTGTTGTTGCCCTTACGTATAGATCGTGGCTTGCATGATGTATGGATTGTGTTTCTCTTAAGGCTGTTGTTGACAACAACGATCGAGCATGGATGACAACCATGATCTATTACATATATGAACTATGAAAATATTAACATACAACAATGACATATATTAACACGACCAACGATCCAGTTGTTCTTTTTACAAATATCTCAAAAACTACTCTCGTGGCAATAATAAATTCACCGACGAACATGTTCTTCACATGTTCATAACTACCACACATATATATACATGGGATATTCGATACCTACGTATGTCATGTCCTAACTTTGATGGGCAGTTTTCCATACACTTCAATGAGAATAGATCAAAATACGTGAATGGGCACATTTCCATACAATTCTAGCCCATTAGATTATTTCTCTCAACCACACCTCTCTATAAATAAATACGATGGTGGTAGAAAACTATTCACCCCTTCAGAGGGAAAGAGAGAGTAACCTTGCTGTGTTTTTCATAGTGCTCCATCCTCAGCCGACCATTGAATGACCAGCGCGTTGAATGACAATATAAATGGTTGTGAATTATTAACCAATAATAAGAATTTCTTACAAAATCTAACATGATCGTGATTGTACTACGTAGTTGATCGCTGATGTAACCAACAAAGGGTCGAGGTTATCACGAGTTCTAAAGGGTCGTGGCTGTCATGCTACACGGGTCGTTGTTGTCGTCTATGCTAGGTCGAAGTCGAAAATCAAGACCATCCACCATCTGATCCACGAGTTTCCGTGCTGTCAACCATGAACATGATTTTCATGCTATAGAGATTGTTGTTGTTATCTACATTGATTTGTGGTTCACATCCATGACCCAATGTTCGTTCTATCCACAACCCTTCCCTTTAGAATCAGCACCACATTCAAATGCAGGAAATCGCATTAATAACGATACCTACCTAAAATCCTTCAGAATCAAAGCAACCCTTTGGAATCACCACCCCCACATTAACCACTGGTTGAACAACCTATAAAAATGGTACTTGGGTTATATTTTTTCAGAAGCCAATCCGAACCACAAGTCCCTCTCACATTCTTCCTTCATGGGTGATCCCATCCCTTTCTTCAGAAATGTTGACGATCGTCCTGAAGATCAAATGCCTCTACCTAAAATTCTTAAGACCATTTGGTGCCCGTGGAAGATCAACGACTCCTTCTCAACAGATGTCTTCAGCTCCCTGGGTCTCCTTTGAAGAGAACTGTTCTTCATAATCGTTGCTTATAGTTGTCGTCAGCGATTTCAAGAGAAACATCTCCATCCCATACGATCTCCCGCTTAATTCCATGTTCTTTTTGGAGATCTCTCAAACTCTATTCTCACGGCAACAATAAGTTCATGATCCAACTTTCTAACCAGAGAAGTGAGAGTGCAGTTGTCATGGGTTGTGGTTGTCATGTAATAAGGGTCATGGTTATCATGTAATATGGCCGTGGTTGTCATGTTACATCGGCTGCCTTTATTACATGTTCACCATGACACATAACATTGGATTTTTGATATCTACGTATGTCATGTCCTAACTTTGATGGGCAGATTTTTATACACCTCAATGAGAACAGATCAAAATATGTGGATGGACACATCTCCAGACACTTAAAGCTCATAAGATCATTTCTCAACCACACCTCTCTATAAACACGACGGCGGGTAGAAAACTCTACACCCCTTCATTAGGAGAGGGAGAGTAACCTTGTTGTGTTTTTCATGGTGCTCCATCCTCAGCCGTCTGTGTGATCAACTCATTGACCATTGAATAACTGGAGCGTTGAATGACCATTGAAATACCACGACCCATATTTCATGATAACCACGACCCATAAAACATGACAAACATGACCATAATTAAAATACAATGTGAAGAACTATTCTCTTCGAAGGGCATCGAGCGAGATGAAAAACTCTTTTGGGAGTGTCTTATTTTAGCCTGACCAACAACTCTGTTGAGAATGTGAGGCTTAAACAAGACACTCCCTAAAGTGCTTTGCAGCTCGCTGGGTGCCTGGTCGAAGAGAACTGTTCTTACATTGTATTTTAATTATGGTCGTGGTTGTCATATTTTATGGGTCGTGGTTATCATAAAATATGGGTCGTGGTGTTTCAATGGTCATTCAACGCTCCGGTCATTTAATGGTCAACGAGTTGATCACACGGACAGCTGAGGATGGAGCACCATGAAAAACACAACAAGGTTACTCTCCCTCTCCCAATGAAGGGGTGTAAAGTTTTCTACCCACCATTGTATTTATAGAGAGGTGTGGCTGAGAAATGATGTTATGAACTATAAGTGTATGGAAATCTGCCCATCCACATATTTTGATCTGTTCTCGTTGAAAAGAATGGAAATCTTCCCATCAAAGTTAGGACATGGCATTTGAGATATCGAAAATCTCATGTTATGGGTCGTGGTGAACATGTAATAAACGTAGCCTTTCATAATATTGCAATTGTTTTTCATGGTGCTCCATTGGTCGTAGTTATCACATCATTTGGGTCGTGGTGAACATCGGTCGTGGTTATAATGTAATATGGGTCATTGTTATCATGTAAAATTGGTCGTGGTGGCAATGTAACATGCATCATTGTTGTCAATGTAATATGGGTCGTGATTGTAATGTAATATGCATCGTGGTTTTCATGTAATATGGATCGTGATTGTCATGTTAAATGGATCGTGGTTCTAATGTGAAATGGGTCGTAGCCCTAAAATCACAAGACAAACGGATGGGCGACACAGACACTAATCATACTTCAATCCGGGCCCATATGGGTTGGGGTTGTCATTTTATATGGTTCGCGGTTGTTACATGTCCACTTCTAACAGTGGGTTCCATTGTCCCCATTATTTTCTATTATGGCCCCTACCACCAACCATGGGCCCAACCATGACGTATGTGTTACATCCATTCTGTTCATTTGCATCTACAATGAAAGGCACGATCGTTCATCAGCTTTTACAGATCATTTGTGGGCTTGATCCCAAAAATGAGAGGGATCATTTTAATGGTCTATGACAGTCAATCATCATTGTTCCATCTAATGTCCACCACCTATGATTGGCGTATCGTTCGTTTTTGGACTCCTACCATTAAATCATCTGGAGAAACGTATGGACGGCAAGGATGAAACACATGCATGGTGGTGGGGCCCAAGACCGCCGAGCACCAGCCATTGGCTAGTGTCCCGGGGAGTAGCCAATCCATTTGTGGCTTAGGAGCTGCAATAGCAAGTGACCTCTGCTTCACTCTAGGTTCGTGCGTCTCCTGAACTGAGGTTAGGGGCATTTTCGTCAGGCACGATCGTCCATCTATTCTGACAGAACATTTTAGGGCTTGATCCAAAAAATAGGAGGGATCACCGACGACACTCATTCACCACTGTTTCATGTGATGTGGTCCACTTTCTATCGGGATATAACTCATTTTTATGGTTACTATAAAATGATTTTGAAATATATATATATATATATGGATGACGTGGATGAAATACATACACGATGGACAAGGAATGAGCACAAAAATGCAGCAAATCCAATGGTCAAGTGAACCACACCAAATAATAAGCTTGGTTACTTTAAAATGCACAAAGCATTAAATATCAGTTGCATTAATTGCAAGAGTCATCTGTGGTGTGATCCAGTTGACCGTTGGATCTACTCCATTTTAGTTTTGATACCTTAAAATAATCTGAGAAAAGGGATAGATGGCTTGGATGTACAGATACATCATGGTGGGCCTGCCCATAAAACTGCCCGTTCGGAGCTAGGGTCTTACGGGGGTGGTACGCAATTCGCGTCCATACATGAAGGCCTTCTGACACCTTTTTGTAATTGGTTCAGACAAAAATGCCCCTGACCTTGGTTCAGGAGACTTACGAACCTGGAGTGAAGCAGAGGTCACCTGCTGTTGCAGCCCCTGAGCCACGGACGGATCAGCTACTCCCTATGACACCGGCCAATGGCTAGTGATTGGTGCTCTGTGGGCCCCACCACCACGTATGTGTTTCATCCATGCCGTCCATACGTTTCCCCAGATGATTTAATGGTAAGAGTCCAAAAATGAACGATACTCCAACCATAGGCGGTGGACATTACATGGAACAGTGATGATTGACCGTCGTATACCATTAAAATGATCCCTCTCATTTTTGGGATCAAGCCCACAAATGATCTGTAAAAGCTGACAAACGATTGTGCCTTTCCCTGTAGATGCAGATGAACGGTATGGATGTAACACAGACATCATGGTTGGGCCCATGGCCGGTGACAGGGGATTAGCCAATCCATTATCCCGCGGACTAAACGGAAGAATATATGAGCGTTGGAAGGGCCAAATGTAACATTTCACATGAAACTTTTACAAACCTTCTTCTTCTTTCGTGTTTTTTATTGAAAAAGAAGAAAAGAGGAGATCCATGGGTCCCAATTGCCAAAGAGGCACGTTATTTGTCCTTGTCTGTAATCCTCTTCCACTAGGAGGTGAGTTTGCTAAGGTCAAGGTAGAGTCGAGAAGGTTCACATGCAAAGGATCGTGGTACTGGATTCCCATACACATTGGATCTTGGCTGTTATGTTACAGTGATCTTGGTTGTCACACTATAAGGATCGGATTCCTATGCACATTAGATCATGATACATGGGTCGTGGTTGGCAGATGTTATGGGTCATGGTTGTCATGCCAGGTGGGTGGTCGTCATGATGTTATAAGGGTCGTGTTTTTCACTGCCCTGTGAGCCACGACCCATTTTGGTTGAAAACCACAACCCTTTGAGTGATTCCTAAGTGTAAATCACGACACCTATATAACTGTGAACTACGACCCATATAACATGTCAACTACGACCCATATAACATCGATGAAAACTATGACTTATGTAACATGAGAACCAAGACCCATACAGCTGGCAACCACGACCCCTCTAATGTGTGATCGTGGTTCACATGCACAATTGACTGTTGTTGCCATTAAATGAGGATCGCGATTACGATAAACAATGGATCATTGTTGTATATCGGTTGTTGAACGTGGTTGCCATAAAGGAAGAATGCGGGGGGACTCGAACCCTTCATCGAATATCTTCTCCATTATTTTGACTGTAAGAGTAGCGAAATCCATGAATGATTAAGATGATGCAATGGGTTGTTGAACATGGTTGACAACCACGATCCATATACCGTGACAACCACGATCCATGTAACGTGAGAATCATGATCCTCATCAACTGACAACCACGACCCCTCTAGCTTAAAAACCATGAGCCATATAACATGACGACCACGGCCCAACAATTCGAGCATTGCATAGTCCAGTGAATGGGGCGATCCTTGTAACAACACAACCTCAACCCATTGTGGGTCAAAACCATGACCCTTCGACCGGTTCGTTGTTGTCATTGGGTCAAAACCATGACCCTTTAAGTGGTTCGTTGTTATCATTCATAATGGACCATTGTCATCAACCATGACCCATTATGGATTACAATCACGAACCAATGTGGATGATAACCACGACCCATTTAATTGACAACCAGTATCCTGTATTACTCACAAGTTGGACCGATTCATTTTTTTAACACAATAACCAATATTGAAATGAGTATGGGTCGCAGGGCTATATTATGTTATTATGATAGAGAGAGTGTGTATGACAAGGGAATGTTTACCTATGACGGTGGAGACTCAAAGGGATTTGTTGTGAGTGATGATATCACTTATCGATAGTTGCTCGATAAAATGGATCAGATTATGAAGACTACATCGGATGAATTTGATTTGATAATTAAAGTTGTGTATGGTGATGCAATTCATGGATTCCTACGCCCACATACAATCAAAGATGATGAAGATCTCAAAGCATACATGTTATTCTTTGGACAGACTCTTTAAACAAAAATACCATTGTATGTGGAGAAAGTGAGGTGTTGTCCTGTCATTGAGGATTACAACAGAGATTATACCTTACATTTGAACCCATTGTCCCTTCATTCGCAACCTTCAAGCAATGATCGGATAGTTGATGATTCCGATATACCTGACCCTTCTGTTAGATATCAAGACCGAGGAGTCAATAACTACAATATAAGCGGCCCTTCGTATAACGATACACATCATGATTTGGGGAATGATGATGACTGCGATATACCCGGCCCATCAAGTAGTGATATATATCATGATCGGAAACTCAACGATTGCGATATAGGCGGCCCTTCAGCCAACGATACACAACATGGTTTGGAGAATGATGACTACGACATACCTAGCCCATCCAGTAGTGATAGATATCACGGTCGGGTCCTCGACGACTGTGATATAGGTGGCCCTTCAGCCAACGATACACATCATGATTTGGGGAATGATGACTATAACATACCTGGCCCATCAACTAATGATAGATATCATGAGCGAGGAACAGCTGACCAGTGCGATCTCCAAACCCCACCCATCAATGATCCGTCTGTTGATCCATCTAATGATGCTTTTGTCAATTCAGATTGTCAAGGTTACCCAAATTTTGTGGATGATCTAAACGAAATAACAGTTGAGCAAGTGTTCAAGGACAAATGTCGACTACAATATTGTCTATATAAACATGAGATGCACCACAAGTTCCAATATAAGGTCTTGAAGTCTAACAAGTTATTATATACGATTGGTTGCATTGTAGAAAATTGTAGTTGGAGGATGCATGCTTCAAAACTTAATGGCACAGGGATGTTCAAGATCAAGACTTATAACTCGAAGCATACCTATACCATGTCGTTTGAGGCGATACGCCAATCTGAGACGACAATCGTGGATGACCATACTGATATAGTGACCTCGAAGAGGAAGAAGAGAGATCATCGCCAAGCCACCAGTTTGATAAGCAGTGAATTTGGCATCGGCCGTATGAGTTCGGCGCTGACCTACACGGCAAAGGAAATTCAATATCGTATGAGTGAGATGTACGGTGTTGAGATCAGTTACAAGAAAGCGTGGAAGGGTAAAGAGATGGCAACCAAACAAGTCTTGGGATCCTACAAGGGTTCTTATAATGAGCTCATGTCGCACATTCACGAGTCGAAAAAGGCCAATTTAGGGATTGTGACAGAGTTGCAGGTGAACAAGGGGACAAATAGTTTTGAACGATGCTTTATTACGATTGGACAGTGCATCAGAAGCCTAAATTTATATGTTCGGAGGGTGTTGTGTGTTGATGCCACACATTTGATAGGAAGGTACAAGGGCATTCTCTTCATGGCTACTGCATTGGATGGAAACAATCACATCCTCCCTATGGCGTATGGGGTCGGAGAATCTTAGAACAATAGTAGCTGGAGGTGGTTCCTTGGAATTTTATCCAAGTCAAACGGGAATCTTCCAAGACTAGTGATAGTATCAGATCATCACAAAGGGTTGATTAATGAAGTCCCTAACATGTTCCCGCATGCGATCCATAGATATTGTGCTCATCATATACTTGGAAACATGAAGAAAGTATGTTCGGATGATTTTATGAGGGAATACTTTTGGGGTGCTATTAAGACACACCAGACATCCACGTTTTGGGAGATGTTGCGATGCATTCAAATGTTGAATCCCACGGCGTATCAGTTCCTTAATGGTATAGAAAAAGAAAGATGGGCAACCGCTTTCTTTCCTAGCATGCGGTATAACATTGTCACCACCAACATCGTGGAAAGCATGAATGTATTGTTCGTAGATGCACGAGAGTACCCTGTCACTAAACTTCTCGAATCAATAAGGAGTAAAATCCAACACTTCTTCCTCCGCCGACAGGATGAGGCCTTGGCTTGTAATGAAATTTTTACTCCTTGGGCATCAAAAAGACTGTTCGAACTTTATCACTCGGAGGTGCGAAAGACACAATGTATTATGATTTTAGCAGATGAGTTCCAAGTGACCACACAAGGAATGACCGATGTAGTGAATCTAAGAGAAATGAAGTGTATGTGCAATGAGTTTGGAAAAATGTTGTTACCTTGTGTTCATGTGAGAGCGACATGTGATAAGTATCAGCTTGATATGTACAAATACTGCTCTCAATTCTACTTCAATGAAATATATCGTAAAACATACTAAGAGTCAGTTTACCCAATGCTTGACAGAATACAATGGAACACTCCAGAAAGTGAAGGTTTTATGCGAGAATATGAAGCCTCCAGAAATAAGAAGATCCGCTGGGAGACCGAAAAAGGTTCACATTACATCCTAGGGAGGAGATAGGATAGCACACAGATGCTCTAGATACAAGCGAATAGGTCACAATCGGCGTCGATGTACTTTCGTCCCTGCTGACTGAGGCCAAGCTTAATATGTTGGTTTATTTTAAAAATTTATTACCCACGATAATGTAATTTGACCTGTTATATATATACATACATACTTATTGATTCATGAACCTTGGTGTATGTTAACCACGAATTATTGTGCTTTTGAACCACGACCCATAGAGGAAATGGTGAACGTAACTGATCATGGAACTATAATATATATACCTATTGATTCATGAACCTTGGTGCATGTTAACCACGATCCACGAATTCTTGAGCATTGGAACCACAACCCATGGAGGACATGGTGAGCTTAACAATGGGTGGTGGCACTCATGACAAGTGGATCGTGGTTCTCATGTTGTATGGGTCGTGTTTTTCATTATATCGTAGTCGTTTGTGACAATCCAACATGGATGGCAACCACAAACCATAACAACTGTGAACCACGACCAATTTAACGTGACAACCATGACCCAGATCAACTACGACCATTGCTAATGACAACGATCAAAATAAAGCGACAACAACGACCTATATATCAATCTATTCAGGGTCCATGTATCATGACAAACAAGACCTATCTAATGACCGTCACGACCCATGTTTCATGTCAACCACGACCCAATGTGGACTATTATCACGAGCCTTTGTGCATCTGAGCCACTAACAGAAATATTGGTAATGCAAAAAATCAGTGCAAGAAACTAAGAGCTTACCATATAAAGCGATAACTACGATCAATGCTTCACATCAACTACGAACCATATTACACGACAATCACGGTCGTTATAACAAGACAACCACGACCCTTTAATACTTACATGTAGGATCCAAATATCAGAACAGCCAAGACATATAGAACATTACAACAACGACCCATATCAAATGATACAATGACCAATGAAACTTTGATAATTAGTAGGTCATTATTGTCCATTGCGTTGTGCCATGGTTAGGATGAATAGTGGATCGCTGTTGTCAAATGAGAACGACGACCCATATGCCCTAACAGTCATGACCCGCTATTCATGTAAAACATGACCCATGTCATCTTCATGACCAATCTACCATGCAAACCATGACCAAACCTCACTGGGTGCACGTTGAAGAGAATTGTTTATGGTAAGATAGCCACGACCGATCTAACATGACAAATACATCCCATATTATATTACAAATCATAACCCATATAAACTGAAAATCATGATCCATTGTAAGACAGCCACAACCGATTTAACATGACAACTACGAACATTATAAGACAGCCACGACCGATTTAACTGAAAATCACTCTCATCTTCGGTGGTTAGAAACTACGACCCTTTCCTTCGAATTAAGAGCGATCATCCGAAATAAGCGTTACATGTAGCATGCAAGCCACAACCCATTTAACATACAATAGGGAACATAACTTCATTATTCTAATTTCTACTATATGAACAAAAGACACGACCGATTTAACATGACAACTACGATCATGATGGGATTTACAGAGGAAGAAGATCTCCCTTCAGCTAACAATCTTGTGCCGAACCTCCGTTTATAGATATTTCTTTCTTGATTGCTCTGATTCGCCTTGCTGCTGCTACTCTTGTGTGCTTCTCAGCCAAAACTAATCTCTCTGCTTCATCATTCCAACGCTGACATGCCAAAAAATCAGAGCACAAGGACATATAATAAGGCCTAGGCCAAAACTGCTGGCTCATCTGAAAATGACCAATTCTTACCAGTTGGGAGGTTTTCAATCTGTAAAGGTTATGACCCTTCGTGATCAAAGGAAATAATGGTGGCAATGTCTTGACTCATTTGCTCCACATTATTTCTACATTCTCAATCACAGAAACAATGATAACCAAATGAATATGGGTTTAAGACAATATCTTTGGCTCAGTACAATCAGTCTTACAGTGAAAGTGTGTTGCTGCGTGGCTACACCATAGCCTTCTTTCACAGCCCTCCAAACAATTTTCTGCTTTCCTATTGGATTACTGGCCCTTGTAATGATAAATCCACTCCATCCATTCATTTTGAAAGACGTGCCTACCGTTTATTTGATTGGAATAACCCTATGAACGGTTCAGATTTCCTATAAAAATCATTGTCAGCTTCAAAAAGCTTTCAACGGTGGATGTTTCTATTCCTAGTATTTCATTTTATGTGGCCCACCTGATATTTATGCCACCTTGAATGGTTTTACATCGAGTTCCCCCATTCTTTTGATCCCAATTGATGCATGGCTAATGAACATCTCTTCAAAAACCTACAAGGCAAGGAAAGGTTCATCATGAGTTTTTTCTTTTCTCCTCTCCTCTCTTTTTTTTTTTTATTTTTCTAGTAAAATTTGAACAAGTTGTCCTCTGTTAGTCAAATTATGTAATTACTTGCTTGTCGTTTCTAAAACTAAATTCATGCACGACTATACATATATATATATATATGGGAAAAGGTACTATACGCTCGACCTCACGATAAGCTCCTGTGAGGTCGAGTTGTGTGGGCCCCACCGTGATGTGTGTCGACCATCAACACCGTGCATTTGATGGGTCCCCTTTAAATTATGGGATATCCCAAAAATCAGCCGTATACGGAACTCAGGTGGGCCATACCATCTAAAATCTTATGAAGACACTGTTAAAACATATAAAAGCACTTGATGGGGCCCACTTAAAATTTTCATGCATCTGAAACTTGGTCTGAACCCTCATCCAAGTGGGACACATATAATGGATGGGCTGGATTTGCAAACCACATCTCGGTGGGCACAAAAAATGATTATGAATGTTTTAATGGTGCACGTCCCCTCTCCACTTCTTTATGTGGTGTGGCCCACACAAGTCACGGATTGACTTAATTTTTGAGACCTAGGCCCACAATGGAATGGTGCATCTGACTGATGGGGTAGATGTTCGAAATGCATCATGGTGGGGCCCACACAACTCAACTTCATGGGATGGACTCGTGAGGTCGAGCGTATAGTACCTTTTCCCTATACATATATATATATATATACACGGGATTTTTGATATCCACGTATGCCATGTCCTAATCTTTTTCCACTGGTTAGGTTCCCATTGAAATTGTCGAGTTGGCGGAGTTTGGAAGTTGTCTTAAGAACTTCCAGTGGAGCAGTTAAGCTTCAGGCAGATCATGTCCATGAGGAAGGAAAAAGGATCACAAATAAAGGAAGAATGCGATAGGGGCTCTATTGTTTCTTCGAATATCTACTCCATTTTTTTGAAGGAGATGGCAAAGAAATGCATGATTTGGCTTGTGGAAGTATCACAGAAGTACCACTCTTATAGGCTGGCCATTCAATGGTCAAGGCGCCATCTCCAAAGGGTCGCGCTGATTCGGTATGATCACACGGATAACGAAGGTGCCCAATGGATTACGGGGAAGTAGCGACTTTGGCGTAATTACGTGAAGAAGAAGAATGTGGCGCTGCTTCCGGAGGGTCGTGTTGAATTCCAAGGGAATGGTCATGGATGGTACGAATAAAGGGTCGCGGTTGTCTTCCACATTGATAGTGGTTGGGAATCAGAACCCAATGTGTATGACAACAATGATCTTTCTGTATGATGGTGGTTCGCTTGAACGTTGGGTCGTGATTGTGTTACATGGATAGTGACTGTAAGAAGGACACTTGGAATTAAGCGGAACATGTTTATGTAGGATACATTCCATCCATCTGACAAGGAATCATATTTTCACCATGTATCATAAATTTCATGGAGTACTTCAATGAGAAGTACGGAGTTGTCCTCCACGACCATAATTATAATACAGTATAGGTCGTGGTGGACATGCAACAACCGCGACCAATATTACATTACAACAATGACACATATTACATGACAACCACGACCCATTACAACCACGGCCCATGGAAAACACGACACATAAAGTAACAACAACGGTCAATATAACATGACAATTACGACCCATGCAAACCACGACCCATAAAACACAGTCACTGCCAGATGAGAAGTTAACGTTGCACTCTCACTTCTGTCACTGTCAGAAGAAAAAGCTGAAGCTACTGACAAACATAACCATATATCATAACAACCACGACCCATGAAACATGAAAGCTACGAACCATTTAAACCACGACCCATATAACACAGTCACTGCCAGAAGAGAAGCTAAAGTTGTACTCTCACTTCTGTCACTGCAGAAGAGAAGCTAAAGCTGCTGACAAACACGACCATAATTACAACCATTATGAAGAACAGTTCTCTTCAACGGGCACCCAGTGAGCTAAAAAACTTGGTTGAGAAGGTGTCTTCAGAATTTTTGGTGGAGGCCATTGTTCTTTAGGTAGATCGTCAACATCCCTAAGAAAAGGGAAGGGATCACCCATAAAGGAAGAATGCGAGAAGAACTCGATGGCTCCTTGTAACGCCCTGAAATTAGGGGGTCGAGCATAACTCAGCTCCCGAGTTTCAAAACATCACTTATGCAACATATTGAATGATGGATGTATGTTGTCTGTATGAGTCCATAAAACATGGAATAGAGTAAGCCAAACTGCAAACATAATTCAAGGATAAGTGAAGAACGCAAGCGGAAGACTTAAAGAAATATATGTGTACATGTGCAAATCCCTGAAATACATATACATACCAGGTCATACTTACAAGTGTTACTATCAAAATTATGAGTATCAAATGACATCATCTATTCCCAAAAAGAAATCCCAGAATCCCACGCATCAAAACAAGGCTCACTAGAACCCGCCTGAAAACTGCATAAAAGATAATGTAGACTCATCATCCTCGAACTCTTGCTCTGCCTCAGAGGTAGCATCAACATCTGCAACTAAGACAGAGTCTGGTGGTGTTTAAGCACCACCCCAGAATGTGGGAGTGAGTGATCAACTCAGTGGAACAATAAAGCAAAGGTTTGTAAGTGTTATAGTTTCTATCCTGTGTGTTGTCAAATTTGTAGTGCCAAAATCACTGTTATGTTATATATAACCTGCTTAAGTGAAGCTCTCTCAAGGATCAACATATATGAACAAGCTAAGCTCACATCAAGCAAAGCTCTCAAGTACAAGACTCAAGATCTTGAATGCAAGAGCTACTCACAACTCAAGACTCAAGCTGAAAAGAAAAAGAAAGTACAAGGCAAGACTCAAGCTGAACTCAAGACTCAAGTTGAAAGTCAAGCTGAACTCAAGACTCAAGCTGAAACTCAAGCCACTTTCATGATTGAGCTACTTCAAGGTTTAGTCTACATCAAGACTTCAAGGCTCATTCTTCATGGTCTCTTGTTTCAATGTCCATACTTCATGATTGAGGTTTGTTTGACCATAGGATGACCTTAGAAGTAGGTCATTTCGGATACATAAGTCGAATGTTATTTTACATGTGATTGGTCTGTTCTTCGACCAGTCTTAGGTCTGCTTCGACTAGTCCTAGACTTGCTTCACCAGCCTAAGAAAATCCTCGACAATCGTAAGTTTGTTACATATTCCTGATAAATCTGCTAGCCTTCGACTAGTCCAGAAATCTGACCAGTCGTAGGAACAGTGTCGACCGATCTTCGACCAGTCGTAGAATCTACGACTCGAAGTCCAGCAAACTTTTGCAGGATCTACGACCAGTCGAAGGAAACCTACGACCAGTCGTAGAACGGTCTGCGCTTATCCCGCCTAATCTTTCAAATATCTGTTAGAGCTTCGACTAGTCGTAGAGCACTCTAGACCAGTCGAAGACCTGATCTTTTCACTTATAAATAGAGCACGAATCTCAAAAGAAATCATCGATTTAATTATAGTATTCAAGCCAATCTTCGTCGAACTTCTGAGAGATAATTCTGCGCTCCATCTAAGCTAAGTGTGCTTATTTAATATCTTCTTTCCTTAGCTTTATTTTAATTGATTTTGTTTCTTATATTCCAATCTGATTTGATAAAGAGGAATTGTTATTCCCTTTCTTTGGAATCAAAATCAATTAAGGCAAGCCCTATTTGGTTTAATTTAAAATCTATTAGAATTAGAACCATTGTAATCGAGTACTGGACATTGAACTTGGACATTCAATCATCTACTTTGATTTGGTTCTACCGGGCTGCTACAACGAAGAAGATATTCAGGTATTTTACATATTGTAAATTCCTTTCTATTATTTTGGTTTCTTTCAAGATTTGCCAGAAAAATCTTGTTATTTTGGTTATCTGGAGGAAAGCCAGGAAAACTCATAAGTGGGGTTTTTTTAATTGTGTAAGCCCACATACAAAGACACAATTGTAAGGGTTTTGGGTGAACCTGGGAAAACCTATCTTTAGTGAACGCTAATATCCCCTGTGTGAGGATATTAGGAGTGGAGTAGCTTTTGTGTGGCTGTTGTATAACAGTTTGGTGAACACACAGGCTAACCACTATAATCCCTTGAGTTGTGGTTGATTGTTTTATTCTTCTAATTTTTTATTCTTTTTGTGGGATGTATGTATGGTGGTGAATGTTGTAATTATTTCAAGCTTTGTGAGAATGTTGTAATAGCTTAGAATTTACTTTCTGCTATTACTTTATAAGATTGATTTTCAATTTCATTTGAAAGTTGTTCCAGAAAGGTTGCCCTGCCATTTTTATGGTGTATGGTTGTCCCTAGAACAATACATCTTTAATTACAAGTTATTTCAATTCAGTTTATATTTATTTTCGTATTCCTCTTCGATTTGAGACTTGATACAAAGACCTTTCTAGAAATAAGGTTGTCCTACCATAAACTCGGTTTTTGGTGTAAGGTTGTCCTTAGAATAACGTTTGTATCAACCTCTCAAGATCTGAATTTTGAGGTTGTTTTACTTTCTTGCATTGTTATTTAATTTGGCTATCATTTTCTTTATTATTCCGCTGTTATAAGTTTTTATTTGGCATTGTCCTATTCACCCCCTCTAGGACATATAGCTTGGCCTTTTCAAGTGGTATCGAGCCTAATAGCTTCTTTTATTCTTGGATTTAATTCTGAGCTAACGATTTAAGCTATTTAAGATGTCAAATTTTGATAGCCTTTCATCACTAGGCCTCCACCCTTTGATGGCTCCAACTATGCTTATTGGAAAGCCGTAATGAGGATCTTCCTCAAATCAATGGATGAAAATGTGTGGCAAGCCACGGTGAACCGAATGGAATCCTCCTATCATGGAAGTTACCGGGGTTGATGGTTCAAAGTCTATGAAAACCACACCATATTACCAATGGACCACCCTTCAAAAAAGTGAGAGTAGTGCAAATGCTAAAGCACTAAATGCAATTACTTGCGCACTATCACCGGATGAGTTCAAAAGAATCATCTCTTATGATACTGCAAAGCAAGCTTGGGATATATTAGAAATGACACACGTGGGTACTACAATTGTCAAAAAATCTAAAGTCCAACTCCTCACAACCAGATTTGAAGAAATTCATATGGAGGAAAATGAGATGTTTATGGACTTTTACACTAGATTGAATGACATTGTAAACTCAATGTGGGGTCTTGGCGATAAAATCCCAGAAAGTAAAGTATGTGCAAAAATATTACGCTCACTTCCTGAACGGTTCAATTCTAAAGTAACCGCAATCCAGGAACTTCATGATACGGATAATATGAGGGTTGAAGAACTAGTTGGTTCTCTACAAACCTACGAGTTAAACTTTAAAGCTCCTAAAGGTAAATCTATCGCTCTAAAATCTTCTAAATGTAGTTCAAAAGAAAATCTGATTCAGAAGATGACATGGCTCTTTTAGCTAAAAAATTTTACAAAATTTTCAAAAGCAAGAAAAGAGTTGATTTTCAAAAATCAAATGACAAAAAGAAGTTTAGACCCAAATCTCAAAATCTTTGAAAGATAGTCAATGTTACAACCGTCTAGAATATGGGCACTTAGCAAATAGATGTCCTAAAAGGGACAAACCCAAGAAGAAGGGTATGTTGGCTACATGGGATGAATCATCCGATTCTGAAGGTTCTCCTGAATCAGAAGATTATGAAACTGAGTCGGGCAATGAGGTTAAAGCTCTTATACTCTAGCCAAATTCACATTTTCAAATAATGACTCTACAAGTGAAGAAAATCTCAATAGTGAATGTGAAAATGAAGATGATCTTCAAGATGCTTACAATGCCCTATATAAGGAAAGTTGTAAAATTGTGACAAACTTAAACTTCAAAAAGAAAAGTTTTCTAAACTCAAAAATTGTTTTGAATCGCTTGTCTTAGAAAAATCACAAATTTCAGATAATTTTGAAAAATCAAAATACGATTTGGAATTTAAAAACTCTCAAATTGTTGATTTAAAATCTGAAATTGAGAAACTTAAAAATGAAGTTTCCTCTCTTCTGAGTTTAAAGGACACATGGAAATATGCCCAAGGTGATCCAAAGTTAGAAAAATTGTTATCCGGATCAAGAAAATGTGGCGATCGATCCGGGTTGGGCTATGATAAAAATCAACCTCCTAAACAAAAGTATACTCCTCCTATGTTTGTTAAAGGAGAGTCCTCAAACTCAAAAGGGAAAAATACTTATCAAGATTTTTCTAAAAATTCAAAAACTTTTCAAAAACCTAGAAACAGCCATGTCAACTTTAATCAGAAACGAAATCCACTAGCTGAAAAGATAGTTGATTTACTCAAGGAGCTATTAAAATCTAACTCTATAGGTCATTCCTACAAGTATACACAAAAGAAGACCAACTATGTTCCTAAACCCAAAACAGTTATGAAATGGGTTCCTAAAGTCACCTGCTTGGTTGCTCACACTGCTTTCAAAGCAACAAGTCATTCAAAGTGGTACCTAGACAGTGGATGCTCCAGGCATATGACAGGTGACAAAGCTTTATTCACCGATCTGAAAGATATGACTGATGGTTCAGTCACATTTGGTGATGGTAGCAACTGCAAGATTATAGGCCAAGGTACGGTTCAACTTTTTAATCTTCCGGTGTTTAAAAATGTTTTATACGTTGAAGGCCTAAAGCACAACTTGCTTAGTATATCACAAATATGTGATAATAATCATAATGTTCGGTTTTTTAATTAAAGCTGTGAAATACTAAACAATAAAGTTCTGTAATATTAACTGGACGTAGAACGTCTGAAAATTGCTATATTATTAGTGAATCCAGCTCATCTAATCAAACATGTTACATGGTCCATACAGACGAGACCGACTTATGGCACAAACGTCTTGGACATGTACATTATCGAAATTTATATCGATTGAGCAAACGAGAACTTGTAAGAGGTTTACCCAAACTTCAGAAATTAGATAAAATATGTGGTGAGTGCCAAATAGGCAAACAAACAAAGAACTCACACAAAAAGGTGAATTCAAATACCACATCAAGACCACTCGAACTTCTCCACATGGACCTGATAGGACCTACCAGAACGGAAAGTCGTGGTGGTAAAAAGTACATCTTGGTAATAGTTGATGACTTTACCAGATTCACTTGGGTAGTCTTCTTAAGGGATAAATCAAACCCTTGAAGAAGTAAGAAAAGTTCTCAAAAGGATTCAAACTGAAAAATCTTCTCAAATCAAAGTAAAATTCGTAGTGATCATGGATCTGAATTTCAGAATAGCAATTTTGAGAAGTTCTGTACCGACGAAGGAATATTACATGAATTCTCTGCTCCCAAAACTCCACAACAAAATGGAATTGTAGAAAGGAAGAATAGGGTGCTTCAAGAAATGGCTAATGTCATGTTGAATAGCATGAAGCTCTCTAAAATCTTTGAGCTGAAGCAGTCAACACAGCTTGCTATATTATTAACCGAGTCTACACAAAAAGATAATAATAATACGGCTTACGAATTGTGGTTCAATAAAAAGCCTACTGTTAAATACTTTCGAGTTTTTGGCAGCAAGTGCTATATTTTACGTGATCGTGAAAATTTGGGAAAGTTCGATACGAAGAGTGATGAAGGTATTTTTTTAGGATACTCTTTAAACAGTCGAGCTTATAGGGTCCTGAACAAAAGGACTGGTGTGATTCAAGAATCCATTAATGTTGTCATTGATGATCATTTAAACACACCAACTTCTAATTCAGATAATGATGAAGTACTAATCATTGATAAACCTGATACTTCATCAAATCAAACTGATTCTGAGTTGAGGACTGTTAAAGATCATCCAACCACACAAATTCTTGGAAACCCTCTCACTGGTGTTCGCACCCGTAGACAACTTGAGGATATATGTAATTATGTATGTTTTACATCCCAAATTGAACCATCTAACGTAAAAGAAGCGCTTACTGATGAGATCTGGATTGTTGCGATGCAAGATGAACTCAACCAATTAATAAGAAATGATGTTTGGTATCTCGTACCAAGACCTAAAGATAAACACATCAATGGAACAAAATGCATTTTCAAAAATAAGTCCGATGTGAACGTGGAAATATAATTAGAAACAAGGCTAGACTGGTGGTACAAGGTTATACTCAAATTGAAGGGATTGATTTCGATGAAACCTTTGCACCAGTAGCACGTCTTGAATCTATCAGACTATTTATATCCATTGCATGTTTTAAAAAGATAAAGATCTATCAGATGGATGTAAAAAGTGCTTTTCTAAATGGCGATTTACATGAAGAAGTCTATGTTGAACAGCCAATGGGATTTGAAGATTCCAAAAATATTGATCATGTATATCGGCTTAAAAAGGCACTTTATGGATTAAAACAAGCACCTAGGGCATGGTATGAGAAACTAACAAAATTTCTTTTAACTCATAATTTTCAAATGGGATCTGTTGATAAAACTCTGTTTGTTAAAAAACAAAATGATCATATCTTAATGGTACAGATTTATGTTGATGATATCATTTATGGATCAACTTGTACTGACTTGACTACTGAGTTTGCAGATTTGATGAAATCACATTTGAAATGAGCATGGTTGGGGAATTGACTTATTTCCTTGGATTGCAAGTAAAGCAACAATCTGAAGGAATATTCATTTCTCAATCTAAGTATGCCTTGAATCTAATTAAGAGATTTGGATTTGAGAATGGCAAGAATTTCGATACTCCTATGAGTACTACCCTGAAACTATCAAAAGACTCGAATGGTAAAAATGTTGACTCAAAACTTTATCGGAGTATGATTGGTAGTTTGTTATATCTAACTCTACTAGACCTGATATTTCTCTAAGTGTTGGTATTTGCGCAAGATATCAATCTGATCCAAAAGAATCTCACTTGATTGCTGTCAAGCGAATTATTAGATATGTCGCAAGTACTGTAAATCTAGGTCTCTGGTATCCTCATGAAACCAATGTCCAATTAGCTGGGTACTCGGATGCTGACTGGGCTGGTAATCTAGATGATAGAAAATCAACCAGTGGTGGTTGTTTTTTCATTGGAAATTGTCTAGTTTCCTGGTTTAGTAAGAAACAAAATTCTATATCACTTTCAACAGCTGAAGCTGAGTATATTGCAGCTGGTAATGCATGTACACAGCTTGTTTGGATGCAACGAATGCTAAGTGATTATGGAATTAAACAGGATTCTATGTTATTACATTGTGATAATTCCAGTGCGATAAATATTTCAAAAAATCCTATTCAGCATTCTCGTACTAAGCATATTGACATTAGATTTCATTATATAAGGGAATTAGTAGAAGAAAAAGTTATATCTCTATAATATATTCCTACTGAAGATCAACGTGCTGATATTTTCACAAAACCTCTTGATAAAAGCAGGTTCAAAAAGATGAAATTTGATCTTGGCATGTGCATTTTAAATTGATAATTTATGCCTTCTTGTATATTATTGTATATATTTGCTAGATTAAATTTCAATTTTTGTGTAAATTGCAAGATATTGAATTTTTGGGGTTTGTACGACCAGTCGTGAGTATACACGACCAGTCGTACTACGACCGGTCGTAGATACCCACGACCAGTCGTGGAGCACGGGTTTCACTTTAAGTGGTATCATGCTATCTCAAATGGTACTCAGATTTGTTTGCCTTCCTTAATCTGTCATTTCATTCTTCAGTTTCGACTCCATCCTGGTCATAGTGACATTCCATTTGCATACTTTATGACTGTATTGGCTACTCATATGTTAGTCGATATGCCTGTTGATGAAGCACCTATCCATCATCTGATCTTCAACAATACAAATATTAATAAGATGAAGTTGGATCTGCTTCCTGAACAAGGTGGTGGTGTTGGTGGTGATCCTGAAGAAGCTGGTGTTGATATTAATATGGATGATATTTTTGAGGAACTGGATTCTGACTCTGCTAATGATCCAGATTTTGTACCATCTGATGTTGATGCACGTCTGAGTGCATTAGAAGGTAGAGTTGAGAATATTAATGTTAAGTTGGAGAACATGTCTGTTGCTCATGATTTGCAATTCAAATACATGCGCAAATATCTAAGGCGCTTGAACAAAGGCATGCACCAACTTGATCCTACTATTCCTGCTCCTTCTTCAAGTTCTAATTCTGACTAGTTTCTATGAAACTTTTGGTATGTAATAACTTTATTACTTTGCTCTTGTTTGATTGAGTTTGAGTTGGATTTTATGCTGGATATCTGTGATGCTATCTTGAGTATCTTTATGTCTCTTTTGCTGTACTCTATTTTCTCCTCATGTTTACTCTCATTCCTTTATTTAGTTCTCCTTTGTCATATTGTGACAAAAAGGGGGAGAATGGTTTGTTGTTAATGTGATTGTGAGAGTAGTAGCATTGGTTATGTTACTCAGGGGGAGTGGGGTGTCAAGAAGAATATATGTTTGATCTTGTTTCTTGTTGAATGTTAAATGTTGATTATTGATTTGCATGTATTAACCAGTTGTTTTACTTTTGTTTATTATGGTTATGTGTTTTGTCACTAATTTGACAAAGGGGGAGATTGTAAGTGCTATAGTTTCTATCCCTATGTGTTGTCAAATTTGTAGTGCCAAAATCACTATTATACTCTGTTATATATAACTTGCATAAGTGAAGCTCTCTCAAGGATCAACATACATGAACAAGCTAAGCTCACATCAAGCAAAGCTCTCAAGTACAAAACTCAAGATCTTGAATGCAAGAGCTGCTCACAAAACAAGACTCAAGCCGAAAAGAAAGTACAAGGCAAGACTCAAGCTGAACTCAAGACTCAAGTTGAAAGTCAAGCTGAACTCAAGACTCAAGCTGAAACTCAAGCCACTTTCATGATTGAGCTACTTCAAGGTTTAGTCTACATCAAGACTTCAAGGCTCATTCTTCATGGTCTCTTGTTTCAATGTCCATACTTCATGATTGAGGTTTGTTTGACCATAGGATGACCTTAGAAGTAGGTCATTTCGGATACATAAGTCGAATGTTATTTTACATGTGATTGGTCTGTTCTTCGACTAGTCCTAGGGCTTCTTCGACTAGTCCTAGACTTGCTTCGACCGGTCTAAGAAAATCCTCGACCGTAAGTTTGTTACAAATTCCGGATAAAATCAGCCTTCGACTAGTCCAGAATGCATCGACCGATCGTAGAGCAGTGTCGATCGATCTTCGACCACCGTAGAATCTACGACTCAAGTCCAGCCGAACTTTGCAGGACCTACGACTCGAAGGAAACCTACGACCGTAGTAGAACGGTCTGCGCTTATCCCGCCTAATCTTTCAAATATCATATGGCTTCGACTAGTCGTAGAGCACTCTAGACCAATCGAAGACTGATCTTCTCACTTATAAATAGAGCACGAATCTCAAAAGAAATCATCGATTTAATTATAGTATTCAAGCCAATCTTCGTCGAACTTCGAGAGATAATTCTGTGCTCCATCCAAGCTAAGTGTGCTTATTTAATATCTTCTTTCCTTAGCTTTATTTTAATTGATTTTGTTTATGTTATTTCAATCTGATTTGAAAAGAGGAATTGTTATTCCCTTTCTTTGGAATCAAAATCAATTAAGGCAAGCCCTATTTGGTTTAATTTAAAATCTATTAGAATTAGAACCATTGTAATCAAGTACTGGACATTGAACTTGGACATTCAATCATCTACTTTGATTTGGTTCTACCGGGCTGCTACAACGAAGGAGATATTCAGGTATTTTACATATTGTAAATTCCTTTCTATTATTTTGGTTTCTTTCAAGATTTGCTAGAAAAATCTTGTTATATTGGTTATCTGAGGAAAGCCAGGAAAACTCAGAAGTGGGGGTTTTTTTAATTGTGTAAGCCCACATACAAAGACACAATTGTAAGGGTTTTGGGTGAACCTGGGAAAACCTATCTTTAGTGAACGCTAATATCCCCTGTGTGAGGATATTAGGAGTGGAGTAGCTTTTTGTGTGGTTGTTGTATAACAGTTGGTGAACACACAGGCGAACCACTATAAACCTTTGAGTTGTGGTTGATTGTTTTATTCTTCTAATTTTTTATTCTTTTTGTGGGATGTATGTATGTTGGTGAATGTTGTAATTATTTCAAGCTTTGTGAGAATGTTGTAATAGCTTAGAATTTACTTTCTGCTATTCCTTTATAAGCTTGATTTTCAATTTCATTTGAAAGTTGTTCCAGAAGGTTGCCTGCCATTTTTATGGTGTATGGCTGTCCCTAGAACAATACATTTTTAATTACAAGTTATTTCATTTAACTTTATATTTATATTTGTATTCCTCTTCGATTTGAGACTTGATACAAAGACCTTTCTAGAAATAAGGTTGTCCTACCATAAACTCGTTTTGGTGTAAGGTTGTCCTTAGAATAACGTTTGTATCAACCTCTCAAGATCTGAATTTTGAGGTTGTTTTACTTTCCGCATTGTTATTTAATTTGGCTATTATTGTCTTTCTTATTCCGCTGTTTTATGTTTTTATTGGGCTTTGTCCTATTCACACCCGCTCTATGTCATATTGCTTGGCCTTTTCAAGTGGTTTCAGTCAAGCAGTAATGATAAACCAAAACAATCAAACATGTCCTAAGTACTCTTGTTAGTGCAAGGATGTATGCAGAATGATGCATGCCCTCGCTTGTACACCCTCAACGTCTTCATCTTACGTTATGCATGACATTACCTCAAGTGCTCCACCTCTTCCAGGCACATGCAATGCGGTGCATGAACATGATTACCAAGTTCTTATTTATCCTTTTCATATAGCAGGATTGGAAGCTAAGGTACCTTCCTCATATCAATTTTCACACAGTGATCCGTTCTAGGGTCGTCAGTCCTAGGCAATCTCATACGATCATATGGTTTTAGGTCGCTACAAAGGGCTCGTCACCAATCAATGCACACCTATCATACCTTCATTACTACTCTAAGGCTCGTCACCCTAATGCAGTATCAAGGTATACTCGAGGTCACTACAAAGGGCTCGTCACTAATCAATGTAGGCCGACAGCACGAATATAGTGTCCCATACCACCATAATCAGCGCACGAGTCTAGTGTGCTCACTGGTCACTACGGGGAGGCTCGTCACCCCAACGTAGGCCGACAGCTTGACCACGGTGTCTCATACCACCATGTCCGGCTCATGAGTCTTAGCGGATCAAGATACCATGGTTAACAGGATTTCATCAGTAAGTTTGGTACCCTAGATTCATACAATAGCGTCCATACATGGTGAACATACATTGGACAATCGGGTTACTTGACGAACTCGACTAGTACGAGCGCACGTTGAGTTGAACGACATAGAGTGCGCAACACTTCGTGTTGCCAAACCACTGCCGACAACTCTAATATGACTCGGGTTCGTCAAATCACGTCCTTCGTGGCGAAAGCAACCTTAGCCACGAACTCAAGGCCGATTACCGATTTCCTGGACTATTTATAGTCCCAAACACATTCCATTATGACAGATATTCATAACAATAATTTAGAATAGTAATGGAACAACAATTCACATCATGTAGCATGTGAGCATTTGAAGAATATTAACTTAACATGGATTTACACATAAGTAATACTAGAAGTTAAACAACAAAGAATGTGACTTGCACGTAGTAAATCATACACATCAATAGGAGTGTTGAGAATTGCTTCTCAACACCCTCAATTAGGTTAATATATTACCCTTTAGACCATTCAGACATTTCTACAAACACTTAGAATACATAGTTCAACATACATGACGCATGTTGAAAATACACGCATTTGGACAATTCCTTGTTGTCACACATACAATAAGCATAAGTACACGACAGATAATCATGGCAAATACATGTTCATATTATATACGTATACGGTACTTCCTACATACACATAAAATATACAAATCTCTGTATAACACATACATATCAGGAACGCAAGATAAACATAGCATTTGACATGTGAAATTTCATCCATAACAAGAATAAACCATTAGCTAACATTGAGAACCTTGAAAACCATAACCTATACAATTAAAGTCTGCACCTTAAGCCAAAAAAGAACACTGAACTGATTCAGACGATATGTCTTCGTCAACGACGACAAGATAACCTAAAGCAAGAATGGATATGAGCTACAACAACACATAGACTATTCTAAGCTCTAAAACAGATTAGGGTTAGGTTAACTTACCCAAGGATGAACTTAGAATCGCCAGAATAACGATTCAAAAGTGATGGTTTAAGGATGCAGAAGAACAGGAAAGAATCTAAAGATGATTCACCAACTTCTCTCTCACTTTCTCTCTCTTTTTCTCTCTCTTTCTTAGCTAGGGTTAGGAAATTCGTATGGAAAAGAGAGTGAGGGTTTTAAGGTCTTTATATAGGCCTAACATTGATGAAAATAGTCCCAGGGCCAAGGTATACTTAGGTTATAACCAAATCAGGCCTCTCTCGATCCAACGGAACACTTCTAGTGGTCCTTTATCCATGTGCAGTCAGACTTAAGCTCACTGACCATAGATCTAGTCAGGCTGAGTTTTCGTACCGATCGGCTTAACAGATCAACCGTGGCGAACCACCCCCAATTTAACGGTCACCGAAACTCGATCAGGTCCACAAGCATAAAGACATGCCTGGGCCACCTTCCCTGATCAGAGGGTGAAATTGGGTCAGAATCCAACGGTCATATTGCTTAAAATCGTCACGCAAGTGACACGACTCAGATTTCATAAAATCACATTTAATTTCTCACCGTTCTCACACTCTTCACTCCGAACTCAGTCAAATCGACCCAGAATATATTCTAGACTTAATTTTTGTAGTGATGGCCAAGTCCAACATGGTGACCACAACTACCTAAGATCATCGCTATCGGACTTTCGACGCGCGGTCCAGGTCCAATCCAAAGCTTTTAAAAATTTCCAAGAGTAACTGGATTTAGCGATGAATCCCAGATTTCAGAGTAACATGGCGCTAACTATTCTACAAGTTTTAAGTCATGCAGATCCAATTTAAAGTGATTGATGCAAATTTCACAAGCAATCGAGTTGCGCTAATTACCCCACAAATAGCTTCTAAGGAAAAAATAGAGGTAGTACTCGGGTCTTGGCACAAAATTTTTCGGGTCATTACACTCCTTCGAGTATCTGCTCCATTACTTTAACTGAAAGAGCAAAGAAATCCATCAATGCTTAAGGTGTTACAATAGGATTCTGCTTCGGATTATTGTGAAAATAATTTCAAACCCAAGTACCACTTTTATAGGCTGGTCAAACATTCCGAAGGGTCGTGGTGATTCCAAAGGGATTACGAGGAAGTAGCATAATGCGATTTCCTAAAAAGGAGTGTGGCGCTGGTTCCGACGGGTCGCTCTAATTCCGATAGGAAGGGTCATGGATAGGAGGACCCATATAACACGACACAGTGTGTATGACAACCACGACATTGTCATGTGATCGTGGTTAACATGCAAAATGGATCATAGTTTTTATCCACAATGCATATGACCTCAAAACCACGACACAAACGACATGAGAACCACAACCCATGTAACACCAAAACCACGATCCATATACCTATTATAACACCCTGAATAACAATATACTTGTTAAATTTTTCATGGCTCACAGTTGTCATGGATCGTGGTTCTCGTCCTTATTGGATCGTATTCGACAACCCTGACCTTATGAGGAACACGACCCATACACCATGGAAATCACTCCAGGTGTCATGAGAACCACGACCCATACAACTTGAAGAATCTTATGCACCACAACCACGATCAAGGTAACATGACAACCATGATCCATATAACATGGCAACTACAGCCCATATAACCTTAAAATCACGACAGTATAACATGGAAACAACGACCCTTATAACATTACAACCACGACCCATATAACACAGTAACTGCCAGAAGTGAAGCTCAGTGATGTGCAAGACTCTGCTAGTTTCTTCCACTTAAGTTTACAATAAAACAAGAAAACACGGCCCTTATAACCACTTTAACGGGTCGTGATCGCCATGACATGGGATTCGTAGTTGCCATAACGTATAGATCGTGGCTTCAATGACGTATAGATCGTGTTTCTCTTGAGAACGTTTGTCAGCAACGATCGAACATGGATGACAACCATGATCTATTACATATATGAACCACAAAAATATTAACACACAACAATGACCAATATTTAACACAACCAATGATGTCACGCCCCAAACTCGAAAACCGAGCTCACAAAATTTTCGATCGCCGAATCCTGCGCCGACAGCCTCCATAGTACCCCATTCTCGGCTCCCGGCACCCATTTACCAGGTTCCGATCCTGGGATGCTACGAGGATTTCTAATATCAATTTATTTCATAATGAGCATAACCATAAGCATAACCCAAAACAATAACCACAAGAACACCATCACAAAATCCACTATGATAAAAAACTTTTAAGTATAATGCGTCTGAAAAGAAATATAAGATAATACAAATAACAGAAACTCCAAAATATCGACTGCTCGCTCCAACTCTGACGAGCTACGGCTGCATCCTGGCATCACCTGCATGCATCAATCGTGCATAAGCTTATAGAAAGCTTAGAGGATGGTGTAAGTGTGTGCGTAATATAAGCGTGCTCAGAATGCAAGGTCAGAGTAATGCGGAACCATGGTGATGAGTACATGAATGCAATCAGCCATACCAAGGCTATGCAGTACAAGATATGAATGCTATCGGCCATAACACGGCCATGCGATGCAAGATGCAACTCAAGCATGCCAATCCTCATCATATATCAGTATAGTTCTCATTCTGGATAATCACCGAGGTTTAGTACACTCCAAGTGGCACTGCCACTCTCCTAGCCGCATAGTCCAAGTGAGCGTAAGAAACCTCACTATCTGCCTGGCTAATAGTTTGTCAATACCTATCCGGCACGTCGATAGCGGACCCATTCACGAGCTGGTCAAACTCAGCCTAATATTGCCCCTACCCTCGGGCGAGTAAGGCCACACCCATTTCCAACTGACCCCGACACAGTGGGAGACACGGCCTCCTAATATTCAGCTCTTGTGCGCTCATATATCCACTCGGTCTCAACGTTGGAGTCATCCTCTGGTACCATCGGGTTTAGAGATTTTCACCCAAGGACATCTATGATGCCCCGATGCTTAGTAACAATATTTTCGATATCCAATCCAGCCACCCATGATGTATCTGTGGAGGCTTTGGCCCTGATGTCGCTAGGACATACAATGATCACAATCACATAAATGCAAGTGCATGAATCATACCATCAGACATGTAATAATCTTGCACGTACCGCATGCTCATGTAGGGTAACTCCACCTATCAGGGAGTCCATAAACTATCTACCCGAAGGCATGTGCAATGATCAGTCAATCCTCACATCAGGCATACATATGATGCGTATGATCATAGATCATGAATCTATACTAATCATGTTATATGGTGATGGGCTCTGATCAAAACAAAGATGGGCCTAGATGGCCTACACATTACAGGTATGGGCCTATTAATGGGCCCTAGGGAGAGAGTGACAATGTGGACATTTAACCAACATCATCCTTACAATGTGGACATCAAACCATCATTGCTCCCAAGGTATAGCCCGCTATAAAATCAACACATATACCATGGTGGAATCACACTACAATGGGCCTTATATACGTCTTATTGGGCCTTGACCCATGGGCCTCCAATACATCAAATGGGCCTCATACATGGGTCTCGTGTGTGTGTGTGTGTATATATATATATATATATATATATATATATATATATATATATATATATATATATATATATATATATATCAAGGTGAGCCTCAACGACGGGCCACAAATGCATTAAGATGGGCCTAGTTACATGGGCCTTGCATACATCACAATGGGCCTCATAATATGGGCCTTAAATTATCTCTAAAATGGTTGGATGGTTTGGATGAAACACATGCATCATGATGGAGCCCACACTAATGGAGGGTGTGGATTACAATACATACACAAGTGAATCCCATGTGGGGCCTACCATGATGTTTATTCTCCATCCAACCCATTGATATGGTCACTCAGACCTGGGGCCCACAGTAAGGTTTATTTTCCACCCAACCTAAGCCCACTGTAATGTTTATTTACATCCAATCTGTGCATAAGGTCACATGGACTAGGGCCCACCATAACGTTTATTTGCCATACAACCTGTAGCCCACCGTGATATTTTTTTATTTTTTTTATCACGTGGACAGGGAGCCCACCGTGATGTGGTTCACAAATCCAACCCACTCATTAGGTGCGTCCCACTTGGCTGAGGGTTCAGACCAAGTTTCAGCCGCATCTAAATTTCAGGTAGGCCCCACCAACTGATTTTATATGTTTTAAGCATGTCTTCACATGATTTTAGATGGTGTGGCCCACTTGAGTTCCGTATACGGCTGATTTTTAGTTGGGGGGCCACTGCCCTAGGGGCCCACCCAATGCATGGCGTTGATGTTCGAAACGCATCACGGTGGGGCCCACAACTAGGGCCGTGAGGGCTAGCCCAACCGTTTGTGCGTCAGGCACAGGCGCTGCCTGCGGACGCTCTACAGTAGCGTCAGCGCTGCTTCTCTTTTTTTTAAAAAAATTCTGTTTTTCTGTGATTTTTCCATGGTAGGGCCCACATCAGTTCGATTCGACCCAACCATTGGATTCTATGGCCCATGATCGATGAAATGAGACCAATATGCAACATGTTTTTGGCAAATAGAAGGATCAAAGTGGGTTTCAATGGCAATACCGCTATTTCCTATAGTATGGCCCGCCCGAGAGTCAATTTGGTCCTAAAATTTGGCTCAACGCCTAAAATGAGCTGGAGAATGGAATGGACGGCTTGGATTATATATATATACATCAAGGTGGGGCCTACATGAATGGCCCACCCCAAAAGCACCTTTATATATGTATATTTTTTTTTGTTAGCTTGAAGTACACACCCACGTCAGTGCTCCATGTTAGCCAACCCATGTCCAGCGTCCAGGGACGCTGGACGGTGCAAACATAGGCGTCATGGTGGGGCTCCACATGCATGTGGCCCACCTACACCTATATACATATATAATATATATATCTTATTTTATATATATATATATATAATAATATCAGATTATATATCATATATATTATATAAAATATAACATATAACAAGAAGGGCATTGGATCCATTTCAACAGTGGATGGTGCAGATCTTCACCTACAATAGGGTGGGCCACACCGTCTGATGTTGATGGGTGGAGTAGATATAACACATTTTGGTGGGATCCAAACCATCACAATGGAAAGAGAGAGAGAAAGAGAGGGAAAGAGACAAGAGAGACGGTGATGGAGAGGAGGGACCCCGCCACTATGGGCCCTCCATTGATACAACACATACATCAAGTGGGTCCACAACAAGTGGGCAAATGATGAATCACCCACCTATAAGCCTTCTTCTTGCTCTCGTAGGCTTTTAAGCTCCTATGCTCAACTTTTAACAGTGGATGATGGAGTTTCTATGGTGGGGATGAGAGATAAGAGGTTGGGCCACACTTGGAGTAGAGAGAGAGTGTTGGATGTGTGGAATTTCTCATGGGATTTGGATATTTGCTAGAGAATGAGAGAGGGAGATAGAAATAATGGGTGTAAGGATGGATGGAGTGTTGTTGTAAGGATGGGAGATGGATGGGTATGTGTGAGTTTTGAAATTTTGTAAAAGAGGTATGGCCTTAGTTGAAAATGGGGTAAAAGAGGGATGGTGAGGGGAGACAGAGAGTGGACTTTTGAAAAGGTAGTGATGGATTATTGTACTTGGGACATGGCTTGTACTTGACATTGATTGATGGGACATATCGTAGAGATTCCGTCGATAATCCTAGCGTGCGGCCTTTCTTCCACTACCAAAAAAAATGACCAAAGGCTACGGACTATTATAGTTTTTGGCTATGGATATAGACCATAGCTATATTGCTACGGCTTAAATCCGTAGCTAAGAAAAAAAAATAAAATCAAACCGTAGCTAAAAGCTATCACCACCACTCGTACCTACCACCTGAGACAGCCCCATAAGGGACTCTACGATACACATTAAAATATGTGTACTCCATCTAATATGTCTATTCATTTTGAAAGAGCATTTTTGGGCAAGAGCCCAAAAAAAGGAAGTAGTTCGAAGGCTCAAGTGGAGCACACTGTAGGAAATAGTGGAGATTAAATACTTACCATTGATCAATGGTGTCGTTTAAGTTGACCTTCTAATTTCCTATATTTTGGGGTCAATCCCTATAAAAAAAATTAAAAATTAATGGACGGAGTGGATATATAAAATGTATCATGATGGATCCTACAAAGCCGCCCTTGAGAGGGTCGTTCATCCATGACCGTCAAAACTGTATGCGATAGTCGGCTACGGTCCATGGCTTTTAGCTACGGATTAAAACCGTAGCCAAGCCATAGCAAGTAAAAATGTGGAAACTCTTACTGTGCTGCCCTTTTTCTTTCCCCCCTTGCACGAAATGTTTATCTCCCTCCACTCCAAACCCATTCTGCGTCCATCTCACGAAACCTTCCTTTTCCCTCCACTCCAAACCCATTTCGCGTCTCTCTCTCTCTCTCTCAACCTTTCATTTCCCTCCACTCCAAACCCATTCGGCGTCCATCTCTCTCTCTCTCTCTCTCTCTCTCTCTCTCTCTCTCTCTCTCTCTCTCTCTCTCTCTCTCTCTCTCGATCTCCCCTCTCACAAACCCTTCTCTCCCTAACCATCCCCTCTCTCTTGATCTCATGAAGACTTCCCTCTCTGACGCCATTATCCGCGTCCATTTTAGGTATGCAAGAATGATTTTCTTCTTCTTTTTTCTCTTTTGAATATTCATATTGCTGTCTTTTTTTCTTCTTCTTCTTCTTTTTTTTTTTGGAATTAGATTGGGTTTTTTATATTTTTTATTTTTATTTTATTTTAGGATTTTTTTCCTCTTATGAATGATATGGATGTTTTAATATGCCAAAATAACAATCTACTCAAGGATTTGAATGGCATGGATGTTGATGAGGTAGAGTAATGATCCTCATGTGTATAAGGAACCCGATTATAGGTAATATTGAGAAGAACATTTTTCTTAACTCAGTAGTAATTCTCCATAAATTGATTTTGATTAGTTATCTTCCATGGACTTATGTACAATACCTGAAGCAGGAATGTAAAGTTGATGGTAATGCCTACTGAGGTGTTTCCTTGTTGATTTCTATTTGCAATCACATACTCACTTTCCCCATTATGTTCATGTTATATCTACAATGTGCATCCATTTTTTTAATTTTTATTTTATTTTTCATAGGAATATGGGGTATGAACCCAAAATGGAAATCTGATCCAAATCATGTGTGGACCACACGACAGGAAAGAGTGGTAACTGAATGCCCACCATTAAAAAGTAAAATCCTCTTCAGGGCTAGAAAAAGGGGTGCGGCTTCCTTGGATCCCCTGACTGATGTAGCATACATTAATGTCATCCATCCAACTATAGTGTTTGGTTTTAAGATGGTTGGGCTTTTATGGTAATGTTCCGCATTTTGGCACTTCTTCAATAAAACTGCATTTACCTTTTAAAAAAAATCTATGATCTTTTGGTGGGTTGTTCAAAAGATGTAGTTAAGGGGGTTATCCATGGTGTTGGCATTCAGTGCTTGGGATTCAATTGCATATGGAGAATTAGTGCAATGAGCTTCTTCTTTTTTTCCTGGAGGAAAATTTTTAGCTTTGAATCCATGGATTTGTGGAGTTGGGAATTTGCCAAATCCATGGAGAGATTCTTATGGATCGTAAATTGGTTCTTTTTCCATGTCATTTTGTTATATGGACACGCAGTCCTTTCCAATCCGAAGTCTCAATTATTTGGCAAATTCTTCCTTATGGTATAATGTGGGGGCTATGGAGAGAAATTTTAGAATCCTTGAGGGAAAGACTTTATAGATTGGCTCTGTAATTCAATTGATTTCCTCAATGATCAAAAGTTAGAGTTTAGAAGGGGTTTCGTTGATTTGCCAAATAATACCTTCTTTGGAGAAACAAACTCTATAGTTTGTGATGGGGAATTTTTTGCCAAATCCAAATCCATGGGGAGTGTCTTAAATGGGGTTGGGGATGCCTTCATGGGTTGTAAGCTATTTTGGGGTCTTAAACGTGTCCATTTTCCATGTCATTGCTAGATGACATGGCATCCTTTCCAATCCCAAGACTCAATTATTTGGCCATGGTATAATGTGAGGGTTTTTTGAGAGGAATTTTGGAATCATTGGGGAAAGGTTTTATAGGGTAGCTCTGTAATTTAATTGATTTCCTCTATGTTCTTTGGATGGATTGTTCAACAGCTAGAGTCTAGGGGGTGTTATCCATGGCACTGCCATTCATTGATGAGGATTCAATTATATTTGGAGATTTAGGGTAATGAGTTGGTTTTCCTAGCCCTATGGGAGTTGTTTACGCATTTATGAATAAAAATAAAAATAAAAAGAAAAAGTATTGGTAATGATACAGACTAGTAGTCCCTCGATCATTATCCTACCTTAATGCCCTTTTACTTAAGAATATATGTAGTGAATCTAGAGGAGAGTGGATGTGTAAGAAATGGCAGAATTTTTAGAGTAAATATCATTGGCCTTGCTTTGTTGGCCCTGAATTGGTTTTGTTTGCTGAATATTTCAATTGACTTAATAAGGTGGTTATATCCTACAAATTATTTCATGTTTTGAATGTATGGTGACGAGATGCAAGCTTGCCAAAGTACTGGTAGATGCAAAACCTCATAGGTCAAATCATTCGACTTCTTAATGTAACTCATGTGTCTGGAGAAATTGGTTTTTCTATTGATAAATACATGTATGTGGTTCATGAATATGGAGGAGAGTATAGTTAGAAGAATCTGGCTTCTTAATGCAGTCACACCAAAGATTTTCTCCAAGGCTAATGGTACTTTACATTAAGAAGAAATTTGATAATTCTAATGGAAACCAAAATCACTGGGTTGCCACATCTTTGAGAGCTCAATGACCCAAAGGTATTATTGTAGCCATTGAGTTGGCCTTTTTACTAGTTAATGTTATTTTTCACATAAATGTTCATTGGATAACATTTGTTGATTTACTTTTTACTTTCCTAAAAGTAATTGAGTTTTTTTTTCTTTTTCTTTTTCTTTCTTTCTTACTTTTTTAAGTGTAAATACTTTTTGATCCTTTAGTGTGGTAATATAGAATTTTTCAAAGGATTTGATGCATCTTTGTTTTCTTTATACTCCATTTGGCTGATTAATTTGAGTTTCTATAAAACGTAAAAAGAAAGAGCATTAGTCATACAAATTCTTTAGTCTTGCAGAACTGATTAGGAGTCGAGCTTTGTAAAACATGATGTTAGTTATCATACCAAGATGCCTGTTTCGAGAGTTGACAGTGAGCAGCTTGAGTGTTCTCAGTAGCCATTACTTGACAACAACTTCGGAACTATTTTCTCAGCTTTGCCTCCTAGCTTCATTGAACTATTGACTGGCCATTTTGACTGAACATGAGAACAATGGTAAGATATGCAAACTATATTTACTAGTTTCTTTAGTATGACATTCTCTCTATTTGTGTAGTTTTAAAATTTTGATAAGCCAGTCCCGCGCACCGACGCCGGCTTGTCCGAAAGTTATATCATAGCGCCGCCGCCGCCGCCGCGTTGCAAAGGCTACTGCGCACCGAACCGATACCCAAGCAAGAAGATGCCGATCAGCGTTTATTCCGAAGAAACACCACGCGTTGCGGATTTCGAGGGAATCTCTACAATTAGTCCCATCAATCAACCATTAAAGCATCCCATACCTCAAGTACTACAACCCATCTCCACCTTTTTCAAAAGTCTATCCTCTTTCCACCTCACCACTCCTCTTTTTCCCATTTTCAACATCAACCATACCCCTTTTTACAATTTTTCAACCCAAACCATCCCCCATCACTGCATCACCCATCTCTCTCTCTCTCTCTCTCTCTCTCTCTCTCTCTCTCTCTCTCACAAACAAGTCTCTCTCTCATTTTCAAACTTTTCCAAAGCAAAATTCATACGTATGGACCTCCCATGGTGAGAAAATTTCATTTGTGAGGCCCACCTTTCCCACCCCTTCATCTCTCATCTCAACCATCCATTTCCTATCTTCCTCCATCAAAGAGAAGCACAAGGAGCTAAGGAAGCCAAGGGAGCAAGAAGATCAAGCGGTGGGTGTTTGGATAGGATAGTTTTTGATGTTTTTTTTAGATGGGCCAAGTGAGGCCAACCGATCAATGGTTCGGATCTCACTTTGGACCCTAAGATGTGGCCAATGGCCCACTTGGATCACCATGATCATTCCATGATGGGGCCATTCTCCATGGACCCCATCATGATGTTTGTTTTCTTGCATATTTAGGGTCATCTAGACCGTTTAATTTAGTGGAGATGGGATCTCCACCGTTGGATTTAATTTTAATGGGCCACATGAAATGGGACCCACTTGATGTATGATTTAGTGCAAGGGAGGGCCCATAGTGCCGGGGTCCCTCCATCACACGGTCTCACTCTCTATCTCTCGCTCCTTTGTTTTATTTTATTTTATTTTTGTGATGTTGATGAGGTTGTGTGGCCCACTTGAATGGACCCCACCATGAGGTAGGTATCTTATCCAAACCATTGATAAGTGGGGCCCACCTTATATATGTAGTACCATGCCATCCATCACTTGGTGGCCCACCTAAGCAGGGCCCACCTCCAACCAATATTGAAAGTCCAGCGTCCCTGGACGTTGCTGGAAAGACACTAATATCAGTTTGTTTCCAAGGCTATGGGGGTGGTCCGTTTGTGTAGGCCCCACCTTGATGTATGTATTAAATCCATGCCGTCCATTCCTTTTTCAAGACTATTTTAGGCGTTGAGCCGAAGATGGGACCAATCGGACTTCCAAAGCGGGCCATACATGGCAAATGGTGAGTTTACCATCAAATGTCCCATATTGCTTCTATACACTAAACAAGCCCAATATTGGGCTTGTTTTGCTCGTGTTGAGCCATGGAAGACCATTGGACGGTGTGAAATCTCCAGTGGACCCCACCGTGAAAAACCACAGAAATAAAAAAAAAAAAAAAGAAAGAACGCCGCCGTCGAGAACGCCGACACAGCGGCCGGACGGCTGGTCACCACCTTGCGGGCCCCACCTCGATGTTTATATACTATCTAAACCGTTCATGTGGTGGGCCACCTGACGTGGTCCCACGCCAAAAATCAGCCTGATCCAAGACTCGTGGTCCACACCATAGGAAACAGTGGATTCAACCTCCATCTTCAAACTCTTCAAACCAGAGTTTTGGATCGGGGTGAAATTTGTTTCCACCCTTCATCTAGGCCTACGTGGCCCTATCAACGGTGGGATGGAATATAAACTTTAGGGTGGGCCCCACATGGAGCCCATAGTGAGGTATGTGTTATATTCCACCGTCCATCAGGACATGGGACCCACCTTAGTGGTGATTCCCAGGGACGGTGGGCCTCGTGTGCGTGCGTGTGTGGTGCGTGCGTGTGTGGTGCATGCGTGTGTGTATTTATATATATATATATATATATATATATATATATACACATATATATAATATTATATTATATATAATGTTATATGTAATGTATACATATTATATAGTATATCATATATAATATAAAGGTGGGGGAAGGCCCATTTCAGTTCACTTATGGGCTAGGATTGAGGCCCACTTTAATGTATATGCAAGGCCCATGGGTCCGAGCCCATTTAATGCATTAGGGGCCAATGGGTCGAGGCCCATTAAGATGTAATGGGGCCAATGGGTTGAGGCCCACTTGATGTACATATAGGGCCCAATTGGTGTGATCCATTTAATACTCATAAGGCCCATGAGATTAGGCCCATTTAATGCATTCTAAGGCCCATGGGTTATGGCCCATTAAAAATGTTTTGGGGCCGATGGGTTAGGCCCATTTGATGTACATATGGGGGCCCGATTGGCGAGGCCCATTTGATATACATAAGGCCCATGTGAGTAGGCCCATTTGATGCATTCTAAGGCCCACGGGTTATGGCCCATTGCAATGCACATAGGGCCCATTGGTGTGGCCCAATGATGTGGCCCACTTGATGAATATAAGGCCCATATGATTAGGCCCATTTGATGCACTCTAAGGCCCATGGGTTATAGTCCATTGCAATGTACGATCCCTACACAATTTATGTAATGATGTTTACGTCAGGGGTATGCCTTGGGAGCAATGGTGGTTCGACGTCCACATTGCAAGTATAGTGTGGTTAAATGTCCGCATTATGACTTTCCCTAGGGGCCCTTGTTAGGCTCGTACGTCTGATGTGTAGGCCGTCTAGGCCCATCCTTGTTATGATTATCATCCATCCCATATAACATGTTTAATTCCATGATTCATAATCATATGCATCATACGTATGCTTGATATGAGAAATGCTCGATCATAGCATATGCCTTCGGGCAGATGGTTTAGGGGCTCCGTCAGGGGTGTTGCCCTACATGAGCGCACGATACACGCAGGATTGCTGTATGATTGGATAGTATGATTCATGCATTCACATTATGTGATATGGTTACTGTACGCCCTAGCGACATCAGGGCCATAGCCTCCACAGACGTATCGTGGTTGGCAGGATTGGATACCGAAAATACTGTTTTACATGGGGTGTTATAGATATCCCTGGGTGAAAATTCCTAAACCCTTATGGTACCAAGAGGTTGCTCCAACGTCTAGACCGAGTGGGTGCATGAGCGCTGAGTGCCGATTACCAGATGGTTGCGCTTTCCACTGTGTCGTGGTCGATTGGAAGGGGGTGCGGCCTTACCCGCCCGAGAGTAGGGGGCAATGCTAGGCTAAGTCTGACCAGCTCGAGGAATGGGTCCGCTATTAACAAGCCGAGCCCGATATTGGCAGGCGGATAGTGAGGTCTTTTCCACTCACCTTATTGCGCGCGATGGGGCGGCAATCTGGCTTGGAGTATACTAGACCCCGGTGATATCCCAGATTTTGAGCTGTATTGATGTGGAGTTAGATGAGGATTTGTATGCTTGGGTTGCATTTCGCATTGGTATGGCCGACATCATTCTTTGCACCGCATGGCCTTGGTACGGCTAATGGGATTCTTGGCATTCATCAGCACGTTCCGCATTACTCTGATATTGCATAACTACATTACCACCTTGAGCATACACTTTCACCACCTTCCAAGCTTTCTATAAGCTTATGCACGACCGTTGCGTGCAGGTGACGTTGGATCGCAGCAGCGCTAAGGCTTGGACGCGTGGCTGATCATTTTGAAGTTTTTATTCATCATCATTGTATTTCCTCTTATGCTCATTGTACTTGTAAAGTTTTTTATCATAGTGGAAATGTGATGGAGTTTTTGGTTATTGTTTGTGTGTTATGCCTTTGGTTATGCTTATTACGAATCAAACTGATGTTAAAAATCCTCCTCGTAGCATCCTAGGATAGGAACCTGGCGAATGGGCACTGGGAGCCGAGAATGGGGTTCTATGGAGGTTGTCGGCGCCGAATTCGGCCATCGGGAATTTTGTGAGCCCGGTTTCCGAGTTTGGGGCGTGACAGAAGTTGGTATCAGAGCATAATTCGGGAATAACCAAAAACAACATTACATGTCTGCTATGAATAATTAAGTCATAAGTTCGGATAGCCGAGCGATCTTTTATTACCGACGCTTAACGAGCGTGCCTTCGAGAGTTTTTTAAGTTGATTGGCACCTTCGCTCTTTCCTGTAGGACATGGCGCGCAGGAGAGTGACCCGATCGATCCCCACTCCACCACTAGACCGGCTCCACCACCTGCGGCTCCGCACTACCACCTACGATCCTCGCTCCACCACCCGAGATTCCCTCTGCCCAGCCTGAGGATGCCACCCATCTACCAGGGATTCATGCCGCCCAGCCTATGGGTGCAACTCCTCCACCAGAGACAGTGCGGAGCCGACCGTATCTGTGAGTGCTTCCCGATTCAGATCTCGCAGTGTGGCCGCACTTGAGGGAGCAGACCCCGATCGTTTCTCCAAGACAGGCAGAGCAGGAGCGCGTTAGTGCCCTCCTTCGTGAGTTCCGACGCCTCGATCCCCCGCATTTCCAGGGTGAGCCAGACCCGACCGTGGCTGAGAGATGGCGCGCCGACGTAGAGAAGATATTTGAGACGATGGGATGCGCGACCGAGCGGCGAGTCCGATTAACCGTATTTCTTCTCCATGGTGAGGCTGAGCACTGGTGGACGTCAGTCTCTCGAGCAGCGGGAGCTAATTTTGTATGGAATTGGGAGGATTTTGTAGATCGGTTTGACCGACAATATTTTCCTGATCACATCCGACGGCAGCGAGCGTTGGAGTTTGAGGCATTGGTGCAGGGCGATATAACAGTGGCTCAGTATGCCGCTCGTTTTGTAGCACTGTCCCGATTTGCACCTTATTTAGTGGATGATGAGGAGCGAAGAGCCCGCCGATTTGAGGGTGGCTTGCATTACGGTCTTTGAGGCCGTGTTATTGGGTATGAGCTCCCTACTTTCGAGGAAGTGGTGCGGAAGGCCCAGATTTTTGAGGCTGAGTGGGACGGTTCTCAGTCTGATCACGGTCAGAGGAGAGACCGGAAGAGGCAGGCTTCTTCCAGTGATACGCAGCAGGGTCGACCACAGTAGAGGCACACAGGTCGCCCAGCCTTGAGCGCCAAAGAAGACCTCGGCACCACCTCCGAGGCAGCTTCACCGGCACTTGTTTTAGGTGCGGTGCGACAGACACCGTATGTGGGAGTGTCCTCGCCCCGGCCGAGAGAGGTCCACAGAGCCTCCACCACCGCGGCGGCGAGACCCCCACGGCGGCGAGAGGCCCCCACAGAGCGGCGGCAGCAGCCCCACCACCGAGGCCACCTCGGCGGCGGCACTCAGCCTCCGACCGCAGCAGCAGAGGCAGCCGTTTCGACCGCCTCAGCGACAGTAGCAGCAGTAACACACTGAGAGGGGACAGGCACCTCCCGGTTAGCTCAAGCTCGATTCTATGCGGCCCACCAGGATCTAGTCCTACGGAGGGGTTGTCAAGGGTATACTTTTAGTCTTTGCATGCATTGCATGTGTGTTGTTTGATTCTAGTGCATCGTATTCCTTTGTGGCCGAGAGTTTCTATCGATCGACTGGTTTGTCAGTAGAGTCTGCTCGTGAAGGCTTGTAGTATCGACTCCCTTGGGGAAGACTGAAGTATTGGGCCGATTTTGCTCGTCTTGCCCCGTTCTGGTTGGGAATATCTTTTTGCCTGCCGATCTATTGCATTGTCGATGTCTGAGTTCGATGTTATCCTAGGGATGGATTGGTTTGCCGAGTACCACGCCATATTGGATTGCTTTGCGAGGACAGTCACATTCTGTATACCCGGCTTGCCGCAGTTCTAGTTCATTGCCGAGCCCAGAGGAGAGCTGTTGTCTTGTATGAGTCGTGTGCTATAGAGGACCCCATTGTAGTAAGCATCGACCAGTTGCTTATGGTTTGCGATTTTTCCAATGTATTTCTGGAGATTTTGAAATTACTGCCTCATCGGCACACCGAGTTTCAGATTGATCTCATGCCCAGTACCGCACCTATTTCGAAGGCTCCGTATCGTATGACACCGTTGGAGTTACGGGAACTGCAAAAGCAGTTAGACGAGTTGCGCGAGTTAGGCTTTATCCGTCCGAGCGGTTCGCCGTGGGGGCGCGCGGTACTCTTCATGAAGAAGAAGGATGGCTCGTTGAGGCTCTGCGTGGATTACAGCGAGCTTAATAAGGTCACGATCAAGAACAAGTATCCGCTCCCGAGGATTGATGATTTGTTTGATCAGCTGCAGGGTGCACAGTTCTTTTCGAAGATTGACCTGCGTTCTGGTTATCATCAGGGTCCGAGAGGTGGACATTCCGAAGATGACTTTCAGGACGTGTTATGGTCATTTTGAGTTCCAAGTTATGTCCTTCGGACTGACCAATGCGCCAGCAGTATTCATGCAGTTGATGAACGAGGTCTTCCGTCCGTATCTCGATCAGTTTGTTGTAGTCTTCATCGACGACATTCTGATTTATTCGAGGACTCGTGAGGAGCATGAGCAGCATTTGGAGGTTACGTTGCAGACCCTCCGCGCACACCAGTTGTATGCGAAGCTGGAGAAGTGCGAGTTTTGGCAGGAGGAGGTGAAGTTCCTCGGTCACGTGGTGACGAGGGAGGGTGTCGCAGTGGACCCCTCGAAGGTTGAGGCAGTGCGTCAGTGGGGCCAGCCCACGACTGCGTCCGAGATCCGTAGTTTCCTTGGTTTAGCGGGCTACTACCGGCGTTTTATTGAGGGCTTCTCTCGTATTGCAGCCCCGTTGACCAGGTTGACCCGGAAGGGCGCAGAGTTTATTTGGAGTGACGCCTGCGAGCGAGCATTTATGGAGTTAAAGGACCGTCTGACGTCCGCTCCTGTCCTCACTCTTCCCTCTGGGAGTGACGGATTTATTGTATTTACCGATGCCTCGCATATTGGTTTGGGTGCTGTCCTGATGCAGCACGGGAGACCAGTGGCCTTCGCGTCTCGCCAGCTCAAGGTCCATGAGCTGAACTACCCCACGCATGATTTAGAGTTGGCTGCAGTTGTCTTCGCACTGAAGGTGTGGAGACACTATCTCTATGGGGTTAGGTTCGAGCTCTTTTCTGATCATAAGAGCTTGAAGTACCTCTTCTCACAGTCTGAGTTGAATATGAGGCAGAGGCGTTGGATGGAACTCCTGAAGGACTATGATTTCGATCTCCAGTACCACCCGGGTAAGGCGAACGTGGTGGCGGATGCCCTCAGCCGTCAGCCACGAGGCCTGGTGGCGCATATGATGATTCAGGAGTGGCGGATGCTCGAGGATATAGCAGAGTATGACTTTGAGTTTGGCTTGCAGTCTTCTATTGTGCAGTTATCGAGCCTGTCGATTCAACCCTCTCTTGTCGCAAGGGTGATCGAGGCTCAGCAGGCAGACGAGTCATTAAAGGGGCTCATCGAGAGTCGAGCAGTTGGCAGATTGGTACGGATGGTGGACTTCGCTTCAGAGGCCGATTATGTGTCCCGGATATTCCTGAGCTACGCCGAGATCTTATGACCGAGGCACATCGATCGCGGTTTTCTATCCATCCTGGCTCGACGAAGATGTACCATGACATGAGGCGACAGTATTTTTGGGCGGGGATGAAGCGCCAGATCGCCAGCTTTGTGGCCGAGTGTGACACGTGCCAGCGTGTCAAGGCCGATCATCAGAGACCCCCTGGTCTATTGCAGCCATTGAGTGTCCCGATGTGGAAGTGGGAGCACGTGTCGACAGATTTTATTATGGGCTTGCCGAGGACTCAGCGCGGTCATGACGCCATCTGGGTTGTCATTGATCGACTGACGAAGTCGGCACATTTTATTGCGATACGTGCGACTTGGCCTTTGGACCGGCTTGCGAGATTATTCATTGAGGATATTGTGAGACTGCATGGCGTTCCAGTCTCGATCGTTTCTGACCGAGACCCGAGGTTCACGTCTCAGTTTTGGAGGAGCTTCCAGAGAGCGATGGGTTCTGATTTGCAGCTCAGCACCGCGTACCATCCGCAGACCGATGGCCAGACCGAGAGGGTCAACCAGATCCTTGAGGATATGCTTCAGGCCTGCGCGATTGATTTCGGGGGTAGCTGGGATGAGCATCTACGATTGGCTGAGTTCGCATACAATAACAGCTATCAGGCGACCATCGGCATGGCTCCTTTTAAGACACTATATGGTAGACCATACAGATCACCAAGTTCTTCGACCAAGGTTAGAGAGCTCTATCTCCTAGGTCCCGAGCTTGTGTAGGAGATGTCAGAGGCTATTGATATCATCACACAGAGGATGCGCACAGCTTAGAGCCGGCAGAAGAGTTTTGCTGATCGTGGCGTCATCCCTTGGAGTTCAATGTAGGAGACCATGTGTATCTCAAGGTCTCACCCATGAAGGGCTTAGTTCGATTTGGAGCGAAGGGCAAGCTTGCCCCGAGATTCATAGGACCTTTTGAGATCACTGGATGAGTTGGCATCGTGGCCTATCGGCTTGCCTTAACATCTCAGTTGTCTGGCATCCACAACATTTTTCATGTCTCCATGTTGAGGAAGTGTGGGTCAGACATCATTCCTGTTATTGATTGGCAATCGTTAAAGGTTCGTGAGGACGCTTCCTATATTAAGCAGTTAGTCCGTATCCTTGATTGGAAGGAGCAGGTCCTTCGAACCAAGGTCATTCTGTTGGTGAAGGTTCAGTGGGGTCACCATTCTATTGAGGAGGCTTCTTGGGAGCGCGAGGCTGAGATTCGAGAGCGTTATCCCCATCTTTTTGATGATTGATTGTGTTGTATGTTGTATGTTATCTCTGATTTTATATAGTGATGTTATGTTTCTTCTCCCTCTTGAGTTCTGCCTAGTTGCGATGATTGTGTAAATTTCGAGGACGAAATTTCTATTAGGAGGGGAGAGCTGTAAGACCCGTGTCCTAATCCGTACTGTTCCGTTAGCTTCCGCGGTCCTTCCGGTCAAATTCCGGCAACCTTCGCACCGTATTCGGTGTTTGCGCATGATCCTAAGCCAGGTCCCGCGCACCGACGTCGGCTTGGTCCGAAAGTTATATCATAGCGACCGCGTCGTCGCCGCGGTTCCAACGCCGTGACTTGCGCACCGAACCGATACCCAGGCAAGAAGATGCCGATCAGCGTTTATTCCGAAGAAACACCGCGCGTTGCGGATTTCGAGGGAATCTCTACAATTAGTCCCATCAATCAACCATTAAAGCATCCCATACCTCAAGTACTACAACCCATCTCCACCTTTTTCAAAAGTCTACCCTCTTTCCACCTCACCACTCCTCTTTTTCCATTTTCAACATCAACCATACCCCCTTTTTACAATTTTTCAACCCAAACCATCCCCCATCACTCCATCACCCATCTCTCTCTCTCTCTCTCTCTCTCTCTCTCTCTCCCTTACAAGTCTCTCTCTCATTTCAAACTCTCCCATAGCAAAATTCATACGTATGGTCCTCCCATGGTGAGAAAATGGCATTTGTGAGGCCCACCTTTCCTACCCCTTCATCTCTCATCTCAACCATCCATTTCTCATCTTCCTCCATCAAAGAGTAGCACAAGGAGCTAAGGAAGCCAAGGGAGCAAGAAGATCAAGCGGTGGGTGTTTGGATAGGATAGTTTTTGATGTTTTTAAGATGGGCCAAGTGAGGCCAACCGATCAATGGTTCGGATCTCACTTTGGACCCTAAGATGTGGCCAATGGCCCACTTGGATCACCATGATCATTCCATGATGGGGCCATTCTCCATGGACCCCATCATGATGTTTATTTTCTTGCATATTTAGGGTCATCTAGACCATTTAATTTAGTGGAGATGGGATCTCCACCGTTGGATTTAATTTTAATGGGCCACATGAAATGGGACCCACTTGATGTATGATTTAGTGCAAGGGAGGGCCCATAGTGCCGGGGTCCCTCCATCACACGGTCTCACTCTCTATCTCTCGCTCCTTTGTTTTATTTTATTTTATTTTATTTTTGTTATTATAATGAGGTTGTGTGGCCCACTTTAATGGACCCCACCATGAAGTAAGTATTTTACCCAAATTATTTATAAGTGGGGACCCACCTTATATATGTAGTACCATGCCATCCATCACTTGGTGGCCCACCTAAGCAGGGCCCACCTCCAACCAATATACAAAGTCCAGCGTCCAGGGACGCTGGACGTTGCTGGAAAGACACTAATATCAGTTTGTTTCCAAGGCTATGGGGGTGGTCCACTTATGTAGGTCCCACCTTAATGTATGTATTAAATCCACATCATCCATTCCTTTCCCAAGCCATATTTAGGCGTTGAGTCCAAAGATGGGACCGATCAGATTTTCAGGCAGGTCATAACATGGCAAACGGTGAGTTTACCATTGAAATGTCCCATATTGCTTCTATACATCGAAACAGGCCCAATATTGGGCTTGTTTTGCCTGTCGTGAGGCATGGGGAGCTATTTGACGGAGCAGATCTGCAAGAGGTGGACCCCACCTGTAAAATCCTTGAGAAATCAAAATAAAAAAAAAAAAATAAGCAGCACACAGCAGCTGCTGCTGCTGTGTCAGGCGGCAGCAGGGGCTGCCTGCGCCAGCGTCCGGGCGGACGGACGCTTGTATACTATCTACACCGTGCATAGGGTGGGCCACCCCCTGACGTGGTCCCACACCAAAAATCAGCTTGATCCAAGACTCAAGTGGCCCACACCGTAGGAAACAGTGGGATTAAACCTCCATCTTTGAAACTCTTTTTAGGCCCACAGAAGTTTTGGATCAGGGTGAAAATTTGTGTCCACCCTTCATCTAGGCCTACGTGGCCCTATCAACGGGTGGGATGGAATATAAACTTTATGGTGGGCCCCACATGGAGCCCACAGTGAGGTATGTGTTATATGGCCACCGTCCAGGCAGACGGCGGGGCCAGTGGTGACGTAAGCCTCGTGCATGCGTGTGTGTGCGCGCGTGTGTGTGCATGCGTGTGTGTATTTATATATGTATATATATATATATATATATATATATATATATATATATATATAGACAGATATATAATATTATATTATATATAATGTTATATTTAATGTATACATATTATATAGTATATCATATATAATATAAAGGTGGGGGAGGGCCCATTTCAGTTCACTTATGGGCTAGGATTGAGGCCCACTTTAATGTATATGCAAGGCCCATGGGTCCGAGCCCATTTAATGCATTAGGGGCCCATGGGTCGAGGCCCATTAAGATGTAATGGGGCCAATGGGTTGAGGCCCACTTGATGTACATATAGGGCCCAATTGGTGTGATCCATTTGATACTCATAAGGCCCATGAGAATAGCCCCGTTTACTGCATTCTAAGGCCCATGGGTTATGGCCCATTAACAATGTTTTGAGGCCTATGGGTTAGGCCCATTTGATGTACATATGGGGGCCCGATTGGCGAGGCCCATTTGATATATAAGGCCCATGTGAGTAGGCCCATTTGATGCATTCTAAGGCCCACGGGTTAAGGCCCATTGCAATGCACATAGGCCCATTGGTGTGGCCCAATGATGTGGCCCACTTGATGAATATAAGGCCCATATGATTAGGCCCATTTGATGCACTCTAAGGCCCATGGGTTATAGTCCATTGCAATGAACGTAAGGCCCATTGGTGCGTGTAATGATGTTTACGTCAGGGCTATGACTTGGGAGCAATGGTGGTTTGACGTCCACATTGCAAGTATAGTGTGGTTAAATGTCCGCATTATGACTTTCCCTAGGGCCATTGTTAGGCGTACATCTAATGTGTAGGCCGTCTAGGCCCATCTTTATTATGATTATCATCCATCCCATATAACATGTTTAATTCCATGATTCATAATCATATGCATCATACGTATGCTTGATATGAGAAATGCCCGATCATAGCATATGCCTTGGGCAGATGGTTTAGGGGCTCCCGTTACAAGGGGTGTTGCCCTACATGAGCGCACGATACGCGCAGATTGCTGCATGACCGGATAGTGTGATTCATGCATTCGCATTGTGTGATTGGTTCTTGTATGCCCTAGCGACATCAGTGCCCGTAGCCTCCACGGACGTATCGTGGTTGGCGGGATTGGATAATGTAAATACTGCTTTCTACATGGGGTGCGATAGATATCCCTGGGTGAAAGTCCCTAAACCCTTATGGTACCAGGAGGTTGCTCCAACGTCTAGACCGAGTGGATGCATGAGCGCTGAGTGCCGATTACCAGACGGTTGCGCTTTCCACTGTGTCGTGGTCGGTTGGAAGGGGGTGCGGCCTTACCCGCCCGAGAGTAGGGGGCTATGCTAGGTTGAGTCTGACCAGCTCGAGGAATGGGTCCGCTATTGACGAGCCGAGCCCGATATTGGCAGGCGGATAGTGAGGTCTTTTCCACTTACTTTATTGCGCGCGATGGGGCGACAATTTGGCTTGGAGTGTACTAGACCCCGGTGATATTCCAGATTTGAGCCGTATTGACATGTGGACTTAGATGAGGATTTGTATGCTTGACTTGCATTTCGCATTGCATGGCTTTGGTATGGCCGACATCATTCTTTGCACCGCATGGCCTTGGTACGGCTATAGTATTCTTGGCATTCATCGGCATGTTCCGCCTCTGATACTGTATAGCCGCATTACCACCTTGAGCATACACTTTCACCACCCTCTAAGCTTTATAAGCTTATGCACGACCGTTGCGTGCGGGTGACGTTGGATCGCAGCAGAGGCTTGGGCGCGTAGCTGATCTTTTTGGAACTTTTGGTCTATCACTTCATTGTATTTCCCTTATGCTCATTGTACTTGTAAAGTTTTTTATTATAGTGAAAATGTGATGGAGTTTTTGGTTGTTGTTTGTGGGTTATGCTTATTACGAATCAAACTGATGTTGAAAATCCTCCTTGTAGCATCCCAGGATTAGAACCTGGCGAATGGGCGCTGGGAGCCGAGAATGGGGTTCTACGGAGGCTGTCGGCGCCGGATTCGACGATCGGGAATTTTGTGAGCCCAGTTTCCAAGTTTGGAGCGTGACAGAACATGAGAACAATGGTAAGATATGCAAACTATATTTACTAGTTTCTTTAGTATGACATTCTCTCTATTTGTGTAGTTTTAAAATTTTAAACTTTTTTGGTTGCAGAGATGCATATCGGATTCTTCTTTTCATGGTATGTGAATTTCTTCCATTACTAGTTCTCTGCTTCTAATCTGAAGGTTGTGCCTAGATCGACCTGATTCTTTGTACAGGGCATCAAGATGGTGGGATCCTTCTGTTGGATGGATTGGATCATATATATGTGCCATGCTGTCACATGTTCTGGTGTGAACATGAGCTGACTGTGCTCGTCTGTGGGCATAGTAAAGCTCTTCCTCACTATTTGCTTCGAAAAAGGAAAAAAGAAAAAGCAAAAAAAGAAAAAGAACAAAAAAATGAGCTCTTCCCCATAATATATATGGGCTTCATTAATCAACACCCAGTAAGTAGTATGGAAGTCACTGTCCTCCCATATTGTAATTAGTCTTCAGTGACATCTAGACTCTTCATTCGGTTGGTCTAATTGCTATGGATCAGGAGTTAAACATGGATTAGACGAACGGCCCAATATTCATATTGGTCAGAATTCTATTCTTACTCCTTTTTATGATGCTACTTTTGTTCAAGTCTTACCAGATTTTATGACTAGAGTAGATATGGTCATTGATGAACTAGGAGGTGATATGACAATCTAATCATCTCCAAATCATACACAGGTTAGCATGCTTCATACTTGTATAGGTTTTTTTTTTTTTTTCTTTTTGGGGGATACAACCATTTTAGACTGCCAAAATTTCAATGTCCATAACTTCTTGGAAAACTACTGTTTTGTACTAATGATTTCCTTTCAAGTTGATGTTATGCGTTGTGAAACTAATTATATTGATGTAGCTTATACCCATTAAATCTCACAGTTACAACAAAGTGGGTTGCTTAAAGGGGATGATCTCACAGATCGCTTTTTCCAAATCCTCATGGTAAGCTTTTTTCGTGGTTTTTATTATGTTTCCATGAGAATCCTCTAGATCCTCACAGTTGTATTAAGGTGTTGACCTTGTTAGCATGTGAGTCATGTTAGTAATCATGTATAGTGGGTTCCTTTTCTATTTTGTGCAGCCAACTACTTAAGCATTACCTTTCATGTTTGTAGGTGCTTTGTGCATAGTTGTTTGCCTAGAAACTGCCCCTCCATGGTCCTACTTTTGTTGCTCGTTCTTTGGACTACGCATGTTTTTGTTGGGTTAGAGGTAAAGGAGACTGTCTTGGCATTGTGTGGTGTCAATGGAAGTGGACTGAATAAGAAAAAAATGATCATTCTCTCTATAAAACCTCAAGATGTAAAGGAGGTGGTTTTGGAGTTGAAGCAACTGCTTTCAAGGAAGAAACTTCTTATGTCCATTGCTGCAGGAACAAAATTAAAAGATTTGCAGGAATGGGCTGGCCATGGTTGAATAATCAGGGTAATGCCAAATACTCCAACTATTGGTGAGGTAGCAACAGTTATGAGCTAGGGAGAAATGGCAACAAAAGAAGTTGAAAAACTTATAGAGTGTATTTTTGGAGCAATTGGCAAGATGTGGAGAGCAGACGAAAAAATCTTTGACGTAGTCACAGGCTTGATTGGCAGTGGACCAACATACATATTTCTATAATAATGGACACTATGGCTGATGGAGGAGTTGCTGCTGGTCTTCCACGAGATCTTGCATTGAAGCTAGCTTCCCAAACAGTTCTAGGAGCAACTGCTATGGCTATCAATTTAGGAAAGCACCCAGGACAACTCAAAGATGATGTTGTATCACCTACAGAAGCTACCATTGCTAGTGTTCGTGAGTTGGATCTCATCAACAGAGTCAAAGGATACTAATCCATCAGTTTTAGTTAATGGCCATTTTGACAGTCCACTTGGTTCTCCTGGTGCTAGGGATTGTGCTTCATGTGTTAGTGGGTTTAATGATATTAACTACTAGCTTGTTCCATTTTCTATGCGCTTTTTTCTTTTTCTTTGAGTCTGATCTTGATTGTTATTGTAGCATCAATGCTTGAAATAACACTAACTACACTTTTTGGTATTTCTATTTCTTTCAAGAAGTTTGGTGTATGGTACATTCGTCATATGGCCTGCAACTGCACAACAGTGTTGAAGCTTTGTTTGAAGAGTCATTAATGAATAAGGCTTTGAAGCCCATTCATCAAAAAGGTATGAATGTGTTGGCGCAAGTTGTGACTCTGAAGTAATGATGAGATTTCTTACAATGTAATGTAGGTTACCATCCTATCCATTTAATTTAAGATGATTTGGATGTCACAGGTACAAGGTAATTGAGGAAGTTGGGGATGGTACCTTGGAACTGTATGGCAAGCTATATACAAGCTAACTGGTGAGGTGGTAAGTGCCTTCAAACTTCCCAAATGCAATGCAGTGTCCCTACTCATATTAAAGAATTCTTTTAGTTACTTACTTGATGGCTGGTTTAACTGGTTGTGGTTTTTTCTTGGTAGGTTGGGGGTTTTTTGTATATGAAGTTCGATCAATAATGGTAACTCCCTCTCCTTTTTGTTTCATTGTAAAAAGAAATACATTTGCTTGGTTAGCTGGTTGCAGGTGGTTTAGCAAAAAATCATATCTACTTTACAAACCATGTCAAGATTTCTAGACGTTGTTATATTAAACGTAAGGCGTGTTTAGATGCAAGGCATGCTTAGTTGAATTGAACTAAAGGAAACAAAGAAAAATGAAAAAAAAAAAAACAATCTTGAATCAGGTATCATTATTCTAATTTGAATGAGGTTGGCATTACATATCATGTATTTTAATTTAGACTCAAAATCATCTGAATTTACAGTTTCGGTCTTTTTTTTTTTTTTTTTTAACTCCTCTCTGTTAAGCTTTAATTCCTATGATTCAAATTCAATTATCATTCTACATACTATTCAAATTTAAATTCAATTATCAATCAGAGCAAGCTTGGATACTATTCAATATGTTCTTATTTATGAAATATCTGGCTGTTCCATCATCCTATTGACTCTGTTCTATGTTAAACTTCAATCTTATTAATGTCATAGGTTCTTGAGTTTGAATGTAAAGCAATCATTGGTTAACCATTACTGATTATTATTTTTATGTAAAATGTTTCAAGTTCCTTTAGTTGTTGATGCACATTCCATGAATGGCTAATGCAGGCCCATGATGGGAAAGGACCTACATTTCTCGGATCATCATGCTAATATGTCAGGTAGCACAGCTTGAAAATTTATTTTAAATGATAATACTTTCCAAAGAACTCATAGAAGGGTCAAGATGTTTGAACTTTGTGGGTCTATACTTTCAAGCCATATTGAATGAGAATGGTAATTACCTATCTGCACTGAAAATTAATTTTCCGTTAGTGATTGTTCTTAATTGTTACAAGCTCTTGTTCTATCAGGGCCCAATCATATCCAAGAAAAAGTTCCTAACCATACAATCTTTGTCCTTTTTCTTAGGCTTGTTACTGTATTTTTTTCCTTAACTGTTTACTCGTAGGCCATTGATTGAAGGATTAGGAACTTCCAATCTGGGGACATTCTTTGTCCAAATTGAGACCCATCAGAGCTATAGTCTAGAATATCACCAGCCAGGCCGGATTATAATAGGTTCACAACTTGTTTTAGTATAAATAGTAGAACATTGTTTTTAAGTTTTAACTAGAGATCTGATTTGCGGTCTTTCTTTTGTAGTAGAAGTTACTTGGCATGTGTGAAGCAAATGGATGTGACATAGTGAGTGGTCACTAATGCAAGTTCATTTATGAATGGTATGAGATGTTTGGATGATATTTTCAAATTATAGCATGACGATGTCTACATCTTTTCCTACCAATCTTCTATACTTCAATATGACTTCTGTAATGTTTGATCATAATATTTCATGAAACTTGGATCAGTTCACATTCAATGAATTGCAATTCATTTGGATTGAGCATCCAAAAGCACTCAAGTTTTGTTATTCCACTTAGGATTGGGAAATCCACTGCAGTGAAACACTAAGATGGACCAAAAATTCTGGTTTTTTTTTAAAAAAAATTTAATTGAAAAAAGGAGATTTCGTTAAGGAAAAAAGAAAACTAATGTTTTGTACTTCATAATTTCATACATGTATATGCATGTATGAATTCACAGTGGACAGAAATTTGTTTTTTTTCTCCTGACATTGCTTGTGTGTTCTACAACCATTGAGCATGATGAGCTGTTTGTTTAGCTATTCCTGAACTGCACCTCTTTAGATTTGCTTGTGGGCACCTCATTTTTTATGGTGTAACAGAGTGTAATAGATGATATGCAGGCACTTACAAATTACATAAATTGCATGCAAGCCATACAAGTCAAATTAAACTGTTCAATTAATGGTTCTCAGTTTAGATATATCATGAACCAAAATTTACACTATCTGATTGTCTAACTATCAAAATGAACATTTATTGGATGATTAAAAATGTTTTCATGCCCAACGGTCCTATTGCCATAAACAAGTGTCAATGGATTAGAAGCTAGGATTGTTTTATCAGGATTTACTGCCTATTTCATGGCCTTCATGTATGTCTGCATTTGTTTCAAGTTGTCCATGGTTTATTGGCGAATGTTGCCATCTGATCATCCTGCTCTATGTCAGAATGTGACCGTTTGAATGATTTGGTTTCTAAATTTTCTTTTATCAGTGGCACTTTTTGAGCCTTTCTTTGATATCTTATTTGAACTTCAAACTTATAGTCCAATTACATGCTTTGGAGCAGGTTATTGACTATTTTAACAAGGCACTGGAGGGCTCAAGTATAGATTTGTCATAAGCCAGTATCTCTGTGTAGATTGATCTTGGGAAACAAACAATTACATGACCGCCATTGCTAAGGTAATTTTTTCTTATTCCCTAGTTTTAAGCTATTTTTAGCTTTTACATTGCAATACCAACATTTCGTGGATTCTTTCACGTCTGTTCGGGTGGGATATGACCTTTTTTATAAGAGCTGTCCATGCCAGTTTTTGAGGACTGGGTGCAGCAAGTGGGTCCCATTAATCTTAAAATTAGTGAAAATCTCAAAGTTATCAATCGATACTCTTGGGAATTGAGCAGTAGGTGGGCTCATCAATCTTAACATTGCTTAATTCCAAGGCCCAAATCTGCTAATCTCAGCTTTTGGGAATAGGGGGCAGAAGGTGGGCCCATCAATGTTGGAATTGGTCACTACTTGAAGGCTCCAAAGTTGCCCTCAATCTTGGAATTTGACCAATCTTTGAAGAGCCTGAGTCAGTTCATATTCCTAGATTGGCTAAACAATGAAATAATTCAAATGCATGTAATCATACGCAAGGTGATGCATTCAGGTTCATTCATTGCAGGGAAGATGATTCATGCGTTTAGCCTAAGTAGGAAGAGGCTAACTAATTGGGTATTTTCTACTAGCAATAGAAAATAGTACAAAGTACAAACAATGTTAATGTTGGTGAGGAGGCATTTTGGAGAATAAGATTGCATAAATATTGAAATAGGTAAAATATAATAAAATTTCATGATATGTGCTACAACTAAACATTACCATAAACAAATAGGTATTCTATGGGATGCTTTGCAAGCACTTGCACCACTCCCATGAATCTAGCAATCGGACTGTGGTATCCACTTGAAAACAAAGCAATGGTCCAAATTCCCAGCGAAGCTCATAATAGCTAGATGGTCAAGGTTGCCCCATCACTGCGGGGTTTTCCCAACAATCCATCCATGCAGTGGCCCACAAGATCTACATCCCTGGTCACCATACATGCATAGAACTAATATGTCAAACCGTTGCAGGGCTCATGTTAGCTTCCCTTACATCACACAAACATGGAGTTGAGTTGCCATTAGTGTTTTTCTCCCATTACAAGCATTGATTATAGAGTTGTAAGATATTTATTCAGAAAAGGACAGAACTTTGCTGTATTAAGCAAGTAACTGATTGCATTTTCAAGACTGTCCTTTTCATCTCTATGGGCCATTTTGAGAAATTTCGTTTTCATTATCGGACAACGGAAATTTCCTTGTTCATGTGTCTGGAAAATATGATTGCTTCTTAGCCTATTGCTTCTTAGCTAAATTGCAAATCCAAAGCTCAAGTGAAGTATGTGGATCAAAGGAAACTTGTGCAATGATCAGAACGAGTGAAGTTTGTGGATTTGCATCTAGTAGAATGATGGTAATTTTAATTATATTAAAAAAGATATCTCTGACCATTTGGACATCTGATATTTACACACCTCACTACCTCTTGAGTGGGGATGGAGATAAACGTGCACCGACTTGGTGCATGCACTGTGAATTGAAGTCAGTGCTCAGTTTGTATCAGGGAATGATTAAGTGAGTTTCATTTAAATTTTTTTGGATTGACAGCTCGCTCTCTGTATTTGCACTGCATCCATTATATTTGAGAGTACCAGCACTTTTAGAAAATATGCCAGAGGATATTAACGTGCACTTCTTTAAGATTTTTCTTTATCATGTTAGCGTTTACAAAACATGCTTGGTTGTTCATCAATCTGTGTTAGTTATTTCAGTTTCAATGCAATAGAAAATGTATGTTATGTTGATACTGAATTTTTATATCCTCTCTATTGGCAACAAGAAATCTTGAAGGAAAAAAGAACGGCTAGATGGAAATGTATTGCCTCCTGCAAAATAGAGAGAAATGTAAAGGAGATTGGTGCAAAGGGAAGAGGATCTTTGTAGCACGTGTTAGATTTGGGATATTCATCAGTTGGGGACCAAACTCACCAAGAAAAGGATGATGACCTTTTCTTTGTATTTTTAGCATTATTGTAATTGTAATTGTAATTGATTGAATGAAGGATTGTAATTGATGCATTATTGAATGAATGAATGAATGATTGTGCAGGTGGTAATTGAATGAATGAATGATAATAATTTTTTTTAAATGTAGACAATAGCTACGGATATTGACCGTAGCTGGTAATCTGACAACCGTAGCTGTTATTAAATTCGGCATATTGCTACAGATCCAGCACTACTTTTAGCTACAAATATTATCCATAGCTATATGTACTTTTCGCTACAGAAATGATCACTACGGATTATATCTGTAGCTATTGTAAGCTATAGGTTTTAGACCTATGGCTACGGCACCTATGGCTACGGTCGAGCTACGGACTAAAACCATAACCATAGGCCTTTAGCTACGGCTTTTATCCGTAGCCTTTGCTCAGTTTTTTGGTAGTGTTCGGAATGAATGCAGGCCCACATCTCCTAGCCTAGGTATCGGTTTGGTGGGCAAGTCATGGCGTTGGAACCGCGGTGACAGCGCGGTCACTATGATACAAGTTTTGGTTCGAACCGACTTAGGTATGCGGGACCTGGTTTAGGATCACGCGCAATCATTGGATGCGGTGCGAAGGTTGCCAGAATTTGACTGGAAGGACCGCAAAAGCATACGGAATTGTACGGACTAGGATACGGGTCTTACAACTCTCCCCTCCAAATAAAAATTTCATCCTCAAAATTTACACAATCATTGCAACCAGACTTAACTCATGATAGAAGAGGAAACAAGGCATCGTCAATAAAATTGGAGACAGCATACATGATATAACATACAATTAATCATCAAAGAGATGGGGATAGCGCTCTCGAATCTCGGCCTCGCGCTCCCAAGATGCCTCATCAACAGAATGGTGATCCCACTAAACCTTCACCTTCCGATCAAGGATACGAACTGGCTGCTCAATGTAAGAAGCGTCCTCACGAACCTCCAATGGCTGCCAATCGATAACAGGAACTATGTCTGACCCACACTTCCTCAACATAGAGACGTGGAAAACATTGTGGATGCCAGACAACTGAGATGGTAAGGCAAGTCGATAGGCTACGGTGCCAATGCGCTCAGTGATCTTAAAAGGTCTTATAAATCTCGGCGCAAGCTTGTCCTTCGCTCCAAATCGAATTACTCCCTTCATGGGCGAGACCTTAAGATACACATGGTCCCCTACATCAAACTCCAAGGGACGACGCTGGCGATTAGTAAAACTCTTCTGTCGGCTTTGAGCTATGCGCATCCTCTGCCTGATGATATCGATAACCTCTGATGTCTGCTGCACAAGCTCAGGACCTAGGAGACGCCGCTCTCCAACCTCGGTCCAACAACTTGGAGACCTGTACGGTCTACCACATAATGCCTCAAAAGGAGTCATGCCAATGGTCGCCTGATAGGTGTTGTTGTATGCGAACTCAGCCAATCGCAGATGCTCATCCCAGCTACCCCCGAAGTCAATCACGCAGGCCCAAAGCATTTCCTCAAGGATCTAGTTGACCCTCTTGGTCTGGCCATCGGTCTGCAGATGATACGCAGTGCTGAGCTGCAAATCAGTGCCCATCGCTCTCTGAAAGCTCCTCCAGAACTGAGACGTGAACCTCGGGTCTTGGTCAGAAATGATCGAGACTGGAACGCCATGCAGTCTCACAATCTCCTCGATAAATATTCTCTCAAGCTGGTCCAAAGGTCAAGTCGCATGAATCGTAAGAAAATGTGCCAACTTTGTCAGACGATTAACGATGACCCAGATGGTGTCATGACTGCGCTGAGTCCTCAGCAAACCCATAATAAAATCTGTAATTATGTGCTCCCACTTCCACGTCGGGACGCTCAACAGCTGCAATAGACCAGGGGGTCTCTGATGATCGGCCTTGACACGCTAGCATGTGTCGCACTCAGCCATAAAACTGGCAATCTGACGCTTTATCCCCGCTCAAAAATACTGTCTCCTCATATCACGATACATCTTCATCGAGCCAGGGTGAATAAAAAATCACGATCGATGTGCTCAGTCATAAGATCTCTACGTAACTCAAGAATATCCGGGACACACAATCGGCCTCTGAAGCGAAGTCCACTATCAGCACCAATCTGTCAATCTGTCTGACTCTCAGATGCTGCCTCTACTTGATAATCCCGTAACGACTTATCTGTCTGCTGAGCCTCGATTACCCTTGTGACAAGAGAGGGTTGAATCGACAGGCTCGATAGCTGAACGATAGAAGACTGCAAACCAAAATCAAAGTTGTACTTTGCTATATCCTCGAGCATCCTCTACTCCTGAATCATCATATAGCCACCAGGCCTCGTGGCTGACAGCTGAGGGTATCCGCCACCACAATTGCCTTACCTAGGTGGTACTGGAGGTCAAAATCATAATCTTTCAGGAGCTCCATCCAGCGTCTTTGTCTCATGTTCAGCTCAGACTGAGAGAATAGATACTTCAAGCTCTTGTGGTAGGAGAAGAGCTCGAACCTAACCCCATAGAGATAGTGTCTCCACACCTTCAGTATGAAGACGACTGCTGTCAGCTCCAAATCATGCATGGGGTAGTTCAGCTCATGGATCTTGAGTTGACGAGGCACGAAGGCTACAGGCCTGCCATGCTGCATCAAGACAGCACCCAATCCAATATGCGAAGCATCAGTAAATACAACAAATTCATCACTCCCAAAGGGAAGAGTGAGGATAGGAGCGGACGTCAGAAGGTCCTTCATCTCCACAAATACTTGCTCACAGGCGTCACTCCAAATAAACTTTGTGCCCTTCCGAGTTAACCTGGTCAATAGGGCTGCGACACGGGAGAAGCCCTTAATAAAACATTGATAGTGTCCCGCTAAACCAAGGAAACTGCGGATCTCGGACGCAGTCATGGACTGACTCCACTGACGCACTGCCTCAACCTTTGAGGGGTCTACTACAATACCCTCCCTCGTCACCATGTGACTGAGGAATCTCACCTCCTCCTGCCAGAACTCGCACTTCTCCAGTTTCGCATACAGCTGGTGGGCACGGAGGGTCTGCAAAGCGATCTCCAAATGCTGCATATGGTCCTCACGGGTCCTTGAATATATTAGAATGTCATTGATGAAGACCACAACAAACTGATCGAGATATGGACGGAAGATGTTCACTCCCCAAGTATAGGGTTGTGATGTAGTAATAAACTCGGTAAGACCGAGGTCGAATCCACAGGGACTGAAACTTGTACGTTTCCTGAAACTAGATAGAAATAGAACTAGCCTAAGATGCAATCTAAATCAAATAGAATTTCAGAATAATTGTGGAATAATTATCTAAAACTTTAAACAATTCAAGGAATGAAAACTAAGGATTCAGAGGATCCACTTGTAGAGATCAGGGAGATCTTATACTTGCATCAAGGATTATGGAATTAAGTTGAACTTACTTGATCTGGTTTTCAAGAGATGAAAGGTATATGAATTAGAATGGATTCCATCATCTAACTATACCCAGGCGACAAAGCAAACAACAGGATTAAACTAATTACCAACCAATCAACAGTGCCTGAAAGTTAGGAAGGGTACTATTATCCAACCATGCCCAGGAGACGATGGTGAACAACAGGGCCTCCTGACGTCATAAACATTAAAAGAGAAAAAGAAATATTCAAAGCCATTGCAAACCCATTGTAATTTCAGTCACAACAGACCATTAAAGACTGAGAAAATATTCCTTTAATAATCAACTTAAAAAACAAATTAAGTTCAGAAATTTAAATTAAATGCATAGAATAGACTCTCCCATCTCGCTACAGGCTTCACCTCTTAGCCCTAGCTAAGAGGTTTAGCCACACATGAATGGGCTAAATAAAACAACAAAATAAAAAAAACAAGGGAAAGAAAAGAACAAGAAGGAAAGAGAGAAACCAGCTTCACGTTCCAGCCACAAACCTCCTCCCTGTCTTCTCTGTTTCACCTCCTCCTTCAATGCTCCTCTCTTCTATATATGCATTAGGTGCATGCTGTGGCTCCTGGAGTCCGTGTGGAAAACTCCTAGAAAGTTTCTTACGCAGCCAGCGATGCAGCAGCGTGCGCAGCAAAACGCAAAAAGGAGTCGCGTTTGGCCTCAGTTTGGGAGGCTCGCCGTCCAGTAACCTCAAAACCGACTTCTTGGCTAGAATATTGGCCTCCTTGTGGACACATTGGACGGTATGGATCACTCAAAGTATTGATGACCGTGGCCCACTATCTCCTGTAAATCCCAGCCTTGACCGGACGCGGAAACAAGGCCTGCGCACGCGGGGCTCGCTGTCGAAGTTGGTGGGGTCCATGATCAATTTCGGTTTCGAAATCCAGTCCGTCCATTCGATTCCCCTTGAAATTTCAGTCAGGAAGGTGCATTTTTTCCTTCTGTTGATGAGGCCCACTGAATCTTTGTTTCTGCCATCCATCCTGCGTTTAACGGCTGGAAACGCGCATATGCTCGCATGGGGGAAGAAGGTCACCTAGACGAGGGTCACGCACCATATCTAGAGTTAATGGACGGTTTAGATCATGGAGATACATGATAGATGGGCCCCACTGCTGAAAAATGGACGAACGCTGTCCGTCCGCTGTTCGTCCGTGCTCGAGAAGGAGAGGGAGACGGGTCTCCGTCGCTGACTGGGAGACCCCGGTCCAGTGCACATCGGGCGTACGCCTGCTGTGTGCACAGGCCGTGTAAAGTGGGCCCCACCTTGATGTCTTATGCAAAATCCAATCCATCCATCCATTTTGCCATCTCATTTTAATCGCGGGGACCAAATTTAAAGCGTATCCTGATAGCAGGTGGGCCCCATATCACTGTTTTGGTGGCTGATCTGTCCGTTGAGCCACTTTTATTGGGATCTGAGGGTTGAAATTTGATATGTACAGTTAATTCATGGTCCTCAGGCCACGTATGAAGTTTCGACTTGATCAGATGGTGGGAACCCTATGATCTTGTATTCTGGATGTCTTTTAGGCCTGTTTAAGATGAGTGGCTGGACTTTTTCTGATCTCTGATGTATAAATCCTCGATCGTGGTCCCATGGGGCCCTGTCCAATGTCTTGGTGATGCCTGAGCTTTAAATCCATGCTTTTAGCATCCTTTCCAGTCCGTGCTCGTGAATACGCCCTGCATCACAAACATGATTAAATCAGGCCGTTAAACAATACTATGTTTGTAAATCCTGGCAATAACTGGGGTCTGATATGCAATATTCGACCCTCAACAGAAGACCTCATTCATCAACTGCATGAAGACCGTGGGTGCATTGGTCAGTCCAAAGGACATGACCTGAAACTCAAAATGACCATAGCGCGTCCTGAAAGCTATCTTCGGGATGTCCTCCTCTCGAATCTGAATCTGATGATAACTAGAACGTAAGTCAATCTTCAAAAAGAACTGTACACCCTTCAGCTGATCAAACAAATCATCTATCCTCGGGACCAGGTACTTGTTCTTAATCGTGACCCGGTTGAGCTCGCGGTAATCCACACAAAGCCTCAACAAGCTATCCTTCTTCCTTACGAAGAGTATCGGTGCTCCCCATGGAGAACTGCTTGGAGGAATGAATACCAACTCACATAACTCGTCCAACTATCGCTGCAGCTCACGTAACTCCATCGATGCCATACGGTACGGGGCCTTCGAGATAGGCGCGATACTAGGCACAAGATCTATCTAGAACTCAATATGACGGCACGGCGACAATCCCGGAATCTCCTGGAACACGTCAGGGAAATCACAGAGCGCTGGCAACTGATCGATACATAAGGCAACGGGCTCCTCGACTACATAGGACATTAAACAAGACAATGGCTCTCCTCGGGGCTCTGCAACGAACTGGAACTGTGGCAGGCCGGGTATAGAGAATGTGACGGTCCTCGCGGAACAGTCAAACATGGCGTGGTACTCGACAAGCCAATCCATGCCCAAGATAACATCGAAGTCTGACATCGACAGCACAAATAGATCGGCGAGCAAAAAATATCACCGACCAGAACCGGACAAGATGAACAAAAACAGCCTAACACTGTAGTCTTCCCCAAGGGCGTCGATACGGTCAACCCCTCACGATCAGACTCTGTCAACAATCCAGTCAAATGATAAAAATCCTCAAACATGAATGAATGCGATGCACCGGAATCAAACAGTACACGTGTGATACATACGAAGACGGAAAGAATACCCTCAATGACTCCTCCAAATGACTGCAGATCCTGCTGAGCTGCGTAGAACCTAGCCTGAGCTAACTGGGGAGGTGCCTGTCCCCTTTGAGGTTCCTGGTGCTGCTTCTGCCTCTGCGGTGGCCTGTACTACTGTCTCTGCTACTGCTGGGGCCTCGGCGGCTGAGGTGGCTACGGTCGCTGCTGATGGGGTCACTGTTATGCTGGAGGCTACTGCTAAGGTCGCTGCTGTGCTAGAGGCTGCTGTGGCCCTCTCGACTGCTACAGATGAGGGCAAGGGTACTCAGACAGGCGGTGCCCTGTCCCACCACATCCAAAACAAGCCCCTGTAAACGGCTACTGGGGTGGCGCTAAAGGTGCTGCTGGGGCTGCTGGTCCTCTTGCAGGTGGGTGGCTCCTATACCTCTGTGGCCGTCGATGCTGCTGGGAGCTACTAGAGGGGGCCTGCTTCTTCCGATTCTGACCCCTCCTCTGATCTGAGTCGCTCTGCGAGCCGACCCACTCAGTCTCGTAGATTTGAGCCCTCTGCACTACTGCCTGAAAGGTTGGAAGCTCGTGCCAAATCACACGGCCTCGAAGACTGTAACGTAAGCCGTTCTCGAAACGGTGGGCCTTCCGCCCCTCATCATCAACCATATATGGTGCGAACCTCAATAGCACTACAAAACGGGCCACGTACTACGCCACGGTCATATCTCCCTACACCAGAGTCTCGAACTCCAATGCTCTATGACGTCGTATGTGGTCAGGAAAATATTACTCCTCGAATTGGTCGATAAAGTCTTCCCATGTCCAGACATAGTCAGGTCCTGCGACGCGGGTAACGGAGGTCCACCAGTGCTCGTCCTCGCCCTGAAAAAGAAATACAGCCAATCAGACTCGCTGCTCGGTCGTACACGACATAGTATCGAAGATCTTCTCCACATCGGAGCGCCATCTCTCGGTTACAGTCGGATCTGGCTCACCCTAAAAATGTGGGGGATCAAGCTGTCGGAACTCACGAAGAAGGGCGCTCGCGCGCTCCTGCTAGGCCTGAGGGGGCGAAACAACTGGTCGCCTGCACTGTCCCTAAAGTGCGGCTATCACAGCCTGTAACATCTGCTATAACTGAGAGGAACTCACAGGCACGGTCGGATCTGCACCGACATCAGGTGGAGGAACGTCATCCTCAGGCAGGAGAGTAAGGATCTCTGGTAGTGGAACAGGAGGTACAAGTGGTAAAGCTGGACCCTCAAGTGGTGGAGCGGGGTGCACTCAGGTTGCTCTCCTAGGCGGCATATCCTATAGGAAAGAACAATGACGCCAATCAACCTTGAGAATCGCACGTTAGGGAACTCAAACGGTAGGTTTCGCACTCGGAACTTAATCGTACTAAACTCATAGCAAACATGTGATGTTGTTCTCAGTTATTCCCAAGTTATGCTCTAATACCAACTTCTGTCACGCCTCGAACTCAAAAACTAAGCTCACAAAATTCTCGATTGCCGAATCTGGTGCCGACAGCTTCCGTAGTACCCCATTCTCAGCTCCCAGCACCCATTTACCAAGTTCCGATCTTGGGATGCTACAAGGAGGATTTCTAATATCAATTTAATTCATAATGAGCATAACCATAAGCATAACCCACAAACAATAACCACAAGAACGCCATCACAAAATCCACTATGATAAAAAACTTTTAAGTACAATGTGTCTGAAAGGAAATACAAGTTAATGCAAATAACGAAAACTCCAAAATATCGACTGCACGCTCCAACTCTGACGGGACTACGGCTGCGTCCTGGCATCACCTGCTCACATCAATCTTGTGTAAGCTTATAGAAAGCTTAGAGGGTGGTGTAAGTGTGTGCACAATATAAGCATGCTCAAAATGCAAGGTCAGAGTAATGTGGAATCATGATGATGAGTACATGAATGCAATCAGCCGTACCAAGGCTATGCAGTGCAAGATATGAATGTTATCGGCCATAACACGACCATGCGATGTGAGATGTAACTAATCACCGGGGTTTAGTACACTCCAAGTGGCACTGCCGCTCTCTTAGCTGCACAGTCCAAGTGAGCGTAAGAAACCTCACTATCCACCTGGCTAATTGTCTACCAATACTTATCCAACACGTCAATAGTGGACCCATTCACGAGCTGGTTAAACTTAGCCTAATATTGCCCCCACCCTCGAGCAAGTAAGGCCACACCCCTTTCCAACCAACCACGACACAGTGGGAGACACGGCCTCCAGGTATTCGGCCCTCGTGCGCTCATATATCCACTCGGTCTCGACGTTGGAGTATCCTCTGGTACCATCGGATTTAGGAATTTTCACCCAAGGACATCTATGTTGCCCCGATGCTTAGTAACAATATTTTCGGTATCCAATCCAGCCACCCATGATGTGTCTGTGGAGGCTTTGGCCCTGATGTCGCTAGGGCATACAATGATCACAATCATACAAATGCAAGTGCATAAATCATACCATCAGACATGCAACAATCCTGCGCGTACCGCGTGCTCATGTAGAGTAACTCCACCTATCAGGGAGTCCATAAACCATCTACCCGAAGGCATGTGCAATGATCAGTCAATCCTCACATCAGGCATACATATGATACATATGATCATAGATCATGAATCTATACTAATCATGTTATGTGGTAATGGGCTCTGATCAAAATGAAGATGGGCCTAGACGGCCCACACATTACAGGTATGGGCCTATTAATGGGCCCTAGGGAGAGAGTGACAATGTGGACATTTAACCAACATCATCCTTACAATGTGGACATTAAACCATCATTGCTCCCAAGGTATAACACGCTATAAAATCAACACATATACCATGGTGGAATCACACTACAATGGGCCTTATATACGTCCTATTGGGCCTTGACCCATGGGCCTCCAGTATATCAAATAGGCCTCATACATGGGTCTCGTATATATATATATATATCAAGGTGGGCCTCAGCGATGGGCCACAAATGCATTCAGATGGGCCTAGTCACATGGACCTTGCATACATCACAATAGGCCTCATAATATAGGCCTTAAATTATCTCCAAAATGATTGGACGGTTTGGATGAAACACATGCATCATGATGGAGCCCACACTAATGGAGGGTGTGGGTTACAGTACATACACAAGTGGGTCCCACGTGGGGCCTACCATGATGTTTATTCTCCATCCAACCCATTGATAAGGTCACTCAGACCTGGGGCCCACAGTAATGTTTATTTCCACCCAACCTGGGCCCACTGTAATATTTATTTACATCCAATCTATGCATAAGGTCATGTGGACCAGGGCCCACCATAATGTTTATTTACATCCAACCTATACATAAGGTCACGTGGACCAGGGCCCACCATAATGTTTATTTGCCATACAACCTGTTGACAGGGTCACACGGTCAGGGAGCCCACCGTGATATTTTTTATTTTATTATTATTTTTTTATCACGTGGATAGGGAGCCCACCGTGATGTGGTTCACAAATCTAGCCCACTCATTAGGTGCATCCCACTTGGCTGAGGGTTCAGACCAAGTTTCAGCTGAATCCAAATTTCAGGTAGGCCCCACCAAGTGATTTTATATGTTTTAAGCATGTCTTCACATGATTTTAGATGGTGTGGCTCACCTGAGTTTCATATACAGCTGATTTTTGACAGGGGGGCCACTGCCCTAGGGGCCCACCCAATGCATGGCGTTGATGTTCGAAACGCATCATGGTGGGGCCCACAACTGGGGCCGTGAGGCCCAGCCCAACTGTTCATGTGTCAGGCGCAGGCGTTGCTTTGGACGCTCTGCAGCAGCGTCAGTGCTGCTTCTCTTTTTTAAAAAATTCTATTTTTCTGCGGTTTTTCCATGGTAGGGCCCACATCAGTTCGATCCGACCCAGCCATTGGATTCTACGACCCATGATCGACGGAATGAGACCAATATGCAACGTGTTTTTGGCAAATAGAAGGATCAAAGTGGGTTTCAATGGCAATACCGCTATTTCCTATGGTATGGCCCACCCAAGAGTCGGTTTGGTCCCAAAATTTGGCTCAACGCCTAAAATGAGCTGGAGAATGAATGGACGGCTTGGATTATATATATACATCAAGGTGGGGCCTACATGAACGGCCCACCCCAAAAGCACCTTTATATATGTATTTTTTTTTGTTAGCTTGAAGTACACACCCACGTCAGTGCTCCATGTTAGCCAACCCATGTCCAGCGTCCAGGGACGCTGGACGGTGCAAACACAGGCGTCATGGTGGGGCTCCACATGCATGTGGCCCACCTACACCTATATACATATAATATATATATATATATATTATATAAAATATAACATATAACAAGAAGGGCATTGGATCCATTTCAACAGTGGATGGTGCGGATCTTCACCTATAATAGGGTGGGCCACACCGTCTGATGTTGATGGATGGAGTAGATGTAACACATTTTGGTGGGATCCACACCATCACAATGGAAAGAGAGAGAGAGAAAGAGAGGGAAAGAGACAAGAGAGACGGTGATGGAGAGGAGGGACCCCGCCACTATGCGCCCTCCATTGATACAACACATACATCAAGTGGGTCCCACAACAAGTGGGCCATTAGAGTTGAAATAAACGATGGATCACCCACCTCTAAGCCTTCTTCTTGCTCCCGTAAGCTTGTAAGCTCCTATGCTCGACTTTTAATGGTGGATGATGGAGTTTCTATGGTGGGGTTGAGAGATGAGAGGTTGGGCCACACTTAGAGTAGAGAGAGAGTGTTGGATGTGTGGAATTTCTCATGGGATTTGGATATTTGCTAGAGAATGAGAGAGGGAGATAGAAATAATGGGTGTAAGGATGGATGGAGTGGTGTTGTAAGGATGGGAGATGGATGGGTATGGGTGAGTTTTGAAATTTTGTAAAAGAGGTATGGCCTTAGTTGAAAATGGGGTAAAAGAGGGATGGTGAGGGGAGAGAGAGAGTGGACTTTTGAAAAGGTAGGGATGGGTTGTTGTACTTGGGACATGGCTTGTACTTGATATTGATTGATGAGACATATCGTAGAGATTCCTTAGATAATCGTAACGATCGGCGTTTCTTCAGAATAAACGCAAGCCCACATCTCCTAACCTGGGTATCGGTTCGGTGCGCAAGTCACGGCATTGGAACCGCGGCGACGGCTCTGTCGCTATGATACAAGTTTTGGTTCAAACCGATTTAGGTATGCGAGACCCGGTTTAGGATCGCACGCAATCATTGGATACGGTGCGAAGGTTGCCGGAATTCGACCGGAAGGACCGCAGAAGCTAACGAAACAGTACGGACTACGATACGGGTCTTACAAATGATCTAGTTGTTCTTTTTGCAAATCTCTCAAAAACTACTCTCACAGCAATAATAAATTCACTGACAAGTATGTTCTCCACATGTTCATAACCACGACACATATATATACATGGGATTTTCGATATCTATGTATGTCATGTCCTAACTTCGATGGGCAGATTTCCATACAATTCAACGAAAACAGATCAAAATATGTGGATGAGCAGATTTCCATACATTTATAGCTCATAAGATAATTTCTCAACCACACCTCTCTATAAATAAATACGACGGCGGGTAGAAAACTCTCCACCCCTTCATAGGGAGAGGGAGAGTAACCTTGCTGTGTTATATGGGTTGTATTTGCCATGTTACATGAATCGTGTTTGTCATGTTGCCCGGATCGCTATTGTTGTTTCAATGTGTACGATAGGGCATGGATTATGTACGCCACAGATGAAACACATAAGCACCGAGCCGTCCATGAGCCATGTCATGTACATAATCTGTGGTTGTCAGGTTATATAGGTCATGGTTGTAATGGTATATGGATCATGGCTCGAAGGCTGTTATGGATCGTCGTTCTCGTGTTATATGAGTCGTGGTTTTCATGCTTAGGGGTCGTGGTACTGCACTCACTTTCATAACTTCCCATAACGTACATATATCATGCTGGCTTTTCAGGGGACCAGATTAGGGTCGTGGTTGTGAACCACAAACCAATATGTGTGACAACCACGATCCAACGTAAACAATAATCACGATCTAACATGCATGTGAACCACGGGATTAGATCACATGACAGTTTCGGGGTTATCATAGAGACTGTGTCGTTGTTCTTTGGACCACGGTTATTGTTTTAGACGGGTCATGGTTATGGTGTTAGACGGATCGTGGTTGTAAGATGATATGGATCGTGTTTGGCATGCACGTTCAACCACACATATACAACAACGATCCATTGTGCAGGTCAACCAATGTGGCTGACCGCCAAAGTGCAATACAACTTTGAATTATTCACAGACAATTACGACCCATCTCATTCACCAACCCATTATAGATATCAATAAGAAGAAAAAATATCAAATACACCAATCCATTCATCATTCAACATCAAATCAGCATTTAGATTTCTTCGCTGGTCTACCTGATGCCTCTTCTCCTTGTTTTTTTAGGAACGTAGCACCATCTGCTCTTGTCTGTAGCAGACAGTCATATGCAATCGTCTTTCTAAATTTTAGAATTTCCTCCTACAGAATCAGAACGAACTAATATTAAAACAAGGTACAAAGTAATCAAGATTGAATGTAGACAAATAAATATATACTTACATGCATAAAGTCAATTGCACTCGTACTGCACAAGAAGTCTATATATTTCAGCTTGAATATGCCACAAACGTCTGAGTTCTGTTGCATAGGCCTATCAATGGATGGCTTCACAATCCATGGCTTCTCCTACCTAACTAATCCGTCATCAAGAACATGGAATAACCACCTCAGTCCATCCATTACCTGCACGATGACCAGCTCATTTTTCTCTTCCAATTCGGTACTTAAGTTGTCGTACAAAGTGACCTCTTTCTTACTTGGATAAACAGCAGCCATCAGCCAGTGCTGGCCCCTCGCATTAAGAGGGATGTACAACTATGAAGCACAAGAAATACGACAACAGTTAAAGTATTGCCCTTCCAAAAATGGATCTAATCATTTAGGTCTATGTACATGTGCAAGAAACTAAGATCTTACCACATCATACTTCCATAAAGGTTTTGGTCACGCCCGATTATTTCTATAAGCACTTCACACAACCTTTCAGACTTCATGGTACCACCATCCTTATGGTTCCCAGCGCCACAAGTTCGCAGCAAGTCAAGTTGTTGTTTCGTGCATTGCTATTGATATATTGCATATTATTAGACCCAAAAATGATTAATGACATTTTAAAGATAACTATGGTCCTCAAATTCAAATTACCAAAAATAGCGATGAGACGAATGCGTAATCCTGTTTACCTCATGGTCGATTGTCCTGATGCACTGATAGATATCTTAGGTATAGGTCTATGGCCTACGTAACGAGGAAAATGTGTGATGTAACTATAATATTCATACATTGATATGAAATAATGAAGGAGAAAAGGTAGAAACTTACCTCAGAGTCGACCCATGAATTTAAGTCATAGATACTTTTCAACCAGACAAGTGAACCTGACTCTTTGACAACCCTCAACTCGTCCTCTTCGGCATCTGTTAGAGCTCAGTGGAGTTCACTGAGCCCCTGACGAGGCTCTTTTACAGTTAGAGCTCTGTCGGGATCCACTGTATCGCGACGTGGTCTCCCTTCCCCACTCAATTGCGGGGCAATAATGTTGAGTTATAATAAAATGACATATTATCTATTGAGATCATAATGTAATGTCCGATTTAAACCAAGATCCAAATGCAATTTCATGTACAATTGTCTTATTAATTTCGTCCTTTAGCAGGTTCATCTCCTGCTTCATTTGCGCCCGTAGCGCAACATTCTCATCTTTAAGATGGGTCATCCCAGCTTCAAAACTAGAGAGCTGGCTAATCCTAGCCTCGAAATTGGAGCTGTTGACCTGTTATAAAATCGTATTAGAAGACATTACGTACATAATGACTTGTTAGCTATTAAACCAAAGGCAAATCACGTACATATTTTGTATGTATATCCTATCTCGTCCACATTGGGTTGTGCATCAACTCGACCCACGGTGGGTGATAACCATGACCAATCACACATGATAACAACGATCTAGCATTGATATTAACCGTTGTCCAAGGTGCAACACAACAACGACCAAATTTCCATTTCATATACATTTATTGTTTCTACCTCCTCTCTAAGCTGCGTCATCTCCTCATTCAAGTAAGCATTCTCATGCCTGAGAGGACTCATTGAATGAGCAAGGGCATGTAATGGCGACCCTCACTAGATCATAACCATGACCAAAAAAGGAACACAACAATGACCAAATATGACAAGGGAAACATTCAATTTTATATACCTTTATTCCTTGTATTTCCTCCCCAAGCTGCCTCATCTGCTCTAGCAGTGAAGCATTCTCTACGGTCAGAGGGCTGGTCCAAAGAACATTGTCCTGTAATGAAATCGTATATTAGAAATGGTTATTACGGCCACTGGAGCCTGGTTGTCGTCCATAGTGGGTCGTGGTTCACATCCATGGAGGTTCGTGGATGTCAACAATGATCCACTATGTATGATAATCACAATCCACATTGGATGAGAATAACGATCGCGACGAATGATAATAACAATCCACACTGAACGATAATCACGATCCACATTTCGTAGAAACCATGTCACTTGTGTAGATAGAAGACTATCATGTTATATTGATCACGACTCATCCACGATCTAGTGTGCATGTCAACCATGATCCCTGGTGTATGATAACAATAATTTAGGATAGATTCAACTTCGTATACGTTCATTGCCTGGATCTCCTCTCTGAGTTGCTTCACCTGCTCCTATAGTGAAGCATTGATATCCTCTCTGATTACTTCACCTGCTCCTGCAGTGAAGCATTGATATCCTCTCTGATTACTTCACCTGCTCCTGCAGTGAAGCATTGATCTCCTCCTTAATTTTCTTCACCTGATCCTACAGTGAAGCACTGATCTCCTCTATATGCTGCTTCACCTTCTCCTGCAGTGAAGCATTGATCTCCTCTCTATGTTGCTTCACCTGCTCATGCAGTGAAGCATTTTCTTCTCTAAGAGAGCTGATCAAAGTGATAATGTCCTTTAATAAAATCACTATTATTATGTATTTCAATATGTCTTTCTACAAGGAACCCAACCACGATATCATTTATGTGAATCACGACACACTATGGATGACAACAACGATGAACTAAGTGTCATGGCCATTACAAACATTGGATCGTGTTTCTTGACCGTATTGGGTCGTGGTTGAAACAGATGTGGGTGACAGCTACGATTAAGATTAGGTTCATGGTTATTACAACCAATGGGGCGTGGTTGTTGTCCATGTTAGGTTGTGGTTCATCCACACGAACCATCGTAAATGAAAACCACCATGATCCACTATGTATGATAACAACGATCCATATTTCATTTATACCACGAACCACGTTACACGGAAACCACGACCCTAGGCCATCAATGTTGGGTTGTGGACCCTATGTGCATGAAAAGGACGACCCTTCCTGTATGGTAATAGCGATCCTGTGTGGATGACAACCACTATCCATTTTCCATTTTCCTTCACAGTGAGCTATTAACAAATAGGTTAGATAAAGCAAGGCGATTTCTCATACCTGGTTTGTATTAATATAATCTCTCATCGACGTCACTTCTCGTATAGAAGCATAATTGTCCTTGAGGTGCTTTATTTCTACTCCAAACTCATCAATCCGCTTCAATTCACCCTTTATTCTTTGCAATTCAATGGCGAGTAAATCATTCCACTTATTATATTTCCTTACTGCGGATCTTGTTTTTTTATTATCTTTCAATACATTCCCAAGATGAGCAGATTTCCCATCAAGCTCAATTGTATTTTTTCATTTCCAAGAGAGAGGCTGTAAGATCAGCCTCAACGTTATTTCTTTCGTCATCCTCTGTTATCTCTGCCGTGGGTGCTAACCACAAAGCCTTGTCCTTCGTATGAAAGTCGTCGTCAATTATACTCCTGATAGCCTCGGTCTCTGCTTCTTCGACCGTTGGTTGAAGCTGTGGAGCTAGCACCACCTGTAGGAGAAAAATTGATATATTAATTATAAACATACTGCATGATTCAAATTATACTACTAACTGAATAAATCTTACCGGTAGAGCTGTGAAGATGAGGATATGGTTTCATATCTGACTTTTTTCTTGGTATCCCAATTTAGTATTCAAGGAATCCTTATAGGCAGTCTTCTAACGGCCCACCTACGGTCACCAGTGAGTTGAGGAAACCGTTCATAGGCTCAAATCTGTTTAAGAACAATTATCATACATTACATATTGGTTGACATATATGGAGGAAAAGGGAAAAATTTGAACTCAAAGTATGAATCAGGACAAGAAAACATACTTGTAGGGCAAACGTGCATCCACATATGTTGTATGATTTAGGGTACTGGCCAATCGCCCTTTCCTCCCGAATAATGCTAGATGCAGCGTTAACCCCTTTCTTCAAATAATCATACCCCACACTGCCCCAAGGTTAGTTGTTAAAATAATCCAAGTCATCGACCATGTCGATAAACTTATCAACACAATTATTCCTTTGTGGAGATCCAACTAATAGACTCTTAACAGAAATTAATAGAGCCAGCTTCACCACGTCCATATATTCGTCTTTTTCGGTGAGTGACAAATAGGCTTCTTCCAGTTTTTGTTTACTAATACCCCCTACTCTCAAGTAGGTCTCTCTAATGCCTTTTCCTGCCTCTGCTCTTCCGGCCTTGGCACGATCGCCGCCATTTATCTTAAGTGGTCCAAACTTAAGACCCATTATTAGCACAAAATCGAGCTTTGTAAATTTTATCTTGGTGCCCTGAACATTGAATTTCAGATCACCAACATGCCTTTGCATCAGGCAATGCATGATCTGAGGCTGTGCCATCCACTCAGCCACTGGCCAGTCAAGCAGAAATCCAAAACAGGTATCTCTAAATAGTTTCTTTCTATCAGGTTTATTCTCCATATCATTAACCAAGACTTTTAGAAAACTGACGAAGCACTTGGGAGAGACCTGTGCCTTTTCAAAGTCTAAGCATATAGTCATGATTGGCTTCTTTCGACCTGCATTCCAATATGGTCGTGGATTGTTAATCAATAATAAGATGGTCTTGCAAAATCTAACATGGGTCATAATTGTAATCCACAGTGGATCGGAGTTGTAATCCACGAAGGGTCGTGTTCATCACGACTTTTAAAGGAACGTGGCTATCATGTTACACCCACATAACAGGTGGGCCACGATTCATATCGTTGATGTCATCTACATTGAGTCATGGTTCACAGCCATGACCCACATAACAGGTGGGCCATGATACACTGACCCTGTCAACCACGATCCATTCGGTATATCGACACCGATCACAACAACGTTCGTGATTGTCATGCTATACATATCATTATAGTCATATACATTGGGTCATAGTTCACAGCCACGACCCACATAACATAATAACCACTATACACCGTCCCTGTCAACCATTACCTTACTTTGCCATTTATATTGACTGAGCTGCACTAAACTTGTAGATGAACTCGTTGAGTGGCGATGGAGGGGCCCAGTGAAGAAGATTCAAAACCAGTAAAAAGAATAGGGTTGGGGATAAAAAGTGAAGGGGTCCTAGAGAAGAAGCTCCAATATATAGTCGGCGTTCCGTACGGGCACAAGTGGTTAATGTTCTGTGTTTGGAATGGTAAGCGTCCGTTGATGTTCTACATTTAGAATTGTAAGTGTCCGTAAAAGCGTCTGTTGATGTTCTGCGATTGGAATCGTAAGCATCGGTAAAAGTGTCCATTGACGTTCTGCATTTAGATTCGTAAGTGTCTGTAAAAGCATCCGTAAACATCCAAGATATAGTCGGTGTTCCGTAAGTCACATCGAACTGCAGATATTCTCTGATCCGCACCGTCCATTTAATTTGTAACATTAAGAAACTCAAACAATGGACAAAATATTCGAATCCAATGGACCACAACATTCAACCAATAGTTTCCGTACAAGCCCATAATTTGTCATCTTTACGCAGTGTGGGCCACCGATGGCTTGATACGTGTTACTAAAAAATTTTCCAAAGGAATCCATCATCCATGAACAATTTCAACGGATTAGATTCGGTTTATGATGGGCCATAGACTTGAACCATATGATCGACGATTGATGTTCTATGTTTGAAATCATAAGCGAACTTCCCGCCTTTAGCACGCCATCTTTAGTGTATGTACATGCGACATATTAATTCAGTACAAATGAAATATATGGGGTCCACAGTGATATATAAATGTCATCTAAAGTGACCATCGTATGTAATGTACGTGTATAAAGGCATATCATAAAAGTAAGTTTTATCGGGTGGATGTACGGCCCGCATAGTTCTCAACACCTTCTAACCGTTTATTTCAGTGTAATCAACTACACAATATACACAATGAAACTATGATATATATCGTCATGTCAACTATGACCCATCAAACATTGACACCACGACCCATATAATATAATAACCATAATACAGAGTTGTGAGCAAGAGACTTGGGCTTCAAACTAGATATGGTGAGGGCTTTTGTTGTCACAACTTTATCAAAGTCATCTCTACCTTGCACAATTACAAATACGACCCTTCATAAATGACAACCACGATCCTTCACGTTAGCAACGGATCGTTGTTGACTGTCTGTTTTTTTTTAGTGGTTTTCATGTAAAATGGATTGCGGTTGTTATGATATATGGATCGTGGTTGTCAAAGTTACATGGGTCGTGGTGTCGGTTTCTATAGGTCGTGGTTTTCATGCTTTATGGATCGTTGTTGTCATATTATGCGGATCGTTGTAGTCATGTCATATGGATTGTGGTTTTCATGTATTATGGATCGGGTTGTCGTGTTGTATGGATCACTGTTGTCATTTTACAATATATCGAGTTCGTTTACCTAGAAGCTAGAATAGGCCATTTCACATCAGCCTGGAATATGGATCGTGGTTGTAATGTTATATAGGTCGTGATTGTTATGAAATATGGATCCTGTATGTCATGTTATACGGGTCGTGGTTATCGTGTTGCATGGAACGTGGTTGACGATTCACATGCGTCATGGTTGTTATATTTGTAATGGATCGTGGTTATCATCCGTACCAGATCGATGTTGACAACCACGACATTGAGTAAACCACGACCAATTAACATGACAACGACAATCCATATATCACGAAAACCACGACCTATGGTATATACACTATTCCGATCTTTGGGTTCGTGGTTCATATGCATAAAGGCTCTTGATTATCGTCCACACTAGGTTGTGTTTGTCATGATACATGGGTCCCCACTGTCATTGTATATGAGTCAGGGTTGTGACGTTGTATAGGTTGTGGTTGTCATGATACATGGACCCTGGATGATATGTGGGTCGTTATTGTCGTGTTATATGGGTCGTGGTATGAGTTAATCATTGATCGTAGTTGATATGGGTCGTGGTTGTAATGTTAAATAGGTTGTGGTCACAGTTATAATGAATCGTAGTTGTCGTCCTTGTTGATCTGGCGTTGACAACCACGACCCTAATGAAAAACACGACCCATATAACATTTCAATCATGATCCTTTTGTCATGACAACCACGACCCGTTGTTAAGTTCACGTTCTCCTATATGGGTCGTGGTTCAAACGCACAATGGACTGTGGTTAGCATCCACATTGGAAAGTGGTTAACATGCAGTAAAGTTCATGAGTCAATAAATATATTACAGTTCACATTACCTCATCACAAGCAATAAAAACAATAAGTTATCATCAGCCTCTACCTCCTCCTCGATCAGTAGGGACGAAAGTGCATCAAGGCCGGTTGTCACCTATTCATTTGCATCTTCAGCATCTGGGTGTTGGCCTATCTTCTCGCTGGGATGTAATAACAACCTTTTTGGTTCTCCCATCAGATCTTCTAGTTTTTGAAGGCTCATATTCTCAAATAAAACCTTCACTTCGGCTGAAATGTCCTTTTATATCTTCTCAAGCACTGTATAAATTGACCACACGTACACTTCATTTCTCTTAGATTCACTACATCGGTTATTCCCCGTGTGCGGTGACTTGCAACTCATCCGCTGAAATCCCGACACAATGTATCTTTCGTACTTCCGAGTTGCATCACCGTATACAACTTTAATTATCAAATCGAATTCAACCGACGCAATCTTCGTAATCTTATAGTAATAAAGCACACTGGGTCGTAATCTTATAATAATGAAGTACACTGGATCGTGATTCTCATACATGTTGGATTGTGGTAATGAAGAACACTGGGTCGTAGTTATATCCAGTGCCATATCCGTAACGAGCACGATCCATATAACATCACAACCGGGGTTGTGAAAAGTGGCAGTCACGATCCAAATATCGTCACAAACATGATGCCGTGGTTGTCTACCATCCAATGGTGGAGGTTTGATCAAGGTGTGCCCTACGTTACACTCCTTTTCAAGTGATAACCGGAGCCCTCACCTTCTCGACTCTGTCCTTCCTTTACTTTGGTAAATGCCTACCTGCAGTTGAAACAAAATAAAATACAAACCTCGTAGTGGAAGAAGCTTTCAGATGAGCGAAATGACAAGGAGAAATAATGTCACTCTCTGGCTGTTGGTCCCTGGATCTTGGCTTCTGTAGGAAAATAAGAGAAGAGAAAGGAGAGGGTCTTTCAAATGTACATAAGTGCGTCATTTGCCCCTTCCGAAGCTCGTGGTGCAGGTGATCGGTGGTCTATGGGCTGCAGGTGATCGGTGGTCTATGGGCCGCACAATGATATATGTGTTTTGTCCTGGCCGTTCATCCAGTTTAAAATATCATTTTATGACTTAAACCGAAAAACGAGAGTGTATAACTCTCCGGTGGACCACATTGCAGGGAAATTATAATTATTGGATATCCACCATTAAAATCCTCCTAGAGCCCACCGTGATTGGATTATGCTCGTTTTTCATCTCCTACCATAAAATGATCTGGAGAAATATATGGACAGCATGGATGAAACACGTACATGGTGGTGGGGTCTACAAAGCGCCGAGCACCAGCCATTGCCAGTGTCCGGGGGAGTAGCCAATCTGTGTGTTTCTAGGGGGTTGCAACAACGGGTGACTTATGCTTCACTCAAGGACCGTACAAGTCCTGAACTAAGGTCAGGGGCATTTTCTTCCGAAACAAAGTCCAAAAGCTATCGAAGGCCCTTTAGGGAATCTATGGAGTATTCGTATCGTTCGAGGTAATTTGGTCAAACTTCGAGGCGAGTACGGACAATTTCCCTTGTGAATATAGCCGTGTACCAAAACTAATGCTACCATCCTATTGGATCAACATCAATTGGTTCATTGTATACTCTCAGTATACCTTACTTCATGAATGGCCCAGATCTCTCACACATGTGCGGTCCAAGGGTTGACCAATGGTAACTTCCCCCATGAGGGCCACTCACGGAATCATGCCATTTGGAATAAAACAAGCCCGTGAGAATGAGAGTAATCGATATCCCAACTCATGGACTCGAAGGAGGCAGCTTGTTGGGAGGCTTCAAGATACACGTGCCAACATGGCGCACATGTGTGAGATATAGGCTATTCATATCATGCAAGTCCTACCGTGAGCATTCGCTGGATGAATGGTGAGGCTAGTCCACTCATGTGGCAGGTAACACTGGAATGAGAACAATGCATGGTTGGAAAAGAGAAAATCAAACGGTTCAATTTTCACCTTACACGTTTGGCCTCCCTGATAAAGAGAGGGTTCATCCAGGTTTGATGAATGGTCCAGATCTCACACACTTGTATCATTCCTCACACAAGTACATCTTGGCCCAATTCCTGATGATCCCAACCGTTGAAGGGAGAGATTTGCTGGGAAGAACAAAAAGTACATCTTGGCCCAATTCCTGATGATCCAAACCGTTGATGCTGTATTCCTCTGGCGGATGGAGATGCCCACTAAAAATCTAACCCTTTGGATCACCCAACCGTCTGATTAGTCCTGTCCAACTTCACAACTGCTTATAGTAGTCCATATGCAAGACACTAAATTGCTTTTCTAGTATCATCTGATTGTAAAACATCAGAGCATGGTCCGTACCATTATCAAGCGCACCAAATGAGCATCTTAGATTTTAAAAAATGTGGGGGCCACCTTCAACAATTCTTAGTGGCAGAATAAACAACGCCAAGTTCCTTCTCGACCACAAACAAAAAGGAACCTAATGTTCATCCAGTGGACCCAACCTTGGATGTTTTAACCAACGGTCAACATTCAACGTGCAAAATGCCCTAAAATCATGTTCATACAAAGATAAGCGGCCAGATCACAGCGTGATGGGGCCCACCTGTGTAGTTGGGTAGACGAACTATTAAAATAAAAGCCGTATATTGCGCTGGAGCATGATGTACGTGACGTATTTTAATGGATAGGGGTGTGTCTTACATGGAAGCAAATGGGAAAATATTATATGCATATATTCTTTTCAATCCGACTAATAATAATACTGCCGGAAGTGTAGACAAGACTAGACGGTGCAGATGCTTTTAACCCCACCTCCCTCTTAAAAAAGCTTTTGGAAAGGAAAACGCTTACGTACCTGGCTAGATACCTATCCGGTTAATTTCTCAATCTATGGGGAAATCCAAACCGTCCATCACGTATATCACCATTGTTTGGATTTTATCTAAAAAGTCAGACTGATTAACATCATTTAGATAGGCCACTCCATAAAATTAACAATAAAACCTATAAATTCACATTATATGGCCCACATGGGTTTTGGGATACTGTGATTCTTTTGTGTTTCTTTCATCCTGATGTGAAAGATCAGATGAATGGTTTAGATGGCATATAAACACTAGGATGTGGCCTACAAATAACTAATGGTGGGTGTTCCATCCAAACTCTTTCATTTAGTGTGAAATACTTGTATATGGCATGGTATTCATTTTTCGGTTCAATGGTTATACTGAGGCATCATCCCTGATGGACGGTGTGGATCACATGAAAATTCCACCCAGGTGTCTCTCGACCTAAGCAAGTAACCCGGGTAGGTAGTTCGTGGGGTACGCTAGCAGTTCTTTTGAAAAGTGCTTCCTCTCCGATCCCATAGGACCCACACGCATTAGGGCCGAGTATATAATACTGTACTCGGCTTTGTTGTTTATACAAGTGGGCCGATCTTCCACAGAAGACATTCCCAGCCCTTCGATAGGTCTGCGTGCAATCCGTGCAAATATACTCTTCTTCTTTTTTTCTTTTTCTTTTTTTTCAGTTTTGTGCAAGTGGAGCCCCAGCCGTGGAGGGAAGAAGATGACATCACATCCACACGCGGAAACGCGTGCAAAGATGAAATACGTGTGCGAGATCTGAGGTGTGGAATAGCCTCATTCATTTCTGTTTTTTCTCTTCTGTTTTTCAAAGAAGGTGACCTTATGGAAAGCTCAGATCTCGCACATGTGTCACATTATAACACTTGCGCCCGCGTGTGGATATGCACACATCCCACAGGCGTCCAGTAAATAGTTATGAAGAGGAACTACTGCAACGGTTCACATTCACATGAATACAAAGGCCCTGGAGTTATTGGACAGGATTTTTCAACCTGAGATATTTCTGAATGATAATCCATCCACGGTGGAGCCCGACGAACCAATGGTCTGGATCTTTGAACTATTATACCGTGTTGTACCAACCCTAATACCGACAACTGCTCACGTCCTCAGTCGAGGACCGTATTGCGTGAAGACAAAACATGAGTAGACAAAACATGAGTCTTTCTCCGTTGCATTGACGAGTTGTAACACAAAACTCGGTGAGAGACTACTGCGATGTCCACGTAACATCCACTCTGTCCATCAGTTTCTTCGGCACATGTTAGAATTGTATCCAAAAATTACAATATATTCAAAAATCATGTGGGCCACACCACAAGAAACAGTGGGCACTAAGCCTTAGGGCCACAGAAGTTTTCGATCACGCAGATATTTGTCTTTTCCCTTCATCCTAGTGTGAATCACGTTATGAACGGTTCGGATAGAATATAAACATCACGGGAGGCTCCAAATAACGTTTCGGGTGTTCAGTTCAACTGTTTCTTATGGTGGAGCCCACTTGAGCTTTGGATCATCCTCATTTTTGTAATTACATTATAAAATGAGCTGGAAAAAAAAGTAATGGACGGTATGGATGTAACACGAAAATCGTAGTAGGCCCCACAGTTTCGTGACAAACGGGCTCATGAAGGACCATGATATTTTCTCATTGTGCACGTCCCCATCCCACGTACAAAGGAGAGAGAGAGAAGGAGATAGTTGGATTTGTACATTTGTACAGTATACTCAGGTGAAAGTTCTGAAAGTGGGGCCCATTGGCAGGTAGTCCGAATAATTGGTCAGGTGGGCCTCATCAGCAATGGACCATTCCCCGAAAATCTCCACATTGGGAAACTTCCAGCATCTCCACGAGCGGGACTACTTTTCACTGTTTGTCCCGGGCCTATAATGCTCACGTGTCATTTTTTAATTGGCGTTGGACTGGTGTGTTAAATCACCCGTGAGAGTGACAGAGAAAAGGATGAGAGTTTCGGAGACTTGACAAGGTCCCCAAGCCGTTGGATGCAATCCGCGATCACACGATAGAGTGACAGAGAAATGGAGGGAGAGAGATCGATATTTGATAAGGGCAAGTTAATTAGGTACCCCGTTCAGGAGACTGGTGGAAATTGACTGGATGGTAGGTCCATATTAAAGATGATGTGACCAGAAAGTGAGTTGGAACAATTTTCAAACATGCTTTAGGTGGGCCACATCTCTATCAACTACCCATCGCTCAATCAAATCTCTCCGTGCCATGATATTTTATTTTTTTTGCTTTCTTTTTCCTATTTTTCTTTTACACACTCACACACGTTACAATGGCTGTTGAAATTAGGGTCTGAACTGAGTTAGTACAGTTATAGCCCGCTCAACTCGGCTTAAAAAATCTCTTTTTGACTCAATTTGAAGTTAAGTTTGAGCCAAGTTAAGCTGAATGTTTTTTAGCTTGAAAAAATTTTGAAATAAGTTCGAGCTTACTCAAGCTTGACTTGACTCAGATCAAACCCCAACTCAATCAAACTCAGATCAAATTAGCTCGGTGACTCGATTACTTTGACATTGATGTTGCTCACCAAGTGTTTGATGAAATGACTCAACGAAGTGTTGGCTGGTGGCAAGGAAGGTATGTATACGAAACAAATATCTTTTTTTTTTCTTGATTTTGATATTGCCTACAAGGTGTTGGATGAAATACATGCACACAACTGCTGTTGTTTTTTATACAATAAGAAATTGAAAGTGCACTCCATGTGTTCAATCTTGCCTCGAATTTGGCTTAAACTGGCCTGAGCTGCTAACTGAACCCAACCAAGATGGCCACTCAAGCATGAGGACAGAGCTGAGTCGAGTCGAGTTGTGCCTAGTTCAACTCAGTTCAACACATGTACAACTTTAGCTGAAACCCATGATCTCATTGTTGAAACTCGACTTGAGGAAAGGCAGCCACATTATTCGATTTGCATCCTATATAAGTTGATCATGCTGACATCATCACATGTCTGAGCAAGCAAGCAGATAATTATGATATCCAAGCTTGTCAGGTTGGGATGCAAATTGTGTGCCGAACCTACTATAATGGACGGCTATGGTACCTAAAGCGATTCAATTTGATTTGGGGACATGCCACTATCTTTGGTGAGCCATGCAAGCATGTTTAAAAGTTGCTAGGTTGAATAAATATTCGACTAGCCCAATCTTCGATAGCAGTACCTATACTAATAAAATCTTGCTATGTCAGCACACCATGGATGTCCGTGGTCAAGGTCACTATGCAATCCACATCCGGCCTATTGGGCTTACCTTCGAGGTTTGAAGGTGATCTAGCTTAAAAATGGGCCTGGTTATAGTCAAGCAGCCTAATTTATAAAAAATAGGTGAATGGTTTAAAAATATTTACGTTTTTTAAAAAAATAATAAAATGTGAAATTGGGGCTCATGTGCTTAGTGTACTGATCTTAATTTTAGGCCAAGGTATCTATATAATTAGTCCCCATGATCAATGGATTGGATCTCGTATATGATGGTGACAACATAAGCTTTGCAGTACACCTGTGGGGCCTTACAAAGTTGGCTGCTCTGATTTTTTACTTACGGTCTGCAGACTGACTATGCACTGCAGATTTATAAATTTGGGCAGAGAAAAGAAGAATAGAAAGGTGGGACATATTTCTACTTGAATAGGTTTTCCTTCCTCTCTTTCTTTTTTTTTTTTTTTTTTTTTTAACACACGCACCCACTCATGCCATAGTGGGATTTCACCACCTATGGATACCCGAACCCTGCCGGGTGTTGAAACTCCCGAGAGTTTACCACCGGAGCAAGAGTAAGGATCTTTCTACCTGCATAGGTTGGATATCAGTCACGGCCAGGACCACACCCGAAATGACGTGATAGATCCGACCCGTGGGAAGGGGCAAACCCACTTACAATAACAATGGGAGCCGTATGGCCCATATGAGCCTGGAATAGCCCAAGACGGGGGTGATCACATGGCGATACAACCCTACAAAGGTGACCGACGATGCCATATACCGTTTAATTAAAACGGTCCATGTTTTCTGACATAGAACGGATAAAATAAGCCAGAGGCCCTTGCTGTATGCGGGAAGACCCGACCGTTACCAGCTCTAGTTTCCAATACAACTTGTAACAAGCATGGTTTGAAACTTCAAAAATGGCTGAAATGCAGTAGGCGGACTCCACTTCCAAAGCTGTGGAATAAGCGTATCCTACAGCACTTTCCGTGGGTGGGATTTATACTGGTGAATGTGGCATCTATTCTGTCTACCAGGATTTACTCACAATGAAAGTAAGAAAGCCTAAAAATTGAGCTGACTCAATGGCGTACAGTGGGTCACGTAGAATTTCATGGCCGAGATGGACCAAAAAAGGCTCGATCGGAGGTAGAAGTGATCTGAACCATCAAAACCTTGAAACGAGCGTATCTCGCAAACCGGAATGAGTTATTAGACGTGCCAAATTTATAAGATTTCATCATATTGATGGTCAAATTTTCATTTTATTTTTGTTTTTATTATTTATACTAAGTTATAGTTTGATTATAACTCTTCATCCATTGGGCTTTAAGATTAGCGTCCAATATGAAAATTTCTTAGAATAATCAAGAGAATAGCATGGTTAAGCCCAATAGGACACTTACTATTTTTGTCCAAAAACTGTGATGTATAGTAGGAATCAGGACCGTCTATAGATAGTAAGTTTACTATTTATAGTAAGTCGCGATTTCTAGGAGTTTTTGTTTTAGTTTAATTCCAAAACTTCTTCCTAAGTTTCGTGTCATTATTTAAGAAGGTTGTAAACTCATTTTAATCATCCATCAATTTATTATGAATTTCTAGAAAGTGTTCCATTTTCTTATTTTTCTCGTGGATTCGAGACGTCTCTGTGATGAGTTCAGAGAAGTTCCGTGAATTCAAAATAATTATCTCCCCTGCATCACTCAACCTTGTGAGATTTTTGAACGGCTGTTGATTGTTTTATACAGTGTAGCCCACTCGATGATTTATATTTCTGATTGATGCATATTCAAATCATCATGGTAGGACTCATTTCATGAACAAAATGGATTGAGTCATACCTAATGTGTTTGATGAGGAAGTAGACCAGATGCCCTACCAAAGAAACCAAAAAGAAGATACAAATCATTTTGCGCTAGAAAAAATATGAGATTTTTTTTCTTTATATTCAAATCATCATCACGGGCTGATTTTCTGAGCAAAATGGACTGAGTCATACCACCTGTTTGGTGAGGCAATAGACCCGTGCCCTACCAAAGGAACCATCAGGTATATGAGATTTTTATCACAAAACTGCCCAGAAATTTGGATTTCATCATATAGTGCAGGAACTGATATTCCGGGCAGTGATTAATCCTTGCCACAAGGACTTAAGAGCTCATGTGATATGTGTCTCACATCCAACCTATTCACCAGATGAATGCCAATATTATTATTATATGAATCAAATGCACGATGGATCCAATCATAAGGTGTGCCGATCCACAAAAAAATAATAAATAAATAAATAATAAATAAATAAATAAAAATTGCATACACCATTCAAAATATCCCAATTCTAGTGTAGCCCATCTGATGATCTGATCAGCCTAATATTTTCTCTGTGTTATCATCATGGTGGGGTATATACATTGGACGGATTGGATGTTATATACATCAATTGGGACCAACAAGTCTTGACTTTCACTACTTTAAAGAAAAAATAAATAAATGAGAGCATTTCGGTAGTTTCATCCCTCAAAAAACACCTCATTATTTGGTGAAATCTAAATTCCTCTGAAATTTTGAGGTTAAAATCCCTTCATTTGATTGACTAGAAATCAATGCAATCTCAATCTAACTAGTGACAAAAAAGACATGAGAGAGAGCACTGCAAAAGCTAATATGTTTGTTAGCCATTGTAGACATGTACAAGATCCACACCGTTCTTTTATTAGGACAAAGGGCCATGCACCAAGGACCACATGATTGAGATGATCCTCACCATTAAATAAACCTTTTGCTTGTCAAATGTTGAACATTAGGTCAGTTAAAGGCTCATTTGAGAGCATGTATTTGGAATGCATTGGATTACAAATCACAAATAAAGGTGATTTTGAATCCTCACTTGTATTTGGCAGCTTGTAAATGAAATGCATTGGAATCCAAAAATATAAATGCTATGAAATTTTGTAGTATATTTACAAAAATTTAAATTTAATTATTAAATCAACTTTAATATTTTTAATTATTATATATATGTGATATTTAATAGAATCATTATAATAATTAAGCCCATTGAAATATATGCTTCAGCAAAAAATAATTAAATTCTAAACTGGGTGGTTCACAAGTATAAAATTACAAAGAAGCAACTAGCCTACAATTTTAAACCATCAATTTACATGGTCAATGTTTGGACTGTTCTGACTATTCTATTGAAATAATTTTAATGATGCAGCGGATACTTTGATTATTTTAGGATATCATCAACATGCCAGTGTATTATGAATTAGTAGCTTAGTGACACATTTTTTACAAGTAGGGCCCATTTGGGAGCTTGGATTCTGATTCAAAATCAAGTGGATTCAAAATCAGTGGTATTATCAAATCTTTCAACAATGTTTGATAGCTTATATTTGAAAACCCCATAAAATTACAATATATTAAAATTATGTAGTATATTTAAATGAGTTTGAATTTAATTACTAAATCAATCTCAAATCCCTAATTAATATATATGTAATGTTTTGACACAATGATTGTAATAAGCCCATTAAAATACATACTTTGGCAAAAAATGATGAAATTCCAAGCTTGTATGGACCACACGCATGAGAACACAATTAAGCAACCATTTAATTATGTAGTCGATGATACGAATGCATCACCTGTGTAATGGATTAGTAGCTTTACAATGAGGAAAGGGAGAGGATTGATAATTTCATAAACAAAGGAGAGATTGTAAAACCCATCAAAAGTGAGGATTTACAATTCCCTAGATTCCAAATACCTCTCAATCCACGCTCCCGAACTACTTCTGAATTTTGAATATCCTTTAGTGTGACTCTCATACCTTTGAAATAAGCAAATAAGGGTGAGGATTGGTAATCTCAAGAAAAAGAAGTAATTGCAAAACCTATCAGAAATGAGGATTCACAATCCCCTAGATTCCAAATACCTCTCAATCCATGCTCCCAAACAACTCCCGAATTCTGAATATCCTCTAGTGTGACTCTCCTACCTTTAAAATGAGAAAATAAGTGTGAGGATTGGTAATCTCATGAAAAATGAGTGCTTGCAAAACCTATTAAAAATGAGGATTCACAATCTCCTGCATTCCAAATACCTCCCAATCCATCCTGCCAAATGACCTTGAATTCCGAATATTCTCCAATCCCCTCCAATCCCACCCAATCCATGCTGCCAAACGACCTTGAATTCCAAACATCCTCTAACCCCCTCCAATCCCACCCAATTCAAACCGTCAAGCAACCCATACCCTCCTACCTTTAAAAAGGTGCCAATAAAAATTTGATTCCCAATCATAGCAAAAGAAAGATCTAAAAATATAGCAAGTTTGGGTATTCCCAATGCACTCAAATCCATGCTGCCATCCCCGACAATGTTCCTTACCTCAGTGAGCGGTGAGGAGATGTTGTCACCAGGCCCCATGTCCAATCCGGTAGTGGAGATCGAGATCAGAAGGATGATCTCTATTGAAAGGCTCACAAGATGAATAGGAATTCTCGTCTACGGTATCATCTCCTTCTTCATTTGTAGCAAACTCCATGGAGATTTTGTCTCCCAACTCCAGGGGAAGGGTAGAAAATACTCCCCAAGTAAAGCATATTGATCTCGAAATAAACCTCTCCCCATTCTTCGGGAAGGAAGGAATGGCTGAGGCGAACCAGGAGGAACAAGACAAGAATGGAAGGAACGAGCTCGTTGGGCTTCACTTCAATACGGAACAGTCTATCCAGCCTCTCCAGACAAGTTGTGTGGGACAATAGAGCCCCCGGTTAGGAAGACTACATCACAGAGTAGAAAGACAGACTCTAAGAAGATCCAAGCCAGGAAAATAGTCACTAGCAAATCTCGCAAGGCTCCTCTTCTAGGACCATTAGGTGAATGGAAACACAGGCTGAGAATGGTAAAAAAGAGGTCTATGAAATTAGTAAAGGTTGTTAATTGATAGTTTCCTCATCTAGAATGCCCGTGGCATGGGAAACAGGCCCACAATCTCGAAGATTAAGAGGCTTATCTCGACCCACAATTCGAGAATTCTAGTGACTCTCGAGCCAATGCTCAAGGAAGAAAAGAGAGTGGCTAATGGGTTAAAGCTGGGTTTCCATTCCTCTATCTCCAATGGCGATTTGGGTAGCAAAGTTTGGGTATTTTTCAACAACCCAATTCAAATTGCTGTTTCTTTGGCTCTAACCAAATGCTTACATTCTTTGTTAGGTATCAGAATTTCCAAGACCAAGTCCAGGTCTTAGTGGTCTATGCAAAATGCTCCAGGTACTGTTGCAGGGAGTTATGGGCTGAATTGGCTGATCTCTCCAGAACCTTGTCTGGCCCATGGGTTGTTGAAGGCGATTTTAACACAGTCACTGCCTCGACTTAATGAAGAAGCAATAGGGTGTTTGACCATGCCAGTGCTGCTGAGTTTGTGGATGCAATCAATGCCGCTGGCCTAATGGACGCGGGCTTCTCCGGAAACTAGTTCACGTGGTGCAATAACCAAGCTAGAAATGCCAGAGTATGGGTCAGGCTCAACCGCGTTCTAACTAACATCGACTAGACTAATTCATTCCTGCTATTCAGCGTGGAGCATCTCCCTCGTTCCACCTCCTCTAATCACGCACCCCTCCTTCTCTGCTTTCCCAATCAGCCAATTGGCCCCGCCTTGAAACCATTCAGATTTTAGAGGATGTGGCTGCAACATGAAAACTTCCAAGATATAGTTAGATCAGCCTGGAAAGATGAAGCCTCGCAGCAGCCCATGATCAATGTATTGCTCAAGTTGAAGAGGACCAAGCTGGCCCTGAAAATCTGGAATAAAAATGTGTGCGTCAACGTTATTCAGCAGATCAAAATGGCTGAGAGGCGTCTTGAGGAGGTTGATCAACGACTGCAAGCAGTGGACGCACAGCTTGGGCCTAATGTTGGCCTCCAATAGGCTCTGGCAGCTGATAGGGTCAAGCTAGCCTAGGTGAGAAGAAATCTTCTGGAAGCAGAAGGCCAGGAACAAGTGGCTAACCGAAGGCGACAGGAACTCCAAGTTCTTTCATGCTTCAGTCAAAGGGCGCATTCACAGGGCACAAATCAATGATATCCTGCTAGAATCAGGTCAACTATTGTCAGATCAACAAGGGATGCAAGCAGAGGCAATTAGACACTTTGAGGAGGCTTTCAATTCAGTTCCCACGCTATCTGTTCCAGATATATTGTCAGTGATTCCCAGCCTGGTTTCGGCTGAGGACAATGACATGCTAATGAAGTTGCCCTCGTTCCAGGAAACCCAGCAGGCGGTGCACTCCCTCCCCCTCGATGGTGTGTCTGGCCCAGACGGATTTACAGGTGCATTTTTTTCCAGGTGTTGGGATATCATAGGCTCTAACATTCACAAGGCAGCTGAGAGCTTCTTTCGAGGTGAGAACATGCCGAGGGCCTTTACCACTACTATAATTTGCCTCATCCCAAATCCCTCAACCCAAAGAAACTCTCAGACTTCAAGCCGATCAACCTCTGCAACTGCATCTACAAAATCTCTGCAAAAATTATTTCTTCCCGCTTGAACTCCCTCCTGCTAAAGTTGATCTCTATAGAGCAAGGGGCTTTCATCAAAGGTCGAAATATCGCTAAAGCATTGCGCTAGCCCAGGAATCGATTAGAGATATAAGCAGACATGTTCGAGGTGGGAACCTTGTGATTAAGCTCAATATTGAGAAGGCGTATGGCAGGGCAGAATGGAAGTTCCTAAAAGAGGTCCTGTCAACTTTCGGCTTAAACTCTGCCTGGACTGAGTTAGCGCAAAAATGCTGGAGCAATTGCTAGTTCTCCATTCTGATCAATGGGGTGGCTACTGGCTTCTTTCGCTCCTCCAGGGGTCTGCGCCAGGGAGACCCCCTCTCCCCTAATCTTTTCATCTTGTCGACTGAAGCGCTCAATAGAGGATTACATCAGTTAATGGACAACGGGCGGTGCACTCCATTCAAACTCCTATTAGGCTGCACGTGGATTTCTCACCTGCTATATGCAAATGACACCATTCTTTTCCTTAATGGTGGGGTTCGATCCATTCGAGCCATGGATCGTTTTCTCTCATCCTATCAGGATGCTTCAGGGCAAAATATTAATCGACACAAGAGCTCCTTCTTCGTTTCTGGCAGATTCCCCCCCGCTGGGGCCAGGTCTATCGATGATCTGTTAGGAATTTCACAGTCCAAGGCCTTCCCAATTTATCTAGGAGTGCCTCTCATTGTTGGCAGGGCTACATGTGCAACGTTCAAGCCCCTTTTAGAGAAAATAGAAGGCTGCATCTTTGCTTGGAAAGCTAGGTGCCTCTCCCAGGCTAGGAGAGCGGTTCTCTTCTAACATGTTCTAGGAAGTATTCTCATTCATTCTATGGTGGTTTCCCTTATACCTATCTTTGTGCTAAAAGAGATGGATAGGACATTCACCAATTTCTTCTGCGAGTGGGCCGACGAAAAGCGGAAGCTTCATTGGAAAAATTGAAAAGATCTCTCTAAACCTAAGTCTGAAGGTGGGATTGGTTTCAGAAAGTTGAAAGAAGTTATGAAGGCGCTCTGGTTCAAGATGGCTTGGGCAGAAAAATTCGGTTGTCCTTCCAGCCTTTGGAGTGAGGTAATGAGAGCAAAATATGGGCCGGATCTTAGTGACAGTCCTAACGACGTCTCCTTCTCCTACTTCATCGCCTCTTTGGAAGAGTATTAGGTCCGTTCTTCCTTTGTTGATCCAATCATCTCAGTCGACTGTGGGTCAAGGCCGTGGCAATCTATGGGCTGTCAACTAGACTGGTCTAGGGCTGCTAGCTGAGCTGTCTACAAGGCATATTCCTCCGTCGCTTTTCGGCCTTCAAATCAAAATTTTCTAGGCCCTAAGGGGCCTCTCCCTCCTCTTCAGTCTTCTCCTTCTTGCCGCAGGTGGTCATTAATGTGATATTCATGGGAGGTTTCTGTACTGCTAATCCTCCAGCCACAATCTTTTGGCCGCTCGACCTCTCCCATAAGTTTTCAGTTAGATTAGCATGGGACATCTCTAAGGCCCACTCCCCTCGTCCCAGATGGGCCAAAGGGTCTAGCATAGATTTCTGCCCCCCAAAGTGTCTATCTTTGTCTAGAGGCTATTACACAAGGCCATCCTAGAGGATGAAGCCATCAGACGTAGAGGTATTGTGCTCCTGCTGCTGTGTAGACCAAGGTTTAAGGCCCGTTGCGGAATCCATGCTCCACATTTTCCTTCGCTGCAGTCTGGCATCCAGAATTTGGTTTTTCTTCTCCTCTATTTTCGGTGTGGCTCGCTGCTCAGCCCTCTCGATTTTGAGCTGGATGGAAAGATGGTGGTTTCCCCCAGCTTCATCGGCTCATGTTCCTCTTCTGCAGGGTCTTGCCCCATGTCTGATTCTATGGGAGCTTTGGCTGGCCAGGAACACAGCCAGATTCGACAGCATTCTACCCGTGGAATCATCCATTATTGCCAAGATCAAATAGAGAATGTGGTCTTTGATGAACGAGTATGGTGGATCCTCCTGTTGTTGCCAGTCGTGGTTGCAAAGGCTTGGTATTTGGGTTTCCTTCTCCCCCTGGCCCACCCCTTCAATCGTGAAATGGACCCGGCCTAATGGGGGGTCAGTTAAGCTCAATGTGGATGGGTCCACCTTGGATAACCCTGGTAGATCAAGTGGAAGAGGTGTCTGTAGAAATCATAATGGGGACTTCGTTTTCACGTTCTCAGTGCACTACGACATCGGCTCTAACACCAAAGCCGAAATCAGAGCTGTGTACAACGGGTTGCTGCTTTGTTCAAAGTTCGGCTTCAGCCAAATTGAGGTCGAATCTGATTCTTTGTCTATAGTGGCGCTTCTCAATGGCTCGATGGATCCAGGATGGCATTGGGGCTACTGACTTCAGAGGATTGAGAGGCTGAGGGCAGTCAGATCGGTAACGTTCATCCACATGCTCAGGGAGGGCAACATCCCAGCATATGGGATGGCCCGTTCAGGGTCCTCCTCCCAGAGTTCCTTCTTTACATGGCACGCTGCGGACCTCCCACCAAAGATTAGAGGTGCGATTTTCCTCGACAAGGTGGGGCTTAGAGCCTTTAGAGGCCCTCCTTCCCCTGGTCCTAGCCCTAGTAGATAGTCCCCTTCCTTTTGGTTTTGTCTGCTTTCTTCTGGCCGCAGCAGTGCTTTTTGTTCGTATGGCTTGTGGCGCGGGTGTCCTATGTAGTGAGATAGCTTCCCAAGTTTTCCTTTTCGATAGGTGGGTCTTTATCTCTTTTTGTTCTAGGTCCTGCCCGAAAATCTCTCACAATGTAATTATCTCTGATCAATGAACATAGGTTAAAAATAAAAATAAAAATAAAAATAAAAAATGCTGCCAAACTATTACAATCACCATATGCCCTTCAATGACTGACAAGGAGGACCAATGGAAGTGTTTTTCCAGCAATGGCCCAACATATGGAAGGTCCACATTTCTTACATGTTTGCCACTGTAACACACAAATTCATGTTTGATAACTAAGTTAATAATAGCCCATGGATCAAGAACCAATCCATAGAAGATGGACCCCACCACTGCTGCGGATACCCGGTAATTTGAAGTATCATAACCCTTTGATATTTGTCATTTTCTCCATCCATTGCTCTCTCTCTCTCTCTCTCTCTCTCTCTCTCTCTCTCTCTCTCTCTCTCAAGCCTGTATTTGTAGGTCACAGATTAAAGGGGAATTTAGGAGATCCCCTCAATCATTTAAACCGTCTGGATCATTGAACCATTGGCCTCACATGCATTAGATCCAATTCATTGCATCTGCCGATAAGCCGACCCTAGTTACCAGCATTGGACCATTCTTAGTAATTTGAGGGGAAAAAAGGGTAGGCCCTGCACCAACTAATACTCACAAGGGGAATTATTCCATACTCTGGCTGCATAAGACACTTGATATGCAGGCACTCAGAAATGTACATGTGTTTTACATGACCTCAAATTAAACCAATTAAATCATGAAAATCACTGTTGCTATGTTACAATCCAAAAATCAGATTGGTTGAACAATCCTAACCTCTGATTCATACACACTTGTTTCTTAAAATAAGAACATTGGATGTTTTTCAATTTTAAACCATTGAATAAATGTACACCAATATAATAGTCAGGTAATTGAATAAGCTTTATTTCTTGTAGTTCATGATACATCCAAATCCACGCCCATAATTTGGACAGATTAATCTGATACATGTATGCCACATATGCAATCTCTATGTGCCTGAGTATTATATCCATCACACTTCGCAGACTATCAAAACTTTTCACTATTTGTAATGGAAACAATAATTATAAGTTATTAGAAAATATCAACTATAAGTTTTTTCGATTTTTATTTACTAAATATTATTTCTCAATTAATATTACATGCAAAAATTCTCAATTCTTATCCAATCATTTTCATCAGTAAAATCTATGGAGTCATGGCTAAATGACAAGAGGAAAACTCCATTTCATTGGCCAATGATCCAAAGATAAGCTCCAGGATCAGAACATGACTAGTTCTGTTTTTTTTTTTTTAATTCATTACTTAATGTAAGTGGACCCACCAGTTGATGACATGGACAATAAATATAGGATGCTTGCTCAAATACTTACCAACATATTGCAACATGACGTTGGGAGTTTAGTCTTTAAATCTGAGACATTTTCCAATGATCCAAACCGTTTAAATGGCAAGTCTTACTTTGTACAGTGGAAAAACAACAAATGAAAGCTCTCAAATTGGATTATTTCATCCCTTTTCTAATTTGACTAGTTTGCTTTGAACATGTAAGTTATCATAACCTTTGCATGATCCACTCATTGAATTATTCAATTTTAGAGGTGTTGTGAGTGAACTCACTCTATATCACACCACGATGATATAAATCTGAGCCAATAACAAAACCAAATCAAACCATAAGTGTTAGAAATTCAGATTTAACACTACTGCCAATTCATGCGTTGTGTGGAAGTGCAATAAACAGATATAAAACAATATAATAATGCATGATAACCAAACCAAAAGCAAACAATTCACAAATACATGATATTTTACGTGAAAAACCATTGCTGAAAAAACCACGGCACAAAGCAACATAGATCCACTATAATCAAAATCTTAGAGTTGTACAGACTCACCTTCTTTTATTATAAATGTACCCGATCTCTCCTTGTGATGAACACCTCTAGGAAACTCCTAAATCCCTTGAGAAATCCTTCCCAAGCCCTTTTATAAGCGTAGAAAACCCTCTCCATTGGCAAACCCTAACCCCTTGAGAGAAAACACTCGCTTGTTTATAAACACTAATGAAAAATCAGACTTAAATACCCTATTTTGTGCAAAATCATGAAACTTAGCAGTTGCACCACGGTCGACCGTGAACATCACAATGAGTCACGGTCAAACGTAGATTCTTATGGTCGATCGTGTTTTGTAGAATGCAAGGCATCTACACATCAATCTCCACCTTGATTTGCATTCTACCAATTTATCCTAAAGACCTCCCATGCAACTTCCACTTAGAACGCAGTTCCATTTGCACCCTTGTGCAAGAGTGCTAAATCTCGTCAATGGCTAGTGAGATTGATGAAGCTCAAGCAATACTTAAACTTCTCTGTGGTCACCGGCTTTGTCAACATGTCCGTGACATTCTCGTTCATATGAATCTTCCGAAACATAATCTCTTCTGAAGCAATGAGCTCCCGTATCTTATGGAACCTCACGTCAATGTGCTTGGTTCGTGCGTGATACACCTGATTCATTGCCAGATGGATAACACTTTGACTATAATAATGCACATGGAACGCCTCTTGCTTTAACAATAATGCCTCGTTTGACACCTCTATCACAGTCATGTATTCTGCTTTGGTTGTAAACAATGCTATTGTAGAATAAAGCATAGATCTTCAACATGTTGGTCCGCCTGCTGATGTGAAAAAATATCCCGTAGTGAACCTTCGGTTGTCTAAATCATCCAAATAATCTGAAACCACGTAACCTACAACTCCATTTGAAGCTCTATGTCCACCAAACATGATTCCAGTATTGATTATGCTCCTAAAATACTTTAGAATTCACTTAATAACATTTCAATGCTCCTTCCCTGGATTCGTCATATACCTGCTAACTACATTGGCTTCCCGTGAGATGTTCGGCCTCATGTAAGTCATTGCATACATCAGACTTCCCACTACACTAGCATATGGCACCCATGACATTTTTGAGATCTCTTCTTCAGTACTTAGATAAATCTAGCTGGCAACTTAAAGTCACCTGCTAGAGGTTAAGTTGCACTTTCCACGTGAAACCTCTTTAGCACCTTCTGCACATAACTCTTTTGCAAAAGCCACAATTTTTTAGACTCTCTGTCTCTGCTTATCTCCAAGCCTAGGATCTTCTTTGCAACACCCAGATCCTTAATGCCAGACTCCTTAACAGAGACTTGAGCAAGTGTATCTCTATCTTATCCTTTCCATCAATTAACATATCAATTATATAAAGCATCAGTAGAATATAAGAACCGCCCTCAAGTTCCATGTCATATACGCAACAATCATATTCACACCGATTATACCCAATTTCAACCATGTATGAATCGAACCGCTTATACCACGACCTCGGAAACTACTTGAGCCCATACAAAAAATTTTCAGCCTAACACATGGCCTTCCTTACCAAGCTCCTTAAAACCTTCAGGCTGCCTCATGTAAATGACTTCCTCTAAATTCCTTCGTCAACACCATTACACCTCTAGTGACTTTGCATACATCGCCGGATGAGGTGAACATACAATCATTCGTATATAAAACCCCCAAGAATATTTAGTTTTTATTTAGCTCTAGGTTCTCTTTCAATTCACCTGTGTTCCATTTTCCTTTTTCTTTTACTTTCCACGTCATCTTTCCATTTTTGTCGGTTTCTCTTGAAGTGTCCCTTAATGCCGCAATAAAAGCATTCATGCTTTACCTTCAACTTTGATTTGGATTTTTTCTTCTTATCAAATCAAGATTGCTCCACGAATCAACCACGTTTTGGACCCTCTTTTGCGACTAGTCCTTTTGCTTAAGTCTTTGCCAATTGATTTCCTCCTCATCTTGTTGGAAACGAGCGCCGTAGTGATTTCTTCAAGCTTCATTGTGTTCTTCTCATACAGTGGAGTAGTGATGAGATGATCTTATGACGAGGAAAGTAATGCAGACAAGATGATCTTATGACGAGGAAAGTGATGCTAGAAGTAGCATCACTTTGTTTCTTCTTTGACCGTCTTTCCGAGCCTTATCAACTTTCTACATAACTTTATAAATAAATTCACAGGCTCCAGGAGATTGGATCATTCCTTCAATTTCAGCTCAAAAAGTTGTATCTTCACAAACCACTTATTTGTGAGGGACTTCGATATATACAGGTCTTCAAGCTTCTTCCGCATCTTCAAGGGAGATTCATCATCTATTAAATTGTATATAACCTAATCCAACAGACATAAATGGATAGTACTTATAGCTTTCTTCCTAAGATCACTCCAGTCATCATCCGACATTTTCTTCGGTTTTGTTTCCAACAATATCTTTGCTCAACCCTTGTAAAACTAGAATGTCCTTGACCTTCCACTGCCATAAACAAGAATTCTTCATTTAATCAAACTTCTGTATTTAAATTTTGATCTTAACATCTTTGCTCAAACCCAACATTTAACCTGAGGCTCTGATACCACTTTGTTGTGAGTGAATCCATTCTATATCACACCATAATGATGTAAACCCTAGCCAACAACCAACCCAAATCAAACTCTAGGTGTTAGAAATTCGGATCTAACACCATTGCCAATCCGTGCACTTTGTGTAAGCATGATAAACAAAAATAGAATAATATAATATTGTAAAATAACCAAACGAAAAATAAACAATTCACAAGCACATGATATTTTGCATGGAAAATCCTTGCAAAAAACATCACGGCACATAGCGACAAAAATCCATTATAATAAAAACCCTAGAGTTGTAAAGACTCACCTTCTTCAATTACAGATATACCCGATCTCTCCTTGTGATCCGCACCTCTAGGAAACCCTTAGATCTCTCAAAAAATCCTTCTCAAGCTCTTTATAAGTATAGAAAACCCACTTCCTTGACAAACCCTAGCCCCTTGAGAAAAAAGACTCGTATGTTAATTTCTAAGCCCTAATGAAAAACCAGACTTACATATCCTATTTTGTGCAAAATCACAAAACCCGGCAGTTGCACAATGGTTGACCAACGTTCAACCGTGGATTATCACGGTCAATCATGCCCCGCACAATGCAAGGTATGTACACAACAAGAGGTTTCTTCAATGTCCCTAATCCAAAGGGACATCTGTCAAATAAATAAACAGTTTATGACATTGAAAATAGCCCAAATCCAACAGCTAGAGTCCTAACATATGTTACTGTAATAATTGAGTTGTATACGTCAATTTCGTAGTGCCAATCGTGCCCCAACTGGAACCAGTTGGTTTTGGTCGCAGAGCTATCCTCACCGTTCAATCAGTGGTCTCCAAACATAGAGTAAAAGGCATGTTCATAGTTTAACAATTTAATTACTACTTATAATATGTGTTTACTTGAGGAAGTATCTTATCTTTGTTGTTTTCAATTTATACATATACTAGAAAAATTACAAACTAATATTTAATACTAAACTGAATTACCCAAAAACGTAATCAGTTGGTAGGTATTAGAGATTATTAGTCATAATCCATGGAACTCCACAAAAGATTATTTTATGTTGGAGATTATTAATTTTAGAATATCAGCTACAGCAGGGCCCACTCTACCATATAAGAAGAGAATTACAAGAACATTAATTATTAATTGAAAATGGGTGAAATCTCAATCAAATTAGCGGAAGTAGAAAAGAATATTTTTCTATTTCCTGTGCAATCATGGGTTCCTAAACTATGAAATATAGAAGTGTAGATGAATGAAAATGGATGTTTTCTGAATCCAATCAGTGAGAGAAAAGACAGAAGAATGCGATTATATTGGAATGAAGATGTTGGTAATTAAAACCAGGGGAAAATGAAAGAAGGATGCCATTTTCTTACATTAATAATAATAATAATAATAATAATAATAAAAATCATGGCTTTTATTTTTTATTTTTGGACAAAGAAAAATAAGGGCCTGTTTGGGTGCTCCCTTAATAATGAGTTCATCTCATTTTGGATAATCATAATTACATATTAGAAATCATAAATTTTTTTTTTTTTGAGCATGGATTAAAGATGATCTTAATAACCAAACTATCATGAATACATAATTACTATTAACCAAAATGAGATAAACTTACTTTCAAGTGGACGACCAAAATGGCCCCAAGAGATTTCGGTAACATCAGTTAAAATGGCTGAAAGCGCCCATCAAACAATGAGAAAAAGAAGAAGCTTACCATTTTTCTCGGTGGAATCATTCGAAGGTCTCAGAGTCCCACATGCACGTCTCTACATGTTCCAACGTGACACATGTGAAGCATCCGATCCGTTCATCACATTGGAACAAGAGGGAAAATCCACTGGCCAAAAAATCGGGCTGGCCCGTTCATCAATTGGAGTTCTTAACCGGGCGATTGTTTTGCACATTGTGATCCATCTGATGAGTGGATTGAACTGAATTTATTTATTTTCGTGTGACTGAGTCCTGGGCCAGGACAACTATATGAAAGTGGCCGACTTAACTGACCGATTGGATCTCGTGCGCGTGTGGTGCGTTGGCATATGCGAGGCATGTATTGAGAGAGACAGATGTATACGATTTTCAGGGGCTGGTTTGATAATGTTTGTTTTTTGAGTGATGGGATGTTTTGGAGTTAATTTGATAATGCTTGTCTTTTGAGTGATGGGATGTATTTGGGTTAATCTCGTGAATAAATAAAAAATAATGAGCAAATAAAATATAAAAAGAAAAATGGAAAGAACAAAATAAGAAAAGAAAAGAGAGGTCGGCTCCTGGTCATTTTCATAGTAAGGTGAGGGTGGTGGTTACGAAATTACCCAAAAAAAAAAAAAAAAAAAAAAAAAAAAGAAGAAAAGAAATGGAGATGAGTGTGAAAGAGAGAGAAGCCAAAATCTCCTTGCAGAGTGGCTCCAGGTTGATATGCGTGGAGTCAGTGGCACACGTGCGGCATCGACCCTGAAAGAAAATAGCCCTTTCCTCCGTGGAGAGTAGCGGATCGATCACCAACCCTTCTGTAGCTAACGTATGAAACTGCCACCATCTTCACCCCAATTGCACACATACAAAAAGTCAGGAACAAAAGAAAGGAACGGTGTGAAGACGATGGAAAGGTTATATCCCAAAATTTAGAATTTTTTATTTTTATTTTTCCAATCTTATTGTGAAGAAAAATGGGAGTTGTGATTTTATCAATGGGGCCATTCAAATAAAAGACATTTATGAGTAGAGAGACTTGCAAAACCCCAAAATGTAAGATATAAAGATTATGGAGAGACTGAGGGGAGATACCTCGTTTCAACACTTGAGGTCTTGGCATCGATCCCTAGCGGGGGTTGCTAACATGGAGTGTGTGTACTGACACGGGTGTGTACTAACAAGCTAACCCAAAAAAAAAAAAGATTAGAGAGAGAGAGAGAGAGAGAGAGAGAGAGTTGAGTTATATGTGAGGAAAGGAAAGGAGCTTCTATTCATGGGTCATTGAAATAATAGAAATGTTCGCATATGGATTGTGTTTGAGAGAGAATGTTCGCATATGGATTGTGTTTGAGAGAGAATGTTCGCATATGGATTGTGTTTGAGAGAGACTCTTTTAGAAGATTTGGAATAATGGGTTTTGTTTCTATGACTGCTCTAAGCCCAGAGAGAGAGAGAGAGAGAGAGAGAGAGAGAGAGAGAGACTCATGTAGAGAATTTGGACTAATGGTTTTGTTTCTACGAGAGAGAGAGAGAGAGAGAGAGAGAGAGAGAGAGATGAATCAAACTAACCAAACTAAAAACGAAAAATGAACAAGAAAATAAAAGAGAAGATGAAATGATAATGCAAAACATGCTCTTGTTCCTGGGTCGTTGAAATTATAAAATGAGAGAGAGAGAGAGAGAGAGAGAGAGAGAGAGATTATTATTATTTTAAATTACAGGTAAAAAAAAAAAAAACAAGAAGAAGATGAACAAGCCTATCGCTTTTCTATCAAGTTGATCAAAAAGAAGAGAGAAATTACCAGAAAACAAAAAATCGAGAAGAAACTCATTAGGTTTTTCTTCCAAGTAAAATCTATATTTTAAATCAAAGAAGATGGAGTTGCAAATAAAAACCAACCAAAACAACAACAACAACAATTTTAGGTTTCTTCAAATTGCTTGACCTTAAATCAGAGAGAGAGAGAGAGAGAGAGAGAGAGAGAGACAGAGAGTAACAAGCTCCCAATACTCCGCCTCAAAATAAAAATCATATAGATAATCGCCATATACATATTACTCAAAAATAAAAATAAGTGAGAAAGATACCCCACTAACTACCCGATGCAATCTCAGCCGTCGATACACCTCCATCCACATCCCCTCCACCCCCATCCCCTCCTGAAGATGGCCCACCACCACCACCACCACTTCCCTCCCCTCCATCCCCCGCCCCAGCTGTCCTCTTCCGCTTCTTCTTCTCGTACGGTATCCCCCTCGCCTTCGCCTGCCCTTCCCTCACCTCCCTCAGATAAATCCTCACCGCTCGTGCCCCAAACGGGTTCGACTCGGGTCTCCCCCCGTTCTCCTCATAGGCCGCCCTCAGCCGTCCGATCAGTGCGTCCAGGCTCCCCCACGCCTGCTTCAACGGACACGCGCACGGCGCTGGCGGGTTCGGGTGCCCGAAGAAGGCGCACCCACTTACGTGTACCTTCGTTTTACCGAACTGGTCCAGATACTTCAGGAACTCGATAACGTGCGCCCCACTGCACCTCGCTAACGTGAGCGGCGGCTTGTGGTTCTTCAGGTACTGCAGGAACGTGTTCCAGTCTCTCCGCTTCTGCGACTCGTACCGACTCGGTGGTGCTGCCGCCGCCGCCGCCGCTGCTGATGCTGATGCTGATGCTGATGCTGACCCTGACCCGATTGATGACTCAACGGTTGACTGAGTTGGGTCCGACGCCGGTGGGGTTGAATCCATTTCTATGTTTTTCTTCTTTGTTTTTCTTTTTCTTTTTTTTAGGGCTAGGGTTCTTTCATCGGAGAAGGGGAACGAGGGAGGGTATTTTTCGTCTTTTTGGGTTTTGGGTTTGTGAGATAGAGAGGGTTTTGGGGTATAGAAAGTGGAAGAGAGTTGAGAGATGGGACGTAAAAAGGGCTGGATGGGATGAATGAGTGTGAGAGTAGTGAATGAATGCTTCATGGGTTTTTTAAAAAACCTGCTCGGACACTTGGGTTTGTCCAGAATTTCTCGTTGCAAGTGGCAATGTAGTGCACGTGTGAATGATCTAGGTCGTTCGTCAGATTAGCAGCCTTGTTTAGATTATTTTTAGAATGATGAATGTTGGTTATACAACGTACAAATTTTAAATGAATGGGTGTGGAATTGTGGTGTTTTTATTGAAAGGTATTTCCACAAAGAGATCTGTGAGATGAACGGTTCAGATCTTTTATATATGTGAACTTTTGGCACGAATGACGCGATGCCTCGCGTCATATCTCAAGTGAACGAATGCTGTCAGCGTCTGTCGCGATGCTTTGTATTCACGTGGTGGCCCCTCTCAACGTGACCCCGTTTTCGTTCCTCTTATTTTGCTCCTCTTTGACTGTTGTGTAAGTATGTCGGAGAAGGCAAGCCATTGGGTGCATTTTGCTCGGTGATACAAGCCGTTGATTGATGGGCCACACACTAGCAAGTAATCAAGCCGTTGGTCTTGATTCGGTTTACATTAGATCATAGCTGATAAGTTCTGGACAGTGATTTAAGGGCGATGATCTTCTCATCATCTCATTTGGCCATCCACGGTGGGGATGCATCACTTCAGCGGTTTGGATTATTAGAACATGGGCCCCACTTGTCCAACTAAAAACCCCATGTAATCTCACGAGCGTATGGGCGGGAGGCAATCCAGGACCGTGCATTTTGCACGACCCAGCCAATTCAGTGGGCAAGTTCTGGCTGTTGAAATGCCTGGGCCAAAAAACTAGGCTGTCCACTCACCAGGATGGCGATCAAAGTATCTTAAATATGAGACGGTCAGTTTTTTTCCTGGCCATCCATTTAGATAATACACTATTTCCTACCTGATGGGTATGCCACCCTGATTTTTGGTCCAGCGAATGTTCGTAGTGGGACCCACTTGATGAATGGTCTGGATCTTGCAAACATCTGCAATTTGTCATTTTTGTGGCTAATCGTCTGTTTGAAGCATTCCACATACGTATAGTATTTGTCAAGCAAGGCTTACCGACACTTTATTGTTGGGGTTCATGTTCAAGGCTGAGGAATCATGTGAACATCCATCGGTGGTTGATTTGGTTTCGTCATCCAAACCGTTCATATGAAGGGACACTCCCAACTCTTCTCTTGTGAATCGGAAGATAGACGGTTAAGAAAGCAAATACAAAATGGCAGATTTTTAGGGCATAGTCATTTAAATTGAAACCCATACGATCAGCCGTCTGGATCACTGATCCATTTGGCTCACTCATATAAAACCAAAAGCCTGAGGATACCATACATGAGAAAAGTCATAGGGATGAGTAGCGGCACACGTGTCCAACATCTGAGCCAGTTATCAGGTATGAAGTGGCCATAAATCGAGCCAATCCACTCATCAGGGGCTCAGCACTCTAATGAGTAAAATGGACGGCATGAAAACAAAACCAATGATCTATACTCACTGTCCACATGTTCCATTTGATGAGGACCAAAATGAATTTTCTCCCAAGGCATAATCATGTTGAGCCCCATCTTTTACATGGGCTGGATCGCACCCACGTGTAACAGGTTCGCACTTGTGTTGTCATTCACCCATTGGATCGCTCTGCCCTAAATCTTTTTATTTTTTTGAAAGGTCCTCATGGCTTGTTTTGTCTTAGCTCAAAATCCAGCAGGTACATCCATTCGCCTCTACATTAATTTACTTGTCTCTTGACAACCGTTTGATTTGACCACATTAATAGTAATTTTATATTATTTAATTTATCCATAATAAAATTATAATAATGTCAAATTTACAGTATTTCATCGTTATCAAAATAAGCTAAAGTTACAGTTTAAATTAAAATTTTCACAAAAATTACCAAAAAAAAAACCGTATAATAATGACAAATAACTTATCTATTAAGTACATTTGCATTTTTCCAACAATTTTTTATTTGGTTTAATATGGGCAAAACAAAGAAGACAGTAATGACACTTTAATGATGATTTTTACCGTTAATTTCTACGAGTAAAATTATCATTTAGATCCCCACCATTCAAATTATTATTACCATCATGTGTGGTATATAAGCAAATAATCACAATTAGATGAACATTAAAGCCCAAATGGTCATCGTCCAACAGATGGTTAAAATGAATGAGGGCCGGGTTATAAAAATATTGATAGAAAAGTAATGAATTTTACTGTCTGTGTCCAGTCCAAATTAGTGTTCAAGATTTAGGGGGTGTGGATTGATAATAGACATGTGAAGAGCATGAATGGCTGAGATGGTAGGAGTAATTGATTGTCACAAAATCCTCCAATGAATTTACAAGTCAATCCATGCCATAGGATGAGCCATCATGGTTTGCTAAGGCTGTATTATTGTTAGAAATAAAGCATATTCAAAGCATATTTGAGAGTTGTCTAGTAAAGTACTTTCCAATTAAGCCAGTCTCTAAACCATTCGGACTGTTAGGATTTGAAACCCCTCTATTTGAAATCGTCTTATTGTGTTTAATACCTTGAATTGAGAATCAGCTTTAATCCAAAAGTAGCTATTTATAATATATTTGAAAGAGTTTGAATTTAATTACTAAGTCAATTTTAATATATCTAATTAATGAACTTATGTAATTTTTGACACAATAATTATAATAACCCCATCGAAATATATACTTTGCCAAAAAAAAACGATGAAATTTCAAGTCTTGGATAGGCCACGAGCACAAGACCACGTCCAAGTGACTAACCAATGGTTTTTAACAGTTGATTTACATCGACAATGTTTGGCCGGTGCTAATCATCGTATTAAAGTAATTATAGTGATGCGATTGGTAATTTAATTATTTTAAGATATCATTAGTGAGCCATGTGTCCAGTAGATTAATGGTCTATTGGTACACATGTTACACATGCATCTATGAGAATGATTTTAGATGTAATCTAAGTTCTTACCTTGGATTTCAAACCCTTTTGATCGAGGGAATTGGAAACCCCTTGGATTTGAAAACCAACCCTCTGTTACTTGATGGTGCCAAAGGACCCTAACTCGCACACTGGCTCAAGCAATCTTACTTATAATCATAAGTTGGGTCACCATGGTTATATGGTGACCAAACCATTTTCCACAAGAACCTAAGTAAAATGCCTACCTAATGATCCAATATGGTGAGATTTGATTTAGTCATATAAATTAAGTAATTAATAAGTTTTCAACATGCTTTGAGTAGCCCATCTCTAACAGGCCGGTTCAAATCCGGCCACGGGACGTCCATCCAGGGCCTAATTCAAAGTTATTACTATAGAATGAGTATGGTCGGAGTTTCTACGGCCGTTTGAGCTTTGGGTTTGTAGATCGTACACTAGGGATTGGAGATCCAACCGTAGATATCATATGCGCCACTTTGGACGGAGTGTAAGCCGTCCATACATTATCCTAGACCCCCAAAAAGTAGTTGTAGGATAAACTCTAAAAACGTTCCAGAAGAACCGGCCTCCCAAGATTAAACGCTCGACGGTTCATTTTGGTGTAATACGTGGGACCCACTCTCACGGACGGGGCCACATGGTACTCCGATGTTCGTTTGCCACTGGTACGTGATCTAGGACTTAAACAGGAGAATTCCACCGATCTGTCAATGCGAGTCAGCACATTATCTTAGTGGGCCCCATAAAAAATAAATGAGTCTACCATTGGTCAAACACCAATAAAGCCATTGCATCTAGATATTGCTACCGTACATCCACAAGCTACGGATCTGTAGCCTTGCGGTGATCGAAACCGTTTATATGGGAAACGGATTAGCTACTCCCCCTCCACCAGCCAATGGCGGGTGGTCGGTGCTCTATGGGCCCAGCATGATATATGTGCTTCATCCATGCCGTACATATATTTTTATAGATCATTTTATAATACGAGGCCAAAATTGAGTGACATATCAATCTCAAATGGACCACATTACATGAAACAATGTTGAATAAACGTCAACCATTAAAAACTTTTTAGGGGTCATAAAAGTTTTGAATCAAGCTGATATTTGTTTTTTCACTTCACCTGGGTCTGTATGCCCTAATCAATAGATTAGATGTCAAATAAACGGTACGGTGGGACTTAGGAAGATTTTAATAGTGGATATCCAATCAGTATTGTTTTACCGTGGTGTGGTCCACCTGAGATTTATATCTCCCTCATTTTTGATATAAAGCCCTAAAATGATGTGTAAAAATGGATGAACACATACATCATGGTGGGGCCTACAGAACACCGACCATCATTGACAGGTCTGGTGGCAGGGTAGCCAATCCGTTCTGGTTTATGCGAGTCCCCTGCCACCAGCCCCCACTCCAATTGCTGGTGGTTGGTGCTCTGTGGGCCTCACCATGTTGTACATGCTTCATCCATTCCATTCATTCATTTTTACGGATTATTTTAGGGCTTTATACAAGAAATGATAACAATATAAATCTCGGGTGGATCACACCATACGAAAACAATAGTGATTGGATATCCACCATTAAAATCCTCCTAAGGCCTACTGTACTGTTTATTTGACATCCAATATGTTGATTAAGTCATACAGACCCAGATGAAGGGAAAAAACAGAAAGCAGTTTGATCCTAAGCTTTTTTTGCCCCCCAAAATGTTTTTAATGGTCGAAATTCATTCAACACTATTTCCTATAATGTGGTCCTTGAGATTGGAATATACCTCATTTTTTCTATCGTATAATAAAATGATCTGAAAAAAATAGATGGCTGGTGGTGGCGCTTACAGAGCACCGACCACCAGCCATTGGCGGGTGACAGGGGGAGTAGCCAATCCGTTGGTACTCTACTTGCCTGTAACCCCGGTACACGGTAATCTGCTGTAACCCCAACATCCGTGGGGCCCACCGTGATTTCTGTGTTTTATCCATTTCATCTATCGGTTGCCCCAGCCCATGTCAGGAAATCGTCTCAAAAATCAGCCCCCACAAACCTTCCTAGGGCTCATCTAGATGTTTATATGCCATCTAACCCAGTTATTTCCCACTCGGTTGAAAGCAAACAGAGGCAAGGAAGGTTTCAATGGATGGCGTTCGATCCTCACTGATTTTTATGGTGCGACCCACTTGAGTTTAAAACAACTTTCACCAGGGATGGATTTGATTGGCCACTGCTGTCAGAGATGAGGCCAGGCAACAGGGAAACAGATTGGCTACTCCCCCTGCCACCGGCCCCGTGGCTGTTGGTGGTCTGTGGGCCCCGCCATGATGTATGTGTTTCATCCATTCTATTCATCCATTTTTACAGATCATTTTAGGGTTTTATGGCAAAAATGAGAGGGAAGTAAATCTCAGGTGGACTACACCACATGAAAACAATATTGATTGGATATCCACCATTAAAATCCTTCTAAGGCCCACTGTACTGTTTATTTGACATCTAATATGTTGATTAGGTCATAAATACCCAGATGAAGGGAAAAAACAAAGAACAGATTGATCCAAATCTTTTATGGCCCCCCAAAAGTTTTTAATGGTCGACATTCATTCAACACTGTTTCCTGTAACGTGGTCCACTTGAGATTGGGATATACCTCATTTTTGGTCTCATACCATAAAATGATCTAGAAAAATAGATGGACAGCCTGAATGAGACACATACATCATGGTGGGGCCCACAAAGCAGTCAGCCATTGGCTGGAGGCGGTGGGAGTAGCCAATTCGTTTCCAGGCATAGGGGAAGCGGATTGGCTGGTGTACCACGCATAGCTGGTGTATTGACGCCAGCAAGTTCTGTGGGTCCCATTATGGGGTATGTCTTATATCCAAACCGTCCATCTATTTTGCGAGCTCGGCTTAAAGCTTAAACCGAAAAATAAGATATATATAAAGATCAAGTGGACCACACTGCAAAAACAGTGGAGGATTGAACGTCTACCATTGAAACCCTTTCGGGAGTCACATAAGTTTCAGATCAATATTAAATTTGTTTTTCCTCTTAATATAAGTATTTGTGACCTTATTAACAGATTAGATGAAAAATATATGTTATGGTGGGCCCTACAAATTTTTTTACCCTGAAAAGGACGCGGATTGCGTCCTACCCCCGCTCGAACGGTAATCCGCCCGGGCAGGGCTCTGTGGGGCCCACCATGATGTAAGTGTTTTATCCATGCCATTTAACGATTTTTTCATAAAATTTTAATATGTGAACCCAAAAATGAGGCAGGTCCAAGCGTTGAGTAGACCACAAAGTGGAGATTGAACGTCCACCATTAAAAGCTTCTTGGGAGCCGGAGAAGTTTCGGATCACGCTAATATTTTTGTTTTCACTTCATCCACGTCTACATGACCTTATGAATAGGTCTTATGGTAAAAAAAATATCACGTGGGCCCTTAGAAAGGTTTCAATGGTGGGTGTCATATCAGTACAGGTTCCTTTGTTGTGGTCCACTTAAGCCTTGGACTTGCCTCATTTTTTGGTTCATATACTAAATTTATCTGAAAAAATCGTTGAACGGCATGGATAAAACACTTACATCATGGTGGGACCCACAGACCCCGTCCCCCTGAAAATCATTATCTGGCTGCTAGTTTTGGTGCGGTCCATTTGAGATTTGGATATGAGTCCGTCCACTTGACGTGCTTGTCACAAAGCTTAAGCCGAAAAAAACTAAAGATTCAAAAACCAAGTTGACCGCACTGTAAAAAGCAGTGGGGGATTAAACACCTGTCATTGAAACCCTCCTGGGGTGACAGAAATTTCGGATTAATATGATATTCGTTTTCCTCTTCATATAGGTCTGTGTGACTTAATGAACAGATTGGATGGAAAGTAAACGAACAGATTGGATGGAAAGTAAACGTTACGGTTAACCCTATAATTTTTATAAAGGAGAGAATCATTTTCCCACAGATATTTGTGGTGTGGTTCACTTGAGCCTTGGAAATTACTCATTTCTAGCAGCAAGATTTAGAATGATCTCTCCAAATGGATGATTGGTGTAGATCTGATAAATATATTAGCAAAGCCCATGTTACTTTGATATCCTTCGAACCGTTAGTACAACTTGGAGCTCTAACCAGCTAAATAAATAAAAAAAGGCTCGGAGGAAAGCGGATTGGCCGGTGTGCCTCACACCAGCTGTATAACTATTGTATTGATGTTAGTAAGTTCTGTGGGTCTGTCCATGAGATATGTGTTATATCCAAACCATCCATCCATTTTACGAGCTCGTCTTAAGGCCTGAGGAGAAAAATAAAATAGATATAACTATTAAGTGGACCACACTGCAAAAAGCAGTGGGGGTTTGAAGGTCTACCATTGAAGCCCTTTTCAAGGTCACAGAAGTTTTGCATCAATATGAAATTTTACGAGCTCGTCTTAAGGCCTGAGGAGAAAAATAAAATAGATATAACTATTAAGTGGACCACACTGCAAAAAGCAGTGGGGGTTTGAAGGTCTACCATTGAAGCCCTTTTCAAGGTCACAGAAGTTTTGCATCAATATGAAATTTGTTTTTCCTCTTCATTCAGGTCTTTGTGACCTTATGAACAGATTGAATGGAAAATAAACATTATGGTGGGCCCTACGAATTATTTAACGGTGAAAATGATTATCTTCACTGCTATTTGTGGTGTGGTCCAAATGATCTTTGGATATGATTAATTTTTTTGAATAATGCTCTAAAATGATCTCTAAAAATAAATGAACAGTGTAGATATAATAAATACATCACTGTGGGGCCATGTAACTTTGATCTCCTTTGAACCGCTTGTGGAGCTCAAGGAGTGTCAGTGCTCGTCTTGGCACGACACATACGTACCTACAGCAGCTATATAGCCGGTGTGAGGTACACCAGCCAATCCGCTTCCGAGCTCGAGCAGTGTAAGCGCTCGTATTCGCACGACACGTACCCACACTAGGTAGATTGGTTAAAAGGAAATCAAAGTTATATGGGCCTCACCGTGATGTATTTATTATATCCACATTGTTTATTTATTTTTTGAGAAAATTTTAGATCTTGATACAAAAAATGAGCCATATTCAAAGTTCAAGTGGACCACACCTCAAATAGCAGTGGGGACAATGATTCTTACTGTTGAAACATTCATAAGTCCTACAATAATATATATATACATATTTCCATCCAATCTGTTCATAAGGTCACAGAGACCTGGATGAAGAGGAAAAACAAATGTCATACGGATACATAATTTATGTGACCCCAAAAAGGGTTTCAATGGTAGACGTTCAATCCCCCACTGGTTTTTCTAGTGTAGTCTACTTGATCTTTAGATTTTTCTTATTTTTCGGTTCAAGCCTTATAACAAGCTCACCAAATGGACTAACGGTTTGGATATTATACATACTTCATGATGAGACCCACATAACTTGGTGACGTTAACACACCATCTAGATGGATGGTGTATGGTACACCAGCCAATCCGATTCTATGTTTGAGGGTCTCTAGGCCCACTACAAACACGAATTACGTACTACGTGTTGCGCAGCATGCCAACAATGCAGTGAGCCTAAATCCAATCTCATGCCTCACCCACAAATGATAAACAGGAAGAAATATAAACTAGAAATAGATCAAACATTCAAAACGATTCTACAAGATAAGATATACGTGGAAAAACCCCAAACTAGGGTAAAAAACTACGGATGCAAACTTCCACTATGAAGAACGAAGATTACAAAGCAATATACTAACCTCTCCCTTAGAAGCACATAGAAAACCCTTTGCCCACACCTTAGAATAAATTTCCCTTTCTTTTTCTCTCTATGAAAAACCCTAGGAACACCTGTTTATAGTTTAGAAAACTCCCCTTTTTGCATCCCAGTTGTGAAAGGATTTGCGACACGAAATCTACGCAAAATCGCGGAACGAATCTGTGTAACCTCGACTGGTCGTGCAGCCTGCACGATCGGTCGAGAGGACCCCACGACCGGTCAAACACATCGGGATCAAAACAGTGCTTGCTGGACTTTGAGTCAAGCCGGTCCATAACCGGTCGAGCCGGACCCTATGACCGGTCGAGCATGGCTTACGACCGGTCGAGGACGGTCCCAGATGTGGCTCCACATCTTAACAATCTCCCACTTGGAGACACATCGCCTTAAACCTTCGTCTTCTTCATCCGGAATGCATTACCTCCCTGTCTTCAAGCCTGAAGACCAATCAAAGCTGAACAGAGCTTCAACTTCTCCCGTGTGACTGCCTTGGTCAGTATATCCACAGGATTCTCACTTGTATGAATCTTCTCCAGAGCAATCGATCCATCTTTCAGTAATGAACGGATGAAGTGATATCTGATGGCAATATACTTGGTCCTTGAACGAAAGGCTGAATTCTTAGCCAAGTGTATTGCACTCTGATTGTCACTGTAAATCTTGCAATCTACTTGCTTCTTACCCAACTCTTCTATGAAACTTTGCATCCACACCATCTCCTTGCACGCTTCTGTAGCCGCAACATATTCTGCATCTGTCATACTGATAGATACTATCTTCTGTAACTGAGAGACCCAACTGACTGCAACACTACCTAGAGTAAAGACATAACCTGTAGTGCTTCTTCTGCTGTCGATGTCTCCTGCCAAATCTGAATCCACATAGCCTTGTAGCTTGATTTCTAATCCACTATAGCACAACCCTACATCCTTAGAACCTACTAGGTATCTAAGAATCCACTTCACAGCTTTTAAATGTTCCTTCCCAGGGTTGTTCATGAACCTACTAATAACTTTCACTGCTTGAGCAATGTCCGGCCTCGTGCTCACTATAGCATACATGAGACTCCCAATAGCTGACGCGTATGGGACTTTAGCCATGTAGTCTCGTTCCTCCTACATCTTTGCACCTTGCTCCTTAGATAGCTTGAAGTGGTTGGCTAATGGAGTGCTAACCGGCTTAGCACCTCCCACATTGAATTGATCAAGTACCTTGGCTATGTACTCTGCCTCTGACAAAACCAATTTCTTGTTTTCCCTGTTATGCTTTATCCTCATGCCTAAGATTTGTTTTGCAGCTCCTAAATCCTTCATGGAAAATTCTCTAGACAGTTGTCTCTTGAGATCTGAGATGTCCTTTATGCTTGAACCGGCCACAAGCATATCATTAATGTACAGAAGAAGGATGATGTATGACATATCAAACTTCTTCAAATAGTAACAATGGTCTGCATGACATCTCCTATAACCGTTTCTCGACATGAAACTATCAAATTTCTTGTACCACTGCCTCGGAGCCTGCTTCAGGCCATATAAACTCTTCTTCAGTCTGCACACTTTGTTCTCCTTTCCTAGTGCCACGTATCCTGTCGGCTGATGCATATATATCTCTTCTTCAAGGTCCCCATGAAGAAAGACTATCCTAACATCTAGTTGCTTTAGATGTAAGTCCTCTGTAACCACTATACTTAAGACCATACGAATCGTAGACATTTTCACCATAAGTGAAAATATTTTAGTGAAATTGATACCTGCCTTTTGTTGAAACCCTTTCACAACCAATCTAGCCTTGTACCATTTCGAACCATCGTGCTCCTCCTTCAATGAATAAACCCACTTGTTATGAAAAGCTTTCTTACCCATAGGTATGGTGACTAACTCCCATGTACGATTGGACTCAAGAGAGTCTATCTCCTCATCCATGGCCTGCTCCCACTTAACCCGTGTATCTGTCTTTAATGCCTCTTCAAAACATTCTAGTTCACCATTATCTGTTAGCAGTAGATAATGTAAGGAGGGTAAGTATCGGACCATGGGTCTCCTATCCCGAGTAGACCTCCTCACAACCGGTGTATGGGGCTCTGCCTCATAATGCTCTTGTGCATGATCATCCTTTGGCGCTGTAACACCCGTGTCCTGTAACTCTTCCATTTCTACGAATTCTTTCTCCTCAGCCTTATTTTCCTGCACACTGTCCTTATACATTACTTTTTCATTGAAGACTACGTCCTTGCTTCTGATGATTTTCTTATTTTTTGCATTCTAAAACCTGTAGCCAAAATCATGCTGCCCGTAGCCTATAAACGTGCACCTCCTGGACTTCGCATCCAGCTTGTTTCTGTGCTCTACATCAATGTGAATATATGAAGTGCAACCGAACACTTTGAGATGTGCAAGGTTCACTTCTTTTCCAGTCCACGTTTCTTCTGGCAGCCCACCATCCAATGGTGCTGAGGGACTTCTATTGATGAGATATGTAGCAGTATTCACAGCATCTGTCCAAAAAATCTTCGGCAACCCTGCATGTAGCCTCATGCTCCTGGCGCACTCAAGGATGGTCCTATTAATGCGCTCAGCCACACCATTCTGCTGTGGTGTCCCTGGAATCATTTTATGATGTTTGATTCCATTTATTGCACAATACTCCTCAAATCTCTTATCATAGTACTCTCCCTCATTATCAGATCTGAGACATTTTACTGTTCTATCTATCTTGTTTTCTACCATAACTTTTCACTTCTTAAATACGTCAAATACATCAGATTTGTGCTTTAAGAAATAGACCCATAGTTTTCTATTAACATCATCAATAAAGGAAATAAAATAACGTGAGCTACCAAGAGATGATACCTATGCCGGTCCCCACACATTAGTGTGTAAAAGCTTTAACAGATGCGTCTTTGGAGTGCGTCCTGTCTTTTTGAAACTTACCCTCTTCTGCTTGCCATATACGCAGTCCTCGCAGAATTCCAAGTCAATAAACTTCAGCCCTGGTAGCTTCCCTTTTGACAATAGTACTTTTATCTCTTTCTCACTCATATGTCCCAACCTCTGATGCTATCACTGCCCATTCATTCCAGTTGATGCGACTGAGAGTGAACAATACGATCCTGAAGTCACATATAAAGTACCTTCCTTTTTTTCTCAAGATATCACCAAAGCACCTTTTGTGATTTTTCAGGAATCACTAGTGAATGTCGTCACATAACCGGTATCAGTCAATTGCCCCACTGAGATCAAGTTACATTTCAAATTCGGTACATGTCTGACATCCTTCAATTTCAAAACTGTTCCATCTTTCTGATTGACATGAATGTTTTCCTTTCCAACAATACTGCATGGCTCATCATCACCCAGGTAGACTCTCCCAAAGTCACCTGACACATAATCACGCAGAACTTCCTTACATGAAGTGGCATGAAACGAAGCACCCGAGTCTATAACCCAAGACTCATTCCTCGCATCAAGAGACAAGATTAAGGCCTCTGTGTCACTCTCCTCAGATAGATTCACTGATTCCTTCCCGCCTTGAGAGCTTCCTTCTTGTTTCTTGAGCGTCCTGCAATCATGTTTCATGTGCCCCTTCTTGCCGCAATGCCAACACCCGTCTTTGTCTTTCAGTCCCTTAAACTTTTTCCTCGACTTAGAACGCTCTGTTTATTGCCTCCTTTGTTTAGCGATCTTCTTATTCTTTCAACATTTAGAGCATTCCCTGAATCCCCTGAAACTCCTGATGCCTTTCTTCTAGATTATTCACTGAGAATTAGACTGGCTAAATCATCAAATTTCAACTTTGTCGACCTTGAAGAATTGCTCACAGCAATCACCAAACCATCCCATCTGTCTGATAAACTAGATAAGATCAATAACGCCCTTACCTCATCCTCAAAAACAATGCCAACAGATTCCAACTGGCTCGTGACTGTATTAAACTCGTTTAGATGTTCAGCCACGCTCCCACCATCTAACATCTTCATGTTGAATAATTGTTTCATAAGATGAATCTTATTGGATGTTGAGGGTTTTTCATACATGGTGGCTAGGGCTTCCATTAATTCTTTTATTGTTTTTACCTTGGATATATTGAAGGTGACGCTCTTAGACGAAGAGAGTCGAATCGTTCCTAAAGCCTTCCTATCCAGTAAAAACCATTCATCATCTATCATCTTTTCTGGTTTCTTCTCTTTTCCTCCTAGAGGAATATAGAGGTCCTTCTGATACAGATAATCTTCCATCTGCATCTTCCAGAAGGCAAAGTTTTAACCATCAAACTTCTCAATTCTAGTTTTCCCTTCTTCCGTCATCGCTCCCAATAGAACTAAACTAATAACTCTGATACCAGTTGTTGTGCAGCATGCCAACAACACAATAAGCCTAGATCCAATCTCAGGCCTCACCCACAAACGATAAACAGGAAGAAATATAAACTAGAAATAGATCAAGCATTCAAAACGATTCTACAAGACAAGATATACGTGAAAAAACTCCAAACTAGGGTAAAAAACTACGGATGCAAACTTCCACTATGAAGAACGAAGATTACAAAGCAATAATACTAATCTCTCCCTTGGAAGCACATAAAATAAAATTATCTTGCTTTTTCTCTCTATGAAAAACCTTAGGAACACCTGTTTATAGTTTAGGAAACTCCCCTTTCTGCATCCCAGTTGCGAAAGGACTTACGACATGAAATCCGCGCAAAATTGCGGAACGAATCTTCATAACCTCGATTGGTCGTGCAGCCTACATGACTGGTCGAGAGGACCCCACGACCGGTCGTGAATGAACCACGACCGGTTGAACACCTCGGGATCAAAACAGTGCTCGTTGGACTTTGGGTCGAGCCGGTCCACGACCGGTCGAGCCAGACCCTACGACCAGTCGAGCATGGCTCACGACCGGTCGAGGACGGTCCCAGATGTGGCTCCACATCTTAACACTACGGCTACTCAACTTGTACTAATACTATTACATGCATGGCATGATAAGATTTGATTGAATGATTGAGTGATATATATGCATTGAGTACTTGAGTAAATAACTTTCAAATATGCTTTACATGCATGCCTCATTTCCAACGCTAGCCTGTTGCCAATTCAAATCCTGTGCCATCATGCTTATATTGACCTTGGATAAGGGTAATGCCCTATCTTCAACTATAAACCTGACTAGTTTCTATCTTTGATAGCAACTAATAGCCCAATCAAATTCCACCACATTCGCGTTAACAAGGACAGTCATGGTGATTTGGTCACTGAGCAATCCTCTTCCACTAATTACGGTTTTGACAGCATGGATTCCATGTGAAATGGCATGCAAATCCTAATTAACATGGAATCCATGTGAATTAGAACCCTGGGTGGTGTTAAGCATTATGCACATCAATTCCATATGATTATGAAATTTTTGTTTGGCATATTTCTTCATGTATGACATGCATTTCATTATATTCTTAATAGTGGCCCATCATAAGGTTTTTGTCAAATCCATCTAGATCACCAAGTGTGTCACTCCATATTAACCAAAGGGCTCAAAACTCAGGTCCGTGATTCAGATGGACCATATGATTGGAAACAATATATAAGGAATACCTCCCTCAACTATTTTCCTTAGTATGACCCATTTAGATCACTAAGCCAGGCTGATTTTAGGATCTTACAACTAAAATGTTATGACACACCTAATGATTGGAGGCGGATTTTACGTAAACATTAAGGTGGGGTATACCAATTCTTGAAGCCAATAAAGTTTTCATGCAGAAAATTCTTGATGTGAACCATTTAGTTCTTAAAAATATCGTGGGACATGGCCATCATGATGTTTATGTCAAATCCACCCCGATCACTAAGTTTGATGATTAATTTGATTGGTATGGCCCGAATATAAGATTTCTTTGTGATTCAAGTGGGTTATACAAAGGGAAATAGTAACCTTCACCCTTAGATTATTTCCTTTCATGTGGCCCATATGAATTGAAAATGAGTCTTTTTTCTTTTATTTATTTATTTATTTATTTTATTTTTTATCAATATGCTTAAATTTTAGTTTTGTATCTAATAGTTAGTGTAGATTTCATATAATCATCATAATGGGCCCTAAAAAAAATCAAGGGTGAGTGTCACTCTCCCAACTTTTTCCTTGATATAGCCCACCTGAATCATACACCAAACTGATTTTTGGGCATTATGGTTAAATTAATGGGACAATTATTGATCAAGGTGGATTTCATGTAAACATAATAGTGGGCCCCACTAATTCTTGGAGCAAGCACGTTGTTGATTTTGATGCTGATGTCTTCAATGGTAAACAGTGGTAATGAGATTTGGAAACATAGCATTTGACAAGAAATCCAAAATGGCTGAAATAGTAGTAAATGGAATGCATTTACTGCCTCCGTACCACTCTTCAAATGCACCCACTTTATGCATTTACCACTGATTCTCATCATTTACCACCATTTCCACGGTGCCTGACGACCCCTTACATGTAAGTTGCATCTTATGTGCCCAAGAGATATTTAACAACTTTTTTGTTTTACCAATTACAACAGTAAGGTAATGAAAACATATAATGATTACAAATTAGGATTTTTTTAAAATTATTAAAATGGCCCCAAGTATGACCATTGCAAGAGAATAGCCTCTTTTTCATTCTTTTTTTGTCATCCTGGTAGCTTTTTAGTTTTTACAGGACCAAAATACTATTGCCTTTGGCAATTGCACTCGTACTTACTTTTACTTGTGGGGGAAGCTTTGTAGCCCTAATTCTAATGCATGATGTGGTGATCACATAATGATTGAGCCCACTTGAAGGCATATTCAATCATTTCATTCTCTTTGGGGCCCACAATTTAACTGAAAGATACCAATTTCAATTGGATACGAGCTTTTTGTGACTCACAAGAACTAATAACGGTGGTTGTTCATTCCAAATTATTTTCTTGTCGTGTGGTTGACCTTATCTATGGATGTGGCTCACTATTTGGCATATGGCCTTTACGGAATTCTTACTTCAATGGAAAGATTGTATTCGACACAAACCCTACGATGAGCCCCATAGACGGTGTCCGAAGACTCATAAGTGGGGCAAGTTGGTGGGAGGATCCATTTGAGGGTTTTTTTTTTTAAATTTTTATAAAGCCTCTTTTTCTTCCTTAGGAATATTCCTCCATGGAACCCAGCATCACCCTCCCACGAGGTTCTTTTTCCGGCTTATGCCTACTAGCATCATGTTTTTTGGCATATGGCATTTATGTTTGCCATGGCACAAAAAACAATCATTTCGTACATGACAACCACAACTCGTGGGACCCACCACCACGCTCATACACTTTATTATTTGATGGAACATTTTCCTATATTCCATTTTCTAGCATGGGAATCGGGTTGGGCATATATTCCTCCCCATTGATAAGAAATCAAATCAAGTGCACATTCCTCCCCTTAACACATGACAACCACGACCACATAACAACTAAGACCCTTATTACATGAGGGTCAAGGTTGTCATCTATTAAGGGTTCGAGTTATCATTATGGGTACTTGATGGTTGTCACTTGTTGAGGGTTTTGGTTGTCATTTGTTAACGGTCTTAGTTGTCATGTGTTAAGGGTTAGGGTCATGGTTGTCATGTATTAAGTGTCAGATCGTGGTTGTCATGTGTTAAGGTTTTAAGGGTTTGGGTTGTCATGTGTTGAGGGTCTTAGTTGTCATATGTTAAGGGTCATGGTTATCATGTATTAAGGGCCTTGGTTGTCATGTGTTAAGGGTTGTAATTGTCATATATTAAGAGTTGTGGGGCCCACCATGGGGTATGTGTCGAATCCACTCTGTCTATTAAATTAAGAATTTAATTCAAGGCCATGGGTCAAAGAACAGGTCACATTCGTAGAGACTACACCGACCATCTTTATTGGTTATTGTGGGCCATAAAGAGCTCATATCGGGCTGAAATTAGTGTCTTCTCGCTGAAATGATATGCCATGAAAATAATAAATGGATTGGATCTGCCTTTAAGTGGGTTCAATCATCACGTGATGGGCACGCCATGCATTGGAGTTGGGGCTACAATGCTTTTCGACAAGAAAAAGAAAGTACAGGCGCAATTCATAAAGGCAAGGGCATTTTGGTCTTATAAAAATTAAAAAACTATTAGGAGGTGGTAAAATTGTAAATTTTCACATTAATCTCAAATCATCATTAAAATGTACTAATGTCGTTATTTCATAGTAATTGTAATGATTACAAATTTATTTACTTGTCTATATTTGATAGAGAATTTCATATCCCATTTGCTAGTGGTAAAATTATAATAATGACATATTTATTTTACATTACCAAGAGATTGGTGAAACAAATAAGCCTTAGGATTGTAAGATATTATTAGTGGCTCCCGAACAATGGAAAGGTAACTCCGATAAGCAAGTAATTTGTTTAGTTAGCCTTTCCCTATCATGCCCTGCAATTCGGATATGAAGTGTGCACCATCAGACCCAAGTTACAGATTATGATTTATACATCAAGCATACAAAAAACATGTATTCATATTGTTTTTCAGAGGGATAAATTAAATGTCTTCTAAGTTCTCATCCACAACCACTATTCATGCATAACAACCATCATTCAACACACACACACACACACACACACACACACACACACACATTCATAAGCACTCATCTTCATACATCTCTAACAATTATAAAGAATACTAATTATTCTGCTAAGTCCATCCATTTAGAATCTCATGAGAGCATGTTTAAACTTTCAACTTACTAACAATAAATTACTTTAAAACATTTCTAACTTAAAGTTTCTAGGCAATAATAAACTCCTAAACATAAACCAAGAAAGTAGCATGAATTCCATCTAAACATGTCAATGATTCAGCATGTTCGAGTCATCTTCTTTAATATATGACCACTACCTTTGTGGATCATCTGCTAGTTCAACCTCTTGTCTTGGAAATTGAGCAATTGTCTCATCTTCCACAAAATTTGTACGGTTTTTCCATCAATATAACGTTTGTTAGCCAGGCCCAGTGAGTAAACCCATGGGTACACACAACACATAATCACATAATAGTAGACATTTATAAAGTTAAAACAACTCATGGTGGTTTCATTGCAACAGTTATGATTTAGTACATTGGTTCATCACACTAGTTGTTACAGTCAAAACAAACTACCATGTCCAACATACTGAAGGAAACTAGACCCTAACCATTACATATTTAATTCGAAATAAAAGGGAAAGCATTAAGTGGTCAACAAGGCCTATAAGCCCTCAAAGTCCAGTGAAGGTGGGGGTGCTCCCTCCTTCTGAACCCAACATAGTACCGCTTTCATGGTGCGGCACAACTTTTGTTCCATCTCTCTTGGTTCGATTCCATTTGGCTAACCCGACCATTAGCGTGTCCAGGTGCTCTTGTACGCTCTGAGGGGCGAGAGGCTCTTCGCCAACCCCTTCATCCTCTACTCTAATTCCTCCCTTGTCTTCTTTTTCACCCTCACTCTCATTCGCTTCCTCTTCTTCCTCGGCCTCATCCCCAAACTCTTCGATCTAGGCCATACACTGTTTGGAGCCCACCTTCATGAGATTTAAGGTGTCGTTGTTAATCACCTTAGTCGGCTTAGGGTAATCATCTGTTCCCCTGATTTCATACTGCCGCACTATCTTGCAGACTAGGCAACCAAACGGGAGCCCCAACATTTCACGGGTCACCATCACAGCCTTGGCGATATGAGAAAGCACAATGGTGGGTAGGCACACATCCTCTCCCCGGCCCTCCTGATAGAGGAACTTTATCATGTAGCGGGAGCATTCTGTGCGGTTGCTAGTCCTTGAGTACACATTGTATGTACATATGTGGTGGAGTAGCCGGTATTCTGGGATCATATTTGAGGCCAGAACAATGTTATCCCTCCTCCACTCGACTAATTGGCCACATAAGTGGATGATGTGCTCATCCCATATGTAACTGTTGGGGGTATAAAAAATACATGAGTCAAAAGGAGTTTGGTTTGTTGCACATCGAGATTCCAAGATAGGCAGCCATGTCCATTGTGCGGCCCTCTCTATCTCCTTGGATCTCTCATTTGCATAGCATTTCTCCCATTGCGCAACCCTCTCTATCTCCTTGGATCTCTCATGAATAGTGCTGCTCTTGAATAGTGCTGCAAGTCAAAAGGAGCTTGGTTTGTTGGGCATTAAGATTCTAAGATAGGCAGCCTTGTCCATCGCGCGGCCCTCTCTATCTCCTTGGATCTCTCATTTGAGTAGCATTTCTCCCATTGCGCAGCCCTCTTTCTATCCTAAATCTCTCATGAATAGTGCTGCTCATGAATAGTGTTGTGATGAGTAGTACTGCTTGTTAATAGTGCTGTGATGAATAGTGCTACTCGTGAATAGTGCTATGATGAATACTACATTGTGTGTGGTGAATAGTGCATTGTGCTCGATAAATAGTGCTGCGATGATTAGTGCATTATGCGCAATAATTAGTGTTGCGATGAATAGTGCATTATGCGTGATGAATAGTGCATAGTGTGCGGTGAATAGTGCTTGTGCACGGTGAATAGTGCATTGTGCATAGTGAATAGTGCCGTTGTGTGCCCTTGGGTTGTGCGCCCATGGGTTGTGCGCTCCCTGTTGTGCACAAATAGCCTTCACATGTGTGAGAAGCGTATAAATACCCCTCTCCCATCCTCATTTGAGGAGGACAGAAGTAAGAGAAGTTCAAGAAGCTCCAAGTGCACAACAGAAGTTGCCTTAGGAGTATCGTTGTGCGGTGCACAACAGAAGTTGCCCTAAGAGTATCGTTGTGCGGTGCACAATAGAAGTTGTGAGATGCACAACAGAAGTTGCCTCAAGAGTATTGTTATGCGGTGCACAACAGAAGTTGTGCTGTGCAGAATAGAAGTTGTGAGGTGCCCAGCAGAAGTTGCCTCAGGAGTATCGTTGTACGGTGCACAATAGAAGTTCCGCACAACAGAATTCCTGCACAACAAAAGTTCTGCACAACAGAAGTGTCTGCGTTTAGAGAGCTCTAGAAGAAGGAAAAGTCTATCCGCGCAACTGGCTCACTCACACAGCCATTTATTTTGAAAGGACATTAAGAGCAAGGAGAGAAGAATTCAGAATGAGGTGGAGAAGTCGAAGGAGAGAGTGGAAAGACAACCAGTGTCTACCATGCAACAAAACCAAGGACCTCAAGTCTGCACAACTCATCTGTCTTTGTGATGAACATCTAATATGCTGAAATTGCCATTGAATTGTTCCTCCTCTCATTCATTGCGTTTATTCATTGTACCTTTTTTTTAGAATCAAGGGAAATACAAGAATATAAATGAATTCAGAATGAATAAAATACCTTGTGATCATTGTTCTCTCATTCTTTCTTTGTTATTATTGAATGATAATCTCCCAAACAAAATACATTTGTTTCTTGTCGAAACAAAATGGTGACTCCATTATAGACTTGTTATTATTTAATGATAACTTAGAAAATATTCAGAGAACTTTTATCACTGTTTGGCATCAAATAAATGCCAAAATGACGACTCTCAATAAGAACATCCTCCCCTTCATCTCTAAAATAAAGTATAATTTTATTTAATTAAAGTAACTGATATTGTGTTTTGAATAATAGATATTTCGTCCTTATACAATAGCAATGACATTTCTCTCGACTAACATGGTTGTATACTTCACATCCAACGGATTTACGATGGATTATACCAACAATACGCAATCACTACTAAAGAAAGTACCAGAGAAAGTAAAATCCGCTATGTTTAGGAGTAAGTAATGTCATGTAATGGCCAGAATGATATCTATTTTACCAGTAGCTCAACAAGACGATGGAGGATGAATGATAGTAAAATCCAAAAGATGAAAATTTCGATTTAACTCCACAAGAAGCATCATCTCTCCAAGTATAGGATCAATTGCGAAGTGTCATGAAACGCAGTCTTGCCTCGATCACGCAATCATTTCATTTGAGAAAATAGAAAATTTCATCATTTTAAAAGAATCATTACGAATTCAGAAGAATAAAGAGAAAGTCATCCCGACAAGCGAATGTTCACTCATGCCATCTCTTGCAAAAGATTTCAAGCAAACTCATGCATTAAGAATATTGTGATCTAAGTTAGTTAGTCCTTTAAAGCGACACTACATTAGTCTTGAATCCAATAGTAGTTCATCTTCTTCAATAGTACCAGCAATGCAGCGCTCGTTTCCTCCTTCAATATTAGGACGATTAAAGAAGAAAGATATAGAAGTCTTGTTAGCAGATATCAATTAGCCTAACCATCTTTCACCAGATAAGCACGCAACTGAAGAAATCCTTAATTTTTCAATAGTGACTACCATGAACAACATTAAACCACAAGTAGAAAGGCCACAATCACAAGCGGTTAGATTTCAAGGATAGGTGCCTAATATTACTCAGAACATAATGCATGAAAAAAATTTAACAGATGGGCATCGAAATTATTAATCTATAAAAAGAATGAAATTATAATAAAATGTTCTGATATCAGACACCGTATTTCTCTAAAATAGAAGAAATGTCATTTTCCACTAACTTCAAACACCCAAACTTTAAGAAGTTTAATGGGGATGGGTCACCAGAAGAACATATGATGCACTTCATAATAATGATCGAAAGTTTCTTTAGAGTTCCTCGATATTGTTTGCGATTATCTGGGTCTTCTCTGATAGGGAAAGCCTTCAGATGGTATTTAACTTTAATCTGAGGATCTATTCATACTTGGGAACAGATGCAGAGTATTTTTGTACGTAAAATTTATTCTCTTCCGACATAGAAGTCAATTTGACTGAATTAGACTCTACTCACCAATGAGAAGACGAATCAGTTGATGAATTCATCAGTCAATGGAGAACCCTGGGGGCATCATGTTCACAACTTGCCAGAGAAGAATAACAAGTTAAGTTATGTATAGAATACATAAAACTAGATATTGCATTAAGACTTATTGGTCCGAATATATAAACTTTTCAAGATTTGATTATAAAAGCTTGCAATTTGGAAAGGATAGAGGTAAAGCTGCTTAATCCTCATATGAATTGATTATTTCAAAATCTTAAGAGAGCAGCAACAGATATTGCCAAAGAAGAAAAGAAAAAAAAAGTTATGATTCAACAACTAAGAAAGTAAAGAAAGAGTTCAGATAATCCAAGAACTAAGGAAAATATACATTTGAAGAAGACGATATACTTCTTATGATGAATCAATTGCTAGCTATAGAGAAAATCAAATTGTCACAACCAAAGTGTCCAAAGGAAATGAATCAAATAAGAGAAAAGTGATTATTGCTATTATCATCGTTTTCTCGGATAACGAACTGAAAATTGCTTCACACTAAAGAGTATTCTACAGAAGATGATCGACGATAGTAAAATTATCATCAAGAAGACATGAAATAAGAGAAAAAGTAATGACATATGATCCTGATTGCAAATAGTCATTCGACAGAAGAGCAACATTTTAATAAAGATGCGACTCTTCATATCTTTGAGATCGGATCGAGAAGTAGCAAGATAAGTATATTCACTATGGGGGCAAATTTTCATCAATATACCTATCAGTGTCAGTTCATCAAAATATGTCATCCTTGAAGATAATCACAGTTTTGATTTCGAAGATGATCAGCATAATACTTCCAAATCAAAAGGGGGTAAGATAAGCAGAATGATGAAAAAGTCTTAGAATGCCTATGCCTTATACTCCTCTCCATACATGAATAAAAGGCAGATTTTCAAGCATTATCAAGTTCAAGCATATTATCATCAAGCACCAATGATTATTGCCATATCAGCAATAGCTTCCATCACCATTCCCATCACCATATCGTTGACGTAAAGACTATTATATTATCACCAGCTAATACACCATTCTAACTATAAACTTTTTAAATATCATCAGCAATGGCGATATATCAATTATCAATTTATTATCTTTAGCAAAGCCTATACGGTCAACTATATATAAATACCATAGTAGCGATGGTGATTTATCATTTATGGCAGCATAGTCAAGCCTATATGGCCAACTACGTATAAGACCTACCATCATCGGTAATATATATGATTATGTGGGCAGCAGTGAGAAGCCAGTGGCCTTAAAAAGCCCGTATAGGTCATCACATGCTTAGACCCATGCGGGTAGCGGATGGAGTCCACGACTAAAAGCCTTAAGCGGCCAAAAAGTCCACAACAGGCAGTCATGCGTAAGACCAATACCGTCTGTACAACTTCGGACAGTGTCACGAGGGAAGGTGAGAGAAAACGCCCTCCTGTGAATGGGTCTGACCTTACAGACGAAGAAAAAGCGAGCTGCAGTGTTCGCTCTTTGGCCATTGTCCATAGATAGTCCAACCATGCATAAGACCCCTCAGATTCCTAGCTTGATTTTAGTAGTAACTCATGAGGATAGGATCTCTCAAACAAATTTCCCCCTTATTGATGGACTGGCGGCCTTAGATTTGGTACCCTAAGGTAGCCTTGCGTGCCCTGTGAACTCTAGAGAGTTACTGCGGCCAACCTTATGTGTAAATCCCACCGAGTTCATGGCCTAATAGCTTCACTGGGCCTCTTTAATGGATCACGATTTGTGAACTCTTCGGCTGTGGTAAGTCCAGTGAACTCACGAGAGTTACAGATACCATTCACGTAAGACCCGACTCCAACTACTTATAAGTATAAAAAACTATGATCGTTCCACTACTTAAGAGCTTAAACTATATGTAGCATCAAAATGCTACAAATACATATATGATCATCTATTTTTAAGATATGCTCAAATATGTAATTGCCTGATGAAAATCTCAAACACTGATTAAACGACATACAAAAATGTGTTTCTCTTGAACCAAGTTCAAATTACAGGAATAACAAGTTTGTTCAAAATACTTGCTACTTTCTATTCGAAAGTTAAATTCTTCAAGATCGACTATGAGTCTTCAATTATGATATGCTTATCTTTCCAAAGAGAATAATGATGTCTTCTTGTCTCTTGCTTTCTTGACAATGAAAGAAGGTTATCTCACAAAATCTACAGACGTGGAGGAGGATGAAAATATGAAGAATTATCATTATCTTTTAGATGATCTAAAATTCAGATGTATTATTTGGATTCTTCAAAGGAGCACCAAATGCTATCCATCCTTCAAAGGTATTAACAGGCTTCATTTTGTAAATATTATCTTCTGAAGAAATCTTTATGCAAAGTTGGCCTAGAGAGGGGGCATGATCTATTTCTTTAAAGTAATTTATGTCTTGGTCTTTCTAATAATTTCTTATACGTGGCGGAGGAATCGATATGGCATGATATATTGGATAATAATCACACACTAAGTAATATTGATGAACCCACCAACGCATCCAACTATAAGAAGCATGAGCTAGATAATTATAGCTGGGAATTATAAAGTGTGATTGAGTGTGAACGTTTAAAAGTTGCTTCCATATCATGGCCCAATTATATGGTCCGATGCCATAACTTCTCATTGTTTTAGTAATGATATCCCAAGTCTCCGAGTATTGGACCTGATAGAAACAAGAGATGAATGTTCGCCAAAAGGGATAAAACCATCATTAGTCACTTCTATGACCTCTGGAAAGCTAGTAAATAGAAATTAGAGGTGAAAATGACATCTCCGAAAGCATGATATAATGAGCAAAGAATGCAACAAATGCAATGCAAAGCTCATTGTCAAACACAAAGATGGAATGACCAAGTCATTATCATATTGCAAATATTATAATTATTCTAAAAACTTTCAATATATTTCAAAATTATCAATACTTCATGAAACTAAATTGAAAAATTATAATATCTTGAGATACTAATTTCGATTGATTTGGCAGGAAAGATTACCATTCGAAATCCTGGATTATGAATACCATGAATAAATGAGACAATTAAAGAGATTGTTATAGCAGGAGCAACATTAAAAATAATGCCCTAACCACGGAGTTTAAAGAAAGAGTTACCAGATTTGATTGAAGAGATTATTGTAGCCCGAGCTGCATTGAAAGATAGTTATTTGATCAAGTTACTCAAAGATGAAATCGTCATAGCTATTACAGCGGTAAGTTTTGATGAAAAGAGAATTGCGTGAATAAGGGAATTAAAATTGTGGAGAATGCAATTGTGGCCCTGTTCATAGAAAAATGTTTTATCCGATTGACTGTTATGAAGACAAAGTGCTTTCATTGCTGCATTATCTTCCCTATTGAAACATTCACTTGGTGCTTTTGAGTGGGGGCATTTAGTCTTCCGATCAATCGCGATCATTCAATCTTCCGTTCGACCACGATCATTAGTCATCCCTTAACCACAATTCATTCAAGATCGATTCATTCGATCAAGATTCATTTGAAAACAATTTATTCGAATACAATTCCTCTAAGCTTGATTCTTTTGAGATCGACTCTTCATTTTTCTGTTCAAGCAATCCTTCTCCGTTATGTGATCAAATCTATTTTCATGAAGAATCCTTTTATGAAGTGAAATGATTTTTATATAGAAGAAGATCGATCCTCTATTTGATTTCGTAAACCATTCAAAGAAGGATCGAGGGGACATATGTTGGGGCACAAAAAATACACGAGTCAAAAGGGGTTTGGTTTGTTGCACACCAAGATTCCAAGATAGGCACCCCTGTCCATCGCATGGCCCTCTCCATCTCCTTGGATCTCTCATTTGCGTAACATTTCTTCCATTGTGCAACCCTCTCTCTATCCTAATTCTCTCATGAATAGTGCTGCTCACGAATGGTGCTATGATGAATAGTGCCACTCGTGAATAGTGCTGCTTGTGAATAGTGTTGCGATGAATAGTGCTGCTCGTGAATAGTGCTGCGATGAAAAGTGCGTTGTGCACAGTGAATAGTGCATTGTACGCGATGAATAGTGCGTTGTGCATGGTGAATAGTGTCGTTGTGCACGGTGAATAGTGCCTTTGTGCACCCATGAGTTGTGCTCTCCCTGTTGTGCATAAATAGCCTTCACATGTGTGAGAAGCCTATAAATACCCCTCTCTCATCCTCATTTGAGGAGGACGAAAGTAAGAGAAGCTCAAGGAGCTCCAAGTGCACAATAGAAGTTACCCCAGGAGTATCGTTGTGTTGTTCACAACAGAAGTTGTGAGGTGCATAACAGAAGTTACCTTAGGAGTATTGTTGTGCAGTGCACAACAGAAGTTGCCTAAGGAGTATTGTTGTGCGGTGCACAACAAAAGTTGTGAGGTGCACAATAGAAGTTGCCGCAGGAGTATCGTTATGCAGTGCACAATAGAAGTTGTGAGTTGCACAACAGAAGTTACCTCATGAGTATCGTTGTGCGGTGCACAATAGAAGTTGCCCCAGGAGTATCGTTGTGTGGTGCATAACAGAAGTTGTGAGGTGCACAATAGAAATTTCCTCAGGAGTATCGTTGTACAGTGCACAACAGAAGTTCTGCATAACAGAGTTCCCGCACAACAGAATTCCTGCACAACAGAAGTTTCCACATTTAGAGAGCTCCAGAAGAAGGAAAAGTCCATCCGCATAACTGGCTCACTCGCACATCCATTTGTTTTGAAGGGACATCAAGAGCAAGGAGAGAAGAATTCAGAATGAGGTGGAGAAGTCGAAGGAGAGAGTGGAAAGACAACCAGTGTCTACCATACAACCAAACCAAGGACCTTAAGTCTGCACAACTCATCTATCTTTGTGATGAACATTTAATATGGCGAAATACTACCAAAATCACCATTAAAATGTTCCTCCTCTCATTCATTGCATTTATTCATTGTACTTCATGTTCAGAATCAAGGGAAATATGAGGATGTAAATGAATTCAGAATGAATAAAATACCTTATGATCATTGTTCTCTTATTCTTTCTTTGTTATTATTGAATGATAATCTCCCAAACCAAACACATTCGTTTCTTGTCAAAACAGTAACGCCCCGAGTTTTTGAAACCTGAGTATATGACTCGTTTTTCGAAAACCTGAGTGTTAACCTTTAAAAATAACCAAATTCTACATATATTTATTTTTTTCTTATTTTGTTTGCTCAGAGTTAGCAGTTTAGTGGAAGAGGAACAAATTAAGCATAAAGAAAATTCCATATACATTCAAAATATATGAGCAACTGCCCAGATGACTTATACAAACTAATGTCTCTATATTAACAATTACAAGAAATACACCATTTAACATATGAAAAATAATAAAATGCATACAAATTTGAGCCGCAAGATCACGTAGCTTCTCTTGGCAGATACATTAATGCATTCCTAATAATTATACTTTGCTCTTCGTCAATATGGACATGGATATTATTTAAACCACTTGTGTTACCTGTATGGTTATATATTCGATGAATAAGTAGTCAACTCAGTGTGAATTCTCCAAGATTACACACCACCGCATTAGTTAAGCATAGTTGTAAACAAAAAGACATTCAAAACAATACATGATGGAGTCTTGTTAAATGCATTGATGTGTGAATGCACATTAACTGGGGATGCTCATCCAGTTGGCTTTTGGGCAAAACCCAGGCATGTGGCCAGTCACCAGTGAAAGTACATTCCTTATGTACATAGTGCCAAACTCACCAAAAGTGGGCCGATAGTTGGTGATCTGAGAGCTATTGAAACGATACCACAACTAAGGCCTAAGGGGACGTACTACAACATCTAGAATTAGCCACCCATCTTCTCTTGTATGCTATGAATGCATAACTAGCCGAACCGTTATTATTCCAATTACAACCAACCAATTTAAGAAGCTTAAAGGTCACTACGGGGGGCTCATCAGCCAACATAGGCTGACAGCTCGGGCATAGTGTCCTATACCACTATCCCCAGCTCTTGAGACTCCAACGTTGGGATATTTAATGGAACTTCATCGACTAGTGGCCAATCATAGTTCAACATGTGGAACTTACCATCACATGGTTGTACAAAAATAATACATCGAACCCACATAGGGCAAATACCAAAACTAAGCTACATAGGGCGAATACTAAATCAAAGCCACATAGGGAAAATACCAAATCGATGCGATAAAAGGATCATCCTCAAAAGCCACATAAACAAAACAACCTGTGGATGGTAGGCCTACATTAATATTCCATTTAACCTATTATTCAAGTAGCTACTAAGTCGAAGGCCCATTGTAATCACAATCAATCAAGTTACATCCCAAGTCTGGATGTACATATGTAAGTAGGGTTCTCCACTGATAAATGTACCAATTCAAGTTCCACAAGCAATTCATAAGTAATCCACAAACATAAGAAAATATACAAGTGCAACATATAGGTGTTCATGCAGGATAAATATTGAGCATGTAATCTAGAATTCAATTCCAGCAACTAGCACAAATAATTATGAGATAGAGATATCAATTATCAACCAAAATTAAAGTAGAAACTATCACTTAAGCTAATGGAAAAGTGAAAAGCTTAAGGGGAAGAAATCATCACCTTATGTTTTGAACCAACTATAACTATTGCTAGGAGGCACGCGCTCCCTTAGGATCTTCCTGAGATAGACTTGTCTCGACCCACTCCCAGCTTGAACAAAATGAAGTCGAAAGTGCGATGTTAAGCTACATCTTAATTGGGATTTTGAGATCAACCAACCAACTAAAACTCTAATTTGGACTCCAATACAAGGTGGGAGGAAAAGACATACCTATTTGATTTGTGTTGAATCAACTCAGTTTAGCACTCGAGTTAACTCGGCTCTACTTAACCACCCACCTCTCTCTCTCTCTATCTCTCTCTATCTCTCTCTTCTGGAGCTCCAGCCATGCCTAGACCAGTGCCAAGCCTGACTTAACCCATTTGGACTCAGTTCTAGCCAAGTTAACTCTGCTATAACATAGGACTAAACTTCCTCTCCCATATCTTCCTCTTCCTCACCGTTTCTTTCAATTTCTTCTCCTTCACTCTTCTGTTGTAAGTCCAGCAAATCTTAGGCTCATACAAAGCTCGACTAAAAAATGCCCAGGCGCCCCAGCCCTAAACCGTGACTCAGCAAGTCAAGTAGGTGAACAACTCAGGGCTCTCTTTTTCGTTTGCTTGCTTCTTCCTCTTTCTTTCTTTCTTTCCTTCCCTCCTTCCTACTGGAAATGTCCAGCAGTGGACACCAAGTTTGGTCTAACTAGGTCCAGACTCGGTGAGAGTGCGGTAGTATGGCACGAGCAGTAGCTCGCCCTCTAGTTCTCTCTCTCTATCCTTTTTTTCTCTCTTTTTGTTTCTTTCTGCTTCTCCTCCTATCTGAAGCTTGTGAAGCTCTGGGCTTTGTTTAGAACCAGTAAGCATGATGAGTCATCCTCCCAACTCGATGCTATGACTTGACAACCGGTTAGTGCGGCACAGCTCAAGGTGAGCTCTCTCTCTCTTTCCCTTCATTTTCTCCCTTCTTTCTTCCTTTCTCTTTACTTCTCTCTTTCTCTCCTTCATCCATGTCTAGTAAGGCCTCCAACTTGATTAGAACTTATCCAGACTCGAGGTAATTGGTGTGGCTCGAACGGGGAAGAAGAAGGCTGCCATTAATGGCATTTTCTTTACCAACACCTCCTCCTCCATTTTCTTTCTTCTAGATGGTCCAAATGGATTGTATGAAGCTTGTAGCTAAGCTTTTTCAAAGCTTGGGGAAGGTTTGGGTGGTGGTTTTGAAGGAAGAAGGAAACCAGTTGGATTTCTATGGTGGTGCAATAATAGGAGGAGAGGCATTGTTGTCTAATTACTCTCATCTTATATCTCATCCTAAGCTCCTTCAGCATCATCGAATTTAGATTATATGGTCAGGATTCCATCTAGGGTAACCAGCGTGTTCTAACAAAAAGAACCTCCAACTGTCCTTGTACGACTGAAGCCCTAATTTGAAGGGCTAGGATTTCCATACATCCTATAGTTGGGATGGAGGAGGGATGTATGCAGACTACCAAGTTAGCAGCAATGGGAGTGTGCTTTCCGTTTTCATAAAAACACCCACACAGGCTTACTTGCAATGCGATTTTGCACGCTCATCCATGAATGTTAGCATATAGAATCATTAGGATTTTGGTTAGACCTCAATCCCGCACCTGATAGATGGTTCAGATCATCCAGTTGGGTGATCATGTGGGCTATGGCGTTGCAAAGGGACGTTGTCTGTTAGAATCTGATGTTGGTGGGAAGTTTGGACGAAAGAGAGAGAGAAGTCTCTTTTTTTGAAAACTTTCGGGTCAAGAAAGCTTTGACCAGGTTTGGTACTTGGTGTAATGCTAGTGCACACCTTTTGGTGCACACGCATGATTAAAATGTGGGAAATCCGCTATGACCATTTGATTTTAACATCCTAAGTAGGACCATCTGACCTTAGATGGGGTGGATCCAAAGCTTTATTGTGCCATACAACTTGATTGGAGAGTCCATTTATGGATCTCTATCGATTTAACGGTCGGATCATTTTGAAATTGGACATCAATGGTCAAAGGTTTCTAGGGTCCCTTAGATGAAAATCAATTGTTTGATTAGCGATTGGATGACCTACTATGTGTTTATAATATTGAGTATTATGATAATATTTTAATAACATTATTATTATTATAATTAAATTTACTATGATCATATTTCTACTCATCGAATATCTAAGTTTAAGCCCGGTGGATGGTTTCGATGATCAGACTCCTCATTAGATGATGTAAGGTGTCAGTCTAATGATTGATCTTGACTCCAATGATTGATTTTCAACTTTCAACTGTCAGATTTAGATTGAAATGCATGTGAATGTTTGCTTAAGCTATGTTTGTATATATACTAAATTAGGTTACATGGTAACACCCAAGTACTGGAAAGTACAGGTTGTTACACCATCGCTGCTTCATCTTCAGGTTTTCCTCATCAATGTGCACTCTCCCACGGGGCACTTTGAGTATCCGTGAGATGGCCCCCATGTCAATGTGAACAAATTTCCCGTCGTAGCTGATGTCGAACCCTAGGGGTTCAAGTTTGGGGTTCTGTATTTGTGCATAAAATACCTTCACCAGGCCCATGTTAGCACAATAGTTTCCCTCGAAGATGTGCTCCCACCCGTTGTGCAGAAGATGGTCGAGTAGTTCATGCTCGCCGAATAGGTCATTGTCCACGGCGGCCTCAAATATGACCCTCCACTTTTGAAATCTCCGTAACTTCAGCTCGAGTTGAGCGGATGGCACTGGTGAAGCTTGTGAATTAAAATTTCTCTTTGTCCTTCTCTTGCGGCTCGGCCTTGCCTCATTGGGGGCCGCCCTCTTCTTCGCCATAAGGGAAAGGACCAAGAGAATGGAAAAGGAGGAGAAAATCGCAAGGAAGGCCATTTCTTACTTGAAGGACCTTGTGAATAAAGGACTTTCTTCCTCCTCACAAGAGAATGGGTTTAGAAGAGAGGGAGGTATAAGAAGATGGTCGTTTTGAGAAAAGATGGGTGTAAGGAATAAGGGATTTAGAGGGAAAGGGGTTTAGAAGGAAGATTTTGTAAAAAATGGGCCTAGAGAGGAAGAAGATTTAAGGAAAGTGGATTTGGTGGGGAGGATTGGTTATAGGGAATGGATTTAAAAAGGGAGTTTTGGGTTTTTAAGGGAGATGGGGTGGAATAAACTTTGAAATGGAGAGAAATGGGAGGTTTTAGGGTTAAAAAGGGGGCCCACACAAGCATAACTCACCCCGAAAAATTGGGTCCCAGCGGTGGCATGCCAATTCGGTGATGACACCGCCAGAATCTATTCATGGGCGGTGGCGAGGCGCCAATTCGGCGGTGACACCACTAAACTTTGTTTAGCTTTGGCGGTGGTGCACCAATTCCACGGCAGCACTGCGGCCCCATGGCCTGGTTTGGCGGTGGTGCATTGAATTGGAGGTGGAACTGTGGACCTCTAGCCTAGTTCGGTGGTGGTGCACCGAATTCACGGTGGCACCATGGGCCTCTAGCCTAATTTAGCGGTGGCACACCGTTTTGGCGGCATCACCACGGCCCCCTGGCCCATTTAGTGGTGGGGCATTGTTACTGCTGCGGGAGATGCCCCTACATCAACCTTTTGGCCTCTGTGCGCTAACCTTTGCAGTGGTGACGCAGTTTGTCTTCCCGAACATTCTCGTACAACCTCTTCTTTGTCTCTTAGGCCTTGTAGCTCACAGTCGGCTTCTCTCATCAGCCTGACACTCTTCTCGCGTCCGTTAATTTCCCCAAGATGCGTCATAATAGAAGATGTTCTCGGCAGGTCCTTTTTGAATTAACCATATCACGTCCCCTCTGGACGTCTATGGCTAATCGCCCCCCGCCCCCCCTTCAATTGCAGTTGAGGTTTTATTTTGTAACATCCTGAATTTTCGCGGCCCGAGTATATACTTGTGCCTGAGAATTCTGGGTATTAATAATGTATAAATTGGGTGCTTTAAAAATTGCACTATATATATATATATTTCATTTAGATCACATCCAATTGCATTCATGAAGGTAACCATTCACGAGAATAAAATCGACTGTATTTATTATTTCATTTGAATAAAAGAATTTAACAAATTATCAAATGCCCTCTTAATAGGAACTTATTACATTATCGAGTTCACAATGGAAATATAAAATTAAATCATAAAACTATCTTCTTATTCATTTAGTATAATCTTATATAGGCAGATGGTCCTCTATGTCTTCAATCTATACGTCACCTGTGTCATCTTTACAATTGGAGATGATGAGCACCCTACTCATAATGATGGTTATCCTTTAATATTAACAATAATTCAAGAGATTCATAAAAGTGATGTAAGGGTTCTGATATGTCCCGTACTCCACTACTATGAGAGGAATCAATATGCATAAGCAACTTACACAAGATACATGCCTAACAAAGTATATGCAGTTCATCACACTTAGCGATTGCCATAATGTGGAAAATGATTTAGAGTTATCCGGCTTGTCCCGCATCCCATTCTATGGAGATTTGCTGGCGTGTCCCATATTAATGTGGATTTACACGGGCATCCCAAGGCAGCACAACACATAACTTTGATGAATTACATGACATGATTTGTTTATGGAGCGACTATTTGTGACATCTAATCCCGGAAGTGATGTAACACACATTTCAAATTACTTACATCGATTTGTGCACCAGTACCCAAAGACCATGAAATTACATGTCGACCAAGGGGCCGCTACCCAAACCGCATTATGTCCACGATATTTACTTGATCGCTAGAAGTGGAATTTTCAACATAGTAGTCGCACCAAAGAGGAAATCAATTGAATCATACGAGCTTTGGAATTCCAAAACACATGCCCAAGCCATAAAAGTATATAGCACAAGGCTAATAATATAAGGAAGAGAGTAGCAATGGCTAACTCAATAAAGAGGAGAGTAGCAATGGCTAACTCAACAAAGAGGAGAGTGGCAATGGCCAACCTACTAAGGAGAAGAGTAGCAAGGATTAACTTAACAAATTGATAAAGGTAAGGGCAAGACTTGTATCCATCGCCCCATATAAAAATAATGAAGATCACTCGTAATTAACATCATACCATAATCCCAAAGGGTAAATAATTGTTGGTGGTAAATTAAACAATTGTAGAGAGCATAAGAGCATGTAAAAAGGCAAGATCATATCAACTTAAATCAAAGTAAGCTTAAAGGAATCCCTCACATAAATTCAGAAAGGTCATGTATAATTAACATCACATCTTAACCATTATTCCCAAAGGATAAATAATTGAAGGTGGTAAATTAAATATTTAAAGGGATATTCAAAGCATGTGAGGGAACAGAATAAGTTAGACCAACTCAAGTTAATGTAAGCTTAAAGGAATCCCTCGCCTTAGCCTTAGATCTAAACCCAAGGTAGATATCTATGTAGGAAAGCTTTTGCATAAAAAGCTTCCATATGAATCACGACATCGCTTGAGCAAGAGGGAGACACCATATATATGGAGAAAGAAGAGGGCATCTAGGCTTCTCATTCTCTTTCTTTATCTCTCTTTTTCTCTCTCTCTTTCTCCTTCTCCTTGGACGTTTGGGAGGTGGGCGTGTGAGTGGAGAGGGAACGCACACTCCTTTTATACAGGAGTGAGCATGTGAGAGGGGTGTGTTTCCCATCCCACTTGGATTGGGTTTCTCGAATTTGCCATTTTCTGACAATCTTTCTTTAAAACTAATTCATCCATTATGTCATGGTTGTTGAATAGAGCTGGGGTATATGATTTTCTTGGTGATTCGAAATTTAGATTAGCTTAACTTGAAAATTCTCCCCACGGGTGCTAAAATGAGCTTGATTTCAATTGATGGTCTACACTTAATGATCAGTGCCCAATTTTGAAAAAAATGTGTAGTCAGGATAGACAAATAGTTTGATAAAATTTGGTGGTTGATTGATGGTGGAAAAAGCCTAACTATAAAATTTCACCTTTTGTACCAAAAAGAAGGAACTGACTTTAACCTTTAATGGTGTATGATCATAAATTGGGACCTAAATTTTGTATAACCTCGTAGTCATATGAGACCAAAGTGTGGTTCAAATTTGAGTTGCGACGGACGGAAGGAAGTGGTTAAATTGGAAGATCCAGATTTATAAGGAGTTGGTAGGCCTTGATAGGATAACTTTGCGCCTAAGAAAAAGCCTACCAAGTGGAGTGTTCATATTTCATACTTAGTCCATATGATATGTAATCCAAGTCATTCATATGAAGGAAAATATCCTACTACGACTACCCACGAGATTTCTTCACTCGATGGACACCAAAATCAACGGTTAAGGGGTTGATTTGTCAATTGGGTCACTTTTACAATGATCTAAGTACAAAAATTCGACACGTATGGTTAATTTATGATACATAAGCATGGTATAAAATTTCACATCAAATGGATCATGACAACTATGTGATCTAGAATTTAGGGGTTTAGGTTAATGACATTTTCATAATTATTACTAATATCACAGTTATGAGAAATCTAATGGTTCTATATGGTTATAGGCACGTTTATAGGTAATTCTTACATAGAACTTATATGTAAATCATTATGAATAAGGAATTATTCACCAAACTAATTAAGGGAATGTACATATATCAATCAACATAATGGATGGTTAGTTGACATGTTAAAAATAGAAAAGCTTGATGGTTAGTACTTTGATCATGTATGTAAGTAGGTGTATGATCAATTTTGTAAACAGATGACGACAAGTGAGCTTTTAGAGTGATCAAGAGGTAGAAATGTATACATTTAGATTCAAGTGACTTGTTCATATGTGTAAGTTTCTCAGATTGTAGTTTTGATGGTGGGTTAAGCATATTCATAGGTCGTGAACAAGGTGAATGGATATCGAGCATTACCCAAGAAAAAAATGAATCATATCGCAAGATCATCTGGACCATACCACAAATAGGCAGCGGAGTTGGTGATCGAAAGATCATCTAGACCACACCATAGATAACAATGGAGATAATGATTTCCATTGATCGAAATCCACAGGGCCCACCATAACATTTATTTTCCATCCATTCTGTTCATAAGGTCACAAAGACCTGAATTAAGAGGAAAAGCTAATTTCATATTGGTCCAAAACTTCTGAGATCCCCAACGGGATTTCAATGGTAGATATTCAATCCCTCACTGGTCTTTGTAGTGTGATCCACTCGATAGGCGATTTGGATATGACGCATAATCATACGGGACCCACAGGGCTTGCAGACATTAATACAGCTGCTATGCTGCTCGTGGGTCCTCAGTAAATGGATGGTACAAATAAAACTCATACATCATGTGTGGTCCATACAGATGGACGGTGGATACAACACATGTATCAGATGGGACCCACTGAACTTGCTGACGTTCATACAGATGGACGGTTGGAAGAACACATACATCATGGGGGGTCCACATGTTTGGACAACTGAGATAAAACACATATACCAATGTGGGCTCCACCGTCCAGCAGTTATTGGATAGGACCTATACATCAGGTGGATTTCCACTGTCCAAACAGCGGATGATGTGAATGAAATACTTATATCATGGTAGGCTCACAGAACTTGGTGATGTCACTACAGGTCCCACCTGTCAGTAGCTAATTTGGTGGGTCCCACATGATCTGGACGGTTAGGATTATAACACATGGGACTCATGGAAGGTATGGATAGAACTCATATACCATGGTGCATCTAGCACCGTCCCATGCTGGACGGTGTGGATGTAAAACACATTAGATAAGGGCCCCACCGTCCAGGGTCAGGACGGTGTGGTAAAACACATGCATCAGGGTGGTGCCACGTGCTGTACTTAGCACGTCATCAAGGTGGGCCCCACCTCCCATGCAGGGATGAGGTGGATTTCAACATACATCACGGTAAAGTCCCACCATCTAGTAGCTGCTGGATAAGGCCATACATCAAGGTAGGCCCCACACGTGTGGATGCAAAGCAGCCACTAAGGTGGGTCCGACCCCATGTATGGACGGTTGGGTATAACACATACAATCAGACCCATAGAACTCGTTAACGTCAATTATGACAACTTTGAGGTGCGTGGGACCCACTGTCCAGGGTTTGAACTGTGTGGATCCAACACATCATCATCAAAGTGGGCCACGCAATCATCAGGTAGGGTCCACGTCAACGTGGCCCACCAGTGTTGGAGCAGGCTGATATTTATGATTTCTCTTCGTCCAGGCCCACCAAAAAATGGGCAGCAAGGTGGGCCCCTGGATGGACAGTGGCGTGGATAAAATACATTCTTCATGGTGGCCTATCATACAAAAAGGAGAGAGAGAAGGAGAGTGAAATGGCGATGGAGGGGAGGGGCTCCGCTACTATGAGCCCTCCGTAGGCGGACCATGCAAATACATACTGTCATGCCCCAAACTCAGAAACCGGGCTCACAAAATTCCCGATCGCTGAATCCGGCGCTGACAGCATCCGTAGAACCCCATTCTCGGCTCCCAGCGCCCATTCGCTAGGTTCCGATCCTGGGATGCTACGAGGAGGATTTTCAACATCAGTTTGATTCATAATAGCATAACCAAAGGCATAACCCACAAACAACAACAAAAAACTCCATCATATTTCCACTATAATCAAAAACTTTATAAGTACAATGAGCATAAAGGGAAATACAATGATGATGAACAAAACTCCAAAATAATCTGCTACGTGCTCAAGCCTCAACGCTGCTGCTATCCAGCGTCACCTGCACGCAACAATCGTGCATAAGCTTATAGAAAGCTTAGAGGGTGGTGAAAATGTATGCTCAAGGTGGTAATGCAGTTATGCAGTATCAAAGTAATGCAGAACATGCTGATGAAAGATAAGAATACTATTAGCCGTACCAAGGCCATGCGGTGTAAAGAATGATGTCGGCCATACTAAGGCCATGCAATGCGAAATACAACTCAAGCATACAAATCCTCATCTAAGTCCACATATCGATACAGCTCAAAATCTGGAATATCACCGGGGTCTAGTACACTCCAAGCCAGATTGCTGCCCCATCGCGCAATAAGGTGAGTGAACAAGACCTCACTATCCGCCTGCCAATATCGGGCTCGGCTTGTCAATAGCGGACCCATTCCTCGAGTTGGTCAGACTCAGTCCAGTATTGTCCCCTACTCTCGGGTGGGTAAGGCCGCACCCCCTTCCAACCGACCACAACATAGTGGAAAGCGCAACCGTCTGGTAATCGACACTCGACGCTCATGCACTCATTTGGTCTAGACGTTGGAGCAACCTCTTGGTACTATAAGGGTTTACTGACTTTCACCCAGGGATATCTATAGCACCCCATGTAGAACAATATTTTTGGTATCCAATTCTGCTAACCACGATACATCAATGGAGGCTACGGCCCTGATGTCGCTAGGGCGTATAGTAACCATATCACACAATGCGAATGCATGAATCATACTATCCAGTCATACAGCAATCCTACGCGTATCATGCGCTCATGTAGGGCAACACCCCCTAACCGGGAGCCCCTAAACAATCTGCCCGAAGGCATATGCTATGATCAGTCACTTCTCATATCAAGCATACATATGATGCGTATGATCATGAGTTATGGAGCTATACTACACATGTTATAAAGTAATGCATTATCCTTACAACGCAGATGGCCTAGACGACCTACACACAACGAGTATAGGCCTATCAATGGGCCCTAGGGAGAGTCATAATGTGGACATTTAACCAACATTATACTTGCAATGTGGACGTCAAACCAACATTGTTCCCAAGGCACGACTGTCATAAACATCATTACATAAACCATGTTGGGATCACACATTGCAATGGACCTTAGGTACGTCCCATTGGGCCTTAAATACATCAAATGGGCCAAATCACATGGGCCTTATATTCATCAAGTGGGCCACATCAATGGGCCGCACCAATAGGCCTTATGTACATTGCAATGGGCCATAACCCATGGGCCTTAGAATGCATCAAATGGGCCTAATCTCATGGGTCTTATGTGTATCAAATGGGCCACACCAATTGGGCCTTATATGTACATCAAATGGGCCTCAACCCATAGGCCCCAATACATCTTAATGGGCCTTAACCCATGGGCCATAAATGCATCTAATGGGCCTTACAACATGCCAAGGTGGGGTCCACTTGGACTATGGATCTGGCTCATTCTCTAAGCCCATGCCATAAAATAACCTTTTAAAAATGGATGGACAGATTGGATGCAGCACCTGCCTCATGGTGGGGGGTCCACATGAAGGCCAACCATCACATATTTTATATAATATAATATATATTTTATATATAGTATATACAATTATATATATATAATATAATATTATATATATATACACACACACACCCACACACACACGCACACGCACACATACACACCCACCGTCCCTGGACGGTGGGGATAGAACATAAATGTCATAACGGGCTCCACTGTCCGCCTGAACGGTGGCAATAAAACACATAAATCACTGTGGGCTCCACCATAATGTTTACTTTCCATCCAACCCGTTGAGAAGGTCACGCAGACCTGGATTGAAGTGGAAAAACAAATTTCATATTAATCCTAAACTTCTGTGGACCCAAAAGGGGTTTCAATGGTAGAGTTCAATTCACACTGTTTCCTATAATGTGGGCCACCTGAGTCTTGGATGGACCCGAATTTTGGAGGGTGGTCCACTGCCTTGAGGGCCCACCATATGAATGGATTGGATGACAAATAAACATCAAGGTGGGGCCCACGACTGGAGCCATGGGATCCTGTCCGCCCGCTCGTCCTCCCGGACGTGCGCAGGCAGCGCTTACTGCCATTTTGACAATAGCAGTAGCTGCTGCATACCTGTATATATATATATTTTAAAAAATGCATTTTCTTATGGTTTTTTCGGTGTGCGGCCCATATCATATAAATCCATCCCAGCCATTGATCTCTGCAGACTATGACAAGTCCATCGAGCCCAATATTGGACATGTCCTGACGCGTACGAAATTTTAAGCACATTTGAAAGGTAAAAATCACCATTTTTAATGCTATGGCCCACCAGATACTCGGATCAACCTCGTTTCTCGGCTCAACGCCTAAAATAGTTTGAGGAAAAGGTTGGACGGCTTGGATTGAACACATACATCAAGGTGGGGCCTGAATAAGTGGTCCACCCAAAAAGCTTGTGAATCAAGCTAATATTTTTGTTTCCCTTACACGTCCAGCGTCCCTAGACGCTGGACAGTGTTGCATAGCACTTTAAGGTGGGCCCTGTTCAGGTGGGCCACCAAATGATGGATGGTGTGGTCATAACATATATGAAAAATGGGCCCCCACCTACAAATGACTTGGATCAAATACATGCTTTATGGTGGGGTCCATTCAAGTGGGCCATACAACCATGTTATGATCATACATAAAAAAATGAAAATAGAAAGGGAGAGAGAGAGATAGACAGTGGGACACGCGTGATGGAGGGACCCCGGCACTATGGGCCCTCCCTTGCACTAAATCATACATCAAGTGGGTCTCATTACACATAGGCCCATTAAATCAAAATCCAACGGTGGAGATCCCTTCTCCACTAAATTAGACGGTCTAGATGACCTTAAATATGCAAGGAAAATAAACATCATGATGGGGTCCATGGAGAATGGCCCCATCATGGAATGATCATGATGATCCAAGTGGGCCATCGGCCACATCTTAGGGTCCAAAGTGAGATCCAAACCATTGATTGGTTGGCCTCACTTGGCCCATCTAAAAATATATTTAAACTACCCTATCAAAGCACCCACCGCTTGATCTTCTTGCTCCCTTGGCTTCCTTAGCTCCTTGTGCTTCTCTTTGATGGAGGAAGATGAGAAATGGATGGCTAGGATGGGAGATCTAGGGATGGAAAGGTGGGCCTCACACATGCATTTTTCTCACCATGGGAGGGCTTGGACGTGAGGCTCTTAGTTGCTTAGGAATAACTTTGAAAATGAGAGAGAGAGACTCGTAAAGAGAGAGGGATAGGTGATAGATGTGTTGATGTGGTGAGTGATAGGTGTAAGAGCCCTTTTTGACTTTTGTGGCAAAAGTTGTAAGAAAAGTATGGGTTTTGTAAGAACTTTTTGACTTTTGGGGCTTGCTTGGGAAAGGGTGAAAGGTAATGTGTACTTGACATGATGGGATTGATGTGACAAGTCGTAGAGATTCTCTCGGGTTTTACAATGCGCGACGTTTTCCTCGCACTGAACACCGGCCCACATCTCCCGACCAGGGTATCGCCTCGACGTGCGAGTCGCGGCATCGGAACCGTGGTGACGGCGCGGTCGATATGGTAAAGGTCTTGGGTTGAGTCAACTCGGGTTGACGGCATGTGAATCAGGGTCGCGCGTAAATATCGGTTAAGGGTCGAAGGTTGCCGGAATTCGACCGGGAAGACTGCGGAAGTCTATGGAACGGTATGGTTTAGGATACGTGGCTTACACATACATTAAAATGGGTCCCAAAAATCGTGTGGACCTTAAATCAAAATCAAAATATAGCACCATGAACACCCACCTTAGATCTTGGACTTCTTCTTCCACCAATGTGTTCTAGAGCTCAAAGGGATGAGATTTAATGGTTAGTGTTGATTTTGGAGGGTTGGATGATGAGATTGGGGGCTAGCAAGTGGGCCACACCTAGGTTCTCTTAGAGCTTGGACGGTCACCTCCCTTGGTTGCTTGGGAAAAATGGTTAGAGAATAAGAGAGAGAGAGGGTGTTGTAAGAGAGAGGTGATGAGTGATGAGTGGAGTGATGGGTAATGTAAGGAAGGGATGGGTGGAGAGAGAGTTGACTTTGGGGATGGGTTGTGTACTTGGGGATGGGATAGAGTGATGGATTGTGTACTTGCTTGATTGATGTGAAAGGTGGTAGAGATTCTCTGGGAATTCACAATGCACGGCGTTTTCCTTAAGATATATGTGGGCCCACAACTCCTGGCCTGGGTATCGCATCGGTGCACAAGACATGGCGTTGAAACCATGGCGACGACGTGGTCACTAGGGTATAAGTTTTGAGTCGAGTCGACATAGATCTATAGGTTGGGTTGCACACAAACACTATCTACGTGTTGCGAGTCCCTAGAATTCAATGGGGGGAGTTGCGGAAGTTTAAGGAACGATATGGATTAGGATACGAGCCTTACAACTCTCCCCTTCTAATAAAAATTTCATCCTCAAAATAATCACAACTAAACCTAACTCATAAAAGAGGGAAATCATTTCACTATGTAAACTCAGAAACACAATATATGAGTGCAGTCAAACAACAAGGAGACGGGGATAACACTCATGAATCTCAGCCTCTTGCTTCCAAGACGTCTCCTCCATGACTAATCTATCAAGACAGTCCTAAGGCCTGAATCATCGACGACTCCTGGCGGCTGAGGGTCTTGCTGGGGAGGTATATGTCCCCTTTATGGTCATTGCTGCTGCCACTGCTATTGTAGTGGTCTATGCTGCTGCGAATGCCTCAATAGCTGACGTGGCTACTGTTGTGCTATTGGGGCCTCGGTGGTAGATACTGTCATCATTGCTGCTGCTGATGTGAGGCTACTACTGAGGACGGGGATACTTACTCCTACGATGCTCTATCCCACCGCATCCAAAGCAACCACCTCAGATTGGTCTCGGTGGTAGGCGTTGCTGAGGGTGAGGGCACTCCCACCTACGGTATCCTATCCCACCACATCCACAACAGACACCGGGGAGCTGCCTCGGAGGTGGTGCTAGTGGTGCTGCTAGAGATCGGCGAGTCGCGCGCCTCTATTGCTGTCGACGCTACCTCTACTGGGAGCTACTAGAGGGAACATTCCTCTTCCGTTCTCCTCTCTGAAGAATGGCGGTTATCGCTTATAACATCTACTGCAGCTGGTCCACACTCACGAACATGGTCGGTGCTGCACTAGACTCGGACGGGGGAGCTGCTTAGCTTTCTCTCTTAGACGTCATGTCCTATAGTATGGAATAAGAGCCTATTATCCTTAAACACTCTCGAATATACACATGATGGGGAGCTATATCAGAAAATCTCCAAGTTATTCGAACTTGGGGATCTAATCATTCTAAGTTCTTAATAATCATATAGTGAAGGGTAGTTATCAACAGATATGTAGTTATCCTCAAGTATTCCCAAGTTATGCTCTGATACCAACTTCTGTCATGCTCCAAACTCGAAAACCGGGCTTACAGAATTCCTGATCACTGAATCCGGTGCTGATAGCCTCCGTAGTACCCCATTCTCAACTCCCAGTGCCCATACGCTAGATTCCGATCTTGGGATCCTACAAGGAGGATTTTCCAACGTTCATTTATCTCGTAAGAAGCATAACCACAAGTTTACCCAAATCACAAATGTAACATCATCATCATCACATATCCACTAATATAAATAGTTGAATATAGTGTCGAAAGGGAAATACATATATCGAAAATTAAAGCTCCAGAAGACAGTTGCACGCTCTAAGCTCAATGCTGTTGTAACCTAACGCCACCTGCACACATCTATCGTGCATAAGCTCACAAAAAGCTTAGAGGGTGGTGAACGTATGTGCGTAAGATAAGTGTCAAGTATGCAATATTAGAGCAATGCAGAAACATGTTGGTAAGTTTATAAATACCATCAGTCTTATCTAGACTATGCGATGAAGAAACATAGTAAGCCAAAATCATATACTGAGGAAGCAATGTAGATCAGCTATGCAATGTGGAGATATAGTAAGTCAAATATCATATACTGAGGAAGTAATGTAGATCGGCTATGCAATGCAGAGACATAGTAAGCCAAATATTATTTATTGAGGATGCAATGCAATATGCAAATCCTTATGAGTCCACGAAGACCGTCAACCTCATCTAGGCCATATAAATGTAGAAACATAACAACCCAATATGCCATATGCAGTGGATGTAATGCAATATGAGATGCAAATGAATTGACTAAGCTGGAGTGTGAGGTTGGGATGATAGTACATAATATCACAGGCTATGAGGTCCATCACAATGGACCTCTATCCAAACCAGTCCCATACCTAAATTTGGATAGTCAGACTTAATGTGGTAGACTCCTGATCTTAGGTTAGTTGTGTGCCCCAACCGAAATCCTGGCCATTGCAAAGGTACACATAACAATTAGTTGCACACCACCAACCCGAGTGGGTAGTGAATGAATGAATGAATAAGTAAAATGCTGAGTATGCGACTCTTGCTCAATAAGTCCACATATCAGTACCGTACATCTATGGGATCATCACCGAGGTCTTATACACTCAACGCCACCTTCCACCCCATCAAGTGCACAACTGGGTAAGTGGAAGAGACCTCACTATTCGCCTGGCCAAGAGTCAGCCAATATCTACCCGGCATGTCGATAATGAACCCATTTATGAGCTAATCAAACTCAGCCTAGTTATGCCTATTCCCTCAGGCGGGTAAGGCCACACACCCTTCCAACCGACTACAACACAGTGGGAGACGCAACCTACTAATATTCGGTACTCAAGTGCTCATGTATCCACTCGGTCTAGATGTTGAAACGTCTCTAGCTATGGAGGTTTAGGGACTTTCACCCATGGACATTTGTAGTACCCCATGTAGAAAAAGATTTTTGGTATCCCATCTGGCCATCCACAATATGCATATGGAGGCTATGGCCTTGATATCACTAGGGTGTATAGTAATCATATCCCAAAATGTGAGATGCATGAGTTATACCATCCGATCATGTATCAAACCTGCGCGTACTGCACGCTCATGTGGGGCAACTTCGTCTCTCAAGGAGTCCTATAATAATCCTCCCACTGGCATGTGCTATGATTAATCACTCATCATATCAAGCATATATATGATGCACATGTGCATGGATCGTGGAGCTATACTAAGCATGTTATATGATGATGTTGCATTTGTGATTTGGGTAAACTTGTGGTTATGCTTCTTACGAGATAAATGTACGTTGAAAAATTCTCCTTGTAGGATCCCAAGATTGGAATTTAGCATATGGGCGCTGGGAGCCAAGAATGGGGTACTATGGAGGCCTTCGACGCCAGATTCGGTGATCGGGAATTCTATGAGCCTAATTTTTGAGTTTGGGGCATGACACCAATAGTTACCTCTTTCATACTTCCTAACTGTTTCCTATATTGCAGTGTGGTCGTGAGCTCTATTGTGGCCAGCGATAGTGGAGAAATCCCCTAAACTAGCACCCCCAAGTATCTCCTTCTCCTCTTCTTTGCACTGCCTCTCTTCTTTTTTCAATTGAAATTTCATATGGGAGTGATGGAGTGAATTTTTGGGCCCTTTATAATCTTAGATTTGTACACTAAAGGCCATGAGGGCCTCTTTTCTATCACTTTTGCCCTCAATGGGCTAGTTTTTGGCTTACATGGTCTCTTCGGGGGCCTACTGGCTCATCCGCACTAAGGGGCAGGGGACCTATGTCACACCCCAAACTCCGAAATCAGGTCCACAGAATTCTCGATTGCCGAATCTGATGTCGACAGCCTCCTTAGTACCCCATTCTCGGCCCCTAGTGCCCAAACGCCAGATTCCGATCCTAGGATCCTACAGGGAGGATTTTTCAACGTACATTTATCTCATAAGAAGCATAACCACAAGTTTACCCAATTCACAAAGGCATCATCATCATCACATATTCACTAATATAAATAATTAAATACAGTGCTGAAAGGGAAATACATATATCAATAATCAAAGCTCCAGAAGACAGCTGCACACTCCAAGCTCAACACTGCTGCAACCTAACGCCACTTACACGCATCTATCGTGTATAAGCTTATAGAAAACTTAAGAGGATGGTGTAAGTGTGTGCACAAGGTAAGTGCCAAGTATGCAATATCAAAACAATGTGGAAACATGCTGGTAAGTTCATAAATACCATCAGCCTTATCCAGGCTATGCGATGTAAAAGTAGAATAAGCCAGTATCATATACTAAGGAAGTAATGTAGATCAGCTATGCAATGCGGAGGCATAGTAAGCCAAATATCAGAGGCCGAGGATGTAATGCAGTCTAAAAATCCTGACGAATCCACGTATACCATCAGCTGTATCTAGGCCACATAACACTACCAGAAAACTGGGCAAAGGCTACGGATAAAAGTCGTAGCTAAAGGCCTATGGCTATGGTTATAGTCTGTAGCACGACCGTAGCCATTGGTATCGTAGCCATAGGTCTTAATGTTATGGTTATGGATTTAATTGGTAGCCATAGAAACAATAGGTACGGATTAAATCCATAACAATACTTTTTGTAGCTCTAAAGTATATACAGCTATGGATTTTATCTATAGCTAAAAGTAGAGAGAGAACTGTAGCAATAGGCTAAAATTAGTAACAGCTACAATTTTCAGATAAAGGGCTACGGTTAATAGCCGTAGCTAGTGCCTATTTTTTTAAAAATAATAATAAATAATTAAATAAAACATAATAATGTCATCTCATACCATTGTAGTATATGCCCTGATAAATGAACTCATATAAGCTAATATAGATAAATACTTCATGGCTAAATCATTCATTCATTCAATCAAACATAATTATTCATTCATTCAATTAAAAATACAATCATTCATTTTAATCCATTCACAAAAGTACAATGCCAACATAATAGTTATATGTCTATTAAGAGTTCTTATTGACAACAAGATCCAATGCCTTCTCGCAGCCAAATAGCTTCTCAACAATCGTAAGCGAGAACTCCATGGATGTGCCTCTATTGGTATCAATTTGCCATCAACTAACACCCTATTCTCATCTTCGCTTTGATCCAAAAGCTTACTGCACGTGGCTGAAAATCAATTTCATCATACAAACAATGTAGTCATATGAAAAACTTATGCCCCAAAACTAAAGAACTAAATTATAGAGAAAAATGACGACGAGACATAAAAGAGAAAGACAATACTCGGGAGCATACACTGATCTTCTCATTTCAGAACAAAAAAAATCTACAATAGCCAAAGACAAAATAAACATTCAGCTATTCAAAATACCAACTAATATAGGTATAACAATACTAACTAAATTTGTAAAAATAGAATAGATTAACCATTTCAGCTAAACTCAGCCAATGACTTGGGTAGAGTCATTCACATGGTCAAGGTGTCCATTAGTAAAAGTTAGGGCACTTCAAAACTCCCACCTCTAATGGGGAGAGTAATGCCTTTAACCAGGATACTACACATATTACCCCCAAACATTTTCCAATTATCTAACTTAAATATTAAATCATGAAGTCAAGCTAACCTTTCAGGCTTTTGAATTATGCTTGACGGCAATGTAATTCCAATTCCAGCTTGCATGTGGGGTCAACAGGTTTTTGTATAATTCAGAGGATGCACCAATGAGATGAATGGACACCCCCAACATCAGGCCATTCCAAAACTAAGGTGGGCCACACCATGTGGTTTTCTATGTTTTGAGCTTGATTTTACACGGAATGGTCCACTTGACTTTTAGATCAGCCTATTTTTGAGAGCTAAGGAGAACATGAAGGGGCACACGTGATGCACTAATGGATGTCACGCACACATCACAATGGGGCTCCACACATTGCATACTAGGTTAAGTTTAACTTACAGTGCTTTGTAATGGATCGGCCTCATGACAAAATCATACAAACTAGTCTGAACTTAAAAAATCCATGTGAGAATGTGAGTTGTTCAATTCAAGGCACATAAATCAAAACTTAATAGTAGATACTTCCATTAATTATTATAACAAAGTATTCTCAATATGAAATAATTTTGTATATGTAAGTGAAAGATCAGGAACATACACAATAAGTTCTCTCGTCGTCACTCTTGTAAGGTCCAGCCCTTCATGTGTCTTGGGGTCATTTTCTACATAATTTTGGACATAATGAAGAACTTACTAGCATGACGCTTTTCAAATAAGCCCATCAATGGAGATTTTAGGGCCTCCATGTCTGTTGCTGGAACCTTGTGAACCCGTTGCAACGATCAGCAAGTGTAGGTGTAAGAACTGCTGAAAGCCAAAGTGATGGTATAACAGATCATCAACACATTGAAGTTTAACGAGCAAAAATGGGGTTACCTTTCCTTTATTAAAGACATAGCCCCCGTCCACATCTTTGAAGCTCGGGTACTTTGTAACATCCGTTTGAATAAGAACCCGAACTAGAGTACCATTCGCCATCATGAACTAGACCAACAAATATTACTCAAACAATCTTCATCGTACAGAAAATCAATATTCAAGCACTTTCAACCCAAGGTGACCAACTAGAATCCTCTATGCTTGACCCAACCTAAATTCCAACCCAAAGTGCCCAACCAGAATCCTCTATACTTGACACAACCCAATCGAACACAACCCAACCCAACCCAAATACATGTGATCATTCCCAACCCTACCTAGCCCGACCCAAATTTGATCAATCTGAACTCAACCAAAATTCAAATCAGGTTGGCATTTTCTAGCCCGAGGAACTTGACAAGTTGACCTAAACTCAGGTTGGGTCTTTGGGTTTGGGTCAAGAAAGAGACTTCGTAGCAATGTAACAGTTGGATTTAATTTAAACAATGGCTTCTTAGAAAACACATGAAACATTACATATGTTCAATGATTAGAGTTGTTAAAGTTGATTTAGTAATTAAATTCAAACCTCAGTAACTATACTATGGATTCTGAATCCAGGGTGCCTAACACAACATGAGGATTTCAAATACAGGGTACTTAACAAAATAGGAGGATTTCAAATCCAGGGTGCACATCTCAAGAGCTGAATTTTCTCAATTTATTGAAAAATATGTAAATATGTCATAGCCAGTACCATCACAAAGCAAAATGTCAAAGATAATCCATATGTCAACAATACCTTCAGGTTGCTCAACATTTTCACAATAGTAGGGTTAAAATACAGCTGCATAGAAGGAAATTTAGGTAATTAGATAGCAGGTAAAAAAGAAAAAGAAAAGAAAAAGAAAAGAAAAGAAAAGACATGCTTGTAGTAAGAAATGCTCAGTGCTGGCGAATGCCAAGCGTCATTGAGTTTTTTATCAACTACAAGTAGGGGGAATTTTAACATTGGGTTTTTGCATATCATTTAAGGTAGAGACACTGAGTTAGTATGATAGAGCTTGCCTATAGTTTTAGCAGATCCAACGAGCAAGTGTAAGAGCTTCTGGAGACCCCAGAGGTAGCTTTGGCCCCATATGTGATCCAAGTCGAGAGGGAGATATGGCTGTGGCAACCTGCTGTACAGATGAAATGACACTCTGCAAGTACTGTCGAGCCATGGTCACAACGCTGTCCTAGAGGTGGATTTCATAAGGGAACTGGAAGGTGATTGTTAGCACAGAGCATAGGCTAGAAGTGTTTATAGAAGCATCTCCACTTGTGTGGTTCACAGCAGAGCCTGCTTCAGGACTAGATGCCAAATCCAAGGTCCAATGTGCACCTAAGCCATCCTGTGCTTCACCCTATACAAATAGCAATTAGAGTAGGAAAAACAATACATAAAGTAGAAGGAGAAAAATAATATCATCTAGTTTAATAAGAGATTCAGGAAACAACCATTCAATAGATTTATACAAATAGCAATTAAAGTAGGAAAAACAATACAGAAATCCATTTGTAAGTTTTTGACCATTGAGTTCTACATATTCATTATTTTCTAATGCAGTGCCTCAATTGATTTCTCATCATGCGATAGGAATTGAAAACAACATTAACTGTTAATTGTGTGATGGAATTGATGACGAAGCACTATCATCTGAGAAAGGAGGGTAGAGAGAAAAATGTTGTAATAGGCTTAGAGCTTACCTAGAGTAACATAGAGGCCATTGCACAGAGAATGCTTTTAGGCAGTGGGAGAGCATTTGCATTAGTGACATGGGTACCCATATTCTTGGTTGAATTAATTGCAATTATTACATCTTTGACTCCATCTAAATCCAACACTGACCAGCCATCATCATGGAATCCATTGATGGCATCATTGAAACCCCTACCAAAGTTAAAAAAGAAAAAAGAAACTCAAGGTGTGCACACATAATAGAAAATAGAAATATATTGATAACAAGAAAAAATTGAAACAGCTTTGTTTCTAGTGCAACACAAAAGAACCCCATTTTACAATTTTTTGAAATTCTATAAAGAACAAATTTTTTAAGACCACAAATTATCTTTCTCCATTTTCAATATAGCCATGAGCCAAATGTAGTCTTAACTTCTTCTTCCTTTTTTCCTTTTTCCTTATTTAATATTATTGTTTTTGTTAAAAGCCATAAAAGATGTACAATTAAGTAGGTAACATAGATAATTTGTTGTAGATTAGAATTTCTTTGGTGATTATTGATTTCTTTTTCTTCCTTCTTGCTACTTCCACATCATGCATCCGTGAAACATGAATCTTTCACCACAAAAATAAGAAAAGAATTGATGAAATTACATTGTACTTTCTAATGCAAATTTGTACTAAAATACAATAGCAGTTGCTTATCAAATAAAATTAAAAGGAGTAACTGAAATTTCTAAGGCAATCAGACAATTGGCCTATGTTGCAACATGATAAGTAACACCAAAACAAATAGCTAGATAAGGCTTCAAAAAGCTTATATCCCTACAATGCTGAAAGTATGGAGAATAAATCCCAAATCAAAGAAAGTGCCTTACCAATCCCAATACAACTCTATACGTTCTTTTAAAAGATAAAGTCCAAACAAATCTGAATCAGATAGACTAACTAGACTGAGAAAGCAGTAATGAAGGCAAAAAATGGAAGTAAAGCACCTTAAATAATTCAGTATTATGTACAATTCCACTTCCATGAGGAGGAAATACATCTTATAGGCTTATAGCAATACAGAATTATTATGCATATGAAAACATTTTTCTTGTTCAGTTTTTTCCTACTGTTGATTCTTCACCCGAACAGGGGCCCTGTTCTGGTGGGCAATTATCCACATTATTTCCTCTTGAAAAAAAAATCAGCGAATCCGTTGCTGGAATTCCTAAAGCTCCCTAAAGCCCCATTACGGAATGAGAATATGAAAGAGTTGTTAAACACTTCTAGAGAAGATTTTCTTGCCTAGGTTAGAAAAGGCGAAAAGACAAGAAAATCATATCGATGGGAAAAATTAAGGATCAAAGTGTAAAAGGGATAGATGAGTGTGACTGAGGGTGGATTATGACCATATCTAAGCCTCAGAAAGTTCAAAAGTATTTGTGAAGAAATCACTAGAGTTTTCAAGTGCTTGGCAACTTTTCATCAGATATCACTAGGTTTTTCAAAAGCTGAGTCTTACCAAGTTGAGTTGAATTCGACTTGCAGAGTAGTTGAATAAGTTTAGACTTGTAATCAACATTCATTTGAAATTTCACTGTAGAAGTTTTAACAGTTTGGAGAAGAAACTTCAAAGAGTAAGAGAGCTCAATAATAATTAATAGACAAAGATTTGTGAAGAAATCAAGTACAGTCCTAAACATCACCTTGTTCCTTCAAAAGCTGATTTCCTGGCATTTTTGTTTCTTTGACTGAATTGTGTAACTTTAACGATCGAAATTGAATTAAGCATGAACATTATTTGCTGAATGGTCTCTTGCTACTCATGTCTCAAAAATAATAAGAAAACCTTTAAATTAATTAGAAACACAGTTAAATTGTTTGGGGAATTTTATAGAAAACTAAGAAAATATGATAATGTATTAATTTAAAGTTTCACTATCATTTCAGATGTTTTAGTTGAGTTTCACAGTCGTTTCGCTCATGTTTTACTTACTCTTGAGAAACGTTTCATAAGAGGTTTGCTTATGTTGCCGATAAAGGAAAAAAAAAAAAGAAACGAAAAGAAAAAGAAGTCTGAAATGAGTTTCTCTTTTGTTTTACAAATGCATCACAAGTGTTTCAAAGAAATTTTGAAGTGCAAAATTATTACTTTTTCAAAATTGCCTTTCACAAACGTTCCCCAAGGGAATGCATTTCAATTCTGAGAGAACATTTGAAATGCAAATCTAACTTTTCTAAAATGCATTTTAGATGGCCCTAGGGTGTTTCCAGCTACCATGGTCAAGATGAACTATTTCACATATGTAGGTTACAACTACCATCAAGAAACATGTTTTCTTGAATGGTGCAGATCTATTACCAAAGAAATCAATCAGATACCTATCCACATTTCACACAACCAATTGATATTTAGTGCATTTCAAGGTTACACTTTAATTAGATTTTCTCATAAAACTACCCCAGCTGCCGTTTTTTTAATTCTATATATTTCTTTATTTTTCCTTCTATTGTGAGAAACATGGTGGTGACTCAGCTGAGTCACCCCAACTCCAGTGCAACTCATCTCAAGACCAAATGAGTTGGTGCAAGTCTTAAAACCATGCTGATAATGGCTAACCAGTATAAGTCTGAGCCCAACCTCTCACCTATGGAGCCATGAACATAAAGCCCCTGCTAAAGCCAATAGGTACAGATCTCTCATTCTCCACAAGCACATCTTTAGATTTCAACAATACAATGTATGGATCTATGGCATGCATACAAGTTCCAATAGAATCAAGCTAGGAAACCTAACTATACAAACAGATGAACAGATCCAGAAACATACATGCTTCAACAACACAGTTCCGATACTACAGATAGAGAAAGGATCTAATTGAGTCCAAAAGCATGAAAACCAGATCAGACATCACTCAATCACCAAAAACATACAAAATTACACAATATAGGTTAAAAAAGAGAACAAAAACCATCCAGCATCCAAGATTGAGAGAGACTTGTGAGATCTGATACCAATAGTGGGGATGGTGGTGACGATCTCTCCAAGCTTAAGCTTATAAAGGATGGTTGTTTTACTGGTGGCATCAAGACCGACCATCAAAATCCTCATCTCCTTCTTTACGAATAGACGGCTGAACAGCTTCGTAAACGTGAGCCCCATTTTCACCTACAATCCAAAGCTGGAAAAAGTAAAATATAGAGATGATCAGATCAAACAAAAGGAAAGAAAGAGATGGAAGACAGAATATCAGATCTGATTAGATCACTATAAATGAGAAGTAAACGAGAGAGAGAGAGAGAGAGAGAGAGAGAGAGAGAGAGAGATTAGAAAAAGGGGCGTGGGAGATTAAGAGAGAGAGAGAGAGTGAGAGATTAGAAAAAGGGGCGTGGGAGATTAAGAGAGAGAGAGAGAGGGGCGTGAGAGGGAATGGGGTTTTTTTCCAAAGAGTGGAGGGAAATGAAACGTTTCGTGAGAGGGGGAAAAGAAAAAGGCAGCGTGGATTCTACATTTTTACCTACTACGGTCCTGCTACGGTTTTAGACCATAGCTAAAAGCCCTCTGGACTGTAGCCATTATACTATCCTTCACACCCACTTCGCGTTCGCATGTCTAACGATTCTGGCAGAAGGTCTTGTTGAGGGCTTTGTGGGGTCCATTGTGATGCATTTGATATATCTACTTCGTCCATTAATTTTGTAATTTTTTTATAGGGAATGACCCCAACATCTAGGCAAATTGAAGGTTCAATTGAACCACACCATCAATTAATGGTTGGTACTAATCTCCACTGTTTCCTACCGTGTGGTCCACTTGAGCATTTGATCTACTTCATTTTTTGGACTCTTGCCCTAACATTCTCTTTCAAAATGGACAGACGTATTAGATGGAGCACACACATTTTAATAGGCCTCGTAGAGTCCCTTGTGGGGCTATCCCAGGTTGTATAAATGTTTAGAGGTGTTACCTTTTAGCTACGGTTTTAAGCTGTAGCAAATTAGCTACAGTCTATATCCATAGCTAAAAACTAGCCTTAGATCATTGTTTTGGTAGTGTAAATGCAGAAACATAACAAACTAAAATTCCATATGCCACGGATGTAATGTAATATGCGATGCGAATGAAATGTCTAAGTAGGAGTGTGAAGTTGGGATGATAATACGGAGTATCGCAGGCTATAGGGTCCATCACAAGGGACTTCTATCCAACTAGTCCTATACCTAAATTTGGATGGATAGACTCAATGTGGTAAACTCCTGATCTCAGGTTGGTTTCGTGCCTCAACTGAAATCCTAGTGTTGCGAAGGTACACATAACAAGTAGATGCATACCATCAGCCCGAGTGGATAGTGAATGAATGAATGAATGAGTAAAGTGTTGAGTATGTAACTCATGCTTAATAAGTCCACATATCAGTATTGTATATCTCTGGGTTCATCACCGGGGTCTAATACACTCTACACATGATCGTCGCCCATTGGACGCGCAACCATGTAAGTAGAAGAGACCTCACTATCCGCCTAGCTAGTAGTCAGCTAATATCTACCTGACACGTCGATAGCGGACCCATTTATGAGCTAGTCAAACTGAGCCTAGTTATGCCCCATACCCTCGGGCGGGTAAGGCCCCTTCCAACCGACTACGACATGGTGGGAGACGTGGCCTACTGGTATTCGGCACTCGGGTGCTCATGTATCTACTCGGTCTAGACGTTAGAGTGTCTCCTGGCCATGGAGGTTTAGGGACTTTCACCCAGGGACTTTTATAACACCCCATGTAGAAAAAGATTTTTGGTGTTGCATCTGTCCATCCACGATATGCTTGTGGAGGCCACAACCCTGCTATCGCTAGGGTGTACAACACACAATGCAAGATGCATGAATTACACAATCCAGTCATATATTAATCTTGTGTATACCATGCGCTCATGTGGGACAATTTTGCCTATCAGGGAGTCCTATAAACAACCTGCCCAAAGACATGCAATGATCAACCACATCTCATATCAAACATGCAGATGATACGTATGGGCGTGTTACATGAAGCTATGCATGATTATCGAACATAACAATGATCGATCTCACATAATCACAATGGGCCTCTCACATCGCAGTGGGCCTCATTAAGTCATAATGGGCCTCTCACAATCACAATGAGCCTCGTGCAATGGGCCTCATACATTTATAATAGGCCTCATACCATCATAATGGACCTCACATGGTCACGATGGGCCTCATACAATCACAATGGGCCTCATACCATCACAACACAATGGTCCTCACTCAATCCAATGGGCCTCATATCATCACAACACAATGTCCTCACACAATGCAATGGCCCTCATACAATCACAACACAATGGTCCTCACACAGTGCAATGGCCCTCATTCAATCACAATGGGCCTCATATAATCATAACACAATGGTCCTCACACATTGCAATGGGCCTCATATCATCACAACACAATGGTCCTTACATAGTGCAATTGCCCTCATACAATCACAACACAATGGTCCTCACACAGTGTGATGACCCTCATTCAATCACAATGGGTCTCATATAATTAGAACATAATGGTCCTTACACAGTGCAATGGGCCTCAAACAATCATAATGGGCCTCATATAATCACAACGTTATGATAGCACATACTCAGTGCGTATACCAATATAGTCGTAATCGATAATTGGCCTATATATATGGCGGGGTCTATAGAAGGACAGCAGACCTTATCCATAATATGAGGATCGGTCCTCAACAATGAATATACCAAATCAGATAGCACGGGTCCCTCCGTCTACGATGATGTTGTGCTCTCCTCATATCAAGGTTGGGCCTAGGTGGCGTAGCTATATTCTTAAGGATCCAGAACGGGTTTCCTTCGCCATACTATCATATGGCCCGCTAGATGCCCTAGGGGCCTAAATAAGTCCTAGATGGACTCTAAGATTAAAAGGAAATAAGCAACCAATGGGGCCCAACATTATGGGTTAACCCAATATGAATAGATGGGTCATGCAAACATCAATTTGGCCCAATGATTAGGGTTAACCCACTTAGAAAATGATGAGAATAGGCCTAACAAAGGCCTAAGGGAATGTTACAATGTGGACATTTAACCATCATTGCCTATCAATGTGGACATTTAACCAACATTGCTCCCAAGGAGTGGCCCACATGGAGTCTAACATATAGTGGGTCCATGGCCTCACATAAGGGTCTAATACACATCATAATGGGCCTCACACAAAGGGCCTAATATTCATCATGATGGGCCTCACTCATGGGCCACATATGCATCACATTGGGCCTCACTCGTGGGCCACTTATTTACTCATGGGCCACATATACATCATAATGGGCCTCATACAAGGGCCTTAAATGAATCATACTGGGCCTCACACAAGGGCCTCAAATACATCATATTGGGCCTCACACAAGGGCCTCAAATATATCATACTAGGCCTCACATTAGGGCCCATGAGCTAAGCATAAGGGATGGATGGTGAGTGCATCTCATACATCATAGTGGGCTTTTTAGGGAAGCTCACATAGTACAGAAAATAAATGGGTAGCAATGTTTAACATCTACATTAAGGTGGGCCCTGCACATGCAGCAGGTGGACCTGTACGTTCCGAATGGGCCCCACTAGATGGACAGCTTGGATCAAACACGTACGTCACGTGGAGCACACGTCCCATGTGGATGGCTAGGTGTACAATACATATCTCAAGGTAGGCCTTACAGGACAACCCCAATAGTGGACATATAATCCATAACTTAGGGTGGGCCTCTCAAGGTAATGGGGTCCACCACTTTAGAGAAAATGGATGAATGGTGTGCATTTAACACATACATTAAAGTGAGCCTCATAAGGCAACCCATGGTGGGTACTCCACCACCACTATCCATAGTGTGGTCCACTTGGGATTAGGCCTACTTCTCAATGGGGCCCACTGCCTTGAGAAAAGGGATGGACAACATGTATATAACACATATATCATTGGTGGGCCTACCTAAGGCAGTCCATGATTGGGCACGTATGTAGGGTGGGACTCTAAAGACAGTGGGGCCCACGACCCTAAACATGGATGAACGGTTTGCATTAACACGTACATCATAGTGGGCCTCACAAAACAACCCATGGTGGGATGCCCTAGTCTAACTATTGCTAGTGGGCGTCCACTTGATCTTTAGACCTGTTGCACATATAATCTGGGCCCCACAAAGGATGGATAACATGGATATATAATACATACAAGAAGGTGGGCCACTGCTAGACGACTAGCCCCATCAACACATTGGACTTGTAGGACGTCCAGCAGCTGGACAACCTGGATAAAACACATATGTATAGTGGGTACCATCTGGGGATGGTCCACCAGAGGTGTGGGATCTGTTCAGATGGGTGACAAAATGGGTGAATGGAATGGATTAAACATAAACATCACAACAGGCCCGCCTGCTGCTGGACACCAGTCCAGCAGACTGTGGGTCTGCCTGATTGGTGGGTCGGTCTCATGAGCCATGCAAACATCATGGTGGGTCCCACAGGGACATGGGCTGACCTTAACTTCCCATTAAATCAGGTAGGCCATATGGCCAAACAGATGTAATAAAGTGGGCTAGCGGTTAGCCATCCCTTGCTGCTGTGTTTGCCCAAAAATTTGGGCCCACACGTTGATGATCTCTCAAAATGGATGGGATGGATATGATACACACACATTAAGGTGGGGTCCACACATGTGGGCCGCCCCACACATCCACCCATCAGGTGGGCATGGGCGGTAAAACACAAACACCACAATCCACCGTCCAGACCCGTGGATGGTGGATGACATGGATTGAAACAAATACATCATAGGTGGGGTCCACTGTCAGATGGACGGTTGGATATAACACATATCACTGAGGTCCTACGTGGGTGGCCACGTGTGGATGGACAGTTTGGATATAACAATACCTCATGATGGAGGCTCACAGAACTTGTTGACGTAATCCAGTAGCTGGTCCCCACAACACCGGATGGTGTAGATACGGGATATATACATCAAGGTGGGCCCCATCCCCACATGTGCTACATGTGTGGGGTGGGCCCAGGGCTGCCAAAAGGGAGGACGGTATGGATATAACTCATACCTCATGATCTAACCCACCGTCAAGACTTCTGGACGGTGTGGATCTGCGGCACATACATCATAGTAGTCCCCATGTGGGACCCATGGACGGACAACATAGTTGAAGCACATATATCAGAGGTGGGTCCACTTGTGTGGCCCACCTCAGCTTGGAATAAAGTTGATATTTGTTTTCCCTTTCATATGGTCCAGCAACAGTTGCTATTAGATTCCTGTATTTGGACAATCAGGATCAGGTGGGCTCGTGATTTGGACAAAATGGATGGACGTGTGGATGTGGAACACACATCATGGTGCATCCAACACATACACATCAAGGTGGGTCCACGGGATGGCCCACCGGAGTTTGGATCAAACTGATATTTGTGTTTTCCCTTTCATCAGGAGATCATCAGCACAGACGGTCCTGTTGCTGCTTTGGTGTAGCCCATAAGAGCTCTGGATTTGCACCGTTACAAATGGACGGAGTGGATATAATACACCCATCAAAGTGGGCCCCACAAATGGCTATAGAGCTAAAATCCATCTAATATTTATTCATTCCCACCATCCAGATGGTCTAACTGGACAGTCAGTCCAACAGGGTGGATAGCAAAAACATTCCACCTGCTGGACGATCTAAATCGTCCATGCATGTATCCAATAGGTGGGCCGCACATCATAAAAAATATAGAAAGAGAAAGATATATATATATATATATATATATATATATATATATATATAGGCACCCACTAATGATCTTCTCCTTCTCCTTCTACCCTTGGGTTCTCAAGCCTTTTAGGATCCCTTTCAATGGTGGAGATGGGCTTCTAAGGGTTGGATTAGGAGGGATCTAAAGGTAAGAGGGCTGAAAAAATAGAGCTTGCTTGGATGTCCATGGCTAGCAATGAAAATGAAGAAGAAGAAGAAGAAGAAGAAGAAGAAGAAGAGAGAGAGAGAGAGAGAGAGAGAGAGAGAGGGGTTGTAAGGGAGAGGGATGGGTGTGATGGGTGAGTGATGGGTGTACTTGACTTGAGGGGTATGAGTTGTTTGACTTTTAAGTGAGAGAGGGATGAGTGTTGTACTTGATTGATTGATGGGATTGATTTGATAAATTGTAGAGATTCTCTTCTCAGGATTGTTATGCGCGGCATTTTCTCGAAATAAACATGGGCCCACAACTCCTGGCCTGGGTATCACACCTGTGCGAGAGACGCGACATTGGAACCGCAGCAACGGTGCGGTCGCAAGGGTATAAGTCTCGAGTCGAGTCAACTAAGATATACGAGATGCGACTTAGGGTCATGCGCAAATGCCGATTACATGTCACCGGTTACTAGAATTTGACAAGGAGGATCATGAAAGTCTATGGAACAGTACGGACTATGGGCCTGACACCCCACCACAAGTTCGATGATCAGTCACAATCAGACAGATATTAAGTACTTTAATCAGCCCGGGGACCTCATTTGTGATGGATGGTCATCGGCGACCAATCGGGAACGCAATTATACGGATACGAGCAGAGAAATATCCTTAACTCATGTCTCGAGTTTGGCACAATTCGATGGTCGAAAACTCGCAACTTTGTGGTCGAAAACTCGCAACTTTGTGAAAGAGCGAGAGGCCTATTTAACTTAAGTTCTCAGATATTTTTCTGGGAGATTTGCACATTTCAAGCGCTTGAACTATCAGCCCATGTTGAGTGGTCCTAGGCACCTTCTTGGTTTACCACCTGTGATGGGCCTCAAGCCTAATGAGGTGGACGATCCTCTATAGTTTCTGACTTAATGGAAGTACGATGAATGGTCTAGATTTATTCTGGTTTGTCGGGGTGATTCTTGGGAAAGCCCAGCCTAGAAGTCTGCTTCGAGTCTAGCTCTTACTTAGGTTTAGTTGTGTCTACGATGCTATTCCTTCACGATTTGTGAAAGTGGTCAGTCAACCCTGTCTATCCCTAGTTTCCGGATCTTCGCATGCTTCCCCATGTAGTCTCTATGGCATGGTCTTAGGGCGGTTCCGCAAGTGAACACCCTAGGATCATGTGTTGTCTAGCTCAAGTGTTACAGATAGTCACGTTTTGATACAATATTGCTAGGCATTCCATATAGTCTCACTAATTCTTTGATGCACATCCTGGATAGAACGTCCATTGAATAATTTATATGGATGGGAATGAAATGTGTTGATTTTTTAATCAATCTACAATCACCCATATGGAGTCATGCTTCTACTACATTAAGGGAATTCCAACTATAAAGTCTATAGAGATACAATACCACTTCCATTTAGGTATTTTTAGAGTCTATAATAATCATGATGGGTTCTGGTGATAAGCTTTTACTTGCTGACATACAAAACATCATGCAATGTAGTGAGTAATATATTTCTTCATGTCTGGCTTCCAGAATAAACACTTCACATTTTGGTACATCTTGGTACCTCTTAAGTAAATAGTAAATTAATTCATGTGTGCTTTCTTTAAAATTTCTTCCATCAATTCTGGGAGATTTGGTATGCAAAGACGGTTGTGATATCGAATCACTTTATCTCCCCATACTTTCCATTCTCACTCTTCCTTATCTTGGTGCTTACTTATCATTTTCAACAACCACTCATCATTTTCAACAACCACTCATCACCTTCTTGGACTTTTATAATTCATTCCTTTAATGCCCACTTCATAATTAAGCTATATAAACGAATGCGTCATTCTTGATACTATAGCTCAAGTCCATGTCCTTTAAATCCATCATTCTCCACTCTTAGACCATTAATCCAACCACAACTTCTTCTTATGTTACTTTCTTCTAAGGTCATCAACCAGATGGTTTTTTTTTATTAGATGATATAATAACTCAAAATCATAATCCTTTAGGAATTCAACCCATCCTCACTGTCTCATATTCAAATCTGTTTGAGAGAATAGATATCTGAGATTCTTATGATCTGTGAAGAGGTCAAATCGTTCATCGTACAGACAATCTTGCCAAATCTTTAAAGCGACTACCATAATGGCTAATTTAAAATCATGTGTCAGATAACTGCATTCATGATTCTTTAGTTTCCTTGATGCATATTCTACCATCTTAACTTCTTGTATAAGTACACAGCTGGGGCTTAAGATCAATGCATCAATGTATAAAACAAACTTTACTCCCTCCTTAGGAAGAGTAGAATAAGAGTAGAAGTCATGAGATCCTTCAACTTAGCTAACACGTCTTTGCATTTATTATTCCATTTGAACTACATAGCTTCCTGAGTTAGACTTGTTAATGGACCTGAAATCTTTAAAAAGTCCTTGATAAATCTCCTGTAATACCAAGAGAGTCTAAGGGAAATTCTAATTTCAGTTGCATTCTTGGGTTGTTCCCATTTCACTGTTGCTTCAATCTTAGTTGGATCAACTATAACACCATCTTCGGTTATTACATGCCTTAAGAATTTGGCATTCTGCTTCCAAATTTCAAGCTTGGAAAATTTGACATACAACTGATTTTCTTTCAAAGTTTGCAACGCCATTATTAAATGTGTCTCATGATCCTCACTAGTCCTTTAGTAAATCAATGTAACATCAATAAACATGATAATGAATTGATCAAGATATGACTGGAATACCTTGTTCATTAAGTCCATGAACAAAGCTAGGGCATTGGCTAGTCCAAAGGGCATAACAAAAAATCTATAGTGCCTAAAGGGTCTTAAAGGTTGTCTAATAAATATCCAACTCCTTGATACGTTATTAATGATATCCTGACCTTAAAACGATCTTAGAGAAATAGCACGCTCCTTTCAGATGATCAAATATACCATTGATGCAGGACAAATGATATTTATTCTTAATCGTTACTTCATTTAGCCGATGGCAGTCTATACATAACCACATGCTTTCATATTTCTTCTTTACAAAGAGTACTAGTGCTCCCCATGGTGAAATATTGGGTCTTATGAAACCCTGGTTCTTCAATCCCTCAAATTGCTCTTTTAACTCTTTTAGCTCAACTGGAAGCATCGATATGGCTACATAGAAATTGGAGTAGTACATGACAATAAATCGATACTGAAGTCCACCTCTCGCAAAGGTGATAAGCCGGGCATGTCCCGAAAAACTTTAGGATACTCTTTCACAACTGGAATATGCACCATACCCAACTCTATCAATTCCACTTCCTTCAGTACCATGATGTGCTCCACATTCTTATCTTTTTGTAACCCCAAAATTTATAAAGGTTCCTTCCTAAGGATAGAAAAGGTAATAGACTTTGCATGACAATCAATCTTTGCATGGTTAGTGGTGAGGCAATTCATCCCAAGGATTACGTCATATCCCTTCATATCCATCCTCGCTACATCAGCTAGCATTATACTACCACAAATATTGACTTCATAGGATTTACATATTTTGTTTAAAGTAATCGGTTTCTCCACTAGTGATTCTAAAATAATTGCTTTACTAAGGTTCGCAAGCTTCAACCCTAATTGTTTCACTATAGTGCTTGCAATAAATGACATAATACCTTTAAAATCAATCAAGATAGTAATAGGTTTTTGAAATACATTGACCGTACCTTCAATGATGTTGTTACCAATTTTTGATTCCTCAATGGATGTGATGACATATACTTTAGCTTGTAGAGGTTGATTCCCAAATAATTTTCCTCATTGGTTCTAAGATACTTGAGGTCATGTTGATGGCTGAGGCTAGTTCTATGGATATTGTGGTGGCCTGGTAGGTAGAGATCGTGATGCCTTTGGATATGTAATCAATGGTTTAGATCCTTGTGAAGATTGACTAGACTGCTAAGACAATGCAAGAAGTTGTATCTTAAGAGGAATCTGTTGTAGCGACAGAATCTGGCCAATATCTCTGAGTCAAGTTCTACAATTTTGGGCTTATGTCTATACTTCTCACAATACGTGCAGTTCTTGACAAAGAACTGGTCTGGACTACTAGGTATTAAGATATGAATATTCATATGTTGCCTCTTTTCTAATGGTTGTTGCAGATTTATGATAGCCTTAATAGGATTTCTCGTCTCTTTCATCTGTGCTCAAAACTTCAAGAATTGCTCATTATCTCTCTCAGCCCAAAGATCTTTGTTAACAATTTCATAATATTTTTTGATAATGAATCCCTCATTATCTCTCTCAGTGAATTTTGCCTCGTATTGGGCTACTGTCATCGTACCCTGTTTTAGCTTTGAAAATTTGGCTATCTTTTAATTACAATAGGCCCTAGGAAAATACTTTTCATTAAACCTATCTTGAAATTCCTTCCAAGTCCATATATGACCCGGCACGACCGTTCGTTTGGCAAAGCTCCACCAGATATCTACTTCACCTTGCATAACAAATGATGTTAACCAAACCTTCTAGTTCTCAGGATAATTCATAGCTTCTAATATTTTCTCGACATGCTCCATCTAATCCTTTATGACTATAGGATTATGGCCAAGCTCCATCAAATCCACTTCATACATTTATCCAGCCCTAACTGGCGATGCCTACAGCTAACCTTGTGGTGCTTGATTTTGGTTTGCCAACAAGTTCCATTGAATCACAATTTGTTCCTGTTGTTGTTTCATCATAGCCACCACTTGATTTACCAATCCAAAAGCGATGTCCCAAGGTTGTGAGCTAGATTCAACAAAATTGGCACGCATAGCATTTGGGGACAAAGGCAATTGAGTACTTGGCGCAACTCCACCTTGATCTGTTACAAGAGGGGAAGGTACATGAAACTGTGCCACTTCTTCACCCTCATCTCCATCCACTATATTTTCATATTTTTCCTTTACAGTTGAATCCTCTTCAACCAGAATAATAATGTCTACTACTGGGTCATGAGGAATGATGGTGTTAGCAGATGGGATTATGTACCACTCGGAACTTTTCAATACTCGTGTATTGAAAGTTCTCGAGTGTTAGCATTAGATTTAACTTAATATGTACATGTGTATGATACCAATCTAGCTATCTTAACCTTACATTCATTCTCCAACACAAATCTGACCATTGGGAATAAACTCTATACATAGATCAAGCCATCCAACCATTGGCTTCCATGATCACCTACAACATTCCCGACAAATCAACTTTAGATGCGATCCAGGCCTTTAGGACCGATCATCAATTGATATAATCCTTAGATCATAATCCTCATATTCTCATGGAACGTCCATGCATCTACAATCTCATTTCCTAAGAAAATCCCATGACGCATCTGAAGTGTACTTTAAGGACAATCCACATGTCGGATTGTTTGAATGATCATCGAACGAATGGAATTTAGATTCTTGTTGTGGTTAATTCAGGAATCGATCCCTTGATTAAAACAATCCATTGATAATAGTTATTAAATTTCCTCTAGAAATTCCTAGGGATCTCTAGGAACCCCTCGAAATCAAATATGAGGCCAATCCGGCCGTCGGATTGACTGAAATTGATGAGATAACTGAAATCAATCGAGTATGGCCCACTTAAGACTTGTACCCTCCTCATACTTTGGGATAGGCCCTAAAATGAGCTGACAAAATGATTGGATGAAGAAGATATCTCAAAACATACCTGTGGGACCCACATTCAGGGGTGCGATGCATAAGGTGCGCATGCGCCCCCAACACACTGAAACTACTAACATGGTCAAACCGTGTTGACTTGTAAAATCTTTAAAAAAATAAAAATAAAAGAAGAAGTCCCATTGTTTTCCCACTGCTCACAATTTAAATAGACAACGTCCATTTGGAGTTGTTGTGGCCCACCACCATGAGTATCTCAGATAATCTGAACCATCCACCTTATTAGCCATCCAAAACCTACCACTTCCTCTCTCCCTTCCTTATTTTCGCTAGTAAGAAATTTTAAAACTAACCATAATTGTGGATGTAGGTAGGACCCACCACCATGAGAGATGTGAGATCTGAACCGATCGGAACTGATCATCAACCACCACTCGAAGATCCAATCAATACTGGCCACACACATGAAGAGATCAGAACCCTATAATCTTCTACAATCCTACGAACTATTTGATTAAACCCGATCAACATGAGATACCTCTGAATCCCATGCGGCCATCCTCCATAGACAAGACTCCGAACCCACCTCAAATAAAGAAAGAAGTCAAAGGGGAAAATGCACGCCTTTTATCGCCAGCTTTCACAGTGCAACAACGCATGGTGCAGAGAGAATTCCTTCCGTAGAAAATCTGTTATCTTGCACCGACCATCAAACTAATGGGCCAAGACACATCGGAAGGCAATCTAAAACCATCCAGAAGTCCCACTTCGGAAGAAGATGGTTCGGACTTAGATCTACCATTGAAGCGCAGTCTGTCTTCCTCGTAAGATCGTTAAACAACGATGGCTGTTTGGTCCCAAAACAGGGATCACAACCATCTGTCCCTGGGCCGTTCAAACAGGAGACTTTCCCACCAAATTAGTAGAAACAATGGAAAGATCTAAACGGGTCAGTAGAGGATTGTTGTGCGTAAACAAAGTGTGGAAGACGTAACCGCTTTCGACTGGGACTCCCCTTTCCGCTGAACTGAAGGCTTATAAAAGCTTGGTATTCGGAAGAACCACTCAATTCCATGCCAAGAAGATGGAAAGAAAGAAAGAAAGAGAGAGGAGAAAGAGATGGAAGGAAAAGAAGGAAGAAAGCAAGAAGAAGAAGCAATGGGGCTCTAACTCGCCAAGTCAACTCAACTGAGTTAAATCCGAATCTGGAAAGTTGGTAAGTCGACTTGGTTGTCCTACCCAAGTCCAGCCCATCTTCTTGATATTTAGATCTGAAAAATCCAAAAGAAGGAAAGAGAGAGAGAGAGAGAGAGAGAGAGAGAGAGAGAGAGAGAGAGAGGAATCGGGTACATTAGAGAGGAGGAGTTCGGGTGTTGTGCATGGGACGGTGACTCATTGAGTCATTAACTTGAGTCTAGGATCGAGCCAAGTTCAGTATAACCCGAAAATTAATGAGAGGCATTGGCAGAATTATGGGATTAGCAAGTTGACGATAAACGTTGAATGAGGTAAATTGTTTGATTACCTAATATCTTGATTCAAGTTTTACTTAAATAGTTAATTAGTTAAAACCCTATATGAAAGAGGCGAGCTAATAGTCCTAGAGGGGGGGGGGGGGGGGGTGAATAGGACTATGCTAAATAAAAACTTAAAGTACTGAAATAATAAATAAATTAGAACAAATCACAAATCTCAATAGCAGTAGTATTGAGAAATTGATTCAAACTTAGTTTGTAGGACAACCTTACACCAAAAATAAAGTTTTAGGTAGGACAACCTGATTTCACGAATGTTTATAAGGATCAAGATCACAAACTAAGTAAGAGAAAAAAGAGCTATCTATTACAAGAATTCACCACATATGCATAAATAAATTACAATCATTCACCACATATATGAAACTTAAATCATTCACCACAAACACCAGGAGTTATAGTGGTTCGGTGTGTACACCAACTGTTCTCAAACAACCACACCTATTCCACTCCCAATAATCACAACCCATGTGACATTGATGTTTACTAATAAACAAGGTTTTCACAGTTTGCCTTAAAACCTATACAGTTGTGATTTTAGAATGGCTATCACAAACAAAACCCCATGCAAAGATTTTCTGGCTATCTCGGTCAAAAGCAATACATGCGATTTTCTAGATATCTCAAAGAAACTAAAATATAAAGATGTAGAATGATATTTATCTTCTCTTTGAACATTTCTTGATGTAGCTCATAGAACCGCTTTGCTTGAAGTAGAATGTTCAATGTCCATTAGCACAAATAAGGGTTCTAGGTTCTAAATTGATTTTAAATTAATTCAAACCACAAGGTACTTATTTGAATCTCTTAGATCTCAAAAGAAGAGTGATTACTCTCTTTAATACATATGATTCGTGAAAAGGCATCAAGGAATTAAAAACAAAAGTTATATAAATAAAAATATAAAATACTGTATAATAGCTTGATGATAGTGGGGACTTCTCTCTTTCTAAATGGAGGTTTTTCTTAGCTTGGATGAGTAATTTCAGAATGGGAGAAGGCCTCTATTTATAGGCTGAAATGTTGTTTGTCACGCCCCAAACTTGGAAACTGGGCTCATAAAATTTTTGATCGCCAAATCCGGCGCCGACAGCCTTCGTAATACCCCATTCTAGGCTCTTAGCACCCATATACAGGGTTTCGATCCTGGGGTCCTATAAGGAGGATTTTTCAGTATGAATTTGATTTGTAATAAGCATAACTATAGGCATAACCCATAAACAATAACCAAGACACCATCACAAAATTCACTATGATAAAAAAACTTTAAGGTACAATGCGTATAAAGGGAAAATACAATGATAATAATAACAGAAACTCCTGAAGCTCGATTGCACGCTCCTACTCCTACTAAGCTTTGACTGCATCCTGACGTCACTTGTATGCATCAATTGTGCATAAGCTTATAGAAAGCTTAGAGGGTGGTGAGAGTGTGTGCGCAATATAAGCGTGCTCAGAATGCAAAATCAGAGTAATGTAGAATATACTACTAAATCCATGAATACTATCAGCCGCCCCAAGGCTATACGATGCAAGGCATGAATGCTATCGACCATATTAAGGCCATGTGATATGATGCAAGGCGTGAATGATGTTGGCCATACCAAAGCCATGCAATGTAAGATGCAACTCATGCATGCCAATCCTCATCCGAATCCACATATCAGTGTAGCTCATCACTAGAGCATCAAATATCAGTATAGTTCTCACTCTGGATAATCATGGGGGTTTAGTACACTCCAAATGATACTGCCCCTTCCCCAGGCGCGTAATCCAAGTGAGCGTAAGAAACCTCACTATCCGCTTGGCTAATAGCCTGCCAATACCTATTTGACATGTCGATAGCGGACCCATTTACGAGCTGGTCATACTCATCCTAGCAATTGCCCTCTACCCTCGGGCAGGTAAGGCCACCCCCCCTTCTAACTGACTATGACATAGTGGGAGACGCGGCCTCTTAGTATTCGGCCCTCATGCGCTCATTTATCCACTCGGTCTCGATGTTGGAGCATTTTTCGATACCGTCAGGTTTAAGGACTTTCACCCAGGGACATCTATCGCACCCCATATAAAGAGAAGATTTTTGGCATACAATCCTGCCCTCCACAATATTCTTGTGGAGGCTATGTCCTTGATGTTGCTAGGGCGTACAGTAATCATAACACAATGCATTATGCATGAGTTACATAGTCCAATCATGCATCAATTCTCCGCATACCGTGCACTTATGTGAGATGACTCCGCTTATTAGGGAGTCCTATAAACAACATGACTTATGGCATATGCAATGGCCAACCACATCTCATAACAAACATGCAGATGATGTGTATGGGCATGTATCATGATGCTATACTGTCACATACTCATAATCGGTATTGATAATCGGCCTAACAAGGGCCTAAGGGAAGGTCACAACATGGACATTTAACCATCATTGCCCATCAATGTGGACCTATCATTGCTCCCAAAAGCCTAGAATATAGTGGGGCCCATGACCTCACATAAGGGCCCACTATACTTTTCAATGGGCTTCAACATACGGGCCTTGTATACATCACATCGGGCCTCATTATATGTGACAATATACATCACATCGGCCACATGCCATGGACCTCAAATACATCATAATGCGCCACATCCCATGGGGCTCCAACACATCACAATGGGCCTTATATCTGGGCCTCAAATACATCATAATGGGCCACATCCCATGGGCCTTGAATACATCACAATGGGCCACAACCCATGGGCCTCCAACCCATCACAATGGGCCTCATATCTGGGCCTCAAATACATCATAATGGGCCACGACCCATGGGCCTTGAATACATCACAATGGGCCACAACCCATGGGCCTCTAACACATCACAATGGGCCTCATATCTAGTCCTCAAATACATCATAATGGGCCATGACCCATGGGCCTTGAATACATTAAAATGGGCCACAACCCATGGGCCTCCAACATACCACAATCGGCCTCTCATTCAGGCTAATATATATCACATCAAGGTGGGACCCACACACTAAATTTTCATTTTATTATATCTACACCATACATCTGTTCTAAGATATTATTATGGAGCATTACCCAAAAATGAATCATATCGAAAGATCATCTGGACCATACCACAAATAGCAGTGGAGATAATGATTTTTACTGTTAACAATTCACCGGGCCCACCATAATGTTCATTTTCCATCCAATCTAATCATAAGGTCATAAAGACCTGGATTAAGAGGAAAACAAATTTCATATTGATCTAAAGCTTCAGGAACCCCAAATGGGTTTCAATGGTAGGCGTTCAAACCTCCACTGATTTATAGTGTGGTCCACTTGATAGACGGTGTGGACATAGAACATATACATCAGCGGTGGGTCCCATCGTCCAGTCATCTGGATGGTGTGGATAAGACCCATTCATCAGGGTCGGACCCATATAACTTGTTGGTGTCAATGCAGCAGCGTTGCTGCTAGGGTGGCCCCCACTGTCCAGATGGACAGTTGGGAAGAAACACATACGTAACATGGGGCCCACAGAACTAGTGATGTCAATATTGCAGCTATATAGCTGATGTTCGGTACGTCAGCCAGTCCGGCTACCACAGTAGGTGGGTCTCATGATCTGGACGATCTGCATATAACCATGCCTCATGGTGGGACCGCAGAACTTGCTAACATCATCACAATAGCTACATGCTGCTAGGGCCTACATAGATGGAAGGTCTGGATGTAACACATGCCTCATGATCAGGGGATCATGTTAATACGACAGTTATATGGATGGTGTGGGGGCCACGTCCAGAAGATGGATGGTTGGATAAACTACATAAGTCCAGGTGGGTTCCCACCGTCCATGATCTGTACGGTGTGGATAAAATACATACATTAAGGTGGCCCACCATCTAAGCAATGGACGGTGGATATAACACTTACATCATACAGGGGCCCCACCGTCCAGGCAATTAGGGCCTACATAGATGGAAGGTCTGGATGTAACACATGCCTCATGATCAGGGGATCATGTTAATACGACAGTTATATGGATGGTGTGGGGGCCACGTCCAGAAGATGGACGGTTGGATAAACTACATAAGTCCAGGTGGGTTCCCACCGTCCATGATCTGTACGGTGTGGATAAAATACATACATTAAGGTGGCCCACCATCTAAGCAATGGACGGTGGATATAACACTTACATCATACAGGGGCCCCACCGTCCAGGGCCTGGACGGTGGTTTCGATCCTGGGCAGTTAGCCAGGCCCACTGTAATGTATCTATTTATCTGCACCATCAAAAAATGATATCTCCAGATGGATGGTGTGGATACAATATACACACATCAAGGTGGGGTCCACACATATGGGTCACCCCACTAAGAATCAAACTGATATTTATGTTTTCCCTATGATAAGGCCTGTGTGACCGGCTGGTCATGCAGGCTGGTCTGGGCAGCCAGGTTACTGCCGGCTAGTGGACAGCAGGGTGGTCCACTAGATAGACAGTGTAAATAAAATACTTGCATCAAGGTGGGCCATCAACAAGGGACAAAGAGAGAGAGAGAGAGAGGGAGAGAGAGGTGTGAAGGGGAGGGACCCCGCCATTATGAGGCCTCCCAATACTCAATACAATGCATACATCAAGTGGGTCCCACTACAAGTGGGCCCACAAATAGAAATTAACGGTGAAAATCCTAAGATCACCCACTTATATCACTCCTTCTTGGTCTCTTGGCTTCCTTAGCTCCTATGCTCAACCTTTGATGTTGGATGATGAAGTTTGGATGGTGGAGATGAGAGTTTTTGGATAGGGAAGTGGGCCACACTTGGCTCTTTCTCTATGGGAATTGCTTGGACGGTTGCTCTCCTTGGGTGCTTGGGAGTGAAGAGAGAAATGAGAGAAGAGAGAGAGGTGATGGGATGAAAAGGGATGAGATGGGTGTAAGGAAGGGATGAGTGATGTGAGAAAGGGATGAGTGGAGAGAGAGAGAGAGAGTTAACTTTGGGAATAGGAGAGAGATGGGTAGGGTATGGGTTGGTACTTGACTTGTGATGAGATGTGTACTTGATTGATTGATGTGATGGGTAGTAGAGATTCTCTCGAAATTCATAATGCGGTGTTTCCTCGAAATATACGTGGCCTCATAACTCTTGACCTGGGTATCGCATTAGTACACGAGATGCTGCGTTGGAACCGCGACGACGACGCATTGTTAGGGTACAAGTTTTGAGTCGAGTCGACATAAATATATGAGATGCGAGTTAGGGTCATGCGCAAACGTTGATTACATGTAGCGGGTTGCCGAAATTCGACCAGGAGGATCGCAGAAGTCTACAGAATGGTACGGACTAGGATACGGGCCTTATATTGTTGCTTCGACTCGTCTAAGGTCTCCTTTGCCTTGTCTAAGATATAACCAAATTTTAAATTTTGGGCATAATCGGATAAAAAAATCTTTCGACTAGTCAAAGGCTTTACTCGACTCGTTGAGGGTGCTAAAAATTAGTCGCTGGACTTCGAGTCGAGCACCCATCGACTAGTCAAAGGTGTCTCTTCGACTAGTCAAGTAGTCTGCTCGACTGGTTGGTAAACTAACAAAAATATCTGATTTTTGAATTTTAAACTTGGACTAGTCGAAGAAAATCTTAAACTGGTCAAGCCACAGCTTAGACTAGTCGAACTAAACCCTAACCAAAGTATAAAAATGCATATGAGTTTATCATTTGAAAGCACGTAAGTCTAAGGTATATTTAGGGTCAATTATACCTGAGAAAACTAGACATTAAAGTGTAAAGCTTGAATCTTCTACTTGAATCTTCAATAGTGTACATTGTTCTTCTACTTGAAGCATTGTCGAAGGTGGAGATTGATCTTCTATTAGAAGTAGAACTTGAATACACTTTAGCTTGAATGATATATCTTCATGACTTGTACTTAAGCTTGTACTATCCAACTTCATGGTTTGTTCTTGAATGTGAACTTTCCTTCTTGATTCATTTGAAGGTGAACTTTCCATCTTAATTCACTTAAAGGTGAAATTTCCATCTTATTGTGTGAACCATATCATAATCCATTTTGTCCCATCGAAATTTGACAAACAAAAGTGTTTTATACATTATAGCACTTACAATCTCCCTCTTTATCAAATTTGTGATAAAACACTTAGCACAAAAATTACAAAATTATCAAAATTTCTGCTCTGCAAAATCTGCAATATCTGCCTACTCCCCCTCAATTTAAGCTTCTCTTTGGCCTTGAATAATACCTGTATTATAACATGTATTTCCAATACACAACTCCAACAACATTTTTCTTGTAGCAATCATATCAATCATATTTAATCATATTCATCAACATAATCTCTCCCCCTTTTTGTCACAAATTGACAAAGGAAAGAGAAATTAAATAAAGAAGAACTAGAAAATGCATAACTGAACCACCAGATAATCATTTATAAATAATTTCAGCACATGAGTAAAGAAAGCATTAAGAGAGCATAACGAGAGAGTATGATCCACGAGTTAACAAGTTAAACACATAGTTAAAATTTATATAGCCCAACATGAAAGATAAAAAAATCAACCTAATCAGAACCAAAGGAGGATGGAGGAGGTATAATTGGGTTAATCTGGTGAAGTTCTTTAGTAATGTGATAAAAGTATTTATGCATATACTTCATTGAAGATTTGTGACTTTCAGCCAGATTGTCTTGTGATGCCTTCAACTCAACAACTTTCTCCTTTAAAGATTTAAGTCGATCATCAACCTGAGAAGGCTGAAAATCAGGATTAGCTTCATCGTCTGATTCCAGTTCTGCAAAAATATCATCCATAGATGTGTCCTTAGGCAATGGTGCTTCTTTTTCTTCAACATCGTCTTCATCTCTTTGATCGAGGAGGTAATCCAAGTTAATCTTATGAATATTTGAATTATCAAAAGGTAGGACTACCTCAGGTGCCTCAATCAAAGGAATGACAGCGTTGTAATGGATAACAAGAGTTGTCATGAGATATACAAATGGTATAAAACCATAACCCGGATGAATGCGAAATTAAATAATCAAGTAACATATCAAGGATGGAAGACATATAGGTAAGCCAGATGCAATGGCATGAAGAACACGAGTCATAAAAGGAGTAAGTTTAGACTTATTCTCGAAGCATGGATACACATTTGATGTAAAAATACGATGAAGTACTCTGAACCTTGGAATCATCTGGGTGGCACGAAGAGCATTACCAGAACTCCATTCAGCATTAAATCGATATAGTTTTTGGGTAATCTCCTGATGCTCAGATTCATACATTCTATTAGCAAGTGGTGGAATAGGTATGCCTTCATCATTTACATTCACATAAAGTAATCCTGAGATTAGGTGCTTATCAACCAGAAATGTCTCTTCTCTAAAATTAATAGAGAATGTAAGGTTTTCAAGGGACAATTCTCTTATTGAAGCATACATTCCCTGAGCTATGGAGTGGTATGCCGTTCCACCCTAACCGAGAATATTTTCCCAACTAACGGCAGATAGAATGGGCAAAAGTTTAAATGGAGCAATGTGATCAAGATTCACAATTCTTTCTATGATTATATCTTTAGTGTGGAGATCCCTTATATGCTCCGAATATTTTTCAAGGGCTCTCAGGGTTCTTACCCTAACTGGAGTCTCCCGGGAGGAGGAGCCACTAGGGCCACTACGTGAAGCCTTCCTCTTAGATCGATGCTCCATGTAGAGTTTACAAGAGAAGATAAAAATGATGGGTTTAGCTTAAATCAGATTTTTGCCCAAAAACCTTCTATAGAAAGGATGCAAATCTCAAATCAACTACAAAATGAAGATTAACTTGCATAGAAGAACCCAAATCTAGAAGGAAATTAAAAATAAACTACTTACAATGACTATATGAAGATGGGTTTGATGAGTGGAGTCACGACTAGTTGAGGAAGAAGAGAGAAATGGGGTGAAAAGTGGGTTTTTCCCTCTTTTAATGGGTCACCCTGCGGTTCATGATGAGTCGAGTGCTGTCCTCGACTCGTCAAGGTTCGACTAGTCGAGGATGTACTCGACTTGTCGAGCAAGTGAAAAAGAAATCTTATTTTTATTATTTTTAAATATTTTACAATTTTTATTAATATGCAAAATAAAAAAATTAAATAAACAACATTATTTAATTAATTAGAAATACACATACCAATATCATGTTTTAATTTGGAATATCTATTCATATCAAGCGATTTAGTCATAATGTAGCAAGCTGATTTTCAGTCTGAATATATTTTAATGAAATGCTTTTATCCTCAACCAATTCTCAAATATAATGATATTTAATGTCTATATGTTTCGTACGGGAATGTTGAATAGGATTCTTTAAAATATCGATTGCGCTAGAATTATAACAATGCAAGATCATTGTATCTTGCGTAATTCCGTAATCAGCTAATATTCTTTTCTTCTAAACCAGTTGGGTACAAGCATTACTAGCTACGATGTATTTAGCTTCAGTTGTAGATAAAGATACAGAACTCTGTTTCTTGCTGTACCAGGAAACTAAGCAATTTCCAACATACAAACATCCACCACTGGTAGATTTTCTATCATCAATGTTTCCTGCCCAGTCAACATTGATATATCCAGCTAGTTAAACAGATGTATCATGAGGATACCACAGACCAAATTTAGTAGTACTTGTGACATATCTGATTATACGTTTAACAACAAAAAAGATTCTTTTGGATCAGATTGATATCTAGCATAGATTCCAATACTAAAAGAAATATCTTGACTACTACCAGTTAAGTATAAGAGACTACCAATCATACTTCGATATAAGTGAGAATCTATGCTTTTACCCATTTGATCCTTTAAAAATTTGAGAGTTGTACTCATAGGAGTATTAAACTTTTTACCATTCTCGAATCCAAATTTCTTTACTAAATTTAAAATATATTTGATTTGAGAAATGAAAATACAATCTTCTTGTTGTTTTACTTGTAAACTAAGAAAGTAATTCAATTCTCCAACTATACTCATTTCAAATTTGGATTTCATAAGCTCTGTAAACTCAATAGACAGGTTAGTTCTTATATATCCATAAATAATATCATCAGCGTAGAGTTGTACAATTAATATGTGTTCAATATATTTTTTGACAAATAATGTTTTATCAATGCTTCCCATGATAAAGTTGTGACTGAATAAGAACTTAGTCAACTTTTCATACCATGCCCTGGGAGCTTATTTTAGACCATAAAGTACTTTTTTGAGACATATACATGATCTGAAAAATTATGGTCTTCAAAACCCGTAGTGTAAGCCCCGTATCCTAGACCGTACTGTTCCATAGGCTTCCGCGGTCTTCCTGGTCGAATTCCGGCAACCTTCGACCCTTAACCGGTATTTGCGGGCGACCTTGATTCTCATGCCGTTAACCCAAGTCGATTCAACCCAGGACTCGTACCTTAGCGACCGCGTCGTCGCCGCGGTTCTGATACCGCGACTCGCGCGCTAATGCAATGCCCTGGTCGGGAGATGTGGGCCAGCGTTCGGTGCGAGGAAAACGCCGCTTGTGCGAATTTCAAGGGAATCTCTACAAGGTGTCACATCAATCAATCAACCCATTAATCCCATCATGTCAAGTACACATCACCTTTCACCCTTTCCCAAGCAAGCCCTAAAAGTCAAAAAGTTTCTTACAACCCATACCCTCTCTTACAACTTTTGCCCCAAAAGTCAAAAAGGAGCCTCTTACACCCACCACCACCACATCCATCACTCCATCACCCATCACTCCCTCTCTCTCTCTCTCTCTCTCCCTTTACAAGTCTCTCTCTCATTTTCAAACTCTCCCCAAGCAAGAAAAATTTCATACGTATAAGCCTCTCCCCTTATCTCCCAAGCTTCAAGTGTGGCCCACCTTTCCTACCCCTTCATCTCTCATCTCAACCATTCATTTCTCATCTTCCTCCATCAAAGAGAAGCACAAGGAGCTAAGGAAGCCAAGGGAGCAAGAAGATCAAGCGGTGGGTGCCTTGATAGGGTAGTTTTTTATGTTTTTAAGATGGGCCAAGTGAGGCCAACCGATCAATGGTTTGGATCTCACTTTGGACCCTAAGATATGGCCAATGGCCCACTTGGATCATCATGATCATTCCATGATGGGGCCATTCTCCATGGACCCCATCATGATGTTTATTTTCTTGCATATTTAGGGTCATCTAGACCGTCTAATTTAGTGGAGAAGGGATCTCCACCGTTGGATTTCATTTTAATGGGCCCACATGTAATGGGACCCACTTGATGTATGATTTAGTGCAAGGGAGGGCCCATAGTGTCAGGGTCCCTCCATCACGCAGGTCCCACTCTCTATCCCTCTCTCTCCCTCTCTTTTTCTTTTTTTTATGTGTGATGATAATGAAGTTGTGTGGCCCACTTGAATGGACCCCACCACAAGGTGTGTATTCCATCCAAATCATTTACAAGTGGGGCCTACTTTGTGTGTATTGTACCTACACCATACCCCATTTTGTTGCCCACCTAAGCAGGGCCCACCTCACTGTTTGTGCCAGACCCTAAGGAAGCAAAGGGAGCAAGAAGATCAAGCGGTGGGTGCCTTGATAGGGTAGTTTTTGATGTTTTTAAGATGGGCCAAGTGAGGCCAACCGATCAATGGTTTGGATCTCACTTTGGACCCTAAGATGTGGCCAATGGCCCACTTTGATCATCATGATCATTCCATGATGGGGCCATTCTCCATGGACCCCATCATGATGTTTATTTTCTTACATATTTAGGGTCATCTAGACCGTCTAATTTAGTGGAGAAGGGATCTCCACCGTTGGATTTCATTTTAATGGGCCCACATGTAATGAGACCCACTTAATGTATGATTTAGTGCAAGGGAGGGCCCATAGTGTCGGGGTCCCTCCATCACGCGGGTCCCACTCTCTATCTCTCTCTTTCCCTCCCTTTTTCTTTTTTTATGTGTGATGATAATGAAGTTGTGTGGCCCACTTGAATGGACCCCACCACAAAGTCTATATTCCATCCAAACCATCTACAAGTGGGGCCTACTTTGTGTGTATTGTACCTACACCATACCCCATTTTGTGGCCCACCTAAGCAGGGCCCACCTCACTGTTTGTGCCAGACCCAAACCGTCCAGCGTCTCTGGACACTGGACAAAAGGAAAAAAATGTAAATATCAGCTTCTTCCTAAGCTTTGGGGTGGCCCACTCATGTAGGCCCCACCTTGATGCATGTATTCAATCCACGCTGTACATTTCCTTCTCAACCCCATTTCAGACGTTGAACCGAAATACAGAGTCAATCCGAGGTTCTGGCGGGCCACACCATATCAAATGGTGGTTTTCGCCATTGAAGCCCTCCCTGAAATTATTATACGCCAAAATATGTCCAATATTGGACTTGTTTTGCTCGTGTTGAGCCATGGAAGAACATTGGAAAGAGTGGATTGTTAAAATGTGGACCCCACCTGCGAAAACCACAAAAAAATTGAAATAAAAAAAATAAAAATCATAACACAGCAGCAACGCTGCTATGTCAGAAAGGGCAGCAGGCGCTGCCTGCGCGCTAGCGCCCAGCGGACGGACGGGTGGGCTGGCGGTCAGCAACCCACGACTCTAGCTGTGGGCCCCACCTTGATGTTTATTTGTCATCGAATCCGTTCATGAGGTGGACACTCCCAGTAGTGGGCCCCCTTAAAATTTCTAGTCCATCCAACACTCAGGTGGCCCACACCGTATGAAACAGTGGGATTAAACCTCTACCTTTGAAACCCTTTTGGGGTCCACAGAAGTTTTGGATCAGGGTGAAGTTTGTTCTCACCCTTCATCTAGGTCTACTTGACCTTACCAATGGGTTGGATGATATATTAACATTATGGTGGGCCCCACATGGAGCCCACAGTGATATGTGTTGCTGCCACCGTCCAGGCGGACGGTGGAGCCCACTGTGATGTTTGTGTTGAGTGGGTGGGCTCCTGTGCGTGTGTGGGTGGGTGTGTACGTGTGTGTATATATATGTATATATATATATATAATATTATATTATATATAATATTATATTATATATAATATTTTATGTACTATATATATATATTATATTAAATTATATATAATGTACTGGTGATGGAAGGCCCATCTCAGTTTACTTGTGGCCCATGGTTGAGGCCCACTTTGATTTATATGTAAGGCCCATGGGTCTAAGCCCATTTGACGTATTAGGGGCCCATGGGTTAAGGCCCATTAAGATGCATTGGGACCTATGGGTTGAGGCCCATTTGATGCACGTATGGGGTCCAATTGGCGAGGCCCATTTGATACACATAAGGCCCATGAGATTAGGCCCATTTGATGCATTCTAAGGCCCGCGGGTCATGGTCCATTGCAATGCACATAAGGCCCATTGGTGCGGCCCATTGATGTGGCCTACTTGATGAATATAAGGCCCATATGTTATGGCCCATTTGATGTATTTATGGCCCAATGGGACGTACCTAAGGTCCATTGCAATGTACAATCCCAACATGGGTTATGTAATGATGTTCACGTCGGGCTATGCCTTGGGAGCAATGGTGGTTTGACGTCCACATTGCAAGTATAGTGTGATTAAATGTCCGCATTATGACTTTCCCTAGGGCCCATTGTTAGGCTCGTACGTGTAATGTGTAGGCCGTCTAGGCCCATCTTCGTTATGAACATCATCCATCCTATATAACATGTTTAGTTCCATGATTCATGATCATATGCATCATACGTATGCTTGATATGAGAAATGACTGATCATAGCATATGCCTTTGGGCAGATTGTTTAGGGGCTCCCGTACAGGGGGTGTTGCCCTACATGAGCGCACGATACCCGCAGGATTGCTTTATGACTAGATAGTGTGATTCATGCATTCACATTGTGTGATATGGTTACTGTACGCCCTAGCAACATCAGGGCCGTAGCCTCCACAGACGTATCGTGGTTGGCAGGATTGGATACCGAAAATACTGTTCTACATGGGGTGCGATAGATATCCCTGGATGAAAGTCCCTAAACCCTTATGGTACCAAGAGGTTGCTTCAACGTCTAGACCAAGTGGATGCATGAGCGTTGAGTGTCGATTACCAGACGGTTGCGCTTTCCCCTGTGTCGTGGTCGGTTGGAAGGGGGTGCGGCCTTACCCGCCCGAGAGTAGGGGGCAATGCTAGGCTGAGTCTGACTAGCTTGAGGAATGGGTCCGCTATTGACGAGCTGAGCCCAATTTTAGTAGGTGGACAGTGAGGTCTTTTTCACTCACTTTATTGCGCGCGATGGGGCGACAATCTGGCTTGAAGTGTACTAGACCCCGGTGATATTCCAGATTTTGAGCTGTCTCGATATGTGGACTTAGATGAGGATTTGTATGCTTGAGTTGCATTTCTCATTGCATGGCCTTGGTATGGCCGACATCATCCTTTGCACTGCATGGCCTTGGTACGGCTAATGGTATTCTTGGGATTCATCAACATATTCTGCATTACTCTGATACTACATAGCTGCATTACCACCTTGAGCATACACTTTCACCACCCTCTAAGCTTTCTATAAGCTTATGCACGACCGTTGCATGCAGGTGACGTTAGATCGCAGCAGCGCTGAGGCTTGGATGCGTGGCAGATCATTTTGGAGTTTTTGTTCATCTTCATTGTATTTCCCTTTATGCTCATTGTACTTGTAAAGTTTTTTATTATAATGGAAAATTGATGGAGTTTTTGGTTGTTGTTTGTGGGTTATGCCTTTGGTTATGCTTCTTGCGAATCAAACTGATGTTGAAAATCCTCATTCTAGCATCCCAGGATCGGAACCTGGCGAATGGGCGCTAGGAGCTGAGAATGGGGTTCTATGGAGGCTGTAGGCACCGGATTTGGCGATCGAAAATTTTGTGAGCCTGGTTTCCGAGTTTGGGGTGTGACAGAAGTTGCTATCACAGCATAACTCGGGAATAACCAAGAAAAACATTACATGTCTGCTATGAATGATTTAAGTCATAAGTTCAGATAGCCTAGCAATTTCTTATTACCGACCCTTAACGAGCGTGCCTTCGAGAGTTTTCAAAGTTGATTGGCGCCTTCGCTCTTTCTTGTAAGACATGCCGTCGCGTAGGAGAGTGACTCGATCGACTTCCGCTTCATCACCTGCAGCTCCCGCACTACCACCTACGATTCCTGCTCCACCACCTGAGATTCCTACTACCCAGCCTGAGGATGTCGCTCCTCTACCAGGGATTCCTACTGCCCAGCGCATGGATGCAGCTCCTCCACCAGAGACCGGTGCGGAGCCGACCATATCCGTGAGTGCTTCCCAGTTACAGCAGATGCTGCAGGCTGTGACGGCCTCACTTCAGGGGCAGGGCAGACACCCTGTCGTTTCACCTGCGCAGGCAGAGTAGGAGCACGCTAGTGCCCTCCTTCGAGAGTTTCGACGGCTCGATCCCCCTCATTTCCAGGGTGAGCCAGACCCGACCGTAGCTGAGAGATGGCGCGCCGACGTAGAGAAGATATTTGAGACGATGGGATGCGCGACTGAGCGGGGAGTCCGATTAGCCGTATTTCTCCTCCATGGTGAGGCTGAGCACTGGTGGGCGTCAGTCTCTCAAGCAGCGGGCGCTGATTTTGTATGGACTTGGGAGGATTTTATGGATCGGTTTGACCAACAGTATTTTCTTGATCACATCCGACGACAGCGAGCGTTGGAGTTTGAGGCCTTGGTGTAGGGAGATATGACAATGGCTCAGTATGCTGCTCGTTTTGTAGCACTATCCCGATTTGTACCATACTTAGTGGATGATGAGGAGCGGAGAGCCCACCGATTTGAGGGCGGCTTGCGTTACGGTCTTCGAAGCCGTGTTATTGGGCATGAGCTCCCGACTTTCGAGGAAGTAGTGCGGAAAGCCCAGATTTTTGAGGCTGAGTGGGACGGTTCTCAGTCTGATCACGGTCAGAGGAGAGACCGGAAGGGGCAGGCTCCTTCCAGTGATACGCAGCAGGGTCGACCACAGCAGAGGCGCACAGGTCGCCCAGCCTTCCGAGCGCCAGCAGCACCTCCAGCACCACCTCTGAGACAGTTCACCGGCACTTGTTTTAGGTGCGGTGCGGCAGGACATCGTATGTGGGAGTGTCCTCGCCCCCAACAGCAGCAACAGTAACAGCAGCAGAGAGGTCCACAGCAGCCTCCACCACCACATCAGCAGCAGAGACCCCCCACAGTAGCAGCAGAGGCCCCCACAGCAGCAGCAACAGTAGCCCCCACCACCGAGGCCACCTCAGCAGCAGCATCAGCACCAGCCTCCGAGGTAGTAGTAGCAGAGGCAGCAGTTTCGACCGCCTCAGCGACAGCAGTAGCAACAACACGCTCAGAGGGGACAGGCACCTCCCCAGCCGGCTCAGGCTCGATTCTATGTGGCCCAGCAGGATCCTCAGTCATCTGGAGGAGTCGTTGAGGGTATACTTCCAGTATCTGCATGCATTGCACGTGTGTTGTTTGATTCTGGTGCATCTCATTCATTTGTGGCTGAGAGTTTTTACCGATCGACTGGTTTACCATTGGAGTTTGCTCGTGAGGGGTTGACAGTATCGACTCCCTTGGGGAAGACTACAGTGTTGGGTCGATTTTGCTTGTCTTGCCCTGTTTTGGTTGGGGATATCTTTTTGCCTGCCGACCTGTTTGCTTTGCCTATGTCCGAGTTCGACATCATCCTGGGCATGGATTGGCTTGCCGAGTATCACGCCATATTGGATTGTTCCGCAAGGACAGTCACGTTTTGTATACTTGGCTTGCCGCAGTTCCAGTTCATTGCTAAGCCCAGAGGAGAGCCGTTGTCTTGTTTGATGTTTTGTGCCTTAGAGGAGCCCATAGCGGTGAGCATCGACCAGTTACCTGTGGTTTGCGATTTTTCCGATGTGTTTCAGGAGATTCCGGGATTACCGCCTCGTTGACTCACTGAGTTTCAGATTGATCTCGTGCCCGGTACCATGCCTATTTCGAAGGCCCTGTATCGTATGGCACCATTGGAGTTGCGGGAACTGCAGAAGCAGTTGGACGAGTTGCTTGAGTTAGGCTTTATCCGTCCGAGCAGTTCACCGTGGGGAGCGCCAGTACTCTTGGTGAAGAAGAAGGATGGCTCGTTGAGGCTCTGTGTAGATTATCACGAGCTCAAGAAGGTCACGATCAAGAACAAGTACCCGCTCCCAAGGATTAATGATTTGTTTGACTAGCTGCAAGGTGCACAGTTCTTTTCAAAGATTGACTTACGTTCCGGCTATCATCAGATTCGGGTCCAAGAGGAGGACATCCCGAAGACAGCATTTAGGAGGCGATATGGCCATTTCAAGTTTCAGGTCATGTCCTTTGGACTGACCAATGCACTCGTGGTCTTCATGCAGTTGATGAACGAGGTCTTCCGTCCGTATCTCGATCAATTTGTTGTAGTCTTCATCGACGACATCTTGATCTATTCGAGGACCCATGAGGAGCACGAGCAGCATTTACAGGTTACGTTGCAGACCCTCCATGCACACCAGTTGTTTGCAAAGCTGGAGAAGTGTGAGTTTTGGCAAGAGGAGATGAAGTTCCTTGGTCACGTGGTGACGAGGGAGGGTGTCACAGTGGACCCCTCGAAGGTTGAGGCAGTACGTCAGTGGGACCAGCCCACGACTGCGTCTGAGATCCGTAGTTTCCTTGATTTAGTGGGTTATTATCGGCGTTTCATTAAGGGCTTCTCTCATATTGCAGCCCCGTTGACCAGGTTGACCCGGAAGGGCGCGGAGTTTATTTGGAGTGACACCTGCGAGTGAGCATTTATGGAGTTGAAGGACCGTCTGACGTCCGCTCCTGTCCTCACTCTTCCCTCTGGGAGTGACAGATTTATTGTATTTACTGATGCCTCGCATATTGGTTTGGGTACTGTCCTGATGTAGCACGGGAGACCAGTAGCCTTCGCGTCTCGCCAGCTCAAGATCCATGAGCTGAACTACCCCACGCATGATTTAGAGTTGGCTGCAGTTGTCTTCGCACTGAAAGTGTGGAGACATTATCTTTATGGGGTCAGGTTCGAGCTCTTTTTTGACCATAAGAGCTTGAAGTACCTCTTCTCACAGTCTGAGTTGAACATGAGGCAGAGGCGCTGGATGGAACTCTTTAAGGACTATGATTTCGACCTCCAGTACCACTCGGGTAAGGCGAACGTGGTGGCGGATGCCCTCAGCCGTCAGCCACGCGGCCTGGTGGCGCATATGATGATTCAGGAGTGGCGGATGCTCGAGGATATAACAGAGTACGACTTTGAGTTTGGCTTGCAGTCTTCTATTGTGCAGTTATCGAGCCTGTCGATTCAACCCTCTCTTGTCACAAGGGTGATCAATGCTCAGCAGGCAGACAAGTCTTTACAGGATTACCGAGTAGAGGCAGCATCTGAGAGTCAGGCAGATTGGTAGATTGGTTCAGATGGTGGACTTCGCTTCAGAGGCCGATTATGTGTCCCGGATATTCCTGAGCTACGTAGAGATCTTATGACCGAGGCACATCGATCGCGGTTTTCTATCCACCCTGGCTCGACGAAGATGTACCACGATATGAGGCGACAATATTTTTGGGCAGGGATGAAGCGCCAGATCACCAGTTTTGTGGCCAAGTGTGACACGTGCCAGCGTGTCAAGGCTGATCATCAGAGACCCCCTGGTCTATTGCAGCCGTTGAGTGTCCCGATGTGGAAGTGGGAGCACGTGTCGACAGATTTCATTATGGGCTTGCCAAGGACTCAGCGCGGTCATGACACCATCTAGGTTGTCGTTGATCGACTGACGAAGTCGGCACATTTTATTGCGATGCGTGCGACTTGGCCTTTGGACCGGCTTGTGAGGTTATTCATCGAGGATATTGTGAAACTGCATGGCTTTCCAGTCTCGATCGTTTCTGACCGAGACCCAAGGTTCACGTCTCAGTTTTGAGGGAGCTTCCAGAGAGCGATGGGTTCTGATTTGCAGCTTAGCACCGCGTACCATCTGCAGACCGATGGCCAGACCGAGAGGGTCAACCAGATCCTTGAGGATATGCTTCGGGCCTGCGCGATTGATTTTGGGGGTAGCTGGGATGAGCATCTGCGATTGGCTGAGTTCGCATACAATAACAGCTATTAGGTGACCATCGGCATGGCCCCTTTTGAGACACTGTATGACAGACCATTTAAATCACCGAGGTTGGGGAGCGTCGTCTCCTAGGTCCTGAGCTTGTGCAGGAGACGTCAGAGGCTATTGATATCATCGGCAGAGGATGCGCACAGCTCAGAGCCGGTAGAAAAGTTTTGCTGATCGTCAGCGTCGTCCCTTGGAGTTTGATGTAGGGGACCATGTGTATCTCAAGGTCTCGCCCATGAAGGGCGTAATGCGATTTGGAGCGAAGGGCAAGCTTACCCCGAGATTCATAGGACCTTTTGAGATCACTGGGCGTGTTGGCGCCTTGGCCTATCGGCTTGCCTTGCCATCCCAGCTGTCTATCGTCCACAACATTTTTTATGTCTCCATGTTGAGGAAGTGTGGGTCAGACATCATTCCTGTTATCGATTGACAGCCGTTAGAGATTCGTGAGGACGCTTCTTACATCGAGCAGCCAGTCCGTATCCTTGATCGGAAGGAGCAGGTCCTCCGAACCAAGGTCATTCCGTTGGTGAAGGTTCAGTGGGGTCACCATTTTATTGAGGAGGTTTCTTGGAAGTGCGAGGCTGAGATTCGAGAGCGTTATCCCCATCTTTTTAATGATTGATCATATGTTGTATGTTGTATGTTATCTCTGATTTTATATAGTGATGTTATGTTTCTTCTTCCTCTTGAGTTCTGCTTAGTTGCGATAATTATGTAAATTTTGAGGACAAAATTTTTATTAGGAGGGGAGAGCTGTAAGCCCTGCATCCTAGACCGTACCGTTCCATAGGGTTCCGCTGTCTTCCCGGTCGAATTCCGGTAACCTTTGACCCTTAACCGGTATTTACGCGCGACCCTAATTCTCATGCCGTCAACCCGAGTCGACTCAACGCAGGAATCGTACCTTAGCGACCGCACCGTCGCCGCTGTTCCGATGCTGCGACTCGCGCGCTACTGCGATGCCCTGGTCGGGAGATGTGGGCCAGCGTTCGGTGCGAGGAAAACGCTACGCGTGCGAATTCCGAGGGAATTTCTATAAGGTGTCACATCAATCAAACAACCCATCAATCCCATCATGTCAAGTACACATCACCTTTCACCATTTTCCAATTAAGCCCTAAAAGTTAAAAAGTTTCTTACAACCCATACCCTCTCTTACAACTTTTGCCCCAAAAGTAAAAAAAGAGCCTCTTACACCCACCACCACCACATCCATCACTCCATCACCCATCACTCCCTCTCTCTCTCCCTTTACAAGTCTCTCTCTCATTTTCAAACTCTCCCCAAGCAAGAAAATTTTCATATGTATGAGCCTCTCCCCTTATCTCCCAAGCTTCAAGTGTGGCCCACCTTTCCTACCCCTTCATTTCTCATCTCAACCATCCATTTCTCATCTTCCTCCATCAAAGAGAAGCACAAGGAGCTAAGGAAGCCAAGGGAACAAGAAGATCAAGCGGTGGGTGCCTTGATAGGGTAGTTTTTGATATTTTTAAGATGGGCCAAGTGAGGCCAACCGATCAATGGTTTTGATCTCACTTTGGACCCTAAGATGTGGCCAATGGCCCACTTGGATCATCATGATCATTCCATGATGGGGCCATTCTCCATGGACCCCATCATGATGTTTATTTTCTTGCATATTTAAGGTCATCTAGACTGTCTAATTTAGTGGAGAAGGGATATCCACCGTTGGATTTCATTTTAATGGGCCCACACGTAATGGGACCCACTTGATGTATGATTTAGTGCAAGGGAGGGCCCATAGTGTCGGGGTCCCTCCATCACGCGGGTCCCACTCTCTATCCCTCTCTCTCCCTCTCTTTTTCTTTTTTTATGTGTGATGATAATGAAGTTGTGTGGCCCACTTGAATGGACCCCACCACAAGGTGTGTATTCCATCCAAACCATCTACAAGTGGGGCCTACTTTATGTGTATTGTACTTACACTAGACCCCATTTTGTGGCCCACTTAAGCAGGGCCCACCTCACTATTTGTGCCAGACCCAAACCGTCCAGCATCTCTGGACGCTGGACAAAAGGAAAAAAAATGCAAATATCAGCTTCTTCCCAAGCTTTGGGATGGTCCACTCATGTAGGCCCCACCTTGATGCATGTATTCAATCCACGCCGTCCATTTCCTTCTTAACCCCATTTCAGACGTTGAATCGAAATACAGAGTCAATCCGAGGTTCTGGGGGCCACACCATATCAAATGGTGGTTTTCACCATTGAAGCCCTCCTTGAAATTATTATACGCCAAAATATGTCCAATATTGGGCTTGTTTTGCTCGTGTTGAGCCATGGAAGAACATTGGACGGAGTGGATTGTCAAAATGTGGACCTCACCTGTGAAAACCACTGAAAAACTGAAATAAAAATAAAAAAATACAGATCATAACACAGCAGCAACGCTGCTGTGTCAGAAAGGGTAGCAGACGCTGCCTGCGCGCCAGCTCCCATCGGACGGACGGGCGGGCTGGCGGTCAGCAACCCACGGCTCTAGCCGTGGGCCCCACCTTGATGTTTATTTGTCATCCAATCCATTCATGAGGTGGGACACTCCCAGCAGTGGGCCCCCTTAAAATTTCTAGTCCATCCAACACTCAGGTGGCCCACACCGTATGAAACAGTGGGATTGAACCTCTACCTTTGAAACCATTTTGGGGTCCATAGAAGTTTTGGATCAGGGTGAAGTTTGTTCTCACCCTTCATCTAGGTCTACTTGACCTTACCAACGGGTTGGATGATATATCAACATTATGGTGGGCCCCACATGGAGCCCACAGTGATATATGTGTTGCTGCCACCGTCCAGGCGGACGGTGGAGCCCACTGTGATGTTTGTGTTGAGTGGGTGGGCTCCTGTGCGTGCGTGGGTGGGTGTGTACGTGTGTGTATATATATGTATATATATATGTATAATATTATATTATATATAATATTATATTATATATAATATTTTATGTACTATATATATATTATATTAAATTATATATAATGTACTAGTGATGGAAGGCCCATCTCAGTTTACTTGTGGCCCATGGTTGAGGCCCACTTTGATTTATATGTAAGGCCCATGGGTCGAGGCCCATTTGACGTATTAGGGGCCCATGGGTTAAGGCCCATTAAGATGCATTAGGACCTATGGATTGAGGCCCATTTGATGCACGTATGGGGCCCAATTGGCGAGGCCCATTTGATGCATTCTAAGGCCCACGGGTCATGGTCCATTGCAATGCACATAAGGCCCATTGGTGCGGCCCATTGATGTGGCCTACTTGATGAATATAAGGCCCATATGATATGGCCCATTTGATGTATTTAAGGCCCAATGGGACGTACCTAAGGTCCATTGCAATGTACAATCCCAACATGGGTTATGTAATGATGTTTACGTCGGGCTATGCCTTGGGAGCAATGGTGGTTTGACGTCCACATTGCAAGTATAGTGTGATTAAATGTCCGCATTATGACTTTCCCTAGGGCCCATTGTTAGGCTCGTACATGTAATGTGTAGGCCGTCTAGGCCCATCTTCGTTATGAACATCATCCATCCTATATAACATGTTTAGTTCCATGATTCATGATCATATGCATCATACGTATGCTTGATATGAGAAATGACTGATCATAGCATATGCCTTTCGGCAGATTGTTTAGGGGCTCCCGTACAGGGGGTGCTGCCCTACATGAGCGCACGATATATGCAGGATTGCTGTATGACTGGATAGTGTGATTCATGCATTCGCATTGTGTGATATGGTTACTGTACGCTCTAGCGACATCAGGGCCGTAGCCTCCACAGACGTATCGTGGTTGGCAGGATTGGATATCGAAAATACTGCTCTACATGGGGTGCGATAGATATCCCTGGATGAAAGTCCCTAAACCCTTATGGTACCAAGAGGTTGCTCCAACGTCTAGACCGAGTGGATGCATGAGCGCTGAGTGTCGATTACCAGACAATTGAGCTTTCCACTGTGTCGTGGTCGGTTGGAAGGGGGTGCGGCCTTACCCGCCCGAGAGTAGGGGGCAATGCTAGGCTGAGTCTGACTAGCTCGAGGAATGGGTCCGCTATTGACGAGCCGAGCCCGATTTTGGTAGGCGGATAGTGAGGTCTTTTTCACTCACCTTATTGTGTGCGATGGGGCGGCAATCTGGCTTGGAGTGTACTAGACCCCGGTGATATTTTAGATTTTGAGCTGTATCGACTTAGATGAGGATTTGTATGCTTGAGTTGCATTTTGCATTGCATGGCCTTGGTATGGCCGACATCATCCTTTGCACCACATGGCCTTGGTACGGCTAGTGGTATTCTTGGCATTCATCAGCATGTTCCGCATTACTCTGATACTGCATAGCTGCATTACCACCTTGAGCATACACTTTCACCACCCTCTAAGCTTTCTATAAGCTTATGCACGACCGTTGCGTGCAGGTGACGTTGGATTGCAGCAGCGCTGAGGCTTGGACGCGTGGCAGATCATTTTGGAGTTTTTGTTCATCTTCATTGTATTTCCCTTTATGCTCATTGTACTTGTAAAGTTTTTTATTATAGTGGAAATGTGATGGAGTTTTTGGTTGTTGTTTGTGGGTTATGCCTTTGGTTATGCTTCTTACGAATCAAACTGATGTTGAAAATCTTCCTTGTAGCATCCCAGGATCGGAACCTGGCGAATGAGCGCTGGGAGCAGAGAATGGGGTTCTATGGAGGCCGTCGGCACCGGATTTGGCGATCGGGAATTTTGTGAGCCCGGTTTCCGAGTTTGGGGTGTGACACGTAGGTTATTCAACACAAACTTTTTCATTTAGATCACCGTTTAAAAATACACTTTTGTCATCCATTTGATATATTTTAAATTTTTTATAACAACAAACAAAAATAAATAATCTAATGGATTCAAGGTGCGAAGGTTTCATCATAGTTAATTCCTTCTATCTGAGTATAGCCTTGTACAACCAGTCGTGCCTTAATTCTAATGATATTTTCCATTTCATTAGATTTATTCTTAAAGATCCATTTGGTTCCAACTATATGTTTATTAGATGGTCTTGGAAGCAAATTATAAACATCATTTCTTACAAATTGATTTAACTATTCTTGCATGGCTTCTATCCAATTCTCATCGGCAAGTGCTTCTTTTACATTAGCCAGTTTAATTTGAGAAGTGAAGTAAACATAGTTATAGATATTCTCAAACTATTTCCTTGTTCGCACACTTGTAAGCAGATTACCTAATATCAGATTAGTAGGACGATCTTTGACTGATCTCAGTTCAGCATTAATTGGATTAGATGAAGAGTTAGGTTTCTCGATAAAATTGACTTCATCATCATCTAGATTTAGTGTGGGTGTGATAAGGTGATCATCAATTATAACTGTAAGTGCCATAGTTTATAACCCTTTGTGTTGTCAAATTTGTGATGCCAAAGACGCTGTTATGAAGCTTGCATCTGTGAAGAACAATGCTCTACTCAAGATCAACTTAGGGTGACAAGCACTGTTCACAAGTCAAGACTCGAGAAAGTGAGTTTGTTATCAAGATCTCAAGATGCATTCAAGTTCTACCTCAAGATCTTAAGTAGCTTTCAAGTTTGAGCTCCATCAAGACTTCAAAGGTCACATGTCTCCTATGTTCAATGTCCTTACTTCACTCCTGAGGTATGACTGACCTCAGGTTGACCTTTAGAGTAGGTCATTTTGGATACATAATTCATATGTTTTCTATAAGTGAGTTTGGTTTGTTCTAAGACTAGTCTTGGACTTTGTTCGACTAGTCCTACCACTGCTTCGACCTGTCTAAGAAATTCCTGGATCAGTCGTAAGTTTGTTACAAAAATTGAAATTTTTTTGTTAGGCTTCGACTAGTCCTGCGGACTGTTCGACCAGTCATAGGAATAGTGTCGACTGCATCTTCGACCAGTCATAGACCCACGACTCAATGTACATCACTAAAAATTGACCTGCTTCGACCAGTCGTGAGAGCCTACGACTAGTCGTAGGAGACCCACGACCAGTCGTAGACCACCTACGACCAGTCGTAAAACTGCCAAATCTTATCGCGCCCGAATTTTTCAAATTTGTTAGTTCTACGATCAGTCGTAGAGGTCCTTAGACCAGTCGAAGGTGTGATTTGCTCACCTATAAATAGAGCACGAATCTCAGAATAAAACATGAACTTTAAGCTAAATTAATTCGGTCCTCTGAGAGATAAGTCGGTGCTCTATATAAGCTAAGTGTGTATATTTAATATTCTCTTTCTTTAGCTTTCTTAATTGATTTTGTTTCTTGCATTCCAATCTAATTCAAAAAGAGGAATTGTTGTTTTCCTTTTTATGGAATCAAAATCAATTAGAGCTAGCCCTTTTATTTTAATTTAAAATCTATTAGAACCTAGAACCATTATAAAGTAAGCATTGGACATTGAACTTTGACATTCAAATCTCTACTCTGACTTGGTTCTTCTGGGCTGCTACAACGAAGGAGAAAATCAGGTATTTTACAATTTGTGTAATTTACATTGTTTAGTTTTGTTTGAGGTTAAGTCAGAAAAATCTCAAAGTTGTTGGTTATCTGAGGAGAGCTAGAAAACTCAGAAGTGAGGATTTTTGAATTGTGTAAGCCCTTTGAAAAAGACACAATTGTGAAGGTTTTGGGTGAACCTGTGAAAACCTATTTGATAGTGAACGCTAATATCCCCTGTGTGAGGATATTAGGAGTGGAGTAGTATTCTGTGTTGCTGTTGTTTAATAGTTAGTGAACACACAGGCGAACCACTATAATTCTGTGTTGTGGATGTGTGATTTATATTTCCTATCTTTTATCATTAAGAATTGTGGAATGTATGTGTGGATGTGAATGTTGTAAATTTTACATTTCAAGCACAGTGGGGAATGTTGTAATAAGTTAGATTTACATTTCAGCATTATATTTGGTATCTCTTTATTATTACATTGAGCTTCAGTTTCTCTATTTGTTCTAGCAATAAGGTTGTCCTACCATAAACTTTGGTTTTTGGTGTAAGGTTGTCCTTAGAACAATTTGTGTTTCCATTTCTCTATTTTAGGTCGCTTTCCATTCCTATTCTGTGATTGCTATCTATTCTTTATTTCATATTCCACTGTATTTATTTTTAATTTGGCATAGTCCTATTCACCCCCCCTCTAGGACATATAGCTTGGCCATTTCAACTGGTATCAAAGCCTAGTAGCTCGCTCTTATTGCTTTTTATTTGGATTTAATTCCTGAGCTAATGATCTAAGCTATATATAAGATGTTAAATTTTGATAGTCTATCAATCACTAGCCTCCACCCTTTGATGGCTCCAATTATGCCTAATGGAAAGCCAGGATGAGGATCTTCCTTAAATCAATGGATGAGAGTGTGTGGCAAGCCACAGTGACTGAATGGAACCCACCTACCACTGAAGTGACTGGTATTGGTAGTTCAAAATCAATGAAAGTAACACCATATTTCTCATGGACCACCCTTCAGAAAAATGAAAGTAGTGCCAATGCAAAAGCCCTAAATGTAATCACTTGCGCATTATCACCGGATGAGTTCAAAAGAATCATATCCGGTGATACTACAAAGCAAGCCTGGGATATATTAGAAATGACACATGAGGGTACTACAATTGTCAAAAAATCTAAAATCCAACTCCTCACAACTAAATTTGAAGAAATTCATATGGAGGAAAATGAAATGTTTATGGACTTATACACAAGATTAAATGACTTTGTAAACTTAATGTGGGGTCTTGATGATAAAATCCCAGAAAGTAAAGTGTGTGCAAAGATACTACGCTCACTTCCTGAACGGTTCAACTCTAAGGTAACCACAATCCAGGAACTTCGTGATACGGATAATATGAGGGTAGAAGAACTAGTTGGTTTTTTACAAACCTATGAGTTAAACTTTAAAGCTCCTAAAAGTAAATCCATTGCTCTCAAATCTTCTAAAGGTATTTCGTAAGAAAACTAGGATTTAGAAAATTCTGAAGATGATATGACTCTTTTAGCGAAGAAATTTTACAAGATTTTCAAAAGCAAGAAAATGGTAGATTTTCAAAAATCAAATGATAAGAAAAGATCTAAACCTAGATCCAAAAGTTGGAAGTCTTTGAAAGATAGTCAATGTTACAACTGCCAAGAGTATGGGCACTTAGCAAACGAATGTCCTAAAAAGGACAAAATAAAAAGAAAGGGAATGTTGGCTACTTGGGATGAATCATCTGATTCTGAAGCTTCTTTTGAATCAGAAGATTCTGAAACTGAGTCGGGCAGTGAAGTTAAAGCCCTTATGACTCTAGCCAATTTCACTTTTTCAAATCATGATGATTCGACTGGTGAAGAAAATCTAAACAGTGATTATGAAAATGAAGATGATCTTCAAGATGCTTACAATGCCCTAAATAAGGAAAGTTGTAAAATTGCTGTTAAACTTAAACTTCAAAAAGAAAAGTTTTTTAAACTCAAAGAATGTTTTAAATCACTTGTTTTAGAAAAATTCCAAATTTCAGATTGTTTTGAAAAATCAAAATGCGATTTAGAATTCAAAACCTCACTGATTGAAAATCTGAAATCTGAAAATGAGATACTTAAAAATGAAGTATCTTCTCTTCTGAGTTTAAAGGATACATGGAGGTATGCCCAAGGAGATCCAAAGTTAGAAAAACTATTATCCGGATCAAGAAAAAGTGGCGATCGATCCGGATTGGGCTATGATAAGAATACAACTCCTAATCAAAAGTATACTCCTCCCAAGTTTGTGAAAGGAGAGTCCTCAAACTCAAAAGGGAAAAGTACTTATCAAAGTTTTTCTAAAAATATAAAAACTTTTCAAAAACCTAAAAGCAGCCACGGCAACTTTAAAAATTAGAACTGAAACCCTCTTGCTTAAAAGATAGTAGATTTACTTAAGGAGCTCTTAAAATCTAACTCAGTAGGTCTTTCTTACAACATCAGTCAGAAGAAGACCAACTATACTCCTAAACCCAAAACAGTTCTGAAATGGGTTCCTAAAGTTACCTGCTTGGTTGCTCACACCACTTTCAAAGCAATAAGCCATTTAAAGTGGTACCTAGACAGTGGATGCTCAAGGCATTGACTGGTGATAAAGGTTTATTCACCGATCTCAAAGACATGACTGATGGTTCAGTCACATTTGGTGATGGTAGCAACTGCAAGATTATGGGCCAAGGTACTGTTCAACTCTATAACCTTCCTTTGTTTAAAAATGTTTTATTTGTTGAAGGTCTAAAATATAACTTTCTTAGCATATCTCAAATATGCGACAATAACCATAGTGTACAGTTTTCTAATCAAAATTGTAAGATCCTTAACAACAAGGGGTCAGTGTTACTAACTGGACGTAGAACGTCTGAAAACTGCTATATTGTTAGCGAATCCAGCTCATCTATTCAATCGTGTTACATGATCCATACAGACGAGACTGACTTATGGCACAAACGTCTTGGACATGTACACTACCGAAATCTATATAGATTGAGCAAATGGGAACTTATAAGAGGTCTACCCAAACTACAAAAATTAGATAAAATATGTGGTGAATGCCAGATTGGCAAACAAAGAAGGAACTCACACAAAAAGGTGAATTCCAATACCACATCAAGACCACTCGAGCTTCTCCATATGGATCTTGTAGGACCTACCAGGATGAAAATTCGAGGTGGCAAAAGATATATTTTGGTAATAGTAGATGACTTTACCAGATATTCATGGGTTCTCTTCTTAAAGGACAAATCAGAAACCCTAGAAGAAGTAAAAATGGTTCTCAAAAGGATTCAAACTGAAAAAGGTTCTCAAGTCAGTAAGATTCATAGTAATCATGGATCTGAATTTGAGAATAGTGATTTTGAGAAGTTCTGTAGCGACCAGGGAATATTACATGAATTCTCAGCGCCCAAAACTCCATAACAAAATGGTATAGTTGAAAGGAAAAATAGAGTACTTCAAGAAATGGCTAATGTCATGTTGAATAGTATGAAGCTCTCTAAGAATCTTTGGGCTGAAGCAGTCAATACAGCTTGCTATATTATTAACCGGGTTTACACTAGTAAATGTAATAATAAAACGGCTTATGAAATGTGGTTCGATAAAAAGCCTACTATCAAATACTTTCGAGTTTTTGGCAGCAAATGCTATATTTTACGAGATCGTGAAAATCTGAAAAAGTTTGATACGAAGAGTGATGAAGGGATCTTTTTAGGATACTCTTTAAACAGTTGAGCTTATAGGGTTCTGAACAAAAGGATCGGTGTGATCCAAGAGTCCATCAATGTGGTCATTGATGATCACTTAAACACACCAGTCTCAAATTTAGATAATGATGAAGTACTAGTAATTGATAAATCTGATATTTCATCTAATCAGACTGATTCTGAACTGAGGACTGTTAAAGATCATTCAACCACACAAATTCTTGAAAACCCTCTCACTAGTATTCGTACCCATAGACAACTTAAGGATATATGCAATAACGTATGTTTTACATCCCAGGTAGAACCATCTAACATAAAAGAAGCTCTTGTTGATGAAAATTGGATTGTTGCGATGCAAGAAGAACTTAACCAATTTGTGAGAAATGATGTTTGGTATCTCGTACCTAGACCTAAAGATAAACACATCATTGGAACCAAATGGATTTTCAAAAATAAGTCTGACGAACTTGGCAATATAATTAGAAATAAGGCTAAGCTAGTGGTACAAGGTTACACTCAAATTGAAGGTATTGACTATGATGAAACCTTTGCACCAGTAGCATGTCTTGAATCAATCAGACTCTTTATATCCATTGCGTGTTTTAGAAAGTTTAAGATTTACCAAATGGATGTGAAAAGTGTATTTTTAAATGGTGATCTGCATGAGGAAGTTTATGTTGAACAACCAATGGGTTTTGAAGACCCCAAAAATGCTGATCATGTGTATCGTCTTAAAAAGGCACTTTACAGTTTAAAACAAGCTCCTAGGGCATGGTACGAGAAACTAACAAAGTTTCTATTAAGTCATAATTTTTAAATGGGATGTGTTGATAGAACCCTGTTTATTAAAAAACATAAGGATCACATCTTATTAGTATAAATCTATGTTAATGATATCATTTATGGATCTACCTGTACTGACATGACTATTGAGTTTGCAGATTTGATGAAATCTCAGTTTGAAATGAGCTTGGTTGGGGAATTGAATTATTTCCTCGGGTTGCAAGTAAAACGAAAACCTGATGGAATGTTCATTTCTCAATCTAAATATGCTATGAATTTGATTAAGAGATTTGGATTTGAGAATGGTAAGAACTTTGATACTCCTATGAGTACAACCTTGAAACTCTCAAAAGATTCTGCAGGCAAAAATGTGGATCCGAAATTATATCGGAGTATGATTGGTAGTCTATTGTATTTAACTGCTAGTAGACCAGATATCGCTCTAAGTGTTGGTATTTACGCTAGATATCAGTCTGAACCTAAAGAATCGCACTTGACTGCTGTCAAGCGGATTATACGATATGTTGCAAGTACTATGAATCTCGGTCTCTGGTATCCACATGAGACTATTGTTCAATTAGTTGGGTACTCGGATGCTGATTGGGCTAGTAATCTTGATGATCGAAAATCAACCAATGGTGGTTGTTTTTATATTGGAAACCTTTTATTTTCTTAGTTTAACAAGAAACAAAGTTCTATATCACTTTTAACAGCTGAAGCTGAATATATCGCAGCTGGTAATGCGTGTACACAGCTTGTTTGGATGAAACGTATGCTAAGTGATTATGGGACTAAATAGGATTCTATGTTATTATATTGTGATAATTCCAGTGCCATAAATATTTTGAAAAATCCAATTCAGCATTCTCGTACTAAGCACATTGACATTAGATTTCATTATATTCAGGAATTAGTAGAAGAAAAAGTTATATCTTTGGAATATATCCCTACCGAGAATTAACGTGCTAATATTTTCACTAAACCGCTCGACAAAAGCAGGTTTAACAAAATGAAATTTGATCTCAGCATGTGCATTTTAAAATGATTAATTATGCCTATTTGTATCATATTGTATATATTTGCTAGTTTAGTTTTCAAATCTTGAAAAATATGCAAAAATCATATTTTTTGGCCTGTACTCGACCAGTCATGAGTATCCACGACCTGTCGTGCTACGACCGGTCGTGTATATCCACGACCAGTTGTGAATCACGTGGATTCACTTAAAATTTAGGGAAAACATCTTCTTCTTCATTTCAACTTCTCTCTCCAACGAGCCGACACACGACTAGTTGAACCCATCTTCCAAAATCTTCGAGGTTAGTGCTCCATTTGCATTTTACTTATAGATTTGTGTCTAGATTATTTCTATTTCTCTCTTGGAGTTGTCTATTTCGAATTTAGTTGAGATTTAAGGATTTTCTTTTGAAAAATCTGATTTGAGAAAACTCATTTCTCAATCCTTTGCAACTCTCTATATTCTTGAAGTCTTTGTTGCATATGGCTTCTAAAGGAAGAAAATTTACGTCCCGTGGTCCATCTTCTTCTTCCAGGTCAGCCCCTATCACTAAGCGTCATCTTAGGGCTCCTAAGGACGATCCATCTTATGTTCGAGACATTCGATTGCGTAATGTTATTGTTGAGCATCCAGTTGATATTAATCATGTTGCTCCTTTTGATATTTTCTTATGCTCCAATCTGTAGGTTGGAATAACTTATTGCTTTGGGGTGGGCCTGCATACTGGTCCATTGCCCAAGCCATGTTTGCATGCATATGTGCTTTCTCTCTAAAAAATTTAACTTTTTCTATCTCCACAAGAGAAGGACTATTTGAACTTGATCGACATTTAATTTCAGCCCTTATGGATATTCTAGTGAATGATGAGGGTATTCCTATCCATACTTTATATGATAAACCCTCTGTCGCTGAAAAACATATGCTGACTAAGGACTTATGCATTTTTAATGTACAATGGACGCATAAAGGGAATGCGCTTCCCTCAAGGTATTTATTACCCAAATACAGAATTCTTCACAAAATCTTTGTGTCTAATTTGTATTCTCGGTCGGGTAACAAATCTGAATTCATGTCCTTCATGGTTCGTATTCTTCATTCTGTTGTTAGAGGTGTTAACATTTGTTTACCATCCTTGATTTGTTATTTCATCATTCAGTTTCGTCTCCATCCTGGTCATAGTGACATTCCTTTTGGATATTTAATGACTGTGTTGGCTACACATATGTCTATCGACATGCCAGTTGGAGAGGCCCCTATCCATAATTTGATATTTAACAATTCCAATATCAATAAGATGAAACTGAATTACCTTCCTGGCCAAGGTGATGGTATTGGCGGTGTGGAAGCTGAACATGAGGAAGAAGCGGGTGATCTTCCTCCTGATGATATTAACATGCATGATATTTTTGAAGAGCTTGAGTCTGATTCTACAAATGATCCAGATTATGAGCCTTCTTCATTTGATGCACGTCTAAGTGCATTGGAAGATAAAGTTGAGGGTCTAAATGCTAAGATGGAAAACATGTCTGTTGCCCATGATTTACAGTTCAAATATATGCGCAAATATCTTAGACGCTTAAACAAAGGCATGCATCAACTTGATCCTTCCATTCCCGCTCCTTCATCTGGGTCAGATTAGTATTTTTAAGTTTACTAGTTTGTAATAACTTTATTACGCCTAACTTGTTTTGAGTTTGTCACTCTCTTTAATTTAACTCAGTCTATGAATTATGTGTGTTGCTTATTCTATGTTAACTCTCATATTTCTTATTGATTATTTCTCCTTAGCCGTCTATTTTGTGCTTCCTTTGTCCTATTGTGACAAAAAGGGGGAGTATATGGATATGTTATATATGGATGTTGTCATGAGGGAGTAGCATTGTTTTGTATGATGTTTTATGAGTATGTTACTCAGGGAGAGTATGTGCAGTAGTGTGCAGAGGTGGACTGAATACTGATTTATAAGTCTGCAGGATGCTAGTTGATAATAACTGGTTTACAAGTATGCGGGATGTTGGTTGATAATAACTGGTGCATGATTCTTTAATCGGATATTCTGTGTTATGAAACATATCTTGAAAGTGTGTTTTGTCACTAATTTGACAAAGAGGGAGATTGTAAGTGCCATAGTTTATATCCCTTTGTATTGTTAAATTTGTGGTGCCAAAGACGCTGTTATAAAGCTTGCATCTGTGAAGAACAATGCTCTACTCAAGATCAACTTAGGGTGACAAGCACTGTTCACAAGTCAAGACTCAAGAACGTGAGTTTGTTATCAAGATCTCAAGATGCATTCAAGTTCTACCTCAAGATCTTAAGTAGCTTTCAAGTTTGAGCTCCATCAAGACTTCAAAGGTCACATGTCTCCTATGTTCAATGTCCTTACTTCACTCCTGAGGTATGACTGACCTTAGGTTGACCTTTAGAGTAGGTCATTTTGGATACATAATTCATATGTTTTCTATAAGTGAGTTTGGTCTATTCTAAGACTAATCTTGGACTTTGTTCAACTAGTCCTCGCGCTGCTTCGACTTGTCTAAGAAATTCCTAGATCAGTTATAAGTTTGTTACAAAAATCAAATTTTTTTTGTTAGGCTTCGACTAGTCCTGGGGACTGTTCGACCAGTCGTAGAAACAGTGTCAACTGCATCTTCGACCAGTCGTAGACCTACGACTCAATGTACAGTGCTAAAAATCGACATGCTTCAACTAGTCTTGAGAGCCTACGACCAGTCGTAGGAGACCCACGACCAGTCATAGACCACCTACGACCAGTCGTAAAACTGTCAAATCTTATCGCGCCAGAATTTTTCAAATATGTTGGTTCTACAATCAGTCGTAGAGGTCCTTAGACCAGTCGAAGGTGTGATTTGCTCACCTATAAATAGAGCACGAATCTTAGAATAAAACATGAACTTTAAGCTAAATTAATTCGATCATCTGAGAGATAAGTCGGTGCTCCATATAAGCTAAGTCTGCATATTTAATATTCTCTTTCTTCATATTTCTTATTTGATTTTATTTCTTGCATTTCAAGCTACTTGTTTGAATCCCTTAGATCTCAAAAGAAGAGTGATTGCTCTCTTTAATACATATGATTCGTGAAAAGAGATCAAGGAATTAAAAATAAAAGTTATATAAACAAAAATATAAAATACCATGCAATAGCTTGATGATAGTGGGGACTTCTCTCTTTCTAAATAGAGGCTTTTCTTAGCTTGAATGAATAATTTTGGAATGAGAGAAGGCCTCTATTTATAGGCTGAAATGTTGTTGCTTCGACTCGTCTAAGGTATCCTTTAACTCGTCTAAGATCTAACCAAATTTCAAATTTTAGGCGTGATCAAATAAAACAATCTTTTGATTAGTCGAAGGCCTTGTTCGACTGGTCGAACACAGGCTTCGACTGGTCGAAGGTGCTAAAAATTAGTGGCTAGACTTCGAGTTAAGCACCCCTCGACTGGTTGAAGGTGTCTCTTTGACTAGTCGAGCAGTCTGCTCGACTGGTGCTCGATTGGTCAAGAAACCATCAGAAATATCTGATTTTTGAATTTTAAACTTGGATTAGTTGAAGATAATCTTAGACTGCTCGATCCACAGCTTAGACTAGTCGAACCAAGGCTTAGACTAGTCGAACTCAAGCCTAACCAAAGTATAAAAACCCATATAAGTTTATCATTTAAAAGCACCTAAGTTTAAGGTCTTTTTAGGGTCAATTATATCGGAGAAAACTGGATATTAAAGTGTAAAGCTTGAATCTTCTACTTGAATCTTTAATAGTGCACAGTTGTTCATCTACTTGAAGTGATTTCGAAGGTGGAGCTTGATATTCTACTAGAAGTAGAATTTGAATACACTTTAGCTTTAACAATCTATCTTCATGACTTGTACTTAAGCTTGCACTATCTAACTTCATGGTTTGTTCTTGAATGTGAACTTTCCATCTTGATTCATTTGAAGGTGAAATTTTCATCTTGATTTACTTGAAGGTGAACTTTCTATCTTATTGTGTGAACCATGTCATAAGCTGTTTTGCCCCATTGAAATTTGACAAACAAGAGTGCTTTATACATTATAACACTTACACTATACCTAGGCGATAGACATAACCCTAGATTTAATTCTAACCTTATAAATTTTGTGATATAGGATAAGAATGGATTTGAAGGAGTGTGTATAAACACCTGGCTTCGGTTGAGAATGATTCGACTTTAGAAGTGAGGGATTCCTTTAAGCTTACCTTGATTTAAATTGATATATCTTATTCCGCCTTTTATATGCCCTGTTATCATGCCATTATGATTCTCTTTTTGCAATTCTTTTATTTACAACCAATGATTATTTATCCATTGGGAATGATGGTTTAGGTCTGAGTTTAATTATTTGTATCTTTATTTATATGGGGTGATGGACACAAGCCTTGCCCTTGCCTTTATCAAATTTGTTGAGTTAGCCCTTGTAACTCTTCCCTTTATTGAGTTGGCCATTACCACTCTTCTCTTTATTGAGTTGGCCATTGCCACTCTCCTTGTCATCGAGTTGGCCATTGCCACTCTCTTCTTTGTTGAGTTAGCCATTGCTACTCTCCTCTTTGGTGGGTTAGCCATTACTACTCTCCTCTTTGTTGAGTTAGTCATTGCTACTCTCTTGTCTATTTTGTTAGTCTTGTGCTATCTACATTTAAGGCTTGGGCATGTGTCTTGGAATTTCAAAACCCTCATGATTCAGTTTACATTCTCGTTGATGCAAGTGATGTGTTGAAGCTATCACAGCTAGTGATTCAATTATTATATCATAGACGTAATGCGCTCTGGGTAGAGACCCTCTTAGTTGACGTGTAATTCTATGGGTTTGGGTAGTGGTGCACAAATCGATGTAAGTAATTCACAATGCGTGTTACATCACTTTCGGGATTAGATGTCGCAAATAGTCGCTCCATGAACAAAGTCATATAATTCATTTGACTCATGTGTTGTGCCGCCTCGAGGTGTTTACGTAAATCCACGGTAGTGTTGGACATGTCGGTGAATATCCGTAATTATGGGATGCCTCTTCTATGAATCAAATTTTACATTATGATGATCACTACGTATGATGAGCCGCACACACTTTGTTAGGCATGCATCACTAGGTTGTTTGCACATGCTGATACTCCTTGTAGTTGTGGAATATGAGACATATCGGAACCTTTACACCGCTTTATGAATCTTTTGAATTATTATTAATCTTAAAGGATGATCATCAATATGAGTGGGGCGTTGACCCTCTCTAATCATATAGATGATAAAGGTACAAATTGAAGACCTAGAGGACCATTTCCCTATGGAAGATTATACTAAAAGAATAAGAAGATAGTTTTATGATTTAGTTTCATACTTCCTCTGTGAATTCAATAATGTAATAAGCTCCCATTGAGAGATATTTGATAAAATTTTGAATTCTTTACTTTGATTAAATAATAAATACAGTCGATTTTATTCTCGTGAATGGTTACTTTCATGAATGTTATTGGATGTGATCTAAATGAAAAAAAAATAAAATTGGTGCGATTTCTAAAGCATCCATTTCATTCAATTATTAACACCCATTTTTCTCAGGCATGAGTATAAACTCTGGCCATGAAAATTCGGGATGTTAAAGATTATATCGTCGAGGTTGCGCGTCTTCTTAAGGGTCATAATTTTCCTATTAAAATATTTGATTAAAACTTAGTAAACTTATAAATTATAAATAGAATATTTTAATTCTGATTCAAAAGAAATTTTAGTAAAAGAATTTTACTTAATTAACTTAGTAAAGTTCAAATTAAATAGATCAGATCGTTGTCGTTGGTTACTGTTCCAATTAGCATCTCCCTAAAAAAAATTCGGTTCTTGCCCAAAATTTTTCTTGGTACCCCTACTTAAGTGTCAAATGTTTTTGAAAATTTTTAGCTAGATTCATCAACTACAGGAATTTCAAAAATTCCCATAATTAGGTATGGCCAGTAATTGTCGATTTTTGACTAGCTTATAGTAACTCCCTAAATCAGTATGATGACTATCATATTTGAATTTCCTAAATATTTTTATTTTTATTTATACTTCTTTATCCTCATTTAGGCCTTTGCATTACCTCAATTAGAGAAGTACTTTTATAATTACGAATTTTAAAAGTATATTCACAAGCAGAAGAAATGAATCAAGCGTTTGATCAATGGAAAGCGGAGAAACATCGCTATTAGCAACCAGAAAGCGAATGGTAATGGCCGAAGCATTCTTTCAACAATTTTTTTCCTCTGATTTGTGAAACTTTTTATGCGAATGAATGGCCTTCGAGCCACTTTTAAGATTTTCATTTCCTTGACTAATTGTCTCTAATTACACCTTCTAGAATATTCACTAGTTTTTAGTTGAACATGAATTGCTTCTGAATATGTTACCTCAACCGCCCATACCATGAGCAAACTGGAACGTGTAGTTTCTTCTAGCCACGTCTTTTACAGATAGTGGGCTTTCTGAATCCACTATTTAAATAGCATTGAATTTCCAATCTCATCATAACCTTTTTAAATTCGAGTGTTCCCATAGCTATTGAGCTACCTTCCTTGATTGCTGGACCTAAGTCTTTTCTTCGAGAGATTTTCGACGAAGGGTTAAAAGACTTCTCTTTCTCCTTTCTACCATCTGACATAAGGAGATTCATTACTAATGCTAAATGTTCAACCTTCATCCTTCAATCGAGCTAAACGATAGATTTAAAGCTCTACTCTTAAAGCTGAAGTAGTTAGTAGATATGGGAGATCAATATGAGACATTGTAACGTCCCGGGTTTTCAGAACCTGAGTATATGACTCGTTCACCAAAAACCCGAGTGTTAACCTTTAAAGATGGTCAAATTCAGGTATTTTTTTTTCTTTTTCTCTTAGAATTATCAGTTTAGTGGAAGATGGAAAAATCAAACATAAAGAAAAATTTACACTTACATTCAGAATAAACGAGTTGCTGCTCAAATGACTTATACAAACCAATGTCCCAATACTTACACTTACAGAGTGAAATAATATCATATGTGAAACAAAGTAAATTATAAATAATCTTGAGCTGTAAAATCACATGGCAACTCTTGGCAAATATAATCACACATCCCTGGGACTTGTACCCTGCTTCTCATCAAGTCTGAATATGCATATCATTTAAGCCATCTGTACTACCTGTATGGTTATATATTTGATGAATGAGTGGCTAGCTCAGTGTGAATTCCTCTCAAGATTACACACCACTGCATTAGGTAAGCATAGTTGTAAATAAAAAATATTCAAAATAATACACAATATAGTCTTATTAAATGCATGGGTGCGTGAGTGCACATCAACTAGGGATGCTTATCTAGTTGGCTTTTGGGTGAAACCCATGATGTGGCCAGTCACCAGCAAAAGTAAATCGCATATGCATAGTACCAAAATCACCCAAAGTGGGTCAATAGTCGATGGTCTGAGAGCTAGCGAAACGATACCACAACTAAGGGCACATGCTACAACATCCAAAATTAGCCACCCGTCATTGTCCGTGTGCTATGAATCCATGATTAGCCAAACCATTATTATTCCGATTACAACCAGCCAATTTAAGAAAGCTCAAAGGTCACTACGGGGGGTTTATCACCTAGCGTAGGCCATCAGCTCATGCATAGTATTCCATTCCACCATCCCTGGCTCATGAGACCTCCACCTCAGGATGTTTAATGGAAGCCCATCGACTAGTTGCTAATCATAATTTAATATATGGGGCTTACCATTACATGGTTGCACAAAAATAATATATCGAGCCCACATAGGGCAAATACCAAAACTAAGCCACATAGGGCAAATATCAAAACTATGCGATAAAAGATCATCATCAAAAACCACTTAGACATAACAACCCATGGATGGTAGGCCCACATCAATATTCCATTAAACCATCATTCATGTAACTACTAAGTCGAAGGTCCATTATAATCACAATTAATCAAGTTACATCCCAAGTCTGGATGTACATCTATAAGTGGGATTTCCCCACGATGTACCAATTTAAGTTTCACAAGCAATTCACAAGCATGAGAAAATATACAAGTGCAACATATAGATATTTATGCAAGATAAATATTAAGCATATAATCTAGAATTCAATTCCAACAACTGGTACAAATAATTATAAGATAGAGATATCAATTATCAACCAAAATTGAAGCATAAACTATCCCTTAAGTTAATGGAAAAATGGAAAGCTCAAGGGGAAGAAATCATCACCTTACGAGTTGAATCGCTTACCGATGTTGGCAGGGAATGCGTGTGCCCTTAAAGTCGAACCTTATCACAAATCATGAACTTGTACAATTAGATCCAACTTCTACGCACTATCTAGGGTTATGATCATAACCTAGGGTTTGATTTATTTATTTTTTAGGGTTTAATGTAGAATTAGGGCTTCATCCTAGGGTTTAGTTATAGGCTTAGATTTTAGAATTTGAATTTTAATTGAAGTACAATTACAAAATAACCATTATCATTAATGATATATATAAGATTAGCTATGTGACATTAGTAATCATTGTGATGTAGTAAATAGTATGATCTACTATCTGTGATTATACATAAGAATGATAAATACATTACTAATATTTAATAGCGGCAATTTTGTTTGTAATAACCACTATTAGCATGGATAATTTACTAATAGTTAATCATGCTTAATAATCGCAGTTATTATCGTAATAATAATGATAATAATAACTCAAAACAATCTATCTTAGAGAGAAAAGTTGACTTACATTAGTAAGTTTGGCAGCTTAACTCCATTCGAAATAATGTGGCTTGGAGGCGAACACTGACCCTTGACTTGAATCAAACGAAGCAACACCTCATCCACACACCCTTCTTTCTCTTCTTTTCCCTCTTCTTCCTCTCCCCTTTTCTCCCACTCTTTTTCTGCTTCCCTTCTTCTCTTCCTAGTGGTCTGATTAGACATGACTCAACCCAACTCAGACCAACTCGATGAATTTTAGCCGAGTTGATTCGGCAACAACCCACAATCCAAACTCTCTCCCTTCTCACTTTCCCTCACTTCTTCTCTTCCTCTCCTTTCATTTCTCTCTCTCTCTCTCTCTCTCTCTCTCTCTCTCTCTCTCTAGATTTCCCTAATATTTGGAATGGATGAAACTCGACCAGCAACTTGCACCAACGAGCCAGTGGTCAATGACTTGGATGGCTGAGTTAAATTCCTAAACTCAACCCATTCCCTTTGCTCTCTCTCTCTCTCTCTCTATTTTCCCTCTGCTGGGGAACTTTCAGGGGACCCAGACTCGGTGAAATTGCCCTGGTTTGTCAAATAGCGTGAGTGCTGAGTTAATGAATCAAGAGGGCCCCATATGAAGATTGTTCAAGACATTGCCTCAACCGGATGTGTGTTCAGAGCTCATCAAAGGTAAACTTAGCCTCACATCCCATGTCCCAAAACACCTAGGTAAACAAAAGCCTTAAAAAAAATTAGAACAACATAGGTGTTAAAATTTTGAAAACCTGGTTTCAAAATGGAAAATTCTGTAAGTTTTCAGCTAAGTTCGATATCATCGATTATTGGTCAATACAATCGAACACTCATTCTCGATATATCGAACTAGTATCGATAGCATTGAATTGAGTCCTCTTTATGTCCAGCAACTACAAAGTATTTTGGACAACATATTCAATAAATCAAAAGTATCATCGATAACATCGAATTTCAAATATCGATGATATCGAAGGACAGTCGATGCTATCGAAAAGTCTCAGAGCTCTATCCAACAAAGGCTTAGTAAACATTCTTGATATTTCTCAAGGAATCGAAGGACAATCGATATCATTGAAATTTAAATATCAATAATATCGACCCAGTATCGATGACATCGAATTAGGATAAGTTGTGTCCAGCGAGTTTTTGATAGAAAAAAATCTAAATGTTCGAGGAATTGAAACCCACATTGATAACATTAATATTCAAATCACGATGATATCGATATAGACTCGATACGACTGAATTAGGATAAAAACTGTTCTAGCAAACTTGAAAAGGAAAATTTTTTGTGAATGATCGAGGAATTGATATTGGCTCGATATGATCGTAATTCAAATTTTGATGAAATCGATATGGGTTCAATATCATCGAATTGGGTCAAAAAGTGTCTAGCAAGCTTACTTAAAATATTCATTGAAAAGATTGATAAATCGAAACCACTGACGATGATATCAAAATTTAAAATTCGATACCATTGACGCAGGTTCGATATCACCAATCTTCAGTCAAAAAGTTCTGGGTATGTGCTTTAGCTGAGTTTGCATCATTGAACCCTAACTCGATGAAATCGAAAGTATACGTTCGATGACATCGAGTCAGGACCGATGAGATCGAACTCAGTCAGACTTGACAAATTTATTACCATTGGACTTTTCGCTTATATATACGAAGCTTGTTGTTGGTTGCAGTAGTGAGAAAAATAGAGAGAGCCTTGAGAGAGTTTTGCATACTATTTACCCTAAGCTCTTTTTCTCATGGAAGTTCATCTTTTAATCTACCCTCATCATTGATATTAAATAGAGTGGATTGAAGAAGGAACTTCCCCATTCAAGGATCTTCCAGCTACTACCTTAATGGCAAATCATTGTGTTGGGATACCTTAAATGCTTGAATGCTTGGAATCACTCATTCTTTAAAATAGGAAAACATTTAATAGAGTAGGATTCCAACATAACCTTGACCCAACTCGTCACTTTTATTGGAACATCATCAAGTGTTGTGATCAAGGGAGCTGAATAATCTTCATCATCAAGGAGGATATCTTCATCAACGTGCCTAATGGGGCTCGCTTATTTATCTGTAAGTCATTAGAGTCCATAGACCCTGTTGATCATTCCTTTTGTAGGTTTGGGTCACAGGTGATTCTCACCCCTTTCAAGCCCTCATAGGAGACCTCCGATGGGAGAGTACGTGTGGGTGCTTTGTGTTAACCCTTGCTCTTGTGTATGGCATAAACTTAGGTCCATGACCTGTGTGGTCTAAAAGTTTGGTTCCTTGTGTGGATCATTAACTTGTATGGTCCAAAAGGTAGGTTCCTTGAGTGGATCCTTTGCTCTTGTGTAGGGCTTAAAACTTAGGTGATTTGTGTTGACCTCTGCTCTTGTGTAGGGTATAAACTTGTGCCTCTGTGTAGGCATGTTAGGTACCTTGTGTAAGTCCTAGAGTCAGCCATGTGTAGGTTGTACTGGTTTAAGGTAAAACTCATTTGAAACCTCCGTTAGTAAAATCCGGTACACTTAAGGGTCGAGTGTGTCTGCTAGGAGTAGATTAGTCATATAACCGAACCACTCTAAAATGACTGTGTTTGAAATTGTTATTTGCATATTCTCTTATTGTGTTTACTTTGAATGATCACATGATGCATGATTATTTAGAACTGATAAATATCACATCTCACACACAATCACTCAATGCATCCATCATAGATTAAATTTATATACTGTTCAGATATCAAATAGTCTTGTGATTAAATCCTTTATTTGGCTTGGAAGCCAGTAGAGTTAGATTAAAATATATCTTGATAATTGGTATATTAGATCAAGATAATGGTAATACGATTTTAAATTGTCATAAAATTTTATAAAGTCTTATTCACCCCCCTCTAGGACACTTTAACATATTCCTACTTCTACTAGAGTGGTCATTACTGTTATTTCAATTGGTATCAGAGAGGGTCTCTCTTAAGGGCTTAACTGCCTAGAGAGTGATTTTGATTGAAGTTGGAATTATGGCCAAAGGAGAGGGCTCATCTGTAACTAGGCCTCTTGTTTTTTTATGGTTCAATTTATGTTTACTGGAAAGCTAGGATACACTACTTTTTGCGATCTCTAGATCAAGAGGTTTGGTAAATAGTTGAAAATGGATATGTACCACCAACTGACAATGTAGTACTTGAAAATGGTAAAACTATCTCCAAACCTAAATCCAAAGAAATGTGGACAGCATACGACAAAGAGAAACAAACATCAGAAGCAAAAGCAATGAATGCTATTTACTGTGTTGTGTCTCAAGAAGTCTTCAATCAAAATAGTATGTGTGGCACATCTAAAGAAGCATGGGATTTGTTGAAAATAACCCATGAGGGGACAAGCACAGAGAAAGGTTCCAAGTTACAACTCTTAACTTCACAATTTGAACATCTCAGAATAGAGGACCATGAGACCTTCAAGGAATTCTTTACAAAACTGAATATCATCTGTAATTCCATGGGTGGACTGGGAGAGAAGGTTCGGGTGTCAAAATTTTGTAGGAAAATACTAAGATCCCTACCGGAATGATTCAACTCCAAAGTAACAACTATCAAAGAGTGTAGAAATGTGGATGAAATGAAAGTAGAAGAAATCATAGGTTCCTTACAAACATTTGAACTATGCTTTAAACTTGCTCCCAAATCCAAAAATAATGCCCTCAAAACTTCAAAATACATCACCACAAATGAGGAGGAAAGTGAAAGGGAAAATGAAGATGAAGAAGTGGCCATCTTGGCTCAATGGTTCAGAAAATTCTTCCATAAAAACCGTGGCCCACCATTTAAAGGGGAACAGTTGGACAACAAGCATGATACAGGTAAACCTGTTAAAAGGTCCAAAGAGCCACAGTGTTACACGTGCCAAAAGTTTGGGCACCTGTCCATTGAATGCCCTAATAGAAAAACCAAAGGAAAGACTATGACAACCACTTGGGATGATACTGAAGAATCAAACTCAGACTTCAGTGGTTCAGAAAGTGATGGAGACAAAAAATCCTTGAAAATCCTAATGGCCTACACATCCTCCAACATTCCCATAGAGATTGAGAAAATCAAAGAACCTCAAGTCACAGGATCAATTAGAAGAAAAGGATAATCTATAGGATGCATATAATCAACTTCACAAACATAGCATCAATATCCTTAAAAAACTTGGCATTACTGAAAACAAGAATAAATTGCCGTAAATGGATCTGGATAAAATCTTAGAGAATAATGCACACATAATTAATGACAGGCTAGAAAGAATCAACTCATTCTCAAATCTGAGTTAGTAAAACTAACCAAACAGATTGAACTATTGAAAGATGAAAACATGCATCTTAATAATGAAAATCTTGCACTTATCGTTGATGTAGAAAAATTAAGAAAATTTGTTGAGCTTAGTTACAAATTCTCCCAGAGCAGTGAAAAACTAGAAAAACTCTTAGGGATGGGGAGACATCAAAAGGACAAGGGAGGACTAGGATATGAAAATTTTAAACCAAACCTCACTCCTGCAACAACAATGGTAGGAAAGAGTGCTACATCAGGAAGCAACACCAGGACTACTCCTATTTGTCATTCATGTGACAACTCTAGTCATTATAAATTCGAATGCCTCGCTACTGAGAGAACTCAATCCAATTCTGGTTTGGACCCTATAGGAAAGTACAGATCGGCCAGAAGAATGATACAAATTATCAAGAGTTCACTAAAGTACATGGAAAGAGGTAAGCCACTTCCGTCCCCACCTGAAATGATTAAGAATATGGACGAACTACTAAGTCAGGTAGCTCAACTAAATCAAAAAACAAATGAATTAATGAAACAAGGAAAAGTGATTCAACTACCCAACATACCCAACCAAGTTCAACGCATGGTAAAAACAACACCTTCAGGTAAACTTGGGACAAAATGGGTAGTGAAAGAAAAGAAAATTTTCCTAGTAACTCACTCAAATCCTAAGACAGGCAATAATACTAAGTGGTACTTGGATAGCGGGTGCTCAAGACATGTCACCGGTGACAAAACTCTTCTCTCTAACTATTTAAATCTTGATGAAGGGAATGTCACCTTCGGTGATGGAAGCACCACTAAAGTACTAGGACATGGAACTATTGTTGGATTAGAGATGCTCAAAAATGAAAATGCTTTTTGCGTAGAAGTTCGAACATACAACCTTCTAAGCATCTCTTCAATATGTGACAACAAGCATGTGGTAACATTCTCCACACAAGAGTGTAAGATCTTGGACCTATCAGGAAAACTAATTATGAACGGTCTTCATACTAATGATTAATGCTATGTTATTAGAGGCAACAGGAAGGATGATCCATCTGCCTACAAGTATGGGAACATAGATAATATGTTCAAGGTACAACATCTAAACCTTGGACATACATATGTGAAAAGATGTACTTTTTTGTGATTATCATGATATATCTAAGGATATTACTCCTTAAAATATATATATTTTTAAATATAAACACTACAAGTGCTTATAATTTTTGAAGGTTACAACTTTTTGTATAAATTTTAATGTGTATACAAGTTGACATGAAAATATTTTATGATATGCATATATGAAAGATCTTCGGAGTGCTCAAGTCAACGTCATACTTTTTCTCTTTGATATGTCAGTCGATGAATCGGACCAATCCTTGATTAAATTGAACAAATATCGTTATCATCGACGACCTTTCAGAATCAGAATCGTCACACATTATAAAGTGTTATCGAAGACCTCTTCGATAACATCGACTTAAGGCGCTCGATGAGATTGAACTAGACTTGATGTCATCGAAAAATTTGAGGGGGAAAAGTTTTTTACTTTTCACTTTTACCACTTCCATTTGAGCGGTTTGTCTTCCAGAACATTTCCATTATCTTGGCTGTTCGTCTGCTCTTCAAATTCGAGGATCCCCAACGTCTACTCCTTCCATTCAAAGGTATCATTCCTTTGATTCAGTGTAATGCAGTTTGATAGGATTTCTGTTGAGTCAACCATTCAATCGTTCACTCCTTGGTTAATTTTATATCTTCCTTCACCTTGTTGTCAATTAATCATATTTAAAAATAAGGGAAAGGCCCCGATTATAGGGGAATCATCACGTCCTACATGACAGAAATCATTGGCTCCATGAGAAAGGGCTAGAGCATCCTCATCACCTGTTTTCCATCGTGAATCCACCACAAGACAAACGTCACATGGTGAGACTCTGGCAGTGGCACCTACTCCTCCACTGACGACACCAAATCCTCCTCTAAATGCAAATGTGTTAGAAAAATATACTGAGAAGAGTATGTTACATGAATGATGGGTTGATAGGGAGTGCATTCAAACATACAATCTAGAATCTCTTTTGGATGTAATCGATTAGTTGGTCATTTTGGACTTTGGTGGCATATGTCATGATAAAAGGACCTATCGCTTTCTGGCATACTCTCATTCTCCGGTCCTTCATCATCCATCGATAACTGTCTCTATCGGGGAAGAAAGTGTTGAAATCATGACCGAATCCATTGCCTACATATTTGGTCTTACCTTGTCTCCCATCGGTCTATCTAGTCTTGATCTCGAGAACCTAACAAACCGATCTAAGGTCACCAAATTTTTGTGTCAAGGTAGAGATATCCCATGGTATTAAGGGAATGCTCCTAAAGCAAAATACATGTATCCTAAATACCGAGTTTTGCATGAAATTTTCTCCACAACTCTAGAGGGACAAATTGATCTGATCTTACCTCCTTCATGGTCTTGGTTCTATACAGCATCATATCTAGTATTAAGCCATGCCTGTCCACTTTAATTCTCCACCAACTAGCCTATGTCATTCAGACCTCTAGAGCAACTTACCTAACTTTTCCTCATATCATCCATGTGCTATGTGATAAAGTTAAGCTGCCCATGACAACCGATCCTGAGCGTCCAATGCAACATTTCAATAAGGTCAACATCCAAAAGTTAGACCTTAAGTTCCATGAGTTTACAGAAGGACAGCTTGAGGAAGAGATACAAGGAGAAGCAGAAATGGGGGCAGGAGTAGTGGCAACTGAAGCAGAACCACAGGAGCCTCGACCTATTCTGACTGCGCTTGATACGGCACAGACTCAGCGATACAAATTTCATCAGGATCAGGTCGGGGCAACCTTGTGAGAAGTGGCAAGGATCGAAGACATGCTGGATAAATAAGATGAACGACTCTCAGGCTTGGAGCAATTGGTGGCCGGATTATAGCATACGGCCCAGTAGATTGTCGATCTATTGATGCCGTCGTGACAACACTGCTCCTTCCAGCTCCACACCATAGTTTTACGGATTGCCCCATCACATACACATGTTCTTCACTCATAATTAGGGCATGGATATCTTTTTGGTTGCCTTAAGCACTTATGAGTATATGTTATGGTCCATTGACTTGAATAGTCTGATAGTTTCATGTGTCTATCTGGTCCTTGGAAGGACCAAAGACGTTGAAAGTATTGGGATAGTTTTTTTTATGGATTCGATATTTGGATTTGTTTTTGGGAAATGTGTGCCCACGAATGGGCTGGATGATATATTTTTTTTGGATGCTTATATCCTGCCATGCTTGGGTAGTTTCTTTTGATTGCTCCTATTATTTTATGATGATCTTTTGGAGTTATATGATCAGGCGTTGAATGTTTATGGAATGAATAATGATATTTCTATGCTTGCAATTTCAAATTACCTATGTGAATGCCTCAAGTTTGTCAAATACTGAATTTTACTTGTCATATGCTTATCGGGATGAATGCTGATTATGGGTTGGTGATTGCTTTACCACTCTCATTATGCTTCTAGCTTTATGGTTTACTTTATATCTGTCTTGAAGTGTTTCTCTGGTTATATGCTCACATGGGAATTATCAGTCCTCCTATTGCCTTAATTCTCCTAGTTTCTTTAATGTTAACTTCAGTCATTCGTTCAGTTATTGGTTTATTAACCTTTGTCAATGACTGAAAAAAAGGGGGAAAACAAATCCCACAATGAGAACACTACTTGGTATATGGTTTTAAGCATGGTGATGTAGGTGATAGGGGGAGCAGCTGCAAGCAGATAAGGGGAGCAGCTGCCTGAATCAAGATTGTGTGTGAACTCCATAGAATCTTTGTAAAATTATGTAAGGTTCATGTACACACAATTTATGATGTTGTTCTAAGTGTGTTTTTAGGTGTTTTGTCACATAATTGATAAAGGGGGAGATTGAAAGTGCCCTGGTTTGTCAATTAGTGTGAGTGTTGAGTTAATGAGTCAAGTGAGCCCCATATGAAGATTGTTCAAGACATTGCCTCAACCGGATGTGTGTTCAAAGCTCATCACAGGTAAACTTAGCCTCACATCCCATGTCCCAAAACACCTAGGTAAACAAAAGCCTTAAGAAAAATATAGAACAACATAGGTGTTAAAAGTCTGAAAACCTGGTTTCAAAATGAAAATTCTGTAAGTTTTCAGCTAAGTTCGATATCATTGATTATTGGTCGATACAATTGAACATTCATTCTCAATATATCGAACTGGTATTGATAGCATTGAATTGAGTCCACTTTATGTCAAGCAACCATAGAGTATTTTGGACAAAATATTCGATAAATCAAAAGTATTATCAATAACATTGAATTTCAAATATCGATGATATCGAAAAGTCTCGGAGCTCTATCCAACAAAGGATTGGTAAACAATCTTGATATTGCTCGAGGAATCGAAGGACAATCCATATCATCAAATTTTAAATATCGATAATATCGACCCAGTATCGATGACATCGAATTGGGACAAGTTGTGTCCAGCAAGTTTTTGAAAGAAAAACATTTAAATGTTCGTGGAATTGAAACCCACATTGATAGCATCGATATTGAAATCACGATGATATCGATATAGACTTGATATGATCGAAGCAGGACAAAAACTGTTCTAGCAAACTTAAAAAGGAAAATCGTTTGTGAATGATCGAGGAATTGATACTGGCTCAATATGATCGTAATTCGAATTTCGATGAAATCAATATGGGTTTGATATCATGGAATTGGGTCAAAAAGTGTCGAGCAAGCTTACTTAAAATATGCATTGAAAAGATCAATAAATCGAAATCACAGTTGATGATATCGAAATTCAAAATTCGATACCATCGACGCATGTTCATTATCATCGATCTTCAGTCAAAAAGTTTCAGATATATGCTTCAGCTGAGTTTGCATCATCGAACCCTGACTAGATGGAATCAAAAGTATATGTTTGATGACATCGACTCAGGACTGATGAGATCAAACTCAATCAAACTTGACATATTTATTATCATTGGGACTTTTTACCTATATATAGGAAGCTTGCTCTTGGTTGCTGTAGTGAGAAAAATAAAGAGAGCCTTGAGAGAATTTTGCATACTATTTACCCTAAGCTCTTTTTCTCATAGAAGTTCATCCTTCAATCCACCCTCATCATTGATATTAAATAGAGTGGATTGAGGAATGAACTTTCCTATTCAATGATCATGCAGTTATTACCCTAATGGCAAATCATTGAGCAAGGATACCTTGAATGCTTGAATTCTTGGAATCACTCCTTCTCTAAAATAAGAAAACATTTAATAGAGTAGGATTCCAACATAACCTTGACCCAACCCATCGCCTTTATTAGAACATCATCAAGTGTTGCAGATCAAAGGAGATGAAGAATCTTCATCATCAAGGAGGAGATCTTCATCAACGTGCTTAATAGCGCTCACCTACTTATCTGTAAGTCATTAGAGTCCAAAGATCCTGTTGATCATTCCTTTTGTAGGTTTAGGTCACAGGTGATTCTCACCCCTTTCAAGCCCTCATAGGAGGCCTCCGACAGGGGAGTACACATGGGTGCTTTGTGCTGACTCTTGTTCTTATGTAGGGTATAAACTTATGCCCTTGTGTAGGTCCTTGACCTGTGTGGTCTAAAAGTTAGGTTCCTTATGTGGATCCTTGACCTGTGTGGTTGAAAAGGTAGGTTCCTTGAGTGGATCCTTTGCTCTTGTGTAGGGCATAAACTTGTGCCTCTATGTAGGCATGTTAAGTACCTTATGTAGGTCCTAGAGTCAGCCTTGTGTAGGTTGTACTGGTTTGAGGTAAAACTGATTTGAAACCTACGTTAGTGAAATCCGGTACACTCAAGGGTTGAGTGTGTCCACCGGGAGTGGAGTAGGCATATAGTCAAACCACTATAAAACGACTGTGTTTGAGATTGTTATTTGCATATTCTCTTATTGTGTTTACTTTGAATGATCACATGATTATTTAGAACTGATAAGTATCACATCTCACACACAGTCACTCAGTGCATGCATTATAGACTAGATTTATATATTGAATAGTCTTGTGATTGGATACTCTATTTGGCTTGGAAGCCATTAGAGTTAAATTAAAAGATATCTTAATAATTGGTATATTAGATCAAGATAATGGTAATAGGATTTTAAATTGTCATAAAATTTTATAAGGTCCTATTCACCCCCCTCTAAGACACTTTGACATATTCCTACTTCTACTAAAGTGGTCATTACCGCAATTTCACCAATCCATCCCCAATCTACCTTGACTCACCACACATGTCCTGACTCACCGCCTGGACTCGACAGTGAGTCAGGTAGTGACTCAGTGCAGCCCCATGTTGCATTGCCTCTCCCTCTCTCATTCATTTCTCTTCATTTCTATCTTCCCTTATTCTCTTGCTGGAACTCTAGCAAAGCTTAGACCATACCCAAACCAACTCAACCTGGCTGGCTTAAACTAGGTCGAGTCAAGCTAGTGAGTCCCGACTCGACAGTGAGTTAGTGCGGCCTGAAACTGCACTCCTTCCCACTCTCTTCTCATACTTTCTCTCCCTTGACCCCTCCGACATGACTAGTGGAGTCTGAACTCACCCAAACTTGCCCCGAAATGCAGATGGATCCGTTTTAATAACGTGGCATGGTTACACCAGTGGTGGGGAAAAAGACTTCGATGATAATGGTGGATCGCCATGTATCACCTGTTTCTCTAATCCAATGACTGGGGAAGGTCCGTATGCTTGCCAGGGAGCTTGTGGAATGGAGGTTTTGAAACTTAAAGGAGGTCGGGCCGATGGGTTCGAATGGAGAAGAAAACAGTCATTTTTCGAGTGCGGCTGAAAGAATGGAGGGTGGTCACTTATTGCTCGATTTACTCCCTTTTATTCATTAACCTTAACATCCGAGAACCATCAGATTAATAATAAACGAACCAGATCTGATCTGGTAGACACCTCTTTCAAATACGGATGGTAATGCAAATACCGGCCGTGGTTTTGGTCTTTCATGGGAGAAAGCCCTAGGTCAGAGGGTTTGGATTCTCCCAGATGGAGGACTAAGATCATGAGAATTTCCACGCATGTGGATTGCCAGCTTGGCGAACAGGAGAAGAAATGGAAATTTTCCGTTTTCGAAAACTTCCAACCGCACGCACTCCATTTGCAACTGATGTTGTGCACATGCAAGTGTGCATGGACTCATATAAATGGAGTTTTTTTTGTCGTACGGGAACGCTCTACCTGATGAACGGTTTGGATCTCGGAGGTGGGCCTTAATTTGTGGGCCACGATCAAAATCTCGGGCAGCTATCCATCCATTGGTGAAAAAGGACAAAGATTTCCTTTTTAAAAAATTCGTCAGGTCAGAGCAAGTCTATTGCCCCATGTAATGCTGGTGTATGGCCCCTTGATGCACATATGTGGTTAAAGCGGGCCCCACGGTGATGTTTAGACGAAATCCACTCCGTTCATTCGACTCATTTACCTATATAAGGCCATGAGCTCAAGAATGGGGCTGACCTAAATCTTAAGTGGGCCATACTCTTATATTTATAGTTCTAATGGTGGATTTTTGTCGATCTAATGGTTGGATCATTCTGAATTTGAATATTAGCTGTTAAAATGGTCCTAGGGACCACTTAGTTGAGAATTAGTGGTTGAGTTAGCGAATAGATGACCTAATATGCATTTAGAATGTTGAATATTATTATTACTATCATATATATATATATATAAACATTATCTTATTTTATTTTCCTCTAAATTGTTGTTGTGGGTCGTGCCCATTCATTTATTTACTCAGCACCCATAAAGCTTGGATTAAAAAAATAAATAGATTATTTTAGTTTGTAAGTGGGCCATAGTTCATTTTAAATTAACGGTTAGATTTAAAAAGTCGATGTCCTGAATATCGAAACTAACTGGTGGGTCACCCTATGGGAAGTTGGGAACTTAATAGATGGTTTGATCCATCTATCAAAGTGACTGAGATCTGAAAATAGATGTCTTTGAAGCTATGATGGACTATTTTGAAAATCAATCAGATGGATGGCTTATTATACGAATAAATGTTGTACTAAATTGTTGAGATGGATGAATTGAGGATCACTGGATGTTGATGTGTAAGGAAAGCTACGTGTGTTTCCACATACATGTAAATTGATTTATATTTTCATGGTAACACCCAAGTACTAAAAAGTAGAGGGTGTTACAAATATCATGCTATCTCCATGGGGTGCACACATGTTTCCTAGAACAGCAAGAAGTGGCCATGAAGGACTTGGCTGATATGAGTGGAAAATATGAAAGAGCCTGGTAAAACAAATTGTGTTGTGTTCAGGTATGCCAATTCAACCGATCGATGCTTAGGATGTTGCAATCTTATTGCTTCGGCATGATGGATGAATTGCAAGAGCTAGGCAACACCTTTTATGCAAAATAAATGGCTGATCCAATGGACCTGGAGTTCATAGGTGAATAGATTCATCTATACCAAACTCAGTTAATGGCAAGCCATGTTGATAAAAAGGTGGGTGAGAGCGAAGTACACTATTTCTATTCGTGTTGATCATCTACTTCACTTCTTGCCACATTTCATTGAGGAGGGAAATTGTTGGGGGCCCTCTAAAGAGAAGAATAAAGTACAGATGTAGGCCATCCTAGTAGAATTTGACAGCTCAAAGATTTGATTTGTTTACCTGTCTTCAGTGTTCTTGCTTTCTTTCTCTTGTAACCAAGTGGTCTATGACCAACATAATAATGAATAAACTTTTAAGCCCTTGGTCAACATTCATATGTCATGCATTTTCTATCCTGACCGCACTGTATAGGATGAGTGATCATCTTTTGATCCACCTACCCTCTGTATAGTAGTATGGATTCTCAGTACTTAGTCATCCCTAATCATACTTGCCATATATTTGCTTGCAATGATATATTACATCAAGAGGAATTAATCTTGTTGTATTACAATGCCTTAGAAATAGCTGCATTTACATCTTTGAAAACTTAATCGACGCGACTCCCTTTATGTGCGTTAACTACTCTTTTGCTTCATTTCGTTTATAAAAGAGTAGCTTCGGGCTCAACAGCCGTCGCCATTCCATCTTCATCCATGATGGATTTCCTCCCTTGTGATCCAAAACCATAGAGAGAATCACTATTAGGCCTAGATCCCTTCCCAAATTCTTCCACACTCGCTATTTCCTTATTCATCCAAGGCATTGCTAATCTTTCTATAGATAACCAGTCCACTCGAATGGTCATGGAGGCTTCCCCAGCACTCTGACGATTTGAGATCACAATGCAGCGGCCGAACTCAATCGCTTCACTGTTCTCTCCCTTATTCCAGAATATGGGACTCGGTCAAGAGATGGTTGGGTAGAACGTAATGTGTGGGTCTTATGCATATTACGATAATAATGAGATGCCATGGTCGAAGGGACTTTCCCTTAACACTTCGGCGGCTAACTCGACTCAAGTTCATCTACTTTACCTAGGCCAAGTCAAGCCGAACATCAAGGGCTTTGTCTCATTGACCAGGTCCCTGGCGACTTTTCAACAATACCATCAATCTCCAGCGAGATTAATCATGTATTGGCCGAATAGACGCTTGTGGTCCTTGGCCACATGGGACTTTATCAATCCATCAAGAGATGACTTGGCAAAACGTAACGTGCAGGTCCCATATAAAACTATGTCGAGAACCTGTTTGTTTGTTACCAAAAAAACATATGGCAAGGGAGGTGGAAGCATCCGGCCGAGAGAGAACGCAAGGTTATAATCTTGACCATCTTCTCCATCAATGACTTGTCCCCTCCATTCTCTTCCTCCTTATCCCTGCAATTTGTAATGAATTGGCCTTGTCCTTGATGTTAGCCTTACTAACAGAAAAGCTTCCTAATTTCATATAACCATACAGTTTTAAAACCAGCAAAGATGAAATAAAATGATCTTGACTGATCGATGACCCTTTTACGTATTTTTTGTAATTATAAGGATGATGTACTCATGACCGATCTTCCTCATGGATTTAGCCCATTTGGTAGGGTAATCGGTCGCTATTATAATGAATATATCAGGTTCGGTCAAAGGTGGATGGATCTATTCGATTAGGTCAGTCGCCCATCCTCGAAATGGTCATGACCTTCAATAATATGTAGCTCGGTCATGTGCACACATCAAATTTATGTGATGCATGTCTTACACTTCAAAACGTGGACACAACATTTAAATGTTCTAGACTTCGCATCATGCTTCCTGAACAAGTTCCGCTTGTCCAACCACCTTCCCATGATCCCCGGGAATGGCTCCTTTAATATCGAGTACCCAACCATCACTTAGCTAATCGTATGATACTCTTTAATCTCAGTTTATAAAAGCAGAAGTTAAGAATTAAATGAACTAACCTTAATCACCATTCTTGCAAGCGAGCTTCTTCTTCAATAGATCATTTCAGTTTATCCTTCAAAATTCTAGATGAAATCATTGATGAAGGTATAGAATCCTTCTCACGCTCCTCCTCAGAAGATGAATGCCTTTCCTACCTCAGGGATATTAACAATGTTCCTGAGAAAGGAAGGCCTCCTCAGGAGATCTTGAATATCCTCTCCGAACTCAAGCGACTCGGGGAAGAATATGCAGCAGTGGATGCAGAGGTTGAGTGTTGTACAACCTCTTTGAATCGGTTATCAGCCCTCAGTGCTAAGTACAGAACTTTGCCAGCCCACTCCGAAGCAGCCCAGAAGAACCAATTGTACTAGACTCGTGAATACGAGTTCAATAAAAATGATTTAGATGATGAAGCGTTCGCTCGCTCAACTTCTTGATGATCTGGCCGATACCAACAGGCTTTATCCCAACCACAATTGGTCAAAGAGCGCTAGTTGTGTTCATGGAGGCCCGGATAGTTCTCTATCAAGGACACACTGAGGTTAGTGAGGCTGAGAAACAATCAGCTGACTTGAAATAGGAGGACATCGAGCACCACATAGCTTATATCGAATGCACCACAGAGACGCTCGTAAGCCAGCAAGCATCTTAGAGCGAGAAGAGGAACCGGGTGAAGGATGCAAAGGTTGAAGTTGCTCGGGCTTTTTCTCATGCAAAATGGGCTAAGGGATAGCTCCATCGCCTGGCCTTTTTTCTTTTACTTTCCCTTATTATATTTTTCTCTTGCCTAGTGGGTGTAACATATGGCTTCTAAGCCTTTATTTAAACATTCTTAATAGATCCTTATGTAAGGTTGTAAGTGCTATAATGTTTAAAGCACATTTTATACCTTGTTTGTCAAATTTCATCTTGTCAAAACATCTTAACAAATGATCTTCAAGATTGGTCCAAGATTAAGGTTCAAGCCTAACTCAAGTTAAAGATCAAGTTCAAGCTCAAGTTGAAGATCAAGCTCTATCTACTTAAGTTCTAATAGAAGATCAAGCTCCTAAGAGATGTTCAAGTCTCTAATATACTTCAAAACAATGAAGTTCAGTCCATACAGGTATTATAAACCCTAAAAAGACCTTAAGTTTAGGTGCTTTCAAAATAAGGTGTTTTCAAAATATATTTTAAATTTGGTTTTTATACTTACAATTAGTTGAGTTTCGACCAACCTAAGTTGTGGCTCAACCAGTCTACGAATTTCTCGACCAGTCCTAGTTTAAGTCGAAGTGAAACAAAAATTTTGTCAGATCTTTGACTAATCGAGTGGATTCCTTGACCAGTCGAAGGACCCTTTTTGACCAGTCGAGCATTCCTTGACTCGAAGTCTAGCAACTAATTCAGTTCAAATTTTGGCTCCTTTGACCAGTCGAATAGAGCCTTCGACCAGTCAAAGATCTGTTATATCCCGCTCAAAATTGAAAATTTGTTGGAACTGAATCCGGTGCTTAGACGAGTCGAAGACTGTCTTAGACAAGTCAAAGAAACAACTTCTTTGCCTATAAATTGAGGTTCTTTCTTAATCCTAATATAATTCAAGCTTATCAAAGTCCTAATCGAAGAGAGCAAGAAGCTTCACTTATTGTCAAGCTATTAAGCGGTATTCACAATTTATTTTATAGCTTTTTATTTAATTTCTTAATCTCTAATTCTATCATTCTGATTCTAAAAAGAGAGGGAATACTCTTCTTTTTGAGATTTAAACGAATTAATACAAGTAGCCTTTGGTTTGAATTTAATTAAAATCAATAGAACCCTGGACCTTTTCTATCAGACTGAACATTGAACATTCATCATTTAAGAAAAATGGTTCTATGGCTACAACTTCTTCTACGGTGAAGATAAGTATATATTTACATTTTGTATTTGGTTTTTCTGAGATAGGATAGAAAATCTCAATGAGGGTTTGTGTTTGTGATAGCTAAAATCACAACTGTATTAGGTTTTAAGGTGACCCTGTGAAAACCTTATTCATAGTGGAAGTCAAAATTACGTGGTTAGTAATTTTGAAAGTGGAGTAGGTATAGCTATTTGAGAACAGTTGTTGATACACCGAACCACTATAATTCTTGGTATTGTGGTGAATGCTTTATTACTTTTGTACTGAATGGTTGTAATTTCTTTTATGTTAAAGTGGTGAATGTTTGTAATAAATAGTTTTATTTACTCTTAGTTAGTTTGGAAGTTTGATTCTTATCACATTCATGAAATAAGGTTGTCCTGCCTGAACTTATTTGGGTGAAGGTTTTCCTACAAATCAGTTTGAATCAACAATTCAATACTAGTGAAATTAATATTTCTGATTTATTTACTTATTCAATATTTTGTTCAATTATTTGGCATAATCCTATTCACCCCCCTCTAAGACTTCTTAAGCTCGCCTTTTCAAAGGTTTTTATTTAAATGAAAAATTCATCTTTTCCTACTGAACTGGCTCTGCCTGATTTCTAATGACTTCCCAAAATAAAGGGAAATATTGTTTTAGAAATCGACTATTTATATGCGCCTGAGCAACATTACCACTTAAATCCTTAAGGAGGTAAGCTCCTCCCCTCAAGACCTGTTTGATGGTATATGGCCCATCCCATGTATGAGACCATTTTTCTGATGCTTGATCTTTCTGACTTATGGGCATAACCATCTTTCAGATTATATCTTTCCTTGAAATCCTTTCCCTTAAACCTTTTGTTGTATGCTCACGCTATGGTCACTTTGTTGGTCATGATGGAATTCAACGCCTTGATACGAGCCCCATACAATCCCTCAAGCTCGGCCAACATTAGGCTTAATAGAGATTGATGCGCAATTTGTAACGATAGAACCATGATTTCCAAAGGTAAGATTGCTTCATGCCCTAAAGTCAGTATAAATGGGCTAACCACTGTATTGGTACGAGATGATACTCTGTATGCCCACAAAGCCTCAAATAGCTTAAGATGCCACTCACATGGATTTCCTCATAGCATTTTCCTCAAAATATTCTTGATTATCTTGTTGCTAGCCTCGGCCTAACCATTAGCCTGAGCATAATATGGGGTCAAGTGAAGGATCTTTATTCCATATTGGTCGGCCATAGCACGAGTTTCTTTGGTTGAGAAGGCAACACCTTGGTCCATTATAATGGATTCTGGCACACCAAAACGATGAATGATGCTAGTTTCTATGAAACTAATGATGTCTTCATGACTAATCTTCCTCATAGGTTTTGCTTCAATCCATTTGGTAAAGTAATCGATCACCACGATGATGAACATATCTAGCTTGGTTGAATGTGGATGGATCTACTCGATCAGGTCGATTTTTCATCCTCGAAATGGCTAAGGCTTTATGATAAGATGCAACTCGGTTGCGAGTACATGTTGAACTAAGTCCATTCCTTTGGCAAGCCTCACAACCTTTCGCATATCGGACATAATCGGCCATCATTTCCAGCTAAAAATATTTGTAACACCTAAACATAAGCCTCATTTTTTTTCCTGCCTGGTGAGCTCCACAAACATCTTCATGGCTCCTTCCATAACTAACTTGGCTTTGTTTTTTGACAAAAGAGGAGCAAAAGTCCATCGCCCTCTTTTTGATATAATTCATTATCCACCATAATGTAATTAACGATCAATCTCCTTGGTTCGAGGACTTTGCAAGTAACACATAAGGGGTACCCCTTAATCGCCCTCCTCTGCTTTAATCAAATAAACTTCCGCTATACTTCCCCTTCAAAAAATAGCGGGTAATGATCTTTTTTGAACTATAATCGACCGATTGGCCACTCTCATCCATGCCTCAAGACCTGCAGCCAATTACGTGATTTCATGGGCATAAATATTGTAATTTCAAGGGACATGCATCAATGGGACGTCATTGAATCATTCGTGCAATTAGATGGCCACTGCATAGTATGGTAATAAAGATGGGTTGGTGTATTTAAACAAACCTTCCATCTGATTTATCACCAATTGTGAATCCCTAATGATCATCATGTCCTTGACATGTAATTCTAACAAAATTTCTAGGCCAATTATCATAGCCTCATATTTAGCTTGATTTTTTGCACACTCAAATTTTAACTGAAATGCAAACTCTTGCTGATTTCCATTGGGAGCGATCAACACTATATCAGTCTCAGATGTTTTATGGGTCTTCACCTATCGAAGATTAGCTTCTAGGGCATGATTTGTATGCAATATGAATCCACAATGCCTTGTGGGATTTTCTTCTCTAAATCGGATGAATGACTAGCCAAAAAATTTGTTATGGCTCTACCTTTTACCACTTTCTGCGACAGATAATGCAAGTTGAATTCTGACAATGCCAATACCCATTTACCAATTCAGCTGCCTAAAAAGGGCCGATTTAACATGTATTTGATTAAATTCATTATACATACCATGTTAACCCTTTCAGTCAACAAGTAATGTCTAAACTTGGTGGTTGCGGAATACAAAGACACAATTTTTTCATAGCTGAATATCGCGCTTATACATCAAACAACACTTGGCTCAAATAGTAGATCGCTCTCTCTTTCCATAAATTGTCCTCTTGGGCTAGGAGGGCTCTGATCAATGTTGTGGAAATAGCTATATATAACTTAAGCAGTTGATTCTTGATAGGAGCCATTAACACAGGTGGCTTTATCAAATATTCCTTGATTCAGTCAAAATCCAACTAATGTTCTGCTTCCCATACTAAGTTGGCCCCCTATTTCAATTTCAACAACGAGAAAAAAATGTTAGTCTTTCATGCACAGTTAGATATGAAGTGTCGTAAGAAATATAGGTAGCCTAGGAACTTATATAAATCAACATTGTCCCCTCGTGGCTGTGCATCAATCACGACCTGAGCCTTATTATGATCGATTGTAATCCCTCTTTGATGTACAAGGAATCCTAAAAAATTACCGACTAATACCTCGAATGCACATTTCGTAGGGTTCATTTTCAATTTATGGAGTCTCATTCGTTTGAAAGACTTGTGTAAGTGGGCCAGATGCTCTTCTGTATTGGTAGACTTAACCACTACATCATTAACGTAGACCTCCATAAAACAACCAATCATATTATGAAAGATGACATTCATTGCTATTTGGTATGTAGCCTATACATTATTCAAGACGAAAGGCATCGCCACCTAGGTATAAGTCCCTAAAGGTTTGGGACATCTGAATGCGGTCTTTGGCACATCATCCAAAGCAATGTAGATCTGATTATACCTTGAATGTTTGTCTAAGAAAGACATGATTCCATGCCCAGCAGCTTGATCGATTAACTAATCGACCACAGGCATGGGGTATTCATCTTTAGGAGTTGATAAATTCAAATTTCTGAAATCAACTCACACTCTCATTTTACCATTCTTTTTCATTACTGGGACTATGTTTGACATTCAATCAGCATATTTGATTAGTTAAATGAACTTAACCTTCAAGAGTCATTTGATTTCTTCTTTGATCTTAAGAGTAACTTTGGCCGTCATCCGTCTTGGAGGCTGTTTGTATGGCCGAGTCCCTCTTTGGTGGGCAATCTCTGCTTGACCAAAGATCTATCCACTCTTGGCATATCATGATAGTCCCAAGCAAAAAAATTTGCAAATTCCTGTAGCAACCTTATTATTTCGTCCCACTTAGGCGATCGTGACAGATTACTTATAAACATGGGCCTTTGATCCTGATCCGTCCCCAGATTTATTTTGTCCAGCGGGTCTTGAACCTGTGATCAACGCTTCTCTGCTTCTTCTAGTAAATCTTCTATTTCGAAACTATCTTCTTTAGCTGATTCATCTAACTCAACCAAGTTTATAAAGACGCCCTTACTAATCTCTCTCAGGCTTTCTTTAAGCCTCTTTATTTTGGCCACGAAGTCGGCCATGCATACTATTCCTTAAGCTGTCACAATCATGTTATCTCTTCAATAATAAAGTGGGAAGCTGGCCGAAAAAGGACAATGTCCTTCGGCTGAGCCTCGTTCGCCTGATTCGGTATCGCTTGCACAATGCTATCCATATTCTTCTTTACTATAATGTCGGTTGGTCGATTGCATTTATTTCTTCTAGTGAACCTAATGGGCCCCATTTCTTCATCATAATAATAGGCCTCATTAGTGTTCGATGTGGCCAGAAAATGTTTATTGTCTACCAACACAAGTTCAACCATATCCTGATTCTAGGAGATGACAAATTGGTGAATAGACGATGGGTAGCACGCGAAAGAATGAATCCAATCTCTCCCTAATAGAGCATTGTAACTTGACGACATGTTAACTACCAAGAATGGTGCTAGGACAGACTTGATGCCTACGGTGATGTCGACTAGTGGGACACCATGTGTATTAGTAACATGACCAGAAAAATTACTGATAGTCACTTCAAACGGAATCAAATCAACCGTAGTTTTTCCTTATTTGGCCATCATTATTTTTGGTAATAGGTTTACTGAGGATCCATTGTTTACTAGAATTCTAGTAACAGGGCAACCATCTAGATGGACTGATATGTACAACGGTTTGAGATGTTGCGTCATATCAGTAGTTGGTCTATCAATAATTACTCTGTCAGTGGTATGTTCGGTCATTACAATGACTGTGTTAACATGCAACGCCTTGTCTTGTTTCTCATCGTCATAAGGAAAAGAAGCATGTTTATAATAATTGGAGGAGTGTACTCTTCTACATCCCTAGGCATTGTGTTTGGCTAAGTTGCCCATGCCTGAAAACCAAACGGCAAGGTAAGTACCATATTGCAATGGAATACTGTAGGTGGCAACGAACCAAACATAATGCTACTGCCCAAACCTTGTCCCCTAGTGTATCAGACTCGATATCATCACTCTAATTAGGGGTTTTGTTGCCTACAGGTTAGACCAACAAATCTACTGCCATATCCCTTAACATATCTGCAGTAGATACGAGTTCGTCGGGCAACCATTCCTCTGTGGGGAAGTAGTCCTCACTGAAGTAATCTGACAAGTTTCCAGTATTGTCTTCCTCTTTATGGCCGCTAGAATCCTTCATGCTTTCGAGAGGGTCTTCACTTTCTTGATCAGCAGGTGAAATGATGGCCCCGACTGTGTTCATGACCACTTGTCCAATAGGTGAGGATGTTTTCCAGAATGGACACGGTAACATGGGCTCCGGTCGAGGAAGTGCTTCGTTCCCTTCTCTTTCTCTTCTTATTGCGGCTTTGTTCCTCTGCCATCGGCATTTCTGGATTTTGGTTAAAGCTTCAGGTACCATTGGGAACTTCAGGGCCGTGAGCCGTTTCCACACTCCCTCTTGCAGCAAGAAGTTTGACCATCCTAATCAAAGGCGACCCCCACCACGATTGATAGTTGGACACTCATTACTTCGACTGCTGATGGTTTCGACAGAGGCCAGGATTAGAATTTCCCATCTCGGGATGATTTCTCGGCCGTGAAGGGATTTCTCGAGCGCAACGATCACATAGCTATGATTTTTGGTTGTTCCTTTGGTCGCGTATATCCTGATACTGAGATGCCCATCGTCATCTTGGCGTGTATCGACCATGTGTTCTATGCTGATTTTTTGGACCAAGTTTGACTTTTGATTGAGGTCGATCCCTTAAATTAGTCGTGATAGTGTTTATCTCCGTGCCATTCGGGAATGGATCGGTATCAATTAGCATGGCTTCCTTTTACTTTTTCAAAAATTATAGTAATCCGCGATCGATGTGATCTTGAATGAGATTCCTGAAAATGATACATGTGTTAGTAGAATGAGACTAAGATCCATGCCATTTATAATACTCGACCTTTTTTAATTCGTTGCCCAAAGGTATCTTATGATTAATAGGAACCTTGATAAACTTTGCCTCTAACATGAAGTCAAAGATCTCTTCGGCCTGAGTAATATCAAAGGTATGTGCTTTATGGGCTTTCTGAGTTGCTGGGGTAGTCGATTCTACCTTGACCAATGCCAAGCATACTAATGGCTTTTTAGCCACTACTTCAGCAATCGCAATTTCGTAATTAGGATCGTTATAATACATTCCAATTGACGAATTTTCTTGCCTAGCCCTCTCCTAAAGCAATTCCTTATATCGAGAAACCTTCTTAGTAAGGTCGTATAAATCTGCAAACTTCTTGCTTACAAACTTTTTATGAAGTTTGTAGTCTAGGCCATCTTATGCAAGCTACACGAATTTGGCCTCAGTCATGACTACCTTACAACGGCTTTTCACCTACTTGAATCATATAATGTAACTTTCACAGGTTCCCCAAGTAGTTGTCGGAATCGTGCGAGGTTGGCCATGGTTATATCCCTATTCTTGGAAAAAAAATTGAGCATCAAAACTTTCCTCCAACTCCTGCCAACTATGTATTGAATCTGGTGATAGGTTTGAATACCATGTAAAGGCCGATGTAGTCAATGAGTAACTAAAGAGCTGCAATTTATAATAATCATTATTGGCTAGCTAGTCACATTGCATGGTAAACCGACTGACATGTTCAATAGTTAATTGTCTGTGCTCGCCTGAAAATAAGGCAAAATTTAGTCGATAGTTCCTTGACAATGGTTATTGTGATCCACCCATTCAAGGTATGTTTATGATACGTAGGAATAGCGTAACGGCCTAACACTTGGCCAACAACTTCCTGTACGAGTTGTACTATTTGGTTGTGATCTATCCATTGAGGTTCTATAATTGGTGGATGATATATACCAAATTGATTAAAATTCTCTTGAAACCTAGGACTGTGCGGCGTGTAGAACCCAACAGGCAGCCCTCGGTTTCTACTTTCAAAATTCCTAACATCTTGCTCAGGTTGCTTGAGCTCTATAGGGGACAGTGTATTCCTAACATCTGGGGGAGGAATAGGTGGAGAATTGCGCTGTAATGATGGTGTTGGTAGGAATGGGACATCATTACCGACCAAACTCCTGTTATGTTGCTATGTTGGTTGTATTCGCTTCGTCACAACGGCTAATAATCACTGCATAGTTTCGGCCTAGCTCCGCATGTAATGATTAGCACTTTCAGCCTGTTAACGGAACAGCTTTGCTTGAGCTCTCCCATATTCCTTCACCATTCGGATGCTCATATGAACATCCCTAAATACCATTGATACTTCATCCAGAATGATAGGGCGAACCATGGATGGCCCTGCTTGATTTCTGATTGGGATAACATTTAAATTAATTTCACTTAGAGGTGCCTGAACTTGCACATCATCCACCAAGGGTGGTGCGGTTAGCATTACGGGTTCGTTCCCAGCAATTCTACCACTCCTCCATTGCATTCTGGCAACAATCGAATCAGTGACCTATGATAGATTGGGTCCCACTGGGCATGCCATAAAATTTTTTACCATTGTTTCAACATTCCTCTTTCTAGCATCGGTGACAAGTTTGTGGGCATGCCAGAATTGGGATTGCAGTTCCAATTCAAACTGAACAACAATGACCTTGAGCGCCAAAGTAGGCACACACTGGGTATGACCGAGGTCTGAGGAGATCGATCGCCTATTTAGCCACTCACTCAAAGTGTAAATTGATTAGGCGATATTCAGAGGGTGGGGTTTGTCCTTTGATGATGGGTTAGTTTATGCCTTCCGTACGAAAGGACTTTCTCAATATAGATGAAACGGAATAACAAAGAAAACTTACAATTGACCACTATCGACCACTGAAGAGTGCTCCAATTACAATTATGATTATCAGCTATTGTACTTACGCTATAATTAAGCTAAGAAATGTAAATGGTAAGGGAAAAAAGTAAATAATTATTCTAAGGAAAAGAATTTACTTGATAAGGAAAGACGATTACACTATGGAATGGAAATCTGACGAGATAATTGAAAGATAATTGGATTTGTTGATTTGTTTGGGTTGGTGTGAGACAAATTTTTAAGCTTACTTGATCTTCTATTTATAACATTGCTTCATTGCTCTAAATGCTTCCCACGTCTTGATGGTTATTGTAACCGTTTCTTCCCTCATTCTGTTTCCAGATACTTCCCACGCTCATGCTCTCTATGATCTTCAGACACGTCCAGCAGTCGTGTGAACTTAGCCATTGGCTACTTGTTTCTTAGCCACTCAGACCCGATCGCACCTGTGTTGATCACTTTTAATGTAATTGATATGTTGTTGCCTCCTTTGGAAATGCAATCGTACACATCTGGAGAAAATCCTACAACCATTGAACATGCATACGTACAATTCACACATGTTCGATCCTGAATAGCTGGAGATAAGCTTCGGCTAGATAGGGTACAAATACCTTTATAAAATGATATTACAAGAGATATATGAATTTACTGATCCGAACAACCCTAAAATTCCTTCCCAAAACCCTAACTTTGGTCTAAAAGACCTTAGGAACATCTTAACATAGAATACCTTAATCCTAATTGCATCCGATATATATATATATATATAATCACAACCACAATTAGAAACAAATTGTGCACTTACACAGTTTCACGTACGCCGTCGGTGGGACCTTCGATGGTGTCAACAGCCATCGAAGGCCAGATGAAGACATCGAAGCCACCATCGATGGCATCGAGTAGCAACTCTTAAACTGTCCAGTTGCTAATTTTCTCAATGGCATCGAGTGGGTCCTACATAGGAAACAACTTTTACCAGTGGACATCTTCACAACCATTGTTTTCTTAGGTGTGGTCCACTTGAACTTTAGATTAGCCTCATTTTTAGACTCTTCTCCTAAAATCTGCTTATAAAACAAACAAACAACATGGATAAGGATAACTCACATACATCATGGTGGAGCCCACAATTTAACTCAAATTTCCGAACTAATTTATGAAGCGAAAATCATAGCTAATTTACATCTCCAATCAACTGGTGAAAAAAGTTACTATTACCTGTATACTTGTATTCACTAAGGCAAATAAAAAGTCAAACAACCAAACTTTACCATTTCCAAATCAAGTTATAAATTCACCAATTTGAGCATTGGAAAAACTTTTGTTACTTTTGTATATTATTTTGTGAATTTGAAAAGTTTTATTTTTCTGTGAATATGGAAATTTTATGAGTAATCTCTCTCTCTCTCTCTCTCTCTCTCTCTCTCTCTCTCTCTCTCTCTCTCTCTCTCTCTCTCTCTCTCTCTCTGTATATATATAAAACCATGATGATTTGAAATTTATGAATTCCACAGATTTCTACCTGAATTCCCTTAACCAAACAGTAATTGAAAAAATCTTATGGTGTGGCACACTCGGAACACTGGGTGGGCCCAGATGAACCCCAATGTTATTGTACATGTGGGCACGGTAAATGTGTCCACTAGGATTCGTTGCTACCTGATCTGGTTCGATACCACATGTATCCGGACTCAAGATACACCCTCAAACTCAGAGAAGTTGCGAGCAGACTCGAGACCCAACGAGTCGATGGTCAAACTGATTGCCCAAACGCTGATGAATCCTATCCATTGCTTTTTGATCAAGATCAGATGATAATGAGAGAGTGGGCCTGTGTAAACCTTTGTCTCTGATAAGTATTCACTGATTGCCAAGCGAAGTGATCAAGTTGGGATGATTGGACGGTTATGATAAATGGGTAAAACCAACTTTGACCTCTCAAGTGTGATTAAGTGGGCCCCACTCCAATCACCTCTCAGGAGCGTATGACTTTGTAAAACATTCAGATTATGGGGCCCACTTGGGAAGGAGCATATCCTCATATTTGAACTGATTGGACAGTCCCAACTACCCAATTGGTGGGGGAGTAAAGATGGATAGCCAGGATTCAACTGAAACAACAGATGGCCTAGATCATCCTGTTAATGTGATTGCCTTGCTATTTTGGGTTTGGTATTGGATTATAAGACATGGACAGTGTAGATTGTCTTACATCTATGGCACATGCACCGTCTAATCTAAGCTGATCTTGTCATAAGATGGGCTACTATTTTGCGTTAAATTTTAAACCGTTAATCAATTTTCACTTAACTGTCCATGGCTTGGCACGTGTGGGCCACAAGTAAAAAATAACAGCCTCACGTGAAGAACCGCGCGCGTGGAATCTGCCTCTGTTTTTCTTTTTTACACACACCCCCACACACTCACGCCGTGGTGGGATTTCACCACATATGGGTACTCGAACTGTTGACCAGGTCTTGAAACTGTAAGGACCCTTTGTGGAATCTGCCTGGTGAGCGGCTTGGATCTTGGACAATTACTGTAAGTTTCCACGCGTGCACTAAAGGAGGACATTCAAATATTTAAGTAAGTGCACAAGAAGAAATATCCTTTCCCATAGGGCCCAGTTGATTTGAGAAATGGACAGAAATGACACTTGAAATGACGAAAAGAGGGCCACCATGATTTGAAGTTTCAGACATGAATGACATCTTGAATGACGATAAAAAGGATTAGGAATGTCAAATCGAAAATAATATTGGGAAGCGGATTGGCTGGTGTACCACACACCAGCTATCTAGCTGGTGTATTGTCGTCAGCAACTCATGTAGTCCCAACGTGATGCGTGTATTATATTTGTCCATCCATTTTTTGAACTTGTCCTAAGGTTTGATCCGAAAAATAAAATAAATCTAAAGATCAAGTGAACTACCCTGCATAAAGCAATGGTAGATTGAACGTCTACCATTAAAACTCGTGCGGTCTAATCCCATCGCCCAAACAAGCCCTTATAAAATGATTGGATGGAACATAAACCAAATGCTAGGCCTTGGAAAGTTTTTAACCGTGAAAATCATTATCCGGTTGTTATTTGTAGTGTGGTCCAGTTGATCTTTGATTATGAATCATTTTTTGCCTCATGATTCCGTATGAATCATTTTTTACCTCGTGATTTCGAATAGTGGATGAATAGTATGGATATAATAAATACATCACTCTGTGCCACATAACTTTGAACTCCTTGTACAACTCGGAGCTCGAGGAGCGTCGGCGCCCGTTTTCGCGTGACACGTACCCACACCAGCTACATCGCTGGCGTGTGTGCGCCAGCCAATCCGCTTCCATCGGTATCTATCCCCACACTTCACGACAAATCCGATAAGGAATTTCAAAACATCCATTCAAGATACGGACCCACCTGGCCACATAGTTCCATCGCAGGCTCCCATTACACCCGCCAAACACGAGCGAATCGCACGTGCTAATCACATGCAACACACGAGATATCTGCGACCGTTCAATGTCAAGGTCCCAAGTTAGATGTTTCATTACCGAATGATGAACGGTTGTCATGGGCAAAATCAAACTGTTACATCCGATAGAACGATCAACCAACCAAAGGACTAGGACTGGTTTCTAGTTCGAACGGTTACTGAACAAAAGCTCAGAAATAAAGCAAGCAAAGCAACTCTCTCGAATAAGAGATGAGCCCTCCAGTTGAGCTATCTGAGCAGTTCAGTAAGAGGAGTCACCTCACTTGGTACAAGTATGGGCAAAGGACCCCAAGGTAGGGATTTCGGGCCATGAGCTCTTTATCGTGCCGAGCTAACTAGGTTGACCACGACTAGAGGCTGAACAAGAAATTCAAAGGGAATCCTGATTCACACGTTTAATAATAATAATAATAATAATAATTAAATTTTTTTTTTTTTAAAGGATTTGGACTGATCCTGGCCAAAGATCTCGCGAAGTGAGATGGGCTCGAGAACATTCTCAGAAGTAGATACCCATCCATATTGGGAATTTCCAACATATCGTGTATCCCATGAAGGAATGATGATTTTGGAACCACCTTAGTACCCTGTAAGTATAGCCACATTAAATGAAATGAGGTAGGTTGAAAAACCCAAACTTAAGCCTTTGATCTAAGCCTACCAGCTTAACTTAGGCATCAGAGGTCCAGGACCGTCATTGGTATCCCCTATTATCCACATCTTCATATTTGTTCGCAGGTCCATCAGTGGGCGCATCTCTATATATGACTAATCGTATTTGTTAACCAGATTCTGACGACAACAATAACCAGCAACAAACATACAAGTTACATAAGGCCTATTTGGAACTAGTAAATGGTTGTTCACAACCCCAAGTATAAGGTCGCGGTGTAGTAATAATCTCGGTAAGACCAAGGTCGAATTCACAGGGATTGAACCTGGAACATATTCTAAAAGTAACCAGAACTAGAACTAGGAGAAGATGTAATTTAAATGAGAAAATGTAAGAGAATAATGGTAAATTATGTAACTAAAAATTGTAGAATTCAAAGGTGGGAAACTAGGGTTTCCAAGGATCCGCTTGTAGAGATTAGGGGGAACTATGCTTGATTCAAGAACACAACTAGAATCAGAGTCCCATCTTCGTCCAATTGGAAGATATTTCATTAAAAATCAGATATGAACTTCCTTTGGTCTAGTTTTCAATGGATGAGAGGTATGAGAACTAGAAGTGGCTCCAACACAAAACCATGCCTATGAGATAAAGCAAACAACGAAATTTACCAATCCACAACCAATCTAAGAGAATTATGAATGTTAGGAAGGATTCCATCATCCAATCATGTCCATGGGACAATGGTGAACAACAGGGTTCCCAAGTTCACAATCCCTATAATGTAAAAGAATATACTAAAAGCTATTGGAGATCTATTGTATTTTAAGTCACAACAAACCATTAAAAACTATGAATATTCATTAAAATCAAACCATAATTAAAGTCAGTTCAACGTAACATGAATCAAAAGCATAGAAAGTATCTCATCACGCCACAAGCTTCACCTCTCAGCCCTAGCTAAGAGGTTTAGCTAATCATAGGCATGATTAAGTTAGAATCTCTAAGGAAAATCATAGAAACAACTAGAAAAAGGAAGAAGGAGAATCGATGTCGGCCGTTCTCTCTCTCTATGCCAACCGATCCTCTCTCCCTTTCTTGTTCTTCACACGTCCCCTCTTACTCCGCCTTTTCTCTCTTTTATAGTACCAAGGAGGTCGGTTTAGAGTCAGAAGAACCGACCCTGTTTTGTACTTCCGCTCGCAGCTGAACCAAACTATGAATGCCTGTTCTGGGCAGCAAAAATGCACCGACAGCTGTGTTTGATTTGAGATAGAGAGAAGAGAACACCCGTTCTAGTAATTCCGATTGCATAGGAAGGGTGAAAACCCCGTTCTCCAGCTTTTGGACGGTCTGGATCATTGATCTGACCGTGATTCTGGTCACATAACGCCTCACAATAGCCAGGCGGCGTCCGGTTTTCCTACGCTTGTGAACCTATGCGGACGAGCCGTTTCGGTGGTGTCAGTGGGGTCCACATACTCTAATGTTTGTGAAATCCAACCCGTCCATTAGTTTCGTTAAGATATTTTAGTGAAGGAGGGGGTGTTTTGATTCTCTATGGTCGTAGCCCACCGAGTCAATCACATGGTGATGGTTCGGATGTTCAATACGATGAGGGTGATTTCTGTCCACATTCTTGGCATCGTTTTCGTGGTTTAGGTTAGACCATTCGTCCGATTCTACTGAACGGTCCAGATCGATCATGTATATCGAGATCGTGGTTGATAAAACCCATCTGTAGATGTCCTATTTTTGTTTTTGCAATAGAAATTTAAATCCAAGAAGGATTGTGCGGTCAGTGTGCTTTGACCGATCTTTGTTGGTTCGGTGTCTTGTGGCTGCATGAGTGTTGTGTACGCACTCCTCTTTAGGTGGGGTCTCGCTGTGATGTTCTGGAGAAATCTACTCTATCCATCTGCTTTCCCATCTAAAATTAAGGGGCTGAGTCCAAAATTAAGACATATCCAGAGATCAGGTGGGCCCCAAATCAGTGATTTATAGTTAATCTTTTTCTTGGGCTACTTTCATAAAGATCCAATGGCTGAATTTTTATGTGTACGGTTACTTTATAGTCCTCAGGCCAAATATAAAGTTTTGAACCAAACGGATGGTGAGAACCCTGTGATCTTGCATTCAGTACGATTTTCAGGCCTTTTTATCTTCAATCACTAGGTTTTCTCATATCTTTGGCGCGTGAATTCTTCAATCTCGGTCCCCTAAGATCCGTCCCTTGCCTTAGTGATTTGTGAGCATCAAATCCATGCCTTTAGTACTCTATTTTAATCTAAACTATTAAATTCACCTTGCAACAAAAACATGATTAAAATAGGATGTTAAGCATGATCATGTTCATAAAACCAAGTAATAACTGGGGTCTAATATGCAATATTTGTCCCTCAATACAATCCCCAACTAGCATTTTGCTAGTCCTGAGTAAAGTATGCGAAAAATATTTTGAGAATTACAAGACAATTCTTATAAACTCAAGTGGTTTTTTAACATCGATCCAGAAAATAGATTTCTAAGATACATTAATGTTGAGTCTTACATCCTCCTAAACTCGAGTGCTCGGTAAACTTTCCAGTCAAGTTCAAAGTATTAATTCATCGATTAGAACAATTATAAACATTGAGTTCCAAGGGTGTATAGTGTAACATCGGCTTATCATAATTAAAGGTCCGATCATCAATTTTCATGATAACATTGATAATCAAACAGAGTATTCCTGGATAACCCAACCTAAACCGAAACTTGCCTTAGAGTTCAGCCTTTTTATTCTTCCAACTTTTGATTTTTCCATCGATGGCTTCACTCTGTGTCAACCATTTTAAAGATCTTTAATAGGTAGTCGTTTTCGAACACAACTGTTTTTTTGCTGGGTATTCTTTATTTTTTCCCAATGAACATGATGGACAAATTTCCCAGGTTGGTTCCTTCCATGATTAGTAATTATCAAGTTAATAATTCAATATCGAACCGAAACCTTAATGTATAAGCTAGATGTGACATGTGAAATCATAACTTAATCAATGTTTAAAACTTCTAATCACGGATTAATAATCCCAAACTTAACTATGAAATCTAACAAGCAATTGAATTCGAGAGTCATAAATCACCAACATTATGTATCTTATACTTCTTAAATTAAGAATAGCCTTCAAAATCACTCGAATTCACAAGAATTTCCAGAAAAATTTTAAAAATTTTCACAATTTTCATTTTTGCTTAATTTTTTCTCAAGACTAAGAAAATACTAATTAGGTAATCTAATCTCCCATCCCCAACCTAAAATCTACATTGTCCTCAATGTAAAAGATATAAGCATGCAATGCACATGAGACAACAAAATTGAAGGAGAAGTGATAGAAAAATAGTACCTGATGAAGGAATCAAGAGGTTTTTTTTAAAGAGATCTCAGCGTGAGAGTGGGTCAGCACAAGAGTGAAACTAACAAAAATAAACTATCCTAGAGCACCAGAAAGCAAACTATCCTAACGGCATAAAGCCGACTAACCTAGAACGGAAAAAAGCAAACTACCTAGTCCTATGAAAGCAGTAAACCTACCTATACCTCCATCAGACTAGGAGATCAATCCTACTAAATAAGATCATTCAGGGGTATGGACATGTCCTATAAATCAAATTTCTCGACAAATAGCTTTAATCGATGTTCATTTACTTTAAACTCATTGCTATTATTTAGATTCTGAATCTCAACAGCCCCATGAGGATAAACATTCATAACGGTGAAAGGGCCGGTCCAACGAGATCGGAGCTTATCTGGAAAGAGATGTAACTAAAAATTATACAAAAGGATTTTCTGACCTGGTGTGAATGATTTTCGCAGAATGTGTTGGTCATGAAACGCCTTCATCTTGTCCTTGTAAATTCTCGAGTTCTTGTACGTATCGTTCCATATTTCTTTAAGTTCATTTAACTGAAGTTTGCATAGCGAGCCAGCGTTGTCTAAATTGAAATTCAAATTTTTGATTGCCCAGTAGGCTCTATGTTTCAACTCCACAGGCAAGTGGCAGGCCTTCCCATAGACAAGTTTAAAGGGAGACATTGCAATAGGGATCTTAAATGCAGTACGGTAAGCCCTTAAAGTATCGGTCAATTGGATTGACCAATCTTTATGGTCAGGGTTAACCATCTTTTCCAAGATATGTTTGATCTCCCTATTGAAAATCTCAGCTTGCTCACTTGTTTGTGGGTGGTATGGAGTGCTCACATTATGGGAAATACCATATTTCTTCATTAAATTCTTGAATGGTCTATTACAAAAATGTGAGTCTCCATCACTAATGATGGCTCGAGTTATTCCTAACCAGGAAAGGATGTTCTCTTTTAAGAATTTAATGACCGTTCGATGGTCATTGTTCCAGCACGGAATCGCTTCGACCCATTTAGTGACATATTCTATGGCATGCAAAATATATAGATTTTCAAAGGATTAGGGGAATAGTCCCAAGAAATCGATGCCCCAGCAATCAAATGCTTCTATAATAAGGATGGGGTTTAAGGGCATCATATTTCGATAGGACAACGCTCCCAATTTCTAACAATGCTCACAAGCCTTACAAAACTCATGAGTTTCCTTAAACATAGTGGGCCAGTAAAAGCCACACTGTAGAATCTTGGCCATGATTTTTTTAGCAGAAAAGTGACCACCACTGGCCTAAGAGTGACAGAAGGAGATGACACTTTGATACTCATCGTCTTACACACATCTCCTTAAGATTTGGTCTGAACAATATTTAAACAAATATGGATCATCCTAGAAGAATTTGCTCACCTTGGTGAAAATTTTCTTCTTATCTGGCGCAGTCCAATGTGTCGGCGTGAAACCTGTAGCAAGATAATCAGCAATATTAGCAAACCAAGGTGAATAGGAGACTTTGAACAGTTGTTCGTCAGGGAACATGTCATTGATATGTGTCATCTCAGGAGAATTAGGGAGATGAAGGTGAGAAAGATGGCCAGCTACTACATTCTCTACTCCCTTTTTATCTTTTATTTCTAAATCAAATTCTTGGAGTAGGAGGATCCATCTTATCAGGCGAGGCTTAGCATCATTCTTAGAGAGAAGATACTTGAGTGTTGCATGATCTGTGTAAATGATGATCTTATATCTGATCAAGTAGGACCTAAATTTGTCCAAAGCGAACATTACGGCTAGGAGTTCCTTTTCCACAGTCGAGTAGTTCACTTGGGTAAGTTTCAGAGTTTTACTTGCGTAATGAATAACGTAGGGTTTCTTTTCTTTTCTCTGGCCTAAAACTGTCTCAAGAGCATAGTCAGACGTGTTGCACATAAGTTCAAAAGGAAGGCTCCAAATGGGTGGCTACATGATAGGCACGGTGGTTAACATACTGAAAAGGACGGTCCAAAACCGTCTCAAATGACCAAAAAGGACGGCCATGGATCGTCTCGCATGGGCCGTCAAATTTTGAAGTGTCTTATTACTTAAAGGACGGTCAAAAACCGTCATTCTTATTGACAAAAAAAGGACGGTCATGGACCGTCTCTTATGAGCCTTTAAAGGACAGCCATAGACCGTCCTTTAAAAGGACGGTCATGGACCATCCTTAAAAAGGACTATCATAGATCATCTCTAATGAGCCTTCAAAGGACGGCCATGGATCATCCTTAAAAAGGACTATCATGGGCCGTCTCTTATGGCCCTTCAAAGGACGTCTATGGACAGTCCTTTAAAAGGACGGCTATGGATCGCTCTTAAAAAGGACTGCCATGACCGTCACATGAGCCTTTTCAAAGGACGGCCATGCACCGTCCTTAAAAATGACTGTCATGCACCGTCACTTAAGAGCATTCAAAGCACATTTTCAAATTTGAGAGGATTAGTATACACATGTTACAATATATTTCATCATATTCTTCCTAATATACACTGTTATATAATATATTTCATCATATTCACATTCATATCCATCTAAACCCAAACTACGTAAATCCAACATAAACTACATTCATCCAAACATAAACTACATCCATCCAAACCCAAACAATCTTATCCACATTACATTCATCCACGTATAAATACATATAAGTTTAACATCATAAATTAAAAAAAAAAGAAAAAAAATCAGCAACAATTTTCTTTGTCTTTCATCTGAAAAAAATATTAAACCAACAAAACATTATAATTCAGAATCATGAAGAATTACATAAACTTCTTCCAAAAAAGTGGACACTTTTTAAAAATAAAACTGATTATTAAAATAAAACTAATGCAAGCAAATAATGCAAAAAAGTGTTTCAATTCAAGTTAATAGAAACAACAATAAAAATTAAAGCTTTGTAAAAAGGGGCATGTGTTAAAAGGGATACATTCTTGTTTCTTGCCATGTGATTGGGCTATAATTTAAGTTAATAGAAACAACAACAAAAATTAAAGCTTTGTAAAAAGGAGAATGTGTTAAAAGGGATACATTCTTGTTTCTTGCCATGTGATTGGGCTACATTATTACAGCAATTGGGTTTGGGTTTTCAATTCAAGTTAATAGAAACAACAACAAAAATTAAAGCTTCGTAAAAAGGGGCATGTGACATTCTTGTTTGTTGCCATGTGATTCGGCTACAATTCCAGTTAATAGAAACAACAACAAAAATTAAAACTTTGTAAAAAGGGCATCTGTTAAAAGGGATACATTCTTATTTGTTGTCATGTGATTGGGCTACATTATTACAGCAATCGGGTTCGGGTTTTCAAGTTTAGGTTTAGGTTTAGGTTAGGGAGTTGAGATTACGATTAGGTGTAGGTCTAGGTTTAAGGATTTGTGAATACATTTAGGTTTTAGGTTTAGGTTTAGGTTATAGGTTTAGGATTAGGTTTAGGATTAGGTTTTAGGTTATAGGTTATAAGTTTAGGTTATAGGTTAAGGTTTAGGTTATAGGTTTTGGTTTAGGTTTAGGTTAAGGTTTAGGTTTAGGGTATAGGTTATAGTATATAGGTTATAGCTTTAGGGAATTGAGAATAGCTTAAGGTTAAGGTTTAGGTTTAGCAAATCGGATTCGGGTTCGGGATCGGGTTTAGGTTTGGGTTTTCAAGTTTAGGTTTAAGTTTAGGTTAGGGAGTTGAGATTAGGATTAGGTGTAGGTTTAGGTTTAAGGATTTGAGAATACATTTTGATTTTAGGTTTAGGTTTAGGTTTTAGGCTTAGGTTTAGGTTATAGGTTTAGGTTATAAGTGCAGGTAATAGGTTTAGGTTTAGGTTAGGTTATAGGTTAAGGTTTAGGGAATTGAGAATAGGTTAAGGTTTAGGTTTAGGAAATCGGGTTCGGGTTCTGGATCGGGTTTAGGTTTGGGTTTTCAAGTTTAGGTTTAGGTTTAGGTTAGGGAGTTGAGATTAGGATTAGGTGTAGGTTTAGGTTTAGGGATTTGAGAATACATTTAGGTTTTAGGTTTAGGTTTAGGTTATAGGTTATAGGTTTAGGTTTAGGTTTAGGTTAAGGTTTAGGTTTAGGTTTGGGTTTAGGTTTAGGTTATAAGCTATAGGTTTAGGGAATTGAGAATAGGTTAATGTTTAGGTTTAGGAAATCGGGTTCGGGATCGGGTTTAGGTTTGGGTTTTCAAGTTTAGGTTTAGGTTTAAGTTAGGGAGTTGAGATTAGGATTAGGTGTAGGTTTAGGTTTAGGGATTCGAGAATACATTTAGGTTTTAGGTTTAGGTTTAGGTTATAGGTTATTGGTTTAGGTTAAGGTTTAGGTTTAGGTTATAAGCTATAGGTTTAGGGAATTGAGAATAGGTTAAGGTTTAGGTTTAGGAAATCGGATTCGGGTTTAGGTTTGGGTTTTCAAGTTTAGGTTTAGGTTTAGGTTAGGGAGTTGAGATTAGGATTAGGTGTAGGTTTAGGTTTAGGGATTTGAGAATACATTAGGTTTTAGGTTTAGGTTTAGGTTATATGTTATATAGGTTTAGGTTTAGGTTTAGGTTTAGGTTATAAGCTATAGGTTTAGGGAATTGAGAATAGGTTAAGGTTTAGGTTTAGGAAATCGGGTTCGGGTTCGAGATCGGGTTTAGGTTTGGGTTTTCAAGTTTAGGTTTAGGTTAGGGAGTTGAGATTAGGATTAGGTGTAGGTTTAGGTTTAGGAATTTGAGAATACATTTAGGTTTTAGGTTTAGGTTTAGGTTATAGGTTATTGGTTTAGGTTTAGGTTTAGGTTAAGGTTTAGGTTTAGGTTTAGGTTTAGGTTATAAGCTATAGGTTTAGGGAATTGAGAATAGGTTAAGGTTTAGGTTTAGGAAATCGGGTTCGGGTTCGGGATAGGGTTTAGGTTTGGGTTTTCAAGTTTAGGTTTAGGTTTAGGTTAGGGAGTTGAGATTAGGATTAGGTGTAAGTTTAGGTTTAGGGATTTGGGAATACATTAAGGTTTAGGTTTAGGAAATCGGGTTCGGTTTCGGGATTGGGTTTAGGTTTGAAGTTTCATGTTTAGGTTTACGTTTAGGTTCGGGAGTTGAGATTAGGATTAGGTGTAGGTTTAGGTTTAGGGATTTGAGAATACATTTAGGTTTTATGTTTATGTTTAGGTTATAGGTTATAGGTTTAGGTTAAGGTATAGGTTTAGGTTTCGGTTTAGGTTATAAGCAATAGGTTTAGGGAATTGAGAATAGGTTAAGGTTTAGGTTTAGGAAATTGGGTTCGGGTTCGGGATTGGGTTTAGGTTTTGGTTTTCAAGTTTAGGTTTAGGTTTAGGTTAGGGAGTTGAGATTAGGATTAGGTGTAGGTTTAGGTTTAGGGATTTGAGAATACATTTAGGTTTTAGGTTTAGGTTTAGGTTATAGGTTACAGGTTTAGGTTTAGGTTAAGGTTTAGGTTTAGGCTTAGGTTTAGGTTATAAGCTATAGGTTTAGGGAATTGAGAATAGGTTAAGGTTTAGGTTTAGAAAATTGGGTTCGTGTTCGATATCGGGTTTAGGTTTTGGTTTTCAAGTTTAGGTTTAAGTTTAGGTTAGGGAGTTGAGTTAGGATTAGGTGTAGGCTTAGGTTTATGGATTTGAGAATACATTTAGGTTTTAGGTTATTGGTTTAGGTTAAGGTTTAGGTTTTGGTTTAGGTTTTGGTTATAAGCTATAGGTTTAGTGAATTGAGAATTATCACGCCCCAAACTCGAAAACCGGGATCACAGAATTTTCGATCACCAAATCCGGTGCCAACACCTCCGTAGAACCCTATTCTTGGCTCCCGGCGCCCATTCGCTAAGTTCCGATCCTGGGATGCTACGAGGAAGATTTTCAACATCAGCGTTTGATTCGTAATAAGTATAACCAAAGGTATAACCCCAAACAACAACCAAAAACTCCATCACATTTTCACTATGATAAAAATGTTACAAGTACAATGAGCATAAAGGAAAATACAATGATAATGAATAAAAAGCTCCAAGATGATCTCGCAAAGCGCTCCTTCCTCAACGCCGCGCGCCCAACGTCACCGCACGCAACGGTCGTACATGAGCCTATGCAAAGCTTAGAGGGTGGTGTAAGTGTATGCTCAAGATAAGTGTCAAGCAGAGTAATGCGGAATATGCCGATGAATCCATGAATGCTATTAGCCGTACCAAGGTCATGCGGTGTAAGGCATGAATGATGTCGGCCGTATCAAGGCTATGCGGTGTGAAATATAACTCAAGCATGCAAATCCTCATCTAAGTCTACATATCAACATAGCTCAACTCGGAATATCACCGGGGTTTAGTACACTCCAAACCAGATTACCTCCCCATCGCGCGCAATAAGGCGAGTGGAAGAGACCTCACTATCCGCTTGCCAATATTGGGCTCGGCTTGTTGATAGTGAACCCATTCCTCGAGCCGGTCGAACTCAGCCTAGCTTTGCCTCCTCTCGGGCGTGGTAAGGCCACACCCCTTCCAACCGACCACGACACATTGGAAAGCGCGACCGTCTGGTATCGGCACTCGGCACTCTTGCACCCACTCCGATCTAGATGTTGGAGTAACCTCTTGGTACCATAAGGGTTTAGGGACTTTCACCCGTGGATATCTATAAGACCCCATGTAGAACAAGATTTCCGATCCGATCCTACCAACCACGATATGCCTATGGCTGCGCACTGATGTCGCTAGGGCGTACAATAACCATGTCACACAATTTGAAATGCTTGAATCACACTATCCAGTCTCATGCGGCAATCCTGCGCATATCGTGCACTCATATGTAAGGCAACACCGCCTATCCGGAGCCCCTAAACAATCTGCCCGAAGGCATATGTTATTATCAGTCACTTCTCATATCAAGCATACTATGATGTGTATGATCATGAATCATGGAACTATACTAAACATGTTATATGGTGATGGGTGCTGTTCATAACGAAGATGGGCCTAGACGGCCTACAAGTATGTGCCTAACAATGGGCCCTAGGGAGAATTATAATGCGGACATTTAACCAACATTATTCTTACAATGTGGACGTCAAACCAACATTGCTCCCAAGGCACAGTCGTCATAAACATCATTACACAAACCATGGTAGAGTCACACATTGTAATGGACTTGTGTACATCCAATTGGGCCTCGACTCATGGGCCTTAGATACAACAAATGGGCCGCATAATCATGGGCCTTATGTATATCAGGTGGGCCTCAATGGATGGGCCTAATCATATGAGCCTCATACATATCAAGGTGGGCCTCAACAACGGCCTCGTATATCATATCTGCCTAACCAACTGGGCCCCAAGTACATCGCATCAAGCCTAGTCAAATGGGCCGATTTAAATGGCCGAGTCAAATGGGCCATATGTATATCAAATTGGGCCCACCCTTATGTGTTTGAGATCCGACATATCCATAAGTTATCATAGAGATAGATGAAATGAAAACAATTGGAAATTACCGTGGCCCTTAGGGGTTTGAACGGTGGATGATACGGTACACTACTTAAATGGTGGGGTCCACTTGAACTTTAGATATGGCTCACCACTATTTTTCATGTTGTAAAATGATCTCACAAATGGTTGGACGGTATGGATACAACACATGCATCATGGTAGGCCCCGCCGTTCAACTAGTGAACGGTGTCAATAGAGCACATACATCGTTGGGGCCCATGCCAGGGGGATGAAACACATACATCTAGTGTGGGTCCTATTGTCAGATCACACGTGCGTCATGGTGGGACCCACAGGGCTTTGGACGTTAAGAGAGTGAGATAGAGAGAGATAGAGAGAGAGAGAGATAGAGAGAGGTAGAGAGCAAAAAACGGCGTAGTGGAGGGACCCCAGCGAGCTCTTTTCCTTTTTTTACTTTTTCTTTTCCTTTCTCTGGTCCGAGACAAAACAGAGGTGGGTCTCACGTAGGGCCCACCATAGTAGCTATACATATTAGATATAATATATATATTATATAATATAATATATAATATATATAATATATAATATAATACATATATATTATAAGTATGACGTCCAGGCCGTCCAGGGCCTGGACAGTCACGTAAACCAGGGAGGGCCCCACACGTGGGGGTGGGTCCCACCGTCCAAAGGTGGTGGACACCACACGTGCATGGTGGTGTGGCCCACTCCAAATGAATGAACGGTGTGGATGGATCCCACGGCCCACCGTCAGTCCACACTTTCCCGTTAGCCACCGCACTAGGGATAGATGCCAGGACCTCAGCGTGAAACGAGGTATCTTTCACTCAGTCTACCAGTGAGCTATGGATTTGGGTGTGTCCCACCGTTGAAACGATGCATCCCCACTCAGTCTGCCAATGAGCTATGGATTTGGGCGTGGAAGTGGGCCCCATACAGACATGGTCCCACTGTCCAGAACGGTGGACGGTTTGGATAAAGCACATACCTCATGGTGTGGCCCATTTGGAGGGGTGGAGGATGGGGGTGGTGCCCATGGATCCACCGTCAGTTCACATCACTGTTAGCCACCCCTGACAGCCCACCCTTCACTCCAGCACACATCCAGTGTCCCTGGACGCTGGAGAGTGTGGGTGTAACACCAATCTCATGGTGGGTCCCACAGGGACGTGGTCCACCTAAAATTTATTTTTATTTTTTTTATCAAGTCGTTATTTGTGTTTCCCCTACATCCAGGCCCACCCAAAGGTGGTTGGCAAGGTGGGCCCCACGGATGAGACAGCGTGGATCATACATCATAGTGGGGTCCACAATACAAGAAAGAGAGAGAGAGAGAGAGATAAAGAGACAGAGAGAGATTTCGGCGGCGATGGAGGGGCCCCGCCACTATGGGCCCACTCTTTGTTACAAAACATACATCAAGGTGGTTCCACATATGTGGACCCTTAAATCAAAGAAAGAATAAAAGACAACATCCAATATCACTCACCAGCTTCTACTTGCACCCTAGGCTCCCTTAGCTCCTTAGCTTCGATTCCAACAGAGGAGATGAGGTTTGGATGGTTGAGATGAGAGATGAAAGGGTAGGGAAGGTGGGCTACACTTGTGGCTCTCTTGGAGTGGAAGAGCTTGGACATGTGGAGGTTTTTGGGTTGCTTAGAATGACTTTGAGAAATGAGAGAGAGTTGTAAGTAAAGAGAGGGATGGGTGATGGATGTGTAAGAGACTTTTTGACTTTTGTGGTAAATGGTGTAAGAAAAGTATGGGTGTGTAAGAACTTTTTGACTTTGGAGTTGCTTGGGGATGGGTGAAAGGTGATGTGTACTTGACATGTACTTGATATGATGGGATTGATTGATTGATTAATTGCTGTGACAAGTCGTAGAGATTCCCTCAAAATTCACACGTGCGACATTTTCCTCGCACCGAGCGCTGACCCACATCTCCTGGCCAGAGTATCGGATCGGTGCGCGTGACGCAACATCGGAACCGTGGCAATGGCGCGATCGCAAGAGTACAAGTCTCGATTTGAGTTGATTCAGGTTGACAGCATATGACTCAGGGTCACACGCAAATACCGATTAAGGGTCGAAGGTTGCCAGAATTCGACCGAAAAGACCGCGAAAGTCTACGGAATGGTACGGTCTAGGATACGGGGCTTACAACTCTCTCCTCCTAATAAAAATTTTGTCTTCGAAATTTACACAATCATTGCAACTAGACATAACTCATGAGGAAGAAGAAACATAACATCATCATATAAAATTAAAGATAACATACAAAATACAACACATAATCAATCATCAAAGAGATGGGGATAATGCTCTCGAATCTCAGCTTCGCGCTGCTAAGAAGCCTCCTCAACAGAATGGTGACCCTACTGAACCTTCACCAACGGAATGATCTTAGTCCGAAGGACCTGCTCCTTCCAATCAAGGATACGATGGCCGCTCAATATAGGAAGCGTCCTCACGAACCTCTAACTACTGCCAATTAAGAATGATGTCCGACCCACATTTCCTCAACATGGAGGCATGAAAAATTTTGTGGACGCAGATAACCGAGATGGCAAGGCAAGCTAATAGGCTACGGCGCCAACGCGCCTGTGATCTCAAAAGGTCCTATGAATCTTGGGGCAAGCTTGCCCTTCTCTCCAAATTGAATTACACCATTCATGGGCGAGACCTTGAGATACACATAGTCCCCTACATCAAACTCCAAGGGACGACACCGACGATCAAGAAAACTCTTCTGCCGGCTCTGAGCTGTGCGCATCCTCCGCCTAATGATATCAATGAGCCTCTAACGTCTCCTACACAAGCTCGAGACCTAGGAGACGACACTCTCCAACCTCGGTCCAATAACTTGGTGATCCGCATGGTCTGCCATATAATGCCTCCAAAGGAGCCATGCCGATGGTCGCCGATAGTTGTTATTGTATGCGAACTCACCAATCGCAGATGCTCATCTCAACTACCCGAAAGTCAATCACACAAGTTCGAAGCATATCCTCAAGGATCCGGTTGACCCTCTCGGTCGTCATCGGTCTGCGGATGGTATGTAGTGCTGAGCTGCAAATTAGTCCCCATCGCTCTCTGAAAGCTCTCCCAAAACTGAGACGTGAACCTCGGGTCTCGGTCAGAAATGATCGAGACTAGAATGCCATGCAGTCTCACAATATCCTCGATGAATAATCTCGCAAGCCGGTCCAAAGGCTAAGTCGCACGAATCGCAATAAAGTGTGCCGACTTTGTCAGACGATCTACAACAACCCAGATGACATCATGATCGCGCTAAGTCCTCGGCAAGGCCATAATGAAATCTGTCGACACGTGCTCTCACTTCCACATCGGGACACTCAACTGCTGCAATAGACCAGGGGGTCTCTGATGATCGGCCTTGACACGCTGGCACTTGTCACACTCGGCCACAAAACTGGCGATTTGGCGCTTCATCCCCGCCTAAAAATACTGTCCCCTCATGTCGCGGTACATCTTCGTCGAGCCAGGGTGGATAGAAAATCGGGATCGATGTGCCTCGGTCATAAGATCTCTGCGTAACTCAGAATATCCAGACACATAATCGGCCTCAAGCGAAGTCCACCGTCGTAACCAATTTGCCAATCGACTCTCGATGTTGCCTCTACTTGGTAATCCCGTAACGACTCGTTGCCGAGCCTCGATCACCCTTGCGATAAGAGAGGGTTGAATCGACAGGCTCGATAACTACATGATAGAAGACTGCAGACTAAACTCAAAATCATACTCTGCTATATCCTCGAGCATCTTCCACTCATAAATCATCATATGTGTTACCAGGCCATATGGCTGACGGTGAGGGCATCTGCCACCACGTTCGCCTTGCCCGGGTGGTACTAAAGATCGAAGTCATAGTCCTTTGGGATCTCCATCCAGCGCCTCTGCCTCATGTTCAGCTCAGACTGAGAGAACATGTACTTCAAGCTCTTGTGGTTGGAGAAGAGATCAAACTTAACCCCATAGAGATAGTGCCTCCACGCCTTCAGTGTGAAGACAACTGCAGCCAGCTCTAAATCATGTATGGGATAGTTCAGCTCACGGACCTTGAGCTGACGAGATGCGAAGGCAACTGGTCTCCTGTGCTGCATCAGGACAGCACCCAAACTAATATGCGAGGCATCGGTGAAAATAATAAATCCATCACTCCCAGAGGGGAGAGTGAGGATAGGAGTGGACGTGAGGCGGTCCTTCAACTCCATAAATGCTCGTTCATAGGCGTCGCTCTAAATAAACTCTGCGCCCTTTCGAGTCAACCTGGTCAGCGGAGCCACAATACGAGAGAAGCCCTCAATGAAACGCCGATAATAGCCTGTCAAGCTAAGGAAACTGCAGATCTCGAACGCAGTATGGGTTGGCCCCACCGACGCACTACCTCAACCTTCGAGGGGCCCAATGCAACACCCTCCCTCGTCACCACGTGACCGAGGAACTTCACCTCCTCCTACCAAACCTCGCACTTCTCCAGCATACAACTGGTGTGCGCGGAGAGTCCGCAACGTAACCTCCAAATGTCGCTCGTGCTCCTCACGGTCCTCGAATATATCAGAATGTCGCCGATGAAGACTACAACAAACCGCTCGAGATAAGGGCGGAAGACCTCGCTCATCAATTGCATGAAGACCACGAGTGCATTGGTCATCAAGGACATGACCAAACTCAAATGACCATAACGCATCCCAAATGCTATCTTCTAATGTCCTTCTCTCGACTAATCGATGATAATCCGAACGCAAGTCAATCTTCGAAAAGAACTGCATCTCGCACTGATCAAACAAATCATCAATCCTCGGAATTGGTACTTGTTCTTGATCGTGACCTTGTTGAGCTCGCGGTAGTCTACACAAAGCTTCAACGAGCCATCCTTCTTCTTCACGAAGAGTACCGACTCTCCCCACGGACTCGGACGGATAAAGCCCAACTCGAGTAACTCGTCCAACTGCTGCAGTTCCCGCAACTCCAATAGTGTCATACGATATGGGGCCTTCGAAATAGGTGCAGTGCACGAGATCAATTTGAAACTCGGTGTGTCGGCGATGCGGTAATCCCGAAATCTCCTAGAACACATCGAAAAATCGTAAACCATGGGCAATCGATCAACACAAGCGATAACAGGGCTCCTTAACGGCGTAGGACATTAAGCAAGACAATGGCTCTCCTCCGGGCTCAAGAATGAATCGGAACTACGGCAAGCCGTATACAAAACTTAATTGTCCTCGCGAGCAATCTAATATGGCGTGATACTCAGCAAGCCAATCCATGCCCATGATAACGTTAGACTCGGAAATCGGCAACATAAACAGATCAGCAGGCAAAAAGAACCCCCAATCAGAAAGGGCAAGACGAGCAAAATCGGCCCAACACTACAGTCTTTTCCAAGGGCGTCGACATCGACAAACCCTCATGAGCAGACTCCAACGATAAACCAGTCGAAAAACTCTCGGCCATGAAAGAATGCGATGCACCAGAATCAAACAACACACGTGCAATGCATGCAGATACTAAAAGTATACCCTCGACGACTCCTCCATATGACTGAGGATCCTACTGGGCCGTGTAGAATCTAGTTTGAACCAGCTGCAGAGATGCCTGTCCCCTCTAAGCGTGTTGCTGCTGCTGCTGTCTATGAGGCGGTCGAAACTGCTGCCTCTGCTGCTGTGGCATCGGAGGCTGGTGCTGATGCTATTGCTGAGGTGGCCTCGGTGGTGGGGGCTGCTATCGCTGCTGATGTAGGGGTCACTGCTGTGGCTATGGTGGAGGTTGCTGTGGACCTCTCTTCTTCTGTTGCTGCTGCTGTGGGCGAGGACACTCCCACATACAGTGCCCCGTCGTACCGCACCTAGAACAAGAGTCGGTGAACTGCCTCGGAGGTGGTGCTGGAGGTGCTGCTGATGCTCGGAAGGCTGTGCGACCTGTGTGCTTCTGCTATGGTCGACCCTGTTGGGAATTACTGGAAGGAGTCTGCCTCTTCCAGTCTCTCCTTTGACCACGATCAGACTAAGAACCGGCCCACTCAGCCTAAAAAATCTGGGCCTTCTGTACCACTCGGTTTACAGGATATGAATTAGGGTCGTGCGCAAATACCGATTAAGGGTCGAAGGTTGCAGGAAATTTGACCGGGAAGATCACGGAAGTCTACGGATCGGTACGGTTTAGGATACGGGTCTTACAAGAATAGGTTAAGGTTTAGGTTTAGGAAATCGTTCGGGTTCTGGATTGAGTTTAGGTTTGGATTTTCAAGTTTAGGTTTAGGTTTAGGTTAGGGAGTTGATATTAGGATTAGGTGTAGGTTTATGTTTAGGGATTTGAGAATACATTTAGGTTTTAGGTTTAGGATATCGGGTTCGGGTTCGGTATCGGATTTAGGTTTGGGTTTTCAAGTTTAGGTTTATGTTTAAGTTAGGGAGTTGAGATTAGGATTAGGTGTAGGTTTAAGTTTAGGGATTTGAGAATACATTTCGGTTTTAAGGTTTTGGTTTAGGTTAAGGTTATAGGTTTTGGTTTAGGTTTAGGTTAAGGTTTAGGTTTTGGTTATAATCTATAGGTTCAGGGAATTGAGAATAGGTTAATGTTTATGTTTAAGAAATCGGGTCCGGGTTCGGGATCGGGTTTAAGTTTGGGTTTTCAAGTTTAGGTTTAGGTTTAGGTTAGAGAGTTGAGATTAGGATTAGATGTAGGTTTAGGTTTGGGGATTTGAGAATACATTTAGGTTTTGGGTTTAGGTTTAGGTTTTAGGTTTTAGGTTAAGGTTATAGGTTTAGCTTAAGGTTTAGCTTTTGGTTAAGCTTTAGGGAATTGAGAAGAGGTTAAGGTTAAGGTTTAGGTTTAAGAAATCAGGTCCTAGTTCAGGATCGGGTTTAGGTTTGGGTTTTCAAGTTTAGGTTTAGGTTTGGGTTGGGGAGTTGAGATTAGAATTAGGTGTAGGTTTAGGTTTTGGGATTTAACAATACATTAGGTTTTAGGTTTAGGTATAGGTTATAGGTTATAGGTTTAGGTTTACGTTTAGGTTTTGGTTATAAGCTATATGTTTAGGGAATTGAGAATAGGTTAATGTGTAGGTTTAGGAAATTTTGTTCAGGTTCGAGATGGGGTTTAGGTTTAAGTTTAGGTTTAGTTTTAGGTTAGGGAGTTGAGATTAGGATTAGTTGTAGGTTTAGGTTTAGGGATTTGAGAATACATTTTGGTCTTAGGTATAGGTTTATGTTATAGGTTATTGGTTTTGGTTTTGGTTTTGGTTAAGGTTGAGGTTTAGGTTTAGGTTTAGGTTATAAACTATAGGTTTAGGGAATTGAGAATAGGTTAATGTTTAGGTTTAGAAAATCGGGCTCGGGTTCAAGATCGAGTTTAGGTTTGGGTTTTCAAGTTTAGGTTTAGGTTAGGGAGTTGAGATTAGGATTAGGGGTAGGTTTAGGTTTAGGGATTTAAGAATACATTTAGGTTTTAGGTTTACGTTTAGGTTATAGGTTTAGGTTTAGGTTTAGGTTTAGGTTATAAGCTATAGGTTTAGGGAATTGAGAATAGGTTAATGTTTAGGTTTAGGAAATCGGGTTCGGGTTCGGGATCGGGTTTAGGTTTGGGTTTTCAAGTTTAGGTTTAGGTTTAGGTTAGGGAGTTGAGATTAGGATTAGGTGTAGGTTTAGGTTTAGGGATTTGAGAATACATTAAGGTTTAGGTTTAGGTTTAGATTATATGTTATATAGGTTTAGGTTTAGGTTTAGGTTTAGGTTATAAGCTATATGTTTAGGGAATCGAGAATAGGTTAAGGTTTAGGTTTAGGAAATCGGGTTTGGGTTCATGATCGGGTTTAGGTTTGGGTTATCAAGTTTAGGTTTTAGGTTAGGTAGTTGAGATTAGGATTAGGTGTAGGTTTAGGTTTAGGGATTTGAGAATACCTTTAGGTTTTAGGTTTAGGTTTAGGTTTAGGTTATAGGTTATTGGTTTAGGTTTAGGTTTTGGTTAAGGTTTAGGTTTAGGTTTAGGTTTAGTTTATAAGCTATAGGTTTAGGGAATTGGGAATAGCTTAAGGTTGAGGTTTAGGAAATCGGGTTTAGGTTCAAGATCGGGTTTATGTTTGGGTTATCAAGTTTAGGTTTTAGGTTAGGTAGTTGAGATTAGGATTAGGTGTAGGTTTAGGTTTAGGGATTTGAGAATACCTTTAGGTTTTCGGTTTAGGTTTAGGTTATAGGTTTTTGTTTTAGGTTTAGGTTTAGGTTAAGGTTTAGGTTTAGTTTATATGCTATAGGTTTAGGGAATTGGGAATAGCTTAAGGTTTAGGTATAGGAAATCGGGTTTGGGTTCGGGATCAGGTTTAGGTTTGGGTTTTCAAGTTTAGGTTTAGGTTTAGGTGAGGGAGTTAAGATTAGGATTAGGTGTTGGTTTAGTTTTAGGGTTTTCAGAATACATTATGGTTTAGGTTTAGGAAATCGGGTTTGGGTTCGGGATCGGGTTTAGGTTTGAGTTTTCAAGTTTAGGTTTAGGTTTAGGTTATATGTTATAGGTTTAGGTTTAGGTTTAGGTTTAGGGATTTGAGAATACATTTATGATTTAGGAATATGTTTAGGTTATATTTTATAGGTTTAGGTTTATGTTTTGGTTAAGGTATAGGATTATGTTTCGGTTTAGGTTATAAGCTATAAGTTTAGGGAATTGAGAATAGGTTAAGGTTTAGGTTTAAGAAATCGGGTTCGGGTTCGGGATCGGGTTTAGGTTTGGGTTTTCAAGTTTAGGTTTAGGTTCAGGTTAGGGAGTTGAGATTAGGATTAAGTGTAGTTTTAGGTTTTGGGAATTGAGAATACATTTAGATTTTAGGTTTACGTTTAGGTTATAGGTTATAGGTTTAGGTTTAGATTTAGGTTAAGGTTTAGGTTTAGGTTTAGGTTTAGGTTATAAGCTATTGGTTTAGGGAATTGAGAATAGGTTAATGTTTAGGTTTACGAAATCGGGTTCGGGTTCGGGATCGGGTTTAGGTTTGGGTTTTCAAGTTTAAGTTTAAGTTTAGGTTTGGGAGTTGAGATTAGGATTAGGTGTAGGTTTAGGTTTAAGGATTTGAGAATAAGTTAAGGTTGAGGTTTAGGAAATCGGGATCGGGTTCGGGATCGGGTTGAGGTTTGGGTTTTCAGGTTTAGGTTTAAGTTTTGGTTAGGGAGTTGAGATTAGGATTAGGTTTAGGTTTAGGTTTAAGGATTTGAGAATACATTTAGGTTTTAGGTTTAGGTTTAGGTTATAGGTTATAGGTTTAGATTTAGGTTTAGGTTAAGGTTTAGGTTTAGGTTTAGGTTTAGGTTATAAGCTATAGGTTTAGGGAATTGAGAATAGGTTAATGTTTAGGTTTAGGAAATCGGGTTCGAGTTCGGGATCGGGTTTAGGTTTGGGTTTTCAAGTTTAGGTTTAGGTTTAGGTTAGGGAGTTGAGATTAGGATTAGGTGTAGGTTTAGGTTTAGGGATTCGAGAATACATTTAGGTTTTAGGTTTAGGTTTAGGTTATAGGTTATTGGTTTAGGTTTAGGTTTAGGTTTAGGTTATAAGCAATTGGTTTAGGGAATTGAGAATATGTTAAGGTTTAGGTTTAGGAAATCGGGTTCGGGTTCGGGATCGGGTTTAGGTTTTGGTTTTCAAGTTTAGGTTTAGGTTTAGGTTAGGGAGTTGAGATTAGGATTAGGTGTAGGTTTAGGTTTAGGGATTTGAGAATACATTTAGGTTTAGGTTAAGGTTTAGGTTTAGGCTTAGGTTTAGGTTATAAGATATAGGTTTAGGGAATTGAGAATTGGTTAAGGTTTAGGTTTAGGAAATCCGGTTTGGGTTCAGGATCGGGTTTAGGTTTGGGTTTTCAAGTTTAAGTTTAGGTTTAGGTTAGGGAGTTGAGATTAAGATTAGGTGTAGGTTTAGGTTTAGGGATTTGAGAATACATTGAGGTTTAGGTTTAGGTTTAGGTTATATGTTATATAGGTTTAGGTTTAGGTTTAAGTTTAAGTTTAGGTTATAATCTATAAGTTTATGGAATTGAGAATAGGTTAAGTTTTAGGTTTAGGAAATCAAGTTCGAGTTCGAGATCGGTTTAGGTTTGGGTTTTCAAGTTTTGGTTTTAGGTTAGGAGTTGAGATTAGGATTAGTTGTAGGTTTAGGTTTAGGGATTTGAGAATACATTTTGGTCTTAGGTATAGGTTTATGTTATAGGTTATTGGTTTTGGTTTTGGTTTAGGTTAAGGTTGAGGTTTAGGTTTAGGATTAGGTTATAAGCTATAGTTTAGGGAATTGAGAATAGGTTAAGGTTTAGGTTTAGAAAATCGGAATCGGGTTCGGGATGGAGTTTAGGTTTGGGTTTTCAAGTTTAGGTTTAGGTTAGGGAGTTGAGATTAGGATTAGGTGTAGGTTTAGGTTTAGGGATTTGTGAATACATTTAAGTTTTAGGTTTAGGTTTAGGTTATAGGTTATTGGTTTAGGTTTAGGTTTAGGTTATAGGTTTTTGGTTTAGGTTAAGGTTTATGTTTAGGTTTAGGTTTAGGTTATAAGATATAGGTTTAGGGAATTGAGAATAGGTATAGGTCTAGGTTTAGGAAATCAGGTTCGGGTTCGGGATCGGGTTTAGGTTTGGGTTTTCAAGTTTAGGTTTAGGTTTTGGTTAGGGAGTTGAGATTAGGATTAGGTGTAGGTTTAGGTTTAGGGATTTGAGAATACATTAGGTTTTAGGTTTAGGTTTAGGTTATATGTTATATAGGTTTAGGTTTAGGTTATAAGCTATATGTTTAGGGAATTGAGAATAGGTTAAGGTTTAGGTTTAGGAAATCGGGTTCGAGTTCGAGATCGGGTTTAGGTTTGGGTTTTTAAATTTAGGTTTAGGTTAGGGAGTTGACATTAAGATTAGGTGTAGGTTTAGGTTAAGGGATTTGAGAATACATTTAGGTTTTAGGTTTAGGTTTAGGTTATAGGTTATAGGTTTAGGTTTAGGTTTATGTTAAGGTTAAGGTTTAGTTTTATGTTTAGGTTATAAGCTATAGGTTTAGGAAATTGAGAGTAGGTTAAGGTTAAGGTTTAGGAAATCGGGAACGGGTTTGAGATCGGGGTGTAGGTTTGGGTTTTTAAGTTTAGGTTTAGGTTAGGGAGTTGTGATTTGAATTAGGTGTAGGTTTAGGTTTAGGGATTTGAGAATACATTTAGGTTTTAGGTTTAGGTTTAGGTTATAGGTTATTGGTTTACATTTAGGTTTAGGTTAAGGTTTAGGTTTAGGTTATAAGCTATAGGTTTCGGAAATTGAGAATACGTTAAGGTTTAGGTTTAGGAAATCGGGTTCGGGTTCAGGATCGGGTTTAGGTTTGGGTTTAGGTTAGGGAGTTGAGATTAGGATTAGGTGTAGGTTTAGGTTTAGGGAATTGAGAATAGGTTAAGGTTTAGGCTTAGGAAATCGGGTTCGGATTCGGGATTGGGTTTAGGTTTGGGTTATCAAGTTTAGGTTTAGGTTTTGGTTAGGGAGTTTAGATTAGGATTATGTGTAGGTTTAGGTTTAGGGATTTGAGAATATATTTAGGTTTTAGGTTTATGTTTAGGTTATAGGTTATAGGTATAGGTATAGGTTTAGGTTTAGGTACAGGTTTCGGTTATAAGCAATAGGTTTTGGGAATTGAGAATAGGTTAAGGTTTAGGTTTAGGAAATCGGGTTCGGGTTCGGGATTGGGTTTAGGTTTGGGTTTTCAAGTTTAGGTTTAGGTTTAGGTTAGAGAGTTGAGATTAAGATTAGGTGTAGGTTTAGGTTTAGGGATTTGAGAATACATTTAGGTTTTAGGTTTAGGTTTAGGTTATAAATTATAGGTTTAAGTTTAGGTTTAGGTTAAGGTTTAGGTTTAGGTTTAGGTTTTGATTTCGGTTTAGGTTATAAGCTATTGGTTTAGGGAATTGAGAATATGTTAAGGTTTAGGTTTAGGAAATCGGGTTCAGGTTTGGGATCGGGTTTATGTTTGGGTTTTCAAGTTTTGATTTAGGTTTAGGTTAGGGAGTTGAGATTAGGATTAGGTGTAGGTTTAAGTTTAGGAATTTGAGAATACATTAGGTTTTAGGTTTAGGAAATCGGGTTCGGGTTCGGGATCGGGTTTAGGTTTGGGTTTTCAAGTTTAGGTTTAGGTTTAGGTTAGGGAGTTGAGATTAGGATTAGGTGTAGGTTTAAGTTTAGGGATTTGAGAATACATTTAGGTTTTAGGTTTAGGCTTAGGTTATAGGTTATAGGTTTAGATTTAGGTTTAGGTTAAGGTTTAAGTTTAGGTTAAGGTTTAGGTTTAGGTTATAAGCTATAGGTTTAGGGAATTGAGAATAGGTTAAGGTTTAGGTTTAGGAAATCGGGTTCGGGTTCGGGATCGGGTTTAGGTTTGGGTTTTCCAGTTTAGGTTTAGGTTTTGGTTAGGAAGTTGAGATTAGGATTAGGTGTAGGTTTAGGTTTAGGGATTTGAGAATACATTTAAGTTTTAGGTTTAGGTTTAGCTTATAGGTTATAGGTTTAGGTTTAGATTTAGCTTTAGGTTATAAGCTATAGGTTTAGGGAATTGAGAATAGGTTAAGGTTTAGGTTTAAGAAATCAGGTTCGGGTTCGCGATCGGGTTTAGGTTTGGGTTTTCAAGTTTCGGTTTAGGTTTAGGTTAGGGAGTTGTGATTTGAATTAGGTGTAGGTTTAGGTTTAGGGATTTGAGAATACATTTAGGTTTTAGGTTTAGGTTTAGGTTATAGGTTATTGGTTTACATTTAGGTTAAGGTTAAGGTTTAGGTTTAGCTTTAGGTTTAGATTAAGGTTTAGGTTTAGGTTTAGGTTTAGGTTATAAGATATAGGTTTATGGAATTGTGAATAGGTTAATATTTAGGTTTAGGAAATTAGGTTCGGGTTCGGGATCAGTTTAGGTTTGGGTTTTCAAGTTAAGGTTTATGTTTACGTTAGGGAGTTGAGATTAGGATTAGGTGTAGGTTTAGGTTTAAGGATTTGAGAATAAATTTAGGTTTTAGGTTTAGGTTTAGGTTATAGGTTACAGGTTTAGGTTTAGGTTTAGGTTTAGGTTTAGGTTAAGGTTATAGGTTATAGGTTTAGGTTAAGGTTTAGGTTTAGGTTTAGGTTATAAGATATAGGTTTAGGGAATTGAGAATAGGTTAATGTTTAGGTTTAGGAAATCGGGTTCAGGTTTAGGTTTGGGTTTTCAAGTTTATGTTTAGGTTTAGGTTAGGGAGTTAAGATTAGAATTAGGTGTACGTTTAGGTTATAGGTTTTAGTTTAGGTTTAGGTTTCGGTTTAGGTTATAAGCAATATGTTTAGGGAATTGAGAATAGGTTAAGGTTTAGGTTTAGGAAATCGGGTTCGGGTTCGGGATGTGGTTTAGGTTTGGGTTTTCAAGTTTAGGTTTAGGTTTAAGTTAGGGATTTGAGATTAGGATTAGGTGTAGGTTTAGGTTTTGGGATTTGAGAATACATTAAGGTTTAGGTTTAAGAAATCGGGTTCGGGTTCGGGATCGGGTTTAGGTTTGAGTTTTCAAGTTTAGGTTTAGGTTTAGGTTAGGGAGTTGAGATTAGGATTAGGTGTAGGTTTAGGTTTAGGGATTTGAGAATACATTTAGGTTTAGGTTTATGTTTAGGTTATAGGTTATAGGTTTAGGTTTAGGTTTAGGTTAAGGTATAGGTTTAGGTTTCGGTTTAGGTTATAAGCAATAGGTTTAGGGAATTGAAAATAGGTTAAGGTTTAGGTTTAGGAAATCGAGTTCGGGTTCGGGATCGGGTTTAGGTTTTGGTTTTCAAGTTTAGGTTTAGGTTTAGGTTAGGGAGTTGAGATTAGGATTAGGTGTAGGTTTAGGTTTAGGGATTTGAGAATACATTTAGGTTTTAGGTTTAGGTTTAGGTTATAGGTTACGGTTTTAGGTTTATGTGCAGGTTTAGGTTTAGGTTTAGGCTTAGGTTTAGGTTATAAGCTATAGGTTTAGGTAAGTGAGAATAGGTTAAGGTTTAGATTTAGGAAATCGGGTTCGGGTTCGGGATCGGGTTTAGGTTTGGGTTTTCAAGTTTAGGTTTAGGTTTAGGTTAGGGAGTTGAGATTAGGATTAGGTGTAGGTTTAGGTTTAGGGATTTGAGAATACATTAAAGTTTAGGTTTAGGAAATCGGGTTCGGGTTCAGGATCGGGTTTAGGTTTGGGTTTTTAAGTTTAGGTTTAAGTTTTGGTTAGGGAGTTGAGATTAGGATTAGGTTTAGGTTTTGGGTTTAAGGATTTGACTATACATTTAGGTTTAGGTTTTAGGCTTTGGTTTATGTTATCGGTTTAGGTTTAGGTTAAGGTTTAGGTTTAGGTTTTGGTTTAGGTTTAGGTTATAAGCTATAGGTTTAGGGAATTGAGAATAGGTTAATGTTTAGGTTTAGGAAATCGGGTTCGAGTTCGGGATCGGGTTTAGGTTTGGGTTTTCAAGTTTAGGTTTAGGTTTAGGTTAGGGAGTTGAGATTAGGATTAGGTGTAGGTTTAGGTTTAGGGATTCGAGAATACATTTAGGTTTTAGGTTTAGGTTTAGGTTATAGGTTATAGGTTTAGGTTTAGGTTTAGGTTTAGGTTATAAGCTATAGGTTTAGGGAATTGAGAATAGGTTAAGGTTTAGGTTTATGAAATCGGGTTCGGGTTCGGGATCGGGTTTAGGTTTGGGTTTTCAAGTTTAGGTTTAGGTTTAGGTTAGGGAGTTGAGATTAGGATTAGGTGTAGGTTTAGGTTTAGGGATTTGAGAATACATTTAGGTTTTAGGTTTAGGTTTAGGTTATAGGTTATAGGTTTAGGTTTAGGTTTAGGTTATAGGTTATAGGTTTAGGTTTAGGTTTAGGTTAAGGTTTAGGTTTAGGTTTAGGTTTAGGTTTATGTTATAAGCTATAGGTTTAGGGAATTGAGAATAGGTTAAGGTTTAGGTTTAGGAAATTAGGTTCGGGTTCGGGATCGGGTTTAGGTTTGGGTTTTCAAGTTTAAGTTTAGGTTTAGGTTAGGGAGTTGTGATTAGGATTAGGTGTAGGTTTAGGTTTAAGGATTTGAGAATACATTTAGGTTTTAGGTTTTGGTTTAGGTTATAGGTTATAGGTTTAGGTTTAGGTTTAGGTTTAGGTTAAGGTTATAGGTTATAGGTTTAGGTTTAGGTTTACATTTAGGTTATAAGATATAGGTTTAGGGAATTGAGAATAGGCTAATGTTTAGGTTTAGGAAATCGGGTTCGGGTTCGGGATCGGGTTTAGGTTTGGGTTTTCAAGTTTAGGTTTAGGTTTAGGTTAGGGAGTTGAGATTAGGATTAGGTGTAGGTTTAGGTTTAGGGATTTGAGAATACATTTAGGTTTTAGGTTAATGGTTTAGGTTTCGGTTTAGGTTAATGTTTAGGTTTAGGTTTTAGTTTAGGTTATAAGCTATAAGTTTAGGGAATTGAGAATAGGTTAAGGTTTAGGTCTAGGAAATCGGGTTCGGGTTCGGGATCGGGATCAGGTTTAAGTTTTGGTTTTCATGTTTAGGTTTAGGTTAGGGAGTTGAGATTAGGATTAGGTGTAGGTTTAGGTTTAGGAATTTGAGAATACATTTAGGTTTTAGGTTTAGGTTTAGGTTATAGGTTACAGGTTTAGGTTTAGGTTTAGGTTTAGGTTTAGGCTTAGGTTTATGTTATAAGCTATAGGTTTAGGGAATTGAGAATAGGTTAAGGTTTAGGTTTAGGAAATCGGGTTCGGGTTCGGGATCGGGTTTAGGTTTTGGTTTTCAATTTTAGGTTTAGGTTTAGGTTAGGAGTATCGAATAACTTTCCCAGCAAGAATTCCATGCCTGTAAATAGCTCCAGGAAGAAAACAATGCCCCATTGTCATAACTCATAAACAAAAAGAACTCTTGAACTGACTTTACTTCTATTTCATCAGTAAGCATGATGAACAGATGAAAGTGAAACATCTGGAAAAAGACTTTACTGCCAAAATTAGGGAAATTGAAGAGAAGAACAAGAAGTTAATGTCAAGATTATGTAATAAAAAATAGGTATGAATGGATTTACAAAGGAAAGGCTTATCTGGAAAGAGCCTGGGTATGTAGCAGGCAGATTGTTATGGACAAACGATAACAAAGATTCGAGAATCAGAGGTAAACAGAATAAAATTCTTGATATTTGAGTGAATAAACTTCTTGAACCCCAGATCACGTTAGCAGAGACATTTCATCAAATACATGTTGTGCATACCTTAAACATTCACAACAAATGATGAATGGCAGGACTATTCTATCTCTGCATCCATTGTATACATGGTATACATCCATTGTATGCGGATTTACATATCTAAAAATTAAAAACGTAAATAGAGAAATGAGTACCTGGTCGGGGAAGAGATGAAGGGCAGGGTTTGCTGGCCGCACCAGTCAGGAAGAGAGAGAGAGAGAGAGAGAGAGAGTCGGGGGTAGGAAGAAGCTCAGAGTCGCGCGGGTGTCTGGGACCAGGACGAGAGAGAGAGAGAGAGAGAGAGAGAGAGAGAGAGAGAGAGAGAGAGAGAGAGAGAGCAGAGGGAGGACAGAGGGACGGCGAGAGAGAGAGAGAGAGAGAGAGAGAGAGAGAGAGAGAGAGGGCAGAGGGAGGGCAGATTTTGGGAGAGGGAGATTGGGCGTAGCTTCTTTTGAGCTCGCGCTCAATTTTAGGATACATTTAGGTCGATGCACTGTGGGCCTCACCATGATATACATGTTTCATCCATTCCATTCATACATTTTTAAAGATCATTTTAGTGCTTGATATAAAAATTGATAGCGATATAAATCCTAGGTGGGCCACACCATAGGACAAAAATAATGAATGGATATTCACAATTAAAATCCTCCTAAGGCCCACTGTACTATTTATTTGACATCCAATCTGTTCATTTGGTCATAAAGACCCAGATGAAGGGAAAAAATAAATATCAGCTTGATCCAAAACTTTTATGGCCCCCAAAATGTTTTTAATGGTGAAAATTCATTCAACACTATTTCCGATAATGTGGTCCACTTGAGATTGAGATATAATCATTTTTTTTTTATCATATAATAAAATGATATATAAAAATAGATGGACGGCATGGATGATACGCATACATCATGGTGGGCCCCACAGAGCACCAACCACCAACCACCAACCAATGGCTGGTGTCAAGGGGAGTAGCCAATCCGTTCCCATGATTTATTCATGCCGTCCATATATTTTTATATATCCTGTGGGGCTGACCATGATTTATTCATTTTACCCACTCCATCCATCCATTTTAACATATAATTTTGGAGAAAAGAGACCCAATGATCTATACTCAATACATACATAAGGATATTCAAGGATGACACATGTGAGTTCTGGGCCACTCATGTAGATCACCATATAATGTCTATCATACTCCAAAATCAGTCTGATACATTCATCAGGTGGGCCACACATTCACGCTGAATATGGAACATCCATCATCTTTTCTCTAACCATCTAGAAACCACTGCCAGCATTCAGTTAGTGAAAATTCTCCAACACTAAGTAATTGTAAATAGCAACAATAACATACAAAGCAAGCCAAAATGTAACAACAAATACACAAAAAAACACTAATGTATATAGATAATCTAAACAGATTCACAAAATACCTTAACAAATTTCAACAATCTAATAAATAAAATACATCAGATGCAAATAATGCATGTTGAAATGAAATAGAAATAATCAATTTGATCCAAGTGGTACACACATAATGGATGGGCTGGATTTGTAAACCACATAAAAATCCTCCTAAGGCCCACTGTACTGTTTATTTGACATCCAATATGTTGATTAGGTCATACAGGGCCAGATGAAGGGGAAAAACAAAAATCAGTTTGATTCAAAACTTTTTGGCTCCAAAATGTTTTTTAATGGTTGACACTCATTCAACACTGTTTCCTAGAATGTGGTCCACTTAAGATTTGGATATATCTCATTTTGGGTCTCATATCGTAAGATGATCTTTAAAAATAGATAGACGGCATGGATTAAACAATCATGGCAGGGCTCACAAAAGTTTTGGATCAAGCTGATATATATTTTTTCACTTCATCCAATTTTTTACACCTAATATATCAATAGTTTAGATGTCAAATAACCATTACAGTGGGCCTTAGGAGGTTTTTAATAGTGGACATTCAATCAAAAAAAATTCCATGGTGTGGTCCACCTGAGATTTATATCTATCTCATTTTCAGGATTAAGTCATAAAATTATCTTTTAAAATGGATGGACGGCGTGAATAAAACACATACATCATGGTGGGGTCCACATTGCATCGACTACTAGCAACCTAGCTAGTGGCAACGTAACTAGCCAAACCACGTACGTTTCTGGATGGAAGCAGATTGCGTATAGAGTAACTCGGTACCCTAAGCGTACTGAGTAAATCCTATGGGGCCCACCATGATTTATTCATTTATTCACTATCCCACTCTTTTCTATGGTGGGTCCACTTAAACTTTAGATCTGCCCCGTCAATCAGATGCACCATTCCATGGCGGGCCACGAGCTTAAAAATAAAGTCAATCCATGACTTGGGTGGGCCACACCACCTACTATAATTGAGAGGGTTACCCTCCCATTAAAACATTCATAATCATTTATTGGGCCCACCTAGATGTGGTTCATAGATCCAGCCCATTCATTATGTGTGTCCCACTTGGATGAGGAGTCAAACCAAGTTTCATATAGATCCAAAACTCATGTGGGCCCCACCAAATGCTTTTATATATTTTAGGGATGTCTTCGCATAGTTTTAGATGCTATGGCCCACCTGAGTTTCGTATATGACTGATTTTTGGACTTAAAGGGGACACATCAAATGCATGGTGTTGATGTTCTACACACATCATGGTGGGGCGCACATAGATTAACCTCATGGGAAGTTCTCATTAGGTGACCTTATAGTACCATTTCACTATTTAGGTAACTCCTTCATGGGTGTTACTCTAACTGTGTAGGGCCCACCTTGATATATTTTATGTATATCGACACCATCCATTCACTCTATTTTACTGATCATTACCCTCAATTTGACTAGTTACTCGCCTCGATCATACTACATATGAGAAAGATATTGGGCAAACAAGATTGATCAACAACTTAAGTGAATTTTGATTCAAACATCTGAAGTTATTTACTCTTCATGTCCGGACTGATTTGATTGTCCAAAAACAGTTAAAGGTTGTTCATAATATCAAAAATATACAAATTAATAGAAAACACAAACATCAGCTTGATCCAAAACTTCTATGGCCTCTAAGAAATTTTAAATGGTAGAGGTTCAATCACACCATTTCCTGTGGTGTGGTCGAGCTCAAATTATCTGTTAACATGGATGAATGGAGTGGATTAAAAAAAAAAAATAACGGTGAACCCCACAGAGTTTACTCTGGTAAAGGTAACGAGTAACTCACTTAAATGTAGTGGGGAAAGGTTTCCTTAAAACATTCATAATCATATATTGGGCCTACCTAAATGTGATTCACATATCCAACCCACTCATTATGTGTGTCCCACTTGGATGAGGGATCAGACCAAGTTTCAACCGCATCCAAAACTCATGTGGGCCCCACCAAGTGCTTTTATATTTTTTAGGATGTCTTCACATAGTTTTAAATGGTATGGCCCACTTGAGTTTCTTATACCAATGATTTTTGAGATATCTCATACCCTAAAGGTGAAACATCATATCCACAGTGTTGATGTTCGACAAACATCATGATGGGGCCCACAAAACTTACTACTAATCTTTCCTTAGTAGTTGTTTTTGGGGTAATTAGAGCTATACTCGATTGCTTGTGAAATCTGCATCAATCACTTTAAATTGTATCCGCATGACTCAAAACTTGTAGATTAGTTAGCGTTATGTTACTCAGATCCGGGATCCATCGCTAAATCCAGCTGTTCTGGAGAATTTTAAGTTCTGGATTGGACCTGACCACGCGTCGAAAGTCCGATAGCGATGATCTTAGTCAGGTTACGGTCACCATATTGGACTTTACCATCACCTCAAAAATCAAGTCCATGTGATGTTCGGGTCGATTTGATTGAGTTCGAGTGAAGAGTGTGAGAACGGTTGGAAATTTAATAAGATTTTATGAAATTGAGTCGTGTCACTTGTGCGACGATTTTAAGCAATCGACCATTGGATTCTGACCCAATTTCACCATTTGATCAGGGAAGGGCCCAGGCATGTTCTTATGCTTGTGGACTTGATCGAGATTCGTGACCATTGAATTGAGTGTGGTCCGCCACTGATGACCGATCGATACGAAAACTTAGCTTGACCTAGATCCATGGTCATGAGCTTAAGTCCGACCTTTCGTGGTATTTGACCCACCGAAGTGCTTCGTTGGATCGTGAGAGGCGGGCTTTGGTTATACCCTAAGTATACCTTGGCCCTAGGGTTATTTTCATCAACATTAGGCCTATTTATAGTCCTTGAAACCCTAACTCTCTTTTCCATACGAATTTCCTAACCCTACCTAAGAAAGAGAGATGAAAAGAGAGAGAAATTGAGAAATAAGTTGGTGAATCATATAAGATTCTTACTTTTTGTTATTCATCCTTGAACCTTCACTTTGAATCGTTATTCTGACGATTCTGAGTTCATCTTGGGGTAAGTTCACCTAACCCTAATCTATGTTAGAGCTTAGATTAGTCTTGGTGTTGTTGTATCTCATTTCTATTCTTGTTTTAGGGTATTCGATCGCCGTTGACGAAGACATCTCGTCTGAAATCAGTTCGGTGTTCTTTTCTGGCTTAAGGTGCGGACTTTAAGTGTATAGGTTATGGTTTTCAAGGCTTTCAATGCCAGTTAATGGTTTATTCTTGTTATGGATGAGATTTCACATGCCAAATGTTATGTTTATGTTGCGTTCCTGATATGCATGTGTTATATTGAGATTTGTGTATTCTATGTGTATGTATAAAGTACCGTATGCGTATAAAATATGCACTTGTGTTTGCCATGATTATTTGTCATGTATGTATGCTAGATGTATGTGCGACAACTCCTTGGTAAAAGGAATTGTCCAAATGTGTGTATTTCAACATATGTCATATATGTTGTATTGTGTATTCTAAGTGTTTGTAGAAATGTCTGAATGATCTAAAGTGTGATATTTCAACCTAGTATGGGCGTTGAGAAGCGATTCTCAACTCTCCCACTAGTGTGTATGATTTCCTTCATGTAAGTTACATTCCTTGTTGTTTAAGTTCAAGCATTACTTATGCTTACATTTATGTTAAGTTGATATTCTTCAAATGCTTGAGTACCACATGATTGAAGTTGTTGTTCCATTACTGTTCTACATTTAATACGAATATCTGTTGTAGGGAAATGTGTTTGGGACTATGAATAGTCCAGGAAATCAGTAATCTGCCTTAAGGTTGTGGCTGAGATCGCTTTTGCCACAAAGGACGTGATTAGACGAACCCGAGTCGTATTAGAGTTGTCGGCAGTGGTTTGGCCACACGGAGTGTTTGCGCACTCTATGTCGTTCAACCCAACGTGCGCTCGTGCTAGTCGAGTTCGTCAAGTAACCCGATTGTCCGATGTATGTTCACCATGTATGGACGCTACTGCTTGAATCTAGGGTACCGAACTTACCGATGAAATCCTATTAACCATGGTACCTTGATCCGCTAAGACTCATGAGCCGGACATGGTGGTATGGGACACCGTGGTCGAGCTGTCGGCCTACGCTGGGGTGACGAGCCTCCCCGTAGTGACCAGTGAGCAACCAAACTCGTGAGCTGATTATGGTGGTATGGGACACTATATTCGTGCTGTCGGCCTACATTGATTGGTGACGAGCCCTTTGTAGTGACCTCGAGCATACCTGGATACCGCATTGAGGTGACGAGCCTTAGTGTAGTAATAATGGTATGATAGATGTGCATTGATTGGTGACGAGCCCTTTGCAACAACCTGAAACCATATGATCGTATGAGATGCCTAGGATTGATGACCCTAGAATGGATCACTGTTTGGATGGTGATATGAGGAAGGTATCTTAGCTTCCCAATCCTGCTATATGAAAGGGACTAATAACAACTTAGTAATCATATCCATGCACCACATTTGCATGTGCTTTGTAAACGTGGCGCACTTTGAGGTGGTGTCATGCGTAACGTAAGATGAAGATGCTGAGGGTGTACGCGTGAGGGCACGCATCATTCTGCATGCATCCTTGCATTAACAAGAGTACTTAGGACATGTTTAATTGTTCTGCTTTATCATTACTGCTTGATTGAACTGATAACATGTTAACCTTTGCTTTATTGTTCCACTGAGTTGATCACTCACTCCCATGTTCTGGTGTTAAACACCCACCAGACTCTGTCTTAGTTGCTGATGTTGTAGATGTTGAGGCGACTTCTGAGGCAAAGCGGGAGATGGATGATGATGAGGTCGCTTTCTCTTTTATGTCTGACGGGTTCTAGCGAGCCTTGTTCGATGCGCGGGATTCTAGGATTATTTTTGAGAATTAAATGATGTAACTTGATACTTATAATTTTGATAATAACACTTTCATTACGACTGGTATGTATATGTACTTCAGTGGATTTACACTTGTACACATATATTTTTATAAGTCTTCCGCTTGCTTTCTTCACTTATCCCGAATTATATTTGCTATTTGGCTTAATCTATTCCATGTTTTATGCACTAATACGTATAACATACATCCATCATTAAATATGTTGCATAAGTGATGTTTTGGAACTCGGGAATTGAGTTATGCTCGACCCCGAATTTCGTGGCGTTACAAGTTGGTATCGAGCATGATTTGGATTAAACCGACTGGGTTATGGTCACACACCGCACCGTCGCCACTTTAGTGTATTTGGGTGCGCGTCTATCGTAGATTTTGTGTTTGTGATCCGTAGCTTCTATCGGTGAAAGTTTCTGAAAACACTCGCCGAGATCGAGTCGTGCTCTCTCCGATCACACACAAAGTGACTCGAAAACTTTCCTAGACTATCTATTAATGAGTCTAGATGGTCTATCATCCCATTTTAACCCTTAAAATTTTAAGAAATCTTTATTTGAATCGGATTTACCCGAATAGCCCGATAGGCGTCAAATCATGCAAGGGGCCGATCGGGGCATTTCTGGGGGGCCCAGGGGAGAACCACATCATTTTGAACATAGGGGACCAGGAGGACCTCGCCCAAATGGCGAGGCATCGCCGGATCCAGAGACCGGCGATGTCCCATCGCCGGCGAGGCCTCGCCGATCGGCGGGCTAGGCCGGGCACGGGCCGATGCATTTTCGGCCTTGTGTGGCCCACCCTCCACGGTTCGGTGATTAAAACACCTCCTACACCCTACTTCCTTCACAAACTCCCTCCCAAGCTCTCTTTTCTTTCAAGTTCCTCTCCAAAACTCTTCTCCAAATCTTCTTCTTCTTCCATTTTCGTGCAAACCCCATCACCCCACCTCAAAACCCTCACCCCCATTGCTGTTTACCCTTCCTTTTCCTTCTCATTTGAGCTCTCACATTCCTTTTTGGGCTCTCAAGTGTGTGGAAGCTTCACCATCTTCCTATTTCTCTCTTTCTCTCATTTCTCATGGCCCTCTTTGAGATTGTGATGACCATCTTTTCCATTTCCTCCCTTCTTTCTTTGATAGGGAAGAAGAGAGCGCTCGTGGATGAAGCCGGGCCTAGCCGCCCAACCCGTGCACGGAGGCCGAGAGGTGCCGCCGCAAGCACGTCCGCCACTCGTGAATTTCAGACTAAGCGGGACCTTGATCCTCGAGCTCCCGTTAGTAGAACTTTGTTAGCGGAGTTGTCGCATGGAGTTTATGAAGGCCGTAGAGTCCTTTTTGAGGCTCATATTGATCCGCGGCTTTTTGGTGAGTTTTTATTGTTGGATCGCCTAAAAGGGGCTGGTTGGTGTCCCTTGTTTGAAGGCGAGTATCGCGTGAATGCTAGTATTGTTCGAGCCTTTTATGCTAATATTCGTGATCCTTCGCTGGATCCTCTGCAGTTCAAGATTTCTTGTGGTAGTGGTCAAGTGGGTATTGTCGACGTTGCTTTGATATCTCGACTCCTGAATGTGCCACTTTGTGAAGTGCATGCCAGCGAGAAGAATTTGAACTGTATGCGTGAGAGGGATCGTCGCACCCGATCCTTGTGTGGTCGCTTGGTCGAATGGCAGCCGAATAGGAGTCTTTTGGCTACCCACATGATAGACAACTTCCGTTTGCTTTATCACATGTGTACGTTCAATGTATACCTAAGGTGGAGCAACCGCAGCGAGTGTACGCGCCTGATGGTCGATTTTCTATATCAGGTGGGCAAGAAACGAAGTTGTGTGTGCCTACGTACATCCTGCGCCAGATTATTCTCATCACTCATTCGACTAGGAGGACCGAGTCGCTTCAATTTGGCCACCTCATTTGCAAGCTTGCACATGAGTTTGGCTATAGGCTTGGAGCAGAGAACCCGGTTCCTGTTCATCACATTAATCTGAGGACCCTTAAGCAGATGGAGATTGGTTCTGGTCGACATGCCTCAGAGAGTGAGGATGAGTCAGAGAGTAATGGTGAAGAGAGTTATGCTGAAGGTGGTGCTGAGATTGAGGAAGAAACAGAGCAGGATGAGGAAGAGGTTGAGGCACAGGATTCGAGTGATAGCTCTCCTCATGTGGCGCCAGAGCAGAGCGCAGAGCAGACTGCCAGTGATGCTCGTCTCGCACGGCTTGAAGAAGGGCAGACTGTTTTACGCCAGGATATTGTTGATCTTCGAGGTCTTGTTAAACATAAGTTTAAGAAGGTGACTCGGACTCTGAAGTCTATCCTGTGTTGCTTGCAGGATAAGGGTGCTCCGCCTCCATCTCCTGATTCCGATGAGTAGTATCGTTGTAGTCGTCCTTGCTTTGTTTGTTGTTTTCTTTCTCGTGTGTAGCCATTGTTGGCTTTGTAGTTGGAGATGTTTGTAGTTGTTTATTGTTGCTTGAAGTGTTAGATGTTGTAGTTCACATGCTTTCTAGTCGTGATTCATGTAATGCCGCACTACTTGTATTACGATAATTTTGTTAATGGAATGCATGTTGTTTATCTTTAAAGTTGTGCTGTGTGTTTTTGTGTGGATGGATTATGTGGACATAGAATCGACAGTTGCATCCTCTGTTGAATGTAGGGATGCCTCCTAAGGGTTCAAGACTTCGGCCCATCTCTCTTTGGTTGAGTTGCTTCGGGGTTCCTCCCTCGAGCGATAGCCAAACGAATCCACAAGCGGGCCCGTCTCATGCCGGTGTTGAGCCGACACCTATGGCTCCTCCACTCACGCCTCGGTTCCCGAGCCGAGCCGTGCACCTTCGTCTCCTCTGCCTCCCGATAGGTTTGAGCAGATGATGCCGTTGATGCAATGAAGCAGCAGCAGCAGCAGCAGCAGCAGGAGGTCCTCTCTTCCATGGCGGGCATGGTTGCTCGGTCAGTGGGGGCGACTCCACCTATTTCACCTATGCCTCCATCCTGGGAGCGCTGCTAGTGGCACTTTGAGCAATTCCAGGTGCTTGCGACCTCCTATGTTTGTGGGTTCTCATAGACCCAAGGAGGCCAAGTATTGATCAACCACATTTCTAAGATGCTAAGACCGCTGCACCGCTCTGAGGTTGAGCAGGTTGAGCTTGCCTCCTTCATGTTTGAGAAGGAGGCCAGTCTGTGGTGGGACAGTGTGCTTCGCACTGTCGAGGAAGGTTTTGTGTGGTCATGGCAGGCGTTTGAGGCACGCTTCCACGAGAAGTATTTTTCGGTTACGTACAGACATGAGAAGGAGAGTGAGTTCCTTCACCTCCGCCAGGGAGGGCTGTCAGTGACGGAGTATGAGAACCGGTTCACTGAGCTGGGTCGGTATGTTCCTTTGATCTTGGGCGATCAGCCGATGAGGATGCGGCGTTTCTCTGAGGGATTGAGACCTGAGATCCGATCGAAGATTTGCTGTGCTAGCATTTCTTCTTATGCGGAGCTGGTGAGCATGTCCTTGCGAGCAGAGCAGGACAGGGATAGGTCGTCCCGCATGCGAGCACCTATGGTTCCTAGGCCGCGATCGGACTTTCAGGGTGCACCTTTCCTCGGCAAGAGGCCGCGAGCAGATTCTCCTCCTAGGCGTTCAGCGCCACCCGCTCAGCAGATGAGAGCTGATATTCACTGTTCTTATTGTGGAAAGACGGGGCATTTGGACCGTTTTTGCTTCTCTCGTATGCGAGCCAGTGGTTTTAATCCACCGCAGAGGATTAGCCGTTCGATGCCTCAGGTTATTTCTCCACCACCTCTTCGCTCAGCGCCAGCTCATCCATCCTTCAAACCCGCAGTTCCTAGCTTCAGGCCACCTCAGCGGCCCATGGTTCCTCCGCCGAATCGTCAGCAGTAGGCTCGAGTTCATGCACTTTCAGCTAAAGTGCCTATGTCTGACTTGGTGCCGAGATCCTTCGAGGTGACAGCGCACATTGAAGTATTCCCTTTTCTATGTTGGTGGATACAGTGTCCACTACTTCTCTTATATCTTATGCGGCAGTTAGGCGTTTGGGTTTGAGATCTGTTCCTATACAAGGTGTGACGCTTACTACCGCTACAGGAATTTCCTCTACTTTGGACAAGTGTTGTATGGATTGTTTGGTCGATCTTGGAAGTGGATCGATCTGGGTTGATTTCTTTATCGTACCTCTTTATCATTACGATGTTATTATGGGTATGGATTGGCTCACGAGGATGCGAGCTGAGATTGATTGTGAAGCTAGATCAGTGACGATCCATGAATCTGAGGGCGAGACTGTTACTTTCCCAATTCAGGTCAGTTACCCTCTTCGTATTGATTATTATTCTTCTCTGTTGGAAAGTATGGCTGAATCGGCATTAGTTAGTACGCCGGTAGTTCGGGAGTTTGAAGATGTGTTTGAGTCGATTCCTGGATTACCTCCTCAGCATGAGATTGATTTTGTTATCGACCTCATGCCTGGTGCGGCGCCCATTTCTTTACCTACCTATCATATGCCTCCAAGTGAAATGGAGGAGTTGAGGAAGCAGATAGATGGTTTGCTGAATTTGGGTTTTATTCGGCCTAGTGTGTCTCCTTGGGGAGCACCTGTCTTGTTTGTGAAGAAGAAAGATGGTTCCTTGCGATTGTGTATTGACTATCGCAGGTTAAATTTGGTAACTGTGAAGAATAAGTACCCTTTGCCTAGGATTGATGATTTGTTTGATCAATTGAAGGGGGCACGGTACTTTTCCAAGGTTGATCTGCAGTCAGGGTATCATCAGTTGCACGTCAAGGATGAGGACGTGCAGAAGACCGCTTTTCTGGACTAGCTTCAGTCACTATGAGTTCCTTGTGATGTCGTTCGGTCTTATGAACGCACCGGCCGTGTTCATGGATCTGATGAACAGGGTGTTTCGGCCATTCTTGTTCCGATTCGTCATTGTCTTTATTGATGATATCTTGATATATTCGGCGAGTCGGGAAGAGCACGAGGAGCACTTAAGAGCGGTTTTGGATACTCTTAGGAAGAATCACTTTTGCGTAGTTCAAGAAGTGTGATTTACGGAAAGAGGAAGTCAAGTTCCTGGGACATGTGGTGTCCAAGGAAGGGATAGTCGATCTTGCCAAGGTAGTGTAGTGCAGGACTGAAAGCAGCCTGATTCAGTTACTGAGGTTTTGGGTCTTGCAGGTTATTATCGATGCTTCATTCAAGACTTCTCGAAGATTGCCGGACCGTTGTCGCAATTGACACGGAAGGATTTGAAGTTTGCTTGGAATGAGAGGTCGAAGATAGCTTTCAGGAGCTCAAGGACAAGTTGACGTCCGCCCCTATGCTAGTATTGCGAGCAAGGGGTTAAGTATATTATATATACCGACGCCTCTCGCGTTAGCCTGAGTTGTGTCTTATGCAGAAGGACAGGTGATTGCTTATGCTTCGTGTCGGTTGAGGAAACACGAAGAGAATTACCCTACGCATGACCTGGAGTTAGCATTGTCATTTTCGCATTAAAGCTTTGGAGACATTACCTCTATGGAGAGGAGTTCGAGCTCTTTTGCGACCACAAGAGCCTTAAGTATATTTTCACGCAGCGTGATTTGAATATGAGGCAAGCCGATGGATGGAAACATTGAAGGACTTTAAGTTCGATGTTTCTTACCATCCGGCAAGGCGAACCTTGTGGCGGATGCGTTGAGTCACAAGAAGGCTATTGAGTTTGCGGCTCGCCGATGATAGCAGAGTGGGATATGTTGGAGTTCATGCGAGATTTTGAGCGAAGCTTAAGGTGGTTGAGCCGTATGAGGTTATCGCACACATTCGTGTACCCCTTATCGACGAGAAGATCATTGCAGCTCAGCAGATGATGAGCTTTTGGTGAAGATGAGGAAGCGGGTTGGTACAGGTGAGAACTCCGAGGAGTGTTGGTTCCGATGGGGGCCTACGATTTCGTGGCGGTTATGTGTTCCCGACATCCCCGACTTGAGACGGGAGGTTCTCGAGTTAGCCCATAGTTCTAAACTTGCGATGCATCCAGTAGCTCGAAGATGTATCGGGATATAAGGAGATCTTATTGGTGGGACAATATGAAGGTCCATATTGTTGAGTTTGTTTCTCGTTGTCTCACGTGCCAGCAGGTCAAGGCAGAGCCGACCTTTTGGACTGCTTCCACCCATGCCCATAGCAGAATGGAAGTGGGACTTCATCTCTATGGATTTTATTTATGGGTTGCCAAGAACGAGGAAGGGATATGACTCTATTTGGGTGATCGTCGACCGATTGACGAAGTCGGTGCATTTCTTACCGATCGAGTCACTAACTCTGCAGACGAGTTGGCTAGGTCCGTATATCAAGGAGATAGTACGTCCGCATGGAGTTCCCATGGAGATTGTGTCTCTGATAAAGACACGCGTTTCACATCTATCTTCGGGACTCATATTCAAGAAGCGATGGGTGTGAAATTAAAGTTCAACACCGCATTTCATCCGCAAACAGATGGGCGACGGAGCGCGTGAATCAGTCTGGAAGACATGTTGCGAGCTTGTGTTTTGGATTTTAAGGACAGCTGGGATGATTGTCTTCAGTATGTAGAGTTCGCGTATAATAACAGCTTTCAGTGCGAGTATCGGCATGGCTCCTTATGAGGCGTTTGTATGGTCGCCCGTGCAGCACCACATTGTTGGGTAGAAATTGGCGAGCATAGTTTGCTTGGCCCTAAGTTGGTGTAGGTGACTTGAGAGAAGGTTGACATCATTCGACGCCGACTTCTGCAGAGTAGGCATAAGAGTTACGCCGATACAAGACGTGGCGACCGCTTGAGTTTGAGGATGGAGACCATGTGTTTCGAAGGTCTCTCCTATGAAGGGAGTTTTGCGGTTCGATAAGAAGGGAAAGCTTACGCCGAGATTTATTGGTCCATTTCAAGTTCTGGATCGAGTGGGAGCGGTAGCATACCGCCTTGCTTTGCCCACACCTCTTGTGGGCGTGTATAACGTATTTCATGTTTCTATGTTGAAGAAGTACGTTCCTGATCCTTCGCATATTATCAGTTGGGAGCAGGTACAGTTGAGTGAGGATGCCACTTATGTATTGCGACCGACACGTATTCTCGACAGGAAGGAGCAGGTATTGCGTAGCAAGGTTATCCCTCTTGTGAAGGTGCTATGGACGCATCATAGTGAGGAAGAGGCTACTTGGGAATCTGAAGCTGAGGTCAGAAAGAGCTACCCTCAGATCCTTGAGGAATATGAGAAGGTATGAATTTCGAGGACGAAATTTTCTTTAAGGGGGGTAGATTGTAATGACCCTGAAAATTTTGTGCTAATCTTTCCTTAGTAGTTGTTTTTGGGGTAATTAGCGCTATACTCGATTGCTTGTGAAATTTGCATCAATCACTTTAAATTGTATCTGCATGACTCAAAACTTGTAGATTAGTTAGCGCTATGTTACTCTGAAATCTGGGATCCATCGCTAAATCCAGTTGTTCTGGGGAATTTTTGGAAGTTCTGGATCGGACCTGGACCGCGCGTCGAAAGTCCGATAGCGATGATCTTAGGCTGTTGCGGTCACCATGTTGGACTTGACCATCACCTCAAAAATCAAGTCCATGTGATGTTCTGGGTCGATTTGATTGAGTTCGGAGTGAAGAGTGTGAGAACGGTTGGAAATTTAATAAGATTTTATGAAATCTGAGTCGTGTCGCTTGCGCGACGATTTTAAGCAATCTGACCATTGGATTCTGACCCAATTTCACCCTCTGATCAGGGAAGGTGGCCCAGGCATGTCCTTGTGCTTGTGGACCTGATCGAGTTTCGGTGACCGTTGAATTGAGTGTGGTCCGCCACGGCTGATCTATAGAGCCGGTCGGTACGAAAACTCAGCCTGACCAAGATCCATGGTCAGTGAGCTTAAGTCCGACCTTTCGTGGTAATAGGCCCACCGGAAGTGCTTCGTTGGATCGAAAGTATACCTTGGCCCTGGGGTTATTTTCATCAATGTTAGGCCTATTTATAGTCCTTAAAACCCTAGCTCTCTTTTCCATACGAATTTCCTAACCCTAGCTAAGAAGAGAGAGGAAAAGAGAGAGAAAGTGAGAGAGAAAGTTGGTGAATCATCTTAGATTCTTTCTTATTCTTCTTCATCCTTTAACCTTCACTTTAAAATCGTTATTCCGGCGATTCTGAGTTCATCTTGGGGTAAGTTAACCTAACCCTAATCTGTGTTAGAGCTTAGAATAGTCTTTGTGATGTTGTATCTCATTTCTATTCTTGCTTTAGGTATTCTATCGCCGTTGATGAAGACAACTCGTCCGAAATCCAGTTCGGTGTTCTTTTCTAGCTTAAGGTGCGGACTTTAAGTGTATAGGTTATGGTTTTCAAGGCTTTCAATGCCAGTGAATGATTTATTCTTGTTATGGATGAGATTTCACATGCCAAATGTTATGTTTATGTTGCGTTCCTGATATGCATGTGTTATATTGAGACTTGTGTATTCTATGTGTATGTATAAAGTACCGTATATGTATAAAATATGCACTTGTGTTTGCCATGATTATTTGTCATGTATGTATGCTAGATGTATGTGCGACAACTCCTTGGTAAAAGGAATTGTCCAAATGTGTGTATTTTCAACATATGTCATGTATGTTGTATTGTGTATTCTAAGTGTTTGTAGAAATGTCTGAATGATCTAAGGTATGATATTTGAACCTAGTATGGGCGTTGAGAAGCGATTCTCAACTCTCCCACTAATGTGTATGATTTCCTTCTTGCAGTTACATTCCTTGTTATTTAATTTCAAGCACTACTTATGCTTACATTTATGTTAAGTTGATATTCTTCAAATGCTTGAGTACCACATGATTGAAGTTGTTGTTCCATTACTGTTCTACATTTAATACGAATATCTGTTGTAGGGTAACGTGTTTGGGACTATGAATAGTCCAGGAAATCGGTAATCTGCCATAAGGTTGTGGCTGAGATCGCTTTCGCCATAAAAGACGTGATTAGACGAACCCGAGTCGTATTAGAGTTGTCGGCAATGGTTTGGCCACGCGGAGTGTTTGCCCACTCTATGTCGTTCAACTCAACGTGCGCTCGTGCTAGTCGAGTTCGTCAAGTAACCTGATTATCCGATGTATGTTCACCATGTATGGACGCTACTGCTTGAATTTAGGGTACCGAACTTACCGATGAAATCCTATAAACCATGGTACCTTGATCTGCTAAGACTCATGAGCCGGACATGGTGGTATGGGACACCGTGGTCGAGCTGTCGGCCTACGCTGGGGTGACGAGCCTCCTCGTAGTGACCAGTGAGCAACTAAACTCGTGAGCCGATTATGGTGGTATGGGACACTATATTCGTGCTGTCGGCCTACATTGATTGGTGACGAGCCCTTTGTAGTGACCTCGAGTATACCTGGATACCGCATTGAGGTGACGAGCCTTAGTGTAGTAATGATGGTATGATAGGCATGCATTGATTGGTGACGAGCCCTTTGCAACGACCTAAAACCATATGATCGTATGAGATGCCTAGGATTGACGACCCTAGAATGGATCACTATTTGGATGGTGATATGAGGAAGGTATCTTAGCTTCCCAATCTCTGTATGAAAAGGACTAATAACAACTTGGTAATCATATCCATGTACCGCATTTGCATGTGCTTTGTAGACGTGGCGCACTTTGAGGTGGTGTCATGAGTAACGTAAGATGAAGACGCGTTGAGGGTGTACGCGTGAGGGCACGCATCATTCTTGCATACATCCTTGCATTAACAAGAGTATATAGGACATGTTTTAATTGTTTCGCTTTATCATTACTACTTGATTGAACTAATAACATGTTAACCTTTGCTTTATTATTCCACCGAGTTGATCACTCACTCCCACGCTCGGGCGGTGTTAAACACCCACCGGACTCTGTCTTAGATGATGTTGCAGATGTTGAGGCAACCTTTGAGGCAGGCCGGAGATGGATGACGATGAGGCTGCTTTCTCATATGCAGTTTTTTGACGGGTTCTAGCGAGCCTTGTTCGGACGCGTGATTTTGGGATTATTTTTTGGGAATTAAATGATGTAACTTGATACTTGTAATTTTGATAATAACACTTTCATTACGACCTAGTATGTATATGTACTTTAGGATTTGCAATTGTACACATATATTTCTATAAGTCTTCCGCTTGCTTTCTTCACTTATCCTCGAATTATATTTGCTATTTGGCTTAATCTATTCCATGTTTTATGCACTAATACAAACAATATACATCCAATCATTAAATATGTTGCATATGTGATGTTTTAGAACTCGGGAGTTGAGTTATGCTCGACCCTCGAATTTTAGGGCGTTACATGATGGGGCCCACAAGACTTACTAACATCAATTCTTAGGTTCTCACGAGGTCAAGTTGGGTCACAATTTTAACCAAAAATTTGGCCCATTTTACAAGTCTAGTCCATTTACTCTATTTGACTATCAATACTCTCAATTTGACTAGTTACTCGCCTCAATTTTAACCAATATTTGGCCCAATTTACATGTCTACATATGAGAAAGATATTGGGCATACAATATTGATCAACAATTTCACTGAAATTTGATTTAAACAGCTGAAGTTATTTACTATTCAATTTGAACTGATTAGATTGTCCAATAACGATTAAAGGTTCAATTAGTGGATGTGCCTAATAATTTAGTAATTTTATTTTTCACAAATAAATTTAACATTTTTTTTCAAAACGTATATTTTTTTTTTACTCTTTTAACTAAATATCATTTTTATTATAAATAAATTTAACATTTTTTTTTTACAAAATTTAGTTTTCTTCTTTAAAATATATATTTTTTTACAATTTGTCAATTTTTTCACAATTTTGTTTAATTTTTTAAATTTTCTTTTTCAAAATATCATTTTTAAAATATCACTTTTGTTATATAACTTTTTAATTTTTCTTTTCAAAATACAAAATCTAGTTTTCTTTTTTAAAAAATATATATTTTTTACAATTTGTCAATTTTTTCACAATTTTGTTTAATTTTTTAAATTTTCTTTTTCAAAATATCATTTTTTAAATATCACTTTGTTATATAACTTTTTAATTTTTCTTGTCAAAATGCAAATCCAGTTTTCTTTTTAAAAAAATATATTTTTTTACAATTTGTTAATTTTTCACAATTTTATTTAATTTTTAAAATTTTCTTTTTCAAAATATGATTTTTAAATCTCACTTTTGTTATATAACTTTTCAATTTTTCTTGTCAAAATACAAAATCTAGTTTTCTTTTTTTAAAAAATATATTTTTTTTCAATTTGTCAATTTTTCACAATTTTGTTTAATTTTTTAAATTTTCTTTTTCAAAATATCATTTTTTTATTGAAATCTTTTTTTATTCAAAATTATCAACATTATTCAAAGTTCTTAATTTTTTTTTCAAAATCTAGATTTTTATAAAATTACATTTTTTTTCAAAATCTAAAATTTTTTCTTAAACATTGTTAGTTATTTTTGTAAGCTTTTTAACTTTTTTTTTTTTTTCAAAATTCATAATTTTTTTTGTTCTTAATTTTTGACTTGAGCATTAAATACGAGTTAGGACCGTCTCTAATGCAGACTTGACTGCCTCAAATGACCACTATAAGACGGTAAGGACCATCTCTAATAGAGACGGTCTTTGTCAGTCTCTAATAGAGACTTCTAAGGAGATTGCTAAGGACCGTCCCTAATACAAACTATTTTTTACCGTCTCATTAAATTAGTAAAAGAGACGGTTGATAATCGTTTATAATTGAGACGGTCTTTGATCTCAGATTACCAATAAAAGACGGCCAATGACCGTCTCTAATACGGACAGCCAATGACCATCTCAAATGACCGCTATAAGACGGCCAAAGACCGTCTCTAATAGAGACGGTCCTCGATCTCTAATGGAGACATTGAGAACGATCCTAATACGACTATTTTTGATGGTCTCAGACATAGAAAAGACGGCCAATGACCATCTCTAATACGGACGGCCTTGACCGTCTCAAATGGCCGCATATAAGACGGTCAAGATCGTCTGGAAATGATCAGGTCCATCGGATCATGAATTGATGGTCGCGATTAATGATGGTTTTTACCATCTTAAATGATTTGTGGACGTCAAATTTTTAAGTCAATATTAAGGACGGCCAAGGGCCATCTAAAAGTTTAGAGACGGTTTACGGCCATCTTTAAAGCGTCTTTAAACCAAGCAATTTTAGAGACGGTTCAGAACCGTCTCTAAATCCATCATTTTTTCATTTTTCACGTAGTGAGGTGGGACGAGTCAACATGCCCTTAAGCTTAGTAAAAGCTTTCTAACATTGCTCATCCACTCGTATGCTACATCCTTTTAAAGTAGATTATATAAAGGACGAAAGAGGAGACTAAAGTCCTTTATAAATCTTCTATAAAAACCGATGTATCTGAAGGTTAAATATTGCATATTATACCTCAATTATTTCTTGGTTTTATGAACACGATAATGTTTAACGTTTTATATTAATCGTGCTTGTGTTGCAAATTAGATTTAGGAGCTTGGATTGAAAAAGGGTACTAAAGGCATAGATTTAACATTCACAATTCACCAAGACAAGGGACGGATCCCAAGAGACCAAGATCGAAAAATTTACACGTCATAGATCCGAGAAAATCAAGTGATCAACGATAAAAAGGCCTGAAAGGCATGCTGAATGCAAGATCACAGGTCCTACCATCCGTTTGGCTCGAAACTACATACATGTCCTGAGGACCATAAATTAACTGTACATATCAAATTTCAGCCATTAGATCACTGAGAAAGTGACCCAACAGATAGATCAGCCCCTAAAATCCAGATTCTGGGCCCATATGTAATCTGGATATGCCTCAATTTTGGTCCCAACTGCTAAAAAGATATAAGGAAGGCAGATGGACAGTGTAGATTTCTCATGCACATCACTGTGGGCCCCACACCAATGCCGTGAGTACACGAGGTATGCACGACCACTGCACACCATGACAGCATAGATGGTCAAACCGTCTTTGACTGTGCTCTCTTCGAAAACTGAAGTTCCATTTTTTTTCTTCCGCCAGTGATTACATGGACAATTTTAGTGGGCCATTACTAACATCAGGTTTGATGATCGGGACCATCCATTTGATCTAGGGAGTGGCCACGACTGTACTCATGGCGACCTTTTAGTCCCATGCACGTGTACACATGCAGATCGCAGCTAAACACACGATGAATGGTGGGGTGATTTGATATAGTGGGCCACACCAAAACTCGACCAAAACCACCCCTTTCTGACTAAAATCTCTCTAAGAATCTAATGGACAGGGTGGATTTCTCCTAAAACAACACTATGGGGCCCATCGAGCATCTCAGCGCAAGGAATTTCACAAGATCGTGCATCCGAGAAATCTGGGATTTTCGGGCGGTTGTGGCCCACCACCTTTGTCTGGATGCATGATCCGGACCGTTCAGGTGGAGCACAAGCTCAAGACGACCCAAGCCATGAAGCTAGATCTAAGCCAAGGACGGTCAGTGTAATGCAAACTCCCTCTAAAAGCAAGTTGATTTGCATTTTTCCTACGCACACTACTGTAAAAGGCTGTGTTGCCGCGTAAACCGACTTCTCCACTGACTCCAGCAGCGTCCCAGCCGACCTAGTTGCTTATAAAAGGAGAGGGAGAACATGGAGAGTAGATCATTCCTTGGAGCTTGGACGTGAGCAGAGGAGAGAGATAGCGTAGGCCAGCCAACTTTAAGAGTTACTTTTTTTTCTTTTTCTCTCCCTGTTCTTTTTAATTGTTTTTATTTCTAAGAGATTATAGTTAATCATGTTTATGGTTGGCTAAACCTCTTAGTTAAGGCTAAGAAGGGAAGCTTGTAGCGTGATGGAGTGTTTTTCTATACTTTGATTCATGTTTATTGAACTCTCTTGGATTCTAGTTTGATTATATGAAATATTCATAGTTTTTAATAGTTGATTGTGACTTAAATTACAATGGATCTGCGATAGCTTTGAATATTTTCTATACATGTATAGAGGTTATGGTCATAGGAACCCTGTTGTTCACCATCATCTTATAGACATGGTTGGATGATGGAATCCTTCCCTACGTTCATAACTCTCTCAAATTGGATGTGGATTGGTTAAAATTCTGTTGTTTACTTTGTCTCATGGGCTTGGTCTTGTGATAGAATCAATTATAGTTCTCACCTCTCATCCATTGAGAACTAGATCAAAGGAAGTTCATAATTGATTTTTAATTAATTATCTTCCAATTTGAGGAAGATGAGACTCTAATTCCAGTTGTGTTTATGAATCAAACATAGATATCCCTGACCTCGACAAGTGGATCCTTGGAAACCCTAGTTTCTCACCTTTGAATTTTACAAGTTTTAGTTTGATAATTCACAATTAATCTCTTAAAATTTTCTGATTTAGATTACATCTTCTTATAGTTCTAGTTATGGTTACTTTCAAATTACGTATAAGGTTCAGTCCCTATGGATTCGACCTCAGTCTTAACGAGATTATTACTACATCGCAACCCTATACTTGGGGGTAGTGTACAAGTTTTTGGCATCATTGTCGGGGATTGACGGTTACATTTTTCTAAGACTAACTAGTTTTAGAATTAGGTTAAGATTAGGGTTTTTCTAGTTTTTAATTCTAGGTTTAGGTTTTTTAATTTGATTTCTAGAAACTAACCTAACTTTCCTGTTTTGTAAGACCCCGATGTAGGCTTTCTAAATTAGTAATCTCTTTCTAATTTTTTTATTTTTCTATTTTAAGGATTAGGGTTTTATTTTATATTTTTAGAAACTTTCTATTTTAGGATCTCTTTTAATTTTAGAAACTAACTTACTTTCTAATTTAGGTTTAGAACTTTCTTAATTTGTTTTTAGAAACTTTCTATTTTCCTTTTTTGTTAGGAATTTTCCTTTTTTAGAAACTATTTTAGTTCCTATTTTTTAGGAACTTTCTATTTTTGGAAACTGACTTGTTTTTTTTTTTTTTTTTTTTTTTTTGCAGGATCTTAATTTAGGAACTTTTGATTTGGTAACCTCTTTCCAACTCTTCTTTCTCTTTATTTATAATTTCTATTTCTTTTCTTCTTTAGATTTAGATTAGAATTTGAGATTAAGGGTTGTGAGTGTTTCATGCCCAAGTGAGTCCGTGACAACACTCGAAGTCTCTTGATTGAAGGAGGATTGGTTAAGGGGTTAACTATCCATCGTAGGACTAGACACCGCTCGAGATCCCTAGAGTTAATTGAGGTTATGGCCGCAAATCAATCGGTTAATCAACCAGAAGGACTACCTCAACCAAGGGTTAGGGAAGTCTAAGAATGAGAATGAGGTGCATCAAGCACCCCGCCTCATACTTTACGAGATTATTTACAACCGTTGGGAGTGAGTACGCCCTCATGCATGATTTTTCAAAAATATGGGATATATGGATATCAAGCTAGGGGTGATCCAACTCCTTCCAAATTTCATGAGGCTTGAGTTAGAAAATCCATATTTACATCTGAAAGAGTTTGATGAGATCATAACCACTCTATACTTTTCTAACGTGTTTGATGACATGGTCAGAATTAAAACTCTTTCCTTTTTCTTTAAAAGAGAAAGCTAAGACATGGTTGCATTCACTACGCCCTCGATCTATTAGTAGTTGGAATGACATGACAAAGGAGTTCATAAAGAAATTTTTCCATACCATAAGACAAACACCCTTAGAAAGTCAATCATGAACTTCGCTCAAAGGGAAGATGAAACATTCTTCCAATGTTGGGTGTGGTTCAAGGATCTTGATTCATGCCCACAACACGGTTTTGAAACATGGTGCATCACGAACTTTTTTATAGGCTGACATCTCCCATGCACCAATTAGTCGAGACGATGTGTAATGGGGAATTCATAAATAAAAGTGTGATGATGTGTGAGACTACTTTGATAAACTTGCTTAAAGCACACAATCATGGGACATCTTCCTAAAATCAAGCACCATCTCTAGGCCGACTCAATCTAAAGAGAGGGGTGGAATGTATCTCTTGAAAGGGGGACGATGATATCAATGCTAAAGTGGCTAATCTTACTAGGAAACTCGAGGCCATGGAATTAAAGAAGGATGAGGCTAAGGAAAGTGTTTGCGGTATTTGTGCTTGCAACATTCACACAATTGAAAATTGTCCAACAATACGCCTTTCAAGAGGTGTTGATTGAGCAATCCAATGCCGTGAACAATTACCAAAGACCTTTCAATAGACCTACCTCTAACATATTCAATCCTAGTTGGAGAAATCATCTAAACTTCAGTTGGAGGAATGGATAAAACTGCTACCTCTCAAGGTTTCTTCAATTAAATTCCACATCAAGAGAAACCTCAAGAGGATCCGGTTCTAAAACATTTTCAAAAGCAAGAGATTTCAATCAGGGTATGCTACAAGCCTTTCAAGACCTCATAAAGGCCATAGAAGGACTTGATATTAAAAATGCAATTATGAATAAAGGGAGCCTTCCTGCTCAACCTCTCCCCAATCCTAAAACCACAATATGAGATAAGTGATCCAAACTCTTCAAATCAGATGGAGCAAGCTAAATCTATCACCACTCTTAAGAGTGGGAAGACCATTGACAAAACCATTCCGGTTAAGGCTGAAAAGCCTAAGGAACCGGAAGAGGACAACAATGATGGATATAGCCATGCTCCACAAGAATTAAAACCGGAACTTCAAGAGAAGCCGATTGTTCCATTTCCCCCAATGGTTGGTGCACCAAAACCTGTCTCTAACTCTCAGGATATTCTAAAGGTGATGAAATAAGTGAAGGTCAATATTTCTTTACTTGATGTCGTAAAATAAATACCTTCATATATCAAATTCCTAAAAAACTTGTATACCACCAAAAGACGAAAAAAAATTAAAAAGAAAATCTCCTTAACTGAGAAAGTGAGTGTCATCCTAAAGTAAGATGTGCCGCAGAAATTCAAGGATCCCGGTAGCCCAACCATACCTTGTGTAATCGGGAACTACCGAATTGAGCATGCACTTCTTGACTTAGGGGCGAGCGTAAATCTGATTCCCTACTTGGTGTACAAACAAATAGGTTTAGGTGAATTAAAACCCACCCTAACCACACTACAACTTGCTGATCGCTCGTTCGTATACCGAGAGGGATAATTGAGGATGTGTTAATCCAAGTTGATAGATTCTACTACCTAATAGATTTTACCGTCTTGGATATTGAACCCATCAATAATATGAGCACTCATTCTAGTCATTCTAGGTCACCCATTCCTTGCCACTTCAAACGCAATCATTAATTGCAAGAATGGTGTCATATGCATGTCTTTCGGGAATATGACATTGGAGTTAAACATCTTTTTCAACATAAGCATACGGTTAGAGGATGATGACGTTTTTCACGACATTAACATGATCGACTCTTTCGTGGAAGATAGAATGCCTCTGACCCTCTAGAGACATACCTAGCCCACTCCCATGATTTTGATGATGACATGATTAGGGAGACGTATGCCATGCTTGATGTTGTGCCGGTACTTAAAGTTGACCGATGGAGGCCACAATTTGAAGAGTTGCCCTAAACTAATGAAAGTCGTGCCTAGCCTCAATGCACCGAAGCTTGACCTAAAACCTTTGCCCTCTAATTTGAAATATATATATTTAGGTCAAGATGAGACATATCCAGTGGTGATTTCTTTCCACCTTGAGTAAGAACAGGAGAGTATACTCATCTCTACTCTCATTGAGCATAATGGAGCCCTTGGATGGTCGATTGCGGATCTCGAGGGAATTGACCCTTCGATTTGTACTCACCGCATTTATCTTGAGGATAATGCGAAGACCTCTCGTCAATCACAACATAGACTAAATCCAAACATGAAGGAAGTGGTTAAAGTCAAGGTTCTTAAACTATTGGATGTGGGAATCATATGCCCGATATCCAATAGTCAATGGGTGAGTCTAACTCAGGTGGTTCCCAAGAAGTCTGGAATCACCATTGTAGTCAATGCCAATAATGAACTCGTGCCAACTAGAGTTACCACTAGTTGGAGAATGTCCATTGACTATAGGAAGTTGAATACCGTCATGAGGAAGGACCACTTCCCTTTGTCCTTCATTGATCAAATCTTGGAAAGGCTAACTGGTCACTCGTAATATTGTTTCCTTGACGGGTATTGGGGCTACAACTAGATAGAGATGGCTCTTAAAGATCAAGAAAAGATCACATTTACATGTCCTTATGACACCTTTGCTTACTGAACAATTCCATTCAGGCTATGTAATGCCCCTGCCACTTTTCAGCAATGTATGATGAGTATTTTTTCTGACATGGTGGGGCAATATCTAGAAGTCTTCATGGACGACTTCTCTATTTTTGGTCCATCTTTCGGCGACTGCTTAGAGAATCTTAAATGTGTGCTGAAAAGATGTGAAGAAAAGAACTTGGTACTTAATTGGGAGAAGTGACATTCTATGGTTCGTAAGGAAATTGTCCTTGGACATATCATCACCTCCAAAGGAATCGAGGTTGATAAGGCAAAAATTGATCTTATATCTAACCTAACTCCACCCAAGAACATACGGGACGTGCGATCCTTCTTAGGACACGTTGGTTTTTACAAACGATTCATAAAGGACTTTAGTCTCATCTCTCATCCTCTATGTAATCTACTTCAAATGGATGCACCATACGAGTGGATTGAGCAATGCCAGGAAGCTTTCACGAAGCTTAAGGGTATGTTAACCACTACGCACCTATCATGTAGCCACTCAGGAGCCTTCTTTTTGAACTTATGTGTGACGCGTCGATTATGCTCTTGGGGTGATTTAGGCTAGAGAAAAGAAAAGAAGCCCTATATTATTCATTATGCAAGTAGAACTGTAAATCCCACCCAAGTGAACTACTCGACTATGGAAAAGGAACTCTTAGACGTAATGTTCACTGTGGACAAATTTAGGTCCTACTTGATTGGATCTAAGATCATCATTTACATAGATCATGCGGCGCTCAAGTATCTTCTTTCTAAGAATGTTGCTAAGCTCCGCCTGATTAGATGGATCCTCCTACTCCAAGAATTTAATTTGGAAATATAAGATAAAAAGGGAGTAGAGAATGTAGTGGCTGACCATATTTCCCAACTTGATCTCTCTAATTCCCTTGAGATGACACATATAAATGACATGTTCCCTGATGAATAATTGTTCAAAGTCACTCATTCACCTTAGTTTGCGGTTTCGCTAATTATTTTGCTATAGGTTTCACATCGACACATTGGACTACACAAGAGATAAGCAGAAAATTTTCACCGAGGTGTGCAAATTCTTCCGAGATGATCTGTATTTATATAAATATTGCCCAGACCAAAACTTAAGGAGATGTGTGCAGACAATGAACACCAAAGTTCATCTCCTTCTATCATTCTCAGGCCTATGGTGGTCACTTTTCTGCCAAAAAAACCACGGCCTAAATTCTGGAGTGTGGCTTTTACTGGCCCACTATGTTCAAGGACACTCATGAGTTTTGCAAAGCTTGTGAGAGTTGTCAGAAATTGGGAGCATTCTCTTGTCGAAATATGATGCCCTTGAACCCCATGCTTATCATAGAAGCATTTGATTGCTAGGGCATCGATTTCATGGGACCATTCCCCAATCCTTTGGAAATCTATATATTTTACTCACTGTAGACTATGTCACTAAATGGGTTGAAGCGATTCCATGCCAAAACAATGACCATCCAACGGTCATTAAGTTTTTAGAAGAGAACATTCTTTCCTGATTAGGAACACCTCGAGCTATCATTAGTGACGGGGGCTCACATTTTTGTAGTAGACCATTCAAGAATTTAATGAAGAAATATGGTATCTCTCATAAGGTGAGCACTCCATACCACCCACAAATAAGTAGGCAAGTTGAGAATTTTAATAGGGAGATCAAACACATTTTGAAAAAAACAGTTAATCCTGACTATAAGGATTGGTCAATTCGATTGACCGATGCCTTATAGGCTTATCGTACCATATTTAAGACCCCTATTGGAATGTCTCCCTTTAGACTTGTCTATGAGAAGGCTTGCCACTTGCCTATGGAGTTGGAACATAGAGCCTACTGGGCAATCAAAAATTTCAATTTCAATTTGGACAATGCCAGCTCGCTATGCAAACTTGAGTTAAATGAACTTGAAGAAATTCGAAACGATGCGTACGAGAACTCGAGAATTTATAAGGACAGATGAAAGCATTTCATGACCAACACATTTTGTGAAAATCGTTCACGCCAAGTTAGAAAGTCCTTTTGTATAATTTCAAACTTTATCATTTTCTCAGTAAGTTGATCTCATTGGACCGGGCCTTTCACTGTTATCAATGTTTATCCTCATGGGGTTGTCGAGATTCTAAATTCAGATAATGACAATGCGTTTAAAGTAAATGGACATCGATTAAAGCCATTTATTGAGAAATTTGATTCAAAGGACATGTCCATATCTCTGACTAATCCTGTGTATCAGGATTGATCTCTTGGTCAGATGGAGGTATAGGTGGGTTTATCACTTTCATAGGACTATGGTAGTTTGCCTCCACTATTTTAAGATAGTTTTCTTATACTTTGTTGGGTTTTATTTGGTGTCAACCTATCTTCACACTAAGATTATTGAGAATGCCTTAGAATTCCTTCTTCAAGTATTACCTTTCCATCACTTCCCTTTTCTTTTCATTGTCTCGTTTGTATTGCATGATTATTCTTTTACATTGAGGACAATATAGATTTTCCATTTGGGGGTGGGGGATTAGGTAAACTAATCAGTGTTTTCTCAGTTTTGACAAAAAAATTTGTAAAATTTCAATGATTCAAGTTGAAATGTGTTTAGAAAGCGATGAATTGTATACTTAAGAATGCTTTGAGTATGATAAGATAGATTTATCACTTAAGTTCTTACGCTCAATTGATTACGATCAAGTCTGAATATCATGTTAATCTAAATTACAAACACACTCAATCTGCCTCCTATAAAATATATTAGAAGTTCTGATTGTTAGTGCATAAATCATTTATAGATGGTGAGAAGCGAGTCTAAAGCTTAAAAAATTGAAATAATAATAATAATAATAATAATAATAATAATAATAATAATAATAAAGAACCAATTAAAAAACAATAAAAAGGTTGACACGGTGTGAAGCCATCGATGGAAAAATCAAAAGTCGGTCGATGGAAAAATCAAAAGCTAGAGAATAAAGGCTGAACTGTAAGGAAAGTTTTGGTTGTCTTGTAGGAATGATCTATTTGATTATCAATGTTATCATGAAAACTGACGATTGGACTCGTAATGATGATAAGCCGAGGTTACACTATATACTCATGGAAGTCAATGTTTAGAACTGTTTTAATCGATGGACTAATACTTTGAACTTGACCGTGAAGTTTACCGTGCACTTGAGTTTAGGAGAAGGTAATGCTCAACATTAATGCATCTTAGAATGCTATTATCTGGACTGTTTTTCAAAAACTACTCGAGTTTATAGACATTGTGTTGTGGTTCTCGAAATATTTTTCACATACTTTGCTTGGGACTAGCAAAATGCTGGTTGGAGATTGTATTGAGGGCCAAATATTGCATATCAGACCCCAGTTATTACTTGTTTTATGCACATAATAATGCTTAATGTTTGATTTTAATCATGTTTGTGTTGCAAGGTGAATTCAAGAGCTTGGATTGAAAAAGGGTGCTAAAAGCATGGATTTAATGCTCAAGAATCACCAAGGCAAGGGACGGATCTTAGGGGACTGAGATTGAAGAATTCACATGCCAAAAATTCGAGAAAATCAAGTAATTGAAGATGAAAGAGGCCTGAAAGTCGTCCTGAATTCAAGATCACAGGGTTCCCACCATTCGTTTGGCTCGAAACTTTGAAACTTTATATCTGGCCTGAGGACCCTAAATTAACCGTACACGTCGAATTTTAGCCATTGGATCTTTGTGGAAGTAGCCCAACAAACAGATCAGCCCACAAATCACTGATTTAGGGCCCACCTGATATCTGGATATGCTTCAATTTTGGTTTCAACCCCTTAAATCGGATGAGAGGGAGGATGGACGAAGTGGATTTCTCATAAGCATCACAGTGGACCCCACATGGGGGCATGTGCACAGACGACGCACACCGGTGCCACACTAGATCACCGATCTTTGTCAAAGATGGTTGACCCATCTCTTTCTTAAAAAAAATCTCTAGCGTCCTCACAACCGGACGCTAGGACATTTAATGGCCCACCACGATCACCTGTTTTGATGATCCGGACCATCCATTCGATCCAGACGGTGGGGCCGACCGTACCCATGAAGACCTTTTGGTCCTACGCACGTGTACATACATAGATCGCCGGAAAACGCAGGATGAACAGGTGGGGTGATTTGATATAGTGGGCCACACCAAAACTCGACCAAAACCACCCCTTTCTGACTAAAATCTCTCTAAGAATCTAATGGACAGGGTGGATTTCTCCTAAAACAACACTATGGGGCCCATCGAGCATCTCAGCGCAAGGAATTTCACAAGATCGTGCATCCGAGAAATCTGGGATTTTCGGGCGGTTGTGGCCCACCACCTTTGTCTGGATGCATGATCCGGACCGTTCAGGTGGAGCACAAGCTCAAGCCGACCCAAGCCATGAAGCTAGATCTAAGCCAAGGACGGTCAGTGTAATGCAAACTCCCTCTAAAAGCAAGTTGATTTGCATTTTTCCTACGCACACTACTGTAAAAGGCTGTGTTGCCGCGTAAACCGACTTCTCCACTGACTCCAGCAGCGTCCCAGCCGACCTAGTTGCTTATAAAAGGAGAGGGAGAACATGGAGAGTAGATCATTCCTTGGAGCTTGGACGTGAGCAGAGGAGAGAGATAGCGTAGGCCAGCCAACTTTAAGAGTTACTTTTTTTTCTTTTTCTCTCCCTGTTCTTTTTAATTGTTTTTATTTCTAAGAGATTATAGTTAATCATGTTTATGGTTGGCTAAACCTCTTAGTAGGGGCTAAGAGGTGAAGCTTATAGCGCGATGGGGTGTTTGTTACGTCTTTAATTTATGTTTATTGAACTCTCCTTGCTTCTAGTTTGATTATAAGGAATATTCATAGTTTTTAATGGTTGATTGTGACTTAAATTACAATGGATCTGCAATAGCTTTAAGTATGTTCTTTTCATTATTATGGTTGTGATTGTAGGAACCCTGTTGTTCACCTTCCTCTCATGGACATGGTTGGATGATGGAATCCTTCCTAACATTCATACATCTCTCAGATTGGATGTGGATTGGTTAAATTTTGTTGTTTGCTTTGTCTCATGGGCATGGTTTTGTGATGGAATCAATTCTAATTCTCATTCCTCTCATCTCTTGAAAACTAAATCAAAGGAAGTTCATATTTGGTTTTTAATAATATATATTCTAACTGGATGAAGATGGGACTCTAAATCCGGTTGTATTTATGAATCAAGCGTAGATATCCCTGACCTCTGCAAGTGGATCCTTGGAAACCCTAGTTTCTTACCTTTGAATTTTACGAGTTTTAGTTTGATAATTCACAATTATTCTCTTAAAATTTTCTGATTTAGATTACATCTTCTTCTAGTTCGACACCCCAAACTCGAAACTAGGCTCATAAAATTTTTGATCACCGAATTCGGCGCCAACAGCTCGTAGTACCCCATTCTCGGCACCTAGCATCTATACACCAGATTTCAATCTTGGGATCCTACATGGAGAATTTTTAACATGAATTTGATTCATAATAAGCATAACCATAAGTATAACCCATGAACAATAACCAAACACCATCACAAAATCCACTATGCTAAAAACTTTAAGGTACAATGCGTATGAAGGGAAATATAATAATAATAATAACGGAAACTCATAAAGCTCGACTACAAGCTCCTACTACGACTAAGATACGGTGCGTCTGGCGTCACCTATACACATCAATCGTGAATAAGCTTATAGAGAGCTTAGAGGGTGGCGAGAGTGTGTGCAATATAAGCGTACTTAGAATGTAATATCAGAGTAAGCGGAAATATACTTGGTAAGTCCATGAATGCTATCACCGTACCAAGGCTATGCGATGTAAGGCATGAATACTATCGGCTACATCAAGGCCATGCGATGTAAGGTGTGAATGATGTTGACCATACCAAGACCATGCGATGTGAGATGTAACTCAAGCATACCAATTCCCATCCGAATCCACATATCAATGTAGCTCATCACCGGAGCATCAAATATCAATACAGTTCTCATTGGATAATCACCGGAGTTTAATACACTCTAAATGACACTACCCCTTTCCCAAGCGCGTAGTTCAATTGAGCGTAAGAAATCTCACTATCCACCTAGCTAATAACCTACCAATACCTATCATGCACATTGATAGCGGACCCATTTATGAGTTGGTCAACTCAGTCTAGCAATTTCTCCTACCCTTGGGCGGTAAGGCCCCACCCCTTTCCAACTAACCATGACATAGTGGGAGACGCGGCCTCCTAGTAATCGGCCCTTGTGTGCTTATGTATCTACTCGGTCTCGACGTTGGAGTGTCTTCCGGGACGTTAGGTTTAGGAATTTTCACCCAAGGACATCGATGGCGCCCGATGCTAATAATAGTATTTCTAATGTCCAAACTTGCCATCCACGATATGCCTATGGAGGCTATGGCCCCGATGTCACTAGGGCACATAATCACAACACACATTGCAAGATGTATGAATCATACAATCTAGTCATACATCAATCCTGCGCATACCGTGCGCTCATGTGAGACAATCTCCACCTATCAAGGAATCCCATAACAACCTGCCCAATGGCATATGCTATGATCAGTCACTCCTCATATTAAGCATACATATGATGCGTATGGGCATGAATTATGGAGTTATACTAAGCATGTTATATGGTGATGAACTATCTTCATAATGAAGATGGGCCTAGACGGCCTACACACACAAGTTTGGGCCTAACAATGGGCCCTAGGAAGTTTACAATGTGGAATTTAACCATCATTGCTCCCAAGTCATGGCCCGCCATAAACATTATTACATACATCATGGTGGAATCACACATTGTAATGGACCTCATATACATCACCTTGGGCCTCACATAAGGGCCTCACATACATTGCATTGGGCCTCACTCATGGGCCTTAAATATATCACAATGGGCCACATCCATGGGCCTCTCATACATCATATCGAGCCTCATCATATGGGCCAATCTACATCACTTTGGGCCTCATCATATGGGCCGCACCAATGGGCCGCACCAATGTACATCAAGTGGGCCGCATCACATGGGCCGCACCAATGGGCCTCACATACATCAAGTGGGCCACATCACATAGGCCACACCAATGGGCCTCATGTACATTAAGTGGGTCGCATCACATAGGCGGCACCAATGGGCCTCATGTACATCAAGTGGGCCGGATCACATAGGCCACACCAATGGGCCTCATGTACATCAAGTGGGCTACATCACATAGGCCGCATATAAGACCCGTATCCAAGACCGTACCATTCTGTAGGCTTTCACGGTCCTCCCGGTCAAATTCCTGTAACCCACAATTTGTAATCGACATTTACGTGCGACCTTAAGTTGCATCCTACTGATCTAAATTGGCTCGACCTGAGACTTATACCCTTGCGACCACACCGTCGTCGTGGTTCCAACACTACGTCTCTCATGCCGATGCGATACCCAGGACAGAATATGTAGGCCTGCGTTCATTTCAAGGAAAACACTGCGCATTTGCAAACCCAAGAGAACCTTTCAAATCAATCCCATCAATCAAGTACGCATCACACCTTAAGTCAGGTGCAAGTAACCCATACCCTACCTTACCAATCTCTTACACAAGTACCCTAAAGTCAACAAGCACCTTACCTCTCATGTTACTCCATCGCTCTCTCCCATCACCTCTCTCTCTCTCTCATTCTCCCAAGCAACCATGGGAGGTGGACGTCCAAGCTCTCCATGAGAAAGAGCTAGGTGTGGCCCACCTTCCTACCACCCAATCCCACCTCCAAAGATCATCTCAACCATTGAAATTCATCCCTTGGAGCTCTAGAATGCATCGGTGGAAAGAGGAGTCTGAGATCTAACGGTGGGTGATCTACCATTAATTTTCAATTTGATGGCCCACTATGCCCACTTGTGGTGGGACCCATTTTTATGTGTGTGGTTGTAGCAAAGAGGGGCCCATAGTGGCGGGGTCCCTTTATCTCACCTGTCTCTCTCTCTCTCTCTTTATTTTGGATGGCATGTGGCCCACCTGGATGTGTCCCACCCCTTGGTGGTTGGTCCTACATGGGGCCCACCTCTTATGTATTTTATCTGGCCGTCTATCTGCTGACGCCTTGATGGCGCCCAGTGGGCGGACGTCCGATTGTCGACGCAGACATGATGTATATGTTTTAACCATGCCATTCATCCATTTTATGGCCCACCTGACCGCCCACCCCTAGTGGGATGCCGGCGGGTGGGGCCCACCTTTAACGCATGTGTTTCATCCCCCCATCTGGGGATGGCCTGATCATGAGGCTTGTATTATATCCTAGCCATCCATCCGCATCAGCAGTCCATTGACTCATGGATCGCACCATTAGCGGTAGCACCATCCGAGACTCACCATTTGTTTTTCGAGACATTACAGCTAGCTTGTCCCAAGCAGCTGTTCCACCTTCGCGTGTACCCCACCTCAGTACATGTGTGTTGTGTACACACCGTCCATCCAATTTCATGTTGGGCCGCATGTGGGAATGAGGCAGATTCAAATCTCACGTGGAGCACACTGCTGGACAGCATGCTGTCCAGCATGTTGTCTCATCGTTGTGTGGCCCGCTGCAGGGTCCCATCGTGATGTGTAGTGCATCCAGGCCGTCCATCAATTGGACGGTGGGATCCCATCTAATGTAGTCGTGGACCCCACCGTATATATGTATTATACCCGCACAGTCCATCTGTGTGGGATCCACCGTGATTTTTGTGCCTTCTCCTCATCGTCTACTGTCCAGCAAGGGATGGTGGGACCTACCATGACGTGCATGTTTCAAATCCATGCTATCCACTCTGTCTAATGGACACTGGGACCCAACGCGATGTATGTGGTCTATGCATGTGGTCCAGGAGGCCTACCATGATGTATGTGTCTTATGCATGCCGCCAGGAGCCTCTATGATGTATTTATTTCATCCACACCATCTAGATTGTGCTGGACGGTGTTGGACAATGTTTGGATAATGCTAGACAATGTTTGGATAGTGCTGATTACATTTGGCGAGGCCCAATATGATGCATTTGAGGCCTATTTGATGAGGCCCGATGTGATATATATATTGGCCCGTATGATTGAGGCTCAATGTGATGAATATGAGGCCATTGAGTGAGGTCCAATGTTATGTATATATGGCCCATGAGTGAGGCCCATCGTGATGTGTATTAGGCTTATGAGTGAGGCCCACGGTGATGTATATTAGGCCCTTGTGTGAGGTCATGGGCCCACTGTATGTTTGGCCCTATATGGCCACTCCTTGGGAGCAATGTTAGTTGAATGTCCACATTGATGGACAATGATGGTTGAATGTCCACATTGCGACCTTCCCTTAGGCCTTGTTAGGCCCATTCTTACCGATTCCGATTGTCAAGGCCGATTTCAATTGTCGAGGCCGATTCCGATTGTCGAGGCCAATTATCGAGGCCGATACCAATTGTTGATAGCGATTATCAAGGCCGATTGTATAGGTCGATTATCAAGGTCGATTATCGATGTCGATTATCGCTGCCGGTTGTCAATACCGATTATGAATATGTGACCACATAGCATCATGATACATGCCCATACGCATCATCTACATGTTTGTTATGAGATGTGATTGATCATTGCATATGCCATAGGGCAGGTTGTTTATGGGACTCTCTAAGAGATGGAGTTGCCTCACATGAGTGCGCAGTATGCGTAAGTTTGATGCATGACTGGATGATATGACTTATGCATCTTACATTTTAGGATATGACCACCATATGCTCTAGCGACATCAGGACCATGGCCTCCACAGGCATGTCGTGGATGGCCAGATGGGACATCGAAAATGTTTGGTTCTAGCATATGGGCACCATATATGTCCTTGGGTGAAAATTCCTAAACCTCCATGGCTAGGAGACACCAACGTCTAAAACCGAGTGGATATATATATGAGCGCAAGAGGGCCGTATACTCAGGAGACCACGTCTCCCATTGTGTCGTGATCAGTTGGGAGGGTGTGACCTTACCCACCCGAGTGAGGGGGCATTATCTATGTTGAGTTTGACCAACTTGAGGAATGGATTCATTATCGACGAGCCGAGCCCGATATCGGCGGCGGATAGTGAGGTCTCTTCCACTTACCTAGTTGTGCGCTCGCATAAGGGCAATAAGTTGGCGTGAGTGTAATAGACCCGGTGATGATCCTAGAGATGCACGGTATTGATTTATGGACTTATTGAGTAAGAGTTGCATACTTTGCATTATACTCATTCATTCATTCATTATCCACTCAGTGGTAGTTTGTAACTAATTGATATATGTACCTTTGTAATGGCCGGGATTTTGGTTGGGGTGCGCAACCAACCTGAGATCAGCACCACATTGAGCCCATCTATCCAAATTTAAGTATGGCATTAGTTTGGATAGAAGTCCTTGTGATGGACCTTGTAGCCTGCGATACTATGTATTATCATCCCGACTTCACACTTCAATTTGGTTATTTCATTCTCACCACATACTACATCCGCGACATATGGCATTTTGGGTTGCTATGTTTCGCATTTATATGGCTTAGATGATCTGACGGTATTTGTGGACTCATTAAGATTTGTATATTGCATTGTATCCTTAGTTTATGATATTTGGCTTACTATGTCTCTGCATTGTATAGGTGATCTACATTGCTTCCTCAATATATGATATAGACTTATTATGTTTTTGCATCACATAGCCTAGATAAGACTGATGGTATTTATGGACTTACCGGCATGTTTCCGCATTATTATGATATTGTACGATTTATGGATTGCTAATATTTTCGCTTACTCGATATCATATGCTTGGCACATACATCGCACACACTACACCACCCTCTAAGCTTTCTATAAGCTTATGCACGATAGATGCGTGCGGTGACACGAGGATGCAGTATCGAGCTTGGAGCATGCAACGGTCTTCCGGAGCTTTGATTTTTGATATATGTATTTCCCTTTCGGATTGTATTCAACTATTTATATTAGTGGATATGTGATGATGATGTTACCTTTGTGATTTGGGTAAACTTGTGTTTATGCTTATTACAAGTTAAATATACGTTGAAAAATCCTCCTTGTGGGATCCCAGGATCGAAATCTGCATGGGGGTCGGGAGTCGAGAATGGGGAACTACAAAGGTCGGCACCAAGTTCGGTGATCGAAAATTTTGTGACCCCAGTTTTTGAGTTTGGAGTGTGACACCCACCAATGGGCCTCCTATATATCAAGTGGGCCGCATCACATGAGCCGCACTAATGGGCCTCATATACATCAAATTGGTCCACCAACCTAGCCGGTCCGTCTACACCATTCATCTTATTTTTAGAGATAATTTAAGAGCATTTCCCACAAAAAATAAATCACATCGGAAGATCATCTGGACCATACCATAAATAGCGTGGAGATAATGATTTCCACCCTTTAAAAGGCCGGGGCCCACTATAACGTTTATTTTCCATCTAATCTGTTCATACGATCACAAAGACCTGAATTAAGAGGAAAAACAATATCATATTGATCTAGAACTTCGTGCTCCCAAAAAGGGTTTCAATGGTAGGCGTTCAATCCTCCACTATTATTTGCAATGTGGTCCACTTGATAGGTGGATCACATACATCATATGTGATTCACGAGCTTGCAGACATCAATACGACCATTGCTACTTATAGGTCTGCTAGTCCACCGTCCGAGATGGACGATCTGGATAATACATCGCGGTGGGCCCTACGTCCTAGGGTGGACGACCTTGATAGAACATATACATCACGGTGGAGTCCCACTGTCCACTGTGGACGGTGTGGACACCACACATGCCAGTGGGTCCCACTATCCAGGACGGTGGATGGTGTGGATGTAAGATACATACATCAACGGTGGGTCCTACCATCTAGCAGACTGGAATAGCTATATAGCTGCTGTAAACATACACCAACCAATCCCTAAATACAGCAGGTGAGTCCCACATGGGGCCCACCACATATACCTCTCTCTTTCTCTCTCTCCCTCTATATATATATACACTCTATATATATAATACAATATATTAATATTAATATATATATATATATATATTAAAGAATTTAAAAAAGTATGGTTGGACGTCTGGACTGACGATGGGATATAACATACCTAATGGTGCCCACAGAGCTTGCGACATCAAGCACAACCATGTCTTTGTATAGATGGTCTAGATAAAAACACGCATGAGGTGGGTCCACACGTGTGGCCCACCATAGCTTTGGGATAAAGCTAATATTTGTGTTTTCCCCTTGGTCCAGGCCAGTCCAAACAGATAGCAAGATAGGCCCTGGACATGGCAGTGAGGTGGGTGCCAGTTGGACAACAGTGTGGTCCACTTAGTGTATGGTGTGGATAAAATACTTACATCATGGTGGTGGGCCATCAACAGGGAGAGAGAGAGAGTGATGGAGGGACCTCAACACTATGGGTCCTCCCTTCCATGCTTTACAACATACATCATGGTGGTGGGCCATCAACAAGGAGAGAGAGAGAGAGAGAGTGATGGAGGGACCTCAAAACTATGGGCCCTCCCTTCCATGCTTTACAACATACATCAAGTGGGTCCCATTATAGCTCCTTTGATGGTGGATGATGAAGATTGAAGGTTGGAGATGAGGATTTAGGGGTAGGGAGTGGGCCACACACTAGGCTTTCTCTCCTTAGAATTTTTCTCTCACGGAGGCTTGAGATTTGGTGGAGAATGGGATGGGATGGAGTGATGTATGGGAGAGAGGGATGGTGTTGTAAGAAAGAAATGGGTGGAGAGAGAGAGAGTTGACTTTGGGAATGGGAGAGAGATGGGTAGGGTATGGGTGCTGTAAGGGGAGTGATAGGATGTGTACTTGACTTGAGGTGATTGATTGATGTGATGGACTGTAGAGATTCTCTTGGGATTCGCAACGCGCGGCGTTTCTTCGAATGAACGCGGGCCCACAACTCTTGGCTTGGGTATCACATCGGTGTGCAAGCATTAGAGCATCAAATATCGGTATAGTTCTCACTCAGATAATCATCGTGGTTTAATACACTCTAAATGACACGCCCCTTTCCCAAGCAAGCGGTCAATTGAGCGTAAGAAATCTCACTACCCGGCTAATAGCCTACCAATACCTATCCGGCACGTCCATAGCGGACCCATTTACGAGCTGGTCATACTCAGCTTAGCAATTGCCCCTACCCTCCGGCGGGTAAGGCCACACCCCCTTCCAACCGACTACGACACAGTGGGAGACGTGGCTTCCTGGTATTCGGCCGTCGTGTGCTCATGTATCCACTCGGTCTCGACGTTGGAGCGTCTTCCGGTGCCGTCAGGTTTAAGAATTTTTACCCAGGGACATCGATGGTGCCCCAATGCTAATAACAGTATTTTCGATATTCAATCCTGTCATCCACGATATGCCTGTGGAGGATACGACCCTGATGTCGCTAGGGCGTACAGTAATCATAATACACAATACAAGATGCATGAGTCATGCATCAATCCTACGCATACCGTGCGCTCATGTGAGACAATCTCCACCTATCAGGGAGTCCCATAACAACCTGCTCAATGACATATGTTATAATCAGTCACTCCTCATATCAAGCATACATATGATGCATATAGGCATGAATCATGGAGTTATACTAAGCATGTTATATGGGAATGAACCATCTTCATAACAAAGATAGGCCTAGACGGCCTACACACATAGATTTGGGCCTAATAATGGGCTCTAGGGAGAGTTACAATGCGGACATTTAACCATCATTGTTCTTACAATGTGGATGTCAAACCATCATTGCTCTCAAGGTATGGCCCGCCATAAACATCATTACATAAATCATGGTGGAATCACACATCGCAATGGACCTCATATACATCACATTTGGCCCCACACAAGGGCCTCACATATGTCTCATTGGGCCTTACTCATGGTCCTTATTTACATCACATTGGGCCTCAACCCATGGGCCCAAATACATCACAATGGGACACATCCATGGGCCTCTCATGCAACATATCGGGCCTCATCATATCGGCCAATATACATTACATCAGGCCTCATCATATGGGCCAATATACATTACATTGGGCCTCATCATATGGGCCAATGTCCATCAAGTGGGCCGCATCACATGGGCCGCACCAATAGGCCTCGTATACATCAAGTGGGTGCATCACATAGGCCACATCAATGGGCCTCATGTACATCAAGTGGGCCGCATCACATAGGCCACACCAATGGGCCTCATGTACATTAAGTGGGCCGCATCACATAGGCCACACCAATAGGCCTTATGTACATCAAGTGGGCCCGCCAACCTAGCCGGTCCATCTACACCATTCATCCATGTTTTTAGAGATCATTTAAGAGTATTTCACACAAAAATTGAATCATATTGGAAGATCATCTGAACCATAACCATAAATAGCGGTGGAGATAATGTTTTCCACCATTAAAAACACGTGTGGCCCACCATAACGTTTATTTTCCATCCAATCTGCTCATATGGTCACAAAGACCTTAATTAATAGGAAAAACAAATATCAAATTGATCTAGAACTTTTGTGCTTCTAAAAAGGGTTTTAATGGTAGGCGTTTAATCCTCCACTGTTATTTGCGGTGTGGTCCACTGATGGTGGATCACATACATCATACGGGACCCACGAGCTTGTAGACGTCAATACGGCTGACCATTCGCTCATGGGTCCGCTGTCCACCGTCAGGATGGACGGTCTGGATAATACATCATGATGGGCCCTACGTCGGACCGACAGCCTTGATAGAACACATACATCATGGTGGAGTCCCACCATCCTACCTGGATGGTGTGGACACCACACATGCCAGTGGGTCCCACCGTCAATGCAGGTGGACGGTGTGGATGTAAGATATATACATCAACGGTGGGTCCCACACATTGCTTGGTGACGTTAATACAACAACTATAAAGCTGCTATAAACATACACCAACCAATCCCTAAACACGTAGGTGGGTCCCACATGGGGCCCACCACATATACCTATATATATAATACAATAGATTATTATTATTATTGTTATTATTATTATTATTATTATTATTATTTTAAAGAATCCAAATGGCCTAGATGGTGGACATTTAAAGTGATGGTGGGATATAACATACCTCATAGTGCCTATAGAGCTTGCTGATATCAAGCAGCAGCTATGTTGCTGGCCGTATGGATGGTCCAGATAAAACACGCATGGGTCCACACGTGTGGCCCACCATAGCTTTGGGATAAAGCTGATATTTGTATTTTCCTCTTAGTCCGCCAAAAATGGTCAGCAAGGTGGACTCCATAAACTGGATGGTCTGGATTTTTGATCACATCAAGTGGGCCACACACATATATATCACCATAAAAAAAGAGAACGAGAGAGAGAGAGATGAGAGAGAGAGAGAGAGAGAGAGAGACGGTGTGAAGGGGAGGGACCCCGCCACTATGGGCCCTCCCTATACTAAATACAATGCATACATCAAGTGGGTCCCACCACAAGTTGGCCCATAAATAGAAATTAATAGTGAAAATCTGAAGATCACCCACCGATTGCCTTCTTCTTTAGCTCCTTGGACTCCTTGGCTCCTAAGCTAGCTCTTTAAGGGTTGATGATGAAGTTTTGATAGTTGGATGGGAAGATTTGGTGGTAGGATGATGGGTCCTGTCTTAGATTCTTCTCTCCTTAGAATTTTTCTCTCATAGAGGCTTGGGATTTGGTGGAGAATGGGATGGGATGGAGTGATGTATGGGAGAGGGGGATGATGGGTGTAAGGAAGGGATGGGTGGAGAGAGAGAGAGAGTTGACTTTGGGAATATAAGAGGTATGAGTGTTGTAAGGGGAGTGATGGGATGTGTACTTGACTTGAGGTGATTGATTGATGTAATGTTTAGGGTAGAGATTCTCTTGGGATATGCAATGCATGACATTTCTTTAGAGTGTACGCAGGCCCATAACTCCTAGCCTGGGTATTGCATTGGCGAGCGAGACACGACGTTGGAACCGCGACGACGGCGCGATCGCGAGGATACAAGTTTCGAGTCGAGCCGACTCAGATCTTTGGGATGTGACTTAGGATCACACGCAAATGCTGATTATAGGTCGCGGGTTGCCGAAATTCGACCAGGAGGACCACGGAAGCCTATGTAACGGTATGGTCTAGGATACGGGCCTTACATTAGTCAAAGTGATTATGTTTTCGCTGTCATAATTAACCAGCACAGCCTCCCGTCTTACCGAGATTATTACTACATGGCAACCCTATACTTAGGGTAGTGAATAAGTCCTAAGAAGGATCGCATGTCTCATATATTCTTGGGGGAGGTAGGTTAGAGATAAGATCAATTTTTCCCTTATCTACCTCGATTCCATTGGACGAAATGATATGTCAAAGGACAATTCCCCTGACAAACCATGAAATGACACTTCTCCCAATTGAGTACCAAATTGTTTTCTTCACATCTTTCAGTATACATATAAGATTCTTTAAGCAATCGCTAAGAAGACAGAGAAGTCATCCACGAAGACCTCTAGATATTGCCCCACTATATTAGAAAAATACTCATCATGCATCATTTGAAAAGTGGTAGGGGCATTATATAGTCCGAATGGCATCCTTCGGTAAGCAAAGGTGCCGTAGGGACATGTAAACGTAGTCTTTTCCTAATCTTCAAGGGCTATCTCTATTTAGTTATAGCCCGAATATCTGTCAAGGAAACAATAATATAAATGACCGAATAGCCTTTCCAAGATCTAATCAATGAAGGGTAAAGGAAAGTAGTCCTTCCTTGTGACGATATTCAACTTCATATAGTCAATGCACATTCTCTAACCAGTAGTAACTCTAGTTCATTATTGACATTAGCTACGATGGTGATTCCAGACTTCTTAGGAACCACCTGAGTTGAACTCACTCATTGACTATCGGATATAGGGTATATGATACCCACATCCAATAGTTTAACAACTTCGGCCTTAACCACTTCCTTCATGTTTGGATTTTGTCTATGTTGTGATTGCCAAGCAGTCTTCGTATTATCCTCAAGATAAATGCGGTGAGTACAAATTGAGGGGTCAATTCCCTTGAGGTCTGCAATCGTCCATCAAAGGGCTCCTTTATGCTCAATAAGAGTAGATATGAGCATACTCTCCTGTTCTTGCTCAAGGTGGGAAGAGATCACCACCGAATATGTCTCATCTTGACCTAAATAGACATATTTCAAATCAGAGGACAAAGGTTTTTAGTCAAGCTTCTGTGCCTTGAGGTTAGACAGTAGAGACAATTCGTCAGTTTGGGGCAACTCTTCAAATTGTGGCCTCCACCGGTTAACTTCAAGTACCGGCACAGTATCAAGCATGACACCCATCTCCCTAATCATTTCATCATCAAAATCATGGGAGTGGGCCAAGCACATCTCTAGATGATCAGAGGATAAGGTCAAAGGTGTTCTATCTTCCACGAAAGAGTCAATCATGTTAATGTCGTAAAAATCGTCATCATTCTTTAACCATCTACCAGTACTGAAAAAGATATTCAACTATAATGTTATATTCCCAAAAGACATACTCATGACTCAATTCCTGCAATTAATGATTGCGTTTGACGTGGCAAGGAATGAGCGACCAAGAATGACTGGAATCTGCGTGCTCATGTTGTTGATGGGTTCCATATCTAGGACGATAAAATCTACAGGGTAGTAGAATCTATCAACCTGGACCAACACATCCTCAATTATCTCTCTCGGTACACGAATTGAGCGATCAGCAAGTTGTAATGTTTTTTGGGCGGGTTTTAATTCACTCAAACCTAACTGTTTATATGTCTATAAGAGTAGGGAATCAGATTTACGCTCTGTAAGTGCTATGGTTTCCTGCTCCTTTGGTTGTCAAATTTTGTGGTTATGGTTGGGCTACGGGATCTTTGAATTTCTATGGCATATCTTGCTTTAGGATGACACTCACTTTCTTAGTTAAGAAGATTTTTTTTTTGAATATTTCGTCGTCTTTTGGTTGTACATAAGTCTTTTAGAAATTTGGCATATGAAAGTATTTGTTTAACTGCATCCAATAGAGGAATATTGACTTCACTTGTTTCAACACCTCTAGAATGTCCTGAGAATTAGAGAGAGGTTTTGGTGCAACCAACTGTTAGGGAAATGGAGCAATCGACTTCCCTTAAGGTTCAGGTTCTAATTCTTGTGGAGCAGTGCTAGGTCTATCATCCTTATCCTCTTTCAGGTCCTTAGGCTTTTCAGCGCCAACCAGAATAGTTCTGTCAATGGTCTTCCCACTCATAAGAGTGGTGATAGATTTAACTTGCTCCATCTGATTTGAAGAGCTTGGATCACTTATCTCGTATTGCGGTTTAGGATTGGGAAGAGGTGAATCATCCTTTCTATAACTGTAGCATGTGAATCCATCTTTTGCATATATTTCATAAGTTCTCATTTTGCTTGAGTAATATCTTGAGTTTGTGTGGAGCTTTGAGCTAGTTCTTCTTGAGGTTTCACTTGATTTGGAATTTAATTAAAGAAACCTTGAGGAGTAGCAGTTTGTCCCTTCCTCCAACTGAAGTTTGGATGATTTCTCCAACTAGGATTATATGTATTGGAGGTAGGTCCATTGAAAGGTCTTTGGTAATTATTCATGATATTAGATTCCTCATTCAGCACCTCTCGAAAGGCAAGTATTATTAGACAATTTTCAGTTGTGTGAACGTTGCAAGCACAAATATTGCAAATAGTTTCCTTAACCTTATCCTTCTTTAATTCCATGGCCTCGAATTTCCTTATGAGATTAGACACTTTAGCATTGATATCATCATCCTCTTTCAGAAGGTATAATCCACCCCTCTCCTTTGATTGAGTGGGCCTAGAAGTGGTGCTTGATTTTGGGTAAGTGTCCCATGATTGTGCGTTTTCAGCAAGTCTATCCAAGTAGTCCCACACATCATCGACATTTTTATTCATGAATTCCCCATTGCACATTGTCTCAACCAATTGGCGCATGGAAGATGTCAGACCATCATAGAAAAAGTGTGTAATGCGCCACATTTCAAAACCGTGTTGTGGGCATGAACTGACAAGATCCTTGAACCACTCCCAACATTGGAAGAATGTTTCATCCTCCTTTTGGGCGAAGTTCATGATTGACTTTCTAAGGGTGTTCGTTTTATGATGTGGAAAAAATTTCTTTATGAACTCCCTTATCATGTCATTCCATGTGCCAATAGATCTAGGACGTAGTGAATGCAACCACGTCTTAGCTTTCTCTTTCAAAGAAAAGTGAAAGAGTTTCATCCTGACTATGTCATTAGATACGTTTGGAAAATATAAAGTAGGTATGATCTCATTAAACTCTTTCAAGTGCAAATATGGACTTTTAGATTCAAGTCCACGGAATTTTGAAAGGAGTTGGATCACCCCTGGCTTGATATCCATGTGTCCCATATTCTTTAGAAAAATCATGCATCAGGGCGTGCTCACCCTCACTGGTTGTAAATAATCTCGTAAAGTACGAGGCGGGGGCGCTTGATGCACCTTATTCTCATCCTGGACTTCCTCAACCCTAGGTTGAGTTTGTCCTTCTTGTTGATTGGCCAGTTGATTTGCAACCATAACTTCAATTAACTCTGAGGATCTCGAGTATTGTCTAGTCCTGCGATAGATAGTTAACCCCTCAACCAATCCTTCTTCAATCAAGAGACGTCGAGTGTTGTCACAGACCCACTTAGGCATGAAACACTCGCAGCCCTCAATCTCAGATTTTAACCTAAACCTAAAATAAGGAAAGGAATAGAAATCTAGAATTAAAAAGAAAGAAGAGTTGGAAAGAAGTTACCGAATTAGAAGTTCCTAAGTTAAGGTCCTGCAAAACAAAACAAAATAAGTCAGTTTCTAAAAATAGAAATTCTAAAATTAGAAAGTTCCTAAAATCGAAAGTAAACTAGTTTCTAAAAATAGAAAGTTTCTAAAAAAATAAATTAGAAAAGTTCTAAACCTAAAAATAGAAAGTAAATTAATTTTTAAAAATTAAAAAAAAATCCTAAAATTAGAAAGTTCCTAAAAATAAAAAAATAAAACCCTAATCCTAAAAATAGAAAAATTAGAAAGAGATTACCAATTTAGAAAGTCTATATCAGGATCCAACAAAACAGGAAAGTTAGGTTGGTTTCTAAAAAACAAACAGAAAAACCTAAATCTAAAATTAGAAAAACTCTAATCTTAACCTAATTCTAAAACTAGCTAATCTCAGAAAAACGCAACCATTAGTCCCCAGCAATGGTGCCAAAAACTTGTTCACAACCCCAAGTGTAGGGTCACGATGTAGTAATAATCTCGGTAAGACCGAGGTCGAATCCACAGGGACTGAACCTTGTACGTATTTTGAAGGTAAGTAACTAGAACTAGAAGAAGATGTAATCTGAATAAAGAGAATTTAAGAGAATAATGGCAAATTACTTTAACTAAAACTTATAAAATTCAAAGGTGGGAAATTAGGGTTTCCAAGGATCCACTTATAAAGATCAGGGAGATCTATGCTTGATTCGAAAACACAATTAGAATCAGAGTCCCATCTTCATCCAACTGGAAGATATCTCAGTAAAACCAAATCTGAACTTCCTTTGACCTAATTCTTAATAGATGAGAGGTGTGAGAACTGGAAGTGATTCCATCACAAAACCATACTTAGGAGACAAGGTAAACAATAAGATTTACCAATCCCACAACCAATCATAAGAGAATTGGAAAGATTAGGTAGGATTCCATCACCCAACCATGCCCATGGGACGATGGTGAATAACAGAATTTCCTAATTTCATAATCTCAATACATGAAAAGAACATACTCAAAGCTATCGCGGATCCATTATAATTTAAGTCACAATAAACCATTAAAAACTATGAATATTCCATATAATCAAACCAAAATCAAAGTTAGTTCAATGTAACATGAATCAAAAGCATGGAAAGTATCCCATCGCGCTGCAAGCTCCACCTCTTAGCCCTAGCTAAGAGGTTTAGCCAACCATAAGCATGATCAACTAAAAACTCTTAAAAACTTCAAAAGAAGAAAAGCTAAAGAAGAAGAAAAAAACTCTTATTGATGCCAGCCGATCCTCTCCCTTTCTTGCTCTTCTTCACACGTCCCCTCTTCCTCTCCCTTTTCTCTCATTTATAGTAGCAAGGAGGTCGGTTTGGAGTCGGAAGAACCCCTGTTCCGCACTTCCGTTCACGGTAGAAATAAAGTACGAATCCCTAATCTGCATAGCAAAAATGCACCGATAGCTGCATTTGATCCGAGATCGAGAGAAGAGATCACTCGTTCTAGTAATTTTGACTACATAGGAAGGGTAAAAACCCCCTTCTCTGACTTTTGGATGGTCTGGATCATTGATCTGACCGTGATTCTGGTCACACAATGCGCCACAATGGCCAGGCGGCGTCCGATTTTCCTGCGTCTACAAACCTTTGCGGACGAGCCATTTCGGTGGTGTGGGTGGGGTCCACATACTCCAATGTTTGCGAAATCCACCCCGTCCATTAGTTCCGTTGATTTTAGTGAATGAGGGGGTGTTTTAATTCTCTATGGTCATGGCCCACCGGGTCAATCACACGGTGATGGTTCAGATGTTCAATACGGCGAGGGCGATTTCTGTCGGCATTCTTGGCATCATTTTCATGGTCTAGGTCAGACCATTCAACTAATTCTACTGAACAATCCAGATCGATCATGTAGATCGAGATCATGGCCCACAAAACCCATCTGTAGATGTTTTGTTTCTGTTTTCGCAATAGAAATTTAAATCCAAGACAGATTGTGCGGTTAGCATGCTTTGACCGATCTTTAGTGCTTGGTGTCTTGCGGCTGCACAAGTGTTGTGTACGCACTCCTCTCGAGGGTGAAATTTTCTTTAAGGGGGGTAGATTGTAATGACCCGAAAAATTTTGTGCTTATCTTTCCTTAGTAGTTGCTTTTGGGGTAATTAGCGCTATACTCGATTGCTTGTGAAATGCATCAATCACTTTAAATTGTATCTGCATGACTTAAAACTTGTAGATTAGTTAGCGATATGTTACTCTAAATCCGGGATCCATCGCTAAATCCAGTTGTTCTTGGAAATTTTTGGAAGTTCGGGATCGGACTGGACCGCGCGTCGAAAGTCCGATAGCAATGATCTTAGTATTGCGGTCATCATGTTGGGCTTGACCATCACCTCAAAAATCAAGTCCATGTGATGTTCGTGTCGATTTGATTGAGTTCGGAGTGAAGAGTGTGAGAACGGTTGGAAATTTATTAAGATTTTATGAAATTGAGTCGTGTCCCTGCGCGACAATTTTAAGCTATCCGACCGTTGGATTCGACCCAAATTTACCCTCCGATCGGGAAGGTGGCCCAGGCATGTCCTTGTGCTTGTGGACTGATCGAGATTCCGTTGATTGAATTGAGTGTGGTCCGCCACTGATGCGAAGATCCGGTTGGTACGAAAACTCAGCCTGACCTAGATCCATGGTTAGTGAGCTTAAGTCCGACCTTTCGTGGTATTTGGCCCACCAGAAGTGCTTCGTTGGATCGCGAGAGTTTGGTTTTGGTTATACCCTAAGTATACCTTGGCCCTGGGGTTATTTTCATCAATATTAGGCCTATTTATAGTCCTTAAACCCTAGCTCTCTTTTCCATACGAATTTCCTAACCCTAGCTTGGAAAGAGAAAGGAAAAGAGAGAGGAAGTGAGAGAGAAGTTGGTGAATCATCTTAGATTCTTTCCTGTTCTTCTTCATCCTTGAACCTTTACTTTAAATCATTATTTTGGCGATTCTGAGTTCATCTTTGGGTAAGTTAACCTAACCCTAATCTGTGTTAGAGCTTAGAATAGTCTTCGTGTTGTTGCATCTCATTTCTATTCTTGCTTTAGGGTATTTTATCGCCGTTGACGAAGACATATCGTTTGAAATCAGTTCGGTGTTCTTCTCTGGCTTAAGGTGCGGACTTTAAGTGTATAGGTTATGGTTTTCAAGGCTTTCAATGCCAGTTAATGGTTTATTCTTGCTATGGATGAGATTTCACATGCCAAATGTTATGTTTACTTTGTGTTCCTGATATGCATGTGTTATATTGAGATTTGTGTATTCTATGTGTATGTATAAAGTACCGTATGCGTATAAAATATGCACATGTGTTTGCCATGATTATTTGTCATGTACTCATGCTAATTGTATGTGCGACAACTCCTTGGTAAAAGGAATTGTCCAAATTTGTGTATTTCAACATACGTCATGTATGTTGTATTATGTATTCTAAGTGTTTGTAGAAATGTCTGAATGATCTAAAGTGTGATATTTCAACCTAGTATGGGCGTTGAGAAGCGATTCTCAACTCTCCCACTAGTGTGTATGATTTCCTTCATGTAAGTTACATTCCTTGTTGTTTAATTTCAAGCATTACTTATGCTTACATTCATGTTAAGTTGATATTCTTCAGATGCTTGAGTACCACATGATTTGAGTTGTTGCTCCATTACTGTTCTACATTCAATGCGATTATCTGTTGTAGTGTAATGTGTGTGGGACTATGCATTAGTCCAGGAAATCGGTAATCGACCTTAAGATCGTGGCTGAGGTTGCTTTCGCCACAAAGGATGTGATTAGACGAACCCGAGTCGTATTAGAGTTGTCGGCAGTGGTTTGGCCACGCGGAGTGTTTGCGCACTCTATGTCGTTCAACCCAACGTGCGCTCGTGCTAGTCGAGTTCGTCAAGTAACCCGATTGTCCGATGTATGTTCACCATGTATGGACGCTACTGTTTGAATCTAGGGTACCAAACTTACCAATGAAATCCTATTAACCATGGTACCTTGATCCGCTAAGACTCATGAGCCGGACATGGTGGTATGGGACACCGTGGTCGAGCTGTCGGCCTACGCTGGGGTGACGAGCCTCCCCGTAGTGACCAGTGAGCAATCAAACTCGTGAGTCGATTATGGTGGTATGGGACACTATATTCGTGCTGTCGGCCTATATTGATTGGTGATGAGCCATTTGTAGTGACCTCGAGCATACCTGGATACCGCATTGAGGTGACGAGCCTTGGTGTAGTAACAAAGGTATGATAGGCGTGCATTGATTGGTGACGAGCCCTTTGCAACGACCTGAAAACATATGATCGTATGAGATGTCTAGGACTGACGACCCTAGAATGGATCACTGTTTGGATGGTGATATGAGGAAGGTATCTTAGCTTCCCAATCCTGCTGTATGAAAAGGACTAATAACAACTTGGTAATCATATTCATGCACCGCATTTGCATGTGCTTTGTAGACGTGGCGCACTTTGAGGTGGTGTCATGTATAACGTAAGATGAAGACGCTAAGGGTGTACGCGTGAGGGCATGCATCATTCTGCATAATTCTTGCATTAACAAGAGTACTTAGGACTTGTTTAATTGTTATGCTTTATCATTATTGCTTGATTGAACTAATAACATGTTAACTGTGCTTTATTGTTCCACCGAGTTGATCACTCACTCCCACGTTCGGGCGTTGTTAAACACCCACCAAACTCCGTCTTAGGTTCCGATGTTGCAGATGTGGATGCGACTTCCGAGGTAGAGTGGGAGATAGATGATGATGAGGCTTTCTCTTTTATGCGGTTTTGAGACGGGTTCTAGTGAGCCTCGTTCGGATGTCGGATGCTGGAATTTCTTTTGAAAAATTAAATGATGCAATCTAATACTTGTAATTTTGATAGTAACACTTTCATTATGACCTGGTATGTATTTGTACTTCAGGGATTCACACTTGTACACATATATTTCTATAAGTCTTCCGCTTGCTTTCTTCACTTATCCCTGAACTATATTTGCACTTTGGCTTAATCTATTCCATGTTTTATGCACTAATACAGGCAACATACATCCATCATTAAATATGTTGCATAAGTGATGTTTTGGAACTCGGAAGTTGAGTTATGTTCGACCCCCGAATTTCAGGGCGTTATAGAGAGACTGAGAGAGTGGAGATGAGAGAGAGAGAGGAGGAGGTCACACACCGCACGTTATCGCCACTTATTATATTTGGGTGCGGGTCTATTGTAGATTATATGTTTGTGTTCTGTAGCTTCTATCGGCGAAAGTTTACTGAAAACGATCGCCGAGATCGAGTCTGTGCTCTCTCCTAATCATACACAGTGACCCGAAACCTTTTCTAGACCATCTATTAATGAGTCTAGATGGTCTATCTTCCCATTTTAACCCTTCAACCTTCAAGAAATCTCTGTTTCAATCAGATTTCTGCCCGAATGGCCCGATAGGCGTCGAACCAAGCAAAGGAGCCGATCGGGGTATTTTCAGTGGGGCCCAGGGGGGAACCACATCATTTGGGAGCTAAGAGACTAGGAGGACCTCGCCCAAACGGCGAGGCATCGCCGGACAGTCCAGAGACCAGCGATGCGATCGCCGGCTCGGCAAGGCCTCGCCGATCAGCGGGCCGGCGCGGGCCGACGCATGTTTGGCCTTGTATGGCCCACCCCTCCATGGTTCGGTGGTTTAAACCCCTCCTAAGACCTATTTCCTTTACAAACCTCCCTCCCAAGCTCTCTTTTCTTTCAAGTTTCTCTCCAAACTTCTCCAAATCCCTTCCAAATCTTCTTATTTCTCCATTTTCGTGCAAACCCCATCACCCCATCTCAAAACCCTCACTCCCATTGCTGTTTATCCTTTCTTTCCTTCTCATTTGAGCTCTCACTTCTCTTTTGAGATCTCTAGTGTGTGGAAGTTTTCCATTCTTCATATTTCTCTCTTTCTCTCATTTCTCATGGCCCTCTTTGAGTTTATCACGGTCATCTTTTCCATTTTCTCCTTTCTTTCTTGGATGGGGAAGAAGAGAGCGCCCGTGGATGAAGCCGGGCCTAGCCACCCAACCCGTACACGGAGGCCGAGAGGTGCCGCCGCGAGCACGTCTGCCACTCGTGAATTCCAGACCAAGCGGGACCTCGATCCTCGAGCTCCCATTGGTAGAACCTTGTTGGCAGAGCTATCGCATGGAGTCTATGAAGGCCGTAGTCCTTTTTGAGGCTCATGTTGATCCGCGGCTATATGGCGAGTTTCTGTTGTTGGAGCGCTTAGAAGGGGCTGGTTGGTGTCCCTTGTTTGAGGGCGAGTATCGCGCGAATGCAATTACTGTTCGAGCTTTTTATGCCAATATTCGTGATCCTTCGCTGGAGCCTCTGCAGTTCAAGATTCCTTGTGGTAGTGGTCGAGAAGCTACAGTCAACGTCGCTTTGAAATCCCGACTCCTGAATGTGCCACTTGGTGAGGTGCATGCCAGTGAGAAGAATTTGAACAGTATGTGTGAGAGGGATCGTCGCACCCGATCCTTGTGTGGTCGTCTAGTCGAATGGCAGCCTAATAGGAGTCTTTTGGCTACCAACATGACGGACGACTTCCACTTGTTTCACCATATATGTACGTTCAATGTATATCCTAGGTGGAGCAATCGCAGCGAGTGTACGCGCCTGATGGTAGATTTCCTGTATCGGGTGGGGCAAGAAGTGAAGTTGTGTGTGCCGACATACATCTTGCGCCAGATTATTCTCATCGCTCGTTCGACTAGGAGGACCGAATCGCTTCCTTTTGGCTGCCTCATTTGTAAGCTTGCACATGAGTTTGGCTATAGGCTTGGGGCAGAAAAGTCGGTACCTATTCACTACATTAATGAGACAACCCTAAATCAGATGAAAATTGGGCCTCATCATCGACAAGCCTCAGAAAGTGAGGATGAGACAAAGAGCGATGAGGAAGAGAGTTATGGCGAGGGTGGAGCTGAGATTGAAGAAGAAATAGTGCAGGACGAGGAAGAGGTTGAGGCACAGGATACGAGTGAGAGTTCTCCTCCTATGGCACCAGAGCAGAGCACAGATCAGGCTGCCAGGAATGCCCGTATTGCTCGGCTTGAGGAAGGGCAGGCTGTTCTACACCAGAATATCATGGATCTTCGAGGCCTTGTGACGCATAAGTTTAAGAAGGTGACTCGAACTCTGAAGTTTATCCTGTGTTGCTTGCAGGATAAGGGTGCCCCACCTCCATCTCTTGATTCCGATGAGTAGATACAGTTGTAGTTGTCCTTTGCTTTGTTTTTTTATTTACTTTTATGTGTAGTCGTTGTTGGCATAGTAGTTGGAAGTCGTTTGTTGTTTGTTGTTGCTTGAAGTGTTAGATGTTGTAGTTCACATGCTTTCGTAGTCGTGATTTATGTAATGCTGCACTACTTGTATTGCGACAATTTTGTTTAATGGAATACATGTTGTTTATCTTTGGAGTTGTGTTTGTGATTGTTGTATGGCTGAATCGGCGTTAGTTAGCATGTTGGTAGTTCGGGAGTTTGAAGATGTGTTTGAGTCGATTCTGGATTACCTCCTCGGTGAGATTGATTTTGCTATCGATCTCATGCCCTAGTGCGGCACCCATTTCTTTAGCCACCTATCGTATGCCTTCGAGTGAAATGGAGGAGTTGAGGAAGCGAGATAGATGGTTTGTTGAATTTGGGTTTTATTCGGCCTAGTGTGTCTCCTTGGGGAGCACTTGTTTTGTTTGTAAAGAAGAAGGATGGTTCCTTGCGATTATGTATTGATTATCGCAGATTGAATTTGGTAACTATGAAGAATAAGTACCCTTTGCCAGGATTGATGATCTGTTTGATCAATTGAAGGGGGCACGGTACTTTTCGAAGGTTGATATGCAGTCTATCATCAATTGCGCGTCAAGGATGGGGACGTGCAAAAGACCACTTTCAGGACTGCTTCGACCATTACGAGTTCCTTATAATGTCGTTCGGTCTTACGAACGCACCGGCCGTGTTCATGGATCGATGAACAGGGTGTTTCGTCCTGTGTCGATTCGTCATTGTCTTTATCGATGGCATCTTGATTTATTCGGCGAGCCGAAGAACACGAGGAGCACTTAAGAGCGGTTTTGGATACTCTTAGGAAGAATCACTTTTGCGTAGTTCAAGAAGTGTGATTTACGGAAAGAGGAAGTCAAGTTCTGGGACATGTGGTGTCCAAGGAAGGGATAGTGTCGATCTTGCCAAGGTAGGTGCAGTGCAGGACGTAGCCTGGTTCGGTTATTGAGGTAAGGAGCTTTCTGGGTCTTGCGAGGCTATTATCGACGCTTCATTTAAGACTTCTTGAAGATTGCCAGACCGTTGTCGCAATTGACATGGAAGGATTTGAAGTTTGCTTGGAATGAGAAGGTGGAGTTAGCTTTTCAGAGTGAAAGACAAGTTGACGTCCGCCCCTGTGCTAGTATTGCCGAGCAAGGGGTTAAGCATATTATATATACCGATGCCTCTCGCGTTGGCCTAGGTTGTGTCCTTATGCAGAAGGACAGGGGTGATTGCTTATGCTTCGCGTCGATTGAGGAAACACGAAGAGAATTACCCTACGCACGACATGGAGTTAGCAGTTGTCATTTTCGCATTAAAGCTTTGGAGACATTACCTCTATGGTGAGGAGTTCGAGCTCTTTGCGACCACAAGAGCCTTAAGTATATTTTCACGCAGCGTGATTTGAATATGAGGCACCGCCGATGGATGGAAACATTGAAAAACTTTAAGTTCGATGTTTCATACCATCCGGGCAAGGCGAACCTTGTGGTAGATGCGTTGAGTCGCAAGAAGGCTATTGAGTTTGTGGCTCCGATGATAGCAGAGTGGGATATGTTGGAGTTTGTGCGAGACTTTGAGCGAAGCTTACGGTGGAAGAGCCGTATGAGGTTATCGCACACATTCGTGTACACCCCTTATCGATGAGAAGATCGTTGCGGCTCGCGGATGATGAGCTTTTGGTGAAGATGAGGAAGCGGGTTGAGTACAGATGAGAACTCCGATTGGAGTGTTAGTTCTGATGGGGGTCTACGTTTTCGTTGGCCGGTTATGTGTTCCCGACATCCCCGACTTGAGACGGGAGGTTCTCGAGTTAGCCTATAGTTCTAAACTTGCGATGCATCCAGGTAGCACGAAGATGTATCAGGATATGAGGAGATCATATTAGTGGGACAATATAAAGGTCCAGATTGCTGAGTTTGTTTCTTGTTGTCTCACGTGCCAGCAGGTCAAGGCAGAGCATCGCCGACCTCCTGGGTTGCTGCAGCCCATGCCCATAGTTGAATGGAAGTGGGACTTCATTTCTATGGACTTTATTTTCGGGTTGCCGAGAACGAGGAAGGGATATGATTCTATTTGGGTGATCGTCGACCGATTGACGAAGTCGGTGCATTTCTTACCGATCAGAGTCACTTACTCTGCAAACGAGTTAGCTAGGTTGTATATCAAGGAGATAGTACGTCTGCATGGAGTTCCCATGGAGATTGTGTCCTGATAGAGACACGCGTTTCACATCTATCTTATGGACTCGTATTCAAGAAGCGATGGGTGTGAAACTGAAGTTCAGCACCATGTTTCATCCGCAGACAGATGGGCAGACGTAACGCGTGAATCAAGTCTGGAAGATATGTTGCGAGCTTGTGTTTTGGATTTCAAGGACAGTTGTGATGATTGTCTTTCTTATGCCGAGTTTGCGTATAATAATAGTTTCAGTAGTATCGGCATGGCTCCCTATGAGGCGTTGTATAGTCGCCGTGCAGAGCACCACATTGTTGGCAAGTTAGCGAGCGTAGTTTGCTTGGCCCGGAGTTGGTGCGGGTGACTTCAGAAAAGTTGACATCATTCGACGTTGACTTCTGACAGCGCGTAAGAGTTATGCCGATACGAGGCGTCGACCGCTTGAGTTTGAGGTTGGAGACCATGTATTTCAAGGTCTCTCCTATGAAGGGAGTTCTACGGTTCGGTAAGAAGGGAAAGCCGACGCCGAGATTTATTGGTCCATTTCAAGTTCTCGGATCGAGTGGGAGCGGTAGCATGCCTCCTTGCTTTGCCCACACCTCTTGCGGGCGTGCATAACTTATTTCATGTTTCTATGTTGTGAAAGTACGTTTTTGATCCTTCGCATATTATCAGTTGGGAGCAAGTGTAGTTGAGTGAGGATGCCACTTATATACTGCGACCGACGCGTATTCTCGACAGGAAGGAGCAGGTATTGCGTAGCAAGGTTATCCCTCTTGTGAAGGTGCTATGGACGCATCATAGTGAGGAAGAGGCTACTTGGGAATCTGAAGCTGAGGTCAGAAAGAGCTACCCTCAGATCCTTGAGGAATATGAGAAGGTATGAATTTCGAGGACGAAATTTTCTTTAAGGGGGGTAGATTGTAATGACCCTGAAAATTTTGTGCTTTTCTTTCCTTAGTAGTTGTTTTTGGGGTAATTAGCGCTATACTCGATTGCTTGTGAAATCTGCATCAATCACTTTAAATTGTATCTGCATGACTCAAAACTTGTAGATTAGTTAGCGCTATGTTACTCTGAAATCTGGGATCCATCGCTAAATCCAGTTGTTCTTGAAAATTTTTGGAAGTTCTGGATCGGACCTGGACCGCGCGTCAAAAGTCCGATAGCGATGATCTTAGGCTGTTGCGGTCACCATGTTGGGCTTGACCATCACCTCAAAAATCAAGTCCATGTGATGTTCTGGGTCGATTTGATTGAGTTCGGAGTGAAGAGTGTGAGAACGGTTGGAAATTTATTAAGCTTTTATGAAATCTGAGTCGTGTCGCTTGCGCGACGATTTTAAGCAATCTGACCGTTGGATTCTGACCCAATTTCACCCTCTGATCAGGGAAGGTGGCCCAGGCATGTCCTTGTGCTTGTGGACCTGATCGAGATTCAGTGACCGTTGAATTGAGTGTGGTCCGCCATGGCTGATCTGAAGATCTGGTTGGTACGAAAACTCAGCTTGACCTAGATCCATGGTCAGTGAGCTTAAGTCCGACCTTTCGTGGTAATAGGCTCACCGGAAGTGCTTCGTTGGATCGAGAGAGGTTGGTTTTGGTTATACCCTAAGTATACCTTGACCCCGGGGTTATTTTCATCAATATTAGGCCTATTTATAGTCCTTAAACCCTAGCTCTCTTTTCCATACGAATTTTCTAACCCTAGCTTGGAAAGAGAAAGGAAAAGAGAGAGAAAGTGAGAGAGAAGTTGGTGAATCATCTTAGATTCTTTTCTGTTCTTCTTCATCCTTAAACCTTCACTTTGAATCGTTATTCTGACGATTCTGAGTTCATCTTTGGGTAAGTTAACCTAACCCTAATTTGTGTTAGAGCTTAGAATAGTCTTGGTGTTGTTGTATCTCATTTCGATTCTTGTCTTAGGTTATCTTGTCGCCGTCGACGAAGACATATCATCTGAAATCAATTCGGTGTTCTTTTCTGGCTTAAGGTGCAGAATTTAAGTATATAGGTTATGGTTTTGAAGGCTTTCAATGCCAGTTAATGGTTTATTCTTGCTATGGATGAGATTTAACATGTCAAATGTTATGTTTACTTTGCGTTCCTAATTGCATGTGTTATATTGAGATTTGTGTATTCTATGTGTATGTATAAAGTATCGTATGCGTATAAAATATGAACATGTGATTGCCATGATTTTCTGTCGTGTACTTATGCTAATTGTATGTACGACAACTCCTTGGTAAGAGGAATTGTCCAAATGTGTGTATTTCAACATACGTCATGTATGTTGAACTCTGTATTCCAAGTGTTTGTAGAAATGCCTGAATGATCCAAAGTGTGATATTTCAACCTAGTATGGGCGTTGAGAAGCGATTCCCAACTCTCCCACTAGTGTGTATGATTTCCTTCATGTAAGTTACATTCCTTGTTATTTAATTTCAAGCATTGCTTATGCTTACATTTATGTTGAGTTGATATTCTTCAAGTGCTTGTGTACTACATGATTTGAGTTGTTGCTCCATTACTGTTTTACATTCAGTACGAATATCTGTTGTAGTGTAATGTGTGTGGGACTATGCATTAGTCTAGGAAATCAGTAATCGGCCTTAAGATCGTGGCTGAGGTTGCTTTCGCCACGTAGGACGTGATTAGACGAACCCGAGTCGTATTAGAGTTGTCGGCAGTGGTTTAGCCACGCAGAGTTTTTGCGTACTCTATGTTGTTCAACCCAACGTGCGCTCGTGTTAGTCAAGTTCGTCAAGTAACCCGATTGTCCGATGTATGTTCACCATGTATGGACGCTACTATTTGAATCTAGGGTACAAACTCACCGTTGAAATTCTATTAACCATTGTACTCTAATCCGCTAAGACTCATGAGCCGGACATAGTGGTATGGGACACCGGGGTCGAGCTGTCGGCCTACGCTGGGGTGACGAGCCTCCCTGTATTGACCAGTGAGCAACCAAACTCGTGAGCCGATTATGGTGGTATGGGACACTATATTCGTACTGTCAGCCTACATTGATTGGTGACTAGCCCTTTGTAGTGACCTCGAGCATACCCGAATACCGCATTGAGGTGACGAGCCTTAGTGTAGTAATGAAGGTATGATAGGCGTGCATTGATTGGTGATGAGCCCTTTGCAACGACCTCAAACCATATGATCGTATGAGATGTCTAGGACTGACGACCCTAGAATGGATCACTGTTTGGATGGTGATATGAGGAAGGTATCTTAGCTTCCCAATCCTGCTGTATGAAAAGGACTAATAACAACTTGGTAATCATATTCATGCACCGCATTTGCATGTGCTTTGTAGACGTGGCGCACTTTGAGGTGGTGTCATGCGTAACGTAAGATGAAGACGCTGAGGGTGTACGCGTGAGGGCACGCATCATTCTGCATGCATCCTTGCATTAACAAGAGTACTTAGGACTTGTTTAATTGTTCTGCTTTATCATTACTGCTTGATTGAACTGATAACATGTTAACTTGTGCTTTATTGTTCCACTGAGTTGATCACTCACTCCCACGTTCTGGGGCGGTGTTAAACACCCACCAGACTCTGTCTTAGTTACGAGGTGGCGAAAGAGAAGTTCGAGGTAGAGCGGGAGATGGATGATGATGAGGCCGCTTTCTCTTTTATGCAGTTTTCAGACGGGTTCGAGTGAGCCTCGTTCTGATGCGAGGGATGTGGGATTTCTTTTGGAAAATTAAATGATGTAATCTAATACTTGTAATTTTGATTGTAACACTTTCATTAAGACCTGGTATGTATTTGTACTTCAGGGATTCACACTTGTACATATATATTTTTATAAGTCTTCCGCTTGCTTTCTTCACTTATCCTTGAATTATATCTGTACTTTGGCTTAATCTATTCCATGTTTTATGCACTAATACGACAACATACATCCATCATTAAATATGTTGCATAAGTGATGTTTTGAAACTCGGGAGTTGAGTTATGCTCGACCCCGAATTTCAGGGCGTTACACTTTCGTTGAGATTGTGCTAAAAAAATCTCTCTGTTTTGTTTTGTCTGAAGTGATCCAGAAAACTCAGCATGTGGGGTTTTAAATTGTGTAAGCCCACTTGAAAGACACAATTTTGAGGGTTTTAATTTTACGTGTATGGTTACTTTATGATCCTCAGGCCAGATATAAAGTTTCAAGCCAAACAGATGGTGGGAACCTTGTGATCTTGCATTTAGAACGATTTTCAGGCCTCTTTAACCTTAATCACTTGGTTTTTTCGGATATTTAGCATATGAATTCTTCAATCTCGATCCCCTAAGATCCGTCCATTGCCTTGGTGATTTTTGAGCATCAAATCCATGCCCTTAGTACCTTTTTCAGTCCAAGCTCTTAAATTCACCTTGCAATAAAAAAATGAGTAAAATAGGACATTAAACATTATCATGTACGTAAAACCAAGTAATAATTGGGGTCTAATATGCAATATTTGATCCTCAACAATGGTATGGAATTGCATTAGATGAAATTAACCTACCATTGCATGATGATTGCATGTAATACTCCGAATTTCAGGGATTGAGTAAACCTTGATCCTTGATATTTTGGATGCCATATATTCACTTTTCAAAATCGTGATTTAGTTATATGATTACAAATATATCATAAACATGTGTAAGAAGTAAATTAAACAGTGAATATGATCATTATCGTAAGTTTACAAAAATAAGAGTCCTAAAAATACATCCATACGTCCAAATAAGTCACAGAGTCCACCCAGATGGGGACCTAATATACATGTCCGAAATAATCATGTAAAGTATATCTCTATCTCGAAAAGAAACAAAAGAACATCCTGGTAGTCCAAAGGTGCCAAGTTACAATTGGTTGTCTGAATAATGGAAATACAAGAACTCTTGGACAGGGTCCATGTACTCCTCAATAGGTGTATCCTCCTCTAGGGCACCTGCATCAACGAAATCGTATAGTTGATATTTTAAAACATTGTTCCATGTGGGAGTGGGTGATCAACTCAATGCCACTATTAACTAAAGTTTCACATGTTATCAAACAGATATGGGCATAGGTGATGATAGCTTTTCAAAATAAACAAACCTTATCTCTAGTTCTTTAAATGCATGAATGACATGAAATGCATATGCATGGCACGAGATCAACAATACTAATATCGAACCACATTAACGCTATCATTAGTGAGGATGTCAACATATGCGTAATGGTTGACCCTTAGTAAAACCCAAAAAATATTATGTAATGCATGATTAGTCGAGTATTTATTAATATTCATATCAAACAGCCTATTGACGAATCAGGGATACCGTTGTCGAATCACAGATCTCTATCTAGATCACATGGTTTGTTGCAGTACTAGGCAGCTCCTCACTAGTATTCCTCGATCTATTTTGCGGTATTTTAGGGTTTATTACCCCTAAGTGCCTATAAATTAGTCGAATTCATAATAAGGATAATCAATCAAGGATAGTCATGACTAGGGCAAATGTTGTCACCCAACCTAAATGTGAAGGAGGCACACCACCCATATCATCCTCTTCATGACGGTGTCACAACATTCCTCAGTGCTCGATGGTCACTAAGGGGAGACTCATCACCTAATATTTTACTAACATGTCAGGCTCATCACTGAATGTTTTTCGATGTGGCAGGCCCGTCACCTTATCATAGGCCAACAGCTTAGACATGGTGTCCCATACCACCATGTCCAGTTCTCGAGTCTTGTCGGATCATATAACACTAATGGTTATGAATGAACCTCATTCACTTGTAACAAGGTATCTCAGATTTCATATTGTGTCGTGCAATCATAGGTCATATAGGCAATCGACCCATGCAATGGACTGACCTGATTGTCGAAGGAGAACCTTAGACATACTGACATTAGGTGCAAGCATCCCATGTAGTTTTGACTACTACCGATCTCCCAAGTTCCGCCTTGGTCAACTACATAAGTTGGGGATGGCCTAATTTGATAACCATCCCCTGTTTCAAGGTTTCACAAGTCTTGATCTGTATCTACCATAACCTAATTTATAAAATGTAACTAATTAGGGATATAATATCATATAGACATTAACATGGATCTCAAGTTTAACACAAATGAAACGATACAAGGCAATCTCAATAAGAAATCATAAGTGATCATAGTCAAGTCAACATGAGATTTCATGCAACATTCCCAAAACTATCAACACATCAAACGTCATCTGAAATCTACGATTAACATCATGAATCGAAATCAAATTATAACAAGATACAACATTAAAATGATTAAGCATTTCATCATAAGCATTGGCTACCAATACTAACCAAAATCCTTTTTAGGGTAAAGCATTTAGGCATATTCTAAGGGTTTCGACTAAATTGAGAAAGGATCATAGGCTATCACCCTCAAGGGTTGATAAACGAAGACCTAGGAGAATAGTCTACACCATGTGATGATTTACCCAACTTAGATTTGCTTCTAGGGTTAGGGTTTTGAGGAAAGATCACCAAAACCTAAACTATTACAAAGGCTTTGTGAGAATTTGGGGAAATCAACCAACATGATCTAGGTTTTGGAAGTAAAACTAGGATCTTACCTTCGAGAACTAGTGGGAAAGCTCTGATGAAGAGTCCAATTACGACTATGTCAACAATCGAAGGGGAATGAGATAAACCTCAAGCAATCGGTCTTCGTCCTTCACTCACATCTCTCTTTCTCTACTCGTCTTCTCTTCTCTTCTCTCCCTCTCTCTCAAGGTTAGGGTTTAAAATTCATATGAGGAGAGGGGATGTGAAATAGGAAGCTATTTATAATGCCAGATTATGTGCAAATGGCCTCAAAGACCAAGTTTAATTTCATTATATTAACCCTATGGATGGTTGTTTCTAACCATCGGAGACCAACGGGAAGTGCACAAGTCAATCTAAGCCATGGGATAAGTGCCTTACTAGGAGATTTATGTTTGGATATAACCATCTGATTATCAGAAGTGTCAATCAATGGATAAGGTCATAATCCAGTTCGACGGTCACTACTAGTCGATCGGGATCGCGGCCATACAGATGTGTGTAGGGAAATGTCTTAATTCGGTGTCTTAAGTTTGATCGTGATTAAATGGTCCAAAAGCTACAACTTTGGTAAAGAGTGCAGGGTCATCATTTCACTTAAGTTCAAATTATCAACTTGGCACTCGCACATCCCATGCACTCGGCTTGTGGAAAGTTAAGCGATCGAAGGTGCCACCTTGGCTCATTATCCATGATGGACATCAAGCCTGGTAATTTGGACATTATTATAAAGCTTCGAGTTTAGTAGACTTAGATCACACAGTCTAGACCTAATTTGGTTAATTATGGCATTTATGGGATAAGTTAACCTTAGAGACTTCTCGTGGGTGTTAACTAGTGTTGGACTTGTCTAAGTTCACATCACTACCCATTCTTAATAAGTGGGACGGGTATTCGACTCTAATTTTTCTAAACCTATCATTTCTAATATAATTAGGCCACTTAGTTGAATTAGTGCGACCCACTGACGGTTTTTCTCATGTACATACTAGGGTTCTTATACAGAATTTTACATGATGTTACAATTTACCCCCCTTAAAAGAAAATTGTCCTTAAAATTGGACTTTCTCATATTTCCTAAGGATTTATGGGTAGTTCTTGCACACTTAAGCCTCTGTCTCCTACGTTGCCTCTTCCTCGAAGTGGTGGCTCCATGACACCTTTACTAATGTGATGACTTTGTTGCATATGACTTACTCTTTCATGTCCAGGATGCATATCGGACGAAGTTTGTAGGTCGCATCCTCACATAGCTCCACCTGCTCCCATTTGATAACATGTGATGGATCCGGCGCATACTTCTTTAGCATGGACACGTGAAACACATTGTGCACGCTCGAAAGTGACGTTGGGTGCTCTAAGTGATACACGACAACATCGATGCAATTTAGTATTTGGAACGGTCCTATGAAGTACGGAGTCAGCTTCCCTTTCTTGCCAAACTTGAGCAATCTCTTCATGGGGGAGACCTTCAGAAACACAGTCTCCCACCACAAACTCCAAATGTCTCCTCCGTTTGTTAGCATAGCTCTTTTGCTAACCTTGAGCTGTTAAGAGGCACCACCTAATGATATTAATTTTTTTTGGTGTTGGCTGCACTAAATCTAGTTGAACCATTGTTTGCTCCCCAAGTTCAGTCCAACAATGAGGAGTGACACGAACGCCCATATAAACCTTCATAGGGTACTATGCCAATACTAGCCTAAAATTTGTTGTTATATTAGCCGAGTAGTTATTACGTCCTGTTCATCCATTATCGCTTAATCTATATTGGGTTCATCAATCCCAATTGAACACATACGATAGGCAAGTTGTTAATAACATTCTTAATGGACACTATGAGGAGGCTCGCTGCCCCAGCGTAAGCTGATAACATGAACACGATGTCCCTACCGCCAGACCGGCTCATGAGTCTTGTCGACGGCATCACTAATGGTTATAAGTAAACTCAATCGATGGGAAAGGGGGTATCCTAGATTCAATTAGTCATTGTCATACATTGTAAACATACATGATCAATCGGCTGTTAAACTAATTTGATTGACCTGGGAGAATCTTGGTGTAACTGGCTTGGGTGAAAGCAACCCGCATAGTCTAGCTACTGTCGGTCGTCTGTGTTCGACTCAGGTTGATTGAACAAGTGGCTGACCTAACTCGGGCCACCCATTAATTTGGGCGATTTGCCGACTTACCCAACATCATGAGTAATTCTATTCATCAACTAAGGACTAGCTAATTGTTGACCAATCCTAATGAGATCATATAAAAAAAACTTAAATTCAGTAACATATTCTTTTAGGCATTTCATCGAACATATAAACATTAATAAGAAAGTAATAGTAGGATTTGTAATTAAAATCAAAATATAGACATGTTATCACACATGGAGCCTTTTATAGCAAGTAATCATTAACTGAGACTCTTAGAGGTCAATAAATGGTAATTTAGGAGTAATGGTCCGCACCCTAGAGGGTTTCACACTACCTAATCGCGTTTTTGGTTAGGGTTTTTAGGGGAAATCACCAATTCCAATATAAATATGAAGAACTATGTGAGATTCATACAATTCATCATCCTATAAAAACCTCGGTTGGAATGTATGGATCGTTTCTTCTCTCTCAATCATGAGTGGGGTCTTTTCCTTTATTTTCTTCTTCTTCTTCTTCTTCTTCTTCTGTGGCTACGGCCCCGGCTCCGGCCTTCTTCCTCTTCTTCTTCTTCTTCTTCTTCTTCTTCTTCTTCTTCTCTCTCTCTCTCTCTCTCTCTCTCTCTCTCTCTCTCTCTCTCTCTCTCTCTTTCTCTGATTCTCTCCTTTAGCTAAGCCAAATTCATGGGTGCCCAAATTATGGCATTATATAGTGTCAAAAGTGGTGTAAATGGCCCCAGAGATTGGGTATTCGATATTGTAACCCTATGGGAGCTTGTTTCTATATTGTAGAACCCATATGGAGGTGTACAGGCTAATTTATGCCATGGGATAGATGACCCTAGTGATGATCATGGATATAATCGCCCCACCATTTAGACGTGCTGATCGACGAGTATGATTAGAAATCATTTTGAACTTCACTGATCAATGGTCGGGGCCATGGCTATAGGACTAAGTGTAGGGTATTAACTTATGTTGTTGTTGTAAATTTGGTCATGATCTAATAGTCCGCAAGCTATAAATTTGGTAAAGTCCGGATACATAAAATTAACTTAAGTTCTTGATTAATTTTTAAAATATTTACACTTCTCATGCACTAGCGTTGCAAGTCTAAGTTGAGTGATTCGAGATGCAATCTCTGCTTAATGTCTTGTGATAGACGTCAAGCCCGCTAAGATGATCGTCTTTTTATAGTTTCGGGTTTAGTGGCCCACTAACGAGCGTTCTAGAGCTTGTTCGGGTAATCAAGGAATGTATGGAATGAATTGGGTGGCAAGATTTGTTATGTGTGATGATACAAGTTTTTATTATCTAAGTTCATGGTGTGGTCTATTCACAATTAACGAAAATGATGCTTTGATCCTAATCACCAAAAACTGTTAGTTCTTAGGCTAAAATAGTAATTGAGTCGGTTTGGTTTGTTAATTAAGATCTGATCCCCAGTTATCTTGGTTTTAAGTAGGTCTTTATTTAGTTATAGTTGTCTTGATTAGTTTTTGATATGCTGGATAAATTTTAGCCCTTGATGAATAAACCACGAGGCTAGACTCGAGGTTTATTCATATATGGCAAATACATTAGATTCTAATTGAATTTGTGTGGTTCTTTACTAGTAACACCTGCATATAGGCTAACAATGAGTGTCAAGGTTTAGTAAGTGACAACAACATCGGCATGCAAGACTTGGCTTAGGTTCGTGCGCAAACGTCAGATACAGGTCGAGGTTACCAAAATTCGACCGAGAGGATCGTGGAAGCATACGAAACGGTACGGTCTAGGTTACGGGTCTTACAGCTAAGGACATTGCAATTTGTAATACCTAAGTTTCCACTAAGTTCATCATTGTAGGTTGGCATGTGGGTAGGTACTCGGGTTATTATTAAGACCCTTAAAATTTTTCAACCTGAAGATTTCCTTAAAAAAATTCAAATGATTTAAATTCATGATGATAGTTCCCCACTATGTAGAGTAAATTTTTTTTTCTATTTTCAGTGTTTGGCTAACATGAAAAGAAAATTATAGTGGGTCTGAGCTTGGTACATTGATCTTCTGCCTGATCGGGGTAATGAGTTCGTTGGTATCATTTTCTAATCTTGGTGAATCCAGATCTTCTACTTGATTAGGGCATTGAGTTCATAGTTAATCGCCCAAGATTTAGAATTTGGATCAAACTGTGGCTGCTTCTCCTAATCTTGGTTCCATATGTCCATGGTCCCAATCATTCTAGACATTTGGGGAATATCATAAGTTGTTGGGAAGTTCAAGTTTTAATTTATGAGATTACCCTTTGGGTTAAGTCCAACTAGGGTTCTAATTTAAATTTATGTTCAACTTGGCGGGTAATGAATTTCCCATGATGCCTATGGTCAAATGAGTATCCTAAAAAGGTAACCAATGGCCTACGATTTTGTCTCTATATTGCCATTTCGGTCCTTTGGCATGTAGGTGATGGGCCCACCAAACTTCAGTTTCATTGATTTAGAAAGGAAAGAAAGATTTAGAAGTTCTTAGATATTTAGAGGTTTGGACGACTGGTGACGTAATGAAGGGCATGAAAAAGGGAAGAGGGAGAACATCATCTCCTCAACGTGGTGTAGATCTTTAATCCATAAGAGATGAAGGAACATTGAAACATTTTATTAAAGTTTGCCTCGAATACGAACTTATAAATTTTTGAATAATAAAACGCAAGCCTATTGAAGAGCCCTAATTCAACTATATTAGAAACTACCCGAACTAAAATATACTAAAAATATAAAATTCTAATTTAACCATATAGGATAATTCCTATCATGATTAGAAGCAATTCCTAATAAGACACTGAATACAAAAATGTTGAGACTCAAATGTTGCACATTTATCCTCTCATATGCATTGTTTTCTCATGCTTTCAAGTACCAAATTAATTTAATTATATATTTTTCTACATGCTACATGATTTCGAATTCAAAAAAGAATACGTGCTTGAATGGACAATTTAAAGCCCAAACTCATGAAGTATGAATGTAACACCCCGTATTTTTCAGTACTCGAGTGTTACTATAGAAAATCAACTTAGTGTAAACATAAACCTAACCTATGTAAACATTTAACTTTATGTTAGCCTGAATCCTACGGTCAAGTATAGCCATCCATCCATCTATTGATTCTCGAAATGAATCATCAAATCATTAGATCCACCGTTCATCGAGTTTACAACACTCCATTGTATGATCCATCCTTTGGAAAATACAGATCGGATTATATGGTTTCATATCCAACTCCCAGATCATACGTAAACATTCTTAGGATCCCTAGGCTTATCGATAATTAAATACAAGCCAATCCAACTGTTGGATTGTTAGAATGGTCAAGACGCTTGGAGTTAGCAATTAGACATTCATGAAAAGTAAAATTACAATAAAAAATTTCTCTAAATTTTAGATACATGACTTATAAGGATTAATCCATTGCAAGGAAGAACCTGTTTTGAAAGTAGGTCCAACCATTTTAACTTAAGGCAATAGTAATAATAAAAAATAATTAATTAAAATTACAATATGGAAAATGTTATAATAACCACAATTCGTAGAATAAGTGGTCTAATCATTCGAACGACTTCCAAGACAATTGAGGTCCAAACTAGAATTAATTCGACCGCCGGATCAATATAAACAAGCAAAATAAGACGCAATCACTTGGTATGACCCGCCAAAGCTTCAAATCTACCTCACCCTTAGTATCTCCACATTAAAATGATCAATTTAAACAAATAGACGGGGTGGATTGGCCATAGACATCACTGTGGACCCCACTTATGATCCGAATGTGCACTAATGCATGTCACGGCAAACATGCCTTGACTAAAAAAATCAGGTCAATAACACTAAACTAAAAAAAAATTAAAAAGGGATAGCAATTTCCCTCCTTTTCTTTAGGAGCAACTAGTGAGCGGACTGTGCTCGCGAATCTCGATCAGGTGAGCCCCATTGGAGATCGGATTGATGATCTAAACCGTCCATCTGGTCCAGGTAGGAATTCATACCATAACCCAACTCTTCAAACTGTTGCTATACACTCATGTGTACACATGAACCGGCATAAGATGAGTTGTGCGCATGACCCATTTCTGAAATGGAAATTCGTTTTCCTTCTCAGCTGGCAGCCCATGTGCGAGATTCTCCTTTAATCCAAACCCTTCACACAAGAAAATCTCAGCCGTCCATTCCACTCCACACGAGTTAGGGCTTATTTGCAACAAGAGAGCCACCGCCGTAAGTGAAGACCCATTCCCATTCGAAAACCCTAACAACCGTCCATTTGGAGGGTCCCACAAGGTTCAGTGGTCCAATCCATGCCCTCTAAGTGCATTGGATTAGACCCTTAACCATCAAATTCGAATCCGCCATGAACGAGTTCGCCATCTTCTCCGTTAACCGTCGATACCCACCATCTTACAGTGGATCCCATTTCTTGATCAGAGTCGATCATTCGATGGAACATGGTACCAGAAGTTCGTTTATAAACTCAGATTACCACCATGCAAGCTACATCTGGTTTTATAATCACAAAAACTTGACGGATTAAACAACTAAAATCGGAACTAATCTTGTGATTAGTTGGCATCTGAATTCTCTAGAAGGAGGTTAATAGGGCCTTTAAAAAGGCCGCTTTTAGGGTGTCATTTTCGAAAATGGAAAGATGAGAGAGAGAGAGAGAGAGAGAGAGAGAGAAGGCTATTTTATGCCTGAGTTTACTCAGTTGAGTCCTTAAAGAGTGTACCCGACCCAGATGGACAACAAGTCGATTTGAAATAAGAAACAAAAGGGAGAGAAAGAAAGTTGAGAGAAAGAAATAAGATCGAAAGAGGAAGAGAGAGGATGCGGGTGTTGGAGATGCAGTCTGAGTTTGGACGAGTCGTGATGCAAGTTTGCTGCCAAGTCGAGTCTGGTTTAGCAGCATTGAACAGATGCTGCCAAAGGCCAAAGAAAAAGGAAGAAGGAAAGAAAGAAAATGAGAAAAGAAAGAGAAGAAAGAGAGGATGGGTGCATGTGGCTACCACACCATCTTGACTTGAACCGAGTTCGGTCTGGGTTAGGTTGCAGTCCCTACTGGTTGACGCAAGAGAAAGGAAGGAAAGAGAAGCTGGAACAAGTGAGGGAACAAGAGAGAAGGAGAGCTGATCGGGGGCTGTCGCATTGAAGTGGGTTGAGTCACGGTCGAGCTGAGTCGTTGGACTGCTTTAACTCACTGAATTTAGCAGAGAAGGTAAGAATAGAGAGAAGAAACAAGAAGAAGTATAAGAAGAAGAAGAAAGCAATGTACTATTGAGTTAGATTCGAGTTTAGCCAAGTCGACTCAGTGACTGCCGAATTCAATCAGGTTGTGTTAGGCTTGGTCCAGGTCTAGGTGCTGGGCAAGAAATTCATCTGTGAAGTTTAAGCTCGGGCCCAAGGGAAGTGGGCTTGATGTTTCAGCTTGTTGATCGAGTTGAGGTTATGTTGAAAACAAGTTGACTCAGTTTTGAGGTAAGTTAAAATCTAAATGTTAAATTAGGCTGTTAATTAGAGTAAAGTTCATGACTAATAAAGGGTCATTAAATGCACATTTTATTAGTGATGTAGGGATATATTTTCCTAATTAGGATTTATGCAAGTTCATATTGTTCGCCCTAACTAATGTCAGGTGCCTATCAATCAAGTTGGTTGCATCTTGAGGACTTCATTTCTTCATATATTCCCACATTTAGAGTTTATTCGATTCAAGGGAACTTCTCTTGAAAGGTGATGATCACCTTCAAGCTTTTCTACATCTTGATAGTTAGTGTAGCTTACTTATTTTATCTCTTGCCTAAAATAATACTTGGTGAAGTTGTTAATAAATGCTAGTTTCTAATTGAGTAATTCTTGATAATGACTGATGGTTAGATTTATATTCAAATATAAACATACGATAGGTCTCAAATATTCTTTTTTACATGTGTAATTACTTTTGAAAATGTGTTTAGCTTGTTTTGCCACTTGTGGTTATTTTATGGTGTTTGTGGAAGTCCTTGAACTAGTGGCCTTTCTGCCAAATAGATTAAATGGAATTTCCTTATCGTGCACTTACCACCTTGCATATCATTTGTGCCACACCATTAGGCAAAATATTTGGCCCTTACGGCTTTTATGGAATAACTGCCCCGCGCAGCTTTTATGGAATAATTGCCCCACGTGGCTTTAATGGATTATTTTATACAACCTTGCGAATGGTAAGTTCCACTTGTTGGAATACGATTGGCCACTAGTTGAGTAGGATACCTTAAAACATCTTAATTGTTAGTCTCACGAGCCAGGGATGGTGGAATGGGACCCTATGACTGAGCTGTCGGCCTATGCTGGGTGACAAACCCCTCATAGTAACCTTTGAGCATTCGTAAATTGATTGTTTGAAATTGGAATAAAAATGGTTGGGTTAATCATGCATTTTCATGGCATGTTGTCTTTTCCGGGTGGTTAGTTCTCCTTGGGCGTACCTTTGTGTACTTTTCCGAGTGACTAGTCCTCCTTGGACGACTTCCTTATATAGTATTTTCCGGGTGGCTAGTTCTCCTTGGGCGTACCTTTGAGTACTTTTTCGGGTGGCTAATTCTCCTTAGGCGACTTCATTGCATAGTCTTTTTTAGGTAGCTAGTTCTCCTTGGGCGTACCTTTGAGTACTTTTTCGAGTGGCTAGTTCTCTTTGGGCAACTCCATTGCATAGTTTTTTCCGGGTGACTAGTTATCCTTGGGCATACCTTTGAGTATTTTTTCGGGTGGCTAGTTCTCATTTGACGACTTTTTACTAGCTGGATGTGCATCCCCAGGTCTGTATGTGCATGCATTCATATATTTAAACAAGATTATCTTTGTAGAATTTATCTGATAAATGAGTATTTGATGAAACTTATCTGATTTTCATAATAATTATTATGTTATATTTATTATATAACTATGTTTAATTATCTTGATGATAAGATAAATCTTGGGGGTTATACCTCACTGCGATAGCCATTGACGCTATCAAACCATACTCGGTGTGTAGGAAATGCAGATGACGTGCATGCTAGAGTTCATGTGAAATAGGAGAAGCCAGATGATCTTGCGACTATCTATTCATGACTTCATTTGTATTAGAATTGTATCGTCATGTTTTGTAAAACATTAAGACGTTGGTTTGTATAAGTTTTTGGGTAACTACTTGAAATCTTAGTTATATATATTTGGACTCTTTCTCATACTTGATTTAATTATATTCTGCCAGTTTACTAACTCTGATTAAAAAATGTACGTGGAATTGGGATATTTAAAGGCTAACGCTCGAGTTTTTGGAAAATGAGTAGTGTACTCGGGTTCTGGGAACCAATGTGTTACAATGAAGAATTGAAGAATTGAGGACTCTAGGATGAAGATTTCAAGTCATGAAGGTCCAAGGAAACATGTATGAAATGAAAAGAAGAAGAATAAATAAAATGAATGAAGATCAAATAAGAATTTCTGATTTTGAAGCCAAAAAGTAAAAAAATTGAACATACATGACAAAAATGACAAAACTCTAAAATTTCTGAGAAATAGCCCAACACATGTCAGCGGTGCCATCGTTGACCTCTGAACATCCAGCGGTGCCACCGTCAAAGACTATTTCTATTGCACGATTTTGTGTGATTTTGCGTAATGTGGCTTTAGCCTGAAAGTTTTTAGGTTGGTTTAAGCTAAACCTATATAACTAGGATCTCTAATCACATCTAAGGCATCTACGGTGCTCTGCTTCAAGAAATGTAAAGTCATGTACTTTAAGCATCAATGTTCAGAGCTACATCGATAAGAAGAGTACATTTCAAGACTTAAGTACATTTCAAGACTCAAGTACATTTCAAGATTCAAGTTGCAGTTTGATGTCAAGCTTTCAAAGATCTCAAGATCAAGCTACATCAAGATAGAGATCTCAAGATTCATAAGGTTCAAAGGTCAACCTACATCCGAAAGGATGAAGTTCAATGTTCATACTTCATGCCCTAGGTATGATAGACCTTAGATTGACCATAGAGTAGGTCATTTTGTATATATAATTCAAAATGAATCTATTTATATGAATTGGTATGTTCTAAGACTAATCCTGGACCTTGTTCGACTAGTCCTAGCACTAGTTCGACTAGTCCAAGAAATCCACGACCAGTTCTAAGTTGTTGAAGATTTTCAAATTCTTTTTGGTTACTCTACAACCAATCCTGGAGACTGTTTGACCGGTCATAGGGAGGTCACGACTCGACCTTCGACTAGTCCTAGACTTGCTAAGATCGCGCCAACCAAGCCTGGTTGTCTATGACTAGTCCTGGGTCAACTACGACCGGTCATAGGTGGTCCACAACCATTCGTAGACTCCCTAAGACCAAATCGTAGAACGGTTTTCAAAGATCGCACTTAAAAATTCAAAATGTTGTTGAAGCTATGACCAGTCGAAGGGTTCTTAAGACCAGTCATAGACGTGATCTTTTCATCTATAAATTAAACACGAATTTCAGAGTTTTTCATCGATTAATTTCAAGAAAATTCAAGCCTCCACTCTGAGATAAGTATGTTCACTTTAAGCTACACTGTGCATATTTAATATTCTTTTTGTTAGCTTTTCTTATTTGATTTTATTCGTATATTCCAATCTTATATGAAAAGAGGAATTGTTGTATTCCTTCTTCTTGGAATCAAAATCAAATAGAGCTAAGCCCATTTAATTTAATTTAAAATCAATTAGAACTTAAAACCATTGTAAAGTGAGTATTGGACATTGAACGTTGATTCGAACATCTACTCCAATTGGTTCTACCAGGCTACTACAAAAAGGAGAAATCCAAGTATTTTACGTTTATATAAAATTTCTATTCTTTTGGTTTTTGTTTGAGATTCGCCAGAAAAATTTCATTGTGTGGTTATCTGAGGAGAGCTAGAAAACTCAGAAAGTGTGGGTTTTTGGATCGTGTAAGCCCAAGTTAAAAAGACACAATTGTGAAGGTTTTAGGTGAACCTGTGAAACCTATTTTGATAGTGAACGCTAATATCCCCTATGTGAGGATATTAGGAGCGGAGTAGTTGTGTGGCTGTTGTTGAACAGTTGGTGTACACACAGGCGAACCACTATAATTCTTTGTCTTGTGGTTTGAATGCTTGCTTAAGTTTTATATCTTTTATCATTCAGATTTGTGGAATGTATGTGTGGATGTGAATGTTGTAATAATTTAGATTTAAATTCTTGCAATTTATTTCAATTCCTTGCTATTTATTCATTCCTTTTTAGTTTGAGTTTTTGATACAAAGAACGTTCTATAAATAAGGTTGTCCTACCATAAACCCTTGGTTTTTATGGTGTAAGGTTATCCTTAGAACTGAATTCGTATCAACCTCTCAATCCTTGTTTATTGAGGTTGCTTTTATTTCAAGAAAAGAGGGTTGATTTTCAAAAATCAAATGATAAGAAAAGATCAAAACCTAAATCTAAAACTTAGAAGTCTTTGAAAGATAGTCAATGTTACAACTATCAAGAATATAGGCATTTAGCAAACAAATGTTCTAAAAAGGACAAACCCAAAAAGAAGGGTATGTTGGCTACTTGGGATGAATCATCGAAATCTGAATCCAATCTAAAACCAAGTCGGGCGGTGAAGTTAAAGCCCTTATGACTCTAGCCAAATTCACTTTTTCGGATCATGATGATTCAACTAGCGAAGAAAATCAATAGTGATTATGAAAATGAAGATGATATTCAAGACGCTTACAATGCTTTATACAAGGAAAGTTGTAAAATTGTTGTCAAACTTAAACTTCAAAAAGAAAAGTTTTTAAACTCAAAGAATGTTTTAAATCTCTTGTTTTAGAAAAATTCCAAATTTCAGATTATTATGAAAAATCAAAATGTGATTTAGAATTCAAAACCTCCCTGATTGAAAATTTGAAATCTGAAAATGAAAAACTTAAAAATGAAGTATCTTCTCTTGAGTTTAAAGGATACATGGAGGTATGCCCAAGGAGATCCAAAGTTAGAAAAACTTTTATCCGGATCTAGAAAATGTGGCGACAGATCCGGGTTGGGCTACGACCTGAAATTCGGGGGTCGAGCATAACTCGGCTCCCGAGTTCCAAAACATCACTTATGCAACATAATTAATGAATGATGTATGTTGATTGTATTAGCACATAAACATGGGATAGATTAAGCCAAAACGCAGATATGATTCAGGGGTAAGTGAATAAAGCAAGCGGAAGACTTATAGTAAAATATGTGTACAAGTGTAAGCCCCTGAATTACATATATAACCGGATCGTGTAAAAGTGTTATTCATCAAAATTATAAGTACAAGTTACATCATTTCGATTCCCAAAATAGTAATCCCATAGATCCCGCGCAATACACCGAGGCTCGCTAGAACCCGTCAGACTCATATAGGAGAAGGCGACCTCATCATCATCCAGCTCCCGCTCTGCCTCGACGTCGCATCCACATCTGCAATCAGGGCCTAAGACAGAGTCCGGTGGGTGTGTAACACCGCCCGGAAACGTGGGAGTGAGTGATCAACTCGGTGGAACAATAAGGCCGGTTAACATGTTATCAGTTCAATCAAACAATAATGATAAAGCAAGATAAGTAATTAAATCCTAAGTACTCTTGTTAATGCAAGTATGAATGCAATATGATGCGTGCCCTCACGCGTACACCCTCGGCGTCTTCATCTTACGTTACGCATGACATCGCCTCAAAGTGCGCCACCTCTACAAAGCACATGCAAATGCGGTGCATGGATATGATTACCAAGTTGTTATTAGTCCGTTTCACACAACAGATTGGGAAGCTAAGATACCTTCCACATATCACCATCCAAACAGTGATCCATACTAGGGTCGTCAATCCTAGACATCTCACACGACAATATGTTTGAGGTCGTAGCAAAGGGCTCGTCACCAATCAATGCACGCCTTTCATGCCTTTACTACCACAGATCGGCTCGTCACCTCCTTGCGGTATCCAGGTATGCTCGAGGTCACTACAAAGGGCTCGTCACCAATCAATGTAGGCCGACAAAGACGAATATGGTGTCCCATACCACCATAATCGGCTCACGAGATTAAGTTGCTCACTTTGGTCACTACGGGAGGCTCGTCACCCGGCGTAGGCCGACAGCTCGACCACGGTGTCCCATACCACCATGTCCGGCTCATGAGTCTTAGCGGATCAGGTACCATGGTTATTAGGATTTCACTGGTAAGTTCGGTACCCTAGATTCAAGCAGTAGCGTCCATACATGGTTAACATACATTGGACAATCGGGTTACTTGACGAACTCGACTAGCACGAGCGCACGTTGAATTGAACGACATAGAGTGCGCAAACACTCCGCGTGGCCAAACCACTGCCGCCAACTCTAATACGGCTCGGGTTCGTCTAATACGTCCTACGTGGCGAAAGCAATCTCAACCACGAATATAGGGTCAATTACCGATCTCCTGGACTAAGGCATAGTCCCAAATATCCTACACTACTACAGATATTCATATGGAATGTAAAACAGTAATGGAACAACCACTCAAATCATGGTGCATACACATCTGAAGAATATCAACTTAACATAAATGTAAGCATAGGCGATGCTTGAATTTAAATAACTTGAAAGGTAACTGCATAAAGGAAAACATGCGCATCAATGGGAGTATTGAGAATCACTTCTCAACGCCCACACTTAGTGTAATCAGTTACACTTAGGTCATTCATGCATTTCTACAAACACTTAGCATACAAGGAATAACATACATGACGTATGTTGGAATACATGCACTTAGACAATTCCCTTTACCAAGGAGTTGTCATACATGCATCTAGCATACATACATGACCAATAATCATGGCAAGCACAAGTGCGTATTTTATACGTATACGGTACTTTATAAATACACTTAGAATACACAAATCTCAATATAGCACATGCATATCAGAAAAGGAAATGTAAACATAACATTTGACATGTGAAATCTCATCCATAACAAGAATAAATCACTAACTGGGATTGAAAGCCTTGAAAACCATAACCTATACACTTAAAGTCCGCACCTTAAGCAAAGAAAGAACCGCCGAACTGATTTAGACGAGTTGTCTTCGTCAACGGCGCTAGAATACCCTAAAATAAGGATAGAAATGAGATACAACAACACCAAGTCTAATCTAAGCTCTAACACAGGTTAGGGTTAGGTTAACTTACCCCAAAAGAACTCAAAATCGCCAAGGAACGATTCAAAGTGAAGATTCAAAGGTGAAGAAGAACAAGGAAGAATCAAGGTGATTCACCAACCAATCTCTCTCACTAACTCTCTCTTTTCCACTCTCTTTCCAAGCTAGGGTTAGAGAAAATTCGTATGGAAATGAGAGCTAGGGTTTAAGGACTATATATAGGCCTTAAAATGATGGAAATAACCCCGTGGTCAAGGTATACTTAGGTTATAACCAAAGTACGCCTTTCTCGATCCAACGAAGCACTTACGGTGGGCCTATAACCACGAAAGGTCGGACTTAAGCTCATTGACCATGGATCTAGGTCAGCCTGAGTTTTCTGACCGGCTCTTCAGATCGGCCGTGGCGGACCACACTCAATTCAACGGTCACGGAATCTCGATCAGTCCACAAGCACTAGGATATGCCTAGGCCAACCATCCTGATCAGAGGGTGAAATTGGGTCCGAATCCAACGGTCAGATAGCTTAAAATCGTCGCGCAAGCGACACGACTCCGATTTCATAAAAAGCTTAATAAATTCCAACCGTTCTCACACTCTTCACTCCGAGCTCAACCAAATCGACCCGAACATCGGATCGACTTGATTTTCGAGGTGAAGACCAAGCCCAACTCAATGACCACTGACTAAGATCATCGCCATCGGACTTTCGACGCGCGATCAGTCCGATCCGGATCTTCCAAAAATTCCCGAACAGCTGGATTTAGCGATGGATCCCATTCCGAGTAACGTAGTGCTCACTAATCTACACGTTTAGAGCCATGCAGATACAATTTAAAGTGATTGATGCGAATTTCACAAGCAATCAAGTAAAGCGCTAATTACCCCAAAAACAACTACTTAAGGAAAGATTAGCACAAAAATTCCAAGGTCGTTACATTGGGGCGCGGGTTAGCTACTGACAGGTTGAGTAGGGAGGCTTACTGAAGTGATGTAACCTAGTTACGTGGGGCTCACCATGATGTATGTTTTGTATCCACAGCGTCCGTCTATTTGGAAAGATGATTTAATGGCACGAGCCAAAGAATGAGTCAGATACCCTTTAGCTGAAAAAATAGTTGATTTGCTTAAGGAGCTCTTAAAATCTAACTCAGTGGGTCATTCTTACAATTACAAAAACAAAAAGACCAACTATACTCCTAAACCCAAAATAGTTATGAAATGGGTTCCTAAGGTTACCTGCTTAGTTGCCCACACCGCTTTCAAAGCAACAAGTCATTCGAAGTGGTACCTTGATAGCGGGTGCTCCAGGCATATGACAGGCGACAAGGCTTTATTCACCGATCTTAAAGATATGACTAATGGGTCAGTTACTTTTGGTGATGGAAGAAATTGCAAGATAATTAGCCAAGGTACGGTTCAACTCTATAATCTTCCCTTATTTAAGAACGTTTTATATGTTGAGGAGCTAAATCACAACCTGTTAAGCATATCCCAAATATGTGATAACAACCATAGTGTGAAATTTTCCAATCAAGGTTATGAAATCATAAACAAAATGGGTTTTATAATATTAACTGGTCGCAGAACTTCTGAAAACTGCTATATTGTAAGCGATGGTAGCTGATCTAATCAATAGTGCTACATGGTCCATACCGATGAGACAAATTTATGGCATAAACGCCTTGGACATGTACACTGCCGAAATTTATACATATTGAGCAAAGAAGAACTAATAAGAGGTCTACTTAAATTATAAAAAGTAGACAAAATATGTGGTGAATGACAGTATGGCAAGCAAATAAGGAGCTCTCACAAAAAGGTGAACTCCAATGCCATATTAAGACCACTTGAGCTACTCCACATGGATCTTATAGGACTTACAAGGATGGAGAGTAGAGGTGGCAAAAAATACATCCTGGTAATTGTGGATGATTTTACTAGATTCACTTGGGTAGCTTTCTTAAGAGATAAATCAGAAACCCTTGATGAAGTGAAAAAGATCATCAAACGGATCCAAACTGAAAAAAGTTCTCAAGTTTGTAAGATCCGTAGTGATCATGGATCTGAGTTCGAAAATAGCAGTTTTGAAAAGTTCTGTAGCGATCAGGGAATATCGCATGAATTCTCTGCACCTAAAACACCACAACAAAATGAAATTGTGGAGAGTAAAAATAGAATGCTTCAAGAAATGGGAAACGTAATGTTAAATAGTATGAAGCTCCCTAGAAATCTTTGGGCTGAAGTAGTGAATACCGCCTGCTATATTATTAACCGAGTTTATACTTGTAAATCTAATAATAAAATGGCTTACAAACTTTAGTTTGATAAGAAGCCTATTGTCAAATACTTTCGATTTTTGGGAAGCAAGTGATATATTTTACGTGACCGTGAAATTTTGAAAAAGTTTGACACTAAGAGTGATGAAGGGATCTTTTTAGGATACTCTTTAAACAGTCGTGCATATCGTGTACTGAACAACAAGACCGGTGTGATTCAAGAGTCCATTAATGTGGTCATTGATGACTAATTAAATACACTTGCCCCAAGTTCGATAATGATGAAGTTCTTTTAATTGACAAACCGGATACTTTATCAAATCAAGAAAACTCTAAACTGAGGCTGTCAAAGATCATCCAACCACTCAAATTCTTGGAAACCCTCTCACCGGTGTGCGCACTAGTAAACAACTAGAAGACATATGTAATTACGTGTGCTTTACTTCCCAGATAGAACCGGTGAAGTAAAAGAAGCTCTTTCCGACAAAAACTGGATAGTTGCCATGCAGGAAGAACTTAATCAATTTGTTCGTAATGATGTCTGGTATCTCGTTCCTAGACCTAACGATAAACACATTATGGGAACAAAGTGGATTTTTAAAAATAAGTCTGATGAACTTGGAAATATAATTCGAAACAAGGCACGACTGGTTGTACAAGGGTACACTTAAATTGAAGGCATCGATTACGATGAAACCTTTGCCCCAGTTGCTCACCTTGAATCAATCAGACTTTTTATATCCATTGCATGCTATAGAAAATTTAAGGTTTATCAAATGGATGGAAAGAGTGCCTTTTTTAATGGCGATTTACATGAAGAGGTATATGTTGAACAACCTACAGGGTTTGAAGACCCTAAGTTAACTAATCATGTATACCATCTCAAAAAGGCTCTCTATGGTCTAAAATAAGCTCCCAGGGCATGGTATGAGAAATTGACTAAGTTTTACTCAGTCATCATTTTCAAATAGGTAGTGTCGATAAGATGCGTTTTGTTAAGAAACACAATAATGATATTTTAATGGTTCAGATCTATGTTGGTGATATTATTTATGGATCAACTTGTACTAACATAACTATTGAGTTTGCAGATTTAATAAAATCTAAGTTCGAGATGAGCATGGTTGGGGAATTACATTATTTCCTAGGGTTGCAAGTAAAACAACAACCTGATGGAATTTTTATTTCTCAAACCAAGTATGCTTTGAACTTGATTAAAAGGTTCGGATTTGAGAATGGTAAGAATTTTGATACTCCCATGAGTACATCTTTAAGACTCTCAAAAGACTCTACAGTAAAGATGGCAACTAAAGGCGTAGTAATCATGATTGACAGTTTGCTTTACTTAACTGCTAGTAGACCTAATATAGCTTTCAGTATTGGTATTTGTTCTAGATATCAGTCTAATCCTAAAGAATCTCATTTAATTGTTGTTAAGAGGATTATTAGATATGTTGCAAGTTCTGTGCATTTGGGTCTTTGGTATCCATATGATACTAGTGTCTAGTTGGCTGCGTACTCAAATGCTAATTGGGCTGGTAATATTAATGATAGAAAATCAACTAGCAGTGGTTATTTTTATATTGGAAATTGCTTGGTTTCTTGGTTTAGCAAGAAGCAAAGTTCTATATCGCTCTCAGCAGCTGAGGCTGAATACATTGCAGCTGGAAATGCATGTACTCAGCTTGTTTGGATGAAACGTATGTTAAGCGATTATGGAATTACACGGGACTCAATGGTTTTATATTGCGATAATTCTAGGGCAACAAATATTTATAAAAACCCAATCCAGCATTCACATACCAAGCACATTGACATTAGGTATCATTACATTCGTGAATTAGTGGAAGAAAAAATAATATCTTTGGAATATATTCCTACCGAGACTCAACTTGCGGATATTTTCACTAAACCGCTTGACAAAAGTAGGTTTAATAAATTAAAGTTTGATCTTGGTATGTGCAATTTAAATTGAATATTCTTGCATTATTGTATCATATTATATATATATGTTTATTTATCTTTTTGGTTGAATTTTAAAATTAGTTGTAAAATGCAATTTTTGGCCGGTACTCGACCAGTCATGAGTATACACGACCAGTCTTGGTACGACCGGTCATGTATATCCACGACCAGTCGTGGAACTCATGAAATCACTTTAAATTGGGGAAAAGCTTCTTCTTCTTCATTTCCATTTCACTCTCCAACGAGCCTAAGCCCGACCGGTCGAACCCACCATCATTTTCCTTCAAGGTTAGTGGTTCTTTTGCATTTTTCTTGTAGAATCTTGCTTATTGTATCTCATTTTTCACTCTTGTGCACTTTATTTGGTCTTTTAGTGCAAGATTGAGGTTCTTCTTTAAAAATCTGATCTATCAAAACCCATTCCATATTTTTTGAATCTAGTTGTTTTCTTGTATCTGGTATTGCAAATGGATCCCAAAGGGAAAAAGAAATCTTCCCGTGGTCCATCTTCTTCTAGATCAACTCCTATCACACAACGCCATCTTCGGTCTCCCGAAAATGATCAATCCAATGTACGGGATTTGCGTATGTGCAATGTCATCGTTGAACGTCTAGTTGATCTTAACCACATTGCTCAATTTGGTATCCTACCTCTACTCCAATCTGTAGGTTGGGATAACATCTTACATTGGGGTGGGCCTGTATACCAGTCTATTGCTCAATCCATGTTAGCATGCATATCTGATTTTTCATATGAGAATTTAATGTTTAAAATTGATATTAGAGAAGGTCTATTTGAAGTAGATCGACATTTGATAGATAGTCTCAAGGAAATCCCTGTTAATGATGAGGGTATTCCCATTCATACATTATTTGAAAAACCCTCTGAATCAGAAAAACAAATGCTCACTAGAGATTTATGCAATATGGAAGTGCAATGGACCCATAAAGGAAATGCGCTCCCCTTAAGGTATTTGTTACCCAGATACAGGGTTCTTCATAGAATCTTTATCTCAAATCTGTATTCGCAGTCTGGCAACAAAACAGAATTAATTGTCTTTATGGTTCGTGTTTGTCTTGCATTATGTCATTACCGGTGTAAAGATCTGTCTACCTTCTTTAATTTGTCATTCCATCATTCAGTTTCAAATCTATCTTGGTCATTGTGATCTTCCATTTGCCTATCTTATGACTGTTTTAGCTACTCACATGCTCGTGGCTATGCCTGTTGGAGAGGCCTCTATTCATCATCTTATTTTTAACAATACAAATATTAACAAGATGAAATTGGGATTGGCTCCTGGCTAAGTGGATGTTAGTGGTGGTAGCTGGGAATGAAGCGGAAGATGCCGATAATCTTCCCGATGATGTTGATATGAATGATATTTTTATGAACTTAAGAATCTGCAAATGATCCCGACTATGAGCCATCCGAGTTTGATGCTCGTCTTCGTGATCTAGAGGAGAAGGTAGAGAATATGAATGTTGCTCATGATCTTCAATTTAAATATATGCGCAAGTATCTTAGGCACTTGAATAAGGGGATGCATAAACTTGATCCTACCATTCCTACTCCATCTTCAGGATCTGATTGAGTGAATTTAATTCTTGGTTTGTATTAACTTTAATACTTATGTTGGATTGTGCACCTTAGTTGGTTTGCTGACTTTTTAGTTAAATTAGTAAATGGATTATGAACTTTTACTTGCTTATATATTGTCGATTAAATCCATCTATTACTCCATCTTTTAATCCTTTACATTGTTTCTTCCTTTGTCATTTTCTAACAAAAAGGGAGAGAAAGCTTTTGGTTTGATTGCTTATGGATGAGTAGTACTATAATATGTGTAACAATATGTAGCAATCATTATATTTTTCATATGTGTGCTGCTACTCAGGGGGAGTAAGTATAGATGAATGTTGTGTGCTTACTAGTTTATGACAACTGGTGCATGATTCTTTATTATGCATGTGGTGCTTCTCTTATTTTTATATAAGTATTTTTTGTCACAAATTTGACAAAGGGGGAGATTGTAAATGCTATGGTCTCATGCTCCTTTGATTGTCAAATTTTGTTGTGCCAAAACCTCTATCTGTGTCTTGTGTTTGTATGTTGATATATATATATATATATATATATATATATATATATATATATATATATATCAAGACACTGCATCACAATGGTTCAAGACATGTACGGTGCTCTGCTTCAAGAAATGTAAAGTCATATACTTTAAGCATCAATGTTCAGAGCTACATCGATAAGAAGAGTGCATTTTAAGACTTAAGTACATTTCATGACTCAAGTACATTTCAAGACTCAAGTACAACTCAAGATGAAGTTTAAGTTCAAGCTTTCGAAGATCTCAAGATCAAGCTACATTAAGATAGAGATCGCAAGGTCCACTGAGGGTGGGGATCATCCCATATGGAGTGGTGAGATCTATTGATGCTAATCCTAGTTGGAACGTGATTGTTTTAGGAGAAAGAAACGGAGGTAGTTCGTTTTGAATTTGAATATGTACTTATTTCAGAAGGATTTCTAGCCTAGTGTAAGACCCGTGTCCTAATCCGTACTGTTCCGTTAGCTTCCGCGGTCCTTCCGGTCAAATTCCGGCAACCTTCGCACCGTATTCGGTGTTTGCGCACGATCCTAAGCCAGGTCCCGCACACCGACGTCGGCTCGATCCGAAACTTATGTCTTAGTAATCGCGTCGTCGCCGCGGTTCCAACGCCGTGACTTGCGCACCGAACCGATACCCAGGTAAGAAGATGCCGATCAGCGTTTATTCCGAAGAAACACCGCGCGTTGCGGATTTCGAGGGAATCTCTACACAATTAGTCCCACTAATTAACCATAAATGCAACCATACCTCAAAGTACTTCACCCATTCCCTCTTTTTCCAAAAGTCCACCATCTTTCCACCTCACCATTCCTCTTTTCTCATTTTCAACCTCAACCATCCCTCTTCTCCACCAATTTCAAACTAAACCATACCCCTCATCACTCCTTTCTTACAACCATCACTCCACCCATCCCTCCACCCATTATTTCTATCTCTCCCTCTCATTCTCTAGCAACTTTTCCAAATCCCATGAGAAATTTCACTCATCCAACACTCCCTCTCAACTTCAAGTGTGGCCCACCCTCTCATCTCCAATCTCAACCATTCATCTTTCATCAACCTCCATTAAAAGTGAAGGTAAGGAGCTAAGGAGTCTAAGGGAGCAAGGAGAAGGAAGATAAGGTGGGTGATTTTTCCATTAATTTAAATTTTAGGGCCCACTTGTTGGTGGGACCCATTTGGATGTATGTGATTTAATCAAGAGGGCCCATAGTGGCGGGGTTCCTCTATCTCACCGTGTATCTCTCTTTCTATCTCTCTCTCATTCTTTCTTTGTAATGGTGTGGATCCCACCGATATGTGTTACATCTCCCCGTCCATCTACATCAGACGGTGTGGCCCACTCTATTATAGGTGATGATCCGCACCCTCCACTGTTGGGATGGGTCCAATGCATCTTTTTATATGTATATATATATATATGTATGTTATATTTTATATAATATATGTATATAATATATAATATAATATGTATTTATATATATATACAATATAAGATAAATATTAAATGTATATGTATATATATATATATATTGGTGGGCCACATCCACGTGGGACCCACCACAATTTTGTGAATATATAAACCGTCCAGCGTCCCTGGACGCTGGACGTTGCAACAGTGGACTTTATAAAAAAAAAAAGAAGGGAGATGTGGGCCACTCATGCAGGCCCCACCTTGATGTTTTTATACAATCCAAACCGTCCATTCTCTTCCTCAGGTCACTTAAGGCGTTGAACCGAAAAATGAGATTGATTTGGTTTTCTGGCGGGCCGTGATATAGGAAACAGTGTTCCTACCTTCGGTTTACTCCCTAAGGCTCCTGCATATCAAAAATAGCCCGATATTGGACTCTATGGGCTTGTATCAAGCCATAAGGACCCATGGCTGGAGTGGATCTTGCGGATGTGGGCCCCGTCTATGAAAATCCGCAGAAAAACTATTTTTCAAAAAAAAAAAAAAGACAAGGGAGGCAGCAGCGCTGACGCTGCTGCTGCCACTACGCCAGCCGCGGACGGACGGACGGACGGTCGGGCTGGGCTCACGGCCCCAGCTGTGGGCCCCACTTTGATGCGTTTAGGCCATCCAAACCGTGCATTTGTTGGGTTCCCACAGTTCCGCCGTCCACCCTAAAATTTAGCTGTATATGGAACTCCGGTGGGCCACATCATTTAAAATCATGTGAAGACATGCCAAAACATATAAAATCGTTTGGCGGGGCCTACCTGAGTTTTGGATGGTTCTGAAACTTGAACTGGACCGTTAGCCAGATGGGACCCACATAATGGACGGGCTGGATTCGTGAACCACACTTCGGTGGGCCCCACATCCACCGTCCACATGACCCCAAAAAAAATAATATATATATATATATATATATTTATATATTACAGTGGGCTCCCTGCCCACGTAACCTGTCAACAGGTTAGATGACAATAAACATTACGGTGGGCCCCTTCACCACGTGGCCCTGTGGATAGGTTGCATGAAAAATAAACAGTTCAGTGGGCCCTTGGTCCACACGACCCCATCAACCGGTTGTATGAAAAATAAATATTACAGTGGGCCTATCCAGGCCCACGTGACCTTATGAATAGATTGGATGACAAATAAAAACTACTGTGGGCTCTACCCTGGTCCACATAACCTTATGAACAGTTGGATGGAAAATAAACATTATAATGGGTTCTAAGATGGATGGAAAATAAACATTTGTTGGGCCCTAAGTTGGGTGGAAAATAAACATTATGTTGGGCCCGAAGTTGGGTAGAAAATAAACATGATATTGGGCCTTAGGTTGGGTGGAGAATAAGCGTTATGGTGAGTCCTACTTAGAACCCACCTACGTATGTATTATAAACCACGCCCTCTGTTAGTGTGAGCTCCATCATGATGTATGTGTTTCATCCAACTGTCCAACTGTGTTGGAGATAATTTAAAGCCCATTGTGGAGGCCCACGGGTCAAGGCCCATTTTATGAGGCCCATTGTGATATATGTAAGGCCCATGTGACTAGGCCCACGTGGATGCATTGGTGGCCGTCAATGAAGCCTACCTTGATATATGTTTACGAGACCCATGCATGAGGCCTATTTGATTTAGAGGCCCAATGGGATGTGCATGAGGCCCATACCATGATTTATGTGTCGACTCTTATAGCGACACCTTGGGAGCAATGATGGTTTGATGTCCACATTGTAAGGTTAATGTTGGTTAAATGTCCGCATTACGATCCTCCCTAAGGCCCATTAATAGGCCCATGTCTATAGTATATCAGCTGTTTGGGCTCATCTTCATGTTGATCAGAGCCCATCACCACATAACATGTTTAGTATAGATGCATGATTCATGATCATTCGCACCATATGTATGCCTGATGTGAGGAATGACCGATCATAGCATATACCTTTGGATAGACTGTTTATGGGCTCCCTGATAGGCGGAGTTGCCTCATATAAGTGCATGGTATATACAGGGTTGTTGCATGACTGATGGTATGATTCATGCACTTGCATTTGTGTGATTGTAGTTACTGTATGCCCTAGCGACATCAGGGCCATAGCCTCCACAGATACATCGTGGATGGCAGGATTGGAGACCGGAAATATTTGGTTCTAGCATACGGGCACCATAGATGTCCCTGGGTGAAAATCCCTAAACCCGATGGTACCAGAGGATGACTCCAACGTCGAGACCGAGTGGATATACGAGCGCATGAGGGCCGAATACCAGGAGGCCGCGTCTCCCACTGTGTCGTGGTCGGCTCGCCCGAGGGTAGGGGGCAATACTAGGCTGAGTTTGACCAGCTCGCGAATGGGTCCGCTATCGACGTGCCGGATAGGTATTGGCAGACTATTGGTCAGGCGGATAGTGAGGTTTGTTACGCTCACTTGGACTGTGCGGCTAGGAGAGCGACAGTGCCATTTGGAGTGTATTGAACCCCGGTGATTATCCAGAATGAGAACTGATATATGATGAGGATTGGCATGCTTGAGTTGTATCTCGCATCGCATGGCTGTGTTATGGCCGATAGCATTCATATCTTGCACCGCATAGCCTTGGTACGGCTAATTACATTCATATGCTCATCACTATGATTCCGCATTACTCTGATCTTGCATTTTGAGCACGTTTGTATTGCGCACACACTTACACCACCCTTTAAGCTTTCTATAAGCTTATGCACGATTGATGCGTGTAGGTGACACCAGGACGCAGTTGCAGCCATAGTCTCGTCGTAGTTGGAGCGTGCAGCCGAGCTTCTGGAGTTTTGTTTCTTTTGTTACATTGTATTTTCCCTTTCTGTCGCATTGTACTAAAAAGTTTTTGATCATAGTGAATTTTGTGGTAGTGTTCTTGTGGTTATTGTTGTGGGTTATGCTTTTTGTTATGCTCATTATGATTCAGACTGATTATTTGAAACCCTCCTTGTAGTTTCCCAGGATCGGAACCTGGTGAATGGGTGCCGGGGTCCGAGAATGGGGTTCTACGGAGGCTGTCGGCGCCGGATTCGGCGATCGGGAATTTTGTGAGCCCGGTTCCCGAGTTCGGGGCGTGACAGAAGTTGGTATCAGAGCATAACTCGGGAATAACCAAGAACAACATTACATGTCTGCTATGAATGATTAAGACCTAAGTTCGGATGGCCTAGCGATCTTTTATTACAGACCCTTAACGTGCGTGCCTTCGCGAGCCTTTAAGTTGATAGGCACCTTCGCTCTTTCCTGTAGGATATGGCACGCAGGAGAGTGACCCGATCGACTCCCGCACCACCACCTGAGACTTCAGCTCCACCACCTGCGGCTCCCGCACTACCACCTACGACCCCTGCTCCACCACCAGAGATTCCTACTGCCCAGCCTGAGGATGTCGCTCCTCTACCAGAGCTTCATACCGCCCATCCTGATGATGCTGTACCTCCACCAGAGACCGGTGCGGATCCGACCGTATCCGTGAGTGCTTCTCAGTTGCAGTCTTGTGATGGCCGCACTTCAGGGGCAGAGTAGACATCCGGTTGTTTCACCGGCCCAGAGAGCAAGAGCGCGCGAGTGCCCTACTTCGAGAGTTCGGCGTTTGACCTCCGCGATTCCGTGGCGAGCGATCCGACCGCACTGAGAGGTGGCGCTCCGATGTGGAGAAGATTTTGATACCATGTCATGTACGACCGAGCAAGCGAGTTCGGTTGGCGGTGTTTCTTTTTCGGGCGAGGCCGAGCACTGGTGGACCTCGGTTACCCGCGTCGCAGGACCTGACTACATCTGGACATGCGATGATTTTATAGATCGATTCGAGAAGCAGTATTTCCCTGACCATATTCGACGTCAGAGAGCATTAGAGTTCGAGACTCTAGTGCAGGGAGACATGACCGTGGCACAGTACGTGGCTTGTTTCGTGGCGCTATTGAGGTTTGCGCCTTATATGGTTGATGATGAGAGGCGGAAGGCCCGCCGTTTCGAGAGCGGCTTACGTTACGGTCTTCGAGGCCGTGTGATTGGGCACGAGCTTCCGACCTTTCAGTCAGTAGTGCGGAGGGCTCAGATCTACGAGATGGAGTGGGCGCGCAGCCGACAGAGATCGAGGAGGGGACAAGAGGCGACCCCATCCAAGAGCTCCCGGCGGCGACGACCACGAGGTATAGAGCCACCCACTGCTAGAGCACCAGCCCCGAAGACCTTTAGCGCCACCCCAGCCCATTTACCTGGAACTGTTGAGGATGTGGTGGGACAGTGCACCGCTTGTCCGAGTGCCCTCGCCCTCATCTCCAGCAGTCGAGGATCACAGCAGCCTCACCTACATCCGCCGAGAGCACCACGGTAGCCTCCAGCACAGCAGCGACCTCAGCCAGATGGCAGATACAGGGCGCCGCAGAGGCATCAGCAGTACTAGGGACCTCAGAGGGGACAAGCACCTCCCCAGCCAGCTCAGGCTAGGTTCTACGCGGCTCAACAGGACCCGCAGTCATCCGGAGGAGTCGTCGAGGGTATACTTCCAGTCTCTTCATGCATCGCTCGAGTATTATTTGATTCTGGAGCTTCTCACTCATTCATGTCCGAGGGTTTCTGCCGATCGACTGGATTGCCGACAGAGTCTACTAGTGAGGGATTGATCGTATCGACGCCTTTGGGGAGGACCGCAGTATTGGGCCGTTTCTGTCCATTTTGCCCGGTTCTTGTCGGTGATATCTTTTTACCCGCTGACTTGTTTGTGCTGCCGATGACAGATTTTGACGTTATCTTGGGCATGGATTGGCTTACCGAGTACCACGCTTCTTGGATCTACTGCGAGGATCACATTCGCATACCAGGCTTGCCGATTCGATTCATCGCGAACCCGAGGAGAGCCGTTGTCTTGCTTGATGTCATGTGCGTCGATGAGCCTATTGCCATTTGTATTGATCGGTGGCCGGTTGTCTGCGACTTCCCGACGTGTTCCAGGAGATTCCGGGATTGCCTCCTCGCCGCCATATCGAGTTTCAGATTGATTGTCCGGTACTGCGCCTATCTCGAAGGCCCGTATCCGTATGGCACCGATGGAGTTGCGTGAGCTGCGGCCAGTGGGACGAGTTGCGTGAGTTGGGATTCATTCGTCCGAGCAGCTCTCGCCTTGGAGAGCGCCGGTACTCTTCGTTAGGAAGAAGGATGGCTCGTTGAGGCTCTGCGTAGATTACCGCGAGCTCAACCGGTCACGATTAAGAACAGATACCCGCTCCCGAGGATAGACGATTTATTTGATCACCTGCAGGGGCACAGTTCTTTTCGAAGATTGACTGCGTTCGGTTATCATCGATTCGTGTCCGAGAGGAGGACATCCCGAAAATGGCTTTCAGGACGCGTTATGGTCATTTTGAGTTTCAGGTCATGTCCTTTGGACTAACCAATGCACCCGCGGTCTTCATGCAATTGATGAAAGAGGTCTTCCGTCCATATTTCGATCAGTTTGTTGTGGTATTCATCAATGACATTCTGATATATTCAAGGACTCGTGAGGACCACATACAACATCTAGAGATCGCATTGCAGACCCTCCGTGCCCACCAGGTGTATGCGAAGCTAGAGAAGTACAAGTTCTGGTAGGAGGAGGTGAGATTCCTTGGTCACATGGTGATGATGGAGGGTGTCGCAGTGGACCCCTCGAAGTTTGAGGTATTGCGTCAGTGGGGCCAGCCCACGACTACGTCCGAGATCTGCACTTTCCTTGGTTTAGCGGGATATTATCGGCGTTTCATTGAGGGCTTCTCCTGTATTGCAGCCTCGTTGACCAGGTTGACTTGGAAGGGCACAAATTTTGTTTGGAGTGACGCCCGTGAGCGAGCATTTATGGAGTGAAAGGACCGTCTGACGTCCCCTCCTGTCCTCACTCTTCCTCCGGGAGTGATGGATTCGTGGTATTTACCGATGCTTCGCATATTGGATTGGGTGTTGTCTTGATGCAAAGACGGTAGACCTGTAGCATTTGCGTCTCGTCAGACTCAAGGTTCATGAGCCGAACTACCCCACGCACGATTTGGAGCCGGCAGGCAGTCGTCTTCGCATCGAAGGTGTGGAGACACTATCTCTATGGGGTTAGGTTCGAGCTCTTCTCGACCACAAGAGCTTGAAGTACCTATTTTCTCAATCCGAGCTGAACATGAGACAGAGACGCTCGATGGCTCCTCAAGGATTATGATTTTGACCTCCGGTACCACCCGAGGCAAGGCGAATGTGGTGGCGGATGCCCTTAGCCGTCGGCCACGAGGCCTGGTAGCTCATATGATGATTCAGAGTGGAAGATGCTCGAGGATATAGCGAGTACGACTTTGATTTTGGTCTCCATTTTTCTATCGTTCAGTTATCGAGCCTGTCGATTCAACCCTCTCTTGTCGCAAGGGTGATCGAGGCTCAGCAGACAGATGAGTCGTTACAGGATTACCGAGCAGAGGCGGCATCTGAGAGTCAGACAGATTGGCAGATTGGTGCTGATGGTGGACTTCGCTTTAGAGGCCGATTGTGTGTCCCGGATATTCCTGAGTTGCGCAGAGATCTTATGACCGAGGCACATCGATCGCGGTTTTCTATCCACCCTGGCTCGACGAAGATGTACCGTGATATGAGGAGATAGTATTTTTGGGCGGGGATGAAGCGCCAGATTGCCAGTTTTGTGGCCGAGTGTGACACATGCCAGCGTGTCAAGGCCGATCATCAGAGACCCCCTGGTCTATTGCAGCCGTTGAGCGTCCCGACGTGGAAGTGGGAGCACGTATCTACAGATTTTATTATGGGTTTGCCGAGGACTCAGCGCGGTCATGACGCCATTTGGGTTGTCGTGGACCGTCTGACGAAGTCGGCACATTTTCTTGCGATTCGTGCGACTTGGCCTTTGGACCGGCTTGCGAGGTTATTCCTTGAGGAGATTGTGAGACTGCACGGCGTACCAGTCTCGATCGTTTCTGACCGAGACCCGAGGTTCACGTCTCGATTTTGGAGCTTTCAGAGAGCTATGGGCACCGATTTGCAGCTCATCACCGCGTATCATCCGCAGACCGATGGCCGACCGAAAGGGTCAACCAGATCCTTGAGGATATGCTTCGAACTGCGTGATTGACTTCGGTGGTAGGGGATGAGCATCTGCGATTGGTGAGTTCGCATACAACAACTATCGGCGACCATTGGCATGGCTCCTTTTGAGGCATTATATGGCGACCGTGCGGATCTCCGAGTTGTTGGACCGAGGTTGGAGAGCGGCGTCTCCTAGGTCTCGAGCTTGTGCAGGAGACATCAGAGGTTATTGATATCATTAGGCAGAGGATGCGCACAGCTCAGAGCCGGCAGAAGAGTGTTGCTGATCGCCGGCGTCGTCCCTTAGAGTTTGATGTAGGGGACCATGTGTATCTCAAGGTCTCGCCCATGAAGGGCGTAGTTAGATTTGGAGCGAAGGGCAAGCTTGCCCCGAGATTCATAGGACCTTTCGAGATCACTGAGCGCATTGGCGCTGTGGCCTGTGCGCTTGCCTTACCATCTCGGTTGTCCGGTGTCCACAACGTTTTCATGTCTCTATGTTGAGGAAGTGTGGGTCGAACATAATTCGACTGGCAGCCGTTGGAGGTTCGTGAGGACGCTTCTTACATCGAGCAGCCAGTTCGTATCCTTGATCGGAAGGAGCAGGTCCTCCAGACCAAGGTCATCCCCTTGGTGAAGGTTCAGTGGGGTCACCATTCTGTGGATGAGGCATCTTGGGAGCGCGAGGCTGAGATTCGAGAGCGCTATCCTCATCTCTTTGATGATTGATTGTATATTGTATGTTGTATGTTGTCTCTAATATTTATATGGCAATGCCTTGCTTCCTCTTCTATTATGATTTATGTTTTCTTGTGATGATTGTTTAAATTTCGAAGACGAAATTTTTATTTGGAGGGAGAGCTGTAAGACCCGTGTCCTAATCCGTACTGTTCCGTTAGCTTCCGCGGTCCTTCCGGTCAAATTCCGGCAACCTTCGCACCGTATTCGGTGTTTGTGCACGATCCTAAGCCAGGTCCCGCACACCGACGTCGGCTCGATCCGAAACTTATGTCTTAGTAATCGCGTCGCTGCCGCCGCGGTTCCAACGCCGTGACTTACGCACCAAACCGATACCCGGTAAGAAGATGCCGATCGGCGTTTATTCCGAAGAAACACCGCGTTGGATTTCGAGGGAATCTCTACACAATTAGTCCCACTAATTAACCATAAATGCAACCATACCTCAAAGTACTTCATCCATTCCCTCTTTTTCCAAAAGTCCACCATCTTTCCACCTCACCATTCCTCTTTTTCTCATTTTCAACCTCAACCATCCCTCTTCTCCACCAATTTCAAATTAAACCATACCCCTCATCACTCCTTTCTTACAACCATCACTCCACCCATCCCTCCACCCATTATTTCTATCTCTCCCTCTCATTCTCTAGCAACTTTTCCAAATCCCATGAGAAATTTCACTCATCCAACACTCCCTCTCAACTTCAAGTGTGGCCCACCCTCTCATCTCCAATCTCAACCATTCATCTTTCATCAACCTCCATTAAAAGTGAAGGTAAGGAGCTAAGGAGTCCAAGGGAGCAAGGAGAAGGAAGATAAGGTGGGTGATTTTCCATTAATTTAAATTTTAGGGCCCACTTGTTGGTGGGACCCATTTGGATGTATGTGATTTAATCAAGAGGGCCCATAGTGGCGGGGTTCCTCTATCTCACCGTGTATCTCTCTTTCTATCTCTCTCTCATTCTTTCTTTGTAATGGTGTGGATCCCACCGATATGTGTTACATCTCCCCCGTCCATCTACATCAGACGGTGTGGCCCACTTTATTATAGGTGATGATCCGCACCCTCCACTGTTGGGATGGGTCCAATGCATCTTTTTATATGTATATATATATATATATATATATATATATGTATGTTATATTTTATATAATATATGTATATAATATATAATATAATATGTATTTATATATATATACAATATAAGATAAATATTAAATGTATATGTATATATATATATTGGTGGGCCACATCCACATGGGACCCACCACAATTTTGTGAATATATAAACCGTCCAGCGTCCCTGGACGCTGGACGTTGCAACAGTGGACTTTATAAAAAAAAAAAAAAAGGAAGGGAGATGTGGGCCACTCATGCAGGCCCCACCTTGATGTTTTTATACAATCCAAACCGTCCATTCTCTTCCTCAGGTCACTTAAGGCGTTGAACCGAAAAATGAGATTGATTTGGTTTTCTGGCGGGCCGTGATATAGGAAACAGTGTTCCTACCTTCGGTTTACTCCCTAAGGCTCCTGCATATCAAAAATAGCCCGATATTGGACTCTATGGGCTTGTATCAAGCCATAGGGACCCATGGCTGGAGTGGATCTTGCGGATGTGGGCCCCGTCTATGAAAATCCGCAGAAAATCAAATTTTCAAAAAAAAAAAAACAAAAGAGAGACAAGGGAGGCAGCAGCGCTGACGCTGCTGCTGCCATCACGCCAGCCGCGGGCGGACGGACGGACGGTCGGGCTGGGCTCACGGCCCAGCTGTGGGCCCCACGTTGACGCGTTTAGGCCATCCAAACCGTGCATTTGTTGGGTTCCCACAGTTCCGCCGTCCACCCTAAAAGTTAGCTGTATATGGAACTCCGGTGGGCCACATCATTTAAAATCATGTGAAGACATGCCAAAACATATAAAATCGTTTGGCGGGGCCTACCTGAGTTTTGGATGGTTCTGAAACTTGAACTGGACCGTTAGCCAGATGGGACCCACATAATGGACGGGCTGGATTCGTGAACCACACTTCGGTGGGCCCCACATCCACCGTCCACATGACCCCAAAAAAAATATATATATATATATATATATATATATATATATATATATATATATATATATATATATATATATATTTATATATTACAAAAACCTGCCCACGTAACCTGTCAACAGGTTAGATGACAATAAACATTACGGTGGGCCCCTTCACCACGTGGCCCTGTGGATAGGTTGCATGAAAAATAAACAGTTCAGTGGGCCCTTGGTCCACACGACCCCATCAACCGGTTGTATGAAAAATAAATATTACAGTGGGCCTATCCAGGCCCACGTGACCTTATGAATAGATTGGATGACAAATAAAAACTACTGTGGGCTCTACCCTGGTCCACATAACCTTATGAACAGTTGGATGGAAAATAAACATTATAATGGGTTCTAAGATGGATGGAAAATAAACATTTGTTGGGCCCTAAGTTGGGTGGAAAATAAACATTATGTTGGGCCCAAAGTTGGGTAGAAAATAAACATGATATTGGGCCTTAGGTTGGGTGGAGAATAAGCGTTATGGTGAGTCCTACTTAGAACCCACCTACGTATGTATTATAAACCACGCCCTCTGTTAGTGTGAGCTCCATCATGATGTATGTGTTTCATCCAACTGTCCAACTGTGTTGGAGATAATTTAAAGCCCATTGTGGAGGCCCACGGGTCAAGGCCCATTTTATGAGGCCCATTGTGATATATGTAAGGCCCATGTGACTAGGCCCACGTGGATGCATTGGTGGCCGTCAATGAAGCCTACCTTGATATATGTTTACGAGACCCATGCATGAGGCCTATTTGATTTAGAGGCCCAATGGGATGTGCATGAGGCCCATACCATGATTTATGTGTCGACTCTTATAGCGGCAGTACCTTGGGAGCAATGATGGTTTGATGTCCACATTGTAAGGTTAATGTTGGTTAAATGTCCGCATTACGATCCTCCCTAAGGCCCATTAATAGGCCCATGTCTATAGTATATCAGCTGTTTGGGCTCATCTTCATGTTGATCAGAGCCCATCACCACATAACATGTTTAGTATAGATGCATGATTCATGATCATTCGCACCATATGTATGCCTGATGTGAGGAATGACCGATCATAGCATATACCTTTGGATAGACTGTTTATGGGCTCCCTGATAGGCGGAGTTGCCTCATATAAGTGCATGGTATATACAGGGCTGTTGCATGACTGATGGTATGATTCATGCACTTGCATTTGTGTGATTGTAGTTACTGTATGCCCTAGCGACATCAGGGCCATAGCCTCCACAGATACATCGTGGATGGCAGGATTGGAGACCGAAAATATTTGGTTCTAGCATACGGGCACCATAGATGTCCCTGGGTGAAAATCCCTAAACCCGATGGTACCAGAGGATGACTCCAACGTCGAGACCGAGTGGATATACGAGCGCATGAGGGCCGAATACCAGGAGGCCGCGTCTCCCACTGTGTCGTGGTCGGTTGGAAAGGAGTGTGGCCTTACTCGCCCGAGGGTAGGGGGCAATACTAGGCTGAGTTTGACCAGCTCGCGAATGGGTCCGCTATCGACGTGCCGGATAGGTATTGGCAGACTATTGGCCAGGCGGATAGTGAGGTTTCTTACGCTCACTTGGACTGTGCGGCTAGGAGAGCGACAGTGCCATTTGGAGTGTATTGAACCCCGGTGATTATCCAGAATGAGAACTGTACTGATACATGATGAGGATTAGCATGCTTGAGTTGCATCTCGCATCGCATGGCTGTGTTATGGCCGATAGCATTCATATCTTGCACCGCATAGCCTTGGTACGGCTGATTGTATTCATGTGCTCATCACCATGATTCCGCATCACTCTGACCTTGCATTTTGAGCACGTTTGTATTGCGCACACACTCACACCACCCTCTAAGCTTTCTATAAGCTTATGCACGATTGATGCGTGCAGGTGACGCTAGATCGTGGCTGAGCAGGAGAAGGAGCATGCCGCAGCTTCTGGAGTTTTGTTTCTTTTGTTACATTGTATTTTCCCTTTCTGTCGCATTGTACTAAAAGTTTTTGATCTTAGTGGATTTTGTGATGGTGTTCTTGTGGTTATTGTTGTGGGTTATGCTTTTGTTATGCTCATTATGAATGACTGATTATTTGAAACCCTCCTTGTAGTTTCCCAGGATCGGAACCTGGTGAATGGGTGCCGGTCCGAGAATGGGGTTCTACGAGATCTCGCGCCGGATTCGGCGATCGGGAATTTTGTGAGCCCGGTTCCCGAGTTCGGGGCGTGTACTGGACCTTGTTCGACTAGTCCTATCACTGCCGACCAATCCAAGAAATTCCACAACCAGTCTTAAGTTGTTAAAGATTTTGAGAATTCTTTTTGGTTACTCTACGACCGATCCTGGAGACTGCTCGACCGGTCCTATGAACAGTACGACCTTCAACCAGTCCTAGAACTATGACTCAAACTCCAAAAACCACACCTGGTTGTCTACGACCAGTTGGGTCAGCTACGACCGATCGTAGGTGGTCCACAACCAATCGTAGACTCCCTAAGACCATTCGTAGAACGGTTTTCAAATATCGCGCTTAAAAATTCAAAATGTCGTTGAAGCTACGACTATCGAAGGGTTCCTAAGACCAATCATAGACGTGACCTTTTCATCTATAAATTGAACATGAATTTCATAGTTTTTCATCGATTAATTTCAAGAAAATTCAAGCCTCCACTCTGAGATAAGTTTGTTCATTTTAAGTTATGCTGTGCATATTTAATATTCTTTTTGTTAACTTTTCTTATTTGATTTTATTCCTATATTCCAATCTTATTTGAAAAGAGGAATTATTGTATTCCTTCTTCTTAGAATCAAAATCAAATAGAGCTACGCCCATTTGATTTAATTTAAAATTAATTAGAACTTAGAACCATTGTAAAGTGAGTATTAGACATTGAACGTTGATTTGAACATCTACTCTGATTGGTTCTACCGGGCTACTACAAAAAGGAGAAATCCAGGTATTTTACGTTTATGTAAAATTTATATTCTTTTGGTTTTTGTTTGAGATTCGCCAGAAAAATCTCATTGTGTGGTTGTCTGAGGAGAGCCAGAAAACTCAGACAGTGTGGGTTTTTGGATTGTGTAAGCCCAAGCTAAAAAGACACAATTGTGAAGGTTTTAGGTGAACCTGTGAAACTTATTTTGTTAGTGAACGCTAATATCCCCTATGTGAGGATATTAGGAGTGGAGTAGCATTTTGTGTGGCTATTGTTGAACAGTTGGTGTATACACAAGCGAACCACTATAATTCTTTATCTTGTGGTTTAAATGCTTGATTAAGTTTTATATCTTTTATCATTGATTTGTTGAATGTATGTGTGGATGTGAATGTCGTAAAATTTACATTTCAAGCACGGTGAGAATGTTGTAATAATTTAGATTTAAATTCCTGTAATTTATTTTAATTCCTTGCTATTTATTTATTCCTCTCCAGTTTGAGTTTTTGATACAAAGGACATTCTAGAAATAAGGTTGTCCTGCCATAAACCCTTGGTTTTTATAATGAATGAAGATCAAATAAGAATTTCTGATTTTGAAGCCAAAAAGTAAAAAAATTGAACATACATGACAAAAATGACAAAACTCTAAAATTTCTGAGAAATAGCCCAACACATGTCAGCGGTGCCATCGTTGACCTCTGAACATCCAGCGGTGCCACCGTCAAAGACTATTTCTATTGCACGATTTTGTGTGATTTTGCGTAATGTGGCTTTAGCCTGAAAGTTTTTAGGTTGGTTTAAGCTAAACCTATATAACTAGGATCTCTAATCACATCTAAGGCATCACTAGGGTTTGAAGATAAATGGAGGGATATTTAGAAGTGAAGATATGTGAGGAATGAAGCCCTAGGGGGATTTATAGCATCCCTCACACGCTCACACATTCACACTATCACGGTCGATCGTGGATTCTGAGGGTTGACCGTGACTCCCTCAGTGCATATTTCTGAGAAAACTCGATTTTCCACAACTTACACCCCGACAACTACTCTTTTCTTACTTCGATCCACCCACCGAAGTGGTTTCTTAAGTAATTGTGGACAATTTACAACATTACGGACATGACTACATCCACCGAGGAGGTCATAAAGTTTATATTGCTATATTTAAATTCGAGCAAACATAGGAAGTAGATCCTAGGGTCTAAATTTCTAAGTTTCGAATTTCAAAACATAGTAAACTGGGAAGTTTGGTCTTAAACTTCATATCCCTAATTTACTAGATTTCCTACATTGCTAGATACTCCTTAATTAGGGAAATCTCCTTGGGATCCAAACCTCGAATTTTAAATGTCTCAATATTTGATAATTGTGGTTTATATAGTCCTCAATCCTTAGGTCCTAGTTATCTCAATACTCTACTCTGATACCAACTTATCACACCCTGAAAATAAGCATCCAATTCTGAAGACTCTGAGCCTGAGTTCTCAAGTGTGAACTTAATAAAAAATACATGTGGGTTAGTTCCCACGTTCCTGCACTGTCCAGTTATCATTCACCCATGATCACTGATCAGAGTAGCTTTAAATCAACGACATCAAAAGTTAAGTGGAGATAATTAAACTCAAAAATATTTGACAATGTTTAAAATGTACAACTCCAAAAGTGGTGTTCACCCAGATGAGGACTACATAAGCCACAATATACATGCCCAAAATGAAGAAAATGTAAAGTATTCTCTTTTCACCTAATGCTTCAAAAGATAATAGTGGTGGTGCAAGCCGATCTAAGCCTGCCCATTTAGGATATCAGTGGTACTTGCATAAATAATATCGTTTAATCGGTGTTTGATGAAATGACTCAACGAAGTGTCAGTTAGTGGCGACGAAGGTATGTATGTGAAACAAATACCATTTTTCCTTGACTTTGATATTGCATATAAGGTGTTTGATGAAATACTTGTAAACAACTGCTGTTGTTTTACATACAGTGAGAAATTGAAAGTGCACTGCATGTGTTTGTGAAAATGCCGCAAAGGCTTTTGGCTCAAACTCGGTTTGAATTGGCCCAAGCTGCTAACCGAACCAAGCCGAGCTCGCCAATCAGGCTTGAGGACCGAGCCGAGCTGAGTTCAAGCTGGGGTCAGCTAGTGGCTGAGCTGAGTCGACTCGATTCAACTCGATGTACACCCCTACATACGATAAGCAAGTTGTTAATAATGTTTCTCAATGAACATTGCAGGGAAGCTCATCACTATAGCATAGATCAACAACTCAAACACACTGTCCTATACCACCATGCTCAACTAATGAGTCTTGTGGATCGCATCGCTAATGGTTATAAGTAGACTCGTTTGATGGAAATGGTTTCTTAGATTCAATTAGTCATTATCGACATTGTAAACATAAATGATCAATCAGCCGTTAAACTAATTTGATTGACCTAGGAGAACTCTGGTGCAACCTGTATTGGGTGTAAGCATCCTACATAGTCCAGCTACCGTTGGTTGTCTTTGTTCGACCCAGGTTGATCGAACAAGGCTATAATGGCTGACCTAACTCGAGCCACCCGTTAATTCGAAAATTTGCCAACTAACCCAATATCATGAGCAGTTCAAATCATCAACGAAAGAGTAGCTAATTGTTAACCAATCCTAACGAGAGCATGCAAAAAACCTTAAATTTAGCAACTTATTCATTTGGGCATTTCATCGAGCATATACACATCAATAAGCAAGTAATAATAAAATTTGTAATTAAAATCAAAATATAGACATGTTATCATACATCTATTATAAAAAAATTTTTAAAAAAAAGAGTCAAAGGCTATGGTTATAGTCCGTAGTAAGACCGTAGCCATTGGTTACTGTAGTTATAGAACCAATGGCTAAAGATTAGATCCGTAGTCATACTTTTTGTAGCGAAATATACATACAACTACAAATAAGATTTTTAGGTAAAAGTATAACGAGATCCGTAACAATAGGCCGATGTTAACAACTGCTAAGGTTACCAAAACTAGGGCTAAGGTTTGCACCTTAGAGGGTTTCACACAAGCTAATTGTTCTTTAAGGTTTTTAGGGGAAATCACCAATTCCTATACAAATAGCAAGAATTATGTGAGATTCATGTAATTTATCCTATTAAAACCTAGGTTGGAAATAGAGTTCATTTTTCACCTCCCAATCGCGAGTGGGGTAGATTCGGCGAAAGAAAACGGTTGAGCCTAAAGCTTTGATTAGAGGAAATCGATGAAAGGAAATACCAAAACTTCCCCATTCCTACTCCTATTCATCTTCTCTTCCTCTTTCCCTTTCTCTTTCTCTTTCTCTAATTCTCTCCTTCTCTCCTTTGGCTATGAAAAATTCATATGGAGAGAGGGGTTACCCAAATGAGGGCCTTATATAGTCCCAAAAGTGGTGGACTAGGTATTTGATATTATAATCTTATGGGGGGTTGTTTTTACTTTTAGGACCCATATGGAAGTGAACGGGTCAATCTATGGTATGAGATAAATTTTCTAGTGATGATCTATGCATGGATATGATCACCCCAATATTTAGATGTATTGATCGACGAGTATGATTAGAAGTAAGTTTGATTGTCACCGATCATTGATCGAGACCGTGACTACAAAAATAGGTGTAGGGTATTAACTTAGGTTTTAGCTCAAAATTTGGTCACGATCTAACAGTTTAAAAACCACAACTTTAGCAAAGTTTGAATATAGACAATTAACTTAAGTTATTGATTAATTTAAAAAATATTTACACATCTCATACATTGGCCTTACAAACTTAACTTGAGCGATTCAAGTCGCGATCTTTCCTTAATGTCCCTTAATGGACGTTAAACCTATTAAGATTAACATTTTTCTATAGTCTCAGGTTTAGTGGCCCAATAACGAGCGGTATAAAGTTTGTTTGGATAATTATGACATTTATGGGACGAATCGGGTAGCGACATTTCTTGTGCGTGATAATCAGGGTTGGATTTCTAAGTCCATAGTGTGGCCTATTTGCAATTAGCGAAAATGACAATTCAATCCTAATTACCCAAAATCATTGGTTCTTAGGCTAAAAGAGTAACTAGATTGGTTTGATTTGCTAATTAAGATCCGACTCTTAATTGTCTTAGCTTTAAATAAGTCTTTATTTAGTAATACATGTCTTGATTAGTTAGTGATAGGTTGGATAGATTTGAGTTCTAAATGAATAATTTACGAGGTTAGACTTAACATTTAAGTAATCATATGGATTCATTAGCTTCATATGGTTAATTAATCAAATTTGTATTGTTGTTTACTTGTAACACCCGCGTATATGCTAACATTGAGTGTTAATAGTCAGTAAATGACAATATAAACTAATTATAATGAAAATTTTTAGAAAAATTTTGAAATCTAAAATAGCAAAAATTCAAGACATTACACATGCACTTGTGCTTTAGTTTACATGTGATGTAGCTGGCTCTCCAAAATATTCAGGAAAGGGACTTTCAAGATCACGTGTATGGAATTGCATCATGCTCTGCATGGATGGAAATCAGTCCAGGCGGGGCTGTGTGGGCCCCACTGTGATGTATGGGTTTTATCCACACTGCTCATCAATTTTTCTAGATCATTTTCAGATATGAGCTCAAAAATGAGTCAGATGTGAGGCTCAAGTGGACAACACCACAACAAGCAATATTAGTAATGACGCCCAGCGTTTAAAACCTTCCTAAGGCCTACCGTACTGTTAAACTCCGTTGGGCCCACATGAATGTATGTGGTTTATCCATGCTGTCCATCGGTTTTTCCAGCTCATTTTAGGGTTGAACCCAAAATGGAAGCATATCCAAAGCTCAAAGCATACCACACCACATGAAACAACAGGAAAAGTGGTTTCCACCACTGAAACCTTACTAGGGCCCACAGTGATGTTTACTAATCATCCAACCTGTTCATAAGATCACACAGACATGGATGAAGGGAAAACACAAATATAAGCTTGATCCAAAGCTTATGTGGCCCCAAGGAAATTTTCAATGGTAGAAGTTTAATTCACACTTTTCCAGTAGTGTGGTCCACTTAAGCTGAATATATGCTTCATTTTTGGGCTCAAGAAGTAAAATTATCTGGTAAAATGGATTGACAGAATGGATAAAATACACAATTCACGGTCGACCCCACAGAGTTTACTCAGTAAGCAATCCGCTTTCTTATTTGCCGTCTAACCTGTTCATAAGGTCACGTAGACCTCTATCAAAGGTAAACACAAACTTCAGCTTGATCCGAAACTTCTATAGTCCTCGGGATGTTTTTAAAGGTAGGTGTTCAATCCCCACTGTGTGGTCCGCTGGATTATTAGATCTGTTTCAAATTTTGTCTCGTATAATAAAATGATCTCAAATAATAAAACACATACATGATGGTGGGCCCAAAAAGCCCCTACCTGGACCGATTCGGTCCAGGCTGGGGCAGGACACAATCCACTTCCATGTCATCTCCATGTAGAATCTCAGCGTTTAATAACCATGGCCTCTATCCATCCGTCCAAACGCATGATAATGTTGTCCATTCGAGTTATTGTGGTGACTTGCAGGGGTGAAAAAGACAAATGTATATGGAACCGGTAAGATAATCAATCTCAATCTTCTAATATCTTATGATATTCTCAATTAATGGGAATCCGAAAGATTTTCAACATGACGATCTGCGAATGACTCGAGTGGAATCTACTCGAATTGCTTCCATACGTCGGATAGGATAAAGAAAATGAATGCCCTTACGCTAGATGGCTAAAATTAATTATTAACTAAAAAATACCATCTATTACAACGGGAAGAAGGAAGTTATACTAAATACCTGACTTCAATTAATCTAAACCCTTCATTATCTTTTATAACTTTTAATCTCAACCACATAAAATTAAAAATTGAAATAATATTAAACTACCCACCGACTTAAGCAAAAAACTAAAGAGAAGTAACAGATTTAAAAATCGAATATATTATATAGCTAAATTTAATCCTTGGTCCAATTTAGGCCCATTATTCTACACCGTGATTGACTTGCTAGACGTACAATATGAACTTGAACTTTAAGGTGATATTAAGCAAATACTTTGGGTCCACGTGAATCCGGCTCATTAGGATAATGTTCTAATTGATAGATCGTTTATGAGACTAGTTATTAAGGCAGAAGTCACCTAATGAGGTCATCACCGTTTTCCTCATGGATAACTACAATAAATCCACGAGGCTCTTTGGATTTCTCACGGAGTTTTCTCATGTCCACGAGGAATAAAATATAAATAAATTTTTATAAATTCAAAAATAATTTAATTGATGATAAAAAATGAAATTACAATTTTGAAATAATGAACTGAAAGATAGGACCGAGATTCGGACTCAAACTAACGCAAACTCCCTAACCTTGTTATTCAGCCACGATTCCTACTAAACTTCATGGTTTTGGGCTGAAAATAAGAAGTGTCCAATTTGGCCTAACCATGTTATTATACTAATTTTTCTAAGCCCTTTTCAAGTTGGGCAGGACTCCTAATATTCAAAGGATAAAAAGTTATGATCAAATTAAAACTTATTATTTATAGTAAAAACGGAAATAAAATAGACTTTCGACCGTCAATATAATGGAATCTCATAAATCTAGCATTGGCAACTCGGAGTAGCAGGGTTGGTTGGCTAAAGTAGCTTCTCTTACCTAAAAATCATATATAATATGTTGAAAAACTCATTTCAATTTCCGATATACAACTGTTTTAAGGTTCTGACAGTCCTGATCACCTCCGCCTCTGATCGGGCCTTCTTTGGTATATCTTGATCATGAAAGTGGCCACAACCTGCTCTACATAACTAACCATTGAAATCATAAGTCTCTCCAAGATTAACAATTGATTTTTATGTGGCCCAAAAGCATCCTGCTGATTCACGTGTCTAACCATGAATTTAATTCCACCAACTATCATGAAATTTCATGATGAATCCCGTGAGTAGTATTTTTAGAAATCGAAACAACCCCTAAGACAGGTGGACCCTTCCAACGTAAGGGTCAGATCTCTGTGATCTGAGGGCTTACATTTTGTGGGGTTAGTCCACAAGCCAGAAATTTCAACTAGACAATTGAGGGTAGTCCGTTGCAAAATGGACCACATGGATGGCCGAAATAGTTAGGTCAGCAAAGGTCCATAAAGTTGGACTGTTAGGATTGTTAGGTTGATTAGATTTTTAAAGTGGACATTTCATATGAGATGGGCGCCAATGGTTTTGGACGATAACCGTTAGGATTGGTCACAACGGTTTTGGCTGGTGGCCTTTGTGGGTGCATGATGCCCGTATAAAAACCTTGGCGTCTTGTGTCGGTGGATCTCTCGTGTGTTTTTATTTCAATATCCTGATATATTTTTATTTCGTTTGGTATGATTGGGGTTTGGAAATCCAATACCATATTTTAATTATTAGTACAACTTGCATTGTCACGGGAAAACATTTTAGAGTTCCTCCGTAGACACTCAGACACACATAAAGGAATCCAGCCCGTCAAAATCGACCTAACTGTGGATGAAGCATAGCACAAAATTCACGCCGATCTGATGATCTTAATCGTCTATTTTTTATTGAATGGATTTTTGTATCATTAACTGTTCATTTGATAGCATTCAATTGGATGGTTGGGATCACTTAATCAATGTGTTTTCTGAGAAATTATCCATCCGCAACGTGCCATGAAATTTTGATGGTTGGGATGACCTCTATACCATCCGTACGGTGGTTGGGTGACCCGAATTTTTAAATGGTGCTTGCAAATCAACTAAGTCATGCCCTAGCCACTATCACATGTTAGTTTATTGTTAGAAAATCATATGCTCCTTATTCTATTTTATTTTTTTATTATTAAGGATGCATCAGGCAGGGAGGTGAGAGATAATCAGATTCATTTCTCAAAGAAAGATGCTCCAACGTTGTCAGAGTACTGTAAGTGATAGTTCTCTCTATTGCATTGGGACACTTAGACAGTCCACTCCATAGATCTGGACTGTTCATTAGGTCCAACACAAGCTTCATGGAGTACCGTATAAACATCACACTGATCTCAAAGATATTAACCATTTGATCAATGGATTTTAATATGGATTTGTCAAGATCTTTGTATGGGAAAAAAGGTCAAATCAATCAATCGAGACAAACTCATCTGGTATCAAGTTGAGTCGAGCCGAAACTTGCCCGAGTTGAGGGTGAATCAGCTGAGTCCATTGTGACTTGGGTGTCAACCGGATCAGGTTACCTAGAGTTAGGGGTGAACACGGACCGAGTTAGATCGGTTAGCTCGCTCGACTTGACTCGAAAAAGTTCGATTTGATTCGGTTCAAACCTGAGTTCTAGACGAGTCGAGCTGATTTTTTGAGCTCGAAAAAAATTTCGAACTGAGTTCAAGCATGCCCGAGCTCGACTCGACTTAGATCGAACCCCAACTCGAATCAAACTCAGATCAAACTAGTTCAGTTACTCGGTTACTTTGATATTGATGTTGCTCACCAAGTGTTTAGTGAAATGACTCAACAAAGTGTTAGATAGTGGCAAGGAAGGTATGTATACGAAACAAATACCATTTTTCCTTGATTTTGACGTTACCTATAAGGTGTTTGATGAAATACTTGCTGCTGTTTTACATACATTGAGAAACTGGGAGTGCCCTACATATATTTGTGAAAATGCTGCGGAGGCTCGATTTTAGCTCGAACTCGGCTTGAATTGGCCTGAGCAGCTGACCGAACCGAGCCGAGCTGGCCAGTCAAGCTCAAGGACCGAGCCGAGCCGAGTTCAAGCTAGGGTCATCTAGTGGCCAAGCCGAGTCGAGCTAAGGCCAGCTCGACTCGGTTCGGTTCGGTGTACACCCCAAGGTAGAGTTCAAGTCGACTGGGATGAGTTGCAAGAGGCTCATTTGATGCTTTAAATGTCTGGCAGCCCTGGAGCATTTCTTTTTCATATTAAAGGATTTTTTACCACAAAATTCTTCGCATTCAGATTTTACCAAATAATGCCTTAAGACTTCCAAATTTCAAGTCATACCTTTCCAGGGGTGAAATTATCAAAATACCTCATTCAGATTTTCTTTAAACAGTGGTGAAGATGAGAATTGTGGGACCAATTGGCAAGTATATGAGATCCAACCTGTTCTACAGATGCACCCCATCGTAGAAATCAAATTAATAATATAATATACACCACGTAAAATCATCCAAAAGTATTTGGGATCAGTTCATCCATGTGTTGGAAGAGTTTGATCTCATACACATGACTGATATATCACATGATAAATTTAGAGAATTTTCCAGTGCTTTCTATATCTTTGCTTTATCCCTAATGAAAATTTTATAAAGATATACATCCCATATGTGAAAATAAATCATGATATATATAGGAGGGATTTACTTCTAAGTATACATAAGGAAAGTAAATACTAAATCTATATATTGAAGGGAAGCATAATTAATGGATTCACTATCCCCCTTTCCCCAAAATGATGTGTGGGGTAAACCAATAGCAGTTTACAAATTAAGAAAGAATGATGAAGAGTTGTTATAGTTTTCATAAGAATATCCATAATTTAATCTTAAGATGCAAAATGGGAAGAGAAATAATCCAAGATTGGAACTTCGCTTGAATGAAGTGACAATCAATCTCAGGGCTGTTTGATTTTTGGGCTCAACTGTAATTACCATGTAAATGGGTAATAATTATTTACCTAGGTAATTACCACATCTTTCCCAATGTAGATGTGACAACTTACTTTTTTAACACTTAATTCGAGAAATTTACAAAATCAATGTGGGGCCCACCGTGATGTATGTGATGTATCCACACCGCTCATTTGTTATGCTAGCTGAATTTAGCGCATGGGCAAAAAAATGGGGCAGACCCAAAGCTCAAATGGACCACACCATAGGAAACAGCAGGAATCGAACACCTACCATTAAAAACTTTTTGAGGCCTTTAAAAGTTTTGTATATAACTAATATTTGTGTTTTCCCCTTATCCATGTTTATGTGACCCTATGAACAGGTTAGATGATGAAAACACCTCAATGTGGGCCCAATTAAGGAAATAACTTTCAACGGTATAAGAATTAAGGTCATTATTTCCTTTTGTGTGAGCCATTTGAGTGTTGGATCAGCCTCATTTTTTGTTCGATCCCCAAAATGTTATAATAAAATAGATGGACGGTGTGCATATATCATATACATTACAGTGGGGTCCACATATTTAAGTTAACATTTTTGTATCGCTTTTTGAGGTGGAATTACTCTCACCTTTTCAAACTAGGTGAAAAAGTAATAATTACTTATTTACCATGATTTACATGTATCATAGAAAATCAAACAAGCCCTAGGAGTAGTGGTAATTCAATAAAAGATTGGATTGGAGGCAATCCGGACAACGCTAGTGTTATTTACATGTAGAGGTGTAAGAGAAGTAAGATGAATCCTAAAATTAGACAAAAGTTCTTGTAACCAAACGATCTCACTACAGGCGGAAGACATGGCTCTATACTTAGCATTGGTGCTAGATTTGGAGACAACTAATTGCTTCTTACACTTCCATGAGATAAACAAAGTATAACGAGTAGAGATTTTGGTGTGCATGCATACTTGTGCATGTGAGTGCACTTGCATTCGCCTAAGAATTCATGCAACCATCAATCCATGCAAGTTGTGACTATTGATATGCGTAATTGATTTGTTTGGTGTGAACCATTGACGATGTATGTGTGTACTTATACTGTAACATCCTGAATTTTCGTAGCCCGAGTACATACTCGTACCCGAGAATTCCAGGTGTTAATAAAGTAATAATTGGATCCTTTAAAATCACACATTATTATTATTTATTTAGATCACATCCAGTTACCTTCACAAAGGTAAACATTCATATGAACAAAATTATTTGTGCTTATTATTTCATAAAGACGTAAAATTCAGTTAACTGTCTAATGTCCTTTCAAATGGGAGCTTATTACATTATTCAAAGTGTACAGCGGAAAATAAATAAAACTAAATATAAAGTTATCTCCTCCTTTATTCAAAATAATCTTTCGTAAGGAGATCATCATCTGTATCTTCAATCTGTACATCACCTGGATCATTTGTATAATTGGAGATGGTCAATGTCCTACTTATAGTGATGGTTATCTTTTAAAATTAACAATAATTCAAGAGATTTATAAGAATAATGTGAGGGTTCCAATACATCTCATACTCCACCACTACGAGTGGTATCAATATGCGTAACTAATCTACATAAATGCATGCCTAGCATAGTATGTGTAGTCCATCATATGTAACAGTCATCACAATGTGGAATATAGTTCATAGAAAACCTGGCTTGCCCAGCATCCCATACTACAAAGATTCGCCGGCATGTCCAATGCTACTGTGGATTTACGTAAACACCCTCAAGATAGTACAACACACAGATCGGATGAATTACATGACATAATTTATTCATGGAGTGACTATTTATGATATTCAAGCTCAAAAGTAATGTAACACGCATTGCGGATTACTTACATCGATTTGTGCACCACTATCCAAAATTCATGGAATTACGTGTCAACCAAGAGGGTCACTACCCAAAGTGTATTATGTAAGACCCGTGTATGAACCACTATATATGATACCTATAACACATCATTTGCATCAATAGAGAAATAAGTCGAATCATGAGGGTTTTGAAATTTTAAACACATGCCCAAGCCATAAGGGAGGTAGCGCAAGGTTGACCTAATAAAGGAGAAGAGTAGCAATAAGCTAACTCAATAAAAGAGAAGAGTAGTAAATAGGCTAACTGGACAAAAATAAGGAAAAATGAGTAAAAGGTCATCTCAATATAGAGTGGAAGCACGCGTCGCTCTCAAAATTAACAAAGGGCAAGGCTTGTATCCATCACCCACATAAATTCATAAAAATCACATATAATTAAAAGCATACCTTAACCATAATTCCCAAAAGGATAAGTAATTGATAATGGTAAATTAATCAATTGCATGAAAAATCACAGTAATATGAAAGTATGTAAAAACAAGATAAATCATATCAACTCAAATTAGTGTAAGCTTTAAAGGAATCCCTCACCTTAGCCTTAGATCTAAACCCTATATCTCAATGTAGGAAAGCTTTTACATAAACCACGAATCGCTTGAGCAAGAGGGAGACACTTACGTGTAGAGAAGGAAGAGGATAATGGGCGCCTATGCTTCATTTTCTCTCTCTCTCTCTCTATTTCTCTTTCTCTTTCTCTCTCTCTCTCTCATCCTTGGATGTTGGGAGTATTGGCATGTGAGTGGAGAATGGCACGCACACTCTTTTATAAGAGGAGTGGGCATGTGAGAGGGGGTGTGTTTCGCATCCCACTTGATTGAGTTTCTCCAATTTGACCTTTTTAGGCGATCTTTCTTTAAATCTAATTCATATGGTGTGTCGGGGTTGCTGAATAGAGTCGGGGTATATAATTTTCTTGGTGATCCAAAATTTATATTAGCCTATCTTGGAAATTCTCCTAACGAGTGCTAAAATGAATTTGATCTCAATTAATGGTTCCCACTTAATGATTAGGATAGACAAATGGTTGGAAAAAATTTGGTGGTTGATCGATAGTAGAAAAGGCCTAAATCTAAAATTTCACATTTTGTACCAAAAGGAATGAACTGGCTTCAACATTCAACAGTATATGATCATAGATCGGAATCTAAATTTCGTATAACCTTGTACTCATATGAGACCAAAGTGTGATCCAAATTTGAGTTATAATAGATGACAGAAAGTGATTAAATCGGAAGATTCATATTTATAAGGAGTTGGTAAGCCTCGAAAGGATAACTTCGCGCCTAAAGAAAAGCATATCAAAGTGGGATCTTCATATTTCACACTTGGTCCATATTATGGGCAATCCAAGTTATTCATATGAAGGGAAATATCCTACTATGACTACCCATGAGATTTCTTCACTCGATGGACACCAAAATCAAAGATTACAGGGCTGATTTGTCAACTGGGTCACTTTTAGAATAATCGAAGGGTTGAAATTCGACGTATATGGTTAATTTATGATAAATAGGTATGGTATAAAATTTTACATGAAATAGATCATGGGAACCATGTGATATAGAATTCAAGGGTACAGGTTAATGACATTTTCATAATTATTATTAATATAAGAGTTTTGGAAAATCCAATGGTTCTACATGGTTATAAGAAAATTTCTAAGCAATTCTTTCAAAAGGACTTATATCTAAATCATTATGAATAAAGAATTATTTACTAAATTAATTAGTGAATGTACATATATCAAACCATATAATGGATGGTCAAATGACATGTTAAAATAGTAGAACTTGATGGTTAGTATTCTGACCATGTATACAGGTGGATGTATGATCAGTTTTATAAACAGATGAATACGAAGTGGGTTTTTGGAGTGATCGAAAGGTAGAACATGTATATCGTTAGATTAAAGTAACTTGCTCACATGTGTAAGTTCCTTAGATTGTAATTCTGATGGTAGGTTAAGTATACATAGGTAGTGAATAAGATAAAGAGACAAAAATCTTTATTCGATATGTGTATGAGCAGATATTAAGATCAAGTAGCTAGTTTACTATGATCAGGTGGTCTAAACTTAGAGTAGACGGTCAGATATCTTTACCTAGCGATGAATAGTTGACTGAACGATTGGTTATGATGGACAAGTGAGAATCCTTGGGTGTATGATTATCTTATCTCAAAATCAACTGTCAGATGGCTTGATCTATGAATGGAGATTATTCCCAACGGTCAGATTCATGTTGGAGAATAAATATAGGGTTTAGATAGTTAGATTGGCATCGTACTCATATACTTATTAAGTTAGATTTTATGGTAACACTCAAGAACTTTTAATACTCTGGTATTGAAAAGTTCGAAGTGTTACAATAAGTGCAAGTAATGTGTTAAAAGGTATCATAACTAGTGATTCAAATATTTTATTATTGACGTATATTCCTCATGAGGTGGATATATATATGTCTAGGTGTGTGTATAATTATCTATATAAAATCGAGACGCTATAATCATCAGAGCTCTTAGATCTCCAACTCTACTCTATAAAGTCTTAATCATAAATAAGTGAGCCTTGATTAGGAAAATAAGTGAGGAAAACACTAACATTTATCAATTAGAAAAAAAAAATGATTGGAGCTCTTCAATCCATGCTTACTCCAAAGACCATCTCACCCAAAATCTGTGGGAGGGTAGTCTTAGAAAGAAATACTTTACCGTTTTCTCTAAGGCATCTTCACCCAGTCTTTAAGGCTTCTTAGTTGTGCTTATATTTGTGTTAGAAATGAGAGGGAAGATGAGTATTTATAATTGAAGGTAATGATATTTTGGAAATTACTGGGTTGGTGAGAGGCAAAATACCTTATGACTTATTATAATTGGCTCTTAGAAGATCTTGAACACATGACATCTTTTCAAAGGGTGGTTATCTTGTAATTTCAATGAAGTTTATAAATAAAGATTTCAAGTGCTTTTCTTTTAAAAGTTTTTTTTTTTAGTTTTTAAATTTCTTTTTTAAATTTTTTTTATAATACTGGTTAAAAATGACTTATCATAAGGGGAGAATGATAGAAATTTTTAAGAAGTTAGAAAATGATATCATATCTAGGTGGTCATGAAAAAACTAAAAATTCAAATTTTTTGCTTATGATATTTGACCAAATTTTGACATCTGACTAATTTGTTGTTAATTACGAGGACACCTAATAACAACCTCTAGAGGAGAAAAGGTGGCAAGAATTTTGAAATTTCTTCTACCACTAGATGGTCAATTTGGCCTTATTTTAGAGTTTGGATGGCTTGGATCAACTCTAGGTCAATTTGATTGGATTTGGAATGGTATGGGTGGACTTATACAAACTTGAGCAAGGTTGTGTAGTTCAGGATTTAGTGGTCTTGAGAACGGTTGTGTAATTCAGGATTTAGTGGTCTTGATCAAGCATGATTGATCATTCCATTGGCGGGTAGGGTGTCTATAATGGTATTTCAATCCATGAATGCATTATTTCCTAAAATCCAAATTACTAAGGAATTTTGGTATAAAATTCTTAATATTAAAAGAGGATTTGAAAATTTGAAACTTCCACTACTAGCTTTGCTCTTTAAAAGCCCTGCTTAATACAACGTGAGTGTATTAGGAAAATTTTATGCATGTAGTTAGTCTTAGGAGGACACGGATTTCTAGGAAGCTCCTACACAAGGATGTCGGGTGGGGCCCACCAAGATGTTTGTGAGAAATCCACCCAGTCCATCCATTATTCAAGCTCATTTTAGGATGTGCAACTAAAAATGAGACGTATCCAACACTCAAGTGGGACACACGAGAAGAAACAATGGGAATTTAGTGATAACTGTTGAAGCAATATTCTTATGGCCATAAATGTTTTGTATCAAACTATATTTCTAGTTTTCTCACTTCATCCCATTGTGAATGACATTATAAATGGTTTGGATTAGGGGTGCACATGGAACAGGTAAACCGGACAAGAACCGACCAAACCACCCAGTTTAGTCCAGTTCTGAAGTGCACCAATTTCGGTTCTGGTTCTGAAAATCAAAGAGCTGATTAGTTTGGTTCGGTTCTTAGTTTGGGGTTATGTAGAACTGAACCATACCATAGAACCAAACTTGGAACCGGACCGTCAAATTGAACTTGGAACTGAACCTGGAATCTGACCGTGATTATCATGTTATTATCAAGCTTAATTGGAATTGTTGTAAAGCTATTTTATGAGTTTACAATGTATTTTACTTGTCTATTTGACACATAATTTATGGTCTACAATGCGCCCCTTGATTGTTTCCATAAATGTCTTTTTATACACCTTACACAATACCTTTTTAAAAAAAAAAGGCAATTGCACTATATTATAAAAAGCCCAGAACTGTAGAACTAAACCAGAATCAAAACGTTTTTTATAGTCTGGTTCTGATTCGATTATAAGGCGCAAACAATCTTGTTCTGGTTCCAATTTTCCTGGAACCATTAGGAAAGGTTCGGTTCCAGTTTCACCCCAAAACTGGACCGAATTGAACCATGTGAACCCCTAGTTTGGATAGCATATAAACATCAAGGTGGAGCCAAAGAAGGTTTCAACGGTTGGAATTGCTTTTCCCAATTTTCCTACTTGTATGAGCAACTTGAGTTTTGTATCCACCTAATTCTTGGTCTCACGTCCTTAAATGAGCTCGAAGGATGGACAAAATGGATTTCTCACATACTTTGCATTGGCCCTCCACCCAACATCCTTACACAAGAACTTCCTGTGGAAGGCTTTCTCAGGAAGTTCCTGCGCTTACAACTTAGATGGGGGCCACCGTCATGTTTTTGAGAAATCCACTCTGTTCATCCTTTTTGTGAGCTCCCAATACTCAAGTGGTACGAAAACGTGAGGATTGAACGTCCATAGTTGAAATATTCGTGGGGCCACAGAACTTTTGAATAAGTCTAATACTTTTTTTATTAATTCATCCCAATAGGAATGACATTATGAAAGGTATGGATGGCATGTAAAATCACTTTCAACCCCAGGGAGGCTTCAATGGTAGGAATTTCCCTACCCACATTTTCCTTTAGTGCAGCCCACTTGAGTCTTGGATCCTGCTCACTTTTGCTCTCAGATCCTAAAATGATCTCACAAAATGGATGGAGGGGGTGGATTTCCCAAAAACATGACGGTGGGCCCCACCTAGGTTTCCACTTCCTGTGAAAGCCTTTGGTAGGAAATCCGCATCCTCGTCCCATGAGGTTCGGATGCGGATTGGCTACTGACAGGTTGAGTAGCGAGACTTGCTACTGAAGTGACGTTAACAAGCTCTATGAGACCCACCATGATGTATGTATTGTATCCATATCGTCCATCAATTTAGAAATATCAATTTATGGCATGATACAGAGAATGAGTCAGATTAAAAATTCGAGTGGACCCACCACAGAAAACAGTGGAGAGGGTGACACTCACCATTAAAAATTTCTAAGGGCCACAAAAGTTTTCAATTCCCTTCTTTCATGTCGATCTTAACTTATAAATACATTGGATCTCAAAAAAACATCATAGTGGACCTTAGGAAGGTTTCAATGGTGGGTGTCTCTCTTCCCACTGTTTTTTGTGGTGGGGTCCACTCAAAATTTGCATCTGACTCATTTGTTTGTCTCATGTCCTAAAATGATCTCTCTAAATGGATGGATGGTGTGGATACAACACATACATCATGGTGGGTCCCACAGAACTTGGTGATGTATGTGGGACCCACCATGATGTATGTGTTGTATCCACACCATCCAAACATAATGAATCAATGTAAATGGTAGTAGTGATTAAATTTTGGGGACGGAATTTTGTTTAAGGTGGGTAGATTGTAACACCTTGAACTTTTCAAGACCTGAGTATTAAATGTTCTCGAGTGTTACCATGAAATTTAACTTATTATGTACATGTGTATGATACCAATCTAGGTATCCTAACCTTACATCCATTCTCCAACATGAATCTGACCGTTAGGAATAATCTCCATTCATAGATCAAGCTATCCGCTCATTGATCTTAAGACAATATCCTCATATGTCCAAGTATTCCCACTTATCCATCATAATCGACCGTTCAGCAAACTATCCACTGATAGGTAAAGATATCTGATCGTCCACTTTGAGTTTGGACCACGTAATCATAGTAAACTAACTACCTAATATCTGCATCCACTCGTCCACATTTCAAATTGAAATTCTGATCCATTCATCTTACTAATCACCTATGAATATACTTAACCCACTATCAAAACTACAATCTAAGAAACTTACACATGTGAACAAGCCACTCGAATCTAACGATACACACGTTCTACCCCTTAATCACTCTAAAAACCCACTTGTGTTCATCCGTTTACAAAAATGACTGTACTACCATCTACATACATGAACAGATTACTAACCATCAAGTTTTCCTATTTTAAACATGTCATATGACCATCCATTGTGTGGTTTGATATATTTACATTCTCTAATTAATTTGATGAATAACTCTTTATTCATAATGATTTAAACATAAGTTATTTTGTAAGAATTACTTAGAAACAAGTTAGAGAAATAAAAAATGACAAAATCATAAATACTTAATGCTATTAACCTATATACCCTTAATTCTAGATCACATAGGTCCCATGATTCGTTTCATGTGAAATTTTGTACTGTACCTATTTATCATAAATTAACCATACATGTCAAATTTCAGCTCTTAGATCATTGTAAAAGTGACCCAATTGACAAATCAGCCTCTTAACCGTTGATTTTAGTATTCATCGAGTGAAGAAAGCTTGTGGGTAGTAATAGTAGGATATTTCCTTTCGTATGGATGACTTTGAAATTGCGGTAATGACTGCTCTAGTAAAAGTACGAATAAGTCAAAGTGTCCTAGAGGGGGGGTGAATAGGACTTTATAAAATTTTATGATAATTTAAAATCCCATTAACTTAATCTTGATCTAATATGGAACTATCAAGACATCTTCAATTTAACTCTAATGGCTTCCAAGCCAAATAGAGGATCCAATCACAAGATTATTCAATATTTAGCCAATATATAAACTTAGTCTAAGATGGATGAACTATGTGACTATATGTGGGATGTGATTCTTATCAGTTCTAAATAATTATGTTAACATGTTTCATGAGAACATTCAAACAAACACAATAGAGTAATATGTAAATAACAATCCCAAGCACAGTCATTTATAATGGTTCGGCTACGTGCAATTTAAATTTCGGATCACCAAGAAAATCATATACCCCTACTCTATTCGACAATCCCGACACAATAGATGAATTAGATTTAAAGAAAGATTTTCAAAATATGTGCAAGTTAGATTTATAAAAGGAGTGTGCATTCCCCTCTCTACTCACATGCCCAAGGAGAATGAGAAAAGAGAGAGAGAGAGAGAGAGAGAGAGAGAGAGAGAGAGAGAGAGAGAAGAAGAAGAAGAAGAAGAAGAAGAAGGAGAAGAAGAAGAACACATAAGCATAATAACCCAACTATAATCTCACCCTCTTGCTCAAGCAATGTCATGATTCATGTGGAAGTTTTTCATGTAGAAGCTTTCCTATATGGATATCTACATAGGGTTTAGATCTAAGGCTAAGATGAGGGATTCTTTTAAGCTTATATTAATTTCAGTTGATATGATTTATCTTGCCTTTTACATGCTTTCATGTTATTGTGAATTCTCCCTGTAATTGTTTGATTTACCACCATCAATTATTTATCCTTTGGGAATTATGGTATGATGTTAATTGCACGTGATCTTTATTAATTTATGTGGGGTGTGGATACAAGCCTTGCCCTTGCCTTTACCAATTTTGTTGAGTTAGCCCTTGCTACTCTCCTCTTTTGTTGAGTTAGCCATTGCTACTCTCCTCTTTTGTTTAGTTAGCCATTGCTACTCTTCCCTTTTGTTGAGTTAGCTTATTGCTAATCTTCTCCTTTTGGTGAGTTTACATCGCTACTCTCCTCTTTTGATGAGTTAGCCATTGCTGCTCTTCTTTTGTTAAGTTAACTTATTGTTACTCTTCTCCTTTATTATGTTAGCCCTGTGTTATCTCCCGGCTTGGGCACGTGTCTTAGAATTTCAAAACTCCCATGGTTTAATTTATTTATCTATCAATGCAAGTAATGTGTTAAAGGTATCACAACTAGTGATTCAAATATTCATTGTAGACGTCATGCGTTACAGCTAGCGACCTTCTTGGTCGACATGTAATTTTGTGGGTTACTTGGCATGGTGCACAATCGATGTAAGTAAATCGTCATGCATGTTACATCACTTCTTAAGATTGAATGTCGCAAATAGTCACTTAATAAATATATCGAATCACGTAAATCCCACAATTGTGTTGTTGTGTCGCCATGAAATGTTCGCATAAATCCACGTTAACGTTGGACACGCCGACGAATCTCCGTAGTCTGAGAATGCGGGGCGAGTCAGATATTTTGAACTACTTTCTACATTATGATAATGATCACTACTCTTAGGTCTCTCTCTATCTCTCTCTCACTACCAGAAAACAGGGCAAAGGCTACGGATAAAAACCGTAGCTAAAAGTCTATGGCTACGGTTAAAATCCGTAGCACGACCGTAGCCACTGGTGCTGTAGCCATAGGTCGAAAAGCTATGGCTACGGATTAAATCCGTAGCCATAGATATAGTGGATACGGATTAAATCCGTAGCCATTGCTTTTGTAGCACTAAAGTATTTACAACTACGGATTATATCTGTAGCTAAAAGTTGAACAAGAACCGTAGCAATAGGCTGAAATTAGCAACAGCTACGGTTTTCAGATACAAGGCTACGGTTAATAGCCATAGCTAATGAAACTACAGGTACGGATTAGATCCGTAGCAATATTGTCCATAGTTTAAAACTACTTACAGTTACGGATTTTATCTGTAGCTAAAAGTAGATGAGAACCGTAGCAAAAAACCGAATTCAGCAAGAGCTACGGTTTTCAACAAAGGGCTACAGTTAATAGCCGTAGCTAATGCTCACTGTTAAGAAAATATTTAATTATAATCATTCATTCAATTACCACCTGCATAATCATTTATTCATTCGATTACAATCATTCATTCAATAATGAATCAATTACAATTCTTCATTCAATCAATTACAATTACAACAGTTTAGTTAAAGTTTTCAAAACAAACTTAAGCAAACTGTTACACAACATTAAGTTCCACAAATAATACAAAGTCACAACGCAAGATTTGGGTATGACTTTTGCTTGGCTGATGAACAACTACAGCTTGTTTGGTTGTCTGAAAGCATCTGCAAAGAAGAAGAACTCGGCATTAGCTATAATTTATGGTGGAGTACATCATGAAAAACATATTACACATAAGACAACAAAACAGAACAAATGAACAACAAAACTAAAATACACCATTTCCATTTCTTGGAAGAAGAGGGAAAGTGGGAAACCACCATGCCACATCATGAAAAACTAACGCAAAGAACAAGGCATAACCCAAAGAACCTTAAAAGCTGACTGGATGTAAAACCTGGACCAAACTGGATGAATGGACTGGTTTGTGCTGGAACCAAGCACGGAAACAATTATCTTTGTGATTCACAATACAAAACAAATATAATTCTAAATATGAAACAAATAAAAAAGTAAATTAGAGAACTCTAGGAAAATAGGTACACACCAAATAGATGGGCTGGCATTTGCAATAAATGTTGTTTTTGAATTTCCACCAAGAGCATCCTGTAATCAAAGACTTGTATTGAGGAACAATCAATTATAAGCAAATTGGACCATAAGCTCATTTTATGAGGAAAATATAGGCTTATATTGTAAATCATGAGATATATTGTCATAATCACATCATCCACAAACTCAAGGGATATATTTACCAGTAAAGTATTTCTGCAGAGGTAGCTTTCAGGCATAACAACTTTTGCAAGATGTGATGGTTGATATATGTGGGATACAAGTAACTTAAATTAATCTAAGAGTTAGCGATTTTGTTATTCCTAGTTGTAGAGCTTCCAAGATCCTATAGTATGAGCATGGCTCAAATATATGACATGTGACTTATAGTTAGGAAGATATATGGGCAGCCTAATTGTAGGAACAACAAACCTATATGCCTTCAATGTTGTTGATACCAACACCAATATCAGCCTCTTGAATCATGCCAAACAGCTCCAATGAATATGCACCAGCTAATGCATACTCGATTTCATTCTCATTCTGGGATACATCTAAACATGTCTTCAAATACAATACATAAATACAGGTGAGAGTACTAGGATATTAACATACAATACACAAATGCAAGTAAGTAATGGTGGATTTTACTACATTACAAGCACAGAGAAATACCCTATAATGAGAATTTCAGACTTTAGATGTTCCAAAACTCAAAAGTCGGGACTCATACAAACATAAACACAACTTGAGATGTTCTAAGATGGCTTAGGACTTTTTAACATCTGATTTAAGATAGACTATTACTCACAATTTCTGTACCAATGAAAATAAGCATAGGGTGCAGTTGGTTGCACCAAACATCATGAAATTCGGTTTATACCATTGAAAACTAACCTTTCACTTTAATCTTGCCAACTACTTTCTTTGCCGCTCCATATATTCACTCATATCCAATTGTATCATGGTTGCCTCCTACAACAATGTCAGCAAAAAAATGAAATTAGCTATATAGTAAAAGAGCTGTTGTAATATAGAACTCTCTCTGACCATTAAAAAAGACTGGATTTATTTTTTTAAAAAAAAAATTCATACCGTTTCGGCCTAGATTTTTGCATTTTTCACCACCTGCATAAACATAATAAAGATGAGATCCAGAATGAAGCTCTAGCTAAGCCATCAAGAACCCAAATTCCTCAGTTTAAAAATGACGAATAGAGTCACGGTAATTACAAAGTAGACTGCAACTCAAGCCAACACCTGAAAATCTATAAACCCCTTGATGGGGTCTACTCCAATGGCTTTCAAAACCTAGCCAAATGAACATGAAAACCAAGCCATCAACAAGCTCGTCTGTCCTTCTACACCATACTGAAAACAAAGACCATAGCAGCACAAATTGCAATTCAAAATTCAGTATGGTGTGCTGTATAGAAAGTGGCTAAAAGATAATGACAGTGCACTCGTTGTGTTGTAGTGGATATATCCTCACAAACAACCATGCATACATTAATTTCCAACTATCGAAAGAGAAGTTGGTTTTTCAAACTATCACCAATGAATATTTTCTCCTAACAGTCCCAGCCGTACATGTGTCGCTGGCAAACCTGAAAACACAATTTTATTCTCTTAGTACCAAAAAGAAAAGAAAGAAAAAAAAAATAAGAAATGTGAATATCCAGCAAAGGATTATAATCTTGTCAAAACAATAAAACTCAAATCTTTGCTAGTGCATTTTTCTACTCTAAGACGAGCATGGTCTTTGACGAGCATGGGATGAACTCATTTTCAGGCCTCTGACGAAAAGGGCCTTAACATTTCCTTCACAAGTCTATGATCTTTTATTCTGTCTATGAACACTAACGTGTACAAGCTCAGTGGGGCATCAGAGACATGAAGATATGCTTAACATAGATTGCAGCCCATGGATTATGGTGAATTTCAGTTCTCTTAATTGCAGTTTTTTTTTTCAAGTTACTCATAGGTCCACAAAATTTGCGATTACTCTTCTACCTTTATATAAGCTAACTACCTCACGTAGAGACACCCCAACAACAACTAAGATCTAAGAGATATCAATAGACAAACATTTGATACTCCAACACATTAAAAACCAAGCTTCTCAAGAGCATTCATCTCTTATCAAAGTAATCTTAAAAACTCTTTGAGTTGCTCGGTCAAAAAATATGCAGGTTGAGTTGAATGGGGCCCAAGTACTAAAAAATTATGGAAAACAAACTATAACATATTCTTGTAAACTAACTGTAAAGAGATAACATTCCTTTCTGTTGTCCCAAATGTAAACAGTGTAATTCTTTTAAATCAAATAACTATTGTACTTAAATTTTGTAACCACATCTTAGTAAGTTCAAAATGTGTGTAAACCAAGGATCAGAGCAAGATCGTACCTGCAATAAGTTCAAAACCCAGTATGCTATCGAACAGGTTGCCGTGTAATGTTGCATCAAACAGGTCAAGCTACTGATCGGTTTGCTCATGTTCTAACAAACACAATACAGGAAAATCTACCGCACTTGAACATGAAAATGAGGCATAGTAGAGCTCTCACTTTGGCAATCTGTAGTGAAAGGAATGCAATCCAGACAGAGACAAAAAGGATGAGGTCATTCCAGTAAACATTCTTAAGAATTCTCCATCCACTAAAACAAAATCTTCAAACATTCCAGGAAAATTGAAGATAGAAAGGAAATTGAAAACACTAAACCTTAAGCGCCAACTCCTTGAGATCACAGGACGTTGCCTGGTTAACCATGATTTCCCTCATTTTTCTGCGAATCTGTCTGATTTGGCTTGACTGGGCATAACAGGTTTGCTTAACCTGGTTAGGGCGCCTCTTGGTGAATCCAATGCAAAACATTCTCAGGGTGTAGTTGTCTGTCGTCTTCACATGTACATGCGCCTTGATCAAGGTTTGCCACTTATGGACCAGCGATCTTAATTTGTCGGTTGTAAAATCCTGTAGGACTGATCCTCATCAGCCTGAAGGTCAGCCAAGGAACACTCAAACACTCGGTGTTTGAGACCTTCATTCTGCAAGTTACAGACATTAAAATAAAAGTGAGGCTTGTGACTCTAAACAGACATTAAAAATACTGTAATAATGTCTTCATACTGCACTTCTAACAGCAAATATTCTCAGCATACAATTTGCTCCTTAGATTTCCACCATTGGAAACTCATTTTCTAACTTTAAATAGTATCATTTTCATTACGGCCAAGCAGGATACAAGTCCCCTGCAAAGCCCCAAATCTATACTTACATTCTGTTTGATGAAAATAAAGTATAATGGATTAATTTAAAATGAAACATTTTATATCAATACAAAAAAAAAAAGGTCTTTTAAGGGAAAGATACGAGCATTGCCTCAAACCATGTTGCAATCACTACAGTTGGGACTCAAAGAAAGCATTATGATATGATTGGAGTTCCAGCAAATGTTTGTTGGTTCAACACATAACATGCTTGGCTTCACCAATTTCCCTACACCAATTGTAAGATTTCTGATTTTCTTAAATTACCAAACAAAAAAAAAATCTGAAAAATATATAAATGGAAAATTAAAAGCTCATCAATCATCCATTTCCCATCAACATGCACCTATACGGTAATCTCATGTCATGATATTGGTAATTGAGAACATGTATATGGATGCAAATCATGACAGTGTTCAGGGATTCTCGTCTTTCCTTTTTGCTCTCTCAGGGTGGAAAAGCTAAATTAGCAACAAACCTGAATATTAGGTGCAAAGCCACCTTCATCACCAACATTCATTGCATCTTGGCCATATTTTTTCTTAATCATAGCCTGAAGGAGAAGTGGGAACCAAAGTTTGTAGCTGAGACCTAAATGGACAATTTTTGAAGTTGTTAAGCAAAATAAAAGCTTGCCTTCAAATGGTGATATACTTCGACACCCATCTTCATGGCTTCCTTGAAAGTGGATGCCCCAACAGGAAGGATCATAAACTCCTATAAAATAAAAATAAATGAGGAACAACCATGATACCTTCTGCTTGCACCAGCCCCACTCATTAACTGTTCCATCAAGTTGTTGTACCATGAAGTTATCAATGCCAGTTTGCTCCATTGGGTCCTGTAAAGATAACATAAGCATCAACAGGTTCAACATCAATACCAGAACAACACATTTCAAGAGTGAAATGCTAATTTCTAAATGTAGGCACCAGAAACAGGCTTACCTTCAACAGATTACATGCAGCCTTATAAACATCAGGCGACTGCAAGTGTAATTCCAGCAAAACTTTTTGTGCCCGAACCTGAAGTGGAACTAAAATTCAAAAGCTCCTATTCCAATATTCTTTTCAAACATTTTGGCTAGAACCAACATAGATTTCTGCTGTTGACTTTTTTTGGTTGATTCCCATTCTCAGAGCAAGAACTTTCAGATGCATTTAGGGGCATTTCAGGTAAATAACACTCCCCATCCACCTCAACCATTCAACAAGGATTAAAACAGGATGGAATTCTCTCTTTACGCATAGGGGAGGGTTTTCTACCTTTTTCTGGAACCAAATCTGCAAGCAGAGATGGCTTTTCCTTCCATTTTCTCCAGCAAGTCATTCTTGGAAGGACAAAGGTACTAAAATTCTACAAACACTTGACTTTGCTATAAGCAATCTTTAGAGGTAACATCACTAAAATTCTGCAACCATTTGACTTTGCTGTAATGCAATCTTTTGAGTAACAAACACTCTTTAAAGTTTGTGGTATCTTATTAAAAAACCATGTTGAACATTAGATTTCATATTTATTCTATTTACATGGGTTTCGATTTCTCAAAACCATTAAAATGACCAAACAGAATTTTAAAAAACAGAGTGCCAACATCAATGAAAATACAGCTTCTAACAGGAACTTCATTTCCATCAATGAGAATATTCCATAAGTTCTCAAGACATAAAAAAGCATAGTTAAACCAACGTGGAAGTCAAAAGATGAAAGGTTGTGCTTGAGAGAGATTCATGAGCCATGATATTAGAATGGTTAAAAAGAAAAAAAAATTGAAATGATGAAACAGAAATTCCAATTCACTAGCCCAAAAGTGGTAGCCCAGATATGTTGAATCAAGCACTACTGTGTAATTAGCGTGAAACAAGCACTACTATTGCATCAAGCACTACTGTGTAACTACTGGGAAATGAGAAGCTTAGACCTTTGTAGGAAATTGCTGAGTACAACTTGGTATAAATGCACTGAGTAGTGCTATAGCAAAATATTATTCTGCCAAAAGAGCCACAAGACTAGGTTATTACCTCAGCAGTATGACTTCCATGGGAAGTTGAAGCCTCAATGTCCTTGTCAGACAATTTCAACAGTAGCTCGTTGATATTAAAATACTCAAGCAAAGAAGGATCCTCCTCGCTAACAATAGGAGACAGTCAAGGATGTGGTTCCAACAATGAATCACACCCTATCCCAGTCTCAGTTGCGCAGTTTGTCATGACCATATTTTGGCCATCTGTCGAACCAGGTGAAGGAGAACTAGAGCCAGCAAGAGGAAGAGATAACGAAGAATTGTTTGCCGCATCATCATCCCAATCTTCTTCTCTAAATGGTGCTCCATGTTGTTCACCATTTTTCGGGCCTGGTCTACTATTTTTAAAAATTTTGCAGAGCACAAATGCATCCTGCAAAAAGAAAAGAGAAAAATACACCCAACTCAGTTTGGGAACAAACAAAATTGGTCATGTTGGGGTTTCTTGTACACATGTTTAAAATGGGTTGTGGTTCTATATAGTACAAGAAGTTTCCTCTATAGCACAAATGGACAGTGGTTAACATTCAACTAACAAATATGGTTACAAAAAGGAGCATTTAAATGCATATAAAAAGCTTCTTTCTGATGTTTGAGATCAACCACAAACAACCTACATTAATACATATGTGCATGCACATACATACTCGCTACGCAATACACATACATAAAATCAAAAGTGTATCTTTACGGGTTCATGAGACATCCATGTATGTGTGTTTCAGCAATTTACATATTTGACCACAACCTGACAAAATCTGAACCACTACAAATGTACAATAGTTTAAAGCCTTCATTTTGATCGAAATCACTCATTCATTGAAATTTTACCTGTCAGAAGCTAAAAGTAAAGCAAGGAAAATTAACAAAATTTGTAGGCAGACAAGAACTTTGACCATCTTTTAAAAAAAAAACAAAGTGAGTTGTGCTCATAAATAAACTTTATGGTCTATATATTCCTTTCTGGAAAAAAAAATCTCATCATCATTCCCAACTGCAAACCTGACAACAATGGATTCGTTAACCTGGGTTTCAGTGGGGATATCAAGTTATATATTCTTCTCAATTTCAATCCTGGTTTTCTTTTTATATATTTAGACTGGAGTATAAAACAGGACTGGAGTTTTTGTATTTAGACTGGAGTATAAGCAGGACTTGTTGTTAATGTTGTTGTTGTTGTTGTTATTCTTATTATAATATTTTGTTTGCCATGTCATATTGTTAGGATTCATGATCGAAGTAATGGCATAAGCTTGATGACGGCTGCTAACCAAATGCAACCCCTCTCCTTTATCTAGGTTGTCAACCAGATGCAACCAGAAAGTCTTCATTGGTTTGATTAATTCCAATATGTAAGTACTAAAACATCCTAAGCACTTCCAGAACAACTTATCACCAAACCAATGAAAATTACACAATTTATAAACAAAGATCAAAGAGCACTTCTAACAGGTCCCTAATAATCTGATCAATTCTTCATGGTCGCAACAGATGAAACAAACTGTCCTCTTCAAGAGCAAGTCCCCTGAAATTCTTTTTATAGCAAAGAAACCTGCAGATCCTCACCTGAATGGAGGACATCTACATTTAAGAAAGCATCAAATAAATGAAAACTGCTTGCAAGAATCTAACAAAAGCATGATCTCTAGGAATCACACAGGCAAAAGACTAAGAGAAGAAGGAAAGACATGTACCCACGGTGGACAAATGCCTTGTGGAACTATGGACGAACTTCATAGACCAAATACTATGTAGATATAGCAGCATGTTAATAGCCACTGACATCACCTTCTGAAGTAATGGCACTGCTCGAGCTCGGTTCTTCATCTTCACTCACCAAATCTGACATCTGCTCAAATCTGTCACCATCTCTGATCCGCCTGGGTTACAGATTCGCATCAACTCAGACCTATCATCTCCGCTCATCGAAACCCACCACCGTCCCCTCATTGAAAACTGAAAACCCATCTCTCCTTAGTTGCAATCGCTGAAAACCTCTGTCCTCATCCAACCTTCGACCATGGATGTCGCCCATTGCAATCTAATCAGGCCGAATCCACCCTCATTGTAGTCCCAACAAACCCATCAGGTCAGGCCATCGCCCAAATCTAACAGCCCCCAAAATCCTTTCCGCGTCCACCATTAGAACCCCCTTGAACCTCTGCCACTGCATCTTCTCTATTGGAATCATCACATGCAAACCCGGAGAGTGAGGGAATGAGAAAGGGAGGGGGAGAGCGAGGGAATGAGAAAGGGGTTTTGACGGGCGTGAGATTGAGATTGAGAGAGATAGAGAAGAGCGGCGAGGGAGATAGAGAGAGAGAGAGAGAGAGAGAGAGAGAGAGAGAGAGAGAGAGAGAGAGGGACGGACGTGAGAGGGAATAGGGTTGAGTGGAGGGAAATGTGCATTTCGTGAGAGGGGGAAAAGGGAATAGGGTTGAGTGGAGGGAAGTGAAAGGGGGAAAAGAAAAAGGCAGCGCAGTTTTTTGCATTTTCGCCTGCTACGGTTCTACTACGGTTTTTAACCGTAGCTAAAAGCCCATATGACCGTAGCCATTGTACAATCCGTAATAGCCACTCCATCATTCACATTTCACGGGATCTGGACGGACGGCCTTGTCATGGGCTTTGTGGGGTCCATCTTGATGCAATCAATATATCCACTCCGTCCATTAATTTTGTAATTTTTTTTATAGGGAGTGAACCTAACATCTAAGCAAATCGAAGGTCTAATTGAACCACACCATCGATCAATGGATTAATCTCCACTCTTTCCTACCGTGTGGTCCACTTGAGCTTTCGATCTACTTCCTTTTTTGGGTTTTTGCCCTAAAATACTCTTAAAAAACGGATAGACGTATTAGATGGAGAACACACATTTTAATGGGCCTTGTAGAGTCCCTTATGGGGTATCCAAGGTTGTATGTAGGTATGGCAGAGTTGGCCTTTAGCTACGGTTTAGACAGTATTAGCTACGGTTTTAAGCCATAGCAAACTAGCTACGGTTTATAGCTGTAGCTAAAAACCCGAATAGTCCGTAGCCTTTGGTCATTTTTTTGGTAGTGCATGATCAGACTCGGGTTCAAGGCCTCAAACAATGAGGCGGAGTATGAAGCTTTACTAGCTGGACTTAGATTGGCAGCAAGCCTAGGTGTTCAGTCCCTTCAGGTCCAATTCACTATAAGTAGGGCATTGACGCTCCAACCGTATAGATGATCCAGGTGATGTACAGATTGAAGACCTAGAGGACCATCTTCTCATGGAAGATTATGCTAAAAGAATAACAAGATAGTTTTGTGATTTAGTTTTATACTTCCGCTGTAAACTCGATAATATAATAAGCTCCCATTGAAAGGGCATTTGATAATTTGTTGAATTCTTTTAATCTAATGAAATGATAAATACAGTTGATTTTATTCTCGCGAATGGTTACCTTCATGAATGTAACTGGATGTGATCTAAAAAAAAAGTTTTTATTGGTCAATGTTCTATTAACACTGTTTCCTGTAATGGGGTCCACGTCAGATTGGGATATCACTCATTTTTGGGCGCCTCCCCTAAAATGATCTAGAACACTAGATGGATGGCATGGATGAACCACATTCATCATGGTGGGGCCCATAGAGCACCGACCACTAGCCATTGGCTGGTGCGTTGAGGCCACATTCATCTGGGCTTGAAATGAAGTAACTGGTCCAAGGCTAGGTTGGGTCCTTACTCATCCCTGGGTGGTAGACTCCCAGGAGTTTCAACACCGGGTCAAGGGTTCGAGTACCCACCAGTAGTGAAATCCCACAGCGTGCTTGTGTGGGGTGTGTGTGTGTGCGTGTGTAAAATTTAAAAAAGCGCTCCTTCCAGTCTGTGAGCTCGTTTTAAGTCTTGAGCCGAAAAATAAGACAGATCCAAAAAACAATTGGACCACACTGTAAAAAGCAAAGGAGGATTGAACGCCTGCCATTGAAACTCTTTTGGGGTCACAAAAATTTTGGATCAATATGATATTTTTTTTTCCTCTTCATCCAGGCCTATGTAAAATTATGAATAGATTGGATGGAAAGTAAACGTTATGGTGGGCTCTAAGAATGTTTTAATGGTGAGAATCATTGGTCCACTTGAGCCACGGTGAGAATCATTGTCCCCACTGCTATTTGTGGTGTGGTCCACTTGAGCTATGGAAATTACTCATTTTTGGGATTAATATGTAAAATAATCTCGCCAAATGAATGATCGGTGTAGATAAGATAAATACATCATTATGGGGCCATGTAACTTTGATCTCCTTTTAGTCGTTCTCACAACTGGGAGCTCGAGGAGTGTCAGCACTCATCTTCGCAAAACACTGTACCTGCACCAGCTATGTTGCTGGTATGTGGTGCACCAGCCAATCCGCCTCCAGAATTTAAAAGGATACTAGAAGACATTTCCAATAAAAGTGACAGTATTTGGGTAAGTAACACGCCAATATGTGCTTGTGAACCAAGTACTTAGAAGTTTTACCTTCTCAGCATTATAAGTTATCTGAATTTTACTTCTTTAAGTATATTTTTAACTTTTTTAATTTTTAATTCAGTTAATGTGACACTCTCTCCTTAATTGTGAATTATAATATAAAAGCACCATCATTACGCTTTTATAATATAATTTGGCCAGTAATTCGATGGCCAAAAGTTAATGTAATGGGAGATATACAAAGAAGTTTGTAAGCAATGGAAATCTCAAATCAAAATTCTCAAATCTGTATATTTTTCATCGTTGATTTAATATTTTAGTAAGTGTATTTTCTTTATTAATTTGACATTTTAATAATGTAAAAATATCATATTATGGTTTTTACCGTGCCTATGTAAATACAAAAAATGCCCCTCAAATAACTTATTTTTCAGGAGACAGGTATTGGCATTGTACATCTACACCACATTACATTTGTAATTCAGTCTAAACAGGTCCTTAGCATGTGCAGTCAATCGTAACTTTCTCGGTCTCGACGAATGCCGTCCGCACTTATCAGTTCTCTCCGTGCGTTGCTTTAAAAGTTCTGTCTCCCCCTCTACTTTCTTTCTCTGTTATTATGAACCCTGCCTCTTGATATCTCTTGGCCCCTCTCCTTCTTGGGGTTACCCACTAGCGTGTTATAATTTCATGGTACGGACATTGCAGGGGATCATTTCATGGTGGGCCATTACTACAGAATCAGTTGAAATGTGTTAGAACCACACTATCTTGTTTATTCAGGCCTTTGGCTAAGATGAAATGTGTTGCATCCACGTCTTATACGGCTCGGATGTTCTACATCGGTGGTACGTTAGCAAGAAGGAAAGAGTTGTGCGTGGAAAGTTCAAGGACAATGTTGTGTATTAACCTAACAAGACATGATGGTTGCATTGGAAAACAAGCGCACGACATTGAAGATTATTGGCATACGTGAGCAAGATCTAGACCGTTAATAAGGTAGGCTGCTGATATCATGCCCTGGACATTAGATCAGGCTGGAGCACTCACCATGTGGACCTCACATGTATGAGAAAAGAGGATGTGGACTGCGTACTGACACTCACCATGTGGGTTTCACAATGATGTATTTTATCTACGCTGTCTATCTATTATGGATCATTATTTTAGGCATGAGCCCAAAAATGAGACGGATCCAAATGTCAGGTGGACCACACCACACGAAAACAGTGGTGATTGAACGTCTACCATTGAAAAAAACCCTAAGGCCCACCGTAACGTTTATTTGCCATGGAACCTGTTGATTAGGTTACAAAGACCTGGATGAAGGGAAAACTTAAATATCATCTTCATCCAAAAGTCTTGTGGCCCAAGAAGTTTTCAACGGTGGCGTTCAATCACCACTGTTTTCGAGTGTAGTCCACCTGAAAATTTAATCTGCCTCATTTTATTTTATTTTTTTGGAAAAAATTTCCTACGTAATTTCACTTTTAACCGTGCAGCACCTCTAACGCTTTACTTTTCATTTCTAAACTTATGCCATACACATTGACTTTTTTTAAAAAACAAAAATACCCTTGTTTCATGGGTTATATTACTTTCTTTCGGTTGTACCCAAAAATCCATATTTTCTTCATTTTTCCTCCTGTAATCTTTTTTTCTTGAGGTTCTATTCATTGCTTAAAATCGATCGCATTGATAAACTTGAAATCTTCTGGGTTTTGTGTATAAAGGCTTTTTTGCAATCTTTCATAGGGTTCTATTTTGAAATCGTGTTTCATTTCACTATACTCTTATTCTTCTTCTTAAACTCTTGTTTCATTGGAATGACGGTTGTAGGAGATAAGAATGAATAATGAATGTTTTTTCGCAATGAAATTGACTGGTGAAAATTCACCTACTACTCGATAAAATTCACCTAGTACTTGATCAAATTTACCTAGAATGAGAATGAATGTGCTTTTTGTAGTGAAATTGACTGGTGAAAATTCACCCAGTACTCAGTCAAAATCACCTAGTTCACGGTTGACCATGAAAATCCACGGTCAACGATGACTCACTGTCCATTTCACGGTCAAACGTGGGTTTTCATGGTTGACCGTGGACTTCACATTTTGGTTCCCTACTAGGCTTACACAGTCGACCGTGGAGTTTCACGATCAATCATGACTCTCTAGACATCCCAGGGTTGATCATGCATTATCATGGTCGACCGTGCATTATCACTTATTGCGTTTCACCTAGAATTAAGAATAAATGTGTTTTTTCGCGATGACAATTCACCTAGTACTCGGTCAAATTCACCTAGAATGAAGAATGAATGTATTTTTTCGCAGTGAAATTGATCGATTTAAATTCACTTAGTACTCGGTCAAATTCACCTAGTATTCGATCAAATTCACCCAATACATTCACATAGTATTCGGTCAAATTCACCTAGTACTCGGTTAAACTCACTAAGTACTCGGTCAAATTCACCTCGTATATTCACCGAGTACGCAATCAAATTCACCTAGCACTCAGTCAAATTCACCCAGTACTTGGTCAAATTCAACCGGTACTTAGTCAAATTCACCCAATACTCTCTTATGGTATGCTCTTATTGTGTAACGATTCGCTGAAAATATTTTAACGTGTTTGTTTTTAGTTAACAGCTATGAGAATCATCGTATGCTTTTATGGTGGGAAGTTAATATGTGAAAACAATGGATACATGTATAAGAGTAGAAAGTTTTTTTTTAAAAAAAAACATTACTTTGAATGTCGAGACTACATTTGAGGAGCTTTTATCTAAAATGTACAATATTATTAAGAGTACACTGAAGGATTGTGATATTAAGATGAAAGTATTGTACCCATGCTTAAACCAATCAATTCCACCATTTGAAATCAAAGACAACAAAGATGTGGGAGTTTTCTTGGCAGCATAGTCGAAGCATTCGAATACATACATGCCTTTAATCATAGAGACAATGCAGTGCATTAATGACACAATACACAAAGACCCTGTCGGTTGTAGTGGTGTTGAACATGATGTCCCTACAATTGGAAATGCATGTAAGGAACATGGTGTGAAATGTAAATATATGACATCACCTTTATGAGTACGTCTAAGTAACATTCCACCGCTTGAGCTACCTCAAACATCAAACTTTATAACTGGTCAAGTTATTGTCCCTTTTGAATATAGAAATCTATGTGAGGAACGTGGTAATAGTTGGCTAGCTAACCTTAACCTCAAATGTGAATATATGACATCACCTTTTATCTACAAGAGTACATATGCCTTCATCTTCTGCCATTGGTGATGAATGCGTACGTCTAAGTGACATTCCATTGCCCGAGCTACCTCAAACATCAAACTTCATGACTGGACAAGTTAATGTGCCTTTCGAGGATGATGCATTTATCAATATATATCTATTAGAATATTTGGATTCATTAGATGACCCGATTGAGATAGCCGTTAGACAAAAGTTTAAGGACAAGAGTCGGTGCCAGTATGTTTTTAGCCAATTTGTAATTCGTAAAAACTTCCAATATATGGTCTTGTACTTATCATCCAAGAGATTTACCGTGGTATGTTTCGAAGATAATTATGAATGGATGGTTCATGCATCTAGGGTGAATGATGCATGAATATTCAAGATAGAGACTTACACGTCGAAACATACATGTGGCATGTCATGGATGAAGAGCGATCACCGATAAGTAGTAAGTTAGCTAGTGAGTTGGTTATTTGTCGTATTGAGTTGCAGATAGGATTAAGGCTGAGTGACATTATATTGGCTATGCATGAGAAATATAATATTATTATCATTTATAAGAAAGCATGGCGAGCTAAGGAGATCACAATCAATCGTGTAATGGGATCTTATGAAGAATCTTACAATGAACTCCCAACCTATTTGCATGAGTTGAGAAGGGCCAACCTAGAGGCAGTGACTGTCGTGCTTGTTAACCTACAAACGAGCAGGTTCGAGAGATGTTTTGTTGCTCTCGAACAGTGTGTTAGAAGTTTTTAAAATTCTTTGTAAAGAGTGTTAGCCGTCGATAAGACACACCTCAAAGGTAAATACAAGGGTGTTCTATTCATAGCTATAGCCTTTTATGAAGACAATCATATTTTCTCAGTAGTCTTTGGTATTGGGGAATCGAAAAACAATGGCAGTTGGAATTAGTTCTTTACCCACCTCAATTGTACGTTAAGGTAATTTCTAGGTCTTGTCATTATATCAGACTAACATAAAGGTTTAATGAAAGAAGTCTCCGAAGTCTTCCAAAATGTAATTCATGGCTATTGCGTCTACCATATCTACAAAAACTTGGTTGACACATTGAAAGACAAGTCATTGGAAAGGTATTATTCGCCGGTTATAAAGACGTGCAAGAATGCTCCCTTTGAAAAGTTAATGCACGATATCGAAATGGTCAACCCCCTAGTACATGCATGGTTGACAGAAATAAGATACGAAAGATGAGAATCTTCACATTTTTTAGGAAAAAGAATAAACTTTGTCACTACTAACATATCAGAGTGCGTTAATATTTTGTTCAAAGAAGCAAGAGAATACACTGTGACTATACTGATAGAGATAGTCAAATTTAAGATATAAGAAATGTTCTACAAGAGAAGAGAATCTACGTCATCATTTATTGAACCATTGACACCATGGGTGGAGGAACAACTAAGGGGTCTTATACCGAAGGCGCAAGATGTTGGTTCTCATACAATTTCTCGATACGAGTATTATATTATCGAAGATTGCAATGACATAATAAAGCTCAATTAGCTTTCGTGTACATGTCATGAGTTTGACATCAAAGGATTCCATTGTTTGCATATTCTTTTAGCATATATAAACTATAATCTTCCTCATTATACCTACTGCTTCCCATTATATACTACGCAAAATAACAAGATCACATATAACGAATCCGTATACCTAGTACGTGACAAGAGCCAATGGAAAAGATCAAACGAATTCAGGGAGTATTGTATGAAAATTAAATCCCCATGATAAAAGAGGTTAGCCGAAAGACCGAAAAAGATAAAAATTCATTCACATGGATTGGAACGAAAAATAGTAAAGTGCGACATGTGCAAACAAATGGGACATAATTGACAGAGGTGCAATTTTTCAATACCAAATGAATAATGTATTTTTTAATGTATTTTTGGTTTGAATGTGATGTGACGATGAATGATTTAATTGTAAGACGTCTTTAAACATTATTGAAATTATGGATTTACTATTACAATTAAGACTTGGAAATATGCTTAATGTTATAAATTTAATCAAACAAATTTACCAAAATTCTCAAAAATAAAAATGATGGAGAACACTGCACATTAGTTTGCATACATAAATATGTCATAACAGACCATATTACAAAATTTCTCAAAAACAAGAAAGATTAAGAACACTACACATCATAAAATAATAATCATGAAAGAGGACAGCATACCTTCCAAATATATGCCAAGTTTGCTCCACCTTTCCCCATCACTTTACCCACTGCATTTGTAGAGATTACAATCTCAAAGGTGGAAGGTAATTTGCACAAATGCACAATATAGAAGCAAATAAATAAGTTGAAAAGGAAATTAGGAACATAAACAAAGACTATGAAAGGATATACTAACCCTGAATATGACTTTGACGAACATGGGGAAATCATTCCATATATGTTCTCCCCTCCCTTCAGATCGATAGAATTCTAGAAAAAAAAAAAAAAGAAAAAGAAAAGAAAAAGAAAAAGGAAGGTAAGCTCACCAAGGGATTGGAACATTTTACTGGAAAATGTATATGAATGCAGCATTTCACATGCAGAAACAAAACTAGCCACAATAGTTCTAATATTTATGACCACAGTGAGTAGTTGTCATGTTTAAAGAAAATGTTGAAATAGGCCTATCAATTTTTTTAGCATGAATCAATTACTATAATTTTCCAATTTTGTGGGAAAAAAAGTTGAATGAATCCTCTTTTCTTCTTTCAAGGAAAAAAAAAATGGTCATGTGTGTGAGTGATCCAAATTCCAAGGTTCAATCCCTGGTAGTGTTACCTTTCTAAAAAAAAACATTGGTGGTTTGAATTTGCTACCTAGTAGTGCCACCTACACTAATCTACTAGGTTGTTTTATGAGCCATGAAGTTTTGAAAATTGACTGAGTACAGGTGTTGCGACAGTTTTCAACCATGGTAAATTCACCAAGTACAGGTAAAAATTAACTGAGTAAGGTTGTTGTGATAGTTTTTAACCATCCTAAATTCACTGAGTACGTGAAAATTGGCCAAGTATAGGTGAAATTTAACGAAGTACCGATTTGCAATGGTTTGAACCGTCATAAATTCACCGAGTACATGAAAATTGACCGAGTATAGGTGAAAATTGACCGAGTACGGGTGTTGCTTCAATTTTCAACCCTAATAATTTCACCAAGTACATGAAAATTGACCGAGTACAAGTGTTGAGACGGTTTTCATCCATCATTTTTTCATAGGACCTTAAGATAACTGGAGGCCATGAACAATTTAAACATTTAAAGTTTGAGAGGCCATATTCATAATAGTCAATTTGGGGGGAAAGAAATAGTAGATGTTTTTGTAATGTTTCTTGTAAGGAGGTGGTGTTGTCTTCTTTATGTATGAGCAGTTCTTGGATCGAAATTGAAAAAAGTTGTGTTGGTTGTAGCTACTTATGATCCAATCTTATGTTGGTTTGTAGCCGCAAATGAAGGATTTGTATTAAACAAAAAAGATCATTGGTGACTATTGAGGTGGGTGCTCTTGGTTTCTAGATGCCCAAAACCGTCTCAAATGACCAAAAAGGACGGTCCTGGACCGTCGCAAGGGCCGTCAAATTTTGACGTGTCGTATTACTTAAAGGACGGTTGAAAACCGTCATTTTTATTGACGAAAAAAGGACGGTCATGGACCGTCCCAAAAAAGGACGGTCGTGAACCGTCCTTAAAAAGGACGGTCTGGGACAGTCTCTTATGAGCCTTTAAAGGACGGCCACAGACCGTCCTTTAAAAGGACGGTCATGGACCGTCCTTAAAAAGGACTGTCATGGTCCGTCTCTTATGGGCCTTCAAAGGACGGCCACAGACCGTCCTTTAAAAGGACGGTTATGGACCGTCCTTAAAAAGGACTGTCATGGTCCGTCTCTTATGGGCCTTCAAAGGACGGCCACAGACCGTCCTTAAAAAGGACTGTCATGGACCGTCCCTTATAAGAGGGTCAATATACACCTGTTACATCATCATAATCTTCCTGATATACACCTATTACATCATCATATTTTTCCTGATATACACCTGTTATATGATATATTTCATCATATTCACATTCACATCCATCTAAACCTAAACTACGTAAATCCAGCATAAACTACATTCATCCAAACATAAACTACATCCATCTAAACCCAAACTACGTAAATCCAACATAAACTACATTCATCCAAACATAAACTACATCCATCCAAACACAAGCAATCTTATCCACATTACATTCATCCACACATAAATACATATAAGTTTAACATCATAAATTAAAAAAGAAAAAATCAGCAACAATTTTCTTTTTGTCTTTCACCTGAAAAAAAAAAATTTAACCAACAAAACATTATAATTCAGAATCATGAAGAATTGCATAAACTCCTTCCAAAAAAATGAGCACTTATTAAAAATAAAACTGATCATTAAAATAGGTTTAGGTTTAGGTTTTAGGTTTTAGGTGTTAGGTTTTAGGTTTAGGTTTAGGATTAGGTTTTAGGTCATAGGTTATAAATTTAGGTTATAGGTTATAGGTTAAGGTTTAGGTTATAGGTTTTGGTTTAGGTTTAGGTTAAGGTTTAGGCTTAGATTATAGGTTTAGGTTAAGGTTTAGGTTTTAGTTATAGGTTTTAGTATATAGGTTATAGCTTTAGGGAATTGAGAATAGGTTAAGGTTAAGGTTTAGGTTTAGGAAATCGGGTCCGAGTTCGGGATCGGGTTTAGGTTTGGGTTATCAAGTTTAGGTTTAAGTTTAGGTTAGGGAGTTGAGATTAGGATTAGGTGTAGGTTTAGGTTCAAGGATTTAAAAATACATTTTGATTTTAGGTTTAGGTTTAGGTTTTAAGCTTATGTTTAGGTTATAGGTTTAGGTTATAAGTGCAGTTAATAGGTTTAGATTTATGTTAGGTTATAGGTTAAGGTTTAGGTTTAGGAAATTGGGTTCGGGTTCGGGATCGGGTTGAGGTTTGGATTAGGGAGTTGAGATTAGGATTAGATGTAGGTTTAGGTTTAGGGATTTGAGAATACATTTAGGTTTAGGTTAAGGTTTAGGTTTAGGTTTAGGTTTAGCTTATAAGCAATAGGTTTTAGGTTTAGGTTTAAGTTATAGGTTATAGGTTTAGGTATAGCTTTAGGCTTAGGTTTAGGTTACAAGATAAAAGGTTTAGGGAATTATTGAGAATAGGTTAAGTTTTAGGTTTAGGAAATCGGGTTCGGGTTCGAGATCGGGTTTAGGTTTGGGTTTTCAAGTTTAGGTTTAGGTTTAGGTTAGGGAGTTGAGATTAGGATTAGGTGTAGGTTTAGGTTTAAGGATTCGAGAATACATTTAGGTTTTATGTTTAGGTTTAGGTTTAGGTTTAGGAAATTGAGAATAGGTTAAGGTTTAGGTTTAGGAAATCGGGTTCGGGTTCGGGATCGGGTTTAGGTTTAGGTTTTCAAGTTTAGGTTTAGGTTTAGGTTAGGGAGTTGAGATTAGGATTAGGTGTAGGTTTAAGTTTAGGGATTTGAGAATACATTAAGGTTTAGGTTTAGGAAATCGGGTTGGGGTTCGGGATCAAGTTTAGGTTTGAGTTTTTAAGTTTAGGTTTAGGTTTAGGTTAGGGAGTTGAGATTAGGATTAGGTGTAGGTTTAGGTTTAGGGATTTGAGAATACATTTAGGTTTTAGGTTTATGTTTGGGTTATAGGTTATAGATTTAGGTTTAGGTATAGGTTTAGGTTTCGGTTTAGGTTATAAGCAATGGGTTTAGGGAATTGAGAATAGGTTAAGGTTTAGGTTTAGGAAATCGGGTTCGGGTTCGGGATCAGGTTTAAGTTTGAATTTTCAAGTTTAGGTTTATGTTTAGGTTAGGGAGTTGAGATTAGGATTAGGTATAGGTTTAGGTCTAGGGATTTGAGAATACATTTAGGTTTTAGGTTTAGGTTTAGGTTATAGGTTACATGTTTAGGTTAAGGCTATAGGTTATAGGTTTAGGTTAAGGTTTAGGTTTAGGTTTAAGGATTTGAGAATACATTTAGGTTTTAGGTTTAGGTTTAGGTTATAGGTTACAGGTTTAGGTCTAGGTTTAGGTTTATGCTATAGGTTATAGGTTTAGGTTAAGGTTTAGGTTTAGGAAATCGGGTTCGGGTTCGGGATCGGGTTTAGGTTTTAGTTTTCAAGTTTAGGTTTAGGTTTAGGTTAGGGAGTTGAGATTAGGATTAGGTGTAGGTTTAAGTTTAGGGATTTGAGAATACATTTAGGTTTTAGGTTTATATTTAGGTTATAGGTTACAGGTTTAGGTTAAGGCTATAGGTTATAGGTTTAGGTTAAGGTTTATGTTTAGGTTTAAGTTTAGGTTATAAGCTATAGGTTTAGGAAATTGAGAATAGGTTAAGGTTTAGGTTTAGGAAATCGGGTTCGGGTTCGGGATCGGGTTTAGGTTTTGGTTTTCAAGTTTAGGTTTAGGTTTAGATTAGGGAGTTGAGATTAGGACTAGGTGTAGGTTTAGGTTTAGGGATTTGAGAATACATTTAGATTTTAGATTTATATTTAGGTTATAGGTTACAGGTTTAGGTTAAGGCTATAGGTTATAGGTTTAGGTTAAGGTTTAGATTTAGGTCTAAGGATTTGAGAATACATTTAGGTTTTGGGTTTTGGTTTAGGTTATAGGTTACAGGTTTAGGTTTATGCTATAGGTTATAGGTTTAGGTTAAGGTTTAGGTTAAGGTTTAGGTTTAAGTTTAGGTTTTAAGCTATAGGTTTAGGGAATTGAGAATAGGTTAAGGTTTAGGTTTAGGAAATCGGGTTGGGGTTCGGGATCGGGTTTAGGTTTGAGTTTTCAAGTTTAGGTTTAGGTTTAGGTTAGGGAGTTGAGATTAGGATTAGGTGTAGGTTTAGGTTTAGGGATTTGAGAATACATTTAGGTTTTAGGTTTTTATTTAGGTTATAGGTTACAGGTTTAGGTTAAGGCTATAGGTTATAGGTTTAGGTTAAGGTTTAGGTTAAGGTTTAGATTTAGGTTTAAGGATTTGAGAATACATTTAGGTTTTGGGTTTAGGTTTAGGTTATAGGTTACAGGTTTAGGTTTAGGTGTATGTTTATGCTATAGGTTATAGGTTTAGGTTAAGGTTTAGGTTTAAGTTTAGGTTATAAGCTATAGGTTTAGGGAATTGAGAATAAGTTAAAGTTTAGGTTTAGGAAATCGGGTTTAGATTTGAGTTTTCAAGTTTAGGTTTAGGTTTAGGTTAGGGAGTTGAGATTAGGATTAGGTGTAGGTTTAGGTTTGGGGATTTGAGAATACATTTAGGTTTTAGGTTTATGTTTAGGTTATAGGTTATAGGTTAAGGTCAAGGCTATAGGTTATAGGTTTAGGTTAAGGTTTAGGTTAAGGTTGAGATTTAGGTTTAAGGATTTGAGAATACATTTAGGTTTTAGGCTTAGGTTTAGGTTATAGGTTACAGGTTCAGGTTTAGGTTTAGGTTTATATTTAGGTTATAGGTTATAGGTTTAGGTTAAGGTTTAAGTTAAGGTTTATGTTTAGGTTTAAGTTTAGGTTATAAGCTATAGGTTTAGGGAATTGAGAATAGGTTAAGGTTTAGGTTTAGGAAATCGGGTTCGGTTTCGAGTTCGGGATCGGGTTTAGGTTTGAGTTTTCAAGTTTAGGTTTAGGTTTAGGTTAGGGAGTTGAGATTAGGATTCGGTATAGGTTTAGGTTTAGGGATTTGAGAATACATTTAGGTTTTAGGTTTAGGTTTAGGTTATAGGTTACATGTTTAGGTTAAGGCTATAGGTTATAGGTTTAGGTTAAGTTTTAGGTTAAGGTCTGGGTTTAGGTTTAAAGATTTGAGAATACATTTAGGTATTAGGTTTAGGTTTAAGTTATAGGTTACGGGTTAGAGGTTTAGGTTTAGGTTTAGGTTTATGCTATAGGTTATAGGTTTAGGTTAAGGTTTAGGTTAAGTTTTAGGTTTAGGTTTAAGTTTAGGTTATAAGCTATAGGTTTAGAGAATTGAGAATAGGTTAAGGTTTAGGTTTAGGAAATCGGGTTCGGGTTCGGGATCGGTTTTAGGTTTGAGTTTTCAAGTTTAGGTTTAGGTTTAGGTTTAGGGATTTGAGAATACATTTAGGTTTTAGGTTTAGGTTTAGGTTATAGGTTACATGTTTAGGTTAAGGCTATAGGTTATAGGTTTAGGTTAAGGTTTGGGTTTAGGTTTAAGGATTTGAGAATACATTTAGGTTTTAGGTTTAGGTTTAGGTTATAGGTTACAGGTTAGAGGTTTAGGTTTAGGTTTAGATTTATGCTATAGGTTATAGCTTTAGGTTAAGGTTTAGGTTAAGTTTTAGGTTTAGGTTTAAGCTATAGGTTTAGAGAATTGAAAATAGGTTAAGGTTTAGGTTTAGGAAATCGGGTTCGGGTTCGGGATCGGGTTTAGGTTTGAGTTTTCAAGTTTAGGTTTAGGTTTAGGTTAGGGAGTCGATATTAGGATTAGGTGTAGGTTTAGGTTTAGGGATTTGAGAATACATTTAGGTTTTAGGTTATGTTTAGGTTATAAGTTATAGGTTTAGGTTAAGGTTAAGGTATAAGTTTAGCTTTCGGTTTAGGTTATAAGCAATTGGTTTAGGGAATTGAGAATAGGTTAAGGTTTAGGTTTAGGAAATCGGGTTCGGGTTCGGGATCGGGTTTAGGTTAGGGAGTTGAGATTAGGATTAGGTGTAGGTTTAGTTTTAGGGATTTGAGAATACATCTAGGTTTTAGGTTTATGTTTAGGTTATAGGTTATAGGTTTAGGTTTAGGTTTAGGTTAAGGTATAAGTTTTGGTTTCGGTTTAGGGAATTGAGAATAGGTTAAGGTTTAGGTTTAGGAAATCGGGTTTGGGTTCTGGATCGGGTTTAGGTTTGGGTTATCAAGTTTAGGTTTAGGTTTAGGTTAGGGAGTTTAGATTAGGATTAGGTGTAGGTTTAGGTTTGGGGATTTGGGAATACATTAGGTTTTAGGTTTAGGTTTAGGTTATAGGTTATAGGTTTAGGTTTAGGTTTGGTTTTGGTTTTGATTTAAGTTATAGGTTTTGGGTTTAGGTTTAGGTTTAGGGAAATGTGGTTTTGATTTAGGTTATAGGTTATATGTTTAGGTTAAGGTATAAGTTTAGCTTTCGGTTTAGGTTATAAGCAATTGGTTTAGGGAATTGAGAATAGGCTAAGGTTTAGGTTTAGGAAATCGGGTTCGGGTTCGGGATCGGGTTTAGGTTTTGGTTTTCAAGTTTAGGTTTAGGTGTAGGTGAGGGAGTTGATATTAGGATTAGGTGTAGGTTTAGGTTTAGGGATTTGAGAATACTTTTAGGTTTTAGGTTTAGGTTAAGGCTATAGGTTACAAGTTTAGGTTAAGGCTATAGGTTATAGGTCTAGGTTAAGGTTTAGGTTCAGGTTCAGATTTAGGTTTAATGATTTGAGAATACATTTAGGTTTTAGGTTTATGTTTAGGCTATAGGTTATAGGTTTAGGTTTAGGTTTAGGTTTAGGTATAGGTTTTGGTTTCGGTTTAGGTTATAAGCAATAGGTTTAGGGAATTGAGAATAGGTTAAGATTTAGGTTTAGGAAATCGAGTTTGGGTTCAGGATCGGGTTTAGGTTTGGGTTATCAAGTTTAAGTTTAGGTTTAGGTTAGGGAGTTTAGATTAGGATTAGGTGTAGGTTTAGGTTTGGGGATTTGGGAATACATTAGGTTTTAGGTTTAAGTTTAGGTTATAGGTTATACGTTTAGGTTTAGGTTTAGGTTTGGTTTTGGTTTTGATTTAAGTTATAGGTTATAGGTTTAGGTTTAGGTTTAGGGAAACGTGGTTTTGATTTAGGTTATAGGTTATAGGTTTAGGTTAAGGTATAAGTTTAGCTTTCGGTTTAGGTTATAAGCAATTGGTTTAGGGAATTGAGAATAGGTTAAGGTTTAGGTTTAGGAAATCGGGTTCGGGTTCGGGATCGGGTTTAGGTTTTGGTTTTCAAGTTTAGGTTTAGGTTTAGGTGAGGGAGTTGAGATTAGGATTAGGTGTAGGTTTAGGTTTAGGGATTTGAGAATACATTTAGGTTTTAGGTTTAGGTTAAGGCTATAGGTTACAGGTTTAGGTTAAGGCTATAGGTTATAGGTCTAGGTTAAGGTTTAGGTTTAGGTTTAGGTTAAGGTTGAGGTTTAGGTTATAGGTTAAGGTTTTAGGTCATAGGTTTTGGTTTAGGTTAAGGGTATGGTCCCTGCAAATACAGATATAAACACGGCCATCCGACACAAATTGCCAGGCCCTTCCAATGCTGTCCATAAAAAATGGACAGCTTCATCATGGTCATAAAAGCGGTTCCCACATTCAAGGGACCCCCGCTCTACCGGATAGCACCGACGCACATCCAGTCCGCTCCAACAATTTTGAGCTAATACATAAACACGGCCTGTCCAAATGGCCAGGCCACTCCAATGCTGTCCATAGGAAATGGACAGCTTCATCATGGTCATAACAGTGGTTCCCACCTTCCAGGGACCCCCGCTCAACATCCGGATAGCTCCGACGCACATCCGGGTCTGCTCGATCAATTTGTATTAAATACATAAACATGGCCTGTCCAAATGGCCAAGCCACTCCAATGCTGTCCATAGGAAATGGACAGCTTCATCATGGTCATAACAGCGGTTCCCACCTTCTAGGGACCCCCGCTAAACATCCGGATAGCTCCGACGCACATCCGGGTCTACTCCATCAATTTCGAGCTAATACATTTAAAAACAACATAATTATATCTAAAAGCATCTGGATACCTGGAGAAGGCCTCCCATATTCGTATTGTTGGTTACTCATCCCTTTGTCTATAAGCCACAATCGACCAACACTTTCTATTGCTACCTGTACTCTGAAACCAACACAAATATAACTGGAAAACAATATAAGGAATAAGAAAAAATCAAGAAAACATTTACTAAATAAAAATTTTTCAATTTATCAATAAGGTTCAATTTATTAGTCAGATACATCCAGCTAGACCAAATACTGCTTCTTTTTTTTCTAGATTGAAACAGGATAGATAGTTGATGATCTTTTCATATATAACCAATGTGACATATGGAGAGATGGACTCACAATTATGCCATGTGCCTCACTCAGACATCTCCTAACAAATTTTCTTTCTAATACAACAAAAAAGCTCATCACTTGTCCATCCTCTATTCATGAAACAAAATGAAGGTTCTTCTTGAAACAATGCTGGGTTTCAAAATCAATTTGGAAACACTATATATAAGCGTGTTTTGCATAAATGATAAAAGCCATATATATAAGATCTTGATGTCACCAAAGAATATATCAAAATCAATTTGAAGGCATTGTGGACAAGTGCATTTTGCAGATAAGTATGATAAAAGGGTGTGAAATACCTACAGAGAATGTCCAGACATCACACGAACATATCATACTGCTATCCATAACGAATATAACAAGATCTGGTTTCTACAACATCAAGGAACTTAAATGTGATATAGATAGCATGTTGGCAACCAACATAAATGAATAAGAGTGATAAACCTTTAGAATAAGAAAATGAATACCGTTGCTTCAAACACTTGGTGCATTTCTTCAAACAGAGCCGCTTCCTGTTTGTGGTGTCCACTTGTGTCTACAATTATCAGATCACAATTTTCCTTCTTAAACCGTTCTACACCTTCTGCTGCAATTTTTACAGGGTCTGACTCCATGTAGCTGTGGATATAGCACAAATGATTTTTTATGTGAAAATGTTAGGGAAAGCACAAAATGAAACAAGCAATGTTATGTAGACATAAACATATTTTATCTGACCAAAAGACGAGCAGCACTGGCAGCATTAACAAATTTGGAACTAATGTACATATTTGGAACTCGTTCAAATATTCCAGGACCTAAATCGGGTTTCACTGTGATGACCCATTCTCCATGGTTGCTTTTGAACTCATACCTATGATTCAAAATTTTTGAGGCATCAGCACCGAAAAAAAAAATCACATTCAATTTTTATAAGGGAGTCATGATAATAAATAATAATACCACACTGCCACTGCTGTGTATATTTCATGAAACAAAATAGATACACCTAGATAGGGGATGGCCCTAACTAACCCCTCAATACAAAGCTATATAATGAAAAAAAAACAGACCTCTATGCACAACCGCAACACTTGGATCCCTAAAAAATCAAACATCAAAGGATCAAGAGAATTGTAGCTTCACATGTACAACATGCAAGCACAGTAGCTCTCAAAGATCCCCATAACTTTCCATCTATTTTTCTTGGGATCCAGGCGGGGTTAAACATTTCATTTAAAGCAAACAAGGGCCTTTTTTTTCAGGTCCTAACAGTGTTCCAGACAGAATATACAGCAAAGCTAAAGAACTTGAAAATAAAGACACTTGACCAGGATCTCCATGAACTAATCGGATTCAGATCAGTTTGATGAAGGAAGAAAAGGTCACACTGTGATGTCAAGAAAAATCCTGCAACTGTTGATTGCATCACATTTGTATGTATCCAGAAAATAGCATCTTGAACAGGACAACCATGCAATTTTTTTCTTGTATTTACAGAGCACTTTGTAAGAATGCAGATAGCCATGCAATTTTTCTTGTATTTACAGAGCTTTGCGAAGGCAACGCACAGTCACATGTCTAGGTCATCTGAGAAAACCATCAGGGGTGCCTGATGTTTGGTGATCAAGTGGGTCAAATCATCAGGTAGAGTGATAAAGCAATTGATGGTGTCAAAAATTGCCCATCCACATAAATGAACATGTACACTGATGAGTTTGGTGACTGTTTTATACCAAAATCTACCCAATGCCTCTGAAAAGCAAAGAGATCTCAGGTCCATTTAGACATTTGACTGAACATTCGATAATTCCAGGGGTCTGAGGAAATGAGATCCTCTTTCCCATTCTTTTCAGTATTGTGGTGGAAGGTTGTATTGTAAACAATGCTATGACTGGTCATGTTCGATCCATTTCTGTTGTCCTATCAGTTGCCTCAATGGATAGGTACCTCCTTTTTCTTTTTCTTTTTGAGAAATGAAATTTTCATTGCCGATTAGAAAAAAGAGAAGAAGAAGAAGAGCTAACTCAAGATTCTACAGTTTGATTCAGCAGTTCTTCATGGGGACAAAAAACAGCTCAAATCTCCTTGCTTGCAACAAAATCCAATCATTTCAGGGAAAACATGAATAACCAACAAGAAAAACAGCGTATTAAGAGAAGCACAGTTCATTTTTTAACCAAAATCAATCAAGATATTAACACAAGTGAAACCAATCAGCAAAATCTGTACTCATTTCCTTAACCAAGGCAATAGAATGAGCAAGGAACGAGTATACAACAGCAGAAAATCAATATCATTTGCAAATCCTCATTTCCTTTGCACCCAATAAGATTTTATATGTATTTTTATTTCGTTCTTAAGGGATGAATAACAAAACAAACATTGTACAGTTCTCAAAATGTCTGATTGGTTAAGACCTAGTACACTAAATCTGTGTATGCTTCTTGTTACAGTGTTTTGCAGATTGCATTGAAACAATGTCGCGAAACTCACTGCCACTTCTGCTTCAATGAATTTCCAGCAAATAGTATACCCTGTTCGTCATGTATGATTTCAATGTATTGCTCCCAGCATTGCCAAGAACAGGCAGGAGGAATACAATCTTGGAACAATCAGCTCAAAGATACTATGCACGAGCACATATCAGACAAATTTCTGCAGAAGTGCTTGTACAAGTTCTGCATCTCTATTAATGTCAGATCCGAAATGTGAATTACATAAACTGAATTTTAGAGTGTAATCCAAGTTCATGTAATTATAAGATATGAATTAGAGATCGACTAAAAAGATATGAATTCATTTTAAAGTGGAACCCAAACAGGTCCTTAGAATTTACATTCAAAAAATCCTCCAGTCTTTTTCCTATTGTGCAGGAGAACCATCTATGCACATAAAATTGCTGGCAACTATTTTTTTTTTTTTTGGTGTATTAAAATCCTCTCATCCCAAACAGGTGACTTTCCTCCCCCAAACGCCAACTGTAACTAAGTCACCTGTAACTTACTTACATTTTAGAAAAGTTACAGGCATCCAAACAGGCCCTTAGTTGCATTCTGCTTCAACTGATCAAAAGCACCAGCTCTAATTTTTGGGATAAAGCCCTAAAATGATCTGTAAAAATGGATGAATGGCATGGATACAATATATACATCATGGTGGGGCCATAGATCATGGTGGTGCTGCAGACGAAATCGGATTGCATACTGAGTTACTCAGTACGCTCTTATTGTACTGAGTAAACCCAGTAGGGCCCACCTTAATCCCAAAATCCCTAAATCCCCATATCCCAAAATCCCTAAGGGCCCGTTTGGCCGGTCGGATTGGAAGGGATTGGATGGTATTGGAAAGGATTAGAAGTTAAATCCCTGGCGTGCCAAACAGAGTCATGATCTAATCCCAATCCCATGGGTCTTAAGACAATCCACTGACAAAATCATTATTACCTTTAAATCCCATCCAATCCACCCTAATCCATCCAAATTTGCCAGGGACGTGTTTGGCTCCAGGGATTGGAAGGGATGGGAAGGTTTAATCTCGGGATTGGCCGGGCGTGCCAAACAGATCGGATATAGCAATCCGGTGATATAGCAATCCCATGGATCTCAAGACAATCCACTGACAACACACCATCATCACCATGCCATCCACCCTAATACCATTCAATCCCTTCTAATCCACCCGGCCAAACGGGCCCTAAATCCCCAATCCCCAAATCCCTAAATCCCCAAATCCCTAAATCACCAAATAGTTTCAATCGGTCTTGAGATTGAGAGAGAGAGAGAGAGAGAGAGAGAGAGAGAGAGAGAGAGATACCTCATGTGGATGTACGAGAGAGAGAGCACCGAGAGAGAGAGAGCACCGAGAGAGGGCGCGGTGGAGAGCGGACCGAGAGAGAGAGAGGGCGCGGTGGAGAGCGGACCGAGAGAGAGAGAGAGGATGCGCGTGAGTGAGAGAGGGCGGCGAGGAAGGGAGGGTGGCGAGGAAGGGAGGGCGGCGAGGGAGAGAGAGAGAGAGAGAGCCCTCGCCAAGGGAGGGGAATGTGGGCGCTGTGGGCGCGCGGCTCTTTTGAGCGCGCGCCCAAATTTGGGCGAGATTGGACGGTGCTCTGTGGGCCCCACCATGATGTATGATTTTCATCCATGCCGTCCATCCAATTTTACAAATCATATTAGGCTATATGCCGAAAATTAAAGGGAAATAAATCTCAGGTGGTCCACACCACATGAGAACAATAGTAATTGGATATCCACCATTAAAATCCTCCTAAGGCCCACTGTACTGTTTATTTGACATCAAATCTGTTGATTTGGTCATCCAGGACCAGATGAAGGGAAAAAACAAAAATAAGCTTGATCCAAAACTTTTATGCCTATTGATCATATTTTTAATGGTCGACACTCATTCAACACGTTTCCTGTAATGTGGTCCACTTGAGATTTGCATATATCTCATTTTTGGTCTCATAATATAAAATTATCTGTAAAAATATATGGACAGCATGGATGAAACACATACATCGTGGTGGGAGCCATAGAGCACTGAACACTAGTCATTGGTTAGTGTCAGGGGAGTAGTCAATCGTTCTCAAGCGTACAGAGTAAATCCTATGGGGGCCACCATAATTTATTTATTTTATCCACTCCATCTATTCATTTTAACATATAATTTTATTACATAAGTTCAAAAATGAAGCCTATAAAAATCTGAAGTGGACCACATCATAGGAAATAGTATAAACTGAACATCTACCATTAAAATAATTTGTAAGGCCACCGAAGTTTTGGATCAAGTTGATACTTTAGTTTTCCCTTCATCCATGTATTTGTGATCTATTGAACAGGTTGGATGACAAATAAAAATCATTGTAGGCCATAGGAAGATTTCAATGGTGGAAATCATTATTCCTAATGTGTTCCTGTGGTATGGTCCATTATGTCCACGTCATCCATCTGAGAGAGAGAGAGAGAGAGAGAGAGAGAGAGAGAGAGAGAGTGAGAGGACAGAGAGTGAGTCTCTCTTACGAGCAGTCATGGATCACATGGTCTGTGCTCTGTGGGCCCCACCATGATGTATGTGCATGTTTCATCCTTGTCATCCATCTATTTTTCATTTTATTTTATGATATGAGACAAAAAATGAGGTATATCCCAATCTCAACTGGACCACATTATAAGAAACAGTGTTGAATGAGCGTCCATTAAAAACCTTTTGGGGGCCATATAAAGTTATGGATCAATCTGATATTTTTTTTCCCCTTCATCTGGGCCTGTATGACCTAATCAACAGATAGGATGTCAAATAAAAGGTACAGTGGGCCTTAGGAGGGTTTTAATGGTGGATATCCAATCACTATTGTTTTCATGTGGTGTGGTCCACCTGAGATTTATATCCCTTTCATTTTTAGTATTTTGCCCTAATATGATTTGTAAAAATGGATGGACAGCATGGATGAAACACATACATCATGGTGGGACCCATAGAGCATCGACCAACATCCAAAAACGGTTACTCGCCTCGAACATATTTCGTATGAGAAAGATATTGGGCAAACAAGATTGATTAACAATTTGAGTGAATTTTGATTTAAACATCTGAAGTTATTTACTTTTCATGTTTGGACTGATCAGATTGTCCAAAAACAGTTAAAGGTTGTTCATAATATCAAAAATATATAAATGAATAGAAAACACAAACATCAGCTTGATCCAAAACTTCTATAGCCACCAAGAAATTTTAAATGGTAGAGGTTCAATCACACTATTTCCTGTGGTGTGGTCCACTTGAGCTTTGGATATGCTTCCTGTTTGTTCTTTAAACCTCAAATTATCTGTTAACATGGATGAATGGAGTGGATAAAATAAATAAATAACGGTGAACCCCACAGAGTTTACTTTGATAAAGGTAACGAGTAATTCATTTAAGTGTAGTGGACAAAGGTTTCCTTAAAACATTCATAATCATATATTGGGCCTGCCTAAATGTGATTCACATATCCAACCCACTCATTATGTGTGTCCCACTTGGATGAGGGGTCAGACCAAGTTTCAACCGCATCCAAAACTCATGTGGGCCCCACCAAGTGCTTTTATATTTTTTAGGATGTCTTCACATAGTTTTAAATGGTATGGCCCACTCGAGTTTCGTTTACCGATGATTTTTGAGATATCTCATAACTATAAATGGGACACATCAAATCCACGATGTTGATGTTCGACACACATCATGACGAGGCCCACAAAACTTACTAACATCAATTCTTAGGTTCTCACAAGGTCAGTTATAAGTTGGGTCACAATTTTAACTAGAATATTTGGCCCATTTCACATGTCTAGTTCATTCACTCTATTTTACTAATTAATTCTCAATTTGACTAGTTACTCGCCTCAATCAGGCTAGATATATATGAGAAAGATATTGGGCATACAAGATTGACCAACAATTTCAGTGAAATTTGATTTAAACATCTGAAGTTATTTACTCTTCAATTTGAACTGATTAGATTGTCTAAAAACGATTAAAGGTTCAATTAGTGGATGTGCCTAATAATTTAGTAATTTTATTTTTCACAAATGAATTTAACATTTTTTTTTTCAAAATGTATATATTTTTTCTCTTTTAACTAAATATCATTTTTATTATAAATAAATTTAACATTTTTTTTTACAAAATTTAGTTTTCTTTTTTTTTAAAAATTTTTTTTTTTTTACAATTTGTCAATTTTTTCACAAATTTGTTTAATTTTTTAAAATTTATTTTTCAAAATATCATTTTTTAAATCTCACTTTTGTTATAACTTTTTAATTTTTCTTGTCAAAATACAAAATCTGATTAGTGGACTTGGTATGATTTGATGGATGCCGGTCGTCTTTTTTTTTTCTTTTTCTTTTTAGATTCCATTTGGCTTAAACTATATTCCAATTCCTTTTTAATTAACAAGCAGCTTAAACTATATCTAAGCTGTGCAAGTTTACATCTCATTGCTTTGGAGACGAGTTAATAGCCGAAAAATGATAACATGAGAATGGCCTATACTAATGTATGCATTTGGTACCAATTCTTAATGTTGGCAACACCTGACATACCTGTACCTCTCCAAAGGTCACACTGATTGAATGATCTTAACTGTCTGAAATTGCCGTTGGATTAATTTGGACCATTTTCTTTTTGACTATCCTGAAGAACATTGACTTGTACTATTCTTTTTAAACATCTATATGCTTCAATCTCCTTTGGTCTGCACTTATGTTGAAGGGCACATCTATTATGTTGGGTAGAACACTTATTTTAATATCACAATGACTGGATAATCTCAACCATCTGATATTACCGTTGAATTTAAACCATTTTCTTTTTTACCAAGGTATTAAGGAACTTTGATTTGCACTCCTCTTTCTTAAACGTGTATATTTTTTTTTAACCTCGAGTTAACACTCTTCTTCTTCTTCTTTTTCTTTTTTCTTTTCACGTTTACATGTTTTTAATCCCACCTTGTGTATTGTAGGCCACATCCATTTAATTTGGTATAGATCCTTTTTTTTATTCAATTTTTCTTGTCAAAATACAAAATCTAGTTTTCTTTTTTAAAATATATATTTTTTTACATTTTTTCAATTTTTTCACAATTTTGTTTAATTTCTTATTTTTTTTTTCAAAATATCATTTTTTTAATCTTATTTTGTTATATAACTTTTTAATTTTTGTTGTCAAAATACAAAATCTAGTTTTCTTTTTTTTTTAAAAAAAATATTTTTTTACAATTTGTTAATTTTTTCACAATTTCATTTAATTTTTTAAATTTTCTTTTTCAAAATATCATTTTTTTATCGAAATCTTGTTATATAACTTTTTAATTTTTCTTTTCAAAATATAAAATCTAGTTTTCTTTTTTAATATATATATATATATATATATATATATATATATATATATATATAATTTACAATTTGTCAATTTTTTCACAATTTTGTTTAATTTTTTAAATTTTCTTTTTCAAAATATAATTTTTTCAATATCACTTTTGTTATATAACTTTTTAATTTTTCTTGTCAAAATACAAAATCTAGTTTTCTTTTTTAAAAAATATATTTTTTTACAATTTGTCAATTTTTTCACAATTTTGTTTAATTTTTTAAATTTTCTTTATCAAAATATAATTTTTTAAATATCAATTTTGTTATATAACTTTTTAATTTTTCTTTTCAAAATACAAAATCTAGTTTTCTTTTTAAAAATATATATATATTTTACAATTTGTCAATTTGTTCACAATCTTGTTTACTTTTTAAAATTTTCTTTTTCCTAATCTCATTTTTTAAATTTCACTTTTGTTATACAACTTTTTAAATTTTCTTTTCAAAATACAAAATCTAGTTTTCTTTTTTAAAAAATATATTTTTTTACAATTTGACAATTTTTTTTACAATCTTGTTTATTTTTTAAAATTTTCTTTTTCAAAATATCATTTTCTTATCGAAATTTTTTTTTTCAAAATTATCAACTTTATTAAAAGTTCTTAATTTTTATTTCAAAATCTAAATTTTTTTCTTAAACATTGTTAGTTATTTTTATAAGCTTTTTAACGTTTTTTTTTTCGAAATTCATAATTTTTTTTTTTTTTTATTTTTTGATTTGTGCATTAGTCTAATGTAGACGGTTGTTGATAGTCTCAAATAACCACAATAAGACGGCTAAGGACCGTCTCTAATAGAGACGGTCATTGACAGTCTCAAATAGGGACTGTTAAGGACCGTCCCTAATGCAGGTTCTTTTTCCCTACCTTGCAAAAGCAGTAAAAGACGGCCGTTGACCGTCTATAATTGAGACGGTCCATGACAGTCTCAGATTACCAATACAAGACGGTCAATGACCGTCTCTAATAGAGACGGTCCTTGACAGTCTCAAACAGAGACAGCTAAGAACCGTCCCTAATTCAGACTCTTTTTAACAGTCCTAAATTACAGGAAAAGACGGCCAACGACCGTCTCTAATTGAGACGGTCCTTGACAGTCTCAAATTACCAGTAAGAGACGGCCAATGACCGTCTCTAATAGGGACGGTCTTTGACCGTCTCAAATTCCAGCATATAAGACGGTCATGGACCGTCTCTTATTCCAGACGGTCAATGGCCGTCTTTTATCTGCAATTAACGACGGTTTTCGACCGTCTCAAATGATTTGTGGACGTTTAAATTTTCAAGACAATAATAAGGACGGTCAAGGGCCGTCTAAAAATTTAGAGACGGTTTACGGCCGTCTCTAAAGTGTCTTTAAACTAAGCAATTTTAGAGATGGTCCAAAACCGTCTCTAAATCCGTCATTTTTTCCATTTTTCACGTAGTGGGTGCTCTTGGTTTCTAGATGCCCATGAAAAATTTGTCCTTGGAGGCTAAAATCTATTTATGGATGTAAGTAGAAAACCAAACTACATAGAAATGGTCTCAACCTAGAATGATTTTTGGATCTACACTTTTAAGGGATGTGTCATTTTAAAATATGATCGTCTTGATTGCTCGGTTGTGAAGTGCCAACTGTCTCCTCTAGTCATGTGAAGTCCCAAGCTCTATATCTCTTCATGTTCCATGTTCCTTTTAAAATATATTTTTCTTGATTGCCTGGTTGGATTATTGGTTAGTGTAGTGAAAATTTATCGAAGTTTTCCTTGAGCAAATACAAATCTATGGCTCTGTTTTGTTGGCATTTGTTAATTGTAATAGAGCCAGTTCTTACAATCGTCCTTTAAAGATTTTTCTATAATTGTTCATTCACTTGTGTTAGAAAGTCACTCTCATTTCTGATAATTGTGAACTATATATGAACGTGTGCCAACTGAACTGAAGAAGAGCATCGTGCAAGCTCAAATGGACAAGAAGTTCATGCAGCCTCAACTTGCTCAGCTACAACATGCTTTAAAATCTTGTACTTTGTTAAATGTGAACTTGTGAGTGTTTTTTTCCTTCTTCCATGCACTTGAACGTCTCATACACTATTGATAAGTTTGAACAATTACAACATTTCCCATACACTATTCTGTAGACAAAAATAAAAAAGAAAACAACAACCACTAATATTGATAGCATAAGGTATACAAAAGGACGTTTGATGGAACTAGTTTCCATGCCTAGCTAACATAGACCTAGGATATCATTAGGAACTACTGGGCAAGGGAATAAGGGGGAGGTGGCACTCCCTCTCCTTGCACATAACACATGACCCTCTTCAGGGCCTGGAGAACCTTCTCATTCCAGCTATTGTCTCTCCTCCACCTCGTTTAGCTTGACCTTGACCTCATCCACATCGGCCCATACTCCTGCATTCAATCAAGGCATTCTCTGACGCCTAGGGGTGCTGTGATTTCTTCATAGTCACCTGCGTCTTCACTCCCTTCTTCTCCTTCTTCTGACCCTCCCTTAAGGCAGGACTCTTCCTTTTGGTGCTCAGCCAGGCCCATACGAGTTACTGTGGCCACATCAACGGTCCCTATGGGCACGAGCTTTGTATCGAGCAAGTTAGCGAACCCACACTGTCTGGCCATCTTGCAGATCAAGCGGCCAAATGGAAAATCCTTTGTCTGAGAGGTCGTAACGGCCATCAAGATATGGTGAAGCACCATCAACGAAGGAAAATGGCTTCACCTTGGCCTACCAAGTACAACACCTTTGTAACACCTCGAACTTTCAATGTCGAGTATTGAAAGTTCTCGAGTGTTACCATGAAAAGTAACATAATATTTACATGTATGCGACACCAATCTAGCTATCCAAACTTTACATCCATTCCCCGACAAGAATCTAACCGTTGGGAATGATCCCCATTCATAGATCCAGCAATCAGATTGTCGATTTTAAGACAAGACTATCCATCATGCGATTTGACGTGTGTGCCTTTCCTTAAAGGAATTGGTGAATAATGTTGAGGGTCAAATATTACATATTATCCCCCATTTATTACTTGGTTTTATGAACATAATAATGCTTAATGTTCTATTTTAATCATGTTTGTTTTGCAAGGTGAATTTAAGAGCTTAGATTGAAAAGGATGTTAAAAGCATGGATTTAACACTCACAAATCACCAAAGCCAAGGATGGATCTTATGAGACCAAGAATGAAGAATTCATATGCTAAAGATCTAAAAAAATCAAGTAAGGAACGAAGAGTATTGAAGACTTGAAGTAAAGAAATAGAACCCTAAAAATCTGCCTCCTTCAACTAGTCAAAGATTCCTCGACTCCAACTCCAGCGATAGAATCCTCTAAAATCCTGTCATCCTCAACTAGTCAAAGGATTTCCTCGACTAGTCTAAGGTTACGCAATTAGCACACGGATTGCGTAAATTTAAGGTGATTTTTTAAATTTTCCAACTCGGTGCGAAAGTTGGAGTTAGAAAACTATAAATAGGAGTCCCTATGATGTTCTCAGGCATATTTTAAGGTTTGAAGAGTAAAGAAAAAATATGGAGAAGCCGTCGCTAAGAGTTTTTTTCCTTTTTCTCAGTTGTTTTTATGCTTTTCTTAAGAGATTTTAGTTCAATCATGTCTATGGTTGGCTAACCCCTTAGATGGGGCTAAGACGTGAAGCTTGTAGCATGATTGGGATGCTTTCTTTGTTTTGATTCATGTTTTGTTAAACTCTCTTGGATTTTAGTTTGATTATGAAGGAATATTTTTAGTTTTTAATGGTTTGATGTGACAAATTACAATAGATCTGTGATATCTTGAAATATCTTCTTTTCCTGAATTGAGATTGTGAAATTAGGAAATTATGTTATTCACCATTGTCCCTTGGGCATGGTAGGATGATGGAATCCTTCCTAACCTTCACAACTCTCTTATGATTGGTTGTGGGATTGGTAAATCATGTTGTTTACTTTGTCTCTTGGGCATGGTTAGGTGATGGAATCACTTCCAAATCCTCACAACTCTCATCCATTGATGATTAGATCTATGAGAAGTTCAGAGATCTACCAAATCTCTTCTTACCAATTGGATAGGATTGGACTTTGATTCCAGTTGTATCCTAGAATCAACCAAGGTGGTTTCCCAATTGGTACAAGTGGATCCTTGGTACCTTAGTTACCACCTTTAAATTTATAAGTTTTAATTACCTTATTCAAAATCACTCTCTCAAATATTTCAAATTTAAGTTTATTTCTTCTAGTTCTAGTTCTAGTTATTTCAGAAACGCACTAGATTAGTCCCTATGGATTCGACCTCAGTTTCACCGAGATTATTACTACATCGCGACCCTACACTTGGGGTTGTGAATAAGTTTTTAGCGCCATTGCTGAGGATTAATGGTTGCATTTTTCTTAGCAACTTCTAATTTAGTAGCTTCCTTCTAATTCCCTCTCTCTTTTTATTTCTAGATTTATATTTTCCTTCTTTCTTTTAGGTTTAGGTTGGAATCTAAAATTGAGGGCTGAGAGTGTTTTATGCCTAAGTGGGTCCGTGAAACACTCGACGTCTTTTGAGTGAAGGAGGATTGGTTAAGGGGTTATCTATCCATCACAAGATTAGACACCACTCGAGATCCTCAACGTCAATTGAAGTGATAGTTGTCAATCAACCGGGAAGACAACCTTAACCTCGGGTTGAGGAAGCCCAGGATGAGAATGAGGTGCATCAAGCACCCCCGCCTTGTACTTTGTGAGACTATTTACAAACGGCGGGGGTGAGCACTCCCTTATGCATGCTTTTTCCAGAAACTACAGGACATATGGATATTAAGCCAGGGGTGATCCAACTCCTTCCAAAATTTCATGGTCTAGAATCTAAAAGTCCATATCTGCACTTAAAAGAGTTCAACGAGATTATAACAACTTTACATTTTCCTAACATGCCTAAGGACGCGGTCAAACTGAAACTCTTTCCCTTTTCTTTGAAAGAGAAAGCTAAGACTTGGTTGTATTTACTACGTCCCTGATCTATTGGCACATAAAATGACATGATAAGGGAGTTCATAAAGAAATTTTCTCCACATCATAAAATGAACACCCTTAGAAAGTCAATCATGAACTTTGCATAGAAGGAGGATGAAACATTCTTCCAATGTTAGGAGAGGTTCAAGGATCTTGTCAGTTCATGCCCACAACACGGTTTTGAAATGTGGCGCATTACACACTTTTTCTATAATGGTCTGACATCTTTCATACACCAAATGGTCGAGATAATGTGCAATAGAGAATTCATGAATAAAAATGTCGATGATGTGTGGGACTACTTGGACAGACTTGCTGAAAACGCAAAATCGTGAGACACCTCAAAATCAAGCACCACTTATAGTCCCACTCAATCAAAGGAGGGGCGGATTATACCTTCTGAAAGAGGATGATGATATCAATGCTAAAGTGTTTAATCTCATAAGAAAATTCGAGGCCATGAAAGTAAAGAAGGATAAGGTTAAGGAAACTGTTTGCCGTATCTGTGCTTGCAACGTGCACACAACTGAAAATTGTCTAATAATACCTGCCTTTCAAGAGGTGTTGAATGAACAATCTAATGTCATGAGCAATTACCAAAGACCTTTCAATAGACCTACTTCCAATACATACAATCATAGTTAGAGAAATCATCCAAACTTCAGTTGGATGAATGGACAAATTGCTACTCCTTATGGATTCCTTAATCAAATTCTAAATCAAGGGAAACCTCAAGAGGATCCAGTTCTAAAACATATTCAAGACCAAGAGCTACTTAATTAGAATTCGGCACAAACATTAAAGGATATCAGATCAACATTAGGAATGCTTGCGTCGTTTATTCAAAGGATATGATCACACTTAACAATTGGGGAGAAAGTTAAATCCCGCTCAACCTCTCCCCAATCCTAAACCGCAATATGGAATAAGTGATCCAAGCTCTTCAAATCAAATAGAGCAAGTTAAATCTATCACCACTCTTAGGAGTATGAAGACGATTGACAAAACTATTCTGATTAGGGCTGAAAAGCCTAAGGACCTAGAAGAGGATAACAATGATAAACCTAGCACTGCTCCATAAGAATTAGAACTAGAACTTCAAGACAAGTCAATTGCTCCATTTCCCCAACGGTTGGTTGCACCAAAACCTCTCTCTAACTCTCAGGACATTCTAGAGGTGTTGAAACAATTGAAGGTTAACATTCCTCTACTGGATGCGGTTAAACAAATACCTTCATATGCTAAATTTTTGAAAGACTTGGGTACAACCAAAAGATGAAAAAATATTCAAAAGAATTTTTTTAACTAAAAAAGTCAGTGTCATCCTCAAGCAAGATGCGCTATAGAAATATAAAGATTCCAGTAGCCCAACTGTCGCTTGTGTAATTGGGAATTACCACATTGAGCACGCACTTCTTGATTTAGGAGCAAACGTAAATCTGATCTCATACTCGATCTATGAACAACTGGGTTTAGGTGAATTAAAACCCACCCGGACCACATTACAATTTGTCGATCGCTCAATTCTAGTACCAAAAGGGACAAGTGAGGATGTGTTGGTCCAAGTTGATAAATTCTACTACCCGGTAGATTTTATCATCCTAGATACTCAAACCATAGTAGACATGAGCAGTCAAATTCCAGTCATTCTTTCTATATCAAACACAATCATTAATTACAAGAATGGAGTCGTGAGTTTGTCTCTTGGAAATATGACTTTGGAGTTGAATATCTTTTTTAATACGAGCAAACGGTTAGAGGAAGATGATGATTTTCATGACATTAACATGATTGACTCTTTCGTGGAAGATAGAACACTTCTGACCTTATCCTCTGACCCTCTAGAGACGTGCCTGGCCCACTCCCATGATTTTGATGATGATATGATTAAGGAGATGGGGACCATGTTGGATACCGTGCCGGTACTTGAAGTTAACCAGTAAAGGCCACAATTCGAAGAATTGCCTTAAATTGATGTAGTGTCTCTATCGTCTAACCTCAAGGCACCAAAGCTTGACCTAAAACATTTGCCCTCTAATTTGAAATATGTCTATTTAGGTTAAGATGAGACATACCCGGTGGTGATTTCTTCCCACTTTGAGTAAGAATAGGAGAGTATGCTCATCTCTACTCTCATTGAGCATAAGGGAGCCTTTGGGTGGGTGATTGCGGACCTCAAGGGAATTGACCATTCGGTTTGCACTCATTACATTTATGTTGAGGATAATGCGAAGACCTCTCGGCAACTAAGACGTAGACTAAATCTAAACATAAAGGAAGTGGTTAAGCCAAAGTTATTAAGATGTTGGATGTGGGTATCATATATCCTATATCTGATAGCCAATGGGTGAGTCCAACTCAGGTGGTTCCAAGTATCTTCTTTCTAAGAATGATGTTAAGCCGCGCCTGATAAGATGGATCCTCCTACTCTAAGAATTTGTTTTGTAAATAAAATATAAAAAGGGAGTGGAGAACGTAGTGGCTGACATCTTTCCCACCTTGATCTCTCTAATTTTCTTGAGACGACACATATAAATGACATGTTCCCTGATGAGCAATTGTTCAAAGTCTCCCATTCACATTGGTTTGTTGATATTGCTAATTATTTTGCCATAGGTTTCACGCCGACACATTGGACTGCGTAAGATAAGAAAAAATTCTTCGCTGAGGTTCATAAGTTCTTCTGGGATGATACATATTTGTTTAAATATTGCTCAGACCAAATCTTAAGGAGATGTGTGCCAGACAATGAACACTAAAATATTATCTCCTTTTGTCACTTTCAGGCCTGTGGTGGTCACTTTTCTGCTAAAAAGACCACGACCAAGATTCTTTAGTGTGGCTTTTACTAGCCCACTATGTTCAGGGACACTCATGCATTTTACAAAGCTTGTGAGTATTGTTAGAAGTTAGGAGCATTGTCCCGTTGAAATATGATGCTTCTGAACCCCATTCTGATCATTAAAGCATTTGATTATTGGGGCATCAATTTCATGGAACCATTCATCCTTAGGGAATTTATACATTCTGCTAGCAGTAGACTATGTCACTAAATGGGTTAAAGCGATTCCATGCTAGAATAATGGCCATCAAACGGTCATTAAGTTTTTAAAAGAGAACATCCTTTCCTAGTTTAAAATGCCTTGAGCCATCATTGGTGATGGGGGCTCACATTTTTGTAATAGGTCATTCGCGAACTTAATGAAGAAATATGGCATCTCCCACAAAGTGAACACTTCATACCACCCACAAACAAGCAAGCTAAGATTTTCAATAGGGAAATTAAACACATCTTGAAAAAGACGGTTAACCCTGACCGTAAGGATTGGTCAATCTAATTAACTGATACCTTATGGGCTTACCGTACTGCATTTAAGACCCCTATTGGAATGTCTCCCTTTAGACTTATCTATGGGAAGACTTGCCACTTGCCTGTGAAGTTGGAACATAGAGCCTATTGGGTAATCAAAAATTTGAATTTCAATTTGGATAATGTTGGCTCACTACGCAAACTTCAGTTGAATGAACTCGAAGAAATCTAGAATGATGCGTACGAGAACTCAAGAATTTACAAGGATAGGATGAAGGTGTTTCATGACCAACACATTCTTTGGAAATCATTCACACTAGGTCAGAAAGTCTTCTTGTATAATTCTCTGTTACATCTCTTTCCAGGCAAACTCTGATCTTGTTGGACCGACCCCTTCGCTATTACCAATGTTTATCCTCATGGGGCTATTAAGATAAAGAATCTAAACAACATCAATGAATTCAAAGTAAATGGACATCGATTAAAGCCATTTATTGAGAAATTTGATTCAAAGGACATGTCTATACCTCTGATTGATCCTATTTACCAGGATTGACCTCCTAGTCTGATGGAGGTATAGTTAGATGTATTTCTTTCATAGAATTTAGGACTATGATAGTTTGTTTCCACTATTTTAGGATAGTTTGCTTTCCATTTATTTAGGATAGTTTTTTTTAGTTGTTTAATTCTTATAGTAACCCACCTTCACGCTGAGATCCTTTGGAAAAAGACTCAAAATTCCATCATCATGTGCTATCTTTCCATCACTTCTCCTTCAATTACATTATCTCTTTTGCAAATCATGCTTATTTATTTTATATTGAGGACAATGTAGATTTTAGGTTGGGGATGGGAGATTAGGTAAACTAATCAGTGTTTTCTCAGTTTTGAGCAAAATTTGTAAAATTTTTGAAAAATTTTCAATGTTTATCTATTTGGAAAGCGATAAGTTGTGTATTTAAGACTGTTTTGAGTATGAAGAGAAGATAGGAAGTGAATTTTGAATTATTGGAGTTGGATCAACTAAGTAACCTATCACTTACGACCCTTGCACTCAATAGATTAAGAGGAAGTTTGAATATTATGTTAATCTAAATTACAAAACACATTCAAATTATTTTCTATGAATAATGTTAGAATTTCTGATTGTTAGTATGTGAATCATTGATAGATGGTGAAAATCAAGTCTGGAGAATTTTAACAACCTTAAAAGAAGCAAAGAACCATTTTTTTTTTTAAAAAAAAGAGAGATCGACAAAAAAGGTCATGTATAGTGAAAAGACAAGAAAAAAAAAATGTAAAAATAATGCAAGTTCTGTAAAAGATGAATAAAAATTGACCATCAATATAAAATCAAAAAGTGAAAAAAGAAGGAAAAGGGGATAAGTTCGGAATCAGTACTTAAGTTTTCAACGAATCTTGAATTGAAGAACATGGCTAACATTATAAAAAGATAGTATTTTCACTAAGCATTTTGAAAAACTTGATATGCAAACTATACTCTGACTTAATGAATAAAGAACTGATCTGATTGATTGCTTATGTGATTCGGCTCTAGGTTTTCAAAAACTTGATATGCAAACTATACTCTGACTTAATAAATAAAGAACTTATCTAATTGATTACATAACAGATTATTTTCGAAAAAAGGTTTGAACATTGAGCATTACAGTTCATTTTTCGCATACTTTGCTTGGGACTAGCAAAATACCGGTTGGGGATTGTGTTGAGGGTCAAATATTACGTATTATCACCCATTTATTTTTTGGTTTTATGAACATGATAATGCTTAATGTTCTATTTTAATCATGTTTGTGTTGCAAGGTGAATTTAAGAGCTTAGATTAAAAAGGATGCTAAAAGCATGGATTTAACGCTCAAGAATTACCAAAGCAAGGATGGATCTTTTGAGACCAAAAATGAAGAATTCACATGCCAAAGATCCAAAAAAATCAAGTGAGAAATGAAGAAAATTGAAGGCTTGAAGTGAAGAAAAGGAACCCTAAAAATCCGTCTCCTCCCTCGACTAGTCAAAGATTCCTCGACTCAAACTCCAGCATCAAAATCCTTTAATTTCTCATTATCCTCGACCAATCAAAGGAAACACTCTACCAATAGAAGGTGCCCTTGACATGTTGAAGGATTTCCTCAACCAGTCAAGGTTACACAAACATCACATGGACTGCATAAAATTGAGGCGGTTTCCAAATTTTTCTAACTCGGTGTGAAATTTAGAGTTACAAAACTATAAATAGGAGTCCATAGGATGTTCCTAGGCATCTTTGAGGATTTGAGGAGTAGAAAAAAAGCATGGAGAAGCCGTCGTTAAAAGTTTTTCTTCCTTTTTCTTAAAAGTTTTTATGCTCTTCTTAAGAGATTTTAGTTCAATCATGTCTATGGTTGGCTAAACCTCTTAGCTAGGGCTAAGAGGTGAAGCTTGTAGCATGATTAGTCATTGTGGATTTGACCTCGGTCTCACCGAGATTCTTACTACATCGCGACCCTACACTTGGGGTTGTGAAAAAATAACTCTTTATCCATAATGATTTAGATGTAAGTTCTTTTATAAGAATTGTTTGGAAAGGTGTATATAACCATGTAGAATAGTTAGATTTTGCAAAACTCTTGGATTAGCAATAATTACGAAAATGTCACTAACCTAGACCCCTGAATTCTAGATCATGTGGTTCCGACTATTCATTTAATGTGAAATTTTATACCATACCTATGTATCATAAATTAACTGTACATGTCAGTTTTCAGCCGTTAGATCATCATAGCAGTGGCCGAATTGGGAAATCAACCCCTAACCGTCGATCCTGATCCACCTGATCTTAGGATAGGCTTCAAATTTTGGACTTAACTCCTTACATTAGATGGAAAAATGAATGGATGGTGTAGATTTCTCCAGAACATCATGGTGGACCCCATAATAACCCAAGTTGTGCAAAATGCATGTGCACCAGTAGTGCACCAAACGCGAAGTCAGGTCAAACATGGTTCGACCCAGCTTCTTTCATGAAGGAAGACTCCTCTCCCTTTCTTCTCATTTTCCACTCACAATAGACGGACAACACCATTTTTAGAGATGTTCCCCCTCCCCAATCGAGATACACCCGGACGATCTGAACCATCCATCCTGTATAGGAGATTAGGCCAGTCAAAACCATGTTGACCACATACGCCCATGCATGCACACATGCCTGCAACAACGATCGTAATGAATCCTGTCCATACCCTTTGCTATGTTCGAACGATCGCAACGAGTTTAACTCTGTGGGCCACACCGAACTTGGATCGAAAAGATCTTACTCCGGGCCAAAATTTCGTGAAGAACCTAATGGAAGGTGCAAATCTAACAAACACTCAAGATTGTGGACCCCATCAAGTGATGCAGGCCAATCCGTTCCGCAACCGACAACTAGTGCATCCGAGTTCTCTGCATGTATGGCAATTGGGACTAAGATCTCGGCCCCGATCAGGGCTGTCCAAGCCTCATAAACACAGGATCCGATCCTTTCCATGGTGGAAAAAATGGATTGGAAGTGGGACCATGACCCGTCATGCCACTCTGATCAACGCTATGCGAGAAATAGGGTAACATAAATCGGTTGGATTCTGTCTTGCGTAGCGAAACTCCCTGCATAATATTTACGTAGGGCAACGGAGAATCTGCAAGAGGAGTCTAGAAGCCGCTCTTCAAGGCTATAAAATAATGTCGCTCGACATTCAAGAAGCACAATAAGAAGGCCATTGAAAAAGAAGGAGAAACGAGAGAGAGACGGCCAACCCTGCTGGACGTATCAACAAGAAAGAAAGAAAGAAAGAGAAAGAGAAAGAAAGAGAAGAAGAAAGAAAGGGAAGAAAAGAAAAGAAAGAGAAAGAGAAAGAGAAAGAGAAAGAGAGAGAAAGGAAAGAGAAAGAAAACAAAAGAAAAGAAAGAGAGAAGACAAAGAAAGAGAAAGAAAGAAATGAATAAAGGAAAAAGAAAGAAGAAAGAAAGGAGACTCCTGGCAGCAGACACAAGGGAGGAGATGATCAGTGACAAGCACCACACTCACCTAGTCCCTGAATCATGCCCAAGCCAAGGTAGGCCATCACCCACTCTTTTGTAGAAGTCTTCTTTGTTCTCTATCCGACGACATGATTTTAACCAACTAAAACCGAGTCAAGGTAAGGTTAAACTTCTTAAACTCACATTGGTGAGACACTTCCTAAACCAAGACAAATTATAATATTTAGTCAATAACATATAAAGGGGATTATATAAAGATCTAACCATTTAGATTGTAAAAACGCTACGTCAAAACACCAACACGTGACACCATTTTACAATCAAAGAAACATCTAAGGTGAGGGTTTTATCCTTTAGGCTTACATTAGTTTAAGTTGTTAAATTTTCATTGCCCTTACATGCCATCATGTTGTGTTATCTTACCTTTACATGCTTTTGTCTTATTTCTACCTCGCCTTAACATGCCTTCGTGTTACTTTGAATTCTTCCTGCAATTATATGTTTTACCATCAATTATTTGCCCTTTGAGATTATAGTATAATATTGCTTACAAGTTATCTTTCTGAATTTATATAAGGTCTTGGATACAAGCCTTGCCCTGCCTTATCAAATATATTTGAGTTGGCCCTGCCACTCTTCTCTTTATTGAGTTGGCCATTGTCACTCTCCTTATTAAAGAATCGGTCATTACTGCTCTTCTATTTATTGAGTTGGCCATTGCCACTTTCCTTACTAAAGAATCGGCCATTACCGCTCTTCTATTTATTAAGTTGGACATTGCCACTCTCCTTATTATTGAATCAGCCGTTACCGCTCTTCTATTTGTTATGTTGGCCATTGTCACTGTTTGAGTTGATCATTGTCACTCTTCTCTATATTGGCCTTATGCTATCTATCTTTAAAGGGCTTATGCATGTTTCTTGATTTCTAGAACCTCCATGATTTACTTTATATTCTCTATAAATGCAAGTACTATGTTGAGACTCCCTCTTCTAGTTGTGGACGTAATGCGTTTTCGGTAGCGGCCCTAAGGCAACACGTAATTCCATGTTTCACGGTCGATGGTGCACCAGTTGGTGTATGTAAATCGTTATATATACGTGTTACATCAATTCTTTTCTTTTGGGGGTTGCTTGTCGCAATTAGTCACTCCAATTCGGGTTACATGATTTACCTTGCATGATTAGCCACAATCGTCTTATGATAACCACATAAATCCATGTTAAATGTAGGACACGCTGGCGAATCTCCATAGTATGGGATGCGGGGTGAGTCAGATAACTATAATTGTATTTTACATTGTGGCGATCACTAAGTGTGATAAATCGCATATACTTTGCTAGACATGCATCTTATATAGATTGTTTGTGCATCGATACTTCTTGTGGTTGTGGAGTACGAGACGTATCAGAACCTTTACATTACTTTTATGAATCTTACTGTTAATCTTAAAGGATGATCATCACTATGAGTAGGACATTAACCCTCTCCCAACTGTACAGATGATGCAGCTGGTGTAAAGCTTGAAGACCTAGAGGACCATCTCCCTATAGAAGACAATACTAAAAGAATACAAAGATAGTTTTATTATTTAGTTTTATACTTCCGCTGCAAACTTCATTAATATAATAAGCTTCCATTGAGAAGGCATTTGATTATTTATTGAATTTCTTTACTCTGATGAAATAATCAATCTACACGATTTTATTCTTATAATTATTTACTTCATGAATGTAATTTGGATGTGATCCAAATGAAAAAAAAAATTAATAAGGTGCAATTTCTAAAGCATCCAAGTTTTACATTATTAACACCTGGTTTTCTCGGGCACGAGTATAAACTCTGGCCATGAAAATTCAAGATGTTACAACCTCCACCATATAATGGGTCAACTGGGTGTAGTTTCCCACCCTAAGATACATTTTATATGTGAAGATATGATTATATGTGAAGATATGGTGGAGGATGCGGTATGCCAGAAGCATGTTTGATGCTTTGAGGCAGTTTGTTAGCTCCCAAGACTTTTTCTCTCCATAAAGGAAGGTGGTCCTCTCTTCCATGCTCCTCAGCCTTGCCAAATACTTTTTCGGGATAGAAATCCACCCACGATGTACTCTAAGGGCACTGGTGATGGCATTAACATCAAATCGGTAGATACGTCTATCGCAATCAACATTGAACCTCATAAGCTCGAGTTGCAGGTTTCGTATAGTGGCGTAGAACCTTCGCACCAATGCCTCAGTTTCACTTTCTTCAACCACTAAAATTGAGTCCAAACCAAGTGCGGACAACCATTCGAGCGTTGGGTTGTCGGTGAACACATCATTAGTAACCCGACGCTCGAAACAAATGTGGCTATTAGCGAACCTCCCTAAATCTACGAAGGGACAGGAAGGCATTTCCTCTCGGGAAGTCAATGGTCCTCCGCAACTATGACCCATGGCCTTCTTTGTGTGAGCGTGGCGAGGCTTGATGAAGAAGCCCCCGAATCATTCTTCCTCTTTGCCCGATGTTCTCGGAGGGGGCTTTCTTCTTCCACAGTGGTCCTTTTCGTCACCATCAACAAATAAAAGATAGAGATCACGAACCAGGAAGAAATGAGAGAGAGGAAAGTCACCATCTTGGAGTTGTATCCTTAGTACCGAGTTAGAAATCAAGAAATCTGACACTCTCGAGAGCTTTTAGAAGGCTGAAAGGGATGGGCTTTCTATTTGGGAGTGAGAGGGAGCTAGAGGAATGGGAAATGTGAGAAAAAAAATGAAGCCCTAAGGGCTTTATATCCTCCCACACATGTACACAGAAAATCGGGTTCATGGTCAACCATGACTCGCTGTCCAATTCACAGTCGATCTTGGGTTTTCACGATCGACCATGGACTTCACATTCTGGTTCCCCACTGGGCTTACACGGTCAATCGTGAATTTTCATGGTCGACCATGAATATGGACATCCTAAGGTCGACCGTGCATTATCACAGTTGCATTTCATGGTCGACTATCACTGTATGGACATCCCAGGGTTAACCATGCATTATCATGGTTGATCGTGCATTATCATTCATTGTCTTTCATGATTAACCATGGGTTTTTGCAGTCGACCGTGACTCTCTGGACATCCCAGGGCTGACCTTGCATTATCACGGTCGACCATGCATTATCAGTTATTGTGTTTCACGGTCTACTATGCACTTTCACGGTCAACCATGACTCTTTAGACATTCTACTATGCACTTTCACGGTCAACCATGACTCTTTAGACATTCTTTCCTTGAATGTTGTCCAACTAATCCATGGTCGATCATGGATTTTCATGGTCGACCTTTACTACCTGGACACAAATCACTCGGAAAGCTCAACTCCTAACTTCTCCCCCTTCATTACTTCTTCTTTGCTTTATTTCACCTTCCAAGGAGGTACCTTAGCCAATTACAAACTAAGAGCTATACTATGGGCTTAATCACTATGACTAAGGCACTCCAAATCACCCTTTTTTTTTCAAAACTTGACTTCGACCACCAAATACTCAAGAATTTATTCCTAATGTGAGAATTAAAAAGGGACCATAATCTATCAAACGCCACTAAAATGTGCATTAGAATGAGCATGCATTTCATCATACATGTGAGCTACTAACAATAACACAAACATGGATCTTTATATCAAAGCATTTAGGGAAACTAAGGACTTTTCCAAAATAAAAAAGAGACCATAATCTATCACCCTCAAGGGTTGATAAATGGAAACCTAGGAGAATAGTCCACACCTTACGTGATCTCACGGAACTTAGCTTTGCTCCTAGGGTTAGGGCTTTGGGAGGAATTAGTGAAACCTAAACAATTCAAACAATCCATTTTTTTGTGAGGATCATGCATTTATATATTGACAAGCATAAGTCATTGACTGAAGCATAAGACTCGATAAACGACAACCTACGAATCATGGTCTGCACCTTTTGCTAGCTTGTCGGACTTGGACTTACTTATAGGGTTAGAGTTTTATGGAAAGATCGTCAACCACCTAAACAAGCACAAGAGCTTTGTAAGATTTGGATGCAATCAACTACAAGACCTAAACCTACAAACGTGATTCACCGATTACCTCTAATTGTCGCTAAAGAGACTTTGATGTCACGGTTAGCTCGCAGATTGAATGGTAGAAGGGACAACTCTTTTGACCAATCTCTCTCTCTCTCTCTCTCTCTCTCTCTCTCTCTCTCCTCTTTTCTCTTCTGTCTCTCACTCTCAAAGGTTAGGGTTACAAATTCGTATGGGGAGTGCCATAATGTGAACAAATAGCCCTTAAATGACCCTTTATCTAACATATTAACACTATGGGACGTTGTTTCCAACCAACGGGGTCCCATGGGGGCTTACGGGTTCATCTACACCAAGGGGTAGATACCTTAATAAGAGATCTATGTTCAGACAAAACCATACGGTGATCCCATGCATCGATCAGCCATGAGGGCCTTATCTTTGATTGACGATCATCGATAATTGATCAGGGTTGTAGCTATATAAATATGTACAGGGAAGTGTCATTGGCCTACACCCTAAGTTTGGTTGTAAACCAGAAGCCTGAAAGTTACAACTTTGCAAAAGATCGTAAAGGGTTGCAGCTATACGAATTTGGCTAACACTTGCTGGTGGTCGATTTTCGACTGTACGTGTGAGGGCATGCTAGAATTGGAATTGCAGTTCAATTCAAACTGAATAACTAACCCCAAGCGCTAAGATAGGTAGACATGTAGTGTATGACCGAGATCTCATCATCCTCCTATTCAACCACTCGCTCAATCTGTAAACAAGAACAGGCGATATTCAGAGGGTAGGGTTTGTCTTACTGAATTTGTTTTTCTATTTATAGCTTTGATCTTACTATATAGATCCTTCCCACGTTTTGACAGTTACTATAACTATTCACCACTATTTAGCTTCCTATGTTTCCTCTTTTGTCATCTATCATGTAACCACTTCTTCATTATTAGTCTTCCATCAAGCTGCTTAAACAATGACTGGCATCGTTTGATACATTCCTGCATTGTTACCAAGAAATCTACTTCGTATATCTATGCAAATCTTCAACTAAGCCATGCAAATACGTACAGATCACATGTAAGTTATCATTATTGGTTCTAATCAGGAATGGCAAAAATGGGGACGAACAACACTGTCACAACTTGCTACCCACAATGGACGTGGGAAAATCTATCGATTTTTATCCAAGGCATTCACACATCCCATGTATAGGTGAAAATTCATCGAGTATAGGTGAAATTTGACAAAACCACCATTCACAAACAAATTAACATTCACCAATAATTTAATTCACAATTCACAAATAAATCACCATTCATGATTAATTTAATTCACAATTCACTAACAAATCACCCTTCATTATTAATTTAATACAAGATATCATTCACAACATAATACAATATATCACAATATTTCCCTCTTCCTCCCATGCCTAGATAAATCTCCTCTATAGTCAACACTCAAATAATCATACGCCAATAAATTCCTAAAAATTGGAGTGTATTGTTGCAACTCTTTTTCTACTAAAACTTGACCGTTGCACAATATGTCGATATATTTCATTACAAATATGTCGCAATCATAACCATTCATCTGTTTGGGTAGAAAAATCTCTTCTTTGACGGTCCAGTTCTACCCGTCAAGCTCAGACGTATCTCTTGTAGCATGGAAGATTATTGGGAGTCCCTCAGTCATGATCTTGATCTCTTTCTTGTATTTACTGATTGCCTTAGTTCATAGACTATCAAGAATAATAATATCTCTTTTTGGTGGGTGGATGACCATTAGAATCCAATGTTTATTCCCATGGTTCACTGGTACATATACCTGTCCATGTTTTTAATATATGTGTGTGTGTGTGTGTGTGTGTGTGTGTGTGTATCATTAAAGACAAGATGGAAAAAGGTATACCCAGTGTGGAAAAGTTTTAACGAAAACATTGCCCATTCTTATCACTACATGCTTTGTGGGGCCCACCATGATGTAAGTGTTTTATCCACACCGTTCATAGTTTTTCTCATATCATTTTAAGGTATGAGTAAAAAACTGAGGCAGGTATAGGGCTTAAGTGGACCACAATGTGGGGATCGAACTTCCACCATTAAAAACTTGTTGGAAGTTGGAGAAGTTTCGAATCAAGATGATATTTTTTTTTCACTTCTTTCACGTCTACATGACCTTATAAATTGGTTGGATGGTCTAAGAAAATCACGGTGGCCTTTAAAAAGGTTTCAACTATGGGTGTCATCATCACTGCAACTTCCTTTAGTGTGGTCCACTGGAGCTATGGACCTGCTTCATTGTTACGATCATACCTTAAAATGATATAAGAAAAGCGATGAATGGCGTGGATAAAAAAAAACTTACATCATGGTGGGCCCCACAGAGCCCTGCCCGGATGGATTACCGTCCAGGCGGGAGTAGGACGCAATCCACATCCATCACTACATGGCCTTGACTACTTGTTGTTGCCTAATAATATAAAAAATGGCAACCTTCTCAATTTCTAACACTTTTCACTCCAAGTTGGTGCCTTGGTCCTAATATTTTCTTCATTTCAGGAGATTGCTTTTGAGACATTTATATTATAAATATAATCAAATATTACTACAAATCTCATAAAAATGGAAAACATATTAACCATAATCCAAAGTCAACATTTACTAAAAATTAAGCGGGGCAGAACTTGCAATCTTGAGGATATGTTGTTCAAATTTCATTATGTCTTTTCTCCAAGAATGAAATGTATTTTTGTCAATAGTCTAATCAATAAAATAGGATGATTCAGCTCAAAACTGATATAAGAGCTAAATATTTTAAATCAATGCATATATATTGAGAATACTTACAACGCTATCAACTCATTCATCTTTCACCCATATTGATCCGAATTAAATTCCTCCTACCAAGTGTTTGTTTGCATCATATCAATCCTCAAATTCTTTAACTTTCTCCTCCAATAACACTCTAAATGGGTCCATCTAGGCCTGAAAGGATATATGAGAAGTACACAAGTCTTTGGATTCTTCAGAGCCAATGATGATGATGGGAGTTGTCGGAAGGGTAGACAAGGACAAAAAAAGGAGAAACCTTATAATAAGAAAGCTTCAAGAGCCTTTTTGGTCTCCCTTCATAAGTAGGAGTAGTAATCGTTGCTTCCTCTTCTTTCTCTACTACAATAGAGGGTTGTCTCTCCATCTCTTTTGTATCCTCTATCACAATAAATGATTGAATATCCACCTCTTCCTTTCCCTCTTCTGTATCCTCTACTTCCCTCTCCTTATTCAACTCCTCCTCCTTTAACTCTTCCCTCTCCTTCTTCAACTCCTCCTTCCCCTTCAACTCTTACCTCTCCTTCTTCAACATTTCCTTCATCTTCTTTAACTCTTCCTTTTCCTTCAAATCTTCCCTCTCATTCTTCACATTCCCTCTCCTTCTTTAACTCTTACATCTCTTTCTTCAACTTTACCATCTCCTCCCTCATTTCTTCAACCAATTCATATCTATTACCATTCTCCTCTCCCTCTCCCTCTACCACTCCATATCCTTCCCTATCTACTTCGTCATCCTCATCTTTGTCCTCCCCATCTTCCTCCTCATCATCTTCGTCTTCCCCATCCACCTCCACCGTCATTTCAATATAACCCGCTTTAATTTCCTATAAAATGTAACAATGCAATATCAGAGATGTAATATATTAAAGAAATTAATAATCTTTTGTAACGTCTCGAAAAAAAATCCGTACAAAGACCCGAGTACCACCTCAGGCAGAAATCACCCAGGACCAAAAACCTTTAGAAATTAGGTTAAAGTTAGTAAGTGCTAAACTAGAGTGCTGAACTAGAGTGCTTGTGAAAGTTAGTAAGTACCAAAAACTTTTACGGATGCCACCAAGATGTGTGAGGGTTGCTTGATAGATCTAGGGAGCAAGACGATATGCATTGACTTGATTGTCACCACGATATACTATTTCGACGTCATCCTTGGTATGGATTGGCTGACTGAAGTGAGGGCCGAAATTGACTACGAGATCTGTAATGACCCGAAAAATTTCGTGCTAAGACCCGAGTATTGCATCTATTTTCCTTAAAAGTTATTTGTGGGTTAATTAGCACTAAACTCAATTGCTTGTGAAATTTGCATCAATCACTTTAAATTTGATCTGCAAGACTCAAAACCTGTAGAATTGTTAGTGCTATATTACTCTAAAATTTGGGATTCAACACTAAATCCAGTTGCTCTCGGGAATTTTTAGAAGCTTTGGATCGGACCTGGACCGCGCGTCGAAAGTCCGATAGCGATGATTTTAGACAGTTATGGTCACCATGTTGGGCTTGACTATCACCTCAAAAATCAAGTCCAGATGATGTCCTGAGTCAATTTGCTTGAGTCCGGAGTGAAGAGGGTGAGAACGGTGAGAAATTAAATATGATTTTATGAAATCTGAGTCGTGTTGCTTGCGCGATGATTTTAAACAATCTGATCGTTGGATTCTGACCCAATTTCACCCTCGGATCAGGGAAGATGGCCCAAACATGTCATAGTGCTTGTGGACCTGATCGAGCTTCAGTGACCGTTGAATTGAGAGTGGTCCGCCACGGCTGATCTGTAAATCCGATCGGTACGAAAACTCAGCCTGACCTAGATCCATGGTCAATGAGCTTAATTCTGACTGCACGTGCAGAAAAGACCACCAGAAGTGTTCTATTGGATCGAGAGAGGCCTGATTTGGTTATAACCTAAGTATACCTTGGCCCTGGGGCTATTTTTATCAATGATAGGCCTATATAAAGACCTTAAAACCCTCACTCTCTTTCCTATACAAATTTCCTAACCCTAGCTAAGAAAGAGAGAGAAAAAGAGAGAGGAAAGTAAGAGAGAAGTTGGTGAATCATTAGAGATTCTTTCTTGTTTCCCTGCATCCTTAAACTATCACTTCTGAATCGTTGTTCCGGCGATTCTAAGTTCATCCTGGGGTAAGTTAATATAACCCTAATCTGTTTAGAGCTTAGAATAGTCTATGTGTTGATGTAGCTCATTACTATTCTTGCCTTAGGTTATCTAGTTGCCGTTGACGAAGACATATCGTCTGAATCAGTTCGGTGTGCTTTTTCTGGTTTAAGGTGCAGACTATATTCGTATAGGTTATGGTTTTCAAGGCTTTCAATGTCAGATAATGATTTATTATTGTTATGGGTGTAATTTCACATGCCAAATGCGATGTTTATAGTGCGTTCCTGATATATATGAGTTATGTTGAGATTTGTGTATTCTGTGTATGTAGAAAGTATCGTATACGTAGATAATACGAACATGTGTTTTCCATGATTAATTGTCGTATACTTGTGCTAGTTGTATGTGTGCCAACTCCTTGGCAAAAGGAATTGTCTAAATGTATGTTCTCACCAACATACGTCATATATGTTGAACTATGTAGTCTAAGTGTTTGTAGAAATGTCTGAATGGTCTAAAGTGTGATATATTATCCTATTTGCAGGCGTTGAGAAGCGATTCTTAACTCTCCTATTGGTGTGTATGATTTCCTACATGTAAGTCACATTCTGTTGTTTAACTTCAAGTATTACTTATGTGTACATCTATGTTAAGTTGATATTCTTCAAATGCTCACATACTACATGATTTGAATTGTTGTTCCATTACTGTTATAAATTGTTATATGCATATCTGTTATAATGGAATGTGTTTGAGACTATGAAATAGTCTAGGAAATCAGTAATCGGCCATGAGTTCGTGGCTGAGGTTGCTTTCACCATGAAGAACGTGATTTGACGAACCTGAGTCGTATTAGAGTTGTCGGTAGTGGTTTGGCCACACGGAGTATTTGCGCACTCTATGTCGTTCAACTCAACGTGCGCTCGTGCTAGTCGAGTTCGTCAAGTAACCCGATTGTCCCAATGTATGTTAACCATGTATGGACGATATTGCTTGAATATAGGGTACCAAACTTATCAATAAAATCCCGTTAACCATTGTACCTTGATCCGCTAAGACTCATGAGTTGGACATGGTGGTATGAGACACCGGACACCCCACCTACGCTGGGGTGATGAACCTCCCTATAGTGACCACAGTGAGCACACCGGACTCGTGAGCCGAATTATGGTGGTATGGGACACTATATTCGCTCTGTCGGCCTACGTTGATTGGTGACGAGCCCTTTGTAGTGACCTCGAGCATACCTTGATACGGCATTAAGGCGACGAGCCTTAGAGTAGTAACGAAGGTATGATAGGCGTGCATTGATTGGTGACGAGCCCTTTGCAGCGACCTAGAACCATATGATCGTATGAGATTGCCTAGGACTGACGACCCTAAAATGGATCGCTATTTGGGAATTGATATGAGGAAGGTACTTTAGCTTTCCAATCCTGCTGTATGAAAAGGACTAATAACAACTTGGTATTCATGTTCATGCACCGCATTGCATGTGCATAGCAATTGTTGGCACTACGGGAGGTTGTCATACGTAATGTAAGATGAAGACGCTGAGGGAGTGCAGGCGAGGGCATGCATCATTTATACATACATCCTTGCATTAACAAGAGTACTTTAGACGTGTTTAATTGTATTGCCTTATCATTACTGCTTGATTGATTTGATATCATGTAAACTTTTACTGTATAGTTCCACTAAGTTGATCACTCACTCTCACGTTCTGGGGCAGTGTTTCAACACCAACCAGACCCTGTCTTAGATGCAGATGTTGATGCGACTCCTGAGGCAGAGCAGGATTACGAGGATGATGAGGACGCGTTTTCTTTCATGCAGTTCTCAGGCGGGTTCATGTGAGCCATGTCCTGATATGCGGGGATTCTGGATTTTCTTTGTAATTGTAATAGATGATGTCATTTAATACTTGTACTTTTGAAAGCAACACTTGTAAGTATGACCTGGCATGTATACGTATTTCAGGGACTTGCACATATACACAAATGTTTCTTTAAGTCTTCCGCTTGTGTCTTTCACTTATCTCTAAATTATGTTTGCAGTTTGGCTTAATCTATTCCATGTTTTATGTACTCTTACAGACAACATACATCCATCATTAAATATGTTGCATAAGTGATGTTTTGAAACTCAGGAGCTGAGTTATGCTTGACCCCTGAATTTCAGGACGTTACAAGATCCGATTGGTGACAGCTCACAGACCTGAGGGCACACCCTTTACGTTCCCCGTGCAGTTCAATTGCCCTTTTTGAGTCCTTTATTATTCTTCCTTACTGAAGAATGTTGATGGCCTGGTACTTGAAGACACACTAGTGGTTCGAGAGTTTGAGGATGTGTTCAGTAAGATACCTGGACTACCTCCTCGGCGCGAGATCGACTTCACTATCGACCTTGTGCCCGATGCGACACCAATATCTCTTCCGACGTATCGCATGGCTCCATGTGAGATGGAGGAACTAAGGAAACAGATCAACAATCTGTTAGATGCTGACTTCATATGGCCGAGTGTGTCTCCTTGGGGAGCACCCGTGTTATTTGTGAAGAAGGACGGTTCACTGCGATTGTGTATTGATTATCGCAAGTTGAACCAATTGACAGTGAAGAACAAGTATCCCTTGCCTAGGATAGATGATATGTTCGATCAGTTGAAAGGAGCGCAGCATTTTTCAAAGGTTGATATACAGTTAGGGTATCATCAATTGCGTGTCAAGGATGAGGACGTGCAGAAGACAGCTTTCAAGACCAGTTTTGCGCACTACGAGTTTCTCGTGATGCCATTCGGCCTTACGAACGCACCAGCCATGTTCATGGACTTGATGAACAGGGTATTTCGGCCGTTCCTCTACCGATTCATCATTGTGTTTATTGATGACATCTTGATATACTCCAAGAGTCGGGAAGAGCACGAGGAACACCTGCAAGTAGTCATGGATACTCTGAGGAAGAACCAGTTGTTTGCACAATATAAGAAGTGTGACTTCTGGAAAGAAGAAGTCAAGTTCCTGGGACATGTGGTGTCCAGAGAAGGGATAGCTATGGACCTTGCTAAGGTAGACGCAGTTCAGGAGTGGGAGCAGCCCGGTTCAGTTACCAAGGTGAGGAGTTTTTTCGGTTTGGCAGGTTACTATCGACGATTCATTCGGGATTTTTTGAAGATAGCCAGACCTTTGTCTCAGTTGACACAGAAAGATTTGAAGTTCACCTGGAATGAAAAGGCAGAAGCAGCTTTTCAGGAGCTGAAGGATAGGTAGACGTCCGCCCCTCTGCTAGTATTGCCAGAGCAAGGGGTCAAGTATGTCATATATACAGACCCATCTCATGTTGGTTTGGGTTGTGTCCTTATGCAAAAGGACAGGGTGATTGCATATGCCTCGAGACAGTTGAGGAAATATGAGGAGAATTACCCGACGCACGACCTGGAGTTGGCAGCCGTCATCTTTGCACTGAAGCTCTGGAGACATTACCTCTACGGAGAGGAGTTCGAGCTCTTTTGCGACCACAAGAGCCTCAGATACATATTCACTCAGCGAGACCTGAATATGAGGCAGTGACGATAGATGGAGACCCTAAAGGACTTCAAGTTCGAAGTCTCTTACCATCCTAACAAGGCCAACCTTGTGGCAGACGCGTTGAGCCGCAAGAAGGCATTGGCATTTGCGGCTCCGTTGATGGTAGCAGAGTGGGACATGGTAGAATTTGTGCGAGACTTTGAGCAGAAACTCACGGTGGAGGAGCCGTATGAGGGCATCGCACATATTCGAGTACAGCCCCTCATTGATGACAGGATCATCGCGGCTCAGGCAGATGGTGAGCTATTGGCGAAGATGAGAGGGCAAGTTAGTGCAGATAAGGATTCAAAGTGGAGCATTGGTATGGAAGGGGGCTTACATTACCATGGCCGCCTATGCGTCTCGAACCTCCCTGACTTGAGGAAGGAAGTTCTTGAGGCCGCTCATGATTCTAGGATGGCTATGCATCCAGGCAGTACGAAGATGTATCGTGACATGAAGAGGTTGTACTGGTGGGACAATATGAAGGCTCACATAGCAGATTACCTGTCCCGTTGTCTCACGTGCCAGCAGGTCAAGGCAGAGCATCGCCGACCTCTGGTTTGCTTCAGCCCATGCCTATAGCTGAATGGAAGTGAGACTTTATCTCTATGGATTTCATCTCAGGGCTGTCGAAGACGAGGAAGGGTTATGACTCCATTTGGGTGATCATGGACTGGTTAACGAAATCGGCTCATTTCCTCCCTATCAGAGTTTCGAACTCCGCAGACGAGTTGGCTAGGTTGTACATCAAGGAGATTATACGTCTGCATGGAGTTCCCTTGGAGATAGTGTCGGACCGAGACACGCGATTCACATCTATCTTCTGGACTTGTATCTAGGAAGCGATGGGTGTGAAGTTGAAGTTCAGTACCGCGTTCCACCCACAGACTAACGGGCAGACGGAACGGGTGAATCAGATTCTGGAAGATATGTTGTGGGCCTGTGTGCTGGATTTCAAGGACAGTTGGGATGACTATCTTCCTTATGCAGAGTTCGCCTATAACAACAGCTTCCAGGCGAGTATTGGCATGGCTCCTTACGAGGCACTGTATGGGCGTCCGTGTAGGGCATCGCATTACTGGGTAGAGGTTGGCGAGAAGAGTTTGATTGGTCCGGAGTTAGTTCAAGCGACTTTAGAGAAAGTCGACATTATCAGGCGCCGACTTCTGAAAGCGCAGAGCAGACAGAAGAGCTACGCCGATACGATGCGGCGACCGCTAGAGTTCGAGGTCGGAGACCATGTATTCCTCAGAGTTTTCCCTATGAAGAGAGTCCTTCGGTCTGGAAAGAAGAGGAAGCTTACGCCTCAATTTATTGACCCATTCCAGATACTTGATCGAGTGAGGGTGGTGGCGTACCGCCTTGCGTTGCCCACACCACTTGTGGGTGTGCATAACGTGTTTCATGTTTCTATCTTTGAATAAATACGTTCCTGATCCTTCTCACATTATCAAATGGGAGCAAGTGCAGTTGAGCGAGGATGCTGCATATATACTGTGGACGCATATATATGTTGCGTATCCTAGACAGGAAGGAATAAGTGTTGCGTAGCAAAGTTATTCCACTTGGGAAAGTGCTGTGGATGCATCACACGGAAGAAGAGACTACTTGGGAGATAGAAGCCGAGGTTCGAAAGAACTACTCTCAAATTCTCAAGGAGTATGAAAAGGTACTAATTTCGAAGATAAAATTTTTCTTTAAGGGGGGTAGATTGTAACGTCTCGAAAAAATCAGTAGAAGGACCCGAGTACCACCTCAGGTAGAAATCACCTAGGACTAAAACCTTTAGAAATTAGGTTAATATTAGCAAGTGCTAAACTAGAGTGCTTGTGAAATTAGCACTAATCACTTTAAATATGATCTGCAAGACCTAAACCATGCAGTATCATTGACACTATGTTACCCTGAAATCTAGAATCCGTCTTTAAACCTAGTTGCTCTCGGGAGCACGCTGAAACTCCATATCGGACCTGGACCACACGTCGAAAGTCTGATGACCGTAAAACTATACAGTTATGACCGCATGACTGGACTTGACAACCTCCTCAGAAATGAAGTCTTAATTGTGTCTAGAAATGTACAACTTGAGCCTGGAGCGAAGAGTGTGAGAAACATGAAAATATTTAGAAATAAAAATCTGAATTTAAGTAATCTGAGTCGTGTCACTTGCGGGCCAAATATAAGGATTCAGACCATCAGAATCTGACCGAAAAACACCCTCGGATTAGGAGAAATGTCCCACACATGTCGGTGTACTTGTGACCCTGATCGAGTGACCGTTGAACTGAAACTGGTCTGCCACGGTCGATCTGTAAATCTGATCGGAACGAAAACTCAGCCTGACCTAGATCCATGGTCAGGGAGCTTAAGTCCGACCGCACGTGGAAAAGGGGCCACCAGAAGTGCTCCGTTGGACCGGAACAGTCCATATTTGGATATAACCTAAGTATACCTTGGCCCTAGGGCCATTTCCATCAAACTTGGGCCTATATAAGGACCTTAAACCCCCTCTCTCATATCCCATACGAATTTGAGAAAACCTTCGGAGAGAGAGAAGAGAAAAGAGAAAGGAAAAAAGAGAAAGTGAGAGTGAGAGTTGGAAGTTCTTCCTAGGATTCGATTCCGTTACTCCACGCACTCAACTACCTTTCCTATAGCGCTATACAGGCGATTCCGATGCCCTTCTGAGGTAACCAAACCTAACCCTAATCTGTTTTAGGGTTTCAGATAGTGTAAGTTATGAAATAACTAACCTAATTTATGCTATAGGTTGCCAATCTGCCGTAGACAAAGACTTAGCTTTAAAACTGAGTTCGTTACGAGTCTACCGGCGAAAGGTGCGGACTATAAACATATAGGTTATGGTTTTCAAGGCTTTCAATGTCGGTTAATGGTTTATTACTGATGTGGGTGTTATTTCACATGCCAAATGCGATGTTTGTTTCGCATTTTAGATATGTATGAATTATGTGGAGTTTAGTGTATTCCATGTATTTGTAGAAAAGACCGTATACGTATGGAATTTGAAATTACGTTTGCCATGATTAATTGTCAGGTGATTATGCTAGTTGCATGTGTAACAACTCCTTGATGAAAGGATTTGCCCTAAGACGTGCTATCACCAACATACGTCATGTATGTTGGAATATGTAGTCCAAGTGTTTGTAGAAATGTCTGAATGAACGAGTGTGTGATATATTGTACTTTATATGGGCGTTGAGAAGAGATTCTTAACTATCTTAACGATGTGTATAATTTCCTCCATGTAATTTGTATTCTTTGTCTGCTTTACTTAGACACTGCATGTGTGTGAATTCATGTTTTAGTTGAAATCTATCAAATGCTCACATGCTTGTATGATTGGAATTGTTGATCCATTACTGTTTTGATTAGCTTATATAATTATCCGTTATAATTGAATGTGTCTGGGACTACGGAATAGTCCAGGTAATCGGTAACAGGCACTGAATAGGTGGCTGAGGTTGTCTCGCCACATAGGACGTGTTCGATGAACACAAGTCGTACCTTGGTTGTCGGCAGCGGTTCGGCCACACGGAGTGCTTACGCACTTCATGTTGGTCAATTTAATGTGCGCTCGTACTAGTCGAGCTCATCAAGTAACCCGATTGACCCGATGTATGTTCACCATGTATGGACGCTACTGTTTGAATCTAGGGTACCAAACTTACCAGTGAAAAACCTTTAAAACCTTGATACCTCAATCCGCTAAGACTCATGAGCCGGGCATGGTGGTATGGGACACCGTGGTCGAGCTGTCGGCCTACGCTGGGGTGACGAGCCTCCCCGTAGTGACCAGTGAGCAACCTAGACTCGTGAGCCGAATACGGTGGTATGAGACACTGTATTCGAGCTGTCGGCCTACACTGATAAGGTGACGAGCCCTTTGTAGTGACCTCGAGCGTACTCTAAGACTGCGTAGAGGTGACGAGCCCTTACGTAGCAACAGGAGTACACTAGGCCTGCACTGATAAGGTGACGAGCCCTTTGCAGCGACCTAGAAACACAACATCGTATGAGAATTGCTAGGATTGATGACCCTAGATTGGATCATCGTTTGGGAATTGATATAAGGGAGGTACCTTAGCTTCTCAATCCTGCTGTATGAAAAGGACTAATAAGAACTTTGTAATGATACTCATGTACCACATTACATGTGCTGTTTGGCGATGTGTAGAGAGCACGTGGAAGTGACTGACATGCGCGACCGTTAGTTGAAGATCGTTGAGGGAGTGCAGGCGAGGGCATACATCATTTATTCATACCATTCCTGCATTAATTAGAGTATCTAGGGATGTTCGATTGTATTGATTTATCATTACTGCTTGACTGAATTGATAACATGTTAACCTTTGCTTTATTGTTCCACTGAGTTATCACTCACTCCCACGTTACGGGACGGTGTCTTGAATACCAACAAGACCCTGTTGTAGGTTCAGATGATGGTGCAGCCTGCGAGGCAGAGCCAGACTTCGAGGATGATGAGAAGGCATTCTCATATATGCACTATTCAGGCGGGTTTACATAGACCGCTCTGATCGACGGGGGCTTCAGGGTTATACTTGTAGTGGACTGTTGCATTTTTGATATTTTACATTTTGAAACAATACATGTAATTATTAACCTGGTAATGCATATATACTTTGGGGACCTAAATTAGTCTATCAAGTTATACATATTTGTTTTAGTCTTCCACTTGTATATTACAACTGTCTCTAGATTATGTTTTGTTGATTTGTCTTAATCTTATTCATATTTTATGCACTAATATAGACAACATTTAATTATCATTAAATATGTTGCATAAGTTAAATATGTTGCACAAGTGATGCGTTGGAACTCGGGAGTTGGACTTTTACTCGACTCCCGATTTTCAGGGCGTTACAATAGGCAGATCTAAGGCTCATGTAGGCAACACTACAGGAAACAGTAAGAATTGGGTACCCACAGTTGAAAAATGTAGAAACAAGCTTAGGTTGCCCAGTTTCACCAATTGGCAAAATTATCGAAAATAATCGCCATGATCGGGTTCGTACACGTCTGTGATCGCTTGAGGCGACCCCGGACCACTTCTAGACCACCAATCGATGGGTTTAGAGCATAATTTACCCAATCCCAGCCTTCAACACTCGAGGAAATACGTGATTACATCAGAAGTTACCCGAAATGACTCAAAACGGAGTTGGGGGTCAAACAAAATACTTCCAGGGGGACTCAGGGTGGGCCCCACATATTTTTACAGTCTAGGGGGCAAGAGGACCTCGCCCAGAGGGCGAGCCCTCGCCGGACTGTCCAGAGACCAGCGAGGGCCTCACCGGCCTGGCGGGCCAGCGAGGGCTGACTCCCCTAGGGCACTGTGTGACCCACTGATGCATGTTGGGTCAATTTAAAACCCTCCAAACATGCCTCCCCTTCATAATCTACCCCTCCAAGCTTCCCTTTTTCTTTAAAACTCTTTGGTTCTCTCTCAAATCTCTCCTCCATTCACCCATTTCATCATTTTTCTTCAATACATACACCCACCCACCGTTTTCCACCAAATCCCCCTCTTATCTCTCTCTTTTCCTTTGATTTGAGAGCACAAATCCCTCATTTGTGTCCCACATACTTTCAAGTTCAACAACCCCTCCTTTTTGCACCTATCTTCTCTTTTCCATGGCCTTGTTCTAGCTTGTGATGGTCATTTTCTCGATTTTCACGCTTCTTTCTCTCATGGGGAAGAAGAGGATGCCTAGGGATGAGGCCAGGCCTAGTCGCCCTACTTGTTCAAGGAAGCCTAGAGGCGGCACTACAAGTGCTAATGTTGATCGTGAGATATGGACCAAGCGGGAGCTTGATCCCCAGGCTCCTCTCGAAAGGATCCTCCTGACGGATTTGTCTAATGGGAGATTTTAGGGTCACAGGGTCCTCTTTGAAGTGCATGTGGATGAGAAGCTCTTCGGGCAATATCTGGTAATGGACCGCCTGGTCGAAGCCAGGTGAGGTCCTGTGTTCGAGGGTGACTACCGCGCAAATGTGGGCATAGTCCGAACCTTCTACGCCCACATTCGAGAACCTACGTTGGAGACCTTGCAGTTCAAGATCCTTATTGGTAGAGATCGGAAGGCCACAATTGATGCTGGGTTGATAGCTCGGCTTATGAAGATGCCGCTTGGTGAAGTGCATGCAAGCGAGAAGAATTTGAAGAGTGCACGTGAAAGAGATCACCGCACGTGATTACTTTGTGGACAATTAGCTCACTGAAATCCAAACAATAGCCTCGTAGCGACCAATATGACAGACAACTTCCTCTTGCTCCACCACATCTTCACGTATAATGTGTACCCTAGGTGGAGCAACTGCAGCGAGTGCACCCGTCTGATGGTAGATTTCCTGTATCAAGTGGGGTAAGGAGAGAAGTTATGCGTGCCTAGAAGTTGTGCGTGCCTACGCATGTTCTGCGAGAGATAGATTTTACCGCATGCTCCATTAGAGCGTCTAATTCGCTTCCATTTGGCCGACTCATATGCAAGATTGCACGTGAGTTTGGCTATAGACTTGGGCGGAAGTGCCGGTGCCGACCCATTACATCAACGAGACTACTCTCAATCAGATGAAAATTGGGCCATGGCAGCGACAAGCCCGCCTCGATGAAAGTGAGGACGAGACGGCTAATGACGAGTATGAAAGCGAGGAGGAAAGCAGAGAGGAGATAGAAGAAGAACAGGAGGAAGAAGTGGAGGCTCAGGACACGGATGAGAGCTCCCCACCTATGGCAAGGGGGCATGACCCTGATAGGGCTGCTAGGGAAGCCTGCTTAGCTCGACTTGAGGAGAGCCAGGCTGCCTTGCGACAGGAGATTGTTGATGTCCAGGCCCTCATGAAGCACAAATTTAAGAAGGTGACTCGTACCTTAAAAGCTATCCTGTGTTGCCTGCAGGATAAGGGCGCCCCTCCTCTGTCGCCAGACTCAAATGTCTAGTCATCCAGGTCGCTCCCAGTAGTTTGCTTTGTTGCTATCTTAAAATGTCTATGTTTCAATGTTTAAGAGCTTAGTGTTATCATAGGTTAATAGTGTGTTGTGTTTGTTAGTTGTCTTAATGTTTGTAGCTTTATTTGTAATAGCTCATATCCGTTTCCTGTCATGATTCATGTTATGACGTATCTCATGTAATTGTGACATTTTGGTAAATAAAATGCATGAAGTTTGTTTAAGCTGTGTGTAAATGCTGTGTAATTGAGGTTGTGGGCATGCTGAATTTGACTTGGGTTGCACCCTATGTTGTATATAGGGGATGCCACCTAAGACCATACGGAGTACGACACGTCTCACGCTTGGCGATTCGTTTGACGGGGCACCTCCCCTAAGCGATAGCCATATGGACCCTAGTTCGGGCCCGTCTCCTTCTGACAGCATGTCGGAATCTCAGCCGGCCACTGTCCCCACTAATGGGCCTACACCTGTTGTGCCGCCGGTTCCAGAGTAGAACAGTTCGTCCTCCTCGACGCCACCTGTATCTCAGTTGGCTCCCCCTACTAATAGGTTGGAGCAGATGATGTTGTTGATGTAGGAGCAGAAGATACAGCAACAGCAGCAGCAGGCACAGCAGCAGCAGTTTTTGACCACCATGGCTGGGATTTTTGCCCAGAGCATGGGTGCGGCTTCGCCTGCTCCATTTACACCCCTTGCTGGGAATGCAGGTGTCAACGGCCACCTTAAGCGATTTCAGTGCTTACGGCCCCCTACCTTGCAGGTACTCACAGACCCGAGGAGGCCGAGTATTGGCTTGACCACATCTTTAAGATGCTAAAGCCATTGCACTGCACAGAGCCCGAGCAGGTGGAGTTGGTCACCTTTATGTTCGAGAAGGAGGCCAGCTTATGGTGGGATAGTGTCCTCCGTACTGTTGCGGTTGGACACATGTGGATGTGGGTAGATTTTGATGCACGCTTCCACGAAAAGTATTATCCTGTCACCTACTGCCATGAGAAGGAGAGTGAGTTCCTTCACCTCCGATAGGGAGGGATGATAGTGGCTGAGTATGAGAACAGGTTCACGGTGTTGGGCAGGTACACCCCGTTGATTCTAGCAGATGAGCCGATGCATATGCGGCATTTTTCTGAGGGCTTGCGACCAGATATTCGGTCGAAGATGTGCTGCGCTAGCATACCTAGCTATTCTGAGCTAGTGAGCATGTCCATGAGGGCCGAGTAGGACGGGGATAGGCAGTCCCGTATGTGAGCACCGATGGCTCCTAGGTCGCGACCAGAGATTCTGAGCAGACCATTCCTCGGGAAGAGGCCGCATGCAAACTTACCGCTGAGGCTGATGGCTTCGCCTGCCCATGTGAGGCGACCTGATGTGTGGTGTGCCTATTGCAAGAGGCCAGGCCACACGGAGGTTATTTGCTTCACCAGGATGAGGGATAGCGGCTTCTCACCGCCCCAAAGGATCAATCGCCAGCTTCTCCAGACTATATACCACCACCACTACACTCGGCACCAGCTCATCCTTCCTTCAGGCCACCCGTACCTCGATCTAGGCCGCCCCATCGACCTATGGCTCCTCAGCCCAACAGGTCTCAGTAGGCGGCGTCCACGCACTCACAACGGAGGCGCCTAATTCTACAGCTACCGTGCATTTGGCCTTCGAGCTCACCGCCCACATTGAAGGTACCCCTATATTTCTGTTGGTGAATACGAGATCCACTATATCTGTGATATCATGTTCTGCAGTCTAGCGCTTAGGGCTGAAGACGACTCTAATGGTTAGAGTGCAAGTTATCGCAACACCAGGGACTTTTACAGATGCTACAAAAATGTGTGAGGGTTGCTTGATAGATCTAGGGAGCAAGATGATATGCATTGACTTGATTGTCACCATGATATACCATTTCGACGTCATCCTTGGTATGGATTGGCTAACTGAAGTGAGGGCCGAGATTGACTGCGAGACCCGACTAGTGACAGCTCACTGGACTGAGGGCACGCCCTTTACGTTTCTCGTGCAGGTCAGTTGCCCTTTTCGAGTTCTTTGTTATGCTTCCTTACTGAAGAATGTTGACGGTCCGGTACTTGAAGACACACTAGTGGTTCGAGAGTTTGAGGACGTGTTTAGTAAGATACCTGGACTACCTCCTCGGCACGAGATCGACTTCACTATCGACCTTGTGCCCGATGCGACACCAATATCTCTTCCAACATATCGCATGGCTCCATGTGAGATGGAGGAACTGAGGAAACAGATCGACGATCTGGTAGATGCTGGCTTCATACACCCGAGTGTGTCTCCTTGGGGAGCACCCGTGTTATTTGTGAAGAAGGACGGTTCACTGCGATTGTGTATTGATTATCACAGGTTGAACCAAGTGACGGTGAAGAACAAGTATCCCTTGCCTAGGATAGATGATCTGTTCGATCAGTTGAAAGGAGCGTAGTATTTCTCAAAGGTTGATCTACAGTCAGGGTATCATCAGTTGCACGTCAGGGATAAGGACGTGTAGAAGACGGCTTTCAGGACTAGTTTTGGGCACTACGAGTTTCTCGTGATGTCGTTCGGCCTTACGAATGCACCAGCCTTGTTCATAAACTTGATGAACAGGGTATTTTGGCCGTTCCTCTACCGATTCGTTATTGTGTTTATTGATGACATCCTGATATACTCCAAGAGTTGGGAAGAGCACGAGGAATACCTACGTGTAGTCATGGATACTCTAAGGAAGAACCAGTTGTTTGCACAGTATAAGAAGTGCGACTTCTGGAAAGAAGAAGTCAAGTTCCTAGGACACGTGGTATTCAGAAAAGGGATAGTTGTGGACCTTACTAAGGTAGCCGCAGTTCAAGACTGGGAGCAGCTCAGTTCATTTACCAAGGTGAGGAGTTTTCTTGGTCTGGCAGGTTATTATTGACGTTTCATTCGAGATTTCTTGAAGATAGCCAGACCTTTGTCTCAGTTGACATAGAAAGATTTGAAGTTCACCTGGAATGAAAAGGCAGATGCAACTTTTCAGGAGCTGAAGGACAGGTTAACGTCCGCCCCTGTGCTAGTATTGTCAGAGCAAGGGGTCAAGTATGTCATATGTACCGACGCGTCTCGTGTTGGTTTGGGTTGTGCCCTTATGCAAAAGGACAGGGAGATTGCATATGCCTTGAGACAGTTGAGGAAACATGAGGAGAATTACCCGACGCATGACCTGGAGTTAGCAGCCGTCATCTTCGCACTAAAGCTTTGGAGACATTACCTCTACGGAGAGGAGTTCGAGCTCTTTTACGACCACAAGAGCCTCAGATACATATTCACTCAACGGGACCTGAATATGAGGCAGCGACAATGGATAGAGACATTAAAGGACTTCAAGTTCGAAGTCTCTTACCATCCTGGCAAGGCCAACCTTGTGGCAGACGCACTAAGCCACAAGAAGGCATTGACATTTGTGGCTCCATTGATGGTAGCGGAGTGGGACATGTAGAATTTGTGTGGGACTTTGAGCAGAAACTCATGATGGAGGAGCCGTGTGAGGGCATCGCACATATTCGAGTACAGCCCCTCATTGATGACAGGATCATCGCGGCTCAGGCAGACGATGAGCTATTGGCGAACATGAGAGGGCAGGTTAGTGCAGATGAGGATTCAAAGTGGAGTGTTGGTATGGATGGGGGCTTACGTTACTGTGGCCGCCTATGCGTCCCGAACCTCCCTGACTTGAGGAAAGAAGTTCTTAAGGCCGCTCACAATTCAAGGATGGCTATGCATCCAGGTAGTACGAAGATGTATCGTGACATGAAGAGGTCGTACTAGTGGGATAATATGAAGACTCACATAATAGCTTACATGTCTCGTTGTCTCACGTGCCAGTAGGTCAAGGCAGAGCATTGCCGACCTCTTGGACTACTTCAGCCCATGCCCATAGCTGAATAGAAGTGGGACTTCATCTCTATGGATTTCATCTTGGGGCTACCGAAGACGAGGAAAGGGCATGATTCCATTTGGGTGATTGTGGACCGGTTGACGAAATCGGATCATTTCCTCCCTATTAGAGTTTCAAACTCTGCAGACGAGTTGGCCAGGTTGTACATCAAGGAGATTGTACATCTGCATGGAGTTCCCTTGGAGATTGTGTCAGACCGAGACACGTGATTTACATTCATTTTCTGGACTCACATCCAGGAAGAGATGGGTGTGAAGTTGAAGTTCAGTACTGCGTTCCACCCATAGACTGATGGGCAGACGGAATGAGAGAATCAGATTCTGGAAGATATGTTGCGGCCCTGTGTGCTGGATTTCAGGGACAGTTCGGATGACTGTCTTCCTTATGCAGAGTTCGCCTATAACAATAGCTTCTAGGAGAGTATTGGCATGGCTCCTTACGAGGCACTTTATGGACGCCCGTGTAGAGCGCCGCATTACTGGGCAGAGGTTGGCGAGAAGAGCTTGATTGGCCCGGAGTTAGTTTAGGTGACTTTAGAGAAAGTCGACATTATCAGGCACCGACTTCTTACAGCGCAGAGCAGAGAGAAGAGCTACGCCGATACGAGGCGGCGACCGCTAGAGTTCGAGGTCGGAGACCATGTGTTCCTCAGAGTTTTTCCAATGAAGGGAGTCCTCTGGTTTTGGAAGAAGGGGAAGCTCATGCTTAGATTCATTGGCCCGTTTCAGAAACTTGATCGAGTGGGTGTGGTGGCATACCACCTTGCCTTGCCCACACCACTTGCGGGCGTTCTTAATGTATTTCATGTATCTATGCTGAAGAAATACGTTCCCGATCCTTCCCACGTTATCAGATGGGAGCAGGTACAATTGAGCGAGGACGCTACATATGTACTGCGACCGATGTGTATCCTATACAGGAAGGATCATGTATTGTGTAACAAGGTTATCTCACTTGTGAAGATATTGTGGACGCACCACACCGAAGAAGAGGCTACTTGGGAAACAGAAGTCGAGGTCCGAAAGAACTACCTTCAGATTCTCGAGGAGTACGAAAATCTACTAATTTTGAGGATAAAATTTTTCTTTAAGGGGGGTAGATTGTAATGTCTCGGAAAAATCTGTACAAAGACCCGAGTACCACCTCAGGCGGAAATCACCCAGGACCAAAAACCTTTAGAAATTAGGTTAAAGTTAGCAAGTTCTGAACTAGAGTGCTTGTGAAATTAGCACTAATCACTTTAAATATAATCTATAAGAACTAAAATGTGCAGAATCATTGACGCTACGTTACCCTCAAATCTAGAATCCGTCTTTAAACCCAGTTGCTCTCGGGAGCACACCAAAACTCCGTATCGGACCTGAACCGCACGTCGAAAGTCCGATGACTGTAAAACTATATAGTTATGACTGCATGACTGGACTTGACAATCCCTTTGGAAATTAAGTCCTAATTATGTCTAAAAATGCACAACTTGAGCTTAGAGCAAGGAGTGTGAGAAATGTGAAAATATTTAGAAATAAAAATTCGAATTTAAGTAATCTGAGTCGTGTCACTTGCGGGCCAAATATAAGGAATCAGACTGTCAGAATCTGACCCAAATACACCCTCGGATTAGGAGAAATGTCCCACACATGTCAATGTACTTGTGACCCTGATCGAGTGACCGTGACCGTTGAACTGAAACTGATCCGCCACGGCTGATCTGTAAATCCGATCGGAACGAAAACTCAGCCTAACCAGATCCATGGTCAAGGAGCTTAAGTCCGATCGCACGTAGAAAAGGGGCCACCAGAAGTGCTCCATTGGACCGGAACGGTCCGTATTTGGATATAACCTAAGTATACCTTGGCCCTGGGGCCATTTCCATCAAACCTAGGCCTATATAAGGACCTTAAACCCCCTCTCTCATATCCCATACGAATTTGAGAAACCCTAGGAGAGAGAGAAGAGAAAAGAGAAAGGAAAAGAGAGAAAGTGAGAGTGAGAGTTGGAAAATCTTCCTGGGATTCGATCTCACTATTCCACGCACTCAACTACCTTTCCTATATCGCTATACAGGCGATTCCGATTCCATTCTTAGGTAACCAAACCTAACTCTAACCTATTTTAGGGTTTCAGATAGTGTAAGTTATGAAATAGCTAACCTAATTTATGTTATAGGTTGCCAATCTGTTGTAGACAAAGACTTAGTTTTAAAACTGAGTTCGTTACGAGTCTACCGGCGAAAGGTGCGGACTATAAACATATAGGTTATGATTTTCAAGGCTTCCAATGTCGGTTAATGGTTTATTACTAATGTGGGTGTTATTTCACATGCCAAATGCGATGTTTGTTTCGCGTTTCAGATATGTATGAATTATGTGGAGTTTAGTGTATTCCATGTATTTGTAGAAAAGACCGTATACGTATGGAATTTGAAATTACGTTTGCCATGATGAATTGTCAGGTGATTATGCTAGTTGCATGTGTAACAACTCCTTGATGAAAGGATTTGCCATAATGCGTGCTATCACCAACATACGTCATGTATGATGGAATATATAGTCTAAGTGTTTATAGAAATGTCTGAATGAACAAGTGTGTGATATATTGTACTTTATATGGGCGTTGAGAAGAGATTCTCAACTATCTTAATGATGTGTATGATTTCCTCCATGAAATTTGTATTCTTTGTCTACTTTACTTAGACACTGCATGTGTGTGAATTCATGTTTTAGTTGAAATCCATCAAATGCTCACATGCTTGTATGATTGGAATTGTTGATCCATTACTGTTTTGATTAGCTTGTATAATTATCTGTTATAATTGAATGTGTCTGGGACTACGGAATAGTCCAGGCAATCGGTAACAGGCACTGAATAGGTGGCTGAGGTTGTCTCGCCACATAGGACGTGTTCGATGAACCCGAGTCGTACCTTGGTTGTCGGCAGTGGTTAGGCCACACGGAGTGCTTACGCACTTCATGTCGGTCAATTCAACGTGCGCTCGTACTAGTCGAGCTCGTCAAGTAACCCGATTGACCCGATGTATGTTCACCATGTATGGACGCTACTGTTTGAATCTAAGGTGAAAACCCCTTTAACCTTGGTACCTCGATCCGCTAAGACTCATGAGCCGGGCATGGTGGTATGGGACACCGTGGTCGAGCTGTCGGCCTACGCTGGGGTGACGAGCCTCCCCATAGTGACCAGTGAGCAACCCAGACTCGTGAGCCGAATACGGTGGTATGAGACACTGTATTCAAGCTGTCGGCCTACACTGATAAGCTGACGAGCCCTCTGTAGTGACTTCGAGCGTACTCTAAGACCGCGTAGAGGTAACGAGCCCTTACGTAGTAACAAGAGTACACTAGGCCTCCACTGATAAGGTGATGAGCCCTTTGCAGCGACCTAGAACCACAACATCATATGAGAATTGCTAGGATTGACGACCCTAGAATGGATCATCGTTTGGGAATTAATATAAGGGAGGTACCCTAGCTTCCCAATCTTGCTGTATGAAAAGGACTAATAAGAACTTGGTAATCATACTCATGCACCACATTGTATGTGCCGTTTGGCGATGTGTAAAGAGCATGAGGAAGTGACTGACATGCGCGACCGTTAGATAAAGATCGCTGAGGGAGTGCAGGCGAGGGCATACATCATTTATTCATACCATTCCTGCATTAATCAGAGTATCTAGGGATATTCAATTGTATTGCTTTATCATTACTGCTTGACTGAATTGATAACACGTTAACCTTTTCTTTATTGTTCCACTGAGTTAATCACTCACTCCCACGTTACGGGACGGTGTTTTAAACACTAATCAGACCCTGTTGTAGGTTCAGATGATAGTGCAGCCTACGAGGCGGAGCCGGACTGCAAGGATGATGAGGAGGCATTCTCATATATGCACTATTCAGGCGGATTTACATAGACCACTCTGATCAATGGGGGCTTCAGGGTTATACTTGTAGTGGACTGTTACGTTTTTAATATTTTACATTTTGAAACAATACATGTAATTATTGACTTGGCAATGCATACATATTTTGGGGACCTAAATTAGTCTATCAAGTTATACATATTTGTTTTAGTCTTTCGTTCGCATATTACAACTGTTCCTGGATTATGTTTTGCTGATTTGGCTTAATCTTATTCATGTTTATGTACTAATACAGACAACATTTAATCATCATTAAATATGTTGCATAAGTGATGTGTTGGAACTTGGGAGTTGGACTTTTACTCGACCCCCAATTTTCAGGGCATTACATCTTCAATAGTAAAAAGACATTGCATGACATCTTACCTCAAACTTTTCACGAACCAAACGAATGGTCTTCATCTCCAATTCTTGACTGGTTGGTTCCACGGTAAGGATTACTTTAGTCTACAAAATAACTTATTTCAAGTTCACATATAAAACCTATATGTTAAAATAAGTGACCAAATAGCTTGAAATAAATTGGCTTACATCTTCACTCTCGAAGATGTTGTATATTGTGTTATACCTCTAACCCTTTCAACTTCAATATTGAATAAAGCATAAAATTTGGGAGGGGAACAAATGAGATCACACAGTCTTTAAGGGTTGATACTCTCTCAATGGCTCATATCTATTACAATGAAATTGTGTAAGGTTAAAAAACTATAGTTTAATACAAACACTAGTTATGTGGAATAAGAAAATAATCCTTACTTGTAGTGGAAAGATGCAGCCGTAGACATTGTAGGTTTTTATTGTCCCATGCAATGCCTTCATGACTCCTTCAACCCCTTCACTCATTGTCTTGAATCCTAAACTACCCCAAGGATACCTATTGAACTCTTCTAAAGAGTCACCCAAGTCAATGTACTCCAATTTGCACATATATTTGGTGTCAATTCCCCTAATAAACCAGTCTATACATATTAATAAGGCAACATTCACGACATCTTCATGCTTATTAGTGTCAACTATCTCATCAAACATCTTTCCTCAATATTTCTTTAATATGGGATATTTTTTGTTGAATTACTTCTCTCTTATTGACTTATTAGTAGTCCCTATTTTGGGTATAAAAATGTCTCCAATCTTAAACCATATTATAAGGGCGAAATTCATCTTTAAAAGCTTCCCCCGTATCTTAAATATAAGATCACCTCTATATCTTTACAAAAGTACGTGCGATAGAGCTCTTATAAATCTAAATAATTGAATGTGTAACAAGAAAGAAAATTTGGACCGCCTAAATAAACTTAACCTACTCTCATTCTTCTCTAAACCACTCTTGACATTTTCAATACACCATGTTAATAATCATTTTACGGATGGGTTTGGGATCTCAAAATCACTTCCCTTTTTTGGAGACTCTTTAATTTCTACAAGGATGAATTGCAAAATATATCACAAATAAAATTCAACGAGTATAGTTGCGAATTCACAAATAGTTCAATGGTTCAAAATATAAAGTTCACCTGTTCAAATTGACCAAGTATAGATGAAAATTGACCGAGTACAAGGAGAAAATTTGCCAAAACAGGGTGAAATTTGACTGATACGGGGTTAAATTGACTGAGTACTCAGTGAAATTGACTGAATACTAGATGAATTTGACCGAGTACTTGGTGAAGTTGACTGAGTACTGGGTGAAAGTTGACCGAGTATTGGGTGTAAATTGATCGAGTACTTATAATCATAGTTTATGGCTTTAGGGTTTAGGGTTTACAGATAGGAATTTCTCTGATTATACCTATAATACGTAGCTTCTTAGATGGAGGCACCATTTCCTTCATCTTCTATCTCTCAAATCCCTCATCAACGTAATGGGTTTTAATTCATAAAGAAAATGAAGTAGAGATTCTATCAAGAAAAAGGAAGGGACTATTTGAGGAAGAAATACTAAGAGAAGAGACAATTTCAAGAAGTAAAACGAAAGTGAAAGACGATTTCAAGATGATTTTGATTTTAGCGAGATGGGTTTGTATTATATTAAGGGTATTCTCATTCTAAAATAAATAAATAAATAAATAACTCTAAAATTTAGAAATTAAAAGTAAAGTATTAAAGGTTCAGAAAGGCTGCTCATTTAAAAGTCCATGTTTAACTATGGAAATTTCTCAGGAAATTTGTAACTGTGGACCCCACCTTTTATCCAATGATTTTTTTGAAGTAATACAAACTTAACTTGCAAATTTAGACCTCCACATATGGACACCGAAATTGAGGATGAAAATACCCCTCTTTTCACTGCCCTTTTCACTGTGTTGCTTTCCCTCCCATTTCCACCACTACTTCCGTTGCTTTCACCCCTTTCCACCGCTAGTTTCATTGTTGCTTTCACTGTCGGTTTCTTAATAGCATTGGAGTGCATCCTCCCTGTACATAAGCAATCACACCCTCTTCCAAAAAATGGTGGGTCCAGTGAAGAAAGCACGCACCACAGTTACATTTTAAACTCTGTTGGGCCCACATTGAATGTATGTAGTATATCCACGCCATCCATCCATTTATCTATCTAATTTCAGGGGTTGAGCCCCAAATTGAAGCATATGAAAAGATCAACATGGATCATACCACGAGAAACAGTGTGGGCAATGATTTCCACCATTGAAACCATAGAAGGCCCAACAGTGATGTTCGTTTGTTATCAAACTTGTTCATAAGATCATACAGACATGGATTAATAGAAAACACAATTATAAGCTTAATCTAAAACGTCCGTGGCCCCTAAGAAATGATTAATAGTAGAAGTTCAATTTAAAATTATTATGTGGTGTGGTCCATTTGAACATTGGATATGTTTAGATTTTTGGACTCAAGCCATGAAATTATTGGTTAAGTTTGGCCCGTTGATTTTCTAGTTTGCCTCTCAAAATTTCATATTTGCACCACTAATTTTCTAGTTTACCCCGCTCAATTTCAAGCTTGCCCTGCTCAATTTCATGTTTGCCTCACTGAATTTCATGTTTCTCACACTCAATTTTCAGTTTGCCTCACTAAATTTCTAGTTTGCTTCGTTAAGATTCATGCTTGCCCCATTAAATTTCATGTTTCTCCCACTGAAATTCATGCTTGCCCTGTTGAATTTCATGTTTCTCCCACTAAAATTCATTTTTGCCCCGCTGAATTTTGTATTTGCCCCGCTCAATTCATGTTTGCCCTGATGAATTTTCGTTTGCCCCACTCAAATTCATGTTTGCCCTGCTCAATTTCTAGTTTGCCTTACTCAATTTTCAGTTTGTCCCGCTCAACTTTTAGTTTGTCCCGCTGTTTTTCTAGTGTCCCCCACTGTATCGTCAATTTGCCCCATTGAATATCTAGTTTGCCCCGCTCAATTTTCTAGTTTGCACCACTCAATTATCTAGCTTACCCTGCTCAATGTCATGTTTACCTCGCTCAATTTCATGCTTCCCCCGCTCAATTTCATGTTTGCCCCCTCAATTTCATGTTTGCCCCACTTAATTTCATGTTTGCCCTGCTGAACTTCTAGTTTGCCCTGCTTAATTTCATGTTTCCCTTGCTGAATTTCATGTTTCCCCCGCTCAATTTCATGCTTCCCCCACTGAATTTCATATATCCTCCGCTGAATTTTACGTTTCCCTCGCTTAATTTCATGTTTCCCCTGCTGAATTTTCAGTTTGCCCCGCTCAATTTCATGTTTACCACTTTCAATTTCTAGTTTGCCTCTCTCAATTTCATGTTTGCCTTGCTGATTTTCTAATTTGCCCCCTTAATTTCATGTTTGTCCCGCTGATTTTCTACTTTGCCCCGCTTAATTTCATGTTTGCCCCACTGAAATTCATGTTTTCCCCACTAAAATTCATGTTTACCCCACTGAAATTGAAGCTTCACCCACGGAATTTCATGTTTGCCCCGCTCAAATTCAAGCTTCCCCCGCGGGATTTAAGCATGCCTTCTTTTCTTTGTTATTGAGTTTGCATAGAGTCTTACCTTGTTTGCGTCAAATGCATGGATAGGTATGCTTGGATTACTGGAACTCTTTAGTCCTTAGCTGTTTGAGGCACATCATAACCTTGACAACCGTGGTGATGCTGCTGCAAGCATGATGGGGCTTCAGGTACTTTAGATATGATGCTTCTTACTGCTATTGTGCCTAGAGTTTTATAGCTTCAATACATGGCATGGGTTATTATTAGTGTGATTCCAATCCATGTTTCTTACTGCTATTGTGCCTAGAGTTTGGATTATAACTCTCTACTTCCATGCTTTTAAGAAGAGAGTTCTACGCTGGTAGATTGAAGAGCACGAGGATCCTGCCTTAAGTTCCAACCATCTGTGTTGAAGATTTGGACTATTTAGTTGTCCGGACTGGATATTTGGGCCATATCAGGGATGCAAATTAATTTAAGGAAAGATCGGGACCTTCTCAATGCCTAGATCAAAGGTCGGGACCTCCATGAGATTGTTATATCCCAGGATAGGTTCACTGAGTCTGTTTAGCATGCCCGTCATATTCCGGGATTTTACCTTCCAATCCCTTCTAATCCATCCTACCAGTAAAATAGAGGCATAAGAATTACTAGCAACCATGTATGTAGACTAATAATCAATCATGGATAAGTTGAAATTGATTGGGGTGTTGTTTGGGTCAGTGCACATATGTAGACAAATAATCAATCATGTTACATCTCTTCCTTCATCAAGAATTACTAGCAAACATGGAATTTTACTGCTACAGTTTATTAGGTACTTAAAGAAGAGGGGGAAAGTCGATGATGATTTTTTAAGAACTCTGAAAAAGGGAGAATGGATGAAGAGCTCTAAAGCTATGTAGCCCCATTTGGGTCGGTTTTCCTTCCATCCATTACAGGAGCTCTTTTACAAATAACAAACCTTCCTATCATCGATGAAACATTCTACGGAAACAAGTTTGGTTGCTATACCATTGAGTTTAATTTATTAGGAGTTATGATGGATATGAAAGAGGTGTACAAATTCACTGCAGATAATTTCACATTTCCTAAAGCTTTATCTACTGTAACTAGAGAAAGTGTTCTCCTGAATGTAGGGTCGGTTTAAGATCAATTATAAGTAACTTTTTTTTTTTTACTTAAAGTTACTTAATCACTTCAGTTTGAGAAGTAGGAACCAAGATAAGCTACTTAACGTAGGTAGCTTATATCTAGTTACTTACAATCCAAACTCCCCCGTATCGACACTATTTTATCCATTACATCAGGTCTGCGAGGTATTCTATATACACACCAGCTATTAGGATCCATTGCATTCAAACTAAATGTAGACATCTTTTCCCCCGCTCAATTTCATGTTTGCCCCACTCAATTTTCAGTTTGCCCCGCTAATTTTCTAGTTTCCCCCACTCAATTTTCAGTTTACCCCGCTCAATTTCATGTTTGCCCCGCTCAATTCCATGTCTGCCCTGCTCAATTCCATGTCTGCCCTGCTGAATTTCATGTTTGCCTTGCTAAATTTTATACTTGCTCTGCTCAATTTCATGCTTGCCCCGCTTAATTTCATGTTTGCCCAGCTAAATTTCATATTTGCCCCGCTCAATTTCATGCTTTCCTTGCTCATTTCATATTTGCCCCGCTCAATTTCATGCTTTCCTTGCTCATTTCATGTTTTCCCCGCTCAATTTCATTTTTGCCCCGCTCAATTTCATATTTGCATCGCTCAAGACCGTGACAACTTGAGTGGGGCTGACCCCATCTCAAGTTAGGCCAGTTGATCCAAACCCAAGTTGTAGTGAGGGATAGGTTGGGTTGGGTTGAGGGCAACTTGAGCCCAACATGACCTCTAGAGGACTTAACATATCAGTTGTGAAACCTGAAGAGAAAAATTACAATGACTAGTAAATCAGTTGTTTTTGTCATTCCTTTGAATTCCAGATGTTCCAATTGTGCAACTATATAGTTCCTTGTTTGATATTTTTTTGTCAACACATCAACAAACAATATATTTAATAGGATGTATCAGCAATACAAGTAGGCACTAAGCTTGAGCAGGGAGGTGGACCCAAATTTACAAATGTCATGTGAGACTCAACCTTGGATAGACTTTCAACTAGTATCAAGTTCAGCTTTAGTGTTGTAGAAAGTCACATGATCCACTACTTCCCACCTCTTGTGATGAGTGCAATCATACAATTGATGAACTGATCTTCTATTAAGCTGTGTACTTCGTATCTTCTGCAAATGTTTAATGTGGTTAACTGCAAATCCATTGGTCCATCTACTTTTCGATCTCATTTTAGGGGATTAGGTAAAAAATAAGCCAATTCTTGGCCCAAAAATGAGACAATTCAAAGCTAAAATGAACCACATGAATGAGAAAGAACTACCAATATTAAAATATCTTGGTCCCATTTAGGCTTGGATCTACCTCGTTTTTAAATACGGCCCTTTTGATCATTTCTTCGCATGTACCTGCAGTAGCATTCAAGTAATGTCCTTGATTTCACTTGTTTCAGCCTACGCTTTAAAATCCTATCCTATTTTGGTTTCCTAACTTTATGAAGGAGTATAACCCTAAAATTGCACTTATCAGATAACCCTAATATTTCCTCGAGTTACCATGAAATGTACAATTAGAAATAAAATGGAAAGTAGCTGAATTTGGCAGGCCAAATCAAAATGTTAGTTTCTTATGATCTGCGTGATTTCCAAGCTACACCTCGTTCACAACAACACCTAGTTCAATGCTATCTCTATTCAATGAATGAACTAACTCCCACCAGATTGAAAACAGCAGATCTCTTCAAAGGAACAATCAAAAGTGAGATTCAACTATCAATAAAAGAGTAAAAGGAACAATCAAAAGCGAGATTCAAAATTAAATGAAGCGGAACAAATTCATAGCAGTAAAACATTAAGTTTCCGTAGATAAAAAGATTTGCTCACTACTTCGAGGTTCTAGCCCCACAGGCACCTCCACATGTGGCTATGCATGCTAACTGGGCATGTGCATATGACATCCAGGCCACGTATCAGGTGGAAAAAGGTGTAGATTATCCAGCCAAAAGCCAGTCCAGAAAATCACTCAGGCCAGCCACAAATGAACAAAAACATTGGACAGTTGTTTTCAAGGCCATCTAATCTGCCTATTCCTGTGCAGCTGACCTGACAGTTGAATAGCTTGAGTTTCTGGCTAGATGATCTACACTGGTTCACAAGTGATACACAGATAACATTTGCCAGGTTGGCATGTGGAGCCCCAAATAGAGGTGCATGTGGACCAGTGGAGGATACATGAGGGGTTAGCAAACATATTTAAATCATAATTTTAAAACTGTCTGTCTTTATCTCTACATATAAGACTATTGATTTAGAGAGACTATGGGACCATTGAAACTCCATTAGTTGAAAGGTTTTTGTCTTCCCTATGTTGTTGAAGATCTACTAGGTTCAGCATATATTTCATAGGCCACAAAATGAAGATCACAAGACAATCTTACTCACTGTCAGAAATTTACTATTATATCTAAAGACTTCAAATTTGGATGATGGAAAGTAGAAAGTGTGTCAATGGATCCCTTACATGCGCATGTTGGCTCGAGTATTCCAACTAGGATGAGGGATCAGATCTAAAAACCTGCTCTCCCTACAAGATAAAACCCTGCATTCCACTAAAATTATGTGTTTAACTGGGAATTCAACAAACTATAAATGTAAGAGACCACATACAAACCTGGAGTATACTTCGAGTTATTTTGACAAACAATCAGTTGTGTATGTCTATGTAAGATTACTCGTAAGCATATGAAAACAAAATAACTGAAAACCAAAACTTACAGAAAGAAGATCAATTCCTGCTGGTTCAAGATTTGGAACCACAGTTGCCAAATCCTGCACAACAAAAGTGAGAACAGACATTCTTGTAAGACCCTCAGAATCAATCCAACAAAAATTTCAAGATGTCTGTATGCATGATATCCATAGAACAAGGAGAAGTATCCATAGGATCCAAAGCTCCATTGCCAGAAGAAAGAGATGTATCAGTGGTGCAAACTGATGGCTGAGATGAATTAAGAGCAGAACTGAGACACAAGTACCAGAACATTAGATGAGACACATTCAGTTGACAAGGCAGTTTTGGCAACAATTGACTAAAAATTCCAGTTGTCCAAGGTTCATCTGCAGGGGGCGCATAACTTTCAGGAAGTGGTTGTCCACATTCATTACATCTGCGGCCAGCCAACTGCCTAATAACACAATCACCTAATTTATTCAATAGTAAAATTCATTAATTACTAATGGGATCCCCAGTCAAACAGAATTACCCAAATAACATCACCACACTAACAAGCAAACTTGATTGGATTATCCTAGTCACCCGATTTGATGAAAAAAATGACCAACCATCCATCTTGGTGTCACAGCCTGATTTAGCAGTTGGGATGGTTTGATCATCCTATTTCTAGGTCATGGACCATCCATGGTGATCATACTGGATGAGCAGTTACACATTGCAATGAGAACTTTATTGTATTAAGGTTGAGCAATTAGCATTCCTTGAAAAAAAATTGGTGCAAGAAGCAAAAGTGAGTGCTACTAACCTGAACAGATAAAACAAAAGGTTTCTCATTATGGAGCAAGCTTTAGAACTTTTCTTTTGAGATTTTCCAAATATGGAAATAGCTTCGACGTGTGAGATCCATAATACAGTGAAAATATTGCATCTACCCGTTTTATGGTATCCATTGTAGAAGCACAATCATTGAATGAGAGCTGAACGGATGCTAGCTTCACCAACTCATTTACAATGATGACGTGGCTGGCATGGTATAGCACTCAGCTGATGGCATCTTTACAATGGCATAATACTCTGCTTATGGAATTCCAAGATGCTTGTTCAATGTCCATGAGCTTCATCTCAAAATCAGCAATATTATCTTGACCTTCAAAAATGACAAAACCCAGATCAGTGATAAAATTCTGGGGAAAATGCAGAATTTCAATCATCCTTTTTTGGCAAGGCAGTAAAAAAGAGTTTACAAATAAACCAGAATGAAAATAGATTACATACAAAATAAAAAAATCCAAAATGAACCGAGGGAATTTGCTAAAAGACCCAATTTATCCATCCATTTCTTCTCTTCTCAACAATACAACAGTTGGCATTTTTGTTTGTTTCAGCATCCCTCGGAAAAAAGAATACAAATTCCCTTAACCAAAACAACCCAAAATAAATATGTAAATGACAATTGTGCTGAGAGTAAACAGAATTTATTCTTGATAACCACCATAACCAGAACCAAACAAGGTTCTTCTCAAATCATAAATCAACACAAATTAATAGAAAGAAGATCAACAAAAAGAGAGGTTAAAGAGTAATGCTCAAGGATCAAAGGGCCTTACCTATGAGCAATCAATGGTGAATTGGAATGCATTGCATACATCCCTGAAAATTAATAGGACCTGCTTTTCCTCAAAATGCTCTGTTCCTCTGTTCTCTAGCAAATTAATACTGCTTCGATGAAGGACCTACATCATGTGCAAGAAAAACACAAGAAATTAATTTTGAACAAAGAGCAAAGATGGCAGAAACTATCTAATTAATTTCGAAAAAGATAAACTTCCAGCATACCTCATTTGCCACAGGAGATGTCTGATCCTTTGTTAAATATAAATGCAAGAAGCACGTGCTTAAACTCTTCATATGATTCCTTAATAAAAAAAATAAAAGAAGTCTGATTTTTTAAACCATGGAGCTACAAATTGGGATCACCTAATGAGTGACTTGGATCTTGCACAATCCTATCTTTCTCCGCAAATTGTCACATGTTTCAGAGCTGTGCAGAAGGTGGGCCACACCATGAAGATTCCAAGGATTAGAATGGATGTTGGTTCACTCAACAGGTGGGTTGCCCATTCAATATAAATGGACAGCCCATGATCTGACTCAATGTAATGGTGAACCCACCTAACAGATGTATAGGCCAAATTTCATGCCAGGTAATGGTCATGGTTTGGTCTCCCTTTTCCACAGCTAGACATCTGATGCATGTGCTAGAATGACAGGGCTCCATGTGAAAAGCTCACAAATGAGAATAATTACCCCATGTTTACTCTCTTTATAAACTACATGAGTTCTATGTACTTGGTTCCAAACTTGAAAACAAGCTAAGTAACTAAATTTCTGTATAAATTGTATGAAGTTGTGATATGGACATAAATGTAAACCAACCTAAGCTTATCATGGATTAAACATAATTAAAGGAAAATTATCTTTTAAACCAATAAAGTTACGTCTTATGTGTAGTTTATCTGAATTTGTAATTGGAAAACATATGTAAGTTAAAACAACCTTTTCAAAGACTAAATATTATTAAGGAAAAACTTAGCTTTCAAATATCTTATCAAACCCAAGTTGAAGACAAACAGGATTTCAACAAGTCCACACATGATAAGTGAGAGATATGTGCATGCCTAAATATAAACCAAGAGAACCCACCGATGCATGATAGATAGCCCCTTGAAGGCAGTTGTACCAAGTTCGCCACAAATTATCATTATCACATCGCAAAATCAATGCATTAACAAGTTCGATGACCTACACATGAAGTATAAAGCAAATTGAAAGAAGAACCATGCCATCCAGGCAACAGTTTTCAATTTTCTAAATAAAGATTAAATTACTATATTAAAATAACAACCACGTGAACCAGACCTTGATGTTTGATTGCCCAACATCACAAACTGCTAACACATTTTCCACATTGCCAGCATGCTCCAGAGGAACCTGATATACTTGTTTTCCTTGTAGGTTGGAGAAGAGAGAGGTGACAGATTTAACAGTTTTTATAACTATTTTCTGGTGCACTCATTTACAGCTTAAAATCTGAAATTTTGAAATCACAGTCAGATACAAAATGCTAGATATGAGCAAAATAAAAGAGTACTATCTAAGAACCTGAGACACTGTTTGTAAATTTAGGAAGCAGGGCTTTCTAGTATATAAAGAAATGGCCCGACCAGATAAAAGTATCTACGCTGCCATACAGCTTCCCTATTTCCCACACCCTATAGAATAGTGGAAGATGGTTAGAGAACTCAAACCAACAATATATTTCTTTGAAAGGAAATGTGAAAAACAGACCTTCCATGCAAGAGCAAACAACAATCCCTCAAAATCAGCTTGATTCCAAGGTTTAGGAAAATTCGAGTTCTCACTATCATCATTCTGAAAGATCTTTACAACTTGCAAGTCTTGTTGATGGATAGAGAGGATATTCTGATCAAATCTATATGATAATGTTAAACATACAAGATTAGAGCCAGAGATTAAGATGTTGTCACCAAACAACAGTTTATGCAGAAAAGACAAGTGAAGCTGGCAATAAAATCAAACCAGAAGATGATAATCCAAACACCAAATTCAAAATTCAAAAAAATAAAAATAAATATGGTCCTTACTGGTACACAATAAAAACAGTAGCTAATCCATGGTTTGAAGATCACCAACAATTAAAAATCAACAAACTGATGCAAAACCAAATGAAATAACCACAAGGAATACTTCCTATTTTCTAACATAGATTATCAAACCAATAAACAATGTCAAAGGAAAATTCATACAATCAATCTGATTTTCGGAATATTACCTATCAACAGCTATCCACACTATCTGAACCGTTAAAAATAGAGTTTCAGTTGAGATTTTGCAGGTCCTCCCACTGCAAGATTGCAAGGCTGGAATTTGGTAGTTGTTGAGAATTCTTATCTGAATCGAAGATAATATGAAGATGCCACTCAATCTACAACCAAAAATGTCGAAAATCATTCAGAAGATATCATTCAATTTAAACCCAATCACTTTCATCGGGAGAAAACCTCATCCTAAAACCCTAATTTCCAGCAGAAGCATGGGAAAAGAGCGTGAATCAGACCAAAAGCTCTAAACCTAGGAGGGAGAGAGAGAGTGAAGGGAAGGGAATATAATCCAAAGCCCTAAACCGCGGAGGGGTTTAGATCTGTACCTATTTGCAGTGAGTAAAAGGACCTGATATGGCCGGACCTGGTGCTCTGATCATGCAGGATGGACAAGCAGTACAACAACTGCGGTCTTCGGTTTGTGCTGGAGGATGGAAGAGAGAGAGAGAGAGAGAGAGAGTGTGTGTGTGTGTGTGTGTGTGTGTGTCGGCGATCAGTTTGAGAGTGGAGAGGGAGAGACAGAGAGAAAGATGTAGAGAGAGATTGAACAGAGACAGAGAGGTGCAGAGAGAGAGAGAGAGAGAGAGAGAGAGAGAGAGTGCAAGAGGGAGAGGGAGGAAGAGCGAGAGGGAGAGCTTGAGGGAGTGGAGAGGGAGAGGGAGAGAGACACTAACCAATAATCCAACCAGGCAATCAAGAAAAATATATTTTAAAAGGAACATGGAACATGAAGAGATATAGAGCTTGGGACTTCACATGACTAGAGGAGACAGTTGGCACTTCACAACCGAGCAATCAAGACGATCATATTTTAAAATGACACATCCCTTAAAAGTGTAGATCCAAAAATCATTCTAGGTTGAGACCATTTCTATGTAGTTTGGTTTTCTACTTACATCCATAAATAGATTTTAGCCTCCAAGGACAAATTTTTCATGGGCATCTAGAAACCAAGAGCACCCACCTCAATAGTCACCAATGATCTTTTTTGTTTAATACAAATCCTTCATTTGCGGCTACAAACCAACATAAGATTGGATCATAAGTAGCTACAACCAACACAACTTTTTTCAATTTCGATCCAAGAACTGCTCATACATAAAGAAGACAACACCACCTCCTTACAAGAAACATTACAAAAACATCTACTATTTCTTTCCCCCCAAATTGACTATTATGAATATGGCCTCTCAAACTTTAAATGTTTAAATTGTTCATGGCCTCCAGTTATCTTAAGGTCCTATGAAAAAATGATGGATGAAAACCGTCTCAACACTTGTACTCGGTCAATTTTCATGTACTTGGTGAAATTATTAGGGTTGAAAATTGAAGCAACACCCGTACTCGGTCAATTTTCACCTATACTCGGTCAATTTTCATGTACTCGGTGAATTTATGACGGTTCAAACCATTGCAAATCGGTACTTCGTTAAATTTCACCTATACTTGGCCAATTTTCACGTACTCAGTGAATTTAGGATGGTTAAAAACTATCACAACAACCTTACTCAGTTAATTTTTACCTGTACTTGGTGAATTTACCATGGTTGAAAACTGTCGCAACACCTGTACTCAGTCAATTTTCAAAACTTCATGGCTCATAAAACAACCTAGTAGATTAGTGTAGGTGGCACTACTAGGTAGCAAATTCAAACCACCAATGTTTTTTTTTAGAAAGGTAACACTACCAGGGATTGAACCTTGGAATTTGGATCACTCACACACATGACCATTTTTTTTTTCCTTGAAAGAAGAAAAGAGGATTCATTCAACTTTTTTTCCCACAAAATTGGAAAATTATAGTAATTGATTCATGCTAAAAAAATTGATAGGCCTATTTCAACATTTTCTTTAAACATGACAACTACTCACTGTGGTCATAAATATTAGAACTATTGTGGCTAGTTTTGTTTCTGCATGTGAAATGCTGCATTCATATACATTTTCCAGTAAAATGTTCCAATCCCTTGGTGAGCTTACCTTCCTTTTTCTTTTTCTTTTTTTTTTCTTTTTTTTTTTTTCTAGAATTCTATCGATCTGAAGGTAGGGGAGAACATATATGGAATGATTTCCCCATGTTCGTCAAAGTCATATTCAGGGTTAGTATATCCTTTCATAGTCTTTGTTTATGTTCCTAATTTCCTTTTCAACTTATTTATTTGCTTCTATATTGTGCATTTGTGCAAATTACCTTCCACCTTTGAGATTGTAATCTCTACAAATGCAGTGGGTAAAGTGATGGGGAAAGGTGGAGCAAACTTGGCATATATTTGGAAGGTATGCTGTCCTCTTTCATGATTATTATTTTATGATGTGTAGTGTTCTTAATCTTTCTTGTTTTTGAGAAATTTTGTAATATGGTCTGTTATGACATATTTATGTATGCAAACTAATGTGCAGTGTTCTCCATCATTTTTATTTTTGAGAATTTTGGTAAATTTGTTTGATTAAATTTATAACATTAAGCATATTTCCAAGTCTTAATTGTAATAGTAAATCCATAATTTCAATAATGTTTAAAGACGTCTTACAATTAAATCATTCATCGTCACATCACATTCAAACCAAAAATACATTAAAAAATACATTATTCATTTGGTATTGAAAAATTGCACCTCTGTCAATTATGTCCCATTTGTTTGCACATGTCGCACTTTACTATTTTTCGTTCCAATCCATGTGAATGAATTTTTATCTTTTTCGGTCTTTCGGCTAACCTCTTTTATCATGGGGATTTAATTTTCATACAATACTCCCTGAATTCGTTTGATCTTTTCCATTGGCTCTTGTCACGTACTAGGTATACGGATTCGTTATATGTGATCTTGTTATTTTGCGTAGTATATAATGGGAAGCAGTAGGTATAATGAGGAAGATTATAGTTTATATATGCTAAAAGAATATGCAAACAATGGAATCCTTTGATGTCAAACTCATGACATGTACACGAAAGCTAATTGAGCTTTATTATGTCATTGCAATCTTCGATAATATAATACTCGTATCGAGAAATTGTATGAGAACCAACATCTTGCGCCTTCGGTATAAGACCCCTTAGTTGTTCCTCCACCCATGGTGTCAATGGTTCAATAAATGATGACGTAGATTCTCTTCTCTTGTAGAACATTTCTTATATCTTAAATTTGACTATCTCTATCAGTATAGTCACAGTGTATTCTCTTGCTTCTTTGAACAAAATATTAACGCACTCTGATATGTTAGTAGTGACAAAGTTTATTCTTTTTCCTAAAAAATGTGAAGATTCCCATCTTTCGTATCTTATTTCTGTCAACCATGCATGTACTAGGGGGTTGGCCATTTCGATACCGTGCATTAACTTTTCAAAGGGAGCATTCTTGCACATCTTTATAACCCGCGAATAATACCTTTCCAATGACTTGTCTTTCAATGTGTCAACCAAGTTTTTGTAGATATGGTAGACGCAATAGCCATGAATTACATTTTGGAAGACTTCGGAGACTTCTTTCATTAAACCTTTATGTTAGTCTGATATAATGACAAGACCTAGAAATTACCTTAACGTACAATTGAGGTGGGTAAAGAACTAATTCCAACTGCCATTGTTTTTCGATTCCCCAATACCAAAGACTACTGAGAAAATATGATTGTCTTCATAAAAGGCTATAGCTATGAATAGAACACCCTTGTATTTACCTTTGAGGTGTGTCTTATCGACGGCTAACACTCTTTACAAAGAATTTTAAAAACTTCTAACACACTGTTCGAGAGCAACAAAACATCTCTCGAACCTGCTGTCTGTAGGTTAACAAGCACGACAGTCACTGCCTCTAGGTTGGCCCTTCTCAACTCATGCAAATAGGTTGGGAGTTCATTGTAAGATTCTTCATAAGATCCCATTACACGATTGATTGTGATCTCCTTAGCTCGCCATGCTTTCTTATAAATGATAATAATATTATATTTCTCATGCATAGCCAATATAATGTCACTCAGCCTTAATCCTATCTGCAACTCAATACGATAAATAACCAACTCACTAGCTAACTTACTACTTATCGGTGATCGCTCTTCATCCATGACATGCCACATGTATGTTTCGACGTGTAAGTCTCTATCTTGAATATTCATGCATCATTCACCCTAGATGCATGAACCATCCATTCATAATTATCTTCGAAACATACCACGGTAAATCTCTTGGATGATAAGTACAAGACCATATATTGGAAGTTTTTACGAATTACAAATTGGCTAAAAACATACTGGCACCGACTCTTGTCCTTAAACTTTTGTCTAACGGCTATCTCAATCGGGTCATCTAATGAATCCAAATATTCTAATAGATATATATTGATAAATGCATCATCCTCGAAAGGCACATTAACTTGTCCAGTCATGAAGTTTGATGTTTGAGGTAGCTCGGGCAATGGAATGTCACTTAGACGTACGCATTCATCACCAATGGCAGAAGATGAAGGCATATGTACTCTTGTAGATAAAAGGTGATGTCATATATTCACATTTGAGGTTAAGGTTAGCTAGCCAGCTATTACCACGTTCCTCACATAGATTTCTATATTCAAAAGGGACAATAACTTGACCAGTTATAAAGTTTGATGTTTGAGGTAGCTCGAGCGGTGGAATGTTACTTAGACGTACTCATAAAGGTGATGTCATATATTTACATTTCACACCATGTTCCTTACATGCATTTCCAATTGTAGGGACATCATGTTCAACACCACTACAACCGACAGGGTCTTTGTGTATTGTGTCATTAATGCACTGCATTGTCTCTATGATTAAAGGCATGTATGTATTCGAATGCTTCGACTATGCTGCCAAGAAAACTCCCACATCTTTGTTGTCTTTGATTTCAAATGGTGGAATTGATTGGTTTAAGCATGGGTACAATACTTTCATCTTAATATCACAATCCTTCAGTGTACTCTTAATAATATTGTACATTTTAGATAAAAGCTCCTCAAATGTAGTCTCGACATTCAAAGTAATGTTTTTTTTAAAAAAAAAACTTTCTACTCTTATACATGTATCCATTGTTTTCACATATTAACTTCCCACCATAAAAGCATACGATGATTCTCATAGCTGTTAACTAAAAACAAACACGTTAAAATATTTTCAGCGAATCGTTACACAATAAGAGCATACCATAAGAGAGTATTGGGTGAATTTGACTAAGTACCGGTTGAATTTGACCAAGTACTGGGTGAATTTGACTGAGTGCTAGGTGAATTTGATTGCGTACTCGGTGAATGTACGAGGTGAATTTGACCGAGTACTTAGTGAATTTAACCGAGTACTAGGTGAATTTGACCGAATACTATGTGAATGTATTGGGTGAATTTGATCGAATACTAGGTGAATTTGACCGAGTACTAAGTGAATTTAAATCGATCAATTTCACTGCGAAAAAATACATTCATTCTTCATTCTAGGTGAATTTGACCGAGTACTAGGTGAATTGTCATCGCGAAAAAACACATTTATTCTTAATTCTAGGTGAAACGCAATAAGTGATAATGCACGGTCGACCATGATAATGCATGATCAACCCTGGGATGTCTAGAGAGTCATGATTGATCGTGAAACTCCACGGTCGACTGTGTAAGCCTAGTAGGGAACCAAAATGTGAAGTCCACGGTCAACCATGAAAACCCACGTTTGACCGTGAAATGGACAGTGAGTCATCGTTGACCGTGGATTTTCATGGTCAACCGTGAACTAGGTGATTTTGACTGAGTACTGGGTGAATTTTCACCAGTCAATTTCACTACAAAAAGCACATTCATTCTCATTCTAGGTAAATTTGATCAAGTACTAGGTGAATTTTATCGAGTAGTAGGTGAATTTTCACCAGTCAATTTCATTGCGAAAAAACATTCATTATTCATTCTTATCTCCTACAACCGTCATTCCAATGAAACAAGAGTTTAAGAAGAAGAATAAGAGTATAGTGAAATGAAACACGATTTCAAAATAGAACCCTATGAAAGATTGCAAAAAAGCCTTTATACACAAAACCCAGAAGATTTCAAGTTTATCAATGCGATCGATTTTAAGCAATGAATAGAACCTCAAGAAAAAAGATTACAGGAGGAAAAATGAAGAAAATATGGATTTTTGGGTACAACCGAAAGAAAGTAATATAACCCATGAAACAAGGGTATTTTTGTTTTTTAAAAAAAGTCAATGTGTATGGCATAAGTTTAGAAATGAAAAGTAAAGCGTTAGAGGTGCTGCACGGTTAAAAGTGAAATTACGTAGGAAATTTTTTCCAAAAAAATAAAATAAAATGAGGCAGATTAAATTTTCAGGTGGACTACACTCGAAAACAGTGGTGATTGAACGCCACCGTTGAAAACTTCTTGGGCCACAAGACTTTTGGATGAAGATGATATTTAAGTTTTCCCTTCATCCAGGTCTTTGTAACCTAATCAACAGGTTCCATGGCAAATAAACGTTACGGTGGGCCTTAGGGTTTTTTTCAATGGTAGACGTTCAATCACCACTGTTTTCGTGTGGTGTGGTCCACCTGACATTTGGATCCCTCTCATTTTTGGGCTCATGCCTAAAATAATGATCCATAATAGATAGACAGCGTAGATAAAATACATCATTGTGAAACCCACATGGTGAGTGTCAGTACGCAGTCCACATCCTCTTTTCTCATACATGTGAGGTCCACATGGTGAGTGCTCCAGCCTGATCTAATGTCCAGGGCATGATATCAGCAGCCTACCTTATTAACGGTCTAGATCTTGCTCACGTATGCCAATAATCTTCAATGTCGTGCGCTTGTTTTCCAATGCAACCATCATGTCTTGTTAGGTTAATACACAACATTGTCCTTGAACTTTCCACGCGCAACTCTTTCCTTCTTGCTAACGTACCACCGATGTAGAACATCCGAGCCGTATAAGACGTGGATGCAACACATTTCATCTTAGCCAAAGGCCTGAATAAACAAGATAGTGTGGTTCTAACACATTTCAACTGATTCCGTAGTAATGGCCCACCATGAAATGATCCCCTGCAATGTCCGTACCATGAAATTATAACACGCTAGTGGGTAACCCCAAGAAGGAGAGGGGCCAAGAGATATCAAGAGGCAGGGTTCATAATAACAGAGAAAGAAAGTAGAGGGGGAGACAGAACTTTTAAAGCAACGCACGGAGAGAACTGATAAGTGCGGACGGCATTCGTCGAGACCGAGAAAGTTACGATTGACTGCACATGCTAAGGACCTGTTTAGACTGAATTACAAATGTAATGTGGTGTAGATGTACAATGCCAATACCTGTCTCCTGAAAAATAAGTTATTTGAGGGGCATTTTTTGTATTTACATAGGCACGGTAAAAACCATAATATGATATTTTTACATTATTAAAATGTCAAATTAATAAAGAAAATACACTTACTAAAATATTAAATCAACGATGAAAAATATACAGATTTGAGAATTTTGATTTGAGATTTCCATTGCTTACAAACTTCTTTGTATATCTCCCATTACATTAACTTTTGGCCATCGAATTACTGGCCAAATTATATTATAAAAGCGTAATGATGGTGCTTTTATATTATAATTCACAATTAAGGAGAGAGTGTCACATTAACTGAATTAAAAATTAAAAAAGTTAAAAATATACTTAAAGAAGTAAAATTCAGATAACTTATAATGCTGAGAAGGTAAAACTTCTAAGTACTTGGTTCACAAGCACATATTGGCGTGTTACTTACCCAAATACTGTCACTTTTATTGGAAATGTCTTCTAGTATCCTTTTAAATTCTGGAGGCGGATTGGCTGGTGCACCACATACCAGCAACATAGCTGGTGCAGGTACAGTGTCGTGCGAAGATGAGTGCTGACACTCCTCGAGCTCCCAGTTGTGAGAACGACTAAAAGGAGATCAAAGTTACATGGCCCCATAATGATGTATTTATCATATCTACACCGATCATTCATTTGGCGAGATTATTTTACATATTAATCCCAAAAATGAGTAATTTCCATAGCTCAAGTGGACCACACCACAAATAGCAGTGGGGACAATGATTCTCACCGTGGCTCAAGTGGACCAATGATTCTCACCATTAAAACATTCTTAGAGCCCACCATAACGTTTACTTTCCATCCAATCTATTCATAATTTTACACAGGCCTGGATGAAGAGGAAAAAAAAATATCATATTGATCCAAAATTTTTGTGACCCCAAAAGAGTTTCAATGGCAGGCGTTCAATCCTCCTTTGCTTTTTACAGTGTGGTCCAATTGTTTTTTGGATCTGTCTTATTTTTCGGCTCAAGACTTAAAACGAGCTCACAGACTGGAAGGACTTTTTATTATTATTATTATTATTATTATTATTATTATTTTAAATTTCAACACACACACACGCCGTGGGATTTCACCACGGGTGGGTACTCGAACCCTTGACCTAGTGTTGAAACTCCTGGGAGTCTACCACCCGGGTAAGAGTAAGGACGGTTTGTGTATAACTCATACCTCATGATTGGACCCACATAACTTGGTGGCCTCAACGCACCAGCCAATGGCTAGTGGTCGGTGCTCTATGGGCCCCACCATGATGTATGTGGTTCATCCATGCCATCCATCTATTGTTCTAGATCATTTTATGGTATGAGCCCAAAAATGAGGTATATCCCAATCTGAAGTGGACCACATTACAGGAAACAGTGTTAATTGAACCTTGACCATTAAAAACTTTTTGGAGCAATAAAAGTTTTGGATCAAGCTAATCATTGTCCCCTACAATCTAGGTTTGTATGACGTAATCAATAGATTGGATGTCAAATAAACAATAACGTTTATGACGATTTTAATGGTGGAAATCCAATCACTATTGTTTTTCAGTGGTGTGGTCCACCTGAGATCTTATATCCCTCTCGTTTTTAGGTTCAATCCCTAAAATGATTTGTAAGGATGGATGAACCGCATGGATAAAAGATAGTGGGCCCATAGAACTTCGACCACTAGCCACCGCTAGTGGTATTACACCGGCCAATCTACTTTCTTACATTCCGAGCTTCATGTACACGGATTAGGGACGTGGATTGGATACTGATAGGTTGAGTAGCCAGACTCGCTACTGAAGTGACGTCACCAAGTTCTGTGGAACCCACCATGATGTATGTGTTGTATCCACATCGTCCATCCATTTGGAAATATCAATTTATGGCATGATACAAAGAATGAGTCAGATAAAAAACTTGAGTGGACCCCACCATAGAAAACAATGGAGAGAGTGACGCCTACCATTAAAAATTTCTAAGGGCCACAAAGGTTTTTGATCAAGCTAAAACTTTTGTTTTCCCTTCTTTCATGTCTATCTTAACTTATGAACACATTGGATCTCAGATAAACATCATAGTGGACCTTAGGAAGGTTTCAATAGTGGGCCTATAACATCCCAAATTTTCACGATCAAAGTTTATACTCATACCCGAGAAAACTGAGTGTTAATAATTGAATGAATTGGATGCTTCAAAATTGCACTATATATATATATATATATATATATATATATATATATATATATATATATATATATTATTTAGATCACATTTAGATACATTCACGATGGTAACCATTCACGAAAGTAAATCAACTATATTTATCATTCCATTAGAGTAGAAGAATTCAACAAATTATCAAATGCCCTCTCAATGGGAGATTATTACATTATTAGATTTGCAACAGAAATATAAAACTAAATTATAAAACTATCTTCTTATTCATTCAGTATAATCTTCCTTAGGGAGATGGTCCTCTAGGTCTTTAATCTGTTTGTTACTTGCATCATCTGTACGGTTGGAGAGGGTCCATGCCCTACTCATAGTAATGGTTATCCTTTAAGATTAACAGTAATTCAAGAGATTTATAAAGTAAGGTAAAGGTTCTGATACGCCCCATACTCTACTATTACGAGTGGTATCAATATGCGTAACCAATACATATGAATGCATGCCTAGCAAAGTGTGTACGGCTCATCATACGTAGTGATCATTATCATAATGTAGAAAGTAGTTCAAAATATCTGACTCGCCCCGCATTCTCAGACTACGGAGATTCGTCGGCGTGTCCAACGTTAACGTGGATTTATGCGAACATTTCATGGCGACACAACAACACAATTGTGGGATTTACGTGATTCGATATATTTATTAAGTGACTATTTGCGACATTCAATCTTAAGAAGTGATGTAACATGCATGACGATTTACTTACATCGATTGTGCACCATGCCAAGTAACCCACAAAATTACATGTCGACCAAGAAGGTCGCTAGCTGTAACGCATGACGTCTACAATGAATATTTGAATCACTAGTTGTGATACCTTTAACACATTACTTGCATTGATAGATAAATAAATTAAACCATGGGAGTTTTGAAATTCTAAGACACGTGCCCAAGCCGGGAGATAACACAGGGCTAACATAATAAAGGAGAAGAGTAACAATAAGTTAACTTAACAAAAGAAGAGCAGCAATGGCTAACTCATCAAAAGAGGAGAGTAGCGATGTAAACTCACCAAAAGAGGAGAGTGGCAATAGCTAATTCAACAAAAGAAGAGTAGTAATGACTAACTCAACAAAAGAGGAGAGTAGCAATGACTAACTCAACAAAAAAGGAGAGTAACTAGGGCTAACTCAACAAAGTTGTTAAAGGCAAAGGGCAAAGCTTCTATCTATCGCCCCGCATAAATTAATAAAAATCACATGTAATTAACATCATACCATAATTTCCAAAGGATAAATAATTGATGGTGGTAAATCAAACAATTACAAGGATAATTCACATTAACATGAAAGTATGTAAAAGGTAAAATAAATCATATCAACTTAAATTAATGTAAGCTTAAAGGAATCCCTCACCTTAGCCTTAGATCTAAACCTTAGGTAGATGTCCATGTAAGAAAGTTTTTATATGAAAAGCTTCCACATGAATCACGTCATTGCTTGAGCAAGAGAAAGACACTATACATACGGAGAAGGAAGAGGGCGTCTAGGCTTCTCCTTCTCCTTCTTCTTCTTCTTCTTCCTCTCTCTCTCTCTCTCTCTCTCTCTCTCTCTTTCTCATTTTCCTTGGGCGTATGAGTTGAGAGGGGAATGCACACTCCTTTTATAAATCCAATTTGCCATTTTTTTAAAAATCTTTCTTTAAATCTAATTCATCTATTGCGTCAGGGTCATCGAATAGAGACAGGGTATATGATTTTCTTGGTGATCCGAAATTTAAATTGACTAATCTTGAAAATTTTCCTAATGGGTGCCAAAATGATATTGATCTCAATTAACAGTCCACACTTAATGATCAAGGCCCAATTTTGGAAGAAATATGTAGTCAGGATAGGCAAACGGTTGGACAAATTTTGGTGGTTGATCGATGATGGAAAAAAGACTAAATCTAAAATTTCACCTTTTGTACCGAAATAAAGGAATTGTCTTTAACCTTCAACGGTGTAGGATCATAGATCGGGGTCTAAATTTTATATAACCGCGTAGTCATATGAGACCAATGTATGGTCCAAATTTGAGTTGTGATAGACGGCAGGAAGTGGTTAAATCGGAAGATCTAGATTTATAAGGAGCTGATAAGCCTTAAAAGATAACTACGTGCATAAGGAAAAGCCAACCAAATTAGGGTGTTCATATTTCATATTTGGTTCATAGGATGGATAATCTAACTTATTCACATGAAGGGAAATATTCTACTACGACTACCCACGAGGTTTTTTCACTTGATGGACACTAAAATCAATGGTTAAGGGGGCTGATTTGTTAATTGGGTTACTTTTACAATGATATAAGATCTGAAATTTGACATGTATGGTTAATTTATGATACGTAAGCATGGTATAAAATTTCACATCAAACGGATCGTGGCAACTATGTGATCTAGAATTCAAGGATCTAGGTTAATGACATTTTCGTAATTATTGCTGATATGAGAGTTTGAGAAATCTAATGGTTCTATATAATTATAGGCATGTTTATAAGTAATTCTTACAAAATGACTTATATTTAAATCATTATGAATAAAAAGTTATTCACCAAATTAATTAGGGAATGTACATATATCAAACCACATAATGGATGGTCAGATGACAAACTTAAAAACAGAAAAAGTCAATGGTTAGTAATTTGGTCATATATGTAGGTAGTAGTACAGTCGATTTTATAAACGAATTAGCATAAATGGGTTTTTTGGAGTGATTAGGAGGTAGAACATGTGTATTGTTAGATTCAAGTGACTTGTTTACATGTTTAAGTTTCTCATATTATACTTCTGATGGTTGGTTAAGCATATTCCTACGTGATGAAAAAGATGAACGGATCAGAATCTCAATTTGATATTGTAATGCCCTGAAAATCGGGGGTCGAGCAGAAGCTCAGCTCCCGAGTTCCAATGCATCACTTATGCAACATAGGTAATGATGATTGAATGCTGTCCATATTAGTGCATTAAATATGAATGAGATTATACCAAATCAGTATATCATACTCCAGAGACATTTAAATTATGCAAGCGGAAGACTGTGATAGATATATAAAATATATAAACTGTTGTAAGTCTCCAGAGTGTGAACATGTTACCAGGTTAAATATATACATGTATACTCCAAAAATGAACAAAATGAATATACATGAGTGTTCCAAAAGTATAAAATAACAAGTGTAATGGTGTCTATTCAGCATCCTTGTAACCCCGTCGATCAGAACATGGTCTACATAGACTCGCCTAATGGCTGCATATCGGAGAAACCCTCCTCGTCATCATAAAAGTCTGGTTCCGCTTCGTAAGCATCGTCATCATCTGAAACTAAAACAAGGTCTGGTTGGTGTTTAAAATACCATCTCATAACGTGGGAGTGAGTGATCAACTCAGTGGAGCTATTAAGCAAAGGTTAACATGTTATCAATTCAGTCAAGCAGTAATAATAAAGTAATACAATCAAGCATCCCTAAGTACTCTAGTTAATGCAAACATGATATGTATTAATGATGCATGCCCTCGCATGCACTTCCTCTGTGAACTTCATCTCATGGTCGCGGCATGCATCCCTTCCACAGTGGTCAACTTCAATTCCAAAGGCACATGCCGAGTTCTTATCAGACCTTTTCATACAGCAGGATTGGGAAGCTAAGGTACCTCCCTTATATCAATTCCCAAACAATGATCTATTCTAGGGTCGTCAATCCTAGCAATCACATACGATAGGCAAGTTCAGGTCACTACCATTAATGCCCTACCCAGTCTACTTTCAAAGGCTCGTCACCAACCCGACTGGGGACCACAGCCAGGCTGCGCCAGGGTAGGCCTAATTTATACTCTAGTTGATACGGAAAGACTCGTCACCTCAACATAGTCTCAGAGTATACTCGAGGGCACTACAAAGGGCTCATCACCTGATCAGTGCAGGCCGACAACTCGAATACAGTATCCTATACCACTGTATTCGGCTCACGAGGTGGTGTTGCTCACTGGTCACTACGGGGAGGCTCGTCACCCTAGCGTAGGCCGACAGCTCGACCATAGTGTCCCATACCACCATGTCCGGCTCATGAGTCTTAGCGGATCGAGTTACCAAGGTTAATAGGGTTTCCACTGATGAGTTTTGTATCTTAGGTTTAAGTAGTAGTGTCCATACATGGTGAACTTAGATCGGGCCAATCTGGTTACTTGATGAGCTCGACAGGTACGAGCACAAATCGAGTTGATTGACATGAAGTGCGTATACACTCCGTGTGGACTAACCACTGTCAACAACCCAAGTACAACGCGGATTTATTGAACATGTCCGGTGTGGCGAAACAACCTCAACCACCAATCTAGGACCTGTTACCGATTGCCTGGACTATACCATAGTCCCAAACACACTCCAAAATAATTTATTTCACATGTGATAGTTAAGAACAACATGTGACAATCAATCCACATAGAGATCTTATTTGAGCATTTAGTGTACATGTTAACATACATAGGCATTTCATCACAAATCACGTAATAGTATGATAGGTTACATAAAGGAAACCATAAGTATAAATAAGGGGGTTGAGAATCCTGTCTCAACACCCTTATATCATACCTTTAAACAAGCATTTACTTATTCAGACATTTTCACAAGCACTTAGACTACACACTTCAACATACGTAATGTATGTTAGCGACAACGAGTGTTAGGGCAAATCCTTTCACCAAGGAGTTGTCACACGAATAACAGCCATACATTCACGATGAATAATCATGGAAAGCACAAATCCAAATTCCATACTCATTCAATCATACCAACAAACACATGGAATACACTATATTCAACATATTTCATATATATATATATATGTGTAAAGCACGGGAAACATCGTATCTAAGCATGTGATAGCATTCAAGTCAGTCATAAATCATTAATTGATATTGAAAGCCTTGAAAACTATAACCTAAACATTTATAGTCCACACCTTTCACTGGTAAACTCGAAACGAACTCAGTTTAAACACTAAGCCTTTGTCTACGGCACAAAGGCAATCTATAGCATGAAATAGGTTAGTTATTTCATCACTTGCACTATTGGAAACCCTTAAACAGATTAGGGTTGGATTTTCTTACCCAAGTACAGAGTTGGAATCACCGAAAAAACGATACAGGTGTGGTGGTTAAGCATGTGGAGTGATGGGATTGAATCCTAGGAACAAATGCCAACTCCCTCTCTTTCCTTCTCTTTCTTTTCTCTTCTCTTACCTAGGGTTATAAATTCGTATGTAAAGGGAGAGAGAGGGTTTAAGACCCTTATATAGGCCCAGAAGTGATGGGAATGGCCCCAGGGCCATGGTATACTTAGGATATAGCCAAAAGTCGACTGTTTCGACTCAACGGGGCATATCTGGAGGCCCTTTTTCTACATGCGGTCAGACTTAAGCTTCCAGACATTGGATCTATATCGAGTTAAGCTTTCGATCCGATCGGATCAGTGGATTGGCCACGGGGAACCAGTTTTAGTTCAACGGTCACCGATACTCGATCAGGGTCACAAGTGCACTGACCTGTGTTGAAAATTTTCCCTGATCCGAAGGTGTAATTGGATCAGATTCCGACGGTCTGAATCCTCAAATCTGGCCTACAAGTGAACGACTCAATTCACTTAAGTTTCAGTTCACTTTTTAAAGGTATTCAAGTTTCTTACACACTTTGCTCCGGGCTCAAGTTGAGTATATTAGGACACTATCTGGACTTGATTTCTGATATGGTAGTCAAGCCTAGCAAGACGGTCATAACCGTATGGTTTCATAGTATTCGGACTTTCGACGTGTGGTACAAGTCTGATAAGGAGTTTTGGTGTGCTCCCGAGAGCAACCGAGTTTTGAGATTGATCCTAGGTTTCAGGGTAATGTAGTGTCAATGATTCTACGTGTTTTGGGTCTTGCAGTTTGTATTTAAAACAGTTAAACTAATTTCATGAATAATCTAGTTTAACACTTAGTTAATTCTCATTTAATTTCTAAAGGATTTGGTCCTTAGTGATTTCTGCCGAAGGTGGTACTCGGGTCTTTGTACAAATTTTTTCGGGGCATTACAGATATATATACGAGCAGATGCAGATATCAAGTAGTTAGTTTACTATAATCGGGTGGTCTAAACTTAAAGTAGACGGTTAGATATCTTTACCTATCGGTAGATAGTTGACTGAATGATTGGTTATGATAGACAAGTGGGAATACTTGGGTATATGATGATCTTATTTCAAAATCAGCGGTCAGATGACTTGATCTATGGATGGAGATTACTCCCAAGGGTCAGATTCATTTTAGAGAATAGAGTAAGGTTAGGATAGCTAGATTGTTGTCGTACACATGTACATAATATGTTAAAATTCATGATAACACTCGATAACTTTCAATACTCGGGTATTGAAAAGTTCGGGGTGTTATAAGGCATCACTCTTCCCACTGTTTTTTGTGATGGGGTCCACTCAAAATTTGGATCTGACTCATTCTTTGTCTCATGTCCTAAAATGATCTCTCCAAATGAATGGATGGTGTGGATACAACACATACATCATGGTGGGTCCCACATACATCACCAAGTTCTGTGGGACCCACCATGATGTATGTGTTGTATCCACACCATCCATCCATTTAGAGAGATCATTTTAGGACATGAGACAAACAAATGAGTCAGATGCAAATTTTGAGTGGACCCCACCACAAAAAACAGTGGGAAGAGAGACACCCACCATTGAAACCTTCCTAAGGTCCACTATGATGTTTTTTTGAGATCCAATGTATTTATAAGTTAAGATCGACATGAAAGAAGGGAATTGAAAACTTTTGTGGCCCTTAGAAATTTTTAATGGTGAGTGTCACCCTCTCCACTGTTTTCTGTGGTGGGTCCACTCGAATTTTTAATCTGACTCATTCTCTGTATCATGCCATAAATTGATATTTCTAAATTGATGGACGATATGGATACAATACATACATCATGGTGGGTCTCATAGAGCTTGTTAACGTCACTTCAGTAGCAAGTCTCGCTACTCAACCTGTCAGTAGCCAATCCGCATCCGAACCTCATGGGACGAGGATGCGGATTTCCTACCAAAGGCTTTCACAGGAAGTGGAAACCTAGGTGGGGCCCACCGTCATGTTTTTGGGAAATCCACCCCCTCCATCCATTTTGTGAGATCATTTTAGGATCTGAGAGCAAAAGTGAGCAGGATCCAAGACTCAAGTGGGCTGCACTAAAGGAAAATGTGGGTAGGGAAATTCCTACCATTGAAGCCTCCCTGGGGTTGAAAGTGATTTTACATGCCATCCATACCTTTCATAATGTCATTCCTATTGGGATGAATTAATAAAAAAAGTATTAGACTTATTCAAAAGTTCTGTGGCCCCACGAATATTTCAACTATGGACGTTCAATCCTCACGTTTTCGTACCACTTGAGTATTGGGAGCTCACAAAAAGGATGAACAGAGTGGATTTCTCAAAAACATGACGGTGGCCCCCATCTAAGTTGTAAGCGCAGGAACTTCCTGAGAAAGCCTTCCACAGGAAGTTCTTGTGTAAGGATGTTGGGTGGAGGGCCAATGCAAAGTATGTGAGAAATCCATTTTGTCCATCCTTCGAGCTCATTTAAGGACGTGAGACCAAGAATTAGGTGGATACAAAACTCAAGTTGCTCATACAAGTAGGAAAATTGGGAAAAGCAATTCCAACCGTTGAAACCTTCTTTGGCTCCACCTTGATGTTTATATGCTATCCAAACTAGGGGTTCACATGGTTCAATTCGGTCCAGTTTTGGGGTGAAACTGGAACCGAACCTTTCCTAATGGTTCCAGGAAAATTGGAACCAGAACAAGATTGTTTGCGCCTTATAATCGAATCAGAACCAGACTATAAAAAACGTTTTGATTCTGGTTTAGTTCTACAGTTCTGGGCTTTTTATAATATAGTGCAATTGCCTTTTTTTTTTAAAAAGGTATTGTGTAAGGTGTATAAAAAGACATTTATGGAAACAATCAAGGGGCGCATTGTAGACCATAAATTATGTGTCAAATAGACAAGTAAAATACATTGTAAACTCATAAAATAGCTTTACAACAATTCCAATTAAGCTTGATAATAACATGATAATCACGGTCAGATTCCAGGTTCAGTTCCAAGTTCAATTTGACGGTCCGGTTCCAAGTTTGGTTCTATGGTATGGTTCAGTTCTACATAACCCCAAACTAAGAACCGAACCAAACTAATCAGCTCTTTGATTTTCAGAACCAGAACCGAAATTGGTGCACTTCAGAACTGGACTAAACTGGGTGGTTTGGTCGGTTCTTGTCCGGTTTACCTGTTCCATGTGCACCCCTAATCCAAACCATTTATAATGTCATTCACAATGGGATGAAGTGAGAAAACTAGAAATATAGTTTGATACAAAACATTTATGGCCATAAGAATATTGCTTCAACAGTTATCACTAAATTCCCATTGTTTCTTCTCGTGTGTCCCACTTGAGTGTTGGATACGTCTCATTTTTAGTTGCACATCCTAAAATGAGCTTGAATAATGGATGGACTGGGTGGATTTCTCACAAACATCTTGGTGGGCCCCACCCGACATCCTTGTGTAGGAGCTTCCTAGAAATCCGTGTCCTCCTAAGACTAACTACATGCATAAAATTTTCCTAATACACTCACGTTGTATTAAGCAGGGCTTTTAAAGAGCAAAGCTAGTAGTGGAAGTTTCAAATTTTCAAATCCTCTTTTAATATTAAGAATTTTATACCAAAATTCCTTAGTAATTTGGATTTTAGGAAATAATGCATTCATGGATTGAAATACCATTATAGACACCCTACCCGCCAATGGAATGATCAATCATGCTTGATCAAGACCACTAAATCCTGAATTACACAACCGTTCTCAAGACCACTAAATCCTGAACTACACAACCTTGCTCAAGTTTGTATAAGTCCACCCATACCATTCCAAATCCAATCAAATTGACCTAGAGTTGATCCAAGCCATCCAAACTCTAAAATAAGGCCAAATTGACCATCTAGTGGTAGAAGAAATTTCAAAATTCTTGCCACCTTTTCTCCTCTAGAGGTTGTTATTAGGTGTCCTCGTAATTAACAACAAATTAGTCAGATGTCAAAATTTGGTCAAATATCATAAGCAAAAAATTTGAATTTTTAGTTTTTTCATGACCACCTAGATATGATATCATTTTCTAACTTCTTAAAAATTTCTATCATTCTCCCCTTATGATAAGTCATTTTTAACCAGTATTATAAAAAAAATTTAAAAAAGAAATTTAAAAACTAAAAAAAAAAACTTTTAAAAGAAAAGCACTTGAAATCTTTATTTATAAACTTCATTGAAATTACAAGATAACCACCCTTTGAAAAGATGTCATGTGTTCAAGATCTTCTAAGAGCCAATTATAATAAGTCATAAGGTATTTTGCCTCTCACCAACCCAGTAATTTCCAAAATATCATTACCTTCAATTATAAATACTCATCTTCCCTCTCATTTCTAACACAAATATAAGCACAACTAAGAAGCCTTAAAGACTGGGTGAAGATGCCTTAGAGAAAACGGTAAAGTATTTCTTTCTAAGACTACCCTCCCACAGATTTTGGGTGAGATGGTCTTTGGAGTAAGCATGGATTGAAGAGCTCCAATCATTTTTTTTTTCTAATTGATAAATGTTAGTGTTTTCCTCACTTATTTTCCTAATCAAGGCTCACTTATTTATGATTAAGACTTTATAGAGTAGAGTTGGAGATCTAAGAGCACTAATCATCTGTAGCGTCTCAATTTCATATAGCTAATTATATGCACACCTAGACATATATATATATATATATATATCCACCTCATGAGGAATATAGTGAAAAATTAAACCAAATGGATCAGTGTAAATGATACAAGTAATTAAATTTCTAGGACAAAATTTTGTTTAAAGGGGATAGATTGTAACACCCTGAACTTTACAATGCCTAAGTATTGAAAGTTCACGAGTGTTACCATAAAATTTAATTTATTATGTACATGTGTACGATACCAATCTATCTATCTTAACCTTACATTTATTCTCCAACATGAATCTGATCATTAGGAATAACTCCATTCATAGATCAAGCCATCTGACAGTTTATTTTAAGATAGGATCATCATATACTTAAGTATTCTCACTTGTTCATCATAACTAACTATTCAGTCAACTATTCACCTCTAGGTAAAGATATCTGACCGTCTACTCTGAGTTTGAACCACCTGATCATAGTAAATTAGCTACTTGATCTCAGCATCCGCTCGTACACATATCGAATAAAGATTTTAATCCATTCATTTTATTCACCACTTATGAATATGCTTAACCCGCCATCAAAACTACAATCTGAGAAACTTATACATGTGAACAAGTTACTTTAATCTAACAGTATACATGCTCTACCTCTCGATCACTCCAAAAATCTACTTTGTGTTCATCTGTTTATGAAATTAACCATGCATCCACCTGCATACATGGTCAGTGTACTAACCATCAAGTTCTACTATTTTTTAACATGTCATCTAACCATCCATTATATGGTTTGATATATGTACATTCACTAATTAATTTAGTAAATAATTCTTTATTCATAATGATTTAGATATAAGTCCTTTTGAAAGAATTGCTTAGAAATTTTCTTATAACCATGTAGAACCATTGGATTTTCCAAAACTCTTATATTAATAATAATTATGAAAATGTCATTAACCTGTACCCTTGAATTCTATATCACATGGTTCCCATGATCTATTTCATGTAAAATTTTATACCATACCTATTTATCATAAATTAACCATATACGTCGAATTTCAACCCTTCGATTATTCTAAAAGTGACCCAGTTGACAAATCAGCCCTGTAATCTTTGATTTTGGTGTCCATCGAGTGAAGAAATCTCATGGGTAGTCATAGTAGGATATTTCCCTTCATATGAATAACTTGGATTGCCCATAATATGGACCAAGTGTGAAATATGAAGATCCCACTTTGATATGCTTTTCTTTAGGCGCGAAGTTATCCTTTCGAGGCTTACCAACTCCTTATAAATATGAATCTTCCGATTTAATCACTTTCTGTCATCTATTATAACTCAAATTTGGATCACACTTTGGTCTCATATGAGTACAAGGTTATACGAAATTTAGATTCCGATCTATGATCATATACTGTTGAATGTTGAAGCCAGTTCATTCCTTTTGGTACAAAATGTGAAATTTTAGATTTAGGCCTTTTCTACTATCGATCAACCACCAAATTTTTTCCAACCATTTGTCTATCCTAATCATTAAGTGGGAACCATTAATTGAGATCAAATTCATTTTAGCACTCGTTAGGAGAATTTCCAAGATAGGCTAATATAAATTTTGGATCACCAAGAAAATTATATACCCCGACTCTATTCAGCAACCCCGACACACCATATGAATTAGATTTAAAGAAAGATCGCCTAAAAAGGTCAAATTGGAGAAACTCAATCAAGTGGGATGCGAAACACACCCCCTCTCACATGCCCACTCCTCTTATAAAAGAGTGTGCGTGCCATTCTCCACTCACATGCCAATACTCCCAACATCCAAGGATGAGAGAGAGAGAGAGAAAGAGAAAGAGAGAGAAAAGGAAAGAGAGGAGAAAGAGAATGAGAAGCTTAGACGCCCATCATCTTCTTCCTTCTCCATATGTGTGGTGTCTCTCTCTTGATCAAGCGATGTCATAGTTTATGTAAAAACTTTCTTACATTGAGATTTAGGGTTTAGATTTAAAGTTAAGGTGAGGGATTCCTTTAAGCTTACGCTAATTTGAGTTGATATGATTTATATTATTTTTGCATACTTTCATATTACTGTGATTTTTCATGTAATTGATTGATTTATCATTATCAATTATTTATCCTTTTGAAAATTATGGTTAAGGTATGATTTTAATTATGCGGGATTATTATGAATTTATGTAAGGTGATAGATACAAGCCTTGCCCTTTGTCAATTTTAAGAGCAATACGTGCTTCCACTCTATATTAAGTTGACCTTTTGCTCCTCACCCATTATTTTTGTTGAGTTATTATATTAATTACTCTTCTCTTTTATTAAGTTAGCTTATTGCTACTATTCTCCTTTATTAGGTTAGCCTTGGGCTACCTCCCTTTCTACTTTGGGCATGGGTCTTGAAAATTTAAAATTCTCATGGTTCAATTTATTTCTTTATTGATGCAAATGATGTGCTATAGGCCTCATATATATTGGTTCGTGTATTTTATCGTAGACGTAATGCACTTTGGGTAGTGACCTTCTTAGTTGACACGTAATTCCATAAATTTTGGGTAGTGGTGCACAAATCGATGTAAGTAATCCGCAATGCATGTTGCATTACTTTTGGGCTTGAATGTCGTAAATAGTCGCTCCATGAACAAATTATGTCACGTAATTCATCCGATCTGTGTGTTGTACCATCTTGAGGGTGTTTACATAAATCCACGGTAGCATTGGACACATCGGCGAATTTTTGTAGTATGGGATGCGGGGCGAGCCGGGTTTTCTATGAACTATATTCCACATTATGATGACTGTTACATATGATGGACTACACACACTATGCTAGGCATGCATTCATGTAGATTAGTTACGCATATTGATACCACTTGTAGTGGTGGAGTATGAGATGTATTGGAACCCTTACATTATTCTTATAAATCTCTTGAATTATTGTTAATTTTAAAAGATAATTAGCACTATGAGTAGGGCATTGACCATCTCTAACTATACAGATGATCTAGGTGATGTACAGATTGAAGATACAGATGACGATCTCCCTACGAAAGATTATTTTGAATAAAGGAGTAGATAGCTTTATGTTTTGTTTTATTTATTTTCCACTGCACACTTTGAATAATGTAATAAGCTCCCATTTGAGAGGACATTAAACAGTTAACTGAATTTTACGTGTTTATGAAATAATAAGCACAAATAATTTTGTTCATATGAATGTGTACCATTGTGAAGGTAACTGGATGTGATCTAAATAAATAATAATAATGTGTGATTTTAAAGGATCCAATTATTACTTTATTAACACCTAGAATTCTCGGGCACAAGTATGTACTCGGGCTACGAAAATTCGGGATGTTACAGTATAAGTACACACATACATCGTCAATGGTTCACACCAAACAAATCAATTACGCATATCAATAGTCACAACTTGCATGGATTGATGGATGCATGAATTCTTAGGTGAATGCAAGTGCACTTGCATGCACAAGTATGCATGTAGACCAAAATCTCTAGTCATTATACTTTGTTTATCTCATGGAAGTGTAAGAAGCAATTAGCTGTCTCCAAATCTAGCACCAATGCTAAGTATAGATCCATGTCTTCCACCTGTAGTGAGATCGTTTGGTTACAAGAACTTTTATCTAATTTTAGGATTCATCTTACTTCCCTTACACATCTACATGTAAATAACACTGGCGTTGTCCGGATTGCCTCCAATCCTATCTTTTATGAGATGACCAAATACATTGAGATTTAGGGTTTAGATTTAAGGTTAAGGTGAGAGATTCCTTTAAACTTACGCTAATTTGAGTTGATATGATGTATATTATTTTTGCATACTTTCATATTACTGTGATTTTTCATGCAATTGATTGATTTACTGTTATCAATTATTTATCCTTTTGAAAATTATGGTTAAGGTATGATTTTAATTATGCGTGGTTGTTATGAATTTATGTAGGGTGATGGATACAAGCCTTACCCTTTCTGAATTTTAAGAGCAACACGTGGTTCCACTCTATATTGAGTTGGTCTTTTGCTCCTCTCCCCTTATTTTTGGCCTTGAGCTACCTCCCTTTCTACTTTAGGCATAGGTCTTGAAATTTTAAAATTCTCATGGTTTGATTTATTTCTTTATTGATGCAAGTGATGTGTTATAGGCCTCATATATATTGGTTCATGTATTTTATCGTAGACGTAATACACTTTGGGTAGTGACCCTCTTGGTTGACACGTAATTCCATGAATTTTGGATAGTGGTGCATAAATCGATGTAAGTAATCCGCAATGCGTGTTACATTACTTTTGAGCTTGAATATCATAAATAGTCGCTCCATGAATAAATTATGTCATGTAATTCATCCGATCTGTGTGTTGTACTATCTTGAGGGTGTTTACGTAAATCCACAGTAGCATTGGACATGCTGGCGAATCTTTGTAGTATGGGATGCTGGGCAAGCCAGGTTTTCTATGAACTATATTCCACATTGTGATGACTGTTACATATGATGGACTACACATACTATGCTAGGCATGCATTTATGTAGATTAGTTACGCATATTGATACCACTCGTAGTGGTGGAGTATGAGATGTATTGGAACCCTTACATTATTCTTATAAATCTCTTGAATTATTGTTAATTTTAAAAGATAACCATCACTATAAGTAGGACATTGACCATCTCCAATTATACAAATGATCCAGGTGATGTACAGATTGAAGATACAGATGATGATCTCCTTATGAAAGATTATTTTGAATAAAGGAGGAGATAACTTTATATTTGGTTTTATTTATTTTCCGCTGTACAGTTTGAATAATGTAATAAGCTCCCATTTGAAAGGACATTAGACAGTTAACTGAATTTTACGTCTTTATGAAATAATAAGCACAAATAATTTTGTTCATATGAATGTTTACCTTTGTGAAGGTAACTGGATGTGATCTAAATAAATAATAATAATGTGTGATTTTAAAGGATCCAATTATTACTTTATTAACACCTGGAATTCTCGGGTACGAGTATGTACTCGGGCTACGAAAATTCGGGATGTTACAGTATAAGTACACACATACATCGTCAATGGTTCACACCAAACAAATCAATTACGCATATCAATAGTCACAACTTGCATGGATTGATGGATGCATGAATTCTTAGGCGAATGCAAGTGCACTCACATGCACAAGTATGCATGCACACCAAAATCTCTACTCGTTATACTTTGTTTATCTCATGGAAGTGTAAGAAGCAATTAGTTGTCTCCAAATCTAGCACCAATGCTAAGTATAGAGCCATGTCTTCCGCCTGTAGTGAGATCGTTTGGTTACAAGAACTTCTGTCTAATTTTAGGATTCATCTTACTTCTCTTACACCTCTACATGTAAATAACACTAGCGTTGTCCGGATTGCCTCCAATCCTATCTTTTATGAGATGACCAAATACATTGAGGGCTTGTTTGATTTATCCTGATACATGTAAATCATGGTAAATAAGTAATTATTACTTTTTCACCTAGTTTGAAAAGGTGAGAGTAATTCCACCTCAAAAAGCGATACAAAAATGTTAACTTAAATATGTGGACCCCACTGTAATGTATATGATATATGCACACCGTCCATCTATTTTATTATAACATTTTGGGGATCGAACAAAAAATGAGGCTGATCCAACACTCAAATGGCTCACATGAAAGGAAATAATGACCTTAATTCTTATACCGTTGAAAGTTATTTCCTTAATTGGGCCCACATTGAGGTTTTTTCATCATCTAACCCGTTCATAGGGTCACATAGACATGGAATTTGGGAAAACACAAATATCAGTTTTATTCAAAACTTTTAAAGTCCCCAAAATATTTTTAATGGTAGGTATACGATTCTCGTTGTTTCCTATGGTGTGGTCCACTTGAGCTTTGGATCTGCCCCATTTTTTGGCTCATGCCCCAAATTCAGCTAGCATAACAAATGAGCGGTGTAGATACGTCACATACATCACAGTGGGCCCCACATTGAATTTGTAAATTTCTCGATTTAAGTGTGAAAAAAGTAAGTTGTCACATCTACATTGGGAAAGATGTGGTAATTACCTAGGTAAATGATTATTACCCATTTACATGGTAATTACAGTTGAGCCCAAAAATCAAACAAGCCCTGAGATTGATTGTCACTTCATTCAAGCGAAGTTCCAATCTTGGATTATTTCTCTTCCCATTTTGCATCTTAAGATTAAATTATGGATATTCTTATGAAAACTATAACAACTCTTCATCATTCTTTCTTAATTTGTAAACTGCTATTGGTTTACCCCACACATCATTTTGGGGAAAGGGGGATAGTGAATCCATTAATTATGCTTCCCTTCAATATATAGATTTAGTATTTACTTTCCTTATGTATACTTAGAAGTAAATCCCTCCTATATATATCATGATTTATTTTCACATATGGGATGTATATCTTTATAAAATTTTCATTAGGGATAAAGCAAAGATATAGAAAGCACTGGAAAATTCTCTAAATTTATCATGTGATATATCAGTCATGTGTATGAGATCAAACTCTTCCAACACATGGATGAACTGATCCCAAATACTTTTGGATGATTTTACGTGGTGTATATTATATTATTAATTTGATTTCTACGATGGGGTGCATCTGTAGAACAGGTTGGATCTCATATACTTGCCAATTGGTCCCACAATTCTCATCTTCACCACTGTTTAAAGAAAATCTGAATGAGGTATTTTGATAATTTCACCCCTGGAAAGGTATGACTTGAAATTTGGAAGTCTTAAGGCATTATTTGGTAAAATCTGAATGCGAAGAATTTTGTGGTAAAAAATCCTTTAATATGAAAAAGAAATGCTCCAGGGCTGCCAGACATTTAAAGCATCAAATGAGCCTCTTGCAACTCATCCCAGTCGACTTGAACTCTACCTTGGGGTGTACACCGAACCGAACCGAGTCGAGCTGGCCTTAGCTCGACTCGGCTTGGCCACTAGATGACCCTAGCTTGAACTCGGCTCGGCTCGGTCCTTGAGCTTGACTGGCCAGCTCGGCTCGGTTCGGTCAGCTGCTCAGGCCAATTCAAGCCGAGTTCGAGCTAAAATCGAGCCTCCGCAGCATTTTCACAAATATATGTAGGGCACTCCCAGTTTCTCAATGTATGTAAAACAGCAGCAAGTATTTCATCAAACACCTTATAGGTAACGTCAAAATCAAGGAAAAATGGTATTTGTTTCGTATACATACCTTCCTTGCCACTATCTAACACTTTGTTGAGTCATTTCACTAAACACTTGGTGAGCAACATCAATATCAAAGTAACCAAGTAACTGAACTAGTTTGATCTGAGTTTGATTCGAGTTGGGGTTCGATCTAAGTCGAGTCGAGCTCGGGCATGCTTGAACTCAGTTCGAAATTTTTTTCGAGCTCAAAAAATCAGCTCGACTCGTCTAGAACTCATGTTTGAACCGAATCAAATCGAACTTTTTCGAGTCAAGTCGAGCGAGCTAACCGATCTAACTCGGTCCGTGTTCACCCCTAACTCTAGGTAACCTGATCCGGTTGACACCCAAGTCACAATGGACTCAGCTGATTCACCCTCAACTCGGGCAAGTTTCGGCTCGACTCAACTTGATACCAGATGAGTTTGTCTCGATTGATTGATTTGACCTTTTTTCCTATACAAAGATCTTGACAAATCCATATTAAAATCCATTGATCAAATGGTTAATATCTTTGAGATCAGTGTGATGTTTATACGGTACTCCATGAAGCTTGTGTTGGACCTAATGAACAGTCCAGATCTATGGAGTGGACTGTCTAAGTGTCCCAATGCAATAGAGAGAACTATCACTTACAGTACTCTGACAACGTTGGAGCATCTTTCTTTGAGAAATGAATCTGATTATCTCTCACCTCCCTGCCTGATGCATCCTTAATAATAAAAAAATAAAATAGAATAAGGAGCATATGATTTTCTAACAATAAACTAACATGTGATAGTGGCTAGGGCATGACTTAGTTGATTTGCAAGCACCATTTAAAAATTCGGGTCACCCAACCACCGTACGGATGGTATAGAGGTCATCCCAACCATCAAAATTTCATGGCACGTTGCGGATGGATAATTTCTCAGAAAACACATTGATTAAGTGATCCCAACCATCCAATTGAATGCTATCAAATGAACAGTTAATGATACAAAAATCCATTCAATAAAAAATAGACGATTAAGATCATCAGATCGGCGTGAATTTTGTGCTATGCTTCATCCACAGTTAGGTCGATTTTGACGGGCTGGATTCCTTTATGTGTGTCTGAGTGTCTACGGAGGAACTCTAAAATGTTTTCCCGTGACAATGCAAGTTGTACTAATAATTAAAATATGGTATTGGATTTCCAAACCCCAATCATACCAAACGAAATAAAAATATATCAGGATATTGAAATAAAAACACACGAGAGATCCACCGACACAAGACGCCAAGGTTTTTATACGGGCATCATGCACCCACAAAGGCCACCAGCCAAAACCGTTGTGACCAATCCTAACGGTTATCGTCCAAAACCATTGGCGCCCATCTCATATGAAATGTCCACTTTAAAAATCTAATCAACCTAACAATCCTAACAGTCCAACTTTATGGACCTTTGCTGACCTAACTATTTCGGCCATCCATGTGGTCCATTTTGCAACGGACTACCCTCAATTGTCTAGTTGAAATTTCTGGCTTGTGGACTAACCCCACAAAATGTAAGCCCTCAGATCACAGAGATCTGACCCTTACGTTGGAAGGGTCCACCTGTCTTAGGGGTTGTTTCGATTTCTAAAAATACTACTCACGGGATTCATCATGAAATTTCATGATAGTTGGTGGAATTAAATTCATGGTTAGACACGTGAATCAGCAGGATGCTTTTGGGCCACATAAAAATCAATTGTTAATCTTGGAGAGACTTATGATTTCAATGGTTAGTTATGTAGAGCAGGTTGTGGCCACTTTCATGATCAAGATATACCAAAGAAGGCCCGATCAGAGGTGGAGGTGATCAGGACTGTCAGAACCTTAAAACAGTTGTATATCGGAAATTGAAATGAGTTTTTCAACATATTATATATGATTTTTGGGTAAGAGAAGCTACTTTAGCCAACCAACCCTGCTACTCCGAGTTGCCAATGCTAGATTTATGAGATTCCATTATATTGACGGTCGAAAGTCTATTTTATTTCCGTTTTTACTATAAATAATAAGTTTTAATTTGATCATAACTTTTTATCCTTTGAATATTAGGAGTCCTGCCCAACTTGAAAAGGGCTTAGAAAAATTAGTATAATAACATGGTTAGGCCAAATTGGACACTTCTTATTTTCAGCCCAAAACCATGAAGTTTAGTAGGAATCGTGGTTGAATAACAAGGTTAGGGAGTTTGCGTTAGTTTGAGTCCGAATCTCGGTCCTATCTTTCAGTTCATTATTTCAAAAATTGTAATTTCATTTTTTATCATCAATTAAATTATTTTTGAATTTATAAAAATTTATTTATATTTTATTCCTCGTGGACATGAAAAAACTCCGTGAGAAATCCAAAGAGCCTCGTGGATTTATTGTAGTTATCCATGAGGAAAACGGTGATGACCTCATTAGGTGACTTCTGCCTTAATAACTAGTCTCATAAACGATCTATCAATTAGAACATTATCCTAATGAGCCGGATTCACGTGGACCCAAAGTATTTGCTTAATATCACCTTAAAGTTCAAGTTCATATTGTACGTCTAGCAAGTCAATCACGGTGTAGAATAATGGGCCTAAATTGGACCAAGGATTAAATTTAGCTATATAATATATTCGATTTTTAAATCTGTTACTTCTCTTTAGTTTTTTGCTTAAGTCGGTGGGTAGTTTAATATTATTTCAATTTTTAATTTTATGTGGTTGAGATTAAAAGTTATAAAAGATAATGAAGGGTTTAGATTAATTGAAGTCAGGTATTTAGTATAACTTCCTTCTTCCCGTTGTAATAGATGGTATTTTTTAGTTAATAATTAATTTTAGCCATCTAGCGTAAGGGCATTCATTTTCTTTATCCTATCCGACGTATGGAAGCAATTCGAGTAGATTCCACTCGAGTCATTCGCAGATCGTCATGTTGAAAATCTTTCGGATTCCCATTAATTGAGAATATCATAAGATATTAGAAGATTGAGATTGATTATCTTACCGGTTCCATATACATTTGTCTTTTTCACCCCTGCAAGTCACCACAATAACTCGAATGGACAACATTATCATGCGTTTGGACGGATGGATAGAGGCCATGGTTATTAAACGCTGAGATTCTACATGGAGATGACATGGAAGTGGATTGTGTCCTGCCCCAGCCTGGACCGAATCGGTCCAGGTAGGGGCTTTTTGGGCCCACCATCATGTATGTGTTTTATTATTTGAGATCATTTTATTATACGAGACAAAATTTGAAACAGATCTAATAATCCAGCGGACCACACAGTGGGGATTGAACACCTACCTTTAAAAACATCCCGAGGACTATAGAAGTTTCGGATCAAGCTGAAGTTTGTGTTTACCTTTGATAGAGGTCTACGTGACCTTATGAACAGGTTAGACGGCAAATAAGAAAGCGGATTGCTTACTGAGTAAACTCTGTGGGGTCCACTGTGAATTGTGTATTTTATCCATTCTGTCAATCCATTTTACCAGATAATTTTACTTCTTGAGCCCAAAAATGAAGCATATATTCAGCTTAAGTGGACCACACTACTGGAAAAGTGTGAATTAAACTTCTACCATTGAAAATTTCCTTGGGGCCACATAAGCTTTGGATCAAGCTTATATTTGTGTTTTCCCTTCATCCATGTCTGTGTGATCTTATGAACAGGTTGGATGATTTAGTAAACATCACTGTGGGCCCTAGTAAGGTTTCAGTGGTGGAAACCACTTTTCCTGTTGTTTCACGTGGTGTGGTATGCTTTGAGCTTTGGATATGCTTCCATTTTGGGTTCAACCCTAAAATGAGCTGGAAAAACCGATGGACAGCATGGATAAACCACATACATTCATGTGGGCCCAACGGAGTTTAACAGTACGGTAGGCCTTAGGAAGGTTTTAAACGCTGGGCGTCATTACTAATATTGCTTGTTGTGGTGTTGTCCACTTGAGCCTCACATCTGACTCATTTTTGAGCTCATATCTGAAAATGATCTAGAAAAATTGATGAGCAGTGTGGATAAAACCCATACATCACAGTGGGGCCCACACAGCCCCGCCTGGACTGATTTCCATCCATGCAGAGCATGATGCAATTCCATACACGTGATCTTGAAAGTCCCTTTCCTGAATATTTTGGAGAGCCAGCTACATCACATGTAAACTAAAGCACAAGTGCATGTGTAATGTCTTGAATTTTTGCTATTTTAGATTTCAAAATTTTTCTAAAAATTTTCATTATAATTAGTTTATATTGTCATTTACTGACTATTAACACTCAATGTTAGCATATACGCGGGTGTTACAAGTAAACAACAATACAAATTTGATTAATTAACCATATGAAGCTAATGAATCCATATGATTACTTAAATGTTAAGTCTAACCTCGTAAATTATTCATTTAGAACTCAAATCTATCCAACCTATCACTAACTAATCAAGACATGTATTACTAAATAAAGACTTATTTAAAGCTAAGACAATTAAGAGTCGGATCTTAATTAGCAAATCAAACCAATCTAGTTACTCTTTTAGCCTAAGAACCAATGATTTTGGGTAATTAGGATTGAATTGTCATTTTCGCTAATTGCAAATAGGCCACACTATGGACTTAGAAATCCAACCCTGATTATCACGCACAAGAAATGTCGCTACCCGATTCGTCCCATAAATGTCATAATTATCCAAACAAACTTTATACCGCTCGTTATTGGGCTACTAAACCTGAGACTATAGAAAAATGTTAATCTTAATAGGTTTAACGTCCATTAAGGGACATTAAGGAAAGATCGCGACTTGAATCGCTCAAGTTAAGTTTGTAAGGCCAATGTATGAGATGTGTAAATATTTTTTAAATTAATCAATAACTTAAGTTAATTGTCTATATTCAAACTTTGCTAAAGTTGTGGTTTTTAAACTGTTAGATCGTGACCAAATTTTGAGCTAAAACCTAAGTTAATACCCTACACCTATTTTTGTAGTCACGGTCTCGATCAATGATCGGTGACAATCAAACTTACTTCTAATCATACTCGTCGATCAATACATCTAAATATTGGGGTGATCATATCCATGCATAGATCATCACTAGAAAATTTATCTCATACCATAGATTGACCCGTTCACTTCCATATGGGTCCTAAAAGTAAAAACAACCCCCCATAAGATTATAATATCAAATACCTAGTCCACCACTTTTGGGACTATATAAGGCCCTCATTTGGGTAACCCCTCTCTCCATATGAATTTTTCATAGCCAAAGGAGAGAAGGAGAGAATTAGAGAAAGAGAAAGAGAAAGGGAAAGAGGAAGAGAAGATGAATAGGAGTAGGAATGGGGAAGTTTTGGTATTTCCTTTCATCGATTTCCTCTAATCAAAGCTTTAGGCTCAACCGTTTTCTTTCGCCGAATCTACCCCACTCGCGATTGGGAGGTGAAAAATGAACTCTATTTCCAACCTAGGTTTTAATAGGATAAATTACATGAATCTCACATAATTCTTGCTATTTGTATAGGAATTGGTGATTTCCCCTAAAAACCTTAAAGAACAATTAGCTTGTGTGAAACCCTCTAAGGTGCAAACCTTAGCCCTAGTTTTGGTAACCTTAGCAGTTGTTAACATCGGCCTATTGTTACGGATCTCGTTATACTTTTACCTAAAAATCTTATTTGTAGTTGTATGTATATTTCGCTACAAAAAGTATGACTACGGATCTAATCTTTAGCCATTGGTTCTATAACTACAGTAACCAATGGCTACGGTCTTACTACGGACTATAACCATAGCCTTTGACTCTTTTTTTTTAAAATTTTTTTATAATAGATGTATGATAACATGTCTATATTTTGATTTTAATTACAAATTTTATTATTACTTGCTTATTGATGTGTATATGCTCGATGAAATGCCCAAATGAATAAGTTGCTAAATTTAAGGTTTTTTGCATGCTCTCGTTAGGATTGGTTAACAATTAGCTACTCTTTCGTTGATGATTTGAACTGCTCATGATATTGGGTTAGTTGGCAAATTTTCGAATTAACGGGTGGCTCGAGTTAGGTCAGCCATTATAGCCTTGTTCGATCAACCTGGGTCGAACAAAGACAACCAACGGTAGCTGGACTATGTAGGATGCTTACACCCAATACAGGTTGCACCAGAGTTCTCCTAGGTCAATCAAATTAGTTTAACGGCTGATTGATCATTTATGTTTACAATGTCGATAATGACTAATTGAATCTAAGAAACCATTTCCATCAAACGAGTCTACTTATAACCATTAGCGATGCGATCCACAAGACTCATTAGTTGAGCATGGTGGTATAGGACAGTGTGTTTGAGTTGTTGATCTATGCTATAGTGATGAGCTTCCCTGCAATGTTCATTGAGAAACATTATTAACAACTTGCTTATCGTATGTAGGGGTGTACATCGAGTTGAGCGAGCCTCAGCTCGACCACTAGTTGGCCCCATCTCGAACTTGGCTTGGCTCGGTCCTCAAGCCTGATTGGCCAACTTGGCTTAGTTCAGTCAGCAACTTGGGCCAGTTCGAGCCAAGTTTGAGCCAAAATTGAGCCTCTGGGGCATTTTCACAAACACATGATGTGCACTTTCAATTTCTCACTGTATGTAAAACAACAGCAATTGTTTACAAGTATTCCATCAAACACCTTGTAGGCAACATCAAAATCAAGAAAAAATGGTATTTGTTTCATATACATACCTTCCTTGCCACAAGCCGACACTTCGTTGAGTCATTTCATCAAACACTTGGTGAGCAACATTAATATCAAAGTAAGCGAGTCACCGAACTAGTTCGATTTGAGTTGGGGTTCGATCCGAGTCGAGTCGAGCTCAGGAAGCTTGAACTCGGTTCAAAAATTTTTCGAGCTCAAAAAATAAACTCAACTCAGATTAAACTCAGCTTTGAACCGAGTCGAATTGAGCTTTTTCGAGTCGAGTCGAGTGAGCTAACGGAGTTAACTCGGTTCATGTACACCCCTTATCGTATGTGTTTGATTGGGAGTGACTAACCCAAAATTAAGAGATATAGGCAAGGAGCTGCTACAGTTGTTTCGAGCCTAGTAATCCGGTTGAGACTAGTGATAAAATGGAGGTACTCTCGCTTCCCCAATATGCTAGATGAACGAGACTTAATAACTACTCAACTAAACAAACATATCAATCTCATCGCATTAGTTTAAGTTGTTGCAATTTAGTGTTGTAGTCGCGTGATTAGGGAGTGCTTGCATTTATGAAATAAGTGTTGAAGTTCTTATGAAGGAGTGTTGGATTGTAAGGGCATGCATCATTTCATAATATCATCCATGCATTAACAAGAGTATTTAGGAATGTTTGTTTATACTCTATCATTACATGTGCTGATTGAATTGATAACATGTGTGACTTAGAACTAATGAAACCACTGACTTAGATACTCACTCCCACATAGGAAGTCATTTTAAAACACCGATTAAACGATATTATTGATGTAGGTACCATTGAGATCCCAGATGGGCAGGCTAAGATCAACTTTCACCACCATCATTATCTTTTGAAGCGTTGGGTGGAAATAGAATACTTTACACTTTTTTTTTTCATTTTGAGTATGTATATTTTGGCTTTTCCAGTCCTCATCTAGGTGAATACCACTTTTGGAGTTGTACATTTTGAACATTTTCATATATTTTTTAGTTTAGTTATCTTTATTTAACTTTTAATGCCGCTGATTTAAAGATCCTCTGATTATTGATCATCGGCGAATGTTAACCATACAATGCGGGCACATGGGAACTCGATCATGTGTATTGTTTTTCCAAGTTCACACTTGAGAACTCAGGCTCAGAGTCTTCAGAATTGGATGCTTATTTTCAGGGTGTGATAAGTTGGTATCAGAGTAGAGTATTGAGATAACTAGGACCTAAGGATTGAGGACTATATAAACCACAATTATCAAATATTGAGACATTTAAGATTAGAGGTTATGACCTTAAGGGGATTTCCCAAGTCTTAGGAGTATCCAATAATGTACGAAATTAATTAAATTAGGGATATGAAGTTTAAGACCAAACTTCCCAGTTTACTATGTTTTGAAATTCGAAACTTAGAAATTTAGACCCTAGGATCTACTTCCTATGTTTGCTCGAATTTAAATATAGCAATATAAACTTTATGACCTCCTCGGTGGATGTAGTCATGTCCGTAATGTTGTAAATTGTCCACAATTACTTAAGAAACCACTTCGGTGGGTGGATCGAAGTAAGAAAAGAGTAGTTGTCGGGGTGTAAGTTGTGGAAAATCGAGTTTTCTCAGAAATATGCACTGAGGGAGTCACGGTCAACCCTCAGAATCCACGATCGACCGTGATAGTGTGAATGTGTGAGCGTGTGAGGGATGCTATAAATCCCCCTAGGGCTTCATTCCTCACATATCTTCACTTCTAAATATCCCTCCATTTATCTTCAAACCCTAGTGATGCCTTAGATGTGATTAGAGATCCTAGTTATATAGGTTTAGCTTAAACCAACCTAAAAACTTTCAGGCTAAAGCCACATTACGCAAAATCACACAAAATCGTGCAATAGAAATAGTCTTTGACGGTGGCACCGCTGGATGTTCAGAGGTCAACGATGGCACCGCTGACATGTGTTGGGCTATTTCTCAGAAATTTTAGAGTTTTGTCATTTTTGTCATGTATGTTCAATTTTTTTACTTTTTGGCTTCAAAATCAGAAATTCTTATTTGATCTTCATTCATTTTATTTATTCTTCTTCTTTTCATTTCATACATGTTTCCTTGGACCTTCATGACTTGAAATCTTCATCCTAGAGTCCTCAATTCTTCAATTCTTCATTGTAACACATTGGTTCCCAGAACCCGAGTACACTACTCATTTTCCAAAAACTCGAGCGTTAGCCTTTAAATATCCCAATTCCACGTACATTTTTTTAATCAGAGTTAGTAAACTGGCGGAATATAATTAAATCAAGTATGAGAAAGAGTCCAAATATATATAACTAAGATTTCAAGTAGTTACCCAAAAACTTATACAAACCAACGTCTTAATGTTTTACAAAACATGACGATACAATTCTAATACAAATGAAGTCATGAATAGATAGTCGCAAGATCATCTGGCTTCTCCTATTTCACATGAACTCTAGCATGCACGTCATCTGCATTTCCTACACACCGAGTATGGTTTGATAGCGTCAATGGCTATCGCAGTGAGGTATAACCCCCAAGATTTATCTTATCATCAAGATAATTAAACATAGTTATTAAAGATAGTGTATAATAAATATTATACAATGATATCATGGAAATCAGAAAAAGTTCATCAAATAAGCATTTATTAACTAAATTACACAAATATAATCGTATTTAAATGTATGAATGCATACACATGCTCACAGACCTGAGGATGCACATCCAACTGGTAAAAAGTCGCCCAAGGAGAACTAGTCACTCGAAAAAGTACACAAAGGTACGCCCAAGGAGAACTAGCTACTCGAAAAAGACTATGCAATGGAGTCGCCCAAGGAGAACTAGCCACCCGAAAAAGTACACAAACGTACGCCCAAGGAGAACTAGCCGCTTGGAAAAGACTATGAAATATACATTGCCCAAGGAGAACTAGCCACCTGAAAAAGTACTCAAAGGTACGCCCAAGAAGAACTAGCCACCTGGAAAAGACTATAATATATAGATCGTTCAAGGAGAACTAGCCACCTTAAAAAGTACTCAAAGGTACACCCAAGGAAAACTAACCACTCGGAAAAGACCATATGCCATGAAAATGCATGATTAGCCCAACTATTATTATTTCAATTTCAAACAATCATTTTAAGAAAGCTCAAATGTCACTATTGGGGGTTTATCACCGAGCATAGGCCGATAACTCAGGCATAGTGTCACATTCCACTATCCCTGGCTCATGTGGCTAACAAATAGGATGTTTAAAGGTAACCTACACAACTAGTGGCCAATCGTAGTCCAATAAGTGGAACTTACCATCGCAAGGTTGTATAAAATAATCCGTTAAAGCCACATGGGGCAGTTATTCCATAAAAGCTGCGCGGGGCAGTTATTCCATAAAAGCCGTAAGGGCCAAATATTTTGCCTAATGGTGTGGCACAAATGATATGCAAGGTGGTAAGTGCACGATAAGGAAATTCCATTTAATCTATTTGGCAGAAAGGCCACTAGTTCAAGGACTTCCACAAACACCATAAAATAACCACAAGTGGCAAAACAAGCTAAACACATTTTCAAAAGTAATTACACATGTAAAAAAGAATATTTGAGACCTATCGTATGTTTATATTTGAATATAAATCTAACCATCAGTCATTATCAAGAATTACTCAATTAGAAACTAGCATTTATTAACAACTTCACCAAGTATTATTTTAGGCAAGAGATAAAATAAGTAAGCTACACTAACTATCAAGATGTAGAAAAGCTTGAAGGGTAATCCTAACCTTTCAACAGAGGTTCCCTTGAATCAAATACACTTTAAATGTGGGAATATATGAAGAAATGAAGTCCTCAAGATGCAACCAACTTGATTGATAGGCACCTGACATTAGTTAGGGCGAACAATATGAACTTGCATAAAGCCTAATTAGGAAAATATATCCCTACATCACTAATAAAAGGTGCATTTAATGACCCTTTATTAGTCATGAACTTTACTCTAATTAATAGCCTAATTTAACATTTAGATTTTAACTTACCTCAAAACTGAGTCAACTTGTTTTCAACATAACCTCAACTCGATCAACAAGCTTAAACATCAAGCCCACTTCCCTTAGGCCTTAGCTTAAACTTCACGGATGAATTTCTTGCCCAACATCTAGATCTGGACCAAGCCTAATCTGACTCAATAGTAAATTGCTTTCTTATTTTTCTTATACTTCTTGTTTCTTCTCTTTCTTCTTTCCTTCTTTGATAAAATGTCCAACTACATATTTGAACTCAAGTAGCTCCTGAAACATGCTCAATTCAGTGAGTTAAAGCAGTCCAACGACTCAGCTCGACCGTGACTCAACCCACTTCAATGCGACAGCCCCCGATCAGCTCTCCTTCTCTCTTGTTCCCTCACTTGTTCCAGCTTCTCTTTCCTTCCTTTCTCTTGCGTCAACCAGTAGGGACTGCAACCTAACCCAGACCGAACTCGGTTCAAGTCAAGATGGTGTGGTAGCCACATGCACCCATCCTCTCTTTCTTCTCTTTCTTTTCTCATTTTCTTTCTTTCCTTCTTCCTTTTTCTTTGGCCTTTGGCAGCATCTGTTCAATGCTGCTGAACTAGACTCGACTTGGCAGCAGACTCACATCACGACTCGTCCAAACTCGGACTGCATCTCCAACATCCGCGTCCTCTCTCTTCCTCTTTTGATCTTCTTTCTTTCTCCCCCATTTGTTTGTTCTTCTCTAGACCAGGGAGAACTTAGACTCGGCCCAATATACAACGCCTCGAACCAAGCTGACTCAACTCGATGTGGTTGAGGAGAACGACACCTTTTCTCTCTCTCTCTATCTATTTTTGGAAGGGATGCCCTAAAAGCAGCCATTTTAAAGGCTCTATTAATCCCCTTCTAGACAGTTCAGATGCCAACTAATCACAAGATTAGTTCCGATTTTAGTTGTTTAATCCGTCAAGTTTTTGTGATTATAAAACCAGATGTAGCTTGCATGGTGGTAATCTGAGTTTATAAACGAACTTCTGGTACCATGTTCCATCGAATGATCGACTCTGATCAAGAAATGGGATCCACTGTAAGATGGTGGGTATCGACGGTTAACGGAGAAGATGGCGAACTCGTTCATGGCGGATTCGAATTTGATGGTTAAGGGTCTAATCCAATGCACTTAGAGGGCATGGATTGGACCACTGAACCTTGTGGGACCCTCCAAACGGACGGTTGTTAGGGTTTTCGAATGGGAATGGGTCTTCACTTACGGCGGTGGCTCTCTTGTTGCAAATAAGCCCTAACTCGTGTGGAGTGGAATGGACGGCTGAGATTTTCTTGTGTGAAGGGTTTGGATTAAAGGAGAATCTCGCACATGGGCTGCCAGCTGAGAAGGAAAACGAATTTCCATTTCAGAAATGGGTCATGCGCACAACTCATCTTATGCCGGTTCATGTGTACACATGAGTGTATAGCAACAGTTTGAAGAGTTGGGTTATGGTATGAATTCCTACCTGGACCAGATGGACGGTTTAGATCATCAATCCGATCTCCAATGGGGCTCACCTGATCGAGATTCGCGAGCACAGTCCGCTCACTAGTTGCTCCTAAAGAAAAGGAGGGAAATTGCTATCCCTTTTTAATTTTTTTTTAGTTTAGTGTGTTGTGGGTGCACACGCACTAGTGCATGTTCAGATCATAAGTGGGGTCCACAGTGATGTCTATGGCCAATTGTAAGTGCTATGGTCTCATGCTCCTTTGGTTGTCAAACTTTCTAGTGTCAAAACCTCTATATGTGTCTTGTTTAGTGTGTCGTTATATGGATGTTCAAGACACTGCATCAATGCTTCAAGTCAAGTACGGTGATCTACTTCAAGAAATGCATGGTCATGTACTTGATCCTCTTCTGTAAGCTTCAATGTTCAGAACTACGTCAATCAGAAGAGCACTTTTTCAAGTCTAAAGATGATGTTAAAAAATGAAGTACATTCTAAGAAGACAAATCCAAGCTGTAGAAGATCTCAAGATCAAGCTACATCAAGTAGAGATCTCAAGCTTCATAAGGTTCAAAGGTCAACCTTCATCTGATTAAATGAGTTTTAATGTTCATACTTCATGGCTCAGGTATGATAGACCTTAGATTGACCTTAGGGTAGGTCATTTTGAATACATAATTCATATTGAATCACTTTATAAGTATTTGGTCTATTCTAAGACTAGTCCTGGACCTTGTTTGACTAGTCCTAACACTGGTTCGACCAGTCCTAGAAAATCCAGGACCAATCCTAAGTTTGTTGCAATTGTTTAGAATTTTCTTTTCATCTACGACCAGTCTTAGACTCTGTTCGACCAGTCGTGTGAACAGTGTCGACTAGTCATCTGACCAGTCCTAGTTCTTCGACTCAAACTACAGCAACGAATCCTTGAGTCCTACGACCAGTCATGGGTTTTCTACGACCAGTCGTAGACACCCTACGACCGGTCGTGTAACTGTCTATTTCAATCCCGCATGAAAGTTCAAAAATCCGTTTCATCTACGACCAGTCGTGGAGTACTCAGGACCAGTTGTAGGCATGATTTTTACATCTATAAATAGATGACGAATTTCAGAGATTGATAACTCAATTCAAGTAAAATCAAGGCATCACTCTAAGATAATTTTGTGTTTATTTTAAAGCTACATTGTGCTTATTTAATATTTTCTTTTGTTGACTTATTTAATTTGATTTTGTTTTTATATTCCAATCTAAATTAAAAGGAGGAATTGTTGTATTCCTTCTTCTTGGAATCAAAATCAAATATAGTTAGCCCAACTGGTTTAATTTAAAATCAATTAGAACTTAGAACCATGTCAAAGTGAGTATTGGACATTGAACTTCACATTCGAACTTCTACTCCAATTAGTTCTTCTGGGCTACAACAAAAGGAGAAATCCTGGTATTTTACATTTATTGTAAATTTAATTATTTTGGTTTTGTTTGAGGTTAAGCCAGAAAAATCTCATTGTGTTGGTTATCTGAGGAGAGCCAAAAAACTCAAAAAGTGGGGTTTTTGAATTGTGTAAGCCCATATAAAAGACACAATTGTGAAGGTTTTAGGTGAACCTGTGAAACCTATTTTGATAGTGAACACTGATATCCCCTGTGTGAGGATATTAGGAGTGGAGTAGCTGTGTGGCTGTTGTTTAACAGTTGGTGTACACACAGGCGAACCACTATAATTCTTTGTGTCTTGTGGTTTGAATGTTCATTTAATATTTTCTATCTTTTATCATTCAAAATTGTGGGATGTATGTGTGGATGTGAATGTTTTAATATTTACATTTCAAGCATTGTGGGAATGTTGTAATAGTTTAGACTTTACTTTCTGCTATTTCCCTTTATTATTCGTCTTTAGTTTGAGATATTGATACTTATCGTTCTAGTAAGGTTGTCCTGCCATAAACCCTTGGTTTTTATGGTGTAAGGTTGTCCTTAGAACAACATTTGTATCAGCCTCTCAAGATTTGAATTTGAGGTTGCTTTACATTCCTGTATTATGATTTGTTTTATTTCTTTTGTTGGCTATCATATTCTTTAGCTTCCGCTGTTAAAAGTTTAATTTGGCATAGTTGTATTCACCCCCGTCCCCCCCTCTAGGATATATAGCTTGGCCTTTTTAAGTGGTATCAGAGCCTAATAAGTCATTTTTAATTCATTATTCTTGGATTCATTTCGTAAGCTAACGATCTAAGCTATATATAAAATGTCAAATTTTGATAGCCTTTAAGTCAATAGGCCTCCACCATTTGATGGCACCAATTATGCCTATTGGAAAGCCAGGATGAGGATTTTCCTTAAATCCATAGATGAAAGTGTGTGGCTAGCCACAATGAATGAATGGACCCCTCCTACCACTGAAGTGACTGGTATCGATGGTTCAAAAATAATTAGAATAACAACTTGTTTTTCTTGGACCACACTTTAGAAAAGTGAGAGTAATGTAAATGCAAAAGCACTAAATGCAATCACTTGCACACTATCACTGGATGAGTTCAAAAGAATTATATCCTGTGATTTTGCAAAGCAAGCCTGAGATATATTAGAAATGACACACAAGGGTACATCAATCGTCAAGAAATCTAAAGTCCAGATCCTCACAAATAAATTTGAAGAAATTCATATGGAAGAAAATGAAATGTTTATGGACTTCTACATTAGATTAAATGACATTGTGAACTCTATGTGGGGTCTTGGTGAAAAAATCCCAAAAAGTAAAGTGTATGTAAAGATACTGCGCTCACTTCCTGAACGGTTCAATTCTAAGGTAACCATAATCCAAGAACTTCGTGATACGGACAATATGAGGGTAGAGGAATTACTTGGCTCTTTATAGACTTATGAGTTAACCTTTAAAGCTCTAAAAGGAAAATCGATTACTCTTAAATCTCGTAAGAATAGTTTTCAAGAAAATTCTGATTTAGAAAACTCTGAAGATGATATGGCCCTTTTGGCGAAAAAATTTTACAAAATTTTCAAAAGTAAAAAGAAGGTTGATTTTCAAAAAGCAAATGATAAGAAAAGATCTAAACCTAAATCTAAATCTTGGAAATTATTAAAAGATAGTCAGTGTTACAACTGCTAAGAATATGGGCATTTGGCAAACAAGTGTCCTAAAAAGGACAAACACAAAAAGAAGGGTATGTTGGCTACTTAGGATGAATCCTCTGATTCTAAAGTTAAAGCTCTTATGACTCTAGCCAAATTTACATTTTCAGATAATGATGATTTAACAAGTGAAGAAAATTTGAATAGTGATTGTGAAAATGAAGATGATCTTCAAGATGCTTACAATGCCCTATACAAGGAAAGTTGTAAAATTGCTGTCAAACTTAAACTTCAAAAAGAAAAAATTTTAAAGCTTAAAGAAAATTATGAGTCTCTTGTTTTAAAAAAATCCCATATTTCAGATTGTTTTGAAAAAACTAAATGCTTTTAGAATTCAAAACCTCCCTAATTGAAAATCTTAAATCTGAAAATGACAAACTTAAACTTGAAAACTCTTCACTTTTGAGTTTAAAGGATACATGGAGGTATGCCCAAGGAGATTCAAAGTTTGAAAAACTCTTATCTAAATCTAGAAAATATGGCGACAGATCCGGGTTAGGCTACAATAAGAATATACCTTCTAAACAAAAGAATACTCCTCCTAAGTTTGTGAAAGGAAAAACCTCTAACTCAAAAGGAAAAAATACTATTCAAGGTTTTTCTAAAAATGCTAAAACTTTTCGAAAACCTAAAAGCAACTTTGTCAACTATAAAAATCAGAATCGAAACCCTTTAGCTGAAAAAATTATTGATTTGCTTAAGGAGCTTTTAAAATCTAACTCAATAAGTCATTCTTACAACAACAGACAGAAGAAGACTAACTATTCTCCTAAACCTAAAACTGTTATGAAATGGGTTCCTAAGGTTACTTGCTTGGTTGCCCATATTGCTATCAAAGCTACAAGTCATTCAAAGTGGTACCTAGATAGTGGATGCTCCAGGCATATGACAGGCGACAAGGCTTTATTTACCGATCTTAAAGATACGACTGATGGGTTAGTCACATTTGGTGATGGTAGCAACTGCAAGATTATTGGCTAAGGTATGGTTCAACTCTATAATCTTCCCTTATTTAAGAATGTTTTATATGTTGAGAGACTAAAACACAACTTGTTAAGCATATCTCAAATATGCGATAACAATCATAGTGTAAATTTTCAAATCAAGGTTGTGAAATCTTAAACAAAAAGGGTTCTATAATATTAACTGGTCGCAGGACTTCTGAAAACTGCTATATTGTATGCGATGGTAGCTCATCTAATCAATTATGTTACATGGTCCATACCGATGAAACGGAATTATGGCATAAACGCCTTGGACATGTACACTACTGTAATCTATATAAATTGAGTAAAAGAGAACAAATAAGAGGTCTACCTAAAATATAGAAAGTAGACAAAATATATGGAGAATGCTAGATTGGCAAACAAATAAGGAGCCCTCACAAGAAAGTGAATTCCAATGCCATATCAAGACCACTTGAACTTTTTCATATGGATCTTATAGGACCAACCAGGTCGGAGAGTCAAGGTAGCAAAAAATACATTCTGGTGATCCTGGATGATTATACCAGATTCACATGGGTAGCATTCTTAAGGGATAAATCAGAAACCCTTGATGAAGTAAAAAGAGTGCTTAAGAAAATTCAAACTGAAAAAGGCTCTCAAGTTAGTAAAATCCGTAGTAATCATGGATTTAAATTTGAGAATAGCAGTTTTGAGAAATTCTGTAGTGATCAGGGAATATCGCATGAATTCCCTGCTCCCAAAACACCACAACAAACTGGAATTATAAAGAGAAAAAATAGAGTGCTTCAAGAAATGGGAAATGTAATGTTGAATAGTATGAAGCTCCCTAGAAATCTTTGGGCTGGAGCCGTAAATACTGCGTGCTATATTATTAACCGAGTTTATACATGTAAATCTAATAATAAAACCGCTTATGAACTTTGGTTTGATAAGAAGCCTACCGTCAAATACTTTTGAGTTTTTGGCAGCAAGTGCTATATTTTGCGTGACTGTGAAAATCTGGAAAAATTTGACACAAAAAGTGATGAAGAAATCTTTTTAAGATATTCTTTAAACAGTCATGCATATCGCGTACTGAACAAAAGGACTGGTGCGATTAAGAATCTATAAATGTGGTCATAGACGATCATTTGAATACACTTGCTCCAAGTTCAGATAATAATGAAGTTCTTTTAATTGGCAAACTAGATACTTCATCAAATCAAGCTAATACTAAAAAGAGGTCTGTTAAAGATCATCCAACTACTCAGATTCTTGAAAACCCTCTCACTGGTGTGCGCACTCGTAGACAGCTAGAAGACATATGTAATTACATGTGCTTCACATCCCAGATAGAACTGGCTAACATAAAAGAAGTTCTTTCTAACGAAAACTGGATAGTTATGATGCAAGAAGAGCTTAACCAATTTGTGAGAAATGATGTTTGGTATCTAGTTCCTAGACCTAAAGATAAACACATTATAGGAACTAAGTGGATTTTTAAAAATAAGTCTGATAAACTTAATAATATTATTTGAAACAAGGCTAGACTGGTTGTACAAGGATACACTCAAATAGAAGGCATTGATTATGATGAAACCTTTGTCCCAATAGCTCGTCTTGAGTCAATCAGACTTTTTATATCTATTGCATGCTTTAGGAAGTTTAAAATTTATCAAATGGATGTAAAGAGTGCCTTTTTAAATGGTGATCTATATGAAGAAGTGTATGTGGAACAACCAATGGGTTTTGAAGACTCTAAGAACACCGATCATGTGTATTGCCTTAAAAAGGCTCTCTATGGTTTAAAACAAGCTCCCAGGGCATGGTACGAAAAATTGACTAAGTTTTACTAAGTCATAATTTTAAAATGGGTAGTGTCGATAAGATGCTCTTTGTTAAGAAACATAATGATGATATCTTAATGGTTCAAATCTATGTTGATGATATTATTTATGAATCAACATATACTAACATGACTGTTGAGTTTGCAGATTTAATGAAATCTAAGTTCGAAATGAGCATGGTTGGGGAATTAAACTATTTCCTAAGGTTGCAAGTAAAACAACAACCTAATGGTATTTTTTTTTCTCAAACCAAGTATGCCTTAAACTTGATTAAAAGGTTCAGATTTGAGAATGGTAAGAACTTTGATACTCCTATGAGTACAACTTTAAGACTCTCAAAGGACTTTACAGGTAAAGATGTGGATCATAAACTGTATAGAAGTATGATTGGTAGTCTACTTTATTTAACTGCTAGTAGACCTGATATTGCTTTAAGTGTTAGTATTTGTGTTAGATATCAGTCTAATCCTAAAGAGTCACATCTAACTGTAGTCAAGCGGATTATGAGATATGTTGCAAGTACTACTAAATTGGGTCTCTGGTATCCATATGATACTAGTGTTCAATTGGCTGGGTACTCTGATGCTGATTGGGTTGGTAATATCGATGATAGGAAATCATCTAGTGGTGGTTGTTTTTATATTGAAAATTGTTTAGTTTCTTGGTTCAGCAAGAAACAAAGTTCTATATCACTTTCAACTGCTGAGGTTGAATACATCGCAACAGAAAATGCATGTACTCAGCTTGTTTGGATGAAATGTATGTTAAACGATTATGGAATTGCACAGGAATCAATGATATTACATTGTGATAATTCTAGTGCGATAAATATTTTAAAAAATCTAATCCAACATTCACGTACCAAGCACATTGATATTAGGTATCATTATATTCGTGAATTAGCGGAAGAAAAAATAATATCTTTAGAATACATTCCGATTGAGACTCAACTTGCTGACATTTTCACTAAACCGCTCGACAAAAGCAGGTTTAATAAAGTAAAATTTGATCTTGGTATGTGCATTCAAAATTGATTATTCATGCATGTATGTATCATAGTGTATATATATTTGATACTTTATGTGGTTAAATTACAAATTTTTATGAAAAAATACATATTTTTCCTGTATACGACCAGTCGTGGTTGTACTTGACTGGTCATAGTACGACTGGTCAAGGATAGCTCAAGACTAGTTGTGGAGCGTGTTGAGTCTTTTATAATTTGAGAAAAAATCTCATCTTCCTCATTTCCTATTCCCTCTCTAACGAGCTGAAGCCCGACCAGTCGAAGCCACCAAGCTAGATCTTCAAGTTTAGTGCGTTATTTGCATTTTTCTTATAGATTCTAGTCTATATTACTTCATTTCACTCTTGGAGTAATCTATTTGATCTTTCATTACAATTTTGGAATTTTATTTTGAAAAATCTGATCTAGCAAAACCCCACTCTACATCCTTTGTATCTTCTTGTTTCCTTGAGTTTCTTGTTGCAAATGGACTCCAGAGGAAAAAAGAAAACAACACGTGGTGCTTCCTCTTCTAGGTCGAATTTAACTCGGTGACATCTTCGGTCTCCTGAAGATGATCCCTCATATGTACGGGATTTATGTATGCGCAATGTCATTGTCGAACGTCCGGTTGATCTTAACCATATTGTTCAGCTTGGTATCCACCTCTACTCCAAGCTGTAGGATGGGATAACATCTTACATTGGGGTGGGCCAGCATTTCAATCTATTGCACAGGCCATGTTTGCATGTCTTTCTGACTTTTTTACTGAAAATTTATCATTTAAGATTAATGCTAGAGAAGGGCCATTTGATGTAGATCGTCATTAGATATCTGGCCTTATGGATATTCCTGTTAATGATGAGGGTATTCCTATTCATACTTTAACTGAAAAAACTTCTGAATCAGAGAAACATATGCTAACTAGAGATCTATGCAATATGAATGTGCAATAGACGCATAAAGGGAATGCGCTCCCCACAAAGTATTTGTTACCCAGATACAGGGTGCTCCATAGAATTTTTATTTCAAATTTGTTTCCTCGTTCAAGTAACAAAACTAAACTAACTTCTTTTATGGTTCGGGTCTTGCATTATGTCATTTCTAGTACTAAAGTTTGTCTGCCTTCCTTAATATGTCATTCAATTATTCAGTTTCATCTCCATCAAGGTCATAGTGATATTCCGTTTGCATATCTTATAACTGTTTTAGCTAATCATATGCTAGTGGCTATGCCTGTTGGAAAGGCTCCTATCCATCATCTCATTTTCAACAATTCTAATATAAACAAGATGAAATTGGGATTGGCTCCTGGCCAAGTGGATGTTGGTGGAAGTGGAGCTGAAGCTGGGAATGAAGAAGATGCTAGTGATCTTCCTCCTGATGATATTAACATGGATGACATTTTTGATGAGATAGAATCTGACTCTGGAAATGATCCTGATTATGAACCATCTGAGTTTGATGCGCGTTTACGTGCTTTGGAAGAGAAGGTAGAAAATATGAATATATGCGCAAGTATCTCAGGCGTATAAACAAGGGCCTTCATCAACTTAATCCTTCTATTCCTGCTCCTTCTTTAGGATCTGATTAAGTGATTATATTGGTCTATATTAACTTTATTACTTTTTACTTTTTATGGTGTATGAACCTTAAGTAACTATTTTTTTGTTTGAAATAGCTTATGGTGTGTGGACTTTTTAACTTGCTTATATCTTAACTAGTTCATCCATTACTTACTCTCCTGCTAATTATCCTTTTATTTCTTCCTTTGTCATATTGTGATAAAAAGGGGGAGAATTTATTGGGTATATAGCTTGATATTTGTGGAAGTAGTAGCATAAGCATTTCTTTTGGATTTATATGTGCTACTCAGGGGGAGTAATATTTGTGCTTATTAACAACTGGTGCATGATTCATTAACCAGGCTATAATATTTGTGCTTGTTAACAACTGGTGTGCTTGTTAACAACTAGTGCATGATTCATTAACCAAGCTATAATATTTGTGCTTATTAACAACTGGTGCATGATTCATTAAGTTAACAACTGGTGCATGATTCTTTAATCAGGCTGTAACTGGTTCTTTTATATATGAGTTGTGCTTTTCTTCTTTGCAGTGTGTTTTATCACAAATTTGACAAATGGGGACATTGTAAGTGCTATGGTCTCATACTCCTTCGGTTGTCAAATTTTGTGGTACCAAAACCTCTATATGTGTCTTGTGTAGTTTGTTGTTGTATGGATGTTCAAGACACTATATCAATGCTTCAAGTCAACTACGGTGATCTACTTCAAGAAATGCAAGGTCTTGTACTTGATCCTCTTCTGTAAGCTTCAATGTTCAGAAATACGTCAATCAGAAGAGCGCTTGTTCAAGTCTAAAGTTGATGTTCAAAAATGAAGTACATTCTAAGAAGACAAATTCAAGCTATAGAAGATCTCAAGATCAAGCTACATCAAGTAGAGATCTCAAGCTTCATAAGGTTTAAAGGTCAACCTTCATCTCATTGAAAGAAGTTTCAATGTTCATACTTCATGTCTCAGGTATGATAGACCTTAGATTGACCTTAGGGTAGGTCATTTTGAATACCTAATTCATATTAAATCACTTTATAAGTATTTTATCTATTCTAAGACTAGTCCTGGACCTTGTTCAACTAGTCTTAGCACTAGTTCGACCAGTCCTAGAAAATTCAGGAACAATCCTAAGTTTGTTGCAATTGTTCAGAATTTTCTGTTCATCTACGACTAGTCCTAGACTCTGTTCGACCGGTCGTGTGAACAGTGTCGACTAGTCATCCAACCAGTCCTAGTTCTTCGACTCAAACTACAACAACGAATCCTTGAGTTCTACGACCAGTCGTGGGTTTTTCTACGACCAGTCATAGACACCCTACGATTGGTCGTGTAACTGTCTGTTTCGATCCCGCTTGAAAGTTCAAAAATCCATTTCATCTACGACCAGTCGTGGAGTAACCAGGACCAGTCGTAGGCGTGATTTTTGCGTCTATAAATATACGACAAATTTCAGAGATTGATAACTCAATTCAAGTAAAATCAAGGCATCACTCTGAGATAAGTTTGTGTTTATTTTTAAGCTACATTATGCTTATTTAATATATTTTTTTGTTAGCTTATTTAATTTGATTTTGTTTCTATATTCTAATTTAAATTGAAAAGAGGAATTGTTGTATTCCTTCTTGGAATTAAAATCAAATATAGCTAGCCCAACTGGTTTAATTTAAAATAAATTAGAACTTAGAACCATATCAAAGTGAGTATTGGACATTGAACTTCACATTCGAACTTCTACTCCGATTGGTTCTTCCGGGCTACAACAAAAGGAGAAATCCAGGTATTTTACATTTATTGTAAATTTAATTATTTTGGTTTTGTTTGAGTTTAAGCCAGAAAAATCTCATTGTGTTGGTTATTTGAGGAGAGCCAGAAAACTCAGAAAGTGGGGTTTTTGAATTGTGTAAGCCCATATAAAAGACACAATTATGAAGGTTTTAGGTGAACCTGTGAAACCTATTTTAATAGTGAACGCAAATATCCACTGTGTGAGGATATTAGGAGTGAAGTAGCTGTGTGGCTGTTGTTTAACAGTTAGTGTACACACAGGCGAACCATTATAATTCTTTGTGTCTTGTGGTTTGAATGTTTGTTTAATATTTCCTATCTTTTATCATTCGGAATTGTGGGATGTATGTGTGGATGTGAATGTTGTAATATTTACATTTCAAGCATTATGGGAATGTTGTAATAGTTTAGACTTTACTTTCTGCTATTTCCCTTTATTATTCCTCTTCAGTTTGGGATATTGATACTTATCGTTCTAGTAAGGTTGTCCTACCATAAACCCTTAGTTTTTATATTGTAAGGTTGTCCTTAGAACAACATTTGTATCAGCTTCTCAAGACTTGAATTTGAGGTTGCTTTACATTCCTATGTTGTGATTTGTTTCATTTCTTTTATTGGCTATCATATTCTTTAGTTTCCGCTGTTAAAAGTTTAATTTGGTATAGTCCTATTCACGCCCCCCCCCCCCCCCTCCCCTATAGGACATATAGCTTGGCCTTTACACCAATACACCCCATCTACTTGTTTAAATTGATCATTTTATTTAGAGATACTAAGGGTGAGGTAGATTTGAAGCTTTGGCGGGTCATACCAAGTGATTGCGTCTTATTTTGCTTGTTTATATTGATCCGGCGGTCGAATTAATTCTAGTTTGGACCTCAATTGTCTTGGAAGTCGTTCGAATGATTAGACCACTTATTCTACGAATTGTGGTTATTATAACATTTTCCATATTGTAATTTTAATTAATTATTTTTTATTATTACTATTGCCTTAAGTTAAAATGGTTGGACCTACTTTCAAAACAGGTTCTTCCTTGCAATGGATTAATCCTTATAAGTCATGTATCTAAAATTTAGAGAAATTTTTTACTGTTAAGTGGGTTGCATCGCACGAACGTCTAATTATTAACTCCCAGCATCCTGACCATTCTAACAATCCAACAGTTGGATTGGCTTGTATTTAATCATCGATAAGCCTAGGGATCCTTAGAATGTTTACATGTGATCTGGGAGTTGGATATGAAACCATATAATCCAATCTATATTTTCTAAAGGATGGATCATACAATAGAGTATTGTAAACTCGATAAACGGTGGATCTAATGATTTGACGATTCATTTCGAGAATCAATGGATGGATGACTCAATCTATAGATGACAACTATACTTGACCGTAGGATTCGGGCTAACATGAAGTTGAATGTTTACATAGGTTAGATCTATGTTTCACACTAAGTTGAGTTTCCATAATAACACTCGAGTACTGAAAAATACGGGGTGTTTCATTCATACTTCATGAGTTTGGGCTTTAAATTGTCCATTCAAGCACGTATTCTTTTTTGAATTCGAAATCATGTAGCATGTAGAAAAATATATAATTAAATTAATTTGGTACTTGAAAGCATGAGAAAACAATGCATATGAGAGGATAAATGTGCAACATTTGAGTCTCAACATTTTTGTATTCAGTGTCTTATTAGGAATTGCTTCTAATCATGATAGGAATTATCCTATATGGTTAAATTAGAATTTTATATTTTTAGTATATTTTAGTTCAGGTAGTTTCTAATATAGTTGAATTAGGGCTCTTCAATAGGCTTGCGTTTTATTATTCAAAAATTTATAAGTTCGTATTCGAGGCAAACTTTAATAAAATGTTTCAATGTTCCTTCATCTCTTATGGATTAAAGATCTACACCACGTTGAGGAGATGATGTTCTCCCTCTTCCCTTTTTCATGCCCTTCATTACGTCACCAGTCGTCCAAACCTCTAAATATCTAAGAACTTCTAAATCTTTCTTTCCTTTCTAAATCAATGAAACTGAAGTTTGGTGGGCCCATCACCTACATGCCAAAGGACCGAAATGGCAATATAGAGACAAAATCGTAGGCCATTGGTTACCTTTTTAGGATACTCATTTGATCATAGGCATCATGGGAAATTCATTACCCGCCAAGTTGAACATAAATTTAAATTAGAACCCTAGTTGGACTTAACCCAAAGGGTAATCTCATAAATTAAAACTTGAACTTCCCAACAACTTATGATATTCCCCAAATGTCTAGAATGATTGGGACCATGGACATATGGAACCAAGATTAGGAGAAGCAGCCACAGTTTGATCCAAATTCTAAATCTTGGGCGATTAACTATGAACTCAATGCCCTAATCAAGTAGAAGATCTGGATTCACCAAGATTAGAAAATGATACCAACGAACTCATTACCCCGATCAGGCAGAAGATCAATGTACCAAGCTCAGACCCACTATAATTTTCTTTTCATGTTAGCCAAACACTGAAAATAGAAAAAAAATTTACTCTACATAGTGGGGAACTATCATCATGAATTTAAATCATTTGAATTTTTTTAAGGAAATCTTCAGGTTGAAAAATTTTAAGGGTCTTAATAATAACCCGAGTACCTACCCACATGCCAACCTACAATGATGAACTTAGTGGAAACTTAGGTATTACAAATTGCAATGTCCTTAGCTGTAAGACCCGTAACCTAGACCGTACCGTTCCGTATGCTTCCACGATCCTCTCGGTCGAATTTTGGTAACCTCGACCTGTATCTGACGTTTGCGCACGAACCTAAGCCAAGTCTTGCATGCCGATGTTAGCTCGACCTGAAACTTGTACCTTAGCGACTGCGCTGTTGCCATGGTTCTAACGCCGTGACTCGCGCACCGAACCGATACGTAGGCCAGGAGATGTGGGTCCATGTTGATTCCGAAGAAACACCGCGTGTTACGAATTTTGAGGGAATCTCTACAACATGTCCTATCAAATCAAGTTAAGTACATCACCTTACCTCAATGCCACCTCACCCTACAATAAGTACACATGACCTCTCTCTCTTTTCCCATAAGTCGACACTTCCCTCCCCTAACCATCCCTCTTTCACACCATTTTCAACTAAGGCCATACCTCCCATCACCTTTCCTTACACCCACCACTCCAACCATCCCTTTTATTACTCTCTCTCTCTCTCATTCCATCTCTTCACTCCCAAGCAACAAGCTTCATATGTCCAAGCCTCTCCTAGCTTTCCCAAACAACAAGTATGGCTCACCCTCTCATCTCTCATCCCCACCATCAAAACTCCATCCACCGTTAAAAGTTGAGGCAAGGAGCATAGGAGTCTAAGGGATCAAGGAGAAGGCCTAGAGGTGGGTGATCCCCGTTGATTCTTATTTTAGGGCCCACTTGTTGGTGGGACCCATTTTAATGTATGTGATGTAACTATGAGGGGCCCATAGTGGCGGGGTCCCTCTATCACCGTCTTTCCTTCTCTCTCTCTCTCTCTCTCTTTCTCTTTCTTTTGTGTGATGTCTTATGGCCACCACGGTGCAAGACGATCTTGACCATCTGATCATGAGGCCCACCTTACAACGGCTCCATTGGACGGCCAAGATGAAGGAAAAAACACAAGTATCAAATTGATTCAATCAGGTGGGCCATGTTCATGTGGGACCCACCTTGATGGAATGTGGGCCACATTCATGTGGGACCCACCTTGAAGAAACGTGGGCCACGTACCCATGGGACCCACCATAATGCTTGTGTTAAATTCATGCCGTCTAACGTCCCTGGACGCTGGACAGGGTGCGGCTAACATGGAGTGCGAATACTGACATGGGTGTGTACTAACAAGCTAAAAAAATAATATTTTGAGCTTTTGGGGTCGGCTGCTCATACAGGCCCCACCTTGATGTAAGGATCAAATCCACGCCGTCCATTCTATTCTTAAGCTCATTTTAGGCGTTGAGCCAAAAAATGAACCTAATATGATTTTCTGGCAGGCCATAGCATAGAAAATATTGATCTTTACCGTTAAAATTTGACTAGGACCCACCTTGAACCAAAACATACTAGATATTGGACTTGTTTGGTCCATCATGAGCCATAGAATCCAAGCAGTGTAGTGGATTCACCTGATGTGGGGCCCACCTAAGAAAATCTGTAGAAAAATAGAAAAATAATATATATATATCAAACTATATGAAGCCGAACACTGCTGCCGCTTGAGGATGCATAGGCAGCGTCCTGCGCTGCTTGGCATGAATGGTAAGGGGACCGTAGGTCCCAGCTATGGGCCCTACCGTGATGTGTGTGTGTTGACATCAACACTATGCATTTAGTGGGCCCTCTTTTAGCCATGAGTTGACCCAAATATCAGCCATCCGTGGAACTCGGGTGGCCCACCTCACATGAAACAGTGAGGGTGGAATGTTTGCCATTGAAATCCTTTCTGGATTCACAGAAGTTTTAAATCATTATGAAATTTGTTTTTCCACTTCATCCGGGTCTGTGTGACCTTATCAATAGATTGGGTGGAAAATAAACATTATGGTGGGCCCCTTGTGGGACCCACTGATGTGTGTGCTCCACACCTTCCATCTGTGGGGTCCCCACCATGAGCTATATGCTTTATCTATGCTGTCTATCTATGGGACCCACCATGATGCATGTGTTGCATCCAAGCTGTCCAACCATTTTGAAAGCCCATTTTAAGGCTTGAAACTAAAAATAAGACAAATCTAGGATCAGGTGGACCACATTTTTAGGAAACAGTGGGTTTGAACATCCACCATTAAAACCCTTGGACTACAAGGTTTCCACCATTAAAACCCTTAGACTACAAGGTTTGGACCAATACGATATTTGTTTTTCCCTCTTAATCCAAGTCCTTAAGACCTTAGGATTAGATTGGGTGGGAAATAAATCTTATGGTGGGGCCCTGTGAATTGTTTAAACAGTGAAAATTATCTCCACTGTTACTTGGGGTATGGTCTAAATGATCTTACAATATGGCTCTTTTTAGGTATGCTATTGAGGTCCACTTTGATATATATGAGGCTCATGTGGTGCAGCCCATTTGATGTATTTGACTCAGCCCACTCGACTCGGCATATTCAACTCGGCCCATTCCATTCGACTTGGCCCAGTTGATTAGGCCCATTGTTTCGGCCCATTTGATTAGGCCCGATGTGATCTATGAGGCCCGATGTTGAGGCCCACCTGGATATATATGAGGCCCATGTGATGCGGCCCATTTGATGTATTTGGAGCCCTTGGGTCGATGCCCAACATGATGTACATAAGGCCCATTGCAATGTGTGATTCCACCATGGTTTATGTAATGATGTTCATGGCAGGTCGTGCCTTGGGAGCAATGATGGTTTGATGTCCACATTGTAAGGATGATGTTGGTTAAATATCCACATTGTCACTCTCCCTAGGGCCCATTGATAGGCCCATACTTATAGTACATAGGCCGTCTAGGCCTATCTTCATTATGAACAGAGTTCATCACCATATAACATGTTTAGTATAGTTTCATGATTCATGCTCATACGCATCATATGTATGCTTGATATGAGGAGTGACTGATCATAGTATATGCCTTCGGGCTGATTGTTTATGAGTTCCCTGATAGGCGGAGTTGCCCTAATAAGCGCGCGGTACGCGTATGATTGTTGCATGTCTGGTAGGGTGATTCATGCACTTGCATTTGTGTGATTGTGATTATTGTATGCCCTAATGACATCAGGGCCATAGCCTCCACAGACACATCGTGGGTGGCCGGATTGGATACCAGAAATACTGTTTCTAGCATCAGGGCACCATAGATGTCCCTGGGTGAAAATGCCTAAACCCGATGGTAATAGAGGATGACTCCAATGTCGAGACTGAGTGGATATATGAGTACATGAGGGCCAAATACCAGGAGGCCGCATCTCCCACTGTGTCGTGGTTGGTTGGAAAGGAGTGTGGCCTTACTCACCCGAGGGTAGGGGACAATACTAGGCTGAGTTTGACCAGCTCATGAATGGGTCCTCTATCGACATGCCAGATAGGTATTGGCAGACTATTGGCCAGGCAGATATTGAGGTTTCTTACACTCATTTGGACTGTGTAGCTAGGAGGGCAGCGGTGCCATTTGGAGTGTATTAAACCCTGGTGATTAACCAGAATGAGAACTGTATTGATATGTGGATTTAGATGAGGATTGGCATGCTTGAGTTGCATCTCGCATTATATGGTCCTGTTATGGCCGATAGCATTCATATCTTACACGGCATAGCCTTGGTATGGCTGATTGCATTCATGTACTCATTAGCATGATCCCGCATTACTCTGACCTTGTATTCTGAGCACGCTCATATTGTGCACACACTTACACCACCCTCTAAGCTTTCTATAATCTTATGCATGATTGATGCGTGCAGGTGATGCCAGGATGCAGTCATAGCCTCACCGCAGTTAGAGTGTGCAGCTGAGCTTGTGAAGTTTTTGTTACTTTCATTATATTGTATTTCCTTTTCATACGCATTGTATTTAAAGTTTTTTATCATAGTAGATTTTATGATGGTATTATTGTGGTTATTGTTCGTGGGTTATGCTTATGGTTATGCTCATTATGAATCAAATCAAGTTTGAAATCCTTCTTATAGGATCCCAGGATCAGAACCTAGTGTATGAGTGCCAGGAGCCGAGAATGGGGTACTATAGAGGCTGTCAACATCGGATTCGGTAATCGGGAATTTTGTGAGTCTAGTTTCTGAGTTTGGAGCATGACATTAGCCGTTTACATAACATAAACATTAAGAAATTTCAGGGAAAAAATTTGTTTTAAGGGGGGTAGATTGTAACATCCAAGATTTTCACTATTTTGGATTTAAAAAATTCATTAAAAAAATCGTTGTAATTAGATTATGTTGTCACTTACTAAACCTTGACACTCATTGTTAGCCTATATGCAGGTGTTACTAGTAAAGAACCACACAAATTCAATTAGAATCTAATGTATTTGCCATATATGAATAAACCTCGAGTCTAGCCTCGTGGTTTATTCATCAAGGGCTAAAATTTATCCAGCATATCAAAAACTAATCAAGACAACTATAACTAAATAAAGACCTACTTAAAACCAAGATAACTGGGGATCAGATCTTAATTAACAAACCAAACCGACTCAATTACTATTTTAGCCTAAGAACTAACAGTTTTTGGTGATTAGGATCAAAGCATCATTTTCGTTAATTGTGAATAGACCACACCATGAACTTAGATAATAAAAACTTGTATCATCACACATAACAAATCTTGCCACCTAATTCATTCCATACATTCCTTGATTACCCGAACAAGCTCTAGAACGCTCGTTAGTGGGCCACTAAACCCGAAACTATAAAAAGACGATCATCTTAGCGGGCTTGACGTCTATCACAAGACATTAAGCAGAGATTGCATCTCGAATCACTCAACTTAGACTTGCAACGCTAGTGCATGAGAAGTGTAAATATTTTAAAAATTAATCAAGAACTTAAGTTAATTTTATGTATCCGGACTTTACCAAATTTATAGCTTGCGGACTATTAGATCATGACCAAATTTACAACAACAACATAAGTTAATACCCTACACTTAGTCCTATAGCCATGGCCCCGACCATTGATCAGTGAAGTTCAAAATGATTTCTAATCATACTCGTCGATCAGCACGTCTAAATGGTGGGGCGATTATATCCATGATCATCACTAGGGTCATCTATCCCATGGCATAAATTAGCCTGTACACCTCCATATGGGTTCTACAATATAGAAACAAGCTCCCATAGGGTTACAATATCGAATACCCAATCTCTGGGGCCATTTACACCACTTTTGGCACTATATAATGCCATAATTTGGCCACCCATGAATTTGGCTTAGCTAAAGGAGAGAATCAGAGAAAGAGAGAGAGAGAGAGAGAGAGAGAGAGAGAGAGAGAGAGAGAGAGAGAGAGAGAGAGAAGGGAAGAGAAGTGAGAGTTGGAGTGGGGAAGTTTTGGTGCTTTCTTTCATCAATTCCCTTTAATCAAAGCCTTAACGTCAACCATTTTTATCCGCCGAATTCACCCCACTCATGATTGAGAGATAAGAAACGATCCATACTTTCCAACCTAGGTTTTTATAGGATGATGAATTGTATGAATCTCACATAGTTCTTCATATTTATATTGGAATTGGTGATTTCCCCTAAAAACCCTAACCAAAAACGCGATTAGGTAGTGTGAAACCCTCTAGGGTGCGGACCATTACTCCTAAGTTACCATTTATTGACCTCTAAGAGTCTCAGTTAATGATTACTTGCTATAAAAGGCTCCATGTGTGATAACATGTCTATATTTTGATTTTAATTACAAATCCTACTATTACTTTCTTATTAATGTTTATATGTTCGATGAAATGCCTAAAAGAATATGTTACTGAATTTAAGTTTTTTTTATATGATCTCATTAGGATTGGTCAACAATTAGCTAGTCCTTAGTTGATGAATAGAATTACTCATGATGTTGGGTAAGTCGGCAAATCGCCCAAATTAATGGGTGGCCCGAGTTAGGTCAGCCACTTGTTCAATCAACCTGAGTCGAACACAGACGACCGACAGTAGCTAGACTATGTGGGTTGCTTTCACCCAAGCCAGTTACACCAAGATTCTCCCAGGTCAATCAAATTAGTTTAACAGCCGATTGATCATGTATGTTTACAATGTATGACAATGACTAATTGAATCTAGGATACCCCCTTTCCCATCGATTGAGTTTACTTATAACCATTAGTGATGCCGTCGACAAGACTCATGAGCCGGTCTGGCGGTAGGGACATCGTGTTCATGTTATCAGCTTACGCTGGGGCAGCGAGCCTCCTCATAGTGTCCATTAAGAATGTTATTAACAACTTGCCTATCGTATGTGTTCAATTGGGATTGATGAACCCAATATAGATTAAGCGATAATGGATGAACAGGACGTAATAACTACTCAACTAATATAACAACAAATTTTAGGCTAGTATTGGCATAGTACCCTATGAAGGTTTATATGGGCGTTCGTGTCACTCCTCATTGTTGGACTGAACTTGGGGAGCAAACAGTGGTTCAACTAGATTTAGTGCAGCCAACACCAAAAAAAATTAATATCATTAGGTGGTGCCTCTTGACAGCTCAAGGTTAGCAAAAGAGCTATGCTGACAAACGGAGGAGACATTTGGAGTTTGTGGTGTGAGACTGTGTTTCTGAAGGTCTCCCCCATGAAGAGATTGCTCAAGTTTGGCAAGAAAGGGAAGCTGACTCCGTACTTCATAGGACCGTTCCAAATACTAAATTGCATCGATGTTGTCGTGTATCACTTAGAGCACCCAACGTCACTTTCGAGCGTGCACAATGTGTTTCACGTGTCCATGCTAAAGAAGTATGCGCCGGATCCATCACATGTTATCAAATGGGAGCAGGTGGAGCTATGTGAGGATGCGACCTACAAACTTCGTCCGATATGCATCCTGGACATGAAAGAGTAAGTCATATGCAACAAAGTCATCACATTAGTAAAGGTGTCATGGAGCCACCACTTCGAGGAAGAGGCAACGTAGGAGACAGAGGCTTAAGTGTGCAAGAACTACCCATAAATCCTTAGGAAATATGAGAAAGTCCAATTTTAAGGACAATTTTCTTTTAAGGGGGGTAAATTGTAACATCATGTAAAATTCTGTATAAGAACCCTAGTATGTACATGAGAAAAACCGTCAGTGGGTCGCACTAATTCAACTAAGTGGCCTAATTATATTAGAAATGATAGGTTTAGAAAAATTAGAGTCGAATACCCGTCCCACTTATTAAGAATGGGTAGTGATGTGAACTTAGACAAGTCCAACACTAGTTAACACCCACGAGAAGTCTCTAAGGTTAACTTATCCCATAAATGCCATAATTAACCAAATTAGGTCTAGACTGTGTGATCTAAGTCTACTAAACTCGAAGCTTTATAATAATGTCCAAATTACCAGGCTTGATGTCCATCATGGATAATGAGCCAAGGTGGCACCTTCGATCGCTTAACTTTCCACAAGCCGAGTGCATGGGATGTGCGAGTGCCAAGTTGATAATTTGAACTTAAGTGAAATGATGACCCTGCACTCTTTACCAAAGTTGTAGCTTTTGGACCATTTAATCACGATCAAACTTAAGACACCGAATTAAGACATTTCCCTACACACATCTGTATGGCCGCGATCCCGATCGACTAGTAGTGACCGTCGAACTGGATTATGACCTTATCCATTGATTGACACTTCTGATAATCAGATGGTTATATCCAAACATAAATCTCCTAGTAAGGCACTTATCCCATGGCTTAGATTGACTTGTGCACTTCCCGTTGGTCTCCGATGGTTAGAAACAACCATCCATAGGGTTAATATAATGAAATTAAACTTGGTCTTTGAGGCCATTTGCACATAATCTGGCATTATAAATAGCTTCCTATTTCACATCCCCTCTCCTCATATGAATTTTAAACCCTAACCTTGAGAGAGAGGGAGAGAAGAGAAGAGAAGACGAGTAGAGAAAGAGAGATGTGAGTGAAGGACGAAGACCGATTGCTTGAGGTTTATCTCATTCCCCTTCGATTGTTGACATAGTCGTAATTGGACTCTTCATCAGAGCTTTCCCACTAGTTCTCGAAGGTAAGATCCTAGTTTTACTTCCAAAACCTAGATCATGTTGGTTGATTTCCCCAAATTCTCACAAAGCCTTTGTAATAGTTTAGGTTTTGGTGATCTTTCCTCAAAACCCTAACCCTAGAAGCAAATCTAAGTTGGGTAAATCATCACATGGTGTAGACTATTCTCCTAGGTCTTCGTTTATCAACCCTTGAGGGTGATAGCCTATGATCCTTTCTCAATTTAGTCGAAACCCTTAGAATATGCCTAAATGCTTTACCCTAAAAAGGATTTTGGTTAGTATTGGTAGCCAATGCTTATGATGAAATGCTTAATCATTTTAATGTTGTATCTTGTTATAATTTGATTTCGATTCATGATGTTAATCGTAGATTTCAGATGACGTTTGATGTGTTGATAGTTTTGGGAATGTTGCATGAAATCTCATGTTGACTTGACTATGATCACTTATGATTTCTTATTGAGATTGCCTTGTATCGTTTCATTTGTGTTAAACTTGAGATCCATGTTAATGTCTATATGATATTATATCCCTAATTAGTTACATTTTATAAATTAGGTTATGGTAGATAGAGATCAAGACTTGTGAAACCTTGAAACAGGGGATGGTTATCAAATTAGGCCATCCCCAACTTATGTAGTTGACCAAGGCGGAACTTGGGAGATCGGTAGTAGTCAAAACTACATGGGATGCTTGCACCTAATGTCAGTATGTCTAAGGTTCTCCTTCGACAATCAGGTCAGTCCATTGCATGGGTCGATTGCCTATATGACCTATGATTGCACGACACAATATGGAATCTGAGATACCTTGTTACAAGTGAATGAGGTTCATTCATAACCATTAGTGTTATATGATCCGACAAGACTCGAGAACTGGACATGGTGGTATGGGACACCATGTCTAAGCTGTTGGCCTATGATAAGGTGACGGGCCTGCCACATCGAAAAACATTCAGTGATGAGCCTGACATGTTAGTAAAATATTGGGTGATGAGTCTCCCCTTAGTGACCATCGAGCACTGAGGAATGTTGTGACACCGTCATGAAGAGGATGATATGGGTGGTGTGCCTCCTTCACATTTAGGTTGGGTGACAACATTTGCCCTAGTCATGACTATCCTTGATTGATTATCCTTATTATGAATTCGACTAATTTATAGGCACTTAGGGGTAATAAACCCTAAAATACCGCAAAATAGATCGAGGAATACTAGTGAGGAGCTGCCTAGTACTGCAACAAACCATGTGATCTAGATAGAGATCTATGATTCGACAACGGTATCCCTGATTCGTCAATAGGCTGTTTGATATGAATATTAATAAATACTCGACTAATCATGCATTACATAATATTTTTTGGGTTTTACTAAGGGTCAACCATTACGCATATGTTGACATCCTCACTAATGATAGCGTTAATGTGGTTCGATATTAGTATTGTTGATCTCGTGCCATGCATATGCATTTCATGTCATTCATGCATTTAAAGAACTAGAGATAAGGTTTGTTTATTTTGAAAAGCTATCATCACCTATGCCCATATCTGTTTGATAACATGTGAAACTTTAGTTAATAGTGGCATTGAGTTGATCACCCACTCCCACATGGAACAATGTTTTAAAATATCAACTATACGATTTCGTTGATGCAGGTGCCCTAGAGGAGGATACACCTATTGAGGAGTACATGGACCCTGTCCAAGAGTTCTTGTATTTCCATTATTCAGACAACCAATTGTAACTTGGCACCTTTGGACTACCAGGATGTTCTTTTGTTTCTTTTCGAGATAGAGATATACTTTACATGATTATTTCGGACATGTATATTAGGTCCCCATCTGGGTGGACTCTGTGACTTATTTGGACGTATGGATGTATTTTTAGGACTCTTATTTTTGTAAACTTACGATAATGATCATATTCACTGTTTAATTTACTTCTTACACATGTTTATGATATATTTGTAATCATATAACTAAATCACGATTTTGAAAAGTGAATATATGGCATCCAAAATATCAAGGATCAAGGTTTACTCAATCCCTGAAATTCGGAGTATTACATGCAATCATCATGCAATGGTAGGTTAATTTCATCTAATGCAATTCCATACCATTGTTAAGGGTCAAATATTGTATGTTAGGCCCTAATTATTACTTGGTTTTACGAACATGATAATGTTTAATGTCCTATTTTAACCATGTTTATGTTGCAAGGTGAATTTAAGAGTTTAGATTGAAAAAGGGTACTAAAGGCATGGATTTGATGCTCACAAATCACCAAGGTAAGGGATAGATCTTAGAGGACCGAGATTGAAGAATTCACAAGCCAAAGATCCGAGAAAACCCAGTGACTGAAGATAAAGAGGCCTAAAAATCGTCCTGAATGTGAGATTACAGGGTTCCCACCATCCATTTGGTTTGAAACTTTATATCTGGCATGAGAACCATAAAGTAACCGTACATGTAAAATTTCAACCATTAGATCTTTATGAAAGTGGCCCAACGAAAAGATCAGCCATAAATCACTGATTTGGGGCACACCTGATCTTTGGATATGCCTCAGTTTTGGACTTAGCTCCTTAATTTCAGATGGGAAAGCGAATTGACGGAGTAGATTTCTCTAGACAAAACAACAGACCCCACCTAGAGAGGAGTGCGTACACAACACTTGTGCAGCCGCAAGACACCAAGCACTAAAGATCGGTCAAAGCATGCTAATCGCACAATCTGTCTTGGATTTAAATTTCTATTGCGAAAACAGAAACAAAACATCTACAGATGGGTTTTGTGGGCCATGATCTCGATCTACATGATCGATCTGGATTGTTCAGTAGAATTAGTTGAATGGTCTGACCTAGACCACGAAAATGACGCCAAGAATGCAGACAAAAATTGCCCTCGCTGTATTGAACATCTGAACCATTACTATGTGATTGACTCAGTGGGCCATGAACATAGAGAATCAAAACACCCCCTCCTTCACTAAAATATCTCAACGGAACTAATGGACGGGGTGGATTTCGCAAACATTGGAGTATGTGGACCCCACCCACACCACCGAAATGGCTCGTCCGCAAAGGTTTGTAGACGCAGGAAAATCGGACGCCGCCTGGCCATTGTGGCGCATTGTGTGACCAGAATCACGGTCAGATCAATGATCCGGACCATCCAAAAGTCAGAGAAGGGGGTTTTCACCCTTCCTATGCAGTCGGAATTACTAGAATGGGTGACCTCTTCTCTCGATCTCAGATCAAACGCAACCGTTGGTGCTCTTTTGCTACGCAGAACAGGCATTCGCAGTTCAGTTCAGCTACGAACAGAAGTGCGAAATAGGGTCGGTTCTTCCGACTCCAAACCGACCTCCTTGCTACTATAAATGAGAGAAAAGGGAGAGGAAGAGGGGACGTGTGAAGAAGAGCAAGAAAGGGAGAGGATCGGCTGGCATCAATAAGAGTTTTTTTCTTCTTCTTTTTCTCTTCTTCTTAATTGGTTTTTTTTTTAGAGATTTTTTAGTTGATCATATCCATGGCTGGCTAAACCTCTTAGGTAGGGCTAAGAGGTGAAGCTTATAGCGTGATGGAATACTTTCTATGCTTTTGATTCATGTTACGTTGAATTAACTTTGATTTTGGTTTGATTATAAAGAATATTCATAGTTTTTAATGGTTTGTTGTGACTTAAATTACAATAGATCTGCGATAGCTTTAAGTATGCTCTTTTCATTATAAGGATTGTGAACTTGGGAACCTTGTTGTTCACCATCGTTCCTTGGGCATGGTTGGACAATGGAATCCTTCCTAACATTCATAATTCTCTTAGATTGGTTGTGGATTGGTTAAGTTCTGTTGTTTGCTTTGTCTCATAGGCATGGTTTAGTGATGGAATCACTTCTAGTTCTCATACCTCTCATAATTGAAAACTAGATCAAAAGAAGTTCAGATTTGAATTTTAATGATATATCTTCCAACTGGATGAAGATAGGACTCTAATCTCAATTGTGTTCTTGAATCAAGCATAGATCTCCCTGATCTCTACAAGTGGATCCTTGGAAACCCTAGTTTCCCACTTTTGAATTTTATAAGTTTTAGTTATACAATTTACAATTATGCTCTTAAATTCTCCTGATTTAGATTACATCTTCTTCTGGTTCTAGTTACTTTTAGAATACGTATAAGGTTCAGTCCCTATGGTTTCGACCTCAGTCTTACCGATATTATTAGTACATCGCGACCCTACACTTGGGGTTATGAATAAGTTTTTGGCGCCGTTGCTGGGGATTGACAGTTGCGTTTTTCTGAGATTAGTTAGTTTTAGAATTAAGTTAAGATTAGTGTTTTCTAATTTTAAGTTTATGTTTTTTCTGTTTGATTTTTAGAAACCAACCTAACTTTCCTGTTTTATAGGATCCTGAGATTGACTTTCTAAATTGGTATTCTCTTTCTAATTTTTCTATTTTTCTATTTTTAGGATTAGGGTTTTATTTTCTATTTTTTGGAACTTTCTAATTTTAGGATTTCTTTGATTTTTAGAAATTAACATACTTTCTAATTCTAGGTTTAGAACTTTCCTAATCTGTTTTTAGAAACTTTTTATTTTTTGTTTTTAAAAGTTTTCCATTTTTAGAAACTAGTTTACTTTCTATTTTAAGAACTTTCTAACTTTAGAATTTCTATTTTTAGAAACTGATTTATTTTATTTTGTTTTACAAGACCTTAACTTAGGAACTTCTAATTTGGTAACTTCTTTCCAACTCTTCTTTTTTTTCCAATTTTAGATTTCTATTCCTTTCTTTCTTTTAGGTTTAGGTTAGAATCTGAAATTGAGGGCTGAGAGTATTTCATGCCCAAGTGGGTCCGTGACAACACTTGATGTCTTTTGAGTGAAGGAGGATTGGTTGAGGGGTTAACTATCCATCGTAGGACTCGACACCACTCGAGATCCCTAGAGTTAATTGAGGTTATGGCTGCAAATCAATTGGCCAATCAACCAGAGGGACAACCTCAACCTAGGGTTGAGAAAGTCCAGGATGAGAATGAGGTGCATCAAGCACCCCCGCTTGGTACTTTATGAGATTATTTACAACCGGCAGGGGTGAGCACGCCCTCATGCATGGTTTTTCCAGGAAATACGGGACACATGGATATTAAGTCAGGGGTGATCCAACTCCTTCCAAAATTCCATGGACTTGAATCTTAAAGTCCATATTTACACTTGAAAGAGTTTGATGAGAACATAGCCACTTTATATTTTCCAAACGTATCTGAAGACACAGTCAGGCTGAAACTCTTTCCCTTTTCTTTGAAAGAGAAAGTTAAGACATGGTTGCATTCACTACATCTTAGATCTATTGGCACATGGAACGACATAATAAGGGAGTTCATAAAGAATTTTTTTCCACATCATAAAACAAACGCCCTTAAAAAGTCAATCATGAACTTTGCCCAAAAGGAAGATGAAACATTCTTCCAATTTTGGGAGCAGTTTAAGGATCTTGTCAATATATGCCCACAATACGGTTTTGAATTGTGGCGCATTACACACTTTTTATATGATGGTCTGACATCTTCCATGCACCAATTGGTTGAGACAATGTGAAATGGGGAATTCATGAATAAAAATGTCGATGATGTGTAGACTACTTGGATAGACTTGCTGAAAACACACAATCATGGGACACTTACCCAAAATCAAGCATCACTTCTAAGCTCACTCAATCAAAGGAGAGGAGTGGATTATACCTTCTGAAAGAGAATGATGATATCAATGCTAAAGTGTCTAATCTCATAAGGAAATTCGAGGCCATGGAATTAAAGAAGGATAGGGTTAAGGAAACTATTTGCAATATTTGTGCTTGCAACGTTCATACAACTAAAAATTGTCCAACAATACATGCCTTTCAAGAGGTGTTGAATGAGCAATCCAATGACGTGAATAATTACCAAAGACCTTTTAATGGACCTACCTCCAATACATACAATCCTAGTTAGAGAAATCATCCAAACTTTAGTTAGAGAAATGAACAAACTGTTACTCCTCAAGGTTTCTTTAATTAAATTCCAAATCAAGTGAAACCTCAAGAAGAATTGATTCAAAATTCCACACAAACTCAAGAGCTTACTCAAGCAATATGAGAACTTACGAACTATATGCAAAAGATGGATTCACGTATTACAGTTATAGAAAGGGGGATGCTTCCTGCTCAACCTCTCCCCAATCCTAAACCGTAATATGAGATAAGTGATCCAAGCTTTTCAGGTCTTATGGAGCAAGCTAAATCTATCACCACTCATAGGAATGGGAAGACCATTAACAAAACTATTCCGGTTAGGGTCGAAAAGCCTAAGGACCTGGAAGAAGACAACAATGATAGACCTAGCATTGCTCCATAAGAATTAGAACCGGAACTTCAAGGCAAGCTGGTTGCTTCATTCCCCCAACGGTTAGTTGCACCAAAACCTCTCTCTAACTCTCAGGACATTCTAGAGGTGTTGAAATAAGTGAAGGTCAATATTCCTCTATGGATGTGGTTAAACAAATACCTTCATATGCCAAATTTTTGAAAGACTATATGACCAAAAGATGACAAAATATTCAAAAGAAAATCTTCTTAACTGAGAAAGTGAGAGCCATCCTAAAGCAAGATGTGCCACAAAAATTCAAAGATCCCGGTAGCCCAACCATACCTTGTGTCATCGGGAACTACCAAATTGAGCACGTACTTCTTGACTTAGGAGCGAGCGTAAATTTGATTCCCTACTCGGTGTACAAATAATTAGGTTTGAGTGAATTAAAGCCCGCCCTAACCACATTACAACTTGTTAATCACTCTGTTCATGTATTGAGAGGGATAATTGAGGATGTGTTGGTCTAAGTTGACAGATTCTACTACCCTATAGATTTTATCGTCCTGGATACTGAACCCATCAGTAAATGAGCACTCAGATTCCCGTCATTCTTGGTCGCCTATTCCTTACCACTTCAAACGTAATCATCAATTGCAGGAATGGAGTCATGAGTATGTCTTTTAGGAATATGACATTGGAGTTAAATATCTTTTTCAATACTAGCAGACCGTTAGAGGATGATGACGATTTTCATGACATTAACATGATTGACTCTTTCGTGGAAGATAGAATATCTTTGACCTTATCCTCTGATCCTCTAGAGACATGCCTGGCTCACTTCCATGATTTTGATTATGACATGATTATGGATATGGGTGTCATGCTTGATACTGTGACGGTATTTGAAGTTAACCGGTGGAGGCCACAATTTGAAGAGTTGCCACAAACTAATGAAGTATCTTTATCGTCTAACCTCAAGCCACTAAAGCTTGACTTAAAACCTTTGTCCTATGATTTGAAATATGTCTATTTAGGTCAAGATGAGACATACCCAATGGTGATCTATTCCCACCTTGAGCAAGAACAGGAGAGTATGCTCATATCTACTCTCATTGAGCATAAGCGAGCCCTTGGATGGATGATTGCAGACCTTAAGGGAATTGACCCTTCGATTTGTACTCACCGCATTTATCTTAAGGATAATGTGAAGACCTCTCGGTAATCACAACGTAGACTAAATCCAAACATGAAGGAAGTGGTTAAAGCCGAGGTTCTTAAACTATTAGATGTGGGTATCATATACCTCATATCCGATAGTCAATAAGTGAGTTCAACTCGGGTGGTTCTTAAGAAGTCCGGAATTACCATCTTAGCTAATGCTAATAATGAAGTCGTGTCAACTAGAGTTACTACTGGTTGGAGAATGTGCATTGACTATAGAAAATTGAATATCGTAACAAGGAATGACCACTTTTCTTTACCCTTCATCGATCAAATTTTAGAAAGGCTATTCGGTCATTTATATTATTGTTTCCTTGACAGATATTCGGGCTATAACTAAATAGAGATAGCCCTTGAAGATTAGGAAAAGACTACGTTTACATGTCCCTACGGCACCTTTGCTTACCGAAGGATGCCATTCGGACTATATAATGCCTCTGCCACTTTTCAGCGATGCATGATGAGTATTTTTTCTGATATAGTGGGGCAATATCTAGAGGTCTTCATGGATGACTTCTCTATCTTTGGTCCATCTTTCAGCAATTTCTTAAAGAATCTTATGTGTGCTGAAAAGATGTGAAGAACAGATTTTGGTACTCAATTGGGAGAAGTGTCATTTCATGATTCGTCAGGGAATTGTCCTTTGACATATCATCTCGTCCAATGGAATCAAGGTAGATAAGGCAAAAATTGATCTTATCTCTAACCTACCTCCCCCAAAGAATATACGAGACGTGCGATCCTTCTTAGGACTTATTCACTACCCTACGTATAGGATTGCCATGTAGTAATAATCTCGGTAAGACCGAGGTTGAATCCATAAGGACTGAACCTTGTACGTAATCTCAAAGTAACCAGAACTAGAACTTGTAAGGCCCGCATCCTAGACCGTACCATTTCGTACCACAGACCGCGACCTGTAATCAGTGTTTGTTCGTGACCCTAAGTTGCATCCTAAAGATCAGAGTCGGCTTGACTCGAAACTTATACCCTAAGGACCGTGCTGTCGCTGCGGTTCCAATGCCGCGTCTCACGCCCTGATGTGATACCCAAGCTAGGAGTTGTGGGCCCGCATTCATTTCGAAGAAACGTCACGCATTGTGAATTCTAAGAGAATCTCTACAACCTATTACATCAATCAATCACCTCAAGTCAAGTACACATCCCATCACTCCCCTTACAACACTGATACCCTACCCATCTCTCTCCCATTCCCAAAGTCAACTCTTTCTCTCTCCACCCATCTCTTTCGTACAACACCATCCCTATCTCCTATACATCACTCCATCCCATCTCATTCTCCACCAAATCCCAAGCCTCTATGAGAGAAAAATCCTAAGGAGAGAAAAGAATCTAAGACAGGACCCATCATCCTACCACCAAATCTTCCCATCCAACTATCAAAACTTCATCATCAACCCTTAAAGAGCTAGCTTAGGAGCCAAGGAGTCCAAGGAGCTAAAGAAGAAGGCAATCGGTGGGTGATCTTCATATTTCCACCGTTAATTTCTATCTGTGGGCCCACTTGTGGTGGAACCCACTTGATGTATGCATTGTATTTAGTATAGGGAGGGCCCATAGTGGCGGGGTCCCTCCCCTTCACACAGTCTCTCTCTCTCTCTCTCACTCTCTTTCTCTCTCTTTTTTTATGGTGATATATGTGTGTTGTCCACTTGATGTGATCATGGCTGGCCTTCCTATAGACAAGTTTAAAGGGAGACATTCCAATAGGGGTCTTAAATGCAGTACAGTAAGCCCATAAAGCATCGGTCAATCGGATTGACCAATCCCTAAGGTCAGGGTTAACCGTCCTTTTTAAGATATGTTTAATTTCCCTATTAGAAATCTCGACTTGCTCACTTGTGTTGTGGGTGGTGGTATGGAGTGCTCACCTTATGAGAGATATTATATTTCTTCATTAAATTCTCGAATGGTTTATTACAAAAATGTGAGCCCCCATTACTTATGATGACTCGAGGCATTTCGAACTGAGAAAGGATGTTCTCTTTTAAAAACTTAATGTGTAAGACCCGTATTCTAGTCCGTACCATTCCGTTGGCTTCCGCGGTCCTTCCGATCTAATTCTGGTAACCCTTGAACTATATCCAATGGTTGCACGTGAACCTAAGCTGAGTCCTGTATATTGAAGTCAGCTCGACCCGAAATTTATTCCTTAGCAACGACACCGTCGTTGTGGTTCCAACGCCGTGACTCACACACCGAACCGAGACCCAGGCCAAGAGATGTGGGCCAACGTTCGTTCCAAAGAAACGCCGCGCATTACGAATTTCAAGGGAATCTCTACGTCATGTCCCATCAATCAATCAATCAATCAATGTCAAGTATAACCATACCTCAAGTACAACAACCCATCCCTCTTTTTCCACAAGTCAACCCTCTCTCTCCCTACCCATTCCTCTTTTTTCAAAATTCAAACTCACCCATACCTCTTCATTACAACCACCACTCCATCCATCCCTCTTATTATTCTCAAACACTCTCTCAAGCAAGAATTCCATATGTCCAAGCTCTCTTCCACAACAACAAGTGTGGCCCACTTTCTCACTCTCTCATCTCACATCTCAACCATTCATCCATCATCTACCTCCATCAAACTTGAAGGCAAGGAGCTAAGGAGGCTAGGGGAGTAAGAAGAAGGAAGATAGGTGAGTGATCCACTGTTAATTCTTATTTTTGGGGCTACATGTGGTGAGACCCATTTAAAGTATGTAATGTAAGAAAGGGAGGGCCCATAGTGGCGGGGTCCCTCCCCTCCATCACCATCATTCTTGTCTTTCTTTTTCTCTCCTTCCTTATTTTCTTTTGATGATGTGGCTGTGTGGCCCACCTAGGTAGACCCCATCATGAAGTATGTGATTTATCCGCACCATCCACCCTCGTGGACCCATTTAATAGATGTGTTGATCTACACCGTCCAACCCGTTAACGGGCCTGAATGGAAGGAAAAACACAAATACCAGTGATCCAACAAGGTGGGCCACGGCCATGTGGGACCCACCATAATGCTTGCGTTATATCCATACTGTCCAACGTCTCTGGACGCTGGATGTAAAGAAGGTGGGGTGTAGCTAACGTGGAATGCGGGTACTAACATGGGTGTGTAATGTTATGCAAAAAAAGTGCTTTTGGGGTGGGCCAATCATGTAGGCCCCACCTTGATGCTTGTATATAATCAATGCCGTCTATCCCGTTCCTCAGCCTATTTTAGGCATTGAGTCAAAAAATGGAACCAATTCGATAATCAAGTGGGCCATACCATAGGAAATAGTAGTGTTTATCGTTAAAACCCACCTTGATGTCTCTACCCACCAAAAAAATAATGCATATTGGACTCGTTTGATCCATCATGGGCCATAGAATCCAATGGGTGGAGTGGATTCTCAAGACGCATGCCCCACATGTGAAAAACTTTGAGGAAAAAAATAATATATATATATATATTGCATGCTGCTGCAGCAGGCGCTGCTGCGTGCGGACGGACTGGCAGGGACCCACGGTCCCAGCCGTGGGCCCCACTATGATGGGTGTGGATCATCCACTCCGTGTATTGGGTAGGTCCCTTTTAGGATAGTGGTCCCCCCCAAAAATCAGCTTCATGTGAAGCTTAGGTGGCCCACATCACCAGAAACAGTTAGATTGGACGCCTATCATTGAAACCCTTGTGGGTTGCAAAGTTTTAGATCAAATATGAAATTTATTTTTCCTATTCATTCAGGTCCTATGACCTTATTAACAAATTGGAGGAAAATAAACATGACGATGGGCCCCAGGTCCATGTGACCTTATCACCAGGTTTGGGTGCAAATAAGCATGACGGTGGGCCCCTGGTCCACGTGACCTTATGAACAGTTTGGATGTCATAAAAACAGCACAGTGGGCCCCGGGTCTGAGTGGCCTTATCAACAGGTTGGGTGCAAATAAACATTACTGTGAGCCCCCAGGTCTGAGTGACCTTATCAATGGGTTGGATGGAAAATGAACATTATGGTAGGCCCCACATGGGACCCACTGATGTATGTATTGTAACCCACACCTCCCATTAGTGTGGGCCCCACCATGGGTATGTACCTCATCCATGCCGTCCATCCTTTCAATCACTATGGGATCCACCATGATGCATGTGTTGCATCTAAGCCGTCCAACAATTTTTAAGGCTCATTTTAAGGCTTGAAATTAAGAATAAGACGGATCTAGGATCAGGTGGGCCACATTTCAGGAAATAGTGGGTCTGAACGTCTACCATTAAACCCTTGAAAATTCTAATGGTGGAAATCCTTATCACCATTTATATTTGAGTGTGGCCCATTTAATATACATGTGGCCCATGTGGTGTGGCCCACTTACCATATTTGTGGCCCATTGGTAAGGCCCACCTTGATTTGTATGAGGCCCGTTGTTGAGGCCGCCTTAATGGATATGAGGCACATGTTATAAGGCCCATTGTGAGGTAGACAAGGCCCATGTGATTAGGCCCGATTTGATGTATTTGTGGCCCACCCACTGAGGCCCATTTTGATATATATGAGACCCATGGTATGAGGCCCATTTGACATATTGGAGGCCTCTGGGTCGAGGCCCAATGGGATGTACATAAGGCCCATTGTAGTATGATTCCACCATGGTGTATGTGTTGACCCTTATAACGGGCTATGCCTTGGGAGCAATGATGGTTTGATGTCCACATTGTAAGGATAATGTTGGTTAAATGTCCACATTATGACTCTCCCTAGGGCCCATTAACAGGCCCATACTTGTAGCACGTAGGCCATCTAGGCCCATCTTCATTATGACAGAGCCCATCACCACATAACTTGTTTAGTACAGATCCATGATTCATGATCATATGCATCATATGTATGCCTGATATGAGGAGTGACTGATTATAGCATATGCCTTCGGATAAATTATTTATGGGCTCCCTGATAGGCGGAGTTACCCCACATAAGCGCTTGGTACGCACAGGATTGTTGCATGTCTGATAGTATGATTCATGCGCTTGCATTTGTGTGATTATGATTATTATATGCCCTAGCGACATCAGGGTCATAGCCTCCACAGACACATCATGGGTGGATGGATTAGATACCAAAAATATTGTTACTAAGCATCGGGGCGCCATAGATGTCGATGGGTGAAAATTCCTAAACCCGATGGTACTAGAGAATGACTCCAACATCGAGACCGAGTGGATATATGAGCGCATGAGGGTCGAATACCAGGAGGCCGCGTCTCCCACTGTGTCATGGTAGGTTGGAAAGGGGTGTGGCCTTACTCGCCAGAGAGTAGGGGGCAATACTAGGCTAAGTTTGACCAGCTCAAGAATGGGTCCGCTATCGACGTGCCAGATAGGTATTGACAGACTATTGGCCAGGCGGATAGTGAGGTTTCTTACGCTCACTTGAATTATGCGGTGAGGAGAGCGGCAGTGCCATTTGAAGTATATTGAACCCGGTGATTATCCAGAATGAGAACTGTACTGATAGATGATGAGGATTGGCATGCTTGAACTGTATCTCGCATCGCATGGTCTTGACATGACTGATAGCATTCATATCTTGCACCGCATAGCCTTGTTACGGCTGAATGCATTCATGTACTCATCAACGTGATTCCCCATTTCTCTGACCTTGCATTCTGAGCACGCTTATATTGCGCACACATTTACACCACCCTCTAAGCTTTCTATAAGCTTATACATGATTGATGCGTGTAGGTGATGCTAGGACGCAGTCGTAGCCTTGTCGCAGTTGGAGTGTGCAACCGAGCTTTTGGAGTTTCCATTATTATCTTTATCTTGTATTTTCCTTCATTCGCACTGTATTCGAAGTTTGTGATCATAGTGGATTTTGTGATGGTGTTCTTGATGTTATTGTTCGTGGGTTATGCTTATGGTTTTGCCCATATATTGAATTAAAATCATGCTTGAAATCCTCCTTGTAGGATCCCAGGATCAGAACCTATTGTATAGATGTCGGGAGCCGAGAATGGGGTACTACGGAGGCCGTCGGCGCGAGATTCGGCGATCGGGAATTTTGTGAGCCCGGTTTCCGAGTTCGGGGCGTGACATAATGACCGTTCGATGGTCATTGTTCTGGCACGGAATTGCTTTGACCCATTTAGTGACATAGTATACGGCGATCAAAATATATAGATTTCCAAAAGATTTGGGGAATGGTCCCATAAAATCGATGCCTCAGCAATCAAATGCTTCTATGATAAGAATGGGGTTTAAGGGCATCATATTTCGATGGGACAATGCTTCTAATTTCTGACAGCGCTCACAAGCTTCGCAAAACTCAAGAGTGTCCCTAAACATAGTTGGCCAGTAAAAGTCACACTACAGAATTTTGGCCGTGGTTTTTTTAGCAGAAAAGTGACCACCACAGGCCTGAGAGTGATAGAAGGAGATGACACTTTGATGTTGATCATCTGGCACACATCTCCTTAAGATTTGGTCTAGGCAATATTTAAATAAATATGGATCATCCTAGAAGAATTTGCGCACCTCGGTGAAAATTTTCTCCTTATCTTGCGCAGTCTAATGTGTCAATGTGAAACCTATAGCAAGATAATTAGCAATATCAGCAAACCAAGGTGAATGAGAGACTTTGAACAATTGTTCGTCAGGGAATATGTTATTAATATGTGTCGTTTCAAGGGAATCAGAGGGATTAAGGTGGGAAAGATGGTCAGCCACTATGTTCTCTACTCCCTTTTTATCGTTTATTTCTAAATTGAACTTTTGGAGTAGGAGGATTCATCTTACCAGGCGAGGCTTAGCGTTATTCTTAGAAAGAAAAAACTTGAGCACCACATGATCTATGTAAATAATGATCTTGGATCCGATCAAGTAGGACCTAAATTTGTTCAAAGCAAACACTATGCCTAAGAGTTCCTTTTCTGTAGTCGAGTAGTTCACTTGGGCAGGATTTAGCGTTCTACTTGTGTAATGAATAAAATAGGGCCTCTTTTCTTTTTCTTGGCCTAAAATAGCCCCAATAGCATAATCAGACGCATCGTACATAAGTTCAAAAGGAAGGCTCCAGTCGAGTGACTGCATGATAGGTGCAGTGGTTAACATGCCCTTAAGCTTAATAAAAGCTTCCTGGCATTGCTCAGTCCACTCGTATGGTGCATCCGTTTGAAGTAGATTACATAGAGGATAAGAGATGAGACTAAAGTCCTTTATGAATCGTCTGTAAAAATCGGCGTGTCCTAAGAAATATCGCACATCTTATATGTTCTTGGGTGGAGGTAAGTTAAAGTTAAGATCAATTTTTGTCTTATCTACTTGGATTCCTTTGGACGAGATGATCTGTCCAAGGACAATTCCCTTACAAACCATGAAACAACACTTCTCCCAATTAAGTACCAAATTCTTTTCTTCATATCGTTTTAGCACACATTTAAGACTCTCTAAGTACTCGCTAAAAGATGGACCAAAGATAGATAAATCATCCATGAAGGCATATAGATATTGCCCCACCATATCAGAAAAAATACTCATCATGCATAACTGAAAAGTGGCGGGGGCATTACATAGTCCGAGTGGCATCCTTCAGTAAGAAAAGGTATCGTAAGGACATGTAGTCTTTTCCTGATCTTCCGGGGCTATCTCTATCTGATTGTAACCCGAATACCCATTAAGGAAACAGTAATGGGAATGACTAGCTAACCTTTTCAAAATTTGATCAATGAAGGGTAAAGGAAAATGGTCCTTCCTCGTGACGATATTCAACTTCCTGTAGTCAATGCACATTCTCCAACTAGTAGTAACTCTAGTTACACGAGTTCATTATTAGCATTGGCTACAATGGTGATTCCAGACTTCTTAGGAACCACCTGAGTTGGACTCACCCATTGACTATCGAATATAGGGTATATGATACCAACATCCAATAGTTTAAGAACCTCGGCTTTAACCATTTCCTTTATATTTGTATTTAGTCTACATTGTGATTGTTGAGAGGTCTTCGCATTATCCTCAAGATAAATGCGTTGAGTACAAATCGAAGGGTCAATTCCCTTGAGGTCTGTAATTGTCCATCCAAGGGCTCCCTTATGGTCAATGAAAGTAGATATGAGCATACTTTCCCGTTCTTGCTCAAGGTGGGCAAAAATCAGCACCGGGTATGTCTCATCTTAACCTAAATAAACATACTTCAAATCAAAGGGCAAAGGTTTTAGGTCAAGCTTCGGTGGCTTGAGGTTAAACGGTACAGGCACTTCGTTAGTTTAAGGCAACTCTTCAAATTGTGGCCTCCACCGGTTAACTTCAAGTACCGGCACAACATCAAGCATGGCATACATCTCCCTAATCATGTCATCATCAAAATCGTGGGAGTGGGCTAGGTACGTTTCTAGAGGGTCAGAGGCATTCTATCTTCCACAAAAGAGTCGATCATGTTAATGTCATGAAAATCATCATCATCCTCTAACCGTCTGCCTATGTTGAAAAAGATATTTAACTCCAATGTCATATTCCCGAAAGACATGCATATGACACCATTCTTGCAATTGATGATTGCGTTTGAAGTGGCAAGGAATGGGCAACCTAGAATGACCGAAATTTGACTGCTCATATTACTGATGGGTTCAGTATCCAAGATGGTAAAATCTACGAGTTAGTAGAATCTGTCAACCTGGACCAACACATCCTCAATTATCCTTCTCGGTACATGAACAGAGCGATCATAAAGTTGTAGTGTGGTTAGGGTGGGTTTTAATTCACCAAAACCTATTTGTTTGTACACCGAGTAGAGAATCAGATTTACGCATGCTCCTAAGTCAAAAATTGTTACTCGATTCGGTAGTTATCGATTACATAAAGTATGGTTGAGCTACCGGGATCTTTGAATTTCTATGGCACATCTTATTTTAGGATGACACTCACTTTCTTAGTCAAGAAAATTTTCTTTTAAATATTTTGTCATATTTTGGTCGTACACAAGTCTTTCAGGAATTTAGCATATGAAGGTATTTGTTTTACGACATCAAGTAGAGGAATATTGACCTTCAATTGTTTCAACACCTCTATAATATCCTGAGAGTTAGAGAGAGGTTTTAGTGTAACTACCTGTTGAGGAAATGGAGCAACCGGCTTCCCTTGAGGTTTCGATTCTAATTCTTGTGGAGCATGGCTAAATTCATCATCTTTGTCCTCTTTCGGTTCCTCAGGCCTTTCAGCCCTAACTGGAATGATTTTGTCAATGGTCTTCCCACTCTTAAGAGTGGTGATAGATTTAGGTTGCTCCATCTGATTTAAAGAGCTTGGATCACTTATCTCATATTGCGGTTTTATAATGCGAAGAGGTTGAGCTAGAAGGCTCCCTTTATTCATAATTGCATTTTTAATATCAAGTCCTTCTATGGCCTTTATGAGGTCTTGAAAGGCTTGTAGCATACCCTGATTGAAATCTCTTGCTTTTGAAAATGTTTTAGAACCGGATCCTCTTGAGGTTTCTCTTGATGTGGAATTTAATTGAAGAAACCTTGAGAGGTAGCAGTTTGTCCATTCCTCTAACTGAAGTTTGGATGATTTCTCCAACTAGGATTGAATGTGTTAGAGGTAGGTCTATTAAAAGGTCTTTGGTAAATGTTCACGGCATTAGATAACTCATTCAACACCTCTTGAAAGGTAGGTATTATTGGACAATTTTCAATTGTGTGAATGTTGCAAGCACAAATATCGCAAATAGTTTCCTTAGCCTTATCCTTCTTTAATTCTATGGCCTTGAGTTTCCTGGTAAGATTAGCCACTTTAGCACTAATATCATCGTCCCCTTTCAGGAGATATATTCCACTCCTCTCTTTGGATTGAGTCGGCCTAGACATGGTACTTGATTTTAGGAAGATGTCCCATGATTGTGTGTTTTCAGCAAGTTTATCAAAGTAGTCTCACACATCATCGACACTTTTATTTATGAATTCCCCATTACATATCGTCTCGACTAATTGGTGCATGGGAGATGTCAGTCCATCATAGAAAAAGTTCGTAATGCACCACGTTTCAAAACCGTGTTGTGGGCATGAACTGACAAGATCCTTGAACCACACTTAACATTAGAAGAATGTTTCATCTTCCCTTTGGGCGAAGTTCATGTTGACTTTCTAAGGGTGTTCGTCTTATGGTATGGAAAAAATTTCTTTATGAACTCCCTTGTCATATCACTCCATCTATTAATAGATCGAGGATGTAGTGAATGCAACCACATCTTAGCTTTCTCTTTCAAAGAAAAAGGAAAGTTTTAAGCTGACCGTGTCATCAGACACGTTAGGAAAGTATAGAGTGGCTATGATCTCATCAAACTCATTCAGACGTAAATATGGATTTTCTAACTCAAGCCTATAAAATTTTGGAAGGAGTTAAATCACCCTTGGCTTGATATCCATGTATCCCGTGTTTTCTGGAAAAATCATGCTTGAGGGCATACTCACCCCCGCCGGTTGTAAATAATCTCGTAAAGTATGAGGCGGGGGTGCTTGATGCACCTCATTCTCATTCTGGACTTCCCCAACTCATGGTTGAAGTAGTTATTCCGGTTGATTGGCCAGTTGATTTGCGGCCATAACCTCAATTAACTCTAGGGATCTCGAGCGGTGTCTAGTCCTACGATGGATAGTTAACCCCTTAACCAATCCTCCTTCAGTCAAGAGACTTCGAGTGTTGTCACGGACTCACTTGGGCATGAAACACTCACAACCCTTAATCTCAAATTCTAATCTAAATCTAAAGAAGAAAAGAAATAGAAATTATAAATAAAGAGAAAGAAGAGTTGGAAAGAGGTTACCAAATCAAAAGTTCCTAAATTAAGATCCTGCAAAAAAAAAAAAAAAAAAAAAAAAAAATAAAAAAGGAAAATTCCTAACAAAAAAGGAAAATAGAAAGTTTCTAAAAACAAATTAAGAAAGTTCTAAACCTAAATTAGAAAGTAAGTTAGTTTCTAAAATTAAAAGAGATCCTAAAATAGAAAGTTTCTAAAAATATAAAATAAAACCCTAATCCTTAAAATAGAAAAATAAAAAAATTAGAAAGAGATTACTAATTTAGAAAGCCTACATCGGGGTCTTACAAAACAGGAAAGTTAGGTTAGTTTCTAGAAATCAAATTAAAAAACCTAAACCTAGAATTAAAAACTAGAAAAACCCTAATCGTAACCTAATTCTAAAACTAGTTAATCTTAGAAAAATGTAACCGTCAATCCCCGACAATGATGCCAAAAACTTGTACACTACCCCCAAGTATAGGGTTGCGATGTAGTAATAATCTCGGTAAGACTGAGGTCGAATCCATAGGGACTGAACCTTATACGTAATTTGAAAGTAACCAGAACTAGAACTATAAGAAGATGTAATCAAAATCAGAAAATTTTAAGAGATTAATTGTGAATTATCAAACTAAAACTTGTAAAATTCAAAGGTGAGAAACTAGGGTTTCCAAGGATCCACTTGTCGAGGTCAGGGATATCTATGTTTGATTCATAAACACAACTAGATTTAGAGTCCCATCATCATCCAGTAGGAAGATATATCATTAAAAACCAAATCTGAACTTCCTTTGATCCAGTTTTCAAGAGATGCGAGGTATGAGAATTAAAATTGATTCCATCACAAAACCATGCCCATGAGACAAAGCAAACAACATAATTTAACCAATCCACATCTAATCTGAGAGAGTTACGAACGTAGGGAAGGATTCCATCATCCAACTATGTCATGAGATGATGGTGAACAACAGGGCTCCTACAATCACAACCATAAAAATGAAAAGAACATACTTAAAGCTATCACAGATCCATTGTAATTTAAGTCACAATCAACCATTAAAAACTATGAATATTCCTTATAATCAAACTAGAAGCAAGGAGAGTTCAATAAACATAAATTAAAGACGTAACAAACACCCCATCGCGCTATAAGCTTCACCTCTTAGCCCCTACTAAGAGGTTTAGCCAACCATAAACATGATTAACTATAATCTCTTAGAAATAAAAACAATTAAAAAGAACAGGGAGAGAAAAAGAAAAAAAAGTAACTCTTAAAGTTGGCTGGCCTACGCTATCTCTCTCCTCTGCTCACGTCCAAGCTCCAAGGAATGATCTACTCTCCATGTTCTCCCTCTCCTTTTATAAGCAACTAGGTCGGCTGGGACGCTGCTGGAGTCAGTGGAGAAGTCGGTTTACGCGGCAACACAGCCTTTTACAGTAGTGTGCGTAGGAAAAATGCAAATCAACTTGCTTTTAGAGGGAGTTTGCATTACACTGACCGTCCTTGGCTTAGATCTAGCTTCATGGCTTGGGTCGGCTTGAGCTTGTGCTCCACCTGAACGGTCCGGATCATGCATCCAGACAAAGGTGGTGGGCCACAACCGCCCGAAAATCCCAGATTTCTCGGATGCACGATCTTGTGAAATTCCTTGCGCTGAGATGCTCGATGGGCCCCATAGTGTTGTTTTAGGAGAAATCCACCCTGTCCATTAGATTCCTAGAGAGATTTTAGTCAGAAAGGGGTGGTTTTGGTCGAGTTTTGGTGTGGCCCACTATATCAAATCACCCCACCGTTCATCGTGTGTTTAGCTGCGATCTGCATGTGTACACGTGCATGGGACTAAAAGGTCGCCATGAGTACAGTCGTGGCCACTCCCTAGATCAAATGGATGGTCCCGATCATCAAACCTGATGTTAGTAATGGCCCACTAAAATTGTCCATGTAATCACTGGCGGAAGAAAAAAAATGGAACTTCAGTTTTCGAAGAGAGCACAGTCAATGTGTATTGACCGAGCTTTTCTGGTCTGGTACACTACGAACGTGCACACCCCGTGTGCACGCTCGCATCGGTGTGGGGCCCACAGTGATGTGTATGATAAATTCGCTCCATCTATCTTTTTCATCTAATTTGGGGGGTTGAGACCAATATCGAAGCATATCTAGATATCAGGCGGCCCCAAATCAATGATTTAGTGGCGGATCTATCCGTTGGACCACTTTCACAAAGATCTAATGGCTGAAATTTTACGTGTACTGTTAATTTAGGGTTCTCAGGCCAGATATAAAGTTTTGAACCAAACGGATGGTGAAAACCCAGTGATCTTGCATTCAGGACAATTTTCAAGCCTTTTTATCGTTAATTTCTTAATTTTCTTGGATCTTTGGTATGTGAATTCTTCACTCTCGGTCTCCTAAGATTTGTCCCTTGCCTTGGTGATTTCTGAGCATTAAATCCATGCTTTTAATACCCCTTTTCAGTCTAAGCTCCTAAATTCACCTTACAACACAAACATGATTAAAATAGGACGTTAAACATTATCATGCTCGTAAACCAAGAAATAATTGAGGTGTAATATGCAATATTTAACCCAACAGGACACATCAATTTTTACAGAAGATTCATAAAGGACTTTAGTCTCTTCTCTCGTCCTTTATATAATCTACTTTAAAAGGATGCACCATACGAGTGGACTGAGCAATGCCAGAAAGCTTTTACTAAGCTTAAGGGCATGTTGACTACTGCACCTATCATGCAGCCACCCGATTGGAGCCTTCCTTTTAAATTTTTGTGCGACTTGTCTAACTATGCTCTTAGGGAGTTTTTAGGCCAGAGAAAAGAAAAAAAGCCCTACGTTATTCATTATACAAGTAGAATTCTAAATCCTACCCAAGTGAAATACTCAGCTATAAAAAAAGGAACTCTTAGTCATAGCGTTCGCTTTGGACAAATTTAGGTCCTACTTGATCGGATCCAAGATCGTTGTTTACACAGATCATGCGGTGCTCAAGTATCTTCTTTCTAAGAACAATGTTAAGCCCCGCCTGATAAGATGGATCCTCCTACTCCAAAAATTCGATTTAGAAATAAAAGATAAAAAAGGAGTAGAGAACGTAGTGGTTGACCATCTTTCTTACCTTAATCTCCCTAATTCCCCTGAGACGATATATATCAATGACGTATTCCCTGACAAACAACTGTTCAAAGTCTCCCATTCACTTTGGTTTGTTGATATTACTAATTATTTTGCTATAGGTTTCACACCGACATATTGAACTGCGCAAGATAAGAAGAAATTTTTCACCGAGGTGCGCAAATTCTTTTAGAATGATCCGTATTTATTTAAATATTGCCCAGACCAAATCTTAAGGAGATGTGTGCCAAACGATGACCATCAAAGTGTCATCTCCTTTTGTCACTCACAAGCCTGTGGTGGACACTTTTCTGCTAAAAATACCACGGCCAAGATTCTGCAGTATGGCTTTTACTGGCCCACTAGACACTCATGAGTTTTGTAAAGCTTGTGAGCATTGTCAGAAATTGGGAGCATTGTCTAATCAAAATATGATGTCATTGAACCTCATTCTTATCACAGAAGCATTTGATTGATAGGGCATCGATTTCATGGGACCATTCCCCCAATTCTTTAGAAATCTATATATTTTGCTCACCGTAGACTATGTCACTAAATGGGTCAAAGCGATTCCATGCCGGAACAATAACCATTGAACAATTATTAAGTTTTTAAAAGAGGATATCCTTTCCCAGTTTGAAACGCATCGAGCCATCATTAATGAAGGGGTCTCACATTTTTGTAATAGACCATTCGAGAATTTAATGAAGAAATATGGTATCTCTCATAAGGTGAGCACTCCATACCACCCACAAACAAGTGAGCAAGCTGAGATTTCCAATAGAAAAATTAAACATATTTTGAAAAAGATGGTTAACCCTGACTGTAAGGATTGGTCAATTCGATTAACCGATGGCTTATGGGCTTACCGTATTGCATTTAAACCCCTGTTGGAATGTCTCCCATTAGACTTGTTTATGAGAAGGCATGCCACTTGCTTGTGGAGTTAGAACATAGAGCCTATTGGGTGATAAAAAATTTGAACTTCAATCTGAACAACGTTGGCTCGCTACTCAAACTTCAGTTAGATAAACTTGAAGAAATCCAGAACGATGCATACAAGAACTCGAGAATTTACAAGGATAGGATGAAAGCGTTTCATGACAAATATATTCTTCGGAAATCATTCACGCCAGGTCAAAAGGTTCTTTTGTATAATTCTCAGTTACATCTCTTTCCGGGTAAGCTCCAATCTTGTTGGATCGGCTCTTTCACCGTTATCAATGTTTATCCTCATGGGGTTGTCGAGATTCAGAATCTAGACAATGGCAATGAGTTTAAAGTAAGTGGACATTGATTAAAGCCATTTGTCGAAAAATTTAATTCAGAGGACATGTCCATACCTCTGACGGATCCTGTGTACTAGGATTGATCTCCTTGTTTGACGAAAGTATAGGTAGGTTTACTGCTTTCATAGGACTAGGGTAGTTTACTTTTTGTCATTCTAGGATAGTCGGCTCTATGCCGTTAGGGTAGTTTTCTTTCCAGTTGTTCTAGGATAGTTTGTTTTTATGGTTTCACTCTTGTGCTGACCCACTTTCACGCTGAAATTTCTTTGAAAAAGCCATACAGTCTCCTCATCAGGTACTATCTTTCCATCACTTCCCCTTTACTTTTGTTGTCTCATGTGCATTACATGCTTATATCTTTTACATTAAGGATAATATAGATTTTAAGTTGGGGATAAGAGATTAGGTTACCTATTTAGTATTTTCTGAATCTTAAGCAAAAATTGTAATTTTTTTTTAAATTTTTCTTGAGATTTTGTGAATTCGAGTGATTTTGAAGGATATTCTTGATTTAAGAAGTATAAGATACATAATGTTGGTGATTTATGACTCTCGAATTCAATTGCTTGTTAGATTTCATAGTTAAGTTTGGGTTATTAATCCGTGATTAGAAATTTTAAATATTGATTGAGTCATGATTTCACATGTCACATCTAGCTTATAAATTAAGGTTTCGGTTCGATATTGAATTATTAACCTAGTAATCACCAAGTATGGAAGGAACCAACCTGGGGAATTTATTCATCATGTTCATTGGGAAAAAATAAAGAATACCCAGCAAAAAAACAGTTGTGTTCGAAAACGACTACCTATTAAAGATCTTTAAAATGGTTGACACAGAGTGAAGCCATCGATGGAAAAATCAAAAGTTGGAAGAATAAAAAGGCTGAACTCTAAGGCAAGTTTCGGTTTAGGTTGGGTTATCCAGGAATACTCTGTTTGATTATCAATGTTATCATGAAAATTGATGATCGGACCTTTAATTATGATAAGCCGATGTTACACTATACACCCTTGGAACTCAATGTTTATAATTGTTCTAATCGATGAATTAATACTTTGAACTTGACTGGAAAGTTTACCGTGTGCTTGAGTCCAGGAGAAAGTAATGCCTAACATTCATGAATCTTAGAATTCTAGTATCTGGATTGTTTTTCAAAAATCACTCGAGTTTATAAAAATTGTCCCGTAATTCTCAAAATAGTTTTTGCATACTTTTCTCGGGACTAGCAAAATGCTGGTTGGGGATTGTGTTGAGGGTCAAATATTACATATTAGACCCCAGTTATTACTTAGTTTTATGAACGTGGTAATGCTTAACGTCCTATTTCAATCATGTCTGTGTTGCAAGGTGAATTTAATAGTTTAGATTAAAATAGAGTACTAAAGGCATGGATTTGATGCTCACAAATCACTAAGGCAAGGGACGGATCTTAGGGGACCGAGATTGAAGAATTCACGCGCCAAAGATATGAGAAAACCTAGTGATTGAAGATAAAAAGGCCTGAAAATCGTACTGAATGCAAGATCACAGGGTTCTCACCATCCGTTTGGTTCAAAACTTTATATTTGGCCTGAAGACTATAAAGTAACCGTACACATAAAAATTCAGCCATTGGATCTTTATGAAAGTAGCCCAAGAAAAAGATTAACTATAAATCACTGATTTGGGGCCCACCTGATCTCTGGATATGTCTTAATTTTGGACTCAGCCCCTTAATTTTAGATGGGAAAGCAGATGGATAGAGTAGATTTCTCCAGAACATCACAGCGAGACCCCACCTAAAGAGGAGTGCGTACACAACACTCATGCAGCCACAAGACACCGAAGCAACAAAGATCGGTCAAAGCACACTGACCGCACAATCCTTCTTGGATTTAAATTTCTATTGCAAAAACAAAAATAGGACATCTACAGATGGGTTTTATCAACCACGATCTCGATATACATGATCGATCTGGACCGTTCAGTAGAATCAGACGAATGGTCTGACCTAAACCACGAAAACGATGCCAAGAATGTGGACAGAAATCACCCTCATCGTATTGAACATCCGAACCATCACCATGTGATTGACTCGGTGGGCTACGACCATAGAGAATCAAAACACCCCCTCCTTCACTAAAATATCTTAACGAAACTAATGGACGGGTTGGATTTCACAAACATTAGAGTATGTGGACCCCACTGACACCACCGAAACGGCTTGTAAGACTCATATCTTAGTCCGTATCGTTCTGTTAGCTTCCGCGGTCCTTCTGGTCAAATTCTGGTAACCTTCGCACCGTATCCGACGTTTGCGTGGGATCCTAAGTCAGGTCCTGCACACCGACGTCGGCTCGGTCTGAAACTTGTATCATAGCGACCGCGTCGTCGCCGCGGTTCCAACACCGTGACTTGCGCACCGAACCGATACCTAAGCTAGAAGATGTCGATCTGCGTTTATTCCGAAGAAACGTTGCGCGTTGCAAATCTCGAGGGAATCTCTACGATATGTCCCATCAATCAATGTCAAGTACACTCCATACCTCAAGTACATCAACCCATCCCTACATTTTCAAAAGTCCACTCTCTTTCCACCTCACCATTCCTCTTTTTCTCATTTTCAACCACAACCTTCTCTCTTTCCCACCAATTTCAAACTAAGCCATACCTCTCATCATCCTTTTCTTACAACCACCACTCCACCCATCCCTTCATCCATTATTTCTATCTCTCCCTCTCATTCTCTAGCAATTTTTCAAAATCTCATGAGAGCTCCAATATCGAAGCCCTCTCCCAAATAACAAGTGTGGCCCACCCTCTCATCTCTCATCCACACCATCAATCTCCCATCAACCTCCATTAAAAGGGAAGGCAAGGAGCATAGAAGGCTAAGGGACCAAGAAGAAGGAAGATAAGGTGGGTGATTTACCATTATTTTCAATTTTAGGGCCCACTTGTAGGTGGAACCCATTTTGATGTATGTGATTTAATCAAGAGGGCCCATAGTGGCGGGGTCCCTCTATCTCACCGTATCTTCTCTCTCTTTCTTTGTAAAATAGTGATGATGAATGGGTGTGTGGCCCATCTGTTGTGTGTGTCCCACCATGAAGTTTAAATTTTATCCATGCCATTCATCTTCATGTGGGACTCACCTGACGGGTGCATTGGATTTACCCCATCTAGCCCATTAGTGGGCCCGAATGGAAGGGGGGAAACATAAATATCAAGTGGTCCAAACCGTTGGGCCACCTACATGTGGGACCCACCATGACGTTGTGTTTATCCCAGCCGTCCAGCGTCTCTGGACGCTGGACGTGAGGCAGGGGTAACACATGGAGTGTGTATACTAGCGTGAGTGTAAAAAGAAAAAAAAGAAAAAAGAAAAAAAAAAGAAAGGTTACTTTTGGATTGGGTCGTTCATGAAGGCCCCACCTTGATGTACATACATAATCCAAGCCGTCCATTTCATTCCCCAGATCATTTTAGGCGTTGAGCCGAAAAATGAAACCGATCCCTTTTCTTAGTAGGCCATACCATAGGAAACAGTAGTGTTTACTGTTGAGAACCACCTGGATCTTTTTATTCACCAGAAAGAGGCCGCATATTGGACTCTGTTTGACTCTATCGAGCCGAGGAATGCAATGGGCGGGGCAGATTTCCTCGATGTGGGCTCCACCTGTGAAAAACCACAGAAAATCAGGTTTTTTTTTTTAAAAAAATGGGAAGCGGCAGCAGCAGCAGCGTTGCTGCTGTCAGAAGACACAGGCAGCACCTGCGCTGCGTGGGCGGGTGAACGGTTCGGCTGGCCCTCACGGCACCAGTTGTGGGCCCCACTGTGATGCGTTTCGAACATCCACACCATGGATTTGATGGGTCCCCACGGACAAAGTGTCCACCCCAAAAATCAGCCTTATACGGAACTTAGGTGGGCCACACCATCTAAAATCATGTGAAGACATGTCTAAACATATAAAAACACTTGGTGGGGCCTACCTGAAATTTGGATGCGGCTGAAACTTAGTCTGTACCCTCAGCCAAGTGGGACACACATAATGAGCGGGCTAGATTTGTGGACCACATCATGGTGGGCTCCCTGTCCACGTGATATATAAATATATATATATATATATATATATATATATATATAATAAAAATAAAAAAATAAAAATAAAAATCATCACGGTGGGCTCCCTGACCATGTTACAGATTGGATGTAAATAAATGGTGGGCCCTACCCACGGTCCGTGTGACCTTACAAATAGTTTGGGTGGAAAATAAACATTCCAGTGGGCCCCAGTCCAGATTGGATACAAATAAACATTACAGTGGGCCCAGGTTGGATGGCAATAAACATTACTGTGGGCCCCAGGTCTGAGTGACCTTATCAATGGGTTGGATGGAAAATAAACATTATGGTAGGCACCACATGGGACCCACTTATGTATGTATTGTAAACCATACCCTCCATTAGTGTGGGCCCCACCATGATGCATGTGTTTCATCCAACTCATCCCATCATTTGGGAATTATTTTAAGACCATGCGATGAGGCCCATCTTGGTGTGTTTGTGGGCCGTTCATTGAGACCCACTTGATTTGTATAGGGCCCATATTATGAGGCCCATTATGATGTATGCAAGGCCCATGTAACTAGGCCATGTTGATGCATTCGAGGCCCATGTGATGTATTGAAGGCCCATGGATCAAGGCCCAATAGGACATACATAAGGCCCATTGTAGTGTGATTCCACCATGATATATATATATATATATATATTGATTTTATAATGGGCTATACCTTGGGAGCAATGATGGTTTGATGTCCACATTGTGAGGAGGATGTTGGTTAAATGTCCGCATTGTCACTCTCTCCCTAGGGCCCATTAATAGGCCCATACCCGTATCATATAGTCTGTCCCCATCACCACATAACATGCTTAGTATAGATTCATGATTCATGATCATACACATCATATGTATGCCTGATATGAGAAGTGATTGATCATAGCATATGGCTTCGGGCAGATCGTTTATGGGCTCTCGGATAGGCGGAGTCTCCCCACATGAGCGCTTGGTACGCGCAGGATTGTTGCATGTTTGGTAGGGTGATTCATGCACTTGCATTTGTGTGATCATGATCATTCTATGCCCTAGCAACATCACGGCCATAGCCTCCACAGACACATCGTGGGTGGCTGGGTTGGATACCGAAAATGTTTGGTTCTAGCATACGGGCGCCATAGATGTCCCTGGGTGAAAATTCCTAAACCCGATGGTACCAGAGGATGACTCCAATGTCGAAACCGAGTGGATATATGAGCGCATAAGGGCCGAATACCAGGAGGCCACGTCTCCCACTGTGTCGTGGTCGGTTGGAAAGGGGTGTGGCCTTACTCGCCCGAGGTTAGGGGGCAATACTAGGCTGAGTTTGACTAGCTCGTGAATGGGTCCGCTATTGACATGCCGGATAGGTATTGGCAGACTATTGGCCAGGCGGATAGTGAGGTTTCTTACGCTCATTTGTACTGTGTGGCTTGGAGAGTGGCAGTGCCTCTTGGAGTGCACTAAACCCTGGTGATTATCCAGAATGAGAACTGTACTGATACATGTTGAGGATTGGCATGCTTGAGTTGCATCTCGCATCGCATGGCCGTGTTATGACCGATGGCATTCATATCTTGCACCGCATAGCTTTAGTACGGCTGATTGCATTCATGTACTCATCACCATGATTCCGCATTACTCTGACCTTGTGTTCTGAGCACGCTTATATTGCGCATACACTTACACCACCCTCTAAGCTTCCTATAAGCTTATGCACGATTGATGCGTGTAGATGACGCCAGGACGCAGCATAGCATAGTAGCAGCAGGAGCATGCAAACGAGCTTTGGAGTTTCTATCTTTTGCATTATCTTGTATTTTTTTCCCTTTCAGACGCATTGTACTCAAAAGTTTTTTATCATAGTGGATTTTGTGGTGGTGTTCTTGTAGTTATTGTTCGTGGGTTATGCTTTTGGTTATGCTCATTATGAATCAGACTGATGATTATAAATCCTCCTTATAGTATCCCAGGATCGGAACCTGGTGAATGAGTACCGGGATCCGAGAATGGGGTTCTACGTAGGTGTCGTCGCCGGATTTGGCGATCAAAAATTTTATGAGCCCGGTTTTCGACTTCGGGGCGTGACAGAAGTTGGTATCAGAGCATAACTTAGGAATAACCGAGAACAACATCACATGTTTGCTATGATTTTAGGGCGATTAGGTTCCGAGTGCAATTCTCAAGGGTGATTGGCGTCATTGTTCTTTCCTATATGACATGCCGCCCAGGAGAGCGACCCGAGCGCACCCTACTCCACCACCTGATGCCCCAGCTTTACCACTTGCACCTCCCGTTCCACCACCAGAGATCCCTGCTCCCCTGCCTGAGGATGTCGTTCCTCCACCCGAGGCCGGTGCGGACCCGACCGTGCTTGTGAGTGCCTCGCAGCTACAGCAGATGTTGCAGGCTGTGACGGCTACACTTCAGGGGCAGGGCAGGCGCCCAGTTGTTTCTCCAGCCCAGGCCGAGCAGGAGCGCGCGAGTGCCCTTCTTCGAGAGTTCAGACAGCTTGATCCTCCGCGTTTCCAGGGCGAGCCAGATTCGACAGCAGCTGAGAGGTGGCGCTCCGATGTGGAGAAGATCTTCGATACCATGTCATGTACAACCGAGCAGCGAGTCCGGCTGGCAGTGTTTCTTTTCCAAGGTGAGGCCGAGCACTGGCCTCCGTTACTTACGTTGCAGGACCTGACTACGTCTGGACATGGGATGATTTTATAGACCGATTCGAGGAGCAGTATTTCCCTGACCATATTCGACATCAGAGAGCACTAGAGTTCGAGACTCTGGTGCAGGGAGACATGACCGTGGCACAGTACGCGGCTCGTTTCGTGGCGCTATCGAGGTTTGCACCATATATGGTTAATGATGAGGGGCGGAAGGCCTGCTGTTTTGAGAACGGCTTACGTTACGGTCTTCAAGGCCGTGTGATTAGGCATAAGCTCCCGACTTTCCAGGCAGTAGTGTGGAGGGGTCAGATTTATGAGACAATGGGTTGGCACGTAGGCCGACAAAGATCAGAGGAGGGGTCAAAAGAGGCAGGCCCCCTCCAGTAGCTCCCAACAGCATCGAAGACCATAGAGTTATAGGAGCCACCCACATGCTAGAGCTTCAGCAGCCCTAGTAGTACCTCCAGCGCCACCCCAGCAGCCGTTTATAGGGACTTGTTTTGGATGTGGTGGGACAGGACACCGCCTGTCTGAGTGCCCTCACCCTCATCTGCAGTAGTCGAGAGGGTCACAACAGCCTCATCTACAGCCGCCGAGAGCACCACAGTAGCCTCCAGCACAACAACGACCTCAGCAGTAGCCTCCAGCACAGCAGCGACCCCATCAGCAGCGACCACAGCCACCTCAGCCGCCGAGACCCTAGCAGCAGCAAAGGCAGCAGTATAGGCCACCGCAGAGGCAGCAGCAGCACCAGGGACCTCAGAGGGGACAGGCACCTCCCCAGCCAGCTCGGGATAAATTTTACGCTGCTCAGCAGGACCCGCAGTCATCCGGAGGAGTCATCGAGGGTATACTTCCAGTCTCTTCATGCATCGCCCGAGTATTATTTAATTCTGGTGCTTCTCACTCATTCATGTCCGAGGATTTCGGCCGATTGACTGGATTGCCAACGGAGTCTGCTCGCGAGGAGTTGACCGTATTGACTCCCTTGGGGAGGACCGTAGTATTGGGTCGTTTCTGTTCATCTTGCCTTGTTCTGGTCGGAGATATCTTTTTGCCCGCTGACTTATTTGTGCTGCCGATAACAGATTTCGACGTTATCTTGGGCATGGATTGGCTTGCCGAGTACCACGCTATCTTAGACTGTTCTGCGAGGACAGTCACATTCTGCATACCAGGCTTGCCGCAGTTTCAGTTCGTTGTAGAGCCCCGAGGAGAGCCGTTATCTTGCTTGATGTCCTGCGCCATTGAGGAGTCTGTTGTCATTTGTATTGATCAGTGACCGGTTGTCTGCGACTTCCCTGACATGTTCTAGGAGATTCCGGGATTGCCTCTACGCCATCATATTGAGTTCCAGATAGACCTTGTGCCTGGTACCGAGCCTATCTCGAAGGCTCCGTACCGTATGGCACCGATAGAGTTACGTGAGCTGCAGCGTCAGTTGGACGAGTTGCATGAGTTGGGATTCATTTGTCCGAGCAGTTCACCTTGGGGAGCACCGGTACTCTTCGTCAGGAAGAAGGATGGCTCGTTGAGGCTCTTCGTAGATTACCGCGAGCTCAATGAGGTCACGATTAAGAACAAGTACCCGCTCCCGAGGATAAACGATTTATTTGATCAACTGCAGGGTGCACAGTTCTTTTTAAAGATTGACTTACGTTCTGGTTATCATCAGATTCGTGTCCGAGAGGAGGACATCCCGAAGACAGCTTTCAGGACGCGTTATAGTCATTTTGAGTTTTAGGTCATGTCCTTTGGACTGACCAATGCACCTGTGGTCTTCATGCAGTTGATGAACGAGGTCTTTCGTCCATATCTCGATCAGTTTGTTGTAGTCTTCATCGACGACATTCTGATATATTCGAGGACCCATGAGGACCATATGCAGCATCTGAAAATCGCCTTGCAGACCCTTCGTACCCACCAGCTATATGCGAAGCTGGAGAAGTGTGAGTTCTGGCAGGAGGAGGTGAGATTCCTCGGTCACGTGGTGATGAGGGAGGGTGTCGCAGTGGACCCCTCGAAGGTTGAGGTAGTGTGTCGGTGGAGCCAGCCCACGACTGCGTCCGAGATCCACAGTTTCCTTGGTTTGGCTGGCTACTATCAGCGTTTCATTGAGGGCTTCTCCCGTATTGCAGCCCCGTTGACCAGGTTGACTCGAAAGGGCACAGAGTTTATTTCGAGTGACGCTTGTGAGTGAGCATTTATGGAGCTAAAGGACCGTCTGACGTCCGCTCTTGTCCTCACTCTTCCCTCTGGGAGTGATGGATTCGTGGTATTTACTGATGCTTCGCGTATTGGATTGGGTGCTGTCCTTATGCAGCACGGCAGACTCGTAGCATTTGCGTCTCGTCAGCTCAAGGTTCATGAGCTGAACTACCCCACGCATGATTTAGAGCTAGCAGCAATTGTCTTCGCACTGAAGGTGTGGAGACACTATCTCTGTGGGGTTAGGTTCGAGCTCTTCTCCGACCATAAGAGCTTGAAGTATCTATTCTCTCAGTCTAAGCTGAACATGAGACAGAGACGCTAGATGGAGCTTTTAAAGGATTATGATTTTGACCTCCAGTACCACCCAGGCAAGGAATATGTGGTGGCGGATGCCCTCAGTCGTCAACTACGAGGCCTGGTGGCACATATGATGATTCAGGAGTGGAGGATGCTCGAGGATATAGCAGAGTACGACTTCGATTTTGGTCTGCAGTCTTCTATCATTCAGCTTTCGAGCCTATCGATTCAACCCTCTCTTGTCGTAAGGGTGATCGAGGCTCAGCAGACAGATGAGTCGTTACAGGATTACCGAGCAGAGGCCGCATCTGAGAGTCAGACAAATTGGCAGATTGGTTCTGATGGTGGACTTCGCTTTAGAGGCCGATTGTGTGTCTCGGATATTCCTGAGTTGTGTAGAGATCTTATGACCGAGGCACATCGATTGCGGTTTTCTATCCACCCTAGCTCGACGAAGATGTATCGTGATATGAGGCGACAGTATTTTTGGACGGGAATGAAGCACCAGATCACCAGTTTCGTGGCCAAGTGTGACACATGCCAGCGTGTCAAGGCCGATCATCAGAGACCCCCTGGTCTATTGCAGCCGTTGAGTGTCCCGACGTGGAAGTGGGAACACGTATCTACAGATTTTATTATGGGTTTGCCGAGGACTCAGCGCGGTCATGACGCCATCTAGGTTGTCGTGGACCGTCTGATGAAGTTAGCACATTTTCTTGCGATTCGTGCGAGTTGGCCTTTGGACCAGCTTGCGAGGTTATTCATTAAGGAGATTGTGAGGCTACATGGCGTACCAGTCTTGATCGTTTCTGAACGAGACCCGAGGTTCAAGTCTCAGTTCTGGAGGAGCTTTCAAAATGTTATGGGCACTGATTTACAGCTCAGTACCGCGTATCATCCGCAGACCGATGGCCAGACCAAAAGGGTCAACCAGATCCTTGAGGATATGCTTCGGGCCTGCGTGATTGACTTCGGTGGTAGTTGGGATGAGCATCTGCGATTAGCTGAGTTCGCATACAACAACAACTATTAGGCAACCATTGGCATGGCTCCTTTTGAGGCATTATATGGCAGACCATGCAGATCTCCGAGTTGTTAGACCGAGGTTAGAGAGCGGCGTCTCCTAGGTCCCGAGCTTGTGCAGGAGACATCAGAGGTTATTGATATCATCAGGCAGAGGGATGCGCACAGCTCAGAGCAGACAGAAGAGTTTTGCTGATCGCCGGTGTCGTCCCTTGGAGTTTGATATAGGGGACCACGTGTATCTCAAGGTCTCGCCCATGAAGGGCGTAGTTTAATTTGGAGCGAAGGGCAAGCTTGCCCCTAGATTCATAGGTCCGTTCGAGATCACTGAGCACATTGGCGCTGTGGCCTATCGGCTTGCCTTACCATCTCAGTTGTCTGGCGTCCACAATGTTTTTCACGTCTCTATATTAAGGAAGTATGGGTCAGACATAGTTCCTATTATCGATTGGCAGCCGTTAAAGGTTCGTGAGGACGCTTCTTATATTGAGCAGTCAATACGTATCCTTGATCGGAAGGAGCAGGTCCTCCGAACCAAGGTCATTCCCTTGGTGAAGGTTCGGTGGGGTCACCATTCTGTGGATGAGGCATCTTAGGAGCGCGAGGCTAAGATTTGAGAGCGTTATCCTCATCTCTTTGATGATTGATCATATGTTGTATCTTGTACGCCGTCTTCGATTTTATTGATGATGCCTTATTTCCTCTTCTATCATGAGTTAAGTCTGGTTGCAATGATTGTGTAAATTTTGAGGACAAAATTTTTATTTGGAGGGGAGAGCTGTAAGACCTGTATCTTAGTCCGTACCGTTCCGTTAGCTTCCGCGGTCCTTCCAGTCAAATTCCGGCAACCTTCGCACCGTATCCGACGTTTGCTCGTGATCCTAAGTCAGGTCCCGCACACCGACGTCGGCTCGATCCGAAACTTATATCATAACGACCGCGTCGTCGCTGTGGTTCCAACGCCGTGACTCTCGCACCGAACAGATACCTAGGCTAGAAGATGTCGATCTGCGTTTATTCCGAAGAAACGCCGCGCGTTGCGAATCTTGAGGGAATCTCTACAATATGTCCCATCAATCAATGTCAAGTACACTCCATACCTCAAGTACATCAACCCATCCCTACATTTTCAAAAGTCCACTCTCTTTCCACGTCACCATTCCTCTTTTTCTCATTTTCAACCACAACCATCTCTCTTTCCCACCAATTTCAAACTAAGCCATACCTCTCATCATCCTTTTCTTACAACCACCACTCCACCCATCCCTTCATCCATTATTTCTATCTCTCCCTTTCATTCTCTAGCAATTTTCCAAAATCTCATGAGAGCTCCAATATCCAAGCCCTCTCCCAAATAACAAGTGTGGCCCATCCTCTCATCTCTTTTCCACACCATCAATCTCCCATCAACCTCCATTAAAATGGAAGGCAAGGAGCATAAAAGGCTAAGGGACCAAGAAGAAGGAAGATAAGGTGGGTGATTTACTGTTATTTTCGATTTTAGGGCCCACTTGTAGGTGGAACCCATTTTGATGTATGTGATTTAATCAAGAGGGCCCATAGTGGCGGGGTCCCTCTATCTCACCGTATCTTCTCTCTCTTTCTTTGTAAAATAGTGATGATGAATGGGTGTGTGGCCCATCTGTTGTGTGTGTCCCACCATGAAGTTTAAATTTTATCCATGCCATTCATCTTCATGTGGGACTCACCTGACGGGTGCGTTGGATTTACCCCATCCAGCCCATTAGTGGGCCCGAATGGAAGGGGGGAAACATAAATATCAAGTGGTCCAAACCGTTGGGCCACCTACATGTGGGACCCACCATGACGTTGTGTTTATCCTAGCCGTCCAGCGTCTCTGGACGCTGGACGTGAGGCAGGGGTAGCACATGGAGTGTGTATACTGGCGTGAGTGTTAAAAAAAAAAAGAAGAAGAAGAAGAAAAAAAGAAAGGTTACTTTTGGGGTGAAAGCCCCACCTTGATGTACATACATAATCCAAGCCGTCCATTTCGTTCCCCGGATCATTTTAGGCGTTGAGCCAAAAAATGAAACCGATCCCTTTTCTTGGTGGGCCATACCATAAGAAACAGTAGTGTTTACTGTTGAACATCACCTGGATCTTTTTATTCGCCAGAAAGAGGCCGCATATTGGACTCTGTTTGACTACATCAAGCCAGGGAATGCAATGGGCCGAGCAGATTTCCTTGATATGGCCCCACGTGTGAAAAACCATAGAAAATTTGATTTTTTTTTAAAAAAAAAGGGAAGCGGCAGCAGCAGCAGCACTGCTGCTGTCAGAAGACGCAGGCAGCGGCTGCGTGGGCGGGCGGGTGGTTCGGCTGGCCCTCACGGTGCCAGTTGTGGGCCCCACTGTGATGCATTTCGAACATCCACACCATGGATTTGATGGGTCCCCACGGACAAAGTGTCCACCCCAAAAATCAGCCATATACGGAACTTAAGTGGGCCACACCATCTAAAATCATGTGAAGACATGTCTAAACATATAAAAACACTTGGTGGGGCCTACTTGAAATTTGGATGCGGCTGAAACTTGGTCTGTACCCTCAGCCAAGTGGGACACACATAATGAGCGGGCTAGATTTGTGGACCACATCATGGTGGGCTCCTTGTCCACGTGATATATATAAATATATATTTATATATATATATAATAAAAATAAAAATCATCACGGTGGGCTCCCTGACCGTGTTACAGATTGGATGTAAATAAATGGTGAGCCCTACCCACGGTCCGTGTGACCTTACAAATAGTTTGGGTGGAAAATAAACATTCCAGTGGGCCCCAGTCCAGTGGGCCCTACCCTGGTCTACGTGACCTTATAAACAGTTGGATGGCAATAAACATTACTGTGGGCCCCAGGTCTGAGTGACCTTATCAATGGGTTGGATGGAAAATAAACATTATGGTAGGCCCCACATGGGACCCACTTATGTATTTATTGTAAACCATACCCTCCATTAGTGTGGGCCAAACCAGGATGCATGTGTTTCATCCAACCCGTCCCATCATTTGGGAATTATTTTAAGACCATGCGATGAGGCCCATCTTGGTGTGTTTGTGGGCCGTTCATTGAGACCCACTTAATTTGTATAGGGCCCATATTATGAGGCCCATTGTGATGTATGCAAGGCCCATGTAACTAGGCCCATGTTGATGCATTCGAGGCCCATGTGATGTATTGGAGGCCCATGGGTCAAGGCCTAATAGGACATACATAAGGCCCATTGTAGTGTGATTCCACCATGATATATATATTGATTTTATAATGGGCTATACCTTGGGAGCAATGATGATTTGATGTCCACATTGTGAGGACGATGTTGGTTAAATGTTCGCATTATCACTCTCTTCCTAAGGCCCATTAATAGGCCCATACTTATAGCATATAGTCCGTCTAGGCTCATATTCGTTTTGATCAGAATCCATCACCACATAACATGCTTAGTATAGATTCATGATTCATGATCATACGCATCATATGTATGCCTGATATGAGAAGTGATTGATCATAGCATATGCTTTCGGGCAGATCGTTTATGGGCTCCCGGATAGGCGGAGTCGCCCCACATGAGCGCTCGGTACGCATAGGATTATTGCATGTTTGGTAGGGTGATTCATGCACTTGCATTTGTATGATCATGATCATTGTATGCCCTATCAACATCAGGGCCATAGCCTCCACAGACACATCGTGGGTGGCTGGATTGGATACCGAAAATGTTTGGTTCTAGCATACGGGCGCCATAGATGTCCCTGGGTGAAAATCCCTAAACCCGATGGTACCAGAGGATGACTCCAATGTCGAGACTGAGTGGATATATGAGCGCACGAGGGCCGAATACCAGGAGGCCACGTCTCCCACTATGTCGTGGTCGGTTGGAAAAGGGTGTTGCCTTACTCACCCAAGGGTAGGGGGCAATACTAGGCTGAGTTTAACCAGCTCATGAATGGGTCCACTATTGACATGCCGGATAGGTATTGGCAGACTATTGGTCAGGCGGATAGTGAGGTTTCTTACGCTCATTTGGACTGTGCGGCTTGGAGAGTGGCAGTTCCTCTTGGAGTGTACTAAACCCTAGTGATTATCCAGAATGAGAACTGTACTGATACATGTTGAGGATTGGCATGCTTGAGTTGTATCTCGCATCGCATGGCCGTGTTATGGCCGATGGCATTCATATCTTGCACCGCATATCCTTGGTACGGCTGATTGCATTCATGTACTCATCACCATGATTCCGCATTACTCTGATCTTGTGTTCTGAGCACGCTTATATTGCGCACACAGTTACACCACCCTCTAAGTTTCCTATAAGCTTATGCATGATTGATACGTGCAGGTGACGCCAGGACACAGCCATAGCATAGTAGCAACAGGAGCGTGTAGACGAGCTTTGGAGTTTCTATCTTTTACATTATCTTGTATTTTTTTTCCCTTTCAGACGCATTGTACTCAAAAGTTTTTTATCATAGTGGATTTTGTGGTTGTGTTCTTGTGATTATTGTTCGTGGGTTATGCTTTTGGTTATGCTCATTATGAATCAGATTGATGATTATAAATCCTCCTTATAGTATCCCAAGATCGGAACCTGGTGAATGGGTGCCGGGATCCGAGAATGGGGTTGTACGGAGGCTGTCGGCTCTGGATTCGGCGATCGGGAATTTTGTGAGCCCGGTTTCCGAGTTCGGGGCGTGACACGGCTCGTCCGCATAGGTTCACAAGCGTAGGAAAACCGGACGCCGCCTGGCTATTGTGAGGCGTTATGTGACCAGAATCACGGTCAGATCAATGATCCAGACCGTCCAAAAGCTGGAGAACGGGGTTTTCACCCTTCCTATGCAATCGGAATTACTAGAACGGGTGTTCTCTTCTCTCTATCTCAAATCAAACACAGCTGTCGGTGCATTTTTGCTGCCCAGAACAGGCATTCATAGTTTGGTTCAGCTGCGAGCGGAAGTACAAAACAGGGTCGGTTCTTCTGACTCTAAACCGACCTCCTTGGTACTATAAAAGAGAGAAAAGGCGGAGTAAGAGGGGACGTGTGAAGAACAAGAAAGGGAGAGAGGATCGGTTGGCATCAACAAGAGCTTCTTTTTTTTTTTTGAGATTTTTTAGTTGATCATATCCATGACGGCTGGCTAAACCTCTTAGCTAGGGTTAAGTGGTAAAGCTTGTATCATGATAGAATACTTTATATGTTTTTTATTCATGTTACGTTGAACTGACTTTGATTTTGGTTTGATTATAAGGAATATTCATAGTTTTAATGGTTTGTTGTGACTTAAATTACAATAGATCTACGATAGATTTGAGTATGTTCTTTTCATTATAAGGATTGTGAGCTTGGGAACCCTGTTGTTCACCATCATCCCTTGGGCATGGTTGGATGATAGAATCCTTCCTAACATTCATAATTCTCTTAGATTGGTTGTGGATTGGTTAAATTCTGTTATTTGCTTTGTCTCATAGGCATGGTTTAGTGATGAAATCACTCCTAATTCTCATACCTCTCGTCTATAGAAAACTAGATTAAAGGAAGTTCAAATTTGAATTTTAATGTTATATCTTTCAACTGGATGAAGATAAGACTCTAATCCCAGTTGTGTTCTTGAATCAAGCATAAATCTCCCTAATCTCTACAAGTGGATCCTTCGAAACCGTAGTTTCCCACTATTGAATTTTACAAGTTTTAGTTACATAATTTACAATTATCCTCTTAAATTCTGCTGATTTAGATTACATCTTCTTCTAGTTCTAGTTACTTTCAGAATACGTACAAGGTTTAGTCCCTGTGAATTCAACCTTGGTCTTACTAAGATTATTACTACACCGCGACCTTATACTTGGGGTTGTGAACAACCATTTACTAGTTCCAAATAGGCCTTATGTAACTTGTATGTTTGTTGCTGGTTATTGTTGTCGTCAGAATCTGGTTAACAAATACGATTAGTCATATATAGAGATGCGCCCACTGATGGACCTGCGAACAAATATGAAGATGTGGATAATAGGGGATACCAATGACGGTCCTGGACCTCTGATGCCTAAGTTAAGCTGGTAGGCTTAGATCAAAGGCTTAAGTTTGGGTTTTTCAACCTACCTCATTTCATTTAATGTGGCTATACTTACAGGGTACTAAGGTGGTTCCAAAATCATCATTCCTTCATGGGATACACGATATGTTGGAAATTCCCAATATGGATGGGTATCTACTTCTGAGAATGTTGTCGAGCCCATCTCACTTCGCGAGATCTTTGGCCAGGATCAGTCCAAATCCTTTTAAAAAAAAAAAATTTTAATTATTATTATTATTATTATTATTAAACGTGTGAATCAGGATTCCCTTTGAATTTCTTGTTCAGCCTCTAGTCGTGGTCAACCTAGTTAGCTCGGCACGATAAAGAGCTCATGGCCCGAAATCCCTACCTTGGGGTCCTTTGCCCATACTTGTACCAAGTGAGGTGACTCCTCTTACTGAACTACTCAGATAGCTCAACTGGAGGGCTCATCTCTTATTCGAGAGAGTTGCTTTGCTTGCTTTATTTCTGAGCTTTTGTTCAGTAACCGTTCGAACTAGAAACCAGTCCTAGTCCTTTGGTTGGTTGATCGTTCTATCGGATGTAACAGTTTGATTTTGCCCATGACAACCGTTCATCATTCGGTAATGAAACATCTAACTTGGGACCTTGACATTGAACGGTCGCAGATATCTCGTGTGTTGCATGTGATTAGCACGTCCGATTCGCTCGTGTTTGGCGGGTGTAATGGGAGCCTGCGATGGAACTATGTGGCCAGGTGGGTCCGTATCTTGGGACGCGGATTTCCTGCGAAAGCCTTTCGCAGGAAGTTTCTGCGCTGGGGACCTATGTGGGGCCTATCTTGATGTTTTTGAGAAATCTAGTACGTCCATACATTTTGTGAGATCATTTTAGGATATAAGGCCAAAAATGAACCGTGTCCAATACTCAAGTAGGCTGCAAAAGTGAGAATTTAATATCCACTGTTGAAATATTTGTGGGGCCAAAAAAGTTTTGAATTAGGCTAATATTTGTGTTTTCAGTTTATCCAAGTAGTAATGATGTTATGAAAGGAATGGATGGCGTTCAAACATCACTGTCGACCCTAGGGAGATTTCAACGGTGAAAATTTTCCTACCCACTTTTTCCTTTAGTACGGACATCTTGAGTATTGGATCCGGCTCGATTTTGGCCTTAGCTCCTAAAATGATCTCAAAAAACGGATGTACGTGATGGATCTCTCATAAACATCAAGGTAGGCCCAACCTATACTCCTTGCCAGAGGTTCCTGCTAAAGGGTTTCGCAGGAAATCCGCGTCCCGTATCTTGAATGGATGTTTTGAAATTCCTTATCGGATTTGTCGTGAAGTGTGGGGATAGATACCGATGGAAGCGGATTGGCTGGCGCACACACGCCAGCGATGTAGCTGGTGTGGGTACTTGTCACGCAAAAACGGGCGCCGACGCTCCTCAAGCTCCGAGTTGTACAAGGAGTTCAAAGTTATGTGGCACAGAGTGATGTATTTATTATATCCATACTATTCATCCACTATTCGAAATCACGAGGTAAAAAATGATTCATACGGAATCATGAGGCAAAAAATGATTCATAATCAAAGATCAACTGGACCACACTACAAATAACAACCGGATAATGATTTTCACGGTTAAAAACTTTCCAAGGCCTAGCATTTGGTTTATGTTCCATCCAATCATTTTATAAGGGCTTGTTTGGGCGATGGGATTAGAACGGATTATGTGGGATCGGATTCAAAAAACCATAATTATTACCCAGGGCAGGGATTATCCCTGTTGCCATGGGATAAGATTAATGCCCTGCTTTGTTGATAATACGATGGTACAATGAATGGATATACCCACCATCATTTGAAATTACTAAAAATAACATACATGTGTTATATCTAAATTGTTCATTTGTTTTGTAACATCATTTTATGGCATGGGCCTAAAAATGAGGTAGATTCAAAACTTATGGGCCATAAAGAAGTTTTCAATGGTAAGTAGTCAATTCCTGTTGCTTTCTATGGTGGGTTCACTTGAGCTTTAGATTTACCCGATTTTTTGGCCCATGCTCTAAAATAATCTCGATAAATAGGTGAACGGTGTGGATATAGCTCACACATCATGGTGGGACCTACATAACTTGCTAACATTAAGTGAAATTGGCACGGACCCAATGCAATTCCATTTAATGTAATTCTAAGCTTTTCCATTTCTTCCCAAACATAGAGTGGAATTGGCACAGACTCAGATGAATCCCATCCCACCTAATCCCTTCAAATCCTACCACCCAAACGGGCCCTAAGGTCACAAAGACATGGATGAAGAAGAAAAACAAGTATCATATTAATCTAAAGAGCACGTGACTCCCGCAAGAGTTTTAATGGTAGACGTTCAATCTACCATTGCTTTATGCAGGGTAGTTCACTTGATCTTTAGATTTATTTTATTTTTCGGATCAAACCTTAGGACAAGTTCAAAAAATGGGTGGACAAATATAATACACGCATCACGTTGGGACTACATGAGTTGCTGACGACAATACACCAGCTAGATAGCTGGTGTGTGGTACACCAGCCAATCCGCTTCCCAATATTATTTTCGATTTGACATTCCTAATCCTTTTTATCGTCATTCAAGATGTCATTCATGTCTGAAACTTCAAATCATGGTGGCCCTCTTTTCGTCATTTCAAGTGTCATTTCTGTCCATTTCTCAAATCAACTGGGCCCCATGGGAAAGGATATTTCTTCTTGTGCACTTACTTAAATATTTGAATGTCCTCCTTTAGTGCACGCGTGGAAACTTACAGTAATTGTCCAAGATCCAAGCCGCTCACCAGGCAGATTCCACAAAGGATCCTTACAGTTTCAAGACCTGGTCAACAGTTCGAGTACCCATATGTGGTGAAATCCCACCACGGCGTGAGTGTGTGGGGGTGTGTGTAAAAAAGAAAAACAGAGGCAGATTCCACGCGTGCGGTTCTTCACGTGAGGCTGTTATTTTTTACTTGTGGCCCACACGTGCCAAGCCATGGACAGTTAAGTGAAAATTGATTAACGGTTTAAAATTTAACGCAAAATAGTAGCCCATCTTATGACAAGATCAGCTTAGATTAGACGGTGCATGTGCCATAGATGTAAGACAATCTACACTGTCCATGTCTTATAATCCAATACCAAACCCAAAATAGCAAGGCAATCACATTAACAGGATGATCTAGGCCATCTGTTGTTTCAGTTGAATCCTGGCTATCCATCTTTACTCCCCCACCAATTGGGTAGTTGGGACTGTTCAATCAGTTCAAATATGAGGATATGCTCCTTCCCAAGTGGGCCCCATAATCTGAATGTTTTACAAAGTCATACGCTCCTGAGAGGTGATTGGAGTGGGGCCCACTTAATCACACTACCTTCTGAGAGGTCAAAGTTGGTTTTACCCATTTATCATAACCGTCCAATCATCCCAACTTGATCACTTCGCTTGGCAATCAGTGAATACTTATCAGAGACAAAGGTTTACACAGGCCCACTCTCTCATTATCATCTGATCTTGATCAAAAAGCAATGGATAGGATTCATCAGCGTTTGGGCAATCAGTTTGACCATCGACTCGTTGGGTCTCGAGTCTGCTCGCAACTTCTCTGAGTTTGAGGGTGTATCTTGAGTCCGGATACATGTGGTATCGAACCAGATCAGGTAGCAACGAATCCTAGTGGACACATTAACCGTGCCCACATGTACAATAACATTGGGGTTCATCTGGGCCCACCCAGTGTTCCGAGTGTGCCACACCATAAGATTTTTTCAATTACTGTTTGGTTAAGGGAATTCAGGTAGAAATCTGTGGAATTCATAAATTTCAAATCATCATGGTTTTATATACAGAGAGAGAGAGAGAGAGAGAGAGAGAGAGAGAGAGAGAGATTACTCATAAAATTTCCATATTCACAGAAAAATAAAACTTTTCAAATTCACAAAATAATATACAAAAGTAACAAAAGTTTTTCCAATGCTCAAATTGGTGAATTTATAACTTGATTTGGAAATGGTAAAGTTTGGTTGTTTGACTTTTTATTTGCCTTAGTGAATACAAGTATACAGGTAATAGTAACTTTTTTCACCAGTTGATTGGAGATGTAAATTAGCTATGATTTTCGCTTCATAAATTAGTTCGGAAATTTGAGTTAAATTGTGGGCTCCACCATGATGTATGTGAGTTATCCTTATCCATGTTGTTTGTTTGTTTTATAAGCAGATTTTAGGAGAAGAGTCTAAAAATGAGGCTAATCTAAAGTTCAAGTGGACCACACCTAAGAAAACAATGGTTGTGAAGATGTCCACTGGTAAAAGTTGTTTCCTATGTAGGACCCACTCGATGCCATTGAGAAAATTAGCAACTGGACAGTTTAAGAGTTGCTACTCGATGCCATCGATGGTGGCTTCGATGTCTTCATCTGGCCTTCGATGGTTGTTGACACCATCGAAGGTCCTGCCGACGGCGTACGTGAAACTGTGTAAGTGCACAATTTGTTTCTAATTGTGGTTGTGATTATATATATATATATATATATATATATATATATATATATATATATATATATATATATCGGATGCAATTAGGATTAAGGTATTCTATGTTAAGATGTTCCTAAGGTCTTTTAGACCAAAGTTAGGGTTTTGGGAAGGAATTTTAGGGTTGTTCGGATCAGTAAATTCATATATCTCTTGTAATATCATTTTATAAAGGTATTTGTACCCTATCTAGCCGAAGCTTATCTCCAGCTATTCAGGATCGAACATGTGTGAATTGTACGTATGCATGTTCAATGGTTGTAGGATTTTCTCCAGATGTGTACGATTGCATTTCCAAAGGAGGCAACAACATATCAATTACATTAAAAGTGATCAACACAGGTGCGATCGGGTCTGAGTGGCTAAGAAACAAGTAGCCAATGGCTAAGTTCACACGACTGCTGGACGTGTCTGAAGATCATAGAGAGCATGAGCGTGGGAAGTATCTGGAAACAGAATGAGGGAAGAAACGGTTACAATAACCATCAAGACGTGGGAAGCATTTAGAGCAATGAAGCAATGTTATAAATAGAAGATCAAGTAAGCTTAAAAATTTGTCTCACACCAACCCAAACAAATCAACAAATCCAATTATCTTTCAATTATCTCGTCAGATTTCCATTCCATAGTGTAATCGTCTTTCCTTATCAAGTAAATTCTTTTCCTTAGAATAATTATTTACTTTTTTCCCTTACCATTTACATTTCTTAGCTTAATTATAGCGTAAGTACAATAGCTGATAATCATAATTGTAATTGGAGCACTCTTCAGTGGTCGATAGTGGTCAATTGTAAGTTTTCTTTGTTATTCCGTTTCATCTATATTGAGAAAGTCCTTTCGTACGGAAGGCATAAACTAACCCATCATCAAAGGACAAACCCCACCCTCTGAATATCGCCTAATCAATTTACACTTTGAGTGAGTGGCTAAATAGGCGACCGATCTCCTCAGATGTCGGTCATACTCAGTGTCTGTCTACTTTGGCACTCAGGGTTATTGTTATTTGGTTTGAATTGGAACCGCGATCCCGATTCTGGCACGCACGCAAGCCACCCGTGCTAGAGAAGGATCGCGAAAACTGCGGCGAACAATTTTTTAGCACGCCCAGTGAGACCTTATTTAATTAGACTACTGGTCTAGTTGTTGCCGAAAATGTAGAGAAAAAGAGGTAGAATTACCAAAAACGAACCTGCAATGCTAACCACACCACCCTCGGGGGATGATGTTCAGGTTCAGGCACCCAAGGTGAAATTAATTTAAATGTTATCCCAATCAGAAATCAAGCAGGGCCATCCATGGTTCGCCCTATCATTCTGGATGAAGTATCAATGGTATTTAGGGATGTTCATATGAGCATCCGAATGGTGAAGGAATATGGGAGAGCTCAAGCAAAGCTGTTCCGTTAACAGGCTGAAAGTGCTAATCATTACATGCGGAGCTAGGCCGAAACTATGCAGTGATTATTAGCCGTTGTGACGAAGCGAATACAACCAACATAGCAACATAACAGGAGTTTGGTCGGTAATGATGTCCCATTCCTACCAACACCATCATTACAGCGCAATTCTCCACCTATTCCTCCCCCAGATGTTAGGAATACACTGTCCCCTATAGAGCTCAAGCAACCTGAGCAAGATGTTAGGAATTTTGAAAGTAGAAACCGAGGGCTGCCTGTTGGGTTCTACACGCCGCACAGTCCTAGGTTTCAAGAGAATTTTAATCAATTTGGTATATATCATCCACCAATTATAGAACCTCAATGGATAGATCACAACCAAATAGTACAACTCGTACAGGAAGTTGTTGGCCAAGTGTTAGGCCGTTACGCTATTCCTACGTATCATAAACATACCTTGAATGGGTGGATCACAATAACCATTGTCAAGGAACTATCGACTAAATTTTGCCTTATTTTCAGGCGAGCACAGACAATTAACTATTGAACATGTCAGTCGGTTTACCATGCAATGTGACTAGCTAGCCAATAATGATTATTATAAATTGCAGCTCTTTAGTTACTCATTGACTACATCGGCCTTTACATGGTATTCAAACCTATCACCAGATTCAATACATAGTTGGCAGGAGTTGGAGGAAAGTTTTGATGCTCAATTTTTTTTCCAAGAATAGGGATATAACCATGGCCAACCTCGCACGATTCCGACAGCTACTTGGGGAACCTGTGAAAGTTACATTATATGATTCAAGTAGGTGAAAAGCCGTTGTAAGGTAGTCATGACTGAGGCCAAATTCGTGTAGCTTGCATAAGACGGCCTAGACTACAAAATTCATAAAAAGTTTGTAAGCAAGAAGTTTGCAGATTTATACGACCTTACTAAGAAGGTTTCTCGATATAAGGAATTGCTTTAGGAGAGGGCTAGGCAAGAAAATTCGTCAATTGGAATGTATTATAACGATCCTAATTACAAAATTGCGATTGCTGAAGTAGTGGCTAAAAAGCCATTAGTATGCTTGGCGTTGGTCAAGGTAGAATCGACTACCCCAGCAACTCAGAAAGCCCATAAAGCACATACCTTTGATATTACTCAGGCCGAAGAGATCTTTGACTTCATGTTAGAGGCAAAGTTTATCAAGGTTCCTATTAATCATAAGATACCTTTGGGCAACGAATTAAAAAAGGTCGAGTATTATAAATGGCATGGATCTTAGTCTCATTCTACTAACACATGTATCATTTTCAGGAATCTCATTCAAGATCACATCGATCGCGGATTACTATAATTTTTGAAAAAGTAAAAGGAAGCCATGCTAATTGATACCGATCCATTCCCGAATGGCACGGAGATAAACACTATCACGACTAATTTAAGGGATCGACCTCAATCAAAAGTCAAACTTGGTCCAAAAAATCAGCATAGAACACATGGTCGATACACGCCAAGACGACGATGGGCATCTCAGTATCAGGATATACGCGACCAAAGGAACAACCAAAAATCATAGCTATGTGATCGTTGCGCACGAGAAATCCCTTCACGGCCGAGAAATCATCCCGAGATGGGAAATTCTAATCCTGGCCTCTGTCGAAACCATCAGCAGTCGAAGTAATGAGTGTCCAACTATCAATCGTGGTGGGGGTCGCCTTTGATTAGGATGGTCAAACTTCTTGCTGCAAGAGGGAGTGTGGAAACGGCTCACGGCCCTGAAGTTCCCAATGGTACCTGAAGCTTTAACCAAAATCCAGAAATGCCGATGGCAGAGGAACAAAGCCGCAATAAGAAGAGAAAGAGAAGGGAACGAAGCACTTCCTCGACCGGAGCCCATGTTACCGTGTCCATTCTGGAAAACATCCTCACCTATTGGACAAGTGGTCATGAACACAGTCGGGGCCATCATTTCACCTGCTGATCAAGAAAGTGAAGACCCTCTCGAAAGCATGAAGGATTCTAGCGGCCATAAAGAGGAAGACAATACTGGAAACTTGTCAGATTACTTCAGTGAGGACTACTTCCCCACAGAGGAATGGTTGCCCGACGAACTCGTATCTACTGCAGATATGTTAAGGGATATGGCAGTAGATTTGTTGGTCTAACCTGTAGGCAACAAAACCCCTAATTAGAGTGATGATATCGAGTCTGATACACTAGGGGACAAGGTTTGGGCAGTAGCATTATGTTTGGTTCGTTGCCACCTACAGTATTCCATTGCAATATGGTACTTACCTTGCCGTTTGGTTTTCAGGCATGGGCAACTTAGCCAAACACAATGCCTAGGGATGTAGAAGAGTATACTCCTCCAATTATTATAAACATGCTTCTTTTCCTTATGACGATGAGAAACAAGACAAGGCGTTGCATGTTAACACAGTCATTGTAATGACCGAACATACCACTGACAGAGTAATTATTGATAGACCAACTACTGATATGACGCAACATCTCAAACCGTTGTACATATCAGTCCATCTAGATGGTTGCCCTGTTACTAGAATTCTAGTAAACAATGGATCCTCAGTAAACCTATTACCAAAAATAATGATGGCCAAATAAGGAAAAACTACGGTTGATTTGATTCCGTTTGAAGTGACTATCAGTAATTTTTCTGGTCATGTTACTAATACACATGGTGTCCCACTAGTCGACATCACCGTAGGCATCAAGTCTGTCCTAGCACCATTCTTGGTAGTTAACATGTCGTCAAGTTACAATGCTCTATTAGGGAGAGATTGGATTCATTCTTTCGCGTGCTACCCATCGTCTATTCACCAATTTGTCATCTCCTAGAATCAGGATATGGTTGAACTTGTGTTGGTAGACAATAAACATTTTCTGGCCACATCGAACACTAATGAGGCCTATTATTATGATGAAGAAATGGGGCCCATTAGGTTCACTAGAAGAAATAAATGCAATCGACCAACCGACATTATAGTAAAGAAGAATATGGATAGCATTGTGCAAGCGATACCGAATCAGGCGAACGAGGCTCAGCCGAAGGACATTGTCCTTTTTCGGCCAGCTTCCCACTTTATTATTGAAGAGATAACATGATTGTGACAGCTTAAGGAATAGTATGCATGGCCGACTTCGTGGCCAAAATAAAGAGGCTTAAAGAAAGCCTGAGAGAGATTAGTAAGGGCGTCTTTATAAACTTGGTTGAGTTAGATGAATCAGCCAAAGAAGATAGTTTCGAAATAGAAGATTTACTAGAAGAAGCAGAGAAGCGTTGATCACAGGTTCAAGACCCGCTGGACAAAATAAATCTGGGGACGGATCAGGATCAAAGGCCCATGTTTATAAGTAATCTGTCACGATCGCCTAAGTGGGACGAAATAATAAGGTTGCTACAGGAATTTGCAAATTTTTTTGCTTGGGACTATCATGATATGCCAAGAGTGGATAGATCTTTGGTCAAGCAGAGATTGCCCACCAAAGAGGGACTCGGCCATACAAACAGCCTCCAAGACGGATGACGGCCAAAGTTACTCTTAAGATCAAAGAAGAAATCAAATGACTCTTGAAGGTTAAGTTCATTTAACTAATCAAATATGCTGATTGAATGTCAAACATAGTCCCAGTAATGAAAAAGAATGGTAAAATGAGAGTGTGAGTTGATTTCAGAAATTTGAATTTATCAACTCCTAAAGATGAATACCCCATGCCTGTGGTCGATTAGTTAATCGATCAAGCTGCTGGGCATGGAATCATGTCTTTCTTAGACAAACATTCAAGGTATAATCAGATCTACATTGCTTTGGATGATGTGCCAAAGACCGCATTCAGATGTCCCAAACCTTTAGGGACTTATACCTAGGTGGCGATGCCTTTCGTCTTGAATAATGTATAGGCTACATACCAAATAGCAATGAATGTCATCTTTCATAATATGATTGGTTGTTTTATGGAGGTCTACGTTAATGATGTAGTGGTTAAGTCTACCAATACAGAAGAGCATCTGGCCCACTTACACAAGTCTTTCAAACGAATGAGACTCCATAAATTGAAAATGAACCCTACGAAATGTGCATTCGAGGTATTAGTCGGTAATTTTTTAGGATTCCTTGTACATCAAAGAGGGATTACAATCGATCATAATAAGGCTCAGGTCGTGATTGATGCACAGCCACGAGGGGACAATGTTGATTTATATAAGTTCCTAGGCTACCTATATTTCTTACGACACTTCATATCTAACTGTGCATGAAAGACTAACATTTTTTTCTCGTTGTTGAAATTGAAATAGGGGGCCAACTTAGTATGGGAAGCAGAACATTAGTTGGATTTTGACTGAATCAAGGAATATTTTATAAAGCCACCTGTGTTAATGGCTCCTATCAAGAATCAACTGCTTAAGTTATATATAGCTATTTCCACAACATTGATCAGAGCCCTCCTAGCCCAAGAGGACAATTTATGGAAAGAGAGAGCGATCTACTATTTGAGCCAAGTGTTGTTTGATGTATAAGCGCGATATTCAGCTATGAAAAAATTGTGTCTTTGTATTCCGCAACCACCAAGTTTAGACATTACTTGTTGACTGAAAGGGTTAACATGGTATGTATAATGAATTTAATCAAATACATGTTAAATCGGCCCTTTTTAGGCAGCTGAATTGGTAAATGGGTATTGGCATTGTCAGAATTCAACTTGCATTATCTGTCGCAGAAAGTGGTAAAAGGTAGAGCCATAACAAATTTTTTGGCTAGTCATTCATCCGATTTAGAGAAGAAAATCCCACAAGGCATTGTGGATTCATATTGCATACAAATCATGCCCTAGAAGCTAATCTTCGATAGGTGAAGACCCATAAAACATCTGAGACTGATATAGTGTTGATCGCTCCCAATGGAAATCAGCAAGAGTTTGCATTTCAGTTAAAATTTGAGTGTGCAAAAAATCAAGCTAAATATGAGGCTATGATAATTGGCCTAGAAATTTTGTTAGAATTACATGTCAAGGACATGATGATCATTAGGGATTCACAATTGGTGATAAATCAGATGGAAGGTTTGTTTAAATACACCAACCCATCTTTATTACCATACTATGCAGTGGCCATCTAATTGCACGAATGATTCAATGACGTCCCATTGATGCATGTCCCTTGAAATTACAATATTTATGCCCATGAAATCACGTAATTGGCTGCAGGTCTTGAGGCATGGATGAGAGTGGCCAATCGGTCGATTATAGTTCAAAAAAGATCATTACCCGCTATTTTTTGAAGGGGAAGTATAGCGGAAGTTTATTTGATTAAAGCAGAGGAGGGCGATTAAGGGGTACCCCTTATGTGTTACTTGCAAAGTCCTCGAACCAAGGAGATTGATCGTTAATTACATTATGGTGGATAATGAATTATATCAAAAAGAGGGCGATGGACTTTTGCTCCTCTTTTGTCAAAAAACAAAGCCAAGTTAGTTATGGAAGGAGCCATGAAGATGTTTGTGGAGCTCACCAGGCAGGAAAAAAAATGAGGCTTATGTTTAGGTGTTACAAATATTTTTAGCTGGAAATGATGGCCGATTATGTCCGATATGCGAAAGGTTGTGAGGCTTGCCAAAGGAATGGACTTAGTTCAACATGTACTCGCAACCGAGTTGCATCTTATCATAAAGCCTTAGCCATTTCGAGGATGAAAAATCGACCTGATCGAGTAGATCCATCCACATTCAACCAAGCTAGATATGTTCATCATCGTGGTGATCGATTACTTTACCAAATGGATTGAAGCAAAACCTATGAGGAAGATTAGTCATGAAGACATCATTAGTTTCATAGAAACTAGCATCATTCATCGTTTTGGTGTGCCAGAATCCATTATAATGGACCAAGGTGTTGCCTTCTCAACCAAAGAAACTCGTGCTATGGCCGACCAATATGGAATAAAGATCCTTCACTTGACCCCATATTATGCTCAGGCTAATGGTTAGGCCGAGGCTAGCAACAAGATAATCAAGAATATTTTGAGGAAAATGCTATGAGGAAATCCATGTGAATGGCATCTTAAGCTATTTGAGGCTTTGTGGGCATACAGAGTATCATCTCGTACCAATACAGTGGTTAGCCCATTTATACTGACTTTAGGGCATGAAGCAATCTTACCTTTGGAAATCATGGTTCTATCGTTACAAATTGCGCATCAATCTCTATTAAGCCTAATGTTGGCCGAGCTTGAGGGATTGTATGGGGCTCGTATCAAGGCGTTGAATTCCATCATGACCAACAAAGTGACCATAGCGTGAGCATACAACAAAAGGTTTAAGGGAAAGGATTTCAAGGAAAGATATAATCTGAAAGATGGTTATGCCCATAAGTCAGAAAGATCAAGCATCAGAAAAATGGTCTCATACATGGGATGGGCCATATACCATCAAACAGGTCTTGAGGGGAGGAGCTTACCTCCTTAAGGATTTAAGTGGTAATGTTGCTCAGGCGCATATAAATAGTCGATTTCTAAAACAATATTTCCCTTTATTTTGGGAAGTCATTAGAAATCAGGCAGAACCAGTTCAGTAGGAAAAGATGAAGTTTTCATTTAAATAAAAACCTTTGAAAAGGCGAGCTTAAGAAGTCTTAGAGGGGGGTGAATAGGATTATGCCAAATAATTGAACAAAATATTGAATAAGTAAATAAATCAGAAATATTAATTTCACTAGTATTGAATTGTTGATTCAAACTGATTTGTAGGAAAACCTTCACCCAAATAAGTTCAGGCAGGACAACCTTATTTCATGAATGTGATAAGAATCAAACTTCCAAACTAACTAAGAGTAAATAAAACTATTTATTACAAACATTCACCACTTTAACATAAAAGAAATTACAACCATTCAGTACAAAAGTAATAAAGCATTCACCACAATACCAAGAATTATAGTGGTTCGGTGTATCAACAACTGTTCTCAAATAGCTATACCTACTCCACTTTCAAAATTACTAACCACGTAATTTTGACTTCCACTATGAATAAGGTTTTCACAGGGTCACCTTAAAACCTAATACAATTATGATTTTCTACCTTATCACAAACACAAACCAACACTGAGATTTTCTGGCTATCTCAGAAAAACCAAATACAAAATGTAAATGTATTCTTCACCGCAAAAGAAGCTTGTAGTCGTAGAACCGCTTTTCTTGAATGACGAATGTTCAATGTTCAGTCCAATTGAAAAAGTCCATGGTTCTATTGATTTTAATTAAATTTAAACCAAATGGTACTTGTATTAATTCCTTTAAATCTAAAAAAGAAAAGTATTCCCACTCTTTTTTAAATCAGAATGATAGAATTAGAGATTAAGAAATTAAATAAAAAGCTATAAAATAAATTGTGAATACCGCTTAATAGCTTGACAATAAGTGAAGCTTCTTGCTCTCTTCGATTAGGACTTTGATAAGCTTGAATTATATTAGGATTAAGAAAGAACCTCAATTTATAGGCAAAGAAGTTGTTTCTTTGACTTGTCTAAGACAGTCTTCGACTCGTCTAAGCACCGGATTCAGTTCCAACAAATTTTCAATTTTGAGCGGGATATAACAGATCTTTGACTAGTCGAAGGCTCTATTCGACTGGTCAAAGGAGCCAAAATTTGAACTGAATTAGTTGCTAGACTTCGAGTCAAGGAATGCTCGACTGGTCAAAAAGGGTCCTTCGACTGGTCAAGGAATCCACTCGATTAGTCAAAGATCTGACAAAATTTTTGTTTCACTTCGACTTAAACTAGGACTGGTCGAGAAATTCGTAGACTGGTTGAGCCACAACTTAGGTTGGTCGAAACTCAACTAATTGTAAGTATAAAAACCAAATTTAAAATATATTTTGAAAACACCTTATTTTGAAAGCACCTAAACCTAAGGTCTTTTTAGGGTTTATAATACCTGTGTGGACTGAACTTCATTGTTTTGAAGTATATTAGAGACTTGAACATCCCTTAGGAGCTTGATCTTCTATTAGAACTTAAGTAGATAGAGCTTGATCTTCAACTTGAGCTTGAACTTGATCTTTAACTTGAGTTAGGCTTGAACCTTAATCTTGGACCAATCTTGAAGATCATTTGTTAAGATGTTTTGACAAGATGAAATTTGACAAACAAGGTATAAAATGTGCTTTAAACATTATAGCACTTACAACCTTACATAAGGATCTATTAAGAATGTTTAAATAAAGGCTTAGAAGCCATATGTTACACCCACTAGGCAAGAGAAAAATATAATAAGGGAAAGTAAAAGAAAAAAGGCCAGGCGATGGAGCTATCCCTTAGCCCATTTTGCATGAGAAAAAGCCCGAGCAACTTCAACCTTTGCATCCTTCACCCGGTTCCTCTTCTCGCTCTAAGATGCTTGCTGGCTTACGAGCGTCTCTGTGGTGCATTCGATATAAGCTATGTGGTGCTCGATGTCCTCCTATTTCAAGTCAGCTGATTGTTTCTCAGCCTCACTAACCTCAGTGTGTCCTTGATAGAGAACTATCCGGGCCTCCATGAACACAACTAGCGCTCTTTGACCAATCGCGGTTGCAATAAAGCCTATTGTATCAGCCAGGTCTTCAAGCAGTCGGTCGAGCGAACGCTTCATCATCTAAATCATTTTTTTGAACTCGTGTTAACGAGTCTAGTGCAATTGGTTCTTCTAGGCCACTTCAAGTGGGCTGGAAAAGTTCTGCACTTAGCACTAAGAGCTAAAAACTGATTCAAAGCGGTTGTGCAATGCTCAATCTCTGCATTTGTTGTCGCATATTCATCCCCGAGTCATCTGAATTCGAAGAGGATATTCAAGATCTCCTGAGGAGGCCATTCTTTCTCAAAAATATTTTTAATATCCCTAAGAAAGGAAAGACATTCATCTGCTAAGGAGGAACGCGAGAAGGATTTTATACCTTCATCAACAATTTCATCTAGAATTTTAGAGGATAAAGTGAAATGATCCATTAAAGATGGAAGCTTGCTTGTAAGAATGGTGATTAAGGTTAGTTCATTTAATTCTTAAGTTATTTTATATACTGATTAAAGAGCAGTATTTAATGTGCACGATTAGCTAAGTGATGATTGGTTACTCGATATTAAAAGAGACATTCCCGGGATCATGGGAAGGTGGCGGGACAAGCGGAACTTGTTCAAGGGGCATGGCGTAAAGTCCAAAACTTTAAAATGTTGTGTCCATGTTTTGAAGTGTAAGACATGCATCACATAAATTTGATGTGTGCACACGGCCGAGTTACATCTTATCTGAAAGCCATGACCATTTCTAAGATGGGCGATCGACCTAATCGGACATATCCATCCACGTTCGATTGGGCCTGATATATTCATCATAATAGTGACTTATTACCTTACCAAATGGGCTAAACCCATGAGGAAGATCGGTCATGAGTACATCATCCTTATAATTACAAAAAATGTGCAAAATGGTCTTCGATCGATCAAGATCATTTTATTTCATCTTTGCTAGTTTTAAAACCGCATGGTTACATGAAATTGGAAATCTTTTCTATTAGTGAGGATGGCATCAACGACAAGGCCAATTCATTACAAACCACAGGGATAAGGAAGAAGAGGATGGACGGGACAAGCCGTTGATGAAGAAGATGGTCAGGATTATAACCTTATGTCTCCTGCTTCTATTCGGCCAATACATGATCAATCTCCCTGGAGATTGACCGGTCTTGCTAAAAAGTTGCTCGGGACCTGGTCAATGAGACCAACCCTTTGATGTGCGGCTAGACTTGACCTGGGTAAATCAAATGAACTTGAGCCGAGTTAGTAGCCAAAGTGTTAGGGGAAAGCCCCATCGACCATGGTATCTCATTACTAGTGTAATATGCGTGAGTTCCATGCATTACATTCTGTCGAGCCATCTCTTGACAGAGTCCCATATTCTTGGATAAGGGAGAGAACTGTGAAGAGATCAAGTCAAACCGATGTATCATCATCTCAAATCATTAGAGTGCTAGGGAAGCCTCCATGACCATCCGACTGGACTGGTTATCTACAGAAAGATAAGCGATGCTTTTGATGAAAAAGGAAACAGTGAGTGTGGAAGAATTTGGGAAGGGATCTAGGCCTAACAGTGATCTTCTCTCCATGGTTTTGGAGCCTAAGGGAGGAAATCCATCATAGATGAAGATGGAATGGAGAAGGTTGTTGAGCCCGAAGCCTCTTTTATAGACAAAATGAAGCAAAGGAGCAGTTAATGCACATACAGGAGTAGCGTCGATTAAGTTTTCAAAGATGTAAATGCAGCTATTTCTAAGGCATTGTAATACAACAAGATTAATTCCTCTTGATGTAATATATCATTGCAAGCAAATATATGGCAAGTATGATTAGGGATGACTAAGTACTGAGAATCCATACTACTATACAGAGGGTAGGTGGATCAAAAGATGATCACTCATCCTATACAGTGCGGTCAGGATAGAAAATGCATGACATATGAATGTTGACCAAGGGCTTAAAAGTTTATTCATTATTATGTTGGTCATAGACCACTTGGTTACAAGAGAAAGAAAGCAAGAACACTGAAGACAGGTAAACAAATCAAATCTTTGAGCTGTCAAATTCTACTAGGATGGCCTACATCTGTACTTTATTCTTCTCTTTAGAGGGCCCCCAACAATTTCCCTCCTCAATGAAATGTGGCAAGAAGTGAAGTAGATGATCAACACGAATAGAAATAGTGTACTTCGCTCTCACCCACCTTTTTATCAACATGGCTTGCCATTAACTGAGTTTGGTATAGATGAATCTATTCACCTATGAACTCCAGGTCCATTGGATCAGCCATTTATTTTGCATAAAAGGTGTTGCCTAGCTCTTGCAATTCATCCATCATGCCGAAGCAATAAGATTGCAACATCCTAAGCATCGATCGGTTGAATTGGCATACCTGAACAAAACACAATTTGTTTTACCAGGCTCTTTCATATTTTCCACTCATATCAGCCAAGTCCTTCATGGCCACTTCTTACTGTTCTAGGAAACATGTGTGCACCCCATGGAGATAGCATGATATTTGTAACACCCTGTACTTTTTAGTACTTGGGTGTTACCATGAAAATCTAAATCAGCTTACATGTATGTGGAAACACACGTAGCTTTCCTTACACATCAACATCCAGTGATCCTCAATTCATCCATCTCAACAATTTAGTACAACATTTATTCGTATAATAAGCCATCCATCTGATTGATTTTCAAAATAGTCCATCATAGCTTCAAAGACATCTATTTTCAGATCTCAGTCACTTTGATAGATGGATCAAACCATCTATTAAGTTCCCAACTTCCCATAGGGTGACCCACCAGTTAGTTTCGATATTCAGGACATCGACTTTTTAAATCTAACCGTTAATTTAAAATGAACTATGGCCCACTTACAAACTAAAATAATCTATTTATTTTTTTAATCCAAGCTTTATGGGTGCTGAGTAAATAAATGAATGGGCACGACCCACAACAACAATTTAGAGGAAAATAAAATAAGATAATGTTTATATATATATATATATATATATATATGATAGTAATAATAATATTCAACATTCTAAATGCATATTAGGTCATCTATTCGCTAACTCAACCACTAATTCTCAACTAAGTGGTCCCTAGGACCATTTTAACAGCTAATATTCAAATTCAGAATGATCCAACCATTAGATCGACAAAAATCCACCATTAGAACTATAAATATAAGAGTATGGCCCACTTAAGATTTAGGTCAGCCCCATTCTTGAGCTCATGGCCTTATATAGGTAAATGAATCGAATGAACGGAGTGGATTTCGTCTAAACATCACCGTGGGGCCCGCTTTAACCACATATGTGCATCAAGGGGCCATACACCAGCATTACATGGGGCAACAGACTTGCTCTGACCTGACGAATTTTTTAAAAAGGAAATCTTTGTCCTTTTTCACCAATGGATGGATAGCTGCCCAAGAATTTGATCGTGGCCCACAAATCAAGGCCCACCTCTAAGATCCAAACCGTCCATTGGGTAGAGCATCCTCACATGACCAAAACAACTCCATCTGTGTGAGTCCATGCACACGTGCATGTGCACAACATCAGGTGCAAATGGAGTGTGTTGGTTGGAAGTTGTCAAAAACAGAAATTCCATTTCCTCATGAGTTGGCAATCCACATGCGTGGAAATCCTTTGATCTCATCCCTCCATCTGGGAGAATCCAAACCCTCTGACCTAGGGCTTTCTCCGGTGAAAGAGCAAAACCACGGCCGGTATTTGCATTACCATCCGTATTTGAAAGAGGTGTCTACCAGATCAGATCTGGTTCGTTTATTATTAATCTGATGGTTCTCGGATGTTAAGGTTAATGAATAAAAGGGAGTAAATCGAGCAATAAGTGACCACCCTCCATTCTTTCAGCCGCACTCGAAAAACGACTGTTTTCTTCTCCATTCGAACCCATCGGCCCGACCTCCTTTAAGCTTCAAAACCTCCATTCCACAAGCTCCCTGGCAAGCATACGGACCTTCCCCAGTCATTGGATTAGAGAAACAGGTGATACATGGCGATCCACCATTATCATCGAAGTCTTTTTCCCCACCACTGGTGTAACCATGCCACGTTATTAAAACGGATCCATCTGCATTTCGGGGCAAGTTTGGGTGAGTTCAGACTCCACTAGTCATGTCGGAGGGGTCAAGGGAGAGAAAGTATGAGAAGAGAGTGGGAAGGAGTGCAGTTTCAGGCCGCACTAACTCACTGTCGAGTCGGGACTCACTAGCTTGACTCGACCTAGTTTAAGCCAGCCAGGTTGAGTTGGTTTGGGTATGGTCTAAGCTTTGCTAGAGTTCCAGCAAGAGAATAAGGGAAGATAGAAATGAAGAGAAATGAATGAGAGAGGGAGAGGCAATGCAACATGGGGCTGCACTGAGTCACTACCTGACTCACTGTCGAGTCCAGGCGGTGAGTCAGGACATGTGTGGTGAGTCAAGGTAGATTGGGGATGGATTGGTGAAATTGCGGTAATGACCACTTTAGTAGAAGTAGGAATATGTCAAAGTGTCTTAGAGGGGGGTGAATAGGACCTTATAAAATTTTATGACAATTTAAAATCCTATTACCATTATCTTGATCTAATATACCAATTATCAAGATATCTTTTTATTTAACTCTAATGGCTTCCAAGCCAAATAGAGGATCCAGTCACAAGACTATTTGATATCTAAACAGTATATAAATTTAGTCTATGACAGATGCACTGAGTGAATGTGTGTGAGATGTGATACTTATCGGTTCTAAATAATCATGCATCATGTGATCATTCAAAGTAAACACAATAAGAGAATATGCAAATAACAATCTCATACACAATCGTTTTATAGTGGTTTGGCTATATACCTACTCCACTCCCGGTGGACACACTCAACCCTTGAGTGTACCGGATTTCACTAACGTAGGTTTCAAATCAGTTTTACCTCAAACCAGTACAACCTACACAAACTAGGACATACACAAGGTACCTAACATCCCTACACAGAGGCACAAGTTTATGCCCTACACAAGAGCAAAGGATCCACACAAGGAACCTAACTTTTAGGCCACACAGGTCAAGGATCCACATAAGGAACCTAACTTTTAGACCACACAGGTCAAGGACCTACACAAGGGCATAAGTTTATACCCTACATAAGAACAAGAGTCAGCACAAAGCACCCATGTGTACTCCCCTGTCGGAGGCCTCCTATGAGGGCTTGAAAGGGGTGAGAATCACCTGTGACCTAAACCTACAAAAGGAATGATCAACAGGATCTTTGGACTCTAATGACTTACAGATAAGTAGGTGAGCGCTATTAAGCACGTTGATGAAGATCTCCTCCTTGATGATGAAGATTCTTCATCTCCTTTGATCTGCAACACTTGATGATGTTCTAATAAAGGCGATGGGTTGGGTCAAGGTTATGTTGGAATCCTACTCTATTAAATGTTTTCTTATTTTAGAGAAGGAGTGATTCCAAGAATTCAAGCATTCAAGGTATCCTTGCTCAATGATTTGCCATTAGGGTAATAACTGCATGATCATTGAATAGGAAAGTTCATTCCTCAATCCACTCTATTTAATATCAATGATGAGGGTGGATTGAAGGATGAACTTCTATGAGAAAAAGAGCATAGGGTAAATAGTATGCAAAATTCTCTCAAGGCTCTCTTTATTTTTCTCACTACAGCAACCAAGAGCAAGCTTCCTATATATAGGTAAAAAGTCCCAATGATAATAAATATGTCAAGTTTGATTGAGTTTGATCTCATCAGTCCTGAGTCGATGTCATCAAACATATACTTTTGATTCCATCTAGTCAGGGTTCGATGATGCAAACTCAGCTGAAGCATATATTTGAAACTTTTTGACTGAAGATCGATGATAATGAACATGCGTCGATGGTATCGAATTTTGAATTTCGATATCATCAACTGTGATTTCGATTTATTGATCTTTTCAATGCATATTTTAAGTAAGCTTGCTCGACACTTTTTGACCCAATTCCATGATATCAAACCCATATTGATTTCATCGAAATTCGAATTACGATCATATCGAGCCAGTATCAATTCCTCGATCATTCACAAACGATTTTCCTTTTTAAGTTTGCTAGAACAGTTTTTGTCCTGCTTCGATCATATCAAGTCTATATTGATATCATCGTGATTTGAATATCGATGCTATCAATGTGGGTTTCAATTCCACGAACATTTAAATGTTTTTCTTTCAAAAACTTGCTGGACACAACTTGTCCCAATTCGATGTCATCGATACTGGGTCGATATTATCGATATTTAAAATTTGATGATATGGATTGTCCTTCGATTCCTCGAGCAATATCAAGATTGTTTACCAATCCTTTGTTGGATAGAGCTCCGAGACTTTTCGATATCATCGATATTTGAAATTCAATGTTATTGATAATACTTTTGATTTATCGAATATTTTGTCCAAAATACTCTATGGTTGCTTGACATAAAGTGGACTCAATTCAATGCTATCAATACCAGTTCGATATATTGAGAATGAATGTTCAATTGTATCGACCAAGAATCGATGATACCGAACTTAGCTGAAAACTTAAAGAATTTACCATTTTAAAACCAGGTTTTTAAACTTTTAACACCTATATTGTTTTAAATTTTTCTTAAGGCTTTTGTTTACCTGGGTGTTTTGAGACATGAGATGTGAGGCTAAGTTTACTTGTGATGAGCTCTAAACACACATCCGGTTGAGGCAATATCTTGAACAATCTTCATATGGGGCTCACGTGACTCATTAACTCAACACTCAAACTAATTGACAAACCAGGGCACTTTCAATCTCCCCCTTTGTCAATTATGTGACAAAACACCTAAAACATACCTAGAACAACATCTTAAATTGTGTGTACATGAACTTTACACAATTTTACAAAGATTTTATGGAGTTCACACACAATCTTGATTCAGGCAACTGCGCCCTATCTTCTTGTAGCTGCTCCCCCTATCACCTGCATCACCATGCTCAAAACCATATACCAAGTAGTGTTCTCATGGTGGGATTTGTTCTCCCCCTTTTTCTCAGTCATTGACAAAAGTTAATATACCAATAACTGAACGAATGACTGAAGTTAACATTAAAGAAACTAGGAGAATTAAGGCAATAGGAGGACTGATAATTCCCATGTGAGCATATAACCAGAGAAACACTTCAAGACAGATATAAAGTAAACCATAAAGCTAGAAGCATAATGAGAGTGGTAAAGCAATCACCAACCCATAATCAGCATTCATCCCGATAAGCATATGACAAGTAAAATTCAGTATTTGACAAACTTGAGGCATTCACATAGGTAATTTGAAATTGCAAGCATAGAAATATCATTATTCATTCCATAAACATTCAACGCCTGATCATATAACTCCAAAAGATCATCATAAAATAATAGGAGCAATCAAAAGAAACTACCCAAGCATGGCAGGATATAAGCATCCAAAAAAAATATATCATCCAGCCCATTCGTGGGCACACATTTCCCAAAAACAAATCCAAATATCGAATCCATAAAAAAAACTATCCCAATACTTTCAACGTCTTTGGTCCTTCCAAGGACCAGATAGACACATGAAACTATCAGACTATTCAAGTCAATGGACCATAACATATACTCATAAGTGCTTAAGGCAACCAAAAAGATATCCATGCCCTAATTATGAGTGAAGAACATGTGTATGTGATGGGGCAATCCGTAAAACTATGGTGTGGAGCTGGAAGGAGCAGTGTTGTCACGACGGCATGTCAACAGGTCAATGATCTGCTAGGCCGTATGCTATAATCCGGCCACCAATCGCTCCAAGCCCGAGAGTCGTTCATCTTATTTATCCAGCATGTCTTCGATCCTTGCCACTTCTCACAAGGTTGCCCCGACCTGATCCTGATGAAATTTGTATCGCTGAGTCTGTGCCGTATCAAGCGCAGTCAGAATAGGTCGAGGCTCCTGTGGTTCTGCTTCAGTTGCCACTACTCCTGCCCCCATTTCTGCTTCTCCTTGTATCTCTTCCTCAAGCTGTCCTTCTGTAAACTCATGGAACTTAAGGTCTAACTTTTGGATGTTGACCTTATTGAAATGTTGCATTGGACGCTCAGGATCGGTTGTCATGGGCAGCTTAACTTTATCACATAGCACATGGATGATATGAGGAAAAGTTAGGTAAGTTGCTCTAGAGGTCTGAATGACATAGGCTAGTTGGTGGAGAATTAAAGTGGACAGGCATGGCTTAATACTAGATATGATGCTGTATAGAACCAAGACCATGAAGGAGGTAAGATCAGATCAATTTGTCCCTCTAGAGTTGTGGAGAAAATTTCATGCAAAACTCGGTATTTAGGATACATGTATTTTGCTTTAGGAGCATTCCCTTAATACCATGGGATATCTCTACCTTGACACAAAAATTTGGTGACCTTAGATCGGTTTGTTAGGTTCTCGAGATCAAGACTGGATAGACCGATAGGAGACAAGGTAAGACCAAATATGTTGGCAATGGATTCGGTCATGATTTCAACACTTTCTTCCCTGATAGAGACAATTATCGATGGAGGATCAAGGACCGGAGAAGGACAGTATGCCAGAAAGCGATAGGTCCTTTTATCATGACATATGCCACCAAAGTCCAAAATGACCAACTAATCGATTACATCCAAAAGAGATTCTAGATTGTATGTTTGAATGCACTCCCTATCAACCCATCATTCATGTAACATACTCTTCTCAGTATATTTTTCTAACACATTTGCATTTAGAGGAGGATTTGGTGTCGTCAGTGGAGGAGTAGGTGCCACTGCCAGAGTCTCACCATGTGACGTTTGTCTTGTGGTGGATTCACGATGGAAAACAGGTGATGAGGATGCTCTAGCCCTTTCTCATGGAGCCAATGATTTCTGTCATGTAGGACGTGATGATTCCCCTATAATCGGGGCCTTTCCCTTATTTTTAAATATGATTAATTGACAACAAGGTGAAGGAAGATATAAAATTAACCAAGGAGTGAATGATTGAATGGTTGACTCAATAGGAATCCTATCAAACTGCATTACACCAAATCGAAGGAATGATACCTTTGAATGGAAGGAGTAAACATTGGGGATCCTCGGATTTCAGGAGCAGACGAACGGCCAGGATAACGGATATGTTTTGGAAGACAAACCGCCCAAATGGAAATGGTAAAAGTGAAAAAGTAAAAAAAACAACTTTTCCCACTCACCCGACTTTTATCGGGCAACATTTTTTAATGACATCGAGTTTACTTTAAGTCGATGTTATCGAAGAGGTCTTTGATAACACTTTACAATGTGTGACGCTTCTAATTCTGAAAGGTCGTCGATGATAACGATATTTGTTCAATTTAATCAAGGATTGGTCCGATTCATCGACTGACATATCAAAGAGAAAAAGTATGACGTTGACTTGAGCACTCCGAAGATCTTTCATATATGCATATCATAAAATATTTTCATGTCAACTTGTATACACATTAAAATTTATACAAAAAGTTGTAACCTTCAAAAATTATAAGCACTTGTAGTGTTTATATTTAAAAATATATATATTTTAAGGAGTAATATCCTTAGATATATCATGATAATCACAAAAAAGTACATCTTTTCACATATGTATGTCCAAGGTTTAGATGTTGTACCTTGAACATATTATCTATGTTCCCATACTTGTAGGCAGATGGATCATCCTTCCTGTTGCCTCTAATAACATAGCATTAATCATTAGTATGAAGACCGTTCATAATTAGTTTTCCTGATAGGTCCAAGATCTTGCACTCTTGTGTGGAGAATGTTACCACATGCTTGTTGTCACATATTTGAGAGATGCTTAGAAGGTTGTATGTTAGACCTTCTACACAAAAAGCATTCTTCATTTTTGAGCATCTCTAATCCAACAATAGTTCCATGTCCTAGTACTTTAGTGGTGCTTCCATCACCGAAGGTGACATTCCCTTCATCAAGATTTAAATAGTTAGAGAGAAGAGTTTTGTCACCGGTGACATGTCTTGAGCACCCGCTATCCAAGTACCACTTAGTATTATTGCCTGTCTTAGGATTTGAGTGAGTTACTAGGAAAATTTTCTTTTCTTTCACTACCCATTTTGTCCCAAGTTTACCTGAAGGTGTTGTTTTTACCATGCGTTGAACTTGGTTGGGTATGTTGGGTAGTTGAATCACTTTTCCTTGTTTCATTAATTCATTTGTTTTTTGATTTAGTTGAGCTACCTGACTTAGTAGTTCGTCCATATTCTTAATCATTTCAGGTGGGGACGGAAGTGGCTTACCTCTTTCCATGTACTTTAGTGAACTCTTGATAATTTGTATCATTCTTCTGGCCGATCTGTACTTTCCTATAGGGTCCAAACCAGAATTGGATTGAGTTCTCTCAGTAGCGAGGCATTCGAATTTATAATGACTAGAGTTGTCACATGAATGACAAATAGGAGTAGTCCTGGTGTTGCTTCCTGATGTAGCACTCTTTCCTACCATTGTTGTTGCAGGAGTGAGGTTTGGTTTAAAATTTTCATATCCTAATCCTCTCTTGTCTTTTTGTAATCTCCCCATCCCTAAGAGTTTTTCTAGTTTTTCACTACTTTGGGAGAATTTGTAACTAAGCTCAACAGATTTTTTTTTATTTTTTATTTTTTATTTTTTTTATTGTTCTGCATCGTAAATAAGTGTGTGGTTTTCATTTTTAAGATGCATGTTTTCATCTTTCAATAACTCAATCTGTTTGTTTAGTTTCACGACTTAGATTTTAGAAATGAGTTGATTCTTTCTAGCCTGTCATTAATTATGTGTGCATTATTCTCTAAGATTTTATCCAGATCCATTTACGGCAATTTATTCTTGTTTTCAGTAATGCCAAGTTTTTTAAGGATATTGATGCTATGTTTGTGAAGTTGATTATATGCATCCTATAGATTATCCTTTTCTTCTTCTTCTATCTTTGTTTCCTCATCATCAGATGGAATTGATCCTGTGACTTGAGGTTCTTTGATTTTCTCAATCTCTATGGGAATGTTGGAGGATGTGTAGGCCATTAGGATTTTCAAGGATTTTTTGTCTCCATCACTTTCTGAACCACTGAAGTCTGAGTTTGATTCTTCAGTATCATCCCAAGTGGTTGTCATAGTCTTTCCTTTGGTTTTTCTATTAGGGCATTCAATGGACAGGTGCCCAAACTTTTGGCACGTGTAACACTGTGGCTCTTTGGACCTTTTAACAGGTTTACCTGTATCATGCTTGTTGTCCAACTGTTCCCCTTTAAATGGTGGGCCACGGTTTTTATGGAAGAATTTTCTGAACCATTGAGCCAAGATGGCCACTTCTTCATCTTCATTTTCCCTTTCACTTTCCTCCTCATTTGTGGTGATGTATTTTGAAGTTTTGAGGGCATTATTTTTGGATTTGGGAGCAAGTTTAAAGCATAGTTCAAATGTTTGTAGGGAACCTATGAGTTCTTCTACTTTCATTTCATCCACATTTCTATACTCTTCGATAGTTGTTACTTTGGAGTTGAATCATTCTTGTAGGGATCTTAGTATTTTCCTACAAAATTTTGACACCGGAACTTTCTCTCTCAGTTCACCCATGGAATTATAGATGATATTCAGTTTTGTAAAGAATTCCATGATGGTCTCATGTTCCTCCATTCTGAGATGTTCAAATTGTGAAGTTAAGAGTTGTAACTTGGAACCTTTCTCTGTGCTTGTCCCCTCATGGGTTATTTTCAACAAATCCCATGCTTCTTTAGATGTGCCACACATACTATTTTGATTGAAGACTTCTTGAGACACAACACAGTAAATAGCATTCATTGCTTTTGCTTCTGATGTTTGTTTCTCTTTGTCGTATGATGTCCACATTTCTTTGGATTTAGGTTTGGAGATAGTTTTACCATTTTCAAGTACTACATTGTCAGTTGGTGGTACATATCCATTTTCAACTATTTACCAAACCTCTTGATCTAGAGATCGCAAAAAGTAGTATATCCTAGCTTTCCAGTAAACATAAATTGAACCATAAAAAAACAAGAGGCCTAGTTACAGATGAGCCCTCTCCTTTGGCCATAATTCCAACTTCAATCAAAATCACTCTCTAAGCAGTTAAGTCCTTAAGAGAGACCATTCTCTTGTCTATTGTGAAATTGCGGTAATGACCACTCTAGTAGAAGTAGGAATATGTCAAAGTGTCCTAGAGGGGGGTGAATAAGACTTTATAAAATTTTATGACAATTTAAAATCGTATTACCATTATCTTGATCTAATATACCAATTATCAAGATATATTTTAATTTAACTCTACTGGCTTCCAAGCCAAATAAAGGATTTAATCACAAGACTATTTGATATCTGAACAGTATATAAATTTAATCTATGATGGATGCATTGAGTGATTGTGTGTGAGATGTGATATTTATCAGTTCTAAATAATCATGCATCATGTGATCATTCAAAGTAAACACAATAAGAGAATATGCAAATAACAATTTCAAACACAGTCATTTTAGAGTGGTTCGGCTATATGACTAATCTACTCCTAGCAGACACACTCGACCCTTAAGTGTACCGGATTTTACTAACGGAGGTTTCAAATGAGGTTTACCTTAAACCAGTACAACCTACACATGGCTGACTCTAGGACTTACACAAGGTACCTAACATGCCTACACAGAGGCACAAGTTTATACCCTACACAAGAGCAGAGGTCAACACAAATCACCTAAGTTTTAAGCCCTACACAAGAGCAAAGGATCCACTCAAGGAACCTACCTTTTGGACCATACAAGTTAATGATCCACACAAGGAACCAAACTTTTAGACCACACAGGTCATGGACCTAAGTTTATGCCATACACAAGAGCAAGGGTTAACACAAAGCACCCACACGTACTCTCCCATCGGAGGTCTCCTATGAGGGCTTGAAAGGGGTGAGAATCACCTGTGACCCAAACCTACAAAAGGAATGATCAACAGGGTCTATGGACTCTAATGACTTACAGATAAATAAGCGAGCCCCATTAGGCACGTTGATGAAGATATCCTCCTTGATGATGAAGATTATTCAGCTCCCTTGATCACAACACTTGATGATGTTCCAATAAAAGTGACGAGTTGGGTCAAGGTTATGTTGGAATCCTACTCTATTAAATGTTTTCCTATTTTAAAGAATGAGTGATTCCAAGCATTCAAGCATTTAAGGTATCCCAACACAATGATTTGCCATTAAGGTAGTAGCTGGAAGATCCTTGAATGGGGAAGTTCATTCTTCAATCCACTCTATTTAATATCAATGATGAGGGTAGATTAAAAGATGAACTTCCATGAGAAAAAGAGCTTAGGGTAAATAGTATGCAAAACTCTCTCAAGGCTCTCTCTATTTTTCTCACTACTGCAACCAACAGCAAGCTTCGTATATATAATCGAAAAGTCCAATGGTAATAAATTTGTCAAGTCTGACTGAGTTCGATCTCATCAGTCCTGACTCGATGTCATCGAACGTATACTTTCGATTTCATCGAGTTAGGGTTCAATGATGTAAACTCAGCTGAAGCACATACCCAGAACTTTTTGACTGAAGATTGGTGATATCGAACCTGCGTCAATGGTATCGAATTTTGAATTTTGATATCATCGTCAGTGGTTTCGATTTATCAATCTTTTCAATGAATATTTTAAGTAAGCTTGCTAGACACTTTTTGACCCAATTCGATGATATTGAACCCATATCGATTTCATCAAAATTCGAATTACGATCATATCGAGCCAATATCAATTCCTCGATCATTCACAAAAGATTTTCCTTTTCAAGTTTGCTAGAACAGTTTTTATCCTAATTCAGTCGTATCGAGTCTATATCGATATCATCGTGATTTGAATATTAATGTTATCAATGTGGGTTTCAATTCCTCGAACATTTAGATTTTTTTCTATCAAAAACTCGCTGGACACAACTTATCCTAATTCGATGTCATCGATACTGGGTCGATATTATTGATATTTAAATTTCAATGATATCGATTGTCCTTCGATTCCTTGAGAAATATCAAGAATGTTTACTAAGCCTTTGTTGGATAGAGCTCTGAGACTTTTCGATAGCATCGACTGTCCTTCGATATCATCGATATTTGAAATTCGATGTTATCGATGATACTTTTGATTTATTGAATATGTTGTCCAAAATACTTTGTAGTTGCTGGACATAAAGAGGACTCAATTCAATGCTATCGATACTAGTTCGATATATCGAGAATGAGTGTTCGATTGTATTGACCAATAATCGATGATATCGAACTTAGCTGAAAACTTACAGAATTTTCCATTTTGAAACCAGGTTTTCAAAATTTTAACACCTATGTTGTTCTAAGTTTCTCTTAAGGCTTTTTTTTACCTTGGTGTTTTGGGACATGGGATGTGAGGCTAAGTTTACCTGTGATGAGCTTTAAACACGCATCCAGTTGAGGCAATGTATTGAACAATCTTCAAATGGAGCCCACTTGACTCATTAACTCAACACTCACACTAATTGACAAACCAGGGCACTTTCAATGATATCCTGAAGTCAACCCCAATCGAGTTCCTAACTGAACTAAGCATCAGCGAGACTAACTCAAGCGCAGTCCTTCTAAGTCATTGACCACTGGCTCGTTGGTGCAAGTTGCTGGTCGAGTTTCATCCATTCCAAATATTAGGGAAATCTAGAGAGAGAGAGAGAGAGAGAGAGAGAAATGAAAGGAGAGGAAGAGAAGAAGTGAGGGAAAGTGAGAAGGGAGAGAGTTTGGATTGTGGGTTGTTGCCGAATCAACTCGGCTAAAATCCATCGAGTTGGTCTGAGTTGGGTTGAGTCATGTCTAATCAGACCACTAGGAAGAGAAGAAGGGAAGCAGAAAAAGAGTGGGAGAAAAGGGGAGAGGAAGAAGAGGGAAAAGAAGAGAAAGAAGGGTGTGTGGATGAGGTGTTGCTTCGTTTGATTCAAGTCAAGGGTCAGTGTTCGCCTCCAAGCCACATTATTTTGAATGGAGTTAAGCTGCCAAACTTACTAATGTAAGTCAACTTTTCTCTCTAAGATAGATTGTTTTGAGTTATTATTATCATTATTATTACGATAATAACTGCGATTATTAAGCATGATTAACTGTTAGTAAATTATCCATGCTAATAGTGGTTATTACAAACAAAATTGCCGCTATTAAATATTAGTAATGTATTTATCATTCTTATGTATAATCACAGATAGTAGATCATACTATTTACTACATCACAATGATTACTAATGTCACATAGCTAATCTTATATATATCATTAATGATAATGGTTATTTTGTAATTGTACTTCAATTAAAATTCAAATTCTAAAATCTAAGCCTATAACTAAACCCTAGGATGAAGCCCTAATTCTACATTAAACCCTAAAAAATAAATAAATCAAACCCTAGGTTATGATCATAACCCTAGATAGTGCGTAGAAGTTGGATCTAATTGTACAAGTTCATGATTTGTGATAAGGTTCGACTTTAAGGGCACACGCATTCCCTGCCAACATCGGTAAGCGATTCAACTCGTAAGGTGATGATTTCTTCCCCTTGAGCTTTCCATTTTTCCATTAACTTAAGGGATAGTTTATGCTTCAATTTTGGTTGATAATTGATATCTCTATCTTATAATTATTTGTACCAGTTGTTGGAATTGAATTCTAGATTATATGCTTAATATTTATCTTGCATAAATATCTATATGTTGCACTTGTATATTTTCTCATGCTTGTGAATTGCTTGTGAAACTTAAATTGGTACATCGTGGGGAAATCCCACTTATAGATGTACATCCAGACTTGGGATGTAACTTGATTAATTGTGATTATAATGGACCTTCGACTTAGTAGTTACATGAATGATGGTTTAATGGAATATTGATGTGGGCCTACCATCCATGGGTTGTTATGTCTAAGTGGTTTTTGATGATGATCTTTTATCGCATAGTTTTGATATTTGCCCTATGTGGCTTAGTTTTGGTATTTGCCCTATGTGGGCTCGATATATTATTTTTGTGCAACCATGTAATGGTAAGCCCCATATATTAAATTATGATTAGCAACTAGTCGATGGGCTTCCATTAAACATCCTGAGGTGGAGGTCTCATGAGCCAGGGATGGTGGAATGGAATACTATGCATGAGCTGATGGCCTACGCTAGGTGATAAACCCCCCGTAGTGACCTTTGAGCTTTCTTAAATTGGCTGGTTGTAATCGGAATAATAATGGTTTGGCTAATCATGGATTCATAGCACACGGACAATGACGGGTGGCTAATTCTGGATGTTGTAGCATGTGCCCTTAGTTGTGGTATCGTTTCGCTAGCTCCCAGACCATCGACTATCAACCCACCTTCTGTGAGTTTGGTACTATGCATATGCGATTTACTTTTGCTGGTGACTGGCCACATCATGGGTTTCACCCAAAAGCCAACTAGATAAGCATCCCTAGTTGATGTGCACTCACGCACCCATGCATTTAATAAGACTATATTGTGTATTATTTTGAATATTTTTTATTTACAACTATGCTTACCTAATGCAGTGGTGTGTAATCTTGAGAGGAATTCACACTGAGCTAGCCACTCATTCATCAAATATATAACCATACAGGTAGTACAGATGGCTTAAATGATATGCATATTCAGACTTGATGAGAAGCAGGGTACAAGTCCCAGGGATGTGTGATTATATTTGCCAAGAGTTGCCATGTGATTTTACAGCTCAAGATTATTTATAATTTACTTTGTTTCACATATGATATTATTTCACTCTGTAAGTGTAAGTATTGGGACATTGGTTTGTATAAGTCATTTGAGCAGCAACTCGTTTATTCTGAATGTAAGTGTAAATTTTTCTTTATGTTTGATTTTTCCATCTTCCACTAAACTGATAATTCTAAGAGAAAAAGAAAAAAAAATACCTGAATTTGACCATCTTTAAAGGTTAACACTCGGGTTTTTGGTGAACGAGTCATATACTCAGGTTCTGAAAACCCGGGACGTTACAATGTCTCATATTGATCTCCCATATCTACTAACTACTTCAGCTTTAAGAGTAGAGCTTTAAATCTATCGTTTAGCTCGATTGAAGGATGAAGGTTGAACATTTAGCATTAGTAATGAATCTCCTTACGTCATATGGTAAAAAGTAGAAAGAGAAGTCTTTCAATCCTTCGTCGAAATCTCTCGAAGAAAGGACTCAGCTCCATCAATGAGGGAAGGTAGCTCAATAGCCATGAGAACACTTGAATTTGGGAAGGTTATGATGAGATTGGAAATTCAATGCTATTTAAATAGTGGGCTCAAAAAGCCCCACTATCTGTAAAAGACGTGGCTAGAAGAAACTACACGTTCCAGTTTGCTCATGGTATGGGCGGTTGAGGTAACATATTCAGAAGCAATTCATGTTCAACTAAAAACTAGTGAATATTCTAGAAGGTGTAATTAGAGACAATTAGTCAAGGAAATGAAAATCTTAAAAGTGGCTCGAAGGCCATTCATTCGCATAAAAAGTTTCACAAATCAGAGGAAAAAAATTGTTGAAAGAATGCTTCGGCCATTACCATTCGCTTTCTGGTTGCTAATAGCGATGTTTCTCCGCTTTCCATTGATCAAACGCTTGATTCATTTCTTCTGCTTGTGAATATACTTTTAAAATTCGTAATTATAAAAGTACTTCTCTAATTGAGGTAATGCAAAGGCCTAAATGAGGATAAAGAAGTATAAATAAAAATAAAAATATTTAGGAAATTCAAATATGATAGTCATCATACTGATTTAGGGAGTTACTATAAGCTAGTCAAAAATCGACAATTACTGGCCATACCTAATTATGGGAATTTTTGAAATTCCTGTAGTTGATGAATCTAGCTAAAAATTTTCAAAAACATTTGACACTTAAGTAGGGGTACCAAGAAAAATTTTGGGCAAGAACCGAATTTTTTTTAGGGAGATGCTAATTGGAACAGTAACCAACGACAACGATCGGATCTATTTAATTTGAACTTTACTAAGTTAATTAAGTAAAATTCTTTTACTAAAATTTCTTTTGAATCAGAATTAAAATATTCTATTTATAATTTATAAGTTTACTAAGTTTTAATCAAATATTTTAATAGGAAAATTATGACCCTTAAGAAGACGCGCAACCTCGACGATATAATCTTTAACATCCCGAATTTTCATGGCCAGAGTTTATACTCATGCCTGAGAAAAATGGGTGTTAATAATTGAATGAAATGGATGCTTTAAAAATTATACTATTTTTTTATTTGGATTACATCCAAATACATTCATGAAGGTAACATTCACGAGAATAAAATCGACTGTATTAATTATTTCATCAGAGTAAAAGAATTCAGTAAATAATCAAATGCTCTCTCAGTGGAGCTTATTACATATATTGAGTTCGAAGCGAAAGTATAAAACTAAATCATAAAACTATCTTTCTTATTCTTTTAGCATAATCTTCCATAGGGAGATTGTCCTCTAGGTCTTCAATCTGTACGTCACCTGCATCATCTATACGGTTGGAGAGGGTCAATGCCCTACTCATAGTGATGGTTATCCTTGAAGATTAACAATAATTAAAGAGATTTATAAAAGCAATATAAATGTTCTGATACATCTCATATTCCATACTACAAGGAGTATCAGCATGCACAAACAGCCTACATGAGATGCATGCCTAGCAAAGTATGTACGGCTCATCATACGTAGTGATCATCATAATGTGGAATACGATTCATAAAAAACCCGACTCGACCTGCATCCTATAAGTACGGATATTCGCCGGCATGGCCAACGCTACCGTGGATTTACATGAACACCCTGAGGTGGCACAACACATGAGTCAGATGAATTACATGACATGATTTGTTCATGGAGCGGCTGTTTGCGACATCCAATCCCAGAAGTGATGTAACGCTCATTGTGAATTACTTACATCGATTTGTGTACCACTACCCAAACCCATGGAATTATGCGTCGACTAAGAGGGTCTCCATCCAGAGCGCATTATGTCCATGATAAAATGTTTAAATCACTAGTCGTGATACCTTTAACACATCAATTATATCAAAGAGAATGTAAACTGAATCATGGGAGTTTTGGAATTCTAAGACACGTGTCCAAGCCTTAAAGGTAGATAGCACAAGGCTAACAAAATAAGGAGGAGAGTAGCAATGACTAACTCAACAAAGATGAGAGTGACAATGGCTAACCCAATAAAGAGAAGAGTAGTAATGACTAACTCAAATAAGAAGAGAGTGCCAATGGCCAACTCTAAAGAGGAGAGTAGCAATGGCCAACTCAACAAAAAGGAGAGTGGAAATGGCCAACTCAATAAAGAGAAGAGCAACAAGGGCTAGTTCAACAAAATTGGTGAAGACAAGGACAAGGCCTATATCCATCATCCCACATAAATTAATAAAGATCACATGTAATTAAAAACGCACCTTAACCATAATTCCCAAAGGATAAATAATTGTTAGTGGTAAATTAAACAATTACAGGGAGAGAATCATATAACATGAAACATAGTATGTAAAAAGCAAGATAAAGCATATCAACTTAAATTACTGTAAGCTTACAGAAATCCCTCACATCTAAAGTCGAATCGTTATCATCCGATGTTAGGTGTTTATACACACTCCTTCAAATCCAATCTTATCCTATATCACAAAATTTATATGGTCAGGATTAAATCTAGGGTTATGTTTATAACCTAGGTATAGTGTAAGTGCTATAATGTATAAAGCACTCTTGTTTGTCAAATTTCAATGGGGCAAAACAGCTTATGACATGGTTCACACAATAAGATAGAAAGTTCACCTTCAAGTAAATCAAGATGAAAATTTCACCTTCAAATGAATCAAGATGGAAAGTTCACATTCAAGAACAAACCATGAAGTTGGATAGTGCAAGCTTAAGTACAAGTCATGAAGATAGATTGTTAAAGCTAAAGTGTATTCAAATTCTACTTCTAGTAGAATATCAAGCTCCACCTTCGAAATCACTTCAAGTAGATGAACAACTGTGCACTATTAAAGATTCAAGTAGAAGATTCATCTTATATACTTCAATGTCCAGTTTTCTCAGGTATAAATGACCATAAAAAGACCTTAGACTTAGGTGCTTTCAAATGTTAAACTTATACGGGTTTTTATACTTTGATTAGACTTTAGTTCGACTAGTCTAAGCCTTGGTTCGACTAGTCTAAGATTTGGTTCGACCAGTCCAAGATTCAAACTCAAAAACGGATATTCCTAGTGGTTTCTCGACTAGTCGATCAGGCTGCTTGACCAGTCGAAGAAGCACCTTCGATCAGTCGAAGGGTGATTGACTCGAAGTCCAGTGACTAATTTTTATCAACCTCAACCAGTCGAAGGCTGTGCTCGACCAATTGAAGAGAGTCCTCGACCAGTCGAGTAGGGCCTTCGATCAGTGGAAGAATGGTTTTATTCGATCGCCCTCAAAATTTGAAATTTGATTGAATCTTAAACAAGTCGAAGGAGACCTTAGACGAGTCGAAGCAACAACATTTCAGCCTATAAATAGAGGCTTTTATCTCATTTTGAAATTACTAATCTAAGCTAAGAAAAGCTAGATAGAAGTCTCCACTATCATCAAGCTATTGCATGGTATTTTATATTTTTGTTTATATAACTTTTATTTTTAATTCGTTAATCTCTTTTCATGAATCATATGTTTTAAAAAGAGTAATCACTCTTCTTTTGAAATCTAAGGGATTCAAACAAGTAGCTTGTGGTTTGAATTAATTTAAAATCAATTTAGAACCTATAACCCTTGTTTGTATTACTGCACATTAAACATTTTACTTCAAGTAAAGCGGTTCTACAAGCTACATCAAAAACGTCTTCAAAGAGAAGATAAGTATCATTTTATATCTTTGTATTTTGGTTTCTTTGAGATATCCAGAAAATCTCATATTGGTTTTGACTGTGATAGCCAGAAAATCTCAGCGTGGGGTTTCTGTTTGTGATAGCCCTTTTAAAATCACAACTATGCAAGGTTTTAAGGTGAACCTCTGAAAACCTTGTTTTTAGTGAACGCCAATATTATGTGGGTTGTGATTATTGGGAGTGGAGTAGGTGTAGCTGTTTGAGAACAATTGGTGTACACACCGATCCACTATAACTCCTGGTGTTTGTGGTGAATGTTTAGTTTTTACATATGTGGTGAATGATTGTAATTTATTTATGCAAATGTGGTGAATGCTTGTAATAGATAGATCTCGTCTCTTACTTGGTTTGAGATCTTAATCCTTACAAACGTTCATGAAATCAAGTTGTCCTACTTAAAACTTTGTTTTTGGTGTAAGGTTGTCCTACAACCTAAGTTTGAATCAATTTTTCAATACTAATGCTATTGAGATTTTTGAATTATTTTGATTTATTTATTATTTCAGTAATTTAAGTTTTTATTTGGCATAGTCCTATTCACTGCCCCTCTAGGACTGTTAAGCTCGCCCTTTTCAAGTGGTATCAAAGCTAAGTTGTTTATATTTTTGGATTAAGTTCCTTGAGTTTAAAGAAATAGAGCTTTCATTATGTCAAATTTCGATAGCTTGTCTATTACCAGGCCACCACCTTTTGATGGCTCTAACTATGCATACTAGAAAGCTAAATTTCAAGCTTCATCTTCAACTTCAAGCTCTATTGAAAAATCAAGTAAAAGAACAAGTTTGTTTGAAGTTCTAGGCAGTGATAGAACTAAATCTTTGAAAGAAACTCCATTTTATTTATGGACTACACCTCATAAAAGCAAAAGTAGTGCAAATGTTAAGGCCTTAAATGCCATAACCTGTGCTCTATCACCTGATAAATTCAAAAGAATCATTTCATGTGATGTAGCTAAATAAGCCTGGGATATTCTTAAAATGACACATAAAGGAACTACTACAGTTACGAAATCTAAAGTTTAAATCCTCACTACAAAATTTAAGGAATTACGCATGGAAGAAAATGAAACTTTCATGGACTTCTATCTGAAATTAAATGATATAATAAATTTCATGTATAGGGTTTAGGAGATGGAATCCCAAAAGGCAAGGTTTATGCTAAAATACTGCGATTTCTTCCTGAGAGATTCAATTCTAAAGTAACTGTCATTCAGGAATTAAGACACACTGATCTAATGAAGGTTGAGGATTTAGTTGGTTCTCTCCAAATGTATGAGTTAAATTTTAAAGCTCCTAAAGGTATGTCCATTTCTCTTAAATCTAAATTTGTTTCAAAAGATAACTGTGTTAATTCTGATGTTTAAGATACATAAGATGATATGGCTTTACTTGCTAAGAAATTTTACAGAAATTTCAAAAACAACAAAAGAACTGATTTTCAAAAATCATCTGATAAAAGAAAAGAAAAATCTAAATCTTGGAAATCTATAAAAGACAGTCAATGTTTTAACTGCCATGAATACGGGCATTTGGCGAATAATAAAAAGAAAGGGCATGATAGCTACTCAGGATGAATCATCCGGCTCCGAAAGTTTTTCTGAGTCAGATGAATCAGAACAGGAAAATTCAAATGAAGTAAAAGCCCTAATGACTATAGTCAAAGTCATCTCATCAATAGTTGTGACTTATCTGATTATGATAATCTCAGGAGTGACCTTAAAAATGAGAATGAAGATTATCTTCAAGACGCCTATGATGCCCTATACAGGGAAAGTTACAAAATTGTTGTCAAACAAAAAATTCAAAAGGAAAAATATTTTATACTAAAAGAAGAACTTGAAAACAATGTTTTAGAAAAATCTCATCTTTCATATTATTTTGAAAAAGTAAAACTAGACTTGAATTTTAAAACCTCAGAGTTAGAAAAACTCAGAATTGAAAATGAGAATCTAAAACTTGAAGTTTCTTCTCTTTTTAGTTCTAAGGATACTTGGAGATATGCCCATAGAGACCCAAAGCTGGAAAAACTATTAACCGCATCCAGAAAATGTGTCGACAAATCAAGTCTAGGATATATCAAAGATAATTATCTAAAAAATAAAAATGTGTCTCCTATATATGTAAAAGGAGAATCCTCAAACTCAAAAGGTAAGAATTTGAGAATTTATAACCAAAATGATTTTAAAAATCTAAAATCTTTTCAAGCTTCTAAGTTTAATTCTAATGTCATCAGCTATAGAAATTAAAGATATAATCCTTTAGCTTAAAAAATAGTGGACTTGCTTAAAGAGCTCCTTAAATCTAACTCCAATGAAATTGGAGTTAATAGATAGAGGAATTCCAACTCTCATGAACAGAGAAAAACCAATGGAACACCTAAACCCAAAACTATAATGAAGTGGGTTCCAAAAGTTACTTGTCTTGTTGCCCACACTGCCTTCAAAGCTTCTAACCATTTAAAATGGTACCTGGACAATCAATGTTCAAGACATATGATAGGTAACAAAGAGATATTCACCAACTTCCAAGAGATGAATGATGGTTCGGTTACTTTTGGTAATGGAAGCAATTGCAAAATTATAGGCCAAGGTACTATTCAATTTTCTAACCTTCTTCCTTTTGAAAATGTTTTATATGTTGAAGGACTTAAACACAGTCTTCTAAGTATATCTTAAATCTGTAATAACAAACACAACGTGAAATTTACTAATCACGAATGTGAGATAACAAATGAGAAAGGTTGTATGATATTAAATGGTCGTAGGACTTCTGAAAATTGTTATATTATCAATGAGTCATGCTCTTATAACTTCTCTTGTTACATGATCTAAACAGACGAAATAGAACTATGGCATAAACGTCTTGGACATATTAACTACCGAAATCTTTATAGATTGAGCAAAAGAGATCTTATTAATGGCCTACCTAAATTTAAAAAGGTAGAAAAGATATGTGACGCATGTCAGATTGGCAAGCAAACTAGAAGTAGTCACAAGAAAGTGAACTCCTTAGCCACAAGTAAACCTCTTGAACTTCTCCATATAGATTTTGTTGGACCAACAAGAATGGAAAGTAGAGGTGGAAAGAAGTATTTTCTGGTTATCATTGATGATTTTATCATATATACATGGATAACTTTCTTAAAAGAGAAATCTGAGACTCTCGATGAAGTTAAAAGAATTTTAAAACGAATTCAGATTGAAAAAGAAGTACATGTAGTCAAGTTTAGAAGTGTTCACGGTACTAAGTTTGAAAATAACAATTATGAGAAATATTGTACAGATCATGGCATATCACATGAATTCTCAGCTCCTAAAACACCTCAACAAAATGGGGTTATTGAAAGGAAGAATATAGTGTTAAAAGAAATGGCCAATGTTATGATAAATAGCATGAACTTACCAAAAAACTTATTGGCTAAAGCCGTTAATACTGCATGTTACATTATAAATCGTGTGTATGTTAAAAAATCAAAAGATAAAATAGCCTATGAGTTATGGTTCAATAAGAAGCCAACAATCAAATACTTTCAAATTTTTAGAAGTAAATGTTTCATTTTACGTGACCGGAAATGTTTGTCAACCTAAGTTGATCTTGAGTAGAGCATTGTTCTTCACAGATGCAAGCTTCATAACAGCGTCTTTGGCATCACAAATTTGACAACACAAAGGGTTATAAACTATGGCACTTACAGTTATAATTGATGATCACCTTATCACACCCACACTAAATCTAGATGATGATGAAGTCAATTTTATCGAGAAACCTAACTCTTCATCTAATCCAATTAATGCTGAACTGAGATCAGTCAAAGATCGTCCTACTAATCTGATATTAGGTAATCTTCTTACAAGTGTGCGAACAAGGAAATAGTTTGAGAATATCTATAACTATGTTTACTTCACTTCTCAAATTAAACTGGCTAATGTAAAAGAAGCACTTGCCGATGAGAATTGGATAGAAGCCATGCAAGAATAGTTAAATCAATTTGTATGAAATGATGTTTATAATTTGCTTCCAAGACCATCTAATAAACATATAGTTGGAACCAAATGGATCTTTAAGAATAAATCTAATGAAATGGAAAATATCATTAGAATTAAGGCACGACTGGTTGTACAAGGCTATACTCAGATAGAAGGAATTAACTATGATGAAACCTTCGCACCTTGAATCCATTAGATTATTTATTTATTTTTTTTGTTATAAAAAATTTAAAATATATCAAATGGATGACAAAAGTGTATTTTTAAACGGTGATCTAAATGAAAAAGTTTGTGTTGAATAACCTACGTGTCACGAAGACCCTAATTTTTCAGATCATGTATATGTCTCAAAAAAGTACTTTATGGTCTAAAATAAGCTCCCAGGGCATGGTATGAAAAGTTGACTAAGTTCTTATTCAGTCACAACTTTATCATGGGAAGCATTGATAAAACATTATTTGTCAAAAAATATATTGAACACATATTAATTGTACAACTCTACGCTGATGATATTATTTATGGATATATAAGAACTAACCTGTCTATTGAGTTTGCAGAGCTTATGAAATCCAAATTTGAAATGAGTATAGTTGGAGAATTGAATTACTTTCTTAGTTTACAAGTAAAACAACAAGAAGATTGTATTTTCATTTCTCAAATCAAATATATTTTAAATTTAGTAAAGAAATTTGGATTCGAGAATGGTAAAAAGTTTAATACTCCTATGAGTACAACTCTCAAACTTTCAAAGAGCTTAGCTTGAGATTCTTGTTGCCAGAATCGGCTGATTTCGGCCACCTAAGCTTGCATGATCATAACACGATCACGTGGGCTCTGTATTAGATATCAGTCTGATCCAAAAGAATCTCATCTTATTGTTGTTAAACATATAATAAGATATGTCGCAAGTACTACTAATTTTGTTCTATAGGATCCTCATGATACAAATGCACAACTAGCTGGATATACTGATGCTGACTGGGCGGGAAACATTGACGATAGAAAATCTACCAATGGTAGATGTTTCTATGTAGGAAATTGCTTAGTTTCCTGACACAACAAGAAACAGAGTTCTATATCTTTATCTATAGCTGAAGTTGAATACATCGCAGCTGGTAATGCTAGTACCCAGCTGGTTTAGATGAAAAGAATGTTAGCTAATTATAGAATTGAACAAGATACAATGATAAGATACAATGATTTTGTATTGTAATAATTCCAGCGCAATTAACATTCTCGTACGAAACATATACACATTAAATATCATTATATCCTAAAATTAGTCAAGGATAAAAGCATTTCATTAGAATATATCTAGACTGAAAAATAACTTATTGACATTATGACTAAACCGCTTAACAGTAATAAATATTCCAAATTAAAACATGATATTGGTATGTATATTTCTAATTAATTAAATCATGTTGTTTATTTTTATTTGCATATTAATAAAAAATGCAAAATATTTAAAAATAATAAAAATGAGATTTTTTTTCACTTGCTCGACAAGTCGAGTACATCCTCGACTAGTCGAACCTTGACGAGTCGAGGACAGCACTCGACTCATCATGAACCGCAGGGTGACCCATTAAAAGAGGGAAAAACCCACTTTTCACCCCATTTCTCTCTTCTTCCTCAACTAGTCGTGACTCCACTCATCAAACCCATCTTCATATAGTCATTGTAAGTAGTTTATTTTTAATTTCCTTCTAGATTTGGGTTCTTCTATGCAAGTTAATCTTCATTTTGTAGTTGATTTGAGATTTGCATCCTTTCTATAGAAGGTTTTTGGGCAAAAATCTGATTTAAGCTAAACCCATCATTTTTATCTTCTCTTGTAAACTCTACATGGAGCATCGATCTAAGAGGAAGGCTTCACGTAGTGGCCCTAGTGGCTCCTCCTCCCGGGAGACTCCAGTTAGGGTAAGAACCCTGAGAGCCCTTGAAAAATATTCGGAGCATATAAGGGATCTCCACACTAAAGATATAATCATAGAAAGAATTGTGAATCTTGATCACATTGCTCCATTTAAACTTTTGCCCATTCTATCTGCCGTTAGTTGGGAAAATATTCTCGGTTAGGGTGGAACGGCATACCACTCCATAGCTCAGGGAATGTATGCTTCAATAAGAGAATTGTCCCTTGAAAACCTTACATTCTCTATTAATTTTAGAGAAGAGACATTTCTGGTTGATAGGCACCTAATCTCAGGATTACTTTATGTGAATGTAAATGATGAAGGCATACCTATTCCACCACTTGCTAATAGAATATATGAATCTGAGCATCAGGAGATTACCCAAAAACTATATCGATTTAATGCTGAATGGAGTTCTGGTAATGCTCTTCGTGCCACCCAGATGATTCCAAGGTTCAGAGTACTTCATCGTATTTTTACATCAAATGTGTATCCATGCTTCGAGAATAAGTCTAAACTTACTCCCTTTATGACTCATGTTCTTCATGCCATTGCATCTGGCTTACCTATATGTCTTCCATCCTTGATATGTTACTTGATTATTTAATTTCATATTCATTCGGATCATGGTTCTATACCATTTGCATATCTAATGACAACTCTTATTATCCATTGCAACGTTGTCATTCCGTCGACTGAGGCACCTGAGGCAGTCCTACCTTTTGATAACACAAATATTCACAAGATGAACTTAGAGTACCTCCTCGGTCAAAGAGATGAAGACGATGTTGAAGAAAAAGAAGCACCATTGCCTAAGGACACATCTATGGATGATATTTTTGCAGAACTGGAATCAGACGATGAAGCTAATCCTGATTTTCAGCCTTCTCAGGTTGATGATCGACTTAAATCTTTAAAGGAGAAAGTTGTTGAGTTGAAGGCATCACAAGACAATCTGGCTGAAAGTCACAAATCTTCAATGAAGTATATGCATAAATACTTTTATCACATTACTAAAGAACTTCACCAGATTAACCCAATTATACCTCCTCCATCCTCCTTTGGTTCTGATTAGGTTGATTTTTTTATCTTTCATGTTGGGCTATATAAATTTTAACTATGTGTTTAACTTGTTAACTCGTGGATCATACTCTCTCGTTATGCTCTCTTAATGCTTTCTTTACTCATGTGCTGAAATTATTTATAAATGATTATCTGGTGGTTCAGTTATGCATTTTCTAGTTCTTCTTTATTTAATTTCTCTTTCCTTTGTCAATTTGTGACAAAAAGGGGGAGAGATTTAATATTATGATGATGAATATGATTGATATGATTGCTACAAGAAAAATGTTGTTGGAGTTGTGTATTGGAAATATATGTTATAATACAGGTATTATTCAAGGCCAAAGAGAAGCTCAAATTGAGGGGGAGTAGGCAGATATTGTAAATTTTACAGAGTAGAAATTTTTAATAATTTTGTACTTGTATTAAGTGTTTTGTCACGAATTTGACAAAGAGGGAGATTGTAAGTGCTATAATGTATAAAACACTTTTGTTTGTCAAATTTCGATGGGACAAAATGGATTATGATATGGTTCACACAATAAGATGGAAATTTCACCTTTAAGTGAATTAAGATGGAAAGTTCACCTTCAAATGAATCAAGAAGGAAAGTTCACATTCAAGAACAAACCATGAAGTTGGATAGTACAAGCTTAAGTACAAGTCATGAAGATATATCATTCAAGCTAAAGTGTATTCAAGTTCTACTTCTAATAGAAGATCAATCTCCACCTTCGACAATGCTTCAAGTAGAAGAACAATGTACACTATTGAAGATTCAAGTAGAAGATTCAAGCTTTACACTTTAATGTCTAGTTTTCTCAGGTATAATTGACCCTAAATATACCTTAGACTTACGTGCTTTCAAATGATAAACTCATATGCATTTTTATACTTTGGTTAGGGTTTAGTTCGACTAGTCTAAGCTGTGGCTTGACCAGTTTAAGATTTTCTTCGACTAGTCCAAGTTTAAAATTCAAAAATCAGATATTTTTGTTAGTTTATCAACCAGTCGAGCAGACTACTTGACTAGTCGAAGAGACACCTTTGACTAGTCGATGGGTGCTCGACTCGAAGTCCAGCGACTAATTTTTAGCACCCTCAACGAGTCGAGTAAAGCCTTTGACTAGTCGAAAGATTTTTTTATCCGATTATGCCCAAAATTTAAAATTTGGTTATATCTTAGACAAGTGAAATTTTTATTAGGAGGAGAGAACTGTGAGACCCGTATCCTAGTCCGTACCATTCTGTAGACTTTCGCAATCCTCCTGGTAAAATTTCGACAACCCTCGACCTGTAATTGGCATTTGCGTGACCCTAAGTCGCATCCTGTATATCAAAGTCGGCTCAACCTGAGACTTGTACCCTAGCGACCGCGCCATCGCCATGATTCCAATGCCGCGTCTCGCACGTCGATGCGATACCCAGTTGAGGAGTTGTGGGCCCGCGTTCATTTCGAAGAAAACATCGCGCATTACAAATTTCGAGAGAATCTCTACCACCTTTCACATCAATCAATCAAGTACACATCCCATCACAAGTCAAGTACCAACCCATACCCTACCCATCTCTCTCCCATTCCCAAAGTCAACTCTCTCTCTCTCTCTCCACCCATCCCTTTCTTATACTCGCCCATCCCTTCCTTACACCCATTACCCATCACATCCTCTCCTCTCTCATTTTCTCTCTTTACTCCCAAGCAACCAAGAGATCAACTGTCCAAGCAATTCCCATAGAGAAAGAGCCAAGGGTGGCCTACTTTCCTACCTCAAAAACTCTCATCTCCACCATCCAAACTTCATCATCCACCATCAAAGGTTGAGGATAGGAGCTAAGGAAGCTAAGGGACCAAGAAGGATTGATATAGGTGGGTGATCCACTGTTGATTTTCATTTGAGGGCCCACTTGTGGTGGGACCCACTTGATGTATGCATTATATTGAGTATATGGAGGGCCCATAGTTGCGCAGTCCCTCCACAACGCCGTCTCTCTCCCTCTCTTTCATTTATTTTGGTGATGATATGATCGTGTGGCCCACCCGGATGGACCCCACCATTTACACTGTCTATCTAGTGGACCACCCTGCTGTCCACTAGCCGGCAGTAACCTGGCTGCCCAGACCAGCCTGCATGACCAGCCGGTCACACAGGCCTTATCATAGGGAAAACATAAATATCAGTTTGATTCTTAGTGGGGTGACCCATATGTGTGGACCCCACCTTGATGTGTGTATATTGTATCCACACCATCCATCTGGAGATATCATTTTTGGATGGTGCAGATAAATAGATACATTACAGTGGGCCTGGCTAACTGCCCAGGATCGAAACCACCGTCCAGGCCCTGGACGGTGGGGCCCCTGTATGATGTAAGTGTTATATCCACCGTCCATTGCTTAGATGGTGGGCCACCTTAATGTATGTATTTTATCCACACCGTACAGATCATGGACGGTGGGAACCCACCTGGACTTATGTAGTTTATCCAACCGTCCATCTTCTGGACGTGGCCCCCACACCATCCATATAACTGTCGTATTAACATGATCCCCTGATCATGAGGCATGTGTTACATCCAGACCTTCCATCTATGTAGGCCCTAGCAGCATGTAGCTATTGTGATGATGTTAGCAAGTTCTGCGGTCCCACCATGAGGCATGGTTATATGCAGATCGTCCAGATCATGAGACCCACCTACTGTGGTAGCCGGACTGGCTGATGTACCGAACATCAGCTATATAGCTGCAATATTGACATCACTAGTTCTGTGGGCCCCATGTTACGTAAGTGTTTCTTCCCAACTGTCCATCTGGACAGTGGGGGCCACCCTAGCAGCAACGCTGCTGCATTGACACCAACAAGTTATATGGGGCCAACATGGTGCATGGGTCTTATCCACACCATCCAGATGGCTGGACAGTGGGACCCACCGCTGATGTATATGTTTTATACCCCCCACCGTTTATCGAACGGACCACACTGCAATCAGTAGGATTGAATGTCTACCATTGAAATCCCGTTGGGGATCTTAGAAGCTTTAGATCAATATGAAATTTTTTTTCCTCTTAATCCAGGTCTTTGTGACCTTATGATCAGATTGGATGGAAAATAAACGTTATGGCAGGCCCGGTGAATTGTTAATAGGAAGATCATTATCTCCACTGTTATTTGTGGTATGGTCCAGATGATCTTCCGATGTGATTCATTTTTCGAGTAATGCTCTAAAAAGATCTCATAGATATATGAATGGTGTAGATATAATAAAATGAAAATTTAGTGTGTGGGTCCCACCTTGATGTGATATATATTAGCCTGAATGAGAGGCCGATTGTGGTATGTTGGAGGCCCATGGGTTGTGGCCCATTGTGATGTATTCAAGGCCCATGGGTCATGGCCCATTATGATGTATTTGAGGACTAGATATGAGGCCCATTGTGATGTGTTAGAGGCCCATGGGTTGTGGCCCATTGTGATGTATTCTAGGCCCATGGGATGTGGCCCATTATAATGTATATGTGGCCCATTGTGATGGGTTGGAGGCCCATGGGTTGTGGTCCATTGTGATGTATTCAAGGCCCATGGGATGTGGCCCATTATGATGTATTTGAGGCCCAGATATAAGGCCCATTGTGATGTGTTGGAGCCCCATGGGATGTGGCGCATTATGATGTATTTGAGGTCCATGGCATGTGGTCGATGTGATGTATATTGGTCCATATGATGACGCCCGATGTGATGTATATAAGGCCCGTATGTTGAAGCCCACTGAAAAGTATATTAGGCCCTTGTGTGAGGCCATGGGCCCCACTATATTTTAGGCTTTATGTAGACCACTCCTTAGGAGCATTGAATGTCCACATTGATAGGCAATGATGGTTAAATGTCCACATTGTGACCTTCCCTTATGTCCTTGTTAGGCCAATTATCGATATCGATTATGAGTACGTGTGACAAGATAGATCATGAGGCATGCCCATATGCATCATCGCACATTTGTTTGAGATATGGTTGACCATTGCATATGCCATAGGGCGAGGTTGTTTATGGGACTTCTTGATAAGTAGAGAGTCATCTTACATGAGCGCATGGTATGCGCAGGATTGATGCATGATTGGACTATGTGATTCATGCATAATGCATTGTGTGTTGTGATTATCGTACGCCCTAGCAACATCGTGGCCATAGCCGCCACAGCATATCGTGGAGGGCGGATTGTACGCCAAAAATCTTTTCTTTATATGGGGTGCAATAGATGTCCCCTGGGTGAAAGTCCCTAAACCTAATGGTACCGAAAGATGCTCCAACGTTGAGACTAAGTGGATATATGAGTGCATGAGGGCTGAATACTAGGAGGCCGCGTTCTCACTATGTCGTGGTCGGTTGGAAGGGGGTGTGGCCTTACCCGCTCGGGGTAGAGGGTAATTGCTAGGTTGAGTATGACCAACTCATATATGGGTCCGCTATCGACGTGCCGGATAGGTATTAGCGGCTATTGGCCAAGCGGATAGTGAGGTTTCTTACACTCAATTGGACTGCCTGAGGAAGGGGCAATGTCATTTGGAATACTAAACTCTAGTGATTATCTAGAGTGAGAACTATATTGATATTTGATGCTCCAGTGATGAGTTGCATTGATATGTGGATTCGGATGAGGATTGACATGCTTGAGTTGCATCTCGCATCACATGGCTTTGGTATGGCCGACATCATTCACACCTTGCATCGTATGGCCTTGATATGTTGATAGCATTTATGCCTTGCATCGTATGCCTTGGTACGGATGATAGTATTCATGGATTTACTAGTATATTTTGCATTACTCGATATTGTGTTCTGAGCACGCTTATATTGCACACACACTCTCACCACCCTCTAAGATTTCTATAAGTTTATGCATGATTGATGCATGTAGGTGACGCCAGGACACAGTCATAGCTTAGTAGGAACAGGAGCGTGCAGTCGAGCTTCAGGAGTTTCTGTTATTATTATTATTGTATTCCTTTTATGCGCATTGTACCTTAAAGTTTTTTATCATAGTAAATTTTGTGATGGTGTCTTGGTTATTGTTCGAGGGTTATACTTATGGTTATGCTTATTACGAATCAAATTTATGTTAAAAAAATTCTCCTTTTAGGATCCCAGGATCGGAACCTGGTATATAGGTGTCAAGAGCCGAAAATGGGATACTGCGGAGGTTGTCGGCGCCGGATTCGGCGATCGAGAATTTTGCGAACTTGGTTTCCAAGTTTGGGGCATGACAGTTACTAGTTACTGCTGACCATTCACTTATACCGAGCAACTTGTTCATTTGCAATGAGGCACTGACTCTACTTTAGGGTCGCTGGTGACCATTCACTCATACCGAACAACTTGTTCATTTGCAATGAGTGATTTTGTAAAAGGGAGTTCTTCTTTACCCTTTGAGATCCAAGGAATTCAATCAAGTAGTCCAAGGTTTGAGTAAATTTAAAATCCATTTAAAACCTAGAACCCTTCTTTATGATTGTTGGACATTGAACATTTACAACCGAAGCGGTTCTTTTGGGCTACATCAAACGGAGTCTTCAAGAAGAAGATAAGTATTATTTGCTTTTGGTTTTTGAGATAGCCAGGAAATCTCTGTACTGGTTTTGACTAAGATAGCCAGAAAATCTCAGCGCGGGGTTTTTAATTGTGATAACCCATTGAAAACACAACTGTTCAGGTTTTAAGGTGAACCTGAGAAAACCTTGTTTCATAGTGAACGCCAATATTATGTGGGTTATGATTATTGGGAGTGAAGTAGGTGTGGTTGTTTGAGAACAGTTGGTACACACTGAACCACTATAATTTCAGGTGTTTGGTGGATGATGTATGTGATGAATGTGTGTTGAATGATTGTAATAGATGGCTCTCTTGTCTCTTGCTTAATTCATGATCTTGATCCTTACAAACGTTCGTGAAATAAGGTTGTCCTGCCTAAAACATTGTTTTTAGTGAAAGTTGTCCTACGAACTAAGTTTGAATCAATTTTTCAATATGAGTGCTATTGAGATTTCTAATTTATTCTGATTTATTTCTTATTTCAATACTTTAAGCCCCCCCCTCTAGGACTATTAGCTCGCCTCTTTCATATAGGGTTTTAACTAATTAACTATTTAAGTAAAACTTGAATCAAGATATTAGGTAATCAAACAATTTACCTCATTCAACGTTTATCGTCAACTTGCTAATCCCATAATTCTGCCAATGCCTCTCATTAATTTTCGGGTTATACTGAACTTGGCTCGATCCTAGACTCAAGTTAATGACTCAATGAGTCACCGTCCCATGCACAACACCCGAACTCCTCCTCTCTAATGTACCCGATTCCTCTCTCTCTCTCTCTCTCTCTCTCTCTCTCTCTCTCTCTCTCTCTCTCTCTCTCCTTCTTTTGGTGGGGGCTTACTTGGTAGTTGGTTGGTGTGAGATGAAGAGAGGAGTAGGGTATTTATAGCCCCTTGGGATAGCTTTTATGTAATTCAATGGTTTATGAAGGATAAATGATTCTTCTTCTTGCTTTCTTCCTTCTTTTCCTTCCATCTCTTTCTCCTCTCTCTTTCTTTCTTTCTTTCCATCTTCTTGACATGGAATTGAGTGGTTCTTCCGAATACCAAGCTTTTATAAGCCTTCAGTTCAGCGGAAAGGGGAGTCCCAGTCGAAAGCGGTTACGTCTTCCACACTTTGTTTACGCACAACAATCCTCTACTGACCCGTTTAGATCTTTCCATTGTTTCTACTAATTTGGTGGGAAAGTCTCCTGTTTGAACGGCCCAGGGACAGATGGTTGTGATCCCTGTTTTGGGACCAAACAGCCATCGTTGTTTAACGATCTTACGAGGAAGACAGACTGCGCTTCAATGGTAGATCTAAGTCCGAACCATCTTCTTCCGAAGTGGGACTTCTGGATGGTTTTAGATTGCCTTCCGATGTGTTTAACCATTTGTTTGATGGTGGGGTGTTTACAACTAGTAATGGCAATTGCTATTGTGTTGTTGCACTGTGAAAGCTGGCGATAAAAGGCGTGCATTTTCCCCTTTGACTTCTTTCTTTATTTGAGGTGGGTTCGGAGTCTTGTCTATGGAGGATGGCCGCATGGGATTCAGAGGTATCTCATGTTGATCGGGTTTAATCAAATAGTTCGTAGGATTGTAGAAGATTATAGGGTTCTGATCTCTTCATGTGTGTGGCCAGTATTGATTGGATCTTCGAGTGGTGGTTGATGATCAGTTCCGATCGGTTCAGATCTCACATCTCTCATGGTGGTGGGTCCTACCTACATCCACAATTATGGTTAGTTTTAAAATTTCTTACTAGCGAAAATAAGGAAGGGAGAGAGGAAGTGGTAGGTTTTGGATGGCTAATAAGGTGGATGGTTCAGATTATCTGAGATACTCATGGTGGTGGGCCACAACAACTCCAAATGGACGTTGTCTATTTAAATTGTGAGCAGTGGGAAAACAATGGGACTTCTTCTTTTATTTTTATTTTTTTAAAGATTTTACAAGTCAACACGGTTTGACCATGTTAGTAGTTTCAGTGTGTTGGGGGCGCATGCGCACCTTATGCATCGCACCCCTGAATGTGGGTCCCACAGGTATGTTTTGAGATATCTTCTTCATCCAATCATTTTGTCAGCTCATTTTAGGGCCTATCCCAAAGTATGAGGAGGGTACAAGTCTTAAGTGGGCCATACTCGATTGATTTCAGTTATCTCATCAATTTCAGTCAATCCGACGGCCGGATTGGCCTCATATTTGATTTCGAGGGGTTCCTAGAGATCCCTAGGAATTTCTAGAGGAAATTTAATAACTATTATCAATGGATTGTTTTAATCAAGGGATCGATTCCTGAATTAACCACAACAAGAATCTAAATTCCATTCGTTCGATGATCATTCAAACAATCCGACATGTGGATTGTCCTTAAAGTACACTTCAGATGCGTCATGGGATTTTCTTAGGAAATGAGATTGTAGATGCATGGACGTTCCATGAGAATATGAGGATTATGATCTAAGGATTATATCAATTGATGATCGGTCCTAAAGGCCTGGATCGCATCTAAAGTTGATTTGTCGGGAATGTTGTAGGTGATCATGGAAGCCAATGGTTGGATGGCTTGATCTATGTATAGAGTTTATTCCCAATGGTCAGATTTGTGTTGGAGAATGAATGTAAGGTTAAGATAGCTAGATTGGTATCATACACATGTACATATTAAGTTAAATCTAATGCTAACACTCGAGAACTTTCAATACACGAGTATTGAAAAGTTCCGAGTGGTACATAATCCCATCTGCTAACACCATCATTCCTCATGACCCAGTAGTAGACATTATTATTCTGGTTGAAGAGGATTCAACTGTAAAGGAAAAATATGAAAATATAGTGGATGGAGATGAGGGTGAAGAAGTGGCACAGTTTCATGTACCTTCCCCTCTTGTAACAGATCAAGGTGGAGTTGCGCCAAGTACTCAATTGCCTTTGTCCCCAAATGCTATGCGTGCCAATTTTGTTGAATCTAGCTCACAACCTTGGGACATCGCTTTTGGATTGGTAAATCAAGTGGTGGCTATGATGAAACAACAACAGGAACAAATTGTGATTCAATGGAACTTGTTGGCAAACCAAAATCAAGCACCACAAGGTTAGCTGTAGGCATCGCCAGTTAGGGCTGGATAAATGTATGAAGTGGATTTGATGGAGCTTGGCCATAATCCTATAGTCATAAAGGATTAGATGGAGCATGTCGAGAAAATATTAGAAGCTATGAATTATCCTGAGAACTAGAAGGTTTGGTTAACATCATTTGTTATGCAAGGTGAAGTAGATATCTGGTGGAGCTTTGCCAAACGAACGGTCGTGCCGGGTCATATATGGACTTGGAAGGAATTTCAAGATAGGTTTAATGAAAAGTATTTTCCTAGGGCCTATTGTAATTAAAAGATAGCCAAATTTTCAAAGCTAAAACAGGGTACGATGACAGTAGCCCAATACGAGGCAAAATTCGTAGAATCATCTCATTATGTTCCGAAGTTAGTGGAAGACGAAGAATATAAAGTTAAGAAATTTGAATAAAGACTCTTGAAGTTTTGAGCACAGATGAAAGAGACGAGAAATCCTATTAAGGCTATCATAAATCTGCAACAACCATTAGAAAAGAGGCAACATATGAATATTCATATCTTAATACCTAGTAGTCCAGACCAGTTCTTTGTCAAGAACTGCACGTATTGTGAGAAGTATAGACATAAGCCCAAAATTGTAGAACTTGACTCAGAGATATTGGCCAGATTCTGTCGCTACAATAGATTCCTCTTAAGATACAACTTCTTGCATTGTCTTAGCACTCTAGTCAATATTCACAAGGATCTAAACCATTGATTACATATCCAAAGGCATCACGATCTCTACCTACCAGGCCACCACAATATCCATAGAACTAGCCTCAGCCATCAACATGACCTCAAGTATCTTAGAACCAATGAGGAAAATTATTTGGGAATCAACCTCTACAAGCTAAAGTATATGTCATCACATCCATTGAGGAATCAAAAATTGGTAACAACATCATTGAAGGTACGGTCAATGTATTTCAAAAACCTATTACTATCTTGATTGATTTTAAAGGTATTATGTCATTTATTGCAAGCACTATAGTGAAACAATTAGGGTTGAAGCTTGCGAACCTTAGTAAAGCAATTATTTTAGAATCACTAGTGGAGAAACCGATTACTTTAAACAAAATATGTAAATCCTATGAAGTCAATATTTGTGGTAGTATAATGCTAGCTGATGTAGCGAGGATGGATATGAAGGGATATGACATAATCCTTGGGATGAATTGCCTCACCACTAACCATGCAAAGATTGATTGTCATGCAAAGTCTATTACCTTTTCTATCCTTAGGAAGGAACCTTTATAAATTTTGGGGTTACAAAAAGATAAGAATGTGGAGCACATCATGGTACTGAAGGAAGTGGAATTGATAGAGTTGGGTATGGAGCATATTCCAGTTGTGAAAGAGTATCCTAAAGTTTTTCGGGACATGCCCGGCTTATCACCTTTGTGAGAGGTGGACTTCAGTATCGATTTATTGTCATGTACTACTCCAATTTCTATGTAGCCATATCGATGCTTCCAGTTGAGCTAAAAGAGTTAAAAGAGCAATTTGAGGGATTGAAGAACCAGGGTTTCATAAGACCCAATATTTCACCATGGGGAGCACTAGTACTCTTTGTAAAGAAGAAATATGAAAGCATGTGGTTATGTATAGACTGCCATCGGCTAAATGAAGTAACGATTAAGAATAAATATCATTTGTCCTGCATCAATGGTATATTTGATCATCTGAAAGGTATATGTCCTAGAGGGGGGGTGAATAGGATTATGCCAAATTAAAACATTAACAGTGGAATTTAAATGAAAAAAAGGAAAGATAACACTTTAAATAAATCACAATACGGAAATGTAAAGCAACCTCAAAATTCAAGTCTTGAGAGGTTGATACAAATGTTGTTCTAAGGACAACCTTGCACCATAAAAACCAAGGATTTATGGCAGGACAACCTTACTAGAACGGTTTAAGTATCAATATCTCAAACTGAAGAGGAATTAAAAGTAAATAGTAAGAATGAAAGTCTAAACTATTACAACATTCCCCACAATGCTTGAAATGTAAATATTACAACATTCACATCCACACATACATCCCACAATATCGAATGATAAAAGATATAGAAAATAAATCACACATCCACAAAACACAAGGAGTTATAGTGGTTCACTTGTGTGTTCACTATAAGACAACAGCCACACAACTTGCTACTCCACTCCTAATATCCTCACACAGGGGATATTAGCATTCATTATGAAAATAGGTTTCTCAGGTTCACCTAAAACCCTCACAATTGTGTCTTTCTAATGGGCTTACACAATTCAAAAACCCCACACTCTGAGTTTTCTGGCTCTCTTAAGATAACCAACACTTAGAGATTTTTCTAGCTTAATCTCAAAGAAACCAAAAGCATAGAAGATTTACACAAATGGAAAATACCTAGATTTCTCCTTTTGTAGTAGCCCGGAAGAACCAAATTGGAGTAGAAGTTCTTATGTAGAAGTTCAATGTCCAATACTCACTTTGAAATGGTTCTAAGTTCTAATTGATTTTAAATTAAATCAAGTTGGGCTAGCTCTATTTGATTTTGATTCCAAGAAGTGGAATATCACAATTCCTCTTTCAAATCAGATTGGAATGCAGAAACAAAATCAAATATAAAAAGCTAACAAAAGAGAATAGTAAATATGCACAATGTAGCTTAAAAAGAACATAAACTTATCTCTCAGAGTAATGCCTTGATTTTACTTTAATTAGATATAAAACTTTGAAATTCGTGTTCTATTTATAGTTGCAGAAATCGCATCTATGACTAGTCTTATGGACACTATGACTGGTCATAGGACCAACAACATTTTGAAATTTTGAGCGCGATTGGATAAAACCGTTCCACGACTGGTCATAGGCACTTCACAACTGGTCGTGAGTCCTCCACGACTGGTCGTGACCTGCCCACAACTAGTCGTGAGAAACCAAAATTCATTGCTGGAGTTTGAGTCGTAGCTGTAGGACTGGTCGTGAATGAGTTGACACTGTTCACAAAACCGGTTAAGCTTAGGACTGGTTTTGGAATTTCTTGGACTGGTCGAGCCAGTGCTAGGAGTAGTCGAACAGAGTCAAAGACTAGTCTTAGAACAGACCAAATACTTATAAAATGATTCAATTAACTTATGTATACAAAATGACCTGCCCTAAGGTCAATCTACGGTCTTTCATACCTTGAATGTGAAGTATTGACATTGAGACTTCATTTTTTCAGATGATGGTTGACCTTTGAAGATTATAAAACTTGAGATCTCTATACTTGATGTAGCTTGAATATAAGATCTTCTAAAGCTTGGATTTGAATTATACTTCATCTTGTACTTTATTTATATTTTAGTCTTGACTTGTACTTGATTCTTGAACAAGAACTTGTCTTTTGATGTAGCTCTTGAAATACTCTAGACTTTGAAGCTTACAGGAGTGGACAATGTACTTGACCTTACATGTCTTGAAGTAGAGCTTCATTCTCAACTTGAAGAATTGTGATGTGCCTTGAACATATAAATATTCTCATGCTACACAAGACACAGAAAGTGTTTTTGGCACCACAAAACTTGACAAAATAAAGGAGTAGCAATCAACCATAGCACTTACAATCTCCCCCTTTGTCAAATTTGTGATAAAACACACTTAACAATAATATTAATAACGTATCAAGGAGTTGGATATTTATTAGACAACCTTTAAGACCCTTTAGGCACTATAGATTTTTTGTTATGCCCTTTGGACTAGCCAATGCCCTAGCTTTGTTCATGGACTTAATGAACAAGGTATTCCAGTCATATCTTGATCAATTCATTATCATGTTTATTGATGTTACATTGATTTACTAAAGGACTAGTGAGGATCATGAGACACATTTAATAATGGCGTTGCAAACTTTGAAAGAAAATCAGTTGTATGTCAAATTTTCCAAGCTTGAAATTTGGAAGCAGAATGCCAAATTCTTAAGGCATGTAATAACCGAAGATGGTGTTATAGTTGATCCAACTAAGATTGAAGCAACAGTGAAATGGGAACAACCCAAGAATGCAACCGAAATTAGAATTTCCGTTAGACTCTCTTGGTATTACAGGAGATTTATCAAGGACTTTTTAAAGATTTCAGGTCCATTAACAAGTCTAACTCAGGAAGCTATGTAGTTCAAATGGAATAATAAATGCAAAGACGTGTTAGCTAAGTTGAAGGATCTCATGACTTCTACTCTTATTCTACTCTTCCTAAGGAGGGAGTAAAGTTTGTTTTATACATTGATGCATTGATCTTAAGCCCCAGCTGTGTACTTATACAAGAAGTTAAGATGGTAGAATATGCATCAAGGAAACTAAAGAATCATGAATGCAGTTATCTGACACATGATTTTAAATTAGCCATTATGGTAGTCGCTTTAAAGATTTGGCAAGATTGTCTGTACGATGAACGATTTGACCTCTTCACAGATCATAAGAATCTCAGATATCTATTCTCTCAAACAGATTTGAATATGAGACAGTGAGGATGGGTTGAATTCCTAAAGGATTATGATTTTGAGTTATTATATCATCTAATAAAAAAAAACCATCTGGTTGATGACCTTAGAAGAAAGTAACATAAGAAGAAGTTGTGGTTGGATTAATGGTCTAAGAGTGGAGAATGATGGATTTAAAGGACATGGACTTGAGCTATAGTATCAAGAATGACGCATTCGTTTATATAGCTTAATTATGAAGTGGGCATTAAAGGAATGAATTATAAAAGTCCAAGAAGGTGATGAGTGGTTGTTGAAAATGATGAGTGGTTGTTGAAAATGATAAGTAAGCACCAAGATAAGGAAGAGTGAGAATGGAAAGTATGGGGAGATAAAGTGATTCGATATCACAACCGTCTTTGCATACCAAATCTCCCAGAATTGATGGAAGAAATTTTAAAGAAAGCACACATGAATTAATTTACTATTTACTTAAGAGGTACCAAGATGTACCAAAATGTGAAGTGTTTATTCTGGAAGCCAGACATGAAGAAATATATTACTCACTACATTGCATGATGTTTTGTATGTCAGCAAGTAAAAGCTTATCACCAGAACCCATCATGATTATTATAGACTCTAAAAATACCTAAATGGAAGTGGTATTGTATCTCTATAGACTTTATAGTTGGAATTCCCTTAATGTAGTAGAAGCATGACTCCATATGGGTGATTGTAGATTGATTAAAAAATCAACACATTTCATTCCCATCCATATAAATTATTCAATGGACGTTCTATCCAGGATGTGCATCAAAGAATTAGTGAGACTATATGGAATGCCTAGCAATATTGTATCAAAACATGACTATCTGTAACACTTGAGCTAGACAACACATGATCCAAGGGTGTCCACCAGCAGAGCTACCCAAAGACCGTGCTAGGGAGGCTACATGGGGAAGCATGCGAAGATCCGGAAACTAGGGATAGACAGGGTTGACTGACCACTTTCACAAATCGTGAAGGAATAGCATCGTAGACACAACTAAACCTAAGTAAGAGCTAGACTCGAAGCAGACTTCTAGGCTGGGCTTTCCCAAGAATCACCCCGACAAACCAGAATAAATCTAGACCATTCATCGTACTTCCATTAAGTCAGAAACTATAGAGGATCGTCCACCTCATTAGGCTTGAGGCCCATCACAGGTGGTAAACCAAGAAGGTGCCTAGGACCACTCAACATGGGCTGATAGTTCAAGCGCTTGAAATGTGCAAATCTCCCAGAAAAATATCTGAGAACTTAAGTTAAATAGGCCTCTCGCTCTTTCACAAAGTTGCGAGTTTTCGACCACAAAGTTGCGAGTTTTCGACCATCGAATTGTGCCAAACTCGAGACATGAGTTAAGGATATTTCTCTGCTCGTATCCGTATAATTGCGTTCCCGATTGGTCGCCGATGACCATCCATCACAAATGAGGTCCCCGGGCTGATTAAAGTACTTAATATCTGTCTGATTGTGACTGATCATCGAACTTGTGGTGGGGTGTCAGGCCCATAGTCCGTACTATTCCATAGACTTTCATGATCCTCCTTGTCAAATTCTAGTAACCGGTGACATGTAATCGGCATTTGCGCATGACCCTAAGTCACATCCTGTATATCTCTTTCGGCTCGACTCGAGACTTGTACCCTAGCGACCACATCGTCGCCACGGTTCTAACACCGCGTCTTGCACACCGATGCGATATATAGGCCAGGAGTTATGGGCCCGCGTTTATTTCGAGAAAATGCCGCACGTTGCAAATCCTAATAAGAGAATCTCTACAATCTATCAAATCAATCCCATTAATCAATCAAGTACAACACTCATCCCTCTCTCACCCAAAAGTCAAACAACTCATACCCCTCAAGTCAAGTACACCCATCACACCCATCCCTCTCCCTTACAACCTCTCTCTCTCTCTCTCTCTCTCTCTCTCTCTCTCTCTCTCTCTTCTTCTTCTTCTTCTTCTTCTTCATTTTCATTGCTAGCCATGGACATCCAAGCAAGCTCTATTTTTTCAGCCCTCTTACCTTTAGATCCCTCCTAATCCAACCCTTAGAAGCCCATCTCCACCATTGAAAAATCTAAACTGGTTGGACCTAAGGTATAGTTCTACTGGTTGGACTTGAGAATGCCTCTCTCTCTCTCTCTCTCTCTCTCTCTCTCTCTATATATATATATATATATATATATATATATATCTTTCTCTTTCTATATTTTTTATGATGTGCGGCCCACCTATTGGATACATGCATGGACGATTTAGATCGTCCAGCAGGTGGAATGTTTTTGCTATCCACCCTGTTGGACTGACTGTCCAGTTAGACCATCTGGATGGTGGGAATGAATAAATATTAGATGGATTTTAGCTCTATAGCCATTTGTGGGGCCCACTTTGATGGGTGTATTATATCCACTCCGTCCATTTGTAACGGTGCAGATCCAAAGCTCTTATGGGCTACACCAAAGCAGCAACAGGACCGTCTGTGCTGATGATCTCCTGATGAAAGGGAAAACACAAATATCAGTTTGATCCAAACTCCGGTGGGCCATCCCGTGGACCCACCTTGATGTGTATGTGTTGGATGCACCATGATGTGTGTTCCACATCCACACGTCCATCCATTTTGTCCAAATCACGAGCCCACCTGATCCTGATTGTCCAAATACAGGAATCTAATAGCAACTGTTGCTGGACCATATGAAAGGGAAAACAAATATCAACTTTATTCCAAGCTGAGGTGGGGCACACGTGTGGACCCACCTCTAATATATGTGTTTCAACCATGTTGTCCGTCCATGGGTCCCACGTGGGGACTACCATGATGTATGTGTCGCTGATCCACATCGTCCATAAGGCTGGACGGTGGGCCAGATCATGAAGTATGAGTTATATTCATAACGTCCTCCTTTGGCAGCCCTGGGGCCCACCCCACACATGTAGCACATGTAGGAGTGGGGCCCACCTTAATGTATATATTCCATATCCACACCGTCCGGTGCTGTGGGCCAGACCATGAAGTATGTGTTATATCCTAACCGTCCATCCATATGGACGTGGATGTTGGACCAAACTGTCCATCCACATGTGGCCATCCACGTGGGACCTCAGTGATATATGTGTTATATCCAACCATCCATATGACAATGGACCCCACCTATGATGTATTCGTTTCAATCCATGTCATTTACCGTCCAGGGGTCTGGACGGTGAAGCCTACCTATGGTGTGTGTGTTGTGCCGCCCATGCCCACCTGATGAGTGGATGTGTGGGGCGGCCCACATGCATGGACCCCACCTTGATGTGTGTGTATCATATCCATCCCATCCATTTTGAGAGATCATCAAGGTGTGGGCCCAAATTTTTGGGCAAACATAGCAGTGAGGGATGGCTGACCGCCGGCCCACTTTGTTGCATCTGTCTGGCTGTATGGCCTACCTGATTTAATGGGAAGTTGAGGTCAGCCCATGTCCCTATGGGACCCACCACGATGTTTGCATGGCTCATGAGACCGACCCACCAATCAGGCAGACCCACAGTCTGCTGGATTGGCGTCCAACAACAGGTGGGCTTGTTATGATGTTTATGTTTAATCCATTCCATTCACCCATTTTGTGGCCCATCTGAACAGATTCCATGCCTCTGGTGGACCGTCCCCAGATGGGACCCGCTATACATATGTGTTTTATTTCGGTCGTCCAGCTGCTGGACGTCCAACAAATCCAGTGTGTTGATGGGGCTAGTCGTCTAGCAGTGGCCCACCTTCTTGTATGTATTATATATCCATGTTATCCATCCTTTGTGGGGCCCAGATTATATGTGCAACAGGTCTAAAGATCAAGTGGACGCCCACTAGCAATAGTTAGACTAGGGCATCCCACCATGGGTTGTTTTGTGAGGCCCACTATGATGTACGTGTTAATGCAAACCGTTCATCCATGTTTAGGGTCGTGGGCCCCACTGTCTTTAGAGTCCCACCCTACATACGTGCCCAATCATGGACTGCCTTAGGTAGGCCCACCAATGATATATGTGTTATATACATGTTGTCCATCCCTTTTCTCAAGGCAGTGGGCCCCATTGAGAAGTAGGCCTAATCCCAAGTGGACCACACTATGGATAGTGGTGGTGGAGTACCCACCATGGGTTGCCTTATGAGGCTCACTTTAATGTATGTGTTAAATGCACACCATTCATCCATTTTCTCTAAAGTGGTGGACCCCATTACCTTGAGAGGCCCACCCTAAGTTATGGATTATATGTCCACTATTGGGGTTGTCCTGTAAGGCCTACCTTGAGATATGTATTGTACACCTAGCCATCCACATGGGACGTGTGCTCCACGTGACGTACGTGTTTGATCCAAGCTGTCCATCTAGTGGGGCCCATTCGGAACGTACAGGTCCACCTGCTGCATGTGCAGGGCCCACCTTAATGTAGATGTTAAACATTGCTACCCATTTATTTTCTGTACTATGTGAGCTTCCCTAAAAAGCCCACTATGATGTATGAGATGCACTCACCATCCATCCCTTATGCTTAGCTCATGGGCCCTAATGTGAGGCCTAGTATGACATATTTGAGGCCCTTGTGTGAGGCCCAATATGATGTACTTGAGGCCATTGTGTAAGGCCCAATATGATGTATTTAAGGCCCTTGAGTGAGGCCCATAATGATGTATATGTGACCCATTCGTGAGGCTCAATGTGATGTATTTGTGGCCCGTTCGTAAGGCATAGTGTGATGTATTTGTGGCCCATCCGTCGAGGCCCGATGTGATGTATATTAGGCCCTTATGTGAGGCCATGGACCCATTATATGTTAGGCTCCATGTGGGCCACTCCTTGGGAGCAATGTTGGTTAAATGTCCACATTGATGGCAATGATGGTTAAATGTCCACATTGTGACCATCCCTTAAACCTTTGTTAGGCTTATTCTCATCATTCTCTAAGTGGGTTGACCCTAATCATTGGGCCCCATTGATGTTTGCATGACCCACCTATTCATATTGGGTTAACCCACAATATTAACCCTCCATTAGTTACTCGTAAGATTATTTCCTTTTAATGTTGGAGTCCATTTAGGACTTATTTGGGCTCCCCAGGGCATCTAACGGGCCATATGATAGTATGGAGAAGGAACCCCTTCTGGATCCTTAGGTTTATAGGTGGGTCATCTAGGCCCAATCTTGATATGAGGAGAGTTCATCCTCACCGTAGACAGAGGGATCCGTGCTATTAGATTTGATATATCCATAGTTGAGAACTGACCCTCCATGTTATGGATTTGTTGTCCTTCTATAGACCCCGCCATATATATAGGCCAATTATCGATTACGACTATATTGGTATACGCACTGAGTATGTGCTATCATAACATTGTGATTATATGAGGCCCATTATGATTGTTTGAGGCCCATTGCACTGTGTAAGGACCATTATGTTCTAATTATATGAGGCCCATTGTGATTGAATGAGGGTCATCACACTGTGTGAGGACCATTGTGTTGTGATTGTATGAGGGCAATTGCACTATGTAAGGACCATTGTGTTGTGATGATATGAGGCCCATTGCAATGTGTGAGGACCATTGTGTTATGATTATATGAGGCCCATTGTGATTGAATGAGGGCCATTGCACTGTGTGAGGACCATTGTGTTGTGATTGTATGAGGGCCATTGCATTGTGTGAGGACATTGTGTTGTGATGATATGAGGCCCATTGGATTGAGTGAGGACCATTGTGTTGTGATGGTATGAGGCCCATTGTGATTGTATGAGGCCCATCGTGACCATGTGAGGTCCATTATGATGGTATGAGGCCTATTATAAATGTATGAGGCCCATTGCACGAGGCTCATTATGATTGTGAGAGGCCCATTATGACTTAATGAGGCCCACTGCGATGTGAGAGGCCCATTGTGATTGTGTGAGATCGATCATTGTTATGTTCGATAATCATGCATAGCTTCATGTAACACGCCCATACGTATCATCTGCATGTTTGATATGAGATGTGGTTGATCATTGCATGTCTTTGGGCAGGTTGTTTATAGGACTCCCTGATAGGCAAAATTGTCCCACATGAGCGCATGGTATACACAAGATTAATATATGACTGGATTGTGTAATTCATGCATCTTGCATTGTGTGTTATACACCCTAGCGATAGCAGGGTTGTGGCCTCCACAAGCATATCGTGGATGGACAGATGCAACACCAAAAATCTTTTTCTACATGGGGTGTTATAAAAGTCCCTGGGTGAAAGTCCCTAAACCTCCATGGCCAGGAGACACTCTAACGTCTAGACCGAGTAGATACATGAGCACCCGAGTGCCGAATACCAGTAGGCCACGTCTCCCACCATGTCGTAGTCGGTTGGAAGGGGCCTTACCCGCCCGAGGGTATGGGGCATAACTAGGCTCAGTTTGACTAGCTCATAAATGGGTCCGCTATCGACGTGTCAGGTAGATATTAGCTGACTACTAGCTAGGCGAATAGTGAGGTCTCTTCTACTTACATGGTTGCGCGTCCAATGGGCGACGATCATGTGTAGAGTGTATTAGACCCCGGTGATGAACCCAGAGATATACAATACTGATATGTGGACTTATTAAGCATGAGTTACATACTTAACACTTTACTCATTCATTCATTCATTCACTATCCACTCGGGCTGATGGTATGCATCTACCTCTTATGTGTACCTTCGCAACACTAGGATTTCAGTTGAGGCACGAAACCAACCTGAGATCAGGAGTTTACCACATTGAGTCTATCCATCCAAATTTAGGTATAGGACTAGTTGGATAGAAGTCCCTTGTGATGGACCCCATAGCCTGCGATACTCCGTATTATCATCCCAACTTCACACTCCTACTTAGACATTTCATTCGCATCGCATATTACATTACATCCGTGGCATATGGAATTTTAGTTTGTTATGTTTCTGCATTTACACTACCAAAACAATGATCTAAGGCTAGTTTTTAGCTATGGATATAGACTGTAGCTAATTTGCTACAGCTTAAAACCGTAGCTAAAAGGTAACACCTCTAAACATTTATACAACCTGGGATAGCCCCACAAGGGACTCTACGAGGCCCATTAAAATGTATGTACTCCATCTAGTACGTCTATCCATTTTGAAAGAGAATATTAGGGCAAGAGCCCAAAAAAGGAAGTAGATCAAATGCTCAAGTGGACCACACAGTAGGAAATAGTTGAGATTAATAATTACCATTGATTGATGGTGTGGTTCAATTGGACCTTTGATTTTCCTAGATTTTGGGGTCATTCCCTATAAACAAAATTACAAAATTAATGGACGAAGTGGATATATCAAATGCAACACGATGGACCCCACAAAACCCTTAACAAGACCGTCCATCCAAAACCCTTCAAACGTCTGTGCGTGGAGGAGCTACGAAGGATAGTGTAATAGCTACGGTCAAGAGGGCTTTTAGCTACGTTAAAAACCGTAGCAGGACCGTAGCAGGCGAAAATGCGGAAAACCGTGCTGCCTTTTTCTTTTCCCCCTTCACGAAACGTTCATTTCCCTCCACTCAACCCTATTCCCTCTCACGTCCGTCCCTCTCTCTCTCTCTCTCTCTCTCTCTCTCTCTCTCTCTCTCTCGATCTCCCATGCCCCTTTTCTCACTCTCTCTCGCGCTCTCTCTCTCTCTCTCTCTCTCTCTCTCTCGATCTCCCACTTTCCTCCCACGTCCCTCTCTCTCTCTCTCTCGATCTCCCGTGCCCCTTTTTCTAATCTCTCTCTCTCTCTTGTTTGCTTCTCATTTATAGTGATCTAATTAGATCTGATATTTTGTCTTCCATCTCTTTCTTTCCTTTTGTTTGATCTGATCATCTCTATATTTTTCTTTTTTCAGCTTTGGATTGTAGGTGAAAATGGGGCTCACATTTACGAAGTTGTTCAGCCATCTATTCGTAAAGAAGGAGATGAGGATTTTGATGGTCGGTCTTGATGCCGCCTGTAAAACAACCATCCTTTACAAGCTTAAGCTTGGAGAGATCATCACCACCATCCCCACTATTGGTATCGGATCTCACCTCTATCTCTCTCAATCTTGGATGCTGGATTGTTTTTGTTCTCTTTTTTAACCCAGATTGTCTAATTCTGCATGTTTTTGGTGATTGATTGATGTCTGATCGGGTTTTCATGCTTTTAGACTCAATTAGATCCTTTTTCTATCTGTAGAATCGGAACTTTGTTGAAGCATGTATGTTTCTGGATCTGTTCATCTGTTTGTATAGTTAGGTTTCCTAGCTTGATTCTATTGGAACTTGTATGCATGCCATAGATCCATACATTGTATTGTTGAAATCTAAAGATGTGCTTGTGGAGAATGAGAGATCCATACCTGTTGGTTTTAGTCGGGGCTCTGTGTTCATGGCTCCATAGTGAGAGGTTGGGCTCAGACTTATACTGGTTAGCCATTATTAGCATGGTTTTAAGACTTGCACCAACTCATTTGGTCTTGAGATGAGTTGCACTGGAGTTAGGGTGACTCAGCTGAGTCACCACCATGTTTCTCACAATAGAAGGAAAAATAAAGAAATATATAGAATTAAAAAAACGGCAGCTGGGGTAGTTTTATGAGAAAATCTAGTTAAAGTGTAACCTTGAAATGCACTAAATATCAATTGGTTGTGTGAAATGTGGATAGGTATCTGATTGATTTCTTTGGTAATAGATCTGCACCATTCAAGAAAACATGTTTCTTGATGGTAGTTGTAACCTACATATGTGAAATAGTTCATCTTGACCATGGTAGCTGAAAACACCCTAGGGCAATCTGAAATGCAATTCAGAAAAGGCAGATTTACATTTCAAGTGTTCTGACATAATTGGAATGCATTCCCTTGGGGAACGTTTGTGAAAGGCAATTTTGAAAAAGTAATAATTTTGCACTTCAAAATTTCTTTGAAACACTTGTGATGCATTTGTAAAACAAAAGAGAAACTCATTTCAGACTTCTTTTTCTTTTCGTTTCTTTTTTTTTTTTCCTTTATCGGCAACATAAGCAAACCTCTTATGAAACGTTTCTCAAGAGTAAGTAAAACATGAGCGAAACGACTGTGAAACTCAACTAAAACATCTGAAATGATAGTGAAACTTTAAATTAATACATTATCATATTTTCTTAGTTTTCTATAAAATTCCCCAAACAATTTAAATGTGTTTCTAATTAATTTAAAGGTTTTCTTATTATTTTTGAGACATGGGTAGCAAGAGACCATTCAGCAAATAATGTTCACACTTAATTCGATTTCTATCGTTTAAGTTACACAATTCAGTTAAAGAAACGAAAATGCCAGGAAATCAACTTTTGAAGGAACAAGGTGATGTTTAGGAATGTACTTGATTTCTTCACAAATCTTTGTCTATTAATTATTATTGAGCTCTCTTCCTTTTTGAAGTTTCTTCTCTAAACTGTTAGAACTTCTACAGTGAAATTTCCAATGAATGTTGATTACAATTCTAAACTTATTCAACTACTCCGCAAGTAGAATTCAACTCAACTTGGTAAGACTCAACTTTTGAAAAACCTGGTAATATCTAATGAAAAGTTGCCAAGCACTTGAAAAACTCTAGTGATTTCTTCACAAATACTTTTGGACTTTCTGAGGCTTGGATATGGTCACAATCCATCCTCAGTCACACTCATCTATCCCTTTTACACTTTAATCCTTAATTTTTCACATCGATATGATTTTGTTGTCTTTTTTTTTTTTTCCCCCTTTTCTAACCTAGGCAAGAAAATCTTCTCTAGAAGTGTTTAACAACAACCCTTTCGTATTCTCATGCCATTGTGGGGTTTTAGGGAGCTTTATGAATTCTAGCGACGGATTCACTGATTTTTTTCAAGAGGAAATAATGTGGATAGGTGCCCACTAGAATAGGGGCCCTGTTCAGGTGAAGAATCAACAATAGGAAAAAACTGAACAAGAAAAATATTTTCATATGCATAATAATTCTGCATTGCTATAAGCCTATAAGATGTATTTCCTCCTCATGGAAGTGGAATTGTACATAATACTGAATTAATTGAGGTTCTTTGCTTCCATGTTTTGTCTTCTTTGACTGCTTTCTCAGTCTGGTTGGTCTATCTGATTTAGATTTGTTTGGACTTTATCTTTCGAAAGAACTTATAGAGTTGCATTGGGATTGGTAAGGCACTTTCTTTGATTTGGGATTTGTTCTCCATACTTTCAGCATTGTAGGGATATAAGCTTTTTGAAGCCTTATCTAGCTATTTGTTTTGGTGTTACTTATCATGTTGCAACATAGGCCAATTGTCTGATTGCCTTAGAAATTTCAGTTACTCCTTTTAATTTTATTTGATAAGCAACTGCTATTGTATTTTAGTACAAATTTGCATTAGAAAGTACAATGTAATTTCATCAATTCTTTTCTTATTTTTGTGGTGAAAGATTCATGTTTCACGGATGCATGATGTGGAAGTAGCAAGAAGGAAGAAAAAGAAATCAATAATCACCAAAGAAATTCTAATCTACAACAAATTATCTATGTTACCTACTTAATTGTACATCTTTTATGGCTTTTAACAAAAACAATAATAATAAATAAGGAAAAAGGAAAAAAGGAAGAAGAAGTTAAGACTACATTTGGCTCATGGCTATATTGAAAATGGAGAAAGATAATTTGTGGTCCTAAAAAATTTGTTCTTTGTAGAATTTCAAAAAATTGCAAAATAGGGTTCTTTTGTGTTGTACTGGAAACAAAGTTGTTTCAGTTTTTTCTTGTTATCAATATATTTCTATTTTCTATTATGTGTGCACACCTTGAGTTTCTTTTTTCATTTTTAACTTTGGCAGGGGTTTCAATGATGCCATCAATGGATTCCATGATGATGGCTGGTCAGTGTTGGATTTAGATGGAGTCAAAGATGTAATAATTGCAATTAATTCAACCAAGAATATGGGTACCCATGTCACTAATGCAAATGCACTCCCACTACCTAAGAATCCCAGGATCAGAACCTGGCGTATGGACACTGGGAGCCGAGAATGGGGTACTACGGAGGCTATCGGCACCGGGTTTGGCGATCGGGATTCCTGTGAATCCGATTTCTGGATTTGGGGCGTGACATATCGCATGATGAGAAATCAAATGAGCCACTACATTAGAAAATAATGAATATGTAGAACTCAATGGCCAAAAAATTACAAATGGATTTTTGTATTGTTTTTCCTACTCTAATTGCTATTTGTATAAATCTACTGAATAGTTGTTTCCTGAATCTCTTATTAAACTGGATGATATTATTTTTCTCCATCTATTTTTTGTATTGTTTTTCCTACTCTAATTGTTATTTGTATAGGGCGAAGCACAGGATGGCTTAAGCACACATCGGACTTGGATTTGGCATCTAGTCTTGAAGCAGGCTCTGCCGTGAACCGCACAAGTGGAGATGCTTCTACAAACACTTCTAGCCTGTGCTCTGTGCTGACAATCACCTTCCAGTTCCCTTATGAAATCCACCTCTGTGACAGCGTTGTGACCATGGCTCGACAGTACTTGCGAAGTGTCATTTCATCTATACAGCGGGTTGCCATAGCCATATCTCCCTCTCGACTTGGATCACATATGGGGCCAAAGCTACCTCTGGGGTCTCCAGAAGCTCTTACACTTGCTCATTGGATCTGCCAGAGCTATAGGCAAGTTCTACCATACTAACTCAGTGTCTCTACCTTAAATGATATGCAAAAACCCAATGTTAAAATTCCCCCCTACTTGTAGTTGATCAAAAACTCACTCGCGCTTAGCATTCGCCAGCACTGAGCATTTCCTGCTACAAGCATGTCTTTTCTTTTCTTTTCTTTTTCTTTTTTACCTGCTATCTAATTACCTAAATTTCCTTCTATGCAGCTGTATTTTAATCCTGCTATTGTGAAAGTGCTGAGCAACCTGAAGGTATTGTTGACATATGGATTATCTTTGACATTTTGCTTTGTGATGGTACTGGCTATGACATATTTACATATTTTTCAATAAATTGAGAAAATTCAGCTCTTGAGATGTGCACCCTGGATTTGAAATCCTCCTATTTTGTTAAGTACCCTGTATTTGAAATCCTCATGTTGTGTTAGGCACCCTGGATTCAGAATCCATAGTATAGTTACTGAGGTTTGAATTTAATTACTAAATCAACTTTAACAACTCTAATCATTGAACATATGTAATGTTTCATGTGTTTTCTAAGCAGCCATTGTTTAAATTAAATCCAACTGTTACATTGCTACGAAGTCTCTTTCTTGACCCAAACCCAAAGACCCAACCTGAGTTTAGGTCAACTTGTCAAGTTCCTCGGGCTAGAAAATGCCAACCTGATTTGAATTTTGGTTGAGTTCAGATTGAGCAAATTTGGGTCGGGCTAGGTAGGGTTGGGAATGATCACATGTATTTGGGTTGGGTTGGGTTGTGTTCGATTGGGTTGTGTCAAGCATAGAGGATTCTGGTTGGGCACCTTTGGTTGGAATTCAGGTTGGGTCAAGCATAGAGGATTCCAGTTGGTCACCTAGGGTTGAAAGTGCTTGAATATTGATTTTCTGCATAATGAAGATTGTTTGAGTAATATTTGTTGGTCTAGTTCATGATGGCGAATGGTACTCTAGTTCGGGTTCTTATTCAAACGGATGTTACAAAGTACCCGAGCTTCAAAGATGTGGACGGGGGCTATGTCTTTAATAAAGGAAAGGTAACCCCATTTTTGCTCGTTAAACTTCAATGTGTTGATGATCTGTTATACCATCACTTTGGCTTTCAGCAGTTCTTACACCTACACTTACTGATCATTGCAACAGGTTCACAAGGTTCCAGCAACAGACATGAAGGCCCTGAAATCTCCATTGATGGGCTTAATTGAAAAGCGTCATGCTCATAAGTTCTTCATTATGTCCAAAATTATGTAGAAAATGACCCCAAGACACATGAAGGGCTGGACCTTACAAGAGTGACGACTAGAGAACTTGTTGCGTATGTTCCTGATCTTTCACTTACATATACAAAATTATTTCATATTGAGAATACTTTGTTATAATAATTAATGGAAGTATCTACTATTAAGTTTTGATTTATGTGCCTTGAATTGAACAAGTCACATTCTCACATGGATTTTTTAAGTTCAGACCAGTCTATATGATTTTGTCATGAGGCCGATCCACTATAAAGCAATGTAGGTTAAACTTAACCTACTATGCAATGTGTGGATCCCCTTTGTGATGTGTGCATGACATCCATCAGTGCATCATGTGTGCCCCTTCATGTTCTCCTTAGCTCTCAAAAATAGGCTGATCTAAAAGTCAAGTGGACCATTCCGTGTAAAATCAAGCTCAAAACATAGAAAACCACATGGTGTGGCCCACCTTAGTTTTGGAATGGCCTGATGTTGGGGGTGTCCATTCATCTCATTGGTGCATCCTCTGAATTATACAAAAACCTGTTGACCCCACATGCAAGCTGGAATTGGAATTACATTACTGTCAACCATAATTCAAAAGCCTGTAAGCTGAGCTTGACTTCATGATTTAACATTTAAGTTAGATCATTGGAAAATGTTTGGGGTAACATGTGTAGTGTCGTGGTTGAAGGCATTACTTTTCCCACTAAAGGTGGGAGTTTTGAAGTGCCCTAACTTTTACTAATGGACACCTTGACCATGTGAATGACTGTACCCAAGTCATTGGCTGAGTTTAGCTGAAATGGTTGATCTATTCTATTTTTGCAAATTTAGTTAGTATTGCTATCTTTGGCTATTGCAGATTTTGCTTGTTCAGAAATGAGAAGATCAGCTTATGATCCTGAGTATATATTGTCTTTCTTTTTTATGTTATCTCGTCGTCGTCTCTCTCTATAATCTAGTTTTTTTAGTTTCTGGGCATAGCTTTTTCATATGACTACATTATTTGTATAATGAAATTGATTTTCAGCCATGTGCAGTAAGCTTTCGGATCAAAGCGAAGCTGAGAATAGGGTGTTAGTTGATGACAAATTGATAACTAGTAGAGGCACATCTATGAACTTCTTGCTTGCGATTGTTGAAAAGCTATTTGGCTGCGAGAAGGCATTGGATCTTGCTGTCAATGAGAACTTTAAATAGACATATAACTATTATGTTGGCATTGTACTTTTGTGAATGGATTAAAATGAATAATTGTAGTTGATTGAATGAATGAGTGTGTTTGATTCAATGAATGAATGATTTAGCCATTACATATTTATTTATATTAGCTTATATGAGTTGATCTATCAGGGCATGTACTACAATGGTAAGATATGCCATTAATATATTTTATTCAATTATTTAATTTAAAAAAAAATAGGCCGTAGCTACGGCTATTAACCGTAGCCCTTTATCTCAAAACTGTAGCTATTACTAATTTTAGCCTATTGCTACAGTTCTTTCTCTACTTTTAGCTATAGATATAATCCGTAGCTATATATACTTTAGAGCTACAGACAATATTACTACGGATTTAATCCGTACCTATTGTTTCTATGGCTACGGATTAAATCCATAGCCATAGCTTTAAGACCTATGGCTACGGTACCAATGGCTACGGTCATGCTACGGATTATAATCGTAGCCATAGGCCTTTAGCTATGACTTTTATCCGTAGCATTTGCCCAGTTTTCTGGTAGTGGTATTACATTTATCCTTGGGTGTCTAGAAGGCCACTGTGAAGATAGTTTCATCTTATGTTAAACAGCAACGTATCTAGATCACCATTGTAGATCAGTAGGCTAATGCTTCATAGGGTATGATATTAGCTTATTATGTTTTTGCATTGCATAGCCTGGATAAGGCTGATGGTATTTATGAACTTACCAGCATGTTTCCGCATTGCTCTGATATTGCATACTTGACTCATGCCTTGCATACACACTTACACCATCCTCTAAGCTTTCTATAAGCTTATGCATGACAAATGCGTGCAGGTGGCGTTAGGTTGCAGTAGCGTCAAGCTTGAAGCGTGCAGCTGTCTTCTTGAGCATTGATCATCGATATATATATTTCCTTTTCAGCACTGTATTTAATTATTTATATTAGTGGATATGTGACGATGATATTGCCTTTGTGATTTGGGTAAACTTGTGGTTATGCTTCTTACGAGATAAATGTACGTTGGAAAATCCTCCTTGTAGGATCCCAGGATTGGAACCTGACATATGAGTGCTGCGAGCTGAGAATGGGGTACTATGGAGGCTGTCGGCATCGGATTCTGCAATCGAGAATTCTGTGGACCTGATTTCGGAGTTTGGGGTGTGACATAGGTCCCCTGCCCCTTAGTGCGGATGAACCAGTAGGCCCCCGAAGAGACCATGTAAGCCAAAAACCAGCCCATTGAGGGCAAAAGTGATAGAAAAGAGGCCCTCATGGCCTTTAGTGTACAAATCTAAGATTATAAAGGGCCCAAAAATTCACTCCATCACTCCCATATGAAATTTCAATTGAAAAAAGAAGAGAGGCAGTGCAAAGAAGAGGAGAAGGAGATACTTGGGGGTGCTAGTTTAGGGGATTTCTCCACTATCGCTGGCCACAATAGAGCTCACGACCACACTGCAATATAGGAAACAGTTAGGAAGTATGAAAGAGGTAACTATTGGTGTCATGCCCCAAACTCAAAAATTAGGCTCATAGAATTCCCGATCACCGAATCTGGCGTCGAAGGCCTCCATAGTACCCCATTCTTGGCTCCCAGCATCCATACGCCAGATTCCAATCTTGGGATCCTACAAGGAGGATTTTTCAACGTACATTTATCTCGTAAGAAGCATAACCACAAGTTTACCCAAATCACAAATGCAACATCATCATATAACATGCTTAGTATAGCTCCACGATCCATGCACATGTGCATCATATATATGCTTGATATGATGAGTGATTAATCATAGCACATGCCAGTGGGAGGATTATTATAGGACTCCTTGAGAGACGAAGTTGCCCCACATGAGCGTGCAGTACGCGCAGGTTTGATACATGATCGGATGGTATAACTCATGCATCTCACATTTTGGGATATGATTACTATACACCCTAGTGATATCAAGGCCATAGCCTCCATATGCATATTGTGGATGGCCAGATGGGATACCAAAAATCTTTTTCTACATGGGGTACTACAGATGTCCATGGGTGAAAGTCCCTAAACCTCCATAGCTAGAGACGTTTCAACATCTAGACCGAGTGGATACATGAGCACTTGACTACCGAATATTAGTAGGTTGCGTCTCCCACTGTGTTGTAGTCGGTTGGAAGGGTGTGTGGCCTTACCCGCCTGAGGGAATAGGCATAACTAGGCTGAGTTTGATTAGCTCATAAATGGGTTCATTATCGACATGCCGGGTAGATATTGGCTGACTCTTGGCCAGGCGAATAGTGAGGTCTCTTCCACTTACCCAGTTGTGCACTTGATGGGGTGGAAGGTGGCGTTGAGTGTATAAGACCTCGGTGATGATCCCATAGATGTACGGTACTGATATGTGGACTTATTGAGCAAGAGTCGCATACTCAGCATTTTACTTATTCATTCATTCATTCACTACCCACTCGGGTTGGTGGTGTGCAACTAATTGTTATGTGTACCTTTGCAATGGCCAAGATTTCGGTTGGGGCACACAACTAACCTAAGATCAGGAGTCTACCACATTAAGTCTGACTATCCAAATTTAGGTATGGGACTGGTTTGGATAGAGGTCCATTGTGATGGACCTCATAGCCTGTGATATTATGTACTATCATCCCAACCTCACACTCCAGCTTAGTCAATTCATTTGCATCTCATATTGCATTACATCCACTGCATATGGCATATTGGGTTGTTATGTTTCTACATTTATATGGCCTAGATGAGGTTGACGGTCTTCGTGGACTCATAAGGATTTGCATATTGCATTGCATCCTCAATAAATAATATTTGGCTTACTATGTCTCTGCATTGCATAGCCGATCTACATTACTTCCTCAGTATATGATATTTGACTTACTATATCTCCACATTGCATAGCTGATCTACATTGCTTCCTCAGTATATGATTTTGGCTTACTATGTTTCTTCATCGCATAGTCTAGATAAGACTGATGGTATTTATAAACTTACCAATATGTTTCTGCATTGCTCTAATATTGCATACTTGACACTTATCTTACGCACATACGTTCACCACCCTTTAAGCTTTTTGTAAGCTTATGCACGATAGATGTGTGCAGGTGGCGTTAGGTTACAACAGCATTGAGCTTAGAGCGTGCAACTGTCTTCTGGAGCTTTAATTTTCGATATATGTATTTCCCTTTCGACACTATATTCAACTATTTATATTAGTGGATATGTGATGATGATGATGTTGCCTTTATGATTTGGCTAAGCTTGTGGTTATGCTTCTTATGAGATAAATGTACATTAGAAAATCCTCCTTGTAGGATCCCAAAATCGAAATCTGGCGTATAGGCGTTAGAAGCCGAGAATGGGGTAATACAAAGGCTGTCGGCACCCGATTCGGCGATCGAAAATTTTGTGAGCCCGGTTTCCGAGTTTGGGGAGTGACAATTGCTGCACGCTAGATCCAGATAAGGCTTATCTTATTCTGGAAGCAAGTTGCCTGTCACTATATGATTATTAAGAACTTAGAATGATTAGATCCCCAAGTTCGAATAACTTGGAGATTTTCTGATATAGCTCCCCATCATGTGTATATTCGAGAGTGTTTAAGGATAATAGGCTCTTGTTCCATACTATAGGACATGACGTCTAAGAGAGAAAGCTAAGCAGCTCCCCCGTCCGAGTCTAGTGCAGCACCGACCATGTTCGTGAGTGTGGACCAGCTGCAGTAGATGTTATAAGCGATAACCGCCATTCTTCAGAGAGGAGAACGGAAGAGGAATGTTCCCTCTAGTAGCTCCCAGTAGAGGTAGCGTCGACAGCAATAGAGGCGCGCGACTCGCCGATCTCTAGCAGCACCACTAGCACCACCTCCGAGGCAGCTCCCCGGTGTCTGTTATGGATGTGGTGGGATAGGATACCGTAGGTGGGAGTGCCCTCACCCTCAGCAACGCCTACCACCGAGACCAATCTGAGGTGGTTGCTTTGGATGCGGTGGGATAGAGCATCGTAGGAGTAAGTGTCCCCGTCCTCAGCAGTAGCCTCACATCAGCAGCAGCAACGATGACAGTATCTACCACCGAGGCCCCAATAGCACAACAGCAGCCACGTCAGCTATTGAGACATTCGCAGCAGCATAGACCACTACAATAGCAGTGGCAGCAGCAATGACCATAAAGGGGACATATACCTCCCCAGCAAGACCCTCAGCCGCCAGGAGTCGTCGATGATTCAGGCCTTAGGACTGTCTTGATAGATTAGTCATGGAGGAGACGTCTTGGAAGCAAGAGGCTGAGATTCGTGAGTGTTATCCCCGTCTCCTTGTTGTTTGACTGCACTCATATATTGTGTTTCTGAGTTTACATAGTGAAATGATTTCCCTCTTTTATGAGTTAGGTTTAGTTGTGATTATTTTGAGGATGAAATTTTTATTAGAAGGGGAGAGTTGTAAGGCTCGTATCCTAATCCATATCGTTCCTTAAACTTCCGCAACTCCCCCCATTGAATTCTAGGGACTCGCAACACGTAGATAGTGTTTGTGTGCAACCCAACCTATAGATCTATGTCGACTCGACTCAAAACTTATACCCTAGTGACCACGTCGTCGCCATGGTTTCAACGCCATGTCTTGTGCACCGATGCGATACCCAGGCCAGGAGTTGTGGGCCCACATATATCTTAAGGAAAACGCCGTGCATTGTGAATTCCCAGAGAATCTCTACCACCTTTCACATCAATCAAGCAAGTACACAATCCATCACTCTATCCCATCCCCAAGTACACAACCCATCCCCAAAGTCAACTCTCTCTCCACCCATCCCTTCCTTACATTACCCATCACTCCACTCATCACTCATCACCTCTCTCTTACAACACCCTCTCTCTCTCTTATTCTCTAACCATTTTTCCCAAGCAACCAAGGGAGGTGACTGTCTAAGCTCCAAGAGAACCTAGGAGTGGCCCACTTCCTACCCCCCAATCTCATCATCCAACCCTCCAAAATCAATCCCAACCATTAAATCTCATCCCTTTGAGCTCTAGAACACATTGGTGGAAGAAGAAGTCCAAGATCTAAGGTGGGTGTTCATGGTGCTATATTTTGATTTTGATTTAAGGTCCACATGATTTTGGGACCCATTTTGATGTATGTATTTACATGGTCCACTTAGGAGGGCTCATGTGGCGGAGCCCCTCCCTCCATCGCCTCTCTCTCTCTCTTCTCTCTCTCCTTTTCGTATGATGGCCCACCATGAAGAATGTATTTTATCCACGCCACCGTCCATCCAAGGGCCCACCTTGCTACCCATTTTCGAGGTGGGCCTGGACAAAGAGAAATCATAAATATCATCTTGATCCAGGACGGTGGGCCACACCGACGTGGACCCACTTGATCCCTCTCTTTTTCCTTGATTACATGGCCCACCTTGATGATGATGTGCTGGATCCACACCGTCTAGACTCTGGACGGTGGGTCCCACGCACCTTGGTTGTATGTATCGTACATCGGTCCGATCGTATGTGTTATACCCAACCGTCCATACATGGGGTGCGACCCATGTAAGACCCGTATCCTAACTCGTATCCGTAGACTCCCACGATCCTTCCCATCGAATTTTGACAATCACGACCTATAATCGACGTTTGCACACAACCCCAAGTCGTATCCCATAGATCCGAGTCGGTTCAATTCGAGACTTGTACCATTGCGACCGCGTCGGCAGCGGTTCCGACGCCGCGTATTATGCACCGAGGTGATACCGGCTAGGAGATGTAGGCTGCGTTGAGTTCGAGGAAAACACCGTGCATTTACAATTCCAAGAGAATCTCTACATCATGTCTCATCAATCAATCACCTCATGTCAAGTACAACAGCAACCCCAAAGTCAACTCTCTCTCTCTCTCTTACACACCTATACATGTCAAGTACATCTTTCAACTCACATCCATAACTCACACCCATCACCTCTCTTACAACCACCCTCTCTCTCTCTCTCTCTCTCTCTCTCTCTCTCTTTCTCTTCATATTTTCCAAGCAACTAAGGAGGTGCACGTCCAAGCACTTCCAAGAGAGAAAAGTGTGTTGTGTGGCCCACTTCCTCTCCTAAGATCTATTATCCTAGCTCTTCATTTCTCATCATCTTCCATCAAAGAGGGATACAAGGAGCTCGGCGTTCCGTCGGACCAAGAAGATCGAACGATGGGTGTTTCTATAGGCCTAGATTTCATTTTTGATGATGGGCTAAGTGAGGCCTACCGATTGATGATATGGATCTCACTTTGGCCCTAGCTGTGGCCGATGGCCCACTATGATTCACATGATCAGTCCATGATAGGGCCAATCTCCATGGACCCCATTGTGATGTTTACTTTCTAGTTTGAAAGGGGGTCATCTAAACCTTCCATTTTGGTGGAGAAGGAATCTCCACCATTGATTTTGATTTGGTGGACCCACATGTAAAGGGACCCATATGATGAATGTTGTATACATGGAAGGGAGGGCCCATAGTTTCAAGGTCCCTCCATCACACGTGTCTCTCTCTCTCTCTCTCTCTCTATTTTCATTTTGTGTGATGATGTGGTCGTGTGGCCCGCTTTGATGGACCCACTTGATGTATGTCTTACCACACCATCTAACCATTTGGTGGCCCATCACGCTTGTAGGTGGGGCCCACCTTAAATATATGTTATGACCACACCATCCATCATTTGGTGGCCCACCTGAACATGGCCCACCTTAAGTGTGAACTTGTCTGATATTCCCTGGACACACGCTGGAGGTTGGAATGAAAATAAAAATATTAGCTTGATTCACAAGCTCCTTGGGTGGACCACTCATGTAGGCCCCACCTTGATGTATGTGTTCAATCCACATTGTCCATTCCATTCCTCGGACTCATTTTAGATGTTGAACTGAAAAATGAAGCTGATCCGAGTATCGGTGGGCCATATCACGTTAAAAATGGTGAGTTTTTACCTTTAAAATGTGCTTACGGCCCACTCGATGTTTCTACACTCCAAAACATGTCCAATATTGGGCTCGATGGACTTTTCTCTTGAGCCATGGAATGTAATGGTGGATGGATTTATATGATATGGGCCCACCCGAAAAACCATAAGAAAATGCATTATCATAAAGTTTTCAAAAATAAATAAGCAGCAGGCGCTGCTGTTGCACGTCCAGAGACGCGGGCTAGTGGTCGGTGCTACGTGGGCTCCCACCATGATGTTTATTTGTGATGACATCCAATCCATTCATATGGTGGGCCCCTTTCTAAGCGCACCACCCTCCAAAATCGGGTCCATCCAAGAACTCGGGTAGCCCACATGAAACAGTGAGGATTGAGCATCTACCATTGAAACCCTTTTGGGTCCAAGTTTTGGATCATTATGGAATTTGTTTTTCCACTTTATTCAGTCATTGTGACCTTATTAACATTGGATGGAAAGTAAACATTATGGAAGGCCCCACGTGGACTCACCATAATGTATGTGTTTTATCCACACCGTCCACACCACTGGACGGTGAGACCCACCCACTTGATGTATTTGTTTTATCCACACCGTCCACTATTTATATGGTGGGCCCCACCATGATGCATTGCGTTGTATCCCTGCTGCCCAACCATTTTAAGATATCATTTCATGATATGAGGCAAAGAATGAGTCAAATCTAAAGTTCAAGTGGACCTCACCATTTAAAGTCGTGGACATTGATGTCCACCGTTTAAACTTCTAAGGGCCACAGTAGTTTCCAATTAAGCTTATATTTTTGTTTTCACTTCGTCTATCTCTATGATAACATATGAAATGGTTAGATCTCAAATACATTATGGCGGGCCACACCTTGATGAGTTTGAATGTCCACCATTAAACCCTTGGGCTACCAAGTTTGGACCATTATGATATTTGTTTTCCTCTTAATCCAGGTCTTTAAGACCTTATGATTAGATTGGGTGGAAAATAAACTTGGCAGTGGGCCCTGTAATTTGTTTAACAGTGAAAATTATTATCTCCACTGGTGTGGCCCATTTGATGTACATTAGGCCCATGTGATGAGGCCCATCTTGATGTATTTGTGGCCTTTTGTTGAGGCCCACCTTGATATATATGAGGCCCAAGTGATGCAGCCCACCTTGATATAAATAAGGCCCATGTGATGAGGCCCATCTTAATGTATTTGTGGCCTTCCGTTGAGGCCCACCTTGAATTATATTAGGCCCATGTGATGAGGCCCATCTTGATGTATTTGTGGCCTTTTGTTGAGGCCCACCTTGATATATATGAGGCCCAAGTGATGCAGCCCATTTGATATATTTGAGGCCCATGGGTTGAGGCCCAATGGGATGTAAATAAGGTCCATTGCAATGTATGATTCCACCATGGTTTGTGTAATGATGTTTACGACGGGCCACGCCTTGGGAGCAATGATGGTTTGACGTCCACATTGTAAGGATAATGTTAGTTAAATGTCCACATTGTAACTCTCCCTAGGGCCCATTAATAGGTCCATACTTGTTGTGTAGGCCGTCTAGGCCCATCCTCGTTGTAAGGATAGTTCATCACCATATAATATGCTTAGTATAACTCCATGACTCATGCCCATACGCATCATAAGAATGCTTGATATGAGTAGTAGCTGATTATAGCATATGCCATTGGGCAGACTATTTATGGGACTCACTGATAGGAGTTGCCCACATGAGCGCGCGGTACGCGCAGGATTGTTGCATGACTGGATGGTGTGACTCATGCATCTCGCATATATGTGACATGATCATTGTACGCGACATAAGGGCCGTATCCTCCATCGGCACATCACGGATGGCCATACCGGATACTGAAAATACTTGGTTTTAGCTCTGTAGGCACTTAGGATGTCCATGGGTGAAAGTCCCAGAACCTTTTTAGTACCAGGAGATGCTTTAACGTCTAGATCGAGTGGATACACGAGCATAGGAGTGCCGAATACTAGTAGGCCTTATCTCCCACTGTGTCATGGTTGGTTGGAAGGGGGTGTGGCTTTATCCGCCCAAGTGAGAGGGTTGTAAGCTTGGCTGAGTTTGACCAGCTCACAAATGAGTCCACTATCGACAAGCCGAGCCCGATATTGGCGGGCGTCTGGTGGATAGTGTGGTCTCTTCCACCCGTTGGGCTGTGCAGCTAGGGAGCCGACAGCCGTGTGAAGTGTACTAGACCTTGATAATATATCAGAGAGGAACCGTATCGATATGTGGACTTATTGAGCAGAATTGCATACTCATTCATTCATTCATTCACTATCCATTCTGGTGGTGCGCAACTATTTGTTACGTGTACCTTTGCATGGCCGATTTCGGTTCGCACGACTAACCCGAGATCGAGTTTACCACATTGAGTCGACTATCTAAATTTAGGTATGGGACTGGTTTGGATAGAAGTCCCTTGTGATGGACCCGTAGCCTGCGATACTACGTACTATCATCTTGACTTCACACTCCAGCGTGATCATTTCATTCGCATCGTATATTGCATTACATCTTCGACATATGATATTTGGCTCTCTATGACTCCTCATTTGCATAGCTGATGTAGGATTTACATATTGCATTGTACCCTCAACATCTGATATTTGGCTCTCTATGACTCCTCATTTGCATAGCTGATCGATATTTCGTACTCTGATATTGTATGACTCATGGACTTGTCAGTATTTTCGCTTACTCTATTATCGTATGATTCATGATCTTGCCAATATTTCTGACATTGTATTGCATTGAATACTTGGCACTTATCTTGTGCACACACTTTCACCACCCTCTAAGCTTTCTATAAGCTTATGCACGATAGATGCGTGCAGGTGGCGTTACGTTGTAGCAATGTTGAGCTTGGAGCGTACAACTGTCTTCTGGAGCTTTGATTTCAATATATGTATTTCCCTTTCAGCATTGTATTCAAATGATTATATTAGTGGATATGTGATGATGATGTTACCTTTATGATTTGGGTAAACTTGTGGTTATGCTTATTACGAGACAAAAGTATGTTGGAAAATCCTCCTTGTAGGATCCCAGGATCAAAATCTGGCGTATGGATGCTAGGAGCCGAGAATGGGGTACTATGGAGGCTGTTGGCACCAGATTCGGAGATCGAAAATTTTGTGAGCCCAACCGTCCGTACATGGGGTCGGACCCACCTTAGTGGCTGCTTTGCATCCACACGTGTGGGGCCTACCTTGATGTATGGCCTTATCCAGCAGCTACTAGATGGTGGGACTTTACCGTGATGTATGTTGAAATCCACCTCATCCCTGCATGGGAGGTGGGACCCACCTTGATGACGTGCTAAGTACAGCACGTGGCACCACCCTGATGCATGTGTTTTACCACACCGTCCTGACCCTGGACGGTGGGGCCCTTATCTAATGTGTTTTACATCCACACCGTCCAGCATGGGACGGTGCTAGATGCACCATGGTATATGAGTTCTATCCATACCTTCCATGAGTCCCATGTGTTATAATCCTAACCGTCCAGATCATGTGGGACCCACCAAATTAGCTACTGACAGGTGGGACCTGTAGTGACATCACCAAGTTCTGTGAGCCTACCATGATATAAGTATTTCATTCACATCATCCGCTGTTTGGATAGTGGAAATCCACCTGATGTATAGGTCCTATCCAATAACTGCTGGACGGTGGAGCCCACATTGGTATATGTGTTTTATCTCAGTTGTCCAAACATGTGGACCCCCCATGATGTATGTGTTCTTCCAACCGTCCATCTGTATGAACGTCAGCAAGTTCAGTGGGTCCCATCTGATACATGTGTTGTATCCACCGTCCATCTGTATGGACCACACATGATGTATGAGTTTTATTTGTACCGTCCATTTACTGAGGACCCACGAGCAGCATAGCAGCTGTATTAATGTCTGCAAGCCCTGTGGGTCCCGTATGATTATGTGTCATATCCAAATCGCCTATCGAGTGGATCACACTACAAAGACCAGTGAGGGATTGAATATCTACCATTGAAATCCCGTTGGGGATCTCAGAAGTTTTGGACCAATATGAAATTAGCTTTTCCTCTTAATTCAGGTCTTTGTGACCTTATGAACAGAATGGATGGAAAATAAATGTTATGGTGGGCCCTGTGGATTTCAATCAATGGAAATCATTATCTCCATTGTTATTTATGGTGTGGTCTAGATGATCTTTCGATCACCAACTCCGCTGCCTATTTGTGGTATGGTCCAGATGATCTTGCGATATGATTCATTTTTTTCTTGGGTAATGCTCGATATCCATTCACCTTGTTCACCACCTATGAATATGCTTAACCCACCATCAAAACTACAATATGAGAAACTTACACATGTGAACAAGTCACTTGAATCTAACGGTATACATGTTCTACCTCTTGATCACTCCAAAAATTTACTTATGATCATCCATTTACAAAACTAACCATACACCCACTTACATACATGATCAAAGTACTAACCATCAAGTTTTTCTATTTTTAACATGTCATCTGACCATCCATTATGTTGGTTGATATATGTACATTCCCTTAATTAGTTTGGTGAATAATTCCTTATTCATAATGATTTAGATATAAGTTCTTTTGTAAGAATTACTTAGAAACGTGCCTATAACCATGTAGAACCATTAAAATTTCCAAAACTCTTGTATCAGTAATAATTATGAAAATGTCATTAACCTAAACCCCTGAATTCTATATCACATGGTTCCCACAATCCGTTTGATGTAAAATTTTATACTATGCCTATATATCATAAATTAACCATACATGTCAAATTTTGGCCCGATTGACAAATCAACCCCTTAACCGTTGATTTTGGTGTCCATCGAGTGAAGAAATCTCGTGGGTAGTCGTACTAGGATATTTTCCTTCATATGAATGACTTGGATTACATATCATATGGACCAAGTATGAAATATGAACACTCCACTTGGTAGGCTTTTTCTTAGGCGCAAAGTTATCCTATCAAGGCCTACAAACTCCTTATAAATCTGGATCTTCCAATTTAACCACTTCCTTCCGTCCGTCGCAACTCAAATTTGAACTACACTTTGGTCTCATATGACTACGAGGTTATACAAAATTTAGGTCCCAATTTATGATCATACACCATTAAAGGTTAAAGTCAGTTCCTTCTTTTTGGTACAAAAGGTGAAATTTTATAGTTAGGCTTTTTCCACCATCAATCAACCACCAAATTTTATCCAACTATTTGTCTATCCTGACTACACATTTTTTTCAAAATTGGGCACTGATCATTAAGTGTAGACCATCAATTGAAATCAAGCTCATTTTAGCACCCGTGGGGAGAATTTTCAAGTTAAGCTAATCTAAATTTCGAATCACCAAGAAAATCATATACCCCAGCTCTATTCAACAACCATGACATAATGGATGAATTAGTTTTAAAGAAAGATTGTCAGAAAATGGCAAATTCGAGAAACCCAATCCAAGTGGGATGGGAAACACACCCCTCTCACATGCTCACTCCTGTATAAAAGGAGTGTGCGTTCCCTCTCCACTCACACGCCCACCTCCCAAACGTCCAAGGAGAAGGAGAAAGAGAGAGAGAAAAAGAGAGATAAAGAAAGAGAATGAGAAGCCTAGATGCCCTCTTCTTTCTCCATATATATGGTGTCTCCCTCTTGCTCAAGCGATGTCGTGATTCATATGGAAGCTTTTTATGCAAAAGCTTTCCTACATAGATATCTACCTTGGGTTTAGATCTAAGGCTAAGGCGAGGGATTCCTTTAAGCTTACATTAACTTGAGTTGGTCTAACTTATTCTGTTCCCTCACATGCTTTGAATATCCCTTTAAATATTTAATTTACCACCTTCAATTATTTATCCTTTGGGAATAATGGTTAAGATGTGATGTTAATTATACATGACCTTTCTGAATTTATGTGAGGGATTCCTTTAAGCTTACTTTGATTTAAGTTGATATGATCTTGCCTTTTTACATGCTCTTATGCTCTCTACAATTGTTTAATTTACCACCAACAATTATTTACCCTTTGGGAATATGGTATGATGTTAATTACGAGCAATCTTCATTATTTTTATGTGGGGCGATGAATACAAGCCTTAAATCTCTTCATTATTTACCCTTTTGTTAAGTTGGCCATTGCCACTCTCCTCTTTATTAAGTTGGTCATTACCACTCTCCTCTTTGTTGAGTTAGCCCTTGCTACTCTCCTCTTTATTGAGTTAGCTATTGTCACTCTCCTCTTTATTGAGTTGGCCATTGCCACCCTCCTCTTTGTTGAGTTAGCCATTGCTACTTATCTCCTTTATGATTCAATTGATTTCCTCTTTGGTGCGACTACTATGTTGAAAATTCCACTTCTAGCGATCAAGTAAATATCGTGGACATAATGCGGTTTGGGTAGCGGCCCCTTGGTCGACATGTAATTTCATGGTCTTTGGGTACTGGTGCACAAATCGATGTAAGTAATTTGAAATGTGTGTTACATCACTTCCGGGATTAGATGTCACAAATAGTCGCTCCATAAACAAATCATGTCATGTAATTCATCAAAGTTATGTGTTGTGCTGCCTTGGGATGCCCGTGTAAATCCACATTAATATGGGACACGCCAGCAAATCTCCATAGAATGGGATGCGGGACAAGCCGGATAACTCTAAATCATTTTCCACATTATGGCAATCGCTAAGTGTGATGAACTGCATATACTTTGTTAGGCATGTATCTTGTGTAAGTTGCTTATGCATATTGATTCCTCTCATAGTAGTGGAGTACGGGACATATCAGAACCCTTACATCACTTTTATGAATCTCTTGAATTATTGTTAATATTAAAGGATAACCATCATTATGAGTAGGGTGCTCATCATCTCCAATTGTAAAGATGACACAGGTGACGTATAGATTGAAGACATAGAGGACCATCTGCCTATATAAGATTATACTAAATGAATAAGAAGATAGTTTTATGATTTAATTTTATATTTCCATTGTGAACTCGATAATGTAATAAGTTCCTATTAAGAGGGCATTTGATAATTTGTTAAATTCTTTTATTCAAATGAAATAATAAATACAGTCGATTTTATTCTCGTGAATGGTTACCTTCATGAATGCAATTGGATGTGATCTAAATGAAATATATATATATATAGTGCAATTTTTAAAGCACCCAATTTATACATTATTAATACCCGGAATTCTCAGGCACAAGTATATACTCGGGCCGCGAAAATTCAGGATGTTACAAAATAAAACCTCAACTGCAATTGAAGGGGGGGCGGGGGGCGATTAGCCATAGACGTCCAGAGGGGACACGATATGGTTAATTCAAAAAGGACCTGCCGAGAACATCTTCTATTATGACGCATCTTGGGGAAATTAACGGACGCGAGAAGAGTGTCAGGCTGATGAGAGAAGCCGACTGTGAGCTACAAGGCCTAAGAGACAAAGAAGAGGTTGTACGAGAATGTTCGGGAAGACAAACTGCGTCACCACTACAAAGGTTAGCGCACAGAGGCCAAAAGGTTGATGTAGGGGCATCTCCCGCAGCAGTAATAATGCCCCACCACTAAATGGGCCAGGGGGCCGTGGTGATGCCGCCAAAACGGTGTGCCACCGCTAAATTAGGCTAGAGGCCCATGGTGCCACTGTGAATTCGGTGCACCACCACCGAACTAGGCTAGAGGTCCACAGTTCCACCTCCAATTCAATGCACCACCGCCAAACCAGGCCATGGGGCTGCAGTGCTACCGTGGAATTGGTGCACCACCGCCAAAGCTAAACAAAGTTTAGTGGTGTCACCGCCGAATTGGCGCCTCGCCACCGCCCACGAATAGATTCTGGCGGTGTCATCACCGAATTGGCATGCCACCGCTGGGACCCAATTTTTCGGGGTGAGTTATGCTTGTGTGGGCCCCCTTTTTAACCCTAAAACCTCCCATTTCTCTCCATTTCAAAGTTTATTCCACCCCATCTCCCTTAAAAACCCAAAACTCCCTTTTTAAATCCATTCCCTATAACCAATCCTCCCCACCAAATCCACTTTCCTTAAATCTTCTTCCTCTCTAGGCCCATTTTTTACAAAATCTTCCTTCTAAACCCCTTTCCCTCTAAATCCCTTATTCCTTACACCCATCTTTTCTCAAAACGACCATCTTCTTATACCTCCCTCTCTTCTAAACCCATTCTCTTGTGAGGAGGAAGAAAGTCCTTTATTCACAAGGTCCTTCAAGTAAGAAATGGCCTTCCTTGCGATTTTCTCCTCCTTTTCCATTCTCTTGGTCCTTTCCCTTATGGCGAAGAAGAGGGCGGCCCCCAATGAGGCAAGGCCGAGCCGCAAGAGAAGGACAAAGAGAAATTTTAATTCACAAGCTTCACCAGTGCCATCCGCTCAACTCGAGCTGAAGTTACGGAGATTTCAAAAGTGGAGGGTCATATTTGAGGCCGCCGTGGACAATGACCTATTCGACGAGCATGAACTACTCGACCATCTTCTGCACAACGGGTGGGAGCACATCTTCGAGGGAAACTATTGTGCTAACATGGGCCTGGTGAAGGTATTTTATGCACAAATACAGAACCCCAAACTTGAACCCCTAGGGTTCGACATCAGCTACGACGGGAAATTTGTTCACATTGACATGGGGGCCATCTCACGGATACTCAAAGTGCCCCGTGGGAGAGTGCACATTGATGAGGAAAACCTGAAGATGAAGCAGCGATGGTGTAACAACCTGTACTTTCCAGTACTTGGGTGTTACCATGTAACCTAATTTAGTATATATACAAACCTAGCTTAAGCAAACATTCACATGCATTTCAATCTAAATTTGACAGTTGAAAGTTGAAAATCAATCATTGGAGTCAAGATCAATCATTAGACTGACACCTTACATCATCTAATGAGGAGTCTGATCATCGAAACCATCCACCGGGCTTAAACTTAGATATTCGATGAGTAGAAATATGATCATAGTAAATTTAATTATAATAATAATAATGTTATTAAAATATTATCATAATACTCAATATTATAAACACATAGTAGGTCATCCAATCGCTAATCAAACAATTGATTTTCATCTAAGGGACCCTAGAAACCTTTGACCATTGATGTCCAATTTCAGAATGATCCGACCGTTAGATCGATAGAGATCCATAAATGGACTCTCCAATCAAGTTGTATGGCATAATAAAGCTTTGGATCCACCCCATCTAAGGTCAGATGGTCCTACTTAGGGTGTTAAAATCAAATGGTCATAGCGGATTTCCCACATTTTAATCATGCGTGTGCACCAAAAGGTGTGCACTAGCATTACACCAAGTACCAAACCTGGTCAAAGCTTTCTTGACCCGAAAGTTTTCAAAAAAAGAGACTTCTCTCTCTCTTTCGTCCGAACTTCCCACCAACATCAGATTCTAACAGACAACGTCCCTTTGCAACGCCATAGCCCACATGATCACCCAACTGGATGATCTGAACCATCTATCAGGTGCGGGATTGAGGTCTAACCAAAATCCTAATGATTCTATATGCTAACATTCATGGATGAGCGTGCAAAATCGCATTGCAAGTAAGCCTGTGTGGGTGTTTTTATGAAAATGGAAAGCACACTCCCATTGCTGCTAACTTGGTAGTCTGCATACATCCCTCCTCCATTCCAACTATAGGATGTATGGAAATCCTAGCCCTTCAAATTAGGGCTTTAGTCGTACAAGGACAGTTGGAGGTTCTTTTTGTTAGAACACGCTGGTTACCCTAGATGGAATCCTGACCATATAATCTAAATTTGATGATGCTGAAGGAGCTTAGGATGAGATATAAGATGAGAGTAATTAGACAACAATGCCTCTCCTCCTATTATTGCACCACCATAGAAATCCAACTGGTTTCCTTCTTCCTTCAAAACCACCACCCAAACCTTCCCCAAGCTTTGAAAAAGCTTAGCTACAAGCTTCATACAATCCATTTGGACCATCTAGAAGAAAGAAAATGGAGGAGGAGGTGTTGGTAAAGAAAATGCCATTAATGGCAGCCTTCTTCTTCCCCGTTCGAGCCACACCAATTACCTCGAGTCTGGATAAGTTCTAATCAAGTTGGAGGCCTTACTAGACATGGATGAAGGAGAGAAAGAGAGAAGTAAAGAGAAAGGAAGAAAGAAGGGAGAAAATGAAGGGAAAGAGAGAGAGAGCTCACCTTGAGCTGTGCCGCACTAACCGGTTGTCAAGTCATAGCATCGAGTTGGGAGGATGACTCATCATGCTTACTGGTTCTAAACAGAGCCCAGAGCTTCACAAGCTTCAGATAGGAGGAGAAGCAGAAAGAAACAAAAAGAGAGAAAAAAAGGATAGAGAGAGAGAACTAGAGGGCGAGCTACTGCTCGTGCCATACTACCGCACTCTCACCGAGTCTGGACCTAGTTAGACCAAACTTGGTGTCCACTGCTGGACATTTCCAGTAGGAAGGAGGGAAGGAAAGAAAGAAAGAAAGAGGAAGAAGCAAGCAAACGAAAAAGAGAGCCCTGAGTTGTTCACCTACTTGACTTGCTGAGTCACGGTTTAGGGCTGGGGCGCCTGGGCATTTTTTAGTCGAGCTTTGTATGAGCCTAAGATTTGCTGGACTTACAACAGAAGAGTGAAGGAGAAGAAATTGAAAGAAACGGTGAGGAAGAGGAAGATATGGGAGAGGAAGTTTAGTCCTATGTTATTGCAGAGTTAACTTGGCTAGAACTGAGTCCAAATGGGTTAAGTCAGGCTTGGCACTGGTCTAGGCATGGCTGGAGCTCCAGAAGAGAGATATAGAGAGAGATAGAGAGAGAGAGAGGTGGGTGGTTAAGTAGAGCCGAGTTAACTCGAGTGCTAAACTGAGTTGATTCAACACAAATCAAATAGGTATGTCTTTTCCTCCCACCTTGTATTGGAGTCCAAATTAGAGTTTTAGTTGGTTGGTTGATCTCAAAATCCCAATTAAGATGTAGCTTAACATCGCACTTTCAACTTCATTTTGTTCAAGCTGGGAGTGGGTCGAGACAAGTCTATCTCAGGAAGATCCTAAGGGAGCGCATGCCTCCTAGCAATAGTTATAGTTGGTTCAAAACATAAGGTGATAATTTCTTCCCCTTAAGCTTTTCACTTTTCCATTAGCTTAAGTGATAGTTTCTACTTTAATTTTGGTTGATAATTGATATCTCTATCTCATAATTATTTGTGCTAGTTGCTGGAATTGAATTCTAGATTACATGCTCAATATTTATCCTGCATGAACACCTATATGTTGCACTTGTATATTTTCTTATGTTTGTGGATTACTTATGAATTGCTTGTGGAACTTGAATTGGTACATTTATCAGTGGAGAACCCTACTTACATATGTACATCCAGACTTGGGATGTAACTTGATTGATTGTGATTACAATGGGCCTTCGACTTAGTAGCTACTTGAATAATAGGTTAAATGGAATATTAATGTAGGCCTACCATCCACAGGTTGTTTTGTTTATGTGGCTTTTGAGGATGATCCTTTTATCGCATCGATTTGGTATTTTCCCTATGTGGCTTTGATTTAGTATTCGCCCTATGTAGCTTAGTTTTGGTATTTGCCCTATGTGGGTTCGATGTATTATTTTTGTACAACCATGTGATGGTAAGTTCCACATGTTGAACTATGATTGGCCACTAGTCGATGAAGTTCCATTAAATATCCCAACGTTGGAGTCTCAAGAGCTGGGGATAGTGGTATAGGACACTATGCCCGAGCTGTCAGCCTATGCTGGGTGATGAGCCCCCCGTAGTGACCTTTAAGCTTCTTAAATTGGTTGGTTGTAATTGGAATAATAACGGTTCGGCTAGTTATGCATTCATAGCATACAAGAGAAGATGGGTGGCTAATTCTAGATGTTGTAGTACGTCCCCTTAGGCCTTAGTTGTGGTATCGTTTCAATAGCTCTCAGATCACCAACTATCGGCCCACTTTTGGTGAGTTTGGCACTATGTACATAAGGAATGTACTTTTACTGGTGACTGGCCACATGCCTGGGTTTTGCCCAAAAGCCAACTGGATGAGCATCCCCAGTTAATGTGCATTCACACATCAATGCATTTAACAAGACTCCATCATGTATTGTTTTGAATGTCTTTTTGTTTACAACTATGCTTAACTAATGCGGTGGTGTGTAATCTTGGAGAATTCACACTGAGTTGACTACTTATTCATCGAATATATAACCATACAGGTAACACAAGTGGTTTAAATAATATCCATATCCATATTGACGAAGAGCAAAGTATAATTATTAGGAATGCATTAATGTATCTGCCAAGAGAAGCTACGTGATCTTGCGGCTCAAATTTGTATGCATTTTATTATTTTTCATATGTTAAATGGTGTATTTCTTGTAATTGTTAATATAGAGACATTAGTTTGTATAAGTCATCTGGGCAGTTGCTCATATATTTTGAATGTATATGGAATTTTCTTTATGCTTAATTTGTTCCTCTTCCACTAAACTGCTAACTCTGAGCAAACAAAATAAGAAAAAAATAAATATATGTAGAATTTGGTTATTTTTAAAGGTTAACACTCAGGTTTTCGAAAAACGAGTCATATACTCAGGTTTCAAAAACTCGGGGCGTTACTGTTTTGACAAGAAACGAATGTGTTTGGTTTGGGAGATTATCATTCAATAATAACAAAGAAAGAATAAGAGAACAATGATCATAAGGTATTTTATTCATTCTGAATTCATTTACATCCTCATATTTCCCTTGATTCTGAACATGAAGTACAATGAATAAATGCAATGAATGAGAGGAGGAACATTTTAATGGTGATTTTGGTAGTATTTCGCCATATTAAATGTTCATCACAAAGATAGATGAGTTGTGCAGACTTAAGGTCCTTGGTTTGGTTGTATGGTAGACACTGGTTGTCTTTCCACTCTCTCCTTCGACTTCTCCACCTCATTCTGAATTCTTCTCTCCTTGCTCTTGATGTCCCTTCAAAACAAATGGATGTGCGAGTGAGCCAGTTATGCGGATGGACTTTTCCTTCTTCTGGAGCTCTCTAAATGTGGAAACTTCTGTTGTGCAGGAATTCTGTTGTGCGGGAACTCTGTTATGCAGAACTTCTGTTGTGCACTGTACAACGATACTCCTGAGGAAATTTCTATTGTGCACCTCACAACTTCTGTTATGCACCACACAACGATACTCCTGGGGCAACTTCTATTGTGCACCGCACAACGATACTCATGAGGTAACTTCTGTTGTGCAACTCACAACTTCTATTGTGCACTGCATAACGATACTCCTGCGGCAACTTCTATTGTGCACCTCACAACTTTTGTTGTGCACCGCACAACAATACTCCTTAGGCAACTTCTGTTGTGCACTGCACAACAATACTCCTAAGGTAACTTCTGTTATGCACCTCACAACTTCTGTTGTGAACAACACAACGATACTCCTGGGGTAACTTCTATTGTGCACTTGGAGCTCCTTGAGCTTCTCTTACTTTCGTCCTCCTCAAATGAGGATGAGAGAGGGGTATTTATAGGCTTCTCACACATGTGAAGGCTATTTATGCACAACAGGGAGAGCACAACTCATGGGTGCACAAAGGCACTATTCACCGTGCACAACGACACTATTCACCATGCACAACGCACTATTCATCGCGTACAATGCACTATTCACTGTGCACAACGCACTTTTCATCGCAGCACTATTCACGAGCAGCACTATTCATCGCAACACTATTCACAAGCAGCACTATTCACGAGTGGCACTATTCATCATAGCACCATTCGTGAGCAGCACTATTCATGAGAGAATTAGGATAGAGAGAGGGTTGCACAATGGAAGAAATGTTACGCAAATGAGAGATCCAAGGAGATGGAGAGGGCCATGCGATGGACAGGGGTGCCTATCTTGGAATCTTGGTGTGCAACAAACCAAACCCCTTTTGACTCGTGTATTTTTTGTGCCCCAACATATGTCCCCTCGATCCTTCTTTGAATGGTTTACGAAATCAAATAGAGGATCGATCTTCTTCTATATAAAAATCATTTCACTTCATAAAAGGATTCTTCATGAAAATAGATTTGATCACATAACGGAGAAGGATTGCTTGAACAGAAAAATGAAGAGTCGATCTCAAAAGAATCAAGCTTAGAGGAATTGTATTCGAATAAATTGTTTTCAAATGAATCTTGATCGAATGAATCGATCTCGAATGAATTGTGGTTAAGGGATGACTAATGATCGTGGTCGAACGGAAGATTGAATGATCGCGATTGATCGGAAGACTAAATGCCCCCACTCAAAAGCACCAAGTGAATGTTTCAATAGGGAAGATAATGCAGCAATGAAAGCACTTTGTCTTCATAACAGTCAATCGGATAAAACATTTTTCTATGAACAGGGCCACAATTGCATTCTCCACAATTTTAATTCCCTTATTCACGCAATTCTCTTTTCATCAAAACTTACCGCTGTAATAGCTATGACGATTTCATCTTTGAGTAACTTGATCAAATAACTATCTTTCAATGCTGCTCGGGCTACAATAATCTCTTCAATCAAATCTGGTAACTCTTTCTTTAAACTCCGTGGTTAGGGCATTATTTTTAATGTTGCTCCTGCTATAACAATCTCTTTAATTGTCTCATTTATTCATGGTATTCATAATCCAGGATTTCGAATGGTAATCTTTCCTGCCAAATCAATCGAAATTAGTATCTCAAGATATTATAATTTTTCAATTTAGTTTCATGAAGTATTGATAATTTTGAAATATATTGAAAGTTTTTAGAATAATTATAATATTTGCAATATGATAATGACTTGGTCATTCCATCTTTGTGTTTGACAATGAGCTTTGCATTGCATTTGTTGCATTCTTTGCTCATTATATCATGCTTTTGGAGATGTCATTTTCACCTCTAATTTCTATTTACTAGCTTTCCAGAGGTCATAGAAGTGACTAATGATGGTTTTATCTCTTTTGGCGAACATTCATCTCTTGTTTCTATCAGGTCCAATACTCGGAGACTTGGGATATCATTACTAAAACAATGAGAAGTTATGGCATCGGACCATATAATTGGGCCATGATATGGAAGCAACTTTTAAACGTTCACACTCAATCACACTTTATAATTCCCAGCTATAATTATCTAGCTCATGCTTCTTATAGTTGGATGCGTTGGTGGGTTCATCAATATTACTTAGTGTGTGATTATTATCCAATATATCATGCCATATCGATTCCTCCGCCACGTATAAGAAATTATTAGAAAGACCAAGGCATAAATTACTTTAAAGAAATAGATCATGCCCCCTCTCTAGGCCAACTTTGCATAAAGATTTCTTCAGAAGATAATATTTACAAAATGAAGCCTGTTAATACCTTTGAAGGATGGATAGCATTTGGTGCTCCTTTGAAGAATCCAAATAATACATTTGAATTTTAGATCATCTAAAAGATAATGATAATTCTTCATATTTTCATCCTCCTCCACGTCTGTAGATTTTGTGAGATAACCTTCTTTCATTGTCAAGAAAGCAAGAGACAAGAAGACATCATTATTCTCTTTGGAAGGATAAGCATATCATAATTGAAGACTCATAGTCGATCTTGAAGAATTTAACTTTCGAATAGAAAGTAGCAAGTATTTTGAACAAACTTGTTATTCCTGTAATTTGAACTTGGTTCAAGAGAAACACATTTTTGTATGTCGTTTAATCAGTGTTTGAGATTTTCATCAGGCAATTACATATTTGAGCATATCTTAAAAATAGATGATCATATATGTATTTGTAGCATTTTGATGCTACATATAGTTTAAGCTCTTAAGTAGTGGAACGATCATAGTTTTTTATACTTATAAGTAGTTGGAGTCGGGTCTTACGCGAATGGTATCTGTAACTCTCGTGAGTTCACTGGACTTACCGCAGCCGAAGAGTTCACAAATTGTGATCCATTAAAGAGGCCCAGTGAAGCTATTAGGCCATGAACTCGGTGGGATTTACACATAAGGTTGGCCGCAGTAACTCTCTAGAGTTCACAGGGCACGCAAGGCTACCTTAGGGTACCAAATCTAAGGCCGCCAGTCCATCAATAAGGGGGAAATTTGTTTGAGAGATCCTATCCTCATGAGTTACTACTAAAATCAAGCTAGGAATCTGAGGGGTCTTATGCATGGTTGGACTATCTATGGACAATGGCCAAAGAGCGAACACTGCAGCTCGCTTTTTCTTCGTCTGTAAGGTCAGACCCATTCACAGGAGGGCGTTTTCTCTCACCTTCCCTCGTGACACTGTCCGAAGTTGTACAGACGGTATTGGTCTTACGCATGATTGCCCGTTGTGGACTTTTTGGCCGCTTAAGGCTTTTAGTCGTGGACTCCATCCGCTACCCGCATGGGTCTAAGCATGTGATGACCTATACGGGCTTTTTAAGGCCACTGGCTTCTCACTGCTGCCCACATAATCATATATATTACCGATGATGGTAGGTCTTATACGTAGTTGGCCATATAGGCTTGACTATGCTGCCATAAATGATAAATCACCATCGCTACTATGGTATTTATATATAGTTGACCGTATAGGCTTTGCTAAAGATAATAAATTGATAATTGATATATCGCCATTGCTGATGATATTTAAAAAGTTTATAGTTAGAATGGTGTATTAGCTGGTGATAATATAATAGTCTTTACGTCAACGATATGGTGATGGGAATGGTGATGGAAGCTATTGCTGATATGGCAATAATCATTGGTGCTTGATGATAATATGCTTGAACTTGATAATGCTTGAAAATCTGCCTTTTATTCATGTATGGAGAGGAGTATAAGGCATAGGCATTCTAAGACTTTTTCATCATTCTGCTTATCTTACCCCCTTTTGATTTGGAAGTATTATGCTGATCATCTTCGAAATCAAAACTGTGATTATCTTCAAGGATGACATATTTTGATGAACTGACACTGATAGGTATATTGATGAAAATTTGCCCCCATAGTGAATATACTTATCTTGCTACTTCTCGATCCGATCTCAAAGATATGAAGAGTCGCATCTTTATTAAAATGTTGCTCTTCTGTCGAATGACTATTTGCAATCAGGATCATATGTCATTACTTTTTCTCTTATTTCATGTCTTCTTGATGATAATTTTACTATCGTCGATCATCTTCTGTAGAATACTCTTTAGTGTGAAGCAATTTTCAGTTCGTTATCCGAGAAAACGATGATAATAGCAATAATCACTTTTCTCTTATTTGATTCATTTCCTTTGGACACTTTGGTTGTGACAATTTGATTTTCTCTATAGCTAGCAATTGATTCATCATAAGAAGTATATCGTCTTCTTCAAATGTATATTTTCCTTAGTTCTTGGATTATCTGAACTCTTTCTTTACTTTCTTAGTTGTTGAATCATAACTTTTTTTTTCTTTTCTTCTTTGGCAATATCTGTTGCTGCTCTCTTAAGATTTTGAAATAATCAATTCATATGAGGATTAAGCAGCTTTACCTCTATCCTTTCCAAATTGCAAGCTTTTATAATCAAATCTTGAAAAGTTTATATATTCGGACCAATAAGTCTTAATGCAATATCTAGTTTTATGTATTCTATACATAACTTAACTTGTTATTCTTCTCTGGCAAGTTGTGAACATGATGCCCCCAGGGTTCTCCATTGACTGATGAATTCATCAACTGATTCGTCTTCTCATTGGTGAGTAGAGTCTAATTCAGTCAAATTGACTTCTATGTCGGAAGAGAATAAATTTTACGTACAAAAATACTCTGCATCTGTTCCCAAGTATGAATAGATCCTCAGATTAAAGTTAAATACCATCTGAAGGCTTTCCCTATCAGAGAAGACCCAGATAATCGCAAACAATATCGAGGAACTCTAAAGAAACTTTCGATCATTATTATGAAGTGCATCATATGTTCTTCTGGTGACCCATCCCCATTAAACTTCTTAAAGTTTGGGTGTTTGAAGTTAGTGGAAAATGACATTTCTTCTATTTTAGAGAAATACGGTGTCTGATATCAGAACATTTTATTATAATTTCATTCTTTTTATAGATTAATAATTTCGATGCCCATCTGTTAAATTTTTTTCATGCATTATGTTCTGAGTAATATTAGGCACCTATCCTTGAAATCTAACCGCTTGTGATTGTGGCCTTTCTACTTGTGGTTTAATGTTGTTCATGGTAGTCACTATTGAAAAATTAAGGATTTCTTCAGTTGCGTGCTTATCTGGTGAAAGATGGTTAGGCTGATTGATATCTGCCAACAAGACTTCTATATCTTTCTTCTTTAATCGTCCTAATATTGAAGGAGGAAACGAGCGCTGCATTGCTGGTACTATTGAAGAAGATGAACTACTATTGGATTCAAGACTAATGTAGTGTCGCTTTAAAGGACTAACTAACTCAGATCACAATATTCTTAATGCATGAGTTTGCTTGAAATCTTTTGCAAGAGATGGCATGAGTGAACATTCGCTGGTCGGGATGACTTTCTCTTTATTCTTCTGAATTCGTAATGATTCTTTTAAAATGATGAAATTTTCTATTTTCTCAAATGAAATGATTGCGTGATCGAGGCAAGACTGCGTTTCATGACACTTCGCAATTGATCCTATACTTGGAGAGATGATGCTTCTTGTGGAGTTAAATCGAAATTTTCATCTTTTGGATTTTACTATCATTCATCCTCCATCGTCTTGTTGAGCTACTGGTAAAATAGATATCATTCTGGCCATTACATGACATTACTTACTCCTAAACATAGCGGATTTTACTTTCTCTGGTACTTTCTTTAGTAGTGATTGCGTATTGTTGGTATAATCCACCGTAAATCCGTTGGATGTGAAGTATACAACCATGTTAGTCGAGAGAAATGTCATTGCTATTGTATAAGGACGAAATATCTATTATTCAAAACACAATATCAGTTACTTTAATTAAATAAAATTATACTTTATTTTAGAGATAAAGGGGAGGATGTTCCCACTAAGAGTAGCCATTTTAATGTCTATTTGACGTCAAACAGTGATAAAAGTTCTCTGAAGATTTTCTAAGTTATCATTAAATAATAACAAGATTCCCAGTGGAGTCGCCATTTTGTTTCAACAAGAAATGAATGCGTTTGATTTGGGGGATTATCATTCAATAATAACAAAGAAAGAATGAGAGAACAATGATTACAAAGTATTTTATTCATTCTGAATTCATTTACATCCTTGCATTTCCCTTGATTCTAAAAACAAAGTACAATGAATCAACACAGTAAATGAGAGGAGGAGCAGTTCAATGGCAACTTCGGCAGCATTTCAGCATATTAGATGTTCATCACAAAGGCAGATGAGTTGTGCAAACTTGAGGTCCTTGGTTTGGTTACGTGGTAGACACTGGTTATCTTTCCACTCTCTCCTTCAACTTCTCCATCTCATTCTGAATTCTTCTCTTGTTGCTTTTGATGTCCCTTTAAAAAATGATTGTGAGAGTGAACTAGTTGCGCGGATGGACTTTTCCTTCTTCTGGAGCTCTTTGAACGCGAAAACTCCTGTTGTGCAGAACTTTTGTAGTGCAGGAATTTTGTTGTGCAGAACTTCTGCAAGAATTTTATTGTGCAAAACTTCTGTTGTGGACCACATAACGATACGCCTGTGGCAACTTCTGTTGTGCACCACACAGTGATACTTCTAGGGCAACTTCTGTTGTGCACCGCGCAACAATACTCTTGAGGCAACTTCTATTGTGCTCTTGGAGCTCCTTGACTTCTCCTCCTTCCATCGTCCTCAAATGAAGATAAGAGAGGGGTATTTATAAGCCTCTCACACGTGTGAATGCTAGTTGCACACAACCTAAGGTGCGTACAACCCATGGGCGTGCACAACCCATGGACGCATAACCCAGGGTGCGCACAGCCGCACACTATGCACTATTCATCACGCATAATGCACTATTCATCGCAACACTAATTATTGCGCATAATGCACTAATCATCGCAGCACTATTTATCGAGCACAATGCACTATTCACCACACACAATGTAGTATTCATCATAGCACTATTCACGAGTAGCACTATTCATCACAGCACTATTAACAAGCAGTACTACTCATCACAACACTATTCATGAGCAGCACTATTCATGAGAGATTTAGGATAGAAAGAGGGCTGCGCAATGGGAGAAATGCTACTCAAATGAGAGATCCAAGGAGATAGAGAGGGCCGCGCGATGGACAAGGCTGCCTATCTTAGAATCTTAATGCCCAACAAACCAAGCTCCTTTTGACTTGCAGCACTATTCAAGAGCAGCACTATTCATGAGAGATCCAAGGAGATAGAGAGGGTTGCGCAATGGGAGAAATGCTATGCAAATGAGAGATCCAAGGAGATAGAGAGGGCCGCACAATGGACATGGCTGCCTATCTTGGAATCTCGATGTGCAACAAACCAAACTCCTTTTGACTCATGTATTTTTTATACCCCCAACAGTTACATATGGGATGAGCACATCATCCACTTATGTGGCCAATTAGTCGAGTGGAGGAGGGATAACATTGTTCTGGCCTCAAATATGATCCCAGAATACCGGCTACTCCACCACATATGTACATACAATGTGTACTCAAGGACTAGCAACCGCACAGAATGCTCCCGCCACATGATAAAGTTCCTCTATCAGGAGGGCCGGGGAGAGGATGTGTGCCTACCCACCATTGTGCTTTCTCATATCGCCAAGGCTTTGATGGTGACCCGTGAAATGTTGGGGCTCCCGTTTGGTTGCCTAGTCTGCAAGATAGTGCGGCAGTATGAAATCAGGGGAACAGATGATTACCCTAAGCCGACTAAGGTGATTAACAACGACACCTTAAATCTCATGAAGGTGGGCCCCAAACAGTGTATGGCCTAGATCGAAGAGTTTGGGGATGAGGCCGAGGAAGAAGAGGAAGCGAATGAGAGTGAGGGTGAAAAAGAAGACAAGGGAGGAATTAGAGTAGAGGATGAAGGGGTTGGCGAAGAGCCTCTCGCCCCTCAGAGCGTACAAGAGCACCTGGACACGCTAATGGTCGGGTTAGCCAAATGGAATCGAACCAAGAGAGATGGAACAAAAGTTGTGCCGCACCATGAAAGCGGTACTATGTTGGGTTCAGAAGGAGGGAGCACCCCCACCTTCACTGGACTTTGAGGGCTTATAGGCCTTGTTGACCACTTAATGCTTTCCCTTTTATTTCGAATTAAATATGTAATGGTTAGGGTCTAGTTTCCTTCAGTATGTTGGACATGGTAGTTTGTTTTGACTGTAACAACTAGTGTGATGAACCAATGTACTAAATCATAACTGTTGCAATGAAACCACCATGAGTTGTTTTAACTTTATAAATGTCTACTATTATGTGATTATGTGTTGTGTGTACCCATGGGTTTACTCACTGGGCCTGGCTAACAAACGTTATATTGATGGAAAAACCGTACAAATTTTGTGGAAGATGAGACAATTGCTCAATTTCCAAGACAAGAGGTTGAACTAGCAGATGATCCACAAAGGTAGTGGTCATATATTAAAGAAGATGACTCGAACATGCTGAATCATTGACATGTTTAGATGGAATTCATGCTACTTTCTTGGTTTATGTTTAGGAGTTTATTATTGCCTAGAAACTTTAAGTTAGAAATGTTTTAAAGTAATTTATTGTTAGTAAGTTGAAAATTTGGACTTGATCTCGTGGTATTTCAAATGGATGGACTTAGCGGAATAATTAGTATTCTTTATAATTGTTAGAGATGTATGAAGATGAGTGCTTATGAATGTGTGTGTGTGTTGAATGATGGTTGTTATGCATGAATAGTGGTTGTGGATGAGAACTTAGAAGACATTTAATTTATCCCTCTGAAAAACAATATGAATACATGTTTTTTGTATGCTTGATGTATAAATCATAATCTGTAACTTGGGTCTGATGGTGCACACTTCATATCCGAATTGCAGGGCATGACAGGGAAAGGCTAACTAAACAAATTACTTGCTTATCGGAGTTACCTTTCCATTGTTCGGGAGCCACTAATAATATCTTACAATCCTAAGGCTTATTTGTTTCACCAATCTCTTGGTAATGTAAAATAAATATGTCATTATTATAATTTTACCACTAGCAAATGGGATATGAAATTCTCTATCAAATATAGACAAGTAAATAAATTTGTAATCATTACAATTACTATGAAATAACGACATTAGTACATTTTAATGATGATTTGAGATTAATGTGAAAATTTACAATTTTACCACCTCCTAATAGTTTTTTAATTTTTATAAGACCAAAATGCCCTTGCCTTTATGAATTGCGCCTGTACTTTCTTTTTCTTGTCGAAAAGCATTGTAGCCCCAACTCCAATGCATGGCGTGCCCATCACGTGATGATTGAACCCACTTAAAGGCAGATCCAATCCATTTATTATTTTCATGGCATATCATTTCAGCAAGAAGACACTAATTTCAGCCCGATATGAGCTCTTTATGGCCCACAATAACCAATAAAGATGGTTGGTGTAGTCTCTACGAATGTGACCTGTTCTTTGACCCATGGCCTTGAATTAAATTCTTAATTTAATAGACAGAGTGGATTCGACACATACCCCATGGTGGGCCCCACAACTCTTAATATATGACAATTACAACCCTTAACACATGACAACCAAGGCCCTTAATACATGATAACCATGAAGTCCCACATACCGAAGTCGGCTCGAACCGAAACCTGTACCTTGGCGACCGCACCGTCGCCGCGACTCGCTTAACGAACCGATACCCGGGCCAGGAGATATGGGCTCTCATTCATTTCGAGGAAAACGTCATGCATATGAATTACGAGAGAATCTCTACGACCTATCCCATCAATCAATCAATCAATCTCATCAATCAAGTACACATCACACCTCAAGTCAAGTATAAGCAACCCATACCCTACCCTTATCTCTCTCTTATACAAGCTACCCCAAAGTCAACCATCACTTCACCCATCACCCATCACCCATCACTCCATCTGTTATCATCCCATCACTTCTCTCTCCCCCTCATTTCTCAAAAAAATCTCCCAAGCAACAAAAAATTTCAATGTCCAAGCTCTCTCTCCCAAAGCCAAGTGTGGCCCACTTTCCCACTCTCTCATTTCCCATCTCAACCATTCATTCTCCATCAACCTCCGTTAAAATAGAAGGCAATGATCATACAAGTCTAAGCAGCTAAGGAAGAAGGCCGATAAGTGGGTGATCTACCGTGAATTTCATTTTTGATGATGGGCCAAGTGAGGCCTACCGATTGATGGTTTGGATTTCACTTTATACCCTAGATATGGCCAATGACCCACCTTAAATCTCATAATTATTCCATGATGGGGCCATTCTCCATGGGGCCATCTAGACCTTGCATTTCGGTGGAGAAAGGATCTTCACCGTTGATTTTGATCGGTGAGCCCATATGTAATGGAACCCACTTGATGTATGTTGTAAATCATGGAAGAGAGGGCCCATAGTGCCGGGGTTCCTCCATCACTCGATCTCTCTCTTTCTCTTTCTCTCTTTTTCCCTTGTTGATGGCCCATTATGTGTGCATTTTATCCAAGTCGTCCACCTTCATGGGACTCACTTGATGGACGTGTTAGATCTACACCGTCCAAGCCATGTGGGCCTTACCTTGAGGTAATGGGAAAACATAAATATCAGATTTATCCAATCAAGTGGGGCCACGTCCATGTGGGACCCACCTTGATAATATATGTACGCAGCCCGTCCAGCGTCCCTGGACGCTGGACGTGTTCAGCGAGCATGAACAGACAGTGGATGTACTAAAAATAATATATATATATATAGCTTAGTTTAAAGCTTTTGGGGTGGGCCGTTCATGCAAGCCCCACCTTGTTGCATGGGTCTGATCCACGCCGTCCATCCCGTTCCCCAGCTCATTTTAAGCGTTGAGCCGAAGAATGAAGCTAATCCAATTATCTGGCGGGCCATATCATAGAAAATAGTGGTTTTTACTGTTCAAATCCACCCTGATGTCTTTATACACCAAAATACCTTGTATATTGGGCTCATTTAGCCTGTCATGAGCCGTAGGATCTAATGGTTGGAGCAGATCCTCCTGATGCGGACCCCACTTATGAAAAACCTCTAAAAAAGTTTTTTTTTTAAATAAAAAAATTATGCAAGGTAGCAAGCGCTGCCGCTGACGCCAGAGGATGCGCAGCAGCATCCTGCTGCTGCGTTATGGGTGAGAGAGGCAGGACCGTGGATCCCAGCCGTAGGCCTCACCAAGATGCGTGTTGATAATCAGCACCATGCACTGTGAGGATTGAACGTCTACTATTGAAATCCTTTGGGAATGCAGAAGTTTCGGATTAGTAGATGATTTGTTTTTCCTCTTAATTCAGGTCTGTGTGACCTTATGATCAGATTGGATGGGAAATAAATGTTATGGTAAGCCTTGGAAATTTTAATGGTGAAAATTATTATCACCACTTATATTTGGGTGTAGCCCATTTGATATACATGGGGCCCATTGGTGTAGCCCATTTGATGTATATATGGCCCATGTGATGTGGCCCACTTGCCATATGAGGGCCCATTGTGATGTATTCAAGGCCCATGGGTTATGGCTCATTGTAATGTACATAAGGCCCATTGGTGCAGCCCATTGATGCGGCCCACTTGATGAATATAAGGCCCATGTGATGCAGCCCATTTGATGTATTTAAGGCCCAATGGGATGTATTTAGGTCCATTGCAATGTGTGATTTCACCGTGGTGTATATAATGATGTTTATAACGGGTTATGCCCTCAGAACAATGATGGTTTGACATCCACATTGTAAGGATAATGTTGGTTAAATGTCCATATTATGACTCTCCCTAGGGCCCATTGATAAGTCTATACTTGTCGTGTGTAGGTCGTCTAGGCCCCTCTTCATTATGAACAGAATCCATCACCACATAACATGTTTAGTATAGTTTCATGATTCATGCTCATATGCATCATATGTATGCTTGATATGAGGAGCGACAGATCATCGTATATGCCTTTGGGCAGATTGTTTATGGGCTCCCTGATAGGCAAAGTTGCCCTACATGAGCGCGCGACGCGCGCAGGATTTTGCTGCATGACCGATAGTGTGATTCATGCATTTCGCATTTGTATGACATAATTATCGTATGCCCTAGCGACATCAGGCTATGGTCTCCACAGGCACATCGTGGATAGCAGGATCAGACACCGAAAATATTGTTACTAAGCATCGGGCGCCATAGATGTCCCCTGGTGAAAATTCCTAAACCCGATGGTACCGGGGGTGACTCCAATGTCGAGACCGAGTAGATACATGAGCGCACAAGGGTCAAATACCGGGAGGCTACGTCTCCCACTTAAAAGGGGTGTGGCCTTACTTGCCCGAGGGTAGGGGCATTACAGGGTGAGTTTGACTAGCTCGTGAATGTGTCCACTATCGATGTGCCGGATAGATATTAGCGGACTATTGGCCGAATAGTGAGGTTTCTTACGCTCACTTGGACTATGCGCCTGGGAAGGGCAGTGTCATTTGGAGGGTACTAAACTCCGGTGATTATCCAGAGAATGAGAACCATACCGATATTTGATGCTCTGCATTAATATGTGGATGAGGATTGGCATGCATGAGTTGCATTTCGCATCGCACGGCCTTGACATGGCCGATAGCATTCATATCTTACACCACATAGCCTTCATATGGTTAATTGTATCCACATACCCATCAGCATGATTCCGCATTACTCTGATATTGCATTCTGAGCACGTTCACATTACGCACACACTTACACCACCCCTTAAGTTTTCTATAAGCTTATGCACAATTGATGCATGCAGGTGACGCTGGGATGCAGCCGTAGGTTCACCGCAGTAGAAGCGTGCAGTCAAGCTTTAGGAGTTTCTGTTATTATCATTATCTTATATTTCTCTTCATACGCATTGTACTCAAAGTTTTTTATCATAGTGGATTTTGTGATGGTGTTCTTGTGATTATTGTTCGTGGGTTATGCTTATGATTATGCTCATTACAAATCAAATTGATGTTAGAAATCTTCCTTGTAGAATCCTAAGATCGGAACCTAGTGTATGGGTGCAAAGAGCCGAGAATGTTGACCCATGGCCTTGAATTAAATTCTTAATTTAATAGACAGAGTGGATTCGACACATACCCCATGGTGGGCCCCACAACTCTTAATATATGACAATTACAACCCTTAACACATGA